>NC_136059.1:867307288-869909788 GCF_964261635.1 Lissotriton helveticus
CAGGCTCGTCCCAGAAACTTGGCAACACCACAAACATATAAAGTCATCGGGTCTGTTCTTAGTATGCGTAGGGCAACTCGATGGATGGGAGCGCCTAATTGCTTGCAGATTGGCACAAGCCAACGGGACCTAGCACTAGCGTGAGCAGGGCAAGCAAACATGAGATGTGCAATTATCTCTTTAGAGTTCATGCAAGATGGGCATTCTGCGGCGGTCTGATTGAAGGGGCACCACTTCACAGTGAATTCGGAGACTGGAATTGTGCCAAATCTAAATTGGGTGTAAAAAGCCCTATCCCTCGGGGTCTGGATCACATCCAGATATGGTTCGAGGGCTCTAGATCGTTTATGTTGAAGGAACTCTTCCGTAGGCCTTCCTAAAATTGGGTTTCTGATGTCTCTGGTGTCTATCCAATCCCAGTGAATGCGTTTCAGCACTTCTTTGCTCGGCGGGCTTTGGGAATCCCATGACTCTTTGAGACCCAGCGTTATCAGAAAAGCCTTGACATTTGAGATCCATTTTATCTTCTTGCCAGTTTCCAATCCCATTACTTCGGTGAAGTATTCGGCATAGTTGGTAAGTTCAGGAGTACACCTGAGGCGTGCCCAATACAGCAGGGGAGAAGTTTGGCCAGATCTTTATTGTGGCGCCTAGCCAGATCGTATAACAAGGGGGTAACATAATGAGGTTCCTAAAGAACTTGTTTTCTGATCTGGAAATCTCATTGAGATTATCAAAACCCCATATTTTGGCACCGTAGAGGGCCGAACTGACTGCCTTGGCTCCATACACAATAAGTGCTGGGGCAATGGGTCTGATATATGATGAGCGGTGTTCTTTGCTCAATGCCCCAGCCACACGTTTGTGGTTCAAGAGCATTTTATCCAGATGGAATTTCCATTGCACTTTATATGAAAGGCGTATCCCAAGGTAGTCGAAGGTCGTGACTCTCTCGAGACAGGGTCCTTCTAAAGTGATGTTATTCTTGAAGGATTTATGAGTATTAAGAGTCATGAATTTTGTTTTAGATGTATTTATGACTAGTACCCAAGTATTACAGAAAAGTTGAAACCTATTCAGGAGCTTCTGGAGGCCTACCTTGAGATCAGCAATGTGTCGTCAGCAAACAGGAGAGTTGGTACCTTATTACCTGCCAGGGTCGGGTCATCTGCTGGTGCTGCTTGCAGAAATCTAACCACCCCATTTAAATGTAAAGAGAACAGGGTGGGTGCCATCACACAACCCTGGTGTACTCCCCTGTTTACTGGGATCTTGTCAGTAAGCTGTCCCTGGGACCCCCATCTTATCTGCGCGTAATTGCCCTCATGTAGCCTTACAAGGAGGTTAAGGATCATTGGAGGGATACCAATGCCTTTCAATGTTTGCCATAGCTTATCCCTGGGGACCAGGTCAAAGGCCGTCTTCAGATCGATAAATGCGACATAGAGACTGCCCTTACCAAGTACCACCACTTTCCAATGGATCATGAGAAGCCTAAAGACCTGGTACACCGTTCCTGTATTGGTCCGGAAGCCCGCCTGGTATTGGGAAAGAATGTCCTCCTCCTCAGCCCACAATTGGATCCTCTGCAATATAACCCTGCCAACTAACTTTGGCATTGCATCTATAAGGCTGATTGGACTGTAGTTGGAGGGGTCCTCTCTAGCCCCCTTTTTGTAAATTGGGACTACCTCAGCTCCCTTCCATGAGTCTGGGACTGGGAATTCTCCAGAGATGGAATTAATAAGAAGGAGAACATACTCAGCCCAATTGTCACAGTCAGCGAGGAACAGATCCCCGGGAAGGCCATCAGGACCTGGGGCTTTGGCGGGAACTATCTTTCTTATGACTGACTCAACTTCTTTTAATGTAAATGGGTCGCCGTCGCCCTCTTCAAGAGTTAATGAACGTTGAGCGGGTTGGGCTTCTGCATTTGGACTATTAGTCTCAGAATATAAGTTACAAAAATGGTCATGCCAGGCCTGAGAAGTTATGTGGTTGAAGATTTGTTCTGACTCACCCTTGTTTGCCTGTCTGACCAATGACCAGAAGAGATTAGTGTCCCTTGCTAGGCTGGCATTTTTAAGGTCATCCCATCGGGTTTCTTCCCAGTCTAACTTTGCTTGGTGCTGCACCTCTCTATATTCCTGTCTTTAATAGCTGGGCTATTCTTGGCTCTAATCTCAACTACCAAAACCTTCTGTTTAAGTCTGCACTCTTTTGTGTACCATGTTTGGTCTCTTCTAGTTTGTGCGACAAATATATTGGGCCTTTTTGCTGTTTGAAAATGAATGCAGATGTGTTCGATGGTACGTAAATGTATGCTGAGAGCGTGAGTTGGCCCTACTGCTATCCCTTCCCTTAACTCGTTTGTATTTTTATAATTTGCTTCATCTAAAGCAACCTTGTGGCATTTCAAGGCTCTTCTAGAATTTGAAGGTGTTACATCTTTGGTCAGAGATTGGATGTAATTGGGTGGTGTAGGACAACGTAGTGTCCAGGGGAACCTCAGTGACATGCAAAGGGGGTTATGATCGCTGTCAGTGGTGTTGCCCACCTCCTTATCTAAAACAAGGCCCCATAATCTGATCTGACGTCCACTAAGATGTAGTTAATGCGGGATGGACTAGTTACTCTGTTATAGGTGAATGTCCCCATGAGCATCAGATCTAGTCCTGCTATTCAGTGCCCTTAAGCCGTATTCCAGGGTGAGTGCCTATAGTTGGATTGCCACCTGTGTCCATGGTTTTACTGGGGGTATGGTTAATGGGGGGACACCCCAATTATTATCATCCTCCTCTATCCCAACTGTATCTTCTGCACTGAGGGGCTCAAAGGTGCTGTTTAAATCACCAGCGACTATAACTCTAGAGTGTGAAAAACAATCTGATAGATCTTGTTCGAGTAGCATGAGAACAGCTGAGGTTTTACCCCCTCTTGTCCCCTTTATGTAAACATTAAATAGGTCCAACACAAAGGATTAACAGATGAAAGCACTACAGTTGAGGGCAATGTTGACCCATATAATCAGCCCTCCCGAAGGATGACCCCTCCATTTGGTGGTAGCAGGTGTGTATAATAACAGCTGTAGCCCGGTTTGTATAGAGGAGTCACGCTCCATGTTTCTTGGAAAACACAGATATCGTAGCCCTCTACCAAGTCGTTCCAATAGGGTAGTAATAACTTGTTACTAAGGCCAGCAACATTCCATGATATGATTTTTAGCTGGCGAATAGTAGACAAGTCATGGGTAACACTGTAATTGGTATTTGCTGGGGGGTTTGGTGATTTGGATGAATTAGGTCTGTAAATAATGGGAGGGCCTGTGGTTGCTGTGCTGCTCCGATCTCATTTAGTGGTCAATCGTTGGCTTCTAGAGATGAGGATCCTCTTATCATCCCTGTCTGATGTTTGTCGCTAGATCTTTCTAAAGGTGAGGCAAGTGGGAATCGCCTAAGCTGTATTGATGATGAATCAGGGGAGCAAGTGCGAAACCCATGCGAAACCCATGCGAAACAAGGTTTTCTGTCAAGATGGTACTTGTCAGGGTGAGCTCAATATGGTCATGTGTTTATGGGCGTGTCGTATATCTCCTAGCCCTGACAATATCCTCCTGAATGAGTGAACGACATCCCCTCACATGACGAATCCAATGTATGGACTTATTTATTAATGACTCCTCACTTTCATGACCAGCCGCACTATCTAGTTTGGTAACATTGACCATATATACTTTTTTCCCTTCTAAATGGGAAGTTGGCAGCGGGTGATTCCCTTTTGGGGTGTTGGTGACCGTTCGATGCGTTCAAGTTGGTATGTTTTTATTTGCAGTGCAAGAAGCAAAGGTTTGCTGTGGAACTGAATTCCGGAAGTGCGGGTTTGAGAGCCTATACTGTCTGCTATATGAGGGAGAAGGAGCTATGTCATTCTTTGTAGATAGAGATACAATTGGTTGGCCACATGTTTGGTTTCTTTCGGCCTGAGTAGAAAGAAGAGGTCGCTGTGGGCGTGAGCACTCTTCTACCGTAGGGCATAGAGGCTGCTTGAGGGAGATGTTACTGGGGGTCAAGATTTTAATTGTATCGACTAGTTTATCGATCGTAGCTCTCAAAGCTCCTATGTCTTGTCTAAGCAAGGCAATGAGCTGGTATACCCCTGGGCTGAAGTGCCCGCCTCCTCGCTACTTATAATTTGAGGTCCAGACGGTGCTGTAATAATCCCGGGCTCCGGGGTGTCAGAGATGTCTGCCAAGACTGAAAACCTATTTTTACAGTGAACTAAACGTTCTGGTGGACTGATTCTAGTTGGCGATTTTGTGTGAAGAGAAGATGTATCTTTAGCCTGAAATTCTATTATTTGTGCCCCCATGGGTTCATGTGGAGTTTCATAGTTCCCAGTCCCTACTCCCACCTGCAAGCCACTATTTGCACCCAGCCTCTCCATTGTCTTTATTTTGCCCATGCTATAGCCAAGTTAGAACTACTACGGCTCACTAAGACAAAATATTATAATATGCTCCTAGGTTTGTACAGCCCGCCAGATGGAGGGTTAAGTGGTTGTTTGACTTAAAATGCTACAAAGAAGAAGTACACAATGAGCACAGGAGGGAGTCAAAGCCACACGGCACAGTACCTTTAGTTCATCCGGTGGAGACAACACAGTCCTCTAGTGGATAAAAGGGGGGTGGCCCAGCCCAGCCTTCTCCAGGCTTTGACAGGCAAGGGCGGGCCCGCCCTTGGCCTGGGCTTCGCCCGGGCACTGCCCACGCGCATCCCGCGCTGCGGGAGCCCACTCTGGAGTTTTAAGGTGGCACCTCCTGGCACAGGCGCTGGTGGTGATGAGGATGCTTAAGGCACCCTGGGGCACTGAGTCCTGGCCCCCTCTCATCCCGGTAAGGCTGCTTACTGTGACGGGCTTCTCCTGATGCAGATTCAATTTCCACCTCATTACAATGTGGTGGAGTGGGATACAGTGCAAATGTGGAACTTGGACTCCTGACCTACAGTGTGAATGCTAGATATCAAGTACACCCAGCACCCTTTTAGTCCCTGAGTGATGTTTGGTCTTATCATCACTGTGTGTGCTCCCCTCTTATGTTGTGCTGAGTGGCACACTGCAATGTATACAGCCATCATAATACATACCATAGTAGCACCCTCTCACACAGCCATGAATAGAAATCTGAAAACTGAATAATCATGTACAGGCCAGTGGATGTCATGCCATACAGCCAACTACTCAACGTTGTAACTAACACACATCAATGTATGCATCCATGGAACACACCTACACAGCTACAAACACAAAAACACATCCCACACACAGCAATTTGCAAACCCATGAAACCCATGCACATAGGAATGCATTAAATATATAATACTGCATACACATACAAACTATAAGCACAGTTAAAAATCAGCTTTTTTGTGACCATGAATAAATATTGCCAAACAGAGATCATTCAACTTGCATATAGACATAAGTAGGTGAACACCTTCACTACTAAGACATGCACACACAGCACCTCCTCATGCCCTCATTCCTTCTCATCCCTGGTACTCTAGAACCAGGAACCTATAAGAATCTTGCAGAGTAAGGCAGCAAATAGTGCAAGAGTTTAAAGGGGAGGAAAGAGGAGACGGGTGGACGTGGTAGAAACAGGGTGAGGCAGGTGTAGGCAGTAGTGGGATGGAGGAGACAACATAAGGAGGTATGGCTGTGTATCAGGGTTGCAAGACACAGAGGAGGCATGGGGTAGAAGAGGCATCTGCAGAAGAGTTTGAGGCAGAGTAGCTTTGAGGCAGAAGACGGATTCGTTGTAAATGTTAAATCACGGATGCATGAGACAGTGTAGGGATGCATGGGGCTGAAGGTGGGTGAGGCATCAGGGATGGAGCTGAGGCTATGTGAGGGGCAAGGGTAAAAGGATGGGTGGGATACAGTATAGGGATATATGGTCCAGATGAGGCACAGGGAGGAGAGCTTAAAATTAGAGGGTTACATGAGTTGCAAAAGGTAGAGGATGCATAAGGCTCAGGGTTTATGAGGCATGAGACAGGTGTGGTGCGGCTGATGCATAGGAGCATCTTGAGCGAGAACTATCCCTTCTTCCATGATACATTCAGTAGCCCACTGCTGTCTCTCTGTGCTGCTCTCGGATGGTGTTCTGATGAGTCTGGGCCCAGCTCAGGCCACAGAGTATCCCAAAGCTGAGTGTTAGCTTCCTCTAACTACGTCAGGAGATAGCTGTGACCTTGATAACTCAATGCGAACCTGATGTAGAGCTGTTGGGGTCATTTGGACTTTAAGAACATAAACTAGGCTGTGCCATAGATGAGGTGTTAGAAGTGCAGTAATATGCACACAAAGCAAAGAAACAGACAAAATGAAGTTCTTTTTTTTTTTTAAGGGTTTTATTGAAGAAAACAAGAGAAATTTACATATATCGGGTGTCATACATAGAATACAATTTTGCGATAGGTGAGCGAAGAAATCAATGTGGAAAATTCAATTCAGAGGAGTATGCAATGTCAACCTAGTTTGGCACATCAATAAGGAGAAGTACGATCAACAATCTAGCAAAGTAGCAGCCAGCAGGGCTCACCCACCCACAGTTCAGGATAATGAAGATCAAGTCAGACACCCCGATACATAAGAAATCAATACAGGATAAACAACCCGTCTCTCGTAAAAGAAAAAAGGAAAGAAAAAAAGGCCATAGAACTAAACTAAGGCAAAATAACAAACCCCTCCCCGATCCCCCCGCCCTGCACCCCTGCAATGGCTACGGCCCATCCCCACTAGCAGTGTGCCTGTCGCCCCGGAACTAGACCTAAAAGAAGGAAAAAGAAAGAGTGGAGGTGGAAGTATCAGACCGGCCCCCGGTCTCCCTTACTCCCCGCCAGAAGCAACCCGCCCCTACACATATCCAGAATAATACAATGCAACGATAAAAGTCAGACGGGGGGAGCTTGTAAGAACCACCCAACTCCCGCGCTAGTATAGGTTACAAAGCCCGTATCAAATGAAGTCATTGTGCAAACCCATCCAGTCAAAGTCAACCCTGGCCACTGCGATTTTTCATGCAAGCCCTGTCCGCTCGATCCGCCATCCCAATGAGAGTATCAAAATGTTGAAAAAGTTCAAAGTCAATATGGAAGGATTGAGGCCAGGATAATAATACACAAATTCTAAGAGTCAAACGATGTCCGCTGTCCACCAGAGATAAATAGCTAGAGCGTATTTGAACCATCCAGGAGAAAAAGAGTGAGGTAACAATTCTACAGTCACTGGAGAACTCATTCTGAAATACAAGATCATCCATGGCCATCTGGGGCGGCATCGGCATAGGGCATGATGTGGATTCGATAGTCCGGGGCCTGCTAGCCGCCGTTCGGGGGTCAACAAAAAATACAAAGTCTGGTTTCAGCGCGGGGCCCTCCGTCTCAGACGCTTCCTGCTCCGCGGGTAAAGCAGCGTGTTCCAGAACCAACAAAGGGTCGGAGTCTGGTCTCCGGCAGATGATATCAGCCGCTACGACCATCCTTTGGATGATGGCGGTGACCTGTGAATGGAGCTCCCCAATGGCGGCCATTACAGTATGCAGCGACGGTATACATTCCACCCGCTCCATCGCCCCTCGCGAAGCGACCAAGCAGCTCGCTGAACCCCGGAGGTCGACTACTCCGGGGCACCAGGCACAGGCAAATCCGATGACAACTGTGGGCATTCTCAAAAGCGCGATCTCAACACCGTCGCCGCCAGCGAGGAACCGAGCCTGTCGATCCCGGGAGCCCAATGGGGCCTCCGGGCAGCGGATCCCCGACCACAGCAACTGATGCGTCACGCCGCCTTAGCTGCGAGATAAAACTGCCACCGATCCACCATCCGAAACGGACAAGTAATACTCCCCCTCGGGAGACCGGACGCCACTCACGTCCCGCGGCCGATGTTATTCAACTCCAACCCGGCTGGGTTAGAAATCAAGGCCCCGACTTCAACTCTGGGTTAGGCCGAGAATGGAACACGGCGTATCTTCATTATTCAAGCAGCTAGAAATTCCGGGATTGCACCTTTAGAGTCAGGAACACCTCAGCTGCACGGGAGGCCGGTGAGAAATCAGGATATTCGTCAGGGTTTGTGAGCAACTGGCGGAGGTCGGCGGAGCCGGGAGCTTATGCAGCCATCTTGGTTGCTAGTGTGGCTCCTCCTCCCAAAATGAAGTTCTTGTTAAAATATCTGTGGAAATCCAATGAGGGATAATGTGGGCAGGTTTTGGGACTGATCTACCACAAAGTGAATCTCATCTAACGTAACCAGTACAAACACTTGAAAGGCCACAACCAGACATCCCCTCACACCAAAGTTTTTTACTCCAGTGGGTGTCTCTGGCAGTATGCCAGCAAGAGAGAACCAACATGATCACCACCTTCAGAAGGTGTCTGACAAGCAGCATTGCAGAGAGCACATGCTGCGCTACAGGAAAGATGGTTCATTGCAGGCTGTAGGGGAAATCCTTGAATGTAAGGTCATTGCTGATTTACTATTATGTTCACATGCCAAACATCTAGCATGAAGGGATTTCTATGATAGTGATTACAGTCATGACATCTCATCTGAACAAACAAAAGTGCACCGGCGAAGCTCCTACTACTTTTTTGTGCATCATAATGCACAGCTTTGCGTGATAATATCCTCAAATGTCATTGTGTGTGAGTGCGCTTTTGGAAATGCCAGAAACAGCTGCAAACCCTAAAGATAAAAAAGCTACTTTCAGTCTAACTAAGAGGTACCACAACAATGTACCCATCCAAAATATGCTGGGGGCTAATCCAAAATGTAATGGACAGCCCATGCTTGAAGTGAGATCCCCTGAAACAACTGATGCCTGAAGAAGGAGAACGCCTCTTTTAATTAGGTTTATATGTACATATGAGTGTGGGATTGTAATGCTTCTGTTTTCTGGTGAAAACAGATCTTGCCAGTCAGCTAAATGGTACGAATTTGAGATTAAGGAACAAAAATATCCAACCATCCAATTGATGCAAACAAGGCACTTGATAATAATACATCAGTTAGAATCCCAGGAAAAATGGAGGAAGAGAAAAGACACGGGAGTCACTGACACTGACTTACAGAATGAAATTGGTCTAAGCCTTGTATATTCCCAGAACCACTGCTCTGTAATCATGAGAGAAAGAGATAGCAAAACAATATGAAACTGGTATAAATAAAATATATCAACACAAGTGGAGTACCGCTGCACTCACTGGTAGCTGGTGGTAAACTATATGGTGTAATGTAAGTTCAAACAGTCGGGGTGCTCAGGAGGTTCACCTTCTGTCTGGGAGGAGCTGGCGTAAACTAGCAGAAAAACCTTAAAAAGGTAAGGTGGGGGCTCTTGAG
This sequence comes from Lissotriton helveticus, assembly GCF_964261635.1. Lineage (NCBI taxonomy): Eukaryota > Metazoa > Chordata > Amphibia > Caudata > Salamandridae > Lissotriton > Lissotriton helveticus. The sequence continues at coordinate 867,316,694 of NC_136059.1, forward strand.
CACGCCAATAAAACGAAAAGTATATCAACACAAGTGGAGTACCGCTGCACTCACTGGTAGCTGGTGGTAAACTATATGGTGTAATGTAAGTTCAAACAGTCGGGGTGCTCAGGAGGTTCACCTTCTGTCTGGGAGGTGCTGGCGTAAACTAGCAGAAAAACCTTACAAAGGTAAGGTGGGGGCTCTTGAGCACGCCAATAAAACGAAAAAGAGGGTATCAACAAATGTAGTCCATACGTGTTAATGGATTCTTGTGGTCATCAATTTATTCAAAGTGTCCACATTTCAAATCATAAATGCATTGTTCCAAAGTAATTCTTGGTCGCAAACATGTTTCTCATGACATGAAAGAAAGACGTAGAGGCAGCACCAGAAATAAAGTAATTCACAAAAGCCAAGTGTTCTGAAAATAGGTTCTTCTTTTTATTGAGCTTTTTGGTTTTTAGGGGTGCACAGGACAGCCAACGCGTTTCACTCCCCACCTTGGGAGTTTTGTCATGGCTGAAAGCAACGTGAAACATATATATACATTAATAAAAACACAATACAAGAACGACATAAAATGACAATATGTACATGGTTAAAAAGACAATCCATTTATACACAAAATTCACAATGATGGCATGGAAAAAACTAAGGACAGACACAATATTCATAATAAATCTCTTATACAAACAAAAGAAAGGGGGTAAAGATACAATCGACAAATAAGTTAAACTAAAGTATGTTCCAATTCAGTGTGTAATAAACATTGGTTCCTTTCCATGATAGATAGTTGTTGCATCCTATATTAAGGACTTACTAATGGGCAATGACAAAGGGAGGAGATATAAGGGAAACATGAACAGGGAGAGTAGAAAACACTAGAAAGCATGTTCAACTAAGCAGTAGAACATACAAAATAATAAATGGCAGAAGAACAATCTCACCAGAGTCAACAGGATATTAAACCAGCAGTAGTTAACTGGTCCAGACCAAACAAGCAGATTATGGCTCAGTCGCAGTCCAAATAAACAAAAAATAAACTGTCATGGGAAAAAAGAGGAAAAATAAATTATCAAAGAAAGTATAGATATATAAAAGTTTTTGCAAAGAACACCAGTCAAAAGCAAGGCACACAGAGGTGAGAAAATACAAGAGCTCACCAAAAGTCAAAAAAGGGGGTGTCGCACGGATATTAGTACAGGAACTGAGCGTAGTAAGGACCAGATCACGTAAGATGAGGTTCCAGGGCAATGAAATATATTGAAGCAACCTGTAACGGGAAGGAAGCAACTAAGACCTCCTCATTTCACATAAATGCGTGCACAGTTAAGCATGAATGTACGTATGATATATTAAAAAGTCATTAAGAAAAAATAGATTAAAAAAAGGGGGTAATATAGGAAAGTGCCAACTACTTTAGTACGGTCACATATTAGCATAAAACAGTCATGAACTATTACAAAAGCACACAGACTGTTAAGCAAAAGTATTTCATAAGAAGCCTAAATAAAAAGTTCAGAATGAATATCTTATAGAAATATCCAATAGTAACACAGTGAAAAAGGTGTTAATAGCCGTGACTCACATAAATCTGGGGTTCTTGAAAAGAATCCAAGAGACGAGGTCTTTCTTTGGATGACTTGGCAGACCTTAATAAGCTGCCAAGCCCACTCATACTCTAATAAAACAAACCGTAATACACGTAGATTAATCATTTGTAGATAATCGAATCCTGCACATCGATTCAAGTATTATATAAAACAAAACACGTCAAGGAAACCCAAAAAGTCACTCGCAATACTATTTATAAGGTAACCCCCATGTCTAGAAGGGCGTTACCCGCTACAAACACAAGAAAAAGTCACAGACTCAAAATACAGTCGCCGACTTCCTAGAGGGGTGAAACTTTTAAGTAAAGCCGTTTAAATTCGAGAAAAAGTCGGGTCTTAACAGAGTAATCATGGTCTTAATGCTATATGCACAGGGTACCCGCAGTGCCGAGCCACCCCCACACCGAGTAATGGAATGCCATATTTACAGCAGCACCATAGAAATACTCTCAAAGATCTACATACATGTAGTTTAAAAAAAAAAGGAGAGCCTCCCGCTTACCTCAAGGCAGAATCTCCTGCACCGCGAGTCCCCCCGTTGCAAACGCCCACGCCATATTGCTAATGCGGGATATGTTTTAAACCTAAGGGGAAGTCACGTGAAGCAATCACCTGACCATCACGTAATCATTCTCACGGGGATATGCCGGCCGCGGAAAGGTGTAGTCCTGCGAGCCAAAAATAGGCGCCATATATAAATGCCTAACATAAGGGTACGGACTCACTAATGCAAAGGATGTACTAGTACATGTAGGTTAAATCCCAAGACACAACAGTCCTGCGAGTCAAGAATAGGCGCCATGTTTAAATGTCTAACGTAAGGGTACGGACTCAATAACGTGAATGATGCATTAGTTAGCGAAAGTTAAATCCCACAACAAAAAAAGGAGGGCAAAACCTGAAGGGCAACAGATGCCATGGAGCCAATGATCATGCAGCTGGGAGCCCCAACAGGGCCACAACAGCCACCTCCACCATCCCCAGAACCCCCCGGATCTCCCTCCCAGACCACCACTGAGGCAGCACAGACAAAGACAAAGAACCTCTAAAAGTCGCACCAACCTCAGAAACCCAACACCAGAGATTGTCATTGCCCACTACAGGCTCAAAAGGACAACCGTCCTCTACATCCTAAACATCATGCCCACAGGTTGATGGTACCAACACAACGGACATCGAACATCCCACCTCAGTCTCACAGCCAGCCCAATCCAAATTCCTCACAACTGTCTTGGATGCAATCATCAGCTTGGTAGCCCAGTACCTATACTTCCCCCACACTGTGCAGGAGCAGTTGGAGACCAAGCAAGGTGCCTATGCCATAGCTGACTTCCCACACTTGTCAGGGGGCAATTGACTGCACACATTTCCTAGTTGTGCCCCCTGGCAACACTGCACACAATTAAAATAACAGAAAGCACACACATTCCATCAATGTGCAGGCAATAGTGGACCACCGGGGACTCTTCACCGTATCACTGAAACAATATCGACGGACCAAATATGGAGTACAAAAAATATCGACGTAAATATATCGAGTACAAATATATCGACTCCTAAAACTTAAACAATAAACTGCACAAATATCGAGTAAAAAATATCGTACACAAAAAATATCGAAAACAACATTATCGACCCTAAAAAATATTGCAAGTAAAATATATCGACTTCTAACATATATAATGAAAACATCAAAAATATCGAAAACAAAAATATAGACACCTAAAATATCGTCAAAAATATTATCGACTTCATTGTACATAATACAATTAAGAATATATCAAGAAAAATACATAGTAAATGGTAACATAAATTAGAATACTTATCTAAAATAAAACATACTATAATGTATAAATAAATAAACAGCAACTTTTATAACATATAAAACATTTTTATAATACAAAAACTTCACATTACATAATCATTTAAAACATTAAACACCTCACACCACAAAACATTATTAAATACAAATAAAGATTAATAAAAGCTCAACAATAAAAAAGCATTACCTGACTTCTTCACAACGAACCACATAACTCCCAAAAAAATTCAAAATATCTCAAACAACCAATAAAAACGACCAAACAATTAAATACACCAATCAAATCCACCAACACATAATTGAAACACTAAATAAAGAAAGGAAACACACAATTAGATACCACTTGGTTCCACAAAACGTGAAGAAGAGGAAACTCTGCAAAATTTACACCAGAACAGAAAGCTGCTACCATCAAACAAAGGACAAACAAAAGAAAAGTAAGTACCAATACCTAACATTAACTACTAAGACTAGCACTAAAACCTAGAAATATAAATTAAACAATAAACTAATCATTTTCTTTCATTTTTACCATGTGTTGCAGATATCCCAACATTTAAGGAAAAAAGGCCAACATTTACAATCCTATCAACTCTAAAAAAAAAAGTAAGTATATAAACTGAAATAACAGAGACAACTCATATAACTAAACTTAGCAAGAAAACATCCAAATGGAAAGGAATCCAATAATGCTAAACAAAACAAATACAATAAATCTTTTTACTTTTACCAACAGACCCAGCAACAAAAGAAACAGAGAAGAAAAGCATTAAACAAGACAGCACAGCCCTCCAAACAAGTGAAAAACAGCTAAATATACTGTAAAAATTTGATAGATCTAATGATAAACCTAAAACAATTCTAAATGTCTCCATATAACATTTATTTACTATAGAAAGAAAACAGAACAATGACAGAAGAAACTTCTCAGAAAGCCAAAATGCTTCTTTGTTATATGGGGTATACATATACCCAAGAAAAACAACATCAATTGAAAGTGTTTTGGAAATGTAGCAAATATTACAGTAATAAATGTTATGGTCGTGCTGTAACACAAGAAACAAATGTAACTAACACAACCGAACATAACCACCCTCCCAACGTAACAGAAATAGAAATTAGACAAATGCTTGACTCACTAAAAGAAGCAAGTACTAACACAGACCGCCCACCTACAACTATTCTTAAAGACCATTTAAAAACTCTCCCCCAACATGCAGCAAGGCAACTCCCTTCTATAGATTCTCTAAAAAGGACTATAGCTAGGCACAAAAGAACAACTACAGCAACACCACCTGCCCCAAAAACTTTTGAGCAAATCCAAATTCCCCCTGAACTAACAATAAGCCATATCAACGAACCTTTCATCATATATGACAGTGCATCTAAAGAAAAACGAATTATAATGTTTGCTACAGCAGACAATATGCTAAAATTACACCAATGCGAAACATGGATGATGGACGGTACATTCTCAGTATGCCCAAAACCATTCTACCAATTATACACCATCCATGGACACTATCAAGACTGCAATATCCCATTCATATATGCCCTACTACCCAACAAACAGCAAACAACATATACTGAGATACTAACTAAAATAAAAGACCTAACAAATAATTACTTCCCCCAAAAAATGATCATTGACTTTGAGAAAGCAATGATAAATAAAATTCTAAAGACCTACCCTCACACAGCAATCCAAGGTTGCTACTATCACTTTAACCAATGTATATGGAAACATATACAAAAATCTGCCTTAAGCACCCAATACTGCACTGACAGCACTTTTGCCTACCAAATAAAAGGGCATTGGCATAATCCAGCCTGGATCCGATTAGCGCCTGCACTGTGATCCGTCTGTGCTCCGCAGATAGTAAAGGAAGAAACTTGCGGAGCATTTTTAGAATACCGAAGCAAGTGCCGGACAGGCCGAGGACATGCGCTCTCAGAGAGAGCTTGTTGTCAAGCCTAACACCGAGGTTCTTGGCGACCTGGGAGGACTGCACCGGAGGGCACATTGCGGCCGGCCACCACTGCCGCCATTCGGGATCGATGTCACAGCCGAAGAATAAAACCTCCGACTTGCTGGAGTTGGCCTTCAGGCTATTACGCTGGAACCAGCCGAAGACCATATCCAGGCAGTCCCGAATTCTCTCCCCATCAAATGGCTGATCTTTGCCACAAGTGAAGAGGAGTTGCGTGTCGTCGGCGTAGGACACGATCTGGGCTCCACAGGCCTCCACCGCAGCCGCCAGAGGGGACATAAAGATGTTGAACAATGTCGGGCTCAACACAGATCCCTGTGGAACCCCAACTCCCAATGGCGGCATCTCGGCAGAGCTCTGGGAAACCCAGACCGTCTGGCGGCGGTCTTCCAGAAAAGATGTAAACCATCTGAACACCGTCCCTCTTAGGCCGATGTCATAAAGCCTGGCGAGAAGCGCCTCATGGGGGACGGTGTCGAAGGCCGCCGACAGGTCCAACATGACTAACATGGCCTTGCCACCCACATCCAAAAAGTTTTAAATATTTTTAAATTAAATTTTCAAATTTTTCAAAATTAACATTCTTACAACACTCCCCACACTATTCCCCTAAAAACAGAGACCTCCACCAACGCTGTTTCCGTACTGAAATTCGGACGGAAACCGGATTGGGATGGATGGAGCAAATTGTTGGTTTCGAGAAAGCTCGACAAGACACCATGGACATGTTTCTCCGTGATCTTAGCCAAAGCCGGGAGAAGTGAAATTGGCCTATAATTGGCCAATACCCCGGCATCAAGACCAGGCTTTTTCAGGAGGGGGATCACCATCGCCCTTTTCCAGGTGCGAGGAACAATCCCCTCCCGCAAGGAGGCGTTGAGGATCGGGTTGACCAAGGGATCCACCACTGCCGCCATCCCCGCCAAGAATTTGGCGGGGCAGGGGTCCAGTGGTGAGCCAGATTTAAGGCTGGCCAGCAGAGTCCGAGACATGTCACTGGAGACAGGTGGAAAGTCAGCCAGTACTGCCGTGGACACGGGCGAAGTTCCAGGTCCTACCCCAGAGCCGCAACCATCCTCCAACAAGCTCTCCGAGAAGGAGGCCTGAATTGCCTTAATCTTGTTGGTGAAAAAGGTGGCAAGATCACACGCCCACGCCTCAGGTGATACAGGCGGGGGTGAATAAGAGGTCGGGGACGTGAACTCCTTCACTATCGTGAAGATCTCCTTGCAGGAGTTCACCGATGCCTCAATCCTCCTAGCAAGATAGTCCCGCTTGGCGCCAAGGATATCCCGGTGATAGGCCTTCACCATAGACCTATAGGCGAGTTTAGCCTCCGCATCATACTGAAGGCGCCAAGCCCGCTCAGCAACCTTACAATGGCTGCGAGCCAGACGCAGCGCCTCGGTGAACCATGGCGCAGATTGCCGTATCGCGGTGGACCGGGGGGTTACCTTTGGGGCGAGAGTATCTAACCTCTCCGTCAACCATCGCTGCAGGGCCTCGGTGTCTCTTTCCGGGTCACCCGAGAGAGAACACGAATGTTCCATGAGCGCCTGCTCCAACATGGCAGGCGTCACTCTGTGCAAAGCTCTTGAAGCAGCTCTGGGCACTGCGGGGGCACAGATACCAGATCGCCCGATTTCCAACACAGAAAACCCAATCAGCCAATGATCCGACCAGAGCACCGGCCGTGCAACGATGTCAACAATAGGGACAGAAGAGAACACCTGGTCGAGGGTATGCCCTTTCTCGTGAGTAGGCCCTAGCACAAACGGAGCCAGGCCAAGCGAAGATGTAATATCTAGGAGTTTGATCCCATCCGGATCATCCGAGACATCAAGATGAAAATTAAAATCGCCTGCCAACAGACAGTGTTGCGCCGACAGTGCCAACTCCGAGATGGCTGTCTGTAGGTCATCCCAAAAGGAGCCCACCGGGCCGGGAGGCCTGTAGACCAACAGTCCCTTAAGCGCTTGACCAGGAGACAGTCTAAGCGTAAAACTCAGGGATTCAGAGCCCTCGATGGAGTTCACAGGGAGAACTGAGCAGGAAATGGTTTTCCTCACCACCACGGCGACTCCTCCCCCCCTACCCTTAGCTCTGTCTTGGCGAAAGATATTATAGGTTGGAGGGATCGCAGAAAAAATATCTGGGTTCGATGCCTCTCCCAACCAGGTTTCGGTCAGGAGCAGGCATAACGGATTCTCCCTGACAAGAAGATCGTGAATATGTAGGGCATGTCTTGCTACCGATCTAGTGTTCAGCAGCAAGCAGCGATGTTTCACGTGTACCTCGGGTGTTCTAAGGACACTACACTGTGCCCCCGTGGGCGACCAGCCACAAGCCGGACAGTGACGTTTCCCCCTGTACCGACCAGGGAATACAGAGCGACATAAGCAGGATGAAATGCGCAGAGCGTGAAGAGTCACCGAGGAATAGTGGATCATCCTTACCCTCACCTGACCCAAATCCTCCACCGCCCCGCCGCCTCCGGGACGCTGACGGGCGCAGACGGGCAGGACTCCGGCACGACTCAGGCACAGGGAAGGCGTCCACCTGCGCGTACCGCTGCGCGTAAGGGAGCGACTTTAAATAGGCTCTCCAATGAGCCCTAGGCGCGCGAGTCCGCTCTAAGATGGCGGCAGCCGCCGAATACCAGGCCCCAATCAAAGATGGCGCCCGAAATGGAGACCCAGGACCCGGACCCACAAAGTAGTGGTGATTTAGAGGCACAAAGGTGCCCTTTTTATATGCAGTATGGGGAGCGAAGTGTAGGCAGAAGGCCAGAAGTTAAAAGCAAGGTAAGGTATAAACCCAATACAAACACAAAGGTAATGCAAACAAAAACGAGCAAAAGGTTAAAATTTCCACAGCGCTAGTCCAGCGCGCTTGCAGCAGTGTGGTAGGTGGTAGAGACTCCTGCCCCACGAAGGACCGCCTTAAATAGGCTCTCCAATGAGCCCTAGGCGCGCGATTCCGCTCTAAGATGGCGGCCGCCGCCGAATACCAGGCCCCAATCAAAGATGGCGCCCGAAATGGAGACCCAGGACCCGGACCCACAAAGTAGTGGTGATTTAGAGGCACAAAGGTGCCCTTTTTATATGCAGTATGGGGAGCGAAGTGTAGGCAGAAGGCCAGAAGTTAAAAACAAGGTAAGGTATAAACCCAATACAAACACAAAGGTAATGCAAACAAAAACGAGCAAAAGGTTAAAATTTCCACAGCGCTAGTCCAGCGCGCTTGCAGCAGTGTGGTAGGTGGTAGAGACTCCTGCCCCACGAAGGACCGCCTTAAATAGGCTCTCCAATGAGCCCTAGGCGCGCGAGTCCGCTCTAAGATGGCGGCCGCCGCCGAATACCAGGCCCCAATCAAAGATGGCGCCCGAAATGGAGACCCAGGACCCGGACCCACAAAGTAGTGGTGATTTAGAGGCACAAAGGTGCTCTTTTTATATGCAGTATGGGGAGCGAAGTGTAGGCAGAAGGCCAGAAGTTAAAAGCAAGGTAAGGTATAAACCCAATACAAACACAAAGGTAATGCAAACAAAAACGAGCAAAAGGTTAAAATTTCCACAGCGCTAGTCCAGCGCGCTTGCAGCAGTGTGGTAGGTGGTAGAGACTCCTGCCCCACGAAGGACCGCCTTAAATAGGCTCTCCAATGAGCCCTAGGCGCGCGATTCCGCTCTAAGATGGCGGCCGCCGCCGAATACCAGGCCCCAATCAAAGATGGCGCCCGAAATGGAGACCCAGGACCCGGACCCACAAAGTAGTGGTGATTTAGAGGCACAAAGGTGCCCTTTTTATATGCAGTATGGGGAGCGAAGTGTAGGCAGAAGGCCAGAAGTTAAAAACAAGGTAAGGTATAAACCCAATACAAACACAAAGGTAATGCAAACAAAAACGAGCAAAAGGTTAAAATTTCCACAGCGCTAGTCCAGCGCGCTTGCAGCAGTGTGGTAGGTGGTAGAGACTCCTGCCCCACGAAGGACCGCCTTAAATAGGCTCTCCAATGAGCCCTAGGCGCGCGAGTCCGCTCTAAGATGGCGGCCGCCGCCGAATACCAGGCCCCAATCAAAGATGGCGCCCGAAATGGAGACCCAGGACCCGGACCCACAAAGTAGTGGTGATTTAGAGGCACAAAGGTGCCCTTTTTATATGCAGTATGGGGAGCGAAGTGTAGGCAGAAGGCCAGAAGTTAAAAACAAGGTAAGGTATAAACCCAATACAAACACAAAGGTAATGCAAACAAAAACGAGCAAAAGGTTAAAATTTCCACAGCGCTAGTCCAGCGCGCTTGCAGCAGTGTGGTAGGTGGTAGGTGGTAGAGCACCCCAACATACAATTTAAAACATTATTAAACATAATACAATACATTTCATTCACATTCCTAAGACTAATACTACCTCCTCAATATACTAACTCAAAACGAGTAAACCGTAACCAAACCGAAAACCGTAACTACCGCCTAAAACAGACACATACTACAACTACCAAACAATAAAAAACCTACATACTCTCCACAAACACTCAAACTAAACGTATAACTTAAATAAAGTACTTAAAATTAAACTTACCCTTCCAGACGCCAAGCAGCCTCCAACCGCGACCTCTTCCACATCCAAATGACACAAAATAACGTAGCGCGGTTACAAAATAGACCCACACAAACAAATAGTCCCTTTAACATAAACCTTAAATAACATTTTATAATTATTTTACACATGTTACAATATACATTATGTAACTAATATTTTTTTTAATATAACAAAAATGCAAAATTGTTTGAAAAATTATTACAATGTACTTTATATTATTTTCAATGCCTGTATATGACATAACTAAACATTTATCTTTATAAAAATTACTTACATTACTGTATAAATATACAATACTGTTATTAAAGTGACTATTATTTACTGTTTGTATAAACAAATATTTTACATAAAAATATCACCTATGTAAAAATACTTTACCTCTGTAAAAATTATTATTATTAATATTTTATATATTAATAATAATAATTTATTTAAAAAAACACAAATGTAAATGGTATATTACTGTTAACAAAGCCTACCTTTTTTTGTTAATGTATATAAATATGTGTACTACAAAATATGTTTAAATATACTACCACAGTGTTAAAATGTTAAATATATTTGTTCTATACGACTATAAAATATTTTTTTACATTAAAAACTGTGAAATAAACAAAAAAATGTACACTGAATAAATATCACTTTACTTACATATTTTCGTAATAAATATTGTTTATACTAAAACAAATTAACAAAAATGTACAACTGTGATTAAAATGTAAATATGTTAAAAGTATATCATGAAAATAAAAATATGCACATAACATTTCAATAATGTCAATAACATTATTTTCTTATTTCTTATTTTATGACCCCCCTTTTCAAAATAATAAAAGATTCAAAACATGCTGTGACTCTCATTAATTTATTTTTAATTACTAGCAATTACAATAATTAAATAATATTTTTATATTATTTGTACGATACAACATAAGTTAAATATTGTTAATATCATTAAACATACTCTCACCAAAGCCTAAACATTCAAATGTAATAATTTACTATTCCCACTCCACCAAGTACAAAGTCAAGGAAGGTGCTGGACACTCAAACAATATACTTAACTATTCAAACTCCACCAAGTATTAACACAGGGAAGGCGCTGGACAATCAACCAATATAATTTTCTATTCCCACTCCACCAAGTATAAAGTCAGGGAAGGTGCTGGACACTCTAAATTTATAATGTACTATTCCCACTCCACCAAGTACAAACTCAAGGAAGGTGCTGGACACTAAACCCATATAATTTACTGTTCCCACTCCACCAATTATAAAGTCAGGGAAGGTGCTGAACACTAAACCCATATAATTTACTATTCCCACTCCACCAAATATAAAGTCAGGGAAGATGCTGGACACTAAAACAATATAATTTACTATTCCCACTCCACCAAGTATAAAGTCAGGGATGGTGCTACACACTAAACCAATATAATTAACTATTCCCACTCCACCAAGTATAAAGTCAGGGAAGGTGCTGGACACTACACCCATATAATTTACTGTTCCCACTCCGCCAATTATAAAGTCAGGGAAGGTGCTGAACACTAAACCCATATAATTTACTATTCCCACTCCACCAAATATAAAGTCAGGGAAGATGCTGGACACTAAAACAATATAATTTACTATTCCCACACCACCAAGTACAAAGTCAAGGAAGGTGCTGGACACAAAAACCAAATAATTTACTATTCAAACTCCACCAAGTATTAACTCAGGGAATGCACTGAACAATCAACCAATATAATGTTCTATTCCCACTCCACCAAGTATAAAGTCCGGGAAGGTGCTGGACACTCTAAATATATAATTTACTATTCCCACTCCACCAAGTACAAACTCAAGGAAGGTGCTGGAAACTAAACCCAAATCATTTACTATTCCCACTCCACCGAGTATTAAATCAGGGAAGGTGCTGGACACTAAACCCATATAATTTACTATTCCCACCCCACCAAGTATAAAGTCAGGGAAGGTGCTGGACACTAAACTCATGTAATTAACTATTCCCACTCCACCAAGTATAAAGTCAGGGAAGGTGCTGGACACTAAACCCATATAATTTACTATTCCCACTCCACCAAGTATAAAGTCAGGGAAGGTGCTGGACACTAAATCCATATTATTTTCTATTCCCAATCAACCAAGTATAAAGTCATGGAAGGTGCTGGACACTCAAACAATATAATTTACTATTCCCACTCCACCAAGAATAAACTCAGGAAAGGTGCTGGACACATAACCCATATAATTTACTATTCCAACTCCACCAAGTACAAACTCAGGGAAGGTGCTGGACACAAAATTAAAATATTTAACTATTCCCACTCCAACAAGTATAAACTCAAAGAAATTACAGAATACAAAAGAAATATAAATAACAAATACACTTAATTGTTTTTCTATTATTTAAATTTAAATTGTAATTAATTTTTTTTACAAATTCACACTTTTAAAACACTGCCCACAATATTCCCCTAAAAACAAAATGCATATTTTTTTTTTTTTAGAAATGTATTACATTTTTTGAATTTTTATAAATTTTGAATTCATTTATTTACAATGTTACTTTTTATTAACACTCGCCACCCTATTCCCCTTTAAAATCACATTCCACTCCTAAATTTTATTCAAAATGTTTTAACAATTTACAAAAAGTTTTAAATATTTTTAAATTAAATTTTCAAATTTTTCAAAATTAACATTCTTACAACACTCCCCACACTATTCCCCTAAAAACACACATCCTGTTACTTATTTTTGTTATTTTTTTTAAATATAAAAAAAAAATCATAAATAATTATTAAATATTTAATATTTCCCCCAACATTTTTTTAAACACTCACCACCATATTCCCCTAAATACACTAATCCAACACCTAAATTTAAAAATATATTTTTTTTAATTTATAAATAAATTTCAAATTTCAAAATTTAGAAATAATTTTACATTTTCAAATTTAAATTTGATAAAACACTCCCCACCCTTTTCCGCTAAAAACACATTTCCCACTCCTACTTCTTATAATAACATTTTTATTAAAATAAATTAAAATTCTATTTTATTTAACAAAATATTTGAATATTTTTCAAATTTAACACTTTTAAAACACTCCCCACCCTATTCCCCTAAAAACCCATATCCCGCTCCTAAATATTATTATACATTTTTAAAAATAAATTTTATTTTTTTTAAATTAAAAAATGTAAAAAAAAAAAATTCACATTTTTAAACACTACCCATCCTATTCCCCTACAAACTCACATCCCGCTCCTAAATTTTATTATACATTTTTTAAAATTTTCAGTATAATTCCATTTAAAAAATAAATTACTAAAATATTTATTTAAAATTGACTTTTTTAAAACATTCCCCACCCTATTCTCCTAAAAATCCACATCCCGCTCCTAATTTTTAATATAATTTTTTTATCAATACATAATTTTTTTAATTATTTATTATAAATTATATAAAAAATGATAGTCATTTTAATAACTTAACTAAATTATTTAATATTCTAAATTCCAAATATCGATATTCTTACACTCTATATTTTGTCTATCGATATTCTAACATTCTATAATTTTACATTCGATATTCTGACACTCTATATTTTTACATTCGATATTAATTACTAACAAAAACGATATTTAAAACACTCCATATTAACTACTCGATATTTGTACATTCGATATTTTTTTACTTTAAAAATCGATATAACTTACCTCGATATTACTTACCTCGATATTATTGCAGACTCGATATTCTTAACTCGATATTATGTCCACTCGATATATAAAACTTGATATTTAGACTGCATACCCTTTTCACCAATGTCGTCGCCAACTACCCAGGCAGTGTGCATGATTACTACAGCTACTGACAGTCCATCATCAACCAGTGCTACCAGGTTGGCACCCATGGAAATGCACTGCTTGTTGGCAAGTGCCAAATGAACATACCAAACACCACAACTCCACAATCATGCAACTCACAACACTAGGAATGCACATGTTACAAACTCACATACAACATGCCCACCCACCAGACACGCCAGCACAACTTACTGTGGGAACCAGGGCCAGCCATGTACATAAGCCATCAACGGCATGGCACCTCAGCCACACAATAGAAGATTGTGGGGAAAGTTGGAAACCAGGCATGTGCGAAGAGGGCAATTGACCCATGAATGAGAATGTAAACAATACCACATGTGGCATGGATGTGATGGGCAGACTGCAGTGTGCAGACCACACACATCCATGTCGACATACACCGCTGGTGTATGGCGTGTAGTGGACAGTGGACGCAACCATGTCACCCCAGCCAGTGGGGAGGATCTCAGAAATGTAGACTGTTACGTCCCCCCTGTAAGCGCGAGCGGAGTGGGTTGGCCCAGCGTACGCCGGGCCAGCGTAGGGGTGTGAATAAAAAGCACGTAGCTCTAAGCGTGGTTCTCTTCCGGAATGCCCAATGTCTCTGCCAGGGCGGCGCCTGTCACCCTGCTACGAGACTGATGCCGCGCCTTGAGCGGTGTTGCCTGCCATCCTGTGCACCTGCTGCACCCTGGGACGCTGGTAATAATAATAATAAAGAGGCTGTAGCATTCCACTCCTCCATTTGCCGCTTCTGGGTGGCTTATGCCCTCTGCATCATGCCCTGGAGGACACATTCCACAGTCCCCCCCCAATCCTCCACCACATTCACCTTTGACATTGAGTACCCGCTCAGTCTGCGTGGGCCTACCTCAGTGCACCACAAGTCACTGTGGCGTGGCGGTGTGCCTGTGCTGGACGCGGTGCATCCTGGGCCACTAACACTGTGCAGCTCAAGTCAGGGACCCTGTCTAATGAGATTTTGGATGTCCTCTGGGTCGGTAGCCTTGGGGTCATCAATGGCATGCCATGTGTCTGTGGCCCTGTGCTGTTGACTGCCTTCGGCCTCGACTGAGGTCCACCCGGGCTCACATATCAAATCGAGTCCTGACTGACCCGGACATCTCATCACCACAGGAGGCACACACCACCACTGCCAGGACCAGCTCCAAACAACAACTGCCAGAGTCAGAACAGTCATACTGGCAGACTAACGGAGTTGCTCACACCTGTCGTGGATGTCATCATCTGCCTGATACCCTTCTCAGCACTCCAGGTGCCTCTAACTCAGTGCACCGCAACCCATGGACCATCACTGATTGAGTTTTGTACTGTGGAGAGATCATGCAGCAACTCACCTCAGGCAGTGTGGGAGACCTGGGACAATGATGAGGAAGATGATGCAGGTGTAACACACACCACTGCTGCTGCATCAGGATTTTCCTGAAGGGACACAATCCTAGACAATTTCTTTACATTAGCATGCTCAGCTCTAGTGCACCATACTCAGTGCACTGCAACTCACGGACACTTCTGTTAGCATATTGGGTGACCTCTGTACTTGCTCAGGCTACTACCATGATACTCCACAGTTGTCTCTGTAATGCTGATGTTTTTTGTTTCTGTTTTCATAGTGTTCACTGTTCAAGTTGTTGCCAGCACCAACCACTCTGTTAGGGCTGGCTTACACTCACACCACACACATCCAGCACAGGCGTCACTGTACATGTGGCCCTGTCAATAAAGGGGCCGGGAGCACTTGCCAGTAGCCAGTTCTACAGACTATCTGCATGTGCCTGTGTGGTCATAATGTATGCATGAGGGCCACTGGGCCCTACAACATTACATTGTGCTGTGTAGAGAGAATGCAACCATGCCACCGCAGGCAGCGGGTAAGACCTTGGATATGTAGCTTTGTCATCACCCAGTCAATACGTAAGAGGAGTGGACTGGGTGTGGTTCAGTACTTGTAATGTGCAAATGCATGTGTCTCTGTTGCAGTGTGGGTCTCCTTTGTGGGGTAAAGGGGGTCGATGATGGGAATTAGACACCTATGTATGTGATCAAGTTTGGCTTGCATGAGCTCTGACCCCACCTGCACCTGATCGGTCACCTCTTTTTGGCATCCGACACCTGGCATTGGAATGCCATGTGTGCCTAGGTGAAGTGTTGGGAGCCAGCCGTGCTGGTGGATGTTTCCTGCTGTGTGGTCTGTGCAGGGGCTAGGGTCTCCTCTATGTAGCTTGTCTGCCCTGCTCCTGTGGGTGGGTTGCTGGGATGTCATGAGCTGTGTAGGGCATCAATGTTGAAGGTGTGGTGGTCCTCTCCAGCATCACCAATGAGTTGTATGGTCTGCCCTGCTGGAGGTGTTGTTTGTCCCTCTGCAATGTGAAGGGGAGTTGCATGTTGACATTGTGTTGACATGTATGTTGACGCATTGTTCTTGTATACATGCAGATTGTATGACGATGTACGTTGTGACTGTTTGGGACATGCTAGATTTTGATGGGGACAGTGGGCATTTGGATTACATGACAGATGTGAGGTCTCCCTCCTCCTGTCACCGTTGCTGCATTCCTGTTGGCAGCGGGTTTGTACTTGGCTTGGCTTTTCACATCCTGCCAGCACCTCTTGGCCTCCCCATTGACCTCCTAGACACTCTGACTGCATTCACATTTGTCTGATTGTAGTTCAGTTGATGGTAGTGTTCTGTCACCTCCGTGATGCTGATCTAGTTTTCCTGCGGACTGCAATCCGTCTTCCGCTCCCTCTTCTCCTTGGACTTGCCTGACCCGGTTGGTTCTTGCTGGTGGTCTGTGGGGCTTTTAGGGTTCCCGTTGACCTCGGCACTCGGTCCGGGTGCATCCATGCTGCTACGCGGTTTCTTTTTGTTTCCCTTTGGTTTTGTTCTGCTTTCATGGTGCCTTTTCCAGCTTGACGCATAGGGAATGCAGGCCTGTCATTGTTTTTTGTATCCCAATTGGCCTCATCGCAAATTTTTGGGAGTTTGTGTTTCGCATTTTTGCGGTAGCGCGTTGACTTTATCGCAGACATTTGACGCATTATCGTTAGCCTATCGCATGGTACAGCTGTGTTGAGAATACGATGTTAACACAGCGTTATTTTCCCGCGATAGACTGCGATTTGAAGAGTTGAATTAAGCTAATTTTGCGGTAATTATCACACGTTCTTGAGAATATCCCCCCCAGTGTACTTGCATATCTTTCACTCACTGCAAAGGTGTCAGGACTAGCCTCAGCCCTACCAGGAATAAGGTATGGAGCCAGATCTGCATAGGAGGGGATTCAGGACTGCCATAATGGAGTGCAGGCAGCACGCTGATATTATGGTGGAGTGCAGCTGCAGCAGGATGGCCCACACTAACACCACAGAGTTGCTGCCAAGATGGAGACAGGCAGAACACTAACAATACTGAGCAGTAGAGCAACACATCGAGTGCATGAATGAAGACCCCGGGGAGTCAGAAGATAATGTGCATCACAAAAGAATGTCAAAAGGAGCAGAGAACTGAAAAAATAACATTTTAAAATAGTAGGGACGTGGAAGCCAAATGATGAGCTGTTTGAAAGCAGAGAAGGTTGGAGATTTTGCCAGGCACTTTCCTAATATCTGTGTGAGTCTTAAATAGTTGCATAAACAGATAGACCCATATGTCCTGACTTAAACTCAAAAGTAAATTCTTGCATCACTAACCTAGCTTCCATTTCCCATGCCTCACCTCTTCTTACCGTAATGGAAGGTCTCTACTTGGCATGCTGTGAAAAAGGTGCCGGAATTACCTGTTCCTATGTAATATTCTTTACATGAAGCTATATGTAGTGAGACCTATTAAACCAAGATATGAACTTTATCCAGTACTTGTCAATAGACAAGCAGACACGCGAACATAGCAACACAACAAGATGATAGACAGAATGCTGTAACTTTTTAAATACACTCACTCCCATTTTGATTAAGCCCACATCTGTGACTAGGGTGACTGATTGATTTGTTCAGAATTCCATCCGTCATGTGTTCTTCTTGCTTTTGTCACCCTACGTGGGAGTGTATGCCCAGACATGGGGCTAGTGCTCTCTGTGCCACTGCATTCAAGCTAGCCTGGCTGATAAGGGGTGATACCCTGAAACCGGTCCCAGGATGCTTGCATCTGGTCCAGGGAGGACCTGGCCTGACAGTTCGGGCTGGACTGTTCCCATGGGGATCAGGGTCAAGACTGATTTGCATATGGCTGTGTTCAAACTGGGGTGGCCTGGTGAGCAAACAAACAAATGATTAAACCCAATATCCGTGATTAGGGGTGATTGTTTAATTTGTTCAGGATTCCATCCATCATTTGTTCTTTTTACTCATAGAAAGATGGTATTTTTCTGCTTCTAGCCCTGTGTGCCTGTAGTCAGTCTCCAATGTACATCTGGGGTGGGTGGCAGCTGGACTTTGTCCTTTCGCTTTAGACAGCTACACACAAAGGGAGCTTGGGGTGACAGATGAGCCATCCTTATCCTTATTGGTTATCCTGGCAGGATGGTAGGGAATTCCTGACACTTACACCTGAATAGGCTGTAACCTGTCCCCACAGAAAGGGCTGCATGCCCCCCTGTACTGCATCTGGAGCCAGGGCTGGAGAAAAGGACCTCTGTGCTCATTTCAGCGGGCAAAAGCCGGTCCCTTTTTCTAACCCTGACTAGGATTGCAGTTCCTGCTTGGACAGAGTGCATAAGTCTGCCAACCAGTAACCCAATTTCTAACACAGGATCATTGAGGCAAAAAAGGTTGCATGAAAATCCTGTCAACTTTTTCTATTTGTTCCTATTTTTTTTACATTGTTTTTGGTTTCAACAATTTTTCTCTTAGAGGCAGCCATGAGAGACTACATAATTACTCCTTGCTGAATTAAGAAATGTGTCTGCATTTCATCAATGTACAGCTTTATGGGTTCACCTAGAGGCTTCACACCTGTTTCCATCCTCAACTGCAAGTAGATAAAAGCCACAAAAAAGAGGAAAAATAGACTACCACTGTCCTGTCCAGGACAAGGGCACTAGGACCCTGGGGCAGCGCAGGGGCGAGGGGACACCGGACACCACATCCGGTCAAGGGGTGGGGAGAGAGACATTCTAATACTGGACCTCGAAGCATGAGGTCGTGATCTGCATATGCTGTAAGGAACAAGAATAAAGGCATACCTGTACAACACTATCGTGTCCTGTGTGTTTTCCTGGGTCTGGGGACACTACATCTGGCGACGAGGACGACGGACCGCATGCTGTGCCATCGGAACATCGTGAGTTGAACCAGGAGCCCACCCTGGATTGCGTCGTGGTCAAGAAGGAAGAGGGAAGAGTGAAGCGCCATCCAGAAGAAAGCAGCGACGTGGGAGCCCACCCCGACCGCCGGAAACGAAGAAGAAACGAGCCCGGTAAGCGCCAGCTAAAAGAGCGCGAGCTTCAAGATATAAAAGAAAAGCCAGCGCGAGCTCTCGCGAGAGTCTCGGCGGCCATATTGGGGCCAGGCGCGAGGGCCAATAGGGACGAAGAACAAGCGCGGCGGCCATTTTGAGGTCAGGCTGCATCGCGATTGGCCGCGAAGTCCTGCGAGAAGACGGCGGCCATCTTAGAATCAGGCTGTACAAGCCAATAGGAACAGAGAACGGGCGCGGCGGCCATCTTAAAGTCAGGCGAAGGGCGAAAAACATCAGAAAGTGCCGATCAAAGAGGAGAAAAGGCACAAAGAAGGACAAATAACGACAAGTGGGCATAAATACATAAATACATGTACATAAGAGAAACACCAGAAGAAAAGGGGCCAATAAAAGGACAAAGGAAAGAAAAGAAAGGAAATCAAGAAAAAGGCACAAACAAGCATATGCAAAGGCAAAAAGAGGCAAAATAAGAAACTAAGGGTTGAACAAGGAGCAATAGAACAAAGAACAGAAAAGAAGGTGACAGCACAACGAACAGTTGCAAATAAAGAAGATAGAAGAGAACAAAGCACAGACAAAGAAGAAAATAAAGAAAGAACAAAGGGTGACAAGGACGAATAAGAGAATCGAACTAAAGGAATTGAGCGCTAATAAAGCACAAGCGAAGACAAAAACAGTGAATAAGAGCAAAAGACAACAAGTAAAAGGACAAAGGAAAGAAAAGAAAGGAAATTAAGATAAAGGCACAAACAAGGATATGCAAAGGCAAAAAGAGGCAAAATAAAGGACAAAAGAAAGAAAAGAAAGGAAAGAGAGAAAGAGAGAGAGAGAGAGAGAGAGAGAGAGAGAGAGAGAGAGAGAGAGAGAGAGAGATGTTGTTCGATGGCCCAGAGACCTCTTCGTTTACACCTCTTCAATTAGTCTCTTTGGTTCCATGTGTTTCCTTCTTGATCGCTGTTTTCTGATATCCGCTTGAGCTTCTTCCTTTTGTGTGCCTTTCTATAGTTCTTGCTTTGACCTTTCCGCTTCTCTTGCGTCTGCCTTGCTGACATGCGAAAGGTGCCCTGTGACGTGACACTGGCCAAACTGCCGCCTTTGGAGAATAGAAGAGTGCCAGGAAGAGCACAGGAAACAGAAGAGTGCCAGAAAGAGCACGGGAAACAACAAAAGAAAAAGATAGTAGAAGAAACAAAAAAAAAAAAAAAAGAGTGCCAGGAAGAGCACGGAGAATAGAAGAGTGCCGGACGAGCACGGAGAATAGAAGAGTGCCAGGAAGAGCACAGGAAACAGAAGAGTGCCAGAAAGAGCACGGGAAACAACAAAAGAATACCAGGAAGCGCACACAAAAGAGTGTCAAGAAGAGCACAGAAAAGAAGAAATGACAGACCCCAAGCCAGAAAGACAAAGTGCACAATACAGAAAACCACCACCATTCAACTTGTCGGAGCCACAAGTAGGAATAAGGTGGGAGAATTGGATCAGACATCTGGAGAGATACATGGAAGAGACTGATGTGACAGAGGCAAAGAAACTGGGTCTATTACTAAATTATGCAGGCGATGACATTGGGGACCTCCTAGTGACGCTACCAACAAAGGAAACAGCTACTTATAAAAAACTAAAGAAATGTTTAACAATGAAATTTGACCAGCAAAGAAATATTGATCTTGAAAGATACAATTTCGCAACTGCGTCTCAACAAATAGGCGAAACACCAGATGACTTTGCGACCAGACTGAGGAAACTTGTAACACATTGTGAATTTGACAAATTTGACAACACACAAGCAATAAGATTGCGAATAATAGAAGGATGCCGTGACAGGAGCTTCCGTGCAAAAATACTAAAAGAGCCAACATCACTAGAAAACATCCTGGCCCTAGCAAGAGCGGAGGCTAGAGCGACAGCAGACGCAAAAGAAATGGAGCGAGGAAATTTCACAGAAGAAACAGCGCCGTGCCTTTTGAGCAACGTCACAACGCAAATGATGGGTCTCATGGCAACTGAAAGACTGGAAGAAGATGATGCCATCACAAGCACCCCACCGAAGGGGCTAACAAACAAAGGAAAACGTGTCACATGGACCGAAGAGCACCACAAAGAATTGAAAGAGATCAGATTTGCTATTACGGCCGAGGACGACGCAGCACATGCTGACCGGGGACAGCGCAGAAAGCCAAATTCAGATGGCAACGAAATAGAACTGGTAGCAAAGGTGACACAACATCAACAAAAAAAAAATTACCGAAGACAGGTGGTGGAAATGAGAGAATGAAGAAGAGTGAGACTATCACACACAAGAAAGGAAAAAGCGTGGAACAAGAAGACACTGCTGCAAGAGCTCAAACAGCAAACGCAACAACAAAGGCTCAGGAGAAAAAGGGAAGACATGCGACGAAACGGAAAAGAAAGAAAGGAGGCATTGCGATGGTCAAAGAAGGACAAGCGAGGAAAGGGAGCAACGAGATCACCGGAGGCAAATTGAAGATGACAAAAGCAAAAGAACGGATGGCAAAGGCGGCAGTTTGGCCAGTGTCACGTCACAGGGCACCTTTCGCATGTCAGCAAGGCAGACGCAAGAGAAGCGGAAAGGTCAAAGCAAGAACTATAGAAAGGCACACAAAAGGAAGAAGCTCAAGCGGATATCAGAAAACAGCGATCAAGAAGGAAACACATGGAACCAAAGAGACTAATTGAAGAGGTGTAAACGAAGAGGCCTCTGGGCCATCGAACAACATCTCTCTCTCTCTCTCTCTCTCTCTCTCTCTCTCTCTCTCTCTCTCTCTCTCTCTTTCTCTCTTTCCTTTCTCAAAAAAATGTTTGTTTTGCAACAAGGGGGGAGATGTCCTGTCCAGGACAAGGGCACTAGGACCCTGGGGCAGCGCAGGGGCGAGGGGACACCGGACACCACATCCGGTCAAGGGGTGGGGAGAGAGACATTCTGATACTGGACCTCGAAGCATGAGGTCGTGATCTGCATATGCTGTAAGGAACAAGAATAAAGGCATACCTGTACAACACTATCGTGTCCTGCGTGTTTTCCTGGGTCTGGGGACACTACAACCACCTAAAAAAATGCAGAAACTGTGGTAAAAAAAAAATACTTTTTTACAATTCAGCTAACTACTGAAAGTTGGAAACACGGTGAGCTTGGCATAGCGAACCTTTTGTTGCTCCCAGTTTTAGAAAATAACTAACACTTCAAAAAGCCAATATTTGCTATATTTTGGATTTTTTCTCGTTTCATTTTAGAGAAGGCGAAGTAAAGGAAACATAAAATGATAATAACTTGCGTTATTATCATTTCATGATTCCTTCTGCTGCTGCAGCTTTTGGGGTGGGGCGGGTCTGCTCCGGCTGCAGAGGAGCAGGAGAGGAGTGGTTTGCCCACTCCCAAGTGCACATGACTGGTTTGCCGGCCATCTCGGGGAGGCCAAACATTCACAAGCACTTTTCATCTTCTCCATGCAGGCTGTAGAACATGCCCAGGCCCCCTCACCCTGGCTGAGCAACGATCTACGATGCTCAGACCAATCACAATGCTGCATTGGAGCGTTGTGATTGGCTATTGGGACGCTAGGAGGGTGCTTCCTCCTGCTTCCTTCATCCAGCTGCAGACGGTGAAGAGGTGGCAGCTGGCCGGCTGTCACAAGTATTTTTTTTTAAACTTTTTTCGGCCCCTCTATCCCCCTGCACCCACCCCACCACCTCCCACCCGGGTCTGGTAACATCCGCTACTGCTCAAATACAAAAAAGGAAAGGCTCCGAATCGGTGGTGGGGAGGGCATGGTGGAAAATGCTTACCACTTAAGGGGTTAATAAAACATTACACCTGTTAGCGCGGAATATATGCACGGTTTGATGTTAAAAATGAACTGGCAGAGGTAACCTTGTCAGAAGTAAAATCACTGTTCATGTGCCGCTGACAGCAAGCAACACTAAAAAAACAGTTTCATTTTCCAAGGGAACTGTAAATCACCAAGAGGTGGGTTTCAAAAAGTGAATTGCAAAAATGAGCACAAATTGGCTTACACCAATAAAGCGAGAGTAATCGCTCTGCTCAATATCTTCCATTTCCATGTTCCCATTATTTAACCGAGAAATCCTGTTGTGCGCGTTGCAATGACTGACCAAACATAGCCTTCTATTGTCCACTGTCGGTTTCAGCTAACAGGCCCTCGGCTGTGCTGTGATTGGAGTCTTGGCCGCCTCTTCTGTTGCCTCCCCCAGGCCCCGCACGCCATGCAGCACCGTTGATCATTTGCATACACATTTTCTCTCTTCTTTATTGTGCACCCACCATGCCTTGTAGGTTGGTTAAAACATGGCAGGCATACAAAATACATGGCACTCGCTGCAAGTGCGATGCCACCTTCGTAATCTGGAAAGTATTTAAATGGCAGACAGATAAGATTAATGTTTACTCCAAAAATGAAAAACATTACAGGGTAACGCATAAAATGCAAAATATGCCGGAACAGTTTCGGCTGAAAAATATTCCTCCGACTCCACCATTAGGAGTAGTAGAGATGTAATTATGTTTAAGGTGCACGTTTGTTTTATTTACTAATTGCCGGCTGCAGTGTTAGATTAAAAGTGAGTGCGTATTAAACACGAGGGTCATTACCATTTCTCAGGAGAATGAGTCAGTGGCATGTGGGCAGAATAAAAAACAGGACAGAATGAGTCGAAGTTAGCTCCGTTTTCGTATCCTCTCCTTTAGGCGCACTGCGTTCTGATCTTCCTTCGCCTTATGAATTATTCAGCCGCATTAATGGAAAACATTTCTGCCGAGCTGAATGTTTTCCATGGCATATGCAATAAAAACATTAATTAGTGCAATTTTTATTTCGGCTCTTCTATTTAAGTGTTGTCCTCTCATCTGTAACACTGTGTTATTATTTTAATGATTTAAATTACTGGCACTGCGCACGTTTTCAAGATAATTCATTAGCGCAGGATGCCTCGTTTCTCCAGCAGTCCATTGGCTGGCTAGTGTTTCTAGTCCAATTAATTATTTATAAATGATTCGCACTGTGATGAATATTCTAGCGATTTGAAATGCTGTGGGAAAAAGAAAATAGCACAGCACAATGGTGAGAAAAGAAAAAGCAGAAGCTGAGATAATATTGGGAACGTTGTGTTTTATTACGATACAAAATGCCTTGCCTACTTCCGATAAATTGCACAAAAAACACCCAACCATCATAAGTCCTGGTATCTACTGATGTTTTACGAAAGACTGATGATTAACTATTACAGGTTAACATGATATACTCACAAATTGATTCATTTCTTTCTAAGTGTGCTATAAAATGCACCTTTACATTTGTTACCCTAGAGTTGTCATTAAAAACAAATGTGTGTGATGTTGTAGAGCAATCCGAATGTCCCTTGAGGTGATATTCTCGAAGAGCTCCCATTTAATTCGAATTGTATTAATGCATTGTAAATCATCTGCATATTCCATCTTGCATCTTGAAATGCAGGGAGAACTGAATCAGAGCTTAGCACCAAATTGGCCATTCAGAATTGTACAAGGGCTCCTAGAGACGTCATACACCCAGAAAGCACCAACATTGCTTATATTCTCACCAACGATTACAGAAACGCCCATCATCACTACCATTTATACCGAATAAATCGTATGGTTTGAGTAATTACAATAGTTCCCATATTTACTTTGTGTGATACAATATGACATGGTGTCCAGTAGAAATGGGGGTGGAATTCTAGGTTCGGCGCCAGAGAAGTGGCAAAGACCCTTATTGAGGTTTGATGAGAATGTCCTTGAAAAGATCGGTCTCAAAATCCTTTCTGAATTGTTGGAGCACCGTTGGAAATGTAATTTGCGAGGACATTATATTTCGCATACTTTTAGTATAGATTTCTACTGTGGCTTGTGCTGTGGCACAGGAAAAGGGTCAGCAGCACAAGTAGCACTAGAAAAACACAGGTTGTGTACATCCGTGTGGCAGGGCACTTCATGTGCTCCCAGACCACTTAGAAGTGACCTACAGGGGCTGGGGCGCTGCTTGGGGCCCCCAAAGTCCCTTTATGACTGCCTTTTCATAGCAGTGGGACTGCCATGAAAAGCCAGTCAGAAAGGGCTATCCTAATCCTTACGGCAGTGCCGGTGCAGGCACCAGCCTTATTGAAGGGTTAGGAATTGGACCACAATCCTGATGGGAGATTTGATCCTGCCGGAGGCGGCAGTCCTACCCCGACCTCTGAGATCTGACTGCCGGTATTTTAATTCAGTGGTCAGACCAATTCCCAGGATGTCAGAAGGACGTCACCGACGGCCTGTCGTTGCCGTACCCCTGACATTGAGAAGAACCCCTTTGTCTCTTCCCAGATTATTATGCATGAAAAAGACAAGAGTACAGGATGCAGGCAATGATGCCAGGGAGAACTGCAGTCCTGAAACTGTGGAGGTGAGTAGAAACAGACAACTCCTCCATGTAGGTGTTTACTGTGAACTCAAAGGCCTTCTCAATTGGGTCAGGTTGCGATCTGTTTATGTTCTGTTTGTGTGTAAAGAAGCTTGTCTTAAAACGCATGTAGGATGAAAGGGAACAAGTGAAGGTCGATGAGTGATGGGGTAATATTTCTGAATTTCTTAAACCTTATGATGAGCATGTAGCCAGCATTTAGGACAGGATTTAACAGAGTTAAAGTGAATGGAGGGGACTGGCAGATAGAGATTTAGAAGCCCCCAGGTTGCGGGTGATCATTATTTCATGATGTTTCAAAGTATTTTTTTTAGGATATAGGAAAAGCAAGATACTATTTAAATACTTGCTATATTATTCACCATATTTCATGTTTTACTTGAAATGTATTAGATAGCCAACAGCCTTTACAATGGGGGCTGACCACCCATAGGTGTTTATTTAGCACAGGACCTTTCTGCAGTCTATGCCGTGTTGCCAGTCACATGCTGCGCACCGCTGAAGGCGGTGTGCAGAGTGTGTTGGCTGTCCACAGAAGGTTGGGTGCAGGGCCTAGCCAGAGGCAGGTACTGCAGCAGACCCTTTGCTGCATACTGCCCAAAGTCATATGCAGCAAGGGGTTTGCCACCGATGTGGGGTTAGGTACAGCGCCTTACCATCTGTCATGTCCTGTAGCCAATCCCAAGCTTTGCATGGCTGAAGGTCGAGTGCTTCATGGTTGGCTGCCCGTTAAGTTGGGCATAGCCAGAAAACAGGTCCTGTAGCCAACACCACACTGCATTTGTCAGAAGGCCATATGCAGTGGGTATTGGCCTCTCGCATGGTATTAGACAATGGGCCTGGCCCTGCCAACACCATGCTGTGCATGGCTGAAGGCCTGTAGAATCAGGGTGGCTGTCTGCAGTGGGGGCATCCGCAGGGATATGGTAGCAGGGGCTGGCCAGAGGCGAGCCCCACTGCCAATCAGATAATGATGCAGGGCTTGGTCAACGGCTGTGTTCCGCGGGGGTTGACTGCCCTAAAAGAGCTGGGTGCAAGACTTGGCCAGATGCCAGGTCATTTGGCCCTCTGTCCACAGAGCATAGCCAAAGTTTGTGCACAGCATTTGGTTGGCTGCCAAGGGGGGTTCAACACAGGTGCTGCAGCCAACCCCAGGCATTGAACAGGATCTGCAGCCAACTTTTAATAGACCCAGATGCCAAATCTTTTTCCTATTTTAAACGATTTTTAACTTTTTATATTTTTGACATTTTTGCGATTAAGCCTGCCTAAAACAAGAACAAAGGGGCATTGAAACCTGGATCTAAAAATTTTTTATAATACAATTGTTTGGAAACTTTCTAGTGAGCAACCAAAAGCTGATTCCGGGTTTTCATACTCTGCTATCCAGCAATAAAAATGTACCATAGTTGATGCAGTACAACCTTATTCTGTTATGTAGGGGGGTTAGATCATGCATGAAGGCACCTCCAGTATAAGGAGGAGAAGGGTCAGTGGGAATGTAGAACTGAAATCTTCATTCTCAGGGGTCTCACTAATACAAAAGAACTTGGCACAGAAGCTGAAATATTAAAAGACATCTTTATTAAACTTAATAAGTGAGACTACGTCACACAGGAGCCTTTAGCACCTGAATGAGGCAGTCTAAAGAATACAGAACACAGAGGTCTTTTATATGCTTAGGATTACAAACTCAGCATAAAAGAAAGGGGCAGTCCTAGCTTCTGCAAGCATACAAAATACCTAATATGGACATACAAGATCTGCAAAATATTAGCTAATAGAAAAACATCATGTAACCAGAATGTCCCCCTTACGTCGTGTTTCTGCCCAACCCATAAGTCAATCAATTACAGCACTTATAGGTCAATCAGTAATGGCAGAACATGTCTGTATGCACTTAGGCCAGCTAGTGTCTGACATTGCTTTCAAAGCAAGGACAGAGGGGGTTTTCTACACGTTGCAGTCCAAAGGGCAAAATATACAATATCATAATCAAAATAGTGCTTAATGTACTTTTCGTACGTGCACCGTTCAACTAAACCAAATAGAGAAAATTCTCCTCATTACCTGTCTACACAAATTGCAATTCACATATACAAACCTATACAAATCCAAAGTTGGCCAACACAAATTCCAAAGTTCCAAAGCTACAGTTCCAAATTTGCTAAGATTAGGCATCTTATAGCTCACTAATCTAGCTTCAAACTTCAAGGGGTTATCTCTACCAATACACTAGCAAATATACGAGCCCCTCGGCTTTGGTAATTTGCAATAACCAAATCAAAACCAAGAAACCAAACCCCTCGGCTTTGGTAATTGCAATAACCAAATCAAAACCAAGAAACCGAACAAAGTCGTGGGAGCGTCCCACTTGTACTTCTTATTTTTACTAATCAAAAGGTTATCCAAATTCTAACTGTCAAGTTCTAGATGACCTAACGGTCTCTTTGGTTTTTTTTTAATACTCACGCCAAAAAGGGTTCTCAGTCAGGAGTGACATCATGTGGAGGATCAAAATCAGGAAGAGCAGAAATACAGTGGGCTGCAGAGACGAAGAATCTCCAGAATACCTGTGCACAGAGTACCTTCTTAGTAGAATCCTGGCTTGTCCTCCTCAGTAGCTTTCTGTCTCCTGACAAGATCACTCCCACAGAAAGTCACTTCTCTGATGAAGCCCGCGTTGGCCGCGCCATCTGAAGAACTGAAATCTTCATTCTCAGGGGTTTCACTAATACAAAAGAACTTGGCACAGAAGCTGAAATATTAAAAGATATCTTTATTAAACTTAATAAGTGAGACTATGTCACACAGGAGCCTTTAGCACCTGAATGAGGAAGTCTAAAGAATACAGAACACAGAGGTCTTTTATATGCTTAGGATTACAAACTCAGCATAAAAGAAAGGGGCAGTCCTAGCTTCTGCAAGCATACAAAATACCTAATATGGACATACAAGATCTGCAAAATATTAGCTAATAGAAAAACATCATGTAACCAGAATGTCCCCCTTACGTCGTGTTTCTGCCCAACCCATAAGTCAATCAATTACAGCACTTATAGGTCAATCAGTAATGGCAGAACATGTCTGTATGCACTTAGGCCAGCTAGTGTCTGACATTGCTTTCAAAGCAAGGACAGAGGGGGTTTTCTACACGTTGCAGTCCAAAGGGCAGAAACACTTCATGAATAGAGCAGTCTGTGTAAAGGCAACACAAATTGATGACATCACACAGGCAAATCCTAAAATTATTTTGCAAACATTATGTATTTCAGTGACTATTGACAATGCCAATAAAACAATAAGACTCAGTCTTCAAACACCAATTCTATACAATCGCACGGGAAACACCCAGAGTCCGTCGAAGCCTCTTCTGGCAGGCTTCTATTGTCCATCAAATCCTGTTTCTGTTGTTTTCTTCCGCATGGGCCTCTACATTCAGGCCTTTCATGAAAATGATGTTACTCAGTATCCGTTGGAGTGCCTTCCTGGCAAACACTTACAGCTCACTTGAAAGTCTCAATGTCTCAATGCAGTGCACCAATATTTCCTGTGCTGCAGGCACTACAGATAGTGTGTTCTTCATTGATCAAGGGCACAGATCATCTCATGCAGACCCAAGTACCATTAATTGGGGAAGAGCAACAGACTGTCTCTCTCAGCAACACTTTCAGGCTCCAAAACTCTCTATTCAGTGTCAGAGGATGCTCGGGCTGCTCTTTCATGGGCACCATAATGTAGTGCCTTTTGCCAATCTCAAATCCTCCGCTGCACTGCACTTCCGTTGGAGCAAAGGAAAAGGGGTTGTGTGGCCAAAACTCAGGCCAAGGGGCTCAAGGGACTGCACACTGTCAGAGGTTAACCAGCACATGACAGGTGGGTGGAAAACTGAAGCCTCAAACAACAAGAATCCTTCTCTTTCGCTCTTTGCACTGAAATTCTGGTTCTGTGGCAAAACCAGATCCTCCTTCTCTGATGTTCAACGCCTTCTGATGAAGCAAGCACAATACGTTGGAGATATCACTGATGAAGCACCTTCTGGGTGTTGGGACTGTTCATCTGTTAGCTGTCACTGATGAGAATTAGAACTCATCTTTATCACCGTTCTGCAGGGTATCATTCTCCCTTTGACTCTGGAAGATCCCGCAGAACCTAGTGACGTAGAAAATGTGACACAGTTGTTTCCTTCAATTAAGTACAAAAACAGTTCATTGTACAACAAGGGACTGCAAGCAAGTGGCCTGCAATCTTTAAAGGAGTGGTCATACGTCATGGGACATTTCTGGTCTAGAACACACTGTCATTCTCAAAGGCAATACAAAGACAAAGGCAGTAGGCAAAACAGTGCCTCTAGCCTCTTTAATTGGGTTTCCATGTGAGAGCATATCCCCTACCATCTAAGGGTAGATAGCGACATGGGAATTCTATCTGAATGGATGTTCTCACACATGGTGGCATTGTCTAATGGGGCAAACACATTTTTTTCTCTAAATGATTACACATAGGTGTTCCCTAATTCCTTATCTACAACACCTCAAAAGAGAAATCGCATAATACATTTTATCAGGGACATGTAGATACCTCCCTTTAGGAATTGTGCATCAGGTGGACTATGCAATACAAAAGCTAATGATCAAAATGTGGAAACAAAAGACAAGAACTAGAGAGTCCCGGTATTTCCATTATTTAAAATACATCTGGTCCATCAAAAATTAAAGCAGCAGGAAAAAGGAACTAAAAACCAAATTAGAATAGGCATTGAATTTGTCATATTCAAAAAAACGTAAGGTGTCTCCTATTGAGGTGGAAAACTTGTCCTACTATAGTATTGAGTCAGTTAACCAGTCCATCACTACCCTAACAGTCAGACTGGAAAACATCAGAGTAGGCCTAAAGAAAATTTTTGAAAACCAGTCTGGTCATACAAAAGGGAATTATACATAATATGGGGTCTCTGGTACATTACTGCAGTCTGGAAGTGTGAACCTGAGCAATACACCAACTGGTGAAAGGAATTTGGAAAAGGGAAATGGGACTAGGTAAAAATGAAGCCTTGTTTCCTTTATGGTACAAAGCCATACACTACTTAGGAAGCAGAACAAAACTGACTAATGTAATATAAAAATGAAGTCACCATGTACAAGAGTCACACATCTATAATTTATCCTTACGTCCAATCAGGATACATACATTTAGGGCTGCCTGTTCCTTTAAGGGAAGAGGACAGTATTGTGACTAATTGCACACTTTGATTCTGTATATCTCTTTTTTATTTTCCTTCAAATACCATTAAAGCCAAATTTGACATACACTGATGAAGTGTTGTCTGTCTATCTGTGAAATTTAGTGTCAGAGCAAATCTACCCAACTGTTGTACAGGATACACATCGTCATGTATATCCCTTTACAACACAGGTAAACTTGTAATAGTATCAAAAAGCAGCAACATGAAACAAAAACATGCATTAAAAAAACACACAAAATGCACATGTCAAGCCCATTAAAAAAATCACAC
Organism: Lissotriton helveticus; assembly: GCF_964261635.1. Lineage (NCBI taxonomy): Eukaryota > Metazoa > Chordata > Amphibia > Caudata > Salamandridae > Lissotriton > Lissotriton helveticus. The sequence goes on from NC_136059.1 coordinate 867,347,991, forward strand.
AAAACGCACATGTCAAGCCATCAGATATACTTGCGTATATCAAGCACAAAAAGCATAGACAAAACAATAGCATATGTAAATAAGCGGCGACACACAACACTATTGCATGCACTTTTATGCACTGTGAACCTGCAGCTCAAAACAGAATATTCAGGCCTGCTTAATTTGTCAGGCTTAAAATCATCACCCTCCTTTCGACAGCAGATCACCAGTTAGTGGACATTTGGCTGTCAAACACAACTAACTGTGTCGCTTCTGACACACAGGACCAGCAGGAACAATTCATAAAAGGATAAAATGCAAAAATATGTAAAACGCACCAACATTTCTGCACATAACACACAAAATATCAACTGTAACAAGCATGTTTTGAAAACATGCTAAACCTTTTTAACTTTCCAAAAACTTTTTCACAGACAATCTGCGTGTCCCGTGCGCCAACACCCTTTGAGGCCCTGCTTTTCCAAGCAATAATTTCTCCATCTCTTTACACTTACTCCTAACTCCCACCTCACTCTAAGGCTGAAAAAGACAAAAAAAACCTTCCCAACTCTTTCTAACCTGCAACAACCAACCCTATTTAAAAACACAGGATATATATATTACTCCTGTTAGGGGCTACAATTTATTTCTATACTTAGATTATTAAAACAGTTACTGTGACTAATTCGCAGAACATAATAACACACATACCAGTTTTTAGAACAAATGCTTGTTTGCAATGGTACTCATTTCATCTACCTTAAATGGATGAAGGCTCAATTAGATCCAGCAAAAGTTAAAACCTTCCACCCTGATATTAAACTCAAACCTCTGCACCAGGCACATTGGCTCACTGACCTATTTAAAAGAAAACCCAAATGGGAACAACCTGCAAATTTGTATTATACCTAAATGTATGCATTTACTGAAGCCTAAAGCACTTTAATGCTATTGTAAATGGCAAAAAAGCCCACATTTTACCCAAATTCAACTTTGATATTTGGGGCACTAAAAAATAAATATCCTATAATAATGTTACATATTAATCATCCTCAGAATGTTCTTTACAAATTGCAGAGATTGGACAATGGACATATCTCCTGCAAATCCTGAGAAAAATGAGTTTTTCACGCCTGGTCAAGTGAAATTCTATATGCTAATATCCTCATTATGCAGTATACCATACCTTAAATTAAATTATAATGCTAGGAGGTCACAGTATAAGTATTAAGCTTCATGAATAGTAAAAAACGAATTTTGTAGCACTGATTTTTATAACCCAATCAGTTTTGATAATTCCACATATTAAGGCTCTGTAATTCCTTGAATCTGACTTCATTTTCTTTTTTTTTTTTTTTCTCTGTGCCACGTGGGCTGGCGAACAAAGTGGCCTGGCCTCCCCAGGTCATGTACACATTAACCAGATTAAACTGTAAGAAACTAACTTTCGTCACCCGAAACTGACCTGCAAAGCCAATTTCCCTGATTGATCTTTATCTGAGATTGCGAATCAATGTTCAAGACATCGTTAACTTTTTAGTTTCCTTGGACTTGCCCTATCTTGTTTCAGCATCTGTTACGGTTTCTTTCTTTTTAAATGTTTCTTCATTACATGGGTTAATTATTATTTAGCAACTGAGCCAAGAATATGCTTAGAGAAATGCTTAAAGAAAGGAAAACCCTTAATTGAAATGTCTTCCTATAATACAAAATAATGAACCTTAGTTTTGGAACCTTTTTAAAACAACATTCTGAAATGCAAAGTTTTCATCTGTGCAACTGGGGGAAAATCCTGGCTGAATAAATATTCCTGTTTATTTAGCTTGTCTCTAAGTGCTTGTAACATGAGCAGCTGGCAGTCTTTTTCAAACTAAAACATATCAATGTGTGTTCTATAATCTTTTGAGTTCAGCAGGAATTTACTTCAGCGGATCTGTTTGCCTGTTAATACCTAACACAATGTATCTAAGGAAAATGCTGTAAGTTTTTTATCTTTTTTGCAAAACACCCAATTTCGTTTTTGGGGGCTTTTTATTCCTAGTGAATGTGAATTTACATTTTAGTTTTTAAACTTTTAGACATCTTGCTTAATAGACTGAAAACATCAAAAAGAAACACAAACACACATTTGAGCTCATTTCAGACATAAACAGAAAGGGGTCAAACACTCAGGACACACAATACGGCGCGCTTTTACCCATGCATTTCGTGAATAGCGCCATCGCTATTCACTTACAGAAATTGCACTAATGGGAAAAGCACATAGACATTTAAACACACATTTAACCCACATATCAATACTCAGGACAGAAATAAAGGACAGCCCACAGACTGTACTTAAACCAAACCATTTGTAAATACTAGTTGTAAGTCATATTTACCAGAAACACTTCTCAATTGGGTTCCAAAAGACTGCAAAAACAGCCCAACAGACTGATGTATGTCCAAGAAGCGAAAATACACTCGATTCACTAGCTTTGACTAGCAGAACACCAAAAATCGCTCTGCATATCTTCATTCATAAAATTGCACAGAACAAAGGATCCTTGTATGTATTATGTCCATATTTTAATTCCCTGGGGATACAAAATCACCAAGGAAGAAATATGTTTGTAAATCCAAACCTATTTAGATATTCCCTCTAGGGAAGCCGGCTAATTTACTTTCACATCACAACATGGTACCTTCCAAAATAAAGCAACATATTCTTCTTATGTGAGCTTTTAAACAGGCATGCCCAAAAATATTGCAAAATATACAATATCATGATCAAAATAGTGCTTAATGTACTTTTCGTACGTGCACCGTTCAACTAAACCAAATAGAGAAAATTCTCCTCATTACCTGTCTACACAAATTGCAATTCACATATACAAACCTATACAAATCCAAAGTTGGCCAACACAAATTCCAAAGTTCCAAAGCTACAGTCCCAAATTTGCTAAGATTAGGCATCTTATAGCTCACTAATCTAGCTTCAAACTTCAAGGGGTTATCTCTACCAATACACTAGCAAATATACGAGCCCCTCGGCTTTGGTAATTTGCAATAACCAAATCAAAACCAAGAAACCAAACCCCTCGGCTTTGGTAATTGCAATAACCAAATCAAAACCAAGAAACCGAACAAAGTCGTGGGAGCGTCCCACTTGTACTTCTTATTTTTACTAATCAAAAGGTTATCCAAATTGTCAAGTTCTAGATGACCTAACGGTCTGTTTTTTTTTTTTAATACTCATGCCAAAAAGGGTTCTCAGTCAGGAGTGACATCATGTGGAGGATCAAAATCAGGAAGAGCAGAAATACAGTGGGCTGCAGAGACGAAGAATCTCCAGAATACCTGTGCACAGAGTACCTTCTTAGTAGAATCCTGGCTTGTCCTCCTCAGTAGCTTTCTGTTTCCTGACAAGATCACTCCCACAGAAAGTCACTTCTCTGATGAAGCCCGCGTTGGCCGCGCCATCTGAAGAACTGAAATCTTCATTCTCAGGGGTTTCACTAATACAAAAGAACTTGGCACAGAAGCTGAAATATTAAAAGATATCTTTATTAAACTTAATAAGTGAGACTATGTCACACAGGAGCCTTTAGCACCTGAATGAGGAAGTCTAAAGAATACAGAACACAGAGGTCTTTTATATGCTTAGGATTACAAACTCAGCATAAAAGAAAGGGGCAGTCCTAGCTTCTGCAAGCATACAAAATACCTAATATGGACATACAAGATCTGTAAAATATTAGCCAATAGAAAAACATCATGTTACCAGAATGTCCCCCTTATGTCGTGTTTCTGTCCAACCCAAGAGTCAATCAATTAAAGCACTTATAGGTCAATCAGTAATGGCAGAACATGTCTGTATGCAGTTAGGCCAGCTAGTGTCTGAGATTGCTTTCAAAGCAAGGACAGAGGGGGGTTTTCATGTTGCAGTCCAAAGGGCAGAAACACTTCATGAATAGAGCAGTCTGTGTAAAGGCAACACAAACTGATGACAAATGTAAGATGGAGTCAAAATTAAAGAACCTCAGGAAGCACACTGCACTTTGAAGCACTTGATGTGAATTCACGTTCATCCTCATGCTGTTTTCTGTACGCTCAATTCGCCTCTGCCTCCTGTGCCAAGGTGTTAGCTGTTACTATTTGTTTATATAGAACTCTAACCACTAGTATATGTAGTAGACGTTTGTACTTACTACCATTCCTATGTGATTTTAGAGTTTATCTGTTTGTATCTCTCTTCCTTGAGTGACTTTTAACTTGTCATATATAACGGATGTGAGACGCGGGACTCTTTTAACTTCATGATCGCGGTTGTCTAGCAGGAGATTCTTCAATCCCGGTTACGCTATTTCATGCTGCAGATTATACCAATTGAAATAATAAAGAAACAAAAAGTTGAGAAGTGTATCAATATAAAAAAGGTTTTTTTTTATTTTCTGCATTGGGGAAGATTGGTAAACCCTTAAGAGTCACCACCAGAATCATACAATAGCTTTGGGTGTACAGCAATCCAAACGGTGTCATCATTTTAAACTCTGCATTAGCAGGGCTCTATGCGATCAAGCAGTGAGAAGATTTCAAGTAAACCCACATACAAGGTTATTGACCTGTATCTATTACGATTGTTGGAACACCTCTATAACAAGCCTGAAGAATGAGGTAGGACCTGTGTTAACCCTCCGAAACGTGTTGCTGGTCTTTGGCCTACATATAATATGTTCCATTGAAACTGATTGTGCATTACACTACTTTTTGTCATTGCTAAGGATTTTATGTACTGTTGTCTAGCTACATCTATTGATTTTTTATATTGTATTTTTATGCTGATTGTTTTTTAATGTGTAATATTGATGTGATATATATTTTTTGATATAATTATGTTTGATGCAAACCAATCTAATAAATTCCATTAGGAAAGAAATATTTTTTAATAACAGCACATTGAGAACTGTTTTTCTGGCAACTTAGTAGACTGACCCTTCCGTGAATGTGGGTAGTGTGTGAGTGAAGTTTGGATGCTGCTTGGAAAGCTGGTATGCTATAAGAAAATCCCAAAGGGAATTATTTCTAGACTTTGATGACTTTTAACTTGTACATGTGCAATTTTTTCCTGTTTTTATCTCTTCCTTGAGTGACTTTACACCTTGTACATTTGCAATTTTTTTCTGTTTGCATCTCTTATGTAACTCATGTAATCCAAAGTCCTTATGTAACGCATCTGGTTCTTTTGTAAAGCGCTCTGACACCTTCGGGTAATGTTTGCGCTATATAAAATCGCATTAAATAAATAAAAAATGAATATTTTGTGCCAGTGAATATATGATGTTACAAAGCATCCCATTACAATGCATTCTTTTACAATGTGGTTAAACATTACAACATATATTTTTACAATGCAAGCCATTAAAATGCATGTTCATTGGGATACATTGAAACATCTATTACAGCGCATATCATTACCATGTATAGTAATACAGCAAATACCATCACAACGCATATTAATTCTCCTATTTTAAAGTTAGGTAATGTTACTGGAAAAAATATACCCAAAAATATTCAATAATTGAAACATTATTTTATCTCAAAACTAAAAAAAAGATGTTTTTGCATATAAAGACATTTTCTTAGATAAACATCACATTGTACGTAAAAACACTCTACACGAGGTGGCAAAAGCAGCCTTCACATAAAAAGCAGAAAACACAGGTGTCCCTCCACTATTTCCACTACAGCAGTTGACCCATCATCTACTCAAAATGGCTGCCATTCTGAAACGGAATGTATAAAGCAGGATTTCACACACAAAATAATAAATATACATTCTGGCAGGTTCTGAATCATTTGGAAAAATCGTTTCCGGAACATATTTTCTTTAAAATTTTCGTTAGCCCCCCAAAAATGTACAAATTAAGCTGACCGCCATTTTGTGCTCAGTGGTGCACTGATTTCTCCTGTAACAAGACGCATCTCGACTAAGAGGAGAAAACTGCCAGCTTGGACTTCAAACACTGCCATTTATTGACAGGAGTAAGTGTATGTTGAAAATGAAATACATTTAGATAGAAAACAATTAATTGACAAACCTAAAAATAGTTTTACAATTATACTATATTCACATAACTTAAAAAAAGATCCTGCTATACAATACCCATATGCTATCAAAAGTAAGTGTAGGTTTAAAATAATTCTGATTTAAGTTTTAGTGAAAAAACCAAAAGTCATAAATTAAATTTCAATTTTTAAAACATTCACAGAGTTTGACCATAGACATATAACAATCAAAATTGAAACATTTTTCAAAGGAAAATCTTATGTAAGTATACAGTAAAGTGTTTATATTACCAAGAAAATTATATCTTGGGTAATGTGCTGGTCAGTTCTATGAGCCAAAATTACTATTCTTACTTAGCTGGATGATTGAATTTCTGAAGGTGCTGAACAGTGGTTGAAGGCAAAATTACTATTCCAACTCTGCAGGGTGCTTTACCTATGGGAAGGTGCTTGTAAGTGGTGGTGAGCAAAATTACTATTCTAACTCTAAAGAGTGCTTACCTCAGGGACAGTGCTAGTCACTGATGAAGGCCAAAATTACTATTATAACTCCACCGGGGGCTTTTTTCAGGGAAGGTGCTTGTCAGTGGTGGGGGGCAAAATATGAACCTTACTCCGCAGGGTGCTTGCCTTAGGTAAGGTGCTGGTAACTGGTGGGGGTCAAATTTACTATTCTAACTCAGCAGGGTACTTACCTCATGGAGGGTGCTGGACACTGGTGTGGGGCAAAGTTACTATTCTAACTCTGCAGGGGACTTGCCTAAGGGAAGGGGCTGGTCACTGGTGGTTTGCTAAATTAGTAATCTAGCTCTGCCAGTTGCTTGCTTCAGAGAACCCTGGTCCTCGAAAGGGACAGCTATTATGGATCTTCAAAGATCGAATACTTCTCAGGTATACTGTGTATTTTGATTCTTATACGATTTAATGCACTCAGAATTTGTGTTTCTTCAATTGGTGCTTAGAATGTTAATGGACCTGTACCTTGCCTTTCTTTAGGCTCAGCGTCCGAAATAATTATTTAAGAAAGTGCAAACTGACTTGGGCTAATATCTTTTGGAATCCCCCCATTTTTCTTGAATGTGTGGACCACTTACTGATGGTGAGTATTGTTTGACTTATACAATTTCCTCTCTCTTCCTCAGCTCGTTCTTTGAGTTTCTTTCACATTTTTGCTACTAAGGGGCAGTATTTCAGCTTTGTTTTTTCTTTCCTTCCTCCTTTAGTTTGCCATTTCTTGATTTTAGGTGGCCTAAATATGCATGTTTAAAATTAGTATCTCTTGTCTTTTCACATGGAAGCCGTTCATTTAAAGGTCCCCCTGTGCGGGGTCAGTTTTTGTAAGCCTAATAGGGTATACAATTTTGTAACTAACCATTGCACATATTTTAATGGACATTATTTTGACTCTTGCACCAGAGACATTGTCTTGGTCGTCCAATATATCTGTATCAAAATTTGGGTTTTGTATATGAAAGATTAAGATTTGTCTAGGGATATATTGAAGTATATCCAAGAAAAATAACTTCTGAAAACATGTTTTTAAATTGTGTGGTTATTTGATTATGTTTGTATTGTTATTTGCAGCCCTGAAGAAGCCCGCTTGGGTGAAACGTGTTGGCTGCTGTGTTTTAAATATTGAATAAAAGAATCTACAACACCACCAATGTGAAAGAAGTACTATTTCTCTCATTGCAGTCATCTTTCCGCTGTGGGATTTAAACCCTATGAATGTTTGCCTTCATAGCAATGCCTCTCTCATCTTTTGTGTTCATCTTCAGAGAAGGTGTTAATAAGTTCTTGCCTTAATAAATGTAAACAATAAAAAATGAAACATACAGTCATTATTCTTTTTTTTGCACAGCTTAAATAAACAGAAAAGCATGACCTGGACTGCAAAACATCAGCTTCAGCAGTAGTTCGATAACCAGAAGGCATTTCATAGGTAAAATACTTTAAAAACCTAATGTTGCAACAGAAACTACCACAAACATTTCTTTTACTTAGCCAAAAGCTAAGCAGACATCAATCATTAAAACCACACTCATGGCCAATCCCCACCTAAATCCATTAGCTTACCCCGCTCAACCACCATCACAGCAATGTTAAAAAAAACAGAAAGGGGGCCCCCACATCCAACATGGAGGCATCATTAGACTCTGCAAGGGCCTGTCATTCCCCCACCACTCCTTCTGGTCTTAACACGTACCAGTCCAGACCTGCCAATCCTTGTGCAAAAAGTTTTTTACCCTTGTCTGACCCGCCCGATGAGAATAGGGAAGACACGCCCCAGCCACCTCCTGCACCTAGAGCAGAGCTCAGTACAGTCGCCAATTTAGAATCCCAGGATACCCATCAGCTTATTACGATCTTAGATCTGAGATAGGAACTATGACATCCATGATTGGAGGCCTCACCACTCTGGTCAAATTGATATTACAAAAGTACCCACCTTGCCCGCAGCTGGCCAACCTTTTGACAGAACCTCACCCAAAACCTCGTCATGATTATCATATGACGCACGAGGCAGCCATTCATAATAGGGGCACTATAGCCCATGGCTCCATCTTGCACCTCTCTGTTGTTTCAACTTATAAGCATGCTCCACTTAGTACTATGGTTAAGCGTCAAAATAATTCCCAAACAATGCCCATAATGGTCACTATGGCACAGTAGCCACGCAGAACTCTGCAAACCGCACTAGGCCCATCACTTCATCCCTGGCGCAGCATCTCTCATGGAAAGCCCAACATCAGTTGAACCACCCAGATACCTCACATTCACCACATGCCTTGAAAATCTTTATGGTTAATGTCCCCAAGCTTGGTTCAAAGATTGGCTTTGAAAGCGAAGACTCCCGGACCAATTAAGCTATTAATTAGATTTGGCATGTTAGGGGCTGCTGCTCAGTAATATGGGACAATATCACCAGGGCTCAGAGATGCACCTTTCCAGCCTAACCACTAGATTGCATCGAGCTTACCTTAAATAGGGCTGATCTGGCTGAAAACCTCCTTGCCTGGAATTTCGCACCTGCCCCCCCCCGGATCCTCTTCTATACAGCTTAAGTAATCTCCATCTGCCAACCAGAGCTTACAATTCACCGCACAACCACCTGTTGTTTTAGCTGGATGCTCTCCACAGGAGGCTATCGAATGACTACAGAGTGCGCCCCAATTGCACCCCGGACCGTACACAACTCCTTTAAATTATATGGCTAGTCCCCCTGCACCCCAGTCCCATGTTTTGCACCTGATCCAATGGAAGACAGATCCCGGAGGGGACATGGGACAAAGTAGCTCCTCTATTAACAATCAGACGGTGCAGGGTGCAGAATATCTTGCACTCTCAAATCCTCCGGTATCACCCCAAGCCCAAGCTCGGCCCAGCCAATACATTCCAAGTAGAAACATCAAACCTGGTTCAGCTTCGGATCATCAGCTGAAGATAATATTGTGGAATGTGGCTGGGCTAAGCAGCACATTGTCAAATCTCCACTTTAACAAACTAATTGAGGGCTTTGACATATGCATTTTCCAAGAGACCTGGAGCTTGACCTACCTCCATAAATCAGATTATGCTTGTTTTTACTCTTCAGCAACACCTCATGGTTTCTGTCTGTCCGTTACTTCCTCTCCAATCTTCAAAGCCAATTTCACCATTACCTTTTACAACAACGGGATTTTTCTCACTCAAGCATCGGATCGATATCTAGAGCAGTTCGACAAACTCTTTATGAAGAATAAAAAACTCATTAGCTAACAATACAACCTCTTTGCGACAAGATATAGCGCTAGCAACTGCAAGGGTACCCCAAAGCGCTGTTCCCAGTTCTTCTTCTTCGGATACACCTCCCTCCTCGCCCAACCATCGACATTCGGCCCTGCTGGGCAGCGGGTCGAATGCTCCACCCATGCACTGCCAGTAACCCTCTCACCATTACCAACCTCTCTACCAAGGCACCCTGGAACACCGCAAATCTCCCTCTAGAACCTCTCAATACCACCACTGACCCATCTGGCACCCAACAAGACCCTTCCTCTCCACCAGTTCTCCTCACACAACTTCTACCCCTTCCTCATCACCTTGACTTAGTGGCACACCAGGGCGCTTTATCCCTCCAGCTGCACCTTCTCACCCTCGAACTTCATGATCTAAAAGCCCATCTTATTAGAACATCTCCCACGAATAAGCTCCCTCCTCTCCTGCACAAATCTGCCCAGAGCCCCTGCTAGCGCTAGCATTAGAGCTCGCCTTGACCAAATCTCTCCCCTCTCTATCTCTAAAACCGTACCCCTAACTAATGCATCCTCCAACCCCAGAAGATCATTGGCCTCTCTCACGCTCAACGATATTGATGACTTACTCAACTCTTACACCCTTTTCCTAGACCCCCACAAGATTCCTACAGGGCAAATCCAAGCCATTCACCCAAGCTCAAAAAGAGAACCCCCTCACAACCTTAGAGTCATAAACAACGACAACTTCATGAGAGTAGACATCATATAGACTCCTCCCCCCTTACACCAGTACAACTTAAATGTGTACTACTCAACTGCAGGTCAGCCAGCAAACACGCCTCTGATAACTTTGACCTCATTCAACACAATGAGATAGACATCATCATCCTCACTGAAACTTGGCTCAATCCCTCTTCCACTCCTATCCTAGACCTCCTAGTGCCCCTTACCCACGACATAATTCGTCTAGACAGAGCTTTGAAACTGGGAAGTGGCTTAGCCTGTATTCACCGGAGCACTCTTGTGGTCGCCCTCTCTGAGACTTCCAGGCCATCATCATGCGAATACCTTTGTCTCAAAATCTCCAGAAACTATCACCCGTTGTGCAAATTATACACATTCTATCACCCCCCCTGGGATAACCTCAATTAACGGAAATCATCTCTGGCAATGTCGATTCCGTTCTGTCCCACATCTACCTCAGTGATTTCAACCTCCACTGGTCTATCCCTAATGACCAAGCTGTAACATGACTCAAATATTTCTTGAGTGATCACAAGCTAATTCAACATTGTGACCAGCTAACCCCTAATAAAGGAGAAACTCAACCTCATCATCACCAAAGGACACACCATCACAATGGATACCATCACCCCTTATAATTGGTCCAACCACCACAGCATCTTCTTCCATATTAACATGTTGGTGTCTCTAAAGAACGGTCAACCAATGACATCGAAGATTTGGAAAAGGGACCTCAGAGATATCAACGCAGTGGATCTAGCAACCCACTGTAAACTTGCCCTCTCTTCCCAATTCAACGTGTCTGAGGTTCATGTACTCACCGACTTCTACAACTCTACTATCTCTAGTGTAATGGATTCTGTTGCTCCACTCCAACAAAAAAAATGCCTCAATGAAAACATCCAAACCATGGTTCAACTGCAACTCAAACTCAGAATGTCGCAACCTTAGGACTATCAAACAATCCTGGAGATCCAAACCATCCACGGACCAGCTAAAAATCCTTAGAACGGTTAGGAGCTCCTATAACAAGCAAATCGAGAGTGCTAAGGCGGATTATTTCAGATACCAACGTAATCATGCCCCAAATTGATCCAAGAAACTTTGTGAACTGGTTAAACAACAATCGGTGGAAGCACCAAACCGCCATGACTCTGAAGTCAGCCCCCCCTTATGTGATGATCTGGCTGCTTTCGTTATTGAGAAATCAAGACTCATCAATATTGAACTGGATATCAAGCGGGCTCTACTGCTATCCAGAGGGTCTACTCCCTGCCTATCCCTAACGGACAAGATCAAACCGATCAGCCTGGGCATCAAGAACAACGCCTCCTGGATTACATTTACCCCCTCAATGAAAGAGACATTAAAAAGGTTCTTCAGAGTATCAACTTCAGTGACCCATTGCCACCTTCCATCTTCAAAGAAATCAAGGATGTCCTCTCTCCCATCTGGACAAAGATTGTCAACGCGTCTTTATCACAAGGCACAATCCGGGATTGCCTAAATGCAGCTCAGGTAACACCCAGCGCTGACCGTAACAACTTCTGCCCTATCTCTAACATCCCCACCCTCACTAAACTCCTAGAAAAATGCGTCCAGTCGCAACTCTGTGCTCACATCAAAAATTTCCATCTTCTGGACCAACATCAATCTGGCTTTCATAGTGGGCATAGAACCGAATCGTCTCTCATTCACGTTATGGATAATATTTAAAAAATGCTTGATAAAAATAAATCGTGCCTCCTTATCCTCCTTGACCTTTCCTCTGCGTTTGAAACTGTTAATCACGACAACCTCCTATCCATTCTAGAGCACAGGATGGGCCTGCCTGGTTCGGTGTTGCAATGGTTCTTGTCCTTCCTTCAGCACAGATCCCAAAGAGTGAAGGCAAATCACACTCTCTCTCAGCCATCTCCAGTATCCATGGGCATCCCCCAAGGGTCCACCCTATCTCCCATACTCTTCAACTTGGTCTTGGAACCATTAGCTAATGCACTAAATTCCATGGAGATTCTCTTCTACATGTATGAGGATGACACCCAACTCTACCTGAAAATCTCCGCCCTGGATAACATCACTTCACTCAACACTACCCTATTGACTACTCAAAACTGGTTAACTGTGAGCCACCTCCTGCTCAACACCTCTAAAACAGAAATCCTTCTCATCTCTCCTCCAAATCACACTCCTATGCTAGACCTCTGGATGAATCACCTTACCGCCTTCAACTGCTCCCCCCCTCATTATCGACTTAGCTAAATCCCTCTGAATCAATCTGGACAAGCGCTTGAACATGAAGACTCATATTAGCAATGTGTGCAAGGGAGCCAACACCTGTTGAGGATTTTATTTCTTTATTTTGAAAGTTTTATAGAGCGAGAACAAGATCCTTGCAGATATCAGAGTGATTTACAATAGATGAGGAAAATTATATAGTACAAGAAAGCGGGTAAAACAAATACAAAACAACTTGAGCGACATAAAGCAAAGCAATAAGGTTGGAAAACATTTGAGTCCGGCTGCGTCGTGCCACTGTCAAATACCATGATTGGGTTGACAAGTTGTACTCTTGTCAGAATCAGTCATAAAGGTGTGGGTACGATCGATCACAGAGTATCCTTAGTCTGTGTTAAGGTGAATTTAGTAATAAGATTCGTTTTTAATTCCTTTTTGAATGATGCATTGGAGGGGTTCAGTCTTGTTTCTGGCGGTAGTGCATTCCATATCCTAGGCACCATTTCTGAGAAGGATCGTTTATAGGTTTTCTGCTTGTTGAATCTTTGTGGCTTCAGTATTAGGTTATCTGCACTTTGAGCGGATCTCATGCCACCAGATATTGTCAGTTTCTGTGTGAGATAGCTGGGTGTATTGTGATGTATGGGCTTATGAGTCATGCATGCTATTTTCAGATGAATTCTGGCTTCAAATGGTAGCCAGTTCAAGGATTTAAGGTCTGGGGAGATGTGGGACCTTCTTTTCGAGCCAGTGATGAGTCTCGCTGCAGTATTAATAGAAGCTCTTAGCGGGGCTGTAGTAGCTTTGGGGAGGCTGCAAAGAGAGACACTTCCATAATCAACCCGCGGGATAACTAGAGCTTGAACTGCCATCATGATGTCATTGATGGACAGGAGGGATTTTCAGCTTCCTCAGTGTATTTATCTGGAAGTTAGCTCCCTTAGTGGCGATGCTAATGTGTTCCTACATATTTAGGTTGCAGTCAAGTGTTATGCCCAATGATTTTGCTGAGTCGACAATGGTTGGTTGAACGTTGAGCGCTGTAAGATGTTTGACCCATTAATTTATTATGGGGGCTTTGGCCGGTGCAGCAATTAGTAGGAATTCAGGGGCAGATTTATGATAACTGGCGCATCCCCAGGGATGCGCCAGTTATTTTGCGCCGCTGCTCCGCCACCCATGGTGTGCCGCATTTACAATGCGGCGCACCATAGGGCAAAAACGGCACAGATGCGTCACGCATCTGTGCCGTAAAGGTGGCGCATTGCTGGAGTTGCGTCGCAAGTGCGATGCAGCTCCAGCAAGGCTCGGGGGTGCCCCATCTTTACAATGCTGCATCACACCCACTGACAGACCCACTCAGACATTTATACAGCCACTCACAAACCCACTCAGACATGCATACCCACTCACAGATGCACTCAGACTAGGTGAGTGATTGGGTGTGTAAGTGGCTGTGTGGGTGAGTGAGTGGCTGTTTGAGTGGATGTTTGGTTAACTGAGTGGGTGTACGAGTGGCTGTATTGCAGAGTGGCTGTATGGGTGAGTGAGTAGAAGTGTGAGTGCTTGTATGGATGTGTGAATGGGCATGTAAGTGGTTATATGGGTGTGTGAGTGGCTTCATGAGTGAGTGACTGTGTGTGCGATTCGCTGCATGTGTGAATAAATGGGAGTGGGAGTAGCTGTAAAACTGAGTGAGTGTATGGGTGAGTGGTGGCTGTGTGATGAGATGAGATTTATGGATAAGTGAGTGGGTGTGTTAGTGTCCACATGGGTGCATGAGTTTGTATGTTAGTTATTGAATGGCAGGTTGGACATGAAAGTGGCAGAATACGCATTGATGACGTTGGTAAAGTGCCATTCTGCATTTAGGGTGTTCATTTCTCCGCAATTAAAAGTTAATTGAATGTACTTAGAATTCTATACTTTATTTGTTATTTCGTTTTTGGAGACAGTTGTCACTGGATAGATAAGTGATGCTCAGCCGCTGACAGTTCTGCATCCTCTGCTGAGATGAAGAAAGTAGATGTGATGTCAGTTACATGCCAAAGGTTTATGAGCTGTTATTCTGGATTCCATGCCTTCCTACTATCCCCAATCATTGTTGAAAGGTCATGATAAGCAGACATGGCGTGCTGTGCTGCCAAAGATAGGTCTCTTTTTCAGGAGCCTGTGTGGGGAACATTAGTTTAGGAAATAATAGAAATTCCAAGACTATGAGATTTTTGAATGTCATTTACAGAGTCGTTTTAATGTTCACAGTCAGGCAGATTGGAGGGCAGGATGTGAAGCTGCAAAGGAATGTAAGATGAGGCACATGTATTTCAGAGAAAATTGAATCCACTCTGATTTAATTACAAGCAAAGTGGAAGCTTTGTGGCTAGCCCTGAACCTACTTTAGCTAGTGTATCAGCTAGACTACTTGACAATGTTCATTATCTGGCATATCAAGTGAAGGGGTTGATGGAGCAAAGATTCGCACATAAAGCGACTTGCTCGTATTCAAGAACCTCGAATAACAGTATTAATAAGTGACCAACATGTTTGTCCTACTAAACTTACATTTTCCCCTACATACCGGGTGTCCGAGAGAAGCTTGCTTATGTGTTTACTAATACTAATACACTTACATCTAAAATAGCCGCTGCTACACGGGAATTTGGACTGCGCATGCGTCGGTCATACCCATGTGACATGACGCATTCATTGTCTTGGTGGGAAACTGTTCGCAGCTGCGCATTAGAATTAAGATGAGTGCTTTGTGTTCTCACATGCAAGAAGCTTGCACTGCTGCTTTTGCTAAGCTGTCCGTTCTGCTTAATCCTAATGCTATAGTTTATTATAAAGTAATGGGTATAGAGTAGAGATTCACGGTATACAGTGTATTCATTTACTCTGTGTCCTAAAACTGTTTCCTTTTACTTTTCATGTATCATAATCTTTGGGCCTGGGAGGTGCTAATTACTCCATTTTGAAAATCCTTTCTGCGCATGACAGTCCACAGCAACAGGATGAACTCTGTGTTATTGAACTCAAGCCAGATGGCAGACACAGCCAAGATGTGCCTGGGAACTCACGTCTGACCCAACTAAGAAGAAGTCAAAAGACTACAATGTATTTGTTAATAGACTGTTCATTGTTATATGAAATGAAGATATCATGAGAACCAGAATTCAATGGGCGGGAACATTATTTTGAATAGGAGACGGCGGAATTCTAAAATATTAGGTGGTGTGATGACCTGTCCTCTTCCTTTGTCCAATCGAAATTGGGGTTTCTTACACTTGCAACATTTGGGGGGTGGTACACTGACCTGGAAAATAGTATAACTAGCGTAGGTTTAGCTAGAGAATTTGTCCGACTTGTCCGAATAGCTGACCTGTCACTGACCCAACGCACTCAATAGCTGATCGAGAACAGAGGTGCTGCGAAGCACTCTGTCAGATGACTCGCCGACCCAATCGGGGTTCTGGGACCTGAAGTGCTGGCAAAGCACTTTCCTGGGAAATCAATAACCCAATCGGGGTTTTGACTGATAGCTGCAGAGAGGGAGTAGCGCAGGCGTTGCAACTGAACTGTGGGTGCTGGTCTCAACTTTCGGTGGTCCGGTTCTGATCCAAATTTGGCTTTCCTGTCCTGATTCTGACCTGCACTTGCTGGCCTACTGGCGTTTGCAACTTTCCGGGTTTCTGTCCTTAACTGACCCGTGGCCAGGGTTGGTCTTCACACTGTTCTAGGTAAATATAAATCTGTATAGGAAACAAATAGTACATTTGCGTCCTTTTCTTACCCTCCCTGAATCTTGCTAAAGTCATAATTGCATATGTTTCTTTTCTTTCCCCCTCCTTTGGGATAGTTTATAAAATCGTGATTCTTGCTATTTTAGCATGACCCATTTTTTCTCCCATCCTTTAGAATTGAAGATAAAGAACTGTTCATGAAAATATAGATGTTCCTTTTCTTTACCCTCCCTTAGAAAAGCTAAAGTGGTTATTCTGAATTCTTAGTGTGTTCCATGTTCTTCCCTTCCCTATAGCTACATGGTTAAATCAGTTTCGTCATTATAATTTGCGTTCCCTCTTTTTACCCACCCCTTTGAAAACTATTAAACGTTGACTTCTAGCATGTCCCTTATTTTTCCCATCCTTTAGAAAATATCATTCATAGTCTGATTTCTATAGGTTTTTCCAGTATGTTCCTTGTTCTTACCTTCCCTTTAGAATTCTAAATGGTTAGCATACTATATCTTTTGCATAGTTATACACTTTTCATGATTCTGGTTATTGATAGCTTGCTCGCTGTAAACCTTTGGCTTATGACTTTTGATGAAGATTAGATAAAGGTTTTCAAAACTTCTCGAGTCTGTGGTTATTATATGAGTGCATATTATTGTAGTGCTACCATACCCATTATGCTAAACTCCCTGATCCCATAGGTCCACGGATACCAGTGACCTGGAGTGTAAGTCAAGGGTATAGGACCTAGGAAGCACAATATCTGATAGTCAGTGGCCAGGTTACCTGATCTGAGAAATTGCGATTAATTTGTATATGGCCCTAGGTGAGTATGTTGGTAAAAATATAGACGGGTGACCTGCGCGCTCTATCAGGGTAAATAACATGAATGCCAAAAGATGTGTTCTGAAGTTAGGTCACATTAATGAAGTCTACTTTTTTCCATGGCTAACATGTTGGTAGTAACTGCCTTCTTTGCAAAAATATTGGCATTCAGTTGTTAAAAGAGATGAACAGGATGGGATTCTCCCATTTTTGATTTGTAATTGTGAGCAAAGTCGGAAGGAAAAACAGTCAAATGAGGGCAAATATAAATGACTCAAGGAACTAATATAGGGAAGTTTTAAACTTAAGGTGCACTACACTGGTATTCCTGTGCTTGAAATTCCCAATACTGTTGGAATCAGTATTTTTAATATGGAAATACTATGGTTTTTGTTGTATATAAAAGATGTTCTTGAGTCATAATATATTTCATGTAGTTTTATTCATAGATAGTTACAGGTCCAGTTCTTAAGGTAATTAATAAGAGACCCCACCAGGAGTGACCTCCTTGTCACTCAGCCTGCTTCCAACTGTCCTTAGGCTTAGGCAAAACCCCCAACATTCCATGATGTCACTAGGTAAATATACAGTGACATCAAGAGAGTATCAAGGAAATACAAACCTGGGGAAAAGAGACAAAGTCTATGTACAACAGTTTTCTAATGCTTTTCCTCTTGGAGCTTACTGAGAAATGGTAAATAAATGTGGAAATCTGAAATATTGCACCTGATTCCAATCATTTCCCCGATTTCGCAGCATTTCCCACCCAGATATATCACCATCTTTTTCAGCTTATGAGATGCTAGGAGAGGAATCATCAGAGATGTAGTATTCCCATATTTCTTGTAATCCCTTTTTTAGCCAGAACCATAGTTCCGTGCGACTGAAACCTGTTCTCATTGTAATGCTGTTTCAGGAGAGATATATTGAAGAATGGCAGCAGCTCCGACAAACATAACCACTGCTGAGCACAACAGGAGATCAGCTGCCTTCTGTAGATGCAGGAGATGCAGGGAAGCCACTGTTTGGCAATACCCTGGCACAAGCTTCAAGTTTGATAACACCGAAAGAAGGCTAGGTGAAGACAACAGGCAGCAGATTAAAACAGAGCGGTTGTGCACCAATAATTTATTATGAAAGCATGGATAACGTGCACAGTACATTCACTGCCTGTGTGATCCTCCTACCACGGGTGCAGAAAAAGTGCACACACAAATCTTTTGCAGATATATTTCACTGACTCTGGTCTTCGGTGATCATGCATCTGTGGGAGATTAGGATGCTGCAATATAGTAAATAAAGCGAGCCGTGCACGCATAAAGAGCAATAACGTTCCTACCTTCAATTTAATATGTCAGCTATGAAGGAAAATTGCAAATTCTATTTGCCACGAAAGCAACATAACATAAATCATGAAAAGAGCTGAAGACGGTACAGTTACTCCTCTGGGAGAGAATAACGAACATGCATGTGCATTTTTCAGCATCATTACATCCAAACAGATGAGAAAGGTCACAGTACCACACAGATGGCTGACTGATGTTGGAGAATTGAAACAGGCAAGTTTGGAACTTCTTCTAAGAAATGCTTCCTTAGAATAATGTTTCTGTATATAAATGGACTGTTTTGATTTTTTATCGAACCAAGTGCACACCAGCTGTGCAACCAGCTGATGAGGCACTACATCAATATAGTAGCATAATCCTCCATCGAGAGACCAGATACGTCCCAGTTTGGCGTCATATGCTAATCTCCACCTGAAATAAGGTGAGCCAAGGATATAATTGAAGTAAATAAGGATCATTAGGCAGGATGTAATGAGCATGCATTGCTTTTTAAAAAGTGTTCAGAAGCTTTGGATTAACAACGTCTTAAAAGGTTATTGCAGTGGGTTCATTACACGTGTGTGTGTGCGCGTCAGTGGGCCTGTGTATGCTTGTCCGTGTTTGTTGGTGTTGGATATGAATGTTTATGTGCGTACGTCCGTGCAACATTACACTGAACAGGAGAACATGACATGTACAGCCCGATTGTTTGATATGATCTAACGCAAGAACTTTGCAATTTCCCCAAACCTACAGGGCCATTTATCCACAAATCACGCAGCCACCTTGCAGTGCTGTGTAATATAGGAAAACGGCAGGGATGCACTGTATTTAACATTAAATGGTGCATTCCTGTCTTTCTTTGCGCAGGTGCTGCATAGTGCCAATGCAGGCACCCATACACAACGGTGCAAGGGTACCTACATTGTAAACAAGTAGATTCTATCAATGTGAATGCATGGATAATTTTTAGTGTTTTTTATATATACATAGGTGTAGACTATCTACCTATACAGTGGGAAAAGGTGCCTCTCTGCAATTGGCAGAAGGAGAGCACTATGTGTTGTTAAAATACCCCTCACACACTATGAATCCCATAGTGTCATTCTCCCATCATTGGGGTCTTCCCGTCCCTCTACGGGGCGGGGCGTACTACAACCTACGTGATATGCGGGAGCACTTAGTTATTTGGCGATAGGCTATGTGATTGGTGCATACAGTGGTGAGTGATAGGGAGTGTAGGGACCTATATAAGTGAGTGTTAGTGCAAAAAAGGGTTTAAAAATTCCCTGGCTAGTCGAAAAAATTAATTTAATGGCTTCGCCGGCTGGGAACGTTAAAAAGGGGTTAGTAAGTAGAACAACCCGTGTAGTCTACTTATGTCGACATGACATGTTTCGTAGGCAGTCCCCTCCTGCCTACTCATCAGGACCTCTGTTTGTCCCTACAGAAAAGTACTCAGTTTTAGACTAAATGTAGTGAGCCTATTGTCCTAGGACCCGGCAGCAAAAATCGGCTGTCTGGTCTTGCTTCTGGGCTTGAGCTGGCCCAAGCGAAGCTGTTTTGAAAAAAGACCTGTTGTGGCCTATTGGCAGATGTGTTCCGTGCCTCATGAACCTGCGTCTAGGGCATTAGTGGCTTAGTGACCGCTTCAAGCAGAACAAATCATTCCATACCCTTCGGCAGCTCCGATGAAAAACACAAAAAAAACACTAAAAAAAAACCACTAAAAATTATCCATGCATTCACATTGATAGAATCTACTTGTTTGCTTACAACGTTTCTGGAGGGTGATTCTATCATTGCCTCTACACTTCCTCAAGTGGTTTTTGTACCTACATTGTAAACAGGATTGTTTTTGTGCAGGAAGTGGCACCTTCCTGCAAAAAGACAATTCTGGGAGAGGCATTTTTATTTTTCTGTGTGTGCTGCATTCTGCAGCACACATTGTAAGTGGAAAAAATAAGGCGAAATGAAGATATTTCTCCTGGTTACACCTCACTTGGGGAGGGATAGCTTTTTGATGTATTCCCAGGTCTACCAGTAATGGTAAATCTTGGAATGCGCCACAACCCATTAGTTAGAGTAAAGCAACTCAGTGATTTGCGCTGCATTGCGTTGCTCTAGATTTATCAAGCCATGCAGGGCCACTAAACGTGGTCGTGCATGGCTGGATAAATCTTACTTAGTAGTTGCATTGCCCGTGGGCTCCAATCTGTGACGCAAGGGCAATACAACTGCTTGATAAATATGCCCCTTTATGGAAAATACACTCACTGGTAGGCTCTTTCAACTAACTCTCTCCATCCATTGGTCTGTTATTGGGTCATTCCCATTTCCTGCTGCTCACTGCAGCATACAGCATAGGGCACAGGCTCCGATCACTTCAGGCATGGCTACCTTCTCTTTGATGGCATTCTGCCCTTTCACAATAAGCACATTCACAAAGTAGCTCTCTTCAATTACATGGATGACTATACTTCTATCACTTGTGCTGTTTGAGATTAAAACTTTTTTTTGCTCTTCGCCTATTTTAGCTCTGGTGTTATGCAAGACCTTTGATCGAAGTAAATATAAGCTAATGAGTATGCTCTATATTTGCAAACCTCTGTGGCTCTCAGTCCTGCTTTCTTTCATTTGTTCTCTCCTTCTTTCAATCTTACTTTCTTTCCTTCTTATCTTTCTTTCTTCTTTCTTTCATTCCTTCCTTCCTTTCTTTTCTTTCAATTTTTTCCTCTCTTTATTTTTCTTTCTTTACTCCTTTCTTCACTTTTTCTTTCCTTCTTGTTTTCCTCTTTCTTTCCTCCCTTTTTAATTCATTCTTGTCTTCCTCTTTCTCATTCCTTTCCTTCGTTGTCTGTTTGTGTTTGTTTTGTCTTTCTTTCCTACTCTCTTTCTTTCTTTCCTTTTTTCTATCTTTATTTCTTTCCTTTTCTGCAGTAACATTCCATCGTAATAGCCTTGCTTAATTCCTTCCATATGTTTTCCCTATTTTCTTTCCTTCTCCCTTTCTTCCTTTCTTCCCCTTTTCTTTTTTGCCTTTCTTCCTCTTCTTCCTCTTTCTTTCATTCAATTTTCATTCTATCCTTTTTCTTTCTTTCTTTCTTTCATTCTTTCTTTCTTTCTTTTTTCTTTCTTTCTCCCTTTATTTCCTTCTTCCTTTATCCCTTTCTGTCATTCTTTCCTTCTTTCTTTCCTTCTTTTTGGTTTGATTTATTTCTCTCTTTTCTTTCTCTTTCTTGCTTTCCTTACTTTCTTCTCACTGTCCTCTTCTTTTAATTTTATTCCTTCTTCCTTTGCTTTCATTTTACTTTCTTCCCTTCCACATTTTCCCCTTTTCCTTTCTTGCCTTGCTCTTTCTTTCTTGCCTTGCTCTTTCTTTCTTGCCTTCCTCTTTTTCTCTCTCCTTTTTTCTGTCTCTCCTTTCTTTTCCCTTTCTCTCTCTTTCTCTTCTCTTTCATTTCTTCTAATTTCACTCTTCATTTTTCTTTCTTTTGTCTTCCTCTTTCTTTCTGTGTCTTCTTCTTTCTTTCTTTCCTTCTTTCCCTTGTCTTACTTTTCTGTCTTCTTTCTTTCTTATTTTCTTTGTTTCTCCTTTTACTCTTTCTTTTCTTCTTTCCTTCCTTGTTTTGTTCTGTCTTTCTTTCCATATTCTTTTGTTTCTTCTCTCTATCCTTGTTTTGTTCTATTTTTCTTTCCATATTATTTCTTTCTTTCTTTAATTTTGAATTTGAAGGCAGCTCTTTATTGTCTGGAACATCTAAAGACTGTACCAGTGATGTAGATTCTGGAAAACAAGCCATGCCCGCAGTAGGCATAAACAAATGGAGCTGCAAACTTATAACCCAGCTGCCTTGCCAACATGTGCAAAATCACTACTAGCTTCTGAACGCCCAGAATACTGTCCCACTGAAGAAGGTTTGGGTTTTAGCAGTAATACCATCTCCAGTCACAAACTACACCACAGTATTCACAGCTCTAAAAATTTCCAAAATGTGTTCAGCTTGAAGACCAGCCTATTCTGCCACTTTTCCGTGACTGAGGTGTTTTCTGTATTGTTATGTTATGTTGTGTTGTGTTTGTATTGTAGCTGACATTTTATGAGCAATCCATTAGAATTTGATGATGGATGGGAGTTTTCATTGTGGCAAAAGTTGTTAGCGGTGTGCAGGAAGTTATCTAAGTGGATGTGGCAGAGATGATGCACTTATAAAGGCTAAATTCTTGGGAAGCAAAAGTGTCCATTCAGTATTAAACTCATTATGTTCTCAGAAGTTAACAAGGCACAGGTGCACTTAATTCAAAAGACAAACTGCTAACCAAGGCAAAGTTCA
Organism: Lissotriton helveticus; assembly: GCF_964261635.1. NCBI lineage: Eukaryota > Metazoa > Chordata > Amphibia > Caudata > Salamandridae > Lissotriton > Lissotriton helveticus. The sequence continues at coordinate 867,370,958 of NC_136059.1, forward strand.
ATATACTCACCTCAAAATCAGAAAACCTGAAAACCAATGTGGCTATCTTTCAGAAAATGCCAGAGCGTGGTGTTAAGCCAAATTTGGCAATGCCACATCCGACATTTGCAAAATGCAGGGATGAGCTGTATTTATAAAAATACAGCGCACCCCTGCGTTTCCCCTAGCACTGGCATTAACTATGCTGCCTAGCGCCAGTGCATGCACCCGTGCACCATGTTGAAAGGGTGCCTGTGCTGCAGGGGCAGGTGTTTATGTGCAGGAAGAGACACCTTCCTGCACATAAGCAATCACAAATGATGGTTTACTCTGTCTGTGTAGAAAGGGCAAAACATGAATCTAAACTAATAGTTTCTCCTCGTATCACTATTCTAAGACCAGGTATTGCCTGGCCTTCGTTTTGGTGCTGACCCAGCCTTGGAAATCTGTGGCAGCATCAAAAAGCAATGGGTGTTGTGGTGGAACACCCACTGCAATACCCATTGCCCGTACCTTTGCTGCAGCAGACTGTGGAGGAAAGGGGCACATTTACAAGGTGGTGTTAAGGAACATTAAGTGGCTTAATGCCACCTTGTAAATATGAGGAATGGCGCAACGCCACAAGAGCATCAGAAAAATTGGCACTCCGGTGGCATTAGGGGCTTGTAAATATGCCCCCAAGTTCATAGAGTTTGTCAAAGAATTTTAAGGAAAATTAGAACTTTGTACTGGGGAACTGTTTTACACATGAGGGCTCTAGTGAAGAACTTGGTACATGCTGATCGGGAAGGTGATTGGGAGCTGCTCGCGAAGACCGTGGAGTCACTGATTACTATGTTTCTCAAATTTGATTGCATAAACTATCTGAGATATGGGTCCTGGTATTTGGAAAGAGTGAAGAAGCTAAAGGTTGAAAAAGCACACCTCAACAGAAAATTAATCCACAGATATTTTGTGGTAAAAGACAGAGAGGAAAGGTTCAATGCTGTGGCTCGAGATCTGAAACTGGAACAGATGATCCAGAGATCACAGAAATGCTCTAAGGGAATTGTTGGTCAAACACATAAATGTGGATATGTTGCTCGATGGCAGCTAGTTTACCATGAAGTCCTTTCTATTTGCAATGCTTTAGAGAGATGACAAATTCAAAATGAATGGACCATCCTGAAACTGTTCCTCACCACCCACAAAAATAGGAGCCTCTAAGCCCATACAAAAGTCTAGACTATTCTTCCACCCAGAGATGGAGGGTGCCACTGTTGCCTTCCAGGCCCTGGCAATATCCCTTTTGGCTAGGGTAAAGCCCAAAAGCACAAGATTGTGTTTATAAATGTTGCCCCCCCATGCCCTCCATAATGTGTAGGAGCACCAATTTGGGTGAACAGGGTAGATCCCAACACAGAACTTCTGAAAGGCAGGCCATTACCCCCCTCCAAAACCGTTCTAGTGCGGAACAGTGCCACACGGTATGCAACAAGGTACCCTCCACATCGAAGACACAGAGGGGAAACCACCAAGCCCGTTCTCCACAGCCTGACTAGGGTATAGTATACCTTATGAAGGTATTTAAACTGGAGCCAACGGCTCATTGCAATGGCTGCCCCATGCGGGGAGGCCAGAGCCTCCATCCAATTCCCCCTCCATCAGGCCCACATCTCCCGAAGATGCTGCAGAGACGGGGAGCTATGCGTGACCAGGGACTGGTAGATTTTGGAGATCTTGTGGTCTACGCCGGGTCAGACCTATCCCCGTACCACCATTTGTTAAGGATCAGTAGCTGCGAGGCCATATAGTACGAAAGAAAATCAGAGGTTGCCAAGCCCCCACAGTATATGGACTGAAAGCAGGTCTGTAGGGCCACCCCACCACCACAGAGAAACTGACCCAGGGCAATGTTAACCTGACGGAACCATCTAGGAGAAATCGGATATGGATGGTTTTGCAACTGGTACAATAAGCACAGGAGCGAGATCATCTTGAAGACGGCCAAGCGACCATAAATAGACAAGGGCATCTGGGACCAAGTTCTAATGTCCTCGTGTACACGATCACGCACAGGCGCCAAATTTCTGTCCCAAGATGTAGTCGGCGAATCACGCCCAGATATTTCATCCCCCCATACACCACCTGCACCGTGGATGCCCAGGAGCCAAGAACGCCCTCCTCACCTAGGACCCAGAGAGTAGATTTCCGTGGATTCATTTAGAGGCTGGAGGTTTCCCCGAAGACCTGCATGATGAGCAACAGCCACAGGCCTGTCCTGTCCAAGTTAGTAAGGAATAACAACACGTCATCGGCATAAAGGGCGATACGATCTGACAATCCATGTGCCCAATTCAAGACCGGTCACTTGAGCGTCGATTCGCACCCAGGCAGATAGGGGCTCCATGGCTAATGCAAACAAGTAGGAAAACAGTGGACACCCCTGAACAAATGCATTATTTTATGGAGATATTTCAACCAAACCAGTGAAGCACAAACTCATAGAAGAGCTAAAAAAAAGATGACCTGAAGAATTTCCATTTTTGAAACGGTGTCGTCATTGAAAACTGCATGCAAAACTTCAGAGAGGTCGTTCAGACTATTCTACAGATATTAAAGTTAGTGAACTGCAAATTGTATTTGATAGTTTTCTTTAACTATCTGTCAAAGAATGTGAGAGAATAAAACAAATGTATACAAGTGGAACAATCAACCTCAGCCGTCTTCAGCCAGGATAGCTTGACTCCAGTGGCTTAGTGAGCATGTAAATGTAAATGTAAATTTATACTTGTATAGCGCACTACTCACCCGCAAGGGTCTCAAGGTGCTTGTATGAATACCGCTGTGGAACCCATCCTGGCTTTCCCTGTGAGGTATCCACTCCTGGGCACCCCCAAGGTGGAGGCCAGGCATCCTTAGCGTTGTGGGGGCCGTTGTGGAGATTAAGCAAGCTATTGCCCAGAGTTGCAGAGTGGGACTCCATGATTGAAATAGGCACCGAGGCGAGAATTATCAGGTCCGTGGAATTTTTTTTTGAGCCCAAGACCCGCAGAGGCGGGGAATTGAACCCTGGTCCCGGGCTAGACCTCTGCATCAGGGTCTGCCACTCTAACCATTGAGCCACACTTCTCCACTTGGAGAAGTGTTTTGGAGGGGGGTAATGGCCTGCCTTTCAGAAGTTCTGTGTTGGGATCTACCCTGTTCACCCAAATTGGTGCTCCTACACATTATGGAGGGCATGGGGGGCAACATTTATAAACACAATCTTGTGCTTTTGGGCTTTACCCTAGCCAAAAGGGATATTGCCAGGGCCTGGAAGGCAACAGTGGCACCCTCCATCTCTGGGTGGAAGAATAGTCTAGACTTTTGTATGGGCTTAGAGGCTCCTATTTTTGTGGGTGGTGAGGAACAGTTTCAGATGGTCCATTCATTTTGAATTTGTCATCTCTCTAAAGCATTGCAAATAGAAAGGACTTCATGGTAAACTAGCTGCCATCGAGCAACATATCCACATTTATGTGTTTGACCAACAATTCCCTTAGAGCATTTCTGTGATCTCTGGATCATCTGTTCCAGTTTCAGATCTCGAGCCACAGCATTGAACCTTTCCTCTCTGTCTTTTACCACAAAATATCTGTGGATTAATTTTCTGTTGAGGTGTGCTTTTTCAACCTTTAGCTTCTTCACTCTTTCCAAATACCAGGACCCATATCTCAGATAGTTTATGCAATCAAATTTGAGAAACATAGTAATCAGTGACTCCACGGTCTTCGCGAGCAGCTACCAATCACCTTCCCGATCAGCATGTACTAAGTTCTTCACTAGAGCCCTCATGTGTAAAACAGTTCCCCAGTACAAAGTTCTAATTTTCCTTAAAATTCTTTGACAAACTCTATGAACTTGGGGGCATATTTACAAGCCCCTAATGCCACCGGAGTGCCAATTTTTCTGATGCTCTTGTGGCGTTGCGCCATTCCTCATATTTACAAGGTGGCATTAAGCCACTTAATGTTCCTTAACACCACCTTGTAAATATGCCCCTTTCCTTCACAGTCTGCTGCAGCAAAGGTACGGGCAATGGGTATTGCAGTGGGTGTTCCACCACAACACCCATTGCTTTTTGATGCTGCCACAGATTTCCAAGGCTGGGTCAGCACCAAAACGAAGGCCAGGTAATACCTGGTCTTAGAATAGTGATACGAGGAGAAACTATTAGTTTAGATTCATGTTTTGCCCTTTCTATGAGTGCTGCATTCTGCAGCACACAGACAGAGTAAACCATCATTTGTGATTGCTTATGTGCAGGAAGGTGTCTCTTCCTGCACATAAACACCTGCCCCTGCAGCACAGGCACCCTTTCAACATGGTGCACGGGTGCATGCACTGGTGCTAGGCAGCATATTTAATGCCAGTGCTAGAGGAAACGCAGGGGTGCGCTGTATTTTTGTAAATACAGCTCATACCTGCATTTTGCAAATGTCGGATGTGGCATTGCCAAATTTGGCTTAACACCACGCTCTGGCATTTTCTGATTTTCTGATTTTGAGGTGAGTATATTGAACTTTGCCTTGGTTAGCAGTTTGTCTTTTGAATTAAGTGCACCTGTGCCTTGTTAACTTCTGAGAACATAATGAGTTTAATACTGAATGGACACTTTTGCTTCCCAAGAATTTAGCCTTTATAAGTGCATCATCTCTGCCACATCCACTTAGATAACTTCCTGCACACCGCTAACAACTTTTGCCACAATGAAAACTCCCATCCATCATCAAATTCTAATGGATTGCTCATAAAATGTCAGCTACAATACAAACACAACACAACATAACATAACAATACAGAAAACACCTCAGTCACGGAAAAGTGGCAGAATAGGCTGGTCTTCAAGCTGAACACATTTTGGAAATTTTTAGAGCTGTGAATACTGTGGTGTAGTTTGTGACTGGAGATGGTATTACTGCTAAAACCCAAACCTTCTTCAGTGGGACAGTATTCTGGGCGTTCAGAAGCTAGTAGTGATTTTGCACATGTTGGCAAGGCAGCTGGGTTATAAGTTTGCAGCTCCATTTGTTTATGCCTACTGCAGGCATGGCTTGTTTTCCAGAATCTACATCACTGGTACAGTCTTTAGATGTTCCAGACAATAAAGAGCTGCCTTCAAATTCAAAATTAAAGAAAGAAAGAAAGAAAGAAATAATATGGAAAGAAAAATAGAACAAAACAAGGATAGAGAGAAGAAACGAAAGAATATGGCCAAATAACGATGGATTAAACCCAGATCTGTGACTGGGGTGAATGTTTTGCCATTGTGCAACATTCCGTCCATCATCTTGTTTGTTTTGCTGTTCACCCTATGTGGGAAGGGTATGCCCAGACGTGGGTCCCTTGCTCACTACGCCATTGGAGTCAAGCTATCCTGGCTGAAGAAGGCTGATAGCCAGAAACCGGTCCTAGGATGCTTGATTCCGGTCCAGGGAAGACATGGCTTAGCAGTTCGGGCTGGACTGTTCCCATGAGGCACAGGGTCAAGAGTGATTTGCATATGGCCATGTCTGAACTGGGGTGGCTTGGTGTGCAAAATAACAATAGATTAAACCCAGATCAGTGACTGGGGGTGAATGTTTTGCCATTGTGAAACTTTCCGTCCATCATCTTGTTTGTTTTGCTGTTCACCCTATGTGGGAAGGGTATGCCCCGACGTGGGTCCCTTGCTCACTACGCCACTGGAGTCAAGCTATCCTGGCTGAAGATGGCTGATAGCCAGAAACTGGTCCTAGGATTCTTGATTTCGGTCCAGGAAAGACTTGGCTTGGCAGTACGGGCTGGACTGTTCCCATGAGGCACAGGGTCAAGACTGATTTGCATATGGCCATGTCTGAACTGGGGTGGCTTGGTGAGCAAAATAACAATGGATTAAACCCAGATCTGTGACTGGGGGTGAATGTTTTGCCATTTTGCAACATTCCGTCCATCATCTTGTTGGTTTTGCTGTTCACCCTATGTGGGAAGGGTATGCCCAGACGTGGGTCCCTTGCTCACTACGCCACTGGAGTCAAGCTATCCTGGCTGAAGACGGCTGATAGCCAGAAACCGGTCCTAGGATGCTTGATTCCAGTCCAGGGAAGACATGACTTGGCAGTTCCGGCTGGACTGTTCCCATGAGGCACAGGGTCAAGACTGATTTGCATAAGGCCATATCTTAACTGGGGTGGCTTGGTGAGCAAAATAACGATGGATTAAACACAGATCTGTGACTGGGGGTGAATGTTTTGCCATTGTGCAACATTCCGTCCATCATCTTGTTTGTTTTGCTTATCAAATTGTCAACATTCTGCAAACGTAGCAGGACCGATTGCCAAAACTAATAAATAAAGTGAACTATGGAAATGTGTCTAAAACAGGAGTGATGAACATTCTTTTTTGCATATTCAGATCGTAGTCTGCGTCTATTTGCCTTCTTTTTAGATCTGATGAGAGGGACAGCACTAAAGGAATTCGAATATCCTTTAGGCATTGGCAAAAACGGAAGAACGCGTACTTTTTATAAAAAAATCCCAGTAAACAAGATACTGCAGAAATCCCCACAATATAAGGTGAGATTATATAATCGAAATTGGTAGGGGAGAAAGTACATGGCTTCACTCTAGACTCCATATGAAAACAACAAGCAGTATAATAATATCGCAAAATGAGGGAACTTGGGGAGTGGCTTGTTATATTGACGCAACCAGTTTAAAGAGGTGAAGGTACCATGGTAATATGTATATCGATGTGGACTATGGACCCATTAAGAGGCGGACTAGAGAGCCTAGAGAGGGTCATTTGTGGCATGGTGGGGAGTAATAATCATGCAAGGGTTTAGTAGAGATGCAAAGGTACACTCCCCATTGTATTGTATTACTGTCAATAGATGCCCTAAAAAGTTAGTGGGATGTGTTAAGGTGTTCTATGAAAGTGGGGACACGGGGCTGTGGCCAAGTTGTATAATGGCTGTGAGAAAGAACATGTATGGAGCTCAGATCATTGATTATGAATATTTGTTTTAATAGGGTCAAAGAATATACAGTTGCTATAATCACAGAGACAGAAAATATGTTGTCTTGATAAAGATGGTGTGAAATTATTGGAGCCATCGAAACGCGTCGACGCTGTTGATAAAGCACAATTCAAGAACTGTCACGAACAGGCATAATGCTGATTAGATCAATTTAGTAATGTTGTGTCTTTGAGTCTAATTGACCGTGCAACTGTAATTGACAAGGGTTGGGTCTTACAATTGTCTGTCTCTTTTATGCTGGTCATAACTGAAAACTGTCTATACACTGGTCTTTTGATGAAATATATGTTATATATGTTTTTGAATATGGAGTAAGGAATGATTTTAATGTGTTTTAAGTGTTAGTTTTCATGTGATTTTATATTCTGTTAAATGGATTAGGAACATAATTTTTTTTAAACTTTTTTAATAAATAAAAAAAACTGCAACAAAGCATTGGTTACAAGGTTCAATGTTGGATATTTGTAATTAATGTGTATGTGAAAATTGGGTCGAGGGAATCCTTCCTTTTTTTGATATTCTGATCATAAACAATGTTTGGTGTATACATAAAAGGATTAAAAACCACTATTATTTGTTACATTCATATATATGTCTCTTTTTCCTCTGTTGTAGCTGCCATTTCGGAAAATGGTGGAGGGGTTGTTCTGAGGAGTTATTTTCTGTCTCTATGAGACTACTTGACACACAAAATCTGTTTTGACACCAAATTAAAGTATATAGGTCTCATGGTCCCTGAAATATTACTTCATCACTGCAAGACATTAACCATTTTAAAAGTGTTGCTCAGAAAGGTTTGGCCCAGATCAGCAATGTCTACTCAGGCTAAATTACTTCTCTAATGATCCAAAAACTCAAATAAAAATTGAAAATCTCTGGACAACAAGTTTTTTATGGAGGTATTTCCGGGAGCCAGGATTGTAAGTAAACTACTGATGTACTGTTAAATGCAATTCACAAACGTATGACCAGAGACCTTTGCCACTCCTCTCTTTTCAGTGAGGAGACCTCCACCAATGGTGGCAGAGATCTCTGCACATGTATGTATACAAGTAAGGGTCCGATTCCAATCTCACTCGGAAGGGCTCTGAACGTGAACTGACTGGAAAAAGTATGAGCCGTACATGTATTTTCCGACCGACTTGTACAGCTGAACGAGCGAGCAAGTACGATGCGAGAAACGCAAAATCACTGACCAAATAATTTCTGGATCCAAACCGATCCGTACGTCTCCTCAGTAAGCAAACCGTGCCTTGCAAAGGAGGCGATTTCTGACCAAGCCAGTAAGATGCACGTTTCGGACAGCCGGATCGAGTCAGAGCCTCTGACACGTAAACGCTCCGTGAAGCGGACTTCGGGGATCCACGCAGGTCCCCCCTTCACCCGTAGTCGTATGAGTCGATCACAGGGCGGACCCTACACATGCGTGTACTTTGCGGGTGGCACAGACGCGTCCCACTACAGGGGGCGCCCTTGTGTGCAATGTACCTTTTCCGTCAATTCAAGCCTGTATACGTGTCATACAACAGGCTCCCGTTGACTTAAATAGGGGTCCGAGCGACTCGTGTCCGTCAGCGGTTATTCGCATCATACTCCGGTGCTCGGAGCCCCGGAGCATGAGTCGGTCGGAAAGCCCTCTGGATCCGAGTCGGATGAAGCCTTCTCTCAATGAGATCGGAATCGGCTCCTTTGAATTAAATGTGGGAGGGACATGTGGGAATAGTGGGAAAATGGACACTAACTGCTACTAAATGGAAAGGGTTTAGGGAAATGTAAGGAGGGATTTGAAGGGACATGCTAAAAGAAAACATACACCCACCACAAAGTAAAACAATTTAAATTCTCAAAATACACTTGAAAAGTTATAACAGCCCGAATGGTGACAAAACATTTTCAAAAAAACTCCAGCCTAGCCGGGAAGTATGCGAAGCACAACATTTTACACATTCATTATAAATGGGATAAAGTACTCATTAAGGATATTGAAAGTCACTGAGGGGTTCCATGACCTTACAGAGAAATTAGGCCAAATGCTGAGGTCCTTTATGAGGTCATGGAGCTCAGAGGTGACTTCCAATATCCTTTTAAGTGTATGGCAAAGAGTAATTCTGTATTCATAGTAAATTATTGCAACATCATCATTCACACAGACAACTTCAATTCTTGGTGTCTTTCTCTTTTATATGCAACATATTGTATGATTGTAGACATAAAGGATAAAATCAGAATCTGTAATTCAAAATCATATGTACCGAAAATAATTTAGTAATTGGTTGCAAAAAAGATTAAAGTCAGTTTATTGTAAGTCAGATGTTTTTTTTTTTAAACGATCTAGCTCTGCTTGTGCAGAAACATGCATAGAGTTTCTGAAACTCTGGCATCTGTCAATTGTGTGAAAAATAAACATATTGACATAAATATCTTGATTCTGCTCACTGCTGTTTATTTTAGAAAAACAGAAGAAAGAAAAGACAGTTCCACTTTTCCTTTTTTAAACTGCAACTGGAATTATGCTCTATGATGTGCCTTTCACCTAGGCTGCTGTCTCTGGCAGAAGGCATTATGACTTCACATCTCAACTTTAATAATATGTTACAGTTGACCAGCCATGCTATTATTTTATTAGAGGTGACTAGAGTTGGCACAACTCGACTGTAATAAGTAAATAGGAGACCGGTTTGTATACAGGGAATGCAGGCTCCTGTGTATTGTATGAAATGTTGTGTTCAGATAAAATATGTTTTGAAGATCATGCCTAACATAACAAAGAGGTAACTCTGTGTCAAGGGAATCTATATCCCCCTCACAGAAACCATGACCATCTGCACTATGTTTTGTTTTCAATACTTATCACAGTAAGGTAGTGTTTATGCATGGTATTTCTATAGTGCACACCTACCCAAATGACAGCAAATCACTGTACGCGGTTAAAGGAAGGCATTACGCCAGCAAGTAATAGATAGAAAAGGAAGCTGGATTGTGTGTGGTTCAGGCACTGTATTTACTGTTCTTTGAATGTAGTACATAAAGACTTTTTAGAAAACAACTTCATACTTGTCTTGAGAAAAATCTACATAACAGTTAACACCCATATGAAGATTTTAATGAAACTTTGTTTTGTAGCAATAGATATTTACTGTCTGTTTATTGGTAGAGTTACTTTAATCATATTGTTTGCCACATTTAATTTGACTGTCATAGCACATATATATTTATCTTTTTTTAGGCATGTCCTCCTTGACAGAGCTGCGTGAAACTTAACATATAAGAAGTCAGTTAAACAGGCCAAGTGTCTGAAACATTTCATGCAGATCTATAAAAAAGCACCACATTTATTAACAACACAAAGCTTTTATAGCCCCAATGCACTTCCGCTATACACAGAGTTGTCAACATTTTTTTAATTTCACATGTAATAAGGGATGTCATCAATGATGTCAGAGAAAATGCTATGATCCCAAAACAGAACGGATCTCAAGACCTGGCTCTTCGACTGAACCTCAGCGCCCATCAGGACCTTGATTGATTGATTGATATGAGTGATATAATATATGAGATCATAAGCAGTGCACAGTGAGACCATGAGTTGTAGTTAGTTTAGTTAACAATAACTGGTCAATTTCAGTGGGTTATAGAGTTTTAAATTATATTTTCACCTTAGTAGATGTCTCTGTAACCTTTACTTTTCCCATTGAGTGTCTGGAATTTTTTTTAACGTAAAGTAACAATATAAAGGGGCGCCATTTTAAGTAAGGCATACTTATTGGCTTTGTGAAAGGGTCAGAATACCAACATAAAAAAATGCAGGCCTGTTAGCTTTATGAGGGGGTCTTCAGTGCACCTCAACATACATACAGCAGACCTATGGGATTCATCAATAAACCACCACAATAATTTAACAATAAGCATGATCCAAAATATTTCTATGCACATACATGGCAATGATTAATAATAATTACATTAACAACCACAGGGGCTATCTAACACCCCGAACCCGGGACAGTCAATTAATACACCTAACAGTAGGTTCAGGGAAGGGATCACACAAAAAACTGTATATGATCCAACACCTTAACTATCGGTTTACAAACAGTGGAGAAAAACAGTTAGTCAATGAAAGATGAGACAGAGTAATAGAAGAAGCCCTTCAAAAAATATTTCAAATATCACAAAAACATTATTTATTAAACATAATACAAAGAAATGTGATCTAAAAACAGTTACGCTCAAGACAAAAGGGCTCATATACAAAAAAAACAAATCACAAACCAGACATGTGGCAAATGAAACCATTACACATTATGGTAAAGGAACAACACAAACATAAATAATGTGTCCTTGATTCAATCTTGGCCACAAAAAAGCGTCAACAGCGCTTCGACCGCTATAATATTGTGCGATCATCTTCAGGACTCACAATTTACTTGAGCGTTATGTATCTGTATAAAATCGTTAGGACCAATAGTTCATTATGGTAATCCGCAGGAAATCTAAAAATTATGCCACTGACGCGTGAAGACACACTGCATCGTAAAAACTTAATGGGACCTTGTCAGTGGTATCAAACTTCATCCAAGCGGAACACCCTTTTAATTGGTGACTCCATAAAATGCCGGTAAAGATAGTACTGCGTCAAAATCCGCCCGCTGTGATAATTACAGCCACACAAATATGGTAAATGAAACATTTTTACTCAACAGACCACAATATGCAGCCATAGATCCAACCACAAGAGGTCCCCTCACTCCAGTTGAAGACCAGACACCTGCAGTTCAGAGTGCTTAAAAAAATATCAAAAGCTCTCCCAGGGTCATGCATTTAATAAGCCAGAACTTTTACTGTGAGAATTTTTAAATGTTCATGGAGGAGATGCTGCGCTCCTTGCAGCTCCCCACAACATTAAAAAAAAAAGCTTGGCAGTGCAATTGTCCATTTTAGGGGCACCATGAGGATCTAAAAATATAAATTAAAATACCCTTGCAGGACATTATGGAGAACTCCCGGAGCTCCCGAATGAGAGCAGTGAATATGGAATCAGCAACTACTCTTCTCATTTCATATTGTTGCTGATTTATTTTTTATTGTTTTCAAACATTTGAGGTCTCGAGGCAAGCTTATGGACCCCACAGATCCAATTGCTCCCCACTTGTGCGCCCTTGCTGCCCTGCGAGCAGAAGCTGACCATACGTGTTTGAGTGCCCTGGATCTTTGTGAATAGCAAGCAATTGTAAACATAAAAGTGACAGTTTACCTTTGTGAATCAGGTCCTTTATGTGTAAAGAGGTGAATTGGTTAGACGGGGTTAAACAGTTAAGCATATCTGGAAGGATAGTCCCATGAAAGTCTTAAAGGAGTCCTGTGGCATTGAAACATTAAAAAAAACAGGACCACTGATTGGTTGTTGGAGTTTTTCCTCATGTACCCAGAAATCTGATTAGCTCACCACAACTCTGAGAATGTTGTGCCTTTCATTGAGGAACACATGGGCATGGTCCCTGTGCCCATGCCCTCCATGCCCTGAAATAAACAAAAAGGGGCTTTAGGGGACAACTTAGGGATACACTGTCACCCTATCACGTGTGGTGAGTCCAGAGAAACACCCCAGGAAGCAAAAATAAAAAACAATGTGCAGCTGGTACTGCTTGCAGGACCCAGCCCAGCTTTCCCCTTAGGTGCTACATTACTCCTACAAGAGCTTTCACACACGCATCATCTCCATGTTGTAGCAGGACCATGCAAATCTTATTAAGTGAAGCTTCCATGGTCCCAAGGTACGATGGAGGTGAAACTTAGAACAGAAGTAAGGTGGGAGTACCTGGTACTGTGAAATGTGTTTTTACAAATTAATAATTAAATAGGGAAGATTAGTATTCTCAGGGGGCTTTGCGCAAGGCCTGGCCTCTAGCCAAGCCCGGTACCCAATTCCTCACTGCACACGGACAAAAGTCATGTGCAGTGAAGGTTTGCCACCCGTGGGTCTTTGGATGAAGGGCTTGGCTGGATGCCAACCCCTGGTTGTGCATGGACAAAAGGCAAAAGCCATATGCAGTGTGTAGAAGACCTCCTGTGGTGGGGGTTGGGTGCAGGGACTGGCCAAATGCCACTCCTTGTAGCCAACTCCCTGACTAAGCAAAAGACGCACAATTGATGGATGGAATGCAGAACAAACCATTCACCCCCTGCCAAGAGATCTGGGTCAAATCTTTTGCTCACAATGCCACCCCAGTTTAGAACTGGCCATAGGCAACTCAGTCTTGACCCTGTGCCTCATGGGAACAGTCCAGCCCAAACTGCCAAGCCAGGTCCTCCCTGGGCCGGAAACAAGCATCCTAGGACCTGTTTCGGGGTTTCATCTCTCTTCAGCCAGGATAGCTTGATTCCAGTGGCACAGTGAGCCCGGACCCACGTCTAGGCATACCCGGCGCACTTAAGGCGAAGAAGCAAAAGACATACAATTGATGGATGGAATGCAGAACAAATCAAAACATTCACCCCAGTCAAGAGATCTGGGTTAAATCCATCATTCTTTTGCTCACCATGCCGCCTACCTCATTTAAGAGTTGGAGATACATTAGAGCCGGTTCAACCTGGGTAAATCCCTTTCTCTTTAAAACAGGAAATAAAAACGTATTTTTGATATCATTATAACGTTCACAGAACATGGTGAAGTGCATGGTATCTTGAGCTGAAAAGTTATCACAAGTACAAGGCCCTAGCTCATTTTGTTTACACCACCCCTGCGATTTACCTAGAAAGAAGTGAATAAGATTGAATCTAAACCTGGTTAAAAGCAAGTGATGGGATGGCCTATTGACAATTTTGAAATATGGTTCCATCGCGGGTGCAGTTTTTAAAAGATAATGTGCTCTAACAGAGGGTTTTCTTAACTCCAACTCTTCTCGCTCACTTGACCACAAATTCAGGAGCTGTGTTCTGACCCGTACCAGATCTACTTTCACAATGTTGTCAGGATGGTCAAAAAGATCTTGGCGGCCCACACCGGCTAATAAATTCTTAATATAAAATAGCCACGTGATTTTATGAGCTCCATCCAAAGAAACACAATCCCTTATAATTCTGTGGTTTAGGTCAGGTTGTGGGTTAAGCCACGTTTTTAACCAGCAGATAACTGGGGCTAACTTCAGTTTATCAATTATATAGCTCATCCCTAGTTCTTGTTGTACAGCAAAAGTAGAAGTGGATTGGGGGACCGACAAAAGATTGCGGAGAAACTTGTTCTCCACTATCTGCAGCCCCTCCATAGGCCTGTGGCCCCAAATAGATGAACCATACATAGCTATTGCTATACACTTGGATTTATAGATATTTATAATGGCCTCTACCGGTTTTGCCCCCAACCGCTGTGCAAAAATATTCACTGCCGAAATTGCTCTAGCCATGGCATTGGTCTTAACCTTATGTTGTGTGGCCCAGGTCCCTCTTTCATCAAACAATACCCCCAAATAGGTAAACGAGGGCACCCTGGTTAGTTCTATGCCTTCACAAAAGAATGTTCTTAAGTTGCTCTTTTTTTTCCGGCCTAATGTCATTACATGGGATTTGGCAGTATTCACCCTAAGATCCAATGAATTCATAAAAAGCCCAAAGGCATCTAAAAGCTTCTGTAAGCCGACTGATGTACGCGCTAGTAAAACAGCATTGTAGGCGTACAGAAGTACTGGGCAACGATCATGACCTATTAACGGAACATCCAGACTAGCTAAATCTAAAACTTTGCCTAAATTATTTATATAAAGAGCAAAAAGCAGTGGAGCTAATATACAAACTTGTCTTACTCCCCGACCCGACCTAAAGTGCCTAGTGCAATTGCCTTCTTGATCGATCCTTACCCTAGCAGTAAGATCCTGATGCAAATCTGCTAGAAAGAAGACCAATCTAGTTTCTATCCCCATTTTTGTCAGAATTTGCCACAATTTTGACCTATTGACCAAGTCAGAAGCTGATGATAGGTCCATGAATGCCAGCTGTAATGTCCCCTCTTTAGCTAAAGTGTATTTCCCAGCTAGTAAAGATAAATTAAGACACTGGTCTTGGGTCCCCTTGCCGCTTCTAAAACCATACTGGATGTTGGACACAACCTGATTTTCATCCAGCCAATCAGATAATTTACCCAAAATGACTCTCAGTAGAACATTTACTACCGAGTCAATTAGGGAGATCGGTCTATAGCATTTAGCATCCCTTCTCTGACCCTTTTTAAAAATGGGCACAATTATGAATGATGACTAGGAGGAAGGGAAACCTTGTCTGGCACAAACATTAAAAACATTGGTCAAAATGTTGCCCCAAAATGAGGGATACAACTTATATAGATCTGTCAGGACTCCGTCTGGGCCTGGAGTCTTATTGCTCGTCATGTTCCTAATGGACAGTTCTACATTCTCCTCACAAAATGTCAAAGTGGCGGACCCTCTTATAACAGGAGCAATCACCTGATCCACGCATTCAGGTGTCTCATAAATGGCCTCAAAGTGGGCAAGCCCTTGATCCTCGATAATATTACATTCAATCGGGGTATTACCTACACCAGAGAAAAAAGGTTTATTCACAATGGCCCAAAAGCTACTACTGTCTTTTAGAACTTCCACCGAAGTTAAGGCATCCCAGGCTCCTCTTTTAATTTTGTTTTTCCGGGTAGAAAGTGCTGATTTATACTCCTTTCTGAGTATCGATAAGTGGCTTCTGTCTTGGGGGGGGGCTTTTTAAGGCGGTCATCAGGTTGCGGTGTGTGCTGGAGTGTTAGACCTGCCTGGATTTTTTGCGTAGTCCCTCCTCATTATTCTTTATTTTGTCCCCTTTTTGCCCCTCATTCCCTTAATATTTTTGTGTCTACTACTTTTTTTAGGTGTTGGTCAAGGGGATAGGTGTTCTTTTCCCCCCCCATAATCTTTTACCTCAGGCCCAGAGGCCTGTTTTGACAGGGAAAGTTGGAGCCACAAAATGGTGGCTACCAACTGCCCTAACTGCCAAGTCCAGAACTCACCCATAGACCAGCATAGGGCATTCCAGAACCTTCTGGTCCATTCTGGACCACTGAAGGGCAGCCTATAAAAGGCGGAATGCGGGGCAGCCATTTTGTCTACCTGTGGAAGTCAGCTGGAGGACAGGTTGTAGCTAAGGGTGGGAAAAGGTTAGACTTAGGGTTGACCTCCTGGACTGGGAAGCTGCCTATTTGGTCCATCCCACAACTCCCCTTTTAGTTACTTGTCTTGGCCCCGCTGTGGGAAGTTACTGGAGACCCTGGGCGCCTAGCTTGCCCCTTGTCTAAATTGTACAGGGGAAGCCTTCAGGAGAAGGAGACTGCAGCGCTGTGGTGTGCAGTCCTCTGCCCAGCATAAAGATTCCAGAGACTGGTAAATTGTTCTAGACTGTCCCCTAATTCATAAACCCCTGGAGCGTTATCTCTCACCTGCTGTGGTGGAGCGCCACTGAGGAGAGTAGCAGAAGCCAGGAGAAAACGGGCTGTTCCGCCCTTCCAAACCCCCAATCCGGTGCTGGGCGAGCGGCGCTGTTGTGGAGCTGTATTTGAGTGCCCTGAGGTGAGGAGCGGACCCGGGGAAGCCTTTGACAATTTCCGAGTGGGCGGAGGAGGAGAGCAGCGTAGGACGAACAGCGCGGTCTCAGGCGGTGAGACACTCATTACTCGCGCATGCTCAGTGGCGCCGCCGGGCTCCGTGAGGCGGAGCCGGATCAGTGAAGGCGGGAGCGGCAGCTGAGGAGCGAGGAGCGCTTCGCGCATGCCCCCGAGAGTAGCGCGTCCCCGGCCAGCGTGAGGAGCGGAGGAGGAAAGCCGGGAGGTCTACGGCAGTAGTGGTAATCAAGAGCTTCTCTCCCCTGCTCAAGCGCCCTACAAGTGAGGCTGGCGCGAGCGGGAGGAGAGGCGTGAAGAGCTTAACAGTGGCTGAAGAAAGTTGGGGAAATCTGCCTGAATATGCGCTGTTATCACGCAGTGGAGAGCTGAGGGGCCCAGGGGCTGGTGTATCTCGCCAGCGCGTGGCTCTCTTTGGTCTTGCTCTCTGTCCCTCCCTCACCCTCTGGTGCAGCCAGACTACCACTGCCTGGTAGGAAACAAGTAAGGAGGTGTTCAGAAGGGGGAGAGTGACGCTAGTGCTTAACTTGAGAATAACTTATGCACTGATCAGTTCCACAGTTGTGCAGCCTACAGTGGGGAGGAACTTTAGGAAACCCTCAGTGACTGTGTGCTGGAAGGAGGAGGTTACTGGAACTGTGGGAAACAAGTATAGTGCGCTATATATTAGCCCCCTGCAACTACTTCTGGGGCTTAATTAAATGCTGAGTTAAGTGGGACTATCCCTATTGCATTCAAACAGATAGAAGAAGACCTGTAATGTTTCCATGCAAATGAAAGTGTTGCTCTGATCTGATTAGGAACTGTTCTTGCCAAATCTTAAAGTAATGCTGTGTTTAGTGGTGATATAAAGTAAGCTGAGTACAGTCATTATCTAGCTGAGTTATAAAAGAGTAAGAGTTATCTGCCAGTTGTCTAAGTGAAGTGTCTATACTATAAATGCTGGTAGTTAATATGATCTAGAGTTGAGAAATATTCCTGCTTAATTCCACACAAACTGAAATGTAATTTAATTGTGAATCCTAAGAGTAAAAATACAAAGAAATTATTTTTATAAACCAGAACGTATTTTTACAACAAATTGGTGTAGTGTCCTTTTTAAGTGCTATTGCGTGAATTTACTTTTGGGTGGTCTGCAACCTTCGCACTGTGCCTCTAGATTTGCTTGTCTTACCCCTAGGCCAGGCTACCCTAGGTGACCTGGCATCTCAGGTTCTAACATTTGGTGCCTAGCGGTGGGATACTGACTTGGTTGCAGCTACTCACTAGTAATTTAACGCAATACACTAACCTACACCAGGAGTTTTCTCCTTGCGGCCCTCCTAATTTGAATTTTGTTTTTTCTAAATTTATTTCTGGTGGTGGGTGGAGGTTAACCCCAGGTCACTTCTTGGTTTTCTCCTGTGAGTTGATTCTATCCCATAGCGAAAGATGGAATTGAATTTTAAAGAGCTGGAAGCCAATACTGTGGCCCAACTCAGAGATTGGTGTCAGCATCAAGGGGTATTTTTTAATAAAGGTGCCAAGAAAGGAGAGTTGCTGACAAGCATAAGGGCATGGGTGGAAGCTCATTTAAGGGAGGAACCAGAAACTGAAGAGGGTGACGAGGACACTGTCCCTGAGGCTGCATTGTTGAACCAAGTGGGAGGTGGGAATCTGCTGACAGGTCCCAGGATTCCTTCAAGGGCAAGCAGCAGCGTCTCAGACAGGGGTTTAACTGAAGCCGAGCTAGAAGATAGGAGGGAGGAGAGGAGAATGAAGTTGGAATTAGCTAGGATGGATATGGAAAGGGAGGAAAGGAGGTTAGCTCATGAGCGAACCATCAAGGAGATGGACCTACAAGCCGTACTAAGAAGGTCTCCCAATCCTGATAATGGTGGCAGCGAAAATAAAGTGAACACCAGGGAATCCAGACCCTATTTACCCAAAGATGTCATTGCTAGTTACACCCCAGGTGATGACATTGCCAAATGGTTGGCCGCCTACGAAGTTTCTTTAAGGGCTCACGGGATCTTAGAAACTCACTGGGGAGGTGGGCTGTATAAATACATGCCACCTGCTGGCAGAGACACCTTGTTGGCTCTGGAGCAGGATGAGCAAACCCACTACCCTGCAATGAAGGTGGCACTGGTGAAAAAGTTTGGACTTACCCCTGAAAGGTACAGACAGAAATTCAGGGGAAGTCACAAAATGAGTACCCAGAATTGGGTAGACTTTTTAGACTACGCCAAGAAAGCTTTGGAGGGTTGGGTCAAGGGCAGCGAGGTGAAAGACTATGAGGGGCTGTACAATCTATTTTTGAAAGAACACCTCCTCGAGAAATGTTTTCCCGAGTTGCGCCAACACCTGGTGGACAGCAAGCTGACCGATCCCCGGAAGCTTGCAGAGGAGGCGGACACTTGGGCAAGTACCCGGGTGTCCTCAAAGGGGACTGGAGGGGATTCTCAAAAAGCCGGACAGGGCGCCCCCCAGAAGAAAGAGGGAGGAGATAAAAAGAAGGAGTTCTCCAAAGGTCCCCAAAATAATTTCCAAGGTAAGGGAGCAGGTTTCACCCCTAGGGCAAACCCGCCCAGAAACCCTAATCCTGGCCAAAGCCAGCAGCCAAGGGTTCCCCACTGTTTTGAATGCGGTGGTGTTGGACATTATAAGGGAGATGTCAGATGCCCAAAGAGACCACCCCCTCCCACCGGAGGAAAGTCACCGGGAGTAGCTAGTGTAGCGCTCGGGGAGGAGTTGCCCTTAGATAAGGGGGGTGAGTGGGCGGGTGTCACCTTAGTGTCCCTGGGAGAGCGGGAGATGGTACCAAAGATCCAGGTGCCCCCAAATACTACAAAGTATGGGCAATGGGTTACCATCAATGGCCAAAGAGGGGAGGCTCTGAGAGATACAGGAGCCAGTATGACTATGGTGAGAAGTCAACTGGTGTCTCCAGAGCAGGTTGTTCCTAATGTACTCCACCCCGCCGCGATGGCTGACGGCAGAATGGGCCACTATCCAGTGGCTGAGGTTCCCTTTGAGTGGGAAGGGGTTGCAGGTTCACTTCGAGTTGCCGTAAGCCCTGCCGTGCCAGTTGATTGTCTGTTGGGGAATGACATGGAGCACAACACTTGGAGAGAGGTGGAATACCGGACGCATTCTGCGATGCTGGGTACACCTGACTGGGCCTGTGCAAGCACACGGTCTGCGACTGCCCAGAGAGGGAGTTCGCCTGGGTTGGAGCCTGGAACAATGGCCCAACCCGCTGCCAAAAAGGGACAGAAACGGAGACAGGGACAGCCTGCTTCGGCTTCCACGCCCCATGGGACAGATCGGCCACCTGCGGTGGTAGGCCAGGAGTCCATGGAGGGGGGAGTAGACTCTCTGGAGGATTTACCCATCCCTGCTGAATGGCATGTGGAGGGAGGTCCTACCAGAGAGGAATTCTGTAAGGGGCAGAGGGAGTGCCCTACCCTTGAGGGACTGAGGCGTCAGGCTGAAGCCCAGGCAGCAGGTGATGCTACGGGACACCACCATATTTACTGGGAGGATGGCCTCCTCTACAGTGAACCTAAGGTACCTCTACCTGGCTCATCAAGGGCCTTGGTGGTCCCGCAGCAATACCGAGCCTTTCTGCTGGAATTGGCTCATGCGATACCACTGGCAGGACACTTAGGCCAGGACAAGACCTTTGCACGGCTTGTTCTCCACTTTTACTGGCCTCAGATGAAAGCGGCGTCCAACACATACTGTAGGACATGTGTATCCTGCCAGGCCAGTGGGAAAACAGGGGTGAAGCTAAAGGCTCCCCTGGAACCACTTCCTGTCGTTAGCACCCCCTTTGAAAGGGTGGGCATCGACATTGTAGGGCCATTGGATCCACCAACAACAGCTGGTCACAGGTTTATCCTGGTTCTGGTGGATCATGCCACACGGTACCCAGAGGCCATCCCTCTGAGGACTGTTACTGCACCTGTGGTGGCTAGGGCCCTGATGGGAATCTTTACCCGGGTAGGATTTCCCAAGGAGGTTGTGTCTGACAGGGGGACCAACTTCCTGTCATCTTACATGCGGACAATGTGGAAGGAGTGTGGGGTGACCTACCGGTTCACCACTCCTTATCACCCCCAGTCCAATGGACTGGTTGAGAGGTTTAATAAGACCCTGAAGGGCATGATAAGAAGTCTGCCGGAGAGCTTACGGAGGAAGTGGGACGTCCTCCTACCTTGCTTGCTGTTCTCCTACAGAGAGGTGCCGCAGAAAGGAGTGGGCTTCAGCCCTTTCGAATTGTTGTATGGGCACCCTGTGCGTGGGCCTCTCAGCCTGGTGAAGGATGGATGGGAGAAGTCTCCCAGAAAACCTCCCCAGGATGTGGTGAGCTACATGCTGGCCTTCAGAAGTCAGATGGCCAAGTTGTGGAAGCAGGCTGCTGACAACTTGGAGGCCAGTCAGGCAGTCATGAAGGAATGGTACGACCAAAATGCTCACCCGGTGGAGTTGGAGCCTGGCCAGAAAGTATGGGTGATGGAACCTGGAGAGCTAAGTGCCATTCAGGATCGTTGGACAGGCCCATTTGAGGTGTTGGAGAAGAAGGGTAAGGCCACTTACTTGGTGGATCTTAAGACCCCGCGGCAGCCCCTACGGGTGCTGCATGCCAATCGCCTCAAACCCCACCATGAGAGGCCAGAGGTCATCCTGATGTTGGTGACTGATGGTGCTGAGGAAGCAGAAAGCGAGCCTCTCCCAGATCTCTTTTCATGCCAAGAGAAGGATGGGTCGGTGGAGGGAGTGATTCTCTCCCCATCCCTAACTCCTGAGCAGCGAGAGGATTGCCACCAGGTATTGGGGCAGTACTCTTCGCTGTTCTCCCTTGTCCCGGAAAGAACCCACCTGTGTACCCATGATGTGGACACAGGAGACAGCCCCCCAGTGAAATCCAAGACCTACAGGCTGTCGGACAAGGTGAAGGCTAGCATCCATGGCGAAGTTGCCAAGATGTTGGAGCTAGGAGTGATAGAACCTTCCAGCAGCCCTTGGTCCAGTCCGGTGGTGCTAGTCCCAAAAGCCGCCCCACCGGGCACCACACCAGAACTGAGGTTCTATGTGGATTACCGAGGACTGAACTCAGTTACCAAGACTGATGCTCATCCAATCCCTAGGGCAGATGAGTTAATTGACCGGCTAGGAGCTGCCCAATACCTAAGTACCTTTGACCTCACTTCAGGGTACTGGCAGATCTCCTTGACAGATGGAGCAAAGGAAAGGTCAGCCTTCTCCACGCCTGAGGGACACTTCCAGTTCTGTGTGATGCCCTTTGGGCTCAAGAACGCCCCTGCCACATTTCAGCGGCTGGTGAACCAGGTCCTCTCTGGAATGGAGAGTTTCTCTGCTGCTTACCTGGATCACATTGCTGTCTTCAGTAGCAGTTGGGAGGACCATTTGCAACATTTGCAAGCAGTTCTCCAAGCCCTGAAACAAGCTGGATTGACCATCAAAGCCAGCAAATGCCAGATTGGGCAGGGGTCGGTTGTGTACCTTGGACACTTGGTGGGTAGGGGGTCAGTGCAGCCCCTGCAGGCGAAGATTGAGGCAATCATGGCCTGGGAACCCCCCAAGACACAGACTGAGGTCCGAGCTTTCCTGGGCCTCACAGGTTACTACCGTCGCATTGTGAAGGGGTATGGCACTATTGTAGCGCCCCTCACAGAGCTCACCTCTAGGAAACAACCTCGACGGGTAGTTTGGACAAAGGCTTGTCAGCAAGCCTTTGAAAAGTTGAAGCAGGCCATGTGTGAAGCACCGGTCCTGAAGGCTCCCGATTTCTCCAAGGAGTTCATTGTTCAAACAGATGCATCCGAACATGGCATTGGGGCAGTGTTATCGCAACTAAATGAAGAGGGCCTGGATCAGCCTGTAGTCTTCTTATCCAGGAGACTGCTTCCCCGGGAACAGAAGTGGAGTGCCATTGAGAGGGAAGCTTTTGCGGTGGTGTGGGCTCTGAAGAAGCTGCGGCCATACCTCTTTGGCTCGCACTTCCTGGTTCAGACTGACCACCGCCCCCTTCGTTGGCTGATGCAAATGAAGGGGGAAAATCCCAAGCTGTTGAGGTGGTCCATCTCCCTACAGGGAATGGACTTCCGGGTGGAACATCGGCCTGGAGTGGACCACGCCAATGCAGACGGTCTCTCCAGGTATTTCCGCCTTAGTGAAGAGGACTCCCAAGCGGTTGGGTAGTTCTCCCCACTTTCAGCTGGGGGGGACGCGTGTTAGACCTGCCTGGATTTTTTGCGTAGTCCCTCCTCATTATTCTTTATTTTGTCCCCTTTTTGCCCCTCATTCCCTTAATATTTTTGTGTCTACTACTTTTTTTAGGTGTTGGTCAAGGGGATAGGTGTTCTTTTCCCCCCCCATAATCTTTTACCTCAGGCCCAGAGGCCTGTTTTGACAGGGAAAGTTGGAGCCACAAAATGGTGGCTACCAACTGCCCTAACTGCCAAGTCCAGAACTCACCCATAGACCAGCATAGGGCATTCCAGAACCTTCTGGTCCATTCTGGACCACTGAAGGGCAGCCTATAAAAGGCGGAATGCGGGGCAGCCATTTTGTCTACCTGTGGAAGTCAGCTGGAGGACAGGTTGTAGCTAAGGGTGGGAAAAGGTTAGACTTAGGGTTGACCTCCTGGACTGGGAAGCTGCCTATTTGGTCCATCCCACAACTCCCCTTTTAGTTACTTGTCTTGGCCCCGCTGTGGGAAGTTACTGGAGACCCTGGGCGCCTAGCTTGCCCCTTGTCTAAATTGTACAGGGGAAGCCTTCAGGAGAAGGAGACTGCAGCGCTGCGGTGTGCAGTCCTCTGCCCAGCATAAAGATTCCAGAGACTAGTAAATTGTTCTAGACTGTCCCCTAATTCATAAACCCCTGGAGCGTTATCTCTCACCTGCTGTGGTGGAGCGCCACTGAGGAGAGTAGCAGAAGCCAGGAGAAAACGGGCTGTTCCGCCCTTCCAAACCCCCAATCCGGTGCTCGGCGAGCGGCGCCGTTGTGGAGCTGTATTTGAGTGCCCTGAGGTGAGGAGCGGACCCGGGGAAGCCTTTGACAATTTCCGAGTGGGCGGAGGAGGAGAGCAGCGTAGGACGAACAGCGCGGTCTCAGGCGGTGAGACACTCATTACTCGCGCATGCTCAGTGGCGCCGCCGGGCTCCGTGAGGCGGAGCCGGATCAGTGAAGGCGGGAGCGGCAGCTGAGGAGCAAGGAGCGCTTCGCGCATGCCCCCGAGAGTAGCGCGTCCCCGGCCAGCGTGAGGAGCGGAGGAGGAAAGCCGGAAGGTCTACGGCAGTAGTGGTAATCAAGAGCTTCTCTCCCCTGCTCAAGCGCCCTACAAGTGAGGCTGGCGCGAGCGGGAGGAGAGGCGTGAAGAGCTTAACAGTGGCTGAAGAAAGTTGGGGACATCTGCCTGATTAAGCGCTGTTATCACGCAGTGGAGAGCTGAGGGGCCCAGGGGCTGGTGTATCTCGCCAGCGCGTGGCTCTCTTTGGTCTTGCTCTCTGTCCCTCCCTCACCCTCTGGTGCAGCCAGACTACCACTGCCTGGTAGGAAACAAGTAAGGAGGTGTTCAGAAGGGGGAGAGTGACGCTAGTGCTTAACTTGAGAATAACTTATGCACTGATCAGTTCCACAGTTGTGCAGCCTACAGTGGGGAGGAACTTTAGGAAACCCTCAGTGACTGTGTGCTGGAAGGAGGAGGTTACTGGAACTGTGGGAAACAAGTATAGTGCGCTATATATTAGCCCCCTGCAACTACTTCTGGGGCTTAATTAAATGCTGAGTTAAGTGGGACTATCCCTATTGCATTCAAATAGATAGAAGAAGACCTGTAATGTTTCCATGCAAATGAAAGTGTTGCTCTGATCTGATTAGGAGCTGTTCTTGCCAAATCTTAAAGTAATGCTGTGTTTAGTGGTGATATAAAGTAAGCTGAGTACAGTCATTATCTAGCTGAGTTATAAAAGAGTAAGAGTTATCTGCCAGTTGTCTAAGTGAAGTGTCTATACTATAAATGCTGGTAGTTAATATGATCTAGAGTTGAGAAATATTCCTGCTTAATTCCACACAAACTGAAATGTAATTTAATTGTGAATCCTAAGAGTAAAAATACAAAGAAATTATTTTTATAAACCAGAACGTATTTTTACAACAAATTGGTGTAGTGTCCTTTTTAAGTGCTATTGCGTGAATTTACTTTTGGGTGGTCTGCAACCTTCGCACTGTGCCTCTAGATTTGCTTGTCTTACCCCTAGGCCAGGCTACCCTAGGTGACCTGGCATCTCAGGTTCTAACATTTAGCAGTTGCTATCGAACCACCTCTCTCCCTAAATTGACCTGGTCTGACGGAATAGGTCAGGTCCATAGCTACCTGAGCACAAATGCTTTCAAAAGCTCCCTGGACTGCTAAACCCTCAGTCGCCCCATTCAGGCATATAGCCATCTTGTCTTCTACCTTTGTGGCTAGATCTTGAAAAAAAGAATCAGGTAGAACTTTTGCCCATTTTAACCGCCTACCTTGATCTGTGGGTTTCATACTAAGTTCCTTTCTAGATTTACATATGTTACTTTTCAACCCACAGCTTCTATCTAGCTCAAGGATGACTGGGTTGTGGTCACTATAATATGACCATCTGGCACTATAAGAAATAACCTTCAGTAAAAGAGATAAAGACATAAACATAAAATCAATAACAGTATTGCACCCTCTAGCTGTATATGTAGAGGTCCTTTCAAATAAATCAATATCACTCGGTTCATGAAGATCCATTTCTGCCAGGAGCTCGTCCAAACATTCCCCAGAGCGTGTATGCTCAAAATGTAATGAGGCATAACTTACTAAACCAATGGGATCATTCCCCCCCTGGCAGCTCTGGTTACAAAGGTGAGCATTAAAATCACCCATGATAATAATCGGGTGGTAAGTGGTTTGACTCTCACAATAGGTTTCCATGCAACAATCCGCTGAATTATAAAAATTAACCACCAGCATTTTAATAAGATTTGTACCCATCTACCCAGAAGTCGCCCTCCGTGTCCCAAGTTTCTTGAAATCCCAGTATGTCATAGGTTTTGATCAGATCCAACCATCTGGATCCGCCTTTTTGGATCGCAATCCTGCTGTATTCCAGCCTAAGATGTTACAATTCACAATATTCGGTCCATCTACCCCAAACAAGCATGTTTTCTCTGCTCTATAATTCTCATGTGCAGTGGGTACTTTAAGTCAATCATTCTCATCTAGTGTAGATAAGGGCCAAAAACGATTATGAGAAGAGAGACTTGAAGTCATAATATCTCCCAATATATATTTAGACCCCCCCACAATGCTTGCTTGGCCCTGTTCGGGTAGATCATGCTGGGATTTAGCACTGTTGTTTGCTATGTGAGGGAGACCAGTAGTGGGCTCCATGACATCCTTCATACCTCTGTAGGGCCCTGCTCTTAATTGCCTCCCTGCCGTAGCTGGATAAAAAAAGCCTAGGGGCAAGATCCTAATACTTCCCTGCACTGTTGCATAGCTGGCCCTACTTAGCCTCTCTGCCAAATCTACTCTATCAAAGTTGACGACAACACAGTCGCCAGGAAATGATTTAGAATTTGGTCCTACCCATCCAATACGTCTGGCCTTGATAATATGGGGGGAGATCTGAAAACTTGTTGCCTGCTAATTATGATTGAGCCAATATTTTGTCTTCCTTAATAATTCCATAGTGGATTCACTAGTATGCTTTTTCAGAGATGGCACACCCGCTAAAACAACCACTAGATTGTTTGCTTCTGGTGGTAGATGTAATCTACTGGGCACTGTCCCAGTATTAGGCCCTGTTGTCTTCAGTTGCCTAATTTCCAAATCAGAATTTGTTATCGTTGTTAATTCTTTGGCCAATACAGGTTCTGCGCTACCTTCTTTCCCTGACCTCCTACTCTGGAGGCACCTTGTACTATTGTGGACGTAGTCAGATTAGTACCACTACATAAATTGGAAATCTGAGTATCTGCTGAACCCCTAGCCCAGCACTAGCCACCAATTGTGGATTATCCTTATTCCCACAGCTGCAGGGCACAACAGCAATCGTCCTAGCATTTTTCCCCAACCATGACTCCAGATCACCCAGTTTCTGATTGATGACATTGACAGAAATAGATAAGCTAGCAATGCCCTCTTTCATTTCTCGGAGCAATGGTTCAAGTTGAGAGCTAAACATATCAGACAGGGCTTTCTGTAAATCATCATGTAGACTATGATTATTACTACTCTTAGCATATGGTACAATTGATCTTGTCATTTTTGTTATAGATTACCTTTTTTTTGCCTTCTTCCTCACTAATGTGGTACAACTTGCTTTACTCTGTAAGCTCGGTGTAGAAAGAGTCTTCCCCCTAATCACAGACCCTGTCTTGTCGGTACTAACACACGTAGTCACTTCATTTATGGTTCCCCCATTTTGTTTTGTAATTTCTTCCTCCTGCTGTCGTTTAATAACTAGAACTATGGGCTCCAATGGAACAGTTGCCCCCCCCCTCCCACAGCACGAGTGGGACTCCCCAAGGCATCAGGCAAAGCAGAAGTTATGCCTAATTCTACTACAGCATTATGAATTTCTTTATTTAAGGCACCCACTGCCGACGTTAAATAGAAAATAATGTATGCTGAGTTTCTTGGGATCTTCTCTTTCATACTACCTGTTCCCCCACTACAAGGTTGTTTCCGTTTCCCCATGATCAGGGGACCCAACTTAATAATTGGAAGTTAAAACAAATTACAAAGGATAGACTGATCTAAAACAATAATGTTTTCTCATAAAAGCAAAATGGAAAGAGTCCCTACTCGAAACAGTACCTTTCGTTTATAACGTTTGTTCTTTAGTCATCTTTCTCTCCAGATGACAGGGCCCTGCCTTGCCTCTTCCTGGCGCTGACGGGCGTGGACGGGCCTGCTCTTGGCACAGGCTTCGCCCGGGAAGTGATGGAGCGAGATAGAAAACAAAATTTTGTTTAAACTCGCAAAGTCATATTTCCATAACATGAATAATAATATTAATAATTTGTATTGTATCGTGTTAATACAACCTAGATTAAACTTTACACATGGGGGGACTAACATGTGTGCTCATAAACGTGCATAAATGTTGCATCTTTTTGTTCGTGCAAAATAATAAAAATAATTTGTTGTTTTCGTTTTTGTCATTATTAACTGCAGCAAACTTAAAAGAAGCATGTGCTTATTTTTGCTTTCCCTTGTCTATGTGATGTCATTTCTACTATTCTAGGTACATATAAGTTTCATGGATTCATGAAGACTGGTAGATATAAACGCTGCTTAATTGTTTGCATTTGCTAGGTAACATTAGACTAATCGGGAGGGTTAATTAATTAGTAAACCTAGGGTGGATACAGAATCAACATTATTTCTTACATTAATACTTTTCTTGTGTTTGTTTATTACTAGAAAGCATAAGTTGCCTGCTTTTGGGCCTAGTTTGCTCGAGTTTACTAAAGCTGAATTTTACTTCTGCACAAGTCACGAGATGCCCATTCTGAAAAAAGTGTTCGTCAAAGCTGCATTCACTAAGCAAATCTGACATGCTGTCACCATTTTGTCGGACGTGGCCAAGGTCGGAAGTCAGTGATAAAGGACAATTTTGTCAGCTCTAACTTGGCACCCGCGGAAATGAAATGAACACTGTGAGAACATTAATTTACAATTGTTGCAAACCAAGGAAGCTCCTGGTTGCATTCGGAAAAGACAATGGTCTTTAAGAAACGTGACCTAATGGAACTTTTGAAATGTGGGTGATATGTCACTTGTCACTCTCAACCAATGGGACTTCGTGGATTTATGAAAACTTTCCTTCGCTTAGTTTAGCTAGCATAGAAAGGTATAAAAAGTCATGCCCTTAGGGATGGGCTGGCTGCTGCTTTCTGACTTTCCGATGAGGGTGAAGTGCTGCTGGACTTTGCGTGGAGCACGTAAGAATCCTCAAAGAACTTTACTTTATTTTCCATTTATTTAGCTTAGCTAGGGACTTAGGCTTTAGAAATGCTAAACTGCTAAAATCTTACTTAAACTTTGAATTTCTTACTAAAATGTATTTTTCTCATGAAGCTTTTCAAACATGCTTATTTTAATGTTAATAAAATTACAATAATAAAATTACAATTTGAAATACCATAATTTAGTAAATAAAATCTTACTTTTGACAAACAAGCTGGTCTTGGTTATTCAGAAGTGCAGGTTACTATTAGCTAGATCCCATCGCCAATGGTGGTCGTTTAAATGGTTAGGATTTATTCTAATGGCAATATTCTTTCCGCAGATGTATATAATTGTATATATTTTGTAAATAAGGTGTACATAGGTTTAATTTGACCACCTGATTCAGTAGGCCCAAATATGTCATGTTTATAAATGGGTCCATAAGTTAGTGTAGAATTTGTTTATAGGTTATGAAGTTGGGTAGCGTTGTTTATGATATATTTTCTATAGGCCGCTGGATCAATTCTCTGGTAGCAGAAATTGATGGTTGCTAAGGGTAACCAAGGTAATATGTTGGTTGCTAAGGGTTACTAAAGTGTTATGGTATGGAAATAGGATCGATGTTTTAACACATGTTGAGTTTGTTTTTCGTGCTATCTGTAAGCTATACCGGTATAGATTGTGTGACGAGAAATTAGTCACGCAAGTCATCTGTTCTGTTTGCAGTGATATCGCCGAGTATCACAAGTGGTATCGCCGTGTACCATAGTGTTGTCGCCGTGCAGCACAGTGTTAGGGCTAGGTGTGAATCTTGTAAAGTGAGGGTTTTCTAAGAAATTAGAGCAGCATGAGAATAGGGACAAAGCGCCTTCCATAAAACTCACTGTGATAAAAGTATTAGTTATATCCGAGCTTGAATGAAGGGCAGAGTAGCGTCGGTGCATGATTATCTATAAACAGGTTAGAGTCCTGTAGGGGTACATGTTTTATATCTATAAACAGGTTAGAGTCCTGTACGGATAACGTCGTTATTTTGCTAACGGTGCATGATTTCTATAAACAGGTGAGAGTCCTGTACGGATTTCATGTGTGTTTGAAATTAGGGACTTTTCCGTGTGAAAGTGCGAATTTGATTTGTAATTTATGTTCAAGTGGAACTCTTAGAACTGTCACTTCGCGGTGCGTTCAGAGGAAAACGAGTTCATAATTTTACGTGTTAGAAGGGTGGGGTAAGAGTTACTCTACCGACGATTGAAAATTATCCTTAGTGTGAATAGCGCCGACTATTCCGAAGTGTGGATACTTGAATGTATGTAAACTATCCTAAATAGTGAAACAAACAGATGAGTCCTTATTGTCATTGTTTAAGAATTAATTTACACTGAAAAGTGCCCTTAAAATGGCGCTGTGAAAAGATTTTGTGAAGGAGAGGTAAGCGCTAGGAGTGAGAAGCGAGAAACCGCAGCTGCTGTGTACGTCACAGAGCCGCGCTGGGATTGGGTGACCTACGTCACAAGATATACTCTGATTGGCTCTTGAGTCTCTGACGACCTGTAAGCTGATTGGTCCTTCAGAAAAACTCCATTTTTATTCGTTGAGCAGGAAACTGACGTAGCTCAACTGTCATTGGCTTGTTGGTGTGTTTCGCGCACGGATTGGTTGCTTTGCGGAACATCCCGGAAATATTTTACGAACGATTTTACGAATTAAATTTAACTTTTAAAAATGAGTTATCATTTTAAACATGTTGAGAAAAAGCCAACATTATTTCAGAAACTTAAAAATTTATTTTCACCCGACAAGAAAATCGAAACGCGAGGTGGTAAATTACTTCATAAGTATAAAACACCTGCAGCGTACATGGAAGGTGAATATGGATATCATACTGTTTTATGGTTCGATAGCTGGAAACGCTATACTAAGAACGACGGTGTTTTAACTTGGCCTGATGATGGTTCATTTAATGTAAAAGTTTTGAGAAATTTACGAGAGAAAATGAATGCTCTTATTCCAAAACCGAGACCAACTCAATTTGAAGCTTTAGTTGAGTGGGAAGATGAGATGTATCAATTACAAAGAGAAGCTAGTGGAATTAAAAGACCTACTAAAACTCCACCTTGGAGAAGAGATACTCATGAAGACAGATTGCGAATGTGGAGACAGGGAAACATGAGTGAAGGATTGTATTTAATTCAGGAAATGGTTATGGGTACTCCTGCTGGGAAATCTATAGAAAGCGAATCTGAAGATGCAGTTATGGAAGAAATATACACCACAGCTAGAAAGAATCAACCTTTGAGACCTCCTAGATCATGGTCTACTCCGGTGGTTTCTACTGAAACTTCACCGAGTGCACCTCCAATTAATGAAACTCCTAAACTTTATCCAAATAATTGTGAAATTATTGAAACTCCAAGAAGACCAGAATTTGATAATGCTCGAAATGAAGGTAGACATTTTACAATGACTCCAAGAGCAAGGGAAGCTCCAAAAGACTATGCAAGGGAAACAAGAAATGTTGAAGCTGTTGATTCTGCTGAATATTTTAAATCTAAAGAAGAATTAATTAGACGAATGACAAAAAGCATGGAAGCTGTGACAGTTCCAGTAACGATTGGTCCTGTTCAACCTGTATTTGACCAAAAAGAATCAAACAAAACAGGGTTAACTATTCCTTTAAATGCAGAAATTCAAAAAGCTGCTGAAAAATTTTACTCAGACATATCCGAAATAAACTCTTCGAGATCGAGAATGCCAGATTTAACCTTTAATGAGGATTTATCTCCAAAAACACCAATGGGTGCTATTTCAGATGTAGGGAGTCCTGAAGTTAGGGTGACTACTCCGAAACTTGATGTGGCTAAATTAAAAGCAAATATCGAAGAATTAATAATTGGAACAATTGGTCCAGATAGTTTAAATTATTATCGAGATGATGAACTACTGTTCATTTGTAAAAGTATTCAGTGGAAAACTAAAAATAAATATGATCAATTAGAAGATCTAGCAGCCGAACTTGAAATCGATGTGAGTAAACAAAAGAATTTTGCAAAACATTACAGACTAGACTTTTCGGAAAGTGACATTGAGAGTTTGAACTCAATGGGAAGAATAGTGCATATAAAAGATTTGATTGTTTACATCAAAAAGTTGGGAGAACTCAATAAATGGAGAGTAAAATGGACGAAAAAGAAGGAAGATGAAAGATTGGAAAAATTGTCAAAACAATTTCCAATGAGAGAGATTGCAGGTGGAGGATATGTTCATGTCCCTTGGTCAAGACAGGACATACTGCTATTTACAAATGATTTTCCAAAATTGAGGGAGAAACCGGTAGAGTGGTATAGACAAGTGGATAGATTTATCAAAGTGTCAAAAGTTCTGTGGATTGATTTAGATGGATTTTTCGACATTGTCGTACCATCAGATCTTTGGACAGAATGTAAAATATCAATAAGTTGGCCAAAAACAGAACCTGAAGGAATCAAAGAAACAGGTGCCCCAAATCCTCTTCTAATGGATTTTTACGAAAAAGTGATCGTTTGGATGAAAAACAAAATTCCACCCAAAGAAGTTGATTGGGTTAAAATAGAAAGGACAAATCAGGAAACAAAAGAATCAGTTCATTCCTTTTATGAGAGGTTACTGTTAATTTTTAAACAATACAGTGGCTATGAAAAATTAGATGAAAAGGACATGAGTCATTTTATCTATAGATTCGTTTATGGACTAAAACCTGAAATTGCAGATATGATCAGGAATAGCATTGTAGGATGGCAATCACTTTCTGTGGACGATATTCTGAGAAAAGCTAAGTATTGCAGTGATGAGTTAGAGGTGAGACAAAAGAAGCTCAAAGAGAAAGCCATGTGGGCTCAGGTAAAGGTGGCTGAGCAACAAATTGCCAGCATGGGTAATAAGAACACAAATTTTGTTCAAACTGGAAATACGAACCAGATACAAGGAAAGCTTAAAGGTAATATTTTTCCAAGAAAATTTAGCCCAAAGATTGAGGAAATGAAACAAAGTATACCTTGTTTTAATTGTGGCGAAATTGGACATTGGAGAGACGAGTGTCCTAAACCTCCTAGAAACTTAAAGAATCCCTTATTAAATCCACAGATGCAGAATGGTGTTGACCTGCAGCAACAGCTACAGATGCAACAGGGGTTAAACGAGTTAAACATTCAGCGACAGCAACAGCAACAGGTGAATAACTGTCAGGATCAATTGCCACAACCACCATTTCCGAATTGTGGGGGAGTTCAAAAATATAATCCAAATGTGGGATTTCAGGGAAATGAACAGGTAATAAAACCGCAAAAACAGCAAAGACAACAAAGGGTGCAAATGCAAAATGCTTCACAACAATTTTTGTTAACAGAAAGCCAAGACAGTGATTCTGATGATTATTGCTGACGGTGCCCGAGAGAGGAGGAAGAGTGTGTTGTTGGAGCCACTCTTGAGGTTGACCAGTCTGGTCCATTTGTAAACGGGAAAGTTAACGATGTAGACATCACTTTTCTAGTGGACACTGGCGCTACCCGTTCTACTGTTAGATCAGTGGAAATTGAAAACCTACCTCTCTCTGGGGATACCATCCAAGTTGTTGGAGTAAGCAATCAACAAATTAAAACTGATTTAACTGATCCAGTTCCAGTTGAAATTGGAAATTATAGAGACAAACACAGATTTGTGGTTTGTAATAGTAGTCCAGTAAATTTACTAGGCAGAGATATTCTGTGTAAAATGAATTGCAGAATATATTGTTCTCCTGATGGAGTTGAGTTACAAACAATGGAGGAAGATGGTTTATACAGAATGACAATGATGATGATGGAAGCAGAAGAAACAAAATTGTTTCCTGCATTTGAAAAGAAAGATTTGCCTGAAGAGCTCAAGGAAACAGTGAAACCTGATATATGGGATTTTACTGGGAACGAGATGGGTCTGATGAAAAACGTAGATCCAGTAAAAATTACATTGAAACAGGGAATAGAATTTCCTAATATTCCACAGTATAAAATGAAAGCAGAAACAATCGAAGGTATTACGCCTATAATTGAAAAATTAATCAAACAAGGTGTATTAAAAGAAATGGAGAGTAGTCCTTGTAATTCACCAATTATGGGAGTTAAAAAGTCAAATGGAACTTTTAGGATCGTACAAGATTTGAGAAAGGTTAATCAAATAGTTGTTCCATGTTGTCCTGTGGTTCCAAATCCAGCAGTAATTCTGTACCAGATTCCACATGATGCTGAATGGTACACTGTCATTGATCTTTGTAATGCATTCTTTACTGTTCCCTTACATCCAGACAGTTATGAAATCTTTGCTTTCAGATTCCAAGGTAAGACCCTCGGATGGTCAAGAATCCCACAGGGCTATACAGAAAGTCCTTCAATCTTTAATGAGTTGTTAAAAAGATCTTTGGAAAACTTGGATTTACCAGGTAGGTCTACGTTGGTGCAGTATATTGACGATTTGTTGATAGCTGCAAAGACAAAAGAAAATTGTGTGACAGACACAATAATACTGTTAAATCGCCTTGCAGAAGAGGGACATAAAGTGTCTCCAGGAAAATTACAGTTTTGCAAACAAGAAGTAAAATATCTTGGTCACAGAATTGCAAAGGGAAAAAGGCAAGTGACAATTGAAATAATTAAAATGATTCAAGCAATGCAACCTCCAAGAACACAGAGACAGGTCAGAATGTTCTTGGGAATGGTTGGTTACTGTCGACAATGGATAAGTGGATTTTCAGTAATTGCAAAACCACTACAGAGACTGACAAAGTCTGATGTAAAAGATCCAATTATTCTCAATGAAATTGAGATGGAATCTTTTGAGAATTTGAAAAAGAGCTTATGCCAAGCTCCTGCTTTAGGTATGCCGAATTATGAGAAAGATTTTGAACTGTATTGCAGCGAGAGAGAAGGATGTGCATTGTCTGTATTGATTCAGAGACATGGGAATTTAAAGAAACCTATTGCATACTTCTCTGCAGTTCTAGATCCCATTGCAAAAGCATTACCAGGTTGCTTGAAAGCAGTTGCAGCTACAAGTGTTAGTCTTGAACAGAGTGAAGGAATCATTATGGGATTTCCTGTAAAAGTTTTTGTGCCTCATTCAGTTGAAATATTGCTGACAAGAGGTAAAACTCAGCATCTGACAAGCAGCAGATTGACAAAGTATGAGAAAATCATACTAGGAGCAGATAATGTTTCGATTTCAAGATGTTTAAATCTAAATCCTTCTACATTACTGCCTGATTCTGAGATCGTTGATAACATCGAAACAGAACATGAATGTTTAGATGTTATGGAATTCTGCACAAAACCAAGACATGATATCAAAGATAGACCTCTATCTGAATCAGATTTTGTCTATTTTGTAGATGGCTCATGTTTGAGATCTGAAGGAGGTGTCTTGAAAGCCTCATATTCAGTCTGCACAGTTGCAGATGTTGAAGAAGCATCATGTCTTGAAGGAGTTCGATCAGCACAAGTGGCTGAATTGATTGCTTTAATTCGTGCTTGTGAAGTATCAAAGGATATAAGAGTTACCATCATTACTGATAGTCAGTATGGGTATGGAGTTGTACATGATTATGGACAACTCTGGTCTCAGAGAGGCTATATGACATCAGCAGGATCTCCAATTAAAAATGCAGTTTTCATAAGGAGATTAATTGAAGCAATACAATTGCCGAAAGAAATCGCAATTGTCAAGTGTGCAGCGCACACTAAAGGAGTTGATTATATCTCAAAAGGCAATGCATTTGCAGATGAAACGGCAAAATATTGTGCAAGAAAAGGTTATTCATACAATCGGGAAAGAAGTAAAGAAACTGATTCAAATTCATTAATGCTAACAACGGTTGTAGAAACATGGAATGAGATTAAAGAATTACAAAATGAAGCAGATGATGAGGAAAAGGATCTGTGGTTAAGACCAGATTGTAGACCACGTGATGAAGATGGAGTGTGGGTTTACAAAGATGGCAGAGTAGTCTTACCGAATTGTTTGATTGCAGATATGGCCAGATTATATCATGGCCCAGCACATCTTGGAAGAGATTCTATGATCAGACTTTTTCGAGAAACTTGGTTCAATACTAAATTCAGAACAATTGCAGAATCTTTTTGTCAAAGGTGTTTATCATGCCAACAAATGAATCCAAACAGAAAATCATTGGTGGGGACAGGAATAATTGGTCGAGAGGGTGGTCCTTTTACCAGGTTACAGATGGATTTCATTGAAATGCCCTTACACAATTGCTTAAAATATGTTCTTGTGATCGTTTGTTTATTTTCAAGATGGGTAGAAGCATTTCCTACAAGACATTGTGATTCAATTACAGTAGCAAAACTACTGCTCAGAGAAATTATCCCAAGGTACGGTTTTCCAGTCACTATTGAGAGTGATGGAGGAAGCCATTTCGATAACAAACTGATGAAGTTAATTTGTGAAGCTTTGAGCATTGAGCAGAAAATACACTGTGCATACAGACCAGAGGCATCTGGGGTAGTTGAACAGATTAATGGAACAATTAAAAACAGAATTGGAAAAATGTGTCTTGAAACAGGTGTAAAGTGGACAGATGCTCTTCCACTTGTTTTGATGTCATTAAGAAGTACACCAGATAAAAAGACAGGTTTGAGTCCTCATGAAATTTTAATGGGAAGAGTTATGAGGCAAGCTTTTGTACCTGTAGGTAAACTATTGAGCATAAATGACTTCTGTATCTAATCAGGTGGGAACTGAAGCACAATCAAATGAGAAAGTTTTGACACATGACCTGAGACCTGGTGACTGGGTCAGAACGAAAGTACATCGGAGAAGAAATTGTCTGGCTCCTAGATGGCAGAAGCCTAGGCAAATAATTTTGATCACTACTAATGCTGTAAAATGCAAAGGATGAAACGTTGGATTCATCCTAGTCATACTATTCCAGTACCAACTCCTGAGAGTTCTGATGTTGAAAGCGATACTACAGATGATTCTGATTCTGAAGCAGAAGGTGAAATAAATCCAGATTCTGAAGATCGACAAGAAGGTCGACATCTGGAACCTGTACCTGTGAATGAAAATTCAACAAGAAAAGACTTGGAAATTATTGAAATAGATTCCGAAGGTGAAGAGAATCTGTTAAAAGGAAAGATAACTGAGGATTCAGTTATTTCTATTAAAGACAGAGAAGCGAAACAAAAAGAAGTTTCAGACCAGGAGAGTATCGAAAAGCAGAAAACAAGCTCTGAAGTAAGGAACAGAAATCCAAAGTCTGGGAAGTTGGAGGTAATTGAAGAAGAAGAAGAAGACGAATTACCAAGTACCAGTATTGGAAAACAGAGAAGTGTTCCTGAAGGAGTAAAACTGCCGAATAGAGAAGTTCCTGAGTCAATTGAAATTTCAGACTACGAAACTGAAGAAAGTGACGTGGATGGTGCAAGTGAAAACAGAAAGAAAAGGGCTTGGAAGTTAGAATCAAATGCTTCTGAACCAAAGAAGAAATACGTGAGAAAAGCAGACTACTGGCCTGGTGGAAGATTGAGAGTCAGGTTGATCAAGAAACCTAAAGAGCAAGTTGAAGAAATCAGTA
This sequence comes from Lissotriton helveticus, assembly GCF_964261635.1. Taxonomy (NCBI): domain Eukaryota; kingdom Metazoa; phylum Chordata; class Amphibia; order Caudata; family Salamandridae; genus Lissotriton; species Lissotriton helveticus. The sequence continues at coordinate 867,408,185 of NC_136059.1, forward strand.
GTCAAAAGAGTCCTGGAAAGGAAGTGGGAGTTGGAAGGAAAATTGAAGTGGTGTCGAGAAAAGGAAAAAGAATAGTGAGACCAAACCAGAAATACAAGTCTCCTGAGTGGACTTATTTAGTAATTCCACCCGTTATTGACATTTATGGTAGTAGTGAAGAAGAAAACGAAATAGAGGAAATTAGTGACAATGATTGAAGTACAGAAATTTTAATTTGGCAAAAGGCTGAAGAAAATTTGTTAGCTGACATAAGGTCGAAGAAAAACTGTTTAGTTGAAGAAATCTTATGTATGACATAAGGTCGAAGAAAACTTGTTTAGGGTTTTAAAAATAAAATTATTTTAAAAGGGGGGTATAAATAGTTTAATTCTTAGAAATTTTAAAATAAATTTTGTTTTTAATTTTGTGGAAAAACTAACCAAAAATGCCTTATGTTAAGGAGAGCACTTCAAAGTGTTCTGTTTTTAAGAGATGCTGTAAGATGACTCTGGTGTGTCTGCTCATTTTAATTCTGCTCTGGTTAGTTTTAGCTGTGATCATCCCATTAGAGATGAATAGAGAATTACACAAAGTTAACATATCAAGCAAAGCTTTGGTTAGTCAAACTAAACATAGTGCATCTGCTAAAGTTATTGATCATCAACCTAACATTCATCAAGATAAATCTATTAGTGATTTTTCAAGTAATACATTCACAAAGCTTTTGAGTGAATATGTCAAGGTAATGGATGCAAAAGACTGCTATGTCTGCGTCAAGTTACCTGCTTCTGTTTCTGAGGGAGTGACATACAATATGCTTCCTCTCACATATGGTGTAACATGTAGTGTGTTAACTAGCTTATTTTATCAGACTGGACGCTTAGAATATTACTATTCAGATTTTGACGAGATTTTTGCGAATATAAAGATTGAGGGTGCTTTAAATAAGCACAAGAAAGCTAAACAAATGAGAGAATTTTTCCTTGTTACTAACGAACTCACTTATGAGTATGCTTACAAGAATAATCTAACATGCAAATTGAGTGCTGAGGGAAAGAAATTTTTGAATATGGTTGAGGAGAGAAGAGCAATTTACAAAAGAAATGAATTAGTCAAGCAGACTAAGTCAAAATTCTGGCAAAAAGAGGATGAGAAATTAAATGGCAAAATGCTTGAAAATGTTGCAATTCACATAGATAAACCAGTTAGTGGAAAGCTTTGCATTAGAAGAGATAATACACTTTTTGATAATTATTTTGTAGGTGCAAGTAACTGTGAAGATACTTATCAGATATTGGGAGGTTGGGGATTCAAAGGTGGGAAAGATCCAATCTTCCCTGGGATTTATTTTGTTTGTGGTGACAAAGCCTACTACAACCTTCCAGACCATTGGTATGGAACTTGTTATGTGGGAATTGTTTTTCCTAAAGTGTTTCATGTTGATAGAGATTCAGACGGATTGTTCAAAATTCATAATTATGTAAATAGAGTCAAAAGAGAAACTTTTACAGAAGTTCTGGGAGATATTTTTCAAGCAGTGATACCTTTTGTTGGTATAACCCTAAACGCAGGGAGAATTAGAAAATTGTCCACAATTGTTGACAGATTGTCAACAGACACAGCTGATGGATTCCAATTAGTGAATGTTGAGGTAATTGCAATCAGATCTATGGTGATTCAAGATCGCCTTGCTTTAGACATACTCCTAGCAAAGGAGGGAGGAGTCTGTGGCATTTTACATGTACAACATTGTTGCACATATATACCTGATGAAAGTAAGAATATTGAGATGTACATTAAAAACATTACACAAATGCATTCAGAGATAATTCCTTTAGAAGAAGATGATTTTACAGGGAAACTTTCAAAAAGATTCCAAGCAATTAAAAATTGGTTTCATGATATTGGTAGTTCAATTCTTGGCAAGATTTTGGCACCTTTGATTATAATAGTATTCATTTTTATTTTGACAAAAATAGGTTGTTTGTTGCATAAGAGAAAGAAGCAGTTGAAAGAAAAGAAAAGAATCTATAAACTTAGAAAAGAAGAAGAAAGGGAGATTGAATTACAGGAGTTACATAGAGAGCGTTATGCTAATTCCAAAGATTATGCAGAAACAGATTTTTAGGATTACTGATACAAATGAATTTGAATCAATTTCTCGGAAATTTAAATTACCAAAATTTTGGGTGTTGGTGTGGTGATTTGTTAATCACCAGATGAGGGAGTTGATGGAGCGAGATAGAAAACAAAATTTTGTTTAAACTCGCAAAGTCATATTTCCATAACATGAATAATAATATTAATAATTTGTATTGTATCGTGTTAATACAACCTAGATTAAACTTTACACATGGGGGGACTAACATGTGTGCTCATAAACGTGCATAAATGTTGCATCTTTTTGTTCGTGCAAAATAATAAAAATAATTTGTTGTTTTCGTTTTTGTCATTATTAACTGCAGCAAACTTAAAAGAAGCATGTGCTTATTTTTGCTTTCCCTTGTCTATGTGATGTCATTTCTACTATTCTAGGTACATATAAGTTTCATGGATTCATGAAGACTGGTAGATATAAACGCTGCTTAATTGTTTGCATTTGCTAGGTAACATTAGACTAATCGGGAGGGTTAATTAATTAGTAAACCTAGGGTGGATACAGAATCAACATTATTTCTTACATTAATACTTTTCTTGTGTTTGTTTATTACTAGAAAGCATAAGTTGCCTGCTTTTGGGCCTAGTTTGCTCGAGTTTACTAAAGCTGAATTTTACTTCTGCACAAGTCACGAGATGCCCATTCTGAAAAAAGTGTTCGTCAAAGCTGCATTCACTAAGCAAATCTGACATGCTGTCACCATTTTGTCGGACGTGGCCAAGGTCGGAAGTCAGTGATAAAGGACAATTTTGTCAGCTCTAACTTGGCACCCGCGGAAATGAAATGAACACTGTGAGAACATTAATTTACAATTGTTGCAAACCAAGGAAGCTCCTGGTTGCATTCGGAAAAGACAATGGTCTTTAAGAAACGTGACCTAATGGAACTTTTGAAATGTGGGTGATATGTCACTTGTCACTCTCAACCAATGGGACTTCGTGGATTTATGAAAACTTTCCTTCGCTTAGTTTAGCTAGCATAGAAAGGTATAAAAAGTCATGCCCTTAGGGATGGGCTGGCTGCTGCTTTCTGACTTTCCGATGAGGGTGAAGTGCTGCTGGACTTTGCGTGGAGCACGTAAGAATCCTCAAAGAACTTTACTTTATTTTCCATTTATTTAGCTTAGCTAGGGACTTAGGCTTTAGAAATGCTAAACTGCTAAAATCTTACTTAAACTTTGAATTTCTTACTAAAATGTATTTTTCTCATGAAGCTTTTCAAACATGCTTATTTTAATGTTAATAAAATTACAATAATAAAATTACAATTTGAAATACCATAATTTAGTAAATAAAATCTTACTTTTGACAAACAAGCTGGTCTTGGTTATTCAGAAGTGCAGGTTACTATTAGCTAGATCCCATCGCCAATGGTGGTCGTTTAAATGGTTAGGATTTATTCTAATGGCAATATTCTTTCCGCAGATGTATATAATTGTATATATTTTGTAAATAAGGTGTACATAGGTTTAATTTGACCACCTGATTCAGTAGGCCCAAATATGTCATGTTTATAAATGGGTCCATAAGTTAGTGTAGAATTTGTTTATAGGTTATGAAGTTGGGTAGCGTTGTTTATGATATATTTTCTATAGGCCGCTGGATCAGAAGCGCCCGGGCACGGCCGCCCTGCAGGAGGGCCAGGCCGGTTTGGACGCCCTCCAGCAGCGTCACTGGCTCTGCGCCTTTGCAGAGCCCTCTGGGCTTTGTAGTTTAGCCCTCCGGCTGCCTCGCTCCGCTACCCTCCATGTTGTCTGGAGTACTGTGGTGGCGGGCTCACGCTGGCTCCCCCGGCAGGAAAAACTTGATGGCCGTTCCCTTCACGGCTTGGGCAGTGTAATTTGTGTGCTTAGCTAGTGTCCCCGTGTGCTTTGCCAGCGCCCCCGCGCACTGCTTATGCTACATATTACACCACTCATTACAGGTTAAATGGCATCATTGTTAACACAACTGAACACATCTCAAAGTACATCTTTGATGACCAGGGAAGTACATTTGCCAGTTGGATACTTTTTGCACCTTTGCTGGGTCAAGATTTTTTTCCGGTCTTACTCCCTTTTTTGGAGCTCGATATCCTTCTGCAGGGCAAGTCTGCGTCTGTATCTGACATTGAATTCCACGAGGCTTGATACCTTCTCGACGAGGGACTTGTTATTTTGCCAATGAGAAATGCGCCAATTCAGCCATTTTTAAAGGGGGAGAACAGACACTTTACTGCAGGATGGCAGGATGAAAGTGTAGGTTCATCAAGTGTTTCATACCTATTATTGGGATGGATATGCCTTTTAACATTTTGGTACCTTTTGTATTTTATATCTCTGACATCTAATTGCTCATGCAGTGCTCCAGGGGTTGTAAGACAGTTTGCTGATCTCACCCTTTGCCATTGGCCCTTTTTTCCGTTCTCCCTTTGTGAAAGGTTAACCAGTACATTGTTTGTATTCGTAGGTAATTGGAGAAAAGAGATCAATGCATTAATGTAAACTTTAATTGGGCTCCAACATAGCCCAAACAGTCTGACCAACAAAAACTGCTGCTGTGGGAAATTGTTAGATCAGCATTGGTGACATATGATATATATACAATGGATAGCCAAATGCAGATAAGAAACTGAAAAACATTTTAACTTGAAAATTTTACATGAAGTTAGGTAAATACTTATTAAGATGACTGTAAGGTCATAAAGTGTCATCCATATAACTGATTGGTACTAGGCACCTTCCTTACATGACTTGTGAATGAAAGTAGTCCGATACAAATTAGTGTTTGGCCCTACTGAAATGTCGTATCTTCAGACTTCAAAATGGTTCTGCAAGAAAAATATTTTCACCGCGTTATACCTGAATACTCCGCAGAAACAGAACTGAATTGTCTCTAGGCAGTGTGCAAATTTCAGCCTCAATAAGGCTCCTAGGGATAATCAGGTTTATTTAGCAGGATGTGAATTCCTCTTGAACCTATGGGCTGGATGGGGACCACTGCAAACATCCCTTGAACACAATGGTGGAATAAGAGGTTTGTGGAGACTAGAGACAGAGACCATCCTGAATTTCTTTCTTTCACTGCATTGCATCCCCAAATGCAATGCAGTGCGCGCAACGAAATTTGTGTTATTTATTTATATGTATACTTACCTGTAAACTTCCGTAATCCATAGTTTACTACCCCCCACCCTGCCCCTCCCCACGTCACCGCCCGGCAGGTACTCCCACTACCAACCACAGCTGGTGACATCCAAAACCAATATATAGTTCCATGCACCAACGCTGTACAATGTAGACGCCATCTCAACAGTGCAAACAGCTTCTCTGTCCTACAAATCCAGGCCTGGCCCTCCAGTTTCCCCTTGAAATTCAAAAGGAATCACCTCTCTTGTGTCAGCACTTCTTCCAGGCCTCCTACAGCTACTGGACCCTCATAATCTCCATAGCCTCCTTTATGATTGAAGAAAGATATTACAGATATCATACATATTCTACTCCAGTCCAAAAACCCTACTTGCTAGATCCCAGTCAATTCTTGTCACCCATCCTTCACATTGAATGGTGAAGCATTTAAAGCAGCAGGAGGAGAGTGGGATGATCCTATGTGGTGAACTGAGTGCATTTCCAGACAGGATTGCCTATACCACTGAAAATGTACTGCCAATGAACTCAAGATAACATAATTATCTCATAACTGCTGTAGGGGTATATGATAATGGGAATGTAACTTTAACATTTCGATTTTAGTGCATTCTGTGCTCTGAATATAGTGTAGATAGCATCTGTCAATTAAAAGGTACAAATTCAAAAGGGAATTTGCATGATATGTAGCAGGACGTATGTGCTTGCACAAAAACTCCCAGAAAGCATGCAATCTAATATCACAGGTCATTATTGAGAATCTGGTCTTACAAATATATTATTTAATTATGCTTCCAATATGTGTATCCTGTACAGCGTCAAAGAGAGGTTCTCTGAGACAATTATGGCAACCAATGGCATTGACGCTCTAGACACAATCATAATATGTGATTCTATCCCATATTAATTAAATGGGATTTATGTTTATCTAAACATTGTGAGTAATGCAGCGCAGCAATTGCAGCACGCTTAAGACTTATTCAATTTAAATACCTCCATTGGGTCAACTTTACTAGACATAGGCTTTGTCGCGCTGGACTTGTCGCCTCCCCTCATTGCCTGTGTTGTGGGGCCGCTGAGGGCACCTTCATACAAATGGTATGGCAGTGTATGATCTTGCTGAGGTTTTGGCAGGGGTGACCCTGTGCCTCTCAGAGGTTCTAGGATTGGACATCCCACTTTCGCCACATCTGGCTATGCTTCACATTACTGAGGGATTGGGTGGCAACGGATACAAGCATCACTTGTTGTTTCTTGGCCTCACATTAGCTAAACGTCATATTGCCAGGGCATGGAAGGATGGGTCTCCACCGTCTGTCGCAACATGGAAGAGGGGCCTAGATTTCTCTATGGGTTTGGAAATACCCATCTTCAAGGTGAGAGGGTGCCCCCAGAAATAGCCTAAAATATGGAAGAGGTGGGCAGACTATAGAGGGCTTTGCTTGGAACATATTCCTCCCAATACTGCCACTGAGGGACTGTCAGGATGACTGTTTTGTGTTATGACACAGATTTTGAACATATTTGCCTTCAAACCGGATTGTTCAGATTTATGTATCTCAGATCTTATTTTCTTTGTAAGTTTAGAATAGCACTATTGTTTGTTCTTAAACGTTTTATTCAAATATTTCTATTCCTTAAACTATGTTATTGCAATATTGAAAATGTTGATCTCAGTACTATTGTCAATTACTGTACCTTACTGGCGTTCCTGGTTATACCAGGTCTGTATCAACTGTCAACAATAAAATTGTGTCATGAAAACAAAAACAATGTAATAGCAGTTTTTTATGGAAACATGACCAATGGGGACTTGATGACGCTGCCCGCAAATGAAGTGTGGGGGTCCCTAAAATGTCAATAAGTTCTGCTGCATCATACTTAGACAAAGGCCTTGGGATGATAACTGTCTCTGTGAAAGGTTAGGGCAGCATTGCTCTGCTGAGATAGCAGGACCCTATATGACCAAGCAGATAAATAAGACATCACAGCATTGAGGACCAAGCTGATAAATAAGACATCACAGGAAACAGATGAAAGTATGTGTCGCTTCCCCTCAATAAAATTGCTGCCCATAATATTTGGTCTGATTGTCTGTCACTGAGAAAGAAGTAGCAGATGTATGCACTTAGATGCTAAGGAGATACCTACTGGTCAAGTAACATGAAGCATCTCGAACTACCAGAGTGGCTGCCGAGCACTAATGCTTGAGGGACAAAATAGCACACCAATTTATCAACAATAGATTTGTAAATGAAAAATTAAATACATGTATGTCAGTGTGGGTGGCAACCACTCTAGTTGGCCTTATTTACAGTATAAAATGAATAAGTAGACTAGCATAGAGTCTGCTTAATGTAAAAAGGAGAGAAATTCTAAGGGTGTGATTATAAGTTTGGAGGTGAGGGAGCGGGCCCCCATGCCGGAGCCCTGCTCCCACACCGCCAAAACTCCATCCGCCAGCCGCCTGCCAAATTAAGAGTTGTCTCCTCATCTGGTGGGTGGTTCTTTGGTTGTCCCAGGTGGTGAGCCTTGGAAAGGCACCGCTATGGGAATGCCAAAGCCCATTCCTGCATGGCATGGATTGTGAAGTCCATGCCGTGCAGGAACAGGGGGTGCAAGCATACAGGGGGGCTCAACATGTGCCCCCCTTCATGCATCCCCTGGCCCTGAGGCAACACAGGGCCCTCATCCTCATCTGAAAACTGTGGTGGTGAGGAAACTCCTAATATGCTCGGCGGTGCAGCAGTAGCACTGATAGCATATTAGGGCCTCACTCCCCTGCACAACCAGCATGGGATCCATGATCCCCGACAGTCGCGTCGGGCATGTGGTAGTGGGACCACTGCACTCATAATGCAGCAGTTGGACCGCCAGTGTGGTGCTTCCTGCCACGCCACCACGAGTTTGACGCTCCGATGGCCTGCCAAACTCATAATCAGCCCCTAAGTCTAAAGCGAGTAAACTGGTTTGCATACAGTCTGCTCAGTTTAAGAGGCAGAGAAATTCTGGCAGGTTCTCAAAATACAACATGTTTTATAGGCTTTCAGGTAGAAAAGCCACACTCTGAACTTGGTGTGAAATGATAAAATAGGACTGGGATAAAGAAAGATACATGTAAAAGCAAGGGTGACTGTGAGCACAAGTGATATAGGAAATAAAAACCAGGAACAGTGTTGTAACCTATGTACTTAGCCTCTGCTCCCACTCACCCTTTTCCTTCACTGCTCCAGTGGTCACTCCCGTGGAACCTTGAGAGAGAGGGTACTTAGAATTTTGGGTTTAAGGTGTTTGGGAGCTTCCCTGGCAAACTGAAGACGTTGATTGCATACTACTTGAATAAAGCTTTTGGATTTACCTTCTGCGTCTTCATGACTTCAAACAGCTACATTGGAGCATATTAATAAACAAAAAGAATAAACAAACAAGAGGAGATGGCTGTGCATTTAATATCAGGAATATAATAACACGTTTAAATAAATGAATGGCTCATTGCAAAGGCCTCAAGCAAAATAACTTGAAATTGTTACATAGACAAGGGAATGTTGGGCACAGCATTGTAGAGGAATGTATATCAATGCATGCGTGTTTTATCAGCAGACACATTATTTTTTAAGATGGAAAAGCACAGAGTAATGTGCACGTAGAAAGGCTCCTTCGTTGTAAAGTTAAAGTGCACATTTTTTCTAAATCTTATCTTAGGGGAGACTTGTATAGCGCACTGACACCGAAAGGTTTCCTGACTGTGGCTTATCTTAGAATGAGGCCTAGTTATGCTAACTTAAACATACCTGAATTAGCTTTAATATATGTATGTATATATATATATATATATATATACTTCCGCACTTGTACTCCTGCATAGACGCCACGCCATCAATCCTCGGCTGACAATCAACAAGAACACGGAAGACATATATATATATATGTATCCAAGGATTCTCCAATAAGAAGAAACGTACAACGACACGCCAGGAGTTGCTGTGCTACAAGAATTGATTCGGCAGCAAAAAAAAACAAATATATATATATGTATGTATTTGGATATATATATATATATATATATATATATATATATATATATATATATATATATATATATATATATATATATATAATATATATGTATTTAAAATCTGATATTGTTTTCACTGCTGACCCTTATTTGTATTTCTGTTCAAATCTCAGGGCAAGCTACACTGCTCTGCGTTTGATGACTTTCAATTTTTCTTGTATATGCAGGCTCGAAGGTTCATCCGTACTGGAGAAAGGTAAAGTGGATGTAATCATGTAAACAGGCTCTCGTTTCTCTGAAATAACAATTATGGCGTCCCCGGCGTTTCTCTGATCTAATTCTATTATGATATGACATCTATGCATTGCTCTGGATTCAGCAGCGTGAATCTCTGCTGCTTCCCTGTCACCTCAAACAAAAGAGCAGCCGGACAGACAGCTTTGACATGATTTTTTTTTCTCTGACTACCATCGTCAAAGCATGCTGTCATAGTAACAGGTTGCAGTTTCCCTGACAATGAGATTATCAAACACAATAGGCGCGCGGCTCTTGGAAACAAGCCTTGTCTAGCATTGTCAGCCTGATGGCGTTTAGCTTTTGCCGAGTTTAGCTATTCTTCTCCCCAGACGTGCTTTCAAAAAGAAGCCAGCACATTCTTTCACACTGCCTCGTGCACTTACGCTTTCATCCGATGCCTAGATAAAAGGACCAGGAGAGCGCTCCCTGAATTGCCTCTTCACGCCTCGATGGGCACGCATATCAATTAGTCGAGCATTTAATCACATTATAATGTTGTTATTATATTCATGTACAGTTTATGACTTGAAAGAATCAGGGCTTTTTTATTCCATCTTCATTCGGGATCGAGCGAAACGGATGCGCCAAGAAATTATTCAAGTAAACCATGGAAACAGCGTTATAAAATTCAGGTTCAGCGTTTTAATTGCATCTACGAATGAAGCTATAAAAAGCTAACAGGATATAATGAGCTCTTAAGAAGTAGGACAGGAAAAGGTGATGAATTAGAAGGCGTGCGCAGGAAATGAAGGAAGCACACTGGAAAGGGTCGTGATTATGCAGGGCTGTTCTTCCATCTCTGCACAAAACGATAATGTTTGCGATTGATGTTAAAAATTAGGACAAAGCGAAATGTTCATGCGAATGTTGGAGAATTGGCAAAAGGGCACGTTTTGCACATTAACATATAGGCTTGAGGTACATAGGTATAGGCACCCTTTAAATATTATCCTTTAAGTTTTACAATTTTGTTGAGTTTTATAAAGCCATACAACCGACTAATTAATGACATATTACATCACACATTATTGCTTATTAAGTTTAAAAACCCTTAGAACTGTTACAAAACTTATAAAAAGTGTAGTAAATGGCTTCTCCACTGTCCTCCATTAGATAGACCGTACTATGACATCTGTGACATCATAGAATGCCTGGGTGCCTCTCTGGCTCACTGTGTCTCTCTCTAGCTCACTGTGGCAGTTGGTCAACTCAGGCTGAGCTGGTAACAGCTGGCTCCTGGTGGGGTTTTACATCTGTACTTCTTATCTTGTTCTACTCATCTAACCTAGAAGAGATCTACAATAAAGGATTATCTAACTTACACAGTTGGACAGTGCATCTTCCTTTACTACAATTTGGCGACGATTTTAACTGGATGAACCAACGTGTAAATTAAGGACACAGGCCAACTAAGGAATTAAGCAACTTTAAGAAAGGAATTTTTGACATCAAGAACTAGTAAAACTTCAAACTGATACTTAAGGTAACGCCCAGCTGACCCCACCAGTGTCCTGTTCCACCTGGACAGCCTGTACCCTGGGCGTGTGTTTTTTTTTACTTTGATGTCTGCTGTCAACCTGCGTGAGATTTGTTCTGCTACTTCAGCAAGTCGTCTGGACTGACTGTCTACAAATCTGATCGTTTTTTATGTGCAGAAAACAGTTTGGCAGCGTCTTCATCTGTGGAAAAAACAACAGTGACATTGACATCTTGTCCTTCAGTTCTGCCAGTGTGTTTGCTAGTGAGCCCGTTGTTGTCCTGCTACTGTCTGTGAGTCTACAACATTGGCACAAACTCAAGAGTGTCTGGAGAAGCGGCGATATTGGTGAGCTAATGCGCTTATGTGTTCAGCATTACTCTGTTACTGGGAGTACTTTGCCAGCCGTCGCTGTGTTTTTTTGTGTCAAGAGTGACATTTTCGGTAAGCCGATGCACTTGTTTCCTAAGGCGGGGGCCAAAGTTGTGTTTTATCGGTTTGTGAGGCATTTTTTTTGCTCTTGGGGACTCTTAAGATGTTGCCTCTGCTCTACGGCGGTTTAACCGCTGGCTTTCAAACAGGCCGTGAGCACGCACCGCGCCCATGCAGTCAACACGCGCAGCCTTACCTGTGTTGTGATCCGTGCAATCCATTTTCAGTGACGTCTGCCTTCTCCGCAAGCCCATTTCTGCGGTGGACGTTTTGGTGCAAGCTTCAGCCTTGAGCCACCCGGCGCCGCGTCGAATGCCGTGCCTCCATTTTGTTTTTCTCTGATCTACTCCTCGGATTGCCGATCACGATCATTGTACCTCAGTGTGGCAAATGTGGCAAAGAGTTTTCGCAAAACCTAGTGTTTTGTTTTGCCTCCCGAACTGTAAGAACTTTTGCCTGCATGGTTAGTGCCACATTTTCTTCAAGATGCTGTGAGTTTGGGCAGCACATGGAACACGAGATATTTTGGATGGACAAGAAGCGTAGCACCACAACTTTTGACTTCACTTCGTATATTTCATTTCAGACTGCCTCACGCTTTACTTTTGTGGCAAGATTCAGCTCTGACTGCAAGGAGCTGTGTGCGGGGAACCCGGGTGAGAGACCGCTCACCGGAGCTAAAGTCTTTTGTTTATTTATTCATTCTTCGAAATGCTTAGCTTCTCAGTGCATGTTGTGGGTGGGCGCATTTTGGGCACAGTCTCTTGTTTTGGTTACGCTACCATTGGCAGGTTGTTGAGGTGTTTCCTAGAGTGAAATCTTTTACACCCTACGCTGTACCCTTCTTTGGTGAAGTTGTATGCTTGTGGGTAGTCTATGTTAATTTTTGTTTCCTAGGGTGATATCGAACCTTATGGTGCACCCTGCATTGGTGATGTTGTAGTTTTGGGTTTCAAGGGAGAGTGACGTATTTTGTTTTCTACTCTTGTTTGGTGACGTTGTAGTGTTTGTGGGTAGTCAATGCCCCAATCATGTTCTCAGGGTTGGTTCCCTGCGGTGTACCCTACATAGGGGAGGTTGTGCGTGTGTGTGGGTAGTCAATGCCCATTTCTATTAGTTTTCTGAGGTAGTGGTGTTTGCGGGTAGTCCATGACCCATTTTGGTTCCCGGGTATTGTCCTGTGGTGTACCCTACACAGGGGAGGTTGTGTGTTTGTGGGTAGTCCATGCCCCATTTTTGGTTCCCAGGTATTTTCCTGTGGCGTACCCTACATTGGGGAGGTTGTGTGTTTGCGGGTAGTCCATGCCCCATTTTTAATTCCCAGGTATTGTCCTGTGGTGTACCCTCCTCAGGGGAGACTGTGTCTTTGCGTGTAGTCCATTCCCCATTTTGGTTGGTGTACCCTACTTAGGGGTGGTTGTCGTATTTTACTAAGTTAGTTCCCTGAGTTGTTTTCTTTGGGGATTGTTTGGGCACTGTCTTCTGCTTGAAGTCTGCCTTCTTGGAACTCGTGGCCAGGGGTTTCATGATGGTTGGACTTTGAGTTGGGAGCTTTATCTTATTCTCAGTGTCAGCATGTTTTTAACAGGGGAATTTTTCGGTTTTTTTTGTTTTCTCCAGAGTGTTTTCTCTGCTGAATTTTGTTATGGGGTTTACAGTTATACCCTTGTTGTATCTCTCTAAAGTGTTTGTGTCTAAACTCATTTTTGTTTCCAGGGTATTTACTCTGTGGTGTACCCATGTATGGGGAGGTTGTGAGTGTGACCTTTCTTAGCTGCTTTGGCCTTGATTCATCTAAACCATGCTGTTTCACTAAGGGAGGGGGATGTGGCATGTTATTGTATTTTTGCTCATTTGACGCTCGTTTTAATGATACCTCTTATCGTACATTACTAGATTTTGCTTATCTTATTTTGTACTTTCCTGCGAATGTTATATTTGAGGTATCTTGCTTTTCTTTCCCTCTTTTCTGTTGTCATTCCATAAGGAGAGAGGATGTGTAGTAAATGGCTTCTCCACTGTCCTCCATTAGATAGACTGTACTATGACATCTGTGACATCATAGAATGCCTGGGTGCCTCTCTGGCTCACAGTGTCTCTCTCTAGCTCACTGTGGCAGTTGGTCAACTCAGGCTGAGCTGGTAACAGCTGGCTCTTGGTGGGGTTTTACATCTGTACTTCTTATCTTGTTCTACTCATCTAACCTAGAAGGGATCTACAATAAAGGATGATCTAACTTACACAGTTGGACTGTGCATCTTCCTTTACTACAAAAAGCAGTTTATAAAATACAATTACTTTAGTTAGCACTTCGAACCTGTAGTCATTAATAACAAATCACATCAGTTTTCATTTTGCTATTCTTTAACCCCATGGATGCTCAGCATATTCCCCTGCTGTGCTGAGAAATCGGAAATCCCACCCATCATGACGAGCTGGGCTCGTCATGAGCGTGCGAGGAGCCTACTTCATGACGAGCCCAGCTCGTCATGAGCATGGAAGGGGTTAAATGTATTAAACAACGCATCACCGAACATCACCATGGTGATATTGTTTTTTATCAGAACAAAGCCCTTTCAATTCTTTATTCATTCAAGCAAGTACCTAAAATTAACATATGGTTGACAAGTTGTCTTCCCTGATCCTCACCTGACATCTCCTTCGCTGCTGGAGCTGATCCAATGATAATAATATGTAAACATGCTTGTCGTCCAGATGGCTTGCTCACCTAAATAATCACTACATGCACACCCGCTGGAGTGATGTATATAATTTTTATACATTTTAAACGGCTTAAGTAATTTAAGTTCCTTCATTTCGCAAGATTATTTGCAAACGCCTGTATATCTTTTATTAGTACATACCTTGAAATAGGCTCATTAGTTTCTAAATGGACTCAATGTAATTGCCGATCACGAACAAAAACTCAGGGTCAAAGCCATACGGTTTTGCTTGAGGATTCTTTTTATGCAGCTTCTTAAGGGTCTGAGCTGCTACTCTGCTTACACAGAAGGACTCATTTTAGGTAGCTTGACCTGAACAGCTAAGACAAACATGTGGACAAAATTGCATGGCATGTTTTCCTTGGGTAAACACATAGGGGCTTTACAAGCCTCTTGCGCCACTTTGGCATCATTTTTAACATGGGAAAATACACTTCTAGGTCCAAATAAAAGAGGGAGATAAATCGCATTGCATCTGTCTGATAAAAAAGACTGAAGCAAGGGCAATGCAAGAGAGCATTTTGAAATCGTTCCAGTATAATTGACTGAGATACCGTTTTAGAAGCAACTGTCAGGTCAAGTAACACCAAGGCAGCTGATTGACCCTGGTCTAAGCTCTATTTAAGAAATTCAGAACCCTTCCAAAGCACTAATTCCATAGTATACCTTGGTCTGAAGCCAGATTACGTAATATGGAGCAAATCTCATGACATGCGTCTAGATAATGGGAAAGCTGACCTTTTACCATTGCCTCCAGCATTTTAGAAACCGCTGGGAGTAATGATATGGCCTCTAAGTGGCTATATTGGTAGAATCCTCAGTTGCCTTTTTTGAATAAAGGAACTACATAGGCATGTTTGAAGCTTTTTGGAATAGTTGCCCAAATAAGAGATTGGCTCAATAATCATTATTGGATTGACTGTCAGCATTGCTGTAAATATAATGTTAAGCGGACAAGGGTCTGTTGGAGGACTTGTGCAACAAATAAGCATTCCTTACACCAATTGTTCCACTGTGATATAGGAAAACTCTGCTAAGGTGTAACCAGACATGGAGATAAAAAACTGAGGTAGTGCAATAGGTTCAGCATTTCTTGCAACGCCTGAAATTCTAAGTGAAGAATAAAGAGTTTTCACATAGTTCTGCTGAAGGGATAATAACTGGTTTACAATACGAAGGAGCAAGAAGAGACTGGACTATTTTTAAAACGTCTCTGTCTGCATTGGCTGCCCAAAAATATACTTAGAAAACAAATCAGCCTGGGCTTTGAAAGGAGCTTTTTGTTAGAAATTGGGCTTTTCGTTGATGGGGGTGTGAACCCTTCTCCAGCAACAACCACAATCACTGTCAGAATGAACTACAAAAAGTTGCTACATTAACCTGCAGCCACGACCGGTGGTAGGTGTAACTGCAGGGCGGTGACGTAGAGAGGGGGAGGGGCATTGTGGGGGGTTGTAATGTATGGATTACGGACTTCAACAGGTGAGTAAACATATAAATAAATAAAACGAATTTCGTTGTGCGCACTGCATCGCATTTGGTGATACAGTGCACACAACTAAATTCGTTTCATTCATTAATAGGTTTACTTACCTGTTAATGTCCGTAATCCATACATTCCAACCCCCCACCCTGCCCCTCCCCTTCCCTATGTCACCGCCCTGCAGTTACACCTATCACCGGCCGCGGCTGTTAACCTGTACTTAACCCTCTGGTAGCTTCCCACTTAAAGTAAAGCACTTACACAGTAATAAAGTGAAAACAAAACACAAGAAAAATCAAACACCAATTCAGACAAATAAAGTACATTTTTATAAATTATTTGACGCAAATACAACAAAATCCCAACCCGTCAACCTGGAGTTATGAATTCTTAAAGCTTTTACTAAAAACTAGCACCTAAGAGATAAAAGTGCCAACCAAGGACATCTAGTCATGCGAGAATGGGATCAAGTCAAAAGTTATGGCCCGTCACAATGGAGTGCAGTTCGGATATGTGAGGTGGATTGGGACAAATGTAAATGTATGCTCAGCTGCAATCTTTCTCTTTATATTTGTATAAAGTGTGCAGTACCTTATGCGGCTAATAGAGGTCCCTCTTCAACTCCACAGGACACCTAGTAGTAACAACCTGTGGAACTGCACCCTTTCCTTAATTCATGTTTTTTTTTAATTATGCAACTGCAGGGATAATTGTGAACATAAAAAAGCTAACTAACTTTATCATTTGCAACGACAGTAGCTCGAACTGTCCCTAATGCGAGACCAATTGCATTGCAAATGCTTGTTCTTTTAGTTTTCAGTTTATTAAATGTATGATTAAGTACAACTTAGAATAAAATAAACAATCTAATCCATTATAATAATAAAATACAAGGATATTCATCTTTGTGGAAAAACCATGTAGTTCATAATAAATAGCAAACAACTTAATCCCAAAAATAGAAAAGAATAATCAAGTTTTGGTAGGGGGCACTGCAAATGGTTTGTGAAACATTTTAGATTGAGACTAATACATAATAAAGATCATCACTTCTTTGCATGAAATACAGTTAAAAATGTCATTATGAATATGGAAAACATCTCACATTACAGGGAGCAAAATCGATAGATTAAAATCTGTAAAAAAAAAAATGCATATATACACAAACTGGTTCTGCACACCTCCTGATCCCCGGCAGATCAAATACTGGCTCCAGTAACTTCCTACAGATGGAATGCTCTATTCATAAGTGTATCAAATATTAACAGTGATTTCGCATTTGCAGACCAGAGACACACAGTTGATTTTCCCCAGAATACTTCCAGATGGAGCTAAACTCCAATATTAAAAAAACAGCGTCTTGTTCATGTACGCTTTTGAGGGAAGGGTAAGGAGAGCAAAAAATATTCTTAAATATGTTTATGAAAATAGGAAGCAATTGTTGAACTTGAGAACTTTGCATGTTTAAACCGAGTAGAACATTCTTTGAACTATATGTATCTTATGTACGGGGAAAAATGATTGTAAATCCCAAATTTCGGTTAGTTGCTAATAGAACAGTGGCAGTATCATATACAACTTGCAGTGCTACTACAACCAGCTTTGGTCTCACAATCGGTCTGCAGTGAAGTGCTGATATGTGCACAGTGCTATTGCTAATGTACACGAAACAGGGGAAGGGTGCAGTACCATAGACGGTCAAAAGGTGTCCCTTGGGATCTCTTTTGGTCACATAGGGTACTGTACCCAGCAATCTTGAATTCCACACACACACATGACTTGTGGCGCCCATTTTGATTAAAGATTTATGTTGTGCAGTTAAGAGTGCAGAGCGTTTCCAAGTAACAAAATGTAAATTACAAGAAATGTCTATTAAATGAACATGCAGATCGTGGCTCCAACACGAGCTAATGAGCGGGTGAAGATGAGCACCTCCATGACACTGCGAGAAACGACCAGGGGAAGCAACAATAAATGCGAGAGAACGCACCAATAAGCTGTATGAATCACGTTGGGATGGACGACCAGGAGGAACCATGAACTCATTGGATGGCCAAATAGAATGATCAATCAGTAATGTCCCCTGGACTGGAACCAAGAACCTAAAGGTAGGCCAATGACAAGCAATGCACCAATCAAAAGGCAGTATTTATGAATGAATACAACAAATAACCAATGGTAATCGATGGGTGTGCTTTAACCCCATTTTCTGGATACAATATGCCTCATAGAGCAGCACAAGTGCCACCCAGGCTTGACCGACAAAAATGGCTGTATGTCTGCCCATCCTTGTTGGGCGGATGGACGTATAGCCAATTCTCTGACGGCCTTTGCTCAGTCGGGCCATTGGAAAAGTTTGGTCATGCTGGTGATGGAAACTGTGGCCAAACTTAAGGTCTGCCAGCATCAAAATTGGGTGGGCAGTCTACTGTGCTGGCATGGAGGGAATTCCGGCATCATTGAGATTGAGTTCCCTCTCCGCCAGCATAACAAGCAGGCTCTTAGATTCTTTTATTGGATGCCAAAAATGTCCTACGGTATTAAGCTACAGATTGTGGCCAATAAGGCCTACAATATCCCTTCTGCACGGAGCTAAGGAACAGGATTTGCTGCTGCAGAGAAGAAAGTATCAGACGCTACCAATAAGTCAGGCCTACCTGCGATGAATTTTAGGCTGATCTGCAAGCAGGTAGGTCCCGGTCTTCACGCAGTACTCGGGGAAGGTTTTGCCCCAAGTTTTAGCTCTAGGCTGTTTGTGCACCACTTCAAAGGGGCTAGGACTACGTGGGCACACCTTGGAGGGTAGTACTATAGGATTCACTTCAGGTAGGGTCCAGGTGCAGGGTGCAAATTGTTGGGAGTATTTTGAGTTCTTGTAGCTCAGACCAGCAGTAAAATGAAGAGTGGGTCTGAGGGTCCTACATTTATAGTTTGTGCCAGCTGTGAAGTGGAAGAAACATCTGGATTGCTTGCCTCACAAATTACTCTAGAATTTCCTTCCTCCCTGCCCAGGCTCCTAGGAGTCTGGAGTGACAAAAGATGAGTCTGAAATTCTTTGTGAGTGTGCTGTGGCAGCTTCTTTAAAAATGTAAGCGAGGCAGGGAACAGTTCAACTCAACACATCCTGGCAGCATGGCCCATCCTGCGAACATCTAGTCCCCCTTTGTCTCACTGTCTGTGAGGAATATACAAAAGCCAATTGCCATGCTAATTACAGTCATGTGACCCAGGACACAGGCTGCAGGCATCAAATGGTTAGAACAAGAAAATGGTAACTTTCTGAAAGTGGCATTTTCAGAATTGTGACTTAAAATCTGACTTTACCATTAAAGAGGACTTACAATTCTTTAGAGACCAAACATGGCATTTCTACCTGTTCCCAAACAAAAATGATCTCTTAATAAATGTCAGAAGGTAACCTCATGATATGCTATGGGAGAGGTAGGCCTCACACTAGTGAAAAATGAATTCAGGAGTTTTTCACTACCAGGACATGTCAAACCTAAAAGTACATATCCAACTTTTTAAATACAATTCACCCTGCCCTATGGCTTGTTTAATGCCTACCTTAGGGGTCAGAAAAGTTTTAGGCCTGGCAAAAGGTTTATTTTGCCAGCTAAATTGGCACTTTAAAACTGCACACCGGCTGCAATGGCAGGCCTAAGACATGTAATTGGCTGTGTTCACATCTTCTGCTATGCCTCAACATATATATTGCCTTGAAGACGCTAATGGTGATGTTAGATTTTGTTTGTTGGCCTGGTTCCAAGATCATGAGTATTTAGTTTGCTGTAAATGAGACAGCAGCTCAGATTGATGCATAAAAGAAAAAGTGCCAAGTAAGTGATCCGATGAAACAGTTTTGAGCCTACTGATTCATAGTAAAGATTTGAAAAAATAAGGTCTAAAGTATGGAATGCCTAATGAGTAGTGACAGTGACCAAATGAGGTACATTAAGAGCTGAAAGGGCGTCTATCAGTAATTGGAAAAGTATGCTTGAATTATTATCATTGTGCACATTAACATTCTCAAATACTATGAAATTAGAGCACTGTACACTAAAAAGTGCAGGATCTTGCATCCCATTAAGCTCACCTTTTGAAAAACAAATGGACTTTTTTTTGCCAAAAAAAGGCATTTGTCACCCTTCTGCTAAACAACAGGGGGAGAGACTAGAGACAAACAGTCTAAAGAGAAAACAAGACTGCATAGAACCAAGGTTAAGGCCTGTTCACACTAAATCCACAGTTTCACAAAAGTGAAGGTGATGTCCTTTGTAGATGGGAGTAGAAAAGAGATGTCCTGGAGACCATAAACACCAAGGGACCCATTCACAAACTGCACTTCATTGTATATTTTGTAGTACTACATTAGTCCTAGAAATGTACTACAATATGCTATTCACAAACTACACCTGTCCTATCGTTTTTGTGAGGGAATTTCCACCCTGACTGTAGATACACATTTTAGATGTAAATGTGGGAGGGACAGTTGCTAAATGGAGACTACTACTATTTAAGGGGAGGGGCCAAGGGAAGATTAAGTGAGGTTAGATGTGGGCTCGATGTGAGTATAGTGAGGGACATGCACCCACTCCAAATCCTACTCACAAACTGCACTTCTTTAGTTACTACTGTCAAAAAGTACCCACAACAGTAATACATGTACTTCAGCTCAAAGCTAGGTAAGTGCAGCACCACACATGGACAACCTCTGGTACTGCAACACCCTCCCATACAAAATAATGGAGATATTGCATTTTTTATTTTTAGGCCCTATAAATATCACAATTATTGAATGTTTATATTTAAATCTGTGTAAAGTACGGATTCTTTTTACCTTAATCTTATTTATTCTTTTTAATGCAGACGTTTTTATCAAGGGGGGTCAATATTTTGGTAAATCTTTTCTTTTCACCAAATTCTGTGTTTTGTTAGGACTGGGTTATCATTTAACACTTTGCTTATCTAAAAAGTAAAAGCTCCAGATTTGTAATGAAAGTATTCTCCACCACCCATCTAAAGATGACACTTATTTCAGTGCCAATGAATTCAAGCCAGTATGGCAACATTAAAAAGGAACAAATACCTAACCTCTTTCGCTGTCATTTTATGTGTTTGTTGTTTTCCCTCTCATTTTCAGAAAAAATAATTTGAGGATAAGTAGAGAGAGGTTTTACAGGCATAGTATCAACATCTTTGCCATGACCAAGGAAGCTGTCATTTTCAAATACTACTTCTCAGTTCTCACCTGATGTGATCTTTGACATGGACTGGAAGTAGGAGACTATAAGTAGGAGTTGTATTCACCCACATCTTGCTCCAGGCTTTCCCTCCCCATGTCAAAACATTGGCTACATTTCATTTCACTGATATTGGATCTTTCCAGAGGGTCAGCTCTGTCAATGTTGGCATCTCGCAGGCATGCCAATCTCAATGCTTGCATCCGTGATTGAGATGCATCAGCAGAATAGTGCTACCGTTTGTGCCATGGCATTTACTTGCGAAAAGACAAGAAGTGGTGAGGGAATTGTATTCATTTGTTCACTTACTTCATTTAATAGGTATCATTGATTGCACCCATGTGGCATTTCAGAAATCTAACTACACAGCACACCTTTTCTACAACAGACACTTCCAGCACTACATCAACATGCAAGCTGTCTGCAATGCCAAGAGCGGTTTCATTGATGTGTACGTTGCCTTTCCTGGAAGCACACACACCAGTTTTATCTTCCAACAGTCATCACTTGGATGTGTTTCATTGCGAGGGATTTTGGTGACATCTGGATCAGTTATGGGTAACAACTCATACTGGGACTAAATGTGTAAGGGATGTCATGACTAACATACTAAATCATCACAATACACACTCATTACCCTCACATCGACTGCATGTGTGTAGTCATGATATATTACGTGTAAAGCAGAGGCCCCTTCATAAATATTTTACATACCTTTGTTGCATGTTATGCCAGGGATGCTTTTTTCCCAATCTACACATGCCCTACAGATGTACAACCACACTACCTCAAAAGAGGTACAATAGAGCACGAGCATGAGCCATTGTAATTAAAAACACTTTATGATCTTTAAGTCGCAGTTCAATTGTCTTAATCGTATTGGGGGTTGTGGTGCACTCCCAAGACCTCGAGTGCAAGAATGTTGTAGCCTGTCGGGTGTTGCACATCATCACTATGGGAGGGGGCTTACATATAGACCCTGGCCCTGATCTACACCCACATTCGAGTATTCAAGGTGAGTTACAAAATAAAGGTCATGGCATGCAGGTGTGGGGTCAGCTACCTAACTTTTTTTTTCTTGAGCTGCATGCTTGGTTGCTGCATTCATGAGATTCGATAGTCTCTTGTCAATGGTGAATGGTGCCCATATGAAACAACCTGAGTTTTTTTATTTTTTATTTATTATTATTATTATTATTATTATTATTATTATTTATTTATTTATTTCACATAATGTCATCAACTAATATACTATGTTCTTGAGGAAAATTAGTTAACTCATTTTTTTGAAGGTTTAGCACATATCATTAACAGCACATAATCACAGAATCTCACATACTACACATAAGTTTTAGTGCAAGTATACTAAACTTCTTATGTAACAAAAACACATTAGTTACACCATTTTTTAAATAATTTGTAAACGTTATTCACTTTGCTATATGCAGGGCTGTCCCTCCTGCACTTGGTGGTATTTCCTTCCTATGTGGAAGGTACCCTCTCATGTGTGAAATCTCTGCTTGGATTCACTCATAGAACATCGATGTTCTAAATATCGAAATAAAATATTGACTGCAAAAATATCGACTCCAATACATTAACAGGTAAGTACTAAAATATCGAATCAAAAATATTGAGGTAAAAAATATAGATGAAATAAATATTCATTTAAAAATATATATTAAATAAAATAATATATAATAAATATATTAAATATTGATTTTATTTCTAACACAATTAATTAAATGTAATATACACTTTAACTAAATATAACAAATACACTTCATTTAAAAAATATAAACATACAAACAAATATATTTACTTACAAATAATGTATTAAGTAATATCTTTATTTAATTTTTAAACTTTAAACTTATATAAAAATAAAATATATATATATATGTATCAATAATTTAAACCAAATACAAATTATATAATAAATTAAAACATTAAAATATTCAAAAAATTAGTATTCCAACTCCAGTGAGTGCAAAAGTAGGGTAAGTGTTTGATAGCGGAGGAATTCAATTTACTTTTCCAACTCCTTTGAGTGAAACAGTAGGTAAAATATTGGATAGCGGAGGGGTAAAAATTACTATTCCCACTCCAGTGAGTGAAACAGTAGGAAAACAGTTAGATAGCAGAGGGGAAGAAATTACTATTCCCACTCCCATGAGTGCAATAGAAGGGAAAGTGTTGGATAGTGGAGGGGTAAAAATTACTATTCCCACTCTAGGGATAGCAACAGTAGAGAAAGTGTTGGATAGTGGAGGGGTAAAAATGACTTTTCCCACTCCCGTGAGTGCAGCAGTAGGAAAACTGTAGGATAGCGGAGGGGAAAAAATGACTATTCCCACTCCAAAAAGTGCAACAATAGGGAAAGTGTTGGATAGCGGAGGGAACTAAATTACTATTCTCAATCCCAAGAGTGCAACAGTGGAGGAAGTGTTGGATAGCGGAGGGGTAAAAAACCTATGTTCCCACTCCAACGAGTACTAAAGTAGGGAAAGTGTTGGATAGTTGAGGGGTAAAAATTACTATTCCCACTCCAAAGAGTGCACAGGTATGGTAAATGTTGGATAGCGGAGGAATTACATTTACTATTCCTACTCCTGTGATAGAAACAGTAGTGAAAGTGTTGGATAGTGGATGGGTAAAAGCGAAGGGGTAAACATTACTATTTCCTCTCCAGTGAGTGCACAAGTAGGGCAAGTGTTGGATTGCGGAGGGGTAAAAATTACTATTCCCACTCCCGTGAGTGCAACACTAGGGAAAGTGTTGGATAGCGGAGGTGCAAAAATTACTATTCCCACACCAGTGAGTGCAACAGTAGAGAAATTGCTGGTTTATGGAACGTGGTGGATAACAGAGAAACAAAAATTACTACTAACACTTACACGATTGAAAAAAACCCAGTATATATTTAAAAAAAATCATAAAAATAACTAAACTATATCTTAAAAATATACATTTTTATATATTAAACATATCAAAAGAACACATATTATAATGTTAATCACATATAACAAAAACCTAAAATAATATATAAAATACATTAATAAATACATTTATAAATAATAATGATTTAAAAGTGGCAAATGTTAACAAACAATTTTTTAAAATTAAATATAAATGTATTTATTTTATTTCCTACCCTATAACACCACACCAATAACAAAACACTTCAACATTTTTAATAGACTGTATTTCCATAATTACCATAATTAATAATCAATTTAAAAAATCTTATTAATAAAATAAAACAAAAAACATTCATTGAGTATACATGCTTTAACACTATAATATCCACAACACACACCTAAATTAAACTATAAAAGGGTAAGTTTTGGATAGCTGAGGAATTACATTTACTATTCCCACTCCAGTGAGTGCAACAGTAGGGAAACTGTTGGATAGCGGAGAGGTAAAAATTACTTTTCACACTGCCGTGAGTGCAACAGTAGGTAAAGTGTCGGATAGCAGAGGGGGGAAAATTACTATTACCACTCCAGTGAATGCAACAGTAGTAAAAGTGTTTCATAGCGGAGGCGTAAACATTACTATTCCCAATCCAGTGAGTGCAACAGTAGGGAAAGTGCAGGATAGAGGAGAGGTACAAATTTCTATTTCCACTCCAGTGAATGCAACAGAAGGAAAAGTGCTGGATAACGCAGGGGTAAAAATTACTATTCCCACTCCAGTGAGTGGAAAAGTAGGGTAAGTGTTGGATAGCAGAAAAATTTAATTTACTAGAACAACCCCAGTGAGCGCAACAGTAGGGAAACTGTTGGCTAGCGGAGGGGTTAAAATTACAATTCCCACTCCAGTGAGTGAAACAGTAGGGAAACTGTTGGATAGCAGAGGAGAAGAAATTACAATTCCCACTCTCATTAGTGCAATAGAAGGGAAAGTGTTGGATAGCGGTGGGGTAAAAATTACTTTTCCCACTCTAGTGATGGCAACAGTAGGGAAAGTGTTGGATAGCGGAGGAGTAAAGATTACTATTCCCACTCCAGTGAGTGCAACAGTAGAGAACATGCTGGTTAGAGGAGAGGTACACATGTATATTCCCACTTCAGTGATTGCAACATTAGGGAAAGTGGTGGATAGCAGAGAAACAGAAATTACTATTAACACTTACCCAATTGAAAAAAAAACAGTATATATTTTTTTTAAATCATAAAAATAAATAAACTATATCTTAAAAATATAAATGTTTATATATTAAACATATCAAAAGAACACATATTATAATATTAATCACATATAACAAAAACCTACAAATAATATATAAAATAAATTATTAAATACATTTATAAAGAATAATGATTTAAAAGTGGCAAACATTAACAAACAATTTTTTAAATTAAATATAAATGTATTTATTTTATTTCCTACCCTATACCACCACACCAATAACAACACACTTCAACTTTTTTAATAGACTGTATTTCCATAATTACCATAATTAATAATCAATTTAAAAAATCTTATTAATAAAATAAAACAAAAAACATTCATTGAGTATACATGCTTTAACACTATAATATCCACAACACACACCTAAATGAAACTATAAAAGGGTAAGTTTTGGATAGCTGAGGAATTACATTTACTATTCCCACTCCAGTGAGTGCAACAGTAGGGAAACTGTTGGATAGCGGAGAGGTAAAAATTACTTTTCACACTGCCGTGAGTGCAACAGTAGGTAAAGTGTCGGATAGCAGAGGGGGGAAAATTACTATTACCACTCCAGTGAATGCAACAGTAGTAAAAGTGTTTCATAGCGGAGGCGTAAACATTACTATTCCCAATCCAGTGAGTGCAACAGTAGGGAAAGTGCAGGATAGAGGAGAGGTACAAATTTCTATTTCCACTCCAGTGAATGCAACAGAAGGAAAAGTGCTGGATAACGCAGGGGTAAAAATTACTATTCCCACTCCAGTGAGTGGAAAAGTAGGGTAAGTGTTGGATAGCAGAAAAATTTAATTTACTAGAACAACCCCAGTGAGCGCAACAGTAGGGAAACTGTTGGCTAGCGGAGGGGTAAAAATTACAATTCCCACTCCAGTGAGTGAAACAGTAGGGAAACTGTTGGATAGCAGAGGAGAAGAAATTACAATTCCCACTCTCATTAGTGCAATAGAAGGGAAAGTGTTGGATAGCGGTGGGGTAAAAATTACTTTTCCCACTCTAGTGATGGCAACAGTAGGGAAAGTGTTGGATAGCGGAGGAGTAAAAATTACTATTCCCACTCCAGTGAGTGCAACAGTAGAGAACATGCTGGTTAGAGGAGAGGTACACATGTATATTCCCACTTCAGTGATTGCAACATTAGGGAAAGTGGTGGATAGCAGAGAAACAGAAATTACTATTAACACTTACCCAATTGAAAAAAAAACAGTATATATTTTTTTTAAATCATAAAAATAAATAAACTATATCTTAAAAATATAAATGTTTATATATTAAACATATCAAAAGAACACATATTATTATATTAATCACATATAACAAAAACCTACAAATAATATATAAAATAAATTATTAAATACATTTATAAAGAATAATGATTTAAAAGTGGCAAACATTAACAAACAATTTTTTAAATTAAATATAAATGTATTTATTTTATTTCCTACCCTATACCACCACACCAATAACAACACACTTCAACTTTTTTAATAGACTGTATTTCCATAATTACCATAATGAATAATTAATTTATTAAATTAAATTAATCTTAAATTAAAAAAATCTTATTAATAAAATAAACAAAAAAGCATTCATTGAGTATACATGCTTTAACACTATAATATCCACAACACAAACCTAAATTAAACTATAAAAGGGTGAGTTTTGGATAGTGGAGGAATTACATTTACTATTCCAACTCCCATAAGTGCAACAATAGGGAAAGTGTTGGATGGCACAAGGGGTAAAAAATATTATTCCCACTCCAATGAGTGGAAAAGTAGGGTAAGTGTTGGATAGCAGAGGATTTAGATTTACTGTAACAACTCCAGTGAGTGCAACAGTAGGGAAACTGTTGGATAGTGGAGCGGTAAAAATTACTTTTCCCACTGCCGTGAGTGCAACAGTAGGGAAAGTGTTGGATAGCAGAGGGGCAAAAATTACTATTACCACTCCAGTAAGTGCAACAGTAGTAAAAGTGTTTCATAGCGGAGGAGTAAAACTTACTATTCCCACTCCAGTGAGTGCAACAGTAGGGAAAGTGCTGGATAGAGTAGAGGTACAACTTTATACGTCCACTCCAGTGAATGCAACAGAAAGGAAAGTGCTGCATAGCGCAGGGGTAAAAATTACTATTCCCGCTCCAGTGAGTGGAAAAGTAGGGTAAGTGTTGGATAGCGGAAGAATTACATTTACTATAACAACTCCAGTGAGTGCAACAGTAGGGAAACTGTTGGATAGCGGAGGGGTAAAAATTACTATTCCCACTCCAGTGAGTGAAACAGGAGGGAAACAGTTGGATAGCAGAGGGGAAGAAATTACTATTCCCACTACGATGAGTGCAATAGATGGGAAAGTGTTGGATAGCAGAGGGGTAAAAATAAGTATTCCCACTCTAGTGATGGCAACAATAGAGAAAGTGTTGGATAGTGGAGGGGTAAAAATTACTATTCCCACTGCCGTGACTGCAGCAGTAGGGAAACTGTTGGATAGTGGAGGGGAATAAATGACTATTCCCACTCCAAAGAGTGCAACAATAGGCAAAGTGTTGGATAGCGGAGGGGTAAAAGTTACTATTCTCACTCCAGTAAGTGGAAAAGTAGGGTAAGTGTTGGGTAGCAGAGGATTTACATATACTATTCCAACTGCAGGAGTGCAACAGTAGGGAAACTGTTGGATAGCGGAGGGGTAAAAATTACTATTCCCACTCCCATGAGTGCAACAGTAGGGAAAGTGTTGGATAGCGGAGGAGTAAAAATTACTATTCCCACTCCAGTGAGTGCAACAGTAGAGAAATTGCTGGTTAGAGGAGAGGTACACATTTCTATTCCCACTCCATTGATTGCAACATTAGGGAACGTGGTGGTTAGCAGAGAAACAAAAATTAGTATTAACACTTACTGGAGTGGAAATAGAAATTTGTACCTCTCCTCTATCCAGCACTTTCCCTACTGTTGCACTCACTGGATTGGGAATAGTAATTTTTACGCCTCCGCTATGAAACACTTTTACTACTGTTGCATTCACTGGAGTGGTAATATTATTTTTCCCCCCTCTGCCGTGAGGTAGGGAAACTGTTTGATAGTGGAGGGGAAAAAATGACTATTCCCAATCCAAATAGTGCAACAATAGGGAAAGTGTTGGGTAGCGGAGGGAACTAAATTACTATTCCCAATCCAAAGAGTGCAATAGTAGAGGAAGTGTTGGATAGCGGAGGGGTAAATTTCTTATGTTCCCACTCCAACGAGTACTACCGTAGGGAATGTATTGGATAGCTGAGGGGTAACAATTAGTATTCCCACTCACTCCAAAAAGTGCACAGGTATGGTAAATGTTGGATAGCTGAGTAATTAAATTTACTATTCCTACTCCAGTGATGGAAACAGTAGGGAAAGTGTTGGATAGTGGATGGGTAAACATTATTATTTCCACTCCAATGAGTGCAAAAGTAGGGTATGTGTTGGATATCAGAGGAATTACATTTACTATTCCAACTCCTGTGGGTGCAACAGTAGGGAAATTGTTGTATAGAGGAGGGGTAAAAATTACTATTCCCACTCCAGTGAGTGCAAGAGTAGGGAAACTGTTGGATAGTGGAGGGGAAAAAATTACTATTCCCACTTCTGTGAGCGCAACAGTAGGGAAAGTGTTAGATAGCGCAGGGGTAAAAGTTACTATTCCCAGTCCAGTAAGTGGAAAAGTAGGGTAAGTGTTGGGTCGCAGAGGAATTACATTTACTATTCCAACTCCAGTGAGTGCAACAGTAGGTAACTGTTGGATAGCGGAGGGGTAAAAATTACTATTCCCGCTCCAGTGAGTGCAACAGTAGGGAAAGTGTTGGATAGCAGGGGTGCAAAAATTACTATTCCCACTCCAGTGAGTGCAACAGTAGGGAAAGTGTTGGATAGCGGAGGAGCAAAAATTACTATTCCCACTCCAGTGAGTGCAACAGTAGAGAAAGTGCTGGTTAGAGGAGAGGTACACATTTCTATTCCCATTCCATTGATTGCAACTTTAGGTAAAGTGGTTGATAGCAGAGAAACAAAAATTACTATTAACACTTACACAATTGAAAAAAAAATACAGTATATTTTTTTTTTAAATCATAAAACTAAGTAAACTATATCTTTAAAATATACATGTTTATATATTAAACATATCAAAAGAACACATATTATAATATTAATCACATATAACAAAAACCTACAAATAATATATAAAATAAATTAATAAATACATTTATAAACAATAATGATTTAAAAGTGGCAACTATTAACAAACAATTGTTTTTAAATTAAATATAAATGTATATATTTTATTTCATATCTTATAACACCACTCCAATAACAAAACACTTCAATATTTTTAATAGACTCTATTTCATTAATTATCCTAATTAATAATCACTTTAAACAATCTTATTAATAAAATAAAACAAAAAACATTCATTGAGTATACATGCTTTAACACTATAATATCCACAACACACACCTAAATTAAACTATAAAAGGGTAAGTACTGGATAGCAGAGGAATTACATTTACAATTCCAACTCCTGTAAGTGCAACAGTAGGGAAAGTGTTGGATAGCGCAGGGGTAAAAATTAATATTCCCACTCCAGTGAGTGGAAAAGTAGGGTAAGTGTTGGATAGCGGAGGATTTAGATTTACTATAACAACTCCAGTGAGTGCAACAGTACTGAAACTGCTGGATAGCGGAGGGGTAAAAATTACTTTTCCCACTGCCGTGAGTCCAACAGTAGGGAAAGTGTTGGATAGCAGAAGGGCTAAAATTACTATTACTTCTCCAGTGAGTGCAACTGTAGTAAAAGTGTTTCATAGCTGAGACGTAAAATGACTATTCCCACTCCAGTGAGCGCAACAATAGGGAAAGTGCTGGATAGAAGAGAGGTAAAAATTTCTATTTCCACTCCAGTGAATGCAACAGAAGGGAAAGTGCTGGATAGCGCAGGGGTAAAAATTACTATTCCCACTCCAGTGAGTGGAAAAGTAGGGTAAGTGTTGGATAGCGGAAGAATTACATTTACTATAACAACTCAAGTGAGTGCAACAGTAGGGAAACTGTTGGATAGCGGAGGTGCAAAAATTGCTATTACCACTCCAGTGAGTGCAACATTAGGGAAAGTGCGGGATAGCGGAGGAGTAAAAATTGCTATTCCCACTCCAGTGAGTGCAACAGTAGGGAAAGTGCTCGATAGAGGAGGGGTACACATTTCTATTCCCACCTCTGTAATTGCAAAATTAGGGAAAGTGGTGGATAGCAGTGAAACACAAATTACTACACAATTGAAAAAAAAACATTATAATTTTTAAAAAAATCATAAAAATAAATAAACTATATCTTTAAAATATAAATGTTTATATAGTAGACATATCAAAAAATCACATATAATATGAATCACATATAACAGAAAACCTACAAATAATAATAAAAAAAATAATAAATACATTTATAAACAATAATTATTTAAAAGTAGCAAATATTAACAAATATAAAATGATTTAACATATAAATGCATTTATTTAATTTCCTACCCTATAACACCACACCAATAACAAAACAGTTCAACATTTTTAATAAAATGTATTTACATAATTCTCATAATTAATAATCAATTAAAAAAATCTTATTGATAAAATAAAACAAAAAACATTCATTGAGTATACGTGTTTTAACACTATAATATCCACAACACACACCTAAATTAAACTGTAAAAGGGTACGTTTTGGATAGCGGAGGAACTACATTTACTATTCCAACTCTCGTAAGTGCAAAAGTAGGGAAAGTGTTGGATAGCGCAGGGGTAAAAATTGATATTCCCACTCCAGTGAGTGGAAAATTAGGGTAAGTGTTGGATAGCGGAGGATTTAGATTTACTAAAACAACTCCAGTGAGTGCAACAGTAGGGAAACTTTTGGATAGCAGAGGGGTAAAAATGACTTTTCCCACTGCTGTGAGTGCAACAGTAGGGAAAGTGTTGGGTAGCAGAAGGGGGGAAATTACTATTACCACTCAATTCAATTTTATTTATTATGTTTTGGCTCTCAGAAGAGGGCCACATAAGAATGTACAGAATTCAACACAAAGCAAATACATTACAAAAGAGAAAACAAAACATATGCCATTTAAGAAACCTCGGTTAAATACAATACTGACATGTGAAACAAAACTACAAAAAGTCGGAACGTCAAAACATCTCCAGGAACATATTAATAAATAGCTAGGAAACCTTTAAAAAAGTTAAAAATATAAAAGCAGAACATTCCATTAGGAGGGCAATAAAGTGCAGAAAGAAAGCCATTCAGAGTGACAATGCCAAGGCGAAGACAGATAGCTTTTACCCATCTAGAGCGCAATTTACGAAGCGCAGGGCAAATCAGTAACACATGCATACAGTCCTGGATATTCACTTTACATAAATTACACAGAGGAGAGGAGCCATACCATTTAGATAACAATCGATTAAGAGGTAATAAATCGTAGCGTAGAAGAAACCAAAATCTACGTATACCATGCGGTAGGGTCCATAAAACATAGGGTTGTGGTAGTTTCATCTGATAAGAATCAAGGAGAAGATCTACATTCCTTTTTTCACAAATGAATTTTTTATCAGATTGGAAACATAGATCCCATGAAGCTGCTTTCAAAACCAATTTTAACTGTAAAGGAGAGTACAGAAAAAGAGCAGTTTCATCTAATTTTAATAGGGTTACAGCTTTTCTAAAATTACAAACAAGTTGAGAAAACTCATTAAAATTACCCAACAATTCATTTCTGAGGAGAGCTCTCATTGTCCCTACTTCTGCTCTCGCAAGGCAAGCCACCCATCTTACAAGGGCACATAATCCCTGGACTCAACTACTCCTAAGACCAAAGTCGAGCCTACAGGCTGCCAGAGAGCACGCAGTATTTAGGGAAGTGAGAGATCTTAAGAGTTTCCCCTCAATCTTATGGCAAAAGTCCCAGTTTTTCACCTCGATAAGTTCGATACCATACAGTATTGTTGCGGGGATTTTAGATCTATACACTTCCAATAAACTCGGAAAGTGCCGTTTCCCCATTGCATGGTATAGGGAAGTTAAACCTTTGCCATGGGCAATGGCTTTGCGTGAGCAATGCTCTATATGGAGCTTCTCACTCAGGTTAGCCGTAACGATTTTCCCTAAAAAAGTATAGGACTTTACCACCTCTAGTTTTTGATCCCCAATAAACCAACCATAATCTACGGATCGGCACCTCTTCTTGCCAGCTATACACATGACTTTACTTTTAGTAATATTGATCTTCATGCAATGAGCTATCGCAAAAGTGTGAAGAGCATGTAGCCGATTTGCTAGTCCCTTAGGAGTTAAGTCAAGGATGAGGACATCATCGGCATACATCAGGCAGGAAATCGGGGACCCCCCCACCACCGGGGCAATGCCCTCTCTGGCAGCCAAGGCGGCGGGTAGGTCTGCCGTGTATAGGGAGAACAAAAGGGGAGCCAATAAACAGCCTTGCTTAAGGCCATTCGAAGTTGAAATTGTATCAGATAGCCCCCTTTCGCCCCCCAACAGGACCCTACACCAGGTCTCAGTATGTAAAGCCCTCACCAGCTCCAACAGATAGAGTGGGAGCCCAAGCGCTGCCAATTTTCTCCACAGCGTTCCACGATCAACTTTGTCGAACGCTGTGGAGAAATCAATAAAGGCGGCATACACAACCCCTCCTCTCACCTGGACATACTTATCTGTGACCACATGAAGAGCGGTGAGGTTATCTAACGTACCGTGGTTCCTACGGAAACCAGTCTGTTCTAATGGCAAGATATTATTCTCCTCAACCCAACCGGAGAGGGATTTTAGAAGACATTTCGCAAAGACCTTTCCGATGGAGTCGAGGAGAGCAATCAGACGATAGTTACTAGGACTATCCCTAGTTCCCTTCTTAAAAATAGGGACCAAGATACTTCCCCTCCAAGAGGCAGGTACCGTTTTAGACAAAAAACAGGCTTTGTACAGAGGGTACAGGATTTTACTCCACCTTGCAGGATCCGATTTCAGGACCGTCATGGGGAGTTCATCAGGGCCCATTGCCCCTGAGACACGCATGTTTTTTATAGCCATCTCAATTTCTTTTTCTGCGGGGTAATTAATAAGACCCACAGGAGTGGCGCCGATGTCAGTATCATTACTAATAATAGCACCGATGGCAATATCATCATTTAAACTCCCGTTCCCTGCATAAAGATCCCGAATATAGGTAGTCCATACCTCTTCCGCTATAGGGATAGGAGATGGGCATACTCTAGAACCGCACCCCTTACCGATTATTGCCCAAAATTCTCTGATCCTGCCATGAACAACAGATTCCCTCAAACTAATCCATACATTATCCTCCCGTTCCTTTTTTATTTTTAGCTGGAGTCTACTTCTCTTTCTTTTTAGCCTGGAAATTTCTTTTCCGCGTTCCAAGACTCTGTCTAGATATTGTTCACGGACTAATTTGTTTATTTCCTTGTTCAGGCTACGCAATATGCTAGGGACCACTACTCCATTTATGGGTCTGGGAGTTTTTTTAGCATAAGAAGTGATCTTTCGCACAAATTCTGCAAAGTAGACTATTTCATTCCCACGCCACTCATTTAAAACTAATAGGGTGTCGGATAGAAAATCCTGCACCCCATTAATGGCTGAAGGATTCCAAAAGCACCTTCCAGAAGAAGCGTGGAAGGCAGCATCACTGCCGTTTATGGACCAAGGTGCGATTGTCAAAGGATTTAAAGAAATAGTTACAAACAATATGCTATGGTCACTCAGAGGAGTAGCTATGACCTTAAGGTCCTGAATAGAAGGAAACAAACCATAGTCTGCGATTACATAATCTGAGATAGAAGACCCAAAGGGAGACTTGTGAGTAAATTTTGTAGGCACGTCAGACGGAAATCTCCCATTTAATATAAGTCCGTCGACGGCCGCTAGTTCTTTTAGCAAAATCTTCCCTCGTTTATTTGTCACTAATTTATCAGGGAAGAGTGATTGAGGAATAAAATATGCCTCTTCCTTAGGTTTATTCCTAAAAAGTTCCAAACTAACATTGGAGATTTTGCAATTCAGGTCTCCCACAAGCATAATTTCCGGAGGGGATGGGACATTTTTGATTAGATCAATATATTGAAATACCTGCTTTAATATCACATTAAAACACTCCTCCGGAGGAATATAAACATTCAAAATTACAATAGGGGACTTTATGCCGTTATTAAACAGGTTATCAATGGTTATAGCATGGAAAAATTTGCTAGGATCAATATAATGGGAGAAACTCCATTGCAATTTATTAGATAATAAACAAGCGATACCCCCCCTGGCGTGACCTTTCTTAGAAGGGACAGCAGGCACTTCCAGGGCTTAATAACCCTTAGAAACCTTCAACGTATTGATACACCACGTTTCCTGTAAACAGATCACGTTAGCTCCTAGAGAGAATAAAAAATCAAATTTCTCTGGGCTACTGTGAATCCCTGCCGCGTTCCAGGAAATAATATTTAATGAGGTGTTAAAGATGTTGAAACAATCTGGGGTTATCTTTTGTTTTTGTGGATAAGGCACTATGCAGCCAGTTCCACCGATTATTATCCTCTGAAAAAGAGGAATTCTGAGTCAGCGGAAGTGGCTTCACTTGGGAGACCGAGTGTTTTCCCTTAGATACCCAAATCCTCAGGTCTCTAAGAGGTGAGGCTACCCCATTTTGCTCCTCCCCTCTGAATACCTCCCCAGAAGACAGGTTTATGTTACCAAGGTTGAAAATCGGGAGAATATCAATACCTGTACGTTGAAAATTCTCAGCTTGCTGCAGTATCAAATTTACAATAATAGGTGAATAAAATTTAACCCTTATACTCGTTACCTTGACTTCACCAAACAGGGAAACTAACTCAATGTCCCTAGTTTGAATATGACGGAGACTTTCTATCTCACTAAAACGCTTAAGGAGCCAGGCTCTGTTTAAGGGCAAGTCAACATCAAATAGGGGTAAGAAGTCTAACACAAGAGTTTCCACTGGAGTTTTTAAAGATGTTAAAGGGCGATCCAGGGGATGGCGATCTCCCCTCTCTGAAACTACAAAGAAAGGAGAGGCCAAAGGATTAAGGGACCCCGATTGATATTGAATTGAACCTCCAGTCGCTGTCGGTAGAACGAGACTTTGAAGGGGACCCCCCATTTGTGGAATACCTTCCAAAGATGTTGGCGGACACAGTTCGCTTTCCACCTTAAAAAAGGTAGAAGTGGGTGGGTTCACTTCAATATCAATATCCGCCTTTGCGGATATAGAAGAAGGATCCAAGACGATCACTTCATTCTCCAGTGTGGTCAAAGTATTTTGAAAAATTATCCGACGCTGCCTTTTCTTCTTGTATTTTCTAATTGGTTTCTTTTTATTCCCCTTATTGTTTCTAAGTTTACCATTTTTTACCTTTACCTCCTGTTTATCATCAATAGGTTCTTTGTTATTTTCAGACATGAAGATGGGAAAAAGGTCTTGAGCCACTTTAAGACCAGATATGGATTTATCTTCCTCCACAATTTCAAGTACTGAGTTATTAATACAATTGGGCACTGCAGTTAGGGGGATAGCTACAGTGTGTGATATCAAGACCGATGTCCCAGCTTTCTTGTTAGATTCCACTGGAGCCACATTTATTTCCCTCAGTGACAGGCAATGTTCGATCTTGGGGGAGGGAACACTTCTCATATCGGGTGGCTTTTGTACCAAGGACTTCAGTATTTGGGTGACAGAATCCAAAATACAATCCAAGTTACCAACAAATTTCCCTAAGAGAGATAAAATAGAGGATAGTAATTGTTCCAAAGCAATCATAGATTCAGAGATTGGTTTTTCACATGCCTCCACTGGCCGGCAAATACCAGATAGGTCAAGACCCGGGGGCCCAGAAACGTCTAACAAATCGGACATGTCCTGACCATTCAACGAGGGTGTACTACTATACAACAATAGTCCAGATGGGGTAGCACCCCCCGAAGGTTTGATAGGGGCCAGAGACTCCACTTTCGCTGTATTTACATAACGGCCGCAAAGTTCAAGGTCAATGGATAGTGATGACAAATCACCACCCAACCTATCCTTCGGCGGGGTTTGAGACACAGATGGTTGATTAGTGAGTTCCCTCTCAAGTACTCAGAAGGCGAACTTACTCTCATCCTTCCCTTCCGAAAGGACACGGGGAGGGGACACCACTGGCACAGACTGTTGTAATACAGGCTGCACAAGAGGGGGCGACGGGGATGTAGTAGCTTGAATATGGACCCCTAAGGCCATGGCACCGGAGCCTTTTTTAGTAGATAAATTAGCGTTCTTAGGGGAGGGCAAATCCCAAAGCTCGAAAAGTTGGCATTGGCCCTTCAACAGGGGGTTATTTACAGATGTATTTCTTGTGCGAGTAATATCTTTGTTTGCACCAGGTATACCACCCACTTCCCTTCCTGAACGCAGTTTCTTAAACATCTTCTAGGAAAATTTATCCACAAAATTATATTATAAAAGTGAATTTCCTCTGGATGAGTAAGAGCAAACAATAATACGGTACTCCTAAAATAAAAAATATAGTCCTGGAAATGCAACGATGACTGCCCGACAGTAAAGACCGAGGAAGCTACAGCACAATCTCAATGGATGGTTACTTCCTCAAACAGTCAGGCGTATTTCCCATAGGCAAAGGAAGACAAAATTTAAAAACACTGTCGATGAAAATAACCGGGCCCAGCCCAGCCTACCTCGGCCACTGAGTGCCACAGAGGGCCCGCCCTTTGCCCGGGCTTAGCCCGGCGCCTTCCCGCGCGCTCCCGCGCAGTGGGGCTCTGTACTGAAAATATACTATCAGACAAAGAAGGGGAGGAACCTGCAGGGAGAGCGTCCCAGCTGCTGACGATTGGTAGATTGTGGGCGCTCCTGGGACTTTGAGTCCTGCGCCCACAAACACGCTCGCAGCCCTGCAGGTCCTAGCTCCCAGAGTCTCAGTTCCGGTTGCAGCGCTGTCAGAGGAAGCCTTCGGCGACGCGGGACCCGCGCAGCGGGTACCGCTAGCAGTGGTGGTTGATAATGAAGGCAAGCTCACAGGAGCTCTCAGGCACACAGCGAAGAAACAGCGACAAAGCGGCAGCAGCCAGACAAGTAAGCACAGGAAACCGCTGTTAGAGGAGAGCAGGCGGCTTAATATCACGACTGACCAACATGGGGAGGAGCCTGCAGGGAGAGCGTCCCAGCTGCTGACGATTGGTAGATTGTGGGCGCTCCTGGGACTTTGAGTCCTGCGCCCACAAACACGCTCGCAGCCCTGCAGGTCCTAGCTCCCAGAGTCTCAGTTCCGGTTGCAGCGCTGTCAGAGGAAGCCTTCGGCGACGCGGGACCCGCGCAGCGGGTACCGCTAGCAGTGGTGGTTGATAATGAAGGCAAGCTCACAGGAGCTCTCAGGCACACAGCGAAGAAACAGCGACAAAGCGGCAGCAGCCAGACAAGTAAGCACAGGAAACCGCTCCAGTGAATGCAACAGTAGTAAAAGTGTTTCATAGCGGAGACGTAAATATTATTATTCCCGCTCCAGTGATTACAACAGTAGGGAAAGTGCTGGATAGAGGAGAGGTACACATTTCTATTTCCACTCCAGTGAATGCAACAGAAGGGAAAGTGCTGGATAGCGCAGGGGTAAAAATTACTATTCCCACTCCAGTGAGTGGAAAAGTAGGGTCACTGTTGGATAGCGGAGGGGCAAAAATGACTATTACCACTCCAGTGAGTGCAACAGTAGGGAAAGTGTTGGATAGCGGAGGAGTAAAAATTACTATTCCCACTCCAATGAGTGCAACAGTAGGGAAACTGCTGGATAGAGGAGGGGTACACATTTCTATTCCCACTCCAGTAATTGCAACGTTAGGGAAAGTGGTGGATAGCAGAGAAACACAAATTACTATACAATTGAAAAAAAATTATAATGTTTTTAAAAAAATCATTAAAATAAATAAACTGTACCTTAAAAATATAAATGTTTATATAGTAGTCAAATATTATATAAAATAAATGAATACATACATTTATAAACAATAATTATTTAAAAGTAGCAAATATTAACAAACAAAAAAATTATTTAACATATAAATGCATTTATTTTATTTCCTACCCTATAACACCACACCAATAACAAAACAGTTCAACATTTTTTATTAATAATCAATTAAAAAAATCTTATTCATAAAATAAAACAAAAAACATTCATTGATTATACATGCTTTATCATTATAATATCCACAACACACACCTAAATCAAACTATAAAATAATAAAACACAATATTATTTTCAAAGATAAACCATTACTATTAACTAATAATTTTATATATATATATATATAAATGTATTTAATACCCTTTACAAGTAAAAACAACAAACAAAAAACAAACATTTACACGAAATAATTATCAAATAATTAACATTTATTAACAACTATACAATAATTAATTAAACACAAAATATTTACAACCCTTTACTCCTATAGACACCGCAACACACACCTAAAACTATTTATACAATTACCATAACTAATTAACAATTAACTAATTATAATTATTTAACAACCAATTATTTATGAATTAATAATAAATTACTTTACCCATTTAACACTATAACAACTCAATTAAACAAATAATAATAAATAAAAAATATCCAATAAATGTAATATAATTAAATTACTTCCCACCCCATTCCCGTATAAACCCACAACCCACAACGGAACTCAAAACACAAAATTCAAATAAAAAATATTAATAACTACTAAATATTATAAATGAAATGTATATAAATAAATTACTTCCCACCCTATTACCATATAAACCGACAACTCACTACAGAACTAAAGACGCAACAATGATTTTTTTTTTTTAAAACTACTAAAAATGTAACACATATATTAAAAATACAAACAAATCTTATACGAAAAAACATACATCACATACATATAAATTATATGCTAAAATACATAACAATAAAAAATCGATATTTTTAACAGCTATATTTTTGCAAACAATATATTACACTTCGCTATTTTAAACACCGATATTACTTACCTAAATTTAATATTCTTAACCACAGGAATTTGTCTGTCGATATTTCCCATTATATTTTTGACTCGATGTTTGTGTAAATCGATATTTTTGATTCGATATTCTGTCTCTGCACCTGCTGCTACATGTGTGAAGGATTTCCCTCCTGTATTTAGCACACTGAAACAGACAGAAATCTCCACCTACCACAACAAAAAGGAAATTACATACAGGTTCAGGACAACAGCCATGTTGCGATCACTCTGAGCCATCCATTCTTT
Organism: Lissotriton helveticus; assembly: GCF_964261635.1. Taxonomy (NCBI): domain Eukaryota; kingdom Metazoa; phylum Chordata; class Amphibia; order Caudata; family Salamandridae; genus Lissotriton; species Lissotriton helveticus. Next base: position 867,447,704 of record NC_136059.1, read on the forward strand.
GCCACAACTGCATCCTCCTCCATTCTGCTGCTCCCTGACTTATTCATACCTTCAACATAGCTAAGGAACTTGATGAGAAGGCTCTCTCTGAGATTGAATGAGACATCATCAACCAGTGGTTGGTTGACAAGTGTCCGGAGCTTTATGGGGTCCAGACTTCCAGCTGAGCAATGCAGTGTGGGTCCCAGTCTGGAAGGGAATCATCACTCACTGCAGAGCAGTGGGGGTCCACATCCAGAAAGGCAAGCTTTGTCATTAGCATTGGGAGGACCTTCGCCAATGGGCCTGAATTAAGGCCCAGGGCATTATGGGTTTGTCATGCCAGCCACATTCATGGCACACCTGAAATGGCACTACTTTACAGGAGGGCCTTGCGAGCTGCATCATCAACCCTCCATACTCAGCTGGAAGTGATTGAACAGCAAAAAGATAGTATGTTTATTTTAGAATTAATCACTGAAGTACAAATGCATGTTAAGAGTGGTTTTCTGTCATGTGTTCACTTTGAGCTTTGTTCTGTTCTCCCTTGTTATATATAACATGTTGCTTTTTTGTGCTATGAAGGGGGAAAGTTAAACTTTGGTAACATGTATGTCTATTGTTTCATTAGTTTGAATTGAGTAATCAACTGATTTTTACACTTTGTATATGGATTTATAAACCTCAGAATTTCTGTTAACATAAACGTTACAAGCTAAATTATGCATTTCAATTCAGTGCCATTTCGCTTTTGCCACTTTAAATGTATATGATGCTGACATTTTGTACCATTACCTTACTTCCTATTAGAAATGTAATTTTTAGGCTAACCAGCACATAGGGGGTGATTACGATTGCAGACGGGCTTGAGTTCATCCAGCATCGTCACAGGAATCTGGACCGCCCGGCCATATGGCGGTGGTCCAGCACATGCAATTTTAATGCTGACCGCCACTGCGGCGGTCGCATTGTGCATGTCTACCATTGCGGCAGGTTCTGATTGCTGCAACACCTGCCGAAATGGTAAAAATGCATGTTGTGCATTCCCTGCACTACATGGCATGCACCGCCTGGTGCAGGGAACTTTAGGGGGCCCCCAAAGTCAAGCTCTGTGAAGCTTTGAATGGTGGAGGAACCGCCATTCAAAGGCTGGTGGAATGCAGCATCCTAATTTGGCGGATGGTGCCTACAAGGCCCGCCTCCATCTAGGCATGCTGGCTGGGTCCGACAGGCAATCGTAATAATTGCCTGTGTCGGACCGGTGGTCTGCCAGCACTCCGCCCGCCATCCTTATCTGGCAGGCGGAGAATGGATGCACGATGGCTGTGAACCCACCACCGGCAGGCTACTGGTGGTAGGTTCACCGCTATCATAATTAGGCCCATAATTATTACCTTTTACCTTCTTATTTCGTACAATTATGAATGTGTGCATTGTCTGTTCAAGAAATGATAGACCAGTTCAACAATGCTCAAATTAGCAATGTTTGAAGCATGTTGAAAAGCAACATTTTCAGTATTTTAATGTGGGTTATTCACTGAAATCGGCTCTTATTACAACCCTTTCTACCCCTTTAAATGACTGATTCTAAAGATGTTTTGTGATTTTTCAATTTTAATTCTTTGTAATTTCCAAAACTTTAATATGATAGCAAAGGAAAGTTGCACATTTGTTAAAGACTCCACAATGTTAGCACATGTATTATGGGAAAAATCCCTTAAAGCAACAGATATGCTTTGTTAACATAAATACTTCAAAATGGCTCTCTTTTTTTAAAATCAATTCTAGCCAATTGGGCTGGCGAAAAAACATCCAAGCAGGACCGGAGGCAAGAAACAAGGTCATCGACTGAGAGACTGGCACAAACACTTTCTGCCACCAGTGAGTAGGAGTAAGCAACAACAACCAGGGGTAGTGCACCCACCTGGAGAGTAACAAGAGAGTCAAGGCAGAGACTGAAGAACTAACCTGAAGCTGGAGGAAACAGACAACCCCAGTCAAGAGGAGGAAGATATTGGGTCTGTTCTTGCCCCTGAGCAAGGCGAACATGAGGTTTCCCAAGAGCAGGACCCCACAGTATCTGGGCCTGCAACTAGCCCCTAACTCCTGAGACTCCCATTCCATCAGGGCCTTCAGCTACACCCCGGCACATCTCCTTCTCCTAGTGCCCGTCCATAACAACTAGATTCTAGGGACAAATCTATCCCCAACAATACACTCTAATCTTCCGCATTGAATAAGTGTCCTTGGTTGACATAAAGGTACCCAGAGACCAATTGGTGAGGTTCAGGGAGCAATCTCCTATGATATCCAGTACTTAGGGGGTCACTAGGATGACAGATGGACTGGAGTCCGTCCGCCATCCTTGTGGTGATAGAGACCATCCGTCATGCATGCGGCAGTCCTGCACACTAAGGGGCCGATTAGGATGGTGGACGGATAGCGTCCGGACCACCAGTCTCACAGGAAATGACCGTCCGACCGCACCGTGGGGAAACCGGTGGTGCTATTAGGATTCCCCTCCAGCAAAACCCGACTGCGGCGGAAGAATGTCTGCAAAGACCGCCGACTGCGGACGGAACCATAGAATAACCAACCGCCGCGGACGGAGTGGCTGAGGTAACAGGCCCAACTGCCGACAGTTCAGCGGAGTCCGTCCGTGGGCTGGCTGTAGTGTTGCGTGGGCAGCGTGTGCATGATGCGGGACGGGTGATTGTGCTGAGGTAGGACTGGTGTGGGTGCACTTGTGTGTGTTCCTGTCCCCACCAGGTACCAGTGTTCATGCATGCTGTGGCATGGTATGTGTGTATTACATGCGTGCGTACCAGCGGCGGCGTCCACGACGGTGCATGACTTGCTGGTAGCGAAGTAGGAACAGGGCCGGGAAGGCGTGTAGGGCTGGGTCCATGGCACTCGGGTCCGTGTGGTGGGTCTCGTGGCAATGCTTTCCCTCTCCGTTGTGGTGCTTCCGCCATCTATGAGATGGAGGTTTTCCGCTGCGGTGTTCTGGTTTGTTTGCGACATCGTAATATTGCGGACGGTCGGGACGTCATTCCACACAGCGGTGAGCCTGGATTGTCTCCGTCCGCCGTGGTTCCTGGTGTGTTCCCACGGTGGTTCACGTTTTTACACGGTGGATGGTAAATGTGCCCAGTTCCCCTTCCTAATATGGCGGATGGAAGGCCCGCTGCTGGTGAACGATGAGGTGCATTTTCTGCCGCCTCCAGCCCAGCGGTCATGCATCCATCCGCCATCCTAATCGGCCCCTAAATTAGGATGCGACCGCCACCATGGGAGTCGCATCTTGCCATTTTGACATTTAGGCTGGTGCTGCTGACTGCAGCACCCACCACGATGCCAAAAAGGCAGGATGTGAATTTCACTGCACTCCGTGGCAGGCTCCACACGGTGTCTGCCACGTAGTGCTGTGAAATGTAAGGGGTACCATTTGTACTACCCAGTGCACCCACACCTCCCCCCAACACAAGGGGGACCTGCAATTGATCCCTGCAACAAATCCCCACCAGCTTTTCCATGGCTGTGTTGCCACCATGGAAAGGCTGGCTGTAGCCAGGATCCTAATTTGATGGACGGTGCGGTGCCTGCTAGGCGCCGCCACCATTTTCAGCTATCAGGATTCGGAATGATTGCTTGTGGCGGTCCCGTGGCAGACGGTCTTTGCGTCCGCCACGGTCCGTAACTGCTAGTATTGTTAGTATAATTGTTATTCATGTTTTAAAATATAGTTTCAATGTTAAAGGTGTAGGTTTAAGTTTAATTTAATTTAATTACTAATTTATAATGTAGCAGTGGTTTGGTCAGTTTATATGGGAACAGATAGGGAACTACTGTTTGTTTATCCTGAAATTAATGTTTATTAATAATGTGATTTGTATAATTCTTCCCTTATTTTTCTAAGTTTACTTGTTAATTTTAACTTTGTAACATATAAGAACATGGTGGGAATGTAATTCAATTATAATAAATTAAATGTATAAGTACATTTTCATTGTAAATTAAATTTTGATTATTATAGTTTGTTGTTTTATTTCCTATATGTTATTTTATTTATTTTGATTTCATTTGTAAATTATAATTATGTTAAAAATGTTATACTTTTGTGAGTTATTTATGTTGTAGCAGAGGGTTGTTGGGGTTGCATCGAAATAAGGTGGGAAGTGAACCTCTTAACTGCTGGGCCTTTCCCTCCCACTGCTGAACCCTTTTCTAACCATTTGGGGTAGTTCACACTTTGGTGCCACATAACTTTTTTAAAGTTTTGATATCCAGCTTCTTCAAGGATTTAATGAGAGACCGAGATTTTCTCTTTGGGGTCTCATTCTCAGGCTATTTGCTTTTCGCATCTTTCCCTGGCAAGGAATCTTCAGCTGTCAATTCTTGAAAACATTGTTTTCCTGCTTTTGTTTGTTTAGAGCATGGTGGGCGCCCATTTTTTTTTCCAACACCAGCGTTGGTGCCTCCACTAAGCCGGAGAAAAATTGCCCCACTGCTTGAGCAAGCTGAATACCAAAAATAGGATGATAATAACGTTCAATATTATCATTTTGTTTTAAGTATTCAGCTTGCAGCTGAAGTCAGGTGGGCGGACTGGAGTCCTCTCAGCACAGGAGGAGGAGTGATGGCTGCACCTAAAGTGTGCATGATGCCTTGGCCAGCAGCGTCTTGGGCCAACCAAAGCGTCATGCTGTATTACAGCCTGGGTGGAGAACTTGCACATCCTGCCAACCCCTGTCTGAGTGCCAAAAGCACAGCACTCAGACCAATCATCACGCTGCTAGGGTAGCGTTGTGATTGGTCAGGGGATTCTGTGAGGCTATGTGCTTCCTGGAGCAATAAGTACTGAGAAACAAGAGGCGGTGGCTGGCGGTCTGCGATGAAGAGGTCAGTGTAATGTATTTTATGATTTTCCCCTCCCTCTTTCCGCCTATCACCCTCCCGCCCTGCCACCCCTGGTCAGTAGCACCTGCTACTGTTCAGCACGTACGTATGCGCTTTTTAATAATTGTCTTTTTACATCGATAAACCTGGAAGCGCAATGACGCGCTAAAGTCCTTAATGAGGAGAAAAAGCATGTGTATGAGCTGGAACATTGTGTATTACTTAACCTTACTAAATTCCATGACGGCGCACTGGCATTTTATATATCTACAATAAAGTGTGAGAATGCACTTAGACTTTGTAATTACTCATGAAAGGATATTAGCAAGAGGAGCACACAGTTTCATTTTTCTTTCAACTAAAACATGAGAGTGCGTATAAGCTCTATAACATTGTACATTTTGAAGTGTCTTCAGCGCCAGGGGCACTCAGTTATCATTTCTTCCAGTATAGCATGGATAAAGTGCTTTGACAATTGTGTTATTTCCTATGAGTTACAATTAGCACAAGGAGCACTTGTATTTTACTTCAAAGGAACCTGGGTTACTAAAAGGGCTATTTGAACTCTCTCTTTTGAAATACTGTTTGAATCACAGATTCTCAGACTCTTTATTCATCTCTTCTTTTGTGGTATGTATGAATGTTAGAATACTATATGATAACTGTATTGTGTGTATATTCATGAAGAGAATGTAACAATAGATAAACTCCTTATGTTTTTCTACTATTTAGTGGAGGTTATTTTCCCGATGTCGATGACTTCAGAGAAAAGAGAGAGAGGGTTTTGCCTTTTACCCACAATGCAAATAGAAATGTTCACAGTCATTGGAATTAGATGACTGAAAGTGAGAAAATTAGAATGCCTTCTTATGGTGTTATTATTTGAGTACCAAAAGAAAGAACACATAAATATTTTCTTTATTTTTGCTTTCAGGTCTCATTCCTTGCTTCTCCCATCCCAATTGCCCTTTCCCTCACTTGAGCGCCCTAATCTTCTGTACCTTTATGGTAATCAGAATTGTGGCTATCGAGAGGTGGACCCACTTGTGCATCGTACTGATCCAGAGGAGCACATGACAAAAATATAGCTACATTTTGAGTTTTGTTTAGAAATATTGTAAATAAGCTCTGGATTAAAGTGTGTTTTTATCCCCCTAAAAATGTCATCAACAAATGACTTGCTGTGCTAAAGTCACCATCTTCCAGCCTTCGGGAACATGCAGAGCAAAATCAAGAAATCGAATTTTGCACCACAGTTTTGGCATTTTTCAAACTATTTCCAGTTTTTGGTGGAAACCAGTGTGAAACCCATGGGTGATCCAGGAAAGCTATAGCGTTCTGAAAAGTAGACAAAATTCCAAATTCAGCAACTGGTCATATGTATGTCGACCCCTCAATGTTTTTTCAAGGAAAACAACTGTTGAAATAAAGAAACATTGAAAATTAGCAGGAAAAAATTGCCATTTGTGACAACATTTTCATCTGTAACATTTCTTCACAACAGCCAACATACAAAAACAATATACAATTATGTCTGGTAGACCCTTCTGGTTGCAGGGATATATAGCATGTGTACGTTCTCCTAGAATCCAAGATACCCAGAGCCAATAACCGAGCTGCACTGTCCAATGGTTTTTCATTGAGTACAGAGTATAGACCATTTCATATGGTAAAGTATGTAGAATGAAAAATGGATATCAAGGCAACCTATGTATTTTTGAAATTCGGACAAGATACAGAGTTTAGGAGTAGTGGTTAATTGTACATCTCTGAATTTGTGCATACCCATACTACTGTATGATTTAGAGGGTATTATTCAAAGGGTCTTCTTTCTTATACACTGGCTTACTTTTGAAAGGTACAAATGCAGCAAAATCTAGTTGGTAATAACAAATGTTTTACTATTCTATGCTCTCATATGCCTTCCAAATTAAATGGTACCTCACTTTCGTTGGGTGGGCATAGTGTCCATAACACAACAGAAATGCATCACATTTTTCCATTCAAAACTGATCCTTTTTATCCAATGTGGGTAGCTGTAGATTTTGGACCCTAGCTCAGCCGGCACCAATGGGAACCCAGAAAATCTATACATTTTTTAAAACTAGACACCTCGGGGTATCCAGAGTGGAGTGACTTGTGTGGCTCTCAACCCGTTTTTTTTACCCAGAATCCCTTGCAAATCCAAACCTTTGACTAGAAAAACACATTTTCCCCTCATTTCTGTGATGTAAAGTTCTGGAATCTGTGGGCAGCCAAAAACTTGCTTCCACCTGGAATTTCCTTGAGTGTCCCAATAAAAATAGTACCTCACTTGTGTGAGTAGGCCTAGTGCTTGTGACAGGACACAGCTCAAAAAACGACATGGACACATCCCATTGTTCCACTGAAAACAGGCCTTTTTTTCTAATGTAGGCAGCTGTAGATTTTGGATCCTACCTCAGTCGCAACCAAGGGAATCCTAGAAAACCTGTACATTTTTTAAAAATAGACACCTGGGGGTATTTAGGGTGGGGTGACTTGCGTAGCTCTCATTAGGTTTCATTACCCAGAATTCCTTGCATATATCAAATTTGTACTAAAAAAACCTTTTCCTCACATTTCTGTGATGGAAAGTTCTAGAATCCAAGGAGAGCCACAAACCTCCTTCCACCTCACATTCCTCTATGACTTCCAATAAAATAGTACTTCACTTGTGTGGGTAGGCCTAGTGCCCACAACAGGAAACAACCCAAAACACAACATGGATGAACCACATTGATCCACTGATAACTTACCCTTTTTTGCCAATTTGGGTAGCTGTAGCTTTTGGACCATAGCTCAGCCGGCACCTACGGAAACCTAGCAATCCTGCACAATTTAAAAACTAGACACCTAGGGGTATCAAATGGTAGAATCTCTTGTGTGGCTCTCACCTGGTTTTTGTACCCAGAATCCCGTGCAAACCCTAAACTTTGACTACAAAAACACATTTACCTAACATTTCTGTAATGGAAAGTTCTAGAATCTGTGGGAAGCCACAAAGGTCCTTCCAACAAGCACTAAGTCTTCTGATAAAAACGGTACCTTCCTTGTGTTCGTAGGGCTAATGCACGCTATAGCAAACAGCCCAAAATCCAACATGGATACCTCACATTATTTCACTCAGAACTGGCCTACGTTTTTTTTGCAAAGTGGGTAGCTGTGGAATTTGGGCCTAGGTCAGCCGGCACCTAGGAAAACTTAGCAAACCAGTACATTTTTTATAACTGTGCACCTAAAGGAATCCAGGATGAGGTGACTTGTGGTGCTCCCACGAGGTTGCTTTACCCAGAATCCTTTGCAAATCTCAAACTTTGACTAAAATTGCACATTTTCCTTGCACTTCTATGACATAATATTCTAGAGTCAGCAGGAATACACAAAATTCCTGCCACCCAGTATTCTCCCACTTGTTCAATTAAAAATACTACATCAGTCTCGCGGAGAGAGTCTCATTGACCTGCCTTTGATATGTGTCTGTCGAGGGCACTAGGCCAAGTCAAGTGTGGCAGCAAGTGGGGGAATTCTGGGTGGGAGGAATCTTGTGGATTTCTGCTAACTCTGAACGTTTGTGGTTTGTCTAGCATTGTGGGTAAGAAAGGCTTTTGTGGTCTGCCCAAGGCAAACAAGTTTGAACTCCCCCGGTTGTCTAGTTTTTGGAAATGTCCTGGTTTTGTAGGGTTCCCCAGGTAGCAGCTGACCCGAGGTCAAAAATTGCAGCCATTCAGCATAGAAGAAGGATGATATTGGGACTTAGCCCACCTCTGCTACACATATGCATAAAAAATAGCAATCAAAATCCAAATTTCCCTTCTTGCCAAAACTATGGGGATGCTTTAATCCCCGGAGGGCGGAAAGACTACTGGAGTCATGTTGGAGAGGGATGCTAGGCCCGGTGTGAGGGCGAGTGGTTAGGCCACCTCCAAATCTTTTAGCAAAAAAAAAACTCCCTGGTGTCTAGTGGGCTTGTACATCTTGATGCCATTTAAAGCTCTTTTGCTCACAATGTACTGCCTAAACAGCAGCTGCCCTTTGTAAAGGATCAAGGACTCATCAATGGATACATTCATTCCAGGAGTATACATCTCTGCAAACCTGGCAGACAAATGCTCGACAACAGGCTCAATTTTGAACAACCTGTCATGGTCTGGATGGGCCAGGGGCCAAGGTAGCAGAATTGTCATTGAAATGCAGCATTCGCTGCAATAGCAAAAACAATTTCTACTCATGTACAGTGCGAAGATGGGAGTTATCCAAACCATATGAGTAGATCAATAGGACTGCACAGTTCGTTTTTACACTAAGCCCATTCTGGGGTAAGGCCCAAAAATATCTTCAACTCCTGAAGTGAAGTGGATGTCCACTGGAGTGCCCTAGAGGGGAGCCCTAGAGTGTCTCCATGCTCCCACAGAAATTGTTTGGCATGCAGATTTGTTTGCTGCACAATTTGCTCAAGGAAGTCAACATCCAAAAGAGATGGCAATAGTCAATTGGAATGTATGACGTTACAACGCATACTTTTACCACGCATACTTTTACAACGCGGTTTTTACCACGCATACCTTTACAACGCATAGCGATTAGAGGTGCTGGATAGTGGTAAGTATAATTTTCTATTCCAACTCCAGTCCCCGTGGACACTAGGGAAGGTGTTGGATAGAAAATTAAACGTATTCCCTATCCTAGAGCGCCCCCCAGCGCAATGCGTTATAATGGTTTGCGTTGTAATGCCAGCGTTGTAATGGTATTGCGTGGTAAAAAATGCGTGGTAAAGGTTGACAAAATTGACAAAAAATGTGCCCAACTGACTTTACATCCATCTTCGCCAGTGAAAGACAGGAAAATGGACGGAACTAAATTGGAGGGCTGCCAAGAGAGCATTCCATCTGTGCTTGCCGCCGCACATGTCTGCTCTCTGAGTTGATCTAACCTCCTACAGCTGTTCCACTGCAGAAACTTTGCTCACCAATAGACAGCACGACTGCTATCCCTATGTCCCTAAAAATCACTGGAAAATGCATTGGTGGATGGAATGCCACCGATTGAAAAATCACTTCCAAATGTTGCTCCATTTTCCTCTCCCTTAGTTGTGGTCTCAGTATCTGCTGCCTCAGTCCCTGATCCTACCTCAGATCTTGTAGTGAAGGCAGGACCTCACTTGCGCACATTGCTATGCTAGCATAGGCTTATTAGAAGTTTAAACGCCATTTTACCTTTTTGCTGCTTTTGCACACGACACTATGGGGTCGATTCCGATCCGGTAAAAAGCGATCCGAATCGTCGTACGGACCGTTTTTTCCCCGTACGAATCGTACCTGTAAACGTCCCGTACGTACGACGAAGTACAATTCGTACCAGGAGCCGTACTCCGTACGAGTCATACAAGACACCGTACGACTCTAATCTCCGTACGATTCTCCCTCGGAACCCGCTGTACGCGGCATCTGTACGGTTCACGGCTGGTTTTTACGACCCAGCAAGTACGATACGTGTCGGGTACGCACCATACGACCCTTTTTCTACGGGAGCTGAAAACAGCCGTAAAAGCAGAGTTCGCTCCGAAACAGGTACCGAACGGCCCCCCCGGTACGGTGCGTACCCCCCATAATCGCAGGGGTACGCACCGTACCCCTGCGATCATGGGGTGTACGAGCCGTACCCCCATTGTACGATCGGGGTACGAGCCGTACCCCATGTACGATCGGTGTACGAGCCGTACCCCCATTGTGCGATCGGTGTACGAGCCGTACCCCCATTGTGCGATCAGTGTACGAGCCGTACCCCCATTGTATGATCGGTGTACGAGCCGTACCCCCATTGTACGATCGGTGTACGAGCTGTACGAGCCGTACCCCCATTGTACGATGGGTGTACGGCTCGTACACCAATCGTAAATGGGGGTACGGCTCGTACACCGATCGTAAATGGGGGTACGGCTCGTACACCGATCGTACATGGGGTACGGCTCGTACACCGATCGTACAATGGGGGTACAGCTCGTACACCCCATGATCGCAGGGGTACGGTGCGTACCCCTGCGATTATGGGGGGTACAGACCGTACGGTGTGTATGTGTTTGTGTGCTTTTCCGTACGACTCGCCCTTACCTGACGTGGACCGTACGAATCGCGTCCTCATACCCCGGTCCGGATCGTACTCGTCGGGTCGTACGGCATGTGTACGAGTCGTACGGTATGTGTACGAGTCGTACGGTATGTGTACGAGTCGTACGGTTCACGGTTTCAGCCTTGCAATACGTACGGATCGCGACGATTCGGACGGATTCACGGAATACGGATCGTACTTCGCGACTCGGACGGATGGGTACGATTCGTACGGAGAGGGCTCCTGATACAAATCGTATGGACGTTTTTTTTTTCCGAATCGGAATCGACCCCTATATGTTACTGTTGTTGTACGTTAGGCTGTGTGAATTGCTTCACATGAGAATGGCTTGTTTTCAATGTCCCTAGACTTACATCTCGACCTTAGTCTGCACAGTGAGTGCTGAAGCCTCCAAGGTTATCATAACAATGTTAGGTGTTTTTCGGGTTGATCGGCTCATGCTCTGGATATAACACGCACGCAGCTGCAGAGCTATTGCAGATCCTGATATGATTCACTTCTGCTGATCCTGGAGGTATGGGGTTCCAAATTCAAGCCTACGAGACCTTCTAATATTATAAAAAACATAGATCCTAGCTAGGGAAGGTGGTATACAAGGCAGTATTGTATCTGCTTCCACCATCATTATAATATGATTTCTCCTTTTGTGTTTTATGGAAGTGGAACAGTGCTGATCGTAATATTTTTAATCATATGCCTGCTTATGCTCGCAAAAATTCTGCATCTTAGAGCACGTCGTTAAAATAAATATTTTAATCTTTATCGTGTCTCTTTTTCCATGCTGTGGACTTGTATGATAATATAACGAAAGAGTGTTTTTGATTCCCACCATTCCTGAAAGTAACCTAAGTCGCATGTTCTGGGTTGTCTAATCATTGGTATCTTTGCTATAGGACGAAGAGCTAATGTGACTTTGATGCTAGTCGGTTAGGGGTTCTAGGTACTGGGGTGAGTTTTTGGTCCACCACCATTCACTGATGTCCTGGGTCTCTGTGCACAGTTCTGTGTATGAACAGAATCCCTGCAACATGGCGCACCTAATGTAGTTGTCTTATTTTTGAGACAATCGAGTAGTGCTTATATCTGTCCATGACATTCTCATTATTGTTTCCGGTTGACGGTAGTGACGGATTTACCTGCCTATAGTTTCATAGGTTTACTACCCTTTGTGCTACAATTCTTTCGCATTGTACTTCACTCCTGTGTCCTAATGGGTGACGTTGAAATACACCAGCATAATCAGATGGCTGTCCGCAATCATTTGCAGACGTATGCCGTCCCCTTAGAGGGCATGGCGATAGTTTTTGTGGTGAGTGCTGAAGCGGCATACCTGTTTGAGATTTTCTACTCATGGGTTACATTCCCTGCGGTGAATGCAGATAGTAAAACTTTTCATGCCTACACTACCACTGCCGTGCCTTTGAAGTATACTCCATATAGGACACTGGAGATTCCAATTACTGCTTGGCAGCATCGAGTTTGGTTTAATGGTGCCCTTCCCCACTCCGTATTGGTGGTTCGGTTAGGTCCTTTGTCCATCCCTGGAGCCACTTGGCCTGCTTTGGCCAGGTTTACTCTGCACCCGCTTTACTTGGCAGTTCCCGTTGGGTAACTAACAGACCTTTATACCTCTGCTGTAGGGGTTGTTAGGGCTTTAGCGCATTACGTTTCCCACCACATCCAGGTAGGGCCGTCTGGCACTGCAGCGCATCCAGCTGGACTGGCCGGGATGAAAATTAATCCCGTCATGGTTAATTCGATCATGGGCAAGTGGCCCCAAGATAAGGATGATTTACCTTTTTGGCTTGCTGAGAAATATGACCAGCTGGAGGCAGTATTTCCTAATATGACTCCTGTTGAGAAGCACTGGATTCTAATGATAAGTTTGCAGAAAGACTTAATAACAGAGGTCCCTGATTGTGAGACCTGGGGTAAAATATTTGCAGCAGTCTTTACTAAGTGCTTCGGCACATCGTCCATGGCTGTCCTACCCTCCGTCATTAAGCGTGTCCAAGATGAACACGGAGCGGACGCGGCTGTTGAATTGGGAATGAGACTGGTTGGAGCGTTTGAGGTTGTTTCCGATCTCGTTCTTGCTAATGTTAAGGGAGATGCAGTGAACTTCCAGGTGTCTAGGGCCAGATGTAGGTGTCAAAATACCGATTTTTGGCCGTTTCCGACCGGTATTTTGACATTTGTATGTAGGGGCACTGTAAACCTGCAGATTCGGTAATTTTACCGAATCTGTAATTTTATCAAATCGGTAAAATTACCGACCGGTAAAATTACCGAATCTGTATTTTCCTATGTAGGTAGCACTTCTAACAGTGCTACAGGGCCTTTAGAATTCGTTATTTACCATGTAATACAATCGCATTGTAAATAACGATTTCTTGTGTACATGCACATCTGTGCATGTACACCTGTGTCATGTGGCACACAGACATGCCCTAAGTACATGTATGTGTGTCACATGGCGCACAAGCCAGTTACAGGGGTGCAACAGGGTGTCAAAGTGACACCCTGTCCCCCTTCTAAATTCGATATTTTTACCGAATCGGTAATTACCGAATCCGTAACTGCCATTGAATCCTATGGGCTTCAAGGCCCATAGGAATCAATGGCAAATTCGGTAAATACCCAATCATACCGATTCGGTATTTGTTGCCGATTTTCTACCTAACTTTGAATTACCGATTCATGCATACCGAATCGGTAAAATTCGGTATTTATGAATCAGTAATTCACATTTACCTACATCTAGGCCCTAATGCTTTGCGTGATGTCCTCTAGGCTGGTAAGCACCGGCAGTTACCGAAAATCATTGTTGATGCTTATAAAACCATCGGCCGCAATTGTCTGGTTGTTAAGCCTTTTGCTAAAAAAGCAGCGCAAAAGCAAAATAAGGTGGCGACTTCTGATAAAGATGAACGCACCACTTTTCCAAAGCAGAATTGGAATAAGAATAGAAAATGGGAAAAAGCAACAGAAACAGGGGTCACGTACTTCTTTGTCAATACCGGAGTCTACTGAGAGCACATATGATATGCGCGACTGCGCTAATATTAAGTCACCTGACCGTTTTCAGATTCCTGATCAACGTTCTCTTCGTTCTTTGCAGGATTCATCGGTCTCACCCACCGGTGGAGGAGACCGCGGCAGAGGTCGGGGTGCCCAGCATAGCAGAGAGCAGCCGCACAAGACAGAGGGTAAAGGCAAGCAAGACGACTCTCAACGTCAAAGAGACCAGTTTCAGAAGAAGAATGTTGCCGCTTTAACAGTGAGGTATGCCACGGATAGTGAGAACACAGCTTCAGAATCTGACATGGGCGCTGACGCTGCTAAACAGCGCAGCGGAAATTACAGTAGTGTGGGTAGCATTGCGTCCATTTCTGAAGATGACAGCAACTGACACGTTCGTTGCTGTTGAGACGGCTGACACTAGAGTGGCTCCCCCTGAACGTCGTTATGAAATAGTCCTTTTAATTGAAGGTGACATACAACGTACTATAAAAGGGGTATTTTGGGAAAATCTGACTACAACCTATGACATTTTGTTAGCGGAGGCTGATTGGCCCCCATCCTTCATTCTGTCCGCTCCGCAAGGGGAGGAGGTAATCCTCCCTGCTTACGGGCACACAGTGCTGAAGGAGCAGGCCCTGAATTTTGAAGAAGAGGGGGCTAAGGTGCTTGCACCAGCGTTGTACCGTACTCAATGTGAATGGGACAAATTTTCCCTGAGACATGAGATACCATTGCGGTCTATGCCACAGCCTCAACCCCAATATCCCATGCGACGTGAAGCGAAAGCTCCCTTGGCAGAAATCCTTGAACAATTGGAATATCAGGGTGTGATTGAAACGTGTGTGTCTCCGATGAATACTCCTCTTTTTACTGTGACCAAGCCTGATGGATCGTCCCGCCTAGTTTTGGATTAGCGGCACTTGAACTCTCATTGTCGGACCTGCGTGGTACTGAATACTCACAGTTCAGCCCTTGTGGATAGTCATGTGCGTAAATGGTTTAAGACCACACTTGACATATCCAATGGCTTTTTTAGCCATAATCTGTCCTCTATTAGTTGTCAATGGACAGCTTTCACCTGTGGCGGTAAACAAAAACAGTTCCGAAGATTAGCTATGGGTTATAAGAACAGTCCAGGCTTCTTTACCGCTCACATAGTCTCTCTTTTGAAGAGACTCAACCCTGATGCATGTTTGTATGTTGATGACATTTATATCACAGATGACGAATTATGGCCACATCTGTGTCGCATTGACTGCATCATTTGTATGTTTGCGGACTTCGGTTACAAATTTAACTTTGTAAAATCACACATTGCAGAGTACACAGTGTTGTTCCTGAGCTACGAGCTCAACAATGAAGGTCAAGGTTTAGCACCTCTCTTCCTGGAGAAATGCGCACAGCTGCGAGCTCTGACAACTCTGAAAAAACTACAATCTTTACGGGTCTTTTTTAACTTCGGGTGTACTTATATTCCTGATTATGCCCAGAATATCAAGCCTCTTTACGCCTTAGTACAACCTACTTTCACCAAATCTTGCTGGCTGTCTGAACATTCTGCAATTTTGCGATCTTTGCAGTCTGATCTTCTTGAATCTAAATACTTACCACATCAACCTGGTCATAAGAATTGTGCCTGGGGTGATGGGTTTCATGTACCTGATTTTTAATGAGGGTGACACAGTCCCTATTGCTTACAAGTCACACTTGTACACTTCAGCTGAAATGCAGTTTTCCACTGTGGAAAAAGTTTTGACTGCAATGCAGATGGTGATTCTGAAAGAACAGGCACTGTCACAGGGGAAACGCATGTTGGATGTTACACCGTATCCTGCCTTGGAGGCAGTGACGAAAGCCAGTGTACCGAATTCAAAAGCTTTGCACCCGAGGTGGATACAATGGTCCACGTCCTTCACAACTCCAGATGTCACGTTTATCTTTGATTCCTCTTTGCAAACTCAAGAGATTCCTTGCAGTATGAATTTGTTCATCCAGCTCCTCTGACCATGTACCCGCTGGAGGATTTCCATTGTATCATTTACACAGACGGATCGGCGCAGCTGATGACGGATTCAAAACATTCGTATTCAGTGGCCTGCGCAATAGTCGTTGGTACAATGGGGAATAGAGAGTTCAAGTCCGATGTTGTGCATACACAGGCAATAGGGGACTGTACCGCCCAATTGGCAGAGCTACGTGCTCTGGTGCTTGCACTGGAGTAAATTGACCCTTGTGTGACTACTCTTATTGTAAGTGACTCTTACTACTGTGTTCAGTCTTACAATGACAATTTATTCTTTTGGACTCAGAATGACTATCGTGATTCCAAAGGTAGCACGATTAAACACAAAATGCTATGGGTTCGAGTTGCAGAACTTAAAGAACGTCTGCCACTCGTGTTTGTAACTCATACTCTCGGTCACCAACGCGTGGGGGTACACGCTGTTGGTAACTGTCTTGTTGATGAAGCAGCAAAGACCGCAGTTGCAACATACTTAGTAGCAGCATTTACACGTTCATAAAGTAAGATTGATGATGACATCTTGGCAGCTATTGCCGCAACAGAGAAGGGAGGTAATTACCCTAGAGGTTTCCCTTCTGAATACTTTTATCTTTTAAGTCCTGATAAAGTTCCCTATGTGAGAATTAACAAAGTTGGTGACAGGTTGATCCCTTACGCGGACCGCAGGTAGTCTTTGATAACAGCGGCTCAGGAGGGCATGGCCTTGGCTCACGCCGGCGTGTCACCTACTGTATCTCTTTTACATCAGCATTACTGGTGGCATGGATTGTACAAACAGATGCGTGATTATGTCCTTCATTGTGACATATGCCAGCAGATTAAACCTTCAACTGCTGCGCGCCTGCCCCAGACACAGTTGTACATATCTAATAAACCACTTGGGTGTATTTATTTAGATCACTGTGTACCTTTCTCCTCTGATACTGTGCATAAGTGCATCTTAGTTGCAGTTGATTCGTGCACACGCTTTGTTTGGGTGTGGCCACAAAGGAGTACTGATGCCCGCACTGTCATCAGGGATTTGCATGTCTTTGCGGGAATTATTGCATGTGGCACCATACATTCGGACCAGGGTCCAGCATTTGCCTCTAAGGTGTACAAGGATGCCATGGGTTCATTGGGGGTCCAAGTCAAATTTTAATCTCCATGCAGGGCTGATGTGTTGTGTTGTGGGGCGAATGAACCATGACTTAAAGCAATCCTTGACAGCAAGGGTTTTAGGTACAGGCCGGAACTGGCTAGCCCATCTCTATAGCATACAGCGTGCACTTAATAATCTCCCTAGAAGGTCTCTGGGAGGGTGGACCCCATACGAAATGCTCTTTGGCATCAAAATGTGTGTTCCGGACATTGAGGGTCTAGATATGGCGCCGTCTGCCGCATCCTTTGACGTAGATGAACATTCTGCTGTTTTACAGAATCTACAAAAGACCAGAGACAGTCTTTCAAAGGAACATTTGCCATCCACATCTGATGCTGCTCTTCAGATTCCGGTAGTTGGCTGGCTACCCCGAGTTGGTGCTCTGGTCCTTGAGAAGGTGGAGAACAAGAAGGAGTTTGGCCCCTCATATCGTGCACCAGTTTCTGTGCTTGGCATGCAGGGTACAAGAACAGTCATTTTACCTCCACTTCCTGGTCGCAAGGAAAACAGGTACATCTCCACTGACAATGTCAAATTACACCTAGTAGCCGATTCTTCTTAGTATGACTCCAGCGGTCTCTTGTCCAGCAATGCTGAGAAATTCTGTTTTGGCTCGGGCAGTTAACACCAGGCCTGACGTTGAAATCGAGATGCCTACAGTTGCAAGTCCTTTATTGAGTTCACTGGCTGGTGATCCACTTAATGATACTAAGTATACCTACCCTACAGACTTGTCGATGCCTGATTTGCAAACATCTGCAGTTAACCAGTCACGCTTTTCATTTGACACTGACTCTGTTACATCAGTCCCCATCAAACATTTCGATTTTTGCTGTTTGGTTTAAGAAACATTTTTTGATACCACCATGGACTTACATTTGGCTGGTGCTTTTTTCTATTTTTTTATTCATGTTGATTGGATTTGTGATATATTTTTTCCGTTTTGTAAATGAACACTATGTTGAAGAAAGAACTTCAATTAGACTAATTGATGGAACTTTGGCACCCCACTCCTCATCGCACATCACGAAGAGGGACCAGACTTTTGTTAACATCACGGCTTGGTTCGTTTTAGATGGGATTGTCTGGGATTCTGTAAAATTTCAAATCCACGGCCCCACAGAGGTTATTAACACCTTCCATGCGGCTGCGATTTTGCGGAAGTGCGGCACATCCGCAAAACGGGCGGGGCCGCGTCGGCCATTGGCCGAAGGCAGTACCAGCGAGGTAGTGCTGCCGTCGGCAGCATGGAAGGGGTTAATGTTCCCAATGTACTACGTGTTTCAATGGGGGATGTGGTTAAACAAAATATACGCTCTGACGATTGGGATGTACAGGCCGTAAGACTCTGTTTTCCGATTTGAAATAATATGCTGCTTTTGATGCTGAAGATTTGTATTTAGACTCAGCCAACTAT
This sequence comes from Lissotriton helveticus, assembly GCF_964261635.1. NCBI lineage: Eukaryota > Metazoa > Chordata > Amphibia > Caudata > Salamandridae > Lissotriton > Lissotriton helveticus. Next base: position 867,466,334 of record NC_136059.1, read on the forward strand.
GCTGATTTATTTTGTCACCAACATTATGGCAATCATTTTCTGCACAAAGCAAACACATTTAGAAATGTGGTTAATTACACACAATGGGAACATTGTCCGGCTCCCGTTGAAGGCAGCTCAAAAACTCTTTGGCAAAAAGTTTACTTATTTTACTGATTTTAATCAATCTAATCCTGATGCATTTTATTTTAAGATGATTGGCAAGTCCTCTTCCAAAGTTATACTTACCCACACTAAATTACTATATTCTAAGTCCTTTCTTGACCAATTAGCAGTAGGGGGCTATAAACTGTGGAAATATACTATTGATCTTAAATCTGTTTGGGGTTCTAAAGGCTGGCAGGTACAAGACACTGAGGCTTTGCATCGAGAAGGCCTCATCCCAAACCATATGTTGTTTTTGAATTCTACAATTTCACAGACAACCTGCTTTGGATTGGCTACGTTAAAAAAATGAGAGGCTCCCTCTCTTCCTGATTTAGGAGAATACCATACATGGTATAATCACACTGATTTGTCCCTTAGTGAATTACAGTCTCTGTTACTGAATTTGACTTTTAACATTTCCAGTTTTGATTCCCAAGGTTGGTTGTTATGGCAAAAAAGTTCTGATTTAAGCCAACATTGTTTCCTGGTTCTGTCCCCTGGCTATACACAGGTGAGGGTGGATCACTTTTTTTAAAGTGATCATTCTGTTACTAACTATTCATTAGGCAAGCTATGTCAGAACTGGCTCTAACATTTCACCTTAGCATCAGTTAAACTCCATCTGTCCAAATTAACTGAAGATGTTGATCTGAATGACTTTTTTTAAATGCCTTGTGGGAGGCAGATCGAAAGATGGGTATATGCTGTTTACAATGAGGTCTGGAAACTGTCTCAAATTGAAGCGTCGTCTAGGTTACACAAAATAGATCAAGCAAATTTAGAAAAAGTGCTTGCAGCATTAACATCCTTTCTTCTCGAATATACACATTGGACAATATTGTATTATCTGTTGTTGATATTGTACAGGTTGAAGTGTCTATTTTGTATCATGATCAAAATTAATTACGTTCCATTATGCAATTTGCTTGGACATTGCCAATGTTGAAGGCTGGTAAAGTGCCTTGGGACTACACTTTTGCATATTGAAAAGTTAGAACCATTGCCTTTTTCTGTTGCTGAATATAATTCAGCAGTATGGCTCATTCATGGGTTAATAACATTGCCTTTTCCACTATTTAAATTCGATTCATGTATGAAATACTATGCCATAGGCAGATATGAACGTTTAAGTAGCGCTTATCTCCATGAAGCTTGGTCTCTGCCATTTACCTATAGGTGCCTGAGGGAAGGTAAAGAAGTTTATCTGAAAGGTGAAGATTGCACTTCCACACCTGATCACTCATTAGTTTGCAGGAACATCCAATTGCACGGCTCTTGTAATTCTGACACCCCGAATTTAGCGTGCATTTTAAAAGGAAATCCTGTCCCGGCCATAACTCCGACTTTCACGTTGCTAGCAAACGGTAGGTATTTACTTTCAAATGAAGATTGCTGTGGTATGCTGGCAGGTATTCCGTACCTTGTGACTGTCTCCCAACGTGTAGTTAGTTGCAAAAATGTGCTATTCCCTCCTCCGCATGGGAAGCTCGATGTATCCATCTGGCCTTCCATTCCGACATTGAAAGCAGAGTTCAACAAGATGAGTCGAATAAGGGCTCTATTGTCTCAAAAAAATGCGCCCTTACTTCTTCGCGTGAAACTTTCGTCCTTCACGTGGCAAACACTCGCACCGAGGTGCATGCCCTTTTGAATACTGGTCTTTCCCTGCATTTCGGTGCCTTGATTCATACTATCTTTGATACCTCGTCGACCACCGGCTTGGCGCACTTTTTTAAAATTGTGAGTTCTGGCCTTGTGACTTTATTCCAAACTATATTTGGTGAGATACCGGCATTTTTCATTCTATTTTTTCCAGCCTCTTCGGCGGATTACTGTTAATTCTCGCCTTGGCTGCCGGTATACTGCTGCTGATTTGCTTGGTCAAAAACGGCTGCACAATCTGTGTACCACGACAACCTGCCCCTACCTCAGATCTGTCCTCATGAACCTGAGTTTTCGCCTAGGCGGCAGTCAGCCACTGAGACGCCATCTCTGCTGGCTATAATCTTCCTTCTAAACTTCTGTCCTACGTAGAAGGCAGATGTTTTATTCTAAATTGTTTATAAATTTAGATAGCCCAGCACCACAAATCAGTAAGTGTATAACAGACTTCATTCATGACATTTTAATGCAGATTTTATGTATAGTTCAAAGATTCCATCACATTTGATTAGAAGAGACTTCTTTATTCACATTCTTCTTCTTTTATTTTTTTATTTTTTTAATTCTCTTGTTCACTTCGAATGTAGCCAATGAATTCCCTCACTACAGACTCCTTTAGTGCTTTAGGATGGATCCTTCTTAGTAAGACAATGTAAAATCATCATGAACATGATTGTACACCGATTTTCTCCGGGGTTAGTTTTTCATTGAATCTTCCGGAATTAACTATGAAAATGCCATTCAATGTGACATGTCCTGTGGTTGAAGGGTTCCAGCATAAATTAGTAATTTGATAGATTGTGGTGACAACTCTTAGGGCCCGATTCTTCTGCATGTTGGAAAGCTTCCAGACCAAATTGGTTTGGAAATGGTTTCCAACCCACTCGGATCGGGAGAGTCCGTCCGACGGAGTATGATGCATCTGGATGCTTCCCGATACGATTTTATTGGAGTTCCATTGACTTCAATGGGAGCATATGTTCCTAACCGCATCATAATTGGGCCATCGATCGGTAAGAAATGTTCCCGATCCGATTTAGAAGGAGCAAATGCAGTTAGGAAGTCTTCCTAACGGCATCAGAATCAGGCCCTAGGTGTGAATGTTTTCTAAGGCCCTTAATAGTGATTTTCTATTTTTTGAAGATTAAGATTTTGTGAATCTCGTGTGTCTATTTACTCACAAACAGGAAGCTAATCCTGCGGTGTGTTCACAGCAAAGTTTCTGTAATGGCATGTTCACAGTTAATTCCAGAGGATTCAATGAAAAACTAACTCTGGAGAAAATCAATCCTCTATTATTCAAAATCAGTCAGTCGGTATGTTCATCTTTGAAATGTGTGCAGCAGTAAATAAACAGCAACTAACTTTTTGTGATTGTGCGGGTTCACCGGAGGCACAAAAAAAGACAAAAGAAAGACACAGTATTACTTCACTTTGCCAAAAACCCGATTCCATAGCATACATTCGTCATGGCTTATGCAAAACTTTATTGTTCGGGGATATGCTGAGCCACTGCCGGTATAAAAGTCATTTCCAGAAGCTACAAATCTACCTTTGATCTCAAGAAGCACACATTGACATGGTAGCCCCTGACACTTTGTGCACAGGTGAAACTCACATTGGTATCAGCATTAACTAAATTATGCAGCATAATGCAGCACTTTTTAAAGTATTACTTCATTATGTTTTAGATTTGTAAACTTGGAACCATGTTAATACTATCGGGCAAAACATTTCCACTCATTAGTACAAGTTTAGCAATCAAACGCAGCAATAAGCAACTGAAAAATGACCAGTCAATTTTTGCGCAGTACATTTCACTGCATGAACACATATATACTGCATACAGAATAGATTTGTGAGAGGCATCATTGTAAAGGGGAGATTCTCCCCTTTCCATTGACGGCTTCCACAGACATGTGGAGGAATCTGAAGGGGAGAAAGCCCCACCTGATGTGGGACCAGTTTTTTTACCTGCTTCTTTTCCTCTCCAGGTGGGGGTTTGTGATGTCAGAGCATTTCGGAGCTAGCTGACATGATTGATGGATGGGAGGGGTGGCGGGGGCTGATGCAGAAGCGATTCCACTTCTCTCTCCCACTTTAATAAAAAATAAATCCTCTGGTGTATGCACAGGAGGATCCGTTTCTGCCTACCCTGTGTCAGCCAATTGCTGACAAACACAATGGTGAGGGAGTGCGGGAGTCGGTCATTGGCTGACACCCACACCTAAAGGGTTAAAGAAAATATATTCTTTCATTATTTGTTAATCTTAATACATTTTTTATTGAGAATTAATTATGTATATCTTTAAATAATTAATTGTTTAATATTGAAAAGATTTGTTTTATTTATAATTTATTGTTGCATGCTTCTAATGTGTTCACTCATGAAATAAATGTTTTTTATTTGTATAGTTTTTTTAATTTAGGTAACTCTCACTACTCCCTTTATGGGGTCAGGGTCGCCAGCGGGTTTGCTGTGCTTGCATTGTGACTTCCATCCCTGTGTATTCCCTCAATCTGTGTTGGGATGCGCCTATTGCCCAGGACTGGCCACTTCCTTTTACTTTCAATATGTTGTCCCAATTTCCTTTGCAGACTTAGGATGAGCAATCATGGATTTACCTGTAGCCTCTGATACGTTACTGGATTCCTTCCACACTGGAAGTCAAGCCACCTTAGTTCTACTTCACTGTAATGAGTTTGACTGCAGTCTGTGGCATATTTTCAATGGTTATAGGTGTTGTACCCCTTTTCCCTAAACTGCATATACTATAAGCAACTCTGATGGCAATTACTTAACTCCTGTTTACCCCTAGAAGTTCCATTTTCCCTACCTCTGTAGGTTGTGTAAGTCCAATAGAAGTGTGATTTCACTGGCACAGGTCTTCATTTACACCTTAAACCGTCTTTTTTCTATCTTCATCAACAACGTGTACTTTCTTTCACAGGCTTGTCTGGAATACATTTGTGATCCTGTCAAGTATTAAACATTACTATTGCCCTCTTAGAGAATATCAGAAAAGCTGTAACCCTCTACTCTTGATCCAACTGTAGTGATGGATTTTTTTGCAATTCACCACATTCACAACCAATCACACATTGCTGGAACATGTAGGCTAACTGTAGACATGGGGAATGGTGAATCAGATAAGAGAGAAAACAGAGACACTGCGGGCCTATTAGGAAACTGCACTTTATAGTATGCTTAGTAGTACTACTCATGTATTACAGAATGTTATCCACAAACCTAATGGTTGGAGAAGTCTGCCTCCACTATTTTTATTTGCCAAGGCTTCAGTCCCAGTTAAGTGTACAGGATATTTGCACAAATAATTAAAGATTATAGTGGTAAATATTAGTGGCAACAAGGGGAGTTGGAGGAAAAAAGGAGAATACTTAGTATTAAATCAAAGGGAATTAAGGAGAGGCAAGTAGAAGCTTAGGTAGGGGTGAGGAGAAGTAGGCATGCAGCAGAAATAAACACACAAAAGTTAATGAGAGAAATGCTTGCAATTATGCTGACCACTGGCAATTGCTCAGCATGGCATTGCAACCCATCTGTTACAGGACATATAGCATGTGCTCAGTGCTAAGGGACACTGTTTCTGGATATGCCTCACAGGTTTATTGGCTGCATGGTTATTTAATATATTAGGGCCCCAATCCTCTGGTCATTCTTCATATTTACATTTCATGCCTCCCAACGTTTTTGGGGCCCCACCTCTCACATTGTTATTAGGCCTCCTCCACTCTCCACAGCCTAAACACCTACCCGATTTGTCTAATGTGCAAGACCCAAATTCCCGCAAGATCTCGTGTCCATAGGAGATTTGGTGGCCATCTCTGGTGCAGGTCAATAAATACCACACTTAGGGGCCCATTTATGTGAGGATGGCGGGCGGATTGCCGCCCGCCATCCTCACATAAATGTTCCCCCGCCATATTAGTATGGCGGGGGAGACCGCGGCGGACGGAAAGTCCGTCTGCCGCTTTTCCGCCCCAGTCGACTTGCGGCGGAAAAGGTTTAATATGGTGGCGGTGTCTATCAGACACCGCCGCCATATTATAATGGGCTTAGTTAGATGCCTTTCCGTGGCGGCAATGCCGCCACAGAAAGGAATGCGGTCTTTACTCTGGGGGCTCCCTGTGGGCCCCCAGAGTGAAGGAGAGGTGGGGGTGCACACGGGGGTACCTGTGGTACCCCCCATCATTTGCATACACGAAGCGGCAGGCACCGCACGGTATGCATACTTGCAAATGCATCCATGCATTTTTAGCATTGTGGTGGGCGGTGCTAAGAGCACCGCCCGCCACAATGTTAAAAATGAGGGATGCACCTGCCACTGTGGCGGGCGCAACCTAATCCCCACCACGGGACCCCCGCCCTTATGGCGGGCGGTCCCAATCCCAGTGAGGATGGCGGGCAGGCAAAGTCCGCCCGCCATCCTAATGACCCCCTAAGTTGGCAAGGCTTTGCTTGGCTTCAAGCGCTCCTGCCTGAAAAAACCTCAAACTCCAAAGCTCAGAAACTAACCTCAACCTTCTCCTTATCACCAGTACAGTTGTTCCTGTCCTACTCCTTTTCCTTGCCTATGCCTTTTGAGGTGATTTGGCTCCACACAGCTGTGAAAAATGCAACGTCAATGCGACACACAAGGTGTGAGTATGTGAAAAAAGAAGATCAAGTAAACAGATTCGTGCACCATTCCTGAAATCCTAAAAACTATAGTCGACATTTACTAAGATTTTGCACTGCAGCACCAGGAAAAATTATTTTGGGCATTTACTAAGCAATGCAAAGCCACTTTGCGTGGTTTAGTAAAAATGCAAAAGTAATTTGAGATATTGTGGCCAAAGGTAAAGCTTCCTTGCGCTACAGTAAGATTTTGGTTTGCACACCTCCCAGGTTTTTAAGTATGAGCAACTGCGACATGCCTGGCAGGCGGAGTGCTCGCTATCCTCCTCACTACCGGAGTATGCTCCACTGGAAGGGTGTTTACTGCAGGAACACGTACTCACCAGGTCAGTATCGTGGGAACTGAATCTGGGTACTCTTGAGAATATTGACTGGGAAGCAGCCCTAATGCACCATCGGGAAGTGGCCATTAAATCATTCAATATAAAATACTACACAGACCCTACTACGGTAGAGCCCGGCTTCATCGTATGGGCCGTGCCAGTGACCTGAATTGTTTACGATGTGGCCAGACACAGGGAGACTTTATCATACCATTTGGAGCTGCCCCGACATACAGACATACTGGGAAATGGTGCTGGGGGAACTGAGCAAGGTTTTGTAAGAGACATTGCCGCCAAACCCAAAATTCGCATTGCTGAGCATACCCGGGGATGAAGATTTGGGCCGTCCGCAGCGCATCTTCGCCATGTTGGCTCTGTTGGTAGCGAAATGGGACTTAGCCAGGGCATGGGGGGCGGTGACAACTCCTGAGCTCCGAGAATGGAAGGTGGGAATGGACATGTGCATGGCAGCAGAGAGAATAACATACAAAGCAAAAGGCTGCCCGCGAAAATTCCGCAGGGTGTGTGGCAAATGGAGGCAAAATTAAGGGCTAGATGGAGGACTGGGCGATGGTTAGTTGTCTTTTACAGGGTCACTGCACTTCCCTTTATCTACGATGGCTACGATGGTGTGCTGGTTTGTCCCACTTTGGAGGGGGAAAACACTTGGGAGGCTTAAGTGAAGAACAGTGAGCGGGTGGGAACAACAGGTGAACGTTGCCCAAAGGGGGTAAGATGTGGGAGCTTATGCAATGTGGATTCGATATGTACATTTATGCACAACTGTAACCAAATGTGACATGTTTCTTTTTTTTTTTTTTGACCCAAAATGCTAATAAAAATATTTAAAAAAATAAAAATGCTATTGTTGGGGGGCTTTGTTAAAATAATTTTAATTCATAGCTATATTTTTTAATTAAAGAAGTATATTATACTCATTTACTTTTTTTTATTTAGTTTGATGAGCAAATGTGATTACATATTTTGCTTTTATTTTTCAATTCTAGATGATTAATAATTATTTTATGTCAATTTACTTTTTTATTTTACATTAAAATATCTTTAATATGCTTTATCCTTTTAAAATGTTACAATTTGCCCCATACTTTATCAAAGGGTGAGCCACGCCCCAGTAGTGAAAACCTTTGCTTACATGTAAAATGTATGAGTAGCAACATTTCACTTGCAAATCCAGGTGTAGGAGGCCTCACTAGAGAGAGGAAACATGTAAGTCTGTACCAAGTATTACATTTATACTCAGACATAGTGAATAGCAAAATTACTTCTAGATGTAGTAGACATTTTACATGTGAGTGAATTTACTACTATCAATTTACCATTATGAAAAAGTTCCTGAATGTCGTCACTTTGGCTTATCACACTGCTGAGTACTATGGACCATGGATTGTTGTGGATATCCAACTGGATATTGTTTCCTCTCTGCCCCAGTGGGGCAGAGAGGAAACAAAGGAGGCCCTACAGGGCCGCCGGGCGGTGACGTAGGGAGGGGGAGGGGCAGGGTGGGGGGTTGTAATCTATGGATTACGGACTTTAACAGGTAAGTAAACATATAAATTAATAAAACGAATTTCGTTGTGTGCACTGCATCACCAAATGCGATGCAGTGCGCGCAACGAAATTCGTAGGGGCACTTTCCATGTGGCAACTGCGCAACCTGTCACCTGACCAAAAAAATCAAGCAGCTGACTTTTGCTAATGGGACAAAATGGGATCAGCGAAAATTGACCAATTGCAACAGCAAGAACGTAATCTACATGATTGTGTGCCCCTGTAACCTCGAATACATTGGCATGACCACCAGAGCCGTGAAAACACGACTTAATGAACATAAGAGCAACATTCGCTGCAAGAAGAGTACCACTAAGATGGCTTCACACTTCCTAGAGATGCAGCACAGCGTCAATGATATCAGGTGGACAGTAATAGAACAATTACCCTCTGAACATGGTCTTTTTGAGAAAGAACAACGATGGGTGTTCCGCCTCGGAACTCACGTCACAGGTCTGAACGATGACATCCCCTGGGGCCAACTCAACATCTTAGCCACAGACATAGGAAAAGAAATCCCAATCTTACTGAGCAAGATATAATATAATTGGGCCTTTTTTCAAAATGTATTATCCCCCTTTAAATATTAATTTAAATATTAATAAAAATACTGTTGAGTCCTACCCAAGTACTGACATTCCATAGTAATCATGTCTTGGAAAGAAAACCGAGTAGTATAATAAATAGGAGGGCTTTGTACAACCGACTGACATTCTGCCGGTTTTTCTATTTTACATGCCTCATAGCTAACAGTGTAGAAACCCAGGCAACTATTTCGGAACGTCATCGGGCAGGCTACACAGACCCGATAAGACAGTATTGTTTGAGGACTATATCGAACCATGTGAGCGAGCACGAACACTTTACTAGCAATACACCAAAACAGTAGTAAGATCAGTGTCAGTATAACCGTTTCTCAGGCATGCGCAATAGAACGAAGCGCTTCAGAACACAACACGTATGCGCTCCCCTTTCCCTACGGGCGCGCATGGGCAGACATGACTAAAGCGATGAGACTTGCATAAGGACCGGGAAACCAAATAAGGACACATCCGTTAAACTCAATTGCCAATTATTCAATAATCGGCAGAACACTAGTGGTATAAAAGAGCATTAGGCAGCACCTCGGCACAACCAACGGAGCCGGCGTAAGGGGCAGCCAAGAGGGATTCTCCTCAGAGACTCGTTAGTATGACAACCGCATATGAACCTACCGCCTCTACGAATATGTAAGTACCGGGCAAAATAGTAAATCTCTTCATTCCTCACAGGCAGCAAGGAAGCACGAGGAACCCCTACGTTTCTCACGGTCTCATGGGGCAACAGACTCCCGAAAAAACAGTATGTTATGCCCACTGTGCCACTGTGACCCTCACAGAGATTTCCCGATATGTACATTGCCCACTCTAACCACAGGAGCTAATGACACCCCATATTCGCCCAAAATTAGAGTGTGTGATTTATGTTCTATGTATGTTTGTCCAGTGAGTGTCTTTTTCTTATAACTTTCACAACAGGCACGTTTTCACATGTAGAATGACACCAACATGTCTAGGAATCCGAGCCGCACTCTTTCTGACTGTATCCACAGGTCGCTGTACCTATGGTTTTTAACACCATCGCTGCTATTGCTATTTTTCCCCTGTGCTGGCCCATAATAGAAATGGGTGTGTTCATGTCGAGCTCAGCTCGTCATGCGCACAGCTCAACCGTGCCTCATGACGAGCTGAGCTCGTCATGAGCATGGAAGGGGTTAAGGAATGGACCACCTGAAAACATTTTTGTCCCTTTCCTTTACAGGTCAGCAAAATAGCGGACATCTAGTAGGTACATTGTATTACCTGCATTGTATTACCTGCACTTGTAAATCTCAGTAATACATTCTGAAAAAGTAGAAAAACGGGAGTAAGGTGGGCATTTGTGTACCCCAGTCCTGAAGAAGGTGTTTTTACACCGAAACATGTTGACACACATATAGGAGGTGGCGCACATTATTTGCGCTATTTACCTCTTTTTTCTCACCATTTTAACAGTACCAGCACGGGGGCCAAATAAAGTTTTTTTGTGACACCCCACGAGCTAGGCTCTTTTTTAACATCACCTATTAAGAACCCCACCACGCACACACTTTCCCCCCCCTTTTATTTGATGGATTAATTTTGTTTATAAAGACTAGCCCAGGGAGAACGAATCCATTCTAAGAACATTCTCTCCCTCCCCCCTTTGTTAATAGTTAGAAGGTGGTATATGGCCACTCCGACGGAGTAAAGCCAGATGGCAGACAATTGTGTGCCGTCTAATGGGGAGAACTGCTAGTCGGACAATAAAACCTCTGTCAAGGCTGATGGTGGTTTTACAGTCCAATATTTAAATTGGGCACAAGATACTCTGCCAGTCCAATTAACGGATTGAAACCTCTGTTCAGGGAGAATGGATGATCCAATTGCCAAGAAAGAAATTAGCCCTCATCAGAAGGTAAAATCTTTGACCGGGATACACCTGGTTGTTGCGAGGCATTGCAGTTAGCCTTGATGTGTATCTAGGTCCTGGTCTGGTGTGACCATTGACTAATATTGGCACGTTATGCTTTTTAGAACAATTTCTACTTAAAACTCTTAGAATTCATATCTCCATTTCCCCTTATTGAATTATGGCCATTTTGTTATGATTTTGTTTATAAAATGTTGCTCTATTGTTTAATTTGGTTTGGGATTGTTGTTGTGTTGCATTCTGACTTTACTACTGTTTTGGTGCTGCATAAATGCTTCACACATTGCCCTAAATTAAGCCTGTCTGCTCTGTGCCGTAGCTATCAGTGAGTTGAGCTTTGGCTAATTTAGTGACTTCGAGGGTCTACCTTGACAAGAGCCGTGAGTATTCCTTGAGGTGGGCAGTCACCCATCCCCTATAATAACCAAAGTATACATTCACCCTGTAGTAGAAGGTAATTGGTGCAGTATTCTCTAAAATTAATGGATACATTTATTGTAAACGCCCAATATAGACATTTGTTTTGCATGTAGAAATGTGATTTACAAAAGATGATTTTCAAACAGTAAGACAAACAGGTACTTACTTTATATACATTTGTACAGTTTCTCATCATACCTAAGTTGCTTGAATGTTTAGGAGTCGGAAGAAAAGCATCTATGTTAGTAACGTTAGTACAAAGTGCAGCGATCTTTCAGCATTCTCAAGTCAAAACACACCTGTACGGGTGGGGCAGCTGGACCAAACATCTCGATGGTTAAAGCCAATACAGTTTTGCTTGGCTGGCTGCACATAGGTATGGATTTTTGTAGGAAACAATTTACACAATATGAGTACCCAACATTTAAACCATTAAGCTTGCAAGAGTTCTGAGCCAATATCTTCAAGAACATGTCTAGCACATCCTACTTTTTATATACAACAGCTACAATACCTCTAGTAGCAATACTGATTTGCGGTGATAATGTAAAGCTCCATTTCTTACTGATATTTTTTGAAAGAAAAAGATAAGCAGAATATTTTTCAAAAAATGTCAAATTAATATTGTGCAACTTAAAAAGATTCCCTGGCCCTTTACAGTATTAATACTGAATCATGCCCCACTAATCAAAATGCCAGTTAACCTGGATCTCAGAAACTATGGTGGTGACTATAATAGCATTTGAATTGAATAGGTAATTTGACCTGATATGATAACATCTGCAGTAATTTGTGAGTTACCTACTTTACATTTGGTGCTCACAAATTGTATCAACCCCCTTAAGTCACCAGTAATGCGAACGATGGAAAATGGGAGGTTCAAACCTTTCACCACCATTCTCATCACTTATACATTAGACATTGGAACTTGTGATCTGATTTAGGCCTTGATGACGAGTCTCGCGGTACATGGACTGCCACACTCGTTGGGATGCAGTAATGGTGGTCTTCTGACCGCCCTATGCTGTGCAGGAACTGTTTTTGGGCACCGCTGTGGGAACGTCAAAAACTAAGCCTGCCAGACAGGAGGAGAATCATTTACTCCTGAGGCGGAAAGCCGGGAGCTGTATTTCCTGTGTATTGCTGATTTTAAAGCTTTTTAATACTTTGAGTGTCACCTATATCTGTGCTCTTTTAAAAAACCATCTTACCTTGCAAAGCCTCTTACACTCGTCCAGGGACCCTGCTGAAAATGAGCAGCGCCTCCCTAAAACGCCGACAACACCTCTTACTGCCGCCAGTGACGGCGTGCACCGAGGCCACGCCCACTCTCTGGCCACGCCCACTCTCTGGCCACGCCCCCCCGCCCAGCTTAAAAGGCGCTGACTGCGAGCGCGATTTTAAGAATCATTTACTCCTGAGGTGGAATGCCGGGAGCTGTATTTCCTGTGTATTGCTGATTTTAAAGCTTTTTAATACTTTGAGTGTCACCTATATCTGTGCTCTTTTAAAAAACCATCTTACCTTGCAAAGCCTCTTACACTCGTCCAGGGACCCTGCTGAAACAAGCAGCGCCTCCCTAAAACGCCGACAACGCCTCTGACTGCCGACATTGATGGCGTGCACCGAGGCCACGCCCACTCTCTGGCCACGCCCACTCTCTGGCCATGCCCCCCGCCTCTTCCTCACCATAAAATGTGCCACTGGAGGAAGCGTAGCGGACGAGCGCAGCGGGAGCGCCGTTTGCGCGCCGAAGGTGCGCCTAAGGCAAGCCCGTCTGCGCCCGTACGCGCACGAACGGGCCCAGGGCCTGAACCTATGCCGGGGCTAGCCCCCAACAGGGTAAGCTACTCTCGCCGGGACCTCTTAAGCCTCAGACCCACCAAGAACACTAGGTGCAACTACCTCCATGACCTAGATGGACCCTTCAGCAGCTGTGTACTTTGCCACCCTGCCCAACTACACCTTGCTGATCCACCCTCTGCACTGCCCGGCCTTAAACTAGCCACATTGAATTGTAGATCACTCCCCATGCACGCTCTGCTCATCAACCACCTAATTGATGACCTCGACCTCAACATTTTATTCCTTACGGAAACGTGGCTCACTGTTCATTCAGACTCGGATGTGGTCTTAGCCTTACCCCCAGGTTTCCTCATCCAGTCCCAACCACGCCCCTCTGGTAGAGGAGGCGGTCTTGCTATCCTCCACCGAGATCATTTGTCCTGTAGAATTAATGATGCCCACATTTTGGACTCTGAAAGCTGCCACTTCTCCATACAATTAGCCCCGACAAGCTCGCTGTCAGGCCTCCTAGTATACCGCCCCCCTGGTCACTTTGGCCCCTTTGCTAATGCTCTCCTGGAATCGATATCTTCATTGGCCCATTCTACCCCCAACTTTACCATACTAGGAGACCTCAACATTCATTTCGACGACCCCCTAGACATAGCGACCGTCGAGTTGATTCTTGATCTGGCGGCCTACGGTCTCCAACTGACCAACTCTGGAGCCACCCACATCAAGGGTCACCTACTTGACCCAGTCTTTACTAACGTCCACGCCCTCCAAACCAAAGTGTCCCTTCCCCTCCCTTGGACGGACCATTTTTTGGTTCCTCTCTTTCTACCTGGAGTCTTCAGGAAGCCCCACAAGCCCACCACTTACATCAGGGACAGGGCATGGTCCAGACTCTCCACGGAGGACTGGACCAGAGTCTTGAACTCCACGACCCCGACTCTTTCAGAGGACCCTGTCATTGCGGACAAAAACTTCAGGGAGTGGATCACCACCTCCCTTGATTCCATCCTCCCTATATAATCTCGTGAGGGCAAAAACGGGAAAAAAGGATCCGCCCCCTGGTTCAGCCCGGAACTTAGAACTCTCCGCAAAGAATGCAAAAAAGCGGAACGACTGTGAAGGAAAGACTGGCTCCACTCCAGTAAGGATGCCTACCGTAGTTCGGTGAGAACCTATAAGGTCACCCTTAAAATCACTAAAACATCTTACTACGATGATAGAATAAAAAAGGCCACTTACTCAGCAAGAGAGTCCTACCTCATAGCCAAAGAGCTCCTGAAAATACCCGCTCCCCCCTCCTCTAACACGTCCCCCCCAGGCAGAGGCGATGAACTGGCATCCTACTTCAACTCTAAAATCTCCGGTATCCTGGCCTCACTCCCCCCTCCCAGCCAATCAAGTCACGGGAACATGGATGCGTCTGTGACCCACGCAGGAAACATCCCCTATCCACAGCTGACTGCGTTCAGAGCGGTATCTCTGGACGAAGTGGGAAAGGCCCTGGCCAGGATGAAAAGCGGCTCCCCCGGCGACCCCGCCCCCATGAGATTCCTGAAAACAGTGGCCCCTGCTATTTTGGCCCCTATCACAGAACTGATTAACATCTCGCTGTCCAAAGGCTCTGTCCCCCCGAGCTGTAAGGCAGCAGTAGTCAAAGCACTCCTTAAAAAACCTCAACTGGACCCCTCCGATTTGGCAAATTACAGGCCCATCTCGCTCCTCCCCGGCATTAGCAAAATGGCCGAAAAACTGGTCAATGTTCAATTGTCCCAGTTTCTTGAATCCAACAACCTCCTGCGTCGGTCCCAGACTGGGTTTCGCCCTGGCCACGGCACGGACACCGCCCTCCTCGCAGTCATCGAGGAGGCAAGGTGCATTTTAGATTCAGGAGGGTCAGTGGCAGTGATCCTCCTGGACCTTAGTGCAGCCTTTGATACGATGAACCACCGTGTCCTGATCCATCGGTTGTCCAGGGCAGGACTCGGGGGCACCGCACTTGCCTGGATAGAGTCTTTCCTATCAGGCCGCTCGTTCCAGGTTTGGGACGGCAATTCCCGCTCAGCCTTACTCCCCCTTTCTAGCGGAGTCCCTCAGGGGTCTTCACTAAGCCCCACTCTGTTTAACGCCTATATGGCCCCGCTGGAGGATGTAGTTGCCCCTTTCGGGATCAAGATAGTGAGCTATGCGGACGACACGCAATTGGTCGTCTCACTCTCACATCTTGACCACTGCCCAGACAACCTGTTGAACTGCCTCCAGGAAATCCATCACTGGATGAGTGACTCATCGCTCAAGCTCAACGGTTCTAAAACCGAAGTCATGCTTATGGGCAAGAAGTGGGCGACTATTCCTCCCTCGGTCTGGCCTGATGTTTTTGGCGAGATACCCACTCCGAGGAAGGAAATTAAGACTCTAGGAGTCTGGCTCGAACCCGAACTAACAATGAAGACCCAGGCAGCCAAAACAGCAGGAACCTGCTTCGGTCTAATGCGCTCCATCCGGAAGATCCTTCCACTACTCCCCCCGCCGTCGAGGAAGCTTCTGGTCCAAGGCCTGATTCTCTCGCGTCTGGACTACAGTAATGCTGTCTATCTAGGAGCCCCCGAATCTACCCTGGTAAAACTTCAGCGCACTCAAAACGCGGCTGCTCGGTTACTAATGGACCTTCCCTTTAGGACCTCTGCTAGGCCAGCGCTCAAGGCTCTACACTGGCTCCCAATGAAACAGAGGATAGAATTTAAGGCCATGTGTATCGCCCACAAACTCCTTAACGGCCTAGGCCCTTCAATCCTGAGCGACATGGTCACCCCTTACAAAGCCCCTAGATCCCTGCGCTCGGACAATGAGCGTCTGGCCAACGTCCCAAAATTTAAGAAGGTTCGTACTGGCGGTCGACGCTTCACAGTGAAAGCATCCTCAGGCTGGAACTCGCTCCCACGGAGTCTACGGCTGGAACCCTGCCACCTTCTTTTCCGCAAAAAACTAAAAACCCTCTTGTTCCCCAAATAGGTCCCCCTTCCCCCCCTCGGTGATCACAAGTCTTACAGCGCGGGGATGCCTCCGGGTCACCAGGCGCTCTACAAATCGCTAAAATAAATAAAATAAAATAATACTTTGGCAGGTGGTCTGACTACGGATTTGGCTGTTCGGCAGCAAGCGGGCCTGGCGCCACACCGCCAAAGTCGTAATCAGGCCCCTAGTGTTGTGTGAGGTGACATGATAGGAAGCAGTGGGTGAGTTATTGTCACCGCCACATTGGCACATGTTGACTTATGGAGCCCTCTCCTTTGAATCAGAAATCTGAGAAAACCCGATTTCACTACACTTTCTATGCAGACAGGGAAGGATCCCCGAGATTTTGCATTATATCATGTTAAATAATTTTAGTTCTGAATTTGCTTTGCTTTGTGCTTTCAAATAGCCTTCTCCTTCTACCTAGTTTCTTCCTTTCCTTGCACTTTTTAATTCTTCAATTTATGTAACTGGCCTGGTCAATCTTACAGTTTTATTTTGACTCACTGTAGTGGTGTACTGTGGCATTTCCTGTGTTTATGATAGTTTTATTTTAAATCCAACAAACAGATTAAATAACAATGTATATGAGAATGACTAATAGAAGGACAGTAAGCTTGGTACAGATGTGTGTGCAGCTACCTGAATTGCATTGTGAGGCACATTTCAAAATGTTTTGATGTTACATTAGCATTAAACAAGTGTAGGAAGTTGCCCATGGGATGCCTATTCGTTCCATCTGTTCATAATATGATAATAAAAATGAGCTCTCTATTTGCAACTCAAAATGGAAGTGCTCCCAGTAATTCCCTGACTGCACGGAATATATTATAAAGTTCCCACTTGTTTAGTTTTAGTAATCAAGCAGATTTTAAAACCGCGTGGATAGAGCTTTCAATAAATGTTTCTCTAAAACTATTAACAGTGCTTTAAATTACTGTGACCTTTTCTTCTCCAAACGCCTAACTCTTCACTGACTATTAACTGCATGTGGTTATTGATTACATTCATTGGGGGTTTGATTTCTGAACTTTCTTAAAGGTGTCTTCAAAATAAAAGATGTCATTCCATTTTGTCTAAAAGGCATGCATGATGAGCAACTGTAACAAAAACATAAAAGCAATGGCAAATCTAATAGGTCTTCTAAGTAACACCGAGAACAGACCTCTGTGTTCCGCCATTGCTTTTTTTTCCAAGAATTCCACGCTGGGTGCACACGCACTGTTGCCCGTTACCTATGGGAGAGCGGCGGGGGCAAAGATTGGGAGAGAAAATAGTTAATCGTTCTGTGCAATGAAAAGTACCAATTACAGCTGTGAAAGGAAACATCTCATGCAATAAAAACATGGTAAGATCGAAATGTTCCTTGGACGCGAAAAAACTAAATAGGGAGTAAAGCCATGTAAAGCGTTGGAAGGGATTTTTGTAATGTCAAGTTCTTTAACTATTCACAAGGCACATGATGTGTTAATTAAAGTGGAGATGGATGGTGAAACACTAATTGATATTCAATGTATTGATCAATTTAAGGGCAGTTGGCTTATTAATGCAAGAGGGAGTTTATCCTAAGGTTGTATAAAGTCGGTTACAAATACATTATGTTCCTTTATTTCAGCACTATCAGTGTCAACTTCAGCACAGAGACTGAAAACTAGAGATATTATAAAGGTTTAGAAATTGAAGGAGGTATATGATTTTCTGTAATAGTCAGGTACTAAGGGTCCGATTACGATTTTAGGTGGTGCAGGAGTGGGCAGTACGCCACCGTCACTTCCCACGCACTTCTGAGACTCGCTGCAGCCCACCAGACTATGACTTTAAAGTGGTCTGGCCGGTGGGCGGCGTGGCCATACCACGGTGGTTCCTGCACAGGATGGACTCTAAAGTCAGGAATTGGTGTGCATGAACGCAGGTGGGCACGTGTTATGCCCTCCCCTGGGTGCATCTACATGCAGTGTAGACACCAGCCACGGCCGGTGGTAGGTGTAACTGCAGGGCGGTGACGTAGGGAGGGGAAGGGGCAGGGTGGGAGGTTGTAATGTATGGATTACGAACTTTAACAGTCATGGTTGTTGGTCGCTTTCTTAAATTCACACACTCAGTTTCTAACGAGACACTTGTCTTCCTGGATCTAAACATATTCCATCAAGAAGGGAGACTTGAAACCACAACTCATTTCAAACCGACAGCTAGGAACTGTCTACTCAGATACAACAGTTTCCACCCTCGCCATCTGCGGATGAACCTCCCATACGGACAATTCCTCCATTTAAGAAGAAACTGCACCCAAGTGGACAACTACAAATCACAGGCCCAAGATCTTAAAACCAAACTGCGAGCCAGACAGTACCCGGACAGAATCATAAACGCAGCCATGAAAAGGGCTAGGAACAATAATAGGGATGCCCAGTTGGAGGACAGGAACACACCCATCACAAAAAAAACAAGACCAATATGCGTCACCACGTACAGTTCCCATTCTAACGAAGTGTCAAAAATCGTGAATAGACACTGGCGCATTTTGACGTGCGGATCACTGCAGATTGAAAAAACGATGTTTTCCCACAGACGTGGGAAAAACCTTGAAGACATACTAGTCCACACCCGCCCCAAACCCCAGCAAAAACAACAACTTTCACAACATGGAATACAAGGGCACTTTCCATGTGGCAACTGCTCAAGCTGTCACCTGACCAAAAAAAGCAAGCAGCTGACTTTTGCTAATGGGAGAAAATGGGATCAGCGAAAATTGACCAATTGCAACAGCAAGAACGTAATCTACATGATTGTGTGCCCCTGTAACCTCGAATACATTGGCATGACCACCAGAGCCGTGAAAACACGACTTAATGAACTTAAAAGCAACATTCGCTGCAAGAAGAGTACCACTAAGATGGCTTCACACTTCCTAGAGATGCAGCACAGCGTCAATGATATCAGGTGGACAGTTATAGAACAATTACCCTCTGAACATGGTCTTTTTGAGAAAGAACAACGATGGGTGTTCCGCCTCGGAACCCACGTCACGGGTCTGAACGATGACATCCCCTGGGGCCAACTCAACATCTGAGCCACTGACATAGGAAAAGAAATCCCAATCTTACTGAGCAAGATATTCTATAATTGGGCCTTTTTTCAAAATGTATTATCCCATTAAATATTCATTTAAATATTAATAAAAATACTGTTGAGTCCTACCCAAGTACTGACATTTCATAGTAATCATGTCTTGGAAAGAAAACCGAGTAGTATAATAAATAGGAGGGCTTTGTACAACCGACTGACATTCTGCTGGTTTTTCTATTTTACGTGCCTCATAGCTAACAGTGTAGAAACCCAGGCAACTATTTCGGAACGACATCGGGCAGGCTGCACCGACCCGATAAGACAGTACTGTTTGAGGGCTATATCGAACCATGTGAGCAGGCACGAACACTTTACCAACAATATACCAAAACAGTAGTAAGATCAGTGTCAGTATAACCGTTTCTCAGGCATGCGCAATAGAACGAAGCGCATCAGAACACAACACGCATGTGCTCCTCTTTCCCTACGGGCGCGCATGTGCAGACATGACTAAAGCGATGAGACTTGCATAAGGACCGGGAAACCAAATAAGGACACATCCGGTAAACTCAATTGCCAATTATTCAATAATCGGCAGAACACTAGCAGTATAAAAGAGCATTAGGCAGCACCTCGGCACAACCAACGGAGCCGGCGTAAGGGGCAGCCAAGAGGGATTCTCCTCAGAGACTCGTGAGTATGACGACCGCAAATGAACCTACCGCCTCTACGAATATGTAAGTACCGGGCAAAATAGTAAATCTCTTCATTCCTCACAGGCAGCAAGGAAGCGCGAGGAACCCCTACGTTTCTCACGGTCTCATGGGGCAACAGACTCCCAAAAAAACAGTATGTTATGCCCACTGTGACCCTCACAGAGATTTCCGAATTTGTACATTGCCCACTCTAACCCCAGGAGCTAATGACACCCCATATTCGCCCAAAATTAGAGTGTGTGATTTATGTTCTATGTATGTTTGTCCAGTGAGTGTCTTTTTCTTATAACTTTCACAACAGGCTCGTTTTCACATGTAGAATGACGCCAACGTGTCTAGGAATCTGAGCCACACTCTTTCTGACTGTATCCACAGGTCACTGTACCTATGGTTTTTAAGGAATGGACCACCTGAATTTTTTTTTGTCCCTTTCCTTTACAGGTCAGCAAAATAGCGGACATCTAGTAGGTACATTGTATTACCTGCACTTGTAAATCTCACTTTTTTAGTAATACATTCTGAAAAAGTAGAAAAACGTGAGTAAGGTGGGGATTTGTGTACCCCAGTCCTGAAGAAGGTGTTTTTACACCGAAACATGTTGACACACACATAGAAGGTGGCGCTCATTATTTGCGCTATTTACCTCTTTTTTCTCACCATTTTAACAGTACCAGCCCGGGGGCCAAATAAAGTTTTTTTGTGACACCCCACGAGCCAGGCTCTTTATTAACATCACCTACTAAGAACCCCACCACGCACTCATATAAAATTCCCTCACCTACACCACACATAGCCCTCATAAGTGCTCCCACGTAACCGTAGGTCGCAGCACGCCGCATCCCGTAGAGGGATGCGAGGACCCCAATCATGAAGCATGACACCAAGGGGCCTGTTGGTGTGTGAGGGGTACCAAAAACAACCAAGGTTTTCCCAACCATCGTAGGGACACTTTCCCCCCTTTTATTTGATGGATATTTTGTTTATAAAGCATATACCACCTTCCACATTTATATATCCATCATAGTAGCAGCCTCGCAGTGGTGTGCTAACGGAGTAAATACATCGTGGACCTGTTTTGGCTTGGCATATCCATGCATTTTAAAGATGGATGTGTACGTCACACATCTGAGATGAATGAGCAAAGTAATCACACCTGCACAGCCCACTAAAAACACATTTTAGTAAGGCAGAGAAAGCAAGCAATTCTCAATAATAATAATAATAATAGTAAACATGTGGTTTGATGATCCCTGAGTAAAATAGGGGTCAGAAATTAAAATCTAATCATCCCATATTTTTATTTTAATGCAGTTTAAAATGCATCACTGACAAAATATCAAAGGACAAAATACTGTTCCCAAAATATCGGGACATAAATATCGATGTCAAAAATATCGACATCCTATCTTCATAATGGTAAGTACTAAAATATCCAAGCAAATATAGTTGTTAAAAATATCTAAGTTAAAAATATAGTTTTTTTTTAATGTATAAAAAATAGTGTAAAATAAATGTAATAATACATATCACTTAAAAAAATATTTAGAATTATTAGAAAATGTTAACAAATATAAGTAAGAAATGTAATATAAAAATAAATTAAACATACATATATAAAATGTAATATATATATATGTTTACTTAATAATAATTAATAAATATTTATTTTAATAAATTATACAATGTTAGAAATATATTAAAATGATAAATACATGTATATATACATACACTTGTCACATAAAAAATAAACATATATATATATTATAAATTAAATTATTAAAATATGTATTCGTTTTTAAAACTACATTTTACACTACGTTAAGTGCAACAGTAGGGAAAGTGTTGTATAGAGGAGGGGTAAAAATTACTAATCCCACTCCAGGTAGTGCAACAGTAGGGAAGGTGTTGGATAGCGGAGGGGTAAAAATTACTATTTCCACTCCAGTGAGTGCAAAAGTAGAGTGAGTGTTGGATAGCAGAGGAATTACATTTCCTATTTCAACTCCTTTGAGTGCAACAGTAGGGAAAGTGTTGGATAGCGGAGGGGAATAATTTACTATTCCCACTCCAGCAAGTGCAACAGTAGAGAAAATGTTGGATAGCAGAGGGATAAAATGTACTATTCCCACTCCAAAAAGTGCAACAGTAGGTAAAGTGTTATACAGTGGAGGGGACAAAACTACTATTCCCACTACAGAGAGTGCAACAGTAGGGATAGTGTTGGATAGCAGAAGGGTAACAATTACTATTCCCACTCCAGCGAGTGCGACAGTAGGGAAAGTGTTGGATAGCGTAGGGGTAAAAATTACTATTCCCACTCCAGCGAGGGCAACAGTAGGGAAAGTGTTGGATAGCGAGGGAGGGAAATACTATTCCCCCCCCAGCGAGTGCAACAGTAGGGAAAGTGTTGGATAGTGGAGGGGAATAATTTACTATTCCCACTCCAATAAATGCAACACTAGGGAAAGTGTTGGATAGCGGAGGGGAATAATTTACTATTCCCACACCAACGAGTGCAACAGTAGGGAAAGTGTTGGATAGCGAAGGGGGAAAATAATACTATTCTCACTCAAGCAGGTGCAACTGTAGGGGAAGTGTTTGATAGAGGACACATACAAATTACTATTCCCACGCCAATGAGTGCAACAGTATCGGGTTTTTTTGACAGTAAAATTCAAAATATCTTAAAAACTCTTCCGCTAAGCGACTGTCCTCTTGATCTCGACAATCTCAGGGCCTCTACATCCGGCCCTCATTTGGACTCTTTTGCCCTAGTCTCTAGGGAAGAATTTCAGAGAGTGCTGGCATCCATAAAAAGTGGTTCCCCCAGCGAACCCGCACCTATCCACATTTTAAAACACATAGCATCCACCATCTCCCCCTTGGCCACTGACTTAATAAATGCCTCCTTCTCTCAAGGTATTGTCCCTCCCTCCTGGAAGGAAGCCATCATAAAAGCTCTATTAAAAAAGGCACAGCTTGACCCGGCCGAATTTGCCAACTTCCGGCCTATCTCGCTGTTACCGGGTCTCAGCAAGATTGCGGAGAAAATGGTCAACCAGCAATTGTCATCTTTCCTGGAAACCAATGAGCTATTGCGAAGCTCTCAAACTGGCTTCCGCCCAGGCCAGGGCACAGACACTGCCCTTATAGAGGTTGTCGAAGAGGCAAGGCGCATCTTGGATTCAGGAGGATCAGCTGTCGTCATCCTCCAGGATCTAAGTGCAGCTTTTGATACAGTGGACCACCGCATCCTAATTCAGCGCCTCATGAATATGGGAGTTTTGGGCTCAGCCCTGTCTTGGCTGACATCTTTTTTAAACAACCGAACGTTCCAGGTTTGGGAAGGTAACGCTCGGTCCAACCCTATCCCTCTCCAGTGTGGTGTGCCGCAGGGCTCCTCGTTGAGCCCTACCTTGTTCAACATATATATGTCCCCACTGGAAGATGTGGTTATTCCTTTTGGGATCAAAGTAGTCACCTATGGGGACGACACCCAACTAGTCGTCTCGTTTACCCAAGTGGATCAGTGTCCCGAAAATCTCCACGCTTGTCTTTCCGAAATGTATGCATGGATGAGTAAATCTCTACTTAAATTTAACGGAGCCAAGACTGAGCTTATGCTCTTAGGACATAAGTTGCCATCTCTAGCCGATTCCATCTGGCCTGCCTGTCTGAGGGCTCTTCCCTCCCCAAAAAATGAAACTAAAAGTTTAGGGGTCTGGCTTGAACAGGACCTCTCATTCAAAGCTCAAGCCAAACAAACGGCCGGCATTTGCTTTGGCCTTTGGCCTACTTCGCTCTGCACTAAAAATTCTCCCCCTACTACCGCCTCACTCGAGAAAGCTTCTCATCCACGGGTTAATCCTCTCAAGGCTGGACTACAGTAACGCCCTTCTCTTGGGCGCTCCAGAAGCTACCATTAACATTCTCCAACGCGTCCAAAACTCTGCAGCCAGACCTGCTCTGAGATCCCTCGCATGGTTGCCAATACGTGAGAGGATAAAGTTCAAATCTTTGTGCATCGTCCACAAGTCCCTACAGGGCAAGGGACCCCCATCCTGAGGAGTCTAGTTCATCCTTAGAAGGGCAATAGGGCCCTCCGCTCCGATCACGGGCACCTCGCCAACGTTCCCAGAGTAAAGAGGGCTCGAACAGGAGGACGTCGGTTCTCTGTTAATGCGGCTATTCTGTTGAACGCACGTCCTTTCACGATTCCAACCGAACCCAACTACCTGAGGTTTCGTAAGCTTCTCAAAACCCTACTATTTCCCCAGGACTCCTAAATTAGTATTCCTCTCTCAGTAATCTCTGCTCTATAGCGCTGGGACGCTCTCGGGTATCCATGCACTTTATAAATTTGTTTTCATTTCATTTCATTTCATTCATAAAAACAAACATTACAGCTATTGAACCTAAATCCCCAAACAAAATTAAAACAAAATAATTACCCAAAATATTTATCAATTACTAAATAAATATCAGTGATCAACTAATGATTAATTTATTTAAAGTAAATTACTTTCCACCTTCTACCCCAATAAACACCAAAAACACACATGTTTTACAAAATTTCCATTAGTAATTTTACATTAATAAATTAATAACAATTAACAAGTCATAAATTAATTTAAAAAACTTTCTTCTCAAAATTCAAAACTTTAAACCCCACAACTCAAACATCAAAATTATTCCACAATTAGCATATTTATTTTTAATTAATTAACATTAATAAACAAATATGTAATCAATTATAAATAATTTACCGCCCACCACTTTCCACTATATATGACACCACCAATGTTGTAAAACATGACACAATTAGCATAATTATTTAATTCATAAATAACAATTAACAAGCAAAATTAAAACAATTAATTATACCTTAATTTACACAATTAACACTATAAAATAACTAACTAAATTTTATATTAAAAATAGAAAAAAGTAGTATAATTAAATTACTTCACACCCTACTCCCCTATCAACCCACAACCCACTCCTAAAAAATGAAAATTTTAACATAATTACCAATTAATAATTAATAATTAACAACCAATTAATAAATTATTCATAATAAATTAATCACCACAATAATACCAAATACTAAATACATAAATATAATTTAATAAAAAAATATTAATTACATAAATATAATTACATTACTTTCGACCCTACTCCCCTATCAACCCACAACCCGCTCCTAAAAAAATGACACAATTAACATATTTACTTATTAATTATTAATAATTAACAACCTATGAATAAATAATGAATAATAAAGTAATTACTACAATTAATAATATAGCATATTAAGCACATAAATATTAATTAATAAACATGTTAAATAATTACTCCTCACCAACTGCTACGGAACTAAAACGCAAAATTTAACTAAAATAAAATTAAAACTTCTAAACATAAATAATACATGTATTATGATTAAAATACTTCCCACCCTATTTCCCTATAAACCCACAACCGGCTACGAAACTAAATTGCAAAATGTACTTACAGTTAATTTAATAACTTCTAAAAATGTAATACATATATTACAAAACAAATGCAATACTTAGACAAAAAAAATAGAACACATACATTTAAAATACATACTAAAATATATAACACTAACTAAAAAAACAATATTTTTAACAACTATATTTTTTCAAACAATATTATTGACTTCAATCAATCTATCAATCAATCATTCAGTCATTTGTTAAGTGCACTACACACCCGTGAGGGTCTCAAGGAGCTGTGGGGGGAAGGTGGGGGCCACTACTGATCGAACAGCCAGGTCTTTAGTGTCCTCCTGAAGGTCAGCAGGTCTTGGGTCTGTCGTAGGCTCAGTGGGAGGGTGTGCCATGTCTTGGCGGCGAGGTGGGAGAAGGATCTCCCGCTGGTGGTTGTTCTTCGGATGCGCGGGACGGTGGCGAGTGAGAGGTCGGCGGAGCGTAGCTGGTGGTTGGGGGTGTAGAAGGAGAGCCGTCTGTAGAGGGAGGCTGGGCCGGTCTTGTGGAGTGCCTTGTGTGCGTGGATGAGGCGCTTGAAGGATATCCTCTTGTTGATGGGGAGCCAGTGCAAGTTTCTCAGGTGGGGGGTGATGTGGCTGTGTCGTGGTACATCGAGGATCAGTCGTGCCGAGGCGTTTTAGATGCGTTGTAGTCAATTGATGAGCTTGGTCGGGGCTCCCGCGTAGAGAGCCTGGATGGCTGCTTTTCTTGTATCTGTCGGGATCCATCTGTAGATCTTGCGGAGCATGCAGAGGGTGTTGAAGCAGGAGGAGGAGACGGTGTAGACTTGCTTGGTCATTGAGAACGTTAAGTCGAGGATGATTCCCAGGTTGCGTGCGTGGTCGGTGGGGGTTGGGGCTGCCCCCAGTGCTGTTGGCTACCAGGAGTCATCTCAGGCTGACGGGTTGGAGCCGAGGACTTCAATATTGGTAAAAACTATATTACTTACATTTGACTTGATATTCTTTACAACAATATTCTGACAGTCAATATTTTTGTATCCCGATATTTTGCACTTGATATTACTGCAAGTTGAAATGAAAAACTCAATATTCTGTCTGTTTACCGTTAAAAACAAAGGAAAGCCTCTATTTAATTGTGAGGCAGCAGAGACCTTAGGCCAGCCAACATGTGTTTCGCCCCTCCATGGCGCACATGCCTGTGGCTTTTTCAAGGCTTTTTAAGTATTAGCAGTTACATTCCATTGCAACACACATTACAGTTTTATCAGCAGTCACTAAAGGGTCGATTCCAATTCAGGAAAAAAAACGTCTGTACGATTCGTATCCGGAGCCCTCTCCGTACGAATCGCAAACATGCCGTACGACCCGACGAGTAAGATCCGGACCGGGGTATGAGGACGTGATTCGTACGGTCCACGTCAGGTAAGGGCGATTCGTACAGTAAAGCACACAATCACATACACACCGTACGGTCCGTACACCCCATGATCGCGGGGGTACGGTCCATACCCCTGCGATCGCAGGGTGTATGCACCGTACACCCAGCGAACATGGGGTACGGTGCGCGCACCTCATGACTGCGGGGTACGGTGCATACACCCCATGATCGCGGGGTAAGGTGCGTACACCCCATGATCGCGGGGTACAGTGCGTACACCCCATGATCGCAGGGGTACGCACCGTACCCCTGCGATCATGGGGTGTACGCACTGTACCCAGGGGGGGCGTTCCTTACCTGTTTCGAGGCGAACTCTGCTTTTACGGCTGTTTTCAGCTCCCGTAGAAAAAGGGGCGTACGGTGCGTACCTGACACAAATCGTACTTGCTGGGTCGGAAAAACCAGCCGCGAACCATACGGATGTCGCGTACAGCGGGTTCCGAGGGAGATTCGTATGGGGATTTGAGTCGTACTGTCTCGGTACGATTCGTACGGAGTCCAGCTCCTGGTACGAATCGTACTCCGTCGTACGTACGGGGGACATTGCAGGGTACGATTCGTACAGGAAAAACGCTCCGAACGGCTATTCGGAGCGTTTTTTCCCGAATCGGAATCGACACCTAAATGTTTGATGTGAAGAACAATGCTAAGTACTACAACAGGTAAAATGTAACCTGTATTCTACATCTGTACATCGCAAGTTAGGTAACTTACCCAATACACATATTCACCAAAGATTTATTTGTGCTAGTGAAGATGGCAGTGTGATGCGACCCATAATGTAAATTTTCAAGTTTTAAATTAATATTTTTAAAAACACACCTACTAATATAATATCAAACATACAGGACATCCATGATGCCCATTAAAATGGGCACCTTGTCATCTAACATTTAACAAAAACACGCCTTTTATATACAAGGTATGCCACTCTTTGATGTAGCAAACACACTGGAAAACATCACCATGTGTAACCACCTTCTGTGTACATATACACAAATATACTACATTATGAAAATAAGCAGTAGTCTTTAACCTGTATGGAAATATGACTAGAGTATATATCAATTAACATGTACTACTACTTACTCTCATGAGAAGAAGTTTTCAATGACATCTTGTGTCAAATCATTTCCTACTTCCTCACCAGTGTCTTCGTCATTTTGCAATTCTTCACACTCATCCTTCTCATTGTAGTCATCATCTGAGAAGAAAGGAATGTTCCAGTACAGAGCAATGTTGTGCAGCATACAGCATAACAATGTAATTTGTGTAATTTGGCAGACCTTATAAGGTGAGTGGAGGGGGGCCAACCAGGCTGATCCAGGCAACAACAGCTTGCATTTAGGAGACTAAAGGCCTGCTCCACAGGTCTCCAATTTCTACCAGGCACCTCATTGAAGAGGATTTCCAGTGGCATTGTTGTTTTTCTCAGAAGTTGTAAAAACCAGGGTCGGTTTGGATAATCTGATTTCCTAAGAAAAAAACCATTCACATTATGTAAGATGAGCATTAGACCATTTGAGATTGTAATTTTGAGAGAATAACATTTGTACATTTTGACGTACAATGAAATATAGCACTTATAAAAAACCCAGCCCTCCCATTTCTAGATTGTGCCATTTGCTGTTGTATGCTGCTTTTATGTAGCACAAATTAATCCTAGATGGATCCAGAGATGCGTGCATAGATGCTTGTGATAAAAGATCTGGAATACAAACACTTTGCACATTTATAGAATGTAAATTTGTCCTGTTGTGGAACACTTGTGCTCTGTTGTGCAGTGAATCCAGGGTAATATGCGTACCATCAATGGCACCAACAAAATATAATATGTTTCCCAAAGAATAAGAGTCAACCTTCACTCTGTTGATTAATTCTGCAATTCCAGGAATTGAATAAAGATTTTCCTGTGGGTCATCATCACTATCTTGAACTCCTGTAGGACACCAGTGAAAGTTGATGTGACACTCCATTGTAATCTCCTACTGTGTACTGAAAAGATCCAGTGGCGGTAAAATGGACTACTGCCATAGGTTTCACCAGTGATATAACAGCTTTTGGGTTTTAAAAAATAAATGCAATATGGTTTGGTGGTACAGCCTAAATTTCTTTATTATTTCTCCTTCTTTCATGGTGGGCAAGAACAGGAAATGGACGAATACTGGTGTTTCCGCACAATGCAAGGGTTCATCTGTGGTGGTTGGAAGATGTGTCTATTTTCTTTAAATCTTTTTTTACCTTTTTCTTAAATTGACACACTTTACTCATAATGGACACTAATAAAGTTATTGATATGTCACATCACATTAGCATAATTGCATAGATATGAGCTTATTCGGCTCCATCTGTGATGTTCTCACCCATTGCGCGTCTGTTTTTACAATCTGTAACTTGTAGTCTACTTTCATAATGTAACAATTAACATTGCAACTATGTATAACTTTATTTCTTTATTTAAATAAAATTTTAAATTACTCAAGGAAACTTCTCATTCATCCACGTGAAACATAGGTATATGCTATTCTATATATAGAAATTTAAATATCATAAGTACTATTATAAGTACAACATGTATGCCGTTCATGGCATTTCCAAAACCTGAACCACCATATTAGGTGTTTCTTCCGAGCTTTCTAACAAATTACACATGGCAATCCTAAAATGGTTACTGACTGACTTCTCCATCATGAAGGAAGGAAATTGTACATCTACTAGGTGATCTGTCCATCAACGACGTACACACCCATAGGATGACATGGGCCAATGGACCATCCAATTGATGGTGTAGGCATCCATTGACTGATGTCCCAGCGAAGTCCCAGTGAAGTCCCCGTTTCTGTTACAATTTCTCACTTGTCTCCTAACCTTTGTAGTGTACACACTTGATCTGCGAACTGCCATGACAGACAATAATGGGGAAAGGATCCCTAACATCAACTTTGAGGAGTTGGAATTACTCACAGATTTTCTCTTTTTCCAGTTCACCCAACTGTATGGCTCGCCACAGCAACAGGTCCACAATTTGAATAATATTTGTTTTTGATTATAAATAGTATATTCATATAGTATATATATTTGTTTCAGGGTTAAACCAAGTATATGTTACTTAGACATTGTGTTCATGTAATAAATGTTAAAGAAAAGCTAGAAGAATATTGGAGGAAATAATATGGGAAAATGTTGCTAAGACAATATTTACACATTGGTATGTGTTATTGTGTTTTAGCTTTGGCATTTATATGTAAAGCATTTTCAGCAACAAAAATAGAATAAAAAGTTTAATTCACAATGTGGTTATAGGGTGGTATGTAATTCTCTTATAAAATAGATATACCATATATTTTAAAATGTGTTAGATGTATTGATATATTGTTTGGTATACATACATATTGCTAGAGTAAAAGGGAGGCAAAATCAATGTGCAGGAGAGATACAGATTATTGACTTATTTTTTCTATATTAATGAAAGGTTTTGAGAACGCGCATATAGATAGTTTATAAAAGCAAATAATTTGTTCACACAATTTCATCAGATGTAGAGTTTCAGTAGTCTTAGATAGATGTGTCATTATTATTATTATTGCTAGACCTGTCAGCGTTGAGGTAGTCTTCTCTCAAACTTTTTACCTTACTCCTTCATTTTTGCAGATCTCGTTTTTGCTGGCATTAGGACTGTGTGTACTTTTCCACTGCTCACTATAGCTAAAGTGTGTATTATGTCTCCCTTAAATATGGTAAAATTGGCTTACACCCAATTGGCACATTTAATTTACTTAAAAGTCGCTAGTAAAGTGGTACTTCATGTACCCGGAGCCCGTAAATGTAAATGTAAATGTACATGGATTTGTATAGCGCAAATCACCACTGGTTTCTAAGCGCTTGCTTAGGGAACCCGTCCTGGTATTCCCCTGTGAGATACCCCGGCAGGGTATCCGCAAGGTGAAAGTCAGGCATCCCGCCGCGAGGGGCCGTTGTGGAGATTAAGCAATCTATTGCCCAGAGTCGCAGAGTGTGAACCCATGAATCGATTAGGCACCGGAGCGAGAATTGTCGAGTCCATGGACATTTTAGGACTCAAGACCCCACCGAGCCGGGAATTGAACCCTGGTCCCGGGCTGACCTCTGCTTCCAGGTCTGCCTCCTCTAACCAGTGAGCCACACTTCTCCGTAACTTAAATGCCAGGATCACAGCATGATTGTGCCACACACTTAAGTTAGCCTTTTTAACATGTCTCAAGCCTTTGCATTCCAGCCTGTGTGTGCAGTTTAACATGCCATTTCAACTTGCCAAAATAAACATTTGAGAGCGAATATCGATTTGGTGTGTAAATAATTGTAAGTTAAAACATTCTTTAATGGTAAAGTCGGATTTTGAGTCACAATTCTGCAAGTGCCACATATAGAAAGTCCATCACAATGGGGAAGTTGGGCCCTTATCTGAAACCACCTTGGGCCTCACAAACTATTAACTTTGTACATTTGATTTGGACACATTAAAAACATAAACACCATTCCAAGAATCAAATGTACAAAAGGAACTAGAGACCATGTTTATTCAGTAAAATGTCTCTCATGTATAAGTAAAAACGTGCATGAATCATGCAGTCACCTCTTGTTGTCTTGAGTACAAATGGAAAGCTGCCATTTTCTTTACCTTACTATTTGGTGCCTGCAGCCTGTCGCCTGGGTCACATTATGAGATGTACTTGGCAGTTGGTCTTTGTGTATTGCTCCCAGACAGTGAGACAAAGAACAATATATGTTGGCAATGTGGACCATCTCTTAATGGGGGAGCTGTCACCGACCACACTTGCACATCACAAAGGCTCTGCCTGAGCGCACTCATAAAGGGTTTGACTCTAGTCTTTTGTGGCCCCAGCCAGCTGGAGCCAGGGCAGGGTGGCAGGAAATTCCAAACACCTCTGGAGGTGGAAACCTGTGAAACCTTCTCGTACTTCAACAGGTATAAAAAATGGACCCTCAGACTCAGCTATTCAGTACTCCTCTGGACCTGTGGATACTACAGAAAAAGGATGCTGTGTTGATCTGCTAGTTCCTATAGGATTGCATTGGGTTAACATATTACATTTAATAAGTGCTAACTATCAGTTGGGGGAAAGTCCCCTGCCCTGCTGCCTACTGCCATGCTGCCTACTGCCATGCTGGCTGGGAAGGAAACCTTGAACTTCATCCTTCAGCCCCGGCCGAAGTTGCCCCTCAGGGGCCAGGCCCTTTTTATGACACCTGTAGAACTCTCACTCCAAGAAAAGGAGAAATCCTGAAGCTTTGGGCTCTTCCCAACAGTAAACCGGACTATTCATTCCAAGATCTTGTGTCCGCTACCTGCCAATGTGAACCTCCAGTGAACCTGATTATTTGCACCACAGCAAGTATCGGGGGGGGGTGGCGGCAGCAGGACAACATCTGCACTTCACGCTACAGCATTACAGTGACCACCAATGGGAATCTCCTACAACGAGTGTCTGCAATGCTCCACAGGCTCTTCGTGCTACAGCAACAACTGTCCGTTACACACAACTGTCCGTTACGCCCGGCCTGCTCTTTGCATTACAGCGATGACCATCCATGATGCTCAACTTGCCCCTCGAAAACCACCTACATCCCTGAACTGGTCTCCTTGTGCTGGGCTTTTAAGGAAACTCTTTTAGCAAGACTAATATGGTCCCTGTATCCAGCCCACACTCCATCGCGGTTAGTCTGAACTTGTGACCTCCACTCGGTTTCCCATGACTAGATAAGGGCGAGTGGTGCTTTGTGCCTTTAGGTGCTATACCTACCTGAAATCTTTAAAACTGCATATCACTGGTACTACAGTTTTTTGGTTTCAAATAATTCTCTTTTGATATTTAGTACTAATGTAAGGAAGCTGAATGGATTACAATCCCTTCTCTCTCCCTCCTCTTGATTTAATATAGTCAAATAATCATTTTATTCTAGTGTTTAAAATGTTTGTGTATTTTTTCTTGCCTCTACATTAAGCCTCACTGCTTTGTGCCAAGCTACCAGAGGGTTAAACACAGATTAATTTGGGATTTGCTGTGTTTCACTTTGATAGAAATTGTGGTTGAGGCTTGAGTAGGGTTTCACTCCCTTAAACAGTAACCCAATTTCCTACAATTATTATTATTATTATCGTCATTTGTAAAGCACATAATTGCCTGAAAGATGTCCTGGCTCTGACACAGACAGATATGGTTGGTCACACCTAACCCCAACCTTAGTTAGCAAACAGCTATGTTTTAAGTGCTTTCCTAAACTGACTGAGATCTGGTGATTTTTACAAAGAGATAAGCAAGTTGTTCAATAAATGAACTGCCTGTACTGACAAAGCTCTACCTCCCAGCCCAAGAGAGTCTATATTTGCTCTGGATCAAAAGACCAGTTCCTGCTAATTTTGTCCTGAACAACCGGTGTCCTGAACAGTAGTTCCTGCGCTTGTTCCGCAGATAAAAACGAGCCATCATGTATACCACCCTGTAAATAATGCAGATCAATTTAAAAAGGATTTTCTTGCCTACAGGAAGCCAATGCATCTTTTAAAGTGCCAAATTTGTGGAAGATCCAGAGCTAATCACACTGCCGCATTTCATTCGGAAAGTGAGCCAGCCATTTAATCAACAAATCTGATGCACCATATTCTAAGCGGCAAGTAATTTGTACAATAAGGGCTCTATTCTGTGGGTAGAAATGGAAATAGATTCCTTAACAGTTTGAATAGTGCAAAACAAGTGGAGGATGACCTGTTAACATGAGAGGTCAGTGAAAGTTCACTGTCAAAGAAGACTCCAAAATCTATAACCTCCAAGGATTCCAACTGTGAAAAACTGGACTGACGCAGCCAGAAGTCCACTGGCATTAATCGTGGGCCCTTGTTCGATGCTCAACAGAGTTTCATCTTATCTTCATTGAATTTGAGAGAGTTCAAAGTCAGCCAGCTAGTAGCCATCTGCATGCATTGGTTGAAACTGTAACTTAGTGATGTATTTTATTAGGTCAACCGATAAATATAAGCTGAGTATTATTAGCTCAGTTCATGAATACAATCCCCCTATGATGAAACAGCTTAGCCAGCAGCTTCAGGTATACAATAAATAAGTCTGGACTTAGTGTGAATCCCTACGGCACCTCCTGTAATATAGATTTAAGTTTTGACTGGTATGGAGGTAGATGGACCGCCTGGGTTCTATCCTTATTGTAAGATGCACATGAATTAAAAGCATTGTTCTTCACACCTATTTCTGCTAGTCTCTCCACCAATATATCATGGGAGAACATTTTGAATGCAGCTGACAAGGATAATTTATACCAAGGCAGAGAGTTGCCCTTGTCAATTGCCATCCTCCAATAATCCAGAACAAATACCAGTGTGGTCTTGGGTTCATGCATGTGGTGGAAGCCCTATTGAGCCGGATCCAGTAGCTCATTGCCCTCAAGATCGCCTACTAGAATTGTGTTAATATATTTGGTTGATAACTGCTGTGAATAGTCAGGTCTGCAGTCTGTGTGTTTAAAAGGGGTCTGAAACACTTTTGTCCAGGCACAGGGTACTGATTCCAAGAACAAAGACACATTACATAAATCTCGCAGAACACCTGATGAAATATCTAATATTGAAAGCCATACTTTATGTGGCATCAAATTGTTAGGTGATCCTAATTCAATTGAACATACTGGGTCTTTACATTGGATGTCCAAGATGTGGCCTAAATCATTCAGCAGACCTACCCTGCTTCCATTTTCTTCTCCCTCTGTGACTCTGTCCTCACCAGTATATCTTGCCACAGCTTGCTGATACCTATTCCGGGAGGAGATGTTCCTCTAGCATATTTATGGTAGTTGAAAGGCTTGCCATATTGTTTGCAGTTTTAAAGAACGCCATCAAGTAATTACTGAGTTTTCAGGAGTGTTTTATTGATGGAGTGAATCTAGGCAGATTTACTAAAGAGCGTGTGATGTCAAAAACCTTTTTTGATGTATTAGTAGTTGAGAGATTTTCATTAAAGAAATAACTTACTTTTGCAGCCATGATACATTTTTTATACTATCTTTTATATTTAATCTTAACCTGAAGCTCATATTTAGACCTCAACTGTTTCTCAGCATTTCTACAATTGATCTTGGTTATTCTAAACTCCTCATTGTACCAAGGTGTGAATGAACAACTTAGTGGACGAGCCAACTTCAAAGGCCCCACCCTATCCATCACCCTGGCTGTCCAAACATCATGTCAATTGTCATATCAGTTGTTAAATTAGAAAAGAGATAGTTGTATTGGCTGCTTAGCTCATTGTTATATTCTAGGCACAATATTTATGGTAGTTTACTCTGTGTGCATTAGATTGGTATTAATTGGTAACATTACTGTTGTCAAGCTAGTGCTGTCACTGTGCTGTCACTGTGTTTATGATGTCATTACATATAGAATGTTATGTTTCAAGGCTTGAGGATAACTGTACTGCATTGGACTTGAACAGCAGATAATGTGCTGTGTAGAGATCAACCATCTCAATAAACTCATCACTTCAACCACGCTTGTTGCCGATATTTATTGAGATCACTACAAAATTTGGCAACGAGGACTCTACACAGCAGAACCTACACATCAATCTTTCAATTTTATCATCTGCTACTTCATTTCAAACTGATTGATCAACAGCTGGTGGATCCCGTACTTCTTCTCTTCAAAAATCGTCTAACAGATTGCAAGATAAGTTAATTTTTTTATTTTTGCCTTGCTGTTTTTATCTATTTTGGCTTGCGCTGTTGGCATTTGACATTATCTGATAAAATATATGCATATATCTGCAGCGAGGTGATGTGACTTTCATTACGCATTACTTTTGTCAGGTGCCAGAGACCACGGAGTTATTTGACATAGGATACGATAGTTTCAAATATCTAGACTTTTGGACATTGCTTGTACTGTGGCTGTCGATTGTATCGTGATTGTCATAAAGTAGGAGAGAAGGAGATTTCAAGTGCAGCACATAGACTTCAAGTACTGCATGGGTCAACTGTATTTTCATTGCGGTCTATCTTATTGATGTTTCACTTCAGTTTGAAAGGATGTTGGTTTTTAACATTTGATCTCATGTGATCGTTTTTTTTTTTAGATACTGGAAAAATACGGAATATCAAAGATCACATTTTAATTACTGGAAGCAAACTGGATTTCAAAGGATCGCATTATTTGAAAAGTTGTTGGTTTTATATATTTTATCCCAGTTTATCGTATTTTGGTACTGGAATATACTGGGTTTCATATGATTGCATTTGCTGTTGACGTGTTTATTTTTTAAAGTTTCCTACCTGTGTTCATTTCTGATCCCGAGCCAGCCTGGTTCTCTAGCGCACAACTTGAGAACTTTCCGGTGTCCTGCTTCTTCTGTTCACGTCACCTGGGTTAACGCGAGAGTTCGGAAGCCAACCATCGCGCATGTGCGAGACGTCATACACCCCAACCACATCAAATTTGCCAACCAATCCACCATATATTTTTTTGTTTCTCTTTCGACAAGGAGCTCTTGAAAATTAAATCACAATAGCCTGCGTTCCTGAAAGGCTTCTTCTACTGCATTCCACGTTTTTGTTCAACATTCTTATTGCCTTCAGCTTTTAACTATGTCACAAGGCTGATTGACTGAGATTGAGGAAATTAGTTTTTTTTTTCTTCAACATTCTAAAACTTTATTTGACAAGCAGGTCACAGTGATTTTCACACTTTGGATAAAACACTAATGTTTACAGTGTATTCAATATTATTTTGTTTGTATTCTAGGGGTTTACAGTGAATCTTATGATTTTATTTACCATTATTGACAGTATTTGTTTTAACATTCTGTATCTAGCCACAGTTATTCGCATATTTTTGATATTCAACATTTACAATATTTATTGTAATATAGTATCAAACTGATGCTGTAATCTAGACATTTTATTAATATTCGTGGTTTGGAAATTTACTCTTGTAGTATTATGTATATTGCATGTTTTAGACAATGTCTTCTCTACAATCGGTTAATGCTCCACCTTCATTTCTCGAGTCTCCAGTGGAGCCTCCGGTAAAATGGGATGTTTGGTTCGATGCCTTTGAGAGGTATTTAGGCGCAATTGGTGCTTTAAGGTATCGTCCAGAGAGAAAGAAGTGAATACTACTACACTCATTAGGGTTTGAAGGGAGATCAATTTTTAAGCATTTACCTGATTCACTTGAACATGAGATGTTTTAGATGACTATCAATGCACTGTTGCTAAACTAAAAATACGTTTTGACAAACAGCCTAACTTGATTGTACTTCGACACAAGGTCTTCAAGAGGAGGCAGTCTGAGAGCGAAGATGTAGATGGTTACATCTCTGCTCTGAGGAAGCTTGCCTCTGTGTGTCTTTTTGATAATTTCACAGAACAATTGATCCGTGATCAATTTGTGAGAAATTGTAAGGATAAACAGATTAGGCAAAAACTGTTATCTATGGATAATCCCTTACTGGATGAAACAATTAAAGTGGCAAAAACCATTGAAACTTTGCATATATCTCTTAAGGAGTTAGAGGACAAACCAACTGAGGCCATAAATGTTGTAGGCCCTATAAAAAAATCAAATACAAATATACCTAGCAATGTTTGTTTACGATGTGGCAGTTCCTCTCATGGGAAGGGATCTAAGTGTCCAGCAGTGAATTCAACATGTAATTACTGTAAGAAGGTTGGATATTTTGCTGCTGTATGCTTGAAAAAGAAATTCCAAAAGAAATCTATAGCCTGTGTATTAGAGTCAGACGACAATGACTCAGAGGGGGAGATTGTCTCTGTTGTACAAGATCAATTAGTGTCCAGGGAATCGGATATACCTCTTACGGG
Organism: Lissotriton helveticus; assembly: GCF_964261635.1. NCBI lineage: Eukaryota > Metazoa > Chordata > Amphibia > Caudata > Salamandridae > Lissotriton > Lissotriton helveticus. The sequence continues at coordinate 867,504,036 of NC_136059.1, forward strand.
AGATCCATCGACTTGTGTTGACCCTATGGTCGAGAAATTTGCTAGTAGATTCTGGTGCCAGAATTACCATGATTACATAGAAACTGTTTCATGATACATGGGGTGAAAGAAAACTTTTTCCGCCAGATAGATCTCCTGTCTCTTATGAGGTATGTAAGATTGACTTACTGGGGTTCATAGAAGATTTTCTTGTATTCAAAGGTAGGAAAATTAGAGGCAAGATCTATGTTGCTGTCAGAGGTCTAAATATATTAGGCTGGTTTCACCAGGGCTTGTTTGGCATGCAACCGAAACCAGGGACAAAAGAACAAGTTATGCTTGTCACTTGTGAAGAAGAGAGTTCTAGATGGTCTATTGAGTTTCCTACTGTGTTTAGCAATACGTTGGGAAAGATTGCTGGATTCAAGCACAAAATAATTGTAAAAAAGGGAGCTACACCTATTAGACATGAGCTCAGGAGTGTCCCGTTCAGCGTTAGAGAGGATCTTAACAAAGAACTCTCTTCCATGTGTGATATGGGTATCATTGAACCAACAGATTCGTCCCTTTGGTTGTCGCCCTTAGTGGTGGCACGTAAACGAGATGGGAAGTTGAGGGTATGCGTGGATCTCAGATCCCTTAATAAGGAGATCTGGGTTGATTCTCATCCCTTACCCAAAATTACAGATTTGTTTTCAAGTATCAAAGGTGCCAAGATCTTTTCAAAGTTAGACTTGGCTAGTGCCTACCACCAAATAGAACTTCATCCTGATTCACGATCATTAAAAGCTTTTGTTTCACCTCTTGGAACCTTTCGTTATAAGAGGATGCCTTCCGGGTTGGCATCTGCTGTGTCAGTGTTCCAGACGGTTATGCAGAATATGCTGAGGGGTGTAGAAGGAGTCCTGGTGTTTCAGGATGATGTTCTTATTTATGCCAAAATTAACGTGTGTAATGACAACATCATCAGAGAGGTTTTAATAAAAATGGTGTGGTATTAAAAATCGAAAAATGCAAGTTTTCATGCAATGAAATCGAATATTTAGGACACCTTCTATCTCATGAAGGAGTTAAGCCCAGACAAGGTCTCATAGATGCCATTATGAATGCAACCGTACCTAATGATAAGACCGGTGTTAAGTCACTATTGGGGTTACTGGAGTATTACTCTAGATTTATCCATAATTATGCTTCTTTGGTCAGGCCTATCAGCAATCTTCTTAAAACTTCCACTAAGTTCATATGGTCATCGGAATGTGACCGTGCTTTTAGTGAAGTCAAAGAGGCTTTAAACAGAAGTGATGCTCTTACACCTTTTGACCCTGAATTATCGTGTCGCATTACAGTAGATTCAAGCAAAGTGGGGTTGGGAGCGATACTTACTCAACAGGCTGGAAATCAAGAAGTTACTGTTGCCTTTGCATCAAGGGTTCTCAGGAGTGCAGAGATACAATACTCCGTTATCGAGAAAAAACTGTTAGCATGCTTGTGGGCTATTGATAAATATCGACCATAGGTTTGGGGCAAACGTTTTGACCTAGTCTCAGATCATAAACCTTTAGTCTCGATATTGTCTTCAGGTCCTAGCAAATGTTGTACACCAAGGATTACCAGGATGGTTAGCAAACTGTTACAGTATCAATTCAATATTACACATATTGCTGGGGGAAAACATCAGAGCTGACTATCTTTCACGATTTCCTCAATGTTCTGATGTTAGTGAGGGAACAGGTTTTCATGAATTGAATGATGAGGATGATGGAGATTGTTTCGTAGCATCTGTAGATGTTCCCATTTTGGCTGTTGGATCTGAAGAAGAGTGGAGATTGGCCTTTTCCGAGGATAGTTTATTGCAAGATGTTATGTGCATGTGAAGAATGGTCGGCCTAAGGAAAGGTTTCTTTCTTGTGAACTTCAACCTTATTGGAAGGTTGAGTCAGAATTATCAATTGAAGACAATTTATTGATGAGATGTGACAAATTGGTTCCTCCACATGTGCTTAGACCAGTTATAATTAAAGGGTCTCATGAAGGGCATTTAAGGATATCTCTTACTATAAGGCGGGTTTGTGAACATTTTTAGTGGCCTAGAATGGATAATGAAATCAGAACAGCTGTCGAAAATTGCTGTGTGTGTTCTTCATCAGAGAAAACACTCAAAGTCAGTACACCACCTTTGTCTCCTGTTGAGTGTCCTTCTGGACCATGGGTTAAAGTTGGGATCAACATTATGGGTCCCTATGAAATTTTACCAGTGAATGTGAGATTTATTATAGTCTTGATTGACTATTCTTCGAAGTGGCCGGAGATCAAGGTTGTCAGGGAGGCTAGTTCTACTAGTGTCATCAAGTTTGTGAAAGAAGTTTTTTTGAGGGAGGGGTTTCCTCAATTTTTGGTTTCAGATAATTGTTCTCAGTTTGTGAGTCAAGAATTCCAGTGTTTTCTTAAAGCTAGTGGAATAAAACACCTCAAAAGTTCCTTAAATTATCCCCAGGGTAATGGTTTAGTGGAGAGAATGAATAGAGTTGTTGGTGAATATATAAAGTGGGCGGTCAGGGGAAAACATGATGTTTTGTCTGCCTTGGAGAGTATGCTGTGGTTCTGCAGGACCACACCACATTCTACCACAAAATGTTCTCCTTTTGAAGTTCTAAGAGGAAGGAAAGCCAATACCAGTTTCCGTCCTGGATGGATGAACAAATGGATCGACTCATTGATGGATATTGAGTCAATTATGGAGAGTGTGAAGTCTAATGTAGACATCATGCAAAATAAAGAGAAAAAATGGTTTGACAGAAAGAAAGGTGTTAAAATAGTTCATTTGTGTGTGGGTGATTTTGTAAGAATTAATAGTCCTGTGCACACTAAGAAAGGAAAAGGAAAGTTCGGAGACCCACTGAAAGTTATTAGAAATGGGAACAACTGTGTACAAGTGGAAGGTGGGTGTTGGTGGAATGTGTCAAAGTTAGTCAAAGTCAAATCTGATGGTTCCAAGTTACAGATCAGTAATGACACTTACCATTCTACCTCTTCTGTATTAAGAAGAAAAAGTTCTAGAGTTTCTATAATTCCTCGTAGGTTTCGTGATTAAGATGTTTTAGATTAGTACTTTTAGTTTGAAGTTTATTAATTTAGAATGAACATTGTTTTTTGTTTTTATTGTTTGTAGAAAGGGAGGTATGTTATATTCTAGGCACAATATTTATGGTAGTTTACTCTGTGTACATTAGATTGGTATTAATTGGTAACATTACTGTTGTCAAGCTATTGCTGTCACTGTGTTCATGATGTCATTACATATAGAATGTTATGTTTCAAGGCTTGAGGATAATTGTACTGCATTGGACTTGAACAGCAGATGATGTGCTGTGTAGAGATCAGCCATCTCAATAAACTCATCACTTCAACCACGCTTGTTTCCAATATTTATTGAGATCACTAAACTCATTTATATCCATTCTCTGCCAAGGGTGTTTAAGGGTGTTGAGTTGTATACCTCCTCCTCCCTGCCCTTTTTGATAGTCCATCGTAATATCAAAAATGGATCAGGAAATGATATGACCAGGGTTGAAGTGCTTTTTCTCCTTTACCAACTAAACCTTCTGGCCAAACATCAGGTCCAGGTTATGACCAGCCATGTACACAGGGTCACTGATATACTGAATTAGCCCTACTGCGCCAATCTTAAGCATGTGCATTCTTGATCAAACCTGCTCATAAATTAAAATGCCCTAGAACCAATAGTTTAGAATGAGACAGCCATTTAGGTACCTGGAGTTCTAAGAATCCATATATAATATACCCAGGTGAGCCTAGAGGCCTATGACAAAGCAGCCCCATTATGGAGAAGGAGTCAAAACTTGTATTGACAATCCCAGAATTTCTGCTCTCGTAAAGACCAGGAGGTTTATCCTCTGAAAATCCAAACCCTCCTTAAAAGTAATTGAAAATCCTCCTCCATGGCCAACCGGGCATGTAAAGTGCACGTCTTTATCTTTCCAGTGGGCATGCCAGCCTAAAATCAAAGTTAGACTCCTGTGTGGGTCATAATTCTGTAATAATAACATATGTAAATTGTAGTCCCAGAGGACTTCATAAATTTCAGCTGCATGCTTAGGTAATTACTATGCATTTATCTTGAACACACTGTAGTTCATCTTGTGCACCCCTTAAGTAATAAGATTTATGTGAGTCACCATGTTCCATCAACTGGTGTTGTTGATTTGCCATGATGGTTGAAAAACAAATTATTTAGCAAAATAAATAGCAAATAGATATTGGTATATGTATATGACCACGCAACAGTGATGCCTGAGGAGGTTCTGAAATTGCTGCTCAGCCTCTCTGTGTGTGCCATTCAGGGGGTCAGTCACCAATCAACCCAATGGCCTTTTCAGGATGGCACTCCAGTGCAGTATATGCTATACAGAGAAGCATGGCTCACCTCAGATCCTCCTCAGACAATACTGTCTCCCACCCCTCACCACCTGCCCCTTCTTCTCTGGATCCTTCCTCTACCCAAATCTATCCTCCAACCAACAGACCCCCACCAAGCTCCTCTGTCCCAACATCCCAAACATCAGACACATTCTACACACACACACCCACACACAAACTATCAGACAGACAGGCACAAATAAGACACTCTCACTATGAAAAACAAAGATATACACAAACACACACACACAGATACACAAGTAGCACCACCTCCTCAATCACCACAGGCATACATAAAGACTCACATACACCCATCTGTTCCACCAATCAATGAATGAATCAATCAGGGATTTGTGATGCGTGCTACTCACTGGAACGGTCTCAAGGCACTGGGGGATGGGTTCATGCAGCTCTGTCCCAGCCAAAGAGCCATGTCTTGAGGCTTTTCCTGAAATCTTGCAGAGTGGCGGATCGTCTGATGCTAAGAGCGAGTTCATTCCAGGTCTTGGTGGCTATGTAGGAGTAGGCTCTTCCTCCCGTCCTGGCTCTGCGGATGTTTTATGGTTTCGGCTAGGACGAGGTCAGCAGAGTGGGGGCTTCTCTTTGGTGTGTAGAAGGAGACTCTTTTGTTGAGGTATTGTGGTCCGTGTTGTGGAGGGATTTGTAGGTGGGAGTGAGGAGCTTGGAAGTCACTCTCTTTTTGACGGGGAGCCTAAGGAGGTCTCGAAGGTGCTGGGTGATGTGGTCTTGTTGTGGGATGCCGAGGACAAGTCTGGCTTCGGTGTTTTGGATGGTCTGGAAATTGCAGAGTAGAGATTTGTTGATCCCGGCGTAGAGGGTGTTTCTGTAGTCCAGTCTGCTGGTTATGATTGCATGGGTGACAGCCTTTCTGGATTCGGTGGGATCCATTTGAAGGTCTTGCGGAGGATGCAGAGGGTATTGAAGCATGTGTAAGAAACAGCGTTGCTCTGATGGGTCATGGTGAGGGAGGAGTCGAGTATGATAATGAGGGTGTGAGAGGGTTGCCAAGGGCAGTGGGCCAAAAGGTGTTGTCCCATGCAGAGGGGGTAGTTACGAGGACTTCTGTTTTCTCTGAGTTGAGCTTCAGGCAGCTTCTGATAATCCCCAAGAATAGCAGTAATCAGGCTCATCCGCTGCCACTACCACACCGTCAACACTACCACACTTTCAGCCACCACTACACCCTTAACCACGATCACACTCACAACCAGTACCATACCCTCAACCACCACCACACATACTCAACCACTGCCACACCCTAATTCACTACCACACACTCAACCACTAACAAAACCTCAGTAAAACACACAGCATCACCTAATCTAACTATACTACATAAATACACCATAACCCAAGCAAACTTCACCACAGAACCATACACTCGGTAAAACACATACCATCACCTAAACAAAATCACAGAAACCTACACCCAAAGACACTACATCCACAAAAATCACACTTTCATCTGAATCAAACCCTCGCCCACAGTATAGCACATACACAAACACACATGCAACTCCACAGACACACATTCAACTTCACAGCAATACAAACAACACACACATACATCCACGCTCAACCACTACCACAACCTCAATAAAACACACAGCATCACCTAATATAACTATACCACATAAATACACCATCACCCAAGCAAACTTTACCACTGAACCATACACTCAGTAAAACACATACCATCACCTAAACATCACAGAAACATACACACAAAGCCCCTGCATTCACAAAAATCACACTTTCACCTGAATCAAACCCTCATCCACAGTATAGTACATACACAAACACACATGCAACTCCACAGACACACACTCAACTTCACAACAATACAAACAACACACACATACATCCACAATCATAGAAACTATTCCAACATTCCCTACTTCCCAAACACCCAGGTTTTCACCTGCTCAGGGATTGATATAAGCCCATTTAAGAGGAGGTTATATTATGTACCATGGAACTAGGAGGCAAGTTCTAAAGCTGTGATGCAACCTACCAAAGCTGTGGATTGTCTTCTTGTCATTTTATTTTCTGTTTTCCAATTGATATGATTTTTTGTAAAAATATTTGAGGGGATATCTCTAAAGCTATTCAAAAAAATTTTGTAAAACATGTTTGGCTTTCCGGTCAACAGAGACTCATGGTCAAAATATATGTTTTACTACAGTGACAGTTTGTACAGACTTCATTATTCTGGGTTATTCACTTGACATTTTGTGAGTTGGCCTTACAACAACATTGCATTGTAGTGTAAACAAGATCTTTGAACACACATCTAATCTTTACATTACATTGAGGTTACACCTGTTTGTCTGGAATTGGTTTAATGCTTGCGGGCATTGTCAACCTACTCAAGAAACAAGCATTATCCTTGTCAGGCTAAACCACCATAGTATAGAATTAATCGAGGTTTTGCATCATTTTAAATCTACAACTTACATTTTGCAATAGTTGCACAGAGCCTGAAATTATATGCCAGAGACCATTTTAAAAGGTCTTGTTAAGTATTTGGCACAAAAAGTGTTGCAGGCTCACTATTAACATTAGCTGCACAATCCTTATGTACATTAAGTGACAGTCTAATGGGAACTTATCAATAAATGAATAGGTACAATTAGGTGTAAGACAAAGGAGTCATGTAAATCACTGTATTAATGGTTAGCAGCCATGAAGGAACCAGAGTTCTAAAATATGACAAACATGTTCAGATAACAGGAGAGGTGAAGGGAAAATGATATGGGGGGACCCTTCAGAGAGGGCAAAGTCAAAAAAGTTTATAAACTATCATAAATAGCAAAGTGACCCATGACATATGATTATTGACTTATAGACATTTGTATTTGTGAATGTGGAACAGCAACTGAAATATAAGGTCACTATGATGTATAAATATAAACGTAAGTGTTTATTAGTCACTTTTTAGTTATTTAAAGTTATAATCTACATTGGTTATTTTGAATGCACTTCCATCATGATTACGGAGGCTTACAACACATTTACAATTGAGATTAACAGGTATATGAGAATAATGTGTGTTAGGGTGTAGGAACATATTTAGTTAACGTTGAAGGACACCTTTACATATGTAGCATACATGACATTAAGAACGATGTGTTGAATATCCTTTACTTTGTATAACTGAGGAACTGTTGATCTTAATTGGTTATTGCCTTTCCAATGATGACTGTGATGCCTGGAAGGCTGCTGTTTGTTACCAATTTTTTTTTTTTTTTTTAAAGAATGTGATAATAAATTTTTTACTTTACAATTTATGTGAAGTCAACAGACAAATGGGACTGGGCAAGTTAAATGAAAATTAGACACAAAAACATACTTTAAGTGCATATACTTCCCACTAAAGTGGTGGCGTGGTTGGTCGTCACCAACATCGAGCAGCAGTTTAGCAAAACCTTGATGCACCAGATTCATCTTGCATGCACAAGTAACTAAATGTACTGCATCATAGACTTTATTCATCATACCGAAATACCTCACAGTTGGTTAGGTAACTTGTAGGGAGTCCATCTGGACCACAAGGGTCCTACTCCATATGATCACACAACACTACTTCCAGAATGAGTCGAACGAGGGGAAGTAGTTGCACTGCCATCTGACATTGTAGATGTAGACTCAGATGCTTGACGTGGGCCCTCAGGTGGACTTGCTCAACTAGTGCGCTCTAGAGCCAATGAACATTGAAGCAGATGTTTCAAATGAGAAGAGTTTTTCGTAATGGACTTTCTAAGATGTTGAATGGTCACCATATGTCCTTTAATTGTCCTGACCCTCAATGGATCAGCATCGAAAGGAGCATCAGTCTTGCGTTTCCGTTTTATTGACCAGTATTTGTTCTCCTTCTTAAAAACCATGCCCCTAGTGTGTCTGTGCTTATCTGCATAAGCCTTCATCTTTCTTTTGAGAGAAGTGTTCATGACATGAATCCCATCAGGCTCTAGAACTCAGGCCTCCAGTGCGCCTTTACTCAAGCCGGCCATCCCAATGTTCTAAGACACCTCGTACCACAGTCGGGCCCTCAATTTAGCCGGTCCCCCTCAACCCAGACCCGTGGGGTTCCTTCTGCTCTGCCATTATCCAGAGTGGGACTTTAATTTGGTTCTGGATCTTGTACCGCATCTGCAACTCATGGAACCACTCCCCAGTACCCCCACAGCTTCCATTGCTAAGAGCCTATGACTCTGGTTATGACAATGGGCCTTGTCAGATGTTGCATGCCACTAGAGCCTGCCCATTAAACTCTAATCTTTCTACTCCCCAGTCTATGCATGTTTAGATTGCATAGTCTGCTCCTACTCCATTTAGCCCTTCATCTCCTCATTGGACTATCTTGGTAGGGAACTCTTAAAATACAAGCCCTTATTATTAGGCCCTCCTCAATACTCATTTGGTGGCTACAACCCTCCACACATGAAGATCCTCTATTCTGGGCCCCATTGGCAATTAAGATCCACAATTTATTTTTTAACATAATGAGGGCACACCCTCGTTACAGGCCGTGGCTTTTTAGATATGCATACAGGGTGAGACTATGCAAACAATGGTGGGGATAAGATCCACAATCTTATGTGACCTTAAAACAGCTGAGATAGAATACATAAACATGGAGGCGCAGGTTGCATCGGACCCTCAATTCCTAACCTCCCTGGGTTTACTCTGTGAGTTTGAAGCCCAACTCTTAGAGCGACTCTGCTTCCTAGAATTTGCCACATATTCCACCAAAACACTCTCAGATGGGGACAAGTCAGAATGGCTACTGTCTTGGGTACCCAATGGGGATACTAGTCAATAATCAGTAACTAAAATCAGAGGCCTTGATGGTGGGCGTCTTCACTTACAATGATGGCACATGATGCCTTGACTTCTTACTTGCCTCTACCACCACATAGCTGAACAAACTGCTCCCGACCTCCAGTCATTCCTAGCGCCATCTCATCTCCTCATGGTGACTCCAGAGGAACATGGATGGCTCTTTACTTTCCAGGTAGTAAAGGCAGCAATCATGGTTCTGGCATCCAGCAAATTACCTGGGATTGATGGCCCCCTAGTGTAATTTTTCAAAACTTTCCCAGGAGCGTTAGCTCTCAAACTACTTTGGCTCAAACAGGTGGCATTTTTGATTGGAACCTCACCTACCACCCTTCGAGAAGTTTTTATGGTGTCGCTGTTGAAACCAGGTAAAAACCTTCTGGACTTGCCTCATGTCACCCTATTTCAATATTGAACATAGGCTACAAAATCCTGATTATGATACTGGCCCAATAAGTACAACAGGTACTGCCGCACCTGATTCATCTGATCCATCTGGACCAGAATTGATTTATCCCAGGGAGGAACTCCTGCATGTGTGACTGTCACTTTTTCCAGTTAGTAGACATAGCACAAGGCAGATGGCACAGGGTGACGGCATTAGTACTTAATTTTCATAAATCACTGTGGGGGCTATCTATTCGCTCTCTTATCAAAATTTGGCTTCAGCCCCTACAATACCAAGCTTATCTGACCTTTTATGCTCCACCCCCACAACTCAAATATGCTTTGGAGAGTCCCTCTCTGACTCCACCCCAGTTGGACTACCCTCTCTCACCAATTATGTTTGCCATGGCAATGGAGCGATTGGCTTCCAGGGAACAGATGAACAATGCAGGCTGGGAAATTCCTTATCTGATGTCCCCCACGTAAACTCACTTTATGCGGAATGCACTCTGATTTACTTACATGACATCACTGCAGACCTCACCTCTATCACTTCTCTCCTAATTAAATTCAGTTGAATGTGTCTTCAGTTTTGCCATGGGTTGAGGACCTGGGTGTGGCCCAAGCTGCTAGGAGCCCTCTTCGGTCTGCTACTTGGGGGCTCTCTTAAATGGTTGGTGAACTGATACCTACAGGATAAGGGTACGACCGAAGCCCCACTACCTCAGGCCCTCCTCTCCAACATCCGAACACTCAGCCACACGTAGTTTGTTCTTACTCCTGTGGATAGCCCACTCGTGCTTATTGAAGGTGGTTTGTTTTACAAGCCATCCCCTCCCTGCGTCCCTGCAATCCCGCGATCTTGTTACTCTGGTTTCTGGCATGGAAGAGCCATCTATCTGGCCGACAGAAATGGGTGTGGGAGGAGGCTGGAATAATGAACATGGTGGACCTATTCCTGAATGGGCAACTGATGATGTTTAAAACACTAATCGAACAATATGAACGTCCCAGGGCATGTTCCTCCTCTGTGCCTCTCTGAAGGGAGTGATTGGAGGTGTCTGGGTAACTCAAGGGACAGAACCACCCATGCACCAGCTAACACAAGTGCTACGTGCCATGGGCACTGGTAGCAGGTTAATTAGCTGACTCGCCGAAGCGCTAAATGCATACATACAGGCATCTCTGCAACACCTGATGGATACATGGGAAACTGAATTAGTAGGCAGCTCCATGATAAGGAATGGTAAAGGGCCCAGCCTACCCATGTAAGGTGTCCCATAATGCCCATCTCAACTGTATTACATTTTAAATTCTCCATAGAGCCTACTGATCCTATAGACATCTGGCCCACATCTTCCCAGGGGCCACATACTTGTGTGCCAGATGCAGAGCCCCAGGAGCACACCTAAGACATATATTATTGGACTGTGTGAGGATACATATATACAGGGTTACTATATGCTCCCAACTGGAATAAGTGACAGAGACCTTGGGCATCTCATCTTGGAAGATGGAAACTTGGTAACAAACACAGAACCAAACCGCGACACACTTTCTAAAATTACCCCTTATACTGGCCCAAATAAATATCACAGCATGCTGGAAACTGCCTACTTCCCTAAGCCCGGACAATGGCCAAACAAATTCACCCACTGGGCAAAAGCTGAAGCAGTGGCATTACATAGAGAGGATACCAGAGGGCTATGCAACTGCCTAATGGCCCAAAGTTGGGAGACACTGCTCTCCTGGTTGATTGGCCCCCTCAGAGTCCTCCTCAAAACCCCAGGCTGCAGATTCCTGCACCGCAAACCGCATGATGAGTACACACTCCACCCCTCATTGAGACTTCACTTCAGGTCTTTATACCCTTAAACGTCACTAACCTGACAGATATACATTTAGCTTCTTCTCTTTCCCCTCCCAACTCTCCGCCTTCCCAGTTCCCTTACCTTCAGCCGTGAGACCAATCAGCATGCCTAAGTGTTGAACCACTCCACTTGGGATGTATTTAAATAAAACTAAATGTGTACTTTGAAAAAGATTAATACTTGCAGCAGCTTGCAATACTTATAAGTAATGACTGTTAAAGAAAGCAGGGTTTAAAAAAATGTAATCATCTACTGCCCACATTAAATAGTAATAGATTTTGAACATATTAAAACTTTATCCATGATGTTACTTCCATTTTAATCAAAACATATGGAGACACATCCAACAATGTGCACTAAGGGCCTGATTATGAGTATGGTGATCCCATTGCTGCTGTACTCATGGAGACAGTCCAACTACCACCTCCTAAGTGGTTTGACCACCTGATTACGAGGTTGACGGTAAGACTGACAAAAGACCGCTGCCACCACCAGGATCCTGGATCCAACAGGGCGGTGGTGGAGAAAGTGGTGATCAATGGCAGAGGTGCCGATGCCGGCACCCTCATGCTGATCAAGGCCTGCCTTTCCGCTGACCTTTTCATAGGGGGGGACGCAAACAGTGCCCCAGGGTAAATCTTTCTCCGTTGGGGTTGTACGTGGGGGCACATGTTGTGCTCCCCTCTGCCTGCACTTACGTGCATGCACTCTGTGCCTTGCACGACATGGTCCATGGTACACAGTGTACCAATGTACAAGTGGTGCTGCCACAGTGTCTGCATATGCTCCAGGCTCTTTCTATGAGCCAAAGCAGGCTGCCGCTTTTACACAGCTGATACAACACCACTAGCCCAGCGGTGTACTTATAATACCGTAGTTGGGATACCACAAGCTTGTCGACGGTATCCTGATGGCAGCAATGGCAGTCCAGCAGTTCTATCGCCAATATCACAATCAGACCCTAAGGGGCTCATTACGATGCCGGTCTGACCAATCACCCTACCGTAAAGGCCATGTACCAATTCTAACTCCTGAGACCGTGAAGTTACCTCTGCCATATTACGATGCATGCAAGCTGAACCTCTGAGCACAGTAGTCAGAGTGTTCTCCATATAGGCCGCAGGAGAACACATGGGCTGTGGGAGTCGGAAATATGGCTTCATCATCGGATAGCTCCTCATTGGTCCGGCACTGCAATGCCCAACAGGCCCGACATGAGGGCTTTGCCAGAGGTCTTCTCTTATTGCCAATGTGAATAGAATGTAGTGGTGGGGCCTGTGGTAAAAAAAGGTGTGAGTTAAAGTGCAGAGAAAATGTTTGAGATAAAAAATACCTGTAGGACTCCCAAAGATTCTGTATTAGCTGGGTTCCTAAGTTTTGGATAATAAAAATAAAAAAAATATTATGATGGATCTCTCAGGCCCTAGTTAGTGTGTGTGAACAAGGAGGTCAATATGTTTCATGCCTATTATAGTCCAAAGGATCATGGCATTTCATCAGGACCAAAGGATCCATATCTACTTATGTAGGGATGGTGGGTGCATGCATATGTGTGGTACCATACCCTAAAATACTGTGTTTTATTATAAAGTTCCCTTATACTATCGTAAAGTATACCTTTTGGGTAGACCTTATCATTAGGGCTAATGGCCCCAGTCATCTTGGCCAGTATGGTTGCAATATGGCATGCCGGAAAACAGTAGGTGGAGCTCAGTGTGCTTGCTGACCTACCCCTCGTTCTGCGTCTTCATCTATTGCATCCATATAGGTCAATGCCCATCACAAGGTGTCCTTATGGAAAGTCTTGCTTGGAAGGTGTGGACCCTGGGGGTCTCCCATCAGCACAATGTTTACTTCAGGAAAACTTGGGAGGACCTGCGACACTGGACCTGGAAGAACTTCCAGGTCCAACTTGGGCTGTCCTCCCATGGCAAAAGGGTCACACATTGGGCCAGTGAGATCACTGGACCTTGATGGGAAGTTGAGAGTCCAATAGCAGCTTGGCTGGGTGAGTATTAGCTTGAGTCAAACATTCTGAATGACCAGCTACCTTTTGTTACAGGCAGCTATTTTCCTATCAAGCTTGTAGGTGACTCATGTCCCACTCAATAGTAGAGTTATTGCATGTGTAGGTCTGGTAGTAGGTGCATGGTGATAACCGTAGACTATTGTCCATGTGAACAGAAACTAAGCAGGGTCCAGTCAAATGCCTGGTTCCAGCGTTGAACACCCGCATGGCTGCCTAATGTCACAGATGACCTACATTATCTATGCTGTCAAGTATGACGCTGGTCCCAAACAGGCCATCATTGTGTCTGGAGTGATGTTCACTTACTATTGTGTCTCATGTAATGGTGGACAACTTAATTGTTGCATGGCACACACAGCACGGTAGATGCAGACACTTAGCACTACTTCTCCTTGGTAAGAGGTAAATGTACATTATCATGACATGCCTAACACCACTGGTGCCATCTGTTTTGATGCTTACATGCTAGAATGTGTACCTTTACATGTTGTACTGTCAAATGTACAACTGTTCTACACATTATGTGTGGGTCTACCAGGTTTTTAATCTGACTCCATCATATTTGTATGTTTGCCAATGTGTACATGACAATATAATTCGGTGATGGGAATACAGAGTAGGTGTAACCACAAACAGGGGTTTGTAGATATGTGTAGGTGAGTCACATATACTCCATGACAGTGATGGATGTCATTAGCCAGGCCAAACTGTAGAGGCAATGACACACATGGTTGGAACTCTTCTAGTACTTTTAGGCAATGTGACTTTGCATGCCATTGAGAAGGCTGTATTCAGTCAGGTGGGATGCACATGTGCATTTGTGGAGGAAAATGCTGTGTCTGGTGATATGCACCAGGGAGTGATATGCTGACATGTTGTGCTCATGTGTGTCTGCCAGCACTCAGTACTACATTGGTATTTCTGTTTGTGAAACATGGAAAGTACTGTGCGCTCCCTTCCCTTGAGGACACGATTAAGACCTCTTTATTAACTAGATATCTCCTACGCCTCAGGTACTTTCAGTGTTCAAATTGCTTTGATATTTGCAATGTGAAAAATGTGTGCTCACATTAACCAATCTTGATTGGGGATGTTACGAGGCAGACTTGTGACCAATGATTATTTGTGTTGAAATCGCACAACAAATGGAACCCTATTGTCTACATTTGACTCTTTTCTACTACATGTGACACCTAGCTAACCTATTCATGTGCAGCTTTCAATTGCATCATCTGGCAGTGGACAGATGTTAAAGTGTCACTTGGGAATTGTGTACAGTGTGGAATGGGCACTTCAATGTCACATTTTACTTGGTAATCACATATTGGTGAAACGTAGCTGTAGCAGGTGCCCAGCAGATCTACATGTTGTGTGTTAAGGACACCTGACCATTTGCTGATTGCAGAGTCTTGTGTGGATAAGTAGTAATGCTGACATCCCATTTGATGACATCAGGTAACTATAGTATGCTACAAGGGCCTTGGTTGACAGGGTGATGATATCTCCTGCTATATATATATACATGAGGGTGGATTTGGGACATGGTCACGCATGCAGTTCGAGCAGACTGTCGTTATGACACCAATATGTGTGACTGTGCACAGCTCATGTAGGGTTCATGCATGTGCTAATGCCAATATTGGAGCAAATGTACTTATCCTTGATACTGAGATCGAAACATTTGTGTAATGTATTGTGTTAGAATTTGTTTGCCCAGTGTGTTCGCAGAATTGCAAATAACTTATTTCTACTATTCTTTCAGAATCAACCCAGGGCAGGGAAGGAGACAGGGCTGAGATTGTTGAGGAAGAAGCTAGTCACAGTGGTTCAAGTCACACCAGTGCCACAGAGCAAATCAGTAGCCCAGAGGGTGGTGGGAGTGCCATGGAGGAGCCAGACAACTCATCGTCATCTTCATCATCAGAGCCAAGTTCCAGTGGGCACTCGCTGGTGATGATGGACTCCCCTGGACCTGAGTCCTCAACATTCATGTCAGTCACCTCAGTTCCATCTCCACACTCCCTGCTGCTCCCCAGCCAGCAATCTGGGTCAGTTCCCCTGAGACGGGGGAATCACCTTTGCACCAGGCACCTCCCCCTGCTCCTGTCTCCCCTGCTGCCCTAAGCGTAGAGGCAATTGACATCCTGAGGCAGATCTCTGTGGGTCAGACTGCAGTGCTGAATGCCATCCAGGTTCAAAACCCCAGCTTCTGCAGACAGTGTCGTACCTAGAAGGCATTAATGCTGACATGTCTGGTTTACAGAGATCATTTCAGGCTCTGACTTCCCCACTCACAACAGGCTTCCAACAAGTCTAGCTTTCCACCCCACCTCTTTCCCTCTTTCCCATCCATAATCCCTATACCCATACCTGCCCAAAGCACACTCACATATTAGCATGCATCCACATCAACATTCACACGCAGCACACAATAGAAATTTAAGAAAAAGAACAGGCACACAACCACTCACCAGGCACTTGATTCCACCACCACCACATCCAGTGACATACACTAGGCAGTACACCCACACCGCCAGATACAGCCACAACAGATATCATCACATACCCAGGCACCACACCCACAGCACAAACTCCACACCCCTCTACCTCCAGTACCCAAACCCTTACCTTATCTCATCCCAGGTCTCCCATAGTATTGTTGCCCTTGACCTCTTCCCTGCCACTGCTGCCACAGCCCCAAAAAGTCTTCTTTCCCACCCCTGCCCTACATTTCCACTTCCAAGTATACCCCAAATACACATGTCCCCTACCAAACCCCTCTGCACCACACAAGGCCATAAAAAAAAGGAAGACCACTGACCCAGAAAGCCACCCACCCCCTCCCAAAACCCAAAGGACCTCTTCCCAGGTGCACACAAAAACCAAAAAAACAGTTCTCCCCCTCCCTTTACCCATCACTACCCTTAAAGCTCACTGTATACCCAGTATGGTAAAAACCAGCCCTCCCAAATCCAAACACAGCCCTCCCACAAACCAACCTAACCCTCCCAATTCCAAGCCCATCCCTCCCAAGGATCAACCCAGCCCTCCCGACCCCAATCCCAGCCCACCCAAATGACATAATTGAGGTGTCTGTACTGCCCAATTGATGCTCCATCCTGGGGCGTTTCCCTAGTAGTGCTCTGGTTGGCAAGTTAGGTGGCACAGATGTGTGCTGGACCACATCCTGGATTATGGAATGGCCATTGGCCTTTCTTTTTGTATCACAAAGTGCACGCCATAATAAACAACTTGCTTTGTTTAGAAACCTTTGTCCGCCCATTGCTACTGACGCTACTTGTTTTTATTGACTAATTTGGGATCTCTGACTACAGTTATGTTTGCCCGACCATAACACCTGTCCCATTAGCAGTGGTAAGTATGATCAGACCTTGGGACAAGTAATGGTGTTAGAGAGGATGAGGGGAAATGTTCAAAGAATGTATATGTGGGATGAATTCCAATTGGGGCTGAGATTGCTTTTTGCGGGATCTCCTATGTAGGCCTGGGTGGAGTTCACAGAGTTTTAGTCCATGGAACTCTGCGAACTACCAGAAAACTCTGCCATGCTCCATGGAGTTAAACCAGTGGTGGAGTATGTTAAGTCGTGCTGGTTTCACTGATTTGTAGCTCCAAGAGTTTGTCCCGCGCTGTAACATTAGCCAGAATGGCACTACGCATCTTGCGAGAGGGTGTTGCTGCTTTCTGCCTCTCGAGTAGACATTCTGTTCGAGCGGTAGCTTCCTCAACCCGAGTGACAGATTATTCAACGCTAGAGGTTATGACCTGTCGTGTCCGTCCACATTGAGAATTCTCACCTGGAGGAGGTCTAGCGCACAATTTCTTTTCACAAACGCTCGCAACCCTAATGTTGGTGAGCCGCTTGAGAGAAAAAACTCTCCTCTGTGTCACTTCGCACAGTTTTTTGGAACCCCGCACAGAGGGCAGACTGGGCAAAATCCACAAACTCCACCAGTGGAGCAGAATTCTTTGCCACCTCCTAATGCTATGGTAAGTATTGCAGCTTGACTTGGCCAGTGTCCAGGTCTTTCAGCTTGCTGTCCTACCTGCGGTGTAGTGTGGATATGTGTTTAAAGTGTGCAAAATAGGTTTTTTTCTCAACACATGGGAGGTGTTTTATTGTCACACCTATTTGGTTCTTGGGATGCACAGGTACCCTTTTTCATATGTGGTATGTACACATAATTTTAAAAGATTGTGGAAAATGCTGCTGCTTCATTGTTTTCTTTCAGGACTTGCACTTACATATTAGCTACATGTGCATGCAATTTTGTGACAATATGGCTTGTCCCTGATATACCTCATGTCTCAGGTCCAGTAAACATCGAGACATTGAAGAAGGGGCAATAAGGAGTGTTACCTTGGCCCGTTGCCTTCCAGGAATTATGTTATATGTTATGTTATATGGGGATTTGCAGCGCGCACAATTACTCGAGAGTATCCTGGCGCGGAATGGGCTACAGACATGCAGATGGAGGGGACTAAAAAGCCTGTTTGAAAAGGTGAGTTTTAAGAAGTTTCTTAAAACAGCGGAGGTCCTGTATGTGGCGCAGCGAGACAGGAAGACTGTTCCACAGAATTGCTACTTTGACAGAAAGGACTGACCCCCCATCCTAGAGCGCCGAAAACGGGGGGTGGCCATCAGACGATGAGAAGCAGATCGTAAGGAACGGCGTGGGGTATAAAAACATACCCGTTTCTTAATGTAGGGGGGTCCTACATCGTGCAAAGCTCTGTGAGCTAAAGTAAGGGCATTGAATTGCACCCGCTGGACGACGGGAAGCCAGTGAAGGTCGCACAAATGCGATTTAATACTAGATCTCTTTGAGATGTTAAATAAGAGTCTAGCTGCCGCATTCTGGATCAATTGCAGTTTGTTCACCAGATATCCAGGGATGCCAAGAAAAAGCGCATTCGCGTACTCCAAACGGGTGAGGATAAGTGCCCGAGCCACTATTTCCTTGGCCGGTTGGGGAAGCAAAGGGAAAAATCTGCTCAGTGATTTTAGCAGGCACCCATGAGTCTCTTGAAATGTACAGAGAACCTGAGATCCTCCCCAAACCAGTTTCCCAGATTCTTGGCCGGGCTACCCTCCGAGAGTGGGCGGGGAAATCAGAGGGCCACAAGGCTTCCGTGAAGAGTGGGGGAAATTGGCCGTAGAGCAGTATTTTGTATTTCCCCTCGTTGCACTTGAGTTTGGCCTGTGCGAGCCAGGTAAACACAGCGGCCAGGCACCTCTGGGCAGTCCCCGTACCCAAGACAGGGCCATTCCAGGTAAATAGAAGCTGGGTGTCATCAGCATAAGCCATGATTTTGGCACCCAGCTCTTCCCGCCAGGGAGATCAATGGAGTCGAATAGATATTAAAGTGCAGAGGGCTCAGAGTCGAACCCTGAGGGACTCCAGTCAAAACCTCCCTGGCCGAGGATGAAAAAGGAGGCAGCCAAACCTGCTGGGTACGATTAGCCAAGAAAGATTCCAGCCAGGCCCACACTGCGCCCGATAGGCCGATGGCAGAGAGGCGGGAGAGAAGAAGCTGATGGGGAACCGTATCGAAGGTGGCAGAGAGGTACAATAAAATCAGACCTGCTCTGCCGACCCCATCCAGACATTCCATAATTGCCTCCGTCATCTCCACCAGTGCCGTCTCCGTGCTATAGGAAGATCCAAAGCCTGACTGGGCCGGATGCAGAGCCCCCGAGGACTCCACAAAAGCATCCAGTTGGCGAAAGATCACCTTTTCGCAAACCTTGGCCAATTCTGGTAGTAAGGAAATGGGGCGGTAGTTGGCTGGTACCATAGGATCCGCTGTTGGTTTTTTTAAAAGCGGGAGAAGCTTAGCTTGCTTCCATTGTCTTGGTACCGACGCCGACTGAAGCGACCAGTTGACAATAGATGTAACTTCAGTGCACACAGTGTCGGCCATCCCAGCCAGAACACTGACCAGGCACGGGTCTGAAGGAGAGCCTGACTTAAGTGATTTAAGAATAGTAAAGATGTGAGAATTCTCCACCAGGGCAAACTGAGAAAATATTGAGTTCGGGGGGAGCAGAGTGGGGATGCTAGGGGAGGGCTATGTGGAATTCCTGCTGAGGCAAGGCTTTCTTGAATCAGTTGAATTTTTTAAATAAAAAATGTTGAAAGCTCCTCACACCATCCAGAGGAGGCAGGGATGGCCTTATGTTCTGCACCGGGAGACATAAAGCTTTTTACAATAGTAAAAATATCTTTGCTGTTATTATTCACTTTCATTATTCTATCAGCATAGTACTGGCTTTTTGCTTTTTTGTCAGCTGCGTAATAAATTCACAAGGCCGAACGCAGCACGGTTTTAACTGTTAATCAGTACACCACCCTCCATTGGCGTTCTCATTTCTTGCAGCCCAGTTTTAACTCCTTTAACAACGGGGAATACCAGGGTTGGGAGGGGGACAGCCGGTGAACCTTACTAGGCAAAAGTTTGCATGAAGATTCGACACCCCGGCTTACCCAAATGTTAAATTGTTCAACCGAGCCCTCAAGATCGGCAGCAGGAACTACCTGCGAGAGTGGTTCAGGGTCTCAATTAGCCTGGGGATGTTCATCTTGCGGGTAGAAAGGTCCAGTGGCAGAGATGGTCTGCGAGAGAATTTCCCTAAATCCCAGGAGAATATGATCAGGGCATGGTCCGACCAAGTCACAGGCAAGGGTTCTTTGACATGCAGTTCGAAGTTGGAACAGACCAGATCAATTAGGTGACCCCTTGAGTGGGTGGGCTTGGAGACCCACTGCGTCAGCTGAGTCAAGACCAGAAGGTCCAACAGAGCAGTGGAGTCTGGGGCCTCCGGGGTATCTAAGTGGATGTTAAAATCCCCCAAAAGTAGGAATTTGGGAAAGTGCAAAACTCGCACGGCAATGGTCTCCCCCAAGGTCTTTAGGAAGCCCCCGAGTTGGCCAGGGGGGCGATAAACAAGCATGCCCCCAACCGTGAAGTGTGGCGATAGAGTGAAGGAGTCCACATGGTTTGGGTGACCCAAATCTGCAGGGTTTCATTCCATTTTGGCCTTTAAATGTGTGTGAATGTAGTTTGTGGGAATCACATTTACTTGACTTTCCTTTTTCATGTGGATATTATACTGATGTATGTTCGATGTCACAATACAACCTATCTTATTAGCAATGTGAGGGTGTCACTGGAGATAGTAACTATGTTATTCATGAGGAGGCACTGTTTAGTGACACTGTTTATTACAAACATCATTACACCAGCTTCTGAGATGTGCACACATGTAGAGTTTGTGCGAGCATACCTGTACATTGTCACTGACTGGGACATTGAGGAAATCATTCAGAAGTGATGGAAACATACATTCTGTGATGTTACGTACAGGGACACACAAAATAATTTTGTAAAAGGGATACTATACCCTTAGCATTCTCTACTGTGCTGTGGCTCCAGGGTCGGTGCAGGTAGTGTCATAACTCCATCATTGATGTATTGTGTGGGACAGAGTTGGCTAGGAGTGGTTTTAGTCAGGTGATGTGCAGTGTCTGTTGAATTTTCACCAGGAATGTTTGACCTGCCCACGCTGACACATACACATGCTCTCTCTCTTCTATGTTGTGGTGGACTTGAACAGTGTTGTGGATTTTGTGCTTCATTCTGTTTTTCGCCTTCTTCACATGAGGACTTTGTGTGCGATGACTGTACTCGGGTTGTCTCCCACAGGGGCATGGCTGATGTACATGAGGGAGTGGCTTACAAGCATGTAAGCTGTGATGGGCATATTATCCTACCCAAACAATAAAAACCTAGTTCTCAGATACAGCAAGTTGCATTACACCTACAAGAAGCCTGGACTAATGGATTTGCCAATGCTTGTCAGTTACATTAGTTATTGGGACAACAACTATGACTTCATTGCATCATGTTATGATAATGATTCAGTCCTGACCTGAAAACACTGATAATGGGGTATTAGGAGTCTCTTTGCAATTACATCTGGAGCAGTGGTAGGTTGTACTGCAGCAGACTTTAATTGGATTCACACACTGGGAGTGAGTGGAAATATGGACAGTCTGATGCATTTGCTTTTTCAACCTGCAAATGCTAAACATTGGCAGACACTGATCCACTTCCAGGCCAGCTACACAACTCCTACTACTCACACTTTCCACTGTCTCTTTAGGCCCCCTTATGTCCTGCTTCTCATGAAATAGGTATGAGCAAGATATCCCAGCATGATGACTTAAAAATCATGTGGCTCACTCACCCCAAGCTACACTCCTGCTTTTCCACAGCAGTCCATTGGTTTAGACTTACCAGTGGTTGCGTCCACAACAGTGTGGATTTTGGGTATCATTGAGCAGGTACAGCAGTGTCTGGATGTGTAGGATAGGATCCATCTTGGCACAGAACATAGGAAGCTGTGTGGAGTTGAGTATTGGCCTCATATCCCTCCCTTTTAACTCGCTCAGATGAGGTGGTTGGACCTCCACGGTCAGCTCATCAGAAATGCGCATCATAATTGGGCAGGCAGTTCATCCGATAGGCTCTGTTAGTCCAGAGGTCATAATTTCCTGTTGGAGTCAGAAGGAACGCGGCGTTAATATGTGCATACTCAAGCAATATAATCCAGAGGTCGGAAAGACCACTTTCCAATGAGAACACAGTTGTTCGACTGCCTCCAACAGGGCCACGGAAGCCGGTCCGACTGCCATTGTAATGAGGCCCCTAGTGTTGAATATGTAAGAATCAGTCAATTTGCCTTTGAAGTTAAAAAAAATCACTTCACTAGACTATGTTACTATCACTCCAATTTGCTTTTACCTCTGTCTACCAACAACATGAACACAAACAAAGCCCCCTAATAGATTTTTTTGACGATACTTCGGTTGGGAGACTATCACCGCTCTGGACACACATACGCACCCAAAGTCCAAATACCTGTGGCTAAATGCCTATGACAGCACAATGGCTCAAGAAGCCAAAATCAACAACACATTAGAATGATGGCATAATGCCTTCCAATCCACACTAGGCAGGAACCCTACCTACACTACAACTACAAATGTATAAAAGCACTACAAAAAGAACAAAGCTACCAACAAATACGAATGGAACAATCAGTACCACAAATGAAACCTAAAGTTAGCAATCAAACTAATAGAATGTATGATATACTTCAATCTAAAGTAAAGCTCTTTATTAACAACACAGAAGTACACTACTTAGAATCAATAACCAAAACCCTATTGTAAGATAAATATTAACCTACAAAAGATCTATAACCTAAAAAAACAAAAGTGTAATCCAAAGCCATATTCCTAAAATAAAGACATAATATTTCAATACATGATCAAAAAATATATAAAACTATCATTTCTCATAAGATAAAACAACACAAATATTATGTACATTAATAACTTTCCTGTTCTGTAGCTGCATATCCTCCTCCGTATCCATGCACTCAAAAAGTATAATGCACAAAACATTAAAAAAATACATTCCAAAACGCCCCCCCAAAATACAACAATATTCCAATAGAGCTTCATCAAAGAACTCCAAATCCAAACGAGGAAATCAAAGTAAATAATATTGTTTTATTAGAAACCAATCTAAACGTCCATAGGGCACCTTGGAAAATGAAAACCTGTAAAATAGAAATAGGAAATGCTCACCCACAAAAAACAGCATCTTCAAACTTAGCCTGCACATCACACTAAATCAACGCAAAGCACATACCAAAAAAGAATTCAAAATAACAACACATTACTAACAGACTCTATGAAAAATTAGCCCAAAACACTAGTGAATAAACTTACAAAAAGTACTACTAAATGTACCAAAAATCCCCCAAAAATAACTCCGTAACTACTATGTACAAGTACCCACTACATCTCCCTTCCCTAATAAAAAATGGGCTTACCTGCTCTCTCCAAGTGCAGCACCTTCCCATGACTTAGCTCCAGGAAACTGGATTAAAATGAGACAAACAGACTGCAAAATGGAATGTAAGCAGTAAATAAAAAATCTGCCCATTGAAAACTATAGGAATGCAATGTACAAAATGTTTTAAAAAATTTACAAAATGTATATGAATTGCAAACAATGTAAAACATTGAAATTATAATAATGAAATTATATTAAAATATGGATAATATATATCACAGTGAAAATGTTTTTGTATAAGTTGAAATATATATAAGTTAAAATATATTTAAAAAAAGCATTAAATAAATATAAAAAAACACCTTTATCATAATAAAATATGTAAATATGAATACTGGGAAAAACACAACTGGCTCCTATGTGAATAATTTTCCAGAAAAATTGGATACTAATTAAATCACATTAAGCACTCCTGCTTCATACAAATCCATTTTAACAAAAGTTTTGAACTTTTGAAGGGGTGCATTTACTATTCCAACTCAAAGTGAAACGACTTTGGGGGGGCAGTAGTGGTGGGTCCCACATGATCCGTTACTAAGCCATTGCAGCCTTCCCCTTTACCTCCACAACACTGTGCTTCTATGCTGCGCTATTGTTAATGGGTGAGACGCAGGTAGTCAGATAACTGCAGTTTCCTCTACCTCACCTTCATTTTAGCCGAATGTGGAACACAAAAGCTCTATGTTTAAAGCACCGCAGTTCCAGAACTGGTAATGTTGCAAGGTAGTTTTACCTGCCTGATGTGACAGCTTTATGTTGCTGCCAGCTTCCAGTTAATGTCGAAAGATCCTCAAAAGGTTCTTGCAGCTCGGGCTCTGGAGGCTTTCACAGATGCACGAGGAAGAAGTCGAGAGCCGGTGGAGTGTACGTTTGAGGATGGTAATCAACAGGCAGGTTTCTCGGTGGGGCGGTAAGTGCTCGCTGATCATTTCAGCGTTATAAGGCACTTGATTGTCCACCGGGTTGAGGGACACTGGTCAGGTTTGCGTCGTCAGTGCCTCCTTGTGAGTCTGTGGGCCTATTGGTTTATTCACAGGACTTTTATTGCTGATTTCCATTGAGTATGCAAAACCATTTGAAGGCATCGGGTGTTTCTGCAAATTTTGATGTTTTAGCCATGACATAGAGGGTCAAAAGGTGCATAGGACAGGCAGCAACACCCACAAATCATACTTTTTTGCAACAAAAAGAGCTACCAATGGTTACCAATATCGTGAATTTTGATGATAATTTGATTGCTCAAGAATACTCTGAGCTTCTTTAATGAGTAGGAGGCAAACGCAATTGCCCTAAAGGGGGAATTCAGCTGAGGCCTTTGATCATACAGCTGGGCTCTTTCTCTCCAGAAGTTTTATTTTGATAAGAGACTGATCTTAAGGTCAATTTCCTGAAGGTCTGTATTCTGAGGCAGTATTCCTATGCCTTGCTTGCCTCAACTCATCTGGCAGTAAGAAGAGTTGTGATTATTTTGGGCCAGGGGTAGGACTGGGTTCTTAGCGATACAATTAGAGACTCGCAGGGTAGATGGCTTTGGCTGAAGGTCACAGATAAAGGGCTTCCATGACATTTGGTAATTATTATGCTTCATTGGTGGATGAGGTAGAACATTCATTGCAGATTTATAAGTTTGCAATGGGAGTGGTTGGGCAGATAATTTTGACCAGTGACTTCAATTTTATACAGGAGCTTGGTTGAGATATCTCTAATAAAACAATTGAAGCCTCAATCAAAAAAGATTATCCACAATCTTAAGAGTGATTTTCATCTAAAATACCCATGGAGGGCTGACCACCCTGGTATTTCTCAGAACACCTCTTCTCACAACGGTATCATTCCGTCTCCTGGATTGATTTTTTTTTTACTCTCTCATTCAATTTAAAGGACCAGTTCTGATATTTGGGCCAATACACTTTCTGATTATATAATAATTTTGGTTATAATAGACCTTGATACAACTAATGGACCTGTCGCTAATACTAAATCAAGAATGGCTCTTCAAGATGAGGCAATTTATTCATGAATTCATGCAGCTTTGTTTGTTTCTGTGTTAGAAGCTTTTAAGGCCACTTCTAGGGGGCATGTTTTTGTCTACAAGGCAAATCAACATAAGAAGCGTAGAAACAAAAACTTGGCAGCAGTCAGTAATAGATCAAGTATTACAGACAAATAGACATTCATCAGACCATGAAAAGGCTAAGTAAAACCTGAGGGATTTTTTCATTTTGGAAGACATTAGTATTTTCAAGGCTTTTTACCAGTAATTATATGAAGAAAGCCAACAGATTGGGAAGTATTTGGCTTGGTCAACTCGGGTCAGACAGAGGCCGCATTTGTTAAGGAATTCCAGAATCGCGCTTTGAGAGATTCAGTCTAAAGATCAAGTTTCAATAGTCTTTGTTCAGTATTATAAGGACAATTATGAAAAAGGCGATTTAACTTCACAGTCAAGTACAGCTCAATATTTCCAGTCTATTAGATCACCAAGTTTGTCAGATTCTTAGGCTGCAACATTTTATGGCCACTACGTTGCTCATTGAGTGCTAATGAAGGCTTCCCAGCCCTTTCTGACAGATTTTTTCAATTTCGTGAAGAAGGAGGTGAAGTCTCATCTTATTTTAAGGAACCAACCATTTTCAGTTTTTTTTAAAGTGCAAGAATCCTAAAGATGTATATTTATACAGGCCTATTAGTTTGCTTAATGCTGACAATAGACTCTTTATGAAATTATGGGCAATCCGTATTCCTGCGCTCGCTCAAGCTTAATTCAGAGTGATCAGTCAGGTTTTGTGGCAGGTCGATTCGTGGCAGCAAACACAGGCTTTCTAATCCAGTCAATCAATTATTTATCAGTTAACCAGACAGGCATGGTAGGTATCATGATTGATGCTAAAAAAGCATTTGATCTGGTTAAATGGGATGCGTTTTTTTTTGGTCTTGAGAGATTTGGCTTTCCTCAGAGAGCTCCTTCAGGAGCACCCCCTTTCTCCTATTTGTCTCATGTTCTTATTTGAGCCTCTTGTGATTAGGATCAAGACCACCCAGGCTATTTCGGCCCCTCTTCCGGGTATCGATAAGCTTAAAATGTTTGCAGAGGATTTTATTCCCTATCTGAAGCCCAGAAAGGAAAATTTTCAGCAGGCCGCAGACGGATTTGATCATTTTAAAGACATTGGGGATTATAAGATTAACCCAAAGAAAACGACGGTTCTTCTTTTAAATTCTCCTGTTGATACTCTCCCAGTCTTATTGTACCCAGAGGCCAGATCCCAGAACTTGATTCGATATCTTAGAGTATTCGTTACTGATTAGTATTCTAAGCTTTCTCAAATAAATGACCTCCTCCCCTTCTACAAAATAAAGGGACTACTCGACAGATGGACACTCCTTGCACTGACGCAGGTGGGCAAAGTGGCCCTTATAAAAATGTCTGCTCTCCCATCGTTTTGTTTCTTTTTTCAAACGTTCACTTCAATGTGAATAGTAGCTATTTTTCTTATCTGGTTGTACTTATCAGTCAGTTTATTTGGAACAGAAACGTACCCAGGGTTAAATACTCTGCTCTTCAACTGGACACTGTACAGGGCAGGTTGGCCCTTCCTTATCTTCCAATGTAATATCAGGCAGCTCTTTTTGATTTGGGAGCAAGGGTCCTGGATGGTAGAGGTACGATGGATTCTTTCTTTTTGGAAAACATGATGCAGGATGCGAGAACTCAGCTACAATTTCTATTAAGACTCTGAAATTCCCCAAAAGGACCAGATATAAGGTTTTACTGGATTTAAATGTTAGAACATTTGCTTTATATTGTTCTAATCATATTTCTTCAGGCTGGATGCTTCTTACACTCCAGGAATCTGGGTATCTTGATTTGTAAATTCCTCCTGCTCTAATTAGACTCTGAAATTATGCCAAATTTAGAGAGCTTGGGCATTGTTTGATTCAGGGTAAATGTATGACATGGCATAAGACATCTGTTCCGTGTAGTGAGCACAGGAGGTGGCATTTTGATCCCGATCTCAATATTCCTCCTGTATTATGTGTTTTTTTTAGGTCTAAAATGTTTGGTGTAGGGAATTTGTACAGACTAATACGTAATTAAGGGGCACAACAGAATATGATAAAAAATATTCTAGATTAAATTTGGCTATCAACACATTATCAGACTATATCAGCCTTATGCCACAGGTTGTTGAGAGCGGCAAACTTTAGGAGGATGTCATTCCTATCTCGTTGGATGGCTTACTACACTCCAGCGGTCTTAATAAAATGTTTCCAGCACTAGATAATGGTTGTTTTCGCTGTAAATATCAGAACGAAGGGGGTCATCAAACCTTTTATACAAGTCACACATTAGTACCTTTTTGGCAGCATGTGTTTTAAGCTCGGTCATGGGGATAAGAATCGATTTTGATCATGCTTTGGTGCTTTTTGGCCTTTTTACACACAGTCAATCAGGAACAATAACAGAAACAGGGCGGAGGGTCTTGTCAATTGTCTTTACAATTGGCTGCTCTTTGATTCTACAACAGTGGAGAACATGTAGGAATCCATCACACCAAGAATGGCTGAATGATATGATTAGAACATAGAAATTTGAGGAAGCCTGCGCCAAGTGGGTCGTTGGGTTAAAAAGAGATTTAATTCCTCTTGCCAGTATTTTGCTTCAATTGAAAGATTGGGCTTTGTGGTTCAGGATAGTTCAGGTTCCCCTCAGGTGAATCTTGATTTAAGTCTTGTGCTTTAAGTCAAATGACAAAGCCATGTTTTTTTTAAATATTA
This sequence comes from Lissotriton helveticus, assembly GCF_964261635.1. Lineage (NCBI taxonomy): Eukaryota > Metazoa > Chordata > Amphibia > Caudata > Salamandridae > Lissotriton > Lissotriton helveticus. The sequence continues at coordinate 867,532,332 of NC_136059.1, forward strand.
TAACATTGTTGATTGTCTGACCTAATGAATTATGACAATATTTAGCTCGCTTTATATTTTTCTTTTGGCACGTCTTGCACTTTAGTACGGGGGTGACCTGAAATGCACTCATTAATATGCTTGTGAGGATTATTGTGTTTTTTAATACTATGTTTTTTCCACCTGTCTATGCACTTTACCATATTCTTAAGAAACTTTGGGAATGAATTAGGACCATAGATGATTTTTGAAGTCCTGTATTTTAGCATGTTTTCAATTAACTTCTTGATGTTTTTATCGATTTGTGATAATAGCTACCACTCCTTAATATGCTTGTGAGGATTATTGTTTTTTCAATACTATATTCTTTCCAACTGTCTATGCTCTTTACTGTATGCTTAAGTAACTTTAGGAATGGATTGGGACCATAGATGAGTTTTGATGTCCTGAATTTTAGTATTTTTTAAATTAATTTCTTGATGTTTTAATTGATTTGGAAAATAGCTACCACTGGTCTGTTCTAATAATGAATGCTTGCACTTTTGTTGACTTGTAATTAAATCTGATTATTGATGATGGTAAAGTACTATAATTGTCTTTTTGAAATCATAAAAATGATGCACTTTATTAGGTTTTAACTATGCAAGTATTAGTTGCAAAGTTTCTAATGTAGGAAACTCCCATGTTTGAGTGGTTTACACCCCAAAAAGCCTCATAGCAAGAGAGTAGTCCCTGCCAGAAGTTTTTGCATCAAGAAGGATTGCATGGATTGAGATGCACCAGTTTAGGTGCCCCTCTGTATGTGTTCAGTGTTTTAAGCTTTTACCTGAAAATTATTGTTATCATTTTATCCTCGACTTAACTTTATATGGAATGATTTGTATATTATAGTTCCATGAATTTGTTATGTATTTTATGCTTATTAACTTTCTATTTTCTGAAGGCATGGGCAAATTTGCACTTTTCACTTTTATGGTCAAATGACGAATAAAGTTTTTATTGAATCATGTTTTTTTTCCATTGTACAATGTAGTATTGGACAATAATGGGATTGAGTTTACTATTCCCATTCCAATCTAAACCATTTTGGGGAAGGTGCTAGGCACTAAAGGGATTACATTTACTTTTCTCATTTCAATATAAACCATTTTGGGAAAGGTGGTGGACACTAAAAGGGTTACATACTCTACAAATACTCTATCATCAGCATAATACATTTCAATTTTTAAAAATAAATACAAATATTACTCAGAGCAAACTTCTACCACATTAAAATAAATCTGTATATTTAACATTAGACATTAATCTATTGAATAACTGTTTATTATTTTGAAAACAATATATAAATTAAACATATTTATTAACATAACACAATTTAAATACATAAAAAATAAATATACACATAACAACAGATTATTTCAGTTGCTAAAATTAGTAAAGTTACCCAAAAAGGTAGGAGGAAATTGACATGAAAAGTACTCACAAGTGTAACTTATCTTAGTGAATAGGCCCAATGTTGTGTACCTTGAAAAGATACAATCTTGATTCAGTTTGTCAGGTATGATTCTAAGCAACAAAAAATACTTAAAAGATATACAATGCATGCGTTGATTTTGGTGCAAGGTTTGAGTTGTCACCACTTACACCATATGAAATACATAGTAATTCCTGTCTTACACGTGGAATGCTTGCTTATTTATACCTGGAGACTGTTCAAGGTTAAATATAAGGGAGTGGTACACTTTCTAGGCAATACAAATATGTTGAATCACTGGGAAATTGTGTAGGGCCTACATTGCTCTGTAGATGACCCGCCTGTATTGTTAAATGGAACAGAACATAAGTGTCTATTAGGGACTTCACTGATTTCTAAACAAGTCACATTATATTTAGAATGCAATTTCATTATTCCAATTCATTGATTATGACCTCAGTGTCAACCATTTCTGAAATGTATATACTGTTTAAAGAATACATCTTATCTATTCCATTGTATACTAATATATTGCTCTTTGAGAGCAGGTTTAATTGACTTGATATATGAACTGATGTGGTTAGGGCCTTTTACAACCACAACAAAAAGTAATCCCATTACTTAATTGGACACAAATGAATATGTTTTGATCATGAATCTTGGAAATTAACAAGCATAGTTTTAGTATTTTTGAAACAAACTTAACTATGACACATCCTTTCATCACACCTTAGAACCAATGTTAAGAGCTCTTGGATTGTGTATGTCCATCGTTTTTCCCGCATCACTGGAATGTTACTACTGGATGCCGTAGTTTTAAGTCTGTTGTTGCTCTTCAAAAATTATTTTAAGTCATACATTCAGCAGCCTTAAGCAACCATTTTAATCTTAAAATGTTATTCTTTAAACTGTGAACCATATGAACTGGTTTGAGTCAGGGTTTTATATGAACAGTTTTAAGTACGGCCACCATAGTGCTGCTATAAGATCCACAACTCAATTCAATTCAATTATTTTATTTAAGTGTATAGTTAATTAAAACCATTGCACCAGTAAGTGAACCAAATACATGTATTAAAGCGATGAAATTCAGAAGAAAACCCGTGTGTGCAAAATAGAGCAAGCTTTAATATAATCTACAAAAATGTTATAAATGTCAGTCTCTTTAAAAGTTTGGTCCCAGCATCTCTATATGTAAGACTTTAACATCTAAGAGTCACTGCAGATGGTACAAGACAGTTTGTGCAAACTAGCAGCTGTAAGATGTATGCATGGTCTTTTGTAGACTCTAAGAAGTTTACTTGGGGCCTGTTTGTTCTTGAGTTCTTGGCAGTTAGAAGTCAAAATATTGGGCTCAAGGCAGGATTACTGTTTTGCCAGGATGGTGCCATTCTGCATAGTTGGCACGGTTCCTTGCAGTCATCACATTGAGAGCGACAACTCATCTCATAGTATAGGTTGTGAGGAAGAATGATACATAGTAAATCATACATGTTTCTTGAAAAGTTAATGTTCAAACTCAAGTATTGGACAACTAACTCATCACTTTAAAATGCAAGGTACAGTGTTGAGAGATGAGTCTGCAGTTTTGGAGCAAATAGCAATTAGGATGAATGACTTAAAGGAATGCAGTGACTTTCAATAACTAGGAATGGATATTCTAAATCAACATTGCTGTAAGTCAGCTAATTGTAATTGGATTGTGTTCAGTGTTTACTCTTTGATCCATTTTGTTTGCCTAGGTATTAATAATTATGATAATTATTTTTATTCATTTTATGTGTAGGGCAATAGCTAATAATAAATTGTTGTAAAAATGACTACTTGTGCCCATATGGAATTAGGGTTTGAGGGCAGAGCTCTCCTTTACAACCTGCAGAAGATAATCTAACATCTCCACCCACATAAGTGTACCTCAGAGGGGGTGGTGATAGACACTGGACAGTTTTCAATTGAGACAACACATTATAGGTTCCTTTTGAGGCTCAGCAAATCTACTCAGTGTGACCTCAATAATGTTAGTACATGCAACATTTTGTATATGCAAAATAGCCATATACTTTCTGTTTCACATTGTTTCAGATGAAATGGGAACTTTACATTTGCTGAATAATAGAGATGGCTTCTGTTGCAAGCTCCTTCCAGCAATTGATGATGGATTGTTTCCGCTCCAGGGAAGACATGGATTGGCAGTTAAGGCTGGACTGTTGCCATGAGGCACAGGGTCAGACTGATTTGCATATGGCCATGTCTGAACTGGGGTGGCGGAGTGAGCTAAAGAATGATGATAGATTAAACCCAGATCAGTTGACTGGGGGTGAGTGCTTGCATTGTTCAACACTCCGTCCATCATCCCCTTTGGTTTTGCTTTGATCGCCCTAAGTTGGCAGGGTATGCCCAGAAGTGGGTCCCTTACTCCCTTTGCCACTGGATTCAAGTTAGCTGGGCTGAAGACGGCTGATTAGCCAGAACCCGGTCCCAGGATGCTTGCTTCCGGTCCAGGGAAGACATGGCTTGGCAGTTCGGGCTGGACTGTTTCCATTAGGCACAGGGACAGACTGATTTACATATGGCCATGTCTGAACTGGGGTGGCGGAGTGAGCTAAAGAATGATGATAGATTAAACCCAGATCGGTTGACTGGGGATGAGTGCTTGCAATGTTCAACACTCCGTCCATCATCCCCTTTGGTTTTGCTCAATGGTACTATGGTCATCAGTATACTTCAGGGAATTAAACAGCTTGGGAAATGTGGCACAATGATGTTGAGTAAAGATGTCTTGAGTCTCTGTAAATTAATTTCGAACCAGCTCAATAACTCAATTGCAGACTGCATGAAGTGACTTGTTGACTTCCTACGTTTGAGGAATATGGCACAGAGTCAATGAATAATTTAGACAGATCGGCAATATACTTGAACAGTAGGGGTAAGCACCTCTGCTGCAATCCATGGTCCAGGGTTTTGGAGAAACATCAGTTTGTGCCTAGCTTGGCCATCACCCGGGTCATTGATATTTGGATGGCTTTTTGAAGGTTTACACAGATGTGTCTCCCAGAATTCCACTTATGTTAAAGCAGACCTCAGTCTTCTTTGTTAAAGGCCGATTTAAAGTCTACAAAGCAGGCACATATTACATTTCTTCAGTTAATGCTGTCCTCTTGTAATACAGAGAGATTTGCAATGCTATTGTAACAAAAACCTGCTTTGCCTCTCATTGCAGCTGTGAACTTTGGACTGTAGTTTGTCGCTGGCGGGAGAGAGGCTTCTAGACCCCCAGGATCTTTCAGTAGTCACCACCTGTGACCTTGTCTGGAGGCGCCCGAAGCACTGTAACAGAGGTATTGTAGTGTACATTGGTTGGGCCCCATACATTTTAGTTGATTAAATTAGGTCTTCCAATGGATCTTGTTCTGTGCCGAAATGGACCAGAATGCTTAGGGGATGAACAATTATCATCGGAGAACCTGGAATAAGAAAATTGTTAACATTCATTCATTTCTGATGGAACTTCTCAGATTAAATCTAACGTTAGGTCAGTATTTATTTTGAAACAGACTAATGGGCCACAACAAATAATAAAACCGAATCAGAAGAGTAATTTATCTCCAATTGTATCTTTATCAAATTTAAAATGATTATCATACCAATAATTTATGAATTGATAGGATTTAATAAGTATAAATATCAATCTCACATTATTGAATACAATGCATTAGTTCTTCATTTAGGCAGAATAATGATTTTAATCTACATCATGTTTGTATAAAGTACCCCTAATAAAAACTTGTAACACTTCATTATTATTTCACATATTAATTTGCAAATCTCTTTTCATGTTATAGGTTAATACATCATTCAGGATTTAAAAGCATGTTTAAAAATAAACCTTTACATAGCACAAATTATTGTAGCATCTGTTCTCTCATCAATGTCAGCGCTCACATTTCACATTCTAATGTAACGAATATACGATGTTATCTCGCATATTTTCATTCCGAATACCATTACTCCGCATGTTTTACAACGAAAATGGAATTGCTCTGCGATACCATTACCCAGCAAACTTTTACTCCTCATATGACTTTACCACTCATACCTTTACAACGCAAATGCATAATTGGTGAAGTCATAAACTGTGAAAAAGTGCTTTACCTTTTTATATATATATACATATATATTTCCTACTGGCGGTCGCCAGTAGGCAGTTATAGTGAGGACCTAGTTTCCACAGGAAATCTGCAAAATTCTATTTAGAATAACTTTGGCGCCGGTCAACGAATCTTTGTGAAATTCTCCAAGAAGATGGCCTGCTCCGCTCCGCTCCTTCCCTGAAAGTTTGGGGGTGATTCGTGAATAGGGGACCGAGAAAAAAGTGGCGTCCCAAAACGTGTTTTCCCTATGCAATTTTCCAAAGGGACCTTTAAGACAGGCTACAGCCCGAACTGCTGAACGGGATTACACCAAATTTGGCAAAAAGGTAGAGTTTGTTTCGCAGATTACACTTTTTGTTAAATGGTGTAAATCCGTGCAGTAGTTCCTTAGAAAATCATACATATATCTATGGACGAAGTACCGTCCGAGGATTATACGCGTACCCTTGAGAGCATGAGGTGAATTCTAATTGGCTGTCAACTGTCTGTAAACACTCCAAACCAGGAAGTGTTGGCAGCCTTCTTGTGTCTCGGCAGCAACGAGGCACAAGAACACATCAAAACAAGTGCGCAAAAGACACAAAGGGGGCACGATAGGTACACCCTGACCCCCTAGGCCTGCTCAGGGGGTCCCACAAGGACCCCCAAAGCGAAATTATTATTATTATGTTTTTTTTTTTTATCGCGGGATGGGCGTGGGATACGCGTATCATGTGAACAAAAAAACGAAGCCCTCTTTAGTGCTAATTAGCATCTGGGGGCTTTTTTTAAAATATATGCTCATGGCCCCCATGCAGTAAATGTAAATATATATGTGTGGGGGGGGGGGGCTCTTAGGCTCCCCGAGTACCGGGATCATCACCCCCGGCTTTAAAATATTAATTGAAGGGGGCTCTGAGACCCCCAGTCCCGGGGACAACCACCCCCGGGCTTTCTTGAAAGTGTTAGAGGGGGGCCATGGTGGCCCCCTTCCTAGAGCCCAAGATGGCCCTGGGGACCAGCACCCCCAAGGGCCGGCTCCTGCAGTGTCCCGGGTTGCCCATCCTGCCGTCCCATAGCAAGGAAATATGTTTTCTCTTTCAAAATTTAAATCAGATTGCTTTTGCAGATGGGTAACTGCATGTTAGTAGTTCCTGCTGTGGAAAAGTAATGGCGGCTCCCAAACACGTAGAAGTTATGCACCAAAGGTGCTGCAGTCGCACACCCTACAGATTATAAGTTGTGCAATCAAGGCGTGCACAACAGGGGACCGCAATGAGCTGGGTGCGCAACTTTAACTTTTTCCGTTAAAAAATAGCCCCTATCAGAACTTTCCAATATTCCTGGGGATCGTATCCCCCTGGTCTTATAAAAATAATTTGGGGACCGTGAGGGGAGCCACTATGTCCCCACAGTCCCGACGTCTTTCCACATTCTTCTGAAGCCGCCATTGATTTTACACATGGGGAGATGCTAACTTGCATGTGGAAATGCAAACTTGTTTGGATTTTGAAAGTAAGAACAGATTTCACTGTTCTGTCTTTTAAAATGCAAACTAAGGGCCAAATTATCAAGAAAGGGCAATACATTATCGCCGTTTTCATCGGCAGGAAACTGCCGCTAACGCGGCGATAATGGGCTTGATAATATGCCCGTGTGAATTTCCATAGAAGCCCAGGTGAACACCAGAACCTGGGCTTCTATGGGAATTCACAAGGGCACATTATCAAGCCCATTATCGCCGCTTTAGCGGCAGTTTCCTGCCGATAAACGCAGTGATAATGTATCGCCCTTTCTTGGTAATATGGCCCCAGGTTTGCTATTGGAGGGCGGGAGCCAGAAGACTTCCGCCTTCTCAAAGCAAACAGCAGTGTCCCGGGGGTAGGTTCCCCGGGAAACAGGAGGATCTGGCTCTGGTCGTGGCGGACTCCACGGCTCTCGAGGGCACCAGGCGGAATTCCACGCAGGCCCCGTCACACAATACATGAATCTCTGGTGGTGGTTGTTCCGGGGGTTTGAGGGGCGTCATTGAGGCCCGCACACTTTCAATTTTGTAGGGGGGTGCCTTGGACACGTAAGTGGCGCAAGGGGGTTGTATATCTGGTACACAGTGTTTTGTTTTACTTTCCTTTCCTTTCTGTCTTGTAGAGGATTCAGGGTAAATATAACGGTTTTTGTTCAGCGAGTATCTTTCAACTCTACCCCCAAACGGCTTTCTGCCAGTTACCATAGTAACAGTTTATGGAAAACGTACGTGAGCACAGAGGTTAGAAGTTCACCACACTATGTTGGTTATTGAAAAAAGATACTGTTGTGGAGTTTTAAAACTTTTCTAATTGGAAGCGTTAGTCGTAGCTATAGACTCTGGTAAAGATCTGGTAAAGAGTTAGCCTCGGAATTATACTTCAAATTATAAATATAATTTCTATTGGGGATCGCTACCCCACCCCCCAAAAAAAGACGTATATACTTTTTTTTAATTAACTTTTATCAAAACAACAATAAATAACTGGAAACGTAATTTAAAGATAATACAATAAAGAACTAGAAACATAACTTTAATAAAACAATATAATAAAAAAAATGTGATGTGTACTCCAATAGACGTACGGTAGGTACGAAAAAAAGAAAATTAGTGTTTAAAATTAGATCGATGTGTCTAAATGAGATCAAACATTACAAGTCAAGGTAACACTTGACGATATTTCCTTCTATTTGCATTTGCAGTGTGCCTGGTACATTTCACTTGTGTTATAGGCCCGCGTTCAAGCGGTGTCTGTATGGAAGGGCCTACTGCGTCAGTTTTCCTTTACAGATCAACAGGTCTTTAAAATGATTCAGAGATAATACAGAATTAGGTGAGATGTCAAGACAATATTCTTTAGGGGTTATTTACAAGACACTTGCAACAGTTTTGTGTTACTTTTCCCATGTTGAAAGTGACGCAAAAGTGGCGCAAGGGGTTTGTAAATAAGCTCTTATTTCTAATGCATTTAATTGGAGGCATTGTATATCTAGGCCGCTCTGCTTACCTTGAGTAAACACTGTGACCAGCAGAATTCACCACTTGAATTCAGCTTTGGTTCTACACGACAGAGTGGACAGCAGCGTCCATAACTTTAAAAGAGAAAAAGAAACGATGTGAGAGAAAGTGAGAAAGAGAAAAAGAGAAAAAACGACATTAAAACGTGGGAGAGAGAAAGTTATAGATGGAGCAGTTAATACTGGAGGAAATACTCGTAGCTCACCTTTTGCCTCCGTTGTGTGTCCAAGCACGTGCTGGTTCATAGTGCACCCTCCAGTTTAGTGATCTGAAAGATAGTATAAAGAGTTAGTAATATTATAGTCCCACTTTCTCCTTTCACTGATGACATGTCGTTGTTTCAGAAACAAGCTTGTTTGCTCACCTTGTGCCATTGGCCTGATTCAAAGAAGGTGCACTATGTGTTGAAGCAGCTTTCTCTGAAGTTGTTACGATGGCCATGCATCATCGCAGAATCCTCGAACAGTGAGTTTTAGAGGTGTTGGGGGGACGCCAATTTGTGAAACATTACCTGTAAGATAAAAAGGAAGTTAACATTGTGTGTAATTTTTTTGTCAAAGGAGAGAGGAAGTGAGAGTGACTGCAAAGAATATTTGCAGCTCAACTTTCTGTCACCAGTGTGTTTTTCCCTACGTGCCGGGACATAATGCACCCTGAAGCTCTATGTCTTAAAGATAGTAAAAGAAAGATGTTATGATTAGTAATTGTTACTATCTTAATGTGAAGTTGAATAACATCGCCCTTTCACACACATTCCTTCTCACATTTAAAATAACTATTTGTATAGTTTATATTACGGACGTTTGAGCGATTATAAAAACGTTCCTGCTATTGGAAAAAAAATATATACATACAATTTGATGCGCTATATAGGACAGCGTTTTTCTAAATCGCTGCGTCGCTTTTTTGTATCCAGTCTGCTACAGCCCTTCGACTCCCTCCGATGCGTACCAAGGCCTCATTGCTCACCTTTTCGTGGACAGGACACCTTCTGCATCATGTAGTCTCGATCTGCCACAAAGAAGTCTCATATATGGGCCGAGTCTTGATATCTCTATAGCTAATGACATACTCGTGCTCCCATCATCATCATAGCAGGTTCTTCACCCGATCAGTGCTTCGGGTACCACTAACTCAGTGACCAAAGAGGCCATGCATGTGGTAGTGGGCGCCCTTGTTCGGTAGTTTGGGCCTACAGGAAGCGTGCGAACCACCAGGACGGGCCATCCCAGTGCTTGGGATGGGAGCAACTCTAAAATGGCATACAGCACGTGCACCCTGTCTTTTTTATAGGTAGGGTCACGTGTGTAGTGATTGATGCGCTGGATTGGTGTGGTGTGGGTGTATACCAGCCATGAGGGACTGTGTATGCTGATCTGACAACTAGACCTGGAACTAAGAAATCAGTACAATGGAAATCTGGGCCATGTAGTGTTGTTGTATTTTCCTGGTAGCGTGAGCGGAGTGGGCTGTACTAACGTATTTCGATTAATTTACCACCACCCCCTGTGGCTTTTAAATATTGGGAGGGGGGCCGCGTGGCTCCGGGACACCGCAGGAGCTGTCCCTGGGGCGTGGCAGTCTCCAGGGTCTTCGAGGGCTCTGGGCATAGGGTCACACAGTCTGCCTCACACAATACACAAAAAAAGAAGATAAAGTGATGAGAGATGATTTGTGACGTGTTTAGGCTTGAGAGCCTGGATAATCATTAAATGGGGTCTGGCAGTGAAGTGCGTACTTATTCTGGAAGAAGTCTTTCGGAGTCTTGCGAAAGCAAGTCATCTTTAATAATTGTCTCTCGTTACGTGTACTTGCAAGGTTATCTGATTTGCTCGTATGTTAAAAACAGAAACTTTCAACACCTCTCTTTGATTGGTTGTGAAGCATTGTAAGAAGACGTATTAGAGACCAATCCCTTTCCTTGCGCAGATTTCGAAAAACATTTGATTGATGTGTGGTTACGTCTACCTTCCTGATCCTAATTTTGATTGACTTTTTTTTCTATGTGACGTTACGATACACTCACCATGTATGTAGCCCATTTTGTGATGCACTTTATTTTACAATGTGTTTAAAAAACTAGTTGTAATAGGGTGTTTTTAACTTAAACTGTGTACTCTGCTTACGAGTTTGTTGACTGTAAAGGTATTTAAAAATATGCACAAGTTTTCAAAATATTTTTATTAAGTTAAATAATACACTTATAAGCAGGCCTTGTAGCCCACAAGGTATAATGCCCAGTATTTAAAAGCGGTACACACAATTATTTAATGTTGGCATATACCTGCAGTGACTAGATACCTACAGCTATTTTCACTGTAAAAGGCTATAGCTATCGTTTGAGAAAACTTAACTCTGCTATCTTTGATTTGGGACACACTACAGGAATGATTAAAAGACCTTTTGTAATAAATATTTAGGAAACATGACTTTAAAAAAAGTAATTTTACCAACTTGGTCTGCCATTAGGCTAATTAGCATTGGCCTATTGGCAGATTGCCGGCCAGCGCATTCTCGTAATGAGGTCTGAAAACTGCTTCCAGAGAAGGAAAGGCCTAGGCGTAAGGTGTGTGACAGATATTAGCTGAGGAATGACAGCTGGGAAACTCCAGGAATGTCAATAACTTGAATGGGACTAGGGCAAGGCCTGACCATTCAGAGTTAAGTGTAAGGGGAGACCTGAGGAAGGGGAGCCCATTAGGTCCTCTCGAGCTGGTTACACAATAGCTCTGTGAGAGGGGGAGTTGGTTTCCATCAACCAGTTTGGTATAGCTGATGGGGAGGGAACTGAAAATTTCCCTGAACACACCACTGACTGTCCAACAGTCTATCAGGTCATAAGACCTGAGCCATCCCTTTGAAGGGTGCACTTTGGGATAGTTTGCAGAAATCCAAACAGGATGCACTGCAACATGTCAATTGTTTGTCCCTGGGAACATTTTCCTAATTGGTTAGGGAGTGATCAGGAGTCACCCCACCCACTGGATAGTAAATCCTATAAAAGTAGCATCTCATCCACAGCTTAGCAGAACGCTCTCTGGACCTGAAAAAGAACAGAAGAGGACTGGACCTGCTGTTAGAAACCTGTGTGGAGCCATGCAGGGCTGTACCTGCTCCCACTTGTACCGATGACTAAGAGGTAGACTCCAAGGGTCAGTTGGCTGACCTCCTGTGTGGCTACAGTGACACTATAGGCAGCAAAACGTTTTTTCTATTAGTTTCCAACTGATCAGTATCAATGGAAACTAGACTGGTCCTGCTGGTGGCCTTGGCTGGAGTCAGTCCTGTCCCTTAAGTGCTGATCATGAGGCCTGGTGGCTTAGAAGTGGCCAAGAGAGGTTGCTCCAGAAACTCTGAAAAAAGGGACCTAAATGTTTTTGGGACTTCTAAGACCTCCTGAGAGTCAGCATTACCACATAGCAAAAGTGCCAGAGTTCAATGCAACTTCATCAGATATAGCATCAGGCTTGCCTCGCTGATGGCTTCTGAGCTCTGTAAAAAAGGCTAATGCCTTAATATGGTTTTGGTGGTCTATGAGCGGACTACCATGCTGCCACCTCGCTGTGAGACTGCCAAAGCCATTAAAGGTCGCCCGCCACAATACAACGTATTTTTACTCTGGCAGGCACTTCTTTGGTGGTCCCACTGCAGTGCCTTTGAAAAAGGCATGGCAATAGGAGAATCAAAGGCAATTCCTGAAGAGCGTTCACTTTTAAGTCCATTTCCTGCAGGAAATGGGAGTGAATTCACATGGATGCACAACATGTGACCCACTGCAAGCACCCCATGGAGTAGAGTCAACAGCAGGCCCTGTAGGGCTCCCCCTATTTCCTCACCACCATACTTTTAATGGCAGTCGTTCCGCCATGAGAAGTGTGGCAGTGAGTGAACTTCAAATATGCTTTGTGGTACTGGAGCAGCACTGCTAGCATATTAGGGGCCTCAGACCACTGCACCACTGCCAGGGATTGTGGATCCCTGGTGGCAGCAGTGGTCCTGTGGTGGTCCAACTGCCACAGTTCTAATACAGTGGGTGATCCACCAGTCTGGTGGTCCGTGGACTTCCACCACGGGTTCAGCGGTTCATTGTACCACTACATCTTAATAAGGGCCTAAGTGCAATGGTAGAAATCTTGACAGGGCAAAGATACAACAAATTACCGCCCAATAGGAGGATTTGGTTGACCCCAATTTTTGAGCTTCTCCCACTCTGAGCTTTTCCCACAAAAGCCAATTCTTCATTGGTAACTAATCCAGCAGTACTCCAACATCCAGATGACTTTGGTGGATACAGCCGACAATTTTGCACCACTGGAGGATTTTGACTTTCATTTTAGAGACTAGGGGCCCAATTCATATGTTGACAGATAAGGTACTCTTTTGCGATAGCAACAGAGCACCCTTCCCACTAATATAATTGTCTGCTCGTCAAATTTAAAAGCGGGCGGTCCATAGTTTTCACAATGGTGGAGACTATTTAATCTCTGCCATGGCAAATCTACTCCAGTGGCCTGATGGAGTAAGGGCCATCGGAGAATTGGCTAGATATCTGCCTATCCAACTGAAATAGGTAGACATTGAGCAGTTTTTTACTACCTGACATCGGACAGAAAATCCTGGTGGTAACAGGCAGCCAAAACATAAAAATGTCCCAGGATGCTTGTTTCCGGTCCAGGGCGGACCTGGCCTGGAAGTTCGTGTTGGACTGTTCCCATGAGGAACAGGGTTAAGACAGATTTCCATATGGCTGGGTCTAAGCTGGGGTGGCATAGTGAGTAACACAGTAATGGACTGAACCCAGATCTGTGACTGGGGTGGGTTGTTGAATAGTTTCAACATACCATGCATTATCTTGCTGTGTAGTTAAATAAAATACCATGTGAGATGCTGTGGAGTTCTGCGAATGGGCAAAATCCAGCACGTCACACTGCTTGCAGTGATTTTTAGTGTCTTAGGCTTGTTCCCTGCTGTAAAATCAGGGTGACTGGCACCACACAGTGTGTAAGAGGGCGCCACCTATTTCTGCTGCTCAAGTAGGTTTTCTAACCAAGCAGCAGTTTTCACAGCGCGAACGCTATGACTTGATGTGACTTGCTGTGATAGTCCGCTTTAAGAAATCTCACAGAGGCAGTCTACCACACTAAAATAGTACAAGGGGACGTAGAATCTCTCACTCAAACTCACCAGCTTAATGTTGGCAAGCCACGTGCAAGTAAAGCTCTGTCACTTAGCAGAAGGAGGAGTTTTGCAAGAACTCTGTGTCCCAAGTGGAAAAAGGAGTGGGTGAAACCCCGGGAACATTGCCAGCGGTATTGGAATATCAACACACCGCTGGGAATAACTGATTTGGAAGCTAGAATCAGTTATTTTTTCTTTATTTTCTTCAAATTTATTTTTTATTAGCATTTGGTGTACACTTAGTAACACTGTGACAAATATTGAGCTTAGGCAGCTTTATAGGTTATAGCATTCTAAGCTGTGCTAAGGTTGTGTTATGTAGGAATCTAGGACCCGAGTGTAATTTTCCCAATTGATGCCCATATATAGGTATAATTCTCCCAATCCTTATATAGGCATAGGAATCATTACCTTATTTAGTCTTAGCCTATGCATCCCAAATACGGCATGGCTACTTCCACTAAACTCCGAGAATCCACAACGATTTCTTGGAAAAACCCGCCTTCAGCAGTCAGGTACTTCCCCCTGCTTGAATATTCATTTATCCAAGAACTCCTGGAGTTTTCAAGGAATTGAGGCACTAGTGACGATATTATGTCCAATCTTACGTCAAACTCTGCACCTTCAAAGTATAAATATGCCTACATTTGCCTAGTCAAACACACGGTGGTTTAGGAGCAGATCGACTAACTACTTGCCCAACGCTCTGCTGCTACAAGTGCCGAAGGAAGCCGACCCTCCAACTGACGCACTGAGAAGACGCTGTCTTTTCTCCTGCCGAGAAATCCAGCTCCGGTGTTTCCAGGCTGCCCTTGCGGGTTGCTGCGAGATCGAGTCCTGAGAGAGAGATACAAGACCTCTATCATTCTAAAACCAAGGTACGGAGCTGATTAGACCCTTTAAGAAGTCTTGGAACAGATTCTTGGCAGAAAATGACTAGACTTAAGCTACACCACACTTACTCCTCCCTCGTACTAGACTTAGGTTAGGTACACCGGGGTAGGCGTATTTTAGAAGCACCAGTTGAGTACTTTTAGCCACTATTTTATCACTGTATGTATTTTATGCATTTTATGTATTCTATGTTTATGGCTTAGAAACCATATCATGCTTTTACAGTACTATTTTATAATACTATTCGTATTATATGCATTGTACTTCTTAACTAGCATTTCAATTGTAGCAGTGCATTTCTTATGCTTAAGAAATAAGACTGTTATTGAAAACGCCCGTCTCTCTATTTCTGAGCAACTTTGGTGAAACGAAGCATGCACCTCTGACTTAATGAAATAGCCGTCTATTGTTTCCGCAACTCTAGAGATACGTTTCATTCTAGGGAAACAAAGTTGTCATGTTATATGGTTGTCAGAGACTAATCCTGTTAAAATCTGGATTGTGGCGTAAACATTATCGGCGCCATCTTGTCCTTTTCAGATCCATACGTGCGCGCAAGCAGCAACCATTTTGATTGCCATGGCCTCTCTGCCCACTCCCGATAGCCAGCGTCTCTCTCTCCCCCTCACTCCCCAGCCTCGCAAGCATCCCCGACAGCCCCCGGTCTCTCCTGCTTGGGTCATAAACGCACCTCCAGCGCGACCCTGTCTCCGAGCCACATCCCGTGCTGAACCCCCCTCACTCTTTCATCTCATTCATAGAACAGGCCCTTTTGATAACCTCTTACTCCCTGCCCGATTGTCCGGCCTGACCCCAGGCCATCACCTAGCTCAACAGATGCAGTTTATTGCCCCCTACAGTAGGACCTCGCCCCACATCAAAGGAGCGGGGATTAATCAATGCCTTCACACCCCTAGATCCGACCGATCGCCCACATTCCTGTTCCCAGCGGAATGTCCAGCTGCGCGATAGCATCATGCTGAGATTTGGGTGGGGACCTCTACTGTAGATATGTGTGAGAACGGGCCTGAACCGGGGATTCCAAAGATGCCTTTTTGAACTTCAAAGCAATACCACGGATGTCATAAATGTAATAAAGCCATAAACCTGTGTATAAGAGGCCAGGCCTCAGAGATGCGGTTAGAGCACCTCGAAACAATACCTCGTTGTCCGATCTGATGTGTTCTGCTCCATCGGAAATAAACTCCTGTTTCCTGCCTTCCAGTCTCCAGCGCCTGCCTCTTTATTTGGTAACCGTGAGTTGGGTGAGAGGCGGCTAACGCCGGGCAAACCTCGAAAAGGGGTAATCGACCTGATCTGCCTGACCCCTTTTTCTACAATTGGCGTCCCAAACGTGGGGCCCATCAGCGACACGTGGATCCAGTGGGAGAGGTCCTGACGACGGAGTGAACGACTGCAAAGATCGGGAAGTGCACCTGCCCGATAGACCCTCGTCTGGCAGCCGATCATCCGAACTTCACTGGTTCCGAGCAGACCTCTCTCGAGTGATCTACGGTCCTGACTGGGAACCATCAGGAGTGCCACGACAGAAGATAGAGGACGATCGGGCGCTGGAATCGGAAGACAGGAAACTGTCCATGCGGTCCGGGTAAGGTCGTGTAACACGACAAACTACGAAATATTTGATTGATTGATTGGAAAATACTAGTATTACTCTCCGAATTGTTGGTTCTCTTGGAGATTCTCTGTCTGCAAACGGAGAGGAATAGAAAGTATTCTCTCTTCCTTTGCAGGTAGTGAAGGGTAGGTAACGCAGGCCTTTGCCCCCGTTGTAATCCGTCGTGCCTATCTTTCTCCCCCACTGATTGATTGTTTGCCCGAACATTGTTTGTTCGAGGATTGTTTTCTCGAGAATTCTCTGTCTACAAACGGGGAAGGATAAAAGTATTCTGTCCTCCTTTGCAGATAGTGAAGAATAGGTAACGCAGGCCTTTGCCCCCGTTGTAACCCATCGTGCCTATTTCTTTCTCGCCACTGATTGTTTGCTTGAACGGACATTAATTGTTCGATATTGGTTCTTTGGAGGTATTCTCTGCTTACAAATAACGTGGAATAGAGATATTCTGTCTAGTCTTTGTAAGCAGTGAAAGGGTAGGTCGCGCTGGCTTTTGCCCCCGTTGTAACCCGTCGCGCCTATTTTATTCCTCATTTGATTGATTGATTGTTTGTCCGAACATTGACTGTTTGGAATTGGTTCTCTCTTTGGGTATTCCCTATTTGCGAATACTGTAGAATAGAAATATTCTGTCTAGTCTTCGCAAAGTAGTGAAGGATAGGTAGTGCAGACTTTTGTCCCCATTGTAACCCGTCATGCCTATCTTCTCCCCATTGTTCAGTAGTTGGTTCAGCCCGGACCGCTTATTAGAGGTGGATCATCCGGCTCCTCTGGAGGGCACCCCTAATAAGGATATGTTTTTAAAGTATGGACTAGTCGCCGTAGCTTATAGTAAGTTATGGCATAAATATACTAGAAAGGATCAGGAAAGTCAGTGGCCACTGATAGGATCCTTCGATGACGCAAAAATGAGCGTGCTGGAAACAGCCCTTTGTAACAATAAAACAACGCCCACTATGCTTGATAGTTTCGGCATGTGGCGCAAGGAGACGGAACAACGAAAGAAAAGAAACGATGTCAGACTAGAGAAAGAATTGCGAAAAGCAGCTCATTTAGCCGCGAGCAAGTTGAAAGAAGAGATAAAGGAAAGAGAGGGAGCTAGACTGAAGCAAGAATCCGAGACATCGAGCCAATGTCCCGTTAGAACACCCTCTACGCTTTACCCTGAGCTACCTTCGAAGCAGCGAGCGAACGATGATCTACTGCTAGGTCCCCCGATCATCTACATGCCCCCTCCATACGCCCCTTCCCAACCTCTAGTGCAACACACGCAACCCACTAGCACAGATGAGAGCAGTGCCAGAGCCTCGGTCCTCACGGCCTCCGCGCCGGCCGAGCCCCTTGTACTCAGCGCAGCGCAAGCAGCAACATTAGATGAGCCCGAAACTGAGAAGAAAGACTCTGCTAGGCTTAATTGATTGAGTAAGAATGAACGAGCAGGGATTGATAAGATCGTAAAGACGCTAGTAGAGCGGAAAGAAAATGAAGATTACGTGACAGATATATGCAATACATATGCTGATAACCACAAACGACACTTTGTTGCACGTTTCTGTTACCACACCCTTAACGCCTATGAAGACCGGTATCGTAACAAAGGTCCTAACGACTCTGTATAGAAAAGTCGACATTGGAGAGCAGGGCGAGGGGGTGTGACGGACCTCTTCTCACGCACGCTTGAAGTCTTCCGCCACCTCACTGAACAAAGATTAGAAGCCGACACCACGACCCCTGTAGCGACTGAACCTCAAACCGAGAGAACTGACACCATGATGCCAATAAGAGAAGCGGCACCTTATTGGGTCCCCTCACGAGGACAGGGAACACACGACGATATTAACCACCAAGATGCAAGAGGGAGGGTAGTGTACAACTGGGTCTACCAACCCTGGGATCGGCAAGACATCCTGACTTTCCGAAAGTCCTTGCCCGATCTACAAAAGAACCCCACTGCCTTCTACACAGAATTAGGTACCGCCTTGGGTTCGACGATTATGACCCTAGCGGACATCGACTTGTTTTTCGGGCTATGTCTGCCAGCTGATGTGTGGAAGCAAATCCGGAAAGTCGACCACCTTGAGCTGTTCGGACATACCTGGTCACAACTCGATGGCATAGACAAACAGCGAGAGCCCGGACAGAAACCCTTGAAATCGATTCTAGACCTGCCAGACAAAATAGTACTAAAACTGAAAACCATAGTACTAGAAAAGAAGGTGGACTGGTCGATAGTAACGGCCTGCTGCCAGAAACCACAGGAAGATGCCTCAGAATATTTCTCCAGGTTCGAAACGGTGTTCTCCGATTACAGTGGCCAGGACATGACCTCTGCGACCGGACATCACTTGTTCGTCCAGAACTTTGTAAAAGGCCTGACACCAGAAGTCTCGCAAAAACTGCAGACTAGTGAAAGTAGTTGGGCTGCCTCCAAACCCGCGGCTATCCTTCAGATGGCTCAATACTACGAACGGCAAAAGAACGAGAACGATAGGGCGACTGAGAAAAAGAAAAAGGACTTGAAAGAATGAGTGATGATTGCTCAATTGCAAGGAGTGACGACAGGAAGGGAACAGTATAGAGGAAACTACCAGTCGAATGCTCCTAGAAATCCACCCCCAAGAGACCGCATACCCGCACCCGGCGCTCCACAAACAGACCTCGATGAGAACCAGTGTGCGTTTTGCAAAGGATATGGGCATTGGACGTCCCAGTGCCCGGTCCTGCTAGAAATGTACAAAAATAGGGACGCAAAAGACGTAGCGGGTGGGCCGAAAAATAGAGGACAGAGACGAGGGCATGCAAACGACGCCAGCAATGACAGATCAGGCAGACCGAACACTTTTGACCACCCCCGACAGAACCAGTGCCAGCAGACTGACTGTGACGATGCCCGCGACTTTGCATAGGACTGCCTAGGGCAAGGGAGGGATCCAGTCGAGCTCTATGTTGACCAGCAAGGTCCTTATGTCACCGCTAAGGTCCTAGGTACGAAGTCTCCATTTCTGGTAGACACTGGCGCGACACGTAGTGCGTTATCTAAACGACTGATTCCAAGGGCACCCTTGTCTGGCTCACACATAACATCAATAGGCTTTGATGGAACGCCCTCCACTAACCCCTTATCCGCACCGGTTTCCTTCGCCTTGGACAGTAACCCCACTGACACGACGTTTCTGCTTTCCTCCAACACCCCCGATGCCATTATGGGACGTGACTTACTGAAGCATTTCCGAGCTACTATCAGGTGTTCACAGGACGGAGTTCGCGTCATTCTGTACGATAACCCGACTCTGCTCAGACCTCATCCCGCACGACACATGTTCTCCATCTCTGACGCATCCTTACTTGACTCTCTACCTCTGTATCTGTGGGCTAAAACTGACGCTGACGTAGGACGGATGATGATCGACCCCGTGCACACAACTGTTCGCCAAGATGCGATACTCCCAAAACTCCCACAGTATCGGATATCGCCCGAAGGTGAGAAGGCATTGGTAATGATAATCCAGTCCCTGGTAGAGGCAGGAGTGGTAGAGGTAGTAGTCAGCAATATTTGCAACAGCCCTATCCTACCCATTGTGAAGAAGCAGGGCGAGGGAGATGAGAAAGCGTACCGCTTCATCATCGACCTTCGAGAGGTCAACAAGGTAGTTGTACCTCAGTACCCCGTAGTCTCAGATATCGCCACCATTCTGACCCTGATTCCTTCCACAGCCACCACCTTCACTGTAATAGACCTCAAGAACGCTTTCTTCTCCATCCCCATCCACCCAGACAGCCGCTACCTTTTCGGCTTCACGTTAAAATCCCGCTCATATAGATTTTGTAGAGCTCCCCAAGGTTACACAGAAAGTCCCAGCATCTATAGCCAGGCCCTCAAGAGACAGCTGGACGCCGTTCAGCTACCGGAGGGAGTGGTGTTGATACAGTACATCGATGACATCCTTTTGGCGGCCGACACCACTCCACTTGCAGTCACAGCCACCATCCAACTCTTGCACTTCCTTGCCGAAAATGGCCACAAGGTCTCCAAGAGAAAGTTGCAATTCTGCCAACCCCAGGTCACCTACCTAGGCCACCTCTTGTCCAAAGACGGGAGAAAGCTTACACCCGATCGAATTCAGGCCATTCTAGAAACCCCTGTCCCAAAGACCCAGAAACAAGTCCGCTCCCTGGTAGGCCTCACCTCCTTCTGCCGGCAGTGGTTGCCAAATTTCAGCCTCATTGTAAAGCCACTACTTTCCCTACTAGCCAAAGATGTCCCCTTCCCACTCCCTTGGACCCCCGAATGCCAGTCTTCCTTCAAAGAACTTCGAGACGCCCTTTGTTCTGCACCAGTCTTAGGAACCCCCGATTACACCAAGCCCTTCTCTCTCTACACTCACGAAAGGGAGGGGTGCGCTTTGTCTGTCCTGACTCAAACCATTGGCCCTAGGCAACGACCATGTGCCTATTTCTCTGCCACCCTTGACCCCGTAGCGAGAGCCTTGCCTGCCTGCCTTCAAGCCGTAGCTGCCGCTGCTGTCTCCATCCGACAAAGTGAGGGGATCGTACTCTCGAATTCCCTCACGGTATTAGTGCCCCATGCTGTTGACACCCTCCTGAACCAGACTAAGACGCAACACCTGACTAGTGCACGACTGACTGGATACGAACTGACTCTGCTTGCACCCCACATCACGCTGAAAAGATGCACCACACTGAACCCAGCCACCTTGTTGCCTCTGCCCGAAAATGACCCAAATGTCCCCCCTATACATGACTGTGTGACCCTCACAGACGAACAGACTAGGAGTAGAGTTGACCTCCGAGACACCGCCTTCCCAAACCCTGACGGAGAGCTATGGGTAGACGGCTCTTGCATAAAACTCCCCGACGGCACCACTTCAGCTGCCTATGCAGTTACCACAGCCTGAACTGTAGTTGAAACCGCCCGCATCACGCAACGATCCGCACAGGCGGCAGAACTGATTGCCCTCACACGAGCATGCATCCTAGCAAAGGGGACGACTGCAAACATTTAAACGGACAGCCAGTATGCCTTCGGGGTGGTTCATCATTTTGGGCTCTTATGGAAGGAGAGGGGATTTCTGACATCTCATGGCTCACCCATCCTGCACGGAGATCTAGTCTCCGCCCTGATTGAAGCAGTTCTCCTCCCCAAACGATTAGCCGTAATCAAATGCCAGGCACACAGGAAGGTGACAGACTTAGTCGGACAGGGAAACGCACTTGCCGACATCACTGCTCGAACCACAGCCGAAAATAGGACGACGACTCACATGTACGTGACTAGGTCTCAAGCTGAAAAATGGACGGACGCTAGGGAGACTATTAGGGACATCCAGATGGCCAACTCACCACACGAATTGACTGAATGGGCACGGGTGGGATTGAAAGACGATGAAGGCTGCTGGCGGACAAAGGACACTAACAAATGGTTGCTACCCAACTCGTACCTGATCCCCATACTGACTATGGCTCACTCCCCTGCACACATAGGATCTGCCCCCATGATCGAACTCATCTCCAAGGTCTGGCACAACGACAAAATCCCCGACTCAGCCAGACGCCTGGTCCAGCAATGCCTTATCTGCCTGCAACACAACTCTGGGAAATGAACTGTGGTACCCCGGGGAGGGTTTGGGGTCCCCGACCATCCTTTTGAGGTCCTCCAGATGGACTACATCTCACTAGAAAAATGCCAAAGCCTGAAGTATGTCTTAGTCATTGTGTGTGCCTTCAGCAAATGGGTAGAAGCCTATCCGACCCGTGATAACACTGCCATGACCACTGCCAAGGTACTACTGAAAGAGTTTTTCCCTCGCTACGGTCTTTGTCGAATTCTATGGAGCGACAACGGCCCCCACTTCATAGCTGAAGTTATCCAACTAATCTTGAAAGGGTTGGGTGTAAAACAGAGGTTTCATGCAGTCTTTCACCCCCAATCTGCTGGCTTAGTTGAGCGACACAACGCCACACTGAAACTAAAACTGTCGAAGATAGTGGCCACCACAGGACTTAAATGGCCAGATGCCCTCCCACTGGCATTGCTATCGATGCGCTCCACTCCCACTAAGCACCATTTGACCCCCTACGAGGTTATATTTGGGCGACCGATGAACCTCTGGACTGCCCCTAAACCGACCTCCATTCACGACGTCCCGGATGTCCTACTGTCTGATTACTTGTGCAAATTGACTAAAACATTGTCTGTCATTCATCAGCAGGTGCAGCAGGCCATCCCCGATGCTTCCAGGGGTCCGGGTCATGATATCCAACCGGGGGATTATGTCCTGATCCGAAATTTCCAACGGGCGAAGAGCCTGGAACCCCGGTGGACGGGCCCCTGGCAAGTACTGATCACCACCCGGACGGCTCTTCGAGTGGAGGGGAAACGGCACTGGCTGCATGCACACCACTGTAAGAAGGTCTCCTCGACCCTGGCCACGACAGAAAACGTCAGTACCCAAGAAGAGCTCCTGAACAAAGACCGGCCATCACTGAACTGTTATCCTGATACCGAGGCACTCGAACTTGCAAAATTCTCTGATCCCACTGTGCCATCCAGGGAAGGGTATTTCCTGCGTCGAAAGGAGGGAGCTTCGGCTAAGTAGACCACGGACTAAGTTGAATCTCAGAACGGTAGCCTAAACACAACCAAGGGTTACCCGGAGAGAAGCTAAACGAAGTCTGCAGTTCTGCCCACTACCGAGCACCTCGAAGATGATGGAAGCACCAGATAAGAAGATGATGGAAGCAACCGGAAATACCCACTACCGGAACCCAAAGACTGACAGTATGCACAAATCGAAGACAATTGCCCTTTTCATTGTCCTCCTCTTTTGCCTCCTCCTCATGACTTCCTTCTGGATCGTGGAAGAGAGCGCACCCGCTCATCAGATATTGCTGACCACTGCACAGCCAACCACTATGAAAGAGCATCACCTGATCTCCCTTTCACCTCAGCTCCGAGAAAGGCGTAAGGAGTTCTGGAACAATTCCTTCGTGCAACTGTTGCACCAACACAACCTTGCCGCCAACGCCACAAACTGCTGGATCGGCGGGTTGCTCCCGCATGCCACCGGACACTCCATCCCTTTCATCCCTTCCCCTTTCTCAGTTCACGGCTCCTGCCTTGCCTGGTTGATCCTCTTGCAAGAGAGCTACAAGGACAACGCCACTTCTGGTCAAACAGTGTCACACTTCTACCATGGGTTCTGGCTGAACAAAACCGGGAGGACATCTGCTCCCTTTTGTCCTTTGACCTCTGGTTCCTCCTTCCATATGGACATCCCTGCCAAGGAACGAGATGCAGGTGTTCCATAATCCAGCCAGACCCACCTTCTCCTACCTACAGAAACGAACTGCTGCCACTCTGACTGTGGCTCTGTCTGTTATCAATGTCACGGGCCTCGTGTGCCTCGAAGGCCTGGGAACACAGCTGGTGGGTCACAGTTCCTGCCACATCACCAGAACATTGGACTCAATTGATCCCCCCTCCTTTGTTGCTTCTCCGAATATGTACTTTGTTTGTGGCACCAAAGCTTACACTTGGCTACCAAAAGGTTGGGGGGTACTTGCTACATCGCCTTCATTCTCCCTCCAACGTACGTGGCCCCAGCAAACCATCACCTGCAGAAGCGCGCAAGAGACATTGAACAAGCCGACTCCACCGGAGCACAGTTCCTGGATGCAGTGAAGGGACTTGTTCCTCTGTGGGGCCCAATGGCAAACAGCCGCGCCATCCGACACTTGACCCAGGCAGTAGAAACGACCATGAACATCACGGCTGGCATCCTCACTAACAATACGGCCGAGCTTCAGGCAGTCCGCCTGGTGGCTCTTCAGAACCGCCTTGTTCTAGATGTGGTTCTAGCTGACCGTGGAGGAGCATGCCGCATCATCGGATCCAGCTGTTGCACCTACGTGCCAGATAACTCGCCCTCAGTCTACAAAGCAATCGAGCACCTCCACAGACTTTCCTCAGAGGTTCACCAGGAGCAAGAAGGATGGTCGCTTGGGAGCTGGTTTTGGGGTACTTTGAAGGACTGGGGATGGAGGTTGTTTACATTTATATTGATACCGGTCGTGGTACTGTGTGGGTGTTGCCTAGGTATTCAATGCTTGCCACCTTTGTGTTCACTCATTACTAACTGCATGTGCCCTAAGACTCCGAATTTCGAAGCTGAACGTATGAAAGCTTTGTATGATATCGAAATACGTAATATAATGGGGATAGACATAAATTGACAAGCTGGCTAGATATGTTGAAAAGGGAGGACTGTTAAAATCTGGATTGTGGCGTAAACATTATCGGCACCATCTTGTCCTTTTCAGATCCATACATGCGCGTAAGCAGCAACCATTTTGATTGCCATGGCCTCTCTGCCCACTCCCGATAGCCAGCGTCTCTCTCTCGCCCTCACTCCCCTGCCTCGCAAGCATCCCCGACAGCCCCCGGTCTCTCCTGCTTGGGTCATAAACGCACCTCCAGCGCGACCCTGTCTCCGAGCCACATCCCGTGCTGAACCCCCCTCACTCTTTCATCTCATTCATAGAACAGGCCCTTTTGATAACCTCTTCCTCCCTGCCCGATTGTCCGGCCTGACCCCAGGCCATTACCTAGCTCAACAGATGCAGTTTATTGCCCCCTACAGTAGGACCTCGCCCCACATCAAAGGAGTGGGGATTAATCAATGCCTTCACACCCCTAGATCCGACCGATCGCCCACATTCCTGTTCCCAGTGGAATGTCCAGCTGCGCGATAGCCATCATGCTGAGATTTGGGTGGGGACCTCTACTGTAGATATGTGTGAGAACGGGCCTGAACCGGGGATTCCAAAGATGCCTTTTTGAACTTCAAAGCAATACCACGGATGCCATAAATGTAATAAAGCCATAAACCTGTGTATAAGAGGCCAGGCCTCAGAGATGCGGTTAGAGCACCTCGAAACGATACCTCGTTGTCTGATCTGATGTGTTCTGCTCCGTCGGAAATAAACTCCTGTTTCCTGCCTTCCAGTCTTCAGCGCATGCCTCTTTATTTGGTAACCGTGAGTTGGGTGAGAGGCGGCTAACGCTGGGCAAACCTCGAAAAGGGGTAATCGAACTGATCTGCCTGACCCCTTTTTCTACAATCCCTTCCTGTACTTTCAAGAAAGTTTCTAGTGACCTCTGAGCTAGCTGGCACTCCCAATTAAGTCTAATATATTTGGTAGAGACCTAGTCGACTTAAGTCCTACGTCTAAGCTGCAGGATATATTATTCCAATGCGCAGAGCTTTTTGGGAATATAGGAACTACACTACAGTTGAACATCCATGAATAACAAAAACCATGACTTCTCCCTTTTTAGTACATAAAGATAAAGGTACAGTTTCAGACATTGTAAAGGCACAAGATGTTCCAAAAAAGGCATGCATGATCCCCCAGAAACAAAACAACCCCCCTCCCAACAAACAAAATAAGTGGTGATGCTGACAAATATGTAGTACATTCTATGGCCCATTCGTGTAAAAGTGTGAACCATGTGGTGTTCCACGGGCTTGTCCGTTCTCCTGTAGTCTTCCATAACAGAATAACCCTGTAGCTGTGCCTGGTGCCCGTGGGTATAGGATCTAGAACTGAAATAGGTGCATGCCTCTAACAGAGGTAGACCTTGCATAAGATAGATGACTAATGGCCCCCATTTGTACTCAAAGTTTTTATAATCATCCCTGAAAATATCCTTCATTCTCTCGAGACAGAGTATCTGCTAGAGCTGAGAATGCCACAACGAAATGGCGGGAAACGCCTTCTTCTTCCAGGCTGCCACGATCGCCACTTTAGCAGCCCCTAGACAAGTCCACATAATAGCCTTGTCCACCCTGGTTTGATGCTCTAGGGGCGGATCTCTGATGCCCAGGAGCACTCCCTCAATGGAGGTTGGTATGGGATATCCCAGCATGTTTTTAATGTGCCTGAGTATCTCTTCCCAAAAGGGTTTTATTGTAGGACAATCCCACCATATATGTTTGAAGTCACCGAGGAGACCAGAACCCCTCCAACACATATCTGAGGTATTCGGGAATATCCGTTTAAGTTTGATGGGATATAAATACCAATCCATCAAAGTGTTCAAGTGAGCTTCTCGTAATTCTAGGAAGTGGTAAAATTTGGCAATGTACAACCAGAGCTCGGTCCATTCCTTATCAGATATTTCTCTCTGTACTACCCCCTTCCACATGGATCTATATCTAGGTCTCGGGGATTGGGTGGCAACAAGAAGGGAGCTGTGCAGAAAAGAGATTACCCCCTCATGGAACCTACCCTTTGTACAAATTTTTCAAATATCGTTCTCTCTCATGTGGCAGCATCTCTAATCTGAGGGGTGAGGGCCCAGTGCTTGACCTGAACATAGTGGAAGTGTTTGTCTGGTTCTAAGTGAAACTTCCGCTGGCAGTTTTCAAATGTCAAGATATCATAATTGTGGAAGAGGTCTGACAAAATGAAACAACCGCCCTGCTTCCATGGGTTGAAAGGTCTTTCGCGGATTGCAGGTGGAAAAGCAGGGTTGAAATGGATTGGTTTAGATGGTGAAGGAAACGTGGTCTACCCCTCTCTCCCAGAGATAGAGTCCCAAACCTTCAGACTAGTGCGGGTAGGAGTGCTAATATAAGCATTGGCAGGTCTGTCCTTCCTGGGTTTTCATATGAGGTCCAATATTGTCCTCCCCGCTATAGCTCGATCCATATGTAACCAGTGTTTCTCTGATTCCCCTTTGGACCATTCTGCCACTATCCTCAAGTGGGCTGCCTTATAATATAGGCCGGAGTCAGTTCTACACCTCCTTCAGCACTTGGTCCCCTCAGGGTATGGAATGGTAAACGGGCCCGTCCATTTTGCCAGATGAAGTGAGTGATTAGTGATCAGATTTTGGGAAGACGTTCCTTATCTAGTTCGATGTGTAGTGCTTGAATGAGATACAGAAATTTAGGGAGCACTGTCATTTTAATCGCATGTATGCGGTTCAACCAGAAAATAAAAAGATGTTTCCATCGTTTGAGGTCGAGTTGACGTTGAAGAAGGAGAGGTGGGAAGTTGGCCTTATATAACCCCTCTAAGCGTGTCGTTAATTGTACACCCATGTGTTGAAGTAAACGCTTGGCCCATTGAAAAGGAGTGCGTTCCGTAGACCATTAGCCTCAGCTGCCGGATGGTGAGATTAAGTATAAAAGATTTATCTAAATTGATTTTGAATCTCGCCACTGTCTCAAACAAGGCCAGTTCCTTCTGCAAGAAGGATGGATCGGTGAGCGATAGGAGGACATCATCTGCAAATAGCGAACCTTTGTTTATATCTCCCCCAGAAGGAATTCCTTTTATCTCTGGAGTCTCCTGGATACGCATCACCAGTGGTTAAATGCTTAGAGCGAATAACAGGGGCGATAACAGACATCCCTGTAAAGTCCCTCTAGTAAGGGGAAATGGGGCAGATCTAGTTCCATTAACCTGTACCTTAAATCGAGTTTGTACCTAGTTGGCCTTGATCATATTAATAGCTTTGTCCTCAAAGCCAAAGTGCTGGAGTGTACTAAAAAGAAACGACCAGTCCACCCTGTCAAAGGCCTTTTTGTCATCCAGACCCACGAGAATTGCCGGTATCTTGCACTTAGTTACTTTCTCAATCAGATGTACCGTTCTACGTATATTATTGTGAGTCTGCCTGCCCTTTATGAAGTCAGACTGATCAGAGTGGACAAGATCTGGCATCAGCTCATTTAATCACTCTGCCAAAGTGCAGGAATATAGCTTAGCATCCAAATTTAAAAGTGCAATGGGTCTGTATGAAGGGCAAAGGTGCACGTTTTCCCTGGCTTAGGGATCACCGTTATCACCGCCTCAGCCATGGAAGGAATTACCCCAACATCTTCTGCCATCTTATTAAAGAGTTGTGTGAGGTGAGGAATGATATCTGATGCAAATATTTTATTGAAATGGGCTGTCGGGCTATCCGGACCCGGAGCCTTGTTGGGCTTAAGGGATTTGATTGCCGGTCCCAACTCCTCCTGTGTTATGGGTGAGGTGGAGGATATCGTTCCAGGCCAGAGAGACCTTAGGGAATTTCAGTGTCTGTAGGTATCTAATTTTTTCATCTACCTCCCGTATCTCCCCTGCGTATAATCTCTCATAAAATGCCCTGAATATGTTGGCCTTTCCCGTATCTGAGTTCACTAGCGTGCCCCCCATCAAGTATACCTCTGATATATTCCTTTTCTCTGTTTTCCCTGAGCTGTCTAGCTAAGTGCCTACCTATTGTGTTCCCCTGTGTATAGGATATCTGGCATAGACACAATAAGGTGTACTCAGCTCTATTTTTATATATAGCTTTAAGCTTCCCTCAGAGTGCAGTCAGTGTACGTTGTGAACCCCTGGTGGGCGTGCACTTGTGTTCCTTTTTAGCCAGCCCCAGCTCCGCCTCTGGGTTTTCTCTATCTCTGGTTCTTTGCTTATTTAGTCTGGCATTGAGTTCTAGGCATTTTCCCCTTATGACTGTTTGAATGCATCCCAATTATTGAAGGCCGAAGTGTCATGGGGTAAATTCAAATCGATAAATTCCGTAATCACCCCTCTCAACTCATCCCACAGCAGTTGTAAGGGAGATGGGAAAATACCACCTTGAGGTCCAGGGTGTGATGGGGCTCCAGTTGAGACAGATCGAGACAGGGCATTGATCAGAAATCACGAGTGGGGGAATATTTGCTTTCTGGAGAGAGCCCAGCAGGCTTTGACTAATAAAAACATAATCGAGTCTTGAGTAGGTGGGATGTACATGTGAAAAAAGAGTGTAATCTCTGGTCGAAGGTTAGAGAGTGTGCCACACATCCCTGAGACCCAGATTGTGTAGTGTCTGTTTAGCACTTGTGGAGAAGGAGCTTGCAACTGTTCTGTGAGGGTGTCTACTATCTGACTCTGCTTGTTAGGTGAAATTAAAACCACCCAATAGGATCGTCTGGCCTTCTGCAAACTCTCCCACCTGATCCAGAAGTGTTGGTCAGAAAGGCGGGCTCACCCACATTGGGTACGTAAGCTGCAATAAAAGTAGAGAGTCTCCCTCTCAGTGTTCCCTTCACCATGACAATCCAGCCTTCCCTATCAGATTTAACTGCCTCTGGTTGAAATTTAGTCGAGCTCTGGAAGAGGAACGCTGTTGGGTGACTGCTGAGGACCTGTAGATGAGAGAATATTGTTTATGGCATAATCGCAACTCTTCTGCCCTTTTTTAATGTGTCTCCTGGAGAGCCACTATATCGAAATGATGATCCATAAGGTATTTCCAAATATTGTGTCGCTTTCATGATACTATGGAGATCACCAAGGCATTATATTATTTCCCCTTTCTTGCCACCCGCCCGCTGGCTCAGTATCGGCTCCCCACGTTCTAGCTAGTGGACTCCCTGGTCTCACCCCCTTCGTAGAATCTACACAGGCCAGAATTGGCAATTGTATAATGTACCCTGTCAACTAAACCCACAATTCCCTCCCCCCAATAAAAAAAAAAAACAATACCAACATCAACGTGTGCCGGAAGGATTTTGGATCTCCGGCTGTGTGAGTTACAACACGTTGGGACATGTTGGTGGATGACTCGACCGGAGCCAACGTCCACACCCGTCCCATCTGTTCAAAGTGATCACCATCTATTGGTACACATCTTTGGGTGTTCAATGGCTGTCCACATTTCTACGTCCTGTCCTGGAATGCACTGCTCCCGCAGGAACTGTTAAGTCGTGTAGCAGGTCCCCTCAATCATGTTTGGTCACTAATGACCTCCATTAGTGCTTGTGCTCCACTGCAGCTTTTTATTGACGCCTTGGTCTGTTCCCCTCGATGTGTTGTGTGTGCCCCCGACATCAACAGGTGGGAGACCCAGTACTCTCAGATCCTCTTCAAGTTCTGCGATGTGGCGCATCTTGTTATTGTGTTCGAAGCTCAGTCTGGATGGATATGTTCATCTGTATTTTGGTCTTCGCGGAGTTTCGTGGTAACAGTCCTGAATTGCTGCCTCTTCGCCAGCGTAGCGGGTGCGAGATCCTGGTATACACTGCATCAAAATCCTTGAAAAGGAGATGTCGCCCTTTTTCTGGGCCTCTTATAGAATAACCTCCATCACCTAAAAGGAGTGGAATTTGGCGAGAATATCCAGTGTCCGACGATGTTCTCCAGCCACCTGACCCACAACACGGTGCGCTCATTCCATTCTAATCTTGAGCTGACGTGGGCTTAGAATTGCCGCAAAGAGATCATCAATGAAGGCCTCCAGGTCGGCTCCCTCCGCCCCTTCCTCCAGGTCCCGGATCCGAATGTTGTCTCTACGGGATCTGTTTTCTAAATATTCTGAATTCAGTAGGGCCAGATGTAGTTGACTCTGGAGATATTGTATCTTTTCTTGTGCGTCTGTGGCCCACTTGTCCAGTTATTGGGTCTGGGTTTCTAAATCAACAACTCTCGTGCCCACAGTGTCCAAATCCTGTTGGAGCAGTGCTATGCGATTATTTAAGTCTGTTTTAAGTTGCTCAATGGAGGCTTTGATATCCTGGTTGAGCTCAGAGCGCAATTTGGTTTTAAATTCTCTCATGAATTCCATCAAATCCTCCTTCGTGAGGGCCATGGTGTTAGTGGGTTCGCCTTGCTCTGGCGGTTGCCTTTTCTCCGCATGAGTAAAAAAGTTAGAGACTTTGTTTGTCACCTTCTTCACTGGCATAGGTGGTGGCTCCCTTGCATTTATGCTGGCAGCGTCAACCATGGAGAGTACTTGCCTCCCCCTCCACAAGCTTTTCAGAGCTGCTGACCGCCGGTTGTGCACATACGCCCCCGTTCTTCATCAAACTGGGCGAGGTATGCAGTGTTATCTGTCCCCAGGGGACTAAATTGAGGGGGCCACTGCTGAGCGCTGTCAGTGCTTGTTATTTTATGGGGAAGGCACAGAGCCCCTCCTCCCTTACATCATTCCTGCTGCACTGAAATATTTGATGTTGCTGGGCACCTAATGCAAAGCCCCTCTCATTCACCATGTCTTCGGCTGAGTGCCGGCCGCCATTTTATGGTCAGGTATGGTCATGCAAGGCTCTGGTTTGCTGTTGTTTTGTAAACGATGCCTGGCTGTCTGGTACTGGGCGTTAGTAGGGTGGTGGCAGCTCCATTACTACGCTTGGTGTTTTGGCAGATTGCGAGGGGCTCCTCCTCTGCAACGGATATTTAGCGCACACAATTTCATTGACCCACATAATTTGAGAATTGTATTGGACAGAGAGCGTATTTCGAGAATTTATTTTAAAATCACAGGAAGCATTGTTTTTACTTTGTAATTTACCTCTGTGCTCCCCTGCACCGATCCACCCCGGCGTGTGCCGTTTGAGTGGCGGGCAGGGTCTCAAACTGATCTCGCAGGCTCCCGCTTCAACCGAACGAGTTAGCGTTCGAGTTGGGGGCGGGGCCTCGCTTCGTCATAAAGATGCGCTTCACCAAGCGCAGCGGACGAGCGCAGCGGGAGCGCCTCCAGCGCGCCGAAGCCGCGCCAAAGGGGTGCCAGTCTGCGCCAGTCCGCGCCGGACCCGTGCCTAGTGCCTTAATTCCTGGCTGGGTACTACACCATTCCAGTAAGTTATTGAAATATACATCATCTGACCTGTTAGATATAAAAAATACGATGGCCTTGGAAAAATGTACACACTTCAATTTAGAAGAGTGTTCTAACATGTCTCATGTAGCTTGCTTAAACTGTAATTTTAAATTCACCCGTTCCCTCACTCAGATACCACCAGTCCTAGGGGCTTCTTTTAATGAGGCCAAACGCATTAAATGCGCACTGGTGAATGCTAGATCTATGTGCAAACATAGAGAAGATGTGGCCGAATTAATCTCGGCACACAAACTAGATATCCTGTTTATAACAGAGACATGGGCCGATTTGGCTTCCGACCCTGACCTTGCGGCAGCCATTCCTGAGGGCTACTACATCGTCAGACAAGATAGACCGACAGGGAAAAAAGGGGGCGGCCTCACCATAATTTTACGGTTAGAATTAGCATTAAAAACAGGAACACCAGATAGTATTCCAGCAGAAACACTAGCCTTCTCTATTACTTTGTCTCCCATCCAAATGTTTAATGGTGTTCTGCTTTATCGCCCCCCAGCGGCTCGAGCGCCTTTTCTCCAATCCATTAGTACCTTATTAGAACCAGTGGCAGAAACCTCTGATTTTACAATACTGGGAGATTTTAATTTTCATTTAGAAAAAATACCAGACAAAGACACATTGAGCCTTATTGAGGATCTTAAGGCAGCTAGGCTAAACCAGTTAGTTACTACAGCCACGCACAAAGCAGGTCATGTTCTTGACGGCCTATTCACGAATAACCTGGCCATTACCCCCCCTACTGTTGTTCCAATTGTATGGTCAGATCACGCAGTGGTGGTCTTTCATATCTGTGTTAAAAAACACAAAAATCAACATTCGGCTAAAAGGCAACTTAGGATGTGCAGGGACTGGAAAAATATAGATATAAAAACACTATCTGAGAAACTAGAAAATAACAAACCATCTAAAGCGTTAGATTCTCAATTAGCAGCAAATAATTACAACCAATGGCTCACAGACACTTTTAATCAGGTAGCGCCTTTAAAGAAAATGCGTCCAAATCGCGCAACACCAT
The DNA here is from genome assembly GCF_964261635.1 of Lissotriton helveticus. Taxonomy (NCBI): domain Eukaryota; kingdom Metazoa; phylum Chordata; class Amphibia; order Caudata; family Salamandridae; genus Lissotriton; species Lissotriton helveticus. The sequence continues at coordinate 867,565,363 of NC_136059.1, forward strand.
CAGCCCCTTGGTTCTCTGAACCTTTAAGATTGGAGAGACAGAAATGCCGCAATCTAGAAAGATGTTGGCGAGTTAATTATGATAATAACGATAAAGAAAGGTACAAACAAGCACTATCAGGCTACAGGAAGCTGTTAAGACTGGAAAAGAGTAAATACTTTTGTGATCAGATAGAGAAGGCCCAGAACTCCAGTAAGCAATTATACCAGGTAGTGGCAACATTAACAAATATACCAACAGCTAATACTGCAGTTATCACCCAAGACTTCTGCAATCAAATGGCTGATTTTTTTAGGACCAAGGTCACAGAAATCTTTGATACATTTAACAATAACATGACAGGGGAATCATCAGAAAGCCTCAAGAACACACAACTCACATCCTCATCTTTGAATGAATTTCTCCCCTCATCACTGTCAGAAATAAAAGGTCTCATTAAATCTACAATGTCAGGTTCCCCCCTGGATCCCTGCCCACCGACCATCATAAAATCAACAACTGATGTGGTAGCTCCAGTCTTGGAAAACATCTGCAGTACCATCTGCGAATCAGGAAACTATCCTCAAAGATGGAAAACAGCTATAATAAAGCCACTTCTAAAGAAACCCACCCTTAACACCTTGGAATTAAAAAGTTATCGCCCTATAGCAGCGCTCTCATTTCCTTCTAAAATACTTGAAAAAATTATAAATAAACAGCTGGCCAACTACATTGACTATAATAACCTGCTAGACAACACTCAGTTCGGGTTTCGGAGAGGCCATGGAACGGAGACGGCGCTCATAAAGGCTTCTGAGGAGATCAGACAGATCATGGACCAGGGTGGCACGGCAGTCCTGATCTTGCTGGATCTCTCAGCGGCCTTTGACACGGTCTGTCATAACATCCTGATCGACCGTGTCACTGCTATGGGCATACAGGGTAAAGCTGCGGAGCTCCTGGCTTCTTTCCTGTCTAACAGAGAACAGTCGGTAAAGATGGGGAGCTTCTATTCACCAACGTTTGTGCTGCCCTGCGGAGTCACCCAGGGATCCTCGCTAAGTCCGACACTCTTTAACATCTATGTGTCGGACTTGGCGAGGGTCATTAAAACCCATGGAATAGGAGTGACTTCGTATGCCGACGATACTCAGTTGGTGCTAGCGGTGCATAAAAATGGGAGTGAGGTGGCAGCCAACTTTCAGTCAGGTATGAGAGCCATTAGTCACTGGATGGACAGTAATTGTCTAAAATTAAACACCGATAAGACCGAGGTAATGGTGTTTGGAGACCTAAAACCATCTTGGTCCCCGGTCTGGTGGCCACCAGAAATGGGTAACCCACCCACCCCAGTTTCAAAGGTTAGAAACCTGGGAGTGTTGTTTGACAACAAACTAAGCTTTACCAGTCATGCTAATGCGGTAGTTTCCTCTTCCTTTTTCACGTTACGAAAAGTGAAAAAGTTGTTACCTTTCCTTCCCCTGTCTGCGGGAAAAACCCTTATGTCCTCCTTGGTGTTATCCAAGGTGGATTATTGTAATGGGCTTCTGCTGAATGCCCAGGAGCAGGTTTTTAAAAAACTACAAATGGTGCAGAACGCTGCTGCACGAATTCTGACCAAAACTCCCAAGTTCGCATCCATCTCTCCTATTGTTTACCAACTTCACTGGCTCCCAGTAAAAAAGAGAACCAAATTTAAGGCTTTATGTATCATCTATAGAGCATTGAACAGCCTAGGACCTGACTTTTTTAGGGAATCACTGTTGGTGTATGTCCCTAATAGAGCTTTAAGATCTGCTTCATCCGCATCTCTATGCATTCAACGGGTGAGAACGGTTACATGGGGAGACAGACGCTTCCTGGTAGCCGCCTCGAAGCTCTGGAACACCTTGCCCCACCATATAAAAAGCGGATCACTGACATAACCTCGACAGACCGAATATCGACTGGACAAAATATCGATGACTAATTCTCGACAACAAAATTATCGATTTACTATACTTACACAACAAACATCAAAAATATCGACTACACAATATCGACTACTAAAAACAACGACTACAACAATATCGACTCACAACATTATCGATTTCTAAAACACCGATTATTAAATATTTATATAACAACAGTCAAAATATCGATTACACAAACATAGATAGCAAATTTATCGATTGTAAAAAAATCGACATTAATAGATCCTAAAATAAATGACTTTATTATTTAATAATTAAGTCATACTGATCATAAAAAACCAGATTTAGTTAATATAAATAGATGACATATATTATTTATTTTCATAACATTTACAATACACAATAAATACTAACATACATTTTATAATACATAAACAATGTTTCGACCTTCTACACATTTTTTACAACTAATTATATATATTCCTCCACTTTACAAATATCAAAATAACATTACCTAGAACATTACCTATACAAAATAAATCCTTACACATTCAATAAACGTTAATTGGCGTCACCCATATAAGGAAAACAATTAGCATAACAGAAAAAAAAATTCAAATCAACAAATAAAAACAGACTATCCATTTAAACAACCAATCCTATTTCTGAAACAATTAACCTAATACTATATAAATGAAATAATAAGTAACTAAAAACGCAGTATACATCTCCTAAGTAAAGGAAGACGAAACTCTGCTGGATTTCTGGAAGAAAACTGATGGACTTCAACAGAAAGAGACCTACACATATCTAAAGTAAGTACTACTACATTATTAGTCAGCGAAAATGTAACTCTCAAAGCTCACACCTATATTTTAAAGCAAAATACATCAAATATATCTTTTTTTTTTAGCACTCATCCTACAGATGAAAAAAAACAACAGAAGACCTACACAACACCTGGACATCAAAAGTTACATATAAAAAAGTAAGTATATATTAGAAATGTAAAATCGAGAATTAATAGATAGGTAACTAAATCTAAACTAGCAAAAAACGTCGAACAAATTATCATAAATAGTAATAAAATATATCTACACATTTTCTCAACTTCCACAGGTACAAAAAGATATACACAGAAAATAACAGTTTGAAGAACATCAACAGCTGAAAATAACGACTTGAAAGCATCAAAACATTTACAGGTAAAATACAAATGTGTGAAACTGTATAATGTGATTAGAACATTTTTTTTCCTTAAAAAATATTTACATTCTCTTTTAATTACCTCCTAGCACTACAATACTATCATGACTGAAGGAGCTAAATTCATTTATTCACAAAAAGGGAAAATGCTTCTTTGTTACATGGGATATGTCTACACTCAAGAGAAACAAAAAGATTTGAAAGTGTTTTGGAAGTGTACGAAATATTATGCCAACAAATGTTATGGTAGAGCTATAACTCAGGAAACTACTGTTACTTATACTAAAGAACATAATCACCCACCCAATGTAACAGAAATAGAGATTAGACAAATGCTAGATTCCCTTAAAGAAGCTAGTACTAGCACTGATCAACCAACAACTGCTATTCTGAAACACCATTTAAGTGTACTTCCCCAACATGCTTCTAGCCAATTACCATCTATAGAATCCCTTAAAAGAACAGTAGCTAGACAAAAAAGAGCAACATGCACTACTCCTCCCACACCAAAAACTTTAGAAGAAGTCCAAATTCCACCTGAACTCTCTTTAACTCACAATAAAGAAAATTTTATACTCTATGACAACAAATCTAAAGATAAAAGAATTATACTGTTTGCCACAGCAAACAACATGACAAAACTTACCCAATGCCAAACTTGGATGATGGACGGTACTTTTTCTGTATGCCCCAAACCTTTTTATCAATTATACACCATCCATGGTCATTTCCAAAATGCAAATATTCCATTCCTTTATGCCCTTCTACCAAACAAACAGCAAACTACCTATCAAGAAATACTAACTGAAGTCAAGCAACATACTAACAACTATTTTCCACAAAAAATTATCATTGACTTTGAAAAAGCTATGATAAACAGCATCCTTAAAACATACCCACACACAGCAATACAAGGTTGCTATTACCACTTTAATCAATGTATCTGGCGACATCTACAAAAATCAACCTTGAGTATCCAATACGCCACTGATAGCACATTTGCTTATCAAATCAAAAAACTCATCGCCCTAGCCTATGTTCCACTAACAGATGTAACTGAGCACTATAACTTATTAATAGACAGCCCCTACTATAAAAGAAACGAAGATAAACTAAGCCCTATGCTTGACTACTTCGAAGACACATGGGTAGGAAGGCTACACAGATCAGGCCACAGAAGACAACCCAAATACCAAATAGCTTGGTGGAATGTCTACCTTAGCACACTAAATAAGGAAGCAAAAACAAACAATGCAGTTGAAGGATGGCACAATGCCTTCCAAGCAACTACAGGCCGAGGAACGCCTACCCTTCACAAATTAATACAATCCTTACAAAAAGAACAAAGTTACCAGGAGCTCCGAATGGAGCAATCAGTAACTTTGATTGGACCTAAACTCACCAAAGAAACTAAAAAAATGTATAACACACTCCAAAGTCAAGTTACCCTCTATCCAACTAGCAAAGGACTAGAATATCTATCAATGATTACCAAAACTATTCTTTAAAACATTACATAACTATACACGTAAAACTAAACATATTTTTCCTAAAATTCTTCATTATAATATGTAACAAATTGCAATTAAATTATCAAATACATAATATTAACATATATAAAATGTATTTAGATAATGTATTTACAAAATGTTACATACAACGTAAGTAAAGCAAAATTAAAAACAGTTTTCCCACCCATTAAAAATCCAGAAAATACTTATATTTCTGATGCAGCTTCAAACGTAATCCAATTCCAAGCAATCCATAGGACACCATTCCAAAAACCCATACAATCCATGAAAGCCCAAAAAAAATGCAAAAATACAAGCAAATGCATAGCGACTCCTTTCCACTTCAGTAGACACCAGATACCATAGAAAACCCAAAAATCCGTAATGGCGAAAAATAAACGCTCCAAGAAAATGTAAAAACCCAAAAAATAGTGTGCAAAAATAAGAGTATATAATACTCGTTACACAGCTGTGATCAAAAAAGAAGGGAGTCCTCCAAAACAGCGAAACGCGACGATAACCTAGAAAAAATAAATAACATACCCACCCACATAAAAACACCCATACATATATAAAAACACATATTTATACATCAAACATATTATCTTAGTAACATTTAAACATATTACCTCACCTCACACACCTACAACAAAAACGCGGTAAAAATCCAATATCGTACACTCTACCTAACACCGAACACACAATCTTCTCTAATTAACTCTACCTACATAAACATAAACACAGCACACATACACTAGCAATAAGTTCAGAAACTTATAAAACACAATTAAAACAAACTTACCCTCTCTAACGCGAAGCAGCACCCAACCGCGATCTGTTGAAGCACCAAATACGCCTAAGTAACATTACGCGGTTAAAAAGTAGTCCCTGTATACAGCTAAATGCTATTTAATTTCTATATTCCAACACTTTAAAAAATACACAGAGTATTATATTAAGTGTAAATATTTTTTTAAAGTGTATAAAATTATTTCATAAATATTCATAAGTTTGAAATAATTATTCAACTGTTATGTTATAGTTAAAAAATTAATTTTTGATTTATAAATACATTTAGTAAATAATGTTAATGTAAAAATAAATTGCATATATAAGTTTGTTACAAGAAATGTTTTTTTTAAATTAGCAAATATTATGTAAAACATTATGTATGTATATAATAAATGTTTTTGGTGTTTATGTATTTAAAAATGAATATTATAAATATGTTCAATATTCATAATAATTATTTCCAAAAATATAACATGACTTGGTAATAAACAAAAATGTTACAATTACAAAAAAATGTACATAATTTGCAATCACAATAAATTCAATGTGTATCTGAATAAATATTTTGTTATTAAATAAAAAGTACATATTACCAATTTGTTTCAGAAACTATTTAAATGTTAATATATGTAAAAGATAAAAAAATTATGTTAATATAATTTATGTGTTAAAAACATATACATGTACTTCATATTTTTGTTATGTTAATAAAAACATTTAATGAAATTTTTTGATTATAAATAAAAAATGATTCTCTACTTACAAATAAATTTGTATATGTGAATAAACAATTTTTCATTTATGGCATTTAACCCTGTCTATGTTTCCTTCTTTATTATTGTATATAAATATTATTTGCATATTAAATAATCTATTAAAAAATACCTTATACATTTAAATATGTTTAAAAATTTATTAATATTTAAAGTCCTACAATACCAATAATTGTTTTAATGTATATTAATTCAAATATTTTATATAAAATATATGAAAAAGTAACTAATTTAATAGACATTTAAATTGACCATATTTTTACCCTGTATCCCTCTAACCTAAAACCCTAAACTGACCCAAAGCCCTAAAAACACCCCTTTACCCACAAACTAAAAACTGACCCAGAACCCACAAAATACCCCTTTACCCACTAACTGAAAACTGACCCTGACCCCTAACAATAACCCTTTACCCACTAACTGAAAACTGACCCTGACCCCTAAAAATACCCCTTTACCCACTAACTGAAAACTGACCCTGACCCCTAAAAATACCCCTTTACCCAAAAACTGAAAACTGACCCTGACCTCTAAAAATACCCCTTTTCCCACAAACTGAAAACTAACCCTGCAACCAAAAAAATACCCTTTACCCAAATACTGAAAACTGACCCTTAACCCTAAAAATAGCCCTTTACCCACTAACTGAAAACTGACCCTGACCCCTAAAAATACCCCTTTACCCACTAACTGAAAACTGACACTGACCCCTACTAATACCCCTTTACCCACTAACTGAAAACTGACCCTAACCCCTAAAAATACCCCTTTACCCAAAAACTGAAAACTGACCCTGACCTCTAAAAATACCCCTTTACCCACAAACTGAAAACTGACCCTGCAACCAAAAAAATACCCTTTACCCAAATACTGAAAACTGACCCTTAACCCTAAAAATACCCCTTTACCCACTAACTGAAAACTGACCCTGACCCCTAAAAATACCCCTTTACCCACTAACTGAAAACTGACCCTGACCCCTACAAATACCCCTTTACCCACTAACTGAAAACTGACCCTCACCCCTACAAATACCCCTTTACCCACTAACTGAAAACTGACCCTGACCCCTACAAATACCCCTTTACCCACTAACTGAAAACTGACCCTCACCCCTACAAATACCCCTTTACCCAAAAACTGAAAACTGACCCTGACCCCTAAAAACACCTTTATCCACAAACTGAAAACTGACTCTGAAAGAAAAAAATTACCCTTTACCCAAATACTGAAAACTGACCCTGAACCCTACAAATACCCCTTTACCCACTAACTGAAAACTGACCCTGACCCCTAAAAATACCCCTTTACAACTGACTCTGCACACAACATATACCCCTTAATAACCAAACAGAAAAGTAACCCAGAAGACTAAACCAACCTCTTTCCCCAAATACAAAATATTATATATATGAGAATATCTATAATTATATATATATATGTTATATATATCTTTATATATCTAATTATAAATATATTATATATATGTAATTAAATGTAATTAGACAATTATATTTCATATATATATATTTTATATTTAATTATTATAATATTAGTTATATCTATTTATATCTATATAATTAACATATTTTAAGTCTTTAACAATTATTTCATTATGAATACCAATTAATTAATTAACATATGTCATTACTTATAATTAATTAACTTCCCACCCTATACCCCTATTAACACACAACCCACTACATAACATAAAAATGTGATATGTAACATAATTTACTATAATAGCATTAATGTTAATAAATTTACAATTACATAAAATATAATTTACATATTTAATTTATTTTAAAAATATTTAATTATTCATAACAATTAACTAATTAACATAATTAATTACTTACAATTAAATTACTTCCCACCCTATTCCCCTATAATCCCACAACCCACTACATATCCTAAAAAAGTTTGATTTTACATATTCAACAATAATTTCATTTATTTAAATAAATTAACAATTAAAATATATATAATTAACATATTTTAGATAAATAACAAGTATTTACTTATTCTTACCAATTAATTAATTAACAGATTTAATTACTTACTATTAAATTACTTCCCACCCTAATCCCCTATAATCCCACAACCGGCTACATGATAAAAATTATTTAAATAAGCATAATTCTCAAATAAGCTATTAAAATAACATATTTACCAATTACATATTATATATTTAATTAAATAGTAATTTAACAATTAATTACATATTAATACTAATAATTATATTTACATATTTAATTAATTAATACCAATTAATATATTTACATATTTATTTAATTAATACCAATTAATATATTTACATATTTAATTAATTAACACCAATTAATATATTTACATAATTAATTAATTAATACCAATTAATATATTTACATAATTAATTAATTATATTTAAAATACTTCCCACCCTATTCCCCTAAAAACCCACTACCCGCTCCTAGAAATTATTATAGTAATATAATTTTTTTTTAATTTATTAATTATTTTTAACATTAATTCTATATAAATAAATAAATAAAATTAATACATTTTAACACAAAATGCTATTATAAAACATTAAAACAATGTACATTGAACTATTACATATTATATATATACATATTAAAATTCGATATCATGAGAGTCGATATTGTGACAGTCGATAACACAACTTTCGATATTTTTAAACTAATAAACATATCGATATTTTTTACTGACGATATTACTTACTCGATATTTTTTATGTCGATATTTTTTACATACATAACAATCGATAAAAAAAAAATCGATATTACTTACCTCGATATTAATGCCATCTCGATATTCTCTAGTCGATATTATGTCCAGTCGAAATAAATGACTCGATATTAAGACTGTACACCATAAAAAGCAGTTCCTCACTGATGATTTTCAGAAAGCAAGTGAAGACATGGCTATTCATCCAATAATGCACAGGAGGTGCCTCTCTGTCTGCCCAGCGCCGAGACACCATTCGTGGTATTTGTTGCGCTTTATAAGTTTAAAAAATAAATAAATAAAATAAGTTATAACGGGGTTGGCCCCAAAATTAACCGACCTGGGTCATAACGTAAGTACAAATGTGAAATGGTCAGAGCAGTGTTCATTCATAGAAACAACTCAACAGTGGACCAAAATGTAATTCAAAACTATATACACATGTATTCTTATCTTATAGCCTGAATTTAATTCATTCAGTGAGTTTGGTTCAATACATACTTCTGTATCAGAAATGCATTAGGAAATACACATTTTTTGAACATTATTATACAGTGCTCAGGAGTGCATGAAAAGGATTAGAGTTAGGGATGGAGTGGTTGGGATGGTGGGGGATAGGTTAAAGGTGTTGTGGTAAAAACACACTTCAGTCATCTATGATGGAACCTTTACAGTCTGTTATTGATCATAAGTTCCCATAAAAACATTACACATAGGGAAGTGATAGCATTCTTGAGGTCCTATAGTGTATGTTGCTTGAAAGGTGTTGTCGACGTTTCGACCCCTATTGGTGAAGGGTTAATTGATCCTCATTTTGGGGTCTTCCTCAGGACAAGTGTGGGGGTTTGAGCACTGTGGTACGCCAGCTCAGGGGGTCCAATTGCGATTGATGGGCGCCAGGAAGAGCCGTGTTCTGTGTTTAAAAGTAGTATCCCATTTGGTTTTCAATTTCAGAGGATGAGGAGTTCGTATTGAATCCGAACAGTAATTTAGATGTGTACCGCTAATCAGTCGGTATCAGCTCCTGGACGCGTTCATCGTCCGCTCGGTGAAAGCCAATTGGCTGTCTGGTACTGACATTGCGCCTGCTGCCCCCTGTTCACACCAGGTCGCTTAGTGGGCCCCTGCCTCACCGGATGCAAAAATTGCACCTTCCAGGGGACCACGTGTCCGCACCGAGGGTCCCGACCGAGCTCCTCCGGTCGCGGTATGCAACGTCTCGCTCTTCGCTCATTCAGGGACAATGAAGGGAGCGCCAACAAGTGTGGTGCAGTGGCCAGGGCAGCTGACTTTGGAGCACAGGGTACATGGTTCGATCCCCAGCTCTAGCAGCAGCTCAGCTCTGCACCATGTGACTCTGGGCAATAGCTCACTTAATTTCCACGACGGTCCCCAGCGCCTTGAGACTCGTAAGGGTGAGTAGTTCGCACTTTACAAACACAGATTTACATTTACATTTACAAACGCCACAAATCCTCCCAGTGCGCTCCGACGAGGCGTATAGGGATCAGCGGCTCTTCCTCCCTCCGAGTGCAGTGGCCCCCCTTTTTTGCCTCTCCACTGCTGATCTCTCGGAGCCCCCCGAGGCTCAAAAATGGTCTTATCCCAGTATGCAGGGCACTCGTTCAGCCTCTACTGGATCAGTGGCATTCTCTCTACATCTGAAGCAAGTGTGGTGAATTTTAAAAGTGCTTATGCGCTTCGGACACCCATGCGGACTAGGAGCCGAGGTGAATCACGTCCACCCGGCCATCTTGCCCGGCCACGCCCGAGTTTTTTTTCTTTTACAGTTTTACAGTTAAACTCAAAGTGGCTGATTTAGAGTTCAGAGAATGAGCCACTGTTCAACCATACTGAGTACTTTAGCCAACCACCAGTGTGTTGGTTTACCTTCTGTCTCAGTTAGAGTTTAGCCTTAATGTCTGCCAATGATCATGACAGAGTTGTTTCTGTTAGCTGAACCTGATTACTCCGCTGTCAGTCACCACTCTGTTAAGGCTGATATAATGGATGAATATCCATCATTTTTAGAGTTGTATGCCATCAGTTTGGGGTGGACATATCAGCATGATGGAGAACTTTAGGTCTGATGAGTATACATTCAGCGCATGGTTCCGTCGAAATGGCGGACATGTGTGTCATACTTCTATATGAGAATGTTAATGTGAGGTATGTGTACATCAGTTAACATGTACATCTGAATCCCATCAACTGAGATAAACCACCTGCTACTAACAATATAAAAGGCGAGCCTCTTCTTAAACTGCCATTTACTCTCCCAACACTCACGCAATGATTTAGTGTAGCAGCAGCACAATTTGTGGCCAGGCTACATTTTCTCCTTTAAAGAATATTGTTTTTCTTACATATGGCAGGGAGAAGAACCATCCTATGTTTCCTGAAAATTAGTTGACTGGTATAGTCCATGAAGTAGCGTGAAGTGAGCTATAATCATTAGGAGACCTAGTAGAAACAACAACTATGAGTCAGATAAGTCATATATGGGACAGAATAATGCATTAGGTCAATAAAGTGCCTGCCGGCAAGCCCTTAAAGGAGAAAATACGGAAGCTCTGGTATGACCTGCAGGAGAGGATACATTCATTTCCTTTCAAGGTGCACAGAGAAGCCCTGACAACTGGCAGTGGTTCTCCCAGGCTCCTCAATCTCATATCCCTGGAGGAGAAGGTGTTGTCCATACTCCACACTGAGATCATCACAGAAATACAAGGCGGAGTGGAGACTGGTGATTTTTCTAAATGTTTACTGAAATTGTTACTAAATTGAAATATTTTAAAAGAAAGTACTCTTTAGCTAAATACCTTATATTTTTTAATTTACAGAAAATGCTTTAATACAATACGCTGACAATGTAACAATGAAACATCTCATTACGCATGTGTAATGTTGGGATTATATTTTACCTATGTTTGGATAAAACCCTGTATAATGATTATTTGTTTAAGTAAATTTCAATTTAATATAGAACATATGCACACTCCAATTTATGTGCTTTTTACCCTAGCTGTTTAATCAATAAAATAACATACTGTATATTTGTAAAGCGCACGTTCACCCATCACGCATCTTGGTGCTGAATAACAAATGTTTATTGTACCCGAATGCCCTGTAAGGTCTGGCCCATACCACTCAGGCATAATTTAGACCAATACGATTTTTATTTGAGCAGCTACAAATTACTAAAACAATTCTAATGTTACATTATTAAACTTTCCAACATTAGCTTAAATGTACAGGATTCTTTCACCTTTCCACATCTCTGCTAAATGTCAAATTTCAATAAAAAGTAAACCTGCAATGTTAATGTATATATTTACCTTTGGATTTTTTTTGAAGAAGCTCCAAGTGCTCATGATGCACAATGTTTTATGGTTACTACAAAATACATACTACTTAAGTTTTGTAGTGTAGTTCCTATATTCCCAATAGGCTCTGCGCATTGGAATAATATATCCTATAGATTAGACATAGGACTAAGGTCGACTAGGTCTCTATCGAATATATTAAACTTAATAGAAAATGCCAGCTATATCAGAGGTCACTAGAAACATTCTCAAATTCACAAGAGGGGATTCGTTTCTGACAACTGCATAAACATGACAACTATGTTTCCCAAGAATAAGAAATATATCTTTAGAGTCGCGGAAACAATAGATAAGTATTTCACTCAGTCACTCGTGCATGCTTCGTTTCTACAAGGGTGCAGAGAAATAGAGAGACGGGCATTTTCAATAAAAGGTTTTATTGAACAGTCTTCTTTCTCATGCAAATAAAGTGAACTACTACAATCGTAATGCAGACTGCAAAGTATAATGCGTACACCGAGAACAATATTATAAAATAATACTGTAAGAGCATTGTATGGTTTTTAAACCATATATATATACATATATAAATAACAATGGCTAAAAGTACTCAACTGGTGCTTCTAAAATATGCCTACCCCAATGTACCTAACCTAAGTCTAGTACTCAGGAAGGAGTAAGTGTGCTGTAGCATAGGTTTAGTTTTTCTTTGCCAAGAATCTATCCAAGGTTTCCCCAGGTTCTTATCATCTCCATACCTTTACTTTAGAATGAAGGAGGTCTGGTATCTCAGTCTTGGGACTCGATTTCCTAACACCCCGCAAGGGAAGCTTGGAAACACTGGAGCTGGATTTTCGCCGAGAGAAATGCAGCCTCTCGATCAGTGCGTCAGCTGGAGGGTCGGTTTCCTTTGGCACTTGCTGTAGCGAGCTGCGTCGGGCAAGTCGATAGTCGAACTGCTCCAAACCACCGTGTCTTGTTAGAGCAAGTGAAGGCATATTTATACCTTGAAGGTGTCTAGTTTGAAATAAATTGGGCATAATAATCTCAGGAAAGAACCCCAATGGAATAATAGTTCTCTGTAAAGTACATGAGTTCTCGGACAAATCAATATTCAAGCAAGGGTAGGTCCCTGACTGCTTAAGCCGATTTTCCAAGAAATCGTTGTGACGTTTTGGTACGGGTGGAAGTAGCCATGCCTGTATTTGGTTTGCATGGGCTATGTCTAAATAAGGGAATGGTTTCTATGCCTATATTAGGGCAATGTGAATTGTACCTATATAAGGGCACGAATCGGGAAAATTCACTTGGATCCTAAAACACCATACAACAGTTTGTCATAACAAAATGCATGTTAGAACACTAATAATCGTATGCCTTTATGTGGCAGCCTAACAAATTACACTAACTATAAAGTTCATAATTAACTCAGCTAAGGACATTACAGACTTAGGGCCAGAGTGACCTGAGTCTGTCCGACATCGTTTGGGACTAAGAGCGAAAGACCTTCTGTCGTCGGTACCAACACTGCAACTTGGATGCGACCGAACACTGTTCTGTTGCATTCCTATTCTTTGTAATGGGAGCATGCATTCTGTCCAGAATTCACGCTCTCATTGCAAAGAGCTGAGGTGCAGTTCATCCCTGCACCCGGTGCAGGGATTAACAGGGGGGCACATATGGCCGCCATCCGGAGGCCTGCACCCATGAGGGCCCTGATGGGGCCCCCAAAGTCAGATTCCCACAGCCTTTCAGAAGGGCGGGCACAGAACAGCTGTTGGAATCTGACATCGTAATCCCTCAGGCGGAAAGAGCCACCCAAGGGATTAGTGGAGGCTTTCAGAATGGCAGATGGGCTCTCTAAGCCCATCGGAGGGCACTTGGAAATCCAGTTGGATTCCTTTCAAACCAACCCCATCAAAATGGGTCGGTCAGAAAGAAATCCGAACAGCCATTTACGATGCCATAGGAATGGCTCCTACCAAGGGACGGTGCTTTTTCCTACGGCATCGTTATCGGGCCCATTGACAGTGTTAGCCATGGCCCAACAGCAATCTCCAGTCCATGTGCAGCTGGTAATAGTCCTCTATTGCTTTTCTATAAATGGTTTGTACAATGGTTCTTTCATGTACCTAACACGTGAGTTGTTGCTCAGGGTCCTTATTACCTGACTTATAGGTGAGCTAAAAAATATGTCAATCAGGGTTATAGAAATGTATCATGCTTAAAGGATTAGCACATGCACGTTATCATTGTTTAGCAGGCGAAAAGTGCACAGTCGTCTATAGGCAGGAAAAACTGTAAAAAGTGACATGTTGGGAAGCTACACCTCAAAGATGGGCATTTTGGACATGAATGAATATGTAACTCTAGAAACAAAATGTCTCAGCACACAACTATGTTCAGATACAGTTTTCAAGTTTACACTGATATATATAAATCATTGATTAAACATAAGCACAGTGTCTCCCAAGTGAATCAAATAAAACTTAAAATCGTTAGAGATATATCCTTCCTTTATAGTTCTCTTGTTAAAAACACAACACAAAATTAATAGCCGATGCGTCGCGTTTTCTCCCAATGGGACTTCTTCAAGGCTGTTGTGTTTTTATGTAGTCTGTACTGAGGGTGCACAATGAGACTTCAAGTCAAAAGGAAGTATCTTAGCAAAGAATTACTTTGTGTTACAAGAAAAAGAAGACCACACAAATACTCTCTGTCGTGGATGCAAAGGTACAGAAGGGTGTTTAGTAACCTAGGATTCGTAAAATGTCACAAGACGATGTGGACCAAAGTCAGGATCTGGAAGCCGTTTTGTTTCTTGTGTTTTTGGACCTCCAATTAGTGGGTACGTCGAAAGGTCACGTTCCCGGCTCTTTGCACCAAATATTTGCTCTAACTATCGTATACTAGACTGACTTGTGCAGGCTCTGAGTGCCTTGACCTTTTGTTTTTGTTCTACAAATATGTAATTCTGTTCTGAAAGCAGTAAAAAATAACAAAAGGTATTGCAAAGATTATTTTAATTTGTTGTGTTACACTGATCCAGTCATTCCTAAAATGTCATGTTGAAGCCATATTTGCTTTGAACCTGGGTTGCAACACACAATACATGCTGCATTATAGCTTTTTTAAAATGCTGTTTATGCTCACACTACTACGCTTACTTTAGAAAATGATTTAAAAATAGAAAAAAATGCTATTCATCTTTTTTTAAAACTCTTTATTAGGTTCACAGCCAAGAAATAAAAAGAACAGTGTCCTGCTTAGCCTTTAGTGGGAGTACTTCCCCTCACCATGGTGCATTTTGGGTACCCAATAGTTCAGTGTGGGCCCTTAGGTATTCAAACACATGACACAACTTTTTCTCCCGATGGCTGGGGGCACCCATCAGATTTTAGCCTTTTATATGAGCTGAAATTGGAACTCCATCAGTCACCCTTAGCCACAGCAGGTTGAGTCCCAGTGGTCTCTCCACAGCCCTTTCCCTTCCATGTACGGCTACTGATGTTGTCTGCACTGGCTTAACAACAGTTGATGATGGTATTGTACAAGCTGGTACCAGTAAAGGGGTAGTCAACATTGTTGTTGTGTTGAACACATGATGGGATGTTTGTCACATAACTGTCTGAAAGGAGTTGGACTTGGGTTGCTGGTTTCACAGTTGTAGGACAGTTTGGGAGGCTTACCATATCTCTAAGTTTTGATAAGTCAGATGGATCCAGCTGATCATCTGGGTCCTTCAATGGGGCCCAAAAAGGTTTTCTTGAGTAGCATTTAAGCATACACACCTTACATACTGGGGTGGTGCAGGGTGAGTCTAAATCTCTGGTGCCACCAGTGTGAAATTCAGCAGACTCTTTCTGTGGTGGTGAAAGAACTACTACTTCACCTACTTATCCAAATGGCAACTCCAAGGAATGGGGGACACAGTTGACTCTGTAATCAACTGCCACCACGTACCCTGTAGCAACTCAGGCCACTTCAGTGGCCCTTAGGTAAGGTTGCTCATTACCCCTGTTGTGGACAACGCTAAACAAACCATCACCAAGAGAGTCAAGAAATAAGAGACTCCAGGAGCAGCAACAGAAATCCTTTTTTCACATTTTATGTTATATTTGTTAATAGACACATGGTTATTGTATTTGTACATGGGCATCTCAATAATGCTGGCTCAACCGTTATCCTTCTTGAACATAACAGTCACTTCTGGTTCAGAAAAGTGTATTTCGATAACAGTTTTTGTCATATGTTACCTGCTTTTAACATGCTATAAAAAGATTATTACAATTTTAGGTTTATCTTTTTGAAGGAATGCTTAACATCCAAGCTCACAGTTCTGACCTCATAAAATAACACCATCTCACATTAAACCTACAATATCCGGATTATAATATTTATATTTAAATTTAAATTATGTATGTCAATATAAGGGGTTGGTAGCAAATCCTCCTTTGGCCAGATACATAAAAACTAGGGACACAAGACAAAAGAAATATACACAGATATACCATGTTTATAAACAACACATAAACAGAAACATTAAAGCATTAAGCAACAATAAAATATTGAAAAGGGATATCTTCCAAGTGCTCAAATTAAATAACAACCGAACATTCTTGGTAAATGCTTATTCCAAACACTAGAGCGATCTCATTGTAAGCCTTCACACATACTTTCAAACTCTGGTCAGGTTTGGTTATGAGATGCATGCGAAATAATATTAACATCTACATACGCTCAATACAAGCAATAAAAATATCTAAGCAAAAATCATTATTTGTGATAGCAAATACATGTGTCACAACCCATACCATTAACAATAGATGACTTGCCAAATATCTACATGATCAAGTTGTGTCACTGTTCCATTTAGCCACCTATGACTTGCTAGTGTTTCAGCCAATGACAGGATGACATACACTACTTAACCACTTCCATGCTAATGACAAGGTCAGCTCGTCATGCAGTACACTGGAGCTGTGCTTATGACGAGCTGACCTTTTCATGAACAGTGGGAAATGAAGGTCTTCAGCACCCAGCGGGAATTGCCTTAGCATCTAAGGTGTTAAATAAAAAATATAAGCAAACGATATTTTAGGTTAGCAACTCAAAATGACTAACTTTAAACCAACATATTGATGTTATTAACATTTAATACAGCTTTAAATTATTTAGTTAAATTATCTATCTTTTATAATGTTTGAAATGTATTGCCTTATAATTGAATCAATGTCATCTTCATCTTGATGCATTCTATGGTAAAAATATTTAATCCTAACAAATGTCCATAGACAAAAACATATCAAAAAGGAAAAATATCACAAAAAGGATTCCAAAATAAGCAATGTCATTGCTTGCATACCTACCATCAGTCAAAGTTGTTCTCAATGAGTATAAATAGGACTTTTTTTACAGTATCATCACTGTCATTCTCCTGAGGCATGTCCACAACATCTTCACCAAAGAGCTTCATTTTGTATTGTGCCCATATGACCGTATCCAGTAACTATTTACGATTCAAGGATGACTTCTACCTAAAGACACAAGGGACATCAATAGGCAGCCCATTTACCCCAAGCATAGCCTGACTGTATGTCTATCATTTTGAATGGAAAAATAGCTACAGTAACATGAATCCTTTCAATCAAAACATCAAATTGTGGAAGAGATTTATAGATGGTGTTTTGGTGATCTGGAGTGGATCAGCGACAGAAGTCTGAGAGTTCATGGAGTGGTTGAACAAAAGGGACAAATTCCTGAAGTTTACAATTAACCTCAGCAAGGACATGATAACCTTCCTGGACCTCAAGATGTGGGCAGAAAATAGTTGCATCATGACCAACGTATTCTACAAACCCACAGATGTAAACAACTTACTTAGATATGACAGCTTCCACTCAAAAGCACTGACAGATAATCTACCGGTGGGTCAATTTCTCAGACTCCGGAGGAACTGCACAAAAAAATCATCTATGACAGTCATGCAGCACTCCTTACAAGCAAATTGGAAGACAAATTATACCATAGACACCTGATAAAGAAGGCCAGAAAAAGAGCAAGGGATAACCAGCGAGAATCTCTGTTAGAAACTCACAGAAAAACTCAATCCAACAGGCTGGTGTGTGTCCCCACGTGTAGAACATATGCAAATATGGTACAGAAGATAGTCCAACGGCATTAGAAAACTCTAACTTCAGCAGCCCTGGATCTTGAAGTCTATCTTTGCCTTCAGAAGATGAAGAGCCCTGAAGGAACTACTTTTTCATACAAGGCAATAACGGAAAGAAAAACAATTTTATCACAGTACAAAAGGTGCGGAAATTGCCAGAGATAACAGGCCATTATCCTCGTGGACAATGTAATGTTTGCCCATTAATGAAAGCAGCAAAATAATTAGATTTGGGATTACAAACTTCTTGGGTCTTACATGCGCACATAAACATGAAAATGTGATATATGTTATCAGATGCAAATGTGGCCTGAGGTACATGAGCATGATGAAAAGAAAGGTGAAAGTATGCATAGACGAACATAGAAGCACATTTTGCTGCAAGAAAACAATCACAAAGATATTGCGCCACTTCCTATCGGAGGGGCATTCAGAAAAATACCTCACTTAGGCAGTAATAGAAAAGTTACCACCCAAATAAAATAATGAACAATTGATGAGGAGTGAGGATCTATAGACTATCAAGCATGACATCTGGGTTGAACGAAGAGGTCCCTTAGATGCAGCTGTCAAAATAAACAATGGACCACATTAGGTGAAACATACAATTAAGTCACCAATCTGCAACAATCCCAATCTAAGAATTTAAAGTCCAAACAAAAATTGCGGTTAAAAGAAGTTTAATTATACCTTTCTTGAGAGGCACCATAATGGACTAAGCCCCATAGTAGAAATTGTTCCTCAAATGAACTAATTGCCGCAGCAATAACATCTCAGAAATAGAAAATAGACTGAACAGAAACAGGACTACAACTCCCAGCATTCCATGAAGTCATGATCATGACATCATTGTAGGCGCCCAGAGGGAGCCAGTGTACGATTGAATGCTGCCTCCTTGATTCAGTCCGACACTCGGTGGCAGACTGGGAGACTTCTAGGTACACATGCGGTACGTGTACTTTGTCGAAGTAAGTGTTTGGTCGTCTGAATTAATGGAATGTATGAGAGGATGAATATATATATAAAAACAACACCTGTATCTTATTAGGCCAAAAATGCATTATCCGTTCAGGCGCATTTGCGTGATTTGCTTTAGTAAAGCAATGAAATAAGTGAAACCTGTGTATCCTAAGAGACTGTTTTTTTCCATAAAGGCGGGTGATCTAGAATATCGTCAAAAACAAACGACAAATACTCCGCCAATCGTCAGCCCTGAGATATTTTCAAAGGATGTATAATATTACATCGCAAACCGGAACAACGTAAAAGGCATTACATCGCATGCATTTATGTTGATTGTAGTGTCTCTGCTGTTTTGTGTCATTACAATGCAGTTCAGCAAATCATCTCCTGTTACATCGGATTTTTTTCTGACTTTATAAACTCCCTGGGTCGTGATGTTTGTAATCCTGGGGTTTTAGGGTTGGGTAGTGTAAGAATAAATGCCAACATATGATCACCAATTGAGTACTTTAAAAAATTCCGGTATTACAATTAAAGCCTGTGTATTGTTTTATGAAGGTTAAGCACTTTTTCGGAGTAGGAACACGTAATTCTGTACATTTTTAAAGTATCAATAAAACTTGGATTACTCAGACACTATTTGAATGAATGAATGAAAAGCTTTATTCGATTACTATAAACAAGCATCATAAAAGCACATAACAATAATATGTTAATATACACAATTTGTACAGTTAAAAAAGAAATCCCTTTATACAATTAAAAATGACTGCTTTTAATTTTTTTAAAGTCTTTCCTCGTCATATTTTTATAGATTTCCTACATTTGATCACATTTTTCAGAAAGTTTACCAAACACCATATAACAAATTCATTATTTAATAATTGTAATGCTAAAAATGCTGGTCAACATTTTTTAAAATCTAATTTCTTTAAAATTGGTAACAGCCAATTATTTCTTAGCAAGGTATAAAATTTACAGAAAAATACAGTGTGGATTGTAGACTGTTCTGAAATGTCGTCACATGAACATAGTTGCATCTCTCGCGTCCATGCCTTCGCCTTTGCGAAATTTATCAGACGATGGAAGATATCTAATCTAAATCTCGCTAAAAGTAATCTCTCGTATTGGCTGGGTCCTAGTATGAGGTAGGGTTGCATGCTTTATGTGATCATTGTCAATTGATGTTGCACTACGGTCGGCTTTACTAGTTCCTTCGATAGCCAACGTGGTTCCAGTAGTGCCATACAGTTTTTTTTCAGCTCTTTGCTAGATATCGTTCTCATGGTACAAGGGTCATTATAAAAATTAGGATAACCTAAGTCATTCAGAAAATCCCGAACATATCTTACCCACTTCAAATTCATTACATCCGTCATTCCCATTACATTCTTAAAAACATCTTGATTTACATGGGTTTCCTCATTTATCCACAACCTGTGCCAAAGCACCCAATTGGGGCACCCAATTCTGCATGGCAGACACACGTTGATGTACTGCTGGGGAGTGCTAGTATATATCTCAAAAATAGATTTTCTATCAACTGAAGCGGTTGGACGTTACAGTGCCCCATAGTCCAGAGCCATACGTAGCCGTAGATATACATTTAGCTCTGTAAATTTGTAACAATATTTGCGGGGGCCTTGTACCTAATTTGTTCGAGAAGTTATATAAAGCAGCGATTGTTTTTAAAAAGGCAAGTCTTCTCGTTTGGACTGCTTGGAACCATGTAGAATTGTGGTAAAATAAGATACCTAGGTAGCTAAAAGTGTTAACACAATTTATTTTGTGGTTATCTATAAAGATATCTCTGCATTTTTTGCTCCCTCTACCACACCTCATAATAAAAGTTTTTGATGTATTAACCCTTAAACCCAGCCCACGCATAAATGCCACATAACCGTCTAATAGTCTTTGTAGCCCCACTTGAGTTCGGCACATTAAGACCGCATCATCCGCGTACATTAAGAATGGAATGGCCCGACCATTAATTACTGGGAAGTCTTGACCTGATTGGAGCAAAGCTTTTTCTAAACCGTTTGTGTAGAGGTTAAAAAGATAGGGGGCCAGGACGCAACCTTGCCTGACCCCCTTCCTCATTGGAAAAAATATTGTACACTCTCCGTCTTTGTCATAACGTACTTTAATTTAATTTAATTTAATTGTGGGTTTATATAGCGCTAGGAATCGACTCCCGGAGGAGTATCTCCACGCTTCGACCGCTGGGGAACCCGTCCTGGCTCACCCTGAGAGATGGTCCCTGATGGGTATCTCTAAGGTGCGACCAAGCATCCCCGGCGGTCTGGGGGGGCCGTTGTGAAGATGAGGCAAGCTGATGCCCAGAGTTGCCGAGTGTGGTTTCTGACTAGAGTAGGCACCGAGGCGAGAATTATCGAGTCCGCTGACCCTGGTCCACGACCCTGCCGCGTTGGGAATCGAACCCTGGTCCCGGGCCGTTCTCTGCTTACGGGTCTGCCGCCTCTAACCAGTGAGCCACACTTCTCCACCCACTTTAACCTTTGCATTCTGGTACGTTTCTTTCAGAAAGTCTATGATGTTATCATTCACTGCTATTTCATGGAGGATCCCCCACAGCCTCTTATGCACAACACAGCTGCGCTTAGGTCTACGAAGGCTAAAAATAGCCTTCCTTTCTTTAGGTTAACATACTTCTCGATTAAAATACTCAGGTTTAGGCTTTGTTCTACGGTTCCCAAGCCTTTACGGAAACCGTATTGCAAATCAGACAGGATTCGATTTTCCTCGCCCCACTCTTGTAGTCTTCCCAGTACAATACGCCCTATAATCTTCGCGGAGGAATCTAATAAAGATATTGGGCGATTGCATGCCGGGTCATGTCTATTACCCTTTTTAAATATTGAGACTAAGATTGATTGGTCTAGGTCTCAATATGCTTTGAGGAGCAGCTAGCCCTTAGTATTTGTGTCAGTATAGGGCCCCATAACTCTACATTAGCCCTATACAGGTCTAGGGGGATCCCGT
The DNA here is from genome assembly GCF_964261635.1 of Lissotriton helveticus. Classification (NCBI taxonomy): domain Eukaryota; kingdom Metazoa; phylum Chordata; class Amphibia; order Caudata; family Salamandridae; genus Lissotriton; species Lissotriton helveticus. Next base: position 867,587,731 of record NC_136059.1, read on the forward strand.
CAGGACCTCGGGGCCTTGCCCCCCTTGCTTGCCAGAATGGTAATGTTAACTTCTTCTAGAGTAATTTGAAGGTTATTTATAGGTGCACGCTGTAAGGGGTTGTGCCTGTGCCCTTCTTTGTCTATAGTTTCTATCAAATTACCAGAATCGTAGTTATTCAAGATTGTGGCAAAGTGATCTACCCATTGATCTTCTGTTATGGCTAGTTCTATTTTGGGAGGTTCCACTGGGTCCAAAAAGGGTGCCCGGACTGCCTTCCAGAAAGCCGCCCGTCCTTAGATTTAGCCGATTCCTGTAGGGTCTGCCAGTGCTCCTCCTTGAGTTCTCTTTTGCGTTCTTTTAAAGCATTTGAATAGACCTTCCTTGCCTCCCTCAATGTAATTGGTTTGCTCAGGATGTTGTGGGTCTCTTTTTTCAATATAGAATATGCTTTAGAGCACTTTGAGTCAAACCAGCCGTTGGCTTTTTTCTCAGAGTTATTGCTAATTCTCCATAACACTTCATTTATTACTCTGGTAACCTCTTGGAATGATGCCAAAACTGACTTATTCATTGCATTTTCCTTTAATATGGCTTCTATAGGTGAAATGCTTTTTACCACTACTTTTTGTGTTTGAACTTAAACCTCATACTGGGTAAATATACCATTGCTCAAAAAGTTCCACTATACTTGGGTTTTATGGACTTAACCTCAGCCTTTGATTTTGTTAATAGATCACGTTTATGGGAGATTCTTTTAAATTATGGGTTGGATGAGGCACTTGTTCACTTTTTGGCGTATTTGCACAGAGACCTGAAAGCACGGGTGAGGATAAACAATGAAGGGGAGGTCTCCGGGGACATTTTAATTGGTAGAGGGGTTAGACAAGGTTGTGTTCTAGCCCCTCTACGTTTTATTATTTACATAAATGAATTACATAATTCTTTGTCCAAACTGACAAGTGGTGTACCTAAAATTAATGGCAAATTGTTCCCCGTACTCCTATATGCGGATGATGCGGTCCTTATGGGCCGCACACCGAAAGCACTGCACAATTTAATTACGGGCTTTGTGTCCTTCATGGCAGACTTGGACCTTTGTACTAACTTTAAAAAATCATATATAATGTCCTGTGGGCCAAAAAAACACCGCATTAATCATATAACCTCGGGAAATGATTCCCTAAAATGCACCAGCACTTTCCCTTACTTGGGTTTAGTTTTCTCAGACTCAGGATCATGGCAAATCCATGTAGCTCATGGCAGAAATAAACTTGGAAAGGCTGTTAATTTGATCATTAGTCTGCGACAGCCTAAGCAGGTAGAGGTGGTGATACCCTTATTATAGATTTACAAATCTCAATGTGTACCAACGGCTACTTATGGTGCCGAAGTGTGGGGGTATGTGGATTGCAGTAGGATCCATATTGAGGAAAATAGATTTTGTAGAAAAGTTCTTGGAGCACAAATCTCATCTCCAAATTATATATGCCATAAAGAATTGAATTTACATTATGTGGAGGATTTTATTAAATCCCGGCCAGCATTATTCTGGTTAAAGATATGGCGAAATTCCACTGCGATTTTAACACAAGAGATAATTACAGATTGCCTCAAGTGTGATAGAGGTAGCAGCATACCTTGGCTTGGCGCAGTAAAAAACAGCCTAGCCAGTGTGAAGCTGGAGCACACCTTCCTCCATCCATTAGCCACAGACGGCATAAGTATAAAAACAGTGAGGGGGCATTGTACGATCTATACCGTAAGGAAAGAGGAAACAATGAGTATTGCAAACCATCGATTATTAGCTATATTCCTATTTTGGTGTTATCAGGCAATGAACATCATATGCCACAGGAATATCTCAGGAAAAACATCGGGAGATGGAACAGGAGTCTACTTTTCCGTCTCAGGGATGGCAGCATAAAATACTCACTTTGTTTCCCGATTGGATTTAATAACAATCTAGAGAAGTTGTGCTGTCCATGTGACATTGGCAGTAAACAAACACTGTTACATTTTTTACTCTTTTGTAAATTTTATGTCAGATACACCAAACAGTATTTAATTCCCTACTTTAAGGAACATGCCATTACTGATTTTAATCACGCATACCATGAAATATTGCGGTTAGGAAACGACAAGATGATTTTACGAGTAAGTTCATTTCTGCAAACTGTGGTACGTTGACGAGCCTCCATGAATGATCTTTTAAATATGTAACATATCTGCACATTGTATTTTTATTAGTCCACATGGCACATATCTGTATTATTTGGTATTTAAAAGATTTCTATTGATTATGGCTAACAGGTTTAGGAACACTGAAAATGATGTTTCAGCTTGTGTACTCCCACACCTTGATATGTGTACTGCTGATTGATATATTGCACGTTGTAGCACTTTATGTACAGAATACTGCTGTTCTGCACATATATTGCCCTTTATAGGACTTAATTTATAGATAACTGCTTATTTTGCACGTCAGCTTAAAGTTTATAACTTGCGATTTTGCACTATGTTGCTGCTTGTTAAATGCACGTACATCACTTTACTTGTACTTTATTGCCAGGCATGCCCAACCCCATTCTTCTACTTTTAATGTATTTTTATATGTGTTTCTGATGATTGTATATTTTATGTCCTATTGGTGGTGATGATCTGTACTTTTATGGATATTTTATCCAAATAAAGATTATTTGACTTTGACTTGACACTACTTTTTGTGGTATTTCTAGTGGATCTACCAGCTGCCATTTTAACGCATATCCATTTTTTCTGATCATTGCCAGTTGTTCAGGGGGGTAGACGTTATTAAGATCTTGGTTAGCTTTACTGGTCCACAAGTTCAGCGATAAGCTCAAAGGGCAATGATCACTCAAAGTAACATCATGAATAGCAAATTGATTTGTTTTTGACGCCAAATTAGAAGAGAGTAAAATATAGTCTATCACAGTAGAACACCCTCTCCCGTGGAATGTGCTTTTAAAAGGTACTGAGCTTTTACTTATTTCAATTGCATAACTTAAGTCAAGCTCACATACCATTTCATTTAAAACATTACCATATTGAGTGTGTGTGAAATGGGTTTCACATTCGCCGTCTTCATTCACAATCCCACAGATATTAGTACCATTTTTAGGGCATAATGCAATATTAAAATCACCCCCCCCCCCCCCCCACCCCCAAATGATAAACTTATCCCCACTGGCTTCTTTTGCAAGTTTTCCTAGGACATTTAGAAGTTTCAAAATAATTCCAGCTATTTTATCTGACGGTGCATTGTTGTAAAAGTTTATCAACATCAATCTTTGTTTGTTCTCCATAGATATCTCCAACAATTGATGATTGACATCTTCAAGTTTCAGTGTAATTTTCCCTATACTTAGCATATTAGACACATAAATAGCGAGCCCACCCTTTGCCATCGCATGTTTTCTTCCAACTGAGGGCATAAGATAAAAGCGATAACCACTCAGATGTGCGTGCTCTTTTAACCAGGTTTCCTGCAAACAAATAATTTGAAACCCGTCTATAAATTTTAGACACTCTGAGTTTTCTAACTTCGTTTGTAGGCCTGCCACATTCCAGAAAGTCACTTTTAGCAACTTATTATGATCAGTGCATATTCCATGTAAGGTGTCTGCCTCAACCACAGAGTTATTAACCTTAAGTTCTGACACAGAAGAACCGCCTGCCGGTATATCCGTTGAGGGCATGTTTAAACTTTTTTTTTTGTGGTACTCTATTTACTTCGAGTCAGTCTTGATCGTTCAATCTATACAGACTTTCAAATCTATTTGTAGTTGTAATATTGTAGCAAGACTTTGTCGGATAAGCCCAGTTCATAAATTCCTGCTCTTGGGGTGGTTTATCGAAATACCCAAGTGGGACCACATTTATGCCTCGTGGATTTATCGGAAGGCTTCCAGGGCGTTCCAATATTGTTTGTACCAAATATGTGGAAGCAAAAGTTAGAACTATACAATCCCCTTCTACGTTTTTAGGAGTTTTCCCCACCCATGCTATTCTTCTCGCCATTTTGAACTCCAGAAACAACGCTCTATCCAATCCTGTCCTTGTATTTAGCCAGTGTAAGGATTTATTTCTCAGAGTTTCCCAAGATTCCCTTTCTTGGCTAGTTAGCTGCGGGACGTTTGTTAGTATTATAGAGTATAGAGTTGCTTCTGGAGGGAGTTTTAAGTAGTTTATATTTTGCCCACATTTAGACTGTGTAGGGCATGCTGGGGGTTGACTAGCTCTGGGTAATGCATGGTAACTTCTCTCAATTTGGTACTCGGCAGATTATGCCCATCATTTATTTGTCTCTAATATACTGTGGTGGGAAACTTTGGGCTGTTGGCATTCTTTGTTCCATAAAACCCGGGGGGTCATACTGCCTGTCATTTCCTGGATCAGGTCTTTCTCTTGTGTCTGCATTATTCTTTTTTACTAAGGTGCTTGTTACTGGCGAACTCGTTGTCGCTATTTCATGCAATCTAGGTCTCCTAGTAGCCTCAATTTTACTATTCTCCTGGTCATTACATACTATATTTTTCCCCTGAATCTTCTCTAGGATTATTTCAATCTTTGTTAATCTTTCCTCCACTTTACTCAGTGTTTCTTTGATTACCATTTGTAAATCCATTATCAGCGATGGAAATTCACTTGCCTCGCTATTACTATGACTATGACGTGGCTCCTTCTGGGTGGGTTTTTTCCCTGGCTGTCTTGTTTGGGGCAGATTTGTTGGCTTTTTTCTTTTTGGTGCTTTGTTCTGTTTTCTTGAGGAAGTTTTGTTAGAATCCGGAAAATCCCCTCTTTCAGACCCTTTCCCACCCTCAGGATTTTTCATATGTTAGGAGGGCAGTTGATACTCTTCCTCATCTTCATCGCTAACCCATACTTGGCCTATTGTTAATTGGACACAGCCATTTCTAGGCGATGTTTTCGTAAAAAAATTCTATACATGCCCCATTTCAGCTTGAGTACTCGATGGTTGTGTCTCTCCCCTGGCTTCTGCATTAAGTGTCTCTTCCACTGTGCTTATTTGCTTTTCAATTGCTCCCACGGCCCCCGTCAAACAGTTCAGTAGAGAGGTACAGTTTTTAGGGTCCTTATTTGAAACCAGGGCTTTCACTTGCATTTTACCAGATTCTGTCTTTCGTTTCCCCATCTTGGTAGTACAAAGTAGGTAGTAGTGTAAGTGTAAATGTAATGCTTTCAGCAGGTCACCAGGTTTTAGTTAAACCAAAATATCGTAGAAACTTCTTAAAGGTGGGCAACTCAGCTTTTAGCGGGCTTCCCAGGAGTGAGGACTTCAAGTTAGTCTTCCCGAGTGGCTTTCAGGTACTCACCAAATCAAACCGTTCACAGCCGTGAGATGATAAGGCAGGACCAAGGGGGGGGCCCAGCCCAGCCCAGCCTCCTCCGGTCACCGACGGGCACGCCCTTGGCCCGCGCTTCGCCCGACGCACGTCCCGCGAACCGGGTGCCGCAAGGTGTTTATCAAGGACTAGGTGGTATCAGGGACTTCTGGTTCCTGTAATCCTTGCCCCCGAAACAGCAGCCAAACACACTAACAGGCTCCCTCAGCGATGCGGCTAATAATGATGATAAACAGTTTCTATATTCAGGGGTGTGTCCCATATGAGGAGTGGTCTCTTCAGTATGTTGAAGGACAAATCAAGCAGTCTTGTTACACCTTGAACTGTATGAAGGCAGCAAAGCAAAAGATCATAGGCATACGTCTGCCAGCAGAGCGAGATACAATGTTGCAGTAGCATAATTTTTTTTCAAAAGCACAACTACCTTTGTTCCAAGCGTTCCACACAGCAGAACAAGGTAGCAACAAGCTCTATGAATTCACAAAAGAGCTAACAAAATAGGATGACCGCGCGGGCTGAAATGAGAGGTAACATTGTATTGTTCTTGTTTAGACCTTGCGCCTGTAAAACGAAAGAAAAGGCTCTGCAGCAGCGAAACATAAAAAATAAAAAAAATGATGGCAGGTATAGTCCTGTCATTACACGATGGGACATCACGTTTATATTTATGGAAGTGAAATAGTGTTAAAATAAAAAGATTGAATTAGACTTAACTTTAAGTTTCGTGATATGCCAAGAATCCAATAGAGATTTGTAAACACAAGGCTAGGACTCTGGTGGGAGCTTTTCTGTAGACGCAAACACACTAACCCCGCAGAGATGTTACAATATCCAAAAGGCTGTTACAAAGAGTACAGGTTGGCTGTATGCAACAAATGATGTGATTTATTTCACTCTAATGAATGTCTTACGCTCGAAAAGAGTTTGATAATAAGACAGCACTGCTCACCAGAACCGCATGGTTTTTGAAAACACATAACCAAGGGTAAGCATGATAATTTGAAAGAGCTGTCTCTGCCATGGGCTTAGCTCACAATTTTCACATAATATTCTATCCACAAAGGATGTTTTTTATCATCAGTCATTTTTGTTAAAAATCGTAGCATAAATGCATGACAATTGACATTTGTCTCCTAGAATGAAAGAACAATTTTTAACATTGAACAAACAATAAATGAATTGCTTATTAGACTTAGAATAGTTGGAACATAATTTCACTTGTATACCCAGGGAGGTGTCACCTTTTTCCCTTTCCCTATCCCTGTTTCCTCACTCAGCTTTAACAAGCGATATAGATGTGAACCACCACAAATTATGAGAACGTTTTATCGATAGGGACCATGTAGATAATGTAACGTCTCAATAAGTATAGGGGAATATGTTCATGATAAACCCTCAACCTCGCCCCTTCCCCTTTTTCCTTCCCCCTTTTTCTTTTGCCTCATAGGAAATTACAGGGAACAGAAGACCGAGTTAGGTAAGAGCTTTAGGCCTCACTATCGTGCATTGTGTGCATGCATAAATAAGCAGGGACTCACATAATCAGCCTCGACGAAGGCCCCAGACCTGGACGGGCTCTGAGCGAGGGCCAAAACATGTTGGCAAAGATATATTGGGGTTTAGTTGAACAATTCATTCAACAAAAACCTCCACATATTTTTTAACCGAATCCCAGGTAACCTATGAATAAAGCAGAAATTGAGTGGTATACTTGTAGATATTTTTAGTAATATACTTTTCAACTGGGTCCCTGCTTATCCAGTTTTGATTTATCTAAGAACTTCCATTTCACCTTTGGTTGAGCCCGCCCTGGTGGCACCACCCTACGAAGGTGTGGATAGGCGGCGATGATGAAGCGTGTCACGGTTAAGTGAGTGAGGCGTCTAATCCAATAACTTTGGATACCCAAGCGGTTCAATGAAAGGATTGATTTACTCAGGATAGTTATTCCAGTTGTTTTTTGTGAGTGGATGTCCACAACATCACCCTTTATTTCTCCTAGATAATCATCAAACGCACGCTTGCCTTAGGAACGGGCGCTGATTGCTGCTATTTAGATTAATGCTTTAAAAAAAAAATTACTTATTTGCTTTTATAATTACACTGAAACGGAGAGCATTTATTTTCTTGTTCACTGACCACCATATACTCTTCCTTGGACTCCCGTAGTTCATTCCGCCAACTCCCCGGTCCACCACGGGTTTTTCCCGGATGTTATGGAGGGAGTGAAGGCGGTACAGTCTTCTTCCGGGTTAGAGTACAGGGGGCGGGACTACTTCTGCCTCAGTACTTAGAGGGCTCATGAGCGTGACACGCAGCGGACGCGTGCAGAAGACGCGCACAGCAGGCGCGTCAACGGCGCGCCCAAGGCACAACAAAGGCAAGCCCGTCTGTGCCCGTCCATGCCCGACCGGGACCAGGGGCCAACCCCCCTGCTCGAAATATGCCTCCTCTCAGCTACTCGCAGGGAGATCTTACTAAATTGCGACCGAATAGCCATCAGGACTGTAAGTTGCTGAACCTAGAGAATTCTTCGTTCTCCTGTCCAGGCTGCAGCTTCTCCTTCTCCCTGTGTTCGCAAAGGTTGAATGGGAGTACTCTGATGCAGAACAATAACAACTTTCATGGCAAGCATAAAGGAAACACTACGTCCAGAGAATATCGATTTTTTAATATAAATTGCAGATCGTTGTCCAAACATAATGAGGATATTCATGATCTAATAAATGACCTCCAACCTGATGCCATTTTCCTGATGGAAACTTGGCTTAATGAGAGCTCTGGACCTGATATAGCCACTGCAATTCCGTTAAACTATACGATCGTCAGAATGGACCGTAAGAATAGAATTGGGGGAGGTATAGGCATTATTTTCAGAAAGTAGTTTACCTGCAAATGGGAGGAATTACCGCTAAATAATTGTGATGCCGGATTATTTAAAGTCACTCTCACACCTCAGTTCACGCTCTCAGGGATTCTTATTTACCGGCCCCCGGGAGCAGCAGTAGCTTGGGTAGCTGCATTCCCAGACTTTATTGCCCCATATTTATTAGAAGCCACTAACCTCTCGATTTTAGGTGACATTAACCTTCATCTGGAGGACCATAATTGCTCCACCAGTTCGACTTTTATTTCAGACCTTGAAGCTCTTAACCTACCTTTATGTAATCTTGGCCCCACGCATAAAGCAGGACATTTGCTAGACCCCGTTTTATCCAATGTTAACAACTTAACATATGCACCTAATATGCCTCTTCTCTGGTCAGACCATTATTTAGTTAGTTTTAAAATCAAACTGGCAATGCCGCAGAATGCTGTTCTAGCTGATGCCGATGCCACATGGTCCAGAAATTGGAGTAGGCTTAACCTGGACAGTTTAAATACTCCATTATTGAACTCATTGCCTGACTCAGATGTGGTAAAGTTGCAGATACGAACATAATTAATAAGTGGCTAACTGATGCAACAGATATGATTATCCCACTAACCAAGAATAAACTAAGGTATTGCCGTCCTCCAGCTCCTTGGATTTCTAACTCACTTAAAACCGAAAAAAGTAGATGCAAGGTGCTGGAGAAGCAATGGAGGAAACATTATGATCCGGTAGAAAAAGTGGCATATAAACAAGCTATTAAGGCCTACCAACTAGCATGTAAGAAGGCTAAAGCAGAATTTACGAAAAATAGCATCTTGGCTATGCAAAATAACCCTAAACTCCTCTTTAAGGTGGTACAGGATCTGCAAGGTGCAGCACTTCAACCAGAACCCCCAAATTATTGGTAACTCAATGCAACCATTTGGCGAAATATTTTAATGATAAAATTGAAAATATTTACACTGACCTTAGGACGATTGAAGAACAGAGCCCTGTACCCACGCTTTCAACTTCCATTGGCGTCAATGAGCTGGCAGAATCTTCCGGGAATCTACTCACCAGCTGGCAACGGCTTGACCCGACATCCTTTTTGGAGATTTTAAAGAGCATTAAGTCGGGATCCCCGATGGATCCTATTCCGGTATGCATCCTAAAACAACTGGATTCACGCATATTAGACAAAATAAGGGAATTACTTAATGCCTCACTGGAGGAAGCAGTGATACCGGACACATGTAAACACGCCATGGTCCCACCTTTACTGAAGAAAGCTAATGGGAACCCAGAAGTTTTCTCTAACTTTCGCCCTGTCTCACTATTACCGGCTTTTTCCAAAATTTTGGAAATGCACGTGAATAACCAATTGTCGGAATTTGTCAATGCCAACAATCTTTTGCACCCATAGCAATCCGGGTTCAGAGTAGGGTACTCCACAGAATCTACACTCCTGGGAGTGACAGAAATGATTTGTCAGAGACTGGATGGGGGCGGCACGGTGGCACTCATATTACTGGATTTGAGTGCCGCCTTTGACACCATCTCTCGTGCAACCCTTGTCCAGACTCTAGAATCTAAGGGTGTGGGTGGTTCCGCCCTGAAATGGTTAGTGAGCTTTTTGTCGAACCGTTCCTTTCAGGTTTTCTCTAAGAATAACAACTCTAGCACTTTGGTCTCCCCTTATGGAGTACCTATGGGGTCTATTTTAAGTCTGCTGCTTTTTAATATATATATAAGTCCTTCGGCAACAATAGCAGAGGAAGCCGGACTTACTATATTTTCCAACGCAGATGACACCCAGCATGTCTTCTCTTTATCTGCAGTTGACAAGGCTGAGGTGTCGCCCCTACTTAATGGACTCCAGAGGATTGCAAATTGGTTGCACACCAACAAATTGAAGTTCAACTGCGGCAAAACAGAGCTTCTGATCCTGGGCAAACAAAAAGAGCTTTGGGGCCTCATGCATTGGCCAATGGAAATGGGTCCTATCCCTCAACCAGTGCAGGCTGTGCGTAACTTGGGCATCATGATTGATGGCAAACTGTCTATGCAACAACAAGCAGTAAAGACAGCCTCGATATGCTTTGCCCTTCTAAAATGGCTGAGGAAAATCCTTTGGCAGTTACCAGAAGGGGCCCAAAGACAGAAGTCCAGGCTCCTATTGTTTCCAGACTGGACTACGGGAACATCTTATATTTAGGAATTAATAAAGAGGTCACTCACCGGCTGCAAGTGATCCAGAATGCCGCAACCAGACTTCTATTTTGCCTTCCTAAAAAGACCCATATTTCGGACTACTTATGCGACCTACACTGGCTTAAAATTGGCAAACGCTCCAAATGTAAAGCTCTTTGCTTTATGTTCAGAATTAACACAGGAATGACTCCCAGCTATCTCTGTAAGCTGGTCCAAAAATACATCTCTTCTCATCATCTTAGTTCATCCAATCAGGCTAAATCCACAGTCCCCAGATTTAAACGTGTGAGGATGGGTGGCCACTCTTTTGCTCAGCTGGCCCCTGCCCTGTGGAATTCACTACCTCTTCAGCTACGGTTGGAACAGAACTTTGTTAAATTCCGTAAAGGCATTAAGTTATGGTTGTTCCATCAATAATTTCCTCCTGATCCCTCCTAAAAATAGCGTTGCTCCAGAGCGCCGGGAAACCTACGGGTAGCTGTTATAAATAAATAAAATCCTCAGATATGAACTGGATTGCCTTAGCAGGGCAATGTTATGCAGAATAAAGCGCAATACTACTATTTAGCAGGCCTTTTACAGAGAGTACAGGAGGTCTCCACCAGGCTTACCTAAGCAAACAAATCATGCCGTTCAGGATCCCAAATGTCCAGCCTGAACATTGATAGTGTGAAAATGATTTCTGTTCCTATACACTTGCTCATGGACATGAGGTGGTATCAATTCTATGAGGTTTCCATCCATGGCAACTACATGTGGAATGCCTTCCAAACAATTGAAGTCCTCATTGATATTATTCAATGTTACATTGTCAGGTGGAAATTTCATGGAGTAATTCATACGTTCAATTGTGACATCCAAAAGTTGGCTGGGTACAGCAGTTGGGACATTCAAAGTGAGACAATGCCTGGGCGGAGTTCGCTGAGTTTTGCTAGGCGGAACTCCGCAAAGTGCAAATAACACTCCGCCCCACTATGCGGAGCTCTACAAGAGGTGGAGTGCATTGGCTAAATGCTGGTTGTGATGATTTTCAGTGCCAGGTGCTTGTCTGCACTGTGCAATCATCGCAAATGGCACCATGCGCAGCTCAAGTGGGTGCTGCTTCATTTCTGCCGCTCAAGTAGATTTTTACTTGAGCAGCAGCTTTCTCAACGCGAGCGGAGAGTTTCTCAGCGCGAGCTGTCGCGAGCATACGCGACCACTCGCAATGAGAAATCTTACCATCTGCTTTGAGAAATCGAGCCCGGAGGTTGATTTTCCTCGCTCGCCAACTTGACGTTGACAAACGCAAGTGTGGGAAAAAACTCTGCTCCGCTACTCGAAGCGGAGTTTTTCATAAATCCGCAAGCTCCACGTAATGCAGAGTGCAGAAATCTCCGCAAACTCCGCTAGCAGAGCGGAGTGTACCACCCACACTTAGTGGAGACACTGTTAGTGTGGTGGATTGCACCAGTTGCACTAAAAAATAATGCTTACAATATATTGACAATAAGTGGGATATCTGTTGGATTACTGATTTCGAAAATCAAATCTCCTTTCATTTGTTGGTTTAATGTTTTAATAGTTGCTCTATTTAGTGTAATGTGGTTGCTAAATGTATCTCTTGCATGATATCCAAACCAAGAAGAGCTTTGTAGTCTCTCTCTCCTTTATTTTTAACTTCATTGAAGTGCTCCACGGCCTAACTGTAAAACTAGACATAGTTAATTATTATTATAGGTAATTATTATTACCTTGCAAAATAATGTTGAAGTTACTAAACATAATGAGTGTAATGTATGGGTCTACACTTTTAAACATTATAACACCTTCCTAAAAAGTCAATCATTACTGATATCTGTGCATCAAAGTTGCTGTAAAAGAAAAGAAAAACAGAAACTCTCTTAAAAAAGTAAATATTATCCATCAATTTATTTGTATGCATTGTACAGTCAATCCCTATTTATATATCAACATATGTGTACATTATGAATTTTTTACAAAATGTCAATACTAAAATATTTTTGACAATATAAGAAATGGCGGACGCCTATATTACGCCTTGTCCTATTGTAGCAGGTATAGAGTTTGTAGTATTGATCCATCTATCTCATCAATTGCGTATGTCATATTGTCAGACAGGGAACTCAGCCATGTAATAGTGCATTTACCTGGTGGATAACTGATGTGTCAGTCACTGAGGATAGACTATTAAAGTCAATGTAGGCTGAATAGTTACTCCATCATTAACTGCTCATTGATGTTCTACTTCCATGACAGAGGTTTTACACTGTGCATTTTCACATATAAGTATCAGCCATGTACTCATGCCAGCATCCTTGCAGCAATTTTCTCACTTGCCTCCTAGACTCCAACACAAACACACCTTTTCAACCATTGCTGTTTTGGGAGTATGGGGGATCACAAAATCGCTGAGCCAACTGCTGACAAGGCTCACCAAACACACAGAAGAGGAGATTGCCATTGTTGCCAAGGGAGCCCTGAAAAACAGGCAGTTGTATGATCTAGCAGAGAGTCAGCTAAGACTTTTGTTGAAATATGTGCAGTTATGATTACAGATACTAATTGCATACTGTGCATTCATATTTAGTAATGCCAACACAGATATCACTGCAGAGTCCATTTATATTATTCTTAAACATAAAAAAATTATGAACATGGCCTGCTAAATTTCTTGATCATGTTAATGTACTCATCTAGGTGCAAAATGATTGCACAAGTATGATGTCAATCATCAACTTTTTGATTATATAGGTGCCATTTGTGTTTTTCTATTCTTTTTATTTACATTTAAAACCAATATATTTTTATATAAGGTTAGTATTTATGTTGCCTAAAAGATTTCTGTCATTTTATTTCAATTATATATTAACGCTCCATATTATTTTTTTTATTTTTTTTAATTAAACATTAAAACATATTTTTTATTACAGTGCATGTTTTTATACTACAGTTTGATAACACCTACCTGAATCACACCATTAACAACATGTAGCATGTTTTTGACTAAATGTTTAATATATTTTTTAAATAACATATCAATTGTAATCTAGTCACAAATAGGCAAATTAATTTCCACAAATAAAAACAAGATACTTTTTTGTAAATATTTAAACCTCACATTTACTAGGATAAATAATAAATTCATCCTAAATAAAATGATCTTCAAAAACAAATGTTGTGAGTGAAATGAAATGATTATGCCTCTTACAATTAACTATACATGCATTAAACTTTTTTCTATATTAATCATTTTAATATATTTTCAGATCAATTAATAAAGATTATCTGACTTGAATCAAGCCATTGCATTTTTTACAAAGCATTTTTACATTTTTTTTTAACATATGTATGTATTGGTAAAATATATTACTAAAAAATGTTGTAGTACATTACAAATGATTTTAGATTTAAACTTTTAAGTGACATGCTGTTGTTCATTTAAATGAATACAAAATAGGGGTCAATTACGATGGCGGTGAATCCGCATCCTCCGGCACGGAGGATGCGGATTCACCGCTGCGGTCATAGCAAACACCCACCGCCAGATTATGATGGTGTATGCAAATATGGTGGCGGTGTCTGCAAGACACCGCCAGCCATATCACAATGCAGGCGGAAACATTTTTTCCACAGCGGCTTTTCCGCCGTGGAAAAGCATGTGGTCTTTTGTTTTTGGGGGCCCGTTGTGAGCCCCCAGGGTGTTGGGGGGTGGGGGGTGCACATGGGGGGGTACCTATGGTACCCCCCTGCTTTGACATGCACAAAGTGGCAGGCACCACACGGTGCCTGCCAAGTTGTGCATGCCAAAGGTAAACATGCATATTTTACATTGCGGCAGGTGCTGCTCAAAGCAGCACCCGCCGCAATGTAATATATACGGGATGTGACCGCCAGGGTGGCGGTCACATCCTAATTGCAACGGAGGGACCGCCGCTGCCCCTGCGGTCGGTCCCTTCAACTCGGGGGTGGCGGACGGACGCAGATCCGTCCGCCATCCTAATCGACCCCCTAGGGTTTACCTATACCTATTTCAAACTTTAAAAAATGTCTACAATAAAGAACACACAAAATAATTTTCCGTCAACTAAGAACCACCATTTAATGAGAAATATATGGTCATTATTATAAAAAATTAACGGCCTAATTTTGAGTTTGGCGGATGGGTTAATTCGCCACAAGCAGATTTATGGTCCACCTCATTGCAAATGCTAGAATCATGCATGTGTAATAAGATAGGTTGATATCTGTTATGCTTTTGACAGACTAATCCATCACCAAAATCTAAATCAGGTATTTAGAAACATAAATAAATATATTATTTACCAAATATACATACATTATCTTGTTCTACATATTTATTGATGCAAAGCTATATTCTTGCCAATAGTGTTTGTGCTACATCTTACCTTATCTTTTATATTTCTTAATTGTCTATAGTCAGTCCTAATCAGAAAAAGAATATCAGGTGGGCCATTGAGAGAGAAGTATCCACACTAGGGGTCCATATGTACCGTAGCATGAATTTCAGAAATCGATAGGAGAACCTTTGTTGCTGGACTAGAATAAAAACTCTTCTGAAACTTGGAGTGAATTCCCAACAAAAGAGGCGTATTAGGAGTTCCCTGACCCTTAATGCTGTGTTTTCTGGGACGGCCTACCCCAGTTTGGCTAGTGACCTGAGGGCCATGGAGCAGCAACCAAAGTTTCTTTGCAGGACATATATAAGAATAACATTACATTTGTCAATTTCATTTTTTGTATTTGTGTGTTACTTTCAAAACATAACTTTCTCGATTTAGATATTCAATACTACCAATCTGGCAAGTAATAATAAATGTATTATAAATAAATGTTTATTCATATTAACACATATATGTCCTTAATTAGAGTTAAACAAATTGAATATTCTGCCTCAAACATGAATGATATGCTGTCTGCTGTATTACAAGTGTATTATATCCAATGGCACTTGTAACATGGCAAACAAGATATGTGGTCCAGCCACCAAACTCTAAATCAAGGCCATAATTTTACACAATGTTTCAACAGCATGTTGACGAACTTGAAGTGTCTTTCTAAGAAATTAATGAAAGTTCAGCTGGCATGTCAACCTACTGTTGACAATGATGCACATTCACTTCTAGTGATGTTTTAAATATTCAGGGGCTCATTACAATGTCGACTGTCATCGTAGAAGAATTAGGACCAACCAACAAGCAGTCAGAAAACCGACCCGTCAAATTAAGATGCAACTATCATGTAGGCCATCAGTATCATTACTTTTTCCATTGTGGCTTGTGTTGCAGCCTGAAAAGGGCCGCAGCACAAGCAACCATGGAAACATGGTTGTTTGCAAATATTCATGCCCTGTGTGCCAGGCACCATGTGGAGCCTGCACATGGGGCATGGGTGTGGCCCATAGTGGAGGCCCATGGGGACAGGGGCCCTGCTAGTGCCCCCCAAAGTCACATTCTTGCTACCTTTTCATAGCGGTAGGACGGCCAGTTAAAGGAAGTCAGGACAGGCCATCGTAATCCCTCCAACCGTGCCTGAGCAGGCACTGCCCGATTGTATGTTCTTATAGTTCGATGAGCTCCAGGATCCAGTTGGAAGAGTCGTACGATCACTCTGCCCACTGCCTCCGACCGCCACGCATCATAATGAGGCAGTCGGACTTCGGCACCAGATGTCAGACGACCGACTTTGACAGGCCGTCGGTGGTGGTCCTTCTGACATCATAATTGGTTCCTCAGAGTGAAATTTAAGTATGCTTGCATAGCTTGCCAAATTATTCTTCCATGCCTGGTGAATGTTAATATTTTTCCTGTTAGGTCACTTTTTTCAAAAAGTTGCAGAGGCAATGATGCTGGACCTCCTATGAAGCAACAGCGTATTCTCTCTCACACACAAGGGCTTGTGCCATCTAAGGAATGTGTTTAAAAAGCTTATAAAAGGGCTTAATCAGCTGTCAGGTTACCCTTTAAACTCTTTGAAATGTGAGTAATGTATGTATAGGTAGGAGAAAGTTTTATAAAAATTTTATTATATACGTTTTTTTAAAGTTTTGATTATACTGACTAATACATACCGGGCCTGATTCACAAATGTAAACTTTTACGATTGTTTGCTATTCACAAAGATATTTTACCAGTGGTATCTTTAAAACTGCTGAGTCTCCTCACATTAAAAGGTATTCAAAATGTATTTTACTCGTAGTATCTTTACACCTAGGAATTCTCTGCACATAAACAGATAGGACTAGCTTACATTTTTATGTGAGGAGACTCAGCAGCCGAAAGTGACTACTAATAAAATACCTTTGTGAATAGTAAACAATTCCTAACTTACAAAAAACTGTAAGTTTAACTTTGTATGTTAGGCCCATTGTTTTTCCATTATGTTATAACACCAGTTGTTTACCTAAACACATCGACATGAAATGTGCAATAGTAAAACATTCGTTTGATGTGTAACGTTGAGCCTTGTTACGGTGTTAATAGGTTTTTACACTTGTACAACATATGTGTCATTAGAGATTTGCAAATCCATCACCTAAACTGCATGCAACTTGATGTACAGGGAGTAAAGGCTAGTTATGGGTATATTTGGGAAAATTGGAAGAACGCTACTGACTAGTGCCAAGTTTTGATTAACAGAATTAATGCAACAATTTTCTGCACTATACAGGATGGCAACAAATGTGCATACTTTACTGTTGCATGCAATATCAATTGCATAGTGCAAAAGGCAATGAAGTATGCAAGTCTCACTATTCTGACAAACTCAGGTTTTATTATTTCCACACACTATGGAAATAAATTGTTAATAAATATGACAAATGTGTCTAATGAGCTTATGTTTTCAAAAGCTTGCTATTTTTATAACACATTTTTGGTTGAAAAGTGGAAATAGTTACAGAACCATGACATATATGGTTGTGCAAATGTATTAAGAAGGTTGGTTTTACCTACGGGATCTTAGTGCAAAAATTAATGATTACATTGTTCTGTTTATCTCAGAAAAATAATTGTATCTGTCACTCACGTGTAGATTACACTAAACATATATGTTTCAGCAACTTAAGCAAGGAGGCAGTGGATACCCAACTGGGGACAAATAGGACAGTCGCCCAGATTCAGAACAGAGAATCACTGTTATGGAAGGATCCAGAAGCACAGAGGCTGATGGGGCTGGCTAGGAGGGCAGCACAACATCAGGCTCTAAGGCCTACAACATTGGTCAGCCTCTCATAGTAGCAGATCAATAATGAAGAAACATCTATTACAATCTCTGCCACCACAAGCAATACCACCTCCATCATCAGTAGTGATGACACAGCAAGTCTGTTGATGGGTTGGGGTCTCCTTTGCCCTCTTTGTCTCAAATTGTTGGGCAGACTGCACTGCTGAATACCAGTCAGGGTGCAGGACAGCAACTAAATCAAGTAATCAACACCCTGAATGGCATCCACTCTGCCATGTCTGCCTTACACAGAGGATGATGTCCTCAAGTGCCTCTTCTGACACTAGTGCATATTCCACACCTTCACCCATTCCTGCTTTTAGCCTTCTCACTTCTCATGCACCTATCCCATTGCTTCTTAATCCAACACCCTGACCCCAATCCTCACACCTTTACACTTACACACACAACAACCAACAGACATTATACAAAGCTCTACTCATGCACACACATTCAACACACAAATGTAAAATAATTGTGCACACAGGCCAGCACACATGCACATGACTCAAGCATAGTAACATCCACCCACAAAACAACCAGAACATCTCAGGAAACATCTGGCCCTACATCTATCTTGTCACCTATACTCTCCCCTGAACCTAACACTACCCTTATCCCTAAACCCAGTACGCCATCTACATCTTGATGAACCCCTAAACCCTGCCCGTTCTAAAACTTACTCTTATCCCAAACCCACTATCCATCCTGCTGTTTTTCCCATACCTTTAAACCCGCCCCTGTTACTAAAACTACCCTTACCCTTTAACCAGGGCCGGACTGGCCATAGCGGGCACCGGGTGTTTCCCCGGTGGGCCGCTAGGGTGGGGGCCAGTTTTGGGTCCATGGGGGGCTGATTTTGTTATGGGGGTCGGCACTATTGGCCACCTGTAACAAAATCGGCTGAAACTGGCTCTCTCAAACTGCTCGGCTGCACTCCTTCTCACTCCAGGGAGGGGGGGCAGCTGAGCAGTTTGCCAGGGCCACTTTCTGTTCCCAGTCCGGCCCTGCCCTAAACCCACACCTGCCACAAACCTATCACACATACTTACACACTCACAGAAGCAAACATCCACACATGCATCCAAAGAAATAGAACAGTTTACACAAAAACATACATCTAAAACTGCATATCCACAAACATCCAGCAAAAAAAGTTACATACTCAAATAAACACACACACACACACACTGAGAAGCATAACCACAAACACCTACAGAATCACATGTATAAGACCATGCACACACACTGAAAGAGATGCTCAGACACCTATGAGCAAAGGAAAACCTGAACACCAACTCAAACAACACTAGACTTACAAACACCAACACACACTGCCACAAAAGAAACCTCCCTACTCCTAAATCTTTCATTCCTACCACTACCCAAGCTGGTCCTTCCCTTACTCCCATAAATAAATCTGCTCCAACCTATAGTCTTATGAAAAAGCTGCATTCAGCTCCCGAAGGAAGACCCTGGCCTTAAAATGGTCTAAAGTTGTCAAAGTTAGCAGGGAGGAAAAATGGAAGGAGCCGTTTTATTTGCAAATAAAATTTTGACACCACAAATTTACACTTGTTTTTTAATATCATTTTTTAAAAATCGGAAATTATGAATATTTATGTTTGAAAATCTTATTTTTTGCTTATTTTCTATTTTTTTTTATTAAATAAAACAGCTTTGTGGCTTATTCCTAAGATAGAAAATGGTTTTTTTCGGAACATGGATGTGTAAATTAATATCAATACATGTAATATTCTCACCCAGTACATTGCTATTGAACAGCCTGCCTTGCATTGAGTTTAAAGTTTTAGGGCCTTTTTATTTGCTACAACTTTTGTTACCTTAAACCTTGACTTGTCACGCTTTACAAAACCATGCTCCCAGCCTTACCGGCAATTAGGACTACATTGGGCAATATTTTGTTCTTATAAAGGAAGTTTTGAGCCATGTCAAAAGGGGTCATTTTAAAAGATGAAAATGAGTATTTAAACTATCACAGTCAGCCACATAGCGAGAACTAAACAATATTTTACCCAGGTATTGTAGTTGATGGCTAATGCAGTACAATGCTACAGACATTGTGTCTTCCCTGGGTACACTGGGTAACATGTATTTATATAGAAAGTTGCATTTAAAGTCAGGGTTATAGAAATTGCATCTTATTGAATGTGTGAGCACAGGCATTTACTGGCTAACAGAAGCAAAATCGACAGAGATATACAAAAAAGTAATTTATGGATAATAAACAAATAAACATAACCCTGATATGTATGCAGAAAGGCATATTTTTCCAGTCTCTGTATACTATTGGTTAATAATTACATATTTTATATATTTACAGAATGCAAATTGCCTTGCAATAAATATGTGGAAAACACAAACACACACATATAAAATAGTGACTTACATTTCATGCAATTAATATAAAAATGTAACAATTTAAATGAAGCCTTTTAAAAAGTTAAAACAATTCTTATGGATGGTGATTTTGAGATTGGTGCATAATGTTCAGTAATGCATTATGGATACAAACAAATAAAAGAAAGTAATCACACAAACATAAACATCTAACCCTGGAAATGTTTAAGAAGCTCTGGAATACCCCCACTAGCCCTGTTTGAATCTGACCTGCCCTACATCGATGTCAGCATCAATGTATGGCTAGGTGCTGAAATAAAGTGTTCAGTAGTGGTTGGCTGGCTTGCTCCTCCTCCCCCATAGCAATGTACACTCTGACATCTTTCAGAAAAAGAAACATCCTTCTAGATTCGTAATGGGATTACTTTTGTTGTATTTTGCCCTTTTATTTACTTCATTAGCATTTTCCCAGATGTGGCGATGGCTCCACCTTACTTATGTTGATGGGAAGGGACATTTAAATGCCATCAGCAGAGTTGTTGCTGATGTAATGCCGTCCAATGCAATTGCTTGATTATTCCATTGACAGAGTAATACAAAACCATCGGAGTTTATTTTTATTTTATTTTAATTTCTTCTATAGCGCTGGAATCAATCCCGTAAGGGTATCTCCGCGCTGAGCCAGCTATAGAATTCTCAGTCAGTGCATCTAGGGGAGTTAAGTGGACAGGAATGCTTCTTGATAAAGAAGGGTTTTTAATGTTTTCCTAAAAGGTAAGTAGTTAGTAGTCGATCTAACCTCAGGGGGCAATTTGTTCCATAAGGCAGGTCCAACCGAGGAGAAGGCGCGGTCTCCTTGTCTGGATTTCTTTGTGGCCGGAGGTTTTAAGAGGGCTTGGTTGCTTGAACGAAGGGACCTGCTGGGCTGATATAGCACCAGGGATTGAGACAGGTATTTAGGACCTACACCATAGATACATCTATGGACCGTGCAGCAGATCTTAAAATCGATGCGCTGTCGTATAGGGAGCCAATGAAGTTCCCTCAGTAAGGGTTTAGAGGGGGTCCTAGCTGGTGCGCCCATGACCAGTCTTGCTGCCGTGTTCTGGACCACCTGCAAACGACCTACTGCATCAGCATTCGCTAGTGTCAGCAGGCCGTTGCAGTAGTCCAGACGACTGGTCACTAGTGCCTGCACAAGTGTCTTTCTGTAGGTGGCAGGGAGATACGGAAAGACACGTCTAAGTAGGCCAATAGTGTAAAAGCACAATCCTGCGATGTAATTGGTGTGCTCCTTCAGGGTTAGCTTTTGGTCCAACCTCACCCCAAGATTCTTTACATGATGTTTAGATGTAGGTGCAGGGCCAAGATCTATTGGCCACCAGTCAGGGGACCAGAGGATACTTGCTTTACCAAAGAGCATGACCTCAGTTTTTGTGACATTGCATTGGAGGCAGTTCGTCGCCATCCAACGTGACACCGCCCTCATACCCTCAGCAAAGTTCTCTTTGACTTTAGAGTCAAGGGAATTAAAAGGGTAGAGGAGCTGGGTGTCGTCAGCGTAGGAAATCGGTGTGAACCCATACTTCCGCACAATCTCAGCAAGGGGGGCCACATATACATTGAACAATGTAGGGCTAAGACATGAGCCCTGTGGCACCCCCTTCGTGAGCCCACTAGAGGTGGAACAGAAGGGGCCCAGGCTGACAGATTGTGATCTCCCGGAAAGGAAACTCTCCAACCATGATAGTGCTGAGCCTCCGATTCCTACTCCTTGCAAACGGCTGAGAAGGATGTTATGAGCCACGGTATCGAAGGCTGCAGACAGGTCCAACAGCACTAGAATCATGGAGCCACCTCTATCCTGTGACATTTTGATCTGATCCGTCACAGAAAGAAGGGCTGATTCAGTGCTGTGGTTGGGCCTGAACCCAGATTGTGATTGGTCCAGGCCCCCTGTCGCTTCGATAAAGCTGGAAAGAGTGGTGTTTACATGCTTCTCTGCCAGTTTGCTGATGTAAGGAAGGAGAGAAATCGGACGGAGGTTGGAGAGTTCAGACCAGGGCAAGGTGGAATTTTTTCGTATGGGATTCACCACCGCTTCCTTCCAGGCTGATGGGAGCAAGCCCTCAGCATAGGAGAGATTAAGTAGTTTCTGGATGGGAGGTCCTACTATGTCAATAAGAGGGGAAATGAATTTGGCAGGCAGCAAGTCAGTGGGGGAGCCAGTCTTTACTTGGTTAATAAGTATGGTCAGGCCCTCAAAAGTTATTTCTGGGATTGCCTGAAGAGTCGTTACAGGGGTCAACATAGGGGACATTTCAAGGACCTTGTTTCCCAAAGGATCTGAGACTGCCGTGATTTTTTTGTATATCCCTTCTATTTTGTCCTCAAAAAACTGAGATATATCGTCGCACAAGACCTGGGTGAAAGTGTCTGGGCTCTCACACACCTCAGGATTAGTGACGGTCTGAATGATTTTAAAAAGCTCTCTTGTAGAGTTGCCTGCCTCTTCAATTTGGGTTGTAAGGCCTACTTTCCTGGCCCTTTTTATATTTTTATAGTAGGAGGTCATTACTTCCAGATAACGAGTCTTATCTTCCTCCTTACCTGTTCGTCTCCAAAGTTTCTCAAATTTTCTGCATCCCTGCTTTTCGGTTTTTAGGGCCTCGGTGTACCAGGCTTCCCTTTTGGCCATGGTAGGTTTTTTTACATTTTTCTGAGGGGCAAGAGTGTCAATAGCCATCATCAGAGTAGAGTTGAACTTGGAGAGAGCAGTATCGATGTTGTCAGAGTTGGAGAGTGTTGGCTGTTCCCATATTTGCATAAGTTTAGCAGGAGTTATTTTATGCCAGGGTCTGCGTTTAATGTGCTGAGAGTGCGGGCGAATCATGGGATTAGTTAAATGGGCAAAAGAGAAGTTGATCAGTTTGTGGTCAGACCAAAAGATGTGTTTAGGGGAAGAGCAGTGAACATTCGGATGAGAAGTAAGAATCAAATCCAAGATATGACCACCTGAATGAGTAGGTTCACTGTTTCTTGGATGAAGACCTAAGAGGGCAAGGTCCGCGAGAAAGACTTTAGTATCCGGATGATCGTTAATATCAAAGTGAAAGTTAAAATCTCCTAAGAGGATAAAATCTCCATTAGCTTTCATATGAGGAGCTAACAGTTCGGTAAGGGCAAGAGAGAACCCCGCATTAGGCCCAGGCGGACGGTAAACTAATGCTCCTCGCCAGTATACCTTGGGGCTGAATGTAAGATGAAAAATTAACACTTCCATGGTGGGTAGCATGACTTGGTCTAAGACTCTGATGTTCAGAGTGTCCCTGTATATGATGGCAATTCCACCTCCTACTTTCACAGGTCGATCAAGCCGGAGAATTTTGTATCCTGTGGGTATCCCCAGAGTGATAGTAGGGGTAGTGTGGGGTTTCAACCAAGTTTCCGTTAGGAAGCAGATCTCTGGTTGAGTACTATGGATAGTATCCCATAGTTGTGTATGATGTTTAGGGAGAGATCTGAGATTCAACAGAAAACTTTTCAGGCCTTCTTGGGGGCCTATGTTGTAAGTGGGCCGCCCAGCAATAATATGAGAGTCCATAGCCTGAAATCCACATTTAAGGCATGAAAAAGGACCCTCTGGGCAACAGAAAGTTTTAGCGGTACAGGTATATTTCTCCTGGGGTTGTAATTCTCTCAGAGTGTGTGAGGCATACCTGATTACGGGGGTTGGCCTGGAGCGGTCCATAGTGGCAAGGACAGGGTGGGTGGCCCCTAGCCCCGTCCAGTCGCGGACGGGCGCAGACGGGCCACTCTTTGGCTACTCTTCGGCGTTATCTTCGGCACCCCTGCGCGCGACCGCTGCGCGCTCGTTAGGGGGCGAGGGCTAAATAGTTGGTGGACTTTTTATGGAGTTTCATCTGACAAACTGCTTAACTCTAAATTGGGTAAATGGACGTATGAGGTGGAAGACAGGAAATTTCGGATGGAACTTCTGCTTTCACCAAACTCTAAATCAGACCCTAAGTATGCCATGCTGCCAGGTGCTGTCTGTGAAGCTTTATGAGGGTAAGGAATTTATGTGACTGATTTTTTTTAATATAACTTTTTTGCACTTTTTACTCATTATAATATTGGAGATTTTGTATCTGTTGTTTTTATGATTAATTATTTCAATCAAAAATAACCAACAAATTAATTGAGATTTCATGCAATGTACATTTAATTGTAGAGAAATTCAATATTGTCTTTTAAGAGAGCCACTCTAAGTTCATTGGGACCAGGACTTCACAAACAATCTGTAACATTCCCATACTCAAAAAAAGAAACTGATCGGCTGTGGGAACCATCTGATTATTACATTGATTTAATACATGGTACCCATTTGCCGGCAGGGAAACTGTTGTGGCTTTTTCACTTCCTATGTTTTCTTTACTCTTCAGAGAATCCCAAAATTCAGTTTTAAAGGCTGACCTCAACAAGCTCCACTTGTTATTTTAGTTTCTTTGCTCGTTATGCAATCCAAAAGATTTTCTTATATTCTTAACTCATACTGCACACTGTATTGCTTGTTCATAATTATTGAATAGTTTATTCAAAACCTTACGTTAATTATCTGTGTCATTTCACTCTCTTTCATGGGCTTTGAAAATTGTCTCTTATGAGGTTTTATTGGTAAACACTCTTTACCTTGCTCTTACCAGTATTCCACAAAAATATTGGTTCCAAAAGTGCTAAAATAATTTGTCCAAAAATGTAGATAAGTATATTATTTTTCAGTATGTTACAATAATAATGGGGTCAAAAATATAATTTACTATGTTGTAATGTGACATTTAATTTTAATTTTTATGAATGTTATAGTGATGTTTAATTTGTTTGCTTGCTTTTATTATTGGTGTCAAGTGGTTATGTTTTAAAGTATATATTAATTTATGTAACTTAGTTACTTTGTTATATATTAATTTAAATGTTAAAGTACGTTTAGTGCTTAAATTAATTTTATTTCTGGGTTGTGGAGTATAGTGCAGATTGGGTAGGTCATTTGTTAATTAATCTATATAGCAATTGATATAAATTGTTAATTTTATTAACTATATGAATTATTTCATTCATAAATATGTATTATTTTTTTCATTTGGTTGTTAAGCATATTGGTGGATTGGGCTATTAGTTTGTATCAATTAATGTTGATTGAATAATATTTGAATTATGTCTTTTTTAAACAGCTATTTACTTGTGTTTGTATTTTTTATTTTTAGTTCATTTCATGTGTGGGGATTGGCATTTATTGGGGGCTCAGGGGTTGTATCAGAAATAAATTACTATTTATCAATGGAGTATTATGGTAATTATAAATTTGCAATTCTTTTTCATATGTTTAATATTTTTTATTTTGGATTGTGTATTTTATCAGAGATGGGGTGGTATTATTTAATTTAAATATATTATTTGATAATAGTTATTTATCTTATTACATGTATTTGAAATGTACAGATATTTGTTTAATATTTCTTTTTTTTTCTTGATTTGGGTTTTCTGCTCTATTGGTTAAAGTAATATTTTAAAGAAACTTTAATACATTTATGAAAAATGCAAATGTATTTTTTGCTTTTGGTTCTATAATTGAGTTTAAATTGTTAGAACCATCTCTATTGATATTGCACTTTCCCAATATTGTTGGAAAAAAATGTCTCTTTCCTCAAAGTATGTTTTCCTGGGGATAGACCAGTAAATATGATGCCCACCTCCCCAGCATATCCGCTTTCTCTAATATATGTTTCACTGAAGATAGAATAGTAACTCTGACCCCCATGAATATATACACTTTCACTTATGTAAGTTACTGGAGATACCTGGTGGGCTAGTTGTATCCCAGGGACCCTCAGGATTTAAGGGGACTTAGTCCCTCAAGTTAAAACTAGTAACGTGGTGCCTTTGCACACTGGTGAAGGGAGGGGTCCGGCCTGATGTGACATGTGTGCAAAAATGCCCTGTGGCGCGTTTGAAGTTGGGGAATGAATTCCCCTTCAATCCTAAGGGTCCCCGCGGACCAACTATCCCACCAGGTACCTCCAGTAAGCGCCACGGAGCTGCCCTGCAGAGAAGTGTAAAAAGGGGCGTGGCCTCGGACCCGCAATGCATTGCTTTTTACCTCACATATTACATCACACATGACATGGTCAAAGACCTCACTGATGACATTTCAAATTTCTACGGTTTTTTTAAAGGCAAATTTCTAACTATACCGTACCTGTAACCTTTATTTTTTTTTTTTTATTTCTACGTTTTTTTTAACCAGCAGTCACATTTGCAGAGTGGTGGAGAAAGGGGGCTGGGTCGCCGACCAGATCTCAGGAATTCCGCTGCGTAGGACTTACAGGAGGTGCCAGGAGGGCTTCTTAACCCCCAAGGACCCTCTGAAGCCAAGGGGACTTTATCCCCTAACTAGTAGTGCACCCGGAGGCCCATTTGCAGAGTGGTAGAGAAAGGGGGTGTGGCCTCTGATAACTTCTCAGGAATCCAGCTGTGTGGAACTTACTGGAGGTAACAGGCTGGGCCAACTACCCCTCCTATTATCTCCAGTAAGTCCCATACAGCAGGATTGATGAGTTTTGATAGCAGGCCTAGCCACGTCCCCTTTTTCCACGACTTTGCAAACGCGTCCCCTGGTGCGCTCTTGTTTGGGGATGAAGTTCCTTTCGCTGCTGAGGGTACTTAGGGGCCATCTAACCTACCTGTTACCTCCAGTAAGCCCCACACAGTGGGATTGCTGAGAGGTGGTCGCAGGCCATGCCCCTTTCTCCACCACATAATATAGCTTGCAAAATGTGTAATATAAATATAAACACAGGCAACTCCAAAAGATGGCTTTAACGCTTTCTGTTTGTATGTTTTTGCTTGATGCCGCCCTGCATGCGTCCATGACTCCCTTAATGGAAGGACTGTTAGGTTGAACGGACTAGGACCAGGATCCAGCTTGCCTTTGAGTCACTAAGAGGATTTCCCTGAGAACATGACATTGGAGTGCAAGTGGGGGCAGAAGAGGCACCATTTGGCTGTGCTTTTCTATTTCCGGATTTCTCTGCTGAACACAGATTTATTGTAGCAGGTGGCATAATGTTTCAAGGAATGAACTTTTTAACTTCAAATGCTCGCAGTCACTTTATTTTCCCAACATGTTTAAACTGGTGACATTTAACAGCTATTGTGATGTTTAGATGGCATTCATCCTGGATTTTATTTTTCGCAAGCTGACACATTGAGTATTCTACTCTGATGTATGCTGGATGTTGTATTTTCTGCCTACTGGGGCACATTTTAGCCTGCATTTAAAGTCACATGGTTACTTTGATTTTGTAACTGGCCTCATATGTGATCAAGACTCACATCGGAGCTGAAACAGGTAAAGAAGGAGGACTTTCGATTTAAATGCATATTGCCACCTTGAATTAAAAAAAATAAACTCAGGCAACTCCAAAAGATGACTTTGGTGCTTTCTATTTGTGTGGAATATATAATGTTATTTATCAATAAATATTTATATTTACTCATATAATATATATATTTTGGACCACAATATTTTTATACTCAATATTTTGACGTTCACATTTTTGTACCATGTTATTTTTGTACAACCATCATTTGCGGGACAAGGCACTGTCTTTCTACCAGAGCTTCACGCATCACACTGAATGATTGCAGTAGTAAGCTTCTTTCAAAAGCGTTGATTCTATTTCCGCTGAGATAACTTTATAAGCATCAAACAGGGAGAGCGTGTTAACATCACACCTGCTCCACTTGCAGCTGTTCAGATGCCTTCAGGAACGTTATTTGCTTTATTTGCTCAGACTGCATTTTCAAACTGCTGAAGCCTAACAACTGAAGGAAATGATCACTTTCATATCTCAGATTTATGACATATTCATTTATATTCACAATAGCTATAGAGAAGCAAAAGTGTAATCCAAAACTGCTTCTCATTTGTGCGAAATAAGAGTATATGAGATTGGAGTATTTGATGGAATCCTTCCATTTTGTGCTGGGAGTCTGGGACCTGAAAACCTTGAAAAAGGAAAAGAAACATTTCATTTTGTACTTCTCGTTTCTGTTCTAATGGAGCTTGTGCTCAATTTCAGGAAACTCCATTTTGTAGGAGAAATAAACGATCTTCCAAAGTGCCATACATCAAATTTAAATTAAAATTGCCTGAAATCAGCATGATGCCTCGCTTTTATTTTGTCGGACTTCTCTCAATAGATCTTGAAACTACAATTATTTTGTGCACGGAAGCGGGATTGCAACACACATTCAAAATGATTAACCTTTTTGGTAAACAAGCTACAGACCATTTTTCAATGACCAGTGCTAGAATAAAAATTCTCTCAATCAATGTATTGACTATAAAATAATATCACACCAACATATATGCTGCAAGCCTGCCCTGGCGGGCCTTTTTGGATTATTGTTTCCGCGTGCTTGTATAACTTCTTATATCAAAGGGTGCTCTTAACTATTCTATGCCTCTCAGGGTAGATAACAATGTACTGCATCCATCTATTCTTTAACACTTGGTCTTGAAACATTACTTCCAGTGGTTATTTATTATTAATTTAATATACATTAACAATAACAAATGCATGCTTCCCAAACCCTTCTTATAGCTTTGGGGGCCTTGAATAGTATGAATTGTTGCACATGCAGGAGTGTGATGCTTAGTAGTTGTGTTTTGGTACGGTCGTTGGCGGGGCTGGCAGGGGCAACGGAGGGTATCCTCCTGACGAGAGCCCTGGCACTTATTGTTTTATAAATTAACCACTGAATACTTTGTTCAGCTATTCCCCATGTCATGTTTACATTTTCAATTTCTAGATCTTTGCTATGTGTTTGCACTACCCAACACCAATCTTCTCTTTGATTAGTGTTATTTTTCAGGTTTTGACTGACTCTCGCTTGTAAATGCTTGGGGGCTATCACAGGACAACTTTTTCTTCCATAGTCCAACTTAATTTACTAAAATTGAACCACACTGCTTACCATTTAGTCATTAATAAGTAGTATTTCAGTAACAAAAATGGAAAGTGGTAGGGATATGGGCTGTCAATCTGATGGCAGTTCGGACTAGACTGAACTAAATTATGGCGTTCAAATGTCCCAATACAGGAGGGCCTTTCAATAACCGTAGTAAATATTGTTTGTCACAAATATATATTGCGGTCGCCAGTAGGTAGCGTTAGTTAGGACCTAGTATCCAAAGGAAAAGCGTTTTTTTGATTTGCCAATATCTTTTGAGCTGGTTGATGAATCTTCACAAAATATTCTAACCTAATGGGGCACTCCGGTTAGCTCCTGTCTTGAAAGTTTCAGGTTGATTCATCAACTGGAGGCCGAGAAAAAAGGGGGGTCCCAAAACGCATTTCCCCCATGTTCATTTCCATAGGACTTTTGAAGCAGGCTACAGCCCAAACTGCTGAACTGAATTACACCAAATTTAGCAAAACGGTAGGTCTTGGTCCAGAAAGCGTGCTTTTTTTAAAATGGTATAAATATCGATATCTATGCACCGAGGAGGGTTTGCGAACCCTCCAGAGCACGAGCTCAATTCTGATTGGCTGCCAACACTCTAAACCAGAATGTGTTGGAAGCCATCTTGTGACTCTGTAACTGAGTCACAAGAAAACAGTGGAAAAAAGGTTGAAAAACAAGAAATGGGGGACAGGGTAGAAACACCCTGATCCCCTAGGCCAAAAAAAAGCATTACAACAAAAATGGCCGAATTTGCGCTGGGTGTGCGAATCCCTCTAAGAAAAAAAAAAGCGTGGGCTTTGCGCTTCCTTGTACTTAAGCCCCCGGGTGGGTCAGGTCCCAGGGCAATCAATAATTAATTTTTGGGGTACCGCCACCTCCCCGGGGCTTAGTTAATTGTATGTGGGGGCACGCGGCCCCCCCACAGCCCCGGGGACCGCCACCTCCACGGGGCTTTATTATTATGGAGGGGGCCTCAGGGGCCCCCCAAGCCCCAGGGACCACCACCTCCCCGGGCTGCCTTGAATAATGAGGGGGGCCTCGGGGACCACCACCTCCATGGGGCTACCTTGAATAATGAGGGAAGCCTCACAGCTACCCCAAAGCCCCAGGGACCACCACCTCCCTGGGGCTATGTTAAATGTTGGGAGAGGGCCGCGTGGCCCCCTTCCTGGAGCTCCGATGGCCCTGGGGGCCCCCAGGGCTGGCTACTGCAATGTCCGGGGGTGCCCACCCAGGGACATTACTGTTTACAATGACAGGGCAGGGATTGTTTAATTGCAAACACTCCTTTGCTTATTGGAAGCGAGAGCAGGAAACGTGCTTTTGTTTCTAAAAAGCAAAGCAGTAGTGCTTTTGGGCAAGGGTAGCTGCATGTTAGCAGCTCCCCTTGTCCAAAAGTAATGTTGGCTCCCACAGGAGGCGGGGAGCCGGCAAGGACCAAGATGGCATTGGGGCTCCCCTCACGTACCCCATCCAAGAGGCCATTCCCCAGGGGATGGGGTACCCGGGGCAATTCTTGATCTGAGGAGGGGGGCCACACGGTCCCCCTCCTTATTATTATATATTGTTTTAAATAGTGGCTGGCCTGGGGGGGATGGGGTCCCTGGGGTGAATACTAAATAATGGCAGTGGATCAGCATTTTCTTTTTTCGAGTTTGGATTCGCCACTCCAACAAGGCTTTCAGCGTGGCCCCCTGCGTAACGGTGCGTTGGTTTTGCAAATCTACCTTAAATAAATAATTAAGTAGTATATAATGTAGAAGGTAGTGCTGTATTTGTGAAGTTGCTTTAAATGAAGTACTGTGAATAAAGTTAATGACAAGATTACAATTTATAGAGTTGTTAAAAATATATAAAATTACAAATTAATAGTTAAACTTGAAAAGCGTGTTGTGTTGTGGTGCATTGGATTTGTGCTTTTGTTTTGTGAATATGCGACAGGGTTTGCGAATATGAAAATAATTTTTATAAATTGTATTATTATGTTATAGGGTGGCTCTAAAAAGAGCCCTTGTTTTTATTGTGAGTTTGTTGTAGCTACATGCAAGTGCTGATGCAGAGCTTAAGGTTGTTAAGAAAGACTGTGTTTCCTTGATCTGTGAAGTGTACTCCATCACTTCTGTAGATGTCATCCATATCAAAACATAGATTACTGTTATATATGGAGCCCATTCTATGGTCTCTGAGGTAAGTAGAAACACCTTTATTGACATTCTTTCTAGCTTTCTTAATCTGTGGACAGAATTGATTTGACCACTTCCATTTCTGTCTTTGTCATATGTTAGAGTATACAAAGACAGTTTGAGGTAAAAGCAACATCAATTCTGCAAAGCTGTCCTTCATTAGCATTCCCAGATCTACCCAAGTCAATGTGCCTAGGTCATTGCCACCGCAGTGCGCAATCATGAGGTCTGGGAGTTGGAGATGCAAAAATGTTTTTAACCAAAGGCATCAATTGTCGCCACTTTAATCCTCTGTGTGCAACCATTTAATATGCACATTTTGCAAACCCAGGTCTTTGTCAATAGCTCTGTGTTCAGCATACCTTTTGCACCAGAAAACATAACTGTGTCCAACAATCCACACAGTAAGCATCTTGAAGGGATGTCTGGAAGTATTGAAAAGATGTTTGTAGCTGAGGTAGTCAGTTGGTAGAATGAGTTGTATGTAAAATGATAGACAAGATGCTGTTTTTAAAAAAGTAGAGAATTGATTAGCTGTTTAAGAACGTTTTACATTCTAAAATGGGGTGCATTTTACTTTCCTTATAAAGCATGTTTCTTATTGGTTAGTAAAAAATGTTTGAAAGATACAGTAGATAGGATAAGCTCATATTTTTGTAAATGTCAAAAATAACTGCTGTTTGCATTTGTAACATTGTGTGGTGAACTTGAAAATTTGGTGTACGTGTGACTTGTGAGTTCAGTTGAATGTTCCATAAAATTTTACGATGGAAACTGGCATTAGGAAGAATGGGGGAAGGGTTGAAACTTGACTGTGGAATTAATATGTGAAATTGTAATTTAAATATCAGTGAAATCTTATTAAAGTAAGATTTTCCAAGTCAGTAGTATGTTTAGAAGTGGTGTGTTCTTAAAAAATAATGGTATTTTATTAGTATTATATTTTTGGACTCCAGTATGAATTTGCAGCTACATCGCATTGCTGCACGGTGAAGTTGCGACTCCAAAAAATTCACATCCACTACAGCAACCTTCTTGAGGTAAAAGCCGGATCGGCGGGCAGATCCAGTTTACAGCATGCCTGTCGATTCATGCCGGATGCATTTTGTGCTGATTTCAGCGGCTCAACAGTCATTTGGCATAGAGGCCAAGCCTCCCACTTAAAAATATGAGAATCCAATGAATCCGGCTTGATTTATACGCCACCTCCCAGCCACAGGAGATGCCCCACCCGGAAATTTGGGGCCACGGCGCTTCAAATCACAGAGTCTCAATGTGGAGGCATCCATGGAGGATTGACAAGCTGGATGTGCGAGTGGAGGCCCATTGGTGAGCTTGAAACATTTCAGACAGCGACACATAACTGAAGCACACACTACAAAACCCACAAACCAACATGGACTCATTTGAGTCGCCCAATGGAGGGCTCATATTTTTAAGTGGGAGGTGTGGCCTATATGCCAAAATGACTGTTGCACCTCTGAAGAGTGCAATGAGCACGAAACGCATCCGGCAGGAATCGACAGGCATGCTGTAAACTGGATCCGCCCGCCGATCTGGTTTTTACCTCATGAAGGTTGCTGCAGTGGATGTCAGAGTGCGTCTCCAACAGGTGGGAACCTTGGAGCTTTGCTATATAATTAAATGTACAGATGTGTATTGTAGTTTGTTTTATTGAAATTAAATGTTGTTTGAAATAGATTTTGTATAGTAATATGTGTACATTGAGAGATGGATTAGTAAATATGGTAGTTTGTTTTAGTGGGTGGATATGTACATTTGTAGTATACCGCATCATTTTAGCTCTTGCTTTAAATTGGGAGGTGGAGTCTGTCAAGTTTTTAAGTTGTGCATGGACTTCTGTCTCAAGTATGTTTCTACTTGTATTTGTATTTTCATATGTCTTATACATTTGAAGGTGCATGATGTATATTATAGAGATGTTGTTGCTTTTTATGTGGTAGGCTCAAGACTGTGAGTACTAGTAGAATGGTGATGATGCAGCACAAAAGTGTGGTTTAAAAGATACTGACATAAGGTGTTACTGATTAGGCTTCTTTTTTTGAGTTTCTAGAGAGGTACAGTTGAAATATGCAGCATAAGTTTTGATGTTTGCCTTAAATTGAAAGTTTGTTCTGTGAATTTTTAAGGTTTGGATAGTGTTATGGTACAGATATATTAATGTATGCTTTTAGTAATATAGTGAGACTTTTACTAAAGATATGTGAAGGGTTCCTACTTTGTATTTGGGTAGGTGTAATATTATAAATAGTTGTAAAATGGTTAAGCAGCAGCCTGAAGTGAGGGTTAAGATGTTTGTAGAGATGTTATTTACTAGAGTAATTTGTATGATGTGAGGAAAGTTATGTTCATATATACTGCATAATTTTCAGTGTCTGTTTGAAAATTTAAATGTACTCTGTGAAGTTGTGAGCCGTGCATGGTATTGTGACTAAGATATGTGTCTACTTGCTCCTATAATATGGTATGAGTTATGTGTTTGAAGATGATAGATGTATAAAACACACAAATACATTTATCTGTTTTTTACTTTTTATATGAAGCTGGTAGGAAAAGCTATAGACATATGCATACAGGGATTTAGAAATATAGAGAGGCTTTTATGAAAGATATGTGAAGTGTTGCTTTGCTGTTATCTATGTCTATACCTGTTTCTTGCTAGAATAGTGAAGCAGTAGTATTGGAAAAATTATGTTCATGATATGATGGGAGAGGAATTATTTTTGATGGTACTTTATAAGAGTCTACTTATGTAATCACTCACCCAGTACTCATGCTGTTATGTAATCACCCAGGCGTTACCTATGTACTCCTTTAATTCTCCAGACGTTTCCCCTGTACTTAGGCAATCACCAATTCATTAGGTATACAGTGTTTCAATCACCCAGGCACTATCTTTCTACTCTTTCAAGGACGCAAGAATTGCTTTTGTACTTATGTAATCGCTCAGCCAGTAGTCATGCACTTATAAATTCACCAGGCATTACAGTAGCACTCCTGTAATCATTCAGGTAGTACCTTAGTTGTTCTGTAATCTCCCAGGCAGTTCTCATGGATTTATAAAATCACCCACTCACTTCCTATATGTTCCAATAATCCCCCAGATGTTACCCATGCAGTGATGTAATCACCCAGGCACTAGTTATGTACTACCACTGCAGTCATCCAATCATGCAGGCTGTACCTATTGTGTTAAGACGTCACCCAGGCACTGCCTTTGCACTCCTTTATTCACTCAGTCACTACCTCAGTAGTACTGTAATTATCCAAGAAGTACCCATGCAATTATAAAATCACCCAGTCACTTCCTATGTAGTCACGTTAATCCCCAGATATTTCCCCTGTAGTCATGCAATCACCTAAATGCATTACATGTCTCAGTTTCTAAGTTTCACTTTTTTCCAAAAATATTGTATACATATATCTTATAGATATGATGATATTTGAAAACATAGAGATAGATGTATGCATGCTTCTGACAATATGGAGAGATTTGTAGTTGTGTCATGTAATAGTCTGCTTCTTTATATGTCACTAGGCCGGACACTCATGCACTTATAAAAATGCCCAAGTACTACCCATGCGGTCTTCCAATGATGCAGGCACTACATATGCACTGCTGTAATTACTCAGGCATTACGGCTACACTAATGCAAACACCTGGGCACTACCTATGCACTCATGCAATCACCAAGGTAATACCTGTGCACTCTTTCAATCATGTATCCCACTACTGATGCACTTATGTAATCACCCAGCCTCTATAGTTGCACTACTTCATTCACAGAGGCAGCACTACCCTTTTAAGAAATCACCCAGGCACTACATTTGCACTCTTTTATTCACTCAGGCACTACCTCAGTAGTCCTGCAATCACCCACGAAGTATACATGCACTTATAAAATCATCCAGTCACTTCCTAAGTAGTCATGTAAATCCTCAGATATTACCCCTGTAGTTATGCAATCACCCAGGCATTACTTATGTATTCCTTTAATCCCCCAGATGTTACCCCTGTACTCATGCAATCAACAAAACATTAGGTATACAGTGCTTCATGCAGCCAGCCGCTATCTTTTCACTCTTTTAATCATGCAGCACACTACTCTTGTACTTATGTAATCACTCAGCCATTACTCATGCACTTATAAAATCATCCCAACACTACCCTTGTACTCCTAGAATTAGTCATGTATTACCTTAGTACTTCTGTAATCACCCAGGCACTGCTCATGGACTTATACAATCACCCACTCACTTTTTATGTATTCCAGTAATACCTCAGATATTACCCCTGCAGTCATGTAATCGCCCAGGCACTAGTTATGTACTACCCCTGCAGTCATGCAATCATGCAGGCTATACCTATGCTGTCAAGTAATATCCCACACACTACCTTGCAGTCATGCAATCACCCAGGCCCTACTGTTGTAGTTCTCTATTCACATAGGTACTACTCCATGACTCATCTATACCTTCAGGTGCTATTTTTACACTTATCCATGCACTGAATGTTTATGTGTGCACTCATGCAATTAACTAGGCACTATCCATTTTCTCCTGCAAATACCCAGTGACCACCCTTGCACTTATACAATCACCCTAGCACTACCGATGAAGTTATGCAATCACTCAGGTAGATCTATTACACGTTTCAGTTTCTAGGTTTCATCATATTCCAGAAATATCGTATACATATTCCTTTTAGATAGGATGATGATTTGAAAACATAGAGACATATGTATGCATGCTTTTGACAATATGTAGAGACTTGTAGTTGTGCCATATACTAGTCTGCTGCTTTATATTTTGCAAGGCCGAAAACTCATGCCCTTATACAACACCCAAGTACTACCCATGCAGTGTTCCAATGATGTAGGCACTACATATGCACTGCTGTAATCACTCAGACATTACTGCTGCACTCATGCAATCACCAAGGTATTACCCATGCACTCTTTCAATCATGTATCCACTACTCATGCACTTATATAATCACCCAGTTACTACCCCTCCACTCATGCAATAACCCAGGCATTATCCCTGTAGTCTTGGAATCACCTAGGCATTATTGCTGCAGTATACACTTAGACAGGCATTACCAAAGCACTTCTGAAATCATCCAGCTAGTACATATACACATATGTAATGACTCTGACTAGGCCTGTATTAGTTTAATCATCCATCCAGTATATATGCACTTATAAAATCACCCAGGCACTATCTATGTACTACTCCAATTACCTAGGTACTAACACTACAATCATACAACCACCCACACATTACTCCTGCACTCATGCAATCACCCACACTTAACTTATGCAACCGACCAATCTCCTAGACATTAGCCCTGCAATCACAAAGACTATCCATGTACTCTTTCAATTACTTAGACAGCACCGATGGACTCTGTTTCTCTGTTCCTTCTTTCTGCACTTCTTTTGTGTCTTTCTGCACCTGTCGTTTATTTCTGCACCCCTTTTAGGTCTTTGGTGCACCTCTGTTTCCTCTTTCAGCAACTCTGTTGCCTCTTTCTACACCTCTGTTCATTCTTTCTGCATTTCTTTTGATTTTTTTCTGCAATTCTGTTGCTTCTTTCTGCATTCCTCTGGCTTCTTTGTACACCTCTGTTGCTTCTTTCTTCACCCCTCATGTGTCTTTCACACCCCTCTTCACACTTTCTGCACCCCTCTTGCCTCTTTCTGCACCTTTTTTCCTTTTTTCTGTGCTTCTTTTTCTTATTTCTGCACCCCATGTGCGTCTTTCTGCACCCTCTTTCCATTTTTCTACACATGTATTGTTTTTTTCTGCACTGCTCTTCCCTCTTTGTGCACAGCTCTTTCCTTCTACTGCATCTCTGTTGTTTCTTACTGCACTGTTCTTGCTTCTCTCTGCACCTTGGTTGCAGTTCATTTCCTTACATGTCTTAAACATCACTTTTGTCCTGCTGCTTTACCATTATAGTAATGTTGAGAGTGTTGGGCCTAGGCAAATATAAACAAAAAGCCTATAACATTTCTCAGGTGTAAGTCTCACAATATGTCAGGATCTATCACTCAGACACTGCAACAGTAATACTCCAATCACCCAGGCAGTACCCACGTAGTTATAAAATCACCCAGGCACTTCCTATGTACGTTTGTAATCCACCAGACATTACTCCTGCATTGATTCAATCACTAATGCTTTAGCTATATATTAATTGAATCAGTCAGACACTATCCTTGTACTCTTCCAATCACCCTATTAGAATCTATACACACCTCCAATCACTTAGGTAGTACCCATGCACATATAAAATCACCCAGACATTTCCTGTATGTTCTTGTAATCCCTTAGATATTATCCCTCAACCAGCTGCAGTCAGTATTGGGAGTACCTGCCGGGCGGTGACGTGGGGAGGGGGAGGGACAGGGTGGGAGGTAGTAAACTATGGATTACAGAGGTTTGCAGGTAAGTAAACCTATAAATAAATAAAATGAATTTTGTTGCACGCAATGCATCGCATTTCGGGATGCAGTGCATGCAACAAAATGTGTTTTATTTATTTATATGTTTACTTACCTGTATACCTCCGTAATCCCTAGTTTACTACCCCCTATCTGCCCCTCCCCACGTCACCGCCTGGCAGGTACTTCCACTACCGACCGCGGCTGCCCTCAACTTATACAATCACCCAGACATTAAGTATGTAGTTCTCTAATCATCTAGATGTTATGTCTGCACTCATGCAATCACCAATGCATTAGCTATACAGTAGTTCAATCACTCAAGCACTACCCTTGCACTCCTGTAATGACAGTGTCAGGGTCTATGCATTCCTCCAATCACTTTGGCAGTATCCATGCAATTGTAAAATCACTGAACCACTACCTATGTACTAATGCAATCATCTAGGAAGTACCCTAGTACTCCTTCAATGCAATCACCCAGGGACTACAGAGTGAACTTTTGTTTTGGATAGCAGAAGAGAAATCGTTTAGTTGTGCTCCATGGTTCTGTTGTATAGGTTAGGATGTCTTCTAATTATAGGAATTCTGCAGTGTCTGACATACCTTTGGAACGCAATTACATTTTTTTTATTTATATATGAGAATATTTGTATATAATTAATTTATTATTATTAAATGATTTAACAAAAGTATTTAAACATTTGTTTGTTTTCAGTTACTCACCATTATTTGTAATAGAAATTGACTACGGCAAGAAAAGATCAAAAGAAAAGAAAAGAAAAGGAAAGAGAAAAGGACAAATTAGATAAAGTACAAAATGTGACATTGAAGAAAAAGGCTTCTGGTAAGAGAACTAAAGAATTTGTTAATAGAGTTTTACAGAAGATACCGAATTTTGAAAATGGTGAAAAGAAAAACAAAAGTTGTACAACCATTTAGGAGCAAACGAAAAAAGGACATATTAACAATCAGGTTATGGGGAAAAATCTATGTTGAAAGAAGGATGAAAGAATATAAAGACATTAGAAAAAGAATGTATAAAAGTAGGGTACTACAAAATGTATTCAAAGATAAAAAAAATATAAAAATATATCCGCATTTTACAAGAAAAACAACACATTGAAAGTGTAGTTGAAAACACTTTTGAATTGAAAAGAAGATTGTTTATATTAGTATTGAAGAGAATGAAAACATTGAATAAAACAATGCATTCTATCAAAGAGAAAAGTAAAAGAAAAAGACTTTTTAATCGAACTAACTTTTGCAAAAAACTGTTTGGGTAAATGGAAGCACACTTCTAGTTCAGAACCTTTTTTAAATGAAGGAAGCTATTTTCAGCAAAATACATTAGTTCACGCAGTTGATACCAGTGATCGTTCACATGAGGTTAAGAAAGATTGAACAATTGAAAAAGAAAAGATGGTTGCTAAAAATGTGGAAGAAGAAATAGCTGAAAAAGTTCAAGAGAGACGTTCACAAGCTCCAGTGTATAGGTGGGATTGTAGTAGTATTTGTAGTGTACGACAGGAATCTAAAGATATTGCACGAAATTTGTTACAAGAGCTTAGTTAAAAAAAGTGTTAAACAGAAAATTAAGATGTTGCAAGGACTAGATCCTTGTAAAGTGAGGAAAAATGACTGCCTTGCAGGGTCATTCTCTGGCTTGTCTTTATAGAAAATTGTGTCAAAGTACTTTTCATCATTTGAGAAGGTTAGCAGTACATCACACATCACTCAGAAATGCGTAAGTTAGTAAGAAGATTGTACTATGTAAAAAGTCAAGCATTATCTTTAAGTGAAATAAACACTGCTCTTTTCCATGGTTCAGTGATGGATGTAAAGACTGTTTGTGATGATATACAGTTTGTTTCTTAGGTACTAATAAAGAAGAGTGTAGAGAAAGTGAGACTTTGATAAGTGTAGGTGTTAAAGAAGAGGTGGATCATATACTAATGAGAAGTTTGAAGAAGAAATTACAAAGTTTAAGGTAGTTTGTTGTAAAAAACCAAACTTTGGGGCCCATTATGATCGCGGACAGACTTGAGTCCGTCCGCAATCACAGAGGAGGAGGGAACCTCCGCATGGGCATGCGGAGTTCCCTCCAGTCCAATTAGGATGTGACCGCCACCCTGGCGGTCACATGCTCTATTTGTAACATTGCGGCGGGTGCGGCTTCAAGCTGCACTCGCCACAATGTAACAAATGCATACATTGCATTTGTATGCAGAAAGCGGCAGGCACCGTGCGGTGCCTGCCGATTTCTGCATACAAATGCAGGGGGGTACCATAGGTACCCCCCATGTGCACCCCCCACACCCCCTTCACGCAGGGGGCCTACTACGGGCCCCCGAGGTGAAGATCCACATGCTTTTCCTCAGCGGAGAAGCCGCCACGGAAAAGCATATTTTCACAGCCATCCTAATATGTCTGGCGGTGTCTGAGAGACACCGCCACCATATTAGGCCTTTTCCGCCGCGGTTGAAAGCCTACCGCGGCGGAAAAGCGGCGGACAGAAACCTGGACCCATCAGCCATCTAAATGTGGCGGTGGGTCTTTGGTGGGTCCGCAGAGGATTTTCCGCATCCTCCGGGCTGGCGGTGGCTTCCGCCGGCCTGGAGGATGCGGAAAATCCTTCATCGTAATCTGCCCCTATGTTTGTGTTTGTTGTCAACGTACTCACTATAGAAGTCAAACTAGGAATGTTGATGTGTATTTAAAAAGTCAAAAGGAAAACAATGGTAAGTGGGAGCAATTTGGTGCTTATTTGTTGGTGGAAGGTGGTTTTGAGAAACCCTGGGCGGTAACATCCGCTCCGCTAGCGGAATTTGCAGAATTTCGGCCATTCCATGGAGAATGCGGAATTACCGGAAATTCCGCGATCCGCGGCGTAGCGTAATTATTTCCTTGTACGCGCTTTAAACATGCGTTTTCGGGCACACAAATGCGACTTATCAGAATCTCTGCGTTCATCGACGAGTTTTCCTATCCGTTCGCTTGTGCCATGAGATTTTGGTAGCCGGCCGCGCGATCCCGCAAGAGTGTGTGATCGCGAACACATCATTCGCCGCGCCAACGGACAACGCAAGAGTATGCGATTGCGAACACATCATTCGGACGCGCCATCGGACATCTGACGGAAGTTTGGTGAAACTTGCGATGCCGAACACGCAAAATTTACAAACTGGAGAAGAATAATTTCTTGAGCACCATAAAACCTTCTCTAAAATGGTGATTTGGATGAAAAAAAACCTCCTCAGATAGACATTAGGTTGTACTTTTTTGCGCAAGTAGTCCTTTTTAAAAAAAAAAAAACTTTTGGGGGGGAGAGGAATAAAGTTCCACAGATTCTCCAACTTCCTGCTCCTGTCCAGCAGGCTCCTCTCAGTGCTTTGTCCATCTCCTGTTCATTTTTCATTTGGATTTAGAGCTGGATCAGTCTTTGTGTCTGCTGCTTCATATATCATTGGATTTTAGGACTTTTGGATTTGAGATTTTACAAGTAAGTTGATGTTGTTTGTTTGACTGGGGCATTGCAGTTTTTATACAAATTTATTGTGGGAAGCCATTAAGCCCAGAGATAGTCATGGGTGCCTGATGAAACAACCGTCCCTCATCATTTAGGGCATGGATGGCATTGGATTGATTGCAAAATGTGTATTTGTTGGGTTATTTCAGTTTTTGGGTGTGTGTTAAATAAATGCCTTTGTTGTGTGTGTGTGTGTGTGTTATGTTATGTTAAGGGTTGTCTTAAAGAGCGCTCAGCTACTCGGGAAGAGTGTCCCGGCGCTATAAGACCTGTGGGGCCAAAACCGAAAATCGCAGCAGGCTACTGTCAACCATGTTTTGAGCTCTTTCCTAAAGGAGAGCAGGTTGTCTAGCTTCCTGAGAGACAGAGGCAGTTTGTTCCACAATTGGGGTGCCAGAAGTCTATAGGAACGTACCCCAATATGAGCTTGTTTAATTATTGGAACAATAGCCAGCGCTTGGGAGGCGGATCTTAAGGATCTAGAAGGATGGTAGAAACGTACTCTTTTCCTTAGATAGAAGGCGCCGGTGCCATAAAGAGATTTAAACGCCATAGTGAGATTCTTAAAAAGAATGCGTTTACGCACCGGCAACCAATGAAGCGAGTTTAAAAGAACAGAGGTGTTGGACCTACGACTGAGGCCAAAGATTGCTCTTGCGGCCGAGTTTTGAACAGATTGTAGGCGGGTGAGGAGATACTCTGGGAGGCCTAGATAAAGTATGTTTGCGTAATCCAATCATGATCCAATCAAGGCCTGCACCGTGATCCTCCTATGAACATGTGACAAAAAGGGAAGAAATTTCCTAAGAATTTTTAGAAGGCCAAAACATTGTCCCACTATACCAAGAATCTGGGGTTTGAGAGTCAGTCCATTGTCCACTTTCACACCCAGATTTTTCGCCATGGGGGTAGCAGCTGATGGAGGAAACATATCAGCGGGCCACCAGGATTTCCAGTTGGCATCAGGGGGAAAGCCGAAAAAAAGAACCTCTGGTTTGTCAGAGTTGCACTTTAGTTGATTCAATTGGAACCACGAAAAAACAGCCTCGAGGCAGCTCATGATGTTAATGCCGTTGAAATCAGTATTCTTTTCACAGGTAAAAAGTAGCTGCGTATCGTCGGCATAAGATACAATCTGGGCTCCATAAGACTCCACCAAGGCAGCCAAGGGGGACATATATATATTAAAAAGAGTAGGACTCAAGATTGAACCCTGTGGGACTCCCACCTCCAGAGGTGGAACTGAGGCTGAGAATGGAGGGGCCCAGATTGATTGTTGGCGGTCAGATAGAAAAGACACAAACCAACTGAATACCGTCCCCATGTGGTGTGTTGTGTACCTTTCCTTGCACACCTTGTATAGCCCTATGGATTTTCGTTATTGCATTAAAGCTGTGATGTTTAGCATGCCTACTTTGCCTCGGTATTATAGGCCTGTTTCAGTTAATTGTTTTCCAGGTGCCTGCTTGTTGCTTGTGACTGTGAGTGTCCATGTGGCTGGTGGCCACGTTATTTGCTTTATTTGCTCAGACTGCATTTTCAAACTGCTGAAGCCTAACAACTGAAGGAAATGATCACTTTCATATCTCAGATTTTTGACATATAAGTGTGCTGCGTTTACCATATAGGCCTGCATGTGTTTCCTTTGTTCCTTTTTGGCCGAGGCTTCTTGTTATTGTGGGCCTGGCCATGTGGCTGGTGTCCGTTTTGAAGCCAGGTTCTGTGCTTTTGCCATAGGCCTGCATTGTCTGTCTCCTTTCTCATTGTTAATGTGGGCCTGGTCATGTGGCTGGTGGCCATTTTGAAGCCAGGCAGTGTGCTTTTGCCATAGGTCTGCAAGCTTGTGGCCTAGTCTGACAACAGGCCTTTCAGCCAGTAGGCTCAGAAGTAGTCAAGGGTACATGAAACAACTGTTTCTGTGTGATCTGTTGAATCTAAACATCATTTAAGGCATGGATGGCATTGAATTGAATTGCAAAATGTGCTGTTGTGGAGTATTTCACTTTTATTGGTGTGTGTTAAATAAATACCTTTGTTGTGTGTGGTGTATTTGTTGTGCACCTTGCACACCTTGTTTAGCCTTGTGGATTTTTGTTTTAGCATTTTTAATTGCATTAAAGCAGTGTTGTTTAGCATGCCTCCTTTGCCTGACTATTATAGGCCTGTTGCAGTTCACTGTATTCCAGGCCTCCTGCTTGTTGCTTGTGACTGTTAGTGTCATTGTAGCTGGTGGCCATGTTGTGGTGGTAGTTATAGGTGTGCTGTGTTTGCCATATAGGCCGGCATGTGTTTCCTTTGTTCCTTTTTGGCCCAGGCTTCTTGTTATTGTGGACCTGGCCATGTGGCTGGTGGTCATTTTGAAGCCAGGCAGTGTGATTTTGCCATAGGCCTGCATTGTCTGTCTTCGCTTTCTAGTTGTTGTGGGCGTGACCATGTGGCTGGTGGCCATTTTGAAGCCAGGCAGTATGATTTTGCCATAGGCCTGATTGTCTTTCCTATGTTCCTCTTGTTTTATTGCTTCCATCCATCCCCTTTGCCAGCTGAACATCCCTGAATGACAGGATGAGCAAATAATTTAATGCCAAACAAACAGGTTCCACTGACATTACATTTTTATTTTTGTGTTTTCTTCTTCTTTCCTATCCTTCCTGAGTGTATACAGCATACAATGAAAGCCCTTGTTGTCAAGTCTTACAAATGACTACACTGTTATGTTTTTTTTTATAACTTAAACTGAGTTCATAACATTTAATTATATAACACTAACAAGTGTGACCATCACACACTACGTTATGTATTATATTTGTTTGTTTGTACTAGTGTTAATTAATTCAGAAACTACAAATGCAACTGTTTACTGATGTTATTCTCCTGGCTTCTAGGTACACAAAAAGACAGAGGCGGAGGTGTCATCATCACCCATTGTACGGCCAGACAGCA
Organism: Lissotriton helveticus; assembly: GCF_964261635.1. Taxonomy (NCBI): domain Eukaryota; kingdom Metazoa; phylum Chordata; class Amphibia; order Caudata; family Salamandridae; genus Lissotriton; species Lissotriton helveticus. The sequence goes on from NC_136059.1 coordinate 867,631,923, forward strand.
GTTCTGCTGCACACAACGTCACGTGACGTGTGGCCACAGACATCTCTGCAACTTGTGCAACAGCCTCCTGTGGACATCTGAAGAAGATGGGCCCAAAGAAAGTTACTAGGTCCTCCAGTACCAATAATGTTGCCAGTGAGAAGAATGAACAGTAGGAAGTGGCACTTGCCAAGACTGGTGTGCCGCTCTCGATGTTATTTGAGCAGCGGTGTCCAGGGACCAAGCTGGGACCAGCACCTCCACATCAGCGGGCCCACCCCACCAACCTAGGCCCAAGTCCATACGTGTCGCAGAGGTAGCCAGTCCACTAACGAGCAGTGATGTTGAAATGTCATTATCGCAAAGTAGTATCCAATCAATGCAGGCGGAAACTCAGCAGATAAGTGGGCAACAACAGCCTCAACAACAGCCCACAATAGTAGTTGTTCCTCCTGAAGTAGGGGCATTTCAGAAAATCGAGCTTCCTGCAGACAAAGAGGAGCAAGCCATTCTTTCAGAAGATCCATTGTCTTCCAGATCCCCAGCAAGAAAAAGGAGGCTTAATCCATCAATTTCGTCTTCAAATCCCGCTTCTGATGATCTAGATGCCACTTGGAATCCACCAGCTCAGTCTGAGAGTGATGCACGCCACAAGACAAGGCTAGTGAAAATTAAGGTTCCAGAAAGCCTTAGAATTATGGAGGTAGATGTAGAAGAGGAGAATGATGATGATGATGATGATGACGAGCCAGTCATCATGAACATCACGCCCGGTCCCGAGGAGATGGAGACCAACATTTCTACCCTAGCCAAAATGTTGCCTCGTTGAGTCCTTCCAAAATAAGTGGAACATGATGACTACTTTAGCTATCCTCCTTTCCGAGCCGAGAGAGACCTCCCCTTAACTTAGGATGAGAGGGAACAGGTAATGAATGATGGCATGCATTGGATGCTGACTGAGTGATTTGTGTTGTTGTTGTTTGTTGTGCATGAAGTGAATTCATTGTGTACTAATATTTAATCTACACACTAAAAGTAACTCAAGTCTATGTTTCCCTTCTTGTTTTTTAATAACAAAATTGTACTTATACTGCAAGCCGATCAAGTGCATTTTGAATATTGACTGTGGAATCACTCTGTACACTGCACCCTGAGTTGGACAACACCATGATGATGACCACAGTCACATAATATCTTCGCAGTCACTCAGTAGGATCGGAGATGATTGATGGAATAAGTCAGGGCATTTCATGAATGGCATAAAAGGTAAACATCCTCTCAAAAAAAGGAAGGTATCCCTATGTAGAAGACAGGGAAGGGGTGGACAACATAAGCAAAAGCATGAACCCTGTAGACAGAAGGCCTAAATTTGCACGAAGATCAGTACTATTATCAGAGACCAATTCACATCCCTTTCTATCCAGACAATTTTCATTTAGACATTTTCAAATGGTATCTGGGTATTGACAAGTATCACAGTGTACTATGAATCACCTACGAAATTATAGTAAAAAAGTGAATACACGAAAGCCCTAGCCATAAAAGAAAAATGTATATCGAACGGTGGCTCCAAAGTGCAGTGCTTTATTGCTATCCTGAAGAGTTAATAATATAAATAATAACACACAGGCTTCCCATAAAAGACCTGGAGAAACAAAAGGTTGTATTCTGGAATTATGGAATTGAAGAATCATATTTCCCAAAGAACCTCAAAAGATTATGAACTAAAAATGGTTGTCCTGATGAAGGAGGAAAAGATTAATGCACACCGAAATGCCGTGTCGACTGTTTTTTAAAATATTTTTAATGTTTTTTTACCAAATTGTATTGTGTATGCATATGTGTTTTTCATGATCTCAGATAAGAATATTGATATTTAGATTGTAACCCATAGGGAGGCATTGATTTGAATAAAATGCACTTTTTTACTATAATTTCATAGGTGATTCATAGTACACTGTGACACTTGTCAATACCTAAATACCATTTGAAAATGTCTAAATGAAAATTGTTTATTTTCTGGATAGAAAGGGATGTGAACTGGTCTCTGATAATGGCACTGATCTTCACGCAAATTTAGGCCTTCTGTCTTCAGGGTTCATACTTTTGCTTATAAAAGGTAAACATGCCAACAACAACCACACCAGACCTACATGTCTGTGTAGTGGTGGAATCGAGTCAAGTCTAGTGGTATGACTGACAGCGGTGCATTGATTTAGTCACTTATTTTTGTAAAATGCTATGCTGCTGTATATGTGCTTTGTCTACCTCTGTCAAAAAATGTATGCTAAATAGAGGTTGGGTCACGGGTTCCGTGGGCCTGCTCTGTCCTGTTGTTGTTGGCTAAAGCTGGAAACAGAGTAGACATGATGTATCCATGCCACCACTGAAAGTGTTCTTGTTGCACTCCACTGTAATTTATGCTTTTTTTCTCCTTGATTTTTCAAAATCCCTTTTGTTTTTCCATCTACAATTACAGGCCGGCCCTTACCCTGTGCTATACTGGGTAAAACAACTCACACTTACCTTACCAATCCACATCCGCCAGGCAGGCAGTGGCATCACCCAAAATTGATTGACGGAGCACCCATGGAAGGAAGTGGCAAGAGGAATGCAGAGATGCAACTCCCCAATTTGACCAGGATAACAGCATACAGTAACAATATCAGCATTCATATTTTAAATAATTTGATTCATTTTTTATCTTCAATCATTACAACTGTGTGTTGTTATTATGTTTGCTCTCTGCTTATAATTCATCCCTACGGCCATTTTTTTATTTTCTTTGCTATCTTTAAAAGTAAGCCCGGTACAACAGAACATAAACTGTTTGTATTTGGGTCTCTCCAAGGGCAGACAGGCAAGGCATATTGCATAATATACTTCTGCCCTGTACTGTCTAATTGTCTAGTAGTAGTTAGTAAGTACTACTTATCATTAACCATCAAGTTATCAATATCATCATCATGCATGCTTTTCCTTTTTCTCCCTTACCAGATTTATGGATATGGTCATCTGTCAAGATTATGTTTTGTTGTTTGTCCCTGCGTAGTGTTTTTCTTTGTCAAACAGTTCCCCAAACCCCACTTCCCAACTATTCTTCAAACCCTAACCCTCTTACCCCGGGCTGTGTGATTTATTGAGGTGTGACTAAATTAAATGTACACCAATAATTGATCACACGCTTTGCTGGTGCGGATGTGGCAAAAGCAACACTAATTCAATTTCAAAGCAGGGCGAGGATCTGCTTCTGCTTGCCACCCATGATCAGTATATTTGCAAGGTAATATTTTTTTTACTAAGGAACCTAATCCATCTTCATTAATTTCTGGCATCGATTGGATTTGTTGTCATCCTCCTACACAGCACTATAACAGTTACGCTTGCGTCGAGTGTAGGCCCAGTTGAGTGACTCGACACAACTACAGTTTGTAACTTGTTGTACTATGCTGTCCCCGCCACAATTATGTTTTATTTTATTTTGGCATAAGTTCTGTACTGTAGTTTGTTCTACTACTCCTCTCACAGTCTCTCTCAGGCAAATGATTGTTTCATTTTTGTTTTTTTTGCAAAGGCTACTATCAGTGTCTACTACTACTACCACCACAACCAAGGCATGTTGGGAAACCAAACCATCATCACCATGCAGCCATCGCTGTGCCTAAGTTAAACATCAAGCACAGGTAAGAGAAGAATTTTGGGGGAGGCATAATTAATAATGGAAATGTTTTCATTAATTCACACACCCCTTGAGTCCAGTTGCAGAAGGCATAGACTAGGAGGAGAGACTGACAGTGCTAGAAGGATGAGTCACTCAGAGAGGGGTACTGCATCTATCTGTTTGTGTCTTACAAAGTCAGCCGATTATTCAAATAAAACACTGCCTGTGGCCCCTGCAGCAGCAAGGAAACAGTGTGACGTAAAACAGTAACCCCACCCACAAAACATTAACAACATTGTATGTAAAGTAGAAATATAATGTAATCCCCTAACAAAAGTAAACTATGTAAAAAATTCCACAACACCTGACCCACCCCTCTCCCTAACCCCAACCAATGTCTGATACGAAAAACTCCAACCAATTGTTCATTTCCATAATATACCCCAATGCCCAATTTTCACCCACCAAAAGAAGCAATAAAAAAGGGGCAATCAAACAGGGTCTCAACTCATTGGCAGGTTTGCCTCTCCAGGACATTAATTCGCTCCTCTAGGTGAATCCACAGAGGGGGGGCAGCAGTGCTAGATAACGAAGTGCCAGACGGCGATGCCGTTACACTGGAGGGGGCTGGCTAGGGCCCGGGGCAATGGAAGAGGCTGTAGCTGCTGCGCCTCCTCCTCCTCTGCCACGATCACCAGACGCTGGTATTCTGTTTGTATGGCCTCCAGCTTCCAGCGCTAGGCCTTGGCTGCCAATCCCTTCCTGTCTGGTTTCCCTTTGAAGGTATATCAAGAAGAAAAAGCAAGACTTTTGTAACAATGTACTCTAATCAAAACAGGAAGACAAATTAATTTTACACATAGTGACACAGTAGCAGTAGCAAGCACAGTACATAATATTTGTGGTATGTATCTATCCTCCCACTTCCTCGGCCTCTAACATTTGTGGGAGTTTCAGCTATTCAACCACCCATGCATCTGATTCCCATCAGCCACCTATGCATGCATCTCACGTATCCTTCTCTGCCAGTCATAAATATTACATCTCACCCGTCCTTCCTCCTTCCACCCTTCTTTCCCTTTTCATTCAACCCATCCATCAAGGTCATCTGATCTGACTTTTAGTCTTCTCCATAAAACTTTCACAGCTGAGTTGAAGTCAGAAAGAAGAGGCCATTGGTTACTCAACACTCCCGCCGCTAATGCTATTGCTAGTGCTAGGTAAAGGGTGTCTTCTTCAACTGTTCACAACAATTTCTTACTTATTAAGGGCATCATTAGCATGGTGGGCGGCCCCAGGGAAATGGCACCGCCCGTAATGCAAGTGGCGGTCCCGCGCATACAATTAGGATGCACCCGCCACACCAGTGGGCACATCCTGAATTTTTAACATTGCAGTGGGCGGTGCTGAAAGTTTGAATGCACAACGTGGCAGGCACCGTGCGGTACCTGCCACGTTCTACATGCAAATGCAGGGGGGTACCATAGGTACCCCCATGTGCACCCCCCACAAATCTTGGGGGCCTGCTACGGGAACCCAATGTGAAAGATCGCATGCCTGTATAACAGACACCGCCACCATATTAAAACTAACCCTGGGCAGAGTGCTTCGCTCCGCCCACGGAGTGCACGTAGTGTTGCCTACTTCGCGATTCGCAAAGTAGGCCTAGTAGGCAACACTACGCACACCCTTGGACGGAGCGAAGTTGCCCGTCACCCGCCTCTTCTACATCCCTAATTTAGTTTTAAAATAGTATAAAAATAAAAAACAAACACTTACCTGATAAGCGGCGTCCCGGGGCTCCATCTTCTATTTCATGCCGACTTCTTCCAACCAAATGCGGGCGCCCGCACATGCGCATTTCTTGCGAGGAATTCTTGATTCACCTTCTTATTTTCCCACAACACTACTTTATCTTTTTCACCTATCCTCTTGAGCGCAACCTGAGACCATTATATGAACAATTGAATTTTTTTTTTAATAAATGACGTGGAATTTATTATACAGGTTAATATGTGTGGCTTATTGAATTATTGAATTGATGCAAAGAAAAGTTGTATCTAGATGTATCAGTATCGTTTACATGTTATTCATTACCTCATCCGCAAAAATTAGTTTGCGGGATAAACAGTAACTATACTTCAATTCTGGTCACGGACCATTGTTTTCATTCCAGTATCGCGCCCAGGTCCGGTTTGACCTTAGGTGCAACCCCATTATCAATAATGGCCATCTGTAACTTAGTCCAAAGAAATTTTCAATTTCTATTCCTTCATCTTCCAAAACTGCAAGCATAAACATAAGAAATTATCGTACATCTTGTTGTACGTTAAGTGTAAATTGTGAAGAACCAGAACACATATCCAAAAGATGTCGTATGTCAGAAACACTATGGATTTTAGGTCTATCAGTTTTCAAGTTTTCAAAAAATAGAATGTAATAAAGAGCAGAATCTTTTTTCTCGAATTTCCTTAATTTGATGATGAAGATCTTCCAGATAAAACACAATGTTCACAATTACATAAGCATAGCAGTTGATACCCAAACTATTTTTTAACTGGTATCCTACAATATCATCAACTGTGTCCATTTTTCTTTTCTTTGCAGCCTCATCATTTTCTTGAATTATTTTCTTTTTTCCAACCTCACTAGAATGTTTGTCATATTTTCATTTTGGACATACTACAAGTTTTTCATTTATGGGATTTTCACCTAAGTTAGGAGCATACAGTCTTCTTAACCGATTATACTCTCTTACACAATTTGCATTAGCACTAACCTTTTTCTCATCAAAATCAATCAAATACAATCCAGATAATGTTCTTACTTGAGACAATGCAACGTATGTCATACCCTCTTTAAACACTGTACTTCCAATATTTACCAAAGCACTGTCTACTCTTAAACCTCGAGATTTTTTAATGGTTACCGCATATGCTAAAGAAAGAGGAAACTGTTTTCCATGAACATACAAGTCGTTTACAAGCAGAAAATGAACAGCACAACATCCAATCTGTTTTACCTCTTCAATCTGATCAAATTTAATCTTCAAAAATTCAATTCCATCTCTGTTATGATTATTAACAACATCAACAACTTTCCCATTGCTCCATTTACTGAACTTTTTTCAACATCTAAATTAGGCCGTAATGTTACCCGACAGTTTACACATACATATAACATTTTTTCTAATCCAGCAGTCCTAGATACAGACTTTTCCAAAGAATCCAATTTTTACTGTAATTTCTCTGAGAGAATAATAGTAACCCCTACATGTTATTCATTACCTCATCCGCAAAATAAGTTACAGATGGGATCATAAATGTGAAGACTGTTCATTTTATTCTACCACTCAAATAGATACTAAATGATTCATATATTTGACACTACCAGATAGCAAATCAGTGTCTTTTAACAAATTAGTAAAAACAGCTTATCAAGATTTGAAATGTTCTCTTAGTAAATCAGAAATTTTGTCAACATTATTTATAGAAAGATTTGTAGAATAAAATTGAACATTTTGTGGCAAGTCAACTATCAATTTCCGGAAGAACTTTTAAAGTAGTGGCTATTATTTTTCGTGATGGACCTACTACAACATCTGGACATTATACTGTGTATTTAAAGTTCAATAAAGGGTGGACACATTGTAATGATGCCCATTTGAAATTTAAATGTCAGTTGCCTTACGAATTACCAAATTCATATCTGATATTTTTGATGCCAAAGTTTTGAAAACATAATTCGGCCTATTGGGAAGATGTGAACACAAATTAACCAGTTTATTTTGGATATTTTGAATGCAAATAGATTTAGAAACCTTATTCCGCCTATTGGGAAAATGTGAAGAATTACTGTTTGGATCATTGTTTGTGCTAATACTTATTGCGTTGGCAAAATTGTCTTTGAAAAAAGTTGTTTATATATTTGTTCTTTATATCATATGCAATGTAAATGAGAGTCTATATTATAGAAAATTCATTTCAGAGAAGTAGATCATTTAATGCAGTTGAAGAATATAATTTAGAAACTGTAGATAGCTAAAGAGATAGATGAACTTGTTGTAAATATTTTTAACACAGATTTGTTTTTTAACAACCTTACTGATTGTATTTTTCTCCCCGCTGTTATATGATGATCAACATTGAAATCACTGTGCATGGTGAAATTTAATAGAATCTTAATATGTTATGTTATTCTAAAATTATGTTGTGTTCTTAAAACTATAACATTATATGCAATACCAGTTTTTTTCTTATCTTTTAAAGAAAGTAATACTAAAGTTTGAAAATATTTTAAATTTAGTTTACAATGAAACAACTGTAAAATAGTTTCAATGAGTCCGATATCTACTTCAATAAAGAAGGTAAGATGAAATAATGCAATAAGCATAATAATATGAAGTAATGTTTACAGTTACTTTTATTGATTCATTCATTTTTTCAAACTCTGCCAACTCACTCCTCCAATCACCTCAGCACTACCCATGCACTCCTTCAATCACTGAAGCATAACCTATGTACCTACAAAATCACCCAGGCATTAGCAATCCACATGTTTAATCACTCTGGCAGTACCCGTACACTCATCTACTCAGGCTATAACACAGGCACTAACCATGTACTGCTCCAATTGTCCATGCACTACCCATGCACTTCTCCAATCACCCAGACACTAAACATTCACTCATGCAATCATCCAGGCATTACCCATAAACTAATGCAATCAGTCAGGCATTACCCAAGCACATTTCCAATTGCCTATAATTTACCTCTGCACTCCTTCAATCACCCAGGTATTACCTATGAACTTATAAAATCACCCATTCAATACCCATGCACTTACAAAATCACCCAGGCACTACCCATGCACTCCTCCAATCACCCAGGCACTACTCATCCCCTCATGAAATAACCCAGGCACTAACCATGCACTGCTCGAACCATTCAGGCACTACTCATCCACTCATGCAATAACCCAGGCACTAACCATGCACTGCTCCAATCACCCATGTACTACTCATGCACTCCCTCAATCACCCAGGTACTACTCATCCACTCATGCAATAACCCAGGCACTACCCATGCACTGCTCCAATTCCCCATGCACTACCCATGCATTCCTCTAATCACCCAGACACTACTCATTCACTCCTTCAATTACCCAACCAGTAGCCATGCACTCCTCTAATCACTCAGTCACTACCCATGCACTTATAATATCACCATGCACTATCCTTGCACTCCTCCAATCACCCAGGCACTACTCATCCATTCATGCAATAACCCATGCACTTACCATGCACTGCTCCAATCACCCAGGCACTGCTCATTCACTCATGCAATAACAAAGGCATCACCCTTGCACTCCTCCAATCACCAATACACTGCACATGCACGCATGCAATCATCCAGGCATTACCCATAAACTAATGCAAATAGTCAGGCATTACCCATGCAATCTTCCAATCACCTATACATTACCCCTGCACTCATGCAAACACCCAGGCATTACCCATGCACTTACAAACTCACCCATTCAATACCCAGGCACTTACAAAATCACCCACGCACTACCCATGCACTCCTCTAATCACCCAGGCACACTCATCCACTCATGCAATAACCCAGGTACTACCCAAGCACTTCTAATCACCCAAACACTGTCCATGTACTCATACAATCACCTAGGTATTACCCGTGCATTCCATTTATCACCCAGTCACTACCCATGCACCTACAAAATCACTCACGCACTACCCTTACAGTATTCCAATCAGCCAGGAACTACCTGTGTACACATGCAATCACCTAAGCACTACCTATGCACTCATGCAATCACCCAGGCATTACCTATGCAGTCCTTCATGTACCCAAACATTACCCATGCACTGTTACAATCACTCAGACACCCCTGCACGCATACAATTACCTAGGTGTTACCTATACATACGTTTTATCATCCAGCCACTATGCATACACTTATAAAATCACTCATGCACTACACTTGCACTCCTCCAATCACGCATGTACTAACTGTGCACTCATGTAATCACTGAACCACTAGTCACGCAGTCATGCAATCACTCTGGCACTACCCATGCACTCATGCATACACTCAGGCACTTCTGCTGCACTCATGCAAACATGCAAGCACTACCCATGCACACATGCAATCACCCTGGTACTACTCATGCACTTCTCCAGTCACCCAGGCAGTATCCTTGCACTCATACAATCACTCAGGTATTTTTTCTATTTTTAACCAATATATGTGGTTCCGTAATAACAGTTTTTTTTGTTTCTGAACAATTAAAAAAAAAGATATTTTTTACGTTTTTTTTCTTTTTGGGGTGTTTTTGACTTTTTTAAAACAAAACAAAATTGAAGACTGCAAAGGAACTTTTTAACGAAAAAAAAGGAAAAGTAAATTTGGGAGCACAACATATAAAAAATAACATTTATGTGCTTTGATTGCATTGGTGACAATGTCAATGCACTGCTCCCCGATGCACTGTTTTGCATCATATTTTTTGCAGAATATGGCCACTTCCAACAGCTCTGGAACAATATGAGGCTTTGATGCTGCTGTAAGTGCTTCAGAGGATGTAGAAGGGGCATTAAGGTCTTATTCAGCTGCTTTATTCATCTGTCTGCGTGTCTCTTCTCTTGCCAGATGTAAGGGATGCATAGTCACCAAATGTTTCTTCATGCTTGGTGTCCCGCATAAATTTTTTTTTTCAGAGCCCCTTGACCAGACTCTCTTACACATGGAACCGGTGACTTTTCGCCCATATACTTTGTTTTTTCCCTCTGGCACAGTAAAGAAGGCCCCTACCACACTTTTCTTCCTCTTCTTCACTGGCTCAATGATATCATCATCCTCCAGTTCCACTGGATCAATATCTCCATGACTAGATGCCATAATGTTTGAAAAAGTGAAAAAACACACAGAAATTGAAAAAATGAAGAGAGGTACAACAATCAGGTCAGACAAATAATGAAAAAAATATAACAAGGATGGATCCTCCATCTTACATAATGAAATTATTTAAACCAATCAGATGCTTTCTTTTTGTGGTGACAAGGAGTCGTGTTTGGTGTGCGCACCTGTCGCTTACACGTTGCACACCCGCAAAATATTGTATACAGAATTATAAACTACAAATAGATGTTTATACAATATTTTTAAAAGCATATTTTTGAAAGTGTTTATTCAAATATGATATTTTAACTTTCTATAATGATATTTCAAACTTTAAAATACGCCGAAGTCGCGACCGTGGTTGGACCCCGGAAATACGTGCAGGGTGGGGGCGTGCACCGTACGTGCAGACATCGCGCACTCGTTACATTTCATATCGTTAATAATACACCCAAAGTTTATAAATTGTTTTCGAAATTATAGTCGTCAAAAACTTTAACCAAAACTTATATTTATAATTTCTACAATGATATTTTATACTTTTTCTTTTCAGTTGAACAAAGCCAGTGAGATTTGGCCCTCATAGTTAGTTGAGCTAACTATAGCTCGCACCCCGCAATGTTCAACTAATGATGTCACATATTATATCATTCATGATATGATCAGTGACATCACTGATGACATCTCCAATAACATCACTGATGACATTATCCAATTTATAATCTGATGCACTTCCTCACACCCTAATATAACCTTTGATACATCCACTCTAAAATACAGGCTACCATTTTCGAAACCATACACACACCAATACCAGTTACTACATACCCGCTCAATAATTCCTAGGACTGCACACCCATCTACTTATTCATCCATACAGTCACTCATGCATGCAGTCACTCATCAATACAGCACTATCATATGCACTCATACACCCATACAGACACTCACACACCACGACTCACCCATAGTTACTTACACAGCTAGTCAGTCATGCAAAGAATCAATCACACTCCCATTTACTCACCTATGCAATTATACACACACCACCTCACTTATTCATACATAAACTAACACATACTCTCTTACACATTCACTGATACAAGCACACACTCCATACAGCTACTCTCACAATCGCTCACTCTCACATATAGTCATATATATATTTGAACACTCACATATACTGCCTTACACATATGTAGTTACTCACACATATACAACTGAGACATCCATTGAGTCACCAACACACCATACACACACTCCCTCACTCATACAGTCCATCATAGATGCACTCTTGAACCCATACACCCACTGAATCACCCAGTCACACATCTATGCACAGTCACCTACCTCCCACCCACCCACAGAGACACTCAGGCACCCATACAGATACTCAGACAACAAATCAATAACCCATATACATCCTCATTTAGCTACTCACCAACCCATACAACCGCTTACACACCAACTGATAAAACTAAACTGTGTGAATATCTGTATCAGTCACTAACCCATGCATTCAGTAAGGCACATTTAATTACTCACTTATACAGTCAGTGACGCACCTACTAAATCATCCATCCAGACACTTATAAACCCACTCATTCTTCAATACACCTTGGCATATATATAAAACATATTTAAACTTTATAGAAACACACAGTCACTGGATGATGTCATCAGTGATGTCATCAGTGATGTCACTGACCATATAATGTAATATGTGACGTAATATGTGACGTCATCAACAGTGCATTGCAGGGGCGTGAGTTATAGTTAGCTTAACTAACTATAACGACCAAATTTCTCTGATTTTATAGAGTAAAATGTCCGACTAACTATAAAGTGCCTGAAACCTGTGTTTTTTTCAGTGAATGTATTTGTATGTAAAACATATTTAAACTTTACAGAAACACACAGTCACTGAATAATGTCATCAGTGATGTCATTTGAGATGTCATCAGTGATGTCATCAGTGATGTCACCGACCTTGTCATGAATTAGCTCAACTAACTAGAACGGATGAATTTCACTGGTTTTGTACGACTGAAATGTCCAACTAACTATAACATCCCTGAAACCTGTGTTTTTTTCAGTGAAATTGAAAGGTTTTTTAAATGCTATATTCTAACTATAACGTTCAGTGAATATATATATAGAGAGAGAGAGATAGATAGATAGATAGATAGATAGATAGATAGATAGATAGATAGATAGATAGATAGATAGATAGATAGATAGATAGATAGATAGATAGAAAACATTACAAACTAATTTGGTTTTGTATGCATTTTCTGCCCCAATTCTAGTTGGAGGTGGTGCCAGGGTAACCATATTTTTGTAATGCATCTTTTAAAATATCCTCCTTAGTACTCAGAGCTAGTGTCTCTCTAGTTTAGTTACCCACACACAGTGCCTTGCTTGTACACCCATCATCTTGGTGGAAGAGCAAGATAAAACAGCCATGGTAACAGCACTCAATGAACATACAGCAATCCAGTCAACAGAGAAGGGGAAAGGGTGACTTAGCTGAACCATGGGTTCTAGTGGCTCTGATGGTGTGCAGAACCTATTAAGTGCTGTAGTCCCACTGCCTTTGAATGAGGGTCAGTGGTAAACTGTGATAATGGGCCAGGCACACCAGAATGAATATTCAGGGCACCCATGAAAGGGACTAAAGCTACAACTAGATCTGAGCATGTGCAAATGGCTGGTTTCAGTCACACTACTCTTCCCTGCACCATCAGCAACAAGATTGAACTATTTGCAATAATATACACCACTCGGCTTTACACAACAATCTTTTGTCTTGTGATCTAGCCGGTTTCTTACTAGCAAGATTCATTTGGCTAACAGATTCAAGTTACACTTTTATAAAAGAAATTCTGATTCACAAATGTATATCATGAATTTGTATGGATTTTTTGTGTATTTATTAACAGAATTCCAACTGGATAGATAATGTAAATTGATGCATGACTACTCCTCGTTCATTAAAATCTACAGTACGTTGTGAGATTAATGTAGTGATATTGAATTGTACTTTGATGAGGGAACCTGTCTGCCTCCAACACGTTCAACATATCCCTGTGCATTTTGGGGGCTTATAGTAAAGCAATTATCTGTTAAATTTTAGTTCTTCAGTGGATCCAGAAAACTCAGTTTGAACCTCTGGAAACAGTTTATTTGCAGTATCTCATGTTGAGGGTGAACTGTCTGGTGACAAATTGCTCATTATGGGGTATTGGAGAATTACATGAGTTACTTTGCTGTCGACATTTCTCAGATTTGTTCCAGAGTTGTAGGACTCCCTACTCCAACATTTCTGCCTAAGACTCTTTATTCTTATGTTGTTAAGAAATTGTTTTGTGTTTATTTTGTATTTCTTCTCTGTTATTGTAGCAATGACGATCTATGCCCTCAGGATCAGTACGAAGCACAATAGAGTACACCTCTCAATAGTCTCAATTCCGTCTGCTATTATAGCGCAGAAGTTTAAAGTGATCAAGTGAGGGAAGGGAACAGCTGGGAATGAGACCTGTTATAAGCACAACTTAGATTAATTAGTCAAAAGATTGTTTAACATAATACATTTGTTCCCTCTACCTTAAATCTAAGCTGTAACAAAAGAAAATATAGTTCTGCTCTTGTAATTCCAAGATGAGGAAGAGGATGTTTCAAAAGTAGTATGTGTCATTATGCTCATCTAATGACCAAGCTAATAACATAATAACTAGATGTAATTTATATCTCCAATTCACACTCAAACACATAGTACCTCTATATGAGGAAACGTATACCCACCCAAAACAAATAAAAACGGTGCCTCACAGGAGAAGAACCAAACTTCATGGACTAAATTTTTTTAAAACAACAAAACAAAAGATACAAAAATATAAACATCTTCATGAGAGAGCACGTTTTCCAAGCACAGCTCTTCTTTCAAAAAAAGAACTTATTTCTGGTAAACCATCCACGTATAATTCATCATACATGAAAGAACATAACAAACAGTTATTTCTCCATTATTTTTCTGATAATATGACCTCTTGATCGAGAAAAATAGATAAGGGAATGGTATTTCAAGACTGAGTTTGTAGAAAACAAAGTGTTCAACTCTTGATTTAATTAAGCAACAACTTCAGCATCCCCAAAGTTTAAGCATGCAAGATAATAATTACCTCCTCCAAGATTTATGACTTCTTATGGTGACCTCCTAACCAATTAAATCTTTATCTGATTTCAAACTGAGAAACCCATAATGTAAAAGAAAACACTCTATACAGCTTTTCAGGAAAACAGCACTGTTATTGAAAGCACTCTGTAGAAAAATCTTTACTCTAATATCACGGAGAAAGCACAGAATTAGACCTTTTGAATGTATGAACAGGAATTGGTGCAAGCACCCTTAACAGCTCATAAGTACAAGGATGTTTAGGAAAATAGTAGACATACTGGATAGGAAGCACAGACAGAATAATCTGCCTCACTCTTCAAACAGAAGTTCTTTTTACAGCTCTTCTGGGTTATTGTGAGTTACTAATTACAAACGTTTATAGAGCAACTAAGCTCTACAATGATTCATGGGACATGTAGTTCTAACATTCTACACCTGAAATTCTGCGTCTACAATGTCCTATGAATTCTCTCATAAACCATCATCTTGTGAGCTTATAAAATAATATCAGTAACCTCGGTTCTCCAGTAATCTCTCCTGTTAGATCTGCTGTTATGAAGATGTTTTGCTTTGTGTCAGTGTTCATGACCATTTTACCCAGAACGCTTGTTTTAGTTGTAACAGTTATACCTCAAAAAATGACACTGAATTTGCATTATTAAATATAGCACATTCTATGAAATTATGTATTATATATTACTTCAGTACATTCTCAATGTGTTAATGGCTGAGGTGAGGAGGAAGGTCATGCGATAATGCATATATTACTTACAGTTATGTAACAATAACAGTCCTATGTTCCCAACCTCCAAAAAAAGGAACATTTAATTTTTTTCTTTTCCTCCCAAATTAATATTAAAGGTTGTTGAAATGGGCATGAGGTCAGTTTATGCCAGGCCAGCATAATGCTTATGCACAATTTATCTAGCTTGAATCGAATGATGCATAAAATTAGCACCATCCCATTCACTTTACTTTTCACTGGGTAAGTATGCAACTGTACAGTTGTAAAGGAAGGTCAAATATTATTTGCTATGAATTTCAAGAATGTAATATCTTTTAAATAATTTCCAAATTCAAAAATAAACACAAAGTAAATAGCAATCAACATAGTCCAGTGCCA
The DNA here is from genome assembly GCF_964261635.1 of Lissotriton helveticus. Taxonomy (NCBI): domain Eukaryota; kingdom Metazoa; phylum Chordata; class Amphibia; order Caudata; family Salamandridae; genus Lissotriton; species Lissotriton helveticus. The sequence goes on from NC_136059.1 coordinate 867,647,787, forward strand.
AAATCATGTGTACAATGAAAGATTTTATTGCATCATCAGTACAATCTCCTCAGTGAGAAAATAGAAAACACTTCATTAAAAAGACAGAAAACAAACGACAAAGACCATAGTTACCTAATACTACATATCGCTAACACTTGATAGATTAAATATGCTTGCACAAAGCAAAATACAACTGACATGCTCAAACATTAGTTTGAGACACCAACTTATCATTTTCAATGAATGGTCAATATTTCAAAATGCTACACTTTTAGAACTCTGATTACTATATATATTTTTTTACTTAAATAGAGAGAGACTCCCGAGCAATGAATAACACCAGTTGACACATTTAATGAGTGTTCATCACTTAATCAAGGCTGAAATAAAATACAAATTATGAAATAGATTTCTCAAAAAAGGATTCCTTTTTGTTAAAATATTGTGAATCTACAAAAGGAATCCAGGAAAACCACAGGTTTCCATAAGGACTCCTCCAAAAGTTTATGAATTTGCTCTGAATCAACACTGGTGTAGCGGTTCAGTGCTGTAACTTTAGGCAGCATTCATTTCCACCCAATCTGTGGGCCTTATTATGACTATCGCGGTCCATTGGACTGCCGTAGTCACAGTGACGGTGTGGGCACCAACTTAACAGCAGTCAGACCACCCCATTACAACTTGGGAAGCCAGACCGCATTGGCAACACCATAACTGCGAGGGATCAGGGATCACTGGTGGTGTTGAAGTGGTCTTGAGGCTAGCAATATGCTTGGCATGGCCGCTGCAGCCCCCTGCTAAGCATATTATGAGTTTCCGCTCTGCCCTGGTTTTCATGGCAGTGAGCCCATCTTGAAAAGTGTGGCATAGAGGAAACAAAGGGAGCCCTACTGTCCCTTGTTGCCTCTGCGCAAGGAGATGCATGCAGGGGAAGCACATGTTGTGCCTCCCCTGTCTGCATGCACCCTGAGTTCCTGCTGGGCATAGACTTTACAGTCCATGCCCTGCAGGAACTTGCAATGGCATTCCCATTGCGTTGCCTGTTATGGCTCTCTTATTAGCCTCTAAACAGGCAACACCGTGGGCCAGCTGCCACAGGACCACCCAACCTGCATTCCAGTCAGAATGCCGTGGACAGTCTAATTATGGCTTTGGTGATTCAGGAGCGGTGTGCTGGCACAGCAGACTGATACAAAACAATTTCTGTATCAGGGATAGATAAAGGAACTATTAAAATATCATAAGAATGCAGCCTAAATATTTTGAGTATACTTGGGCACAAGATTTCATTGTGAATTACTTCAGATGCTACTCTGACTGCTTGCTGATCAAATGTTGTGATATAGTTTCACAATAGATTGGTACTTGCTGTACCTATTGAAACTTACATAGATTGACAATTGGAATTTTCACCCTATTATTTCCATATGCTGAGTTTCCAGCAGGCCTTTTGTTGTTATGTCATTTTAAGCTTCATTGGATCCCCAATATCAATGTTATTTTCCTCCCAATCAACAATGCTACTATTCTGCTTTATAAGATCCCTCGACCCACATTTACAACAAATTTACTCAATACAAAGCAGCAACTAAAGTTGCTGCGCTGGGTTGCATGAAAAAGAAAGAACAGAACAGCCCTACATCTAATAACCTTTGGTGTTGTTTTCCTCTCTCCTTGTGCTGATGCACTTTTGGCTGCCATGCATTAATACACACACCCTTGTACTATTGTGTAAGGGTGTGAGCATTCTTTAAGGAATCATTTTTGTACTGAAAGCGAATCTTTCCAATACATAAAATATCCTTTAATACTTTGTATGTTTGCTATACAATGCAACATCCACGTAAAGTAGGAAAAGTGAGTGGAAATGAGAAACCTTTTTCCTTGTTACTCCTACCTCGATGATGCATACGATTTTTGCACAAAGCCCTGCCTACAAATGTTTGCAGATAGTGATGTGCATCAACAACCCTGGGTGGTTCAATGAGAAGGCCATGTAGGATGCATGGAACAGCCCTTTACACAAAGTAATGCAATAAAGCCCATAGCACAACTTTGCGTAATTCTTATTTGTGTTGGATAGCAAATCTCAGCAAAACACATTGCATTTGATTCTTGTTACAAAAGTAATATTTAACCGGCATGAAGCGTTAGTAAATCTGTGTCACAATGTTTAGCTCTGTTGTTATGGTGAATTAATTTAATGTTACTGAAACTGAAATTAGTACTTTTGGAAATTTACAAAGACAATGTTTTTCCCTTGCACTTATGGCAATCGACTTGTCAAAAGCATTTTATTTCTTGCAAGCTTTATCTTGCATTGTGGGAGCCAAACAAAGTGTTATTTTTACTAGAAACATCTTGATCTAACCAACACAAATTTTAAATCAGTTAAATGATTTCAGTCTAGATTATATGATGCAAGGAAAAACTCTCCCCATCTTCTAAAATATTTCGGTGTATGAACCCCTCTTACTTTTAACTTTCATCTTTTCCCTGCTAACTACTGCCCTTTCTGATGGCCTAGGATATTGTGTGTTAGGTCTGCTGGTGACACATTTACTGCCACAACTATTTTACAGACAAAGGTTTAAAAAATAAATGAATAATTGACCTGGAAAATGATAAACATATAGGTCTACATAATTCACATTATAGCTTAGAACCTATTCAGGAGACATCTACACACTATTTCATTTTAATGTCAGCAACACATTTGGGAACACTGATATTTTTGCAAATCATAATTTTGATGTGGTACCCAAGTATAGATACCAAAATATAGTTTGACTATAATAGCATGGTCATAATATTGTGAATACAAAAATATAGGATGACATAATATTGCAGTTGAGTATATTTCTTTTTAGTGTTGTCAAAAGTAGTAGCATTTAAAATAATATAATTAAAGTACATTAACAGTTTTGTTTTTAATATAGTTTACATTAATTTCATTATGTGTTATATTTTAGAAAGAGTATATTTTAGTTGTTCTTTTTGGGGCTGTTAGGTGGTTTAAGGGGGTGATATTTAAGTGTCAATTTTTGCATTTCAATGTTTTTTTATATTTTATTAATTTTATTGGGAAACATTTTATTTTTTTCGTACTTCAATCCTAGAAACATTGATGAAATGCACATATTAGTAAGGTAGGCTGTGGAATTGCAGTTACAATAGTACAACTCACTGTTTAGAATATTTGGATTCAGCACATTGTTTGTGGAATTGGAGTTAAAATAGTAATTCTGCCCACCTTTAACCTTTCAATTTCACCAATAGTTTGTGGGATTGAAGTTAGTATATCAAGTATGATTCACCCCCAGTTTATGCATCTTTCCTAATGCTTGGACCATTAAAGTTTGAATAATAAATCTGACTCCTTTAAATGTATGCATTTTCCCGAATGTTTGAGGGATAGGAGTGGGTAAGTGTAGTAAATATCACTTCTCTGTATTATATGCACGTTGTCAAAAACAAACATTAAGTCAACTTTAAAAATATTCAAACCACAAACATCCAGAGGCATCAAAAAATTAAACCACCAAAATACACTTTAACACTTTGCACAAAAATGTAAAAAAAAAAGCAAAACGTTGCATTTAATCCAAGGCCATCCATCAACCAATAGATGTTAAAAAAAAAACATATACAGCAGAAACTGTTTTTTTTTAATATGCCCAATGCCTATTGCTAGCTGGACATGGCCCATGACAGACTAGGCCCCAGACAGTAACATAAGCAAAGCTGTGTAAAAGTCATGAACAACACCAAAGAAAATGGAGATACAGTACTGTATATGTGCCCCCAGCCCTCCCGATAATGTCCACACTATTTCCCTTAAAAAATAGTGAATGCAAAACAGCAACTCCAGGCCACCCACAATCAAATTTTAAAATGTAAGAAAACGAGAAAAAGGTAAACCCTTAATCAAACAACAAACATCTACATTTCTTTACCTTACTTGATTTCACAAAAAATAATCCTTAAAATCTTAAGGTATTTATGATGCAGGAATTGCAAAGAGAAAAATCCTTTCTCATCAAAATGCAAATGAAAATTGACCAAGGGATGGACAAAGCACTTGGGGGAGCATTCTGGACAGGAAGAGGATGTTGGAGTCTCTGTGGCACATCCTTCCTGTTGTAGTCAAATTAAAGAAAATGTGTTTTCTGGTTTAAAAAAAACGACCTGAACTATCTGTTCGGTTAGACTATCTACTTGATAACCAACGTTTGAGTTGAATTTGCTGCTCGAGTTGAAAAATTCACTCTAAAAGCAGCCCTGCTGACTGCTCATGACTGCTTACATTAGAAAATGGTGCTGGAAGGCTTCCTAGTGACTGGAAATCACACTACAGGGTGCCAAAATCTCACTTGCACTTGCCAGCTCATGTGCTGGAGCCTCCTGTTGACCCTGTGGTCATAGCGTTGCTTAAACAGGGAAATTCCACTACATGGCGATTGCCAGAATTTAGCTGGATCTATCTCCATGTTAACAGAGAAAAGCAGAGTCACCAAACTCCTCCAATTCTGAAAGTGAACAGAAAAATCCACCCAGGCCTATAACCTGCCTCTGTATCACTCACTTCCCATGGAGATTTAGACTGAGACATCCCAACCACACCAGAGACATAATGACTTATGTAAGGATATCTTTTTTTGCCATCACTAGAAGCAGGTTCTGAGGTAGTATTTGGAGGAAAATCTTCAAAATGGTCTTACTATCTAGTCTGGTCTACTTCCCTCACTGAAGCTCTTCTATTCTTTGTCCCCCAAAAATTCAAGGAGTTAAGACCTTGCATAGACTACCCTGGATAGAAAAAACACACCATGTAGTACCGTTACCCGCTATCACTCATCAGAGACATTCTTGAGTCTATACAGGGTGCTAAATACTTCACTAAGGGCCTCTTGCATTAAAAATGCATTCTATAAAAGTGTTTGCACACCAACTTTAACCAAATACATTTTTGTTTTGCAAACTGACTTATGTACTAATGGGTTGGTTCACAAAATGCAGAATCGTAGTGACCCACTATTTGATCTATCTCATTATTGTTAATAAGGTAGGTTCCGAATTGTGACCAACTACGATTGGCTACAATCACTAAGATGGAAACCTGCTGGGGTCAGCAGACTACCATGGCTATGATTGTTTTTAAATAAAGCAATCTTCTTTTTTTGACTCAGCTTGTTTTCCTAAAACGAAAATGGGATGTGTTTATAAAAAATGTAAACTTTAACAAATTTTTTTAGACATACCATAGATAGTCGTCTCATGGACCAGTGCCTGGCCCTAAAAAACCTTTTTCTTAACATTCACTGAGAGGAAGGGGGCCCTTGTGGACCCATTCCCATTTGCAAATAGGTTGCCACGTCCTTTGATGAGAAGGTAAAATTTTAATGTTTTGCAACCAGATTTCGATCACAAAACATCAATGTATTCCATAAGGAATTGGTATTTGGAAGGGGTGCCTTTAATGCACCCCTTCCAAATACTGATTTGTAATTCTTTCCTAAACCCATTAAGGATTTGGAAAACCTTTTCTGAGTCATTAAATGGGCTTAGCTGATTTCAAAAAGAGTTTTGGCATTCACAAACCCACTGATTTACTAAATGAGATTATATGCAATGGCTAAAAGCCTTAGTCCACAAGTCCCTAAATTAGATCTCTGTAGAAGTTGCCATCTGCTCCAGATAAAGAAGGACAATGATTAGAGATGGCTTTTTGGTCAACCTTTTGACATTATGAGTACTTTGCCTTCAGAGATTTATCAACAGTACATTCTCTGAGTCCTGAACCAGTTTAAACCAGTCCTCCAGGGAGAGGGGCTACCACACCTAGTCATTGTTTGCAGATCTCTATTCCTTACAAGATTCACCAAATAGAAGATCAAGCCTCTCTGCGTCCTGCCCAAAAGGCTAAGTGACTCTGTTTCAACTCTTATAAGCACCAACAAAGGCTCATCTCAATCCTAATACCCAGGATGTCCACTATAATATTGCTCACCTTGTTCCAGAATTCACTGATTGAAGGGCAAGTAGCGAACAGGTGCTTGTCATTTGCATCAGGATGGCCACATCTTTTACATTTTGGAATTGGCACATGCACAAATTTATCTAATTTCTGAGGTGTCCAGTAAAGTCTATTCATGGTCTGAAAATTATTTTGCAATTGGCTGACTTTTCCATAGAATATAACAGTTTCAGAGAGATTTGCCATAAATGTGGGAGCTCGATTCTGGAATTACTCCCTCCACGTCCTGCACAGTGCCTCCAAAGTTCCATCCACAGCTTCTGAGAGCTTCAGATATAGCGATCTCCTTTCTTAAAGGCTGCATATCTTTTTTTTGTCCTCATTTTGTGATTTATATGTATAAGGTTTGACTCGGGAGCCCATTCCATCCAAACTTTTGTGCCTTCACAGCCCCTTATTGGTCTATCTGAGGAGGGGAGTTTCCCGTTTCTGTTGTTTTTTTTAGGTTTGGGTTCTCCTGTGACCTTTATCATACTCAATAATTCTGTTTTTGTGGGATGAGCTAGCCTTCCTGGCTACTCGACGGGAATTATTCCTGTCTGAATTATTGTCTCCGCTTTAATCATTGGACTTTGTATCTCATGACCACATTCTCTCGTTAAGTTTTCTATTCTTAAAAAAGATAATTTCCCAATTAATTTTTACTTACTTTCCCTTATTTATCATTTCTGTTGGTTTATATTACTACATTTAGTTAGTTTCCATGCTGTTCTCCATTTTATAAAAGTTTTCCAAGATTTCCCAAAATTTAAACTTTTTACTTGGTTTCCCTTGTCTATCATTTCTATTGGTTTTTATTACTGAGTTTAGCCAGTCCCCATGCTGTGGCGGTGTTGGTTTAATCCAATTTATGCATATTTGACTTCTAGCTAGAAATATCAGTACAAACAGTAGGTTTTCCTGGTTTTTTGTTAACTTACCCCGATCAATATTAATGTTGATCCCAAAGATAATAAGAATTATACTTACATCTACTTGTTTTCCCAGAACTAGTGTTATCATCTTACCAACTTCTTTCCAGAAAGTGTCGATAATGGGGCATTCTATGAACATATGTAGGTCATTTGCCCTTTCCAGTCCGCATTTTGGGCAAGTCTTTACGCTGGCTCCTTTGAATTTTGATAATTTTTTCGTGGTCCAATATGCCCTATGTATTGTAAAAAGATGATTTCTCTTCAGCGCAGCTGGTTTTATGTGAGACCAGCACTTTTCCAATGATTTTGTCCAAATGTTTTGTAGATCTAAGTCTGGTATGTCTTTCCTCCATACTGCCTCTGGGATTTATACATCTTCTTCTCCTGCTGTGATTAGAGCCCAATACCACCTAGATATTTCCTTTTTTATTGGGGAAGTTTTCAGCATTTCTTTCTCTATGTTTTCGTTTCCCTCTTTCTTATCTGTAAGCGATTTCGCCCAGCTTGTCATTTGATTGTATTTAAATTTGGACACTGATGCGTTTGTATTTGCAGCTAGTTGGTTCCAGGGGATTATGATGTTTCCTGTCATCAGTTGGCCCCATTTTACAATACCATTTTCCTTCAGAGGTAGGGTCAAAGAGTATTTTAAACATTCTGGAGTGCCTGGGGAATCCCAGATGGGGGCCTGTGAACTATAAAATGGTATGTTTAAAGTCCTTCTAAATTGATACCATAATTTTACTGCATTGATTAATATCTTTAGTTTTATCTTTTTAAAAAATGTTGGGTGTCCAAATTTGTATAGGAAGTGGTCAAGTCTGCCTTTCATATTTTGCAGATAATCAGGGTATAACTGGAAACACTTAAGAAGTGGTCTCATATTTTTAAATTGGAATGCCTTACAATATTCAATAAGATCAGGACTTGCGATTCCCCCTTCATTTTTTCCTCTCCTTAATTTTTTCCATGCTATTCTTGTTCCTTTGGATGACCATATGAAGCTTGTGATTTCTCCATGGATCTTCTTCAAGGCGTCTCTCTTGAATTCCAATGGAATAGTATTGAAGAGGTAGGTGAATTTGGGCACAATGGACGTTTTTATTATGTTTGATCTTCCCAGGAAACTAAGAGGAAGCCCATCCCATACTTTGAGTAGTTTCCTAGTTTCAATGGCGATTCTATTCAGGTTTATCTGGGGTATTTTTTCTATGTCTTTCACCAGTGTAATACCTAAGTATTTTATTTTATCTTTAGAGTATGGATTGTTGACAGGCGTGTTCCAGCTCATAGCCTTGGTTTTTTCTTGATTTGTCAGATATCCTGATACTCTTCCAAATTTGGCTTTTGTGGACTCTATTGCAGCAGAAGAGCTCTTATAGTCATTTGTAAAAATCATCAGATCATCGGCATATAATGCCACCTTTTTAGACCAATCCTGATGTTGGAAAGGGGTTATTGTGGAGTGATTTCTCAGAGAGGCTGCAAGGGCTTCAATATATAGATTGAAAAGTAGGGGTGACAGCGGGCACCCTTGCCTTGTCCCTCTTTGTATATCAATATTGCTTGTAAGGTTCCCGTTGACTAGTATCTTAGCCCTTGGTTTTTTATATATCTCTGCCACCATGTTGCCAAAAGTTTCCCCTAGATTATATTTACTAATGACTTTGTTTAGGAATGTCCAGTTGACCCTGTCAAAAGCTTTGGCAGCATCGAAGGTGATTATGGTTAGTGGGACTTTTTCTGAGATGGCTATATCAATTGCAGCAAAGAGTTCATGTGTGATTTCTTGTATTTGTCTTCCTTTTACGAAGCCTTTTTGATCAGGGTTTATCAATTTTGTCATTATCAAGGCTAGTCTCTTCGCCATGACCTGCATATATATTTTATAATCGCAGTTGAGTAGTGAGATGGGTCTATATGACTCACATAATGCTGGATTTTTTCCTGGTTTTAAGATTATGCTGATTGTTGCGTCGTTCCAGGAGGCTGGGATTTTATCACTTTTTTTGTAGATTAGATTTAGCAGCTCTGTTAACGGCGATGCCAAAGAGTCTCTCAGAATTAAATAGAGCTCGTTAGGTAAGGTATCTGGGCCAGCGGCTTTTCCTTTTTTCAGGTCTTTTATAATGGTTCTTACCTCTTCAATTGTGATATCAGCGTTTAGTTCTTCTTTTTCCAATTCCGTTAGTTGAGGAAGTGGTATGTGGTCTAGATACTTCTGGATCTGTTCCTCTGTGGGATTTATATCCTCCTTATATAAATTGGAGAAAAATTTCATGAATTCCTGCATTATTATGGAATCCTCAGTTTTATTTCGATTGTTTTGTTGAATGCAGATTATTTTGTTTCTAGTATGTTCTTTCTTCGTCTTCCAAGCCAGCAGTTTTCCGCATCCTTCTCCATATTCATGATTAGATAGTTTGCTGGCTTCCCATCTTGTCTTTACTTTATTTTCCAGAAGAACCACTAGTCTCTCCTTTAGTTGTATCCTTTCTTTCTCTAAAGATTCTTTCACATCTGGAGTATTCTCCGCCATTATCTGAAGATCAAGCGCTTTAATATCATTTTCCATACCTCCAATTTCTAATTTTGCACATCTGGCTCTGTAAGATCCCATGCTTAATAGCTTTCCCCTAATGACCGCTTTATATGTGTCCCAGGTGTTTTGTTTTGATGTGCCAATTTGGTTTTCCTCAAAGATATTGACTGTTGTTGACTCTAATTCTTCTGCTGCCTGGGGGTCTAGTAGTATTGTGCGGTCAACCGTCCATCTTGGTTGTAGATTGTTTTTCGTTGTTTGTATGGTTAGTTGGACTGCCGAATGGTCAGATAGATGTTCTGGTATATGTTCTATACTCTTGACATTATCTCGTAGACTTCCATTTATTAGGAAATAGTCAATTCTTGATCTGTGGCCAAGTTTTTTATTGTGGAAGGTATAAGGATATTTTTTCTCTCCTTTTTCTCTCCACATATCTAGCAAACCCAGGTCATTTTTATAATTACCTATCCATTCCCTCATTCTAGGTAGGTTTGATTGTTTTCCTGGGGGATATCTGTCTTGGCTTGGATCTATCAGAATATTATAGTCGCCGCCTAATATTATCGGAGCAGTTGTTGATAGCAATTCTGTATAGAGTTTTTGCAGGGGAGCTGGGTCGTCTACATTAGGACCGTAATATCCTGCCAAAGTGAAGGAGTTTTCATGTATTCTTACTTTAATAAAGGCCCATCTTCCTTTGTTGTCGACTGCTTTGTGCTCTATTTTGGCTTTAAGTGTTTTTTTAAGAATTATTATTATGCCTTTGATATTGCAATCCTGATTTGTGCAGACATAGGTATCAACCTAGTTAAGATTTTTCATTATTTGGTCCCATTCTGTACTAAGGAGGTGCGTCTCTTGTAATATGATTATTTCACTATCTACTTCCTTCAGGTATTCAAGAATCCTTTTCCTTCTGCTGGGTGTCCTAAGTCCATTAACATTCCAAGAGAGTACTCTGAATTGTTTAAAGGTTGTCGCCATTCCTATTAAGAGTATCTTGTTTTTTTTGTGTTTTATGGGTCCCGATATTTCCTTTTACTGTAAATACTGAGGACATTTTTTCTGTTTTTTTCCCTATTTTGCTCCCCACCCGTGCTCTCTTGGGTTGTTTTGGACATGTCCGAACGAATCCTGAAGGACCAATTGTCCTGATTCAAGGTGCCATATTTTAGACCTTCACTTAGTAGTCTTTCTTTCAGTGTATATGATTTAAAGTTTATCAGGATTTTCCTCGATGTCTTCCTATCTTTGTTTTTCCTGAAGGGGTCTCGGTGTATGTCGTCAGTAAGATTGACTTCCTTGGCCCATGAGAAATGTTTTTCAAAAGAGAGACAATACATTTTTTAATGTCCGTTCCCTCTAAGTTCTCCGGAACATTTAGGACCCTTAGGTTATTTCTTCTCGCCTGGTTTTCTAGTGATTCTAGCTTCTCACTCATGCTTCTTTCATTTTCTCTGAGCTTCCTTATTTCTTTCTGGTTTGTGTCAATTTTCTTACTGAGATCTTCCACCACTGATTCGACTACAGTCACTCTTTCTCCAAGAGCGTTAATTTTTTGGTCCAAAGTCTCACACACCTCTTGTATCTTGCTTTGATTAGCCTCTGAGACTGAGAATTTCTCTCTCATTTCCCCTTAGACTTTGTCCATGAATTTTTCCAAAAGCTTCTCTGTTCTACCATGGAGGGGGACTCTGTTGCTAATAAGTTTTCTGGATGCGGCATGCTAGTGCTAGGCCTGCTAGACATGTTAGTACCTCCCAATTCCTCCATTAGCGGGTCTTTGAGGATTATTGTTTCTTGTTTCTTTCCCTGAGGTTCTTTACCCCCTTTTGTTCCGTTGGTTGTTTCGGAGTTTACAGGGGGTGTGGTGGTTTTGTCTAGGCTTGTATTTGTGACTGGAGGGTCGATTTTGTCCTGTGGGTTAGGGTGATTAAGAAGATTTGGGAGCTTACCCCCTACTTGGGCTTGCTGTTGTATTTTAAAAAAGGATCTGAGAGAGGGAGTTATTTTGATTTTCTGCTCTGTCTGGTGTTTAGCTTTTACAATTTTGTCCTTTTTCTGCTGAAGTTTGGGGGTTTGCTTTCTTTTTGTGTTCTTAGGTATAACGGGTTGTTTAGTTGGGAGGACTTGCTTGGAGAATTGCCTATTCCTCAGACAGTAGCTGGACCTTCGCTTGCTCCCTGCTCCGTCTTCTATACCTTCTAGCGGGTTTCCTCTGCTCCTAGCTCCAGAGTCTGGTTTGGGTGACTTTTTTCTATTACATGAGCGCCTGGACTGTTTGTGTCAACTCCCACCTCAGGGTCCCTTTCTTTCTCCCTCTCTCCCTCTTTATTTCCTATGTTACCCCTAGTCTGCCTCTTTTGACCACAACCAACAAGTAAATCCAATACAGACACTCCCTCACCTGCAACTCCCCCCTGTACCTTGCTCATGGATTCCTGCTTTATCAAGATCCTGGTGGGCGGACTCCTCACGACCTTCCCCTCTACGAGCTTGCACTCCTCTCTGAAACGTGTGGTTTCTTCCTCCATTTTCGTCAGTTTCATCAGTTTCAATTTCGGCTCAGCAGCGCTTCCACTTTTTACCCGGAAATGTGCCTGCTGTAATGCTGAGGAGAACACTTCATCCGCGCTGCCACTGCCGCTTATGCCCCGGAAGAAGAAGGAGAGTCTGGCAATCATGCTCCGGCAGCCTTTGCTGGCGTCTGACGCCGCCGCCCATAGCCCGCTGTAAGCTGTGCGGGAAGCTTCAGACACTGCATCCACTCGGGGATCTCGCCAAAAACAATTTTCCCCAGAGAAGTCTTTCTGCGTTGTGGGTGATCAACCACGGTAGGTGAAAGTGTCTAATCTTTCATATTTTGTGTGCGGCGAGCGCGGAGCTCACAGCCGGAACCTCCTATCCGGCCGTCATCTTCCTCCCAAGGCTGCATATCTTGCAGGAGTGCTTCTACCTGCCAAACCCCAACAATCTCTGAACTAGTACTCAGATACCAAGAGGTGAGCTGTTGTATTTAAATGTAGACAAGGAGCCCCCCTCTCTTTGGCTTCAGTGCTTACCAGGGCAGAAGCCCTTGCACTGTGAATAGATCCCCCAACTGGTAATCCCGGCCTCCATTAGAGGGAGACTTAGCCTAACCAGCAAACATTCAGGGGTGCCCATAGAATACCAAACTGGGGAGAAATCAGAGTTTGACCTATGTCCAGATTCTTCTTGACCATGTACCAAAGGCGAAATGCAACTTTCAAAACTTTTAGCGTACTTTCTTAAAAAACTTGGGAGCCCTAACTTTAATTTAAAAGCTTGAAGATTCTAGCCTTGCCACAATTTCTGATAGAATATGACTTCATGTTGAACAGTCCAGTACCCAAGGAGCATCCTTCAGTTCTTAAATTGAACATCCATACAATAGAGATATATATCCGCTAATGCCAGGTCCCCATTTTTCAGACTCCTCCTTAACTTTTTCCAAGAGAGCCTAACTCCCCCTGAAGCTAGCAGTTTTCTCCTGTTCTTTTTCCAAAATCTTTTTTTAGGAAACATGAGAGGGATGCTGTTAAAGCAATAAGTCAACTTAGGTAAAAACGTCATTTTAATCAAGTTTGCCTGCCTATTGATCGACAATGTCAAGTTTCTTTGCTTTATAAGTAGCTTATCAATCTCCTTTTCTATCTGCCCTTGATAATTGTACTTTAACTGCCCTCAACGAATGGGAAATTGAGATGCCCAAATACCTGAACTCAGTCACCTCCGGATCCCAATTGGTAACATTATAGCACATAATCTCCGGCTTAGTTATATTCGTGGCATAACCTGACAATGCTCTAAAAATTTCCGCTATCTTTTCTACCCTGGGGATAGACTGAAAAGGGTCTAATGTATAATTATTAAATCGTCTGCATAGTGTTATCCTTTTGCTTAGTTGTTGTATGGAAAATAAAAATTATCTTACACGACCTCCCACAAATAAACCCATTAAACCCGGTTAAAGGCCTTGGCCACATCTATTGCGGCAACAGCCAAAGGAATCAAATGATCGATGGTCAGATCAATGTACCTGATTAATTGCTGTGTAAGATTGTGAAATTGATGCTTAGGAATAAATCCTTTCTGATTTGGGTGAATTAGTTGTGGAGCCAACTTTGCTAACATACCTGCTAAGATATGGGTGAAAACCTTATAATCAACATTCAAAAGAGAGACTGGCCAATAAGAGTCTACCTTCTTTGGGTCTTTAGCGGGCTTCAGAATCAGCATTAGCTTAGCTTCCCTCCTGGATTCCAGGAACTGGGCATTCTAAAAATATATAGAATTAAGCAATTTTCCCCAGAACTGAATCATCACCTTCTTTAGTATCTTATACAGCTCTGAGGGGATAACATAAGGCCCGCAGCTTTCCCATTCATAGCCTGACTCACAGGCTCCAAAACTTCAGCCTCCGTTATTTGTTCTTCAATAGACTCACTACATAGCTCTGTAAGCCCTAATATGATCCTATCCCGGAGCCACCCCTTATGCCTTTCAATTCTGGAGTAATATCCGCAGTATATAATGTGGAAAAGAGGGAGATCAGATGTTCCTGCATCTCCCCCGCATTTTAAGATATGTCCCCCTGGGAGTTGATGATTAACTCCTTGATATTATTCCTCAACAGCTCTGACGTAGATTTCCAAGCTAGGAGTGCTCCTGTTCTCTCCTCATATTCAAAGACCTTCCTACTATTGGCTAACCATCTATCCCTGCATTTATTTTCCATCTTGAAATTGAAATTTAGCTGGGCCTCCTCTAACCTCTTTCTTACTTGATTACTACCCTGAGGGAACTTTGTACCTGCTAGTCAGCCTCCAACATCCCAATTTCCTGCTCTAGGGCATTACATTTTGCTCTCTCTGCCCTAGTCTTGGCATACCTCGTGTTTTACAAAACTCCTCTTATAAATGCTTTTAATGTGTCCCACACGGTTGTGAGGCAAGTCGACTCTCTATTTTCAGTAAATAAATAATTGCAGCTCTTTTCCATGGTTGAGGTGACTTCAGCGTCAAAGAGAAAGGCACGATTGACCATCCATTTAGGATTCTACCTATGGGCAGGACATTGAAAACCATAGTTACATTAGAGTGATCAGAGATATGTCCTGGCCAATGATCAATTCTTTGAACCTTATCTGCTGTTGCTGATAGATCTATCTAGGGTAGGATCAAACAGAGTATTAAAATCCCACCCAACACTATCGTTAATGCAGCCTCCAACAAACTTCACTCCAGGGTTGCAAGATATGAGGGGTTGTCAGCATTCGGGCCACAAAAAACCCCACACACAAACTCATAGTTAGAACATCTTATACCCCCAAACCCATCTTTCCGAGCTATCTATTTTAGACAATAGCATCTCCATTCCTGCTCCTTTCCTCAAAAGAATAGCTTCCCTCTTAAAAAATTCCACCTGATCTGAAACTGCGTAGCTCTCAATACATCTACACTCTAAATAAAGTTATCTACTCTCTATTGTGTCTCCTGTAAAATTATATCTGAGCCCTGCTTTCTGAAAGATATCTAAATACCAATCTCTGCCTTCCCTTTGATCTAGGGCCATTAACATTCCAGGTCATAAAACATATCTCCTTATCCACCCTCATTATCGTTTAAGAAAACCCACCTGTATGTATAAGAGCAATTAAAACAGCTATCTGGCGATATTGAGGACTTATTATTTTTGCTTGCTTTCCCTGTGCCCCCCCC
This sequence comes from Lissotriton helveticus, assembly GCF_964261635.1. NCBI lineage: Eukaryota > Metazoa > Chordata > Amphibia > Caudata > Salamandridae > Lissotriton > Lissotriton helveticus. Next base: position 867,663,006 of record NC_136059.1, read on the forward strand.
CAGTGTCCTCTCCTAACCCCCGCCCTTGAGGAACTCTCCCTCTACTGTTTGGCATTTTGAATGCCATTGGGCTTAACCGGGGTAGGAGGATACCAAACACACAAAACACACATTGCGCAAGCATGAACCCAGGACATCTCCCAGCTCCCATCCTGTATCTTCACCACCCTCTACTGCTTATGTTGCCTGATCAGACCATTAAAAATTAAATAACGCGAGAGTAAGAGGATAAGAGCTGGGGCCGTCCTCCAAACATGATTCAGAACACAGAAATAAGGCACCCAACAGATTTAAGGAAGTCTCATTTGTGACTAGGAGAAAACACAACACTCATGTTGTTATACACATAACAAAACATTAAACATGCATGCTAGTATTAAGGTGCATATTCTGATACCACCTATCTTTTGTTCCTACTATTGATTTATATGTAATATTAAGCTAATGCTTCTTGGTTCATCCTGCGAAGAGTAAAGTCTGTAGTCACACTCTCGTCAAGAATTCACTCTGTCTCTCACCTACTTGGGAGCCGCCCAGGAACCGCATATTGCCAATATGCTTTTGTTAAGTGTGTAACAACAGGAGTGGAACCAGGTGTTGTAATGAATGAAGAAAATAATTACTACACTAGGTCCTGAAGAATAGCCAATAGGGGTAGACTAAAAACATCTCGACCACTAGTAGATAGGAACATTAATTCCCTTTTTCCTAATATTTACCCTGTTTTTTAACCATACCGATTAGGGGATCGGAATAAAATAATCATAACCCACTAGCCAGGTATTTTTAAAGATTCTCCCCCTTCCCGACTCCTCCCTCACAGACCACCTTGTCTCTCATAGTCATATAGGTGCATATGAATGAACAAACCATTTTGCAAGTCCTAAATAGAGGTTTTTAGTGAATCGGGACTTGCAAAATACAACGCATGTAGGAATTGCAATAATAATTGCGATTTCTTATTATTCCTTAATTACGAATCGCAAATTGTGATTCGCAATTAAGGAATACCTTCCCATTCATTCCTATGGGCCTCGAGGCCCATAGGAATGAATGGGATAGACATTTGCAATTTGCCAGTACCCATTAGGTACTCGCAAATTGTGAATGCAATTTCAAAGGTTCAAGGGTGTCAAAAGGACACCCTGTTGCACCTCTGAAATATGTATGTGGCACACATACATGCCCTAAGGGCATGTATGTGTGCCACATGCCACTTTGTAAATTGCAAAAAAGAGCATTTTTCAAAGAAATCGCAAATTTAACTTTAAGTTGGTGGTAATTTGCGATTTCTTAGGGCAAAATCGCACAACTTGGGTGCTTCCAGCATTGCATTTAAGGAATCGCATTTTGTGATTCCTTGAATGCATTTGCAAAATAGGGTGTCACGAGGCGCCAGCTGCCAACACGGTGAGGGAGGAAGAAGGTGATGATTTTCCACGCTATATCTCACCACTCCTTTCTTTACAGTCTGAAACACCCTCCGAGGTCCTCTGGCCCTTTAAGAATCTGAATGTGCAGCACCTTCCTGAGCTCTACACCCTATTGGCCCTGACGTTCAAGCCTCCAAGATCAAAACGAGGCCCGAGGAGGAAGGCGCTGCGCAAGCCGATCGTCAGGAAAAGAACCCGGAGCCGCCAGTCAGCCTTCCCGCTACAGTCCCTGGAGCCACAATGCACGTCGGGAGCAGGGCCGAGGACACGACCCTCGAGAGGGAACCAAGACCGCTCAAGAAGGCTCCGGACCTGACCGGCACTACAAAGAAGTGAGCCACGCTCCCGGAGGAGTGTGCCTGCAGCAGGTACATGCCCGTCTCAGTAGTGTATTCAGCAGAGGTCCTTCGGGCAGGAAGTCTGTTAAACTGGTGGAGGGAGGCTCATAAACACCACAAGACTCTCTAGTACCATTCTCTGTTACATGGGTGACGGATGGTGGTGTGCTTTACTCCATCACTGCAGTTCCCAGTTCTCCTTAGGTCCGTCAGGACTGTTATCCTAACAAAGGTCTTTTTTTATTTTTTATTTATTTTAATTGGTTTGCTGCTTGGGTCCCTCCTTACTTCCCGGTGATATTGAGTGGAACGACGAGACGACGAACAGACTGAATTGACTATTGACGGAAGTGGAATCACAATCTGGATCTTCATAAGACTGTACCCAACTACCTGCGAGAAAGAGAGTTCTATCAAAAGAAAACTGTGACTTACTGCTTAACCCTTATATGCAGCATTAATCAATAAATACCATTTGAACCATAGTCATCGTACTCCTGCTTCTTATTAGCCCACATAGGGATTCACAAATGTTGTGATTCCCTATATTGCGAGGGCCTTCCCAAAAGGCTTTTTCCCGTTCGCAAACGGGGCGATTCTGAGAATCGGCCCATTTGCAAACAGGAATTAGGCTTCACACATATGCCCCTAAAAGTGCTCATGCTTAAGCAGTAGGTCACAGCATGCCCGTTCCGCAGCAGAACAGGGAGGACCCTATGATGAAGCATGCAACCAAGCGGTAACCCTGGTGGGTAAGGGTTTCACACAAAACCTAGTGTTTTCTCCTAGGCACAAACTAGACTTTCCCTAAATCTGTTGGGTGCCTTTTTTCTGTGTTATGACTGATCCAACCATCCACCTCTTTAGGAGAACAATAATTATACATCTGGTTGTTCCACATAATGAGCTGCTTTGCTGGGAATTTTCTCTGTGTTTTAGCCCCCAATTTATGGAGCTCTTCCAACCTTTTACCAAGCTCCCACTGTGCTGATCGGTGACCTTACAGACATCTGACCTGATAGTGAAAGAGTGATCGTTAGCAGTGCTATATCCGCGTCTCAAAGCTGGTCTCCTTGACCATATAAGTTAGGAAGCTCACTAGAATCTTTCTAGGTTTCTGACAATTCGGGTTCCATTTTAAACGGTTCCCTGTGTACTCTTTGGATCGCAAGCTCTAGATCAGGCGTCTCCAACCAGTAGCTCGTGAGCTACTGGTAGCTCACCAGCACCCTCAAAGTAGCTCTCAGAGGTGAAGCCAAACCAATCTGATATAAGGGATTCTGTGTATATTAAAGAAGGCAGCACTGCTCATTTCATTACGCGTAAGAGTTACAGAAAGCCAAAACAATGGCAGGACCTCTTAATAACACTCAAACACACACTCTGTTGGCCTATCAATCAATTAATCAGGAATTTATAGAGTGCACTACTCACCTGTGAAGGTCTCAATCAAAGCGATGGGCGGGGGAGCATTTAGGCAGCTCTGGTCAATCGAGAAGCCAGGTCTTGAGGCTCTTAATGAATGCTTTCAGTGTGGGGCTTCGTCTGATGCTGAGGAGGAGTTTGTTCCAGGCATTGGCTGTGATGTAGGAGAAGGATCTTCCTCCTGTTCTGGCTCTGTGGATGCGGTGATTTCGGCCAAGGCCTGGTCAGCAGAGCGGAGGTTTCTCTTGGAGGCGTAGAAGAAGATTCTTTTGTTGAGGTATTGGGGTCTGGTGTTGTGGAGGGCTTTGTAGGTGTGTGTGAGCAGCTTGAAGGTCACTCTTTTTTTCAAAGGGGAGGCAGTGGACGTCATCGTAGGTGCTGGGTGATGTGGTCTTGTCGTGGGATGCTGAGGACGAGTCTGGCTGCTGCGTTCTGGACGGTCTGGAGTTTGTGGAGCAGAGATTGGTTGATTCCGGCATAGAGGGCATTCCGGTAGTCCAGCCTGCTGGTGATGAGTGCGTGGGTGACGGTCTTCCTGGATTTGGGGGAGGATCCGTTTAAAGGTCTTGCGAAGTATGCAGAGGGTGTTGAAGCATGTGTAGGCTATGGTGTTGCCCTATGGCTCTGTCACATGAACCATCTTTATCCACTTCAAATCTACCTAAGAAGGAGATTGGCCATGTTATATGCCCTGCTCTGGATGACATCAAAGAATAGCGGCAGCAGTAACCAGGGCTGACCAACCAAAGTGTATGACTGCAAGAACTAGAGTGAAAATGTGTTAGTTGGGAGCATGATCAACCAAAGAGGTGAAGGAAGAGAGGATGCATCCAGGGCAGAGAAAATTAGAAGCATCATATTAGTTTTTGTGTGGGTGTGTGACATTGTGTCCTTCCCTAATAAACAGTGTTAGTTCCTTAAAGCTACTCATAGTGTCAAGGGCTGCCAAATATGTATTCTGGTCCCCAGCATAAGAGTATTATCTCTGATGCAATTGTGCCCGTTCATGGTATAATTGTGCCGTTGCCATAATATTACATCCTTGACTATTTTGGGCATACAAGTCTAGTAATTACATACTTGCTGCCATCACCGACATAGTAAGAGCATGACAGGCTTGCTTTTAGCCATTCCTGACAGAGTGGCAACCGCTTCTCCCATAATAATGCCTATAACTGATATATGTTGAGCATCCAGCTGTGGCACAGTGGTAGCCTTGGTTTAATGGTGGACATTATTAGCATTACAGATGCATTAATAGTGTTATGGTGAGCAAGCATGGCCTATGATTCAAATTCCTGGGTATTTGAAGCAGAATTTGTCCATCCCTGGCATTTTTACATGGTGGTACTCAATGAAAACGAAAAGCTGATGTTTAGGGACTGTGTATTTTCTAACAATAAAAACTGATTTGATTTTTGAAGAAAAAAGTTATGTTTTTTCTGAAAAGGTTTTTCTTTTGAAAAATTGAGTTTGATTGCTGGAAAGTGGAAAGTGGTTTTGATAAAAAAAATGTATTTTTAAAAACTAATATGCTAATGAAGACAAAATATTACAAATCTAAAACACTTTTAAAGTTGTTAGCTGCATGATTATTCAATTTGAGTTGGGGAGACTCACTGCTGTGGTAGCACCCTTTGTGGCACACAGCATGTGATGATTTGAATTGTACTTGATTACAAGCATTCAATATTGATAAATGTTTTCCTAGCATTCTGCTGATAACTTCATCTGGAATGTTTGGGTGGTGACTACTGATAAATCTTTCTTAGGGTGGTCATAGTGTAGTGTTAATACATATCATCAGCATTTTACAGTGATAAAATATGATAGTAGCTCGGCAGGACTTTCCTTGAGCAGAATTAGCTCTCACTACAGAAAAGGTTGTAGACCCCTGCTCTAGATGAATGTCTGAGCTGTCCTTGAGAACTGCGTCTCACAGTAATGCTACCACAAAAGACTTCAAATCATCCCCTTCCTCCATTTTTGAGACATTCAGAATCCGGAGGTTATTCCTCCTTGAATGGTTCTCAATCCTCTCTAGATCCTCCCTCAGGCCTTCATTTTGTTTAGCCAACAGCGAGATTTTGCTTGCTTTTTTCTCTACATCTTGCTTAATCAATGCCTCTTCTTCCTCCAGCACTTTAGTTTGTGTGGCCACTTCATCAACGTTTTGGTTCAAGACCAGGCAGGAGGCTTGTACCCCAGTGATTGGCCTCAGAAACCTCAAATCTGTTTTTAGTCTTGGTTCTTAGACTCAGTAGTATGGTGGATAGTGACTCTTTCTTCTGCATTCCTGCTACCTCAGCCCTAACCTCCCTGCCAATCACGCCCAAAGACTCCTGGATGTTAGCTTTATCAATTTCTAATGGGGATCTGGCAGATAACTAAGTGCCTCCATTCTTACCCAGCCCTTCATATATATTAGTAGCGTCCATATTATTTGGATCTGCTCCTTATGTGTTTTGGTTTTGGGCTGATGTAGCCATCACTCTGAAATAATAATTAAAAAATGCAGTCACTCTTATCTGGGTGGCAGAAATGTTCCTTCCCCTAGCACCTGGTGACTTATTAGCTGTTAAGGAGATTTTCTGAGATTTGATTTTGATTTTGAGGCTCCCAAAGCCCCTCATACATACTACAATGGGGTTTAGCGCTAATTCCAGGGACTACCACCAAGGGATCCACATCTGGACTCACCCTTGAACTACTAACCATATGATCATGAAGCGCCTATCTTTATTTTCCTCCTGGTCTGTGCCGACTCTACCTTTTCTTTGCCACTTTCTCCCAGCAAGCAGAGGGCGATCAGTGCTGGGAATCGCTGCCTCATTCTTTTCCCAGACCTCCACGGCTATTTGGGTTGTCTGTCTTGCCTGCCCTACAGGACTCATGCTGACTCCTCCCCTCGGGACCCGGGGGAGAGTCGCTTTACACTGCTGAAGCTCCCTTGCGGCAAGCTCCAAGCAGGGAATTGCAGTACTCGTTGTTCCACAAAGAGGCTCCCCCAGCATCGGGAGAAATCAAAAACTGCCCAAGCAGTTCGACTGCATCTCCACCATCAGCGGAGATCCGATGCTAGATATGTGGCCAATATACAACACACCCTGACAGGTAGGGCGGTTCTTTTTTACTTCAAAGTCACATCAACACATCACTGCATGTAACACTAGATGGGAGCCATGGTGCCCACACCGCCATGCGCTCGCCCCGCTTGCCAATTACACACTTACACTTCCCAAAGAAACTCAGGAGGCATATTTGTGGGAAAGAACTGCTGCAGGTTTATTTCATAAAACACAGGTATGACGTTATGGTGGGTCATCTTACAGGCGATCCAAAGCAGGCAGCCCCTCGCTGACCCGCATGCCTAAGGGGCCATCTTGCACGGCGAGACGATGCTCTGACGGTGCAGCACATTACCATTTCGTTATACTCCCGCCCCCCCTGTTAGGGCGGAGCGGTGGGGCACACCCCCGGTCGGTTCAGGCCCCCCGACCGCCCGAAGGACTAACGGGGCGCCGTCGCGGTTTCCCGGAACCTCCTTCGGCTCCAGGTCCTTGGCTCAGGCACCCTTACTGTGCCAGACAGAGGTACCCTTACTGTACCCTTCTGCCGCAGAGGTACCCTTACTGTCCATCTGCTTCCAGATCGCCCTGTACTCCGCCACAGCTCTGGAGGAGGCCCCCGTCGATGACAGAGCCCCCCACCCACCTAGCTACTTTCGGTCGCTGTTTAGTGCACCTTTATCATAGTACCCTTCCATTTTCTCTTCGTACTGGTACCTGCCCAATGAAACACAGGCCTCTCTTCCCGTGAACTTCTGCATGGATCTGACGACCCTCTTGCGGGAATGTTTTACCGCTACCGGTGATCTGGCCCTGCGAGGAACCTCAGACCACAGGAGCTCGCCCGCTCCCCACCCGTTCCCAGATGAAAGGTGGGGGTATTGTGTGGGGGCCCCCCGTACGCAGGGTGCTGTTCTAGTTTGAGCCTCAAATTGCTTTATTACGTAATGGATACCACGGTTATTGCATGGTAACGCCCCATCTGAAACGGCATGCACTTGATTATGCTACAAGGGCAGGTCTCACTCTCACAGGACTAGTTACCAACAACATGGATCTTGCGACCTTAGGACCTGAATAACCCCTAATTCACTGACTCGGGCGCCCGCTTAATAGTGTACCTGGCCCATGGCCCTCCACCTCCTGTGAACCCTGCAGTTTGAATTAAGCTGTTTGGCACTACCTGTTAATATCTACAAGAGGAGCCACACATCCTCGCTTGGTCCATGCTTCTCTGTTGCATAACCTGGATCGGCTACCATAAAGCTTCCTTGCCTGGCCGACCCCGCCTCCCCAGCGTGACCAGATCATTCCCTCCCAGGTGAAATAGGGGGATATTGGGAGGACCACCCCTCCACTCCCAATCTAGACAAGTGTACCCTGTCTTTGTCGTAGTACCCTTCAGTTCTCTCTTGTATTGGTACTCGCCTAATGAAACCCAGGCCTCTCTTCCCATGTACTTCTGCATGGATCTGTTGACCATCCCGCGGAATGTTCTACAGCTACCGGTGATCTAGCCCTGCGAGTGCCACCCTCAGACCACAGGAGCTCGCCTGCTCCTAACCTGTTGCCCATCGCTACCAAGGCCTCCTGCATGATACCCTTCAGCTTTTCTTGTAGGAGTGCATGTCTAAGGACACCCAGGCCTCTCTTTTCCATAAACTTCTGCATGGATCTGTTGACCCTCCTGCGGGACCGCTCTGTCGCGACCCAGCGAGGGACACAATTTCTGACCAAAGCAGCTCAGTGGCTCCCACTTGCTGCTTACTGCCATCAATGGACTTCCGGTTACCACCTTCTACGCACGTGTCTTATCTTTTCTTGGGTCTCCCTTTAAATTAAAATCATAGCCTACTCTATGCCCTAATTATTCTTCTTTCAAGATATCTTATCTAAAATTATTCTGCAATAGCTTCCAAAGTTACTATGCAAATGGCTCAAACCTGTAAGCCAGGGTCATTTCCCAGACACCTCTTTGGTCATTTTAAGATGCTGCCCGGGTCTAATCTAAAGTGGCATGGTGGTCAGAAAGCCTATAGCTTGGACTACTACCCCGAGCGACTGCCAGTGGTTAGTCAAATTGCTAGCATTCCTCCTATCACCTTTGCATGTTTGGGTAACTCTTAACCTGCACTCCCTTCGCCTGCCCCCAAAATAATAGGGGTACTGTCAACTCTAGGGGTTATAAGTATTTACGGTTACCCAAGTTCGAAATTTAACACTCAGACATTCGCTTTCTGGCTCTTCTCCAGAAGTTATTTCTCTGCTTGCCTGAAGTCTGATTACTTAACTCTTCCTCGCTCAGTAAACTTGAGAGGAGGTTACTTCAACTTATCATATTTTTTCACCTTTCCTTGTTTCGCTTAATATGCAATATTTGATGCCAATGGAACCAGCGATATTTGTCCCAGGAAGCAAAAGTGATGGGAATGTGAAAGTTATCCTGTAGTCAGAATAGTTTTCTTGCTGTGTGAGCACAGCATCAGTAGTAATTATGACAATGGATTTACAGTCAAATTGTCCTTCCAGTTTCATGTTGTAAATATGGCATAATTGCTAGAGGCCTTTCCAAGTTTTGAAGCAACCAATGTTAATAACATATCGTTGTTCAATGCCATCCCTCCAAGTCAGTTAGAGAAGTGGGCATTTTAGTCTAGTGAATTAGCATATTAGGGTCACAAGATTACGTGAAACAGTATTTTTTCTTTATTGATAACTTATTAGAGGCCATGCATAGAGTGAGTGTGCCAAGGAACAAGATCAGTTATGGTAATCCTTAGAGTTGTGCAAACTTTACCCACCTTGAGTGCACACAGTTACTGGAACAGCTGCACATCCAAGCATTATTCTTGGGAATGGAGCTACATCTTAATGTGACAAGGAAGATGTTGTTAGTCAAATTAAATCAGGTGAAGAGGTTACTATAGCCTTCGCCTTGCAAACTCAATCCCAACCTGAACTGAATTACTTTCCATTGAGAGAGATGTCCTGGCCTGCGCTTTGGAGTGTGTATGTCCTGCAGGATATTCGTGAATTGCAATGTTTATGTATATAATGGCAAATTGGCCCTGTGCATGGCCCACTGGGTTGGTTGTATACCCTTTGCGCCATGCAGTGTTCCACATGTCACTAGCGACTTACACTTAGTGCCCGAGTTGAGCTTCGTGGATGGATTACCCCTTCCCAAATATGACACACATAAATTCGCTCCTATTACCAACGTATTATATCCTAGATGACTTACAATAAGGTGTATTGGATGTTCGTCACTTTTGTTACAAAGTAACCTGACTGATTCTACCTCAGGCACTTCCAGCCATCTGAGGTTTGTAAATTACCAACTGCGACATCAGGCCATACTTACCGCACTTAAATTCGGCAGGGGTGAAACATGGGGCACTCTCTAAAAACAAATCAAATTGTGATTATCATTGGATAGTAATATGTGTCATTATTACGTCTTGCCTGCAGCGTCTTGGTCAGGGACAATAGACCCGCCATACTCATTTAACTACTGCAATATACCTCGAGAGCACTTCACGGTTATGTCTGTGGATGGGGATTGAATGAGTTGCCATGGCCAGGAGGATGAAAACTCAGATAATCTTACAAAATGGTGGGATTCGCAGAATCCTAATCGTATGAATCTGATACATTCTCACGGGTGGGAGGGGCTCAAGGAATTAAACTTAGTTAACAACTGCCTACTTGATTAAATGCCACCCCCTTAATTGTCTAGATCTGGTCCACCAAGCGGAACGGTCTAATGGTTTTATTTTTATTAGAGGCTCCCAATGCCGGTGAATTTCCTTTGTGGATCAATTTGAGCAGGGGCGCAGTGCTAACATTTTCTGAGTCTCCTTTTCATCAAGGACATTCTCAGATTTACAAGATTCCAAGTGGAAAACCCATAAAGCGCCTGTCCACGATCACCAGTGACAATCATTCCAGAGATTGTTTACACGGAGCAGCTCCAAACTCTCTTTTAACAATGAGAGTAGCACTCTTCGATATGCCAATTGTTATAATTCCCTGACCCATGAATAACTGTAACCTATATTTCGTGGGGGAAAAGCGATGATTAAAACCAAATTAATAATAACCTCCCCCATCCCTAATACACTAGCTATCAAATCGGTAGCACAGAAAGGTTGCATGGTCTGGCTTCTGTTTCTTTTGCTATTAACGATCACCTCGTTTGTGTCGATGATCCCCGACTACCGGTTACGCGAGAAACTCTTGTTTTCTTTTTTGACCAACCTCCGTGAAAAACCGTGATCGCCTGATCCGAATGTTGTTATATTTCGGGAAGCAGCACTCAACGTGCTACGACATCAACTTGGAGAGCAGTTACTAAGGACCATAAAGCCTGGCTACATGGGACTTTTGACATGTTAGGCTGCAGCATTGTGCATTAGTCTATGAAATAGCGTGAACTTTTACCCGCAGGTGTCAGAGCGCTTCACAATAGGACCCGTTATATTACAAAAGGACGTGCTTAGTTCCAGTTCCAAATGAAAGTTAAATAGGCTGGTAGCAGGCTGTGTTATAACATAAGGCGCATGCTCAGCTTCGGGCGTCTTGGCGTTAACTTAAATAACAGACGTTTGCAATTACCCTACTCAATGCACTATGTTTGTCCGACCATTGACGGATAAATGGAAAAGTGGACCCACTAGGCTTCGAGCCTGTCACCATGAGCCTACTTCGAATCTTTACTCGGCTTATTTCCCCTCCTCAAAGCGGGACCTGTTCTTCTATCCCTTCCCGTTTTATTTAACAGGTCGAAATTTGTCCTAAAAGATATTGTTCTGATACAATTTACAGGTATACATCAAAAGGAGCTCTAAGCCCAGGATTCTCAATTTTATTAATATTATTGTGCACCACCACAGAGCCCTACTAAAACCATTGAGGATTCCCGTACCTTACAGAATTCCACACATGTTAGGCCGCCGATACTGGCTGTAAAAGAGCCGCTCTCAGCGTGCTCATGGCGCTCGGGCAACATTCCATCCAGTCCCCGTTTCGCGCGCGTAGTCGGAGCCCCAGAACTACAAATCCCCGAATGCACAACACAATGGAGGGAGAAACCCGTATCGAAGGGAAAGCCGGCCGAATATGGCGCCAACCCAGCCCCATCGCTAACTGCGCGTTATGCAAAGGACTGGTAATGCCGCATGGCCGATAATGGCGGTCGGATCTGGCACCAACCAAGAGTGCACAAAATTGGGCTGCCTGACACTGTTAAAGCCGCCTCGCGGTCATCGCTGTCGAGCGCTCCATCAAATTACCATCATAACCTTCGGAGATAGGTCACCGTGATAAACCATCTGTTGTCTAAAGAGTTAACAAAGGACCGGCAATGCCGCATGGCCGGTAATGGCGGCCGGATATGGCGCCAACTAAGGGTGAACTAAGTGGGCTGCATGACGCTGTTAAAGCCGCCTTGCAGTCCTCGCTGTCGAGCGCTCCCTCTAGATTACCAATCGGCACGTTTGGAGATCGGTCACAGCGCAGGGACATCTTTTTACACTTTGTCTTCCTCCCACCGGAGGAAAACAAATTATGTACAACATATGCAACGCTACACTCAGCTGGATTTCTCCGTTAATGCATAAAGTAGATAGGGCAAACCCCAGAAACGGAGAGCAACCTCTGCTCACTGTTCCCGTCCTGTTAGGCCAGCTGTTCATGCGTTAAGACAAGATTCTTCTGAATACCCGATTCTCTAACTACCCGCGATCTGAAAACAAAATATGTACAACATATGCAACGCTACACTCAGCTGATATCTACTCAAGGGTACGAACAGCTTTAAAGGCAAGCCTGCCTTACTCGTCGCATCCCAGCTCTGCTTTAAAAGTGGTATTCGTTACTGGTTTCCCTTAGGTTCACCAAACAAGCGGCTCTTTCTAATTAAACCACTGCCCTGCAGAACAGTGCAGCACATTCCCTATTTATTATGCAAGCACACCACAAAAGGCACATTCTTAAGATTAAGTGCTGGGGCCTTCTCATGCACAGGCAAGCTGACTCGGGCACAGCCGAGCAACTTTTTATGCATTCACTGTGTATACTGTGCATACATAGAACTCGGGATTTCTCCGTTAATGCATAAAGTGGATAGGGCAAACCCCAGAAACGGTGAGCAACCTCTGCTCACTGTTCCCGTCCTGTTAGGACAGCTGTTCATGCGTTAAGACAAGATTCTCCCGAATACCCGATTCTCTAACTACCCGCGATCTTAAGATTCTCCCGCATACCCGATTCTCTAACTAAACGCGATCAGCCACCACTAACCCCCCGTGGCCGATACCACAGGGCCCCATACGACCTGGTCATGCCCAGGGACGGGGACGGGGGAGGCAAGTCGGAAGCAACATACCTCAATAGAGTGATCCGACGAACAGCGCAGAGCCGAGGGAGAATCCCGGCGGGAGAGAGAGGCTGAGCACTGGCATTGCAGTGCTAAATACCGATATGAGCTTTGCTCGCCCGTCGTGTGGGACTAAGGCGCTGTCCCGCCCATGCTCCCCTGCGGGTCGCACGGTCACCGGCAAAAGCACGATTTCCCTGTGCTGCATGCATACCTTCCCTTGGACGCTCTCAGCCGACTAGTGCATGGCCGCCATGTTCCTCTGGAAATATGTATTGTACTGCTACTACTTCATTACTCATAGCATATCATTCATCAATTTCTTTGCAGTTGGGTATTGGGAAATGAAATCCTCGTTTGGCTTCATCTTTTAAGGGGTGACTTTTGCAGGAAACCAGCAATAATGGATGATGGGAGATCAAGTGATGTAATTTCCTGTTCTGATAGGTGATAGGAAATGATCTCCTTGTGTGTTTAGTGGGGTATTGGCCCTTTGAGACAGAGGTTTATTCAAGGAGAAAGCTGTATTGAGAAGAGGCTTGGCCTACCAGTACAGGATATGTATGGTGCTGGACTGAAGTCATCTGGCTCAGCTTTGTTCAGGCAAAAAGTTGAATGTAGAAGAGGCTCGGCCTAGTGATAGGTAGGCAGTTTGTCTCGAGGGGTATTTGTCTATTGATGATGCACTTTGTTTTGTTAGCACCTTTATGTAAAACAGAGTTGGCCTACCAGAATATGATATTTGTGGTGGTGGACTGGAGTCTTCAGGCTTAGCTTTGTTCAGAGAGAAATGTGTGTGTAGAGGAGGCTCACCTAGTAATAGGTAAGGTGTCTATTGGGGGACTGCTCTATTAATGCACAGCTTTGCCCTGGTTGTATACTGTATGTTAATTGATCATTTATTGCATAGAAATATTAAAATATCCATTAATATAACCAACCACAGCTAAAAACACATGAGTTAAAAAATAACCTACTCTATAAAAGTTTCATAAAATGTTTTCAATAATTTGCGTTTTCTTAAGGTGGCAGTAAGTATGGTCTAAAAATGTGGTCAATTGTCCAATAAATTGACAATGTTTTGCAGAAAAACTGTAAGCAATAGCCTCTCTAGTAGCTCTGTAGTTACAAGTGACAAATGCAGACTTCACGTATATTTCCTTAAGCCAAATAAATCAGGAAACAGACAGTTCATTGGTTCAATAGATTCCTCACTATTGCCACATAAACAGAAGTTATTTGAGGACAAACAGTTCAAATTCCAAGAGCCTTCAAATTGACCTAATGGTATTAGAATAAAACTGAATGTTAAATACTTACCGTTACATTAGGGTTCCAGATATTGTAAAGGTATGCCTATTTTATGCAGGAATATGACAATACGGTATAATGTGCATTTCTGTATTTCTCTATGGTTATCAGGTAAGCTGCTATAGAATTCTTCGTCATAGTTTGTTTTATTAAACCCTTACGTTCGGAGCGAGGCAATTTTTATACGGTCTCTAAATAAAGACAATTTATTTTTAGAAATTGCTGTTAACTGCTGCAAGACTCAAGTCAGAGGTGCGATTATGCGTGAATGTCAGTTCCTCATGCATACAATCTTTTGAAAAAGTCTTCATCAGCCATCATACAGTCACAGATGTAATTTAACATTACAGAAAAATATCTTGAAGTTAGCGATAATTAGTTCAAATCTTAATTTGCTGTGCAAAGTGGATGAGCGGAGATTAAATTAGAATCTGATTTCTCTTAGAAATATTTTGTTCAAATAATGTATTATCTTTGCCTGGGACACTATTGATCCGTATTATAATGAGGGTCCTAATTTAGATTCTATTCCCTTCAAGAGTTGACAAATTGCTTGTCCCCCCCCAATTTGCTCAAAGTTCATATCCATAATGACTAAATGATGGATGTGATGGATGTAATACACTCATATTTCTGTATGTTGTGTTTATCAATAGCAATTAGAATCGGTAGCATTAAAAGACAATAAAATGTAAACATGTTAGCTTATACTTGTTCATCTGAAGTACTATGCAGTGTTTTCAATATGCAACCACTTACATAAGTACAGAAAATACTTATCTATACTGAACTATGGTTTCACCCTGTATTAATGAAGAGCAGAAAACATTTCAGTCCACAATCAACATATTGTACACTGTAAAAAATGAATGTACACATTAGAAAAAGAATAAAAAGAATGTATACTCAGAACAGACCTGTAAAATAACCTGTTTATTCAATGCAGTTGAATGAAGAGATGTGTACCACATCTAAATTAGCAAACTTCCAGAAACCAGAAGCAAAATATAATTTACCTCCTGTACTTCCTCCCCAATCAAAGATAAACTCAAGAAGGAACGGTTATATGCGGAGTGTATGTAGGGTCGAACCCCTCACCCAATCACACATGAGCATTTTTTAACATGTGTACTGACAACAGTTGTTACTGGATTATTGGATTAACTTAATGTAACCTCTCTTTACATGTTGAGCAGGATTCACGGATCCACCTTGAATTCTCAACTTGCAAGCTTCATTGTGTGAAGTTTATGTATTGCAATCCGCAGAACCATCGTGGCACTCAGCGAGGACCCCTGTGTAGCTCCACGAAGTATCTGAAAACCCTCAAAACACTCAAAGCTGAAGACTAAGAGACAGTGAGAGGGAGGATACTTTTATCTATTCCTGTTCCTTCCACTTAAAAATTAATTACCCAGCATAGTGTGTAAACCCAATTTCTCAATTAATTTGCATTATCAATGAGCAATCTCCATTACACCTTTCCCCGGTAGACATTTCTACAAGCTCAGTTTCCATGGCAGCCGATTTGAAATCCCTTACAATCCAACTATAGGTCAAATGCTCATGCAGTTTTGTCAGCTCTGCAGGTAAGATTAAGAATCTGATTGGAAATTACCTTTATGAGAAATTGGGTTTTTGGTATACTGGGGTGTGGGCCTGGTCAAGTAGCAACAACAGTCCTAGTCAAGGTGAGGCACAAGCCAGCCCTAAATTAACCTGTACTCAAACCTCTGGTGGCTTGGCACGGAGCCGTCAGGTGTAACATAGAGGCAATGTGTAAAAGTATTTGTGCTTCAAACAGCTATACAGTGAAAACACCACACAAAAAGGATCTAACACAAAGTTAGAAAATAGAACTTTCTTTAATAAATATAACAAGGCTGGAATGACAAACATCCAATCAGTAGAACTGTAGATTAGCAATGTTAAATATTTTAGTGAAAATAGTGCCAAAAAGCACAAAGGGGAAGTTATGTTTATCTGGATGCGCCATACTAGGACAAAATCCCAAGTTCAGGCTGACTGTGATGGAGCGTGGCCTGGATACAGGGGCCAAGTTAGGGCAGCTGAACAAAGAACCTTTTACCCTGGTTTGCAGAGGGTTGCAATGATCTATGTCGAAGAGGTGTTGTGCAGCTGAAGTGATGCGTCAGTTCCGAGATGCAGGGAGGCTGCAATGGGAGGGCTGGCATCGTTATGGAGGATCCTGTTGCTGGGGCTTGCAAAGCAAAGTACGGTGTCAAGGATGCAGCACACAGTTGTGGTGATGCGCTGGTTCCGAAGAATCCTAGGCTGCACTGCAGAGGCCGATGTCATCATCGAAACTGCCAGGAATGTGAGGGCTTGCAGTAAGGATGTGTCTCACAGTGGTGGTTACAAAGAGCTGTGATGGCGATGTGGGTCTTTGCGATGGGTCAAATCCACAGAGCAGCGTTGAGGCGTCAGTTCTGCATGGGTTTGTGCTGAGCAGCAGAGTAGATATGTAAGTTCGACTGCATCCACAGAGGCTGGCAGAGCATCCTAATCCAACTTCAAAGAGTCCAAAATGGGGTGGCAACCAGGTGGCAGGGTAGATTCAGAGTTGGAGATGAGTAAGTCCAGGAGCAGGTGCAAGGTTGTTGAAAGCCTGTTGTGTCCCCAAGGCTTCAGATCAAAAGGCCAGCCAGTTAGCCCTTGGAGTCACTCTGGGTTATGGATTTAACAGATGCAGGTCCAGTCTTTCTCATCCATGCAAAGGGCAGCATATCGGCACAGCAGGGCAGCAGTCCTTTCAGCAGAACAACAGTCCTTCTACCTGCAGAGGATCCACAGGTCCAGAAGTGATGTCTGAGGTCTAGTATTTATACACAGTTGTGCCTTTGAAGTGCACAGCTGCTCTGCCTTCTTGGCCATGGGTCTAGACTAACTACTGGTGGTGGACAGCCCTTTAGTGGAGACAAGACACAGCCTATTCAAGTGTATGTGGGGCAGCATTCAGCCTTTCCCTCCTTCCCTCCCATCCTGCTAGTGATGGCCCACCCAGTCACACCTTAGCTCTCATTGTCGTGGGTATCTAGGAGGAATATGCACGATCCAAATGTCACCCACACCCAGTCCTGTGACCATGAGACAGGTTGTAGACACCAAATTCCTAAGACAGGAAAATATCATGACCAGGAGACTTATTCCCAGTTGCAAATTATACTTATAAAATGTAATAAGGTAACTTCAATGTGTTGTACAGGAGAGGCCTTGTAGAAGTAAAATATGAATTCAAGAGTTTTTCACTGCCAGGTCATATAAAACTTAAAAGCATATTTCCTACCTTTTAAGTAAAATGCACCCTGCCATCTGGGCTGTCCAGGCTCCAACCTAGGGGTCACTTATATGTATTAAAATGG
Source organism: Lissotriton helveticus (assembly GCF_964261635.1). Classification (NCBI taxonomy): domain Eukaryota; kingdom Metazoa; phylum Chordata; class Amphibia; order Caudata; family Salamandridae; genus Lissotriton; species Lissotriton helveticus. The sequence continues at coordinate 867,680,343 of NC_136059.1, forward strand.
AAAGTGTATGCCAGGCAAACATTTATTTTCCCAATTAAAAATGGCAGTTTCAAACTGCATTCACACATGCAGCTATCTCACGCCTGAGACATGTTTAAGGTGCTACTTAAGTCAATGAAATGAAATAAAATTTGTAAAGCGCGATGGCTACCCTGAGGCCTCCCAGCGCTATGGACGGCGACAACCAGTTGTCAAGAAGAGATTAAATGCAGTTCATAAAAAACATGTTTTCAAAAGTCTATGAAAAGCCAACAAATTGGACTCCTGACGTAGAGAAATCGGGAGAAGGTTCCATAGGTTGGCTGACTTATATGTGAATGATCGTCCACAACATCTGGCTTTTTTATTTTAGGTGGTAAGAGAAGATAGGCAATAGTTGAACGAAGGGGCCTATTAAATTTATAGGGATTGACCAGAGTTTGGATGATGGAAGGGCGTTCTTCCAGAAAGCTTTGTGGACCAGGCACATGGCTTCAAACTGGATCCTTTCTCTAATTGGCAACCAATGCAGGGTCACTGAAGTTGGTTTTGCAGACTGTTGGCGGGGGATTTGCAAGAGCAGACGAGTAACACAGTTTTGAATAGTCTGGAGTTTCCTGGTGGTATATTGAGGAGCACCCAGATAAAGAGGAGGAGTGTGGCTCAATGGTTAGAGCGGCAGATCCTGATGCAGAGTTCTGGCCTGGGACCAGGGTTCAATTCCCGCCTCGGCGGGTCTTGGGCTCAATTTACTCGGACCTGACAATTCTCGCCTCGGTGCCTATTCTAATCATGGGCCCCACGCTGCAACTCTGGGCAATAGCGTGCTTAACCTCCACACCGGCCCCAACAGCGCTAGGATGCCTGGCTTCACCCTGGGGGTGCCCTGGAGTGGACACTTCACAGGGAAAGCCAGGAAGGGTTCCACAGCGGTATGAGTAATAGCGCCAGGAAACCGCTTGGTGACAGTGCGCTCTACAAATACCTTAACATTTACATTAACATTTACAAAGAGCATTTCCATAGTCCAAGCGAGAGAGAATAAGAGCCTGGACCTTGATTCTTCTAACTTGAAAGGGGAGAAGGGGGAGTATCTTTTGCAGCATTCTAAGTAGGCCAAAGCATGTGGCTGAGAGTTTCACTGCCTGGTGATTGAATGTGAGGGAACAGTCAAGCCACATGCCTAGGCTCTTAATCTGCTTTTTTGGGGCTGGTGCGGGTCCAAGGCAGTTGGGCCAAACGAGGGCAGAGATCAATGTGGGAAAATTGCCCGGGAGCATAAGTTCTGTCTTGTCCCCATTACGTTTAAGGCAAGAGAGCTCAATCCATCTGGCAACCTCCTCTAGGCATCAACCTAGGGTGCTAGATGACTGCTCGTGGTGGTTTAGCGCCACCACGAGTTGAGTGTCATCTGCATAGGTAATGATTTTCATACCAAATGGATGGACAATCTCTGCCAGGGGCCTCATATACACATTAAACAGTATAGGGCACAGGGAGGAGCCCTGAGACACGACACAGTTAAGAGGCCATTGATTGGAGACCGCATCACCTTCGAAGACCTTGAATGACCCCTTGTTTAAAAAGGATTGTCTCCATGTTAGAGCAGTACCAGATACTCCCAGGTTTTTAAGTCGAAGGATGAGGGTGTTAAAATTTACAGTGTCAAAAGCGCCACTGAGGTCGAGGGGGATAATGGCAGCATTACCTCCTCCTTCCAAGATCCTCCTTGCCTCCTCAGTTGCTGCGAGTATGGTGGTTTCAGTCCCAAAGTGGGGGCGAAAACCAGTCAGGCAGGGATGTAGTAAATTATTTGACTCAAGGTAATCCACCAGACTAGTACTATGTGTTTTTTCGAGAATTTTGCTCACCCAGGGAAAAAGGGAAATGGGCTGATAGTTGGAAAGATCGTCTGATTTAAATTGGGTTTCTTTGAGATGGCTTTAACCATGGCACACTTCCAGGCTGGGGGAACAATGCCCAATGAAATGGAGGAGTTCACAAGGTCAAGAATAACCGGGCAAATGATATCGGTGGCTAACGTAAAAATCTGCGAGGGAGCAGGGTCTGTTGGGGAACCAGATTTGAGTTTCGTAATGATTGAACCGAGTCGTGCAAGATAAAGAAGGGGGAACTCTTCAAGGGAAATTTGGGTTCCAGGTTGTGGATCTGGCATCGATAAAACAACAGGAAAGTTCTGAGGAGTTGGAAATGAAACATAAATGTTTTGAACCTTCTGAGAGGAAAATTCCGCCAAGCTATTACAGCATGAAATAGCGCCATCTTACGAGAGCTGTTTCCTAGGCAGTTTGGTGAGGGTTTTGGCGATGCGGAAAATGTCTTTGGGAGAATTAGCAGCTAGATTAATTTTTCCTTCATAGAAGACAGCTTGCAGCCTTCTGCAGGATTGTTTCATGTCTCTCAATTTAGGAGAGAACCGTGGTGCGACTTTCTGTCTGCTTAATTTTTTGGGGGGCTTTTTCAGGAGTACTGTGTCCAGTGAGCCCTGGATCCAGTGTTTAAAGTTCTCAATGGCCTGATAAAGATTAGGGTTCCTGTCTGGTCTAGTGACTTCCAGGGCATGTTTTCACTGGTCCATGGAGAGTTTGGGCCAGTTCCGTTCCTGAACGGAAATGGTACTGGAAGGAGAGGGTGGTCCGGGTATTTCCCAGACTAACGGAATTAAAAAATGATCGGACCACAGGAGTGGAACAGGGATTCCTGCACTAAGTTCATTACAATTACTAAAAACAGGGTCCAAAGATGGCCTCTAGAGTGAGTGGGTTCTTCACTTTCTCACTGAACTGGAGCACCAGAAGGCTCTCAGACAGTTCCTTGGCCATTTTATTAGATGGATCATCTAGATGGAGATTAAGATCTCCAAGCACCGTGAAAGTAGAAGGATCAAAAGCTAAATTAGCAACGATGGTAGGGAGGGCATCAAGGAAATGTCTAGGAGCACCTGGAGGGAGGTAAATTAAGAGGCCCGAGAAGGTGCTAGTCGGGGATGTGTCAATCGCGAAGATAAGACTTTCGCAGTCCGGCAAAGCGTCTGCTGTGATCCGGCAATTGACCTTATCATTAATAATAACAGCTATTACTCCAGCTCTACCAATTTTACGATCTACCTTATATATCAGATAGTCGTGAGGAAGAGTTTGAATAAGAGTAGGGTCGGAGTAATTCTGAAGTCATGTTTCAGTCAGAAACATAGCATCAGGTTTTAAGTCTTGCAATAATATTGCCAATGCTGTAGAATGTTTTTGGAGCAATCTGCAGTTTAAAAGAAACATTTTTAGTGATAATGAAGTGTCTAGAGAAGTGGGTGGCACAATCCGTGTTGCAGTCCCACTAGTATTTCTAACAAAGGAGGGAGGGAGAGAAAAAGTGGATTCAGTCTCCCCGGGTATAGTACAAAAACAAAGTGGAATCCACCTAGGCAGTTTGAGTAGATCCCTACAGTGGTGGGGACATGTTTCGGAGTTCAAAGCCTCCTTCTTCATGGGAATTGCACAAAGACCCACCTTACTCACATGTGTATATGTATCAAAGTGTATTAAACAAAAATTAGGAAAAGTGAACTATAGGTGTAATGTACCTAGTTATTAGATAATTCTCGTAGTCTTTCTTCGCCCCATCGGCGTGTAGTGAAGACTCAATGTACAAGGGTAAATTGCCTCATGAGCCTTTATACGTTTTGGAGGGTTCCATCAGGCATAATAGGATGATGGTTACTGGGACGAATATCGACCTCCTCCCCTCAACGCGGCTCCGATGAGGGGAGGAGGTCGATATTCGTCCCAGTAACCATCATCCTAATATGCCTGATGGAACCCTCCAAAACGTATAAAGGCTCATCAGGCAATTTACCCTTGTACATTGAGTCTTCACTACACGCCAATGGGGCGAAGAAAGACTACGAGAATTATCTAATAACTAGGCACATTACACCTATAGTTCACTTTTCCTAATTTTTGTATAATACAATTTGATACATATACACATGTGAGTAAGGTGGGTCTTTGTGCAATTCCCGTCCTGAAGAAGGAGGCTTTGAACTCCGAAACATGTCCATGTAGACGCACCAACGAGGTTGCTGTACTTAACTTACACTTACAACCTCACTTTGCACCCTTTTTAACAATACCAGCCGGGGGCTTAATAAAAAGTTTTTGTTTCTCCACCCCAAGTGCCAGGTATTTTTTAACTCTCACTCACTTTAAGCTCACCACTCACATATGTCCTCTTACGCCACACACATTCACACATAGTCCATTTTAAAGTGCTCCCACGTAGTCGTCGGTCGTAGCACGCCGCATCCCGTAGAGGGGTGCGAAGACCCCGATGATGAAGCATGACACCAAGGGGCCTGTTGGTGTGTGAGGGGTATTCAAACAACACAGAGTGTTCCCCACCACTGTAGGGATCTACTCAAACTGCCTAAGTGGATTCCACTTTGTTTTTGTGCAGGCCCACTAGTAGCATTTCATTTACAGATCCTGATTAATAGTAGATCCACTTTACTAGGGTCTTACAGGTAAATTAAATATGCCAGTTGTGTATAAGTCAATCCAAGATATTGTAAGGAGAAAACACAAGCACTTAGCACTGATTAGCAATGTTTAAGTGCACAGAATCCTATGGCTAGGAACACAAACTCAGCAAAAAAAGGTCTGAAGGCAAAAGAGTAAGTTGAAAAACACCCTAATGATGCCCGATCTCACAGCGTTATACTGGTGAAAAATATGCACTTATTACAAACAGCATCACAGTGATTATACTTTTCTTCCAAACATGCAATGTAAACAACCTAACCTAGTATTCAGCACTACATCAGCCAACCACAACATTTGCACTGCCCTCTTTGTTTTAATTCTCTTCACACCCTATCCTGTTTGTGAAAAATTATCATTTTGCTACTGACTCTGCCTGTGTCTTTCTCCAGCATACCAACTTCATGGTATATATCCTTGTGTCCTCCTTTTCCCCTTGAGGGGTGCTGCAGTCTTCACCACTGTACTGCCGTAGTTCAAATGCTTGCAATTTATTCTCAGTTTGAAGACGCACTCTGAAGCAGATCAGTTAAGCTAAACCAGAATTCTTTTTCAGAATCACAGGCATTTCATGAGGTTGCGCAGTGTTGATGGAGAGTCACTCTCTCAGGATTAATTGCAAGCATTTAAACTACGGCAGTCCAGCCGCAAAGACTGCACCAAGAGGGAGGCCCGAGCACCCTCATCTTTTATTTTCTAAATGCCCCAAGGACCTGGACCTTCCTGGGGCCAATTACTAAAGAAGCGCCGCAGCCTGCGCTTCTTTTTTTTTTTTAAATTCAGCAGGAGCTACTTGCTCCTGACAAAAACGAAACAAAAATGCTTTTTTGGCACAGCAGATCTCTGTGGGAACCCCCATACGGGGCCTGGGTGTCAGGGTAATCCTACCCTGGTCCCTTCTCTTTTTTTAACCTTTTTTTGTGGGAATCTGATCAAGCCGAGTCCCAAGATGGCTACCAACACTTTCTGGTTTGAAATGTTGGCAGCCAATCTGATCTCAGGATGAGATCGTGAGGGGTCACAGATCCTCTTGATCCCTCTATATACAATTGGAATAATCTTTAACTCTGCAAGTTCGGATTTACACTAAATCACACAAAGGCACTTCCCTAGACAAACATCACCTTTCTGCCAAATCTGTAGTAATTCCGTCCACCAGTTCAAGCTATAACTTAAGAATTTTTTATGTTTTTTTAATTTAAGTTTGGTATTTATAGAAAGAATAAATAAAGTTTCCTTAACTATTACAAATGTTTAACCTTTATTTTTTTATTGAATTGCAATGCTTTTTTTATTTATTTCAAATCGTTGAGTTTACTTTAGCCTAGTGGAGTTTCATTTAGTGGAGTGTGGTACAGTAGAGTGGAGGAGAGTGCTGTCAAAGAGAATAGTGTTGTAGAATGTAGTAGAGTGGAGTGGAGTAAAGTGAAACTTGGAACAGTGGAGTGGCATAGAGTGAAATAGCATACAGTGGAATGTTGTACATTGGAGTGGGGTAGAGTGGAGTGAAGTGGGGTGGACTGGAATGGTGCACAGTGGAGTCGAGTATGATAGAGCAGGGTAGAGTGGAATGGGGTAGAACTGGGTGGCATAGTGTACAGTGAAGTAAACTAATATATAGTGGCATGGTATATTGTGGAGTGGTGTGAAGTACACTAGAATGGACAGGTATGGGGTAGAGTTGAATACATTGTTATCAATTGGATTGGTGTCATGTACAGTAAGGTGGAATGATGTGTCAGAGTGCTGGAAAGTGTTGTAGAGTAGACTAGCATTGCAAACTAGGGTGTAGGGGCATACAGTGGAGCAGAGGCGTGTACAGTATATTGTAGGAGTACAAGTGCAGTACAGTGTTATATAGTGACACAGGATGTAGTAGAGTATTATAGAGTGGAGGTGAATAGAATGGAGCAGAGTGTGGCACAGTGAGGCAGTGTAGAGTGGAGTGTTTTACAGTAAAACAGAGTGGGGTAAAGTGTGATGCAGTAGAGTAAAGTGTAGTTCAGTGGAGTTGCATATCATCGAGTGGAGTAAGGTGTTTGTTGGAAAATGGCCCTTTATAAAGGGTCACCCCAAACATTTTGCCCTCCTCCTCCTATGTTTCTGATCTTTTTGTTTGCATTACGAGTTTGAGCACTTTACCACTGCTAACCAGCTCTAAAGTGTATGTGCTTCTCCAGTAAATATGGTAACATTGGTTTATTCACAATTGGGAGATGTAATGTATCTGTATGTCCCCAGTAGAGTGTACTAACTGTGCCCAGGGCCTGTCAATCAAAAGCTACTAGTGGGCCTGCAGCACTGACTGTGCCACCCACACTGATGGACCCTTAAATATGGCTCAGGCTAGCCACTGCAGAGCCTGTATGTGCAGTTTTACTACCATGTCGACTCTACATTTAATATTCAATGCCAAGCCTTAAACTCTGATTTTATTACACTGAGATCACACCTAAGGTAGGCCATATGTAGCCCATATGGCAGGGTGCTGTGCAGCTAAAAGGGAGGACACATAGGTTAAAATACTGAATTCCTTTTCACACTTTTAAGTTGTAATTCCTGATTGAGAAGGAGCCACTCTGTCATGTTTAATATCATTGCAATGGTAATGCCAAATTTTATTTACTGGTGAAGTTGGGTTTAACATTTAGAGAGTTGGCATTTTTCTGCTCTGAGACCTCTGTATGCCTGCAGTTTGTCTCCGATACACATTTGGAGTGGGTGACAGTTTGACTTTGTGCTTCCCTTCTAGACAGCCAATAAAAAGGAAGGTTAGGTGTGTCTAAGTGGCCATCTGCATCTCATGGCTTATCCTGAGCAAGATGGGAGGGAGGAGCTGACACACACACCTACCTAGGCAGTATCCTGTAGTGAGTCCAGACCTGGGTATACTGAACTCTGCGAAGTGGTTAAAAACTCAGCGAGCTACACAAAGTTCAGCAAGCGGGCACAATTGCTTGCTGTGCCCGTTCACATTACATATGACAAAAAATCACAGAAAATCTCCAGAAATTGCATACGAACGGCACCATGCAGTTCGCATAGGCGCTTCCATCTTGGTTTTGCACAGTTTTATGGTGCTGGGCCTATTTTTCATTCGCTACTTAATCTCATTATTCCTACCACTCTAAAACCTATTTACCCCTCTTACCCTGTGTATTTGTGTTTTTCTATATTATCTTACTTTCAAATTTTTGGTGTGACTTTTGTACTTTCTTTTTCACATTACTTTCTTTTTCTTTACTTCCTTCTTCTACTTTCTTCTCTTCCCAGGCCCCAACCCAGTACCATGGCAGAGTAGGGGAGTGGCAGAGAGAGGCCCCCCCAAACCACTAGCCGCTGTCGCCTACCTTGCAGTAGGCTGTGCCGTGAAGGAGTGCATCCCCGCACACTATTCGCAGAGGTGAAGGTGGCAGAACTTGTTGTTTATGGGCCGTGCGATCTCTTCTCCACTCTGGTAGAAGGCGCAAGGCCTGGTTGCTGCTACACCGTCTGGAAACAACATTGGGAAAGGGCACGCTGGGATGTTATCTGGGTGGTCATACTGGATTAGGACCAGGACCTTTTAGACCTGTAGGGTGTGGAGGTAGCGGGGCTTGGTGAGTAATCCTTATTTATTTATTGTGCTTTATGTATGCTAATATATTTTTCCCAAATAGCAAAAATACTGCTCACAGACAGGTAATTTACGTTTAACTTAAAAATATGTGATGATCATCCTAGAGTATACAGGTGCTCGGTGGTGCTACCTCATCCTACCCATGCTGTTGGTGCTCACTTAGTCTGTTTATTTAAGATGTTATGCATAGACTCCTCTATCCTGTCACTGAGATAGTGGTAGTAATTGGTATATTAGTGTGCTAGCACATTCTTCTTTTACTTCTCAGTGCCGTTATCTTTTGTAGCTAATACATTCCCAACTCCCAACCACACGCAATTCCCCAGTTATGTGTAGTAAGGCACTAGTAACTATGCATGCAACAGCATGCATGCATTGAAAACAAAAATGCAGACGGAGGTGACCCATCAAAGGTTGAGAGATCTAGAATGCAAAATTTTGGAATAGGGCTAGGAAATTAAGGAAATGGTCCACAATAGTAAAAGGAGAGGAAATCTGATTTATAAATGTTATAACCAATGTTACTTTGTTTGCTTCTTCCAGTCATAAAAGTTTTGGGGAGCTTAACTCTACCAATAATATTTTTTTAATTTAATTTTGTTTATTTCTTACATCAGCATCCAGGGGCAGAAAGGACAGGGTGAGTACCCCACCCTGGTATAGGCAAGTGGGGGGCTGGAGGTGCCTCCACGATTGCAGATGGCTCAGCTGAGAACAGTAAGTCCTCCTGTTGATAATATTTGTTTCCCTATCTTGATTCTTCTTTTACCGCTCTGCATTTAGAATTGTTTTTATTTTTACTCTGCTTGTCTCCTAACTTTTTTCCAACTCCAATTTGATGTGTTACTTTAATCCTTGTTATCCCTTACCTATTTACTACTTACTTTCTCTATATTTCAACTATCTGTACTAGTCTGTTGCTTCCTTTTTCTTCTGCTTTGTCATTAAGCTTTTCCTTTCCCCTTGTAACTTAGTGTTACAGTAATACTCAGATTACCCATTTTAGGTCATGTACCCTACTGTGAAGATTGCATGCCCAATTAAGGTATTTTACACTCGTTTGTTGCGAAGGCTTTCTTTTTCTTGCTGATGCTCAAACAGTACAGTAAAGCAGGAGAGTGGCTATGGTCATGGTGGACTCCCCAGTGTTGTGCATGTATTATTATTATGGTATACTAGCAGTTAATGATCGTGCAGCATGACTGGAAGCATGATGAGGAGGACAGCCCGTTGCATTTGCCGACTAACTAATGCCTTATGTCCTTCATTGACTGATTATTGAACCACTTCAGTGCACTTCAATAACTCAGATTGATTATAGTTCGGCCCCTCCATAATTGCAAAAAGTTTTGTTTGGCTTGACTTCCTGGCTTTTCAATGATTGCCAACCAACAAAATGCCCAAAGTAATGATAGAAGATTGTAACTTAACTGTAGTGATGTGTTATTTTGTGGTTGTCCTTTGCGTAAAATAAACCAGGTATCTGATATTATAAATGTGTAATGTTTTTTTTCTAGCCACACAGACCACCAGTCCGGGAACGGTGGTGTCAGAGTAGGGGATGCAGCAAGGGTCACCAGTGACGGGGGAGAACATGCGTCAGCATGGGCGTGCAGTGGTAAGTCACATTGCATACTTATTGACAAATAGTAATATACTCACTGGAGTGCATTGACTAACTCATGAACAACACCCCGCTTTAGCAGATACAGTGGGAGTTGAGTAGTAAAGTCCTCTTCTAACTGCAACTCAGCAGACAAAGGTTCATAAATGAGTGACGGGTTAGTGGAAAAGACAAAACAGGATGGAAGGAGAAAGATTGGGTGACATATGAAATATATGAGTGAAAGGATATGTATGTGAAAGGATGCATGTAAGTGGGTGAAGATGATGGGATTCAATCTGCATGGTTGGTTGAAGGATGGTTGAAAGGAAAGCATGAGTGGGTTAAGGCAAAGCAGGATGGATGAATGGAATGAGTGAAAGCAAGGATGCATCGATGGTTAAATGGATTTTGGTGAAAGGTTTATTTAGACTATGTTTTGAAGGATGGATTGATTGCATATTAATGATTAGTTTTATATGGTGAGAATACTAGACAAACAATGCAATGATGCATGGATAATGTAATTTGATTAACTTCTTTGGATGGGATAGTCTGACAAACGTCACTGACAGAACTGCAGTATATTGCTTTTCCCACCATCTACTTCCTCAAAAGTATGTAGGTTATAGCTGGGGGAGTTGAAGGTTAAATAGGCCTGAGGGGACAACAAAATTAACATGCACATAGCTGCACAAGGATTCTTGTTTGGCAATCCGTGTTGACGGCTTGTATGACCAGCTATTAAGCTAAAATGTAAATACCGCGACCCAAGATCCAACAGGCTTCCCAAACCTCACGAAGAGTGAGACAAAGGTCAAATCACTTTAAACAGTTTGTAGTGGACTGATCTTCAATGAAAAATATGCAAATGAAAAGGTCAGACTGGAGATGCTAAAAGGAAATTCAAGTTGTCTGATCATACCAGAGTCATTATTGTAGCTAAAACTAGTCTATTCATTAGTAAAATTTGTAAGGCCCAAACCATCTAAGCACTTTACTAGGAAATCCTTCAAAAGAAAAAAAAATGCAGTTTTATCAAACTGGTGTTTTGTTGTTTTTATTCTGCCTTAATTCCTTTCAGACAGTTAGAGCTTTTGATATTTGCCATTAGTTTTATGAGAGCGGGTAATGGTGACTGTGACACATCAAACTCAATGGCCCAAGGGTACCATCAATATACTGCTACTGTGCCACCCACTACTTAATTTGATACAAGTTTTTGACACAAAGTGACAGCAATGTTCACAATTTGTCTTTTTTTTCTAGCTGCTAGTCACCAGCGACCAATCAATCAATCAATCAGGGTTTTTTAAAGTGTACTACTCACCCGTGAGGGTCGTAATGCATTGGGGGTGAGTGCGAGCAGCCCTGTTGGGTTACCAGATTACTACGAAGCAGCAGTGGAAGCTAGTGGCAATAAGGGCTGAATACCAGCAGTTGATGGCCCAGGAGGAGGAGGAGGAGGAGGAGGCAGTGGCCCAGGGCCCCAGTCTGGCCCCAGCACTTCTAGCTTCCCAACCACAACATTGGGTTGCAGTCTGCAGGCAGCTGCCTGCCATCCAAGAACACCCACTGCTGCCCCCTCTCAGTCTCAGACCACACTGTACTGGACAGTATCCTGTCTAGGTTGGCACACATTGAAATCCAGCAGAGAAGAATGGACTGGGACCTCAAGGAAATGCTGCGCTGTGTCTTGTTCCCTTTGCCCATTTTTAATTTTTATTTTTGTGTGTGGGACTTTTTGTTGTGAGTGGGATGTGGGAGTTGGTATTAGGGTTTCTGGACTTTTTCACAAACAATAGTTGGGGAAGGGGAAATGTCATTTATTTGGGGAGAGTGGTAGGCCAGTTGCTGTTGTAGATGAGTTTTTTGTTTGACTAGAATAATAAATATTTAAGTGTATATGTGTCCCTGATCAATTTATTTGGGGGTATTTCACTTTTCAAAGTGGCCTTTTAGCTCAAAGTATTTTTAAAATGTGCTGATAGTGTTATCAAGAATTAAGTATGCCCTATACCTATGTGGTACTCTTGGCCTACTACTCTCCTACCCTCTGCAGTCTGCAACTAAATTGACCACTAAAGGGGGGTAGGGTTTGCTATTGTCTTTACTACAACAACTTAGTAGAACAATTAATCATAGTTCTCTAACTGGATAGAAGAAGCAAGCTCTGCAGGGTTTCCCAAGGTGCAACAGTGGTGGTAGTAGTAGCAGGATAGAACACTAACAACAGTGGAAGAATCAGAAGTCAGGTCTCACTGCCGCCTAGGTGAACTCCAACTGTTGGGTTTTAATTGGAAGGAATATTCATTGCAGGCAACTACATGGAAATTTAAAAAAAACTGAGTCCAAACTAGCACACAATAAAGAATACCTGATGTAGAATAACAACAAGAAACAATACTAAATTAGTCGGAGTAATGGTTGGTGAGGAAACAAAAGTGACTCTTAGTTGTTCATTGTGGTTCGTTAAGAGGACTTGAAGTCTGGAGTGGACATGGCTATTGGTTAAGCATTTAACACGACACACAATGCCTGAATGATGATACTAATGAATTATATTAATATATAACTAAAATATCATTCAGTTTTATGCATGGGTCGATAAATAGGGCCAGAGTGGTCTATTGTTTCATAAATAGGAAGATCCTGAGTGAGTTGGTGCTGCTTTCACCATATCCACCCAACCAAGTGTGTGATCCATTGATGGTGGAAATTAAGCCACACAATAATAAATCACACAGCCACAGGTAGAGTGTTAGGGGATGGTGAATGGATGGGAATGGGACTTGGGGAAAGGTTTGACAAAGACAAACACTACACAAGCAGGACACTATTCTGAGCAATGAGCAGCCAACTGTCATAAATCTGTTATAGGAGGAAAAGGAAACAAAGGAATGAGTGCAGGCAATGTAAATGCAATGCAAACCAAACAGTCCTTCTGCCCACAGCGAGACCCAAGTTACATTATATCTAAATGTTCTGTTACCTAGCTTTAAAAGATTACAAATATATTACAAATTATTTAGGAGTCAAATGAATAACACACACAGTTCTAATGAATTAAAAGAAAAAATTATAATGTATTGCCAAATTGAGATTTGCACCTGCATTCTTCTTGGACTGTCCATCAATTCTCAGTGCCTGGGTGATGCAGTCCGGTACGGTAGGTGTGAGTGTTATGGTGCTAAGAGAAGGCTAGAGATAGACCTCTGTTGAGTCATTCATATAGGCCTGGCCTGACTCGTGAAGGCGCGATGTATGGTGCACGACGCTGATGGAGACGAAGAAAGGATGATACTGTGAATTGACGAATGGTATGTGGCCCGAAAACTCATGAAGTTGGACAACTTGTGCATAGAGGAAGTGTCAACAGACATAAAGGAATTCAAGATATAATCGTAAGGTGAAAACACCATCTGAGAGATTGTGAGAGCTAGTGATACGGGCCAAAGAAAGAGAGGATTTAAGACGTTTTCACCCCGATGTAAATCCGGAAAGAACCAGGGTGCCTAAACCAGGATAGGATTGACGCTTCTTCGCCTCCCTTACACGATATCTAAGGTAACAAATTTGTGGTTGGTGAATCACCAGAATTTGGAGCTTTAAAAAACTTTGGAGGGTCATAAACATAAAATGGAAGATCCATATATGAATAACTCTAGGGTATAGACAAAATAGATTGACATATCTGGCGGGTCCTGATGAAGGTGGTTTCTATCGCTGTTACCTTCCACCGAAACGTGTTGACCAAGTCCTTTTAAAATCCCACTGACTACTGTGGTTAGATAATGGGCAATAGACAGAGCATCAATAAAAGTGTTAACGTGTCCAGATGTATGAGGTTGTGATTGTGTATGAGTGAAAGAGAGTGCTGGGTGTGGTTTAGTTCTCTACCTGGTGATAAGTGTAGTCATATGTGTATTATTATAGGAATAATGAATTTTGTATTATGACTTATTGGTGATAACACTGAAAAACGTTTTTTTACAATTGAAAACAATGATATGGAAAGAGGTGTCTTAAAAGAAAAAAATATTTCAATAAACAAAATGAGAAAGTAAAATAAATGTGTTATTGTAGTTTGGTGATGCCCATGTAATTGGAGGTAAATCCCAAAAAATCAGAAGGTCATGAGGGAGTTGCTTCATTGTGATACATGTAGACCTGGACCATCTGCTGAATAGTCATTGGTGCTCCACCTGCGGATTGTAAAACAAAAATTATATTGTAGAATCAAGGAGCAGGTCAGAAGGTAAACTTCAAAAGGAGTGCACTGAGAAGGCACAGAGGCAGCATCAGAGAGAAGAGAAGAATGGTCCTTTTTGCTCTCATTCATTTTATGACTGATGTGTGAACAATTAGGTAGGAGCAATTTACAACCAACAATCACACAAATGTGGCTGCATGAAACTATCGGTATCAGGTTGATCAAAATTGCATTGGTCACGATCATCAATTCATCATCATCATAAATCATTATAGTATGTAGCCTAGCAGCATGAGCATAATGTGATGATCATTCATGACCACATCTTTGTCTCCAGTTATCTACAACAACAGCCCCCCTACCTTACTACAACTTTGAGCCAGACAGCACTGAGCATACACACAGCAACATTGCATTCTGACAAATCAAGTAAAATAAATGCACCACTCTCACAACCACTGCACAGAGTTCGGGAGGCCACTTTAAAGTCATCACCAAATTGGTTGGCTTCAGTGAAGTTGAATTCTTCCTTCTTCTGGTGGCAGTTCGCGAAGTAGTCACGCCCTCAGTCCTTCCATCATCATCCTGACTCCGAGTAAGGTGTCCAACTACATTCCAACTGAGTCCCAACTCAAATGCAATAGATCGACCTGTACTACAATATTGTTAATGGACAATAAGAGAACCATCGAGTAATTTTTTGTGCAGACTAGATTTGTGTTTGTGTTAAATAAAGAGACTAGTGGGGTCACTTTGAGGAGTGTGAAGCAGAAAACAAAGTAGTGTGGAGTGGACCTGGTGAAAAAATCTTCCTAAGTCTCAAAGGGGAAGAAAAAAATCACCTTTAGGAAAAAGATGATCAGTAGTTATTAGGCCACCAACATTGTAGATCATCACAAACACATTCAAGCGTAATAGTTACAGATAAACACCCAGCCACTGTCACTGCCTGCTACCACATGAATCTCAACACACTCACAAATAACAATCACTCAACATGCAATTCATGCCGTTTACCTTTTCTTCTAATTCAAGCGTGGTTACTGTAGTACATTGCTTATCCATTGTTTCATTAAATAGACATTGGCCAGTCTTGTAAATAAAATAATGGGGGCAGTCCAGCTAAGGGACTAACCTAGGAAAGGATAGATGGGCACGGTTTGGAGGGAGGCAAACATTTGCATCTCCAATGTCCTTGAGGGAAATTAGTTGCACACTGGTACAACTTCAATCCATCAATTAAAATTACGCAGCCAGACAAAACAAACAAAACAAAATGATGTTCTCCAAGCTATATCTTTCTTTGTTATGGGCATAAAAGCAGATAAGCATAGAGAGAGAGAAAGTTCTATGGTTGGTGGCCCAGGCCTAGGCCTTGTAGTCAGGGAAAAAGAGTTTGCCCTCAAACTCAGGTGGTTTGCCCAGAAGTAAGTCAGCTAACACACTACTTCCATGACCTGATTCTGACCAATCACCCTCATCTTCCTCTTGTTGTACTTCAGGTATGGAGCAATTCCGTGGTATAAAGTGCTGAATCATTTTGAAAATGGTTAATCTCTCCATTTTTTTGGGAGAGAGACTGGTCCTTCGCACTGTGACAACTGCACCATCAACACTGAAAACATGCTCAGTGGAGACACTGGCTATTGGGCAAGCCAGATCGTTTATTGCCAGCATGCTGAAACCTGGTCATTGGCTCCTCTTCCCATACCAATACACCAATGGGTATTGATCAAGATAGACTACTGTTGGGTCATCCAGATAGGCCTGGACCATCCGCTCAATAGTCATTGGTACTCCACCTTGCTCAACCTCTTTTGCCTTTGGCTCTGCACTGCACATAAACCCTGCCAGTAGAAACCAATCAAATGCAGATTTTAGGGCTGATGCTCCTATTCCTGTTGTTGCTGGTATTCTAGTTGTTGGTTATGGCTGCTGTGAGCCAACAGCACTACCCTCAGGCTCTGAAGTTGAAGGCTGCACCGCAGAACTTATGCCCTGGTGGAGTGGGCCTCTATTTCACAGCCATTATTTTTTTATCTCACTGGCTTACTCAGTAATCCATGTTTTGTAGTTTGCAACATCCTCGTCTGAAAAAGGAATGAAAGCGGACAGTAGTGATTTGTACCGTGAATCAAGAACTGTGGCACAGATATAATGTTTGGATGAAACAATGTCTCTTTGCACCCTCACATTAACAGATAAGTGAAGGATTACACTCTCCACCAACTCATACACATCTTTTTCCTCCAACCCTGTGTACATTGCAGACGCCCCCTTCCTGTAGCATATGCAACAACAGGATAGCTTGGCCCATGGTGCTGTCCTCCTTACTGTCTTCCCATGAAAACACCTCAAAAGGAAGCAGCATCTCCGTCAGGCATTTGACTAAGCTCCATTGATCCATCTCAATAATCATGCCTTTCACAGTTGCATCCCCTCTTTGCATTACATATTTATTGATCGGTCTGTACTGCTCAAACAGATGTTGCAACACATGAATAGATTTTCAACATGTTAGCACCTCCTGTATGAGGGCTTTAACTGGCATTCTATTATCATGCTGAATGACCAGTAGATGCTTCGGGCTTTCAAAGAATGGCTGAAATGAGTGGCAATTCTTCTGCAGGTGGACAGTGAGTTGCTGACTCGGTCTTCATTTTGAGAAAGTAATCTACAATGATGTTGATGCAGCGCGCCAAACACAGGACTCCGAAATAGCCACCATCCGCCATGGCCTTAACTATATTATTGTCATTGTCCATGGAAACAAATCCAATGTTAAGCCCCATTGGTTGCAGCGATTCAAAGCTCTTGTTGTTAAAGTCTTCCAAGATGTTTGCAGTAGTGGTGGGTGAAGAATTCCGCTCCACCAGCGGAGTTCGCTGAGTTTTACCCACTCAGCGATCCGTGTGGAGTGCGGATTCTGAAAAACTCAGCAAAGTGACTTGGAAAGGAGTATTTTCTCTTGAGCGGCTCACCATCATTAAGTCAACGCGCGCTTGTGAGAAAAAATATTGCAAGAGACCTCCTCCCAGTGAGACTTCTCATTGCGGGCAGATGCAGCAGAGCCAGTAGATCTCGACCGCTGTATTTGTGAAATCTGCCATTCGTGTTGAAGTAGCTGCCGTGCTCATGCTGATTTTAAAGCACAAAAAAAACTCTTGGTGCTAGAAATAAGTTTGAGCAGGGTGACTTAACAGATTCTCCCACTGGTGGAACTATGCAGAGCAAAGCAGAGTTTTTCTGGCACTTTGTGGAGTTCTGCGGAATAAAACTGTGCAAACTCCGCCCAGGCCTAGTTTGCAGCAATACTAAGCATGGGCTGAAAATTCGTTCCGCTCGCGGAATTTGCGAAATGTTGGCAATTTCACGATCCGCGAATCGCACGAAATTGGCAAACAATTCGCGAGTTGGCGAATTTTTTTTGCTTGTTCTCGCTTCAAAAATACAATCTCGCGCGAGCAGCGTTGACTTACCGTGATTCTGAGTTCGGCGAGTTGTTTTCCTCCCGACATTTTGGATCTGGCTGCGTGATCTCACGAGACTTTTCGACTGCGAGTATGTCATGGAGTCCCGCCATCTTGCTCTGCGACTTTGAGATCGCAAATACGTCATAAGGGCCCATGATCACATATCGTGAGAGTAAACAATCGCGAATACGTAGATGCGACGCGCAGCTGACATCCAGTGGAAGTTTTAACATGTAGGCGACTGCAAAATCTCGCTGGAGCTTGAGACCTGCTAGCAAATCTCGTGGCACTCCTGAAGAGCCCTAAAATCTTGTGGACGTTCATAAGCAAAACTCTGCAATCTCCGCAAGTGGAGCTGAGGTTTACACACATGCTTAATACATTCCACAGTAAATCTGAGTTGGGCACCACATATTTTCCACAAAGTTTTCAAAAATTAGACCATATGATTTTTATTTACAGCTATAGAGTTTTATTTACAGCTTTGAAAGATGCTATGTTAATGCAACATTAGGAGTTTATCATCATGTATCATTCCTGGCAGCAAAGCATAGAACAAAAGTATGGGGTATGGGATATGGCTTAAACAAAGGAGCTGGAAAAATCTCAAAAAATAATTCTTCTAAAATTATTGCCAGTGAAATGAAATGAATGAAATAAAAAGGTAATTTGTAGAGCGCGGTAGCTACCCTGAGGCGTCCTAGCACTGTAGACCTATGCATTGTGGGGAGCAGTATTAAAGATTATTCGGTTTGTGAGAAGAGCAGGGTTTTTAGGTGCTTGCGAAAGGATAGGAGATTGGGCTCTGCGCGCAGGTGGTAGGGAAGGGAATTCCAGAACCTTGATGTGTTGTACGAGAAGGACCGACCTCCACATCTGGTGCTCTTGATCCTGGGTACCGTCACCAGGAAAGAGGACGATGATCTGAGATGTCTGGCATGGCTATATAAAGTGATCAAGGAATGGTTGATGGCAGCTCTGGTTTTCCAGTATGCTCGGTGAGTTATACAGAGGGTCTTGAACTCAATTCTTTGTCTTACCGGGAGCCAGTGAAGGCTCCTCAGGCCAGTTTTTACCGAGAGCCGGCGGGGGATTTGGAGTAGTGTACGCGCTGCACAGTTTTGCACGATCTGGAGTGTGTTCAAGGTAGATTGGGGGGCTCCTAGGTACAAGGCATTTCCAAAGTCCAGCCTGGAGAGAACAAGTCACTGGATCATAATTTGTCTAGCTTGGAAAGACAGTAAAGTGAGGATCTTCCGTATTAGCCTAAGTAGGCCAAAACAGGTCGCTGATAGTTTTGGGGCTTGGGCGTTAAAATTGAGGGATTTATCAAGCCATATGCCTAGGCTCTTGATTGTATCCTTAGGTGTGGGGGGAGCACCGAGGCAGAGGGGGGCCACAGTGACTTGAGGGCGAGTGGAGAGGGGTTGCCTAGGAACATTAGCTATGTTTTTTCGCCGTTAAGTTTAAGGCACGACAGAGTCATCCATTGGGAGACAACTTCCAGGCAGGTCCTGAGTTTGTCGGGAGTCGTGTCCAGTTGATTGAGGGCCACCACTATCTGAGTGTCATCTGCGTAGGTAATGATTTTTATTCCATACGGACGGACTACCTCAGCTAGGGGCCTCATATAAACATTAAACAACGTAGGGCTCAGGGAAGAGCCCTGTGGTATGCCGCAGACAAGAGGCTTGCTCGGGGAGGTGATGTTACCCTCAAACACTTGAAAAGAGCGGTCCAAGAGAAAGGATTCAAGCCAGGAAATGGCTTTTCCAGAAATCCCAATGTTCGGGAGCCGATGTAGTAGCATGCTGTGGTTGACAGTGTCGAAGGCGGCACTTAGGTCAAGGAGGATTATAGCGGCTGATCCCCCCTGGTCCAAGATCTTCCTTGCCTCCTCCGTCACTGCAAGTAGCGCGGTTTTGGTCCCAAGCATGGGGCGGAAACCAGTTTGAGAGATGTCGAGCAAGTGGTTGGTCTCGAGCAAGTTTACTAGCGCGGTGTTGGTGTGCTTTTCAAGTAACTTACTCAACCAGGGGAGTAGGGAGATTAGCCGATAGTTGTTAGGATCTCTATGATCAAGGTTAAGTTTTTTAAGAAGGGCCTTAACCATGGCGCACTTCCAAGGAGGTGGAACGGAACTAGTAGCTAGGGAGGCATTGAGTAGATTGAGTACTGTCGGAATAATATTGTTATTTACCAGATTCAAAGAATATGGAGGGGCCGGATCATTGGGAGAGCCTGATTTTACCTGTAGCGGATAGAATCTAAAGTGATGAGATTGAGAGGAGGAAAGGATTGCATGATAGCAGTGGGATGGATGTCATTGATGGGGGGTTTGCTGATTGGGCAGTAGTGGGGATAAGGGGGAAAGAGGTGTAGATATTTTAAATTTTGTGGAGGAAGAACTCGGCCAGATTGTTGCAGCGGGCTTGTGTATTGGAAGGGTCAGGGGGCTGTTCTGGACGTTTAAGGAGGGTTTTTACAATGCGGTAGATCTCTTTCGGTTTGGAGGCTGCTGTATTGATTTTTTTTCTACAAAGAAGGCCGATTGTGCTGATTTAATCTCATTTTTGTAGGTTCTAAGCATTTCTCTGTAGTCAGTCTTTCTGGCGGGGGAAAATCCAATCTCCACTTCCTTTCTAATCTTTTGTATTTACATTTTAGTTCCTGTAGGCCGGGAGAGTACCAAGGAGCGGTTTTTGAGCTGCGCTTGGATTCCGCACATCTCAGGGGAATTACTAAGTCTAAGGATTCAGAGATCCAGCTGTTGTATTCCTGGTTTGCTGAAGTGGGATCTGGATTATTACGTGGTCTGGTGTTGTCCAGAGCTATCAGCCAGTCGTCCAACGAGAGTTTGGACCAGTTTCTTTGCAAACGTGTAGTAGTGTGTGGCGGAGAGTGCTGGTTAGGAGCGGTCCAGACAAAGGGGATCAGATGATGGTCAGACCACGGAATGGGGGAGGGGGAACCTACCTCCAGCTCTATACAGTTGCTAAAAATGGGATCGAGTAGATGGCCTTTTGTGTGGGTTGTTTCGGATACTAATTGGGTCAGTTGTAAAGCCAATAGGCTTGCTAGCAAGTGTAGAGCAGTGTGGTTGGTAGTGTCGTCAAAGTGAATGTTGAGATCTCCCAGTTGAGTAAAATTTGCTGGTGTACTCGCTAAGCTGGCCGAGATGGAGGGTAGGTTGTTGGCAAAATCTCCTAAGGTTCCAGGTGGACGGTATAAGAGGATTCCCGAGAACGTATTAGTAGGAGAAAAGTCTATCGCAAATGATAGACTTTCGCAGTCTGGTATAGGATTGGAGGCACTGCGGCACTGGAAACAGTCCCTAAAGATAATGGCTAATCCCGCCCCCATTTCCCCGTTTTGCCATCTAGGCGGGATATTTGGTAGCCATGGGGGATGGCCTGGACTAGGTCTGGTTCAGATTTGTCGTTGAATAAAAGTACTCCTTATTTTCCTTAGAATGGAATATGGTCTGCATACCATTGAAGCAAACAATAAATTAGCATGCTTTTGTTGTGGGTGCGGATTTAGTTAAACCTCAAAATATGATCTTATGGCCTTGATTATGATCTGGCTTGTAAGGGATGCAATGTTTATCAGACCAGATTTATTCCTACACTACAGGAATCTGGATTTATCAGTGCGATAAATGGAACCCAATAACAAGTACTCCTGTGGAAATGGAGTATACATTGCGGATTTTGGTGATTAACCCACTAAAACCCACATGTCCTGTTATTTATTGGCTATTTTTGCAATTTAGGAGGGTTTAACCTGCCGAAATATATGTGGCGTGTGCAGTGCTTATCACACGAATTGTAACGTAGTTAACACACATATCACAATCTATTGGCCTGACCATTAGCATGACCTAAGAAATCAAATTATTTATATATGTAGTCATGATAAAGCCTAGGAAACTATGGGCCACATGAACGACCGCTTCATTTTGCAACTTCCTAATAGCAACCACATTTTGTGACTTGCAATTAGGGAGTTGCAAAATGAGATATACTAATGTGTCCCAGACACATTTAGTGATTCCTGATGGGTTCGCAATTGGCCTACCTCATCAATATTCATGAGTTAGGTCGCAAATTGTGACCCATTGGGAATCGCTAAAAACACAGGGATGGTGGCCAGCTGGGGACAGCAGACCACCATGTCTGTGTTTGCTTTTAAATAGAGCAATGTTTTTTCATGCAGTCCGTTTTCCTTGGAGGAAAATGGGATGTGTTTCAAAAAGAAAAATGAAACATTTAATTTTCATTTTTTAATACTAGGCAGTGGTAGGACCCCTTCCCATTTGCGACTGGCTTACCACCTACTTGAATTAGGCAGTAAACTGAGAATGTTTTGCTACCACATTCCAGTCACAAAACATTCATACATCCCTCTACAACTTGATATTGGAAAGGGACACCCTTGACATGCCCCTTGCTAATACCGGCCTGCAAATCCAATTTTAAATAGGGTTATTACATGTTGAAAGGCTATTTAATAGTTGCAAACGGCCTGATTCTCAATTTGCGACCACTGAAACATTTTGTACATGTGTCCCTATACAATTAGCCCAAATGAAATAACTGAAGAATAGCCTAAGTATGAACAATTTGTGTCACAATCCAAGAACCATTTTTTACTTTTAAGTACTAATAGTGATAATCACTCGGAGTCAGATGGAGCTGGTGTTATATGAATGATTGGAAGTATTCATATTCCAATTGACTTTTGAAATGTAAATTGGATCTGTACTGGAAAGCTACCTCAATGAAAAATCCTATTTGGAACAAGCAACTGTTCAAAGGAGGAGATAGGAAAGTTTATAATATGGTGAATAGATAATTATTTGACAGGAGAACTAGAAAGTGTATGAGCTATGAGAAGATCAAGACGCTGCATTTTCATTTTTTTCTTTCTTTCCATTACATGACAGCTTAGGACACTGCGGGTAAAAACCCCTGCCCAGGTGGCAGAACTGAGTACTCCACCAGCTGAAGTCCTTCCACCGCCATATTTTTATGTTGCGGCTAGAGTACTCCACCTCTGTCAGCTTAGTGGTATACGCTGAGTTTCTTGGGGGGCGAGTCCTGACGGAGTGATGTTTTGCAGCTGTAAAGATAGGGTAAGTTCTACGTGTTAATGGCAGAAAATACATATGTTGTGTATGTGTAATAAAGTATATGTAGGTTATGTGTACTGTTTGTTTTATTGCATGTAAAATAACACGAGCTGAAAGTGATTGTGAACATACACCACATAGGAGAAGAGAGAAAGAAGCCTACCTTCGATCGTGGCAACAACGGGGTTGCTGAGCATTGTGGTCTGGAGGCAGCAGCACAGGAAGGACCTGGACAATGGCGTCCAACATTGGTTCCAAAGTAGGACCCCGAAAAAAGGTGAGTTTGCACTCCCTTTCCTGTCTTCCAGTAAAGTCATGCATGGCAATATCCCACCAAGGAAAGCTTGACGGAAAGGCAACTCATAATCTGGATGATGGGAATCTTTGTGGGACCCCTTTCAATACCCGCCTCTGTCTCTCCCATCATCAACACTGGAGCAGGAGTCTCAGCGGAGGCAGTGGGACTGCAAAGGTCTTGTGGCTGAGTTCCAGCCAAGATCTAAATCAGGCAGTTGGAATATAAAGGCAGCGGGCGGGAAGACTGCCGAAAGAGGGATGGCATGACCCGTTCTGCCAAGATTGTAATCAGTCCCGTGGATTGAACAATTAAATTATGTGCCTCGATAGTGAACACATTGCTTTGGCTGATGATCACAAATGTGCTTCAAAAGTCTGGGTCATTAGGACAAAGAAATATTCATTGCAGAAATGAACATCTTAAATATGAGCTGATAATATAATTCATTACATTTGGAGGAGGAACAGATGAAGATAAAATGTTCAGAGTTACAATACGTATTGTAATTCAGGATAGCTTATAATAAATACTGCTCTCTTTTTTTTAAGTTCAAAAAGAATTTTATTTGGTAAAAGGAGAGAAAAACAAGGTGTCAATACAAAGTACAAAAAGAGTATAAAATGTAGAAAACATTAGTAGGCAATACAATTATAAACAATAACGAAATCTAATCATGGGCATTAGAGCTAAATGAAAGAGAGACATTAATTGTAGAAATATGATTACGCAAAAGGAAGTACATATAAGTGATAATAAAGGAGAAAAGGAATGCGAGGGGCATTTAAGGGGGTTAAGGTTGTGGGTGAAAGAAGCGTTTAGCACATACATCAAGGTAAAGCGTAATAGGAAGCCATAAGTCCATGCGTTTTGCTGCCATATGAGCAGGGAAAACAAAAGCAGTATCCAGTCTATGATTGTGACAAACATTATACCACCATGCTTTAAAGGAGATGTTAGAGAAGTTCTTCCAGTTGACTGTGATCTGTTGAAACACAACAGCTAACAGTAAGTCAATGATTTGAGTGTTAAGTGCAACATCTTCCCAACATGGAGAAAGACTTCCCAGGAAAATGTTAGTGTAAGAAAAGGGAATGCAAGTATGAAAAATTACATTAATTTGGGCCCAACCCTGCAACCAAAAATCATGAACAAATGTACATAGGAACAACATATGAAACAAAGTGGCTTGCGGGGAGGAACAAGACCAGCAAATGTGTGGAGTGGCTGGAAAACGCTTTTGAAGGTCAAATGGCGTAAAAAGAGGTCTATTGTAAATTAAGAACAAGGACTGTGTCAAGGTCGCCGCTCTAGAAGATTTGCGAATCTTATTCCAAATCTTGTCCCATAAAGGAATGGACCAAGATGTGGCAAGATCATGTTCCCAGCATTCCTCCACTTTAGATTTGGGTCTAATGGAGTTTTTAGTATGAAGGTTCTTATAAATAGAGGAGGCTTTGGGAGTGGTGCGCAGAAAGGAATGAAGTAGGGAGGTGGGAGCAGGGGAAGTAGAAGAGGGAGGTGCTTGTAAAAGGTGGGTGTAAGTTGCCATTACTGTCTCTTTAAGTAGAAGATATTTGTGGGCAAAAGAAGCAGGCAAACCATAGGTGGTACAAAGAGTTGGGAAGGGTACGAAAGAAGAGTGCAAAAATAATTGGGAAACCCAGATTAACCCTTTTTGTCACCATGACTTCCAATAAAAGGGTTTGTCACGAATCAAGAGGGAGGTGTTATGCCAAATAGTGGAGGTAAGGAAATCAGCAACGGTCGTAGGGGAAGCAGGAGAAGAGGATAAAAGTAGTTTAGTGGTGAATTTATGAATGGGAGTGGGAATAGAAAAGGGTTTACGGGAAAAGGATATATACTCAGCGAAAGAGAAGGGGGAAAGAAGAAGGCGTTCAAGTTTAGCCCATAGAGGGCAGGGAGAGGCTGGATCTTGCAACCAAAAGGAAGCCTGTCGAAGCAGAAACGCCTTATGGTAAACTGGGAAATCCGGGAAGCTGACTCCACCGTCTGGCTTGGGGCGTATAAGCCTAGCAAGGGACATTCTATATTTTTTGTTGTGCCAGAGAAAAGATATCAAGATTGAGTTAATTTTCTTGAAAAATTTAGAAGGGATGGATACCGGGATGTTAGAGATAGTGTAAAGGACTATAGGAGATGGCATCATTTTAATTGTATCAAGACGACCCCACCAAGATAAATAAAGGAGATGCCATCTAGTCGATACGTCCAATCGTTTTTGAATGCATTTATTCAAACAGAGGGAAACCGTGTCTGAAATGGAGGGAGTAATATGTAGGCCAAGGTATTTAATGTGTGAAGAACTCCATGTAAAATGGGAGGTGCTAAAATCAGGCTTGAATGTAAACTTCGTTAGGGGTAGAATCTCACACTTATCGTTGTTGAGCTTGTAGCCAGATATCCGGGAATAGTCCCGCACTTCAGCAAGAAAGGCAGGAATAGATTCAATGGGGTTGGAGATAAAGAATAAGATGTCATCAGCATACGCGGCAAGCTTGATTTGGGAATCTAAGGCTTGAAATCCATGAATGTTAGGGTTTTGACGAAGCTTGGATAGGAAAGGCTCTAAAGCCAGGTTAAAAACAAAAGGGGACAAAGGACAGCCCTGACGCACACCTCTGCCCAAGTCAAAAAGGAGGAGACTAGGCCATTAGCGCAAACTGCCGCACGGGATTGGAATACAATAAATAAATCAGAGAGATAAATTTGGGACCAAAGCCAAACCACTTGAGGGTATGAAGGAGATAGGTCCACTCAACCCTATCAATTGCTTTCTCAGCATCTAGGGCAATCGCTGCGAGGGAATGGGGCAGGTGATGGGATTTTGAGAGAACATTAAACAAAAGTCTAGTGTTATCAGTAATAAATCGGCCCTTGACGAATCCTGATTGTTCCTCACCCAGGAGATCTGGGAGTAGAAGGTCAAGACGCGCTGAGAGTGGTTTAGCAAATATTTTGTAGTCGATATTGACCAGAGAAATGGGCCTGTAATTTTTGCAATATTGTGCATCTTTTCCTTCCTTGGGTATAAGGCAGATGTGTGCATCAAGGAAAGAACCTGAGGAGGCACCTAAAGCAACAAATGCATCTATGAGAGAGTGTAGTTTTGGGATAAGCAGCTTTGAGAAATGAAGGAAATATTCAACCGTAAGACCATCTGGTCCAGGGGCCTTGTCCTTTTTGAGAGTGTGGAGTGCCGTGAGTAATTCTCGCTGGGAGATATCCAATTCTAAGTGAGAAAGATCAAGAGGGAAATGGTCGGGTTTGTGTATAGTAGAAAATAAATGATCCAAAGACTGGAGGGGAGGGTTCAGTTTCAGAAGAGTACAGGGTTTTGTAGAAAATGGAGAATTCAGGGAGAATATCTGCGTCTTTGTGCTTAAGAGCAGAGTGAGTGTCATAGATGGATTCAATATTAATTTTGTTATGTTTGACTTTCAAATAGTTGGCTAAAATGTTCCCGGCTTTATTTCTGCCTCCATAAAACTTTGCACTTGATTTCAATAAATACAAGGAGGCATCCTCTGTAGAGTTCTCGTTAAATTTCATTTTGGCATTGACCAGGGCTGTTAAACTGTCTTGTGAGTGCGAAGTAAAATAGGCGTGCTCCAATTTCTTAATGTCTTGAAGGAGATCTCCAGTAAATTTACGGGCAATTTTCTGTTTCTTTGCCACATATGCAATGATAAAATCTCTCGCTGCAGTTTTGGTATGCTTGGGGATGGAAGGGGATCATTAAACAGAAAAAACTCATCAACAAATTCAGTAAAGGAGGCAGTGAACTTGGGATCCAAGAGGAGGGCATTATTAAAGCGCCACCTCTTAGGTCCAACAGGCTTAGGGAGTATATCGAGATTAACTAAGATAGGGGCATGAGCCGAGAGTAGAATTGGAACAATTTCGGCAATAGTAAGAGGTTGGGCAATGTTGTGAGTAACAAAAATATAATCAATCCGAGACTGGGAATGATGGCATGGAGAATAAAAAGTAAATTCTCTTGTCGTCGGATTGCATAAACGCCAGGCATCAATGAGCTTGTGTTGGGAAACGGCTTGAGTAAAGAGTTTGTGGGACTTATTTGGGACGTGAGGAACTTTGGAATTCCTGTCAAGGAAGGGATCGAGGGGTTGGTTACAATCACCTGCCAAGATGAAGTTATCATCAACAAATCTAGTGATGTGGTGAGAAAACATATGCCAAAAAGCAGGATCACCACCAGTGGGGGCATAGACATTGAGAAAAGAAATTGGAACACCCTTAAGAGACAGTTTAACATATATCCATCGGCCATCAGCATCCGACTCCTGAGTAATCAAGGAATGGGATAAAGTTTTACAAAATAAAATAGCTACTCCATTTCGTTTACCATCCCCCTGGGAGTAATAAGCCTCACCCACCCAGCCTCTCTTAAGTTTAGCAGATTCTGCATCCGATAAATGAGTTTCTTGCAAAAACGCAACATCAACATTTAATCTAGCTAGGTGAGACAAGATTCTTTGTCGTTTGATTGGAGAGTTAATGCCCTTAACATTCCATGTAACTATTTTCAATGACATAATATATAAGATAAAATAAGATAAACACAGGGAGCAAATTCAAAGAGAGAGCCCATAAGAAAAGACAGGCGAAAGAGAAAAGAAAGGTCATGGATGGCAGAAATGAAGGAAAAAAAGAATAGGAAATGAGAAAAAAGTATGAGGAAGAAAAGAAAAAGAAAATAATGAGTAAAAAGGAGAAGAGAAGTAAGAAAAAACAGGTATATGCTAGGAAACAGAATAGAAAGAAAAAAAGCACATAAGGGAGAAATATGCAAAAACAAAAGAGCATAGGAAAAAATCTCCAAAGTTAGATAGTAAAACATGAGAACAGTAGAAGTGAAAACGTAGAAGCCAATAGAGAAGAAGAGACTCCTTCAAACAGGGTAGAAATGGGGAAGCCAGGGAAGAGGGAACGAGAGAGAGAATAGACATGGTAAACAAGAGGGAAAACTGTACTTACGAGGAGGGGAGGCAAGGGAGCACAATCAGGAGGAAGATCAAACGAGAAGGAGGGGGGCAGAACCAACTAGAGGAGGCAGGGCGTCCAGGGTCAGCGAACCGCCCAACCGGGGGGGGCAATACGGAACGCAACATGAAATCTGTGGAAAAAAGAAGGATAACATTAGAAGACAAGATCACTGAAGATGACGGATAGGAAGGCGATCATGTGAACAGAGAAAATAAGCAAGGAAAAATTACATAAAGGAGAAAAAGAATGGTGACAAAAGTATATAGGAGCAAAAAGTAGAACTGTTAAACTTGAAGAACGAATAAAAGAGGTGGAACAACGATAAGTATCAACCATCTACAAAAAAAAAGAAAATCATGGATGGAAAGAGGAGGAGGGACCAGAAGAGTCCATGTCAGTAGTTTGACAGGAATTCAAGAAGCTCTGAAGTCGGACTGGATCCTTGTAAGTTGTCGTTTTATTATTGTAGGTAACCCTGAAGAGACACGGATGAAAAAGACACCGATGGAAAGAAGAGCAGGTCTCATCTCCAGGAAGGCCTTACGTCGATTAGCTGTAGCTCTAGCATAATCTTGTGCGAAGAACAGGGAGGAACCCAAGCAAGTTAGACGAGGAGAGGCTCTGGCTGCTGAGAGAACCTTTAGTAGGTCAGTGTATTCTAGAAAATACATGATGACGCCTCTCGGCTTCAGAGAAGTGGAGGTAGGAGAGGGAGCCCGGCCCAGTCTGTGGGCCCGTTGTATGTTAAGCATAGTACCTTCCGGCATGTGCAAGAGTTTAGGGAGAAAAGATTTGAAAAAAGCAATGGGGTCGTTCCTCTCACAGCCCTCCACCAGGCCGTAAATGCGTAAATTTTTGCGTCTGTTACGATTTTCAAGGTCCTCCACCTGCTTTTGAAGAGATGAGACCTGTGAGTGAATGTGGGAGACCTTGGTAGATGACTCCTGAAGAGAGGAGATGCTGCGCTCCACAGACGTGACTCTCGCATCCATTTGTGACCAATTATCGGTCAAAACCTGTAATTTGGCATTGGTTTCTTCCATAAAAGGGCAAAGTGCCCTAATCTCCTCCAACAACAACTCCATGGATATAGCTGAGGCAGGGTTGGATGGTGAAGGAGGGTCCTTCTTCAGCCTTTTAGTGGTGCCTTTCCCTACGGTCTGAGCAGACTGCTCCATCGTAGACTGTGCTGTGGGGACAGAAGGTGTTTGGGAAGCTTCTATCTGGGCAAAGGCCGAAAACACCTTGGAATTTTTAATAAAGGCACGTTGCGAGGATTTGTTGACGCAGTTCTACGTGAGCTTGCCCATGTAGTACAACCGTCAGGGAGAAGGTCATCAGAGCAACATGTATAAAGAACCTCCGTAAATCCCAGAATAGCTGGACAGCAACAGGGAGCAAGAAGATGCAAAAAATAGTCTCTTATGTTGTGAGGGAAATTGGTAGAAGCAGCAACAAAAAATGGTGAATCCAGGGGAGAGATATCAATAGTCACAAAATGGCCGCCAAAGCTGGAAGGCTGAGGAGAGTGGAAGCAATATCCTTGAAATAGTGAGGAAAAGCAGTTGCAATTAGTAGGCGAAAAGAGTCACTAATAAAGGAAACGTGGCCCACCATATATGAGGAGTAGAGCTGCAGGCATCATAAAAGGTCGCCACAGGAGGAGAAATGCTGCGTTGTCAGAGAAATGGCATCGGCATATCAAGCGCACAAAATGGCGGCCGCGACTGTGGTGGAGCCACGACCGGAGAGTCCAGCGACAAAAAACGTCATCCGAAAGCTTCCCAGAGCTGCAGGAAGAGCTCACACCATGCCCGCAATCTTCCGATACAGGAATCTTCCTTCAACGGGTTCGAAAGAAGTCGCGGACCGCTTGTACCCCTCAGCAAGAGCGGAGCGCTCACGCCGACGCCGCCATCCTCATTGGGCGCTAAGCCACGCCCCTACTGCTCTCTTTTTGACTTATGGAATCTTCCCCAGTTCTTGGATAAAGTGAACCACCCTACTCTGATGAATTTTCTTAATGCACTTGGTGTCACTGGCTCTCCTTGGGAATGGTTTCACTCGTATCTCTCCACAGTTTGAATTATTTTATTTAAATCCCTAGTATTAGAACATGCAGGTTTTTGTAGATACATTATAACATTAAATTATGTACCTATGTTAAACCCATTTCTCACCAACTTATAAAGAGAGGGCCCTATTCACAATGGTCCATTTACATGTGAAAATGTTCTCATGTATATCAATTACTGCCCCTCTAGTCATTTGACACTTTTTGACACCTTTCGCTATTCCCTGGAAGAGGTTTAACAAGTGTAAATTTACTACTCATCTTACACTTTTTTGCTAGTCTCCCTTTCTGTGTGTAAAGCTTTTACCCCTGGTGGAGCCTACTAGAACAGATTTAAAAAGTGTCAAGATGCTATTGGCAATTTTCCACATGTAGACAGAGAGCTCCACTACTGGGGCAGGAATTTCCCTATGGGGAAGCCTAGAGAAATATATTGATGTTTATCACACTTTGAAAACAAATAATACAATTATTTCGTCATAAAATCATAATGTTATTTTTTAAAAATATTTCAAATCTATAGTTAATCAGATAAAATGTGCTACAGCATTAAATGCTTATTTTAGGTAGATTTATTTATTTAAAAATAATATTCCAAAAAATAAAGTAAAAAACCCACTCACATTAAGACATTTGCTGGGCTAGAATTCAATTAAAATTGTTTTCGGAGTATCTTGGATGTAACTTTGAAAGTATAGTTTGTGAACAGCAATGGTACTACACTTTTGTAATTGGGTGTTTTGTATTTGTGTGTCTCTTCCGAACCCCTCTTTACCCCTCCCAATACGTGTAAGTATTCCCTTTTCCAAACATTTGTGGATAGGCTCTCAAGTTTTATTTAAACCTTTTTGTAAAATCAATAAAAAAGAAGGGATAGAATTCAAGGAAGAAGAAAAGTATGTAGAAAAAGCAAAAAGATGAAAACAGAAATCATAACAAAGAGTGTCAATATAAGTTAAGGTATAATAGCAGATATAAATGTATTGTAAGTGTTCTATTAGATAACCAGTATTATCACAATATACAGTAAAATGAATAAAGAAATAAAATCTGAAGATGATATGCTGGTGTTCAGACCAACTTCATCACTAACTGAATTATAGGAAACATTAAAAAATAAATTAGACAGAAAGTCTGTGAAAGGAAACCATATAATAAAATTAATTTCAGAGGATTCGAAATTGTGAAGTTATATTCTATTCACTTTTGATTTAATCATATAGCATTGAACCTCATGAAAAAAGGTTTTCATAGTCCTGCCAGTCAGAAGCTTTTTATTGAACTGCAAAGCATTAAAATGGTCACCTATCTTTTCTCTGGCGGATAAAACATGCCATTCCTCAACAATACCTGTTAATTTATTATTTCTGCAATAATTGAAATGTTATGTCTGTAGTGAAAACACATTTAAGCTTTTTCCAAATTAATAACCAGAAGGTTTTAACTAGTGAACATTCAAAATTAAGTTAAAAGCATGCCTATGCAGTTTTACATGAATTAATATTCTGAACAGTAGTCCCAGGAGTGATAAAACATCTTTTAAGAAAAAAGTAACAGTTATCATGGTGTTCAGTATTCTGGAAGTATCCACATATTTCCTCCAAACATCATACTACCTTTCTGTTGCCTGTGTCATATATAAGTCTGATTCCCACTCCAATTCATGTTTGACTTTGGCAGCAGGTATATTAGACTTGTTGAGAAGAGAGGTTTTTTAAAGTTTTAAGTAATGAAATATGGTCCCCTTTTTCAAAATACATAAGCTATTTAATGCAAATTAAATAAAGAGACAACCCTCTTGCAAGTTGAAGTTTATCTTATTCCGGAAATAAAAAATTGCATAATATATAGCTGTTTTGTAATTAGGAAAAGTTTCAATATGTATTGTCTTCGAAAGTTGATGGATTCTGCTAATAACCTTTTCTTTCCATATTTCGAAATAATATCACTTTGTTACCAGTTTTAACTGTCATATATACCAAATAGAGGATGCAGAATATGAATTTGTTTTAAATAAAATATTGCAATTTATAGAATTAATGAATTTGCATTTCTTGTTAAGCATAGAGGGCAAACTCACCCACAAAAGAGTTTGCAAATTGCTATTTATAAACTATCCTTAGAAAGTTACTATTCTAAGGTAAAACAATAGTTGGAAAGTATTCCAGCCCAACTTGGAGTAACTCTGCCATCACACATGGACACTCACAGGAACTGCAACACACTTCCATCAAAAATATTTGTAAAAAAGGGCATTTTGCAGGTTCCCCCACACACACTTTGTGCCCCCATTTGCACTATTAGCTACTGTTTTTTCGGCTCTGGAGTGCACTGAGGCCTGCTGACCAGACCCCATGGCAAATGTCCTGACCCATTACAAAAGGTATGTTGAATTGGATGTCTCTAATTGGAAAATATTGACTTACTTATAAATCCCTAGTATTTAGTAGCCAAGGCATGTAAGATAGAATGTCTACCCAATGTGCCACCCTGAGTGTGATGAAGTGCAAAATTACTGCAAGCATGTCACTGGAGACTGGAAGACCAGTGTGTGCACACTGCTAGTTCTACTTTGCCATTAAAACCAATGGCAGATTCACCATTCCCTTAATAATATATGTAAGTCTCCCCTGAGGAAGGGTGGTGAGCCCTTTGGAAGTTAGCACAATTAAGCAAGACATATAGGTTTATATATCTCTTAGAAGAAAACCCCTTAAAGTTGTTGTTTTTGCTGAGGAGAGTTAGTTATTCCTTTGGCTAACACAGGGTTATCGGCTGGCATCCTAGCCTGAATAACTTCTGAATGGGACTACCTAAATGGGTACTGTAAGGTATCAAATTAATCATGACATTAAATCCAACTTAAAGCCCATGTCGAGATTTATGACACTTTTAGAGTCAAGCAGCTTTTTGAGAGTTGCCACTCTGTGCGCTAGCTAGTCCAGTGGCCTCACAAAGGCCCTGGCAAACACTGGCAGCTTTCTGCTTGCCTGGGGAGACATGCAAACTATTCCCAGGCTCAGAAACAAAGACAGGAAGGCTGCAAAGAGGGTTAGCCAAAAAGGTGAGGTTCAAGAGTTTCAAGGGTGAAGCTAACCCTAAAAGACTGCCTGTGACAACACACCCAAGCTGGCTGCCTTTTTTTCCTGTAGAAAAGTTGGAGACAGGGCCATAGAGGGAAAACCTTCCCCCAAGTTGGTTTTCCCATGGTTGTGTAGCCCTAGGTAGTCATACATCTGGGTTGGGCTACCCAGCTTCTCACAGTCGATGGAAGATTTGGACACCTTGAGAGTGGCAAGAATATTGTACTCTAGGATAGCAAAATGCCACACATTGTCGGAACTTGTCATCAAAGATGAGGGGACCTACTAGCTCATTGTCTAGTGACTACGTTGTCCCCTGAGGGCACTTTCCATGGATAAAACAGGCACCCATGGTACCCTGAACCTCAGTATAAATTGGATATGGAGATAGCACCTAAAGAGGACTGCTTTGCTGCCTTTGAAGCTGCACAGAGAGAGATTGCATTGTCGGAAGGCCTACACCTGCTGTACTTTGGCCTACTAATATTGGACTGTGGCTCCTGGCTCAGGAAAAAGTTGTTTCTCAGCCCCACATAAAAGCAGTGAGTCCAAGGGTCAGTCCGTTGGCCCTTGGAACAGCACAGGTACATCAAAGCTGAGGAAGCCCAAACCACCAAAGCAGTTTGCACTCGCGAGGGAACGCTGCCGCCAGGCATGCAAAGAAACAAATCCAATATAGCCAAAAGTTGCACCCATTTCTGTTGGACCAAGAGAGCTAGCAGAGATCAGATTCATTGCCTAAGAAGGACACTAGCCCCCACTCAGGATATTCGCTCTGACCACTGTGTCGTGGAATTGATAGCCCAGCCGCAGCTGGCCTTTTACTGTTGCAAAGAAGACATTGTGGGATCCCAAGTGCCATTTTCAAAGTTATCTCGACCCACCTGTGGACTGAGGAATCAACTGTACTGCACCCCCCCCATCGACTGCACAGCACCATGAGCCTCCTTTGAGTATCATTTGCCTGTATCCTCAGCATCAGGACCACTCCTTTGATGTTTATAGCGGCCATCCTGTAAAGTTTGGAACTTGCCTTAAAACGCTCTGTTTGCCAGGTAACTGTCCAAAGTATCCTTACTGTACTCCCAGACCTCCTGCCTGTTGGATTTGGTCTCTGAAGTCAGGCCAGAGTCAGTTAACTAACTGTTTCGAACATTTCAAAAGTTTGCAAAGTTTGTGTTGACCTCTACAGGTTTGCAGTTACATTTAAAAGTATTTGTTTCTTGAAAAATCTATATCTCCAGAACCCTCTGATAGATTTTGATGAACAAGGACTCTAAACATTCATACAAATATGCTCTCTTTCTATAAATTGTTGCTGTGTCTCTTACGTGTTGTGTGATTTTCTTATTCAGTTGTTTGGTACTGTAAAATGCTTTATACTAGGGTCCTTTGCCAAGCCTTATTGCGCACAGCCACAGCTGCCCAAGGCTAAACTAAGGTAAATTAAATGAGACTGACTGGAACCAAGACAGTATTTGTGAGTGTACTCCATGATAAGGCCCCTTAGCCATATCATATAGTACACCCAAATCCTCACAGTAATGGAGACAGAAACTTAAAATAACACCACATTGGAAATAATGTTAAATAAATCAAATTAATTCAAATTTTAAACTATAGATGTATTTACTTTGAGATAAACTTTACATATGATTCTTAAAAAATTATTTAACTATTTTAAAATGTAATAATAATATTAATTACATCCACAGAGGAACACCTTTCAGTTCCACCAGGCTGCACAGCCATTTTGAATCCAATGAATCGATTTTATACATTTTTCACTTTCTTCTTCATTTTTTCACGTTATTTTTATCCATTACTCTTAACTTGTAGTCAATTCATTTTATCCAAAGGTAACTTGACGTAGGTAATCACAAAAACTCAGGAGTATGTGTAGGTTTCACATGCCATGATTTTATTCCCATAGCTCAATGCATTTCGGGAAATCCATTCCCTTCATCGGGGGCATCTACAAAAACAAATATATATTTAGTGTGTTAATTGTCTTCATGGGTTAAAAACGAATCACCGTATTTCAGAAAAACTAAGTTCATCATTATGAACTATAATCAAATTGTCAGAGCATCTAAGAAATTGATAAACAGCATTCCCAAAACCGCCGAATATATTTTATCCAAGCTATTACATCCCGTCCTTGGTCTCACTATTCCAACCCAGCACATTATTTAGTAGTTTAACCCCCACAGTGTGCTGAAAAACGATTTTCTTTTCTTAAGCGTAAATGCTATTCTTTGCTTGTATGCACTCACCATGACTCGCTGTTCACCCGTTTATTTTAAAATAAATCATTCCATCCTGGCGTGCAAATCCGCTCACAACACGTTCATGAACGTGATAAATCCATGAATACTGAGAACTCCTTTTGTATGTTCCCTCCCAAGTTTTAGCATCACGTGATGATTTGCTTACACGTGTATGCGCCGGAACTCTGGACCGGTATTCACAACCAACAGGCTCAATCAAAATTTCAACGGTTGAAGAAAAGAAAATCATTCGGCCACTGGGAGAGGAACTGACCAAACAGGTGCGGCCTGGGGCAATGGTTTCAGCTTGCCCAGCCTGCCTAGGTCAGAGAAAAGTCAATCAAGGTGTACGTGTCCTTTGGAATCAAATTTAGCTGTATTATAATCCTATGTAAAGGGCAACTCATAAAATGGCTGCCGTATACAAAATGGAAGCCAAGGGTTCAGAACGAAAATGACGATTTCGAGGTGAAATCGTCACTCGAGTAAGACGAAAATGCTTGTACATGGTGTACTCGTCATTCTCGGTCTTTTGATACTAAATTCGTCCTGTTACGATGAAGTTTTATTCTCGAGTCCAGAATTATTACACAAGTCCAGGATTTTCAGAACCACAATCCCTCCTTTTGCCCTTACATAGGCAATTAATCTATCCTCATGCTAATCTGAGTCCAGATCTATATTCCTAAAGTCATTGAAATGTTGCTGTAACATCATTCTAGTACTTAGTTCGTCTCTTGATACAGGTCATCTTTAATGATATAACTAGTGTAACTGCACCTCTATCCTGCTCTTTATACTCGATTACTTTTACATAGGACAATATACTAACTATATATGTTTGGTCACTGGTGTGGAGTTTTATAACATTTTATGATTCTTCTCTTCCTTATTGCACGTGGTAGTACCATCGTGCGGTTCTCTATAATTAACTATTCTAATTCAGAGTATAGTTTATTGCATTTTATCTGATACAGATAGTGTCTACATCACTAGCACTGTTTTGTTCAGCATATTGGAGCTTATTTGGTCAGTATTGAGCCGTCTAGCAAATTTTCTCGCTTTAGTTGTTTACCTGCCACCCACTTTGAATCATTGGTTCAGTGGATTACACCAACATACACATGGTCTCACTTTATACATTACGTTTTACTATTCCTGTTTACTCTGCCGTACTCACCTACATTTTGTTTCTGGTCTCAGATTTTTTTTATTTATATTACATAACAACAGGTATGTTTATTTTCCTTTTCAGTTTATTTTTCAGTTTCTGATCACTTCATCATGTGATTGTGAACAACAGCCTCTGGGGTTTTTCTTCTATTTATTTGCATTTTTCCTATTCACATGTTATCACTTTCCTTTTTTTGTTGTCCCCGTTTATTCTATTTCGCTCCATTCACCCATTTCAATATGGCAGGACATTATTCGCACTATTCCCTGCATTTTATCCTCCTCCCAGTCCGATCTCTATTGCGATGTTTCTTGCGCGGGAGTCAGCTTTCACCGGCGCCTTGTTTTACTACCATTTATAACACGGTCGCTTGCATGGGTAGACCTCTCTTAGGGTGTCATTATCAGGTGGTGCCACGTATGACTTTACCGGTAAGCTTGTTATTGTGCGATGTGTTAGGAATCTTTGTGCCGGATTTCTTTTACTGTTTGACATTGTCGTTTTTTCTGAGGCCAGTATGTTATTTTGTTTTTCATAGCCTCTTAACCAATCGAGGCCACGCTACAGGTAAGCTCGGCTTCGAGGTGTTTAGTCTTTGATTGTCTTTACTCGTCCATTATGTGCTCTTGACACTGTTTGTTTTATATATTTTATAGCACGCTTGTGCAATAGCTTTCTTGTCAGTTACTACTCGATTCATGATTGGACCTATATATCGACCGTGGAACTTCTTGTACTGGGTATGCATTACACTTTCAATTGAGCACTTTATGATCTCACCAGATTTGCACATATTATGTTCTGTGCTGTTATTATCATCATATGAGATATGTGTGTCTTCTGCTCTTTGATACTCGGATATAGATACTGTCACATAGGCTTAGTCCACCGGCCAATTTTGGGGTATTAGCACATTACCGAGTTATAGGCACCATGGTGCCCTCGACTGTCAACTGCTCTGTGACTAATGCCCTTTGGGGTACCGGTTTCCATTTTTCATTTATATTCTTTCTTTCAGGTTTTTGAACTATGTACTCTCATTGACAATACCATTATTCACATGAGGGATATCTGTAGCCTGTGCTGGTGGGTGTTGGTTCTTTACATCTGACCGTGTACACTATATATGCTACGGATTAGCTCTGACATCTTTGTTTACATTGTTTTCTTTGTAATAGTACTTGTCTCTAATATTCTATGATACAACTCGATTAATTAAATGGAGAGGCCTACTTTTCACCTCACCTAAATTTGTCTAGCTGTGCTGATGAGGGCAGTTCTTTAGCTCATTTGAATAGTCTGGTTAGGCTTTTTTGAATTTCTTGGTCCTCAGCATTTAGCTACATTACTAGCATTTTCAGTTAGATCATCCCCATCCAATTGTACAATAAACCATGCACTCAATATTGGGACACATCCCGTTGTGATTAAGTCCACACTAGGCTCCTCACCCAGGTTTACATCTTGTTTTGTACAGTTTGAGCTGATAAGTTGTTTTGCCAGAACCTACACCATTACACTGCGTCTGATCCTATGGATGTTTTGGATCCTTGCTCTCTACTTTGGTGAGAACCATGTACTTTATATGCCATTGATATATTGCTATTCCTTATTTATTCTACCAGTGACTATTCCAACAGCCATGTTTGTTCTTAAGATTCACCCTTTCTGGTTCATATTATATGTCCCAGATCTTTACAATTCATTGTGACAGAATTTATTTGTGCATCAATTCCTTGACATTGTAACATCCTATTGTGTTTCTTGTGGCTTATTTATATTTTCAGATTTTTTTAAATACTCTTATCCCTACCCTTCTCCATTAGAATCCGGAGTCTTATGGACACTGTTACAATCGTATGACTAGGGGATACATGCGCTGTGATACTTTGTTTCTATTAATTAGTTTCCTCTATTAATTCATAAATAGTGCCTCTCCTGGTGATAGTCTCACCTTTCACTGATCACATTTGTTCACACTTGGTGTTTAGTGTTAACTTGGTACATGGGCGGCTTAACTAGGTATCTTAACTTTCTTTTTTTCATCATATTTACATGGTCTTCTTTTCTCTCTATCACTTATCACGTTTCTGGTTCTGTGGTTCCTTTTGTTTTCCTCATTAACACTAAAATATTTCTCACTGATGTATTTCTAGGCCCGTATATGCTTCTGTTTTAAGAAATTATTATTTGTAATTTTGTAATATTTTGTATATATTTCTTGTCTTGTTTCACAGCCTTGAAAAAGTCTGAGTACTTATTGTTAGTACGGACGAAACACGTGTCGGCTGTTTTTTATCAACTTAAAATTTTATGGATCTTCGAATAAAGAAAATGATGATATAACCATGAACTTTATCTACTGATCTGTTCTGTCCTAAAATCACAAACTACAAATTATGTTCATTTCCAATACTGTTATAACTATATGACCTATTAGTACTATTTACATGCATTCTAGGATTGTGCTCTCTTTGGCCGCTTCTCTCTTATCATCTTAACATTGTCCAACTGGTGTTTTAAAAAAAATATTTTCTAAGTATGGCCCAGCTTTTGGCAAGCACATGTATAAACCAGTTTAGCAAGTCTAGGATGAAGGAACAACAAGTTCTGATCCGCACATCTACCTCAACTTATTTGAACTTAGGGCCCGATTAGGATGGCGGACGGACCAGCGTCCGTCCGCCACCCCCGAGATGGAGGGACCGTCCGCAGGGGCTGCGGCATTCCCTCCCTCGGAATTAGGATGTGACCGCCACCCTGGCGGTCACATCCCCTATATTTAACATTGCGGCGGATGCTGCTTCAAGCAGCACCCGCCGCAAGGTTAAATGTGCATGTTTTCCTTTGCATGCACGAAGCCGCAGGCACCGCGTGGTGCCTTCCGCTTCGTGCATGCAAAGGCAGGGGGGTACCATAGGTACCCCCATGTGCACCCCCCACCCCCCAACACCCCTTGGGGCCCGCAACGGGCCCCCATACTCAAACTCCACATGCTTTTCTATGGCGGAACACCCGCCGTGGAAAAGCATGTCTCCGCCGGCATCCGAATATGGCTGGCGGTGTCTGATAGACACCGCCACCATATTAGAGCTTTTCCACCGGTCGGAAGGCGACCGCGGCGGAAAAGCGGCGGACGGAAAAATTACCCCCCCAGCCATCCTAATCTGGCGGGGGGTCTTTTCTGTGTCCGCCGCGGTGAATCCGCATCCTCCGGGCCGGCGGTGGCTCCCGCCGGCCCGAGGATGCGGATTCACCGCGATCCTAATCGGGCCCTAAATGTGTATTTGGCACAGAAATGCACACACATGAGAAATCTACAGTGTTATTTTTCAAAGCATTATTTTAAACCAGTTTAGCATAGAAGTAAATAAACAAAATAAATGCAGAAATCGGAAAATAGTAGTGGCAGAACACACAAGAAATGTGAATATTATGAAAATTGGCAAGATATTTTATTGAATGCATTTTTAAAATCCCTACATGCCTAACTTTACAGCATCAAAAGTATTGTCATAATGACAGTAAGTATTTCAATAAGCTCAACACTCATTCATATAGGTGCTTCATTCGTATGTGTCCAGTTAGTAGGGCTGTTCACAAAACCTGGCTTAGTTATTTGTCTGCTGGAAAATAAGTTATGAGACAGACATCCTCAAACTGCATTGGCTGACTCACTAAGGAGCCATGCTGCAATGCTAGCTGTAATATCCTTGAGGTTCCTGCATTTGTCACTGAGAGCTGCTAACATCTATTAAAGATCATTCTAAGTGTTTATTTGGAGAAAAATAAACTTTGTTAATGTGATGTAGAGTGAGATAATTAATGTGAGAAGTTCCCTGCACGTCGATATAAAAATCCAAAGGGATTTGGCTTTTTCCTAAGCACCATCTATTCAAATGAAGATATGAAAATATCAGCTAGGCGCATACTCAAACACATGATAAATGCCTTTGATGGACAATATTGAAAAAAATGCAGCAGTTATTGCAAATGAATAATGACTTATGTGGCATAAGTAAATGAGTAAATGCAAGATGTAGGTTGTCCCTAAAATAACATGAAGGCAAAAGATGACACAACCCCGCCTATCAGGGTAGGAACAAAACAAAAGAGACTATTATCAACCACATTGGAGATTTTCTCCTTAATATAATCCATATTTTACTGCACCTATTAACGCATAGTGTTGCTGTGACATTGTATCATTATTGTTTATTGGTCGCTCTTCATTTCTTGAATATACATTCCCTTGAAACCCTGTAAATATTGCTCACTGTATGTCACTAAGCTGTTTTCTTTGGTTCTTTATAAACACTTGGGACACACCACACTGTTTTTTGAAACCCAATGGACAATTTGTATGTCATTTAATCCTCTTGTTTGAAAATAATACAAATTCAATTTGGATATGAATAGTGGTGTTGCAAGCTTTACTTCTCTCTCTAGCGTCCCCTTAGCCCTCAGCCTCTATTGCTATTATGCCCTGTATTTACTAGAAAGTTTATGTATTATTCCACTGGAACCGCTGTTTTGATTATTAAGTACGCACCCTGGTTCTGTTGTGAGTAGGGTTCCCTTGTTCTCCTTTCCAACCAGTTCGGCAGCAGCTCCTGAGTTCTGCTCCAGTGCCCCCACCTTGTGACACCCCCTCGGTCAGGAGGCTCAAGGAGGCTATTCCACTCTGACCCAGGGTGTGTGACTCAACTGGCAATAAGGCAAACATGTCAGTGATGTAATCAAACCATTGGTAGGCTAGCACGCAGGAGAATACTTCTTGATTTCCCTGGGAATGTGGAAGGGGCGAAAAACAGCTCCATTAGAATGTGATTGACCTGGCACTCTTTCTAGACACCAGCTCTTTTTCCTGGGGGATGGCCCATGAGCAAAGGCCTGTGCTCCTCCCACCACCCCATAAACCATCAATTTTTCTACCACCCTCAAGGGGCAGATGGCAATAATTACCCCCAAGTGTTGGTGATATTCCACTAGACACTGCGGATTCTAAAAACAAAAACCATTGGCAGTGTCTGCCACCTGCAGCCTGGCCATGCCTCCACCCCAAAATAGGGCACTACAGTATTTCTTCCCCCCAGGGTAGCACATTTGGGGTTTGCCCAAGTCTGCCTTCCGGGGGTGGGGCATCAGAAAGTCAGCTAGACATCAAGGATACAGATAAAATAAATAAAGCAAAGGAATGGCTCACCATGCACAGGGCCATGCCCCTAAGCCCCAAAAAAAACAGCATGGTCTTTCTGCATCCCCAGGGTTGGAGACTGGGGTATTTGCTTAAATATGCCCCTCAAGGAAAAGAAAACCCACTAGACAACATGGATAAACACACTTTTTAAAAGGGGTTGAGACAGTCCACTATGCACCCCCTATATCCCCATCACAAGAAAAGGCACTGCAGTCTTTCTGATCTCCCAGGAGGGTAGGTTAGAGTATTTTCCCCCAATCTGTCCCCCTGGGGAGAGAAAGTCCACACAGCACCATGGATTTTGCAATTGGTACAAAAGAAAGAGGTGTGGGCATCCCACCATGCCATTGGCTATACGCCCACCCCAAAAAGGAACAGCCAGTCTGAAGGAGGTTTGCACGCAAATTGCTGTTAAAAAAAAACCAGACTCCAGGGATTTCAAAATGGCTCCAAACCAAATACAATTATGGACAAGCAATTCTAGCTTTGAGCTGTAATCTCACCCTGGAAGGAAAAGCAGATAGAAGGTGTATCACAGTTAGGAATGCTGCCTCAAATATGACCACTACGAGGATTGGGTGCAAGTTATTGTGCATTTGGGGCAAATAAAGGGGTGTTGATATCACACTGTAGCATTGGGCCATAATTTCACCCCATAATGGAAATATAAGTCTTCCTGCCCACTGTACCCCCCTTAAGGGGCAGAGAGGAAGTTTACTCCAAATTTTCCCCATGGGCGGCAGAAAGCCTACTGGGTAGCAGGAATATTTTTTATAGAATAATGGGGTGTCATCTGGCCCATCCTGACATCAGGCCCCACTGTCACCCCTAAAACCACACAGTGTTTCTGCTCCCTAGGAAACTAAAACATCCCCATTCCCAATGGCCAGTGAGAGGAAATTTTGATTCTTTTGGGTTTTGTTTTTACATATGGGCCAGGAGAGTGGAGTTAAATTCCAATATTATCCCCCTTTGCCATGCTGAATACACTTTTAAGGTTTGGGTCAGCAGTCATCTGGGAAATCCTACCAGACCCAAATATTTCTAAAAACTGAACATC
The DNA here is from genome assembly GCF_964261635.1 of Lissotriton helveticus. Lineage (NCBI taxonomy): Eukaryota > Metazoa > Chordata > Amphibia > Caudata > Salamandridae > Lissotriton > Lissotriton helveticus. Next base: position 867,723,104 of record NC_136059.1, read on the forward strand.
AAGGGAAGTCCAGGAAGGAGTTCCTTGCTTGGATCGCACAACGTTTCATTACCCACAATGGTCTTCAAACCTTACACTTTGCCTGAAATCACACATTTTCCTAGAATTTTTGTGATGTTAGCTCCCAGAATCTGCAGGGATCTACAAAATTCCTAACACCCAGCTCTTCCCCACTTGTCCCAATTGAAAAACTTCCACGCTTGTGTGGCTGGACCTAGTGCCCATGACAAGAACAAATCAAAATAGGGTTAATGGAAGTTAGTGGCTGTCGTGTAGTTCCTATATATCCTAAACAAAATCTGCGTGTTCGGATAACATAAACTGTGGGTTTGGTGGCAGACTGGTTTCAAGCACCCCCACCAAGAATGTTAACCTGTTTGCATTAGCTAGCTCACAGTGCCACTAGAATTTCCTCCGATAGGGGAGAGAGTAGTTTCTGGCAACTTCGGAACATGACAATCCTGATCCCTCAGAAACCTGGCGACGGATGTGTTAGACCACTGTCAGCTGGAGCTTCTGCATGCAGGAGCCCCAGCGGCTCTGGTCAGTGTGTTGGCTGGAAGTTTCGGTCTCCTCTTGCTAAAACAAGTAATATGTGCTCTATTTATACAGAAAGTATCTAGCGTTCCTTTGTCCCTTGTTTCTTGTTTTAACCATTGTTGGATTTGGGGATGACATATAGGATGAACCTTGTACTTAGATATTATGCAGGTGGTGTAGCCCCTGCCTGGTTTCCAAAAACTTTTATGAATATTCATTCATACTGGATGAGTCTATTGATGAAGTTATAGGAGGTTATTGTTCAGGGAAAAACCCTCCTTCTGCACCCAGGACTAGAACTAGGTAAAGGTTCACTCATAAAAGGCTTGTTACTGTGTAGTTTAAGGGAGGTAATGTAGGTGAACGTGTATGATATTACCCGGGCCTATATTAGGGTACCTATATTGAACATAACATGAGTCCCCACAGGCCATTGTGTATAAGAAAACATTGTGGGATCCATGTGAGGCAAAAATCAACTTTATAATCTTAAAGCTAAAGCCATGCCAAGGCAATGTTTCAAACATAAAATCCCACAAAAAATAGAAAAAACGATCCAATATGAAAGTAGCAAAAAGTAAGTTAGAAGAGTAAAGTTTATTTACTAATGACATAAAAAAGGATGAATAGTGTCTAAAGAGACTTATCCTTTCACAAAGCCGGAATGCTCATGTGCAATCAAATTAGGAATAATTGACTCAAGCCTCAACTGAAAAACCACCGCATCCATGTTTTAGTGTGACTTATAAGAGAAATTGGTCTAAAATATTAAATATTAAATTTAAGAACAAGACAAATAATAGAGAATGTGTTTCTTTTCCTTGCAATATAAAAATATTGACAGTACAAAAAACTCAGGAGTAGTTAGAAAAACTCGAAAAAGCAGATTAAATCTTGACGAGAATTCAATTTGGGTTGGAATCTTTATCACATTTTAATTTATGAATGAAAGGCATTCACTTGATCCAAATGTAGGTCTTTCCATAATTGGGAAAATATAACCTCATGATATGAATGTCTAGGAATTGAAGAAAAATAATCATCAAGAGTATACTCATTTAATATGCAATCATGAGGTTAAAGCTCTTAACCACATCAATGCTACAGCAATTCATCCTCTGTGCTGCAGATCCTTGAATTCCATTGTTCATGACGAGCTCAGCTCGTCATGAGCACACACGCAGTGTACTGCATGACGAGATGAACTCGTCATGAGCATGGAAGAGGTTAATACATCATAACAAAATAAGCAATAGTTTCTGATACAGAAGTCTTGACTGTACTTTCATCATCAGGCCAGGTCAAAATTCTAACTACACCAGTGAAATTCCTGAATTTCGTGTGAAGTGAAATTGTTGAAATTTCTTAAAATTACAGGGTAAATAATTGTCATTGCTTTTTTACGCAAACAGGCACCTTACAATAAAAAGTCTCACAGGATATAAGCTGGAGACTGGCTAACAAATTACATTTTACCAAAAAAGCATAACTTCACAAAATTTTCATGTAATTTTGTACAATTTTATGAGAAAAAAATGTATGTTATATCCCTGTTCTAGTTATTATAAATAATCGTAGAAATAATAAATTTTTTCTGTTTAATCAGTCTTGTTAGCCTCAATATTTTTGAGGTCACACTTGGTAGATTGCCTTACCCCAAAAGGCAAAAGCCATTTTTGTATAAAGGGAGAACTTGCAGGAGTCTCTCTACTGACCACTATTGTGTTATCCCCTGCTGCCAGAAAGAGTTCGGAGTCTTATAAACCTGTCAAGGAATTGTGTATTTGCAGATAATAACGGAATGGAGTGCCACCCCAGTATCCAAATTCATTAGTCTAACAATAATTTTTATTTCACAAATATATGGCTATTTAAGATGCAGTACTGGTATACAAAACAGGTGTATCAAACACATCACCAACTTATTATTCCATTCCACACCTAATTAATTCATAGTTGGTTCAGTCAACCAGACTAAATGGCTGTATTAGTTCTTTAAGCTTAAATTATGCCAAGCCATTAAAAGTGTCCCAGCACAGCTTATGCTGTCCTTAGGTCAGCTGTTGGAATTCTGCACTTCAGTATCTTTTCACAGTAACTGGACCATGTGTCCCCCATGCCACTGCACCTCTACCTTATGTACCCTTATTGCTAACAGGGTCTTATAAATCGAGGAGGGGCCAACCCCTGCTTAACTCCTTTGTTACAAAATTGCATAAAACATGCCATTTAGCAAGCGCAAACAAGCTATGGAAGATAACACTACTTTTATCTCTTCCTTCCAAGACACTGCATGATCATCTCCGCAACAGCAATGTTTGCACCAGAGATTTGGAAACTTTCCTTTTCAGCCTTGTTAGTGTGAATGGTGTTTTAAAAATATGAAGTTCTAAATTGAAAACATGGCAATCAAGCACACATTTGTTAGCATTAGTATTTAAGCAGCCAGTTTCTTTAGGCCCTATATTATGCACGCATTCTGTAATCTCAGTATTATCATGTTTCAGTGCAATAGGGACACTTTTGGATGTAAGATTCATTATTAGCATAATTGAGTTCTTCTGCCTATGACAAACCTTTCATTAATAACCTAAGAGCGTTTGACTTCAGCTGGAACCCACAGAAAAGAAATGCTCTCCAAGGGTCAAGTGGTTGGCCTCCTGTTTACCTGCTTCTCAGAAACAAAAAATTGAGCTTCTGGCTCCAAAAGAGCTGGCTCTACTGACCCCAAAGGTCCGGACCCTGCAAGAGAATTGTCTAGAAAGAGACCTGTTCTCCAGGTGTCTGTTCTGAGAAGTTAGGTGCTTCAGGACTGACTAGAAGTGATTTTCCTACACTTGGAGACTAAGGGCAGATTTAGAGTTTGGTGGTAGATGGTTTACTCCATATCAAACATGGTGGATAACCCTTCCGCCTTATTACAATGCCATAGGATGTAATGTACTTAAACTAAGGAGAGTGGATATCTGTCATGTTTGTAACGGACCAAGCCAACCACCAAACTCAAAATCTGTCTCTAAGTCTGAAGGTAAAATCTGTGATCGGGATGACCTGCTTGGTGTGTCTGTCCTCCACTTCATCACAGTTGGTTGGAATTGCACCTACGCACTGAAATATTGTTTTTCAATGGTATTTTACTTTTTCTAGGTACTATTTCAACTTACAACTTCAACATTTAATATTCCTGAATCCCATTACCCTAGTTTATTGATTCTGGTGCTCTTTTGCTCATGGACATTTTCTCACTTTTTTTTAAGTTGCTTTGTAGTTCTTTGTGTTTTTTTTTTTACTTTAACATAGTTGGTTCTGCTTGAAATTAACACACACATCTCTTGGGATTGTCTGCTACTTGTGCCATAGCTATCAGGGGCCGAAGCCAAAAAACTGTGTTTTGACCTAACCATAGTGGGTTTAATGAGCTGGTAGAGGTAGCCCAAACTGTTAAGTAACATTTCTGAGCTTATGAACCTAAGGTACATTTTTAGTTGGTAGGAACCTTTGTGTTTTAGGGTAGAAGATTATCAAGAATATGCTGTAGTGTTGTGAAAGACAGTTTGTCATCAGTGCATCTAAAAGTACTCACTCTTAAAGAAACCATGTAGTACTGCCAGCTGTGGTAAATTTCCATTGCTATCACGAGAAAGCTAAAGACCATTCAGAACTTAGTGGCCAGAATCACTCTCAACATCCCATACTACACTCACATTACATCACACTTGAAGGAGCTCCAATGGCTCCACATTCACAAATGAGCACAATTCAAACTCCTCACTCATACTTTCAAGGAACTACATAACACTGCCCCAGAATACCTCAACAATCGCGTCTGCTTACACAAACCTTGCAGGCACCTTGCTTTTTGAATAGTACCACTAGGCTATAGGTGTGGCTAGAATCACATCTGCTCAGCAGTAGAATACCCTCCGGGGTGATAGCGCACTCTATAAATCTGCATAAAGACATACATAACATTGTTCCCTTGATTCATCAAAGGCAGATATGGCTTAGTTCACCTGAGAGTTGTCATTTTACAGGTACTTATTTATTATTTATATATTTGTTATATTTCTAAAATGTGAAGCTAGTTGCAGCAACAAAGGAGTGCTTTGCATCCAACTAAATAACAGTTAAATGAAAAAGTACATTTGGCGGTAAGTATAAAATAGGAGTTAATCAATCAAGGAACTGTATTCTACAGAAGTATGCCTTCAAAGTGTTTGTGAAAACTAAACTAAACTGTAAAATAGGTTGAATATCTCATTTGGTTCCTAATGGGTCATCCCTTCACTATTTACTCTTGGATTGTTCCATTTTGAAGTTGATTTAGGATGTTGGCTACTCTGTTCAGTTGGCTCATCATGCAAGACTGGAGACATACCTAATAAATTATTTCCTAATAAACTCAGACACTTACTTTACCTGTGTGTCACCTTTCTTCACTGGTGATGAGGATTGGATGACATGCAGGAATGACCAGTTGTCTTTACTTCTATGATCATTGGTTCTCATCTCCTGACTGGACCTTCAGCGGGCTATGCCATGACCTGGAGCTGCTGTGGTACTGGTGCTCTTATTGTATTGTTTCATGACATTGAGTATCTACATTGTTATGTGAGGATGTTTGGAGCTATTGGTGGTGTCCTTTGAAGATGTTCTCAAAGGGTGTCACCTACAAGACCTACACCTGTATCACTGCTGATTAGTGGTTCAAGCTGAGTGAGTCCAATGGTAATCCACTTGTGACTCTATTGATGAATTTTTTGTATGTGAAGTATCACTTGGTACCCACCACTCAGCGTTTTTTGCACTCTCCAACTGTAGTGTGGAGTGCATTGAGTGAAGCAGAGTGCGGATAGTTTTGGTTCCCTAAGGAGAGAGCGGAATAGAAGTTGTTGTCAAACTCGCTGTCATTGTGCCAAGGAACAATCTTTGAGGAATGTTCCCTCAATGTGGAACAGTCAAATCCTTGATGTGGTGCTTACAATGAGGATGCACTCAACAGAAAATGTATCTGTAGTCCTAGCGGGCACCTGCCGGAGTATAGACCATTCACCTTCTATGCTGTTGTGACACCTCTCCTCAGAGTCAGATGCGGTTTGTAGAATGCAGCTCCAAGCCTTTATACTTGAGGAGTTATCTTTCCTTTCTTACGAAGCCCACTGGTTACTAAATCCTAGTACATTGTTTTGCTGCCATATGCCCATGAACAGAGCCAGTTGATCCGGTGGCAGAGAGTGAAGACAGTTGAGTGGGCGGGGCTCTCTGTGGAGAATTTCCTCTGTGATGTTCTTCGGATTCTGGCACCATGTTCTTCGCACTAGCCATGTTGTGATTACAACCAAAGCCAAAGCTATAATTGACCTTCATTCCAGAAACTGTGCACCTCTGGTGACTGAATTGGCTGGGAGTGCCCTTCTCCTACAGCGATCACTGATTGAATATCCACAACTAAAATATCGAGTTTTAAATATTGATGTCAAAAATATCGACATCCTATATTTATAATGGTAAGTGCAAAAATATATAGAAAAAAATATCGATGTCAAAAATATATCTAGAGGGCCGAAAGGCGTCATGGCGGTGGTGCGTGGTGTTGAATTTAATAAATGATCTTGCACTCAACTTTGGGTTGTGTTCGTCATTCCTGGAGGACTTTGGTAGCTTTTGATGAAATTCATTGCATATATATATATATATATATATTCACTGAAAAAACCATAGGTTATAGACCATATATAGTTAGGAATTAGCATTTACAAAACCTTGAAAATTCACTGAAAAAACCATAGGTTATACACCATATATAGTTAGGAATTAGCATTTAAAAAACCTTATTTTACTCACACAAAACCAATGAAATTCCATATATAGTTAGTTGTACTAACTATATATCGCGCACCGCAATCCACTGCTGATCATGTCACATATTACATCATTCATGACATGGTCAGTGACATCACTGATGACATCACTGATGACATCTCAAATGACATCACTGATGACATCACTGATGACATCTCAAATGACATCACTGATGACATCACTGATGACATCTCATTTGACATTACTGATCACATCACTGATGACATCATTCATGTGATAATACGATGAACCTCTTCAGACTCTAATATAACCTTAGATACACTCAGTGTAAACAGACACTCACAGACTGTCACTCATCCATGGAGTTACTTACACACCTAGTCAGTCATGCAAAGAATCAATCACACCTCCATTTTCACAACTATACAGTTATACACACCTTACTTATTCAAACATATACTAAAACATATTTACTCACTTATACAATCCTGGATACAAGTGCACAATGATCCATACAGCCACTCACACCTTCACTGGCTCTTATGCACAGTTATTTATATATGTCAACTCTCACATGTACTGTATTTTACATATGTACTTACTTTGACATGTAGCACTGAGATATCTATTCACTCACCAATACAGTCATGCACACAGTCAACCGCCCATACAGCTGTTTCCACATGCACTTTTGAACCCATACATCTATGCACAGAGTCATACACCTCCCAGCCACCCACACACACACTCAGTCTCCCATACAAATGCTTGGGCAACCAATCAATAACCCATATAGTTACTCATATAGCTACTGATCAACACATGCAGCAGTTTACAGAACAACAGACATAATGATGCACAAATTAAGACAGTTTAGTCACTAACCCATGCACTCAGTGAGACACATTTAACCACTCACTCATACAGTCAGTCATGCACCTACTAAATCCTTAATCCAGACACTTATACATCCACTCATTCTTAAATATGTAAGACATATTTTAACTTTACAGAAAAATACAGTCACTGGATGTTGTCATCAGTGATGTCATCAGTGATGTCATTTGAGATGTCATCAGTGATGTCATCAGTGATGTCATTTGAGATGTCATCAGTGATGTCATCAGTGATGTCACTGACCATGTCATGAATGATGTAATATGTGACATGATCAGCAGTGGATTGCGGGTGCGCGATATATAGTTAGTACAACTAACTATATATGGAATTTCATTGGTTTTGTGTGAGTAAAATAAGGTTTTTTAAATGCTAATTCCTAACTGTATATGGTGTATAACCTATGGTTTTTTCAGTGAATTTTCAAGGTTTTGTAAATGCTAATTCCTAACTATATATGGTCTATAACCTATGGTTTTTTCAGTGAATTTCATTGGTTTTTTAAAAGCTAATATCTATAGCTGTAAAATGTATTCTTCTTTAAATCCAAAAATATATTTTATATGTTTATTAATAAAAAAAAATTAATATTTTTTTTGTTTCGCTCCCGGTCCGCGAACCGGGAAGCTTTCCGTTAGCTCAAATTGATGCCGCGACCCGGTCCGCGAACCGGTAAGAAATCAACATAGTGACGGTATCGCGTTGCCACGTAATGCGTCTTATGACGTACTGCGTTAGCGCACCCGGAAGTGCCCCGGGGCGCGGACCGAGGCGCGAAACGCAGCTCTCCGGAAGCGATCCGCGGCGCGTCGCGAAAGCGCGATGTATCGCGTTGCCGCGTAATGCGTCTTGTGACGTACCGCGTTAGCGCACCCGGAAGTGTCCCGGGGCGCGGACCGAGGCGCGAAGCTCAGCGACCCGGAAGCTAACCGGGGCGCGTTCCGCAGCGCGTAACATGAGCATGAGAGGTCATGTGACTTGTTAATAAAACTTTTCATTGGTTCATTTCACTTTTGGTTTCATAATGATGTAAGGCTATGTCAGGTGACCTAAAAATAACACTTTTCATTGGTTGAGAAGTATTGTTTTTCCCAAATGATGAAAACCCCTCCTTCTTTCCTCACTCTGACTTTCATCATTGTGAGAGGAAGACCTTTATTACTATATCAGAAATGGCTTCAGTAGTTGCTTCAGCTGGTGGACCCCCACCACCACCTCCACCTCCTCATGGGAAGAGAGGACCACCTCCCCAGGTGATGACCAACACTGAGGAGGAAGAGGAAGAAATGGATGAAGAGGAGGGAGAAGAACCACAGTTCTTAGAAGAAGTGCCCCGGGTTTCCCATAAGAAAGCCAGTTTCATCTGGCAGTTTTATTCGATCCCTCCTGGCCAAAAAAAAGTGAATGCGAGGTATGTCACCTGCCTCATCTGTAAAGAAAAATTATCCAGAGGGACGGATAAGAAATATAGTTATGGCAACCATACTATGCACAGGCACATGACAAGGAAGCATCCACTCAATTATAGCCGGGCGGAAATACGGGATTTGCAGGAAAATCCAAGATCAACTCCTGTGGCCAGATCAAGAATATCCATTTCATTGACACCAGCAGAGGCACGGGAAACTGTGCCAAACATACAAGAAAATTTTGGCCACATGATCCACACTTGTATGCACTGTCGTGCGTTGTTAGCATGTGGCAATATGAGCATAAATGCTATCAACCTGGCGTATGAACACCATAATTGCCCTAACCGCCCCCAGTAATTTTTTTTTTGCTCCTGTTGAGCCCTTTTCAATGCCTGTTTTTTGTTGTTCCCCCCCCCAAAAAAAACCCCAAAAAAATATAAAATCGTTCAAAAAATACAAAAAAAACAAAAAATTAAAAAAATAAAAAAAAAATATAAAACAACAAAAATATTTAAAAAAAAGTTCTTTTCAGAACTACCTTCCCTTTCAAAAAAAATTGCTAGAATGTTTAGCACTCTGGCAAGCTCTATTTCTTTTGGTTCGCTTCCCGGTTAGCTTCCCGGTACGCGGACCGGGAGCTAACCCAAAAAAAATTAAAAAAAAAAAAAGAGTAAGTATAAGGAAAGTAAACAGAGAGTGATGTTAAAAGAAAGACAGCTATAGGGAGTAAAGAAGAGATACTGTTTAATAGATCTATTTACCGAAGAAAAGACGGAAGAGGGTATAATTGTGAAAAACAAAATAGATAACGAAGTGAAAGAAAAAAAAAGAGAGTATAACATTAACAAAGAAGAGTTTCTTGGAGAATGTGAGTGTATGTTCAAAATAAGATTAAAACATGAGGAATAACAGAGAGAAAAAATAGAAAACAGAAAACAAAAAATAACAGAAAAAGATTAATTGAAATAGCAAAGAAATGTAAGTAACATAGAGCCATATCATCAACATAGGCAATAAAAGTTTTGCAGCTTTTATTGGCAGAAATGTGTCGCTAAAGCTGCTTTTGCGGCAGAAAACTGCCGCTAAAACCACTTTTGCACCAGTTTTCTGCCAATAAAAAGAGCAATATTTTATTGGCTGTGTTCATAATATGCCCCTTAGTGTGCTTCAACTACACAGAGAAAGCATTATGAACAAATAGTGATAGAGTGATCAGTCAAAGACACTAAGAGTAATAGAGACGGAGTGAGTGAACAAGAGTGAGGAACTATGAGAAGAGAGGGACTGAGAAAAAGAGTGGAAGGAGTTGAGTAAGTAGGTAATAGAGAAAGGAATGAGGGAAGTAGCAAAGGCAGGAAACTGAGGGTTAAAGAAATGAAGCAGTGGAACTAATAGAAGTTAAATGTGATAGAAATGTAACGAAAAGAGTACAAAACATTTACCTTATAATTGTCGTTAAATTACTCACTTTTTGTTTTTATACTTTCAATCTGTGAAAGAGAGAACAAACATTTGAAAAATATTAAAACATGTATTTAAAAATTACAAAAGACAAGGGAAAAGATTGAAGGACAAACAGTTTTTCAACAACTTTGACACTTACAGAAGCTTCTGCTTCTCCAGGCCCCCTACACAGTCCTAAAGATATACATTTTAAACTAACAGTATCTTGATGCAGATGAAGTGAGGCCTATCTTAAAACATGGTGCATCTTTTGCATTGCTGTTGTCTCAGAAAAGTGTCGCAAGACACAAAAATTTTAAATAATTGCTTCAGGATGCCAATAAGATGTCTCCTATCCAGAGGTTTGTTTGAGGTGAGGCCTACTCTGGGTTGCAGATTACATTTCGAGTTGTTGAAGAGAATAGAGGACATAATATATGTGAAGGTCTACCAATGAAGTGAGTCATGTCCACTGCACTCTTGAACAAAGTCCAAACCTCCTATGTTTCCCTGGACAGACCTAAACTTGATCTACACAATGTGCTTCGTAATGATAGGAAACACAGGTGATGTAAATGAAATACGTGCAATTTATTTTGCTCATTTCACAATCACATCACTTGTGTTTCCTTTGCTTAGGTATCTCATTGTGCAGATGTAGTCTAGCATATGAAAGAATACGCAGAAGCGCAGCACTGCATGCAACAACTTTGACACTTACAGAAGCCTCACCTTCTCCATGCCTCCTACACAGTTTTACATATACATCATAAATGCAAACAGTACAGAATTAATTATACATGTTAAATGGTTTATTTTTGCTGTTCTCAGAATGTATCAAAATTCACTAAAAACAGTGACTTGAAGGTATTCATCATATAACAGCGGGGAAAAAAAAACACAATCAAAATGATTGTGTTTAAAAAACCCATACAACATAACAAATCAGAATTCAGAACTCCTTAAAGTTAACTTACTTTCCATGACGTCAAAGGATGTCCTATGAACAGCTTACACTCTGTTGTGCTGTTATTACTTTCAGCCCGCCACTTTCTGAAAGAAAATCTCCATCGTTTTTAAAAACATGTTACATGCAATAAATGACTTCTTGCTCTCTACCACAAGTTTCCACAAGGCCAAATCTTGTCAGAGCCATTTATAACTCTTGGATTTCTTGTAAGCCAATCCCGTCATTTGGCATTTCTGCAACTTTCAGAATTAAAATGTTGAAGATCATTTTCACAATCCAGGAATAGTAATATCTTCCTCTTCTTGCTCAGTCATGTTCTACATTTCCTATGACACTGATACTGCTTACTATGAAGCAGACTTACACTAACTCTATGACTAGTACAATTATTTAATTCTCTACATCACTTTCAATCACAAAGCAATGTAAAACAGTAGACAGCATTGCAGACTTACATTCCCTCTACTCTATGTTTTGATTGGCTGCTTCAATTAGCTTATAAAAAGAAATAGTTTTTCTGAACTCATTCAAAGTGCACTTATTTCTCCATGACGTCCAGTCTTATGGTTAGAAGTTATGTCTCTGAACTACACTTATCCTCAAGGCCAAATTGTGTAGGAGCCATTAGAACTTCTTGAAATTCCACAGAGCACATCCCGAGATTATTTCCCTAAAATTTTGGTTTTAAAAACACCAGGTAAGAGTTTTTAAGGTCATACGGCAATTTTTTTGTGAAAATTAAAACAGAATCGTTGCAGAATGACCAGCCATTTCTAGACTTTAAATAAGCTGTGTAATGTCCTGATGTTATTGAAGGGCCGTCATGATATATAATTGCTGCAGTTACAAAAGTCCTTCCTGATATTGACAACTGCGAAGCTACAAAATTTTTAATTAAAGTTGTCAATTTTGTTCCATCAGGCCTACATCGTTGGAACATTAAAATGACATACTGGCCATATGTTCGTATAAATAATGTGGACATCATTTCAGATTTACATTGGCTACACTCCATGTTGTGATCAGCTGCTTTTACTAGCTTATTAAAGGAGACTGATTTACTGTCTGGCAAAGTTAAATATATAAATCTTTCTGAGTCTACACTAGTAGTACTTGATACCATACAGTTCTCGCAGTCATGCTGCCATTGATAAGAAAGCCCAAACAGCTGATCTACATCTACACCTTCAGCATGCAATACATCAAGCATATACATTAAAAACTCCTGAAAATCTTGCTGAATATTTTGAGAGAATTGTGTTTGGCCTGAACATCTGTCTAACAGATTTCGAATTTCAGACACACTTTCTATGTTTGTTCTATCAGTGCTACATTTCTCTAACACAGAATTTAACAAACTGCAAAATCTTTGATCAGAATTGACCACAATCTCTTCTTTTACATTTTCTAGAGAAAACAAAACATTAACCACTACATTAGCATAGCAGTTGACACCAGAACTGTTTTCAAATTGAAAACCAACAACATCTTCAACAGAATCCTTTTTGTTTCTGCTTGTAATTTTAGGTTCATCGACTTTTCGTCTTTTTGCTACAACCTCCCCAGTATTGGTCACATTTCTTCGTTTCCGGCCTACCACACGTTTCTCAAACAAAGGATACTGAGGCAAATGTGGCGCATACTCTCTTCTTAACCTATTGTATTCCTTAACACAATCTAGATCCGCACAAATGTTTGTGACATCACACTCAATCAAGTACAATCCCGATAAAGTTCTAACTCGTGACAATGCCACATATGCCATACCCTCCTTGAACACAGAACTGCCAATATTCACCAATGCACAGTCTACACTTAAACCTTGCGATTTATGGATTGTCACCGCATATGCCAAGCAAACAGGAAACTGCTTACGGCGAACATATAAGTCTTTTACAAGCAAAAATCTAGCAGAGCAACGACCAATTAGCTGTACTTCCTCAATGCCATCAAATTTAATTTCTAAAAATTCAATTCCATCTCCATTTCTGTATTTTACAAAATCAACAACATTACCCATTGATCCATTTACCAGACCTCTTTCAACATGTAAATTCCTTCTTAAAATTATACGGCAGTTCAAGCACACATTCAGAGTCTTTTCAAAACCTGCAGTTTTAGATATACTCTTCTCTAATGAATCCAATTTTGTTTTCAGATTCTCAGACAAAATAATTGTTGATCCCATATGCTCTACTCTGTCAATAGCTTCCAGTTTCACAATCTCTTGCTTTTCTAAATGCAACATTTTGTTGTTGAATTTGGCACATTCTGCAAGAGTTGGCATCAAACATATTCCAGATTTCTTATCAGTAATTTTCTGAAAAATATTCTCAGGCACAACATCTTGTTCTGGATATAAATTTGACAGTAATCGTGCATGTAAAGCTTCTTTCCCATGCTCGGTCACTTTTCCAATTCTAACATCTTGTAGAATAGTCTTGTAAACTTCATCCTTCGCCTGACGCATATTTTCATGCAGTTCAGCATAATTGAAGTTTAACCATATATTGACGTTGCCAATGCTGCCTAGGCACTTCCTGGTATCTTCATGCGTGAGCATTTTGAACACAGGTTGCCCTTTCACTGGTGTCAGCTGCAAAAGATCTCCGAAAACAATGATGTGTTTGCCACCAAATAACACATCATACTCTGTTTTGAGAACTTCTTGCATTCTCAAATGCACAAAGGCAAGCATGACATTGGAAACCATGCTTACTTCGTCAATGATAAGAAGTTTCATTTTCCTCAAGATTCTTGAAACTTCAAAACAAGCATCTCCAGATAGCTTGTGATATTGTAATTTGTTGTCATGCTCCACTGGCAGCATCAGTAAACGATGTAAAGTAATCCCTTTAATGTTATGTGCTGCCAGTCCAGTTGGAGCGGTGACAACACAAGAAAGCGATGACTCTGTCCTTTCCTGCAAATAGCATGAAATTGCTTTAATGAGGAAACTTTTTCCAGTTCCCGCTTCTCCACTCACGTACAGTCGGACAGGCTTCAACGACGTACATGAGCACTCTTTCTTGTCATGACTTAATCCATGATCAATTTGCATGGTAACTTCGTCATATATTTTCCTCTGCTCAAGGTTGAGTTGTCTTTCCAACTCTTCTAAGTTAACCGCATCCTCCTGAGCATGTGCCATGGCTCTTTCCACTTCATTCATGGCAGTGGCAGCTTCATTTTCGATAACAGGTCCTCCTAGTGGATCCTGACTCAATGAAGCAGAACTCTGACTGTCCTGAGAACTGTCTCTGGCAATCTCGGCTGCAATCGTTGCTTCCTGCTCAATTTCCGCATTCAACATTTCTACATATTTGGGAAAAGCAGGACATTCTATGATCTCCTTGGCGGCATTGAAAGAGTCTTCGTAACAGAGGAAATCTCCAAGCAGTTCCTCTTCTGCACGCCAAGGCTTGAAAAGTTGCAAAAGTGCTAAATAGAAAAACTCCTTTTTTTCAGGAGATTCGCCACTCAATTTTCGATGGTTTACCAAGTGGCATTTTCTTTGCTTGACCAGACATCCCTCACTTCCTATTACAGCATACACTCCTTTCTCAGTATCTTCTTTGATGTTCCTCTTGAATATGTAATTTTGAAGAACCTCATACAGACAAACATTGTCGAGGTGACTGCTTCTATTTGGATAATATGTATCCAACATGTTGGTCTTCAAAATGTCGGTACTGTTTGGCTCCTTTTCCTCCAAATACTCAATTTCCCGCACAGGTTTCAGAACTCGATTACGCGTTGCAGCAAGACCAAGACTCGCCCAAATGATACTCCTGGACTTGGCATAGAGACTTGCTGAAGACAACCGGTCAGAGCATTCGTAAGCTCCAATTTCTCGATGCGACAACATCTTCAGACTGAAACTGTACAACTTCTTGCTGAGGCTCTTTTCATGGGAAATGTCCTCCTACATATCCTTCAATTCTGTCTTCTCTTTTTTGGTGATGTAAGACGTCACATACCGAGCCACAGCCATACAGTTATCAGCCACAAACTGTATATCCATGTTAGCATTCCACATGGACAAAATCACCGGGTTGTAGTCGTTGATGTACTTGGACTCTTCGTTCCTCTTCAAATTGTATGTGTTTTTAGGTGATTTCTTCATGACATTATGTCGCAGCGAAGACATCAAACTGTTTACTCTTCCTTTAGAAATCACCGGTCGGGGAAAGCCGAAACGACATTTGGTGTAGAACTTGTCCTTGTTTCGGAATTTACGACGGCAGTACTTTCCACATCGATGGCTTTGGAAACGCAGAACTTTTTCTCTTAGGCTTTTCTTCTCCTTTGCGTTTGGAACAGCACACGTAGAATACTGTTGGATGAAACTCATCACTGAGTCTTCTGGATCCGTTCCAAATTTAGGTGCATCCTTGATCCACAGCAACATATGTATATGAGGAGCACCTCTTGCTTGGTACTCCTTTCTCCAGAAGAAATCCAACACCTCTCCAAGAGGTGGATTCTTCTTATTCATGATGAAAGACATCATAGCTTCAAATCTATGATTGAAGTACCTACATACATTGACTGGATCCAAAGAGCACAGTTCTCCGGGTGTCTTGAATTCGATGTTATCTACGTTAGCATTTGCCTCTCGTAGAAATTCAAGTAAGTCTTCCCAGCCATACTCGGCACAGCTCAGAGTGAGGAACCATGTGGGAGTACCTAAGTTCCTCAGCATACATTTTAAATCACCATGACGACGGTACCAGTACTCATTAGTACCACGCTGACACGCCATGAGATTAATCAGGTGAGAATCCAAAATACTGTCTTGGACATTGACTTTATCCATAAAGTCACTTGCCGAGATGTTTTGCATGTGTATACCACTTTTCAAGATGTGATTCACTGCATATGACAGTTCAGACAGATCGCTTTCAAACAGGAGATGAAACAAATAAGGAATGCATTGTCGAAACCTAGCATCTCCTGCATACAATCGCAAAGTCCGGTATTCAGAAGCAGGAATTTGATGAGGTCGCTCATCATATCTTCCTCCCTGACCTGTTGGAAAAAGCTGTGGGAAACACCGAGCTTCCAAACTTTCCTCCCAAACACTAATGGGACTCCCTTTGGCTTGTTTCATTTGAAACAGCTCAATAGCATTCCCCATGACTTCCTTGGAATGCAAAGGATGAACACTATAATGTTCATATATTTCTTCACTAGTAGAGGGTTCTCCTTTCTCAATTTGACCAGCACACAAATCGCTATCCTCTTCCTCACTTACTTCCTCTTCTGCAACATATACATTCTTATAGTATTTATTATTTTTTTTCAAATACAATGTTGCCTTTTTAACTTTCCTAACATCTACTAAATCTTGCCATATTTTCTTATTCTTTGTCGGAACCCCATTAACTAAGATAACCAGAGGTTCCTCTTCCACTTTTTCTACTCCAATTGTGTTAATGTTTTTCTTCAAATCTAGAGGCAAATAAACAACTCTTCCCTTTAATCCTCTCTGTAAATCTGATGGAGGCAATTTCCCTGTCTTTGGCTCCATTCTTACAATAGCCTGAAAGGGATGGATACTTTGAATCAAAATAGATTCATAAGTATTTAAATCCTTCAATTCAGAAGGAATCTCAACCAATTCCAGATTATTATGAACTGCTCTAGCAGGCATCTGGTTTTGATTTAATTTGCAACAACAATAAGTACACACACGTTGATCCAATCCCAAATCAAAACAATTTTCTACCATCAAGTATGTTGTGAAATCCTTCCATTCACTATTATTTTCCCTTTCACTTTTTGCATATAAATCCACTAACTTAGTCTGATTCTTATAATAAGTGCGTCGACAACACACACAAGTGAAATTTGGACCGGAAGCTAACCTCACGAAATTTTTTAAAAAAATGTTTTTTTTTCGCACATATAAGCCTCCTCAGCCACCCTCACAAAACCTAGGGGGTCAAGATAAGTCTACCGTGCCCCCTTCTACCCATTTTGAACATTATTTGCCCTCCATTTTGTATCTTAATTTGACCGAAACACAAAATGGTGGACTCCCGTAACGCTTAAGGTTCGCGAACCGGGGCGCTCAACGGTTCGCGTACCGGGTCGCTCCCTGGGAAGCGCACCATCAAAAAAGGTGGGAAAGTAGTTTACAGAAAAGCCACTGGAGACAATTTCACCAAATATAGATTAGCTCATACTACATACCAATCCCTACCATTTTGACAAATTTGATTGGAATTCCATTTAGCCATTTAGCCTGTAGACCTCTCTAAATACCCTGAGGTAAATTACTTCTCAAAACACATCTGAAGTGTTGGAATTGACAACCAATTAAAATGTTACTTTCATTTTCTATTTTTTTTACCTGACATTTGATTGGTTATGTACCTGAATATATATAAAAGAAGAGAATGAAACACAGCCATTTTGACTACTACTTCCTGGTGTACATTTCAATTGGATTTTCACTAATCACTTCAACTTCTTTCTAAAGGTAAGTTGTTATTTTAAAAACTGAACTATATTGTGCACTATAAGTTAATATGGTAAACTTTTTCTGATAGTTATATACTATCCCTCTGTAGTAGTTATAGATTTAGATAGACTTCTCTGTTATAGTTATGGATGGAGTTAGGCTTCTCTTTTATAATTATGAATTTACTTACGTTAAATCACATACACTTTTTTATATTCCTACTTCCACTCTGATACTATACACTGCCCAAAGATAAATTCTCTGTTAAAAAATGCCTATCTAAAATTAATCCCAACAGTGCCCTATCTCTACTAATATATATTTTTTTATCCAAATTTCAGGCAACATGGAAGGCGAACAGAAAGTTTCATTTCAAATTGTCCTGCAAGAGAGCAGTCAAGAATTAATTGATCCAAATTATATAGAATTTATGGATGAAACTTGGGACCAAGAACTACTGCAATGTGTGCAAGCAGTGGATGACCTCCTTCAAAATGAGAACATTTTACACCCTCATAGATTACAAGCTATGTTCAATGAAAATGACGACATTTCAGACAGTGAAATGTTAGAAATGTTATTAAATTTTGAAACACAATCACAATAATAAATAATTGCTTAAAAAATAAAAAAAAATAAAAAATAATCAACAAAACCAACAATCAATTAACATACAGTATTTGAAAAGTCTATCATTCATTTTTCATTGCAGTACGCTGCCCAGAACGCTTCCCGGTTCGCGGACCGGGCGCTACCCACGCAAAAAAAACAAAAAAATGTTTTTGTTTTTTTTGCCCCGCGGGGCCCTTTTAAAACCTCCACATTAAACCTAGGGGGTCAGGGAGGATCTAGTATGCCCCCTTATGGTTATTTCCCCCTTTGTTTTGGCCTCCTCTTGTCTCTCAATCCTACCGAGAGACAAGATGGCGGCCGCTCCGGACTGTTTAGAATGTTGACAGACACCGGAGAGCCAATCAGCTTCGCTACGCGAAGTTCCGGTACGCTTAAGGTCCGCGGACCGGAGCGCTGCCCAGAGCGCGCTTACAGATATATATCTTTTTTTAAACGTTAATTTCTCAAAATCCACTGGAGCACATATATTGAGACCTACAAAAGGCACATCGGGCTACCAGTCCCTACAATTTTGCCAAGTTTCATGCAAATCCATTCAGCCGTTCGGGCTAAAAGTGAGGCCAACCGCCCTATGGAAAACTCAATGTTAAAAACACGTTTTGGGACCCCCCTTTTTTCTCGACCCCCCCTGGACGAACCCCCCCCAAATTTCCTGGGGCTGCTCAGAAACAAAATGTTCCATTTTCCAGAAAATTTCAGCCAATTCCGTCCACAAACGCCAAAGTTATTAGACATAGAATTTTCAAAAATCCCATAGAGAAAAAATCCTAACTATATATACCTACTGGCGACCGCCAGTAGGTAATATATATATATATATATATATATATATATATATATATATATATATATATATATATATATATATATATATATATATATATATATATATATACATGCTATATTAATGAATGCCCTTTCCGGTCCTGTATTTGTCGGAGCGGCGTGGTCTCTCAGCCTCTTCAATTCTGTGTGCCTGTGTTTTTCATTTCCCGCTGTTCGTATTATGCACTCACTCCCTCGCGTTCACGGTAAAGCCAGTCATGGTCTACTCGCGGTCCCAGTCACGTCTCAATCCGCGCTGCTACTCGGTCCACTAGCTTCTCTGAGAAGCGGGAAATGGAAAACACAGGCACACAGAATTGAAGAGGCTGAGAGACCACGCCGCTCCGACAAATACAGGACCGGAAAGGGCATTCATTAATCTGAGGTGGAAGAGGAAAGTGCTCCCACGGTGTGTTAACACAAATAATAAACGAGACACTGAGGCACGGACAAGCCCCACATAATCCCCCTTTAACAAAAATAGAATTTAATCAAGACAGACATAAGGCGTGAACCCTGGGCACCTGCTGTAAAATAGGTCCAAGATACAAGTGATAAAGCCCTGATGAGAACTCGTAAATTGAGACAACGAGTTTAAAACGTGTCGGCAGAAAGGAGACAATTAATTGTTGGACTGATTACAACATTGATTAATACGTTTAGTCATACTCTTTATTTTTTCCAATCTCCTTTTGAACGTGACTTTATCTCTTATATGTTACATGTTATTATGCAAAAATTGAATATTTGCTGGATAATAGTTGTGCAATGTAGATAAAATGCATATTGAATGAAATGTTGTTCTAAATGTAATGTTATGATTTATGTATAAGTGTAATGTTTAATGTAATGTCTTTCTAATGCAAAATAATTTTCACTTTAACAAACAAAAAAAGTAAAGGGTATAAATAAATTATACCGAACAAATCCAGAAATAGGACTGATTTGTTGCTTGAATTTACGAGCCACATAAAGCGAAGTGTAGGGCTGGCATTTTTTTCTATAAAAAGTATTATATGGTCCAGCTGACCCTACGTCCCAGGGCCTACCTCCTCATTTTCACAAAACATTGGCCTCAATCTTAGCATAACACTTTCGGAGACCAACAAGTGCAAAAATGACATACATTTCAATCTTCATGATATACTGTATAAGTATGAACATTCATAGCCGCATGAACAGATGATCTCCAATCTATCTAAGAGAGTAGATTGGAGATCATCTGTTCATGCGGCTATCCTTTTTCAACTGAATGGACTGCCGTCGTTTTATCTGGGAGGAGTGCACTCGCACTTTGTTTGGCGTTTGGTGAGCGAGGATATTTAATACAGGGTACCTCTGACCCTGAAAGTGCACCGCTGCTAAAATGTCCCGGCATTGTTTGGAGGATGTGAAAAAGTATATATATATATATATATATCCAACGTAAAGAGATTGCCCCCTGATGGAAATGCCGGCACAGATAAGAGTTTTCACCTTTCTTTATTGTGGGCAGTCAGCGAACACACTTTCACTCCTTCAGTAAGTATCGATAGCCAAACGCGTTTCGGGCAACTGTGTGCCCTTGTTCACTGGCTCAGACTGTGTCCACAGCAACCGTAAGGGCTCCCTTTTAGACTTGAAGACCCGCCCCAGTGGGCGTGGAAACCCAATGATTCCTGGTCTTTGAAGTCTCTTTAAAATATTGCCCCAGTGGGTGTTGTCGAAGAAACATTGTAATTGATCGGTCCATTGTTATACCCATGTGGGCTTCTTCGGGAGGTCTACGATGGTTAGCTGCTTGTTTAGTTACCCCACAACATTGGTCTCTCAGTCCTCTTGGTTCCCAACACTGCAGGAACCACAGGTCCGCTTTCATGCGGAGGGGCGTTTCCACAGCTGGGCTGCCGCTAACAAATCCAACGTAAAGAAGTTGCCCCTTGATGGAAACACCGGCACAGATAAGAGTTTTCACCTTGCTTTATTGTGGGCAGTCAGCGAACACACTTTCACTCCTGCAGTAAGTATCGAAAGCCAAACGCGTTTCGGGAAACTGCGTGCCCTTGTTCACTGGCTCAGACTGCGTCCACGGCAACCGTAAGGGCTCCCTTTTTGACTTGAAGACCCGCCCCAGTGGGCGTGAAAACCGAATGATTCCTGGTCCTTGAAGTCCCTTTAAAATATTGCCCCAGTGGGTGTTGTCGAAGAAACATTGTAATTGATCAGTCCATTGTTATACCCATGTGGGCTTCTTCGGGAGGTCTATGATGGTTAGCTGCTTGTTTAGTTACCCCACAACATTGGTCTCTCAGTCCTCTTGGTTCCCGACACTGCAGGAACCACAGGTCCGCTTTCATGCGGAGGGGCGTTTCTGCGGCTGGGCAGCCGCTAACAAATCCAACGTAAAGAGGTTGCCCCCTGATGGCAACGCCGGCACAGATAAGAGTTTTCACCTTTCTTTATTGTGGGCAGTCAGCGAACACACTTTCACTCCTTCAGTAAGTATCGATAGCCAAACGCGTTTCGGGCAACTGCGTGCCCTTGTTCACTGGCTCAGACTGCGTCTACGGCAACCGTAAGGGCTCCCTTTTTGACTTGAAGACCCGCCCCAGTGGGCGTGGAAACCCAATGATTCCTGGTCCTTGAAGTCCCTTTAAAATATATATATATATGCAACAGCTTTCTATCTCTCCGAACGGCAGTACAGAAACAACAGACCACCAGGCAGCCTTGAGTCAACAGGTAGGTTTATTATCCCTTTTTCCTCCCATCCAGCATTACGCGTTTCGGGCAATAAGTGCCCTTGTTCACATAATCATCATGCAGTACGGAATTGGTTTTTATACATATTTTTTTTAAGTTTCAATGCCACGAGACCATAAGCAGTGAAAAAATACTACTGTGCAAAGAAAACATATCAATGGAACGTCGAATTATAAGACTTAGATGTTCTCGCCTTATGTAAAATACATATCTTTGCAATAATTCAATAGTAACATTTAATCATTTACAAATTGTCATTTTGGGAAAATATAGCTTCTTCAATGCCAAACTATATATGCCAGTATCACAGTTATTATGTGCGCATACAAATGTAGGAATAAATACATCTTTAAAAGGTACCATAATTTAGTTTTTTTGTTAAAACCACAATATAATATATGATTTTGTGCAACAAACGCATTAACCCATTTTTATCATTCCGATTATATTTAATGTTTCATTTTTCCACAACATTATGGCTTCAATGCCTGAGTATATGTGCAAATTTCGCAGTTTTTATGTGCAAACAAATGTGCAAAAAATAAATACATATTTAAAAATAAGTACCCCTAAGCTTATATTAAAACCACAATATAATATATGTTTTTGTGCAACCTACGCATTGTTTACTTAATTGATCTTTTATGTCGGATCCATGTGCAGATTACTGCATAAATGCCAATGTACCTGTGCAAAATAAGCAAAGAATCCACTGGATATATGCTTTAAACCCAATAAGTGTGAAAAGTACGCAAATTTGGACTTCAGATCATACTGATTAGTCCTAGTGCAAATTACTGCCTCAATGCAGGAGCGTATGTGCAAATTAAGCAAAATAAATATACACGTAGCTGCCTATATTATCATTCCCAACTGACAAATAAATATATTGTAAAAGTTACAAACGCTGGATCCTAAATAAAATCACAGATTTAATTTATGCGTATCCAAAGACAATGCTGAAAGTGCTAAGTGCTAATCCTATGTGCAAAGATAATATTAAAAATAGATTTAAAACCAATGAACTTAATCAAAGAACTGTGGCTACATATATGATGTTTCAAAGATGTATCTGCTGTTTTCGAGACCACTTCCAATACAAGCCTGTATGGATGGACAATAACAAAGATTATTATGTATTCTAAAATGGTTCTCCTCAAACATAGATAAAAGAAAGCTTATTCTGAATTCACCAAAGGACAATTATTTATTTAGAGGAAGGTGTGTAAATCCTCCATGCTATTGAGACCATTTGGAAATTTACTATCCAAATGTAAAATGTATCTAGTTTCAAATTGTCTCAATAACTTTTCCCTATTACCTCCTCTACGTGGCATGGGGACGGAGTCGATTACATAATTGGATAGGCAGTTAATATCCTTGTTATGAGCAGCCTTGAAGTGTCTTGCGACTGGATAAGCCGGATCACAGTTTATAATTGCTCTAATATGTTGAAGTATTCTCACGTGCACCTGGAGCTTAGATCTTCCCACATACCTCAGCCCACCGGTGAGAACATAAACTGCGAAATCGGTACAGCAGTTGTACTTGCCTTTGATGTCAATCTCTTTATCTCTAAACGGAGTATCGTATTTAGTGGTGTTGACACCAAATTTAAATGCATGACATGTAATACATTTGAAGAAGCCTTGTTTAGTTTTTAACCAAGTATTTACAGGTGCTCCTTCAGTCTTTTTTCTCGATAATTGTGTTGCCATCAATTGCGATTTTCTAAATGTTACTACAGGTTTGACAGGTAATTTTAAAATAGTGTCTGTCAACACAATTGGCCAATTTTTGTTTATCATGGTTCTGATTTTACATTCTTGGGCACTGTAGGTGGTTATTAACCTCGGTGCTTCTTCAACTTCTCTGATATTATCATCTGTTTCCATTTCACTGGGCAATAGTGAATATCTGGATCTAGTACTGGGTTTTGAAACGGCATCGGTTAATATCTTTTCAGTGTAACCTCTCTTTCTCATTCTTTCAAGGGCTTCATATTGACATCTAATAAACTCCTGTGGTGCACTGCAAATGCGTTTCAGCCTTAAGATCTCCCCATAAGGGATGCTGGCAATGAGATGATTAGGATGTGCACTAGTTGCGTGCAAGGTCGCATTCCCTACAGTGGATTTTCTAAATGCTGTTGCGGCTAGTCTGTTCTTATTGACATAAACACACACATCCAAAAATTCAATCTTTGTGGGACTCAAGTGTGAGGTAAAATGTAAATTAAAACTGTTCAAATTAATGGTTCTAATAAAATCCTCTGCACTTTCAATATCTCCCTTCCAAAGAATAAAAACATCAACTATAAATCGCAGCCAGTGCATGATCCTATTGTCACAAATTTCTCTGTGTTGCCCCCTGAGGACCTGCTCTTCCCAGAACCCTACGTGCAAACACGCATAGCTCGGAGAAAAGCAGGCCCCGATGGCGACTCCTTGTTTCTGTCTGAACATCTCACTGCCAAATAAAAAGAAGTTGTTATCTAGGCACCAAGTAATCAATGATAATAACATCTTGTTGTGTAAAACATATTCTGCAGGCCTAGTTTTTAAAAAGTATTCAATTGCTTGTAGGCCACACCTGTGTTCGATACTCGTGTACAATGACTCTATATCAAGAGTCATTAAAATCATGTCATCAGTCCATACAATGTCCTCAAGTTTAGTTAAAAAATCCCCATTATCTTTTAGATAAGGTGGCATAGTTTTCACTAACTCCTGCAAATAAAAGTCTATATATTGCCCAACTTGTTCCGTCATACTGTTGATAGCTGAGATAATCGGACGGCCTGGAATTGGAAACGTTCCTTTGTGTATTTTTGGTAATAGGTATAGGAAGGGCACCTCCGGATGTTCATTGAACATAAACTTGTATTCCTCAGTTGAAATAAGCCCCTCTCATTTCCTATTTTGTAATTCCCTTTTCAGGGCATCTTTGGCTTTAATATATGCTTTCATTGTTAGCAGTGAGCATTATTTAAATGTCGCGTGGCTTCTTGATCATATAAGTCTTTTGGCCATAAAACTATATTTCTACCCTTATCTGACTTTTTCACTATTATCTCTGTGTTCGTACTGATCTTTTCCATGAGGGTTTGATATTGTAATTGCTTGATGTTGATTTGTTTCTTTTTGAAATTGACTTGGCGATGTAATTTTTTAAGGTCATGAAAAACGTCCACCGCATCTTTTGGCATTAGCGGAAGAAACGAAGATTTTGGTTTGAACGGACTTTTACCGGCACCTTTTTGAAGTAAATCAATTTTGTTCAATCTTTTTTGTGTGGAGGCCTGTGAGTCACTTTGTTCGTCATTAAGCAAAATGTGCATGGTTAAAAGCGTAGTAACATCCGAAGCCTTTAATGTTGGATTTATACTCTCACTACCTTTACCCTGTTTGTTATCCATTCCTGTTTTATACGCAAAGAACTTTCTAAGTTTCAACTTGCGTATAAAACAAAAAATGTCAACACGTGTTGTGGCGTAATTGAAGTTGGTGGCTGGGCTATAGTTAAGCCCTAATGCCAAAAGCTGTTCCTAGGCTTTCGTTAATGTCATAGTGGTTAAATTGACGATTGTCTGCTCATCCACTTCTACTTCTTGCGCCAATAACTTTTTCTTTTTTTTTTTCGGCTTCTCGTTTGCGCTTGCCGGATTGTCCGCCGGATTGTGTCCCGCCTTTTTCAGTTAGACTTTTTTCGTTCCGCGGCGTTAAAGTTTGTCGCCGAGCCTCCACCAAAAAATCCACTTCCTTTTCCAGATTGAAAATACCCACATTTGCCTCTCTATTACCAATTGATGTTTCCACACTAGATTCACTTGTCAAGGATTCTGTATCAGTGTCCGCTCTTTTATCATTTGTTGCAGCAGGACCTGTACTTAAAATGTTTGGTTTGTTCACATTCTTACTTTTTAGTTTGCGAACATTGTTGTACTTGCGTGCAAATGTATATATTTGACCCAATTGGTAATCCTCTTGGTCACGGGCAAATTTATGCACTTTTCTTGCCTTTATTTTTTCTTCGTGTTTTTTCAGCCGTTCATTTATTTCATTTCTCTTTGCCAATATCCAGTCTTTTTTATCAGATTTGCTCAATTCTTTTTCAATTTCCTCAATTTCAAGTAGTATGGCTTGGCGATCAATTTCGGCATATTTGATTAAGATATGTACTAAATTAATGGATGCCATTAAGTTGCTTTCACCCCATTCTCGCAACAATGCTGGATTTGGTTTTTCGAAGCTGGGGGCCAACAGTATTCTAAGCCCCGAGGTATCCTTTCTACTTCGACGTATTTTGAGAGCGATTTGTGCTCCCACCATTTAGTTACTTCCAGTTTCATCTTTTTCTCGAGGTCTTTGAGCAAATTATTAATATCATTGTCCGCTTTGCCATTTGACTCCTTTGTGCTCGGGATATTGATGTTAGCCTTCGGAATGTTGTTAAACAACATATCTGCCACTGCCTCATGTTCCCGTACTGCGTCAGATGACATAGTTGCAGAATATGACTGTGAGTTCTTTTTTTATCAATGTGCATTCGCGGTCGCCAGTAGGTAGTTATAGTTAGGACCTAGTTTCCATAGGAAATCCGCAACATTCTATTTGAAATAACTTAGGTGGTGGTTGAAGAATCTTCACAAAATTCTCAAAGAAGATGGGGCGCTCCGCTCCTTCCCTGAAAGTTTCGGGGTGATTCGTGAAGCGGGGGCCGAGAAAAAAGGGTGGTCCCAAAACGTGTTTTCCCCATGTAATTTTCCATAGGGTTCTTTAAGTGAGCTACAGCCCGAACTGCTGATCGGAATTACACCAAATTTGCAAAAAGGTAGAGTTTGGTTCGCAGATTACGCTTTTTGTTCAATGGTGTAAATCCGTTCAGTAGTTCCTTAGAAAATCAAAAGTAAAATCATAGATATATATCCGAAGTTGTACCGTACGCGTACCGTCAGAGGACAGTACACGTACCATTATGAGCACGAGCTGCATGCTAATTGGCTAAAAACTGTCTGTCAACCCTCCAAACCAGAAAGTGTTGGCAGCCATCTTGTGTCTCGGTAGAACCGAGGCATAAGAAAACAGAAAAAGAAACGCGAAAAGGGGGCAGGGTAGAAACACCCTGACCCCCTAGGCCTGCTTAGGGGGTCCCACAAGGACACCCAAGGCCAAAAAAAGATTTCTGGGGGGGCTAAATCCTGGGGGCAATTTACTCTTGCTAAAGGGGGGAACCAGAGGGGCCTCCCAGCCCTGGGGACCACCTCCACAGGGCTTATTTTGATAGGGTGAAGGATTCTTTTTTTTTTTAATAAAAATCAAAAAACTGTGTGGGGGGCTCAAGGCCCCCAACATGCCCTGGGTACCGCCACCTCCCCGGGGCACTAATATTTAAAATAGGGGGTCCGTGACGGAACCCCCAGCCCTGGGGACCACCACCCCCGGGGCTTTTAACTGGATGGAAAGAGGACCCCCTCCTGGAGCCCTTGCTGGCCCTGGGGACCGCCACCACCCAGGACCGGCTCCTGCAGTGTCCCGGGGTGCCTACCCCTGGGACACTGCTGTTTGCTATGGTAGGGTTGCCTCGCGGTTCCCGCCCTACAATAGCAAACTGCTTTGGTTTTTGAAAGAGAAAGCAGGGAACCTCTCTTTCAAAAACCAAAGCAGGTTGCTTTTCTGCATGGGGAGCAGAATGTTAGCTGCTCCCCATGCAGAAAAGCAATGCCGGCTCCCGCAGGATGCGGGGAGCTGACAGGGACCGAGGGGGCTTGGGGACCCCCCCACGGTCCCCAACGAAGGGTCCCTGGGGCCATAAGTTGCCCAGGATGGGTGCCACATTGGCCCCCCTCAACCATTAAAGATTTTTTATTTAATTGGCAGGCCCCTGGGGATGGGGTCCCTGGGGCCTTAAGTGGGCATAGGAGAGGGGCTATGCAGTCCCCCTCCACAAAAATAATGAAAAAGTTGGCGGCCCCCTTCCCGTAAAAAAAAAAGAAGAATTGGGTGTGGCCCTGGGGGATGGGGTCCCCAAGGACCAAAAAAAAAGAAAAAGAAGGGGGGCTACTGAGCCCCCCTTCTTAAAAGTAAATGTTTAAAAAATGGGATCAGGAGGAGGCCACACCCCCTTCCTGCACCTCTCTGCAAACGCGCCCCCTGGCACGTTTGCAGAGGGGGAACTAATTTCCATTGCATACTGGGGGTCCCTGAGAGCCAACTAGCCCACCAGGAACCCTCAGTATGCGCCAGGGGGCTGCGTTGCAGAGAGGTGTAAAAAGGAGCATGGCCTCAGAACACCTCTCAAATAATATCAAAAGTTTAAAAAATGAATACATATTATAATGTGATGCAGGGCGAGCTACGAAATTTGTTTTATTAATTTACTTGTTTACTTACCTCCAATCATCCATATTCCGGTGTTTACCACCCCCACCCTGCCCCTCCCCCGCCCCGCCTGCTTGCCCCATGGAACTCCCTCCACGGGCCGTGGCTGTTCATTTGGTTAAGCAACTGCTTTTGAAGTGTGTAAGGGAACAGCAAATTGTGGGGCCAGCTTCCAGTGGGGCGAGTTTTACTTCATTGCCTGTATAGTGGATTCTTTAAGTCCTGTTGACTTTAGTTGCTTTTACTGACACCACTATTTCCAGCACTTTTGGCCTGCAAGGCTATCAGGGCAAGCACTTTAAAAAAGTGTTGAGCTCATGCAAATCTTCCTCAGGTGTCTATGGAATATAAGACAATATACCATAATTCCTTTCACTGGCATACATTTGGCTACCACATGAGCCAATGTAGTTAAAAAAAGCCATAGAGCAAAAGTTGGCAGTTGTGTAACTACTTCCTGATCCAAAATTCTGGCACATAAGTGGCAAAAACAAGTCATTGCTTCCAAATGAATTAACATGTCAACCATGCTTCGTAGAAGCTGTTTCAATATCATGAAACAGTGGCAAGGTAGACTTTTCAGTCATGCAAACAGCATCAAGGCAGCCTTAAAATCTCAAACTCCACTTTACAGAGCATTGTGGTTTCCTGACATGCATAGAAAAGAAAAGTTGCCAGCTAATTTGCGATTTAGGACCTGATTTAGATCTTGGTGGACGGGTTACTCCATCACCTCAGTGACAGATATCCTGTCCGCCGAAATATAACAACCCATAGGATGTAATGGTATTTATATTTTGGTGGCTGGGATATCCGTCACCATAGTAACAGAGTAACCCGTCTGCCAAGATCTAAATCAGGTCCTTAATCTTGAAAGAAGGGCAATGTGTCAACTAAAGGAAGTCAAAAATTGAAGGACACAACGTTTTAATATATAGTAGACAAAACATCATCAGTCCTGCATTTTGCAGCACATTTATATAACTGCAATTATAGTACAAGCTTTCTACAAAATTCTATTCATAAACCTACATGCACAGTTTACGCCTCTGCCTCTCCTTTTTCTGTGTGGAGCTCTCCTCCCAACTGTGGAATTTCTGCACACGTCAGTATACATTTTATTGGTAGAGGGGGGAGGGATAGGGAGTGGCTAGAAAATGGGGAATTCTTACTATTAAAGGAGAAGAATTAATGGAGGGTCAGGGAGGGATTTATGAAGGGACATGTTCCCACTAACAAAGAGTAAGCACATAACAAAATAATTTTTAATTGAAAATTAATATTTAAAGCAGTCGAAAATATAAAAAATTTATATATATAAATATTTATATTTTTTACGTTAAAAAAGAGTTTTAAAATTACAAAGTTTTTATTTAGTCATAAAATATTAATACAATTTTGTATTTAAAAGTTAATATAACAAATTAATGTCACAAGAGACATATATACTTGTAATTATATGCATCACTTTTAATATTTATTAATGTACAATAAAAAATATTTTTTGTAACTTTAGGTGGTAATGAATTTTTTATTTAAATCTAACCTAATATATTAACAGTAATCAAAGATTTCTTTTAAAAATAAGTCAGTAGTTCTGTAGCATATTTTAATTTAGTTCTACATGTAAAAGAAATACATAAAATATTTTACATTCATTTTTAACTTTCAGATTAATAATTTTTTTTTATTTTTTCCTATACATTATCACTGGGAAACTCTGCAATCAGAGCAGAACTCCAGATGTTAAAGTATAGAGAAAGGTCCTGCCACAATTATTTTCCATGGGAGTGTTTTAAAGTACAAGTGGTTGGCCTTGTGTGGTGCAGGACTTAATTCTGTTTTTTAGTAGTAGTTTAAACTTGTAAATTTGGCTTCTAACACTTTTTCAGGGGGTGGAGACATCTAAGTCTAAACTTTTGCGTAACTTTACACTTGGATTTTGTGAATAGCCAAAAGTAGTAAACTCAAAATTGTAACTTTCCTTTGTGAATTGCCCCAAAGGTTTTTAGTTTTGATATATCTAGAGTGTGATTGTGATTTTGTGGAATAATTGTGGTCCTGTTCAAATATAAAAGGAGGGATTCCTATGAGGAATGTTTCCCTTGAGGATAGAAGCATCTTCCTACTCCAAAAGGAGTATTGATCTGCATCCTGATCTACAGGCATGTTTTAAGCGCCACACATCTACTTATCAACTGTTATTCTTACTGTGATGAATAGTTGGAGATTGGTGAATAAAAAATCTTCTAATTTTTCTCCATATTATATTCCTGCTGCATTTGGAAGCCAAGCCTTCTGGAGGTTCTGTTTATTCCTCCTGGTATACATCAAAGAAAGGCATTACTTGTAATGCTATTGGCATTTTTTCTTTGATCTTCACTACGTGACATATCTTGGAGCCTTTGGATCTGTCAGATGGGAAGATTACAAATGTCTCAATTCTTTTGTCAACAAAGCATAGAGGAAGGATAAATTTAACTTGAGAGTTGTGTCAAACTATGCAAATATGTACTCCAATTTCCACCATTAAATCTGCGTCGGCTGCCAATACTAATTAGTCATCTTTATATTGTTCTAACTATCCCCATGTGTCCGTGGTGATACAATTGATACAATTGAATGAATTTACCATGTGTTGTCAGTGGTGGGACAATCTTGTCACCACTTAACAAATATAATTTATATTCACCCAATTAATCAAGAGTTCCCTAAAGTAAACTTTCATCCAGTTTCACCAAATGATATTTAGGTCAACCTTTTTTCCACATATTCACAACACAATATCCTTCTTATATGCTTCCACCCACTCACTCTTGCTGATAGCACCATCACACTACTACCTAATGCACTAACCACATTACATTCACTCCAAGAAAGTGGCATCCTTCCTAGAAAGTCATCTAATAAAGTATTACTTTGTACCTGTAATTTAGCAGGTGAAAAGACCTCTAGCTATCACAGTTGTACCTTTGCTTTAACAATCTGTAAATCGCAGTTTAACTCAAGTCTTTTGACCACTTTTTAGAATAAACTATCTGTCTCAATTAAACTTGTGAAACAGCTCAAGAATCCAGGCACAAGTTAATGCCTAACGTTTTACACATGGATCTCTCTTTTACTGGGGCAACCACTTTAAGGCAAAAACAATGTAGCTTCCTTTCCAGATGGCTCTTTTTCCATACAAAAATGCCTTTGCCTCTACAGCAACTGCCAGTGGTGATGATGCGGCTCATTTAAGAGTCAAACTCTTGCAAAGGAGGCTCCTTGTATATACCTTCTTCTACCTTCTCAAATGCCTTCTGACATTCATATACAAACAAGTGGGGAAGGTGAAGATCACCCTCCACTCCCTGGCTGCACTGCATATTTAGAATAATTCCAACCGTTCTTGATCAATTTCATCCATGTTTTATCAATACTCTTTATTGTCCACGATTATAAATGTCAAAGCTTCATTTCTTTTGACTGATCCACATATTTACAAATTGTAGTTGAGAAGTTTCTAATATTCACGTATGCCCATCCACGCTTCCATTACGAAAATATGATCCCAGTACAACAGAGTGTTCCAAGCAGTTGTTCTTTATTCTTAACCCAATGCATTTCGGGCAAGTAATTGCCCTTCGTCAGGGGTCACTGAAAGTCAATATTTACAAGAATTACTATAATGCATTTGGAAAATTTAAATGTCAAGTAATATCAGCATAAGTCGGTAATTGATTCATGTTCCCACACACTGTTATACATGCTTCATGCTTTGAAGTACTTCTTTACAACCCCTGCAGTCTAAATACTCAAATCACTCCCTTCTGTTTCCACAATTCCTAACCTGTCCATGAAATACGTCAGTCATCTTAATATCAGGCAAATTTCACCTCGTCCCGCCCTTGGTCTTCTACCCACATCTGTTTGCATTACTCATTCTCGATACCCTATCCCCATAACACTACCACCTTGCAATCAAAGACACCACATTGTTTCTACTCTACTAGAAAAATAGCCGTTTCGTATCTCCCGCTTTAAACATGCGCGTAGCGCTTTATGATTCCTCCACGTTTCTAAGCTGCGCGCTCATTCCAATTATTCGCTCAATTGCATACCTGCTATTTTTCATTCGGCCCGCATCTCAGATTCCTTCCTTTGGTGTAACACATTTCCCGTCCCTCCTAGGTGTTTAAATCCACATAAACTCCACCTTCCTTCCCACGTGATGACAAACGTATCCCTCGCACCTGTAACGTATTCCTTACACTTCAAATCCCATGATGCACCCAACTTACACAAATGGCCAAACTTAGCTCAATTATCAACATTAATGCATTCTATATTGCAAGCTTCATTAAAAAATAAACATATGTAAAATCTCCTTTCTCATTGCCACCAATATTCAACGCTGCTGGGAACATGCTGTTCAATCCCATGTGGTTTTCTCGTCAAAAGTTTATTTTTCTTCGAAGTTGTTTTTTCTTGGGTGCAACACCAGCAAAGGGCATATTTGTATCAAAAAGATTCAGAGGAGGTGGTGTGCACACCTGTTTCTTCTTATTTTATGAAAAACGTTAGTTTTGTCCATCAGTATTTAAACTTTATTTTACACTTTGCGTGCAAGCCTGGGTAGTGCGATGCCCTGAATGCACCAATTTATGTACAAACAAGTGGGGAGGGTGAAAATCACCATCCACTCCCTGGCTGCACTGCATATTTAGAATAATTCCAACCGTTCTTGATCAATTTCATCCATGTTTTATCAATACTCTTTCTTGTCCACGATTATAAATGTCAAAGCTTCATTTCTTTTGACTAATCCACATATTTACAAATTGTAGTTGAGAAGTTTCTAATATTCGCGTATGCCCATCCAGGCTTCCATTACGAAAATATGATCCCAGTACAACAGAGTGTTCCAAGCAGTTGTTCTTTATTCTTAACCCAATGCATTTCGGGCAAGTAATTGCCCTTTGTCAGGGGACACTGAAAGTCAATATTTACAAGAACTACTATAATGCATTTTGAAAATTTAAATGTCAAGTAATATCAGCATAAGTCGGTAATTGATTCATGTTCCCACACACTGTTATACATGCTTCATGCTTTGAAGTACTTATTTACAACCCCTGCAATCTAAATACTCAAATCATTCCCTTCTGTTTCCACAATTCCTAACCTGTCTATGAAATACGTCAGTCATCTTAATATCAGGCAAATTTCACCTCGTCCCGCCCTTGGTCTTCTACCCACATCTGTTTGCATTACTCATTCTCGATAACCTATCCCCATAACACTACCACCTTGCAATCAAAGACACCACATTGTTTCTACTCTACTAGAAAAATAGCCGTTTCGTATCTCCCGCTTTAAACACGCGCGTATCGCTTTATGATTCCTCCACGTTTCTAAGCTGCGCGCACATTCCAATTATTTGTTCATTTGCATACCTGCTATTTTTCATTCGACCCGCATCTCAGATTCCTTCCTTTGGGGTTACACATTTCCCGTCCCTCCTAGGTGTTTAAATCCACATAAACTCCACCTTCCTTCCCACGTGATGACAAACGTCCTTTATTTTTAGAGACTGTCTAAACAAATATGCAATTTCTGAGAATTTGTGCACAATTAAGAGTGGAATTTTGACAACCCTAAAAAGGACCTCATATTACCTTTCCTTTGAAGGTCTAGAGCATTTTTGATAGCTAGGAACAGGTTGTCTTTAGGTTCAACATCCATCTAGCCCTAAAACGTGACCTAGCTACTTACCTTCTCATTCCGCACACTTGTATTTACTGGGTCAAGCATCAATCTTTTAGCTTTCAAGTTACTGAAAGTATCTATTAAATGTTTGTCCCGTTACACTTTTATACAATTGCAGCATAAGGCCTTTGTCGCAGTGCCAAACACTATTCCAAAAGGCATATGATGTAACTATAACATTTGTCATGGAAAGCATTGGATGGCAGGCCAAGGTTTGCTCAAAAATGGAAAAAGCTGTGCTTCCTTCATAAAAATCAGCATTCACTCATATTAGGAAGAGGAAATTGATCAATTATTCACTTCCCTTCAGTTTATGAATAAGCTAATCTTGCCATTCTCACCAGTGGGCGACTAGCAATGTAGAAAAACCTTCAGACAATTACGGATTCTTATTATTTTGCTTTGTTGAGACTCATCAATTTAAATTTAACCTCACCCTGAAGATCATTGAAATATGTTGCATTATGAGTGTTATCATTAAACTTGAATGAAATTCTTAGTAACAGCCAATCTACCCACTAAGCACCTTCTGAATTTATTTAGCATCATCCTCTTTGTGTCTTCACCCACTCCAACTACCAGTGCTTGTTCTATACTATTTTGCTCTACGACTATGTGTAAAGATCTATGATCCTCCCGCACCAAGACATGTGGAGCTTTTTTGTTAACATATTTTGCATACCTCTATCCTATCCTTGACTTTGAAGCAAAGCATTCTGTGTCCCAACATATCATTTCTTTCACCAGCATAGCTGTCTGGGCTTAAGGCAGCAGGTACTAGTTTGTGGTCCACCTTAACTAAGAATGTATTTCCCCATACATCATGTGGTATGATAAAATGAAGTGTTCTCAGGTTAGCAACTATATGTAGGGGTAGCCTAGCTATAATCATGTAGCTTACAGGTTTGTTCCTGTTCTGATGACATTCAATACCTTCTCACTCTTATCACTAATTGTATGTTTTTAGTTTCGCTCTCACTTCTAGCCACCTTGTGTGGCATTTAAGGCTAGACATTGTTTATTTTTCAATGAACGATTTGGTTTGCCACACCTCAAGTGTTTCGTTTTCTTTTCATTCATACTGATTGTGAGGTATGTGTGCATGTCATGCGCTGACATGTGCATGCAATGTATATGGAGTGCAGACAACTTCTAACTAGAGGTGCATGTGACACCGTAGCCATATGCTCACAACATCCTCCAAGATCCCTTGAGGCAGTGAGACACACATGCACCACTGTCAGGTAAGAGCACTTGCAACACAATGGGGCAGTTGGATTTCTTTCCCCAGGCCCCGTGAGTTGTGGGTCCTCTGCGTTTCCCTGACATCTACTACTTACATAATAGAAAGCAGGGATGATCTGTTCCTTTGTGATGGTAACACGGCAACACTAATAGGTGGAGACGGAGACTGGCTTTTCAATTTCTCCAGCATAAATGTTTCCGTAAATATGAGCTGCTTCTTGGATTGGATACAAAAATGGGAACACACAAAATGGTTGGACACTCGCCCTACAAAAGCTTCTGACCTGCCTAGTAGGGACCATGGTCAATTTACTTTATGTTGTACATGTGGCTGAGTTAATTTTCCATTGGAATACACTTTGTTTTATGTGAGAAAAGGTTTTCCCACAGTCTTATTTATTGTAAACAATTAAAAACAAATATATAAATGGTTAACAAAAACAAAGCACAGTTCACTGTTGTTAACATCTGGAACCAAATGAACATTAGTCTGAGTACAGATTGTCCCAAAACACTGGCTCTAGTTAACATTTTCCATCACAGCCACAAATAAATAATTTTCCATTTTCCAATTATTTGCTAAGGGCTGGTGTTTGTACAGCCTGCTTCAGAACCACTCCAAACTTAATTAAATTTGGCCCTTAGACTTCCATCTGGGTTCAGCTTGGATGGCAGGCACTATATAAATGCAAATTGTATTCCTTCCCCTTATTGATTGGCGCATCTAATATGGTCATTGTGCAACTGACAAATCAGTGTCATTTTCTGCCTCCCTGAAAGCATAAAGGATGGTTCTTTTTTTTGTTTGGCGGTATGCAACCTCCTTTTTTCTAACCGAGTTCATCTATATCAGCAGATATTTGCCTCTATTTTAGGGCACTGCCGCTAAATTGCTATGACATATTTACATTCTGGTTGCCAATAGGGATTTCTGACAGTCATTTCATTTAATAAAATATTTAGTATCTGTCTGGGGTAAGGATGATGAAATATGCTGATTCCTACTGTGTATGTATCCTTTCTTTTTCAGAATAATGAATACAGTATTAAAACACATGCGCTGCACTGTAAATGGGCCAGAGTTAAAGCTGAGGAATGGCGTTGCACAGTGTGTATTAGCAGACTAAGCTTGTGCTGATTAAGGGATGTAGTTGTGGATGATTAAAGTGTTGTGTTGCATTGTATGGACCATGCATTGACAAAGCCAATACATTTCGTTTTTTGTATACCACCCGCACACAGAGGCACATAAAATGGATTCCTACATGCAGTGGCAGCTTCTCCACTAATGCGGAGGAGCATCGCCCCACTGGTATTTCAGAAGTGCAGAAAAGGAAAATGATAATAACATGACGTTATTATCCTTTTCTGTTTCTATGCAGGAGTTGGGGTGAGGCTGGCTCTGTGATGCCAGAGCAGGGGAGGAGTGGTTTGCACTCCTCTAAGTACACATGACAATAGGGCCGGCCCTTTAGGGTTGAGCAAACCATCATGCGCACTTGGCATGTTCTCTATTGGGCTGTGTTGCAGAGCCCCGTGGAGAAAATGACCAGCCTCCCCAGGCACTGCCTGAGTTTCCAAACAGAATGCTCATGCAACTCAGCCAATATCATGGGTGTCCAGCTTCCGATAGGCGACTCTAAATTGTGTCTAAATGCAGATAATATTTTGCAAACCCTCGAAGACCTCCCCCACTCACTGCTATCCCTGCTTAGGGTCATCGATAATTTTTATTTCTTATCCAGGTGTAAAATCAAATGGGGCAAAAGTGAAGCATTCCCCATCTCGGGCGGGACCACAAAGGCTGCCATATATGGGTTCCCATTCCGCAGGCAACAATCAATCCTTAACTATCTGGGAGTTCTTGTTTTATAAAGGCCTAGCGGGCATGATTCAGGAAACCTCAACCCACTGATTACCCAGATACACCAGGACTTGGAGAAGTGGAAGGCATTGGGACTCTCGCTATGGGGTAGAGTGCAAGCAGTCTGCATGGTAACGCTACCGCGCTTCAATTATACCCTGGGGATGCTTCCAATGCAGGTACCACTCACTACCCTAAGACAGATAGATTCCAAGATTTAAAAGTCATTTGTGTGAAGTTCTTCGAAGCCTTGCATAGCCGTGTCCAAGATACAAGCCCGCCGCACTCATGGGGGACTGGGCCTTCCCTCGATCGAACTCTACACTCTGGCTCTACATCTTTCCCAAATGGCGTTTTTTCTACCAGACTTTCCGGACAAGCCACAATGGGTGCCATTTGAGTGCCAGTTGCTTTCAGCTGAGGCAGGACTATCTGTCCTATATAGGACAGAACCCAAGAACCATGGCGCTAAACACCTGATTCTATCTGCCACATGCCCTGCTTGGCACCGGGCACACAAACTACTGAGTGCACACTCCTGTCTACATGAGAAGGCTCCCCTATGGGGGATTGAAGCTATATGTATAGGAGGGAAAGGCTTGAAGTGCCATGTATGGCAGGCTGCTGGCATCAATGCGGTTGACCAGCTTCTCTGCAACAGCTGTTTGAAATCGCTGGCGCAACTGGGGGAGGAGTGTGGTCTCCCTGTCACACAGTCCTGGATATACACCCAATTACAGCACTGTCTGAGGCAGTGTTTTGGCCCCCGTGGTCCCTGTCTACTTCGCCGGTACTATTATTCCTCCTCATCTGGGGCAGGTATAAAGCGGCGATGTCCAGCCTCTACAGGGTACTTTTGTTGCACTGCTCTCGACCCCCGTCATAGACGTTACGTACTAGATGACAAGCGCGCCTGGTGATTACATATGAGGATGACGATTGGACGGATATCTTAGAAGCCCTGGGCCAGGGCGCAAGGGAGGCACAGATGAAATTCTGTCTCTTCAAAGTTCTGCAGGACTGGTACTGGACGCTCACAAAACTCCATAGAGCGAGCCTCCTCCCACCTGCTAACTGCTGGAGATGTCCCAATTCTTGTTGCGACATAACACACATCATCTATAAGGGCCCCTCAGTACACGCTTTTTAGGAGTAGGTGGGGCAGACCCTGATAGCCTCTATGCCACTCTGCCTACCGTTCTCACCCTACGAAATTCTTTTGTTTGATTTTCAGCAGTCCCCAGACATATCAAGACCACAATGCCACCTCCTTCATACTGCTTTGGCCACGGCCAAGCTTTGCATATTGCGTCAGTGGAGGGCCACGGCCTCTCCGACACAAGAATCATGGCTGGCAGTTATGATTCAAACGGCCTCCCATGAAAGGATCATATACAATTTACAGGATCAATTAGACACCTTCCTAGAGACATGGATACCATTTTTATGTACAGATGCGCCTGACACGGATACAGACACGCCAGTAACAGTCATCGGTTGGCCAATTGCATGACACGCTTCACCTGCCCTGGAAACGGTCCCCATTCCCTTCAATCCCACGCTTTTATTTTGATTTCTCTTTTTTGTGTTTAATCTCAGCATTGTTATTTTTATTATTGTTATCATTCGTAATAGTAGGTTTGTTCTGCCCCCTCCCCTCTCCCCCGGCAGACCCACACTAACACCCACATTGTCGCATTGTCAAATTGGTATATATCCCATATACTGTCGCTGTTCCTCGCCAGGACACCCAGTTCCCCTGTTCATTTCTCTCTCCTCCATACATTCCCCATTCACATCCTTCTGCTCTTTTCGTTCACAGGAAGCGAGGAACTACAGAAACAACACCCACCCAGCCCCGAGCACTCTGGGGTGGTGGTTCGGGAATAGAGCAGTAGCCAGGGTAGGGCGATAGCTCACCGCAGTACAGCATGAGAGGATGTAAAGGGTGGAGACACATATAGCTGTACAGGCATTTACATACCCACCCCCAGGACCTCCCCCTACCTTTCCACCCCCTCCATCCCCGCCTTGCATATAAATTTGCAGTGTGTGATTGTTATTTGTAGGAACCAAATGTTAGCCCTACGGGGTTACACCCCATTTTGTACCTGGACGGAGATGAACATGTGAAAGTAACACATCTTAGTGCATGTAAATGCTTACAGTGTTCCTTATGTTTACTTGGTTGAATATTCAATAAGGAAATACAACATAAACAGAATGCTCAGACCAATCACAACGCTGCTCCTGCAGGTTGTGATTGGCTGGGAGAACCTTGAAGCCTGAGTGCCTCCAGTGCTTCCAGCAGACGAGGGAGTGGTGTGCAGTGGCTGGAGAGGCATGCAGCAGCACAGTGGACAAGGTAAGTTCATTTTTTAACATTTCTTTAATCCCCTCCTCCACCACCCTGTTCTGAGTGAGCCGCCACTGCACATATGGATCACACATACATTCACACTTACCAAAAGCCACAAAGGCAACAACGCACACCAACTAACAGATTACACACAGGTCCCTCAAGGACACAGAACAAAAGACAGATTCATAAAAACAAAATACTTTGAAGCAAGGTTCGCTCAGTGATGTTGTTAAGTGGGGCACTAGGTGATGTGCAGGAGGAGAGCGCAGGGAGAGGTGCAACATGTGCACACAGGGTGATGTGCAACAGGAGAGTGAAGGGAGATATGCAGCAGGTTAGAATAGTGTGATATATACACAAATGTAGCACAGGTGCTCTGAAGCAAGGGAGTACATGGTGAGTTGTACCTGAAGACCACAAGGGCATGTATTATAACAAGGTAGCACTGCCTGAGGTTTCCTCAGGGTGCCCAGCGCTATTGCGCATCAGAGAACACTGGGTGCTGCATATCATTTATTTATTTATTTATTTATTTACGTAATTTTTATAGCGCAACAAATACCCGGAGGTGTCTCGGCGCTGTGGAGCAACTAGAGTCAGCCATCCTCTCACTGGTTAAACAGCCATGTTTTCAAGAGCCTGCGAAAACTCATCAGGTTCGGGGCGGCTTTAATGGCAAGTGGCAGGAGATTCCAAAGCTTTGGAGTGGCCACAAGAAAGCGCCTGTCTCCCCAAGTGACCGTTCTTGTACGTGGCACAGGGAGGAGACTGGTATTGGCCGATCGTAATTGCCTTCTGGGGGTATACAGCTGAAAAAAGTATGGTAAAAGCATGGTAAAAGTATGAGATGTAGACTCCAGGGACAGTGGGTGCAGAAGAGTAACAGAGCAATGTTCAACAGAAGAAGAATAAGGATATGTGTATCTCAGTAGTGGCTGGTCTTATGGCAGATTGGCACGGCAGCAGAGGGGTAAGTGGTGGTTAACAGACGGACAACAAAATAAACAAAAAATGAAAATAACTTACCTGCTCCTCGCCAATTGCTGCTCTGCCACTCAGCATGAGAGAAGCTCTGTGATTGGCCTGAGAAGGCTTGTTGTCTGCTCCAAAGGGGACAGGGAGCTTGAACCTGTTTTTCTCTCCACCCGTAAATGCGGCTCAGTTGGGAGACGTCAATTCAGATGACAATTTGGCCATTCTAAGGCGTCCGGTCAAATGGTCATGTGCACTGACAGCAGTGCTGCCCACACCTCCCCTTCCGTGCCTGCATGTCATGGCCTCAAAGACTCAACTCCATCTAGAGGAAAAATAAAATGATAATAATACTATTTTATTTTTTCTTTCCCTCAGCTGGCCAGCTGGGGGGCGACGCTCCACCACCATAGCAGAGCCGTTGCTGGTGTATCTCGAACATAGGGTCTGCCCTAGTACAAATACTCAGTAACCACCCATCCCCCTGCATCCTACTTTTGAATTGACCTCACTAGGCCTCTCTGCATTACCGCCTCCATTCTTCTGCAGGGTGGCTGAAGCTGACTACGTCCTGCACCCTGTTCCCTCATGCTCCCAGAAAGATCGATGCTGCATGGAGGCGTGAAGGTGCTAAACTCTGCAATGAGTATTTCTAATGTTTGGACATAAATAGATTATTTTTATGAGCTGCCATGTGTTTTTGATATTGAGCAGTTCTTTTAAATGATGTTGTTAGCAAAACTGCTGAGGTTTCTTTTCTTACATATAAATGACTCAATGACCTGTTGAAATATAGGGTTTTATCCATTAACATGCCTTTTTTAAATAATATTTTACGTACCTAAAACAAACTTTTCACTTCCACCACAGCTTCTCCTTTTGGATCCTCAAGGCTGCTTACTTTTGGTTGGGGCAAGTCACTGCTTGCCAAACTCATGACATTGACAGTATGTTGGCATGCTCCATTGTGATTCTTCTCCATATATCTTGTTACATTCTCCCTTCTGTGTTCAGATGCAACCTTTTCACATCCCTCTTCAAGAAAAAAGTAAAACTTGTATTATCCGAAAAATTCACCACCCAATAAGGACTTACCCCTCTCGTCTTGATTGGCTTTCCCTCACCTACTCCTGAGACTTGCATTGTTCACTCTCCTATGTGGCTCCTTCATTTATACTACGTTCTTCCACCTTTGGGCTATGCTCAGAATGGGAATTATGTTAAACTATGTCTACTTACCTCTCTTTTACCCATCTGTGAATGCAACAATTGTTCTCCATAATATGTTGTGTTATGTCTAATAGATCACCTGAAATGGTCTTGTTTATGCTATATAAATCTCTAAATAAATAAATAAATACATTATTAGAAGAATTACAGCAATTGTGCCTTGGGAATACAACAATACAGCAGACATTAAGGGGCATTGATATAAGACTGGTTGGTGTTTGTATTGTGGGAATACAGAGCTTCTGTGCAAGAAAGTAGACTATTATATGGGGTGGGTGACTTGCCAAATTGAGGATTAATCACAACCCTTGTCAAGGTGAACCCTTAAAGCCACTATACTAATTTGAGCTCAACCCTCAGGTTGCTATGGCTCAGAGTAGAAAGGCTTAACTTTGGGCAATGTTTTAAGTATTTAAGCTGTACCAAAATGGTAATATAGTTGAAAGGTCATACAAAATAAATCCCCAGTTTAACTGAGAATAGAATAAAATATATGAAACAAAACAACACTAAAATGACAAACATTCAATAAAGGGAACTGTAAATATGAGTTTTTAAAGATTTAAGGGAAAATAGCAC
Source organism: Lissotriton helveticus (assembly GCF_964261635.1). Lineage (NCBI taxonomy): Eukaryota > Metazoa > Chordata > Amphibia > Caudata > Salamandridae > Lissotriton > Lissotriton helveticus. Next base: position 867,765,241 of record NC_136059.1, read on the forward strand.
CAAAAAGCACATAATGCCTATGACAGTCTATAGTCGCAGTAGACTAATACCCATTGTGTCAGTTCATGCTGGCCGTGGTGGCGAATGGGTCAGGTACACCAACCAGGTTTCTCCTGGTCAAAGTCTTTATCTTTTGACTAAAGGCCGTATTTAGAGTTTGGCGGAGATAGTACTCGATTGCTACTTCAATAATGTACCCTCGCCACGAAATACTCAGTCCACCCTCCTGATTTACAGATGGGGGACCTTAAATATGTCCGCAATGGAGCTTACACAGTCTCTGTTACTGACATACTCCTCCAACAGCATAGTAGATTACGGGCTGGCGGAGTTTTGGCCATTTGACTTCCAGATAGATTTAGAATGTATGAGGCTGCTTGTGCAGTTTTCGCTCTCTGCAAAACAAAATCTGATGGTAAGGTACAGCAAAAATGACTCCCACACAATGGAAGATAACCCCCACTGTCATATGTTTTTGATTTTTCAGAAAGGAATTCTGCTTTGGGATTTTGTTTTTGAACAACCAGTTAAAAGTTTGACCGACAGCCGCCATGTTGGATGGAGCCATTCGAGAAACCTTTAACTCATTGATAGGAACCACCATGACAGCGGTTGACTGCCAGTAACTAGAGATGCCTGCTGAGCCAGCAGACATCTCTAAATGTAGAGAACTTTTACTCTACCAGGGTGATGGAATATTTTATTCTATTGCCCTAACAGAATAAAGCCCATTCTATTCACTCTAAATCAGGCCATTAGTTTTATAAGTTCCAATCCAAAACCGGTGGAAACTACTAAGCCCTGAGGGAAGTAACATATAGACTCACAGGGTGTCAGGCAGAGGCCAATAGCAGAGTCCTGTCCAGGTCCATTTGCCACTGTCAGCTGCGTACCTCTGAAAAAAGTTATTTGCCACTTCTTGTCTCCCTTTAGCCACACAGCAAACTGACACTTGAAGTCCATTTCTTTGCCCTGGGTGCAAGAGGAAGCCAGTCAATTCCCTTAGGCATACACACAGCCCCTGTCCTGCATATTCTGTGAAGTTCAGAGGAGTCATTTCTGTTCATTTAGGTGAGCCTATTGTTTTCACTTTGGGGACAGTCACATATTTATCACACCTATTCAAGGCTAAACAGAGAAGGAAACCTGGCAGAGGCTTATGGTATTTGACCTTCTGACAATTCAAGAAGGTGAAGTGCAACTTTCCAAAAATTACTTTCCCTTAATATTTACTAAAATTCAACTCCACCATTAAGTTAGATTTTTACTATCTATTAAAATTAGCAGTTTAATTATTTTTCTTGCTGGTCTCATTCACTAGATATGGTATTAGTTTAGAATAGTATAGTATAATATAGTATAGTATAGCATAGTAAAGAATAGTTTATTAGTAGAATGTTAATCTAGTTTTCCACATAGTCACAGTAAGGACATGGTAACAAGACGTTTCTACATATTCAACTTTTAAAAACCATGCCTCTACCTTGAAGGCTATAAGGCATCAATGGGGGTGAGCTACTAAAATTGAAGTGGGAGGATTTTACCTGTCAAATTGTTTTTGCACTGTCACTACAGTGGATGGCACAATAGATGCTGCAGTCCACAAGAGGCATTTAACTTACAAGCCCTGGGTGCACTTTCTTCACTGCATACTACAGTTTTACCAGCAAGATCAGTGACACAATCAGGAATAAGCCAATTTAACTACGGTTAAGGGGGGGCACAGGCACTTTCCTTCTGGTTAGCAAGGGTGTGAAAAATTGGGGTGGGGGTCACAAGGCTGAAACCATAATCAAGCAACAGCTACAATGCTTGTCAGGGTGACAAAAAGTCACTAAATGAACCTGTGCTTAACTCTCTGGTAGCTTTGCGCAAAAACAGTCAGGCTTAAATTACAGGCAATGTGTAAAGTCATTATGCGAAAAAACCACCACTGGGTCTGGGCTCCCAACGGCACAGCTTGCCACAAGCTTATAATAAACAAAATAAATGCACGTGCCGCTAACAAGTTAACCTGACATCTTTTTGTGTCACAACATACGATAGAGACAATATGTTGGTTGGATTTAATTCCAATTGTTTTATTTGCTTCTTATTTTATGAATTATTCTTTTATTTGATCATATAATTTTTCAAATTTTTACGTAAGTTTTAAAACCTTTGCGGACCAGGAAGTGAATGCGACAGAGAAACATTTTGCTTGGAAAGAAACAGTCGTTCGTGTACACCGCAGCGTGCCTCGTCCCATTGAAAAACGCCGGCGTGAGCACAAAAAAGAAAAAAACCTACACAACCAGCCTGAGCCTCTTACGAAGAATGCTGAGAGTCAGGCAGCTCATACATAAAAAAATAGGACGCCAAAGTGAATCCACAATTGGACGTCGTGAATTTTCAACCTCCTCAAAACTCTGATGAGCGAGAGATATTGGTCCTGATGAGAACTCCTAATTGATGCGAGTTCGAAACGCTTAGACTTTCAAAAAAGCCATAAATTAAAAATTAAAAAGTGATGGGAATCAGTAAATCATAGAATTTTTGTTAAAAATACAAAAAATAATTATTGGCTTTTGTTGTGAATATTTTGATTCCAGCACATATCTAACTATTGATGTATCTTTGTTTTGTCTGCTTTTGTGAAAATGCTTGTATTGGTATGATTGATGGATGACTGAGGTTTGAATGAAGAAATGTTAAGAATGTATCATTGTAAATAGGAATGTCTTTTTTGATAAAAAGAATGTAAATTTTGTTGTGTACATAAGGTTTTAAAACTTATGTAAAAATTAGAAAAATTATATGATCAAATAAAAGAATAATTCATAAAATAAGAAGCAAATAAAACAATTGGAATTAAAACCAACCAACATATTGTCTCTATCGTATGTTGTGACACAAAAAGATGTCAGGTTAACTTGTTAGCGGCACGTGCATTTATTTTGTTTATTATAAAGTCATTATGCAGCACAAAAAAGTAATAAAGTTAACACAATACAAGAAAAGTCCCACAACAATTTACAAAAAATCGCATAAAATGTAAGAAATTACTTGAAATCAAAATGACAAAAATCCAATCAGAGGAATGGAGATATGCAATTTCAAAGGTTTACGGTAAGTATGGCACCTAAAAGCACCAAAAGCTCCACTTGCAGTTATCTGGTTGTGAGCGGCCCAGTGAAAGTCACATGTTCAGGCCACCCAAGATGTACCGTGGGCCAGCAACAGGGGCTAGGTTAATCCAGCTGAAAAACATACCTTCTAAGGTCCAGCATGAAGAGTTCAGTTCATGGTGAAGGAGGCTGCGAGGAACAGGGAAAGTGCCTCAGATGGTCGTCACTGGAGCACGAAGAGCAGGCCTGGCATCATGGAGGGTCTTCGCTGTAGCACAAACATCCTGTTGGGAGTCATGGATGGTCATTGCTGGAGCTTCATGTTGGTGTTTATAGCGCGCTATCAATGTTGTATGTTGAAGTACTGATCATGTGTTGCCAGTTGTCGCTGGCGGTCGCTGGAGTGTGAAGAGTAGGGTTCATCAGAGGTTTACATTGGTGGTCAGCACAGGAGGTAGGATCTTGGCAGGAACGAGCCTGTGTGCAGTTGCAAAAAACCCAAAACTTCAGGATTTCTCCTTTTCTTCTATAAGGAGATCATATGATGCCACGTCAGGGCACCAGGACCTGGGAGACACTTCTTGGGGATCAGGACTTCACTCCAACAGAGTCTAGCAGGGCTCAGGCAGGTCCAGCCCAGCAGGTCAGCTGAGCAGTTGCAGAGAGGCCTCTAGAGCTTGTTTTACTTCTGTGCTCAGAACTGGGAGTCAGCTATCTAGCTCTTGGAGTCACCCACGTAGCCCGGGAGGAATGTAACAGGTGTAGCCTTCCTGCTCAGACAGGCCTCAGACACAGCTTTGCCCCCTGTTCTGCCTTGGAAGGCCCATCCTGCCAACACCCAGCCCCTTAATTGTGTAGTTGTCTGGGAGGATTGCACAAAGGCAAACTGCCAACTACAATTAGTCATATGACCCAAGAAAAGAGCTGTATGCACCAAATGGCTTGTACAAGACAAAGGACAACTTTCTAAAAGTGGTATTTGTGACATAAAATTCGACTTTAGAATTAAAGAGAGTTTAAAATCCCAATTCCTCAGACACCAAACTTGAATTTACTACCTACTCCCAAACAAATGTTATCACTTATTACATGTTCAAAGTAATCCAATGTTATCCTATAGCAGAGGTAAGCCTTGAAGTAGTGAACAATGATTTTGAGAGTTTTTTATTAGTAGGACAGGTAAAGGTAAAAGTATATGTGCAACTTTTTAAATAAAAAGGACTCGGCCTATGAGCTGTTTAGGGCCTACACTAGGGGCGACCTATATGTATTCCCTAGGATTGGAAATGTAATAGGTGACATTCTGTGGCTCCTTCAAAATCTGGGCTTTGATTTGGGAGAAATTTGGTTTGGGATGATTCAAATTTCATACCCCGCTTCATAAGAATCCCAATCCCCCAGAAATCTTTAGAGACTCTCATGTGAGTAAATGGGAAAAGGGTGGTCCTAAGAAGTTAGCAAATTTCTTCCAGGAGGGGGAAATAGCTACGTTTGAGAATCTACGGATTAGGTTTAATTTAGGACATCATTAATTTTTGTGATATCTTCAGTTTTGTGACTTTCTTGGGAAAAAAGTTGGTGGCCCTGAAGGGTTCCTTAAAGTTGTGGCAGTAGAAAAGGTCTTGCCAACAAATACTTTTATCAGGATACTTTATAGGTTGCTGAACAAGGTAATGCCAGACGATATGGATAAGCAGGAAATATGGTGGCAAGGGAAGGTCTTCCTGTCAGGCCTTCCCTCACAGGCACAGACATTTGCGTTTATTGCAATGACCGTTCTAAGACTGTGTCTGGTGACGGCGTGATTAGATTACTCCCTACCTTCGGCTCAGCAATGGTTAGCCCAACTTGTGGCCATGAATTACACTGAGATGGCAGTATACATACGGAAAGGCAAGGGCGCAAGGAACATGGGGCTTCTGTGTGGACTCCTTTTTCGGGCTTGATCTCTACAATGGTCACGGGATAGGGGTGCTCTTCTATATGGCTTTTGTTAAAGATAGTTGCAGCAGCTTTTTTGGAGTGGCAACCTTATTCATCTCAGTATTATATCACTCTCTGTGTAATCAGATCAATTTTGCTTTTTTTCATTTGAAAAAGATTAAATTGACTGTAAAGTGACCTGTTCACCGGGGTAGGGAGGTGAGGGGTGGGACTGCCTTTTGAAAAAATGACATTAAAGATTATCTAAAAAGTGGAAATGTAATAGGTCTCGCATTTGTTGCAGTTGGTGCTATTGGTATTGTAAATGGCAATTTTTGTGTTATGGAGTGTATTTATGTAGTGTGATGTGGAATTATGTAGGTTGGATTGGATTAGTTAGTTGTGTAATTGTGTGGCATGAAATTGTGTGGTGTGGAGAGGATTTGTGTATTGGAATTATGTAGCATGGTGTGCTGTGGAATTATGTGGATAGTAATTATGTGGCATTGAGTGTACTGGAATTATATTGAGTAAGATTGTGTATGGTATGTTGTGGAGTTTAATGATGTAGTGTGCTGTTGAGGGCTGCCTTACATGGCACAAAACGCCCATAAATATTACTTTGCATAGGGCTGAATGTCACAAAGATATGAATTGGTATAGCACTGTGGAGTGATCCCATCACTTGTTTGAAGGTGGCGCTGCAGGTAGGGATAGAAGTGCTCTGGCAGAGACTTGTGGACCAATTAGGGTGTTTGGTCATAATAGAGGTGCATTGGTAGAGACAGTGGACTTAGCAGTTGGCAACAGGGAGTGTTCCGGCTACTGTTTTCTATGATTTAAGGTCACTCAATGTCACAGGGTAAATAATTACTTACATGCCATATCAGATATCACAACAGACCACCCCATCGATGCATACTAATATGTTGCAATATCTGGTGTGCAAACCGAATCTTCACTAGACAACAGCCATGCCAAATAACAATACAGTTCTCAACTATGACCAAATTGTTATTGGGGCCATACATGTTGTTGGCCATACCCTAAATTCCACATTTGCTAGAAAAGACCATTTCCATGTCAACAGAATACAGCCCTTAATCTAGAGAGATCACCACATCATCACTGACTATGGTGAGTTTTCATTTTGAAAACGATGTGTCGCGGACTTAGAGGTATTTTATCTGGATTCTCAGACACCTAGATTAAAACCGGCTGACTTGTCGAGTCTTGCTCTCTAGACTGCTGAGAATGGACAAAGGGGAGACATATAATTGCTGACAGGATCACTGTCTATTCCCTATAGCACCTCAACCACATTGATCGGCTGTGAAAACAGAGGTAACATTAAAACTAAAGGTTCCGTCTTAACATGACACTGGCCGGTGGCACAAATTTACTTGAAAGGTAGCACTTTATCACATGATTGCTTTAAGGTGTTTGGGTGGGATAGCCAATAGGTCTCGCCTTTGGGACCTTATAAGTAATTAGCCATGAAACACATTTTCCTGGTTCAAAAGCAGTTTTGCGTGTTATAAAAATGTCAGGGCACATGCTGTAAACTAAAAGAATTTTCCATGTATTTGTAAAACATGTAAATGTACATGTTATGTGCATTTTTGAGAAGCTGAATTTTCATATCAGCCATACACACCATGGGTTGAAGTGCACAAAATGCTATTAACCCAACTTTGCGTGTTGTAAAAATGTTTCAGCACATGCGACAAACAAAAATAATTTTGAAAAAAAATGTAATCACGAGTGGCCCAAATAATAAAAATTAACTTGTGAATATAAACAAGTCTGCTGGTGCATAGGTCCAACAAAACGTAACAACACATTCTGTGCCTTTGTAAACACTGTATCATGTATCCTTAAAGGCATGTGTTTGTAGCATTACTGTGGAAAATGACAATGTATATGTACATAAGCGGCGTTCATTTGTGTTCACCCTCGCCACGGTTGAAGGTAAAGCGAAAGTCACGGCACAGTGGCCCCGCCATCTTGTCCCCTTTTAGGCCCCATCACGAACATAGATAGTAGCCATTTTGTGTGTCATGACCTCTCTGCCCACTGCCAATAGCCTGCATCTCTCTCTCTCTCTCTCTCTCTCTCTCTCTCCCCCCAGCCTCGCAAGTATCCCCCCCGCGCCCCGACAGCCCCGGTCTCTCCTGTTCGGGCCATAAACGCACCACTAAACACGACCCTGTCTCCGTGCTGAACCCCTGCCCCCTCGCTCTTTCGTCCTACCCATAGAACAGGCCCTTTTGGTAACCTCTTCCTCCCTGCCCGATTGCCCGGCCTGATCCCGGGCCATCACCTAGTCCAACAGATGCAGTTTATTGCTCCCTACAGTAGGACCTCGCCTCACATCAGAGGAGCGGTGATTACTCAAGGCCTTCACACCCCTAGATCTGACCGACACCCCTGCATTCCTCCCGGGAACACCCTTCCTCTCTTCTGATGACCACCCCCCCCGGCTACACCTGGCCTCTCGACCCAGTCCCATATCATAAAACTAGGTCTCGTGGATGTACCCCCTCCGGCCCCGTATAGCGAAACGTGATCTTATCGCCTGCCCAACCTTAGATCTGACCACCCCCTCTTGCCCTCGTGTCCTGTTGGGACGTCCGGCTGCAGATTACAAACACATGTTACATTTGGGAGGGGAAAACAACATCAGAGCGACCGGTATGGGAATAGGCCTGAAGCTGGGATTCCAAACATGCCTTTTCGTACTTCAAAGTGTCTTTATTACAATAAGGAATGTTTGTACATCATAAACCAGTGTATAAAAGACGGAGCCGTAGAGAAACTTGTTAGAGCACCTCGAGAAGATACCCTGTTGTCTGATTTGACGTGTTCTGTTCCGTCGGAAATAAACTCCTGTTTCTTGCCTTCCAGTCTCCAGCGCCTGCCTCTTTATTTGGTAATCGTAAGTTGGGTGAGAAGCGGCTTACGCCGGGCAAACCTAGAAAAGGGGTAAAACGACCTGATCTGCCTGAACCCTTTTTCATCAATTGGCGCCCAACGTGGGGCCCATCAGCGACACGTGGATCCAGTGAGAGAGGTCCCAACGACAGAGTGAACGACTGCAACGATCGGGATGAGCTACTGCCCGATAGACCCTTGTCTGGCAGCCGATCATCCGAACTTCACTGGTTCCGAACAGACCTCTCTCGAGTGATCTACGGTCCTGACTGGGAACCATCAGGAGTGCCACAGCAATTACGGAGAATAGAGGACGATCGGGCGCTGGAAACAGAAGACGAGAAACTGTCCATACGGTGTAAACACGACAAATTGCGAATTGATTGTTTGATTGTCATTGGAAAATACTAGTATTACGCATTTGATTGTTTTGTCCTGAGAGATTCTCTGTCTACAAACGGGGAAGGATAGGAGTATTCTCCCTTTGCAGATAGTGAAGGGTGGGTAGCGCAGGCTTTTGCCCCCGTTGTAACCCGTCGCGCCTACTTCCCTCTCCATTTGATTGATTGTTATCCAAGCATTTATTGTTTTGGAATTGGTTCTCTTTGGATCATTCTCTATTTGCAAACAAGCACAGAGTCGCCATACTCTGTTTAGTCTTTGCAGATAGTGAAGGATAGGTAACGCAGGCCTTTGCCCCCGTTGTAATCCGTCGTGCCTATTTTTATCCCCCACTGATTGATTGTTTGACCGAACATTGATCGTTCGGAATTGGTTCTCGGAAAGGATCTTCTCTGCCTACAAACAGAGAGGAACAGGAAGATCTCTCTCTTTGCAGATAGTGAAGGGTAGGTAGCGCAGGCTTTTGCCCCCGTTGTAACCCGTCGCGCCTATTTTATTCCTCATTTGATTGATTGATTGTTCGTCCGAACTTGACTGTTTGGAATTGGTTCTCTCTTTGGGTATTCCCTATTTGCGAATACTGTAGAATATAAATATTCTACCTAGTCTCCGCAAAGTAGTGAAGGATAGGTAGTGCTGACTTTTGTCCCCGTTGTAACCCGTCATGCCTATCTCCCCCCCATTGCTCAGTAGTTGGTTCAGCCCGGACCATTTATTAGAGGTAGACCATCTGGCTCCACCGGAGGACACCCCTAATAAAAAGGACATATATAAAGAAAATGCGGATTAGCCGCTGTATCGTGCTAGCAAATAAAAGAACATAAAAATCGTTAGGAAAAACAAAAGGAATCGAGTAAAATCAGTAGACCACTGATGAGATCTCTTTTCAACCTCACTGAAATGGAAGCATTAGGAACAACCCCTCAGGAAATATGAAACTAGTGAGGAAAGCCGAACTCAACGCCATGATGACTGCGAGACAGCTCGGCTCCACCGACCATCCCGCCCAATTAACGACAAACCCTAGGCAAATATTAGAAATACATAACACTATAGCAAAGTAACAGGTTAAAACGTTTTTATTTGAACAAAAATATATTAAACAACTATTTACATGGCAAACGGCTGCAACAACAAACCCACAATGCACTTCGCCGTCTGCTTGACGCCGTTCCTGTCCCTCCTTCCCCAAAGTAGCAATGTCGGGCTACTTTGGGCTACTTTCTAGTAGGTTTTTGGGCATCAGAAAGTCTACAAAAGCCGGCGGCGGCGGCCTGGGGTGGAGAACCATTACGCGAATAGTCCGGAGGCGACACCACGCGCCAAGGCCTGTCCCCGGGATGAACCAAGGGACCCGTTCCTGGGGCCGTGGCAAAGAGCGGCCGGCCGCCATCGGCCGGAGAAGGCATGGGCCCGACCCGGAATGTACTGGTCCTCCCATTCCCTTCTTCTCCCGGCGCCTTGCAGGCCACGGGGGGGGGGGGGATGTCTTGCATATGCCTTCGACCCCCCCCTCTTCTTCATCGCCTGGTCCGGCCATAACAAATGTCAGCGAGACGCCGTGAGGTGCACTGGGAGGGAGAGGCGGCGCGGACGAGCCTCTCCCGCCTCCCCAGGTGAAGGCCCCTCAGCTGCACCCCCAACGCTCCACGCACCCGGCAAAGGGTTCGTCCACTCTTGCGGTGCAGGGACGCTCCACACACCCGGCAAAGGGTTCGTCCACTCTTGCGGTATAGTGACGCTCCACTCACCCAGCAGGGTCTCGTCCACTGTCGCGGTGCTACGACACCTCGCCCAGCAGGCTGGAGTCTGTCTGCTCATTTGACCCAGTGACTGCCGGTAGCTGCAGAACTCCTAAAAATGGCGGTCGACTTTGCAGGAATGGGCCTGGCGTGAAAAGCTGGCCTGGTCGCCTGTCAACCAGAAAATGGGCCCCTGTCCAGAGGCGTTCTCCTCAGCTTTGAAGATTCTACGAGAACTGCGGAGGGCCCTCGACCTCCGCGGGCCCCCGACCGGCCCCCGATGGGAAATGACTGCCATGATTGCCCGCAGAACGACCAAGACGTAGCCACGAGACGTTGGCGCTCTCATGCTGACGCCAGCCTCAGTTTGAATGACCAAAAACCCTGCAGACTACTGATTTGATCAGTTCTGGTGGAACACCAGTATGAACCGGTAGGAAAGATTGTTGCCCCCTCCCTTTTCTTTGATTAATGGTTCATGTCACCGGTCCCTTTTGTTGCCCCTTAGCGGAACTTCTGGCCTGCCGAAAGTGATTCTGGTCCAACCCCGAGTTGGTGGAGACATTTTGACTATACTTGGACCCGCCTGACCCCACCCAAAATGGCGCCGGTACAAACGAAACTCGCAATTCCCCGTTGTGTTCCGGATGCTCAGACTTGATATCATGAGATATGTATGCAGTGTTTGAAGCACATGGCGGGAGGGGATGAGTATTGCTTGAACATTCGGACAATGAATTGATATTAAGTTCTGACGCATCATTGATTACAGTATTATTGAAAGTTCTAATTTTTTTGACACTAATGGTACTTGCCTACAATGAATTTTCGATATGATTTTATTTGCACTTATCGTACCTTGATGAAATAAAACGACCACCGACTCAGTTATGTTTTCCTCAGATAAATATGCCATCATGTACAGTTCCAGTCTGCTCCGTGGCTGGCCCACGTGGTTGTAGGCCTGCATTTGTACGCCAACATTTTTTAAATAAAGGTTTTGTGAAAAACAAATATAGTCGTAGCTCTTGGATTGGTAAGTTCGAATACATAGCCATTGTTTCCGATCTACGTAAAATACAGGCGAAATAAGGCAAGTCGATTACTGAAAGGTTAAAAAGCAAAGTACCCAGAAATATTGAAAATGTGAATGGTCCAAGTTTGTTGCGTGTGTTTTTTTTTACTTTTGTGCAACATAAGGCAGTCGATAAAGGTCCCGGTGTTCTGCTTTACTTTGTATGCCACATATCTCAGGGAAATTGTTTCAGATGCCCCTAAACCAGACCCGGTACCACTGTAGACCACCCCGCCTCCTCGAAGGAGAACACGAGTTCACCCCCACTTTACACTGACTGCCCTTTTGTTTCGACCCCCCCTCACACAAGATCCGCAATACCACACGTGGGCGATCTATGCAATGTGCAGTCCATCAATGATTATGCCTCCCGCACTACCAGTCCCTCTGGGCTTAAAACGCCGAGATGGAAGGGACTGCACCCCGCGGAGATAGGTCGAATACGTGGTAAGTAAAAGCCTTTTGGGTTTATGCGCGCGGATGTGTCTTAAAACGCTGCCCCCACCCCTTCTTTTTCCCCTTCTTTCTGCAGGTCACATCGGAACATCGACTAAAGTATGGAGAAGACCTAAGCAACGCGCCATGGTTCCGCGGGGACAAATGACACATTATCCATGGGGACTGCCCCTGAGGACATGACGACTTTGGGTGATATGAATGCACGCGTGTATGACCGGATGTGTATAACTCGACTGGATATACGTTGCACGCGTTGGCTTGATAAGAGAGATGTTTTTGTACGACTTGAGTGATGATCAAACGACCGATGGAATGGGGAAAAAGGGGGTCTGAACATGGTGCCTATACACGACGAGCAAACATAGATATAAACACACCCTTACTTAGAAACGACCATCTCTCTCTCTCTGAACCCAACGACTGGAAGGGGGGGGCCGAAACAGAAACTTGACGGGTTATTGCAGTATGACAAAAATATGACTCCAACCGGCCCCCGAATAATGCAACCAAGAATGACGTGCACCTACGAGTAGGTTCGTACGATAACTAAATAGGGGAAGGTTCAGGGCTATTCCAAGGTGAGGTTTACCCAAGTACCCTCCTCCTGGAAGACTGAGCCGTAAGTACTAGCCCGACCAGGTTAGTTCCCGAACAATTGACGAAAGTGTAAGTATTTGCAACAGAGGCCAACAGCAAAAGACAGCCAAGCGAATTAAATAGGATACTAAGGATGCGCAGCATGCAGGAGGAAATATCTTTGGCCAAGTACTGTTCTATGTGTTGTCTTGAGTTCTGTATATAATACATGTACCCCCCCGCCTGAATTCATGTGTACGTAGTATATGGATTTACGTTGTCCCTCAGTCTGTGTTTCTATATAACATGACCCCTACTGTTTTGTGTTGTGTGCGCATTAAATGGCCTATTATTGTACACGTTTCTCTCTCACTCTCTCTCTCTCTTTTTCTCTCTCTTCATGTTGTACGTGTACCGAATAATTCATTTAAAATGCGGACGACTCTCCCTCCGAGGGTCCCCCCTGTTCCCTCTTCCTTTTTGTGGTAACGTTGTGCCCCGCCGGCACGAGCCTAATTGGTTTTCGAACACAAAGGTGTTCGGCAAATTGACAGAAACTAAAACAATTGTAATTTGCCATATTACTACCTCTCCTTTCTGTAAAATGATGGAACTTGAGTTGGCTATGAAGGAAAGGACAGGTTAGACGACTGAAGTCCCCTAATCTGGCCTTCTTACAGGAGGACTATATGTCAGTGGCTTTCTGTTCTCAGCTCGTTAGAAACAATGCCCAGAATTGCCCCACCCCTCTGCACCCAAGTACGGATGTCCAAAACGTCCCCGTTTTCTCCCGATTGGCCCCAGCTCCATAACACAAAGTATAACCGATGACCCCGATTGACTGTTGCCCCCCGAGAAAGGAATGTTTAGCCACTATCCCTCTCTCTCACGTTGATAGAAGACTGCCAGGGCTAGGGTCAGAAAGCCACATACGTCATGAATGAACGCCAAATAGACTTAGTACAAACTCAGTAGACATGCCTGTATACATGTTCCACAGTGATAACTCCTAACCGTGACCGATGAAACGTACCCCCAACTACCTAGATCTGGGATGGAATTGAAATGTATAAATGCCTTCTCTTGCCAGTTCGCTAAAACCTGTTTTGTACCCATTCAAGGATACACAGTCACCGGAGGAGAGGGGCTGGACGTGACGCACAGCCTGGCCACAGATCATGAGGCGCGTGTGACCTCGACCTAAGATGGAGCCGCAGAGCAACGGGACGCGGGACGATGCACCACTCTCAAACGCAGAAAACGAAGGAATGGAGGGCTGCCTTGAAGCCCTCTACTTGTTGACCCACGCGTGCCAGAAGTAACCCGCCCCTTTGAGCCCGATTGATGGACCTGCCTGCGCATCACCCTTTTGCTCCCTTGGTCCGTCTCAAAGATCCGGTCCCACTCCGCCCTCTCCTCCCTCGATTATCCGACAAAACCCCCTTCTATCCTTTCCACGTGGATTTTGACTCAGAGAAAGAAATGCAGGTGCCCAGCATGAGGCACCCGTAAGAGAGATTAGTTAGGAAACAGGACTGTGGCCTAACGGCAAAGGACAGATCACACCCTGCGACGTGTAAAGAAGGACCCGAGCTGGACCTATAGCTCCACCGCCGGTGCTCAACAGCGCCAACGGAAGAAAACGAACTACCAGAGCCTACCAGTGATGGCTCGCTACTAAAAGGACACTGTGGCGAAGACCCCCCCCCCTTTTTCGGAACTTTCTACACCCCTTGACTAATTGCTTGTATTGGACTAAATTCCTCCCTCAACCACTTTTTGCCTGTAAAATGTTTCATCGGTCACTTTTTAAATACGACAAATGTAAATTTATATGTATTCCACCTCGTATGTCGCATCAACTGCACACGGTTATATGCAAATCCACCAGTATTGGCAAACGCTATTCCATTGACAACACACGACTATATGTACACCCCGTCAGCTATGATAAACACGCAAATGACCTAACTTATGTTAAAAAGCGGCGACTGTGGAAAATGACAATGTATATGTACATAAGCGGCGTTCATTTGTGTTCACCCTCGCCACGGTTGAAGGTAAAGCGAAAGTCACGGCACAGTGGCCCCGCCATCTTGTCCCCTTTTAGGCCCCATCACGAACATAGATAGTAGCCATTTTGTGTGTCATGACCTCTCTGCCCACTGCCAATAGCCTGCATATCTCTCTCTCTCTCTCTCTCTCCCCCCAGCCTCGCAAGTATCCCCCCCGCGCCCCGACAGCCCCCGGTCTCTCCTGTTCGGGCCATAAACGCACCACTAAACACGACCCTGTCTCCGTGCTGAACCCCTGCCCCCTCGCTCTTTCATCCTACCCATAGAACAGGCCCTTTTGGTAACCTCTTCCTCCCTGCCCGATTGCCCGGCCTGATCCCAGGCCATCACCTAGTCCAACAGATGCAGTTTATTGCTCCCTACAGTAGGACCTCGCCTCACATCAGAGGAGCGGTGATTACTCAAGGCCTTCACACCCCTAGATCTGACCGACACCCCTGCATTCCTCCCGGGAACACCCTTCCTCTCTTCTGATGACCACCCCCCCCCGGCTACACCTGGCCTCTCGAGCCAGTCCCATATCATAAAACTAGGTCTCGTGGATGTACCCCCTCCGGCCCCGTATAGCGAAACGTGATCTTATCGCCTGCCCAACCTTAGATCTGACCACCCCCTCTTGCCCTCGTGTCCTGTTGGGACGTCCGGCTGCAGATTACAATCACATGTTACATTTGGGAGGGGAAAACAACATCAGAGCGACCGGTATGGGAATAGGCCTGAAGCTGGGATTCCAAACATGCCTTTTCGTACTTCAAAGTGTCTTTATTACAATAAGGAATGTTTGTACATCATAAACCAGTGTATAAAAGACGGAGCCGTAGAGAAACTTGTTAGAGCACCTCGAGAAGATACCCTGTTGTCTGATTTGACGTGTTCTGTTCCGTCGGAAATAAACTCCTGTTTCTTGCCTTCCAGTCTCCAGCGCCTGCCTCTTTATTTGGTAATCGTAAGTTGGGTGAGAAGCGGCTAACGCCGGGCAAACCTAGAAAAGGGGTAAAACGACCTGATCTGCCTGAACCCTTTTTCATCATTACCTCGTTAACTAAGTATTCCTGACCAGTGAAGCCATATCTATTAACAGCAGTGCTGTAGTACGATCCAAGGAGTATAATGTGGTTTGTGAAACATTGTATTGTATTGTATTGTAATTACATTTATACGGTGCGTACTACTCTTGGCGAGGCGTTGAAGCACTTTTTCAGCGAGCAACACATTACTTCGGAACCCAAAGAGGATTACTGGTAAATTAGTAGAGCTGGATATAAAATTAATTTGAGCGGTGGACTTGTGAGTTTGTTATTTGGATTGAAAAAGTATAGTGTAGGGACAGAAGAGGAAAGCATTTGCATTTATATAACACTTGCTACCCCTGAATAGTTGGATCGTTTTTGGCGGGTAACATGCTACTCCGGAACTCAAACAGGATTAGTGGGAAATTAACATAGGGAAGTAAGAAATTAATCTGAGCCGTGGAAATGTTAGTCTGTTAGTTGGATTGAAAAAGGATAGTGAAGAGATAGAAGAAGGAACAGTCTAGAAAGTGTTTATTTGAACCCCACAGCAGTAGAATGGCAGCAGGCAGTTATCTATCATAGAACTGGCCCTATTCTCCTTCGCTGATCGCTGAGCGGGAATTCGCCCCTCCTCCAGCCCACTATGAGGAATAAGTAAGCTCAATATGAAAGTCACTCGGTATGGTTCAGTACACATTATCTGTTGCCCATTCCTGGTATCTACAGTCAACATTTTTAGGGGGTTGCCTGTCAGAGAAGCCAAAGGAGGACAGTTGAAAATAATCCAAATGTCGTACTAGGGGAGGTTTTATAGTAATGCCGATTCTGCAGGGGAGTTCTTGGGGAAACGATATTCTACAGCTGGCACTGGATGGTAGCACTATATGAATTGCTGCCTTAACATTTATTCTAAAAGGAAGGATATGGGTGAGTGCTCTCCTTATGCTGTAACTACAGGATAAGACGAGGGAAACGTTTTCTTTAATGCGGACACTATCAGTTCAGGACTAACTTAAATGCAGTCAAAATGCTGACACCCCTTGTCAAGGCTATGGGATTTGCACACCTTTCACTGTTGACTTTGCAGAGCAGAACTAAGGGCATGCACTCTCCGTACGCAGACACAGTAGGTCATCAGGGGGGGTAGGACGTATCTTTCATTTTTATTTCAAAATATAATTTACTCATACCCAGAGCAGACTATTTGCAATAATACACATCGACACATCAGTTCGTAAAGACAGTTAGTTAGAATACATAGAAAAAGATATATCACAGATCTAACACATATTATATTTAAATACAGTACACAGGGATAAATAGCAGCTTATCAAAATATAGTTCATCAAGATACACAGCTCTTAAATATATCGCCGGACTCATTCATAAAACAGTTGATACCGTCACAGAAATAGGGTCAACCTTTTAGCTACATTTTATGAGTTCCAGCCTATTCCGGTCCCCTCACATCTCTGCTCCATTCAGAGATAGCTGCCCATATTTTTAGCCCCCGAATTCTGGCTTGTCTGCCCCTACATGCATACAAAGCTGTCTCTTGTTTCCATACTCCAAGAATCCTGGCTAACCACATCTGAAATGGAGGTGCTCTATATGTTTCCATCTGGGCGCTAGCATTATTCTAAAGATAGCTGTGCCCACAAAATAGGCAATATTCCTGTTCTTTATTAAGGCCCAGAGAATGATCATATCCTAGGATCAATAACGTAAGGGTCAGCTCAAATCTGAAGCCAAATAGTTCTTTCCCGAAACCATGCAGCCCTGATTTTAAAAGTGTCCATTTATCACACTCATAAAACATGTGTATCAATGTGGCAGAACCAGTACTACATCTGGAACATTTATCATCAGCCCTTTTCCCCCAAATAAATATTTTAGAAGGTGTAAAATGTCAATTAAATATAGTTTTATACAGTTGTGCTTTTAAATTTGAGGATAAAAATATTTATGCAGATAAGAATAAGCTCATATAAATATCCACATCAGGATTATCCAATTTCACAGCCCAGGATGTCTCAATCTTTTTCCAATCATCTGGTAATTTTGTTAATAACAAACTGTATATGTTTCTAATTCTACATGATTTTTTAATAATGAGATCCATCAAAGGTATACTATCAATTTTAAATGCGGGTCTGTATGCCATAAGAATGCTCCTGATATGTGCAAATTTAAAATACTGATTTGTTGGTATTCCAAAATCGTGTTGGAGCTTAGACAATTGGGCAATTTGTTCTCCCCTATAGAACTCTCCAATTGTAATCTCAACTAAAGTCCATTGAATTGCCACTATATTAAATACATCTAAAAAGATCTAGTAAGAGAGGATTTATCTTTATACCTAAAAGTTTATATACTTCAAGAGGTAACTTGCCAGGACCTGTAGCCTTACCTCAGTCAGTCAGTCAATCCACTTTATTCGA
This sequence comes from Lissotriton helveticus, assembly GCF_964261635.1. NCBI lineage: Eukaryota > Metazoa > Chordata > Amphibia > Caudata > Salamandridae > Lissotriton > Lissotriton helveticus. The sequence continues at coordinate 867,782,988 of NC_136059.1, forward strand.
TTATTTAAAATCATAAAAGTAAAATCACAATACACAATATACAATAAACAAAATCATGTTAGCAATAAATACATATGAGCGATATTAAAAAGAGATAAAAACAACGGTGTCAATTATGTAATTCACCAGGGCTAAAACAATGTCAAATAAAATAAGATTTCCATGAGGTATACATGATTTTGTGTAGGGTATCTTCTTTTCCTAAGAAGTACGGCTGCAACAAGAAAACTAGCAATGAAAAAAATGTCCCAGGTATTGCTAAGCATTTCAAGGTAAAGTAATGCTGGTCTAACCTGTAAAAAGCCCTTACCCCTCAATAGAGGGACGAAAACTTCCTGCGAATTTCAATATAATAATCACAAAACATCATAAAATGCAGTGTATCCTGTGGTGAAAAAGTATCGCTCTGACACGGGCCTACATCCTCTGGTTTACACCACCCCGGCAGGTTACCCAGTGAGAAATAAATTAAATTGAAACTGAACCTGATCAGGAGCAGGCAATGGAAGGGCTTAGTCACAATTCTCAGATAAGGCTCAATTGACAAAGAAGATTTGATCAAATAATGAGCCCTAACCTGGGGTTTCTGTAGCTCCTGCTCTTCACGTTCCATCATCAATATGTTCAAAAATTGAGATTTAACCCATTTCACATCTTCCCTTCAGGAACATTAAAAAGTTCAGGGCGACCCAGTTTAAGAAACATAAGCTTGACGTAGGACAACCACGGAATGCTACTGGCTTTATCCAGGTTAACACAATGCCGCAAAATCTGATTCAGTGTTATATCTGTATTAAGCCAGGTTTTAAGCCAGCAGGCCAACAGGGCTATTCTCAGCGAGTCAGACACATATCCCAGCCCCAGTTCCTGATGGATAGCAAAGGTCGGGGTTGAGTGAGGTGCAGACAGGAGGGTACGTAAAAATATATTTTCTGCTGTCTGCAACCCTTCCTGCTGTTTATAGCCCCAAATAGATGAGCCAAACATAGCAATAGCCAGGCATTTGGATCTGTAAATATTAAGCATGGCTTCCAGTGGCCTAGCCCCCAAACGCTGTGCAAACCCAAATAGAGCTGTCGTGGATCTAACTACTGCATTTTTTTAGCTTTCTGTTGGGGGACCCAAGAACATCTTTCATCAAATAATACCACCAAATATGTGAAAGAGGTCACCCTGGTCACCTCTGCTCTGTTACAAAAAAAGCCTAGCCTGAAGCCATACTTTGCAGAGCTACTTGAACTTCCTCTAAAGTGATATCCTTCTCTAGATCTTCTTTAAGAGAACTATCCAGCACCTCTCCCAATTCACAATCAGCCACCATTCGGGTGATATCATGCAAAGTCAGGGCTGTATCCTTATCTCTTTCTTCTAAGAATAATGCTTGGTAGTATTCCTGAAACACCCTAACTACATCATCTGGGTCAGTGTATGTTTGTCCGTTCACATTAATAGAAGATATTTGATTCTACGCTATCTTCTGTCTAGTACGAAGAGCTAATCTCTTCCCAACTAGTTCACCATTTCATATAAACTATTCCGTTGGGATTGATACTCCTCTGCCTATTTTTGTGCAAGCAGCTATTAATTTCTGCTTTAAGAGCAGTAATTTGACCCTGGTTTTGGGTGACGTCTCGCCCATGCTTAATCAATAAAATATGTTCCTCTCCTGCCTATAAGTTTGTGCATTAATTCCAGATTCTTGATCACACGCTGAGACCCAGCCCTAGCCGTATAGCTGATAGTTTCCCCTCTAACGCTAGCCTTAAAAGAGTCCCAAACAGTTATTCTGGAGGCACTATATCTATTTTTATCAAAATATTCCTGTGCCCAATTTCTAATATGCTCGATATATCCATTGTTGACTAAAAGTTTCTTATCAAATGACCATTCACTCCTTTTTTTCATGAACCTTGAAATTTCTATCTCTAAGATTAACGAATTGTGATCAGAGATTACCTTAGGAAAAGTTTTAATAGTAGCTTGATTAAGTAGGTCCTTCGTTTCAAAGAAATAGTCATTCCTAGCATATTTTTTATGTGGACACGAATAATACGTATATCCTAAATTTTGGGGAGGATTTTTAGCTGTCCATATGTTGACCAATCCATAATTCCTATTGAGTGAGGTTAATGCCCTATATACTTGGGGTTTTCGCCCCTTGGCTTATCTCTTGATTCATTTGACCTTGTTGCGGGTCTAGAGCAATGGTAACATCTCCACATACAATTAATGGAGTAGGCCATGTCACAAGTTCCAGCTCAAGATCTTCAAAAATCTGGCGGTCATCATAATTTGATCCATAAATGTAGCAAATAGTAATCCCCATCCCTGGCTCAACTATTGACCACCTCCCTAGAGCATCGGCCGCCTTATGTTTACTTCGGCCCAAAGATGTTTTAGCCAAAATGGCTACTCCGTGGATATTTGAAGTTTGGGACGTACATGCCAATAGGTTATATCCCTGAATTGTCAACCAGTTTTTTCCCCCATGGGACATGGGTCTCCTGAAGGCAAACAATATCAAATGACTTTGTCCTCACTAATTCACCCAGCTTTGCCCTCTTTGCTGCGTCATTTAGCCCTGCCACATTCACGGAGCAAATGATTATCCTCCCCATCTAAATTTAGTTGTAACGATTCTTTGTGTTACTAGCATTCCTGTTATTCTTCCTGTTTTCTCCAAAACAATACAATTCACCCACTGCACCTTTCTCATTGCTGCCTGAGCTTTCCGCCCATCTTGTCGCGTCTCCTCGCTGTACATAGATATGGCCTGAAAAATAGCCTCTAGCATTGGGGGATTAGACCTGCATGCTTTGTGTGTCCATTTGCCGAGAGACTGGTAAGCTGTTCCAATGGGGTGTAATACCAGGTAAGAACTCTATCTCATGATTTCTTTTTTATTTTTCTCAGAATTGTCTTTGACTTCCCCCCATCAGCCATATCAAGATCACTATTTCTCAGGTCTGTAATGCTGTCCGTGAGATCTTCTGACCCCTCCCCTCCATCTGAAACAGAAAAAAAGTCTAGGTCCTTCTCTGCCTCCTTCTCAGGTGCATTTTCAATGCTCCCTTTTTCTACTATTTTTTGGCCTTGGATATCTTGCAGATGGGTAGCAGGATTAGCTGCATTAGCTTCTGTGGGAGCAAGCTCTGTCTCTAGAGCGCCAATACCAGGTTCATCTCCTCCCCCGTTAGCACTCAGTGGGTTAGTTCCAGGAACACCTTGCCCTGAAGCATGTCCCAATAACTGGTGGTCTGTATGTAGCGCCATTGGGCTTCCCTCAGCTCTCTCTCGTCTCCTCTGTACGGTGCTACAGCCCACCTCACCAGGGGCGCGAGCTGCCTTTACTACAGGACCTCTCAGCAGGTCTACCACCGTAGGGCTGGCCAAGCCTCTGTTACAGCCCCACCTCTTCCCTTACTCTCCTGGATTGGCTCAGCTTGCTGGCCTCGGCGTCCTTGCCCGGGCGTCCGCACCGGCGATGCATCCTCTCCCACTGTGTCCGCGTCTGCTCCCACCTCCCAAGCCTCCGCAAGACTATTGGGCATGAGACGTGCTCTGTCTTTGCCTTGACTGCAACCAACGTCAATTTCGGACCCATCCTGCCGGCCTCCACAGGCTCCACTGATGCTGATGCTGATGCCGCCGTCAGCAAACATGATCCACCACCAATGTGTCACCCAGGTACGATTGAGAGAGTGTTCTTAAGCTATTTAAAGTGCCTAAGCACCGCCAGTCCAATAAGCGTCCCACCCAGTTGCACATAGCATCCATATATATTTGAGGGGGACTGTAGCGTTTCTGCTTGTGTCTCCGAAATCATCGCTGCCCGATTGTTACTTGCATCACCTTTCTTGTATCACAGCATTAATTTTGAAACCCTGGCTCTCTGTTCCTGTGCACTGCTACAGTCTCAGTCGACCGCCATCTTTCCTCTCACCACTTATTCTTCAGGACTTATCTTTCAATTGCTGACAGAGCAGGGGCAGGTTGGGTTGCACTGTTATAATGCTCACACTGCAGGCAGGACCAACTTATGCATGGCTCTACTTGTGACACTCACTACAGGGCAGGGGACATGGGAATGAATGGCTTGTCCTACGGCTGACCCTACAACACTAGATTAAGAGGTAAGCTGTTTTAATGTGAACACTCCATGCAGAATAATAGAGGTAGATTTGTTCTGCATGACAATGAAGTGCAGAACAACAGAGGATGTTGTACTGCCATTGGTACAAAAGGGGGTGGTGATGGACGGAGCATCTGAACCAATCAAACACTCACACCCAGTCAAAAGATCTGGGTTTGCTCCATCACCGTTCTTTAGCCCACTCTGCCACCCCAGTTCAGACATGGCTATATGCAAATCATTCTGACCCTGTGCCTCATGGGAACAGTCCAGCCCGAACTGCCAAGTCATGCCATCCCTGGACCGGAAACAAGCTTCCGAGGACCGGTTTCTGGCATTCCAGCCGTCTTCAGCCCGGCTTGCTTGAATCCAGTGGCAAAGTGAGCAAGGGACTCACGTCTGAGCATACCCTGCCACACTTATGGTGGCCAAAGCGGTACAAAAGGGGGTGGTGATGGACGGAGCATCTGAACCAATCAAACACTCACACCCAGTCAAAAGATCTGGGTTTGCTCCATCACCGTTCTTTAGCCCACTCTGCCACCCCAGTTCAGACATGGCTATATGCAAATCAGTCTGACCCTGTGCCTCATGGGAACAGTCCAGCCTGAACTGCCAAGTCATGCCATCCCTGGACCGGAAACAAGCTTCCGAGGACCGGTTTCTGGCATTCCAGCCGTCTTCAGCCCGGCTTGCTTGAATCCAGTGGCAAAGTGAGCAAGGGACTCACGTCTGAGCATACCCTGCCACACTTATGACGGCCAAAGCGGTACAAAAGGGGGTGGTGATGGACAGAGCATCTGAACCAATCAAACACTCACACCCAGTCAAAAGATCTGGGTTTGCTCCATCACCGTTCTTTAGCCCACTCTGCCACCCCAGTTCAGACATGGCTATATGCAAATCAGTCTGACCCTGTGCCTCATGGGAACAGTCCAGCCTGAACTGCCAAGTCATGCCATCCCTGGACCGGAAACAAGCTTCCGAGGACCGGTTTCTGGCATTCCAGCCGTTTTCAGCCTGGCTTGCTTGAATGCAGTGGCAAAGTGAGCAAGGGACTCACGTCTGAGCATACCCTGCCACACATATGGCGGCCAAAGCGGTACAAAAGGGGGTGGTGATGGACGGAGCATCTGAACCAATCAAACACTCACACCCAGTCACAAGATCTGGGTTTGCTCCATCACCGTTCTTTAGCCCACTCTGCCACCCCAGTTCAGACATGGCTATATGCAAATCAGTCTGACCCTGTGCCTCATGGGAACAGTCCAGCCCGAACTGCCAAGTCATGCCATCCCTGGACCGGAAACAAGCTTCCGAGGACCATTGGTGGCACAACATGGCAAGACTAGGGAAGGCGCTGTACTTCCACTACTGATCAGGAATCACTCAGTATGTGTTGATTCCAGGCAAACTGAAGAACACCCTGCCAGTTCCTCTCATCGAGTAATTCAGACTCTCTGAGTCTGCTACTTGATAGCATTTGGTTCATTAACCTCAGCCTTGCTTCTCACAACACATCCTTTCTCATGCTAACTGATGCACCCATGCTTCTGATCAGCCCTCACAATATTCCCCATTTGCCTCGGACTCTGAGTCGCACACAGGGTGTCGTGTATTTCTATAGGTTCTGAATCGATCCCCCTATTCCTGACCCTATTCTGGTTAAACTTACTAGCTAGTTAACTAACAGTCAGCCCATGAGGCAAGAAATCCCCCATGATGCAGATACCGTTATCTGACGCAGTCACACTACGGCACAGGAACGTGTTATCTGATTAGGTCATAACGCTTGAGATCTAATTAGACAAGCGATATTCCTCCAGCCCCTGATAAGGCATACGACGTTCTCATAACAAATCAAACCTATGACAACCTGGATAATCCGTGCGGCCATTGTTTTGATTTCACAGAGAACTTTAGTAAAGAATGTGCTAACGAGCAAGTCGTATGACATCTTTATTGACGTACCTATGTCCATCCTTACGTCAATCCCGGCACCTTTAAGGTATAAATATTGCCGACCTTGCCCTATGCAAAACACACGCGTGGTGACAAGACGGAGCAGCCATACTTGCCGAAGCCGAGAGCAGAAGCAGACCCCGCAGGCAGCAGCCCCGCCTTCCTGACGCGCTGAGAGACGCGCTGCTATCTCAAGCCGAGAGACCCAGCACCGGCGCTTCTGGGCAGCCCTCGCAGGCAGCCTGGAATATCGAGAGCAGAGAAAGAGATACCATTCCTCATTCATCCTAAATTCCAGGTACAGAACTGAATAACCCCTCCTAGAGAATTCTTTAGTTATTCACTTGGCAAAAACAAACTTAACTTAAACTGTAACTTTCTATTCCCGCCCACGTATTAGACTTAGGTCAGGTACACGGGGTAGGCGTATTTAGAAACACCAGTTGAGTACGTTTAGTCAAATGTATATGTGTATGTAAATATATTTTAATCATTTTAAACATCATATGGCTCAGAAACCATATCAATGTTTTTACAGTATTATTTTATACTATTGCTTCTAATGTATGCACTTTACTTAACTATAAGTATCGCAATAATATCGATCCATTTCTCTTGTACGAGAAAAGAGACTGATCAATAAATAACATCTTTTATTGAACACGCCCGTCTCTTCCTTTTCTCTACATTCTGATGAGACTAAGAATGCACGTACTGACTGAGTAAAATAATTGCCTTGTGCTCACACGACTCTTGAGATTGACTCTTGATTAGGGGAGAGCAAAGTTGTCATGTTCTATGGTTGTCAGAAACTAAATCCCTTCTTGTCTAATCAGGGGAGTTAATCCTTCCTTGAACATTCGAGAAAGTTTCTAGCGAACTCTGAGCTTAGCTGGCAAACCCAAAAATTAAGTCTAGTATCGACAGTAGTAGACCTAGTTAACGTCTGGCCTAGGCCTTTACTGCTGTAGGTACTATTCCAATGCGCAGAGCCTATTGGGAAAATAGGAGCTACACTACATGGCGCCCAACGCGTTTGGAAAGGGCGATAAAACTAACGTAAGACATTTAGAGTAACTCAGTCGTGCTTTCTCACTCAGACCCCTTTTTCCAAATACTCCAAAGACGTCTGGAGTGGGTGAAAGGTTATTATATCCTCCAAAACCTCGCAGGAGGGAACTCCTATGTATGGTTTTTGGTCTAGTCAACGTTGAAGGATAAAACAGTTCCAGAATATTGTGCATCTAATCTCTGTTTCCATAAAGAAACCTGATCTGCAAATAAAAATAATACCATCCTGTCAGTAAAATGGGAGACAGTGATGGAGAAAGAGAGGCAATTAGATTAGCTACTGAAATAGCAGATGCTGATGCTACCATGCAAGCAGCAGACGCGGATATAATACTCATTCCGGTCATTAAAAGAAGATCTATAACCTTAAAACTTATAGAAAATGGACTGACACCTAGAGGTGGCACAGTCATATTCGTAATCGAGGCACACGAATATTGGCAGACAGAGGTATACTATACATGGATACATTTTCCAGCAGCAAATGCTGTAACAAAGTACTTCCACTATTACAAAGTAGAGGAACCTCCTAACGAGTACACTCCTTTCGAGGAGGTGGAAGTACCACTCAAATTCCAAGAGCATTTGCTCTTATTTGATGGCGCCCTAAAACATAATAATCACATTACAAGGCTCGGTCCTTTAGGAAGACCAGGAGCAACGTGGCCGGTCTTAGCCGGATACACACCATATCCAGACATCGAAAGAATGCCTGCAGCAGAGCTGTTAATACAGCTAAAACAACTACTAAAAATTCACAGACAATTAGTTCAGTATGTAATGCGGACTTCAACAATTCAGCCAGCGATTAAACTTCCACAGCTGACCCCTCACCAGGGGAACACAAATAAAATTACACCACAGAACATCCAATCCTGCCTCGGTAAAGTTCCAGCTAAACGGGAACAGATACCATTCTGGTTGGCACAGAAAATTACCCAAATAGAGGCGGTGTTTCCTGACACCACCCCGCTGGAAAAACACAGAATTCTGACTATATGTCTCCCAATGGGAATCGCACCACACATTGAGGACTGTGACACTTGGGGTACAGTCTTTGCTTCCATCTACACAAAAACGCACGGTGTTCCATCCATTTCGGTAATACCAGATGTGCTAAAACAAATTCAAGATGAATATGGTCCAGAACCTGCTTTAACTCTTGGTATGAAATTACTAAAAGACTTCAAGCAGGTCTCGGCTATATTACTAGCCAACATAAAGGGTGAAGCAGCAAACGTGGCGATCCGCCAGAGGTTAAAAGAGACAGATATAGCAGACCAACCAGCTGAAATTGCCAGAATCATAGAAAAATCCTATGAAGAACTAGGCAGAGATAGTCTAGGTGGAATACCAGTAAAACCGCAACTGACTACAAGTCCAGAAAAATGTTTTTTAATAATAATAATAATTCACCAAAAAAGAACTGGGATGGAAACAAACAATCCAATCCAAAAGAAAAGAAATTCCAGTCCAGAGGAAGGTCTCCTAGGCGAAGAGAGAAATCTCCAAACCCGAGACAAAGGTCACCTCAGGGTGAACCCTCTGGGAATAGATATAACCTTAGAAATAGGGATAATATTAAAAAACCTGATAGATATCAAGACATTGATACACGTCCCTCTCAATCTTTTCAGAATTCCTCACAGAAATCGGAAAGAAGAGGACGATCAGAAGAGCACGCCAAGTCCAAAGACAAGGAACCTGCTCAACTGAAAAAGAAATCACAATTTCCAAAAAAGAAGGTAGCCAGTATCAAGGTAGTTAACAATGCCGAGAATACTGAGGACACAACTGAAAAACGGAGAATGGGCTCAGACAATGCTAGACAGCGCAGCAGAGGTGAGCATAGCTCGCAAAGTCCTTATGGATCATCTGGAGACAGTGGACACGAATGAATACCTTCAAGTGGAAACTGCAGATACCAGAGTTAGCAAGCCCCACAAAATATACGAGATAACATTACGTATAGAGGGAGATAAGACTAGGAAAATAAGGGGACTATTTTGGGATAACCTATCCAAAGGCTATGACATCCTTCTAGCTGAAAAAGACTGGCCACCAGAGTTTGTCAGGGAGTGCCCTCATGGCGAAGAAGTAATTATGCCTGCCTTCTCGAATCAAATACCGATTCATAAAAAATACACACTTGCTAGAAAGTGGGCAGTGGCCTTAGCACCTGCTTTATATAAAAATCATGTAGGATGGGATGAGGATTCTCCTCCTCACAAAATCCAGTTAAAATCACAACCTACTGCACAAAGGCAGTACCCAATTAAGCAAGAAGCTAAAAAACAAGTAAATGAAATACTAGATCAGCTAGAATACCAGGGGGTGATTGAAACTTGCACCTCACAAATGAACAATCCTTTGTTTCCGGTCTCCAAACCAGACAATTCGTACCGTCTAGTTTTGGATTACCGACACCTTAACACATGTTGCAAAACTTTTGCAGTGCAAAACTCACACAGTGCTGCACTAATGAATAACATAGTGCGCAAAAAATACAAAACAACCTTGGACATCTCCAACGGATTCTTTTGTCAAAACATAGCACCAGAGAGCAGATATTTAACTGCATTCTCAGTAAATGGCACTCAAAAACAATTCTGTCGGTTAGCCCAGGGGTACAAGAACAGCCCGGGGGTATTCTCAGCGAGAGTAACAGAATTACTACAACTATATGATGATGAAGCATTATCTTATGTCGATGACATTTACTTAACAGATGATGACTTGGAGACTCACTTGAAAAGAGTGAACACCATAATACTTGGTTTCGCTGCAGAGGGTTACAAATTCAACTTCAAAAAGTCCAGAATTGCCCATCTGACGGTCCTATTCTTAGGATATGAGTTATCAAGTGAAGGCAAAAGCCTGGCAGACAATTTCCTAGAGAAATGTGCCATAATCCAAGCTCCTAAAACACTAAAAAACCTACAGTCAATTCTAGGCTTCCTAAATTTCGGAAGAACATATATTGCAAATTACGCAGAAAGGGTCAAACCCCTTTATGATCTAATTAAACCAGACTTTAAAAGATCCAGTTGGACTCAAGCACACACAGAAATTTTGAGATCCTTACAAACAGACATGCTAATTAAAACAAAATTAGAAACCCGTGATAATACACGCAACCTTGTGATCCGAGTCATCCCAGGGAGATGCGGATTCACATACCTGACCTCTAATGAGGGAGATAAGGTACCAATTGCATTTAAATCGCACTTGTACACTAAGGCTGAAATGAAATTTAGCCCAACGGAAAAAATTCTTACAGCAACACAGACAGCTATAGCAAAAGAACGAGCCCTGGCACAAGGTAAACGAATAATAATCGTGACACCAATACCTGCCTTAGAGGCGGTAACAAAGGCAAGCATTCCAAATGCGAAAGCACTCCATCCGAGATGGATACAATGGGCGAACTCTCTTGCTGCAACAGACGTGGTGTACGAATTTGATCCTTACTTAAAAACACAAGAATTTCTACAATATGAATTCGAATGTCCTCTGCCAACCGAAATTCTGCCTCTAGACCAATACGGCTGTATAATATATACAGACGGATCAGCACAACCCGCAGTAGGGGGTAAACAAGCTTACAGTGCTGCGTGCGCGATTGTTAAAGGTCGTTGGCACGAAGGGAAATTTAAACCAACCCTAACTAAGACCCAATCTCTAGGAGATTGCACAGCTCAGCGAGCTGAATTACTAGCATTCAAGATGGCGCTTGAAAATACCGATCGAGAATTCCCCACACTCATAGTGTGCGATTCGTATTATTGCGTTCAATCTTACAATGAATACTTGCAGATCTGGCTTCAAAATGGTTTCAAGGATGCGAAAGGAGGCACAATCAAGCATAAAATGCTATGGGAACAAGTAGCTCTTTTACAAAAAGAACTACCAAAGACTCACGTGATACATACACTGAGTCATCAACGTGATGGCGTTCACGTTGCAGGGAATTCATTGGCTGATGAGGCCGCGAAGGCAGCTGTGCAAACGGCTTCCGTAGCTGCCATCACCCGGTCAAAAACAAAAATAGACAGCGAAATATTACAAGCTGTCAGCGCTTCTGAAAAGGATTCGATAGAGCCACTCCCTAAAGGCTTTCCATTAAAGTACTCATACATAACAGATGAAAACAATGTTCCTTTTGCTCAAATCCCTGGAGTGGGGGATAGGGCAATTCCAAACATGGAACACAGATTAGGACTAATAATAGCGGCACACGAAGGGCTTGCTTCTACCCATGCTGGCGTCTCAGCCACAGTATCATTATTAAAACAGAGATACTGGTGGCCGCAAATGAGAAGACAAACAAGGAACTATGTTCTAGCATGTGAAATATGTCAAAAAATGAAAGTATCAACTGTGAGACGTCCAGCACAGACGCCCCTTCTAATCTCGGATAAACCATTAGCCTGTGTTTATCTAGACCACTGTGGTCCCTTACAAAGGGACGGTAACTATAAATATATCTTGGTCGCAGTGGACTCATGCACGAGATTCATATGGATGTGGCCCCAGCGAACGGCTGACGCCAGAACTGTTATAAAAGATTTGCGGGTCTTTATCGGCACATACGCAATTGGCATTCTGCATTCGGACAATGGTCCTGCTTTTAGCTCTCGGGCTTATAAGGAGGCCATGGTCAGCATGGGCGTGCAATTGCGGTACTCTTGTCCATTTCACCCTGAGGGGAACGGAATTGTTGAAAGAAAAAACCGTGACATAAAGCAATCTATAACGGCAAAGGTATTAGGTTCGGGAGCTGGGTGGGTCAAACATCTAATAAGTGTCCAACGTAGTCTAAATAACTTGCCAAGAAATTCTCTGAAGGGATTCAGTCCGTACGAATTATTATTCGGAACTAGGATGTTGATCTCTGACCTTGATAGTCAGACTTCAGTGGTAACAGAAAAAAGCTTTGATGTCAAAGACCGTTTGGCTATTTTGCAGGACTTAAACAAAACAAGAAAAGACCTGAGCAACATACAGTTGAAAGAACAGCCAACGACCACTGAAGATTCACCACCTGTCCCAGCAAGACCTGTCTGGATTCCAAAAGTCGGGGATCTAGTCAGGGAGAAGATCGCGGTAAAGAAGGAATTTGGGCCTTCTTACAGAAAAGCAGTTCCTGTATTGTCTGTCAACGGGACAAGATCAGTTGTACTACCGCCACTTGCTGGAAAAAAGGAGAACCGAGTTGTATCCATCGACCTGGTAAAACCACAACATGTGGCCGATAACAAACAGTAGGCCAAGTGGACTCCCAATAAGTAGCAGAACACCAAGGTTTGCTACCAGTACAGAGGTCCTATCAAAGAGGCTCATCACATTCGAAACGCCTACAGAAGAACAACAAGGACTATGCAACAATGCAATAGAACTAAGACCTCTGAAAACCCAAATAAAGACATTTAGCAGAGACACACCAACCTACAATGAAGTTCCAAGTGAAAATGCAAGAAACAAAAATCCTGAACCAATTGGAACAATTGACAGAACTGCATCCGGTTACTTCATCAACTTCGATGATTCCTCCGACGGTTTCAGCGAACAAAAGACACAGCCATCATCAAAATCCTTTAAAGACAAAGCGAAGGAACTTTTGAAACAACTAAAAGAAACATATCTGATCTCTCCATGGATTGAATTTTGGGTGGGTTTTGGTGCATTTATCCTCATACTTTGGCTCATCATGGTATTTACCTTGGGACGCTTCATTGAGGGAAAATATGCTAAAATGGACACAGCAAGTCAGAACATCAACTTGGTCCTCAAACCACACACATCTTCACACGTCGAGAAACGAGAACTTTCTTCAGAACTTTCTTCAGCCAACTTCACAGCAATTCCAATACCTGGTGGGGTAGCCTGGGACAACACTGACTATGAAATTTATGGTCCGGTCGAGATCCTGAAATATCCACACCAAATTAAGATCTCTTTGAGTGACTTTGCAAAACCAAACTCATTTGCTGATGATTGGGACTTTGAAAGTATTAACAATATGATGTCTGACTTAGTAATGTCTGCTAAATTTACAAAACATGATTATTTGCAGGGTTCTACAAATTATGACAGCATGTACTGCTATAACCATTATGGTAACCATTTCGTGCATAAATCTGCACAACCTAGAAATGTTTTAAGTTATAATCAATGGGAACATTGTGCTACACCTCCAAAAGGGAGCTCTAGAACCGTTTATGACAAATATTCATATTTTTCAGGTTTTAACATAACTAATGCTGAAACATTTTATTACAAATTGTCAAACAAGACAGGGATGAAAACCATGATAACCAACACAAAATTGATATATTCAGATTCTTTCTTTGAAAAAATGAATACCTTTGGATTTGATTATTGGGACAAAAATATTGATTTGAAAAGTGTTTGGGGTACAAAAGAATGGCAAGTACAGGGTTTAGAAGCTTTGTTTAGAGCCTGCATGATCCCAGAACAAATGATATTTTTAAATGACACCGTTCAACAAACCACCTGTCTTGGCCTAGCAAAAATCAAAGATTTAAATAACCTGTCTATTCCAAAGCCAACAATGTTTAGCAATAACTCTGATATAGACATAAACCATATACTTAACCAAAACAGAACACATCCTGATTGGAAACAATGGTTGATCTGGCCCACAGATACAAATAACTGTCAAGATAGATTCCTGAATAAAACACAGGGTTTCAAAATGAACAGGCCAGACCCTAGATATCCCCAAAGACATCACCCAGGGATAATAACAACCTACAGTGTGGGCAAATTATGCCTTCAATGGCTACAAACTTCCACACTGCCTGAAATTAAGCAACACCTAACTTTACTTACTGATGGTGCTGACTTGCGTGATTTCATACTGGGACCACGCAAACAGCGTCATAAGCGTTTCATAGCAGCCTCTGTATATGCAGCATACAATGAGGCCTGGAAGGTTACTCAAATTGAGACAGCAGAAAGAATACGGGAAATTGACCGTATTAATTTGGAAAAATCACTTTCTGTAGTGGACAATGGGTTAATGACTCTGTCCTCCAGAATTTTTTCATTGGACAGCATTGTGTCTTCAGCAATCGATATATTATCGCAAGACTTACTGTTATTACAACATGGTCAGTCACAATTGCGTTCTATCGTACAGCTTGGCTGGACGTTACAAAATCTGCGTTCAGGCTACGTGCCTTGGCGTTTAATCAACACTACGTCACTATTCCAAATCTTTAACCTTACTGATAGACAAATCGGTATGGCGCAGAAGGGTGCTGATTATACAATCTTGAGCATTGAAAAACTAGAAAGATTACCAATGACAATGTCAGAACGACCTGTCAGTGAATGGATAATCCACGGAATCATAAATATTCCAATCTCAACCTTCAGGTTTCAATACTGCCAAAAATATATACAGGCTGGCATGTACGAGAAATTGGGAAAGGGGTACCTTAAAACAACTTGGAACCTGCCCTATTCACATGCATGTGTCAGTAACAAAGGACAGAAAGTGTTTCTTAGTGGCAACAATTGTGCTATGTCACTAAGCGGCACGCTTCTGTGTAACGGTATTAGTTTGCACGGAGCCTGTGAAGGGAATTCATACAACCTTTCATGTCACCAGCAAGGCGCACCTGCAACTGAAATAGAACCATTCTTTCAAAGACTCTATAATGGGAGTTACATTCTTATTGTAGACCGCAGATGCTGTAGTCTTATGCCCGGGACTCCTTATCTCGTCACTACGACGGCGAAGGTCAAGTGCTGTGGACGTTCTTTGTTCCCCAGCTCCTTTCCAGACAGGGAGGCAAGGGCATGGCCCGGTCTGAAAATTACTTCTATTCGAATAGACACTTTAAGCAGAATGAAAACAGTGCTTCTTCAGACGCCTACAAGGCTCACGTCATCTAAAGAAACGTATGATCTACAAGTCGCAAGGACGACTGCAGAGATGCATACATTATTATCAACCAATTCCCCCGTACATTTCGCGGAAATCCTGAGCGAAATCTTAAATATTTCTGATACCACTGGGGTCTCAAAAGTATTTAAGACAGTATTTTCGATGGCATTAACACCATTCAAAGCCATACTGGGTATTTTTCCAGATTTCGTCCATTCGATTTTTGGCGGACTTCCCCTGATCCTAGGACTAATTGCAGGAATCCTATTCCTGGTCCTTATTTTTCGTTATGGCAACCCATGTCACAGAACAAAATCTCACGACAATGGAAGATACGATCCTAGCCATTGGATACCGGGACCGGATATCAAAAATCCTGGGACTCTCCCGGCTTAGAGACCTAAACATGACTTGGTTTCTATCATTTCGACCAATGTGGCAAAGGTGTGTTTTACCTGTACTAAGGTGTCTGCTATGTGGAGAAGAATGCGTGTTAGACACCTGTCTGACGCTACAATCGGATGCGCCGGTGGATGCAGATACACTGTTGGTTCCTACCAAGGTTCACGCACTGTGCTGCCCTCAAAGGCTGCCAATTCTGATGACGGCATTCCTGGAATCTTCACCACTGCGATTGAAGAGTAGTGAAGTTCAAGATGAAAGCAGCATCGAACAGGTACGACCTTCTGTCAGCAATGCAAATCAGAATGTCAATGGAGACAATCATGCGCACGAATGCATGGTTACCCCTATTTCCGACTTAGAGGAACTTTCCCATGAAGCTGTTGACAGTTTTTTCGAAAGCCTGAATGATATGATGTTCTCTCCGGAACAGAAATAGAGACTTTTGAGTAAACTCGCACACGGCGTTCCCTGAATTCGGCCTTCAACTTTAAAAATAAAGTCACATGAACAATTACAATCCAGTTCACGGACAGCAACTTTTTTCAGCAAGCCCCTAAAATATTTTTCTATATATTTTTTCCCGGGACACTGATCTTCTGCTTAAAGTAAGAAACTATTCCTAGAGAACTAAGATTTCTATTTTTTTTAGATACTTTATAGACTTTATATAGACTTTAGCTGCCCACTGGTATGTTCACAATATATTTTATGTGATGAAATGGTTTCGACTTTTTTTCTGTATAGCCATATTAAGAGCCATTTCATGTGTATTTCTCATATACCAACAAGCAATAATGCATAACAATGCATGTTTACTTTTGCATTTAATTCATAGCTTAAGTGCATACAATATATATGACTGCAATTTTCCAGTATATTTGAAAATTTCGAAATGCATTTATGTATTTTGGGGTGGTAAGGTATACACTATACTCTATAGTATGTTGTACTATGTTATACTATGCATAGATTAGTAGATATGACCATAGTTAGCGTGGAGTGGGTGTCGTGTATTTCTATAGGTTCTGAATCGATCCCCCTATTCCTGACCCTATTCTGGTTAAACTTACTAGCTAGTTAACTAACAGTCAGCCCATGAGGCAAGAAATCCCCCATGATGCAGATACCGTTATCTGACGCAGTCACACTACGGCACAGGAACGTGTTATCTGATTAGGTCATAACGCTTGAGATCTAATTAGACAAGCGATATTCCTCCAGCCCCTGATAAGGCATACGACGTTCTCATAACAAATCAAACCTATGACAACCTGGATAATCCGTGCGGCCATTGTTTTGATTTCACAGAGAACTTTAGTAAAGAATGTGCTAACGAGCAAGTCGTATGACATCTTTATTGACGTACCTATGTCCATCCTTACGTCAATCCCGGCACCTTTAAGGTATAAATATTGCCGACCTTGCCCTATGCAAAACACACGCGTGGTGACAAGACGGAGCAGCCATACTTGCCGAAGCCGAGAGCAGAAGCAGACCCCGCAGGCAGCAGCCCCGCCTTCCTGACGCGCTGAGAGACGCGCTGCTATCTCAAGCCGAGAGACCCAGCACCGGCGCTTCTGGGCAGCCCTCGCAGGCAGCCTGGAATATCGAGAGCAGAGAAAGAGATACCATTCCTCATTCATCCTAAATTCCAGGTACAGAACTGAATAACCCCTCCTAGAGAATTCTTTAGTTATTCACTTGGCAAAAACAAACTTAACTTAAACTGTAACTTTCTATTCCCGCCCACGTATTAGACTTAGGTCAGGTACACGGGGTAGGCGTATTTAGAAACACCAGTTGAGTACGTTTAGTCAAATGTATATGTGTATGTAAATATATTTTAATCATTTTAAACATCATATGGCTCAGAAACCATATCAATGTTTTTACAGTATTATTTTATACTATTGCTTCTAATGTATGCACTTTACTTAACTATAAGTATCGCAATAATATCGATCCATTTCTCTTGTACGAGAAAAGAGACTGATCAATAAATAACATCTTTTATTGAACACGCCCGTCTCTTCCTTTTCTCTACATTCTGATGAGACTAAGAATGCACGTACTGACTGAGTAAAATAATTGCCTTGTGCTCACACGACTCTTGAGATTGACTCTTGATTAGGGGAGAGCAAAGTTGTCATGTTCTATGGTTGTCAGAAACTAAATCCCTTCTTGTCTAATCAGGGGAGTTAATCCTTCCTTGAACATTCGAGAAAGTTTCTAGCGAACTCTGAGCTTAGCTGGCAAACCCAAAAATTAAGTCTAGTATCGACAGTAGTAGACCTAGTTAACGTCTGGCCTAGGCCTTTACTGCTGTAGGTACTATTCCAATGCGCAGAGCCTATTGGGAAAATAGGAGCTACACTACAAGGGAGGATGCCCCTGCTGGCCAGGAAGCAGTAGCTGGGGTGCGGCTGGAGGCAGTTCATGATCGACTCGTCCTCCTGTAGCACCCAAACTAGGTTAGTAGTTTCTTTTACCCAGATGAAGAAGGAGCCATCATCCAAGCCACTGATGGTGTACTGTGTATTTTTTTGTTTGTGTCTCTGCTCTACAAGCATTTGCAATGCAATAGGTTTCGCAGTTGTGAGAGTTTGAGCTATTGGCATTGTAAATGGCAATGCCTTTTATTATGTGTTGGTTTTTAAAACATAAATAAAAGCTTTCACTCCTCTAGTGTTGCTTTTCTCCACCTGCTTCCCCTGTTACTATCCCCCATGTTGCGTCCCCGCCCGTTTCTTTTTTTTTTAAAGAACGCTTTTGTGCATTTTTTTCTTTAGTTACCACTCCAACTCGGATTGGTAACTAAAATGAAAAAAATGTAGCCTATTGTCGCTGCAAAGAGATTTTTTTTTAAAACGATTTTCCAGTTTCATGGCAGCAATTCAATGAGTTGTCTTGCTTTACACTCCATTCCAATGCCACAGACAAACTAGGGCAAAACGCATCTGTATAGTAGCAACATTGTTCTATTGTAACACTCTATCTAGTGCACTTGCATGAACATTGTAAACACAGTCCAGAATGAAACACCTGAGACGTGGGGCTCTTAGAAACACACTTTAGGACATCCAGACCTTTCACTTAGCATTTACATCGGTCTTTGAGCCCTATATTACTTGTATTTGTGCGCCTAACAGTGTCAATCAATCAAACAGGGGTTTGTAAAACCACTACTCACCCGTGAGGGTCTCAAGGCGCTGGTGTGTGGGGGGGACTTTAAATGTGTTATTATTTGTTTTGTTTTTTCTGTTCTCCTGTGTGAATGAAATATATATTTTTCAAAACTATTACTCTGCTTGGAGAATGAGCTTGAGTGTCAATCAATACATCTGTTATAGTCTTGGCAGAGCTTTCCAGTTTCCCAGTTCCAGTCATTAGGGCCTCAGCCAGACTAATATTTTATGTTTGCGTTGTGGGATTTGTAGTTCTTTTTTCCTCCCATTGACAAAGGAGGACACGAAGGCGGAAGCCCCAAAATGCCCTTTAGGTCTTGGATTGGGTGCGCTAATAACACATGGGACCTTGTATGCTGGAGAGCTCTTTGAGTGCCACCTGCGCTGTATTAAGCCCCAACTGTTCGCAGTCACTTACCTTGTATTGTCGGCCATACAAAAGCAGTAATCTCTATTCCCATCTGCTCTTCTTGACTAAGCACTTTTTCCCCTCGTGTTGTTGTGTGCTCCTGACGGCTCGGGCCTGCTGTGTGAGTTAAGGCATGCAAGGAATGCCCCTATACCGTGACAGTTCTTGTTTAATTTTGGCTCGAGGGTCGGTGAAGAACATATTGTACCATCAGTGACAGTGACATACTTTCATACACAGCACGTGCCGCAGGGTTTCCAGGAAGGTTGGCTGTGAGGAGACCCCGTGACACGGGATTCTACCGGGAGCTGATAACAGTGCAGTACTAAGGATCTCTGTAAAGCAGAGGTCTTCAAACTTTTTTGCTCTGAGTCCCCCCTAAGCATAATGTTTTAATGTCAAGCCCCCCCCCTCCAAAACTTTACGGCAAGGAATGGGTGAGTGGGAGGATAAAGGGCTGAGCATAGGGGGCATGGATTATGAAATCATTTCAGGAGTACTTATTCTATAGCTCATTAACTACACTAATTATGGGACTTCAAAACAGCAAATGAATCAAACAAAAACAGTTATTGACTCCAAAATACTGCTCCCTTTACTTGAGGTGTTGTGAGCCCCTCGCACTACTGGACCTCAAAGCAACTACACTTGCTACACAAATGATGACTTCAGTCCCTAGTAGTAGGCTATCTCCTCTGACTCTTAAACCCCTTCGCCACTATGTCGGACCATCACTCTATTTTTAAAACAGGCCCTTTCAGAAAAAAAGAGCTCCCACATGTGGTCTTCCTTTATCTGCAATGGTGCCCTTGGTCCTAATGTTAGAAAATAAACTCCCATGCACCTTTTATAAAGTGAAACAGTCATAATTGTGTTTAAGTGAGACCCTATGACCCCTGGGCCCCAGTGCAGCTGAACCTGCTTCACTGATGTTAGCCACTGCCTGGCAAAGAGGGCAGTCTCCTCTGCTGTTTTTAAAAACATGGACCCCCATCTAACCACACACCCTTCTCTGCCATCTCTCTGAGGCCAAACAAAGGTGTTTCCACTGCCTTAATTTTTCCCCTCCTGTGGGCTATTGCACTGAGGCCCAAATCAACTGTAGAAAGTGTACAGTGGGCCCGAATGCTAAGAAGGAAGGATAGTATGCAGCCATAATTAAGGTTTAGCTGGCTCCTCATACCTCCGGCTCCTGGTGCCACTGCACCTGCAGTGCCAGTGATTCTTTCTGCACCTTTATGTTAAAAAGCAACAAGGGTATACTGGGCTCTGATACTAACAAGGAAAATAGGAACCCACTCCACTTCATGGTAAGATGGCCATAATTGAGCAGTAGTGGCCACTTACACACCTGACAGCATTACCTGCTGCACTAATGGATGGCCCTTTTTATATATAAAAACAGGCTCCCTTAGATCGTCTTCTTCCTTGGGGTATCTCTCTGAAGAAGCTGTCTCTGGCCATTTTTAACCATAACAATGAAGCTCCCACACAGTGCTTTCTCTTCTGGGCCATCTTGTTGACTATGTTTATGAATCTCACTCTTTTCCTGTTTATCCTGGATCATTACTCTGAGGTCCATGGGGTTAAGAGGACCAGAGCTCTGCATCTGAATGGGACCCTGCTGACTTCCTCCCTGCTACCCCTTAGGACTCACCTTTTACAAAAACTACTGCCACTGAATGGGTAGTGCTGACTTTGAGGTACCTCTGCTCGTAAGCAAGGGTGGGGTGGTAGTGCAAACAGTTAAAGAAGAAACCAGGCCTTTTTTTGCACGTATATAGGCGCACCCGAACCGAAAGGTATCAGAGCACTTTACATGAGCACCAGTTGCATTACAGAGTCACAGGCTGCTTGAGCCTCCCATCAAGACTCAAACCTTGTTCCCCAGCTTCAAGGTATGGCCAGTATGGCTGTTACACTACATCCTCTTAACAACCGTTAATTGATTAGTCACTTAATTCCAGAGTCACTGTAATTATACGTTTGAGAGGCAGAAGTGTTTTCTGTGTTGCTATGGATTTACTACAATTGCTACATAACCCATCATCTGCTACATAATCTGCAGATTTTAACGAAAAAATTTGATTCTAGTTCAAAGAGATCAAAAATGACTTAAAACATAGCTGGTGACGTGTTCCAGAGCAGTAGAAGGCCCTTCGTAAAGGTTGATTGGTCATCTTGCAGTTGCTTATTGATATGGGTCTTAAATTGGTACCTAAGAGGTATAATATTTCACCTCAGTGTTACCATGACTAAAAATGAAATAAAGCTAACCACAAAATGTGACAGATTATGCTGCATAATTTACCTTTTCTTCCTGCATAATTTATTCAACCGTGTTGCATAATTAGGTCCTCTCTTGCCACATAATTCCAATGGCCCTGCTTAATGTGTCAAAGTGACAATGATTTTTTTAGCTGTACTGTAAGGGTGTTATACTTCAGAAAATGCTTACATTAGGTACAGTCTGATCACTTATGTCAAAGTCAAAGTCAAAAAGTACTTTATTCGGCTAAAAGGTATAACCATAAAAGCAACAGCAGTCATATTTCATTTACAGTTCACAGTATTACATCAATGTAGGAGGATATTAAAACAATACATAGTATTTACACTGTTACAGTTCGTTCAAGCGAAGCGACTTCCTAAATTTAAAAACCAGTTTAAAATACTCAATTAATGAAGCCACAGTAAAAACATTGTCCATTTTTTGCAGTTCTAGATATGCTAGGCGACATCTGTTCACATTCATTTCCTTTAAAATGGGGACAATCAATTTTCTACGAGGCAGCGTATAGAATTTACAAAAAAATAGAACATGTATATTCGATTGCATAGATATTTCATCACAGGGACATAAAGGGAGTTCTTTGGACCATGAATTCATTACAGGGAAGGTAAATAGTCTAAAAACAATGTTAGCTCTAAAACGTGTCAAAAGTAATCTCTCAAAATTGCGCATATATAGACTTAAGTATGGCTGTAATTTGTCACTTATTAAAATTAATTGATGAGAAGTGACAGTATTTTTATTCGATTCATCAAGCTGTCTTCTATTTCTGAGGAATTCCATACATAGTATCTTCAGATCTTTTCTAGAAATATTTACCATGGAAGGCGGATCATTGTAATAAAGTGAACGGTCTATTTCATTAAGAAACGTTTTGATGTAATTTAGCCATTCAACAACATTTGCTCTCCCCAATTTTAAGACATCCTGTATTATGGCTCGGTTTAATACACATTCGTTCACTGTCCATACTCTGTGCCATAGTAAGATGGGTTGTACTCTAATTGTGTCCGTAATATAGGGCATCCCCAACTCATCATGGCATATAGAGTTCGCTGTACTCTCTGGAAGTGATAGGATGTTCTTTAAAAATTTATTTTCGGCTATCTGAAGTGACTTTATATTGGTATAACCCCAGAGGCCAGCTCCATACAGTGCCACAGATACACACGTCGCATTGTACACAGTTAAAATTTCCCTGATTGGTTTCATTCCCAATTTACGTGTAAAACTTTTTAATGCCATGATTGTTTTAGAGAACAAGAGCGTTCGTACCTTCACCGCACTTGACCACGTACCAGTTTCGTGAAACAAAATTCCAAGATATGGGAAGGTAGATGTTCTTTCTAAGGGGGCATTATTTATGTACATTGTTTTCATTTGTTTTTTGGTGCGCATGCCACAGTTCATTGAAAAAGTCTTACTACAGTTTATTTTTAAATTAAGATCAAGCATAAACTGGTTAAAGGATGTTAACATTTTTTGTAGGGCAATGGGGGTGCGTGCCATCAAAACAGCATCATCTGCGTACAAGAGTGTAGGAATAAATCTCTTTCCGATCTTAGGCATGTCCACACACTCTTGCAGCAGGCACTTTTCCAGACCATTTATATAGATAAGAAATAGGAAGGGCGCCAGTACGCACCCCTGGCGCACTCCACGACCTATTCCGAAAGATCTGGTACATTCCCCCTTCTTGCCAAAACGTACAACAGCTGATGCTCCTGCATATAGGTCCCTTAAGAATTGGATTATCGACTTTTCCACGCCCAATTGTGACATCACGTCCCATAATTTACTATGGGACACACAATCGAAAGCTGATGTAAGATCAACAAATGCACAATATAGGCGCTCCCTTTTTATCACAGTATGTTTCTGCTGAATCAGGAACAAATTTAATCCCTGCTCTATTGTTCCTATGCCTTTTTGAAATCCAAATTGTAAATCACTAATTACCCCCGCCTCCTCCGCCCAGTTTTGCAGTTTAACTAAAATCACTCTACCGAGGATCTTTATTGACGAATCCAGAAGGGAAATTGGCCTATAGCAGGCACAATCTTGTCTGTTTCCCTTCTTGTAAATGGGTACAATAATTGACGTGAACCAGGAAGGGTTCAATCCCCTTACGAGGGCCGCATTAAAAAGTTGTACAAGTATCGGGCCCCATAGTTCGATATTTGACTTGTACAAATCAGCCGGGATTCCATCTGGGCCCGCCGCTTTTCCGCCCTTGGTCGCTCCCAGGCTTTCAACAATCTCTGGTAGTGTTACTTTGAGTTCACTTTCCTCCTCAACTGATTCGCCTTCTATGTTTACCCCAGTATTTCCTAACTCATCTACTGACGTATACAAGGTGGAAAAATGCGTGACCCAACTATCCTCATTGATCGCAATTTCCAACCGTGCTTTGGTATTTTCGTATGGTAGGGGGGCGTTTACCACCCTCCAGAAGGCGGATACATCCCTTGTTTGTGAGGCTAAAGGCTATATTTTGTAGGAAAGTATTTTTATTTCAAACACTGCATCATTTTGCAGCAGCCCATGATAAACTGGTGTAATGCAACTTGATTTTGTTTTTCAGGGAATCGGTTTGCTCTTTATTTCATATATAGTTAGCTGACAGCGAAAAAACAAAATACTTAGACTAGTTAGTTATTTTCCTTTAGGTAACCTATTGACACTCAGGACCTCCTTCGCAGAACTCCAGGATGCGTCTAAATGAAGACAGCCAGGAAATGCAGCAGAATAATAAGGCTGCACTTTCAGGCCATCTTCATTTACATGTGATTGCAGAGGCATACGCGCCCCCCTTGGAAACCATCCACGGATCCTCAGGAGGGCGCCCCACAGTTTGACGACCTCTGCTGTAGAGGTACTGCGGGAACCTCCGAGCTGCTCGAGGGCTGCAGTAGAGATTTGAAGCTGTGTTAGAATATCGGACCTTTGACGGTGCCACTAGGAAATTGTTGTTTGTGCTGCAGGTTTGGAGCAGTACAGGGTCACTCAGGGAGGCTGTGTGTGTGTGTGTGTGTGGGGGGGGGGGTTGGGGGTCAATGGGACCTGTGCATGGGGAAAATGCAACAATTCTGAGTGATTTAGGCAATACAGGGCGCTCTAGGGGGGCCCTAGCCTGCTGGAGGCGATCTCTGAATAGCTAAAAGGTCTGTAGCAGATAAGGCCATCGTAGAGAGCTCCTCGTGGAGACTGTGAGCTGTGCAGCTCCCTTATGGGAGCTCCGAGACAATCAGCGGCCTGCATACGGGGTTAGGTGAAGGGCAGGGGGACTTGGGGGCTTAGACTGTTGCACATACCCTAGGTGATCTCTGATCTGTGCGGGAGGCCCTCTGGGATGTCTGAGGTATCGGGCCCTCATGAAGTATTTGAGATGCATAGAAACGTAGGAGTGAGCAGTGCAAGGGTACAGGCTGCTCCAGTTCAAGCTCCCCGCTCCCAAACATTGTGGAGGGATCTCCTCTTTAGATACTAGAGGAGCTTAGAGCTGTGCAAGATACTCGGGAAAACTGCACACTGTACACGGGCCATCAAGTTGGCTCTGAGTATTGCAGTGACTTGTGGAGGCTCTGGGCTAGCAGGGGCCTTTGGGCACACGCTCCACTACACAGTGACCCTCAGAGTGTCTAACGTTGGATGAATCCATTGGAAACTCCGTGTTGGCAGCCTGCAACCTATTACTGTCTGAAGAGATTCCTGTTTCTCCTGTCTTGTGAACGAAGAAAACACTTTCTAGCGATACTGTAAGTTCACACCTTCCTTTTAGATTCCATGTTTAAGCTTAAATCTTTGAGCGGGATTGCAGACGTTCACGCTCGCCATCTGTTTTCTCTCAGCTCCTTGTTTATATTTGCATTGCGCTTTCACTTTCACTGAAAGCGCAATGCAAAAATAAACACGGGCTGAGTGAAAACAGATGGCCCGACAAAGATAAGAAATGCTTTGTGACATGCGCAAAGCAGACCAGACAATCCGGATGGGCCAGACAAAAAGGCGAAAGGGCGTAAACAAAAATACCTCATTTCCAATGGCAGCCCACCGTTTAGCATAAACGGTGATGCCAGCCAATGGAAATGAGGGGTGGGGCTTCAAGTCCCCTTCTGAAATCTGCTCTCTTACAATATCTCTTGCTCAGCGAGCAGCACTTTGCGCTTTAACGCCAGGTGAGACCTAAAAACTAAACCTTCAATGTCTTTAGGGAGAGGGCGAGAGTAGGAGACATAAACATTTGGAAATCCCCCCATAAATCTGTGCGTTTAAAAAAAAATTACATCTACACGTTAGGGACATTGTTGCTGAGAAGCTGAATTTTCATGTCAGCCGTAAACACGATGTATGAAAGTACACAAAATTATATCTATGTGTTCTTGAAAAATAAAAACAATAATATAAGATATATATATATATATATATCTGTATAAAGGAGAAGATGTGCCCTAACGGCTAGGGTGGTCAACCATGAAGCTGGGGAACAGGGTTCCAGTCTCGGCAGGCTCAACATACTCGGATTCTTGACAAATCATTAAATCTCCCCATGCCTAACAAAAAAAGTGATGAATGTGCCTGTCTGTAACACAACTGGTGCTCATGTAAAGCGCTCTGATACCGTCGGGACTAATTCATGCTATATAAAACTCCCAAATAGAAAAAAAAGATGTGTTCATATATTTCCATTACTAACACAGCTTTACCAATATAAAATGTGATGCAACGCTCTTTATTGAACCTTGTGTTTTCACTGGTGTTGTGTAAACACATTGCTATGGACACCCAATATGAATACAGGGAGGAGGGGCCATCACACTATGTAACAAAAGGATGCATGAATACACTGAATACTGATGGAGCGATAAATATAATTTCATTGGTGCATCATAATTACGTATAGAGCGCATCTGCATATAATCTTGAAATTATATTAAAGTGAAGTGTTAGAGTTTGAAATGTATTACCATAACAATGTGACATATTTTAGGTTATTGACAAGTAGCATGGATAATTTATGTAGGAAATACATATGTTGTGAAGTTAACGCCACTCATATACTGAATGTGTTTAAAAATAATATTTCTATAATTTGGTAAATGTTGGTGAAAACGCAATAGGGTTAAGCCAATCTGTAATGTTTAAAGTGATACATGCTTGGGTTAGATAAAATTGTAGGACTGACATGCAAGTCCCTGACAACTCTCGCTTTAGAAATAATAGTTGAATTTCATGTGCACTTTGGGAATCTCTTCTTACTCACATTTTAATTGCAGGTGGGGAAGCATTTATTAGGGAAAAGTAATGTCTTTGTTTTAGTAGTTTGGCAAGGAGTGAAGAAGTTACAGTTACATGGTTTGGAGGTGATAAAGATGGAGATGGATTCACATGGAAGAAGGCATTGTTACCAAGGACAAATTGTTATGAGGGATGTACTTGGAGGACATCGTGGAAAAGTACCCGCATGATTGTGGCCATTATGGATTATGCTCACACTGTGCATTAACGGAATTTTACCTGTGGATAACTGATTGTTGGAATTAGGGCATTAGGGAAAGTGCCAACTTCTTTCTTGACTTCAGAGAGAGAGCATCTCAGAACAAGCTCTTTATTGTGATAGTGGCTTTGTGCTACTTGACTCAATACTTGTGCAGCAGCTTCTTAGGAGGACTC
This sequence comes from Lissotriton helveticus, assembly GCF_964261635.1. Classification (NCBI taxonomy): domain Eukaryota; kingdom Metazoa; phylum Chordata; class Amphibia; order Caudata; family Salamandridae; genus Lissotriton; species Lissotriton helveticus. The sequence continues at coordinate 867,810,036 of NC_136059.1, forward strand.
CACTTACTAACACATTTCCTCTCCGTTGAAAATGCTTATGTAGGGATCTCACCTTAGTGCTAGATTATAGGATCAATAGATTTAATGCTTTTTACTCATCAACCCTTGATGCAAGGAAATTTGGATTCATGCTTCTTGATTATCTGAATCTCACTTCATAAATTAATAGTCTTGTTCATGCTGCACAGTTTAAATTGGATGCATAGATTTGGCTTCATGCTAATTCCTTTGTATTTCTATACCCTCATGTTGAGGTGTCTCTAAGTCCAGCTACTCCTAGCTTTGTAATAAATCAACTAACCTTATATAGTTGTCTGTGGATTATCATGCATCAAGGAGATTTTTTTTTGCTAATTGACTGTGTATTAACGATTTTCCACCCTTCACACATGCTTTGAAAAAGAACGATAGGAGTGTGTCCCTAGAAAAGGTCTAGAACTAATGGGCCGAGCTCTTTCAGTGCAAACCCAGCTTTGCATGCTGAAAAAATGTCTGGGCACATGCAGTAAACTAAAGAAATTGCTGGGCAATTTGAAAAAATGTAAATCGACACGTCATGCGTGTTGTTGAGAAGCAGAATTTTAACATAAACTTTCAACACGATGTGTGAAAGTGCACACAATTATATTATTGATGTGTTTTTGAAAAAAAAAAATATATAAGATGTGTTGGTATTTTTGGCATTACTATCACAGCTTTGTGAATATAAAATGTGATGCAACGCTCTATTTTTAACACTGTGTTTTCACTGGTGTTGTCTAAACACATTCCTATGGAATCTCAATAGGAACACAGGGAGGAGGGGCCATCATGCAATGTAACAAAAGGGAGCATGAACCACTGAACACTGTACAATGCGCGAAAGAGGTAAAGGGAGGGATGTTTACCAAAATGCACCAATAAAAAGGAAGCTTTTAAGACAAGCACACAAAGAGCAATAGATGGGCATGCAAAATGTGCACAGGAGAGATTACAGCATGTCTTTCAGACAGCAAAAGCATTGTTTTAGGCTCGACCTATAAAAGAAGGCTTAGGCCTGGCAAAAGGTTTATTTTGCCACGTTAAAATGGGAATTTAAAACTGCATATACAGGCTGAAATGGCAAGTCTGAGATACATTTTATAAAGGGATACCTAAGTGGGTGCAACTAGCTGCATTTAAGTTACAGGGCCTGGGCAACAATAGTACCACTTTACTAGTGACTTACAATTAAATTAACTGTGCTGATTAGGTGTAAGCCAATTTTACCACATTTTGAGGGGAGAGCACAAGCACTGTAACACTGGTTAACAATAGTAAAATGTCCTAAAGCCAACAAAAGCAAATACAGCAAAAGAGGAGGGGTGAAGGCAAAACGTTTGGTTGTGACCCTGCAGAGAAAGCAGGTCCAGCAAGGGGTAAAGTGCACAGAGCTTTAACACCAGCAAAAATATAGGATCCAGTAAAAGGAGCAATATCTGGCTGACCACACAGAAAAGGCAGACTTTCTACAACCTGTTTATGTCCTGTCCTATACACCTTTGAGAAAACGATAAGATTCGAAATCCTCTATTTCAATGAAGACAGGAGTGAATTGGCTCTCTTATATTGGGTCTTCCTTGAATAAAACTGATAATCATCTCTTCAATTGTAATAATAACTGAAATATAAAACTTTGTTAATACCCCTCCTTTGTTGAACAACAGGGCATGTGGAATGTTTATTAATCAGGATTGGGCCCTAGGGAATGATATTCCAAAAAAGAAGACTCATAAATTGATAAGAACTATTGATGGATCACCTTGTCTTCAGGTTCCATTCGTGAAATGTGTCCTCCATTGGAATTGTCTTTTGATGATCACATAGTAATGGCGGCCGTCTCTCGTCTTTGAGCAGGGGTGCCTGCCGGACCGTGGTGGAGGCCCATGACACTGGGCAGTCCAGCCGAGTGGCAGAAAACGAGCCTTGATCCCAGGAGGGGGAACAAAAGAACGCGGACAGGTGGCGCCAGGCAGCTGTGGCTGATGGAAGGTCTCCGCAGGCTGGGGGAAAGTGATCAAAGAGGCCACGGTGGTGAGGCCTCTTTCTGGGCAAAGAGCTGTGGCGGCCATCCCGGGCTCCTTGTCCCAGTGTGCCGGGGGACCTCCTGGTCACGCTGGGGAGGCGCACATTGGGGGAAAGCAGAAGAGCCCAGGAGATCGCGGTGAGTCTAGCTGCGCAACAGCGCTGACGGAGGGGCTCCCTGCTGCGGTGTGCTGGAGGTAGCAGCTGATGGGACCTCGCGGGCCGGTCGAGTGAGTGACGTGAGGGTGCGGTGGTGGCGGCCTGCATTACTTCTGGCAGGCCGCATCTGGAGACTGCGAGGAGACCGCCTGGGGGTCTGATTGTCTATGGTGCTGGGAGGCAGCTTGTAAAACGTGGCTGCAGCAATGTGAAGCCCCATGCCCCAGTGACTGCTTTGCCCCCCCGGGATCCTTTTCATGATTGTCTCGGAAGGCCGGAGATAGGCCTGAACGGAGGCGGAGGGGGCGAGGTGCGGCCTAACAGTGCTAGAGCAGGTAGGTCGGGAACATGTCTGGACACTTGCTTGGGGGCTACCCAGTGGTGCACAGAGTCGGGGACCAGGGGACGTACCCCAGGTGGTGAAGCGTGGGGTTCCCCCCTCCGATTAGAGTTACCCCCCCTGAAGTGTGGAAGTGGGCAGGTGGTGTTCATTCCGTGATTCGGCGGAAGGACTGGCTCTCTTGGGTACCGCACCGGGATGGGCCGGAAGAGGTTGAAGGAAAAGGACGGATCGCCAGGTATCTGTTTCGTGTTGCGGACGAAGGGCCTGCTTGCCAAAGACAATGCTGTAGCCCCTAAGAGGAAGTGGACTGTCAGTGGGAACCCCTAGGCCACAGTGCCATTCCCTGGGACGGCCTCGCTGATAATGGGGAAAGACAGACCCCTGAGAGGCGCCCAAACGAACAAAATCATACACTACATGGTCCCCGGGCCAGCAGCGATGGACCACCCTCGGGCAAACATGGAACAGGGAGCTCACCAAGACTTGGTCGCCCGAGATAAAGCAGACATATTAGAGGGGATTTGAGACTCCAGAGTGGCATTAGGATCCAAAATAGATGGGATGGCCATCGACATCAATCATCTGCGTCTGGATCTCAGGAAGTGGCAGACAGGGTTACAGTCACAGAAGGAGATCTAAGCACGCTGCAGACGGAGGTCAGGCAGCTGCGGGAGATGGTGGTGGTGCTCCAGGACAGTGCGGCCCAGCTAGTAGACAGGGCGGAAGACTCGGAAGGACGCTCTCGAAGGAACAATTTCTGTTTTTGTGGTTTCCGGGGAAGGCGACGGGGCCGGCAGCAGACCTATTTCTGGAAGACTGGATTGGCAAAGTGTTCACCCATCTGAGACTGTCCAAAATGTTTGTGGTAGAACAGGCGCATAGATCGCTGGGGCCACCACCGAAACCGGGATCCCCGCCCAGAGCCTTGATAGCCCGGATGTTCAATTTCAGGGACTGGGACATGATCTTACAGTACATTCGTGCCAACAGCCCGCCCCGTTTTGAGAACCAAGACATTCACATATACCCTGATTATACTAAAAAAGTGCAGGACATGTGGAGTGACTTCTTGAGTGTCCACTTCTTTGGTACCCCATCAGAGGCAGCAGATGGATGCACTGGGCCTGGCCGGCCCGGACTAGAACTAGGGATGGCCGGAGCAGAGACGCCGGAGCAATCGCCAGAGGACCCAGCGACGCAGAGGAGACGGGCGGCGGGGGCAGGACTGGGCAGATGAGGGGCGCATCGGGGTGGGACCAGATGGCACTCTCCATACGGAGCGAGAGGCGATCCCGACCCATAGCCAGTTATCACCGCTCTGTCTGGTACAGGCAACACAATCGAATGTGGATGGTGCCACAGGCCCAGCTGGAGAGGGCTCTGGAATTGAGTGAGCAGGGGGCCGGATGCTCAGTTGGGGAGGTGTTCAGTCACAGACACTGTGAGTACCGGGTTTGACCCTCGGGACATTTGACTTTACTGAGGAACTCATGCATATGGGATTGTTGCCCAAAGGCCAGGGGAGGGAGTGGTTTGATATTGATTGGAGGAGGGCACACTATTTCGCCTATCTGCTGGGTAGGTTCGCCGGCTGTGGAGCGCTGATGCAGACTGGCTAGACCTCGGTCAGGCGGGTTGACAGAGTGCCAGTCAGTCGGCTGATTCATGGAGTCAAGGGGGAGAAGGGGGTTTAACTTTATTAGTTCCAGTTGAGAAGAGTATTTTGGGTGGTGGGTGGAGATTTGGGGCGGGGGTCGGAGTTCTCAAACCAGGTCTGGTTGCAAGAATGAAGGGCTACCTCCTGTGGGTGAGGGTCATTGGGGTTTCCAGTTGGGGGTTTGTTGGGCTTGCTGCCGGGTCGGGTCTACGTTGTCACGCAGGAGATCGTAGATGTTATCCTTTCATTGGGGCAGGCTATGGCACTACAGGAGGGTCTTCACGCCAAGGGCAGGGGGGCTGTGAGTCAGACAATTGTTCATTCATGCCAGGGGATAACCAGACTTATAAACTGATTACATGGAATGTCCGGGGGCTCAATAACAGGGTGAAGGGGATCCGAGTGGCCTCATACCTTAGACGCTATGGGGTCAGTGTAGCTCAACTCCAGGAGACCCGCCTATGGGGAGACTGTCTTAAATTCGTCCAGCGCAGGTGGAGGGGCCAGTTTTATGCTATATCCTACTCTGGGTTTGCTAGGGGTGCGCTTACTGGGTGGCACCAGGAGTCCCCTTTAAGGCTGGGCAGGTTAGGCAGGATCCTGATGGGAGGTTTGTGGTGGTTGAGGAAACACTACATGGGTGCAGTATATGCCTTGTAAATGTTTATGCCCCGAATAGTGACGATGGTTGGTTTTTGAACCGAGTTATGGGACAGCTGGACCTGGGCCAGGACAAAGAATTGGTGGTGGCAGTTGATTTTAATTGTGCCCTGGATGGGGACCTTGCTGACCCCCCCCTAATTTGGAAGCCAAGCCTAGAGTCAGGGAAGCGATGGGCCAAATGCTTCATAATTATAGCTTACTGGATGTGTGACATCACCGTAACCCTAGTCGTAGAGTGTACTCATGCCACAATACTTATTGCAGATTAGATTACTTCTTCATTCAAAGGACGACGATATATCGGGTAGTGGAGGCGCAATACCTGACCCGTTATTTGTCCGATCATTCCCCGCTCCTAATTGCTTACTTGCTGGCCCGACCGAGATCTAAGGTACCGCTCTGGAGGCTCAATGTTGAAGCCTTTGGCAACCTGATTTATAAGGACGCCATATCGAAGGGGCTGAACGATTATTTGGAGGTTAACTGGGGCTCCGCTAGCACGAGAGCGACTGAGTGGGATGCAATGAAGGTGGTGCTTCGGGGGATCTGTATGTCCACGGAGGTGGGGTTAAAAAAGTGTTGGAGTGTGATCTGCAACGGCAGGAGGAACGATTGGTGGCATTGGAAAAAGAACTTCCCAAGAATAGAGAAAGGTCGGCTGAATTGGAGGGTGTACGGCGGCAGATCGGGGACTTATGGGACTCGCTCAGCAAATATGTCAGGACTGCAAGTAGACTTCGATGGTATAAGGAAGAGGATAAAGCAGGGTGGCTGCTGGTGCGTCTGATAAGTGAAGAGACACAGCCTCACCTAATCCTGGAACTGCAAAATGACTTAGGACAGATGGTGTATGCCCAGCATGAGATAAACAATGTATTCCTGGCCCACTTACCTAAAATATACTCTGAGACACAGTTACCCACACCCCTTGAGGCTGTGTAGGCCTATTTAATGGAGGTGGATCTGCCTAGTATTGACGCGGACAGTCAGGAAGCTCTGGGGGACCCCTTTAGTATGGAGGAAATAATGGTGGCTATCACTCACCTAAAGACGGCGAAGTCCCCGGGAATCGATGGTATGGCCGCAGAACTCTATAAAGTGTGCAGCGATGTCCTGGTCCCCAAACTACTTGAGGTCACAGTGGAGGCTGAGGAATGCGGTACACACCCGGACTCCATGAGGAAAGCGCTAATCGTGATGATCCCCAAACTTGGGAAAGACCTCACTACTCTCCAGCTCATATAGGCCCATCTCTATGCTGAACATTGAGCTTAAAATTATCAGCCAGGTGTTGGCTTCAGGCTTCTCCCCTACCTGTGGCGGCTGGTCAACGATGACCAGTCCGGGTTTATACCAGGAAGAAATACTCTGCGGAATATCCGCCGCCTGACGCACATTATGAAATCTTTGGAGGGACCGGCTCACCGGAGCACCTTGGTGTTCCTCGATATCGAACAGGCGTTCGATTCCACCAGATGGGATTACCTCTGGCGGGTTCTTCCAAAAATGGGCCATGGGGAGGGGTTGGTCAACTGGATTAAACTATTATACGCTTGTCCGTTGGCAAGGGTCCATACGGCCTGATTCCTATTGGATGCCTTTTCTATAGCAAGGGGGACAAGGCAGGGCTGTCCGCTCTCCCCCTTGTTATTTGCCTTGGCAATGGAGCCGTTGGCGTGTCATCAGCGCAAGATACTTGAAGGGCAGGAGATCCGTGTGGGGGACTCGGAGAATGTGGTGTCAATGTATGCTGACGACGCGCTAATATACCTGAGTCGACCGACCCAGTCATTGCCGACACTGATAACAGCGCTGGCACAGTACGCGCGTGCCTCCGGGCTGTATATTAACAGAACAAAGTCTCAGCTCTATGCGCTTGGGATGGAGGTTGACTGGGGAGAGGACCAACGACCGGTGCTAGAGCTTCCATGAGCAGAGGACACGGTCCTTTATCTTGGGATATGGGTCCCCCGGTCTGAGGCAGAGTTTTATCAATGCAACATGGGGAGGATACTCCGGGGGCTACGGGGTAGTATTTCCTTTTGGAAAACTCTCACACTTTCCCTGATGGGAAAAATTGCACTGACAAGGATGGTGGTCCTGCCCCGATGTCTTTATACTATGCAAGGCTCCTTCTATGAAATTCCGCACTGGGTATTCAGGGAACTGGATACACTGCTGGTCCAACTCCTATGGAATGGAAAACGATGCAGGGTCAGCTTAGAAGTTAGGGTAAGGGGGGTTTGGAGATCCCGGACCTAAAACTTTATTACTTTGCATCGCAATTGCAACATTCCATAGCTTGGTTGGACGCGGATCCCTCCTGGGAGAGGTCTCTGTTGGCAGGGACGTACGGAGACCAGCAGCTCAGGGCGCTGCTGTGGCAGGCTGGGGGGCTCACTGTGCACGGTGCGACTTGGGGCTGCAATTTGGAATCGAGTGGTCCGTAGAATAATTCAGGAAAGACCGTTTGCCCCAGAGGCGGACTTCTGGCAGATGCCGCACTTTGCTTAGATTGATCAGGTGATGTTGACAGAGGCCTGGAAGGCGGGGGGCTGCCTGATGTTGTCGGACCGGATGATAAATTTATCACTTATCAGGAGGCGGTGACCGCCTTTGAGTTGGCGTGCAGGGCAGTTCTTGCAATATGCCAAAATTGCGGCAACTGCACCGCAATTATGGCCCACATTTCCGGAGGCCCTGGGGCACACCCGAACCCTGGTTACCATGATTGCTATGGCAGGAGGGCGAAAGTATGTTATCCATCTTTATAAGACATTGAGGGATGATAAAAAGAATGGCCCCTGAAAATAGAAGAAAAATGGCAGCAGGTGTGTCCGCAGGAGGTCACGACGCGAGATTGGGAAATGATACACGGGAGTGTGAGGAAGGTGTTGTTGAGCAATCGCTTTAAGCAAATCCAGTATAACATAATACATATGACGTACCTCTCACCTAGGAGGCTGCAAGCCCTTGCCGGATCCAGAGACCCTCACTGCCCAGATGTCATTATGGTCCGGCAAATTATCTGCATATGGTATGGACGTGCCCAACGACCCAGACATATTGGACAGTGGCTCTCGGGGAGCTGACTCGGATCACGGGATGGACAATAGATTTGGATCCACGTGCTTGTCTTCTGGGCTTGATTTCTCGAGACCCCAAACGCAAGATAAGTAGGCGGTGCCTGATCCTAGGTCTAGTTATTGCCAAGAGGCGTATTGCGATCCACTGGTTAACTCAGCCGGGACAGCTATTGGGGAAATGGAGGACGGATCTTAGGGAGTGGGCCCTTGCAGAGGAGGGGCATATTAGGGGCACCAGAAGGGATGCCAAATTGCCCGAGGAGTTAATGGCGTGGGGAGCGATGATGCAGGAGAATGCGGGACAGACCTCCCAGGCCACTATAGACAGCACAGATACGACACCCTCCAAGGAGGGAGAGCCCCCAGGACAGAGAGGGGAGACTCAAGACAGCCTCACATGACTCCTTCGATACAAGGACCTTCAGGTATATAGACCCGGCTGGGGGGAGTGGGTTGTTGGGACAGGGAGAAGGGGGACGAGGGGGGAGTTTCCTATGGTCTAGTTGTTTATGCATGTAAAAGGTACACAAAAAGATGTGGTGGATAACGGACGCTCTAGGGTCGGGAACCCAGACATTACTGCTAGCATGTATTTGAATTGTGATGTTCCCTACCTCGGCTGAGGTGGATGAAATGTATACATGTGGTTCTAGATGTGAGCTGCCGCGCTGGAGAAAACCTAATAAAGATTTTTTTTTTTAAATGAGTGGAACACAGGTTTCTGCAACCCTTTTTAGCATTATGAATATCATGGATTCAATATTTTCCAATATGCTCAGTCAATTTGTCTTGTTGTAGATATTCTTAAATCTTTATAAGAGAATGTGGGTATGGTACTGTCTACGCTTCAGCAACATTCTTTATATTGTAAACCATTGAAATCTGAATTTCAAAAGGAAGAAGTTGAAAACCATGAACACGTACCTTAGGTTTACCTATGAACCATAAGAAGATATCTGCTGTTTTGGGCTGACAATCTCCTACACAAAACAAATTTGCAAGGATTCACAATTTTCTATTGACAATTTTGCTGACATTACTAGCTATATTACTCAAATAATTAAAAAAGAAAACAGAAATATGGTTCTTGTTGGGATGATCTGACTGAAGTAACCTTTAATGTATAAAAATGGTTGTAGAGCCCCTATTGTGTGCCATCCAGATAGTTAAAAGTTGTTGTGGGGTAAGTGGCTTCTGAAAGAGAAGTGCGAGCAATTTTACTTCATTATATCTGTACCAGGTTTTCTTAGATTCAAAACTATTCAGTGGCTGAGAAAGAACTCCTCTCAATGAAGATGGCTCATAGTTAATGAAGCCATTTTGATAGGGTCTAAAGAACCTTTTCAAGTTCATGATGACAACCAGAAAAACAGTCAATCAAGATGAATATTTCCCTTTCAGCAGTATGAGCATGGCATAGCATACATTCCTGTTTCAGAGAATGTGGATTCTTTATCCACCGCTATCCAGAATCTGCCTTCACTCTGTAATTCCTCCACAAAAAATACTCAGTCTTGTGTGGAAAGAGTAAAGATTGCACAAGAACAACAATATTTTAAGGATTTCATGTAGCTGTTTCTTTGGTTTGACAAAATGAGGTATATTTCAGTCAACAAACTTGTTAATTCCTATCAAGGTAGTACAAGTTGAAGTAATGAATAGGTGTTATAACTCTGCTATTTGTGATCATAAAGGAGTCCAGACCAAATTTGATTTAGGTTTGCAATCTTTTGGTGGCCAACTGTTTATTTTGATATCAATGAATATGTTATTGCTTCTGACATTTGTGCTCATCACAAATCTTGGCATTCTAAGTCTTTTGGATATTTGAAGCTTTTAGCAGTGGCCACTGAACCACATCATTTGATTTCAACAGATTTTACTGTTCATTGTCCAACTCCTGAACATTATTATGTGATCATCATGACAATAGACAGTTTTTCGAAGTTGGCCCATTTTACTCCATTCCAATACTTACCCACAGCTGAAGAAAGGGCCAAGTGTTTTTTTATACATATTTTTTAACTTGCTGGATTACTTCATACAATCTTCTCTGAAAGAGGCACTTAGTGCCTGGGACTTTTTTGGAACACCATATGTGAAGCATTAGGAACTGAACAGATTCTTTCTTCCGGTTATCTTTCTAGTCTAATGACAGGCAGAGCAAACTAATCATCAGTTGCAACAATATTTGCAGTATTACTGTAATACTACTCAAGATGATTGAGTCTCTTATCTTCTACGTTTGTGTGAAAAACAATGCAAAGCTACACAAAAAATCATCATCCAAATGCTTCCAGCAAATAAATAAAGCTATCACAGAAAGATTAATCTAAATTCAGGAAAAATGTACAACAGCACACATTTTGTAATCAGCTACTTGTGGATTACACTAACTTACTCCTGCCAGATACTAATTAAAATATTAGCACCCACATCCATTCCAATATAGGGCTCCAGATTCATACCAAATTTATTTTCTGAGGAACTATAGACACTAAGCGCATTACAAAGCTGTAAATATCACCATACTGAAAACACCAAGTCCTAACATTTGAAGGATCAGGATTTTGCAATATAAAGTCTGGCAGTAACTAAAGCAAAGAACCCAACCCCACTCTCTGAATAAAACTACTTTAGAGTAGGGCAGCAGAGTGGTCTCCACAAATGCAGTTATGTCTAAAAACGTGTTTCCAGTATTCTTTAGTTCCTTCCCACTTGATGAACAGATGAATAATGTCAACACCAGGGATTCCACAGCAAATCAATGTGAATCCAGTTGGGGCTCCATTGATTCAACCTTGTTTAGGGCTAGCATATATATTGCAAAAAATAGATTAATGAGTCTTCAGGCTAGATGTATTAACAATGGTATGCCCCATGTAATTCTGTGGGCAAGCTTCTTTACTGTCTCAACTTTCTCTCATTTTGCCAACCATCTTATAAGCCAGGTGGTACAAGTTATCTGGATATCTTAATATAAAGACATTATACAGCTACTTTGGCATAACCCTCTTAGAATGAGTTGCCAAGTCTTCAATAAGAGGAAAGACTGCAGGGCTAACATCATTCAGTTATAAGGGTGTGGACTGGAAATATTGAAGTTGAATAGGTTGACCAGATGATGTTTGTGGAAGGGCAAAGTTGATCATTCAAACCCCCAAGGGTTATTGCAGTCACTACAAACACCAGCATGACCCCAGTGGTAATTTCCCCTGACTTCCTTACAGCTTTATTCCGTGATCAAAGATCTCACAATAATGGTGCCTTTTTATTTAACTCAAAGGAGTATTTGCTGCTTACCAATTGCCTCAGCTATTATTAAGCAATGTTGTTAGATGACATGACCTGCCCACTACCATTGCTTCAGATAGAAGGGCTCAGTTTACTTCACACCTTTAGCAAACATGGTTTCCGCTCTGTAATTATCTACACCATACCTAGTATTTTTTAACCTGAGACAGCAGGCCAAACAGAGCTGGTTAACCAACCTCTAAAACAATTTCTTCAATGCTATTTATCAGACAATTGGTGGAGGTTGAAACCAACAACGTTACTTATGTTTCACCAGCATACACCCTATTTTACAGCATGTATGGACTTGATCCTTAATGTATCCCTTTAAAAGACAGTCCTTTTCTAACCCCGAATCTACCCAGACTGCAACCTTGAGAGCATGGGGATGGTTCTGCTGTCTCTGCATATTCACACCATCAACAGCGCATAAATAGTTGCCCTTTGACATGCCTCCAGAATGTCAGGAATGGTAAGACTGCAATTGTGGTGAAGCTGGCACAGGTATGGTGCTACAAAATACCCTGTGATGTGAAACATTCTGCTTCCCCTTATACCAAGGGTAAGAGCTGCCCAGCATGTCGTCTACGTCGCCAGATATTAAATTCAGCATGAATGAGTCTCCATACAGAATGCCTTTTCTGGACGTAGACGTCTACCCATCAGAGGGTGGACTTGTTACAACTTTATACAAAAAACCTACAGACAGGAATAAGGCACTACTATTTTCCAGCAATCATCCCAGAAGTCTGAAAGAGAACCTTCCATACTGACAATTTCTGAGGATTTGTCGCAATTTTTCATTCAAAGACGGATACAATCTACATGCCAACAGTTTGTGTGAGAGATTATTAGAACGAGGCTACCCCAAAAAACTGGTAAAATCTGCAATGAAGAGAGCATGGTGGACCCCCAAGGAAACACTATTACAGAAAAAAGAAAAAATTCCACTACAACGCCAAGTGTTCGTGACTACCTTTTGTCCAGATTCAAATCTCCTCAAAAAAACCATAAACAATGGTTTTGGCACTTGATTCAAAACTTAGACCCGGCTTTTGCTAATGTTCCATTGTTTGCGTTCAAAAAAGAAAAAAGCTTATCAAATCATATTGTCAGGGCAGCCCTAAAAATTACTCCAAAACCGACACTCATAGAATTAATGGAGCTAACGCCAATGATAGAACACCACAAATGCGGCACATGTATATGCTACGAACAGATGATCGAAGGATCTTTATTCAGCCACAATGGAATTCATTGGAAGCACAACACATTTACAAACTGCAAAACCAAAAATTTAATTTACAGAGTCCTATGTCCTTGCCCTTTGTTATACATTGGGAGAACGAATCAGGAGGTTCGGCAACGAATCACACGACACAAATCCCGGATCAGAAAAAAAGTTGTAACTGCTCCATTGGTTAACCATTGGATTAAAAAATCACATTCAGAACGAGATTTTTGCTGGACCATTATATCAAAAATTGAAAAAGAACAAAGAGGTGGCAATCGAGATCTGAAATTATCACAACGTGAAGCAATGTGAATTGTGAAGTTTGATACAGCTTGCTCAGGTTTGAATGAACTATCTGAAATTTTTAATCTGTAAACTGCCGGGTTCAGACAATCTGCTAGCTCCTTCACGTAAAATTACCAAAATAGAGCTCGACAACCGACATTGGACTACAGCAATCAGAATCCCAAGCGGGAAAACCCCCAGGAGTCTTTGCACTGAATTTTTTGATTTTAGCTCATGGCTAAACGCTAGAGCTAGAGCCAGTTAGACGCTGGAGAGCACGTTCAAATCTTAAAAGGAATTGTGACATCTGAACAGGTATGCTCAAAAGCAACCCCTTGAAAGAATAAGACGCCGCTGCTGTGATGTTCAACGAATTCCAGCTATGTTTGCATTTCCTCATGTTTAGATAAAAAGAGGCCATTTGTCACATGGTCAGCGACTAGCTGCCGCCCCCCCCCCTAACCGGCACCCAAGACCCAGAAACGTGGACACGAGACTTCTTTACTTTTTGGAAGGCGGGCGCTAGTCGCCCGGCCGTATTTATTAAGATATGAAATAAAAAAGGTTTTTAATTGCATGATCAACAATTTATACACAAATCAGCAGGACATTAGATACAAATTTTTGTCAACAAGTTTGAGAGCCTGACCTTAACAAAAACTCTAATACATGTTGTTTCCTAACCGAGTCTAACATCCTCATCTTGATTTTTGTACATTTCTGGCCATATGGCAAGGTCACTACCGGTGTCAGGTCCTACAAGCTGCGCCTCCCCTAGAGACGTGCGCATGCGCAGTGTTACCCCGGTAATTGCCCGGTCTACGCCCTGAACTCCATTTACCCACTAAAGGAGGGCCCTTACTCTGCGCCATCCGGTGACGTCATGAGTCCACGCGCGCGGGGTGGCTACCAGCCTAAGGAAAGCGTGAACTACTCCTACCCGCGCTCCTTTGCAGCATCAATTACCTTGCCCCTGGAGTTCTAGGAGTGGCCCGCAGGCCCCTCCCCCTGGGCGGGAACCTCCATAGGATGATGCCCGCCCCCTCAGACCTCAAATATGTGCTCACCGATAATGACCTTACCGCATGCCCCATACCTAATAAATACGACGACCTATGGGAAAAAATTCTAAAGGACGGCTACACTGGCTAATAAATAACAGCATCACCGTACAGCTACAAAGGGAAAAAAGGCCTAAAGACACTTGGCATCAAAGAAAAAGTACTTCACACACAGTTTGCTAAAAGGGGAAAAAATTCCTAAACAAAAAGCATCATCAAAATATACCGACAGATCCATTTCTACTACCATGTAAGACATGTGGACAGTACCTTCGCAAACTTACCAGTAGACCAGACATAATGAATGCCACAAGACTTTGTTCCAAGGGATGGTGGGTGGGAAAACAAAGAAGCCCCGAGCGCGGGGCACACGGTGCTGTGAGGGAGCGTCCAGGGACAAGGGGGTCTCCTGGGCGCTCCCCACCTCTTTATTCTCAAGGGGCCAGGCGGGGGGGGCACGCCCCCCCCCTGCCCGCCCCTCCTGTAGCCCGCCCCCCCTGACCCGGACCTTCTTCCTGGTATCCGGGTCAGGGAGGCCGCCGGCCAATCGGTGGTGGGTCGCGCCCTCCAGGGCCCGCCCCTCGGCAGCATTAAGCCTCCAAATGGCACGTGTTTGCTTAGCGGGAGTCGCCATGGAGGGGCCGAGAAATGTCTCTAGTCGTCATGAGAGAGGAACGCACACAAGTGTCAAAAGTGGACATAAACCTACTAAAGCAATGGTGCCATCTAGAGGTACTTTCCCACTACCATGAACAACATTGCGGTTTAAGAATCAACATTCCCTCCAAGACTCAGACCCACATCATATTATTTAATTTGCTCTGCATGCAGGAGTTTTTGCGGAGGCTCGTAATGCATGGAGTAAAACGGTCATTCACCATTCAATTTACTTACTGATGAGCACGATGTCTACAAAACCTTCTATAGGGTAGGCGGATCCGGGGTTAAATACATTTATGACAAACATGCAAGCTCCTTAGGAATAGATACCCTTATTAAATGTAAAACGACATGCACAGGGCACGCAATCATCCCGGGGAGACCCTTGCAGAAGTCACCAACCGGACCGATCAAAAAACCCTATTCATTAGGCAAGCCCATCATGGGAAGACATACTTGCTGAACCCGACCACTGTCGTGAACGGGGTGAGACGGGCACAGAAACACGACAATTGCCCAAAAACCAGATGGGGGAACTTACCCATTATCCCTCACCCTGTGGCTAAAACTTCTGCCAAAGCGGTGTGCCTCTGGGAACTGTGGAGACGAACAGTCACAGGCTGCCCACCATGCTGTGGGCTTCCGGCATGGAATCCTCCCTTACGAGCCGAGGTCCGCCCGATTCCCCACTCTCCAGCTGCCGTCGCGATCCTCTGAATCAGACAGCATCACCACGCCTTTCCGCTCGCCCTCAGCCAGGCATCCGAAATCCTCCCCCAGCAACGAGACCGTGACCCTGCAGAGTAAACAAAAGATGTATAGAGAATTATGGGCCGCTGGTGGCCCTCGGCTCCTGCCATCGCGTGTCAGAGACCTCGCCCAGTAACCGTCCCTCGGCCAACCTGAAAAATATAAAGAAAATTAATTACAGCCTCCTAGAGGCTGGAAGAGGCAGGCCGTGGCAAACAAAGAAGCCCCGAGCGCGGGGCACACGGTGCTGTGAGGGAGCGTCCAGGGACAAGGGGGTCTCCTGGGCGCTCCCCACCTCTTTATTCTCAAGGGGCCAGGCGGGGGGGGGCACGCCCCCCCCGGCCCGCCCCTCCTGTAGCCCGCCCCCCCTGACCCGGACCTTCTTCCTGGTATCCGGGTCAGGGAGGCCGCCGGCCAATCGGTGGTGGGTCGCGCTCTCCAGGGCCCGCCCCCACCACCGAGAGGCACCTAAGGGGAAAGGGGGGGAGACGGTCGCCGCGCCGCCATGCGTGCGGGGGGGCCGAGGGCCCCCCCTTTTCATACGCGAAGAAATGCTGAGCGGGCATGCATCTAAACGCGCCTGCTTACCGCTACAACAAAAGCAATAGGAAACAGTCCTTTCAGGTATGCGCCCAAAAATGTAATTAACAACAGCATGTACCATCTGGGCAGTTAGTTAACGGACAAATGATTTTGTGAAACACAAAAACATCCTCCTTCCCCTCTTGCAGACTCGTAACTGAACAATAGAATGGTCTAACGCCGAGCTGTCATTACTTGGAAACGCGCTGCGAGATTTCGTATAAACAAAAGGTATGCCAAAGAATGTGGCAATATAAACTAAACCCTTAATTTCTTTTAAAGCTATTAATTTAATACACGCATGTGCTCTTTTTAGAGAAAAGACTTTCATGTGACAACTTTCATGCTCAACGGAGACTCGTGCTACGCGTCTTGGAATCATGCAAATTAGGTATGCAATCGCACTTTGGCCACTTGCGGAACTTTTAAGTGCACTATGGGAAACACACTTCTGATGCTTTGCATTTAATACCATTTGTCGCATGTCCTGTGAAATTTGAGCTTGCAGCTACCAAAGGAATATGTATACATAGCACCATGTTACCTGTTATTTTTTATCTGGTAAGGATTCATGCAAAGTGATACAGCACCAAAACCTAGATGAGACCCTCTTTTCCTTTGACAGTTTCATTTACTGACAGCGTTCTGTCTTTGTGATTCATTGTAGATATCTTGTTCTTCTGAAAACTTTATAGATCAATTGAAGATCAACTGTAAATAGGTAAGAATTACTTTGGCTGAGCCTCTTAGTTGGTTCGCTCATGAAGTTGTGAGTCACAGTTTTTAAACATGAATTTTGTTTCTTCTTTTTTCTTCTCAAAGTTGTTTTTGGTCCTGAGGAGAACCCCAGGAATCGGGGGTTTGAAAAGCATAGACCTTGTTCTTGGATACCAAACAATTGTATTATTTGAACAGACCAGTCTGGTTGTGCAGTCTACAATTTTTTTTTGAATGTAATCATTGTTTTTGTGATTTGGTTTGATGATAAGTATGAATGAGGGATGTGGTATGACTGCAAGAGTATGAATGGAAATGTTGTGACGAACTAAAGTGTGGGTCAGACATTGTGTGATCAGGTCTAATTCCTTTAAGTCTTCTTTTTTCAATTGTCTTTTTGCTTTTTGAATTGTTTGATGTGGTGTTTTTTCTACATATAAAGATATTCAAATAATAAACACTATTGATTAGTAAAGGTGCACACTGACTTGTAGCTTTTGCGGCAATCTAATTGGCTACTAATTGTCCATCCGTATTGGCATCTGTGGTTGTTTTTTTGCAGCATGTCTGCAGGCATTTTCAAGAAGGTCTAAGATGTCAGCTACTCCTGCGAAATCCTGGTAGATAGTGGCCATTTTAGGAGGAGCCTTGATATAAAAAAGAGACTGAGACCAACTACCAGTAATTAAGGAGACAGGTTTGTGGTAGCATCCACAAAGAGCACTCTTCCACGAAACACAACATGTTTTCTCAGAGCAAAAAAGAAGACTGTAAAGAACTTTAAGCCTTGCTCTTGAACAGCACATACTTTGTGATTAGTCTGCAAAAACTACTTTTGTACCTCAATGTTTTGAGGTGGGTGGGTGAGTCACTCACAGATTGCATAAAGGTCAATTCAGGGTTAGATCTCTTTTGGTCTAGTAACATACAATTTTGCTTTGAAGTTTTAACAGAAACCGCTATTTCACTTGTGTGTTTGGGCCAAGTAAACGCGTCAGGCAAGCATCAAACCGAGGTCAATGGGAGTCTCGCTGAATGACACTTATTGACTATGGTTTGGTTTGTGCCTGTCAGAGGCACTAAGCCAAGTCACATAAATGGAGCAGCATTTTTATTAGGCAAGTGGAGGATTGCTGGGTAGTAAGATTTGGTGGATTCCTGCTGATTTTGGAAGTTTGCATCACAGAAAGGCAAGGTAAACATGCAATTTTTCTAAGTTTGAGATTTGCAGGGCTTTGTGGGTAAGAAAACCTAATGGGATCCATGCGAAGCAAACCAACATGGACTCCCCCAGTTTTCAGAACTGTCTGGATTTGGTAGGTTTCCAGAGGTTGCAGCTGGCCCAAGGATGAAAAGTGCACCCATTCAGCATATACGTAGGACCATATTTAGGGGCCGATTAGGATGGCGGTTTTTCCGCATCCTCCGGGCCGGCGGAAGTGTCCGCCGGCCTGGAGGATGCGGAAAAACCGCGGCGGAGACTCCAAAGACCCACCGCCAAATTAGGATGGCTGGTGGGTCTGATAATCTGTCCGCCGCTTTTCCGCCGCGGTCGGAAGGCGACCGCGGCGGAAAAGCACTAACATGTCTGGTGGTGTCTATCAGACACCGCCAGGCATATTAGGATGTCTGAAAATATATGCTTTTCCGCGGCGGCTTTACCGCCGTGGAAAAGCATACGGACCTTCACTTCGGGGGCCCGTTGCGGGCCCCCTGGGTGAAGGTGGGGTGGGGGGTGCACATGGGGGGTACCTATGGTACCCCCCTGCATTTGCGTGCACAATGCAGCAGGCACCGCGCGGTGCCTGCCGCTTTGTGCACGCAAATGCTGTGCATGGATTTTTTACATTGCGGCGGGTGCAGCTTGAAGCTGCACCCGCCGCAATGTTAGAGATAGAGGATGTGACCGCCACCCTGGCGGTCACATCCTAATTTGATCGGAGGGAACGCCGCAGCCCATGCGGACGTTCCCTCCTCCTCAGGGGTTGCGGACGGACTCAAGTCCGTCCGCGATCCTAATCGACCCCTAAGACTTAGCCCAACTCTGCTACACATATATTTTAAAAGAAAGCATTCAAAATCAAACTATCCCTTTTTGCCAAAAAGATGGGTATGCATTAGCCCCCTGTGTGGTGCGGGGAGAAAGACTGTAGGGGTCATATTAGAGGTCTAGTCTAGGCCCGATGTGTGGGCAGGTGATAGGCCACACCCAAATCTTGTAGTAATAAAAAACTGCCTGATGTATATTGGGCTTTCTGCCCCTCTCATCAAGGTAGATTCAAGATAAAAACCTCTTATCTTCCCCTTGGGTGAGCAGAAGGACTGCTGAGGGTTATTTGAGGTCATTTTGGGGTTAGGTCCAATGCCTAGCGGTCCGCCCCACCCATTTCTCCATAAAACATTTGTCTAGAGGGCTTATTGTATGTCAATATGCCTCCGGGGGTCCAGAAAGACATTTGGGCCTCGGGTTAGAGGGGAGGATTATGCCATTGTCAGGGGGGGGCACTCACCCCTCCAAATATAATCCCTGGTGGGTCGAAAGACTGCTGGGGTTTACATGGTTGGGTTGGGGCTAGGCCAATGCCTATAAGGGCCACTCCAACCCATTTTGCTATTAAAAAAAATCCCTGGTGTCCAATGAGCTTTCTGGCCCAACCCCTGGGGCAAATTGGAGGAACCTCCAATCTGCCAGTGGGGAGGCAGAAATACATTTGTGCTTAGGGAGGGGGCACTGGCCCATTGCCAGCAGGGCCACTTTACTCCTCCAAATATAATCCCTGGTGATCTAGTGGTCTTTCTGCCATTTGGGCCAGAAATACTGCTGGAGGTTATATGGGTGGGTGGCGGCTAGGCCTGAAGCCTGGGAGGGCTGCGCCCACCCATACAGCTTTGAAAAATGAATTGCAAGAATCAAGTGGGCTTTTTATCTCCTCAGGGAAAAATTGGAGGTAAGAACCTCCAACCTGCCCGGGGGAAAGACTTCAGCACATCCTCAGCATGCAAGTGGTTAAAAGAAGCTATTTGGAAAAACTGTGGGCCCAAAATCCGTTAGGCTTGTGGAATTTGCGGATTTTCGACAATTTCGCGATCCGTGACTCTTGCGAAATTGCCGAAAAATCCACAAATCCGCTCGTGGGCTGATTTTTTTTTTGGGCCCACAGGAAGCACTTACAGTTAAGGCAGGTGCTCGAGTTGAAGCTAACTTTGTAACCATTTTAGAATGGCGCCGGCAAGCTGCCAGAGTTGAAGTTGCTTACTTGCAAGTTGCAACTTCAACTCTGGCAGCTTGCCGGCGCCATTCTAAAATGGTTACAAAGTACAAAGTTAGCTTCAACTCGGGCACCTGCCTTAACCCTGCTTCCTGTGGGTCAAAAATTAAACCTCAACAGGAAGCACTTACAGAAATAAATAAAGCAGGTCCCCGAGTTGAAGCTCAAATTCAGTAACGTTTTAATCAGCCCAAAACATTAGTGAGCGCGGTCGAGGCTGGGCAAGTGTGCTTTAACCCCATATATGCCATCGAAAATTAGCTGTAATACTCGAGGGAGGTCTTTGAATCCCTGAGTTTCTCGAGCACAACCCCTGTGTAGTTCCTGTGACCAGGAGGCTGCTTTCTCCTCACCTGCTGCCCTGCTAGCTCTCTGACCCTTTATACACGACCCTTTATACACAAGAGGCATATTGACACGCATAGAAGCCCCGCTCGTTTGGCCCCGCACCACACACTAGTGGTATGAAACGTCTTCCCGCTCTTTCCCAACTATGATGGACAGCTCACTCAAGGGACCTCGGCGCCTTTTGGCGCTGTGCAAAGTTACAGGCACACATGGTCAGTGGAGACAAATCTTCTGGCCCTTTACGCAGCTGCAGTGTAGGAAAAGCACTATATATTTACCCAACGAGGTAGCACTTACTGATTAGCCACTAGAAAGTACTCCAGTTGAGTAGAGTGCAAATCGCAAAACAAAATCCGCGAGTTTGTGGATTTTTTTGCGATTTCGCGCGAATTCGCGGACCACAGATCCGCAAAATTCGCCCATACTTAATTTGGAATTGCGGATCTGAGAATCAAGAGCTGTTCAACTTGTGACACTGTAACTATATAGTGAAATAGAACTTCTTTACATGCCAAGTACGGAATAAACTGAGGTTTTGGTAAATTTCAAGGATGATTCTTTTTGTACTGTGCCTTTGTGGTAACTGTGGAATTTTGGTTGATGAGAGTAACAATTGTTTCTCTCTGCATGGTCTCAGATCCATGCCAACATATGCCCTTATTCCTCATCCCTTCAGGCTTAAGGAAGTCCATAATGCATCACAACATCTGGTGGGCTTTAGAACCTCCATGCAGTAAGGTAGGAAAGTCTTCTTCTTACTATTTGGAGCCAAATACCTAGAAAACGAATGTTGAAACCTTTGATCTAATCATTCCATAATGCTTGCAGGTTCTACTCCCTTCATTATCCCTTTCCCCTTCATCTTGGTGTGATTGCCACCATAACACTTGTGGCTATCACACCAAGGTAAGTTGGCATCAGATACCATTCTGCTCCCCCCAAAAGATGTATATTAGCCCTGACATCTACAGCACAATAATAATAATATTAATGGCATTTGAAGAGCGCACAGCTACTCCCAGAAGAGCATCCCAGCTTCCCAGCACTAGCGAAACAAGGACTGTTCAAAAGATCAAAGTGAGCAACTGAGCCACAGGTTAACGGCTAAAAAGGTAGTTCTATAGGCTTTTCCTGAAGGAGCAAACCATAAATTGGACAGCAGTGAAGTTCATAGTTTTGTCCTCAAGAAATTGAAGAATAGTCCCCCATGTCTGATCCTCGGAATACAGAGGAGCCTCTATGAGTTGGGCCTGAAAGATTTAATCTGGCAGTAAGCCTTGGGTCTGCCTCTCGGATACAGAGGTTGTTTGTTCTCGAATGCTGATTAGTGAAAAATTAGAACCTGGAAACTGATGCAACTAGCCACAGGGAGCCAGTGTAGCTTGTAAAGGTGAGCAAACACTGATTTATGCATCAAACCTTTAGAATGAGGTGTGCAGCTGCATTTTGGATTATCTGTAGTCGATTCAGAAGGTATGCTGGCAGTTCCAGGTAAAGACTGTTAGCATAGTCCAATTTTATTTGGTGGTGACAAGGACATGGACAATTGACTTGACTTGCGAGGGATCACAGGCACCAAGTGAACTATACTTCACAGAGATCGCAACATAGCAAAGCAGGTAGCTGAGACCACCATGACCTGTGGTTCAAATGACAAGGCTGAGTCAAATTTGATGCCTAGATTTCTAACACAGGATTAAGGGGAAGGAGTGGCCCCCAAGCCAGGCGATACAAGCCAAGAGGATCCAGGATCTTGCTTGTGCCAAAAAAGAAAACTTCAGTTTTATCGTAATTGAGCTTAAGGCAGCTTTCACCCTCCAGGCGCCAGTTGCCATGAGGCAGTTTTTAAAGGACTTAAGGGCATTGGCAGCCTCCTACTGAAAAGAGAGCAGGAGCTGGATGTCATCAGCATTTGATATTATCTACTAACCCCTGGATTCTACCAGTTTAGCCAATGGTTCAAGTTATATATTAAAAAGCTTGAGGCTCAAGATGGAGCCCTGCAGCACACTGTACTTGAGAGGCTTGAGATCAGAGAAAAAGGGCAAGAGAAACACTGCCAGAGATCTATCCTCCAGACATGAAGGAATCCAGGCCAGCGCATTCCCTTGAATTCAATTCTTCCAAGTCTGTTCAACAGGATGCAGTTTGAGACTGTGTCAAAAGCTGATGACAGGTCTAGAAGGGCAATCAAAGCTGATGCACCCCTATCAAGAGCAGTGCTTAATTTGTCAAATAATAAGTGCCGGGCCTCAAAGTTTTTCTCGAAAGCTTGTTACCAGAGCTCACAAACGTGGAGTTGACATTTATGTCAGGTACTACCAAATGATCCCTGTTAGATTTGGCAGACTCTAGTTGGCATAGGGAAGGTACCTCTGACAAATAGGGACCCTTGTTTCTAGTGAGGGTAAGGGGCTACTCTCCTAACATAACCCCTACTCACCCCCTTGGTAGCTTGGCACAAGCAGGCAGGCTTATCTCAGAGGCAGTGTGTAAAGCATTTGTGAACACATACAGTAATAGAGTGAAAATACGACAGATGAACACCACACAGGTTGTATTATAAAAATAAGTATTTTTATATAGACTTAACACAAGACCAAACAACAAAATCCACTGTACTCAAGGTATACTTAAAAATAGGTTGTTCACTTAAAATCAGTCTCCAGCAACAGATAACTCCAACATGAGTTATCACAACGTCGTGACAGGAGAAATCCCAAAGTACGGCGCCGACCGCGAGGTGAGCGGTGTCGGGCCCTGAGTCAAACAGACCCCCAAAGAACAGTACGTTGGAAAAGCGATGAAAAACAAAGACAGCTCACGGTGTCGGGAAGGTGTGGCTCCGTTGGCGCTGTGCGGCGTCGGTTCCTTACGACCCATGGGGAGGTATAGGCTCGGTTCCTTAATGCAGCGCGTGGAGGTTAGACAACGGTTCCTTACTGCGTCGGGGAGGTGACGTCATGACGGCGCCGAAACCACGGTTCTTTACGATGTTGTGCTGTCGATGGATTCTCAGTCACCCACGTCGAGGACCAGCTCCGCGATGCCGATGTCGGAGCCAATGCGGCCCAGCAGCCAATGACGGGACCACAGCACAAGTCTGAGCAGCGCTTCCGGCTTTGGGCAGGTTACGGCATTGCTCGCTGGCACCGATGTGGCACTGCAGCCGGCGTCGGATCTAGGGTGCAAGTCGGAGCAGCGCTCATGGCTTCGGTGCAGAAGATGGCGTTGCTCGCTGGCATCTGTGGTGCAAGTTCCTTCTGCAGCAGCTAAAACCGCAGTTCTAGATGCAGGCGAGCAGAAGGGGTGAAGTCGTGTATCCCTGAGACTTCAGGCAGGAGGCAAGCTCAAGTTCAAGCCCTTGGATATCTTCTTCAGGATGATGAAAGCACACTCAGTCCTTTTTCTCCTTTCTTTTGCAATGAAGCAACCATGGTAGGCTAACTCCAACAACACGCAGCATAGGGGTAGTCTCCTTCAGTTTCCCGGTTCTTCTCCTCAGTAAAGATTTTTATTGATTCCCAGAAGTGATCTAAAGTTCTTGGTTATGGGTCCCCATATGAATACTACTTTTCTCTTTGTTCTCTGAAGGCAGAGAGGCCTTTGCCTAGTCCAAACCAGCACTGGTCAGCCCTGGAGCACTTTGTTTACAGGACTCCTTCTCTTCCTTTGACCGTGCAAGCCAGGGACATCAGACACACCACAGGAGGTGGAGTCAGCATTGTGGAGGAAAGGCACAGCCGTATTCAGGTCCCAGGTGCAACTCCTCCCTCCCATCTGCATGCAGATCTATCTATTCAGCTCTGTGCTGACTCACCCTGTCTCCTGGAATCCCCCAGCCCCTGTCACTCAAACTCCAGACAAGGAATACACAACCTAGCAGAGGCAGGCTTGGATAGTTAGCCAAGAAAATACCTTCTTTCTAAAAGTGGTATTTTCAAACACAGAATGTTAAAACCATTACACACTCGAGTTCAGGCATACTAAACTCGAATTTCTACCTGGTTCCCTGATTCAGTTAGGATTATAAATTGTTATAATCTAACTGTCCATTCTGGCCTATGGGGAACAGATAACCTTGCAATAGTGAAAAACGAAAATGGCTGTAATTCACTATTAGGATATGCCACACACATCAGGGCGTGTCCTACCTTTTAGCCACAATGCACCCTGCCCATGGGCCTATCTTAGGGGTGACTAATATGTATAAAAGGGAAGGTTTAGTCACGGGCAAGTGGGTGCACTTGCCCAGTCAACATAGCAGTACCAGACTGCACACAGGCTCCGCAATGGCAGGCCTGAGACACACTTTACAAGCTGCTCCGGTGGGTGGCACAATCAGTGCTGCAAGCCCACCAGCAGCATTGGATTTACAAGCCCTGGGCACACGCAGTGCACTGTACTAGGGTCTGACAAGTAAACCAAGCAAGCCAATCATGGAGTCACTAATCCATACATCAATTTACAATAGGGAGAGCATATGCACTTTAGAACTGATCAGCAGTGGCTAAGTGCCCAGAGTCATAAATCAGCCAATAACAGGTCAGAGAAAATACAGGAGGAAGGGAAAACCTTTCAGGGATGACCCTGCAAAAAGGGCCAAGTCCAGCAATCCCTGTCCCTTTTATTTAGTTTTGCAGGTTTCATACTTGCTTTCTCCGCTTGGCTCTGGTTTCCAGTCGTTCTCTTCATCCTTCTTTACACCTGTTCTGCCTTACTCTCTCATTCTGTCCCAGTCCCCAAAAATGAGTGCTGCTGGACACTACCTGCAACCATAGGCTCAAATTAAACACTGGAAATAGGAGTCCTGATGACAGCATGGGTCTTTACTTTGGCTCTTCCTGCTTTTCAGCTTTTTCAAACGTAAGCAACCCTCAATATAACTACAAATAGTAATTATGCAATGAAAGCACCCACATATTGTTAGTTTGTTACTAGACCTAAGTTGGACATTACTTAAATAAAGAAAGTGCTGTATAAATCATGACTAGGTGAATGGTTATAGCTGTTAGTGCCACTATAATGGAATCAGTGCATTTTGTCCCATATTGACCACATAACTTAAAGAATGTTTGAGGCAGAACTAAGTCACAGCTTCTAGCACCACAATATTGGCTTTAAAATGTTATTGTGATACCTCTTGGTGAAAAGGTGTAAAATCAGGCAATATATTAATAGGGCAGATAGAGTGTAGCATTCTTTTATTCTGTCATGCTCAGTTGCCTCAGTGAAGCAGAGTTTCATCTATTTAATCCACTCTGTTAACTGACGTACTCTGAAGTTACACAGACAGACCACCTCAGACTCCATTATGGTTCCTGTTGAAGTACAGACAGTTACTTACCTGTAATGTACCATGTCCTGAAGGGAGAGTATGCAGAACTCCAATAACTAGTAAAGAGAAAGAATGTAGGACGGTAAATAAGTAAAGCTGTGCACTTTCCATATAGAGTTAGGGTAACCAAGCATGTCTCAATTTTATCCGACAGGACAAAGCATCCTGGGAATTGTAGTGTCACTTTTGCCATTTTACTTATGGGCCTACACAACACAGTATAATTAGAGATCAGTGATAAACTGTCACTGGCTGAAAGTCACCTTCATAACATTATGCTAGTAAGGTGACTCTTGTATTGAACTGAGATGAGGAATGCATCAGATGTAAGTGTATTTTGCAGGAACCATAGATGCAGCGGAGAATAGCAAAAGCCTGTTTTGGAGGGATAGCTGCAGGATTCCAAGGAAATGGGCAAAGTATTTCAAGGACCTAAAGGGAGGGAGAACGTGTTACAAGTGACTGAAATTGTGGAGAGATTACAGGAGGAACATGGTAGAAATCAATGCTGCTGCATGTCCCCAGAGGAGATCACATAGCAATCTGAAAGGAGAGAGTGCTACAAGCACCCAAACGAGTTATGCAGGAATTCAAAGAGCGAGACATTGCTGAAGATCCCTGTATTGAAGTAAAATAACAATGAGAAATGTGAATGTGCTTGCTCCTGGAGAGTTGACGATGTGAGTTCTCTCTGTCTTAGAATTATGTTACTAAATAAAAGAATGTGTAGTGTTACAGGTGCCTGTAGACAGGGATAATAACAGAATTAGAGTGACCTGATGGCTGCTTGTCAACGGCACAATACTTTTCCATACAAGGGCTTTGTTTTCATATATCAGTGCATTCTGAGAATGTTTGTTGTTTTTAATTGAGCCAATTTGACAAACACACCTGATAACAATGACAAGTAAAAAGCAAAGTGTAACGAAGTAGGTCATGACGCGTAGTGAAGATCAGCAGGTAGATCTTTATTTCAAGTCAGCATCTACAAGTGGAAATGTCCTACCCATGAAGTGCAAGCAGCAACTGACATGTAGGAATTCTAAACTAGCTCAAACCGTATAAACACTCTAGAACCGAGAATCTTGGGAAACACAATGTAAGAGAGAACATGCTGGTGAGAAAGTGAAACATAACAAATTGGTTATTACGCACCTTTCCCCTTTACATAAAGAACATAAAAACAGTAACACAAATGTAAAACATAGTCACGAAACAACACTGGAACCTTCTCGGTGCGACTACTTCTGCGCAACATAGGCACACTCTTTAATGATCCTTCTGGAATGACTGTCACAAAAAGACCATTAGAACACAAAGGAGCAATCCTACTCAAGTTCCAAATTTGTCCATCATTTAATTTCACTGCATTTTGAAATAATTTTTTTACCACAAACGGTGAGGAAAACTTAGAAAGACCCCCGGACTTCTGGGGCAAGCGAACTCTCACCTTGTCACCATGTGTGTTTGAAACAGCATGCCTGGCATCAAAGTAACTCTTCCTCTTGAAGGACTTCCACTTTTGTGATTCTTGCCAGGGCACCGCACCAGAAATCAAAGCTAAATCTGTACTTGAACTCTTGTCCCTCATCCATGATTGGTACATGTGTGTGTTAGGACAACGTCCCCTAAAAAGTTCAAAGGTAACCTTATTCGTGGTACAATAGATGAAGGATGGCTGAGTGATAATTGCACTGGGTTATGACAAAGTCTACGGTTACAGTACGGAAACCTCCAAGGATAAGGTGATGGCCATCCACCATCAGCCAAATGGGTAGTAAAAACACAATACCACATATAATTCAGATGCAGGATATATCCTGAGCTAATAACAAGAGTCAGTAAAGTTCTTCAAATAAATCACAAAGAGGATGATCTTCGTATCTTTATTTATTGCGATGTTGTTCTTCTTAAAAAAATCTAGCCGCCAACATGTGTTTCGTCTTTGGTGATTTAGACCACAGACTTCTTCAGGGCTAGAATATTATGATACACACAGTTAGGAGTAATCTAACAATACAACAATTAAATACAACAACATTGCTTCAAGCAAATATGCCAATTGTACCCAAGAGACTCAAAAAATACAGGTCACAAACAAGTGGCTGAAAGACCAATTAAGTAGTGTATGACCATGAGTCAAAGATAAGAGTCAAGTAGTGAAAAAACACCAACAATACACCAAACACTTTCAAGTGTCAAATGGAAAATAATTGTGTGATGAAAAAAAAAGGTTTCAAAACACAAAAGAAAGCCAAGTACTGCCATCACCAATCACCAATTAGAATAATGATACCCAGAAGAACTTAGAAATCGAAGTAAAATAGGAAAAACGACCTAGTAATGAAAGCCACAATTCGCATGTTATAATGCATGATACATTCTAATAGTGTACGTGAGAGAAAGGAAAAAAGAAATGAGAAGAGAGCAGTTTCAACAAACAACACACTCACCTATTGCTAGACTAAGCTTCGTTTCCTTAAGCCCCTGGGTGGGGAAGGTCCCGGGGGGAATGGTTATTAGATATGTGGGGGTCCACGCAGGCCCTTGCAGGCCCGGGACTTCCACCTCCCCATGGCTGTGTTCATGAAATGCAGAGAGGCCACGTAGGCCCCCCCCCAATCCCCGGCGACCACCACCTCCCCAGGGCTTTTTTTTTTTTAATATATGGGGAGGCTCCTGCCTCCATGCACCCAGGAACCACCACCTCCACAGGGATATAATCATCAAATTTGAGGGCCACACTGCCCCCCACAACCCCAGGGACCCCACCTCCCTGGGGCTATGTTTGAAAATGAAGTGTGAGGATTTCGAGCCCCCACACAGCCCCGGGGACCACCACCTCCTTGGGGCATACATTAAGTGAAAGCGGGGTTCGTTGCGGCCGCCTGGCCCCAGGGACAACCACCTCCCCGGGTCCAGATCGTGGATGGAAGGGGAGGCACGGTCCCCTCCAGGAGCCTTCCATGGCCCTGGGAGCTACCACCCCATAAGGCTGGCTCAGCATTGTCCCGCGGTACCTACCCCCGGGACATTGCAGTTTTCTTTGGAATAGAAGGAGCACTGCTGACACCATGCCATAGCAAACTCTGTTTCGCTTCATGGAAACGAGATGCAGAAAAGATACTCTTGCTTCCATGAAGTGAAGCAGAATTGCTTTAGGGCAAGGGGGGCTGCATGATAGCAGCTCCCTCTGACCAAAAGCAATGCTGGCTACCGCAGGAGGTGGGAGTGGATAGGGACCATGGGAGCCTTGGGGCTCCACTCGCTGTCCAAACAAGAGGCCAAGCAAGCTCCAGGGGATGGAGTGGGGGCCAAAAATTTGCCAGGGGGCACTAGGCCCCCTCCTTGTTACTATTTGTTTTTTAAATGGCCGGGCCCCAGGGGATGTGGTTTCTGGGGCCGAGATCTGCCTGGGGGGGCCGCACAGCCCCATCCTAAAAAAAGAAATGGCCAAGCCCTGGGGTATAGGGTCCCAGGGGCCGATATCAGTTGGGGGGGTGCACAGCCCCCATCCCCCTTAGTTATAATAAAAAGCATAGGAAGGCCCAGCCCGGGGGATTGGGCCCCCAGAACATATATCAGCCTCAGGAGGGGGGGGTGCACGGCCACCTTCCCTTTTTAATGTAATAAAAAATGAGCCAGACCCCAGGGGATGGGGTCCCTGGGGCCCAAAGGGTGAAAGGGAGGGGGGCTACACAGCTCCTCTTCCTAAAATTAAAACAAATCTGAAGCCGGCAACTCGCAGAAGGCCTCGCCCCCTTTCTCCTCTACTCTGTAAATGAGGGTCCTGGCACGCTCTTAGCTGGGGGATGAAGTCATCGTCACTGCTGAGGGTCCTTAGTGGCCAACTAGGTACCTCCAGTAAGCTCCACAGAGTAGGATTGCTGAGAGGTGGTCAAAGGCCACGTATTTTTTACAGCACTCTGCAAACGTGTGTTTGCAGAGTGGTGGACAAAGTGGGCATGGCCTGCTCTCAGAACTCAACAATCCTTCTGTGTGGGAATTACTGCAGGTAATAGGAGGGGTGGAGCCAACTACCCCTCCTGTTACCTCCAGTAGGTCTGACACAGTGGGATTGCTAAGAGGTCTTCGAGGCCACGCCCCCTTTCTCCGCCACTCTGCAAAGGCACCTCCTGGCACATTACTGGTTGAGGGATAAAGTCCACTTTACTCCTGAGGGGCCTTGGGGGTCAAGAAGCCCTCCTGGTAGCTCCTGTAAGTCCTATGCAGCGGAATTCCTGATCCCCGGTTGGAGGTCCAGCCCCCTTTGTCCACTACTCTCCAAATGCAACTCTAGTTAAAAAACCTTGGAAATTCACTGAAAAAAACCACAGGTTTCAAGGATGTTACAGTTCGAAATTAACATTTAAAAAACCTTAGAAATTCACTGAAAAAATCACAGGATATAGGAACGTTATAGTTAGGCTGACATTTCACTCGTACAAAACGAATTCAGCTATTATAGTTAGCTGAGCTAACGATAACTTGCGCCCCCCAATGCATTGCTGATGACGCAACATATTACAACACTCATGACATGGTCAGTGACATCACTGATGCCTAATCGCATACCACAATCATAACAATCAATAATACCATTGCTCTAGTTGCTAATTGGTCATTAGTCCCACATCTAAAAAGTATTGGTTGCTGTACCACTTCCACTCAATGTGGAGAAGTGATTGTTGCCTGGAACATCCTCAACTCTGGTGCACTTAATTCTAAATATAGTGGCTATTTCTGTTTTCAGATCCCTTTGTATCTCACCGCTCTTGTAAAAGAGACAAATCAAAGTTCAATCAACACCCAGAGGTCATGAGACCTCAGTTTATATGTTCAATTGACCTGGCCTCCTGACATTATGGCTCTATCCCAAGATATGGTGCTCCCTCTCTTCTCATTCATTATTACTCTCTATCAACCCATAATGAGATTTAATAAAAAGGTGAAAAACAACAAGTTAAAAAATTGTAGTTTCATGGAAACCAGGAGATCCCATAACCTCATCTATAAGTGAGAATAAAGTTACTCATGATTATTCATTCCTTGTGGAAAGTTCGAGCCAGCCTTTAAAATGAGTCATGATTCCAGTCTCCGTAAGGCAAACAGTCGATTACCACCTCTTTGGTGTTTTGGAATCATGCGTAGACCGAAATATTTGGCCTGTGTCAGGTCGCCTACATGACTATAAATATATTGTGCTCCTACTATGTGTTCCCTAACCTAGATACCTAGTTTGTATGTATGTGTTCTGCCAGGAATACCCATTGGATGATTGAATCCCATTACCTGAAAGGGAACAATGTAGGTCTACGTCGTGTCAGCAAGTTGGACATCAGTCGTAGAGGGGTCAACAAGTAGCGGGGATGAGGTTTTGGCGTGTTGTATCCTCACAAATGACAACACAAGTGCTCCTCTGCCTAAACCCGGAAATGCTTTTTTATTTATAAAAAGATGCAGCCTTGCTCAGAGCCGACATCCTTAATCAGGCTGCCATTGCTTATACTCTATAAACAGCTACATCATCGCATGGACGAACAACAAACAACTGTATTTGAACAATAAATGCTGGTTGCCTGTGCACACGTAACATTTGAAAGGCAGACAAATACTGCAAGTCCAAATTACAACAATCACAGTAGTCCAATGATGGGTTTTGTTCTTGGTTTAATGCCCAGGCATCGTATTGGCATTAAACCAAGAACAAAACGCATAATTGGACTGCTGTAGTTGTTGTACTTTGGACTTGCAGTATTTGTCTGCCTTTTAAATTGTACGTGTGCACAGGCAACTAGCATTTGGTGCTCCCAGGCCTTGTGTCTATCATGGGGGTTTTGGGTTATCCCTCTGCCTGTAGCACCGTTTCACACAGTCACTTCCGACTAACTTGACGTACACTCGACAAGGTGCCAACGCATACCGCATCATGAGAAACCCATCCGATCATTTATGCATTTGCACAATGTATGTTCAGACCTTGCATGGGATGTTCAAGGTATTGTGACTACATTGTTAACAAATTCCAGTTGGGAAGAACATTATCACAATATCTTACAAACTAATTTTTCCAGAATCAATTCTCTTTACCAACTGTACTGAATGTATTGTTCTGATTCTCAGAGATCACACAGCATGCTTTCTCCTCTCACTCATCAGCGCCCAAGGAGTATTATATGACAATATTATAACACTGTGTCATCATGATTCTGTTCTGATACAGATGTAGTTTGCTCCTCATTTTCCACAGTTAAGTCACAGGTACTCTTGGAAAAGGTTTTGATTTGGACCAAAGGTGCTTGAGTGATCATGAATGTTGACCATGACGACAGTTTTTGTTATCGAACAATCCTTAGTTCACCTTTTGGCTAGTAAGGACAAAGAGAGCCACTTCTGGTGGAATTTATTAAACAAGAGTCTTGCCTGCTTAAGAAAGAGAGAAGAGAAACCGCCTTTAAAGCATTGTTCAGATTTAATTAACAAATGGTGGATCAGGGTACTACTATTGGCAAGCAGTTATCCTTTCAGCTTCTAATACTGGAGCTGCACTTTAAAACCACATTTGCTGAATAGGAGGGCTTAGAACAGTAGGAAAAGACGGCCTGCCACAATGTGTGAACATTATTTTACCCCAGGGAGAGCTACGAAAATTTGTCATATTTCATTTAAGAATGCAGCTCGAAATTCACCAGTAATCTTAAACTGGGTTTGTCATTACACCAACCCACTGTTTCATGTGGTTTGTTCCAGGACTCCTGTTACTGATGTGTGTGTGCTACCAGCAATTAAACATCGGTTAGGTCTACTTTGACATCTTAAGTTAGTCAAGATCTATTGACTTTACTAGTTGTATATATGTAATACACATTCTTATAAAGGTTTTTAATTAACCCTCTTTTTCAATTGATCTGGTACAGTGGCATTCACGTTGCCACCACAGAATACAGGAGGGGAAATGTGTCAGCCCACTAAACTTTTCTCTGAATGATGGCACTCTGCTCTGCCACAAGGAGCACATCCACACATTTCAGAGTCGGGGACTACTATGGCAATATGTGCTTTTTGAAACCAAAAAATATTTTAACTTTTAGCACATATGCCAAAAAAATGACAAAACAAGCAATAAGAAAGGAAAAAAAGGCTAGCAGCCAACAACAGACATGGGGCCAGATGTAGGTAAAACTTATTTACCGATTCATAATTACCGAATTTTACCGATTCGGTAATTAAGAATCGGTAAATAAGAAGTGGGGGTATGTAGGAACATCCAGATGTTCCAGTTACCGAATCGTTAAGAATCGGTATTTACCGATTCGGTAAATACCGACCGGTAATGCTCCATTCATTCCTATGGGCTTTGAAGCCCATAGGAATGAATGGGGCATTACCGGTCGGTATTTACCGATTCGGTAAATACCGATTTTGACAAGGGTGCAGGGGGTGTCACTTTGACACCCTCTAGCACCCCCACAAAAGGTTCGGGGGCCATATGTCAGGCAGACCTGCCCTAAGGGCAGGTCTGCCTGTCATATGGCACAGGTGTGCATGCACACATGTGCATGCACACCTGAATCGGTATTTTAACATCAAATACAATTTGATGGTAAAATACCGATTTTGTAGGCCTTGTGGGACTCAGAAGAGTCCCACCTACATATCAATTTTACCGATTCTGTAAATATACCGGTCGGTAAATTTACCGACCGGTATATTTACCGAATCGGTAAAATTACCGATTTTCCCTGTTTACCTGCCCCTACATATCAAATGCCAAATACCGGTCGGTAACGGCCGAATTCGGCCGTTACCGACCGGTAAAACCCTACCTACATCTGGCCCATAGTGGCTTAGTCAATACTTGCTCGATCCTGTGCATTCATTCTGTCCTGCATTCTCTCAGTAACTCTTGTCACATTGTTTAATAAAGTGACAATTTCATTATTCTAAGCAAAGATAATTATATTGTCACCTTGACTTTTTTCTCTTAATTGCAATTATTTTAATCTTTTTTCTGTCAGCACAGCCCTTGTTAAATTATATTGATTGAATGGTGATGCTTTCTAAACTTTTCCTGGCCAGTACCTCCGACAGAAACCAAGGACCGAATGTACTAATATTTCATGCAACACAGTACAGCAAGACAACTTGCCACACTGCCTTGCATGAAGGGAAGACATCAGAAATTCTCCATATTTATACATTTTTATGCATTCCCAGGCTTAAAACTCTTTGTAAATCTGTGAATGTGCCAAAATTCATGGCGGGATGCATGGGAGCGCCCTCACTCTACCTATGGAATGCCTCATTGGTGCAAGGTAACACAAGGCATCAAAATGCACTGCCTTGCATTACCTTGGACTTACTAAAACACCAAGAGCCACACTAGGTGGGTTTGCATGGCTCAGTAAGTTACAGCTAAGGGCTTATGTTGCCTTGCGCCCATTTGCGTGACACATGGGCAACGCAAGCCCTTAGTAAATCTGGGCCCACGTTCTGTCATGTAAAAGGAAGTAGTTTTGACAACCTTCAGAAGTTATCGGTCTCACTTTGAACACCACTACTAATGTCTGTGTTTTTTGTGTGTATCTTAGTGTACGTGTACGTCTCTGTGACACAATTTTACATTTAAAGCATTAGGGGAAGGGAGAGAAGTCTACATAACTGCTTAAAATTGCGGTGCATAAGGGGTTTAAATGACTCAGTACTTGAAGAAGGCTTCATGCTTCACTGGACCACTCTAAATTAACACATATGTTTTGATAAAATTCAATTAAAACGTACAACACATTATATACGAGTAAATGTTTGCTGGCACTGAGGTTCATTTTCATTAGTCTTATGATTCCAAGACAGTGTCCTCGCTTTCCTTGTCACACATTTATTTACCTTGGCTTGAATACAGATTGACAATATTAATCTCTTGCGGTTTGGCTATCACCTCTTTGACTTGTGTAAAGAATTAAAAAACTGAGAAGCTCTTAGTATTTCTTAAATATGAAGATCGGCAAATATAAGCTAAGCTGCTCATCACAGAAGGAAAGGTGGAGTAATCAGCAAAAGTCCGAACTATGTTTAGTGAGTTGAGAGAAGTGAGATTGGAAGCTGTCGTATGAATTTCAATGATGTCTGCAGTATGTAAAGGGCAAAGTACTGCTTGGAGGCATTATGCTTCATTAACTCATTCTGAGACAGCCGATAAGTCAGGAAAAAGGCATGTACAGATGCACAATAATTGCACTGTGCCTCCATACAGCCTGCTTCTTTTTGTGGAGCCTGTAGTGTTGCGGACTGAATGAAGACAGACACTAACTTCATTTATCAAGAGCTTTATTCACATGCTCCTTACTGGTCCCTGTCCCTACTCTAACTAACTCTTTCCTGCGCTGGCCCCTCCTCTTCCTCCAACCCCAGAACTCCTCCCATCCCAACAACTAGACTGTTCACATTATCACATCTCCCCCTTTGTTAACAAAATAAACGGACTGACTTGATTAGAATTCCTCGATCAGTCTTTTGGGCTTGTGTATGTCTCTTCTAGGTCGGAGACACATTCCAGTCTCTGCAGGGGCAGCAACTGTCCGATGATCATGTCTCTGTGGTGTGCTCAGTTGGCTAGATCTGTCGGTGTCTGGTTGGTCCTTGTCTCTGTCAAGGACCTCTTTCATGGCTGGTGTACATTTTCGAAAATGAGACACATTTCGGGTGATCCGCCTGTTCTCAGATTCTGCGGTAATCATGGTACCCTTCTGTTGAGGGTGAACAACCTTTACAACGCAACTTTTACAACGTAGTGCCTTTACAACGCGGTATTTACAACGCAAACCATTACAACGCATTGCGCTGGGGGGCGCTCTAGGATAGGGAATAGATTTAATTTACTATCCAACACCTTCCCTACTATCCACGGGGACTGGAGTTGGAATAGTAAATTAAACTATTCACTATCCAGCACCCCAAAGCGCTATGCGTTGTAAAGGCATGCGTTGTAAATACCGTGTTGTAAAGGCATGCGTGGTAAAAGCATGCGTTGTAATGTCATACATCCTCTGTTGAGTGATGGTCAAAGGTTCATCTTTGAATCTACAGTCTGTCTTCTTTGTCTGTTCTTGTTTGACCACCACACAGTCTCCGGCATGAAGGGATGGAGACTTGGCTCTCCGGCGAGTGTCCGCATACGATTTCATTCTGCTCTTACCAGCTTGATCAGCCACAGCCAGCTCTCGATGGACACGGGTCGGAGATACCGGTCATAGAGCGCCTTCCCATGTCGGAATGCGTGTTCTGATGGGTCGCCCCAACATGAGGGTAGCAGGACACTTTCCGGTCGTGGCATGTGGGGTTGTTCTATAGGCTCTTAGGACCTCATTGAGAGCTACTTGCAGGTCTCGTTTTTCCAGAGTGGCTTGTTGAAATGTCTTCTTCAAGGTGGCCATGAATCGTTCAATGGTGCCATTTGCTTGGGGCCACAAAGGTGTGACCTTACGATGTCGAAAATTGAGATGTTTTGCAAAATCACTGAACTCATGTCCGTTGAAGGAGGGACCATTATCTGTTTTAAGTTCTTTGGGTACACCCCAGGCAGCAAACACTTCGTCAAGTATGGCGATCGTGCTGGAGGCATTGGTTGAGGATATGAACTGTTCTATTGGGAATCTCGAGTATTCATCCATGATAGCCAAGACGTATTTGCCTGACTGCAGTGGTCCATAAAAGTCCATGGCCAGTTCTTGCATACCCCACTGGGTAGTTTGGTCATTTGAAGGGGAGCTGGGGGATCGCCCGGCTTCAAAAGTTGACACTGGGGGCAGTCCTTTAGGGTGAGCTCCACCATTTGGTCAAGCAGCGGGAACCATACTCACTCCCGAAGAGCTCTCTTTGTTGCGACAACTCCCCGATGACCCTCATGGGCAAGGTTAATCACACCTTGACGTAGCTGCATCGGGATGACGATCCGATGATCTCTCAGCAGGAGCCCCTCTGAGGTGGCAGACAACTCATCACTGACGTGTCGGAAGGCTTGCATTTCTTGACGTATTTGAGGATCACTCCCTTCCTCCTCCCTGTCGTGTCTCCAGTGGTGTGTGCGCAGTCGGCGCACAACTTTCTGAAGAATGTTGTCTTGCGCAGTGGCTTCCTGTATCGCTTCCAGGGGGACTGCCGGTGGACGGGCTAAGCTTACCACAAAATGTATGTACTCTTTGGCTATTGAAGGAGGTGAGACCTGAGACGCTTGAGGGTGTCAGGACATGTAGTCCGCCGGGTTCTCCGCCTTTCCAGGTTTATGTATGATTGTGTACGTGTATTCTTGTAAGCGTAGACCCCACCTTTCAATACGAGGTGGCATCTTGGCCTTGGGATTGCCAAAGATGGTGACAAGCGCTTGGTGGTCCGTAATCATGGTGAAGTGTTTGCCATAAATGAATACATGAAAGTGACCGCACGCCCATACAACCGTGAGACTCTAATTCTCAGGCTGGGAGTAAGCCTTCTCGGTATCTGATAGGCTGCGACTGGCATAAGCCACAATGTGCCGTCGATCAGTGTCATTATCATACTGAGCTAGGATGGCACCCAACCCCACTGGACTGGCATCCACCGTTATCTCGGTCTTCCTCTTGGGGTTAAAGTAAGCTAAATTGTCCGCTGACTCTACCGCCTGTTTGATTTATTGGAATGCCCTCTCACACTGAGGGCTCCACACAAAGGGTTGTCCTTGTTTGGTGAGGAAACGGAGGGGGTGGCTTATGGTGGCATAGTCTTTTATATACCTGGCGCAATAGCTCGCCATGCCCAGGAACGATCGGATGTCACTCACATTTTGAGGGCTCTTGGTGGTATTGAGCGCTGTCACTTTCTCAGGATCAGGTTTCATCCCTGCCCCTGAGAACACATGTCCGAAGAACTTGAGAGTGGATTGATGAAACTCACACTTGTCCTTATTGCGAGTTAGGTTAACTTCAAGGAGAGCATGGCACACTCGATCCAAGGCTTTGTCATGTTCCTGTGTGTTCGCTCCGTACACTAGAATGTCATCACTATAGTTTAGTGAGTGTGGTATGTGCCTGATAGTCTGACGTATGACCTCTTGGAATATTTCCGCCGCAGAGGAGATACGGAAACTCAACCATTTGTATCGAAATAAACCCAGATGAGTGGCAAACGTCGTTATGTACCTAGATTTTTCGTGCAATCCCAGCTCATGGTATCCCTTATTTAGATCGAGTTTGGAAAATACCCTGGCTCCATTCAATGCTGATATCATATCGCTCAGGTGCGGTCCTGGGTGACGCTCTCTTTCTATGGCTGTGTTGGGAAGCCGCATGTCCACACATAAGCGTACCTTTTCAGGGGTGCCCTTCTTTGGAACGATGACAACTGGTGACACCCATGGTGCGGGACCATCCATTTTTTTGATAATGTCAGCCTGTAACAGTTCCTGGATTTCATCCTCTACTGCCTGTTGAAGATGAAAAGGCACTCGCCTGGGGTGTTGAGCTACAGGGCGTACTTGATCGTTGATGTGCAGACAAATCAAACATTTGTTCATCTTAGCCCAGTGAACAATTTGGGAAACTTACGAACAATGTCGGGATTGTCACTAACCCGGTACAGAATCTCAACTAGTCCGAGGCGCTCCGCTGTAGGCAGACTAAGGAGACAATCAGCCTCTGGACCCTCAATGACATGGATAATTGCTGACACAGAATTATTTTAATGTTTCAGGGTTGTTGCGAATTTGCCCAGGCATGGCAATGGCTTTCTCGCCATCCAAGTGAAAACCCTGACATGTGCTGGACTCAAAGGGGGTGGTGACTTCATCTTGTTGTATTCGGTCACGGGCATGTAGTTCAATGATGCCCCACTATCTAACACAAATTTGGTTGCATGCGCTCCCACTTTGATATCCAAGGGCGGATATTTCTTCAGCTGGTCCGGGTCTGCTACCATGCAGATATATTCATCTGTCTATACTGACTCCTGAGATGTCGATCTCGATTCCCTGGACGATGACCGTCTCGAGGACCTTCTGGTCCACTGGGATTTGCGTGACTCCCTGCTGGAGTGCGACGAACCAGAAGAGGATATTGCTCTGTCCTGTACAGCCTTGGCATGATGTCGCTTGGCATCTGGGCGAAACGACTTTGTAGTTTCACTCCTTCTATCTTTGCTGTACACTCCGCACATTGCCTCAAAATGATTTTTCCGTCCACATTTCCGGCATTGCTTCCCCATTGCTGGACACATGTCCGTATGGGGGAAATCATATCTGCATCGATAGCATTTCCGTGAACGCTCTGTCTTTCTTACATGGTCTGGTTTCTTGTCTTTTCTCCTCAAGTCATAGCGTCGGTGACCTTTATGGTGGTGACGGGATGCTGGTCTGGACCTTCTCTGTCGCTCACTTGATTTTCTGCGAGTGCTGTTTGTTTGCATCCAGAATGCTTGCTCTCTTCTCTCACTACGCCCAGTCTCCATCCTCTTGGCATGCTCCTCCGCTTGGTCATACACTCTGGTCATTTCCTCTATTTCGTCGAGGTCATGGCTTTTTCTGAGTAGTCGCCTTCGGAGCGTTTCTGAATGACAGCCCTCAATGACTCTTAGCCGGATGGCATCCTCCGTCGAGAATGCGTCAAAATTGCAATACTGAGACAACCGTCGCAGTATGGATATGAATGTGCTCATCATTTCTTCCTTATCTTGACGAGCTTGATGAAATACATATCTCTCGTAATCCACATTCCTTTTATGCACAAACTTTCTGTTCAACGCATCTCGCACTTTGTCATAGGTTCCTTTCTCATCGGTCGGTAGTTCTTTGATCAATTTGCAGATCTCTTTGCCTACCAGATTGCGCAGTGAAATTAGTTTGTCTCTACCCCCTGTGACTTTCGAGCCTTCAAGGTAATCCTCGAAATCCTCGAGCCACTCCTGCCATCTGGGGCCCATGCTTCCGCCCGCCACCAGGGTCAGTGATTCCGGTGGGCGCAGGTGCGATACTCCAGTTGCAGCTTGGACCACTGCCGCTGTCGCTGTACTTGCCGTCGCGGCACCTCCGCCATTTCGGCTCAGTGAGTTTGACATACCTGGACTGGCGTGCAAGCGTTACCGTCCACTTGCGAGTGCTCGAGTGCTTTTATTGGTACTTGTTTTGTACTTGCCAACGCTTGTCTTTGCACTTCCTAATGCTTGTTTTTACAATTGTCACTTATCACTGCTTGTTTTGCAGTTTTCAATGCTTGTTTTGCAATCCTCAATGCCAGTTTTGCAATTATCAATGCTTGTTTTTGCAATGTCCAATGCTTGTTTTTGCAACTGTCAATGCTTGTTTTGCAATTATCAATGCTTGTTTTTGTAATGTCCAATGCTTGTTTTTGCAACTGTCAGTGCTTGTTTTGCAATTATCAATGCTTGTTTTGCAACGTCCAATGCTTGTTTTTGCAACTGTCAATGCTTGTTTGCAATTATCAATGCTTGTTTTTACAATGTCCTTGTGCTGCCTGACTTCAAAATGGCCGCCAATGGTTTGCACATGGAGGTTGTCCTGAAGGTTGCCTGACTTTAAGATGGCCGCCGTTCTTGAACACTCAATTCACACGAGACTTCATTCTTAGTCATTCCTTCGAGGCATGCTCATTCTCCAGGACTCACCGGCAGTTACTTTCAGCATGCAGTCGCGTTTCTTTGATACCTCGACGTTTCTGGACCCTCAAGAGCACCCAGGTAAGATCAGGGAAACTTCTTACTGCAGCTCATCATTGGCGTGCCATTTCTCACGCATCGGGGGTGAGTGGGGTACTTTTGCGCTTACCGGCGCCCCTCGTCAGGACACTTTCACTCGTCCTGGGCAGCACTACCGACGCTCCTTGGGCACCAGTGCAATGGGCAGGATCGGGGTGGAGACCCGACTTCTCCTCATTCAGCGCGTGCCAATTTGCACGCATCGGGGGTGAGCCGCGATTTGGCGCGAACCGGCGCCCGGCTTCAAAACACCCGGGCGCTCGATGGCGTCTTCTTCCTCTGGGCTCTACGCGACTAGCATGTCACGGAGCAGGGGTAGCTACCGCTTGCCTCTTGATCTGGGCGGCGGACTTACTTCAGACACACGTGTCTCAACAGCGTTTTCTTCTTTCACGCTGTTAGGGACAGGGACGCTTCTTTGTGGGTTTCTGTGGGTGGCAGGCTGCACCATCCCACCCTCGTCGCCAGCTGTAGTGTCTTGGACTGAATGAAGACAGACACTAACTTCATTTATCAAGAGCTTTAATCACATGCTCCTTACTGGTCCCTGTCCCTACTCTAACTAACTCTTTCCTGCGCTGGCCCCTCCTCTTCCTCCAACCCCATAACTCCTCCCATCCCAACAATTAGACTGTTCACTTTATCACAGAGTCCATGCCTATGACTTTTTTTATTGTGTGTAAACTTTAGGAATGCAAAAGAGCACAGAGGAGGCGACGTATGGAACAAGCAAATCACCAATTTACCTCAGAATACCGCTAAAAGACCCTAGGCCTAGTCTCATCCCTAGACCTCAGGTAATCCTTTAAGGATAGCACAAAACGGCAACATGCGATGCAGTAGTTGACAACCATGGCCGTAGCACTTTTTTTTTGACAGTGCAAGAAAATTAAATTGTAAAAAAGAAATGACAAGAGA
Organism: Lissotriton helveticus; assembly: GCF_964261635.1. Lineage (NCBI taxonomy): Eukaryota > Metazoa > Chordata > Amphibia > Caudata > Salamandridae > Lissotriton > Lissotriton helveticus. The sequence continues at coordinate 867,851,182 of NC_136059.1, forward strand.
AAAAGATAAAGTAAGCAATTTGGGATATATATATATGTAATGATAACCTGGCGCAGGAAGCTAAGAGAGACAAAGGCAGCCTTCATGATGAGAGCTGAGCTGGCGACCCCCACATCCAAAGCAATTTGAATCATATTAATTAATAAAGCTGGCTTCTCTAAAGAATATCCGTCTCACCAACTAACGCTAGGAGGATTGGCACAAGCAGCAAGAGCATGCTCACAGAAAACATAATTTTCTACATGTGGGAAACAGCAGAAGAACTTTATAAATATGAATTACATGAGTTAGCATTTGTAAACCTATTGGTGCATAATTCAAGAAAACAGCCTGTAGCGGTCAGGAATTATTTTTAAAAAAAACATTTTCCGTAAGCAAAAATAGAAACTCAAAAATGAATATTGCCATGCGCTGGTAGGTGACATGAAAATTGTGCTTCTTCCCTGGCAAAGCCTTTGGAGGACTGACACCTAAGCATTCTTTGTTGCTGACATAGCATGTCATGTGGATCATTTCAGTCAAAGGTTTTGCCTTCTGGAGGTTGATAATCCTCAGCAGAGTAAAGCTGGAAGTTGTAACAAAACATGATTCCATTAGATTGGATATCCTTTTATCATGATCCCGCTCACCTTTGGACCTCGTTATCAAAAACTCTGAGTAGAAGAACTTATTAAAATGTAACCAGGGAAGTTGCTTCTATTTCATGTACACCTTCCCTTTGTAACAGTCCTCCTCAGATGATGCATTTCTATGTCTTATTATTTTTTTTTTTTATAGTTTGCAACTTCTTTCTGATGCACAAAAAGTCCCAAACATTAAAACTTTCAGTAAAAATTTGTTTGGGAAGGATGGATGGATGGTATGTGAATTTTGGATGGAAGGTGGTTTATTCGTAGGTGTCGGTAGGTACCTACCACTAGTAATAAGGCCACAATCACAATACAATGTCCAGTCAAGATCTCAAAAATATTTTCCTTGCTCAACATTTGATAGCTGGCTGCGAGCTGGTAGGCTTAACTTGGGAGACAGGTGTGTAAAGCATTTAAAAGCATCAATACATTAAATAAGTAAGACAGAACACAATACAAATCCAACACCAACTTATACAAATAGGAAATATTTTTATGATTGAAATGACACCAAAATGGCAAAAATCCAATGTTGGGAAGTAGAGATATGACTTTTACAGATTAAGAGTAAAACTAGTGTTCAGAAGCAAATAGTGCTCAAAGGGTAAAAAAGGTCACACTGTACCAGGACAAAGTCAAGAGTCCAGGCCACCCACGATGTAACACTCTCTGCTACTCGCATGATGCCCTATTCACAAACTGCTGCATCTGTAGAGTCACCTTCATGCTGAAGCGCTTGTGTGAAGGAATGCAAAACTTCAAATTGACAACCATCTCTTCTACTTACCAGGCTGGTCAGCAGCAGGTATTAACTCGTTTGAAAGATCTCTAGAGGGTGGTTGAAATGCTTTTCTGACCTCCGGTTGGAATTTAGTCATGATTCCTCTCACTACAGGACATTCCATCTGATATTATTGCTTAATTTTTATTCTGCGTTTATCCTTTATAACCCCCCCATCAACAATCTGATCCTATTTGCAAGTGCTATCATTGATCCATTACTCTCAGCCTTGAATGTATGACCTTCAAAGAGAAAAGCGCTAATGCTTGACTGAATCTCATAGCTTTTCACAATAGTTAGAGAAGCTGGCATTCAGTTCAGTTTTTTAAATTCTAAATAATTACCTTGATTACTATCCATTTTGAAATCTTGCAATCTCAGCTCTGACACAGTTCTGCAGTGGTGTAGTTAGACACATTGCTGCCCGTGGCGGTCCCTGCCTTTGCCGCCCCGCAGAGGATGCTTGAAAGAGCGGGGTGGGAGCAGGGGTGAGGCCGCCGCCCCCGAAACTCATGCCTCCTGTGGGTGGACCGCCCAGCCACCCTCCCCTTGCTATGCCACTGCAGTTCTGACAAAAAACTACTGGACTGTTACTTTATTTATTTATTTATTGAAGACTTTAGATAGCGCTTGCCCCACACGAAGGTATCGGAACGCTTTACAGCAAACAAAGCGAGAGAGTCACACAGTATAGCAGCAATACAAGTTGGCTTAGAGACAGCAGCAATCGTACACATAATATTGCAGCAGTATGCAGATTGGCTCAGAGACGCTTCAAGTCGCTTCTGAGGGCTCCGTGAGTAGTACACCAATTGCCGCAAGGAAGTCTTCTAATGTCCTGTTTGTGAGAACGTTGACTAGGATTGCTCTTCCATCAGGGAGGGGGTGTATGGGCAGGGGAGGAGGGAAAGGAGGAGGTGGAAGTTTTAATGTCACAGTTTTGGTGGTTTTCAAAGTGCATGCTTTGTGGGCTTCTGTGGCACCAGTCAGTTCCAGGGGAGGTGATTAAAAGACAATTGTGTTGCAATCTGCAGGTTTGTGCGAATTGGCAACATGCTATCTGTTCAAGGGAGAGCGATTGAGGTAGAGTTCTTTGAGCTGCTTTTGAATTTTAAGAAGGAGGACGTGGTCCTGATGTCGACTGGAATAGAGTTCCAGATTTTGGGTGCATTGCCGGTGAAGGATCGGGCTGCGGTTTTTTGATTGCGAGTTTTCAAAGGGAGGAGGAGTAACGTGTTGGAACTCTTGAGGTTCCTTTTTCTTACCGGCCTTCTTGAGTTTAGAGGCCAGGTATTCAGGTTTCCCTGTGTGCAGGGCTTTGCGAGTGAGGCAGGCAGTTCTGAAGCTGGCACGCTTTTCGACTGGGAGCCATTGTAGTTCTCTGAGTGCAGGCGAGATGTGTTCATAACTCAACTCCGGTGACCATTCTGGCTGCTGCATTGAGAGTTGTTTTGAGGGAGGCTGTAGGATTTTGCTGTACCTGTGAGGATTACATTCCTGCAGTCAAGTCTAGATAGCACCAGTAATTGGGTAGCTTGTTTAAGGTCTTTGGGTGGAATGAAGGATTTTATTTTGTTGAATAGATACAGGTGAGGAAGGTGCTCTTTGTGGTGTTCTTGATGTGTTTGGCCAAGTCCAGTTTAGGGTCTAGGGTGATCCCCAGCAATTTTACAAAGTCTGCCAGTATGGGACCTCCGTTGAGAACCTTCAAAGCTTTGAGCCATTCTGCGATTTGGGGGTTCTCTTCTTTGTTAGAAATGAGGAGGATTTCAGTTTTGTCTTGGTTGAGTTTAAGATGGTTTATTGATACTCAGTGTTGGACTTCTAGTAGAGTGTCATTAAGTCTTTGAATGTCATCAATGGAGGAGGTTTGAAGATACATCTGGGTGTTGTCTGCATATAGGTGGAAGGGGATGTTGGCTTTTTTGAGTATGGAGGTTAGGGTTTCCATGTAGATGTTGAAAAGTTGTGGGGACAGCACTGATCCTTGGGGGACACCCCTGCTGACGGGTGTGGAAAATGACTAAATTAGGTATACATAAGCGGCGTTCATTTATGTTCACCACAGCCACTGTCGAAAGTAAAGTGAAAATCGTGAAACAATGGCCACGCCATCTTGTCCCTTTTTAGGCCCCTTCATGCATGTAAGTGGCAGCCATTTTGTGTGCCATAGCCTCTCTGCCCACTGCCAATAGCCTGCGCGTCTCTCCCCCTCACTCCCCGGCCTCGCAAGCATCCCCCCGCGCCCCGACAGCCCCCGGTCTCTCCTGCTTGGGCCATAAACGCACCTCCAGCGCGACCCTGTCTCCGAGCCACATCCCGTGCTGAACACCCTCACTCTTTCATCTCATTCATAGAACAGGCCCTTTGATAACTTCTTCCTCCCTGCCCGATTGTCCGGCCTGATCCCAGGCCATCACCTAGCCCAACAGATGCAGTTTATTGCCCCCTACAGTAGGACCTCGCCTCACATCAAAGGAGCGGGGATTAATCAATGCCTTCACACCCCTAGATCCGACCGATCGCCCGCATTCCTGTTCCCAGCGGAATGTCCAGCTGCGCGATAGCCATCATGCTGAGATTTGGGTGGGGACCCCTACTGTAGATATGTGTGAGAACGGGCCTGAACCGGGGATTCCAAAGATGCCTTTTTCGTACTTCAAAGCAATACCACGGATGTCATAAATGTAATAAAGCCATAAACTTGTGTATAAGAGGCCAGGCCTCAGAGATGCGGTTAGAGCACCTCGAGAAGATACCCTGTTGTCTGATTTGACGTGTTCTGCTCCGTCGGAATAAACTCCTGTTTCCTGCCTTCCAGTCTCCAGCGCCTGCCTCTTTGTTTGGTAATATTGAATGGTATGAGAGGCGGCTAACGCCGGGCAAATACTGAAGGGTTCTTGGTCGAATTCGGCTCTGCCTTTTTACACGGGGTGAAGGTCAGATGAGAAATTTTTGATTTTGATTCTTTGGGTGCAGTTTGGAGAAGGGAGGTGAACCACTGTAAGACCACCTCATCAACACATATCCTTACTTGTAGAACCTTAATGAGTCAGTTATGGTCAACCGTGTCGAAGGCTGCTGATTAGTCCAGGAGAATGAGTAGGCAGCATTGATCTGTGTTGAGTGACTTGAGGATATCATCTATGACATTTAGTCCCGCTGTCTCTGTGGTGCATCCTTTTCTGAAACCTGATTGGTGGGGGGTCTAGAAGGTTGACGTTGTCCTTGTGTTGAGTCAGGTGTTGGAGAAAGCATCTTTCCAGGACCTTGGAAAGGAGAGGGAGATTTGAGATGGGGCCGAAGTTGTTCAGATCGCTAGTGTCCAAACCTGGCTTTTTCAGAAGTGGCGAGACTTGTCTGACTTTGAGGCAGTCAGGAATTACTCTGGTTCTCAGGGAGCTGTTTATGATCTTGCTCCAGAGTGGGGCTAGGGAGAGTTTTAGGTTGGGCAGGAATGGGATCCAGGACATGGTACGACAGCTTGGATGTGGAAATCAGATTGACTATCTCCGCTTCTGAAATGGGGTTGAAGGATTTCCAGGGTTTCGGGGGAAGCTTGGGGTGGTGTCTTCTCTTCCTGGTGCTGGGCTCTTGTAGAGGATGCTGTGGTAGTCGTTCAGTGAAAGCTCAATCTTGCTTTTGCCATTGAAGAAGATGGGGAATTGATCGCACAATTCCTTGGAAGCCTGAACTAAGGATGTCGGGCCTTGGAAGTTTGTTTTCTGATGAGGTGGAGAGCTCTCCGGGCCTGTTTTTTGCATTGTCTAGGGCGTTGCAGAAAAATTCAGTTTTTACTTTTTTTATGTGATTGTTGTAGTTCTGGCGTACTGATTTGAGTTGATCGCTGAGGATTGTGCAGGGGTTGTTCTGCCAGCATCTTTCTGTGACTCTTAGCTGGCAGAATCCATCCTCACCCATGACATAGACATCACTTTCATCACCGAGACATGACTAAATGAGCTTTCTTCCCAATCATGAATATGCTTGTGCCCCCAGGCTTCACAATCATAAACAAAGACAGAAAAGACCAGCGAGGAGGGAGTATAGTAATTATTCAAAAGAACAACAATGTTAGATCATGAGTATTTTGTCTCCATGCCATAATTTAAGCCAGTACTCATCAAAGGTGTGGAAGTCTGTGAACAACTCTGTGGATTTGATTTTCATGAAACTTCTTGATAATACTTTGATGATTCCCAGTGCAGCAAGAGATACTTTTGACATTCTTGGCTGTTGTTTAAATCTGAATCCGGAGAAAATGGAAAACATGGACTTCACGTTCATTTTAGATTAGGTTAGATAACTGTATTATGGATGGGCATGAGTGAGTGATTTATAATCTTAGTGACAGAGTACACTTTTTTTGATAGGTGCGGGGAAAATATTTGCTGCCACCTATATGAAAGAGTTGCGTATTTGTATGTTTTTTTATATTCTGTTTGAACTGTTTGATTGTTATTGGGTCCTTTGACATAGACTCAATTTGCCGAGACTCAATTTGCTGATTTACTAGTGGCCCTGTTGTTGCTTTCCACCCATTCATTTGTTTAATCGTTATCAGACAGTACAGTGCAAACCATGTCTTATTAACACTTGTCTCCGGGACACTATCTGGATCTGTCAGCCAAATACACATGACACTTAGGTTTCTCCAACATGGCTGTACTGAACAGACAGGTTGAAGAAATAGCACAGACTCCCTGTCCTGAGTGAAGCACCAAAACAGCCCACTCAGGCCAATCCCCACGCTGTTCCCAAAACATGCGAGCGGCGCAGTGATTATACAGGAAGTCTGTGATGCTGTCCCAGTGTCTGATGGGACCAGGAAGAACACCAAGGTGCTATCCGAGAGGCGGCCGGCAGCTTCAGGTAAGTTCCTTTTTTAAAAACAATTATTAAACCTCACCCCGCCCTTTACCTCCTGGGCTCCCCCCGTGCCTCCTCACCACCCGCCCACCAGTTGTTATTTGTGGCTGCCGCCACTGTCACCGGGCCTGCCCGCCAGCACCACAATGCCTACATTTTCCATCCATTCATGACAAAATATTGCTGTACTCTGATATAACACTATACCTGACAGATTAGACAACTATAAAAGATTCAACGTGTAAGCACAGCTGCACACACTCCAGCACTCACATTAAGTATGTCAGCTGACACTTGGTACTCTGTTCTTGGGAATATAAGGGTTGATCACACAGTGTACTATATTTCATAAACCAAAATCAGAGACCTTATCATCTAGTCTTTACTTTGCTAGGCCCTGATGACACCTCATATGCTTGATTACCAATAACTCGCCATTCTGATAGACTTATTAATTGCTCGAGTGGATGTTCTACGATGAAGCACAGCACCTAGTGAGGGTGTGGAGCTATGTCCTTTCTTACTCATTAACCACAGAACAACTGAAATGAATTCCGAACCATAAAGACCAATACGTTTGTAAGTGTATCCATTGTACACACAAAAATAGGGGATTGTGAAAATGTCTTCAATCTCTTGACATACTAAGTCCCCAACCCATTCTTACAATATAAAGTTGCAAATCTTCCTGTTTGACCTGAAATTGTTGGGGCCGTCTTCCCCCATACATTTTGTCTCCTTTTCCCCTCCTGTTTTGCTGATTTTTTTTAATTATCCTTAAGACTTTGTGCATGTTGCCACTTCTAACAAGTGCTAAAATGTTGATGCTCACTCCCTAAAACATGATAAAATTAGCTTACACCTAATTGGCATATTTAAATGTATTAAAAGTCCCTAGCAAAGTGGTATAAAATATATACCCAGTGGGTCTGCAGCACTGATTGGGACACCCACTTAAATAGCCGGTAGTGTAGCCTAAGGACGGCATTGCACAAATGTTATGTTAGCATGCCTTATTAAAAGTTTAAACGTCATTTTACCTTTTGCCGCTTTTTCATATGACACTGCATATATCTGTTTTTGTAAGTTAGGCTTCGTGAAGGTCTACACATGAGAAAAGGTTTGTTTTTGACATCTCTAGACTTACTTACTTGCCCCCAGTCTGCACAGTGAGAGCTGAACCCATCAAGGTTATCATAACATGGTAGCTGTTGTAGCTTTGGATTGGCTACTTCTAAAAAATTAAATGCTCCTTCATTTCCTGATTTGGGGGAATATCCCCACTGGAATAATTATACCAGTACTTCCCTTACTAATTTACAAGCCCTGTTTTAATGTTTCCAGCATTAATCCCGAAGGCTGGTTGCTGTGGCAAAAAAGTGCAGATTCCTGCAAGCACTGTTTTCTGGGTTTGACCCCTGGCTATACAGAGGTTAGGGTGGATCCCCGACCGAGAGTCACCATTTGGTCACCACCTATTCTGTAGGCAAATTGTGTCAGAATTGGCTCACACACTCTACCTTAGCGTCAGTTAAGTTGCATTTGTCTAAATTAACTGACGCCGTTGACGTAAATGATTTTGCGAAAGGTTCTGCAGTAGGCAGATCGAAAAGATGGATTGATGCTGCTTACAATGAAGTTTGGAAACTGTCCCAGATTGAAGCTGCTTCTTGGCTCAGAGCTATTGATTAGGCCACTTTAGAAAACGTGCTTGCCTTTGTAGATAATAGCATTAACACACTTTTTTCCTGTATTTACACGTTAGATAATATTGTTTCATCTGTTGTTGATATTGTGCAAGAAGACGTTGCAGTCCTGTACCATGGACAAAATCAATTGTGTTCTATTATGCAGTTTGCATGGACTCTTCAAACGTTAAAATCTGGGAAGGTGCCTTGGGATTACATGAACACTACTTCATTATTTCTGCCTTTTATTTTGTCTGTTAAACAACAATTTATGTCAATGAAGGATGCCACGTTTTCACTGTTACATATCGAAAAATTAGAACCATTACCATTCTATGTGGCCAAAACAAATTCAGCATTGCGGCTTATCCATGGGTTAATAACTCTACCTTTCCCTCTGTTCAAATTTGAATCATGCATGAAACACTATGCCATAGGTAGATTTGGTGCTTATCTTCATGAAGTCTGGAATCTCTTGTTTACATATAGATGTTTGAGAGAAGGAAAAGTAGTTTATTTGAAAGGTGAAGACTGCACATCCACACCAGATCACTGTAGAAATCTGCAATTGCACGGTTCTTGTAATGTAATGGCACCAAATCTTGCGTATGTTTTGAAAGGCACTCCCACCCCGGCTATTACACCGACTTTCACGTTGTTAGCAAACGGTAGTTATTTGTTATTAAATAATGAAGTTTGCTATGGAATGCTTGCGGGAATTTCGTACATCGTTACTGTTTCCCAACGTGTAGGTTGCTGTAAAAATGTCCTATTTCCTCCTCCACATGGGAGGCTTGATGTTTCCATCTGGCCTTCTATTCCGACCTTGAAAGCAGAGTGCAACAAGATGAGTCGATTAAGAGCTCTTTTGTCCCAGAAGGAAGTCGCCCTTACATCTGCGCGCCAAACATTTGTCCTTCACATTGCAAACACTCGTACTTAGGTGCATGCCTTAGTAAATACAGACCTGCCCCTACATTTTGGGGCTTTGATTCACACAATCTTCAATGCCTCGTCTACCACGGGCCTGGCACACTTTTTTAAAGTAGTAAGTTCTGGCCTTGTGACCTCATTTCAAGCTATATTTGGTGTGATGCCAGCATATTTTCATTCAATTTTTTCGAGTGTCTTTGGTGGTTTCCCGTTAATTCTTGCTTTAGGAGCGGGCATACTGCTGTTAATTTGCTTACTCCAAAATGGAAGCACATTCTGTGCCCCACGACGATTTGCCCCGGCTGCTCGAGCTTCGTACCCGGATGCTTGAATACTATGGATCGCTACCTCTGGCGACTCTGAGTGTGGCTTATGGTTCATCTTTCCGGTTCTCATATTTTACTTGCATGCAGCCTGTTTTCCATTGCCTGGATTGTGGATTTCAGTGGGCCCCTGGATTTGTGTCTCTGCAACACGGTCTCTAGTGACCCAGATTTTAATCTACTAATGAGTCCCTTAGTTGCTCATGAAATAGATTGTTCTGGTTTCGGGAATATGACCTGCGCAGTGGCTCATGGGGTCCTGGGCAATTGGCACTTATGGACTGTGGTCCATGACTTTCTGGCACACAGTTATCTTGAAGAAAGCCCAAGTTGTCCTCTGATGGTGCTAGAGGCTCCGGCTATTGAAGAGCATATATGTTCATTTCCATTACTGAATTGGATGGCTGAAATGTTCACGGATAATAACAACAACTTCCTGTTGGAGGAGGTTTTGACATACAGGGCCTAGATGCTGTTGGATCGAAGTGAGATTTTTTTTCTGCTTTATTAACACGTACTGAACTCATGAATTTTTTTTCAACGTTGTATTAATATTTAATATTCTGACGGAGACTGAAGAACAAGTACTGAATAGAGGTCTTGGGTTTGTCACTACGAACACCGCTGACCCCTTCCTCACTAACATCGAAATGAATAAGTTCTTCAGGAAAATCAGGTTGCACTTCCTATTTGCTAACAAAGAGGGACAAGATGTAAGTGATGAAACCCCTGATGACAACACTGGTTTAAGGAAACCTTCTAGATTCAACCCCACCACAATAGGTCTACCTGCGAAGGTTATGGCTTTCGAAGAAGCAGTTGATCACGATTTACGGATGCTTCTTCAACAACATCATAAACCCTTTATCAATCTGAGCAAAAAAGAACAAGAAGCTCTGAATGGGTTGGCAACCAATGCATCTGTCACAGTTAAGCCCGCGAATAAAGGGGGTGCTGTAGTCATTCTGGACACCAGCACCTACTGGGAACAATGCTTTCGACAACTAAGTGACAAGAAATTTTATCGGAAATTAACAACAGATCCCACTTCTAGACTGACTACTATTATTGGCACTATTGTTGAAGAAGCTTTGGCTGAAGGATGGCTCACAGACAAAGAGGGACAATATCTATGTGCAAGTAATCCAGTGATGCCATACTTCTATGTACTGCCTAAGGTACATAAACCCCAGAGACCACCTCCAGGGCGCCCCATAATATCGGGCATAGGCTCGTTGCTCGAGCCTTTATCCACTTTTGTGGATTGCTTTCTTCAACCGCTGGTAATAGAGATGCCTACTTATCTAAAAGATACTAAAGCAGTGCTCAGAATTTTACCAGATGTGAACTACGATACTGAACAAGATATTCTAGTCTCCTTTGATGTGGAGAGCCTATATACTTCCATACCTCAAACCGAAACCTTGGAAGTGATAGAGAGTCTTCTTGAAGCTAGAGATCTCAATTCCATTACACCTGTGAGGTTGATTATCAATCTAGCAACCCTGGCCATGACTGAGAACTTTTTTATGTTCGAAGACTCTGTGTACCTACAGATTAGCGGGACCAGCATGGGCAGCGTTTTTGCCCCTAGTCTCGCTAATCTGTATTTGCACAACTTCGAACAACACCACGTGCTCAATGTAATCAACCCGTTCCTAGGATGTGTGCGTCTATGGAAACGATACATTGACGACATCCTGGTGGTGTGGCATGGCTCAGTTAGTGATTTGAACAAGTTCCATGGGTGGCTAAACGAGAGGAACCCTTTTTTGAAATTCACCATGGAATTTAGCAGACATCAGCTAGCCTTCCTAGACTTGTTGATCACTGCTACCCCCACTGGTTTGCACACAGAAATATATCGTAAACCAGTGGCAAGGTACTCATTATTGAGTTATGACAGTTTTCATCCTAAGGCACTCCTTGACAACTTGCCCTATGGACAATTCCTTCGAATCCAACGTAACTGTTTAACCAAATCTGCGTTTGAGGAACACGCTCTGACTCTAGAGAAACACCTAATTGAGAAGAAGTATCCTAAAAGACTCATCAGGGCTGCAAAGAAACTTGCTTCTAACAACAATAGGGAAGGTTTATTATAACTATTGCCTTCCAAGCCGGCACAAAAGAGGATAACATGTGTTAACACCTTTAGTACTGAGTCGAATCGAATTCAAAAAATTGTGAGGAAGCACTGGGCGATCCTGAACACCGGGAATGACACTGTCAATCTACCACCCCCGTTGTTCGCCTTCAAACGCAGACGTAATGTGAAGGACCAGTTGGTCCACACCAGACCAAAATACACGATTCCCCGCACTATAGGGACTATATGGGATATGCCAGCAGTCACAGGCCACCATCCCTGTGGCAATTGCGTAGCTTGTCCATTAACAACTAAGTCCACACAGATTGATATTGGCACAGGTCGCCCCTGGGAACAAGGACGCTTTACTGACTGTAACAGCCATAATGTAATCTATTTGATTACATGCCCCTGCAACAAACAGTATGTAGGGATGACTACACTCAAAGTCAAAACAAGAATTTCAGAGCACAAGAGGTCTATCAGATGTTGTAAACAGGCAACAAGACTGACTGCACATTTCATAGAGGTGGGCCATTTACCAACAGACCTCAAATGGACAGTCATTGAACAACCTATGATTCCACCCCACATTACTGACATCAGTAGTTTCTTATTTAAAAAAGAACAAAGATGGGAGTATAAACTTAGATCTGACAAAGTGGGTCTCAATGAGGACATCCCATGGATGTCACTCTAATAATAAATGATAACGACAATGTCTAGTGCCATGATGGTTACAAGATTTATTCAGTTTCAGATGACTGAAAGTGCATTTAGATATTTATGCTTAATACCTGTCTCCTGTGCTTGGCATTTATTCCCCCTTGATTTATGTCGAACCGTCAGTAGTTCGAGGAAAGGACAGACGTTCACGGTATACCGGCAAAACAATGCACTATTAGATAATTTGCTCTAGAGAGAACGTGTCAAACGATTGGTAGAATAGTGACACGAGCGCATAGTTTTCAACAAACTACCATCCCCATGATGCTGCGCGCGTCGCGTGTAGACTGACGTCATCCGGGCGCCGCTCCTGTCGACACCTAAGGGGAAATATAACGGGTGATTGCGCGCCGCGTCGGTACCTCCCACGACAGCCCAGAGGGACGCCCGGGGTACTGACGGACAGGTAGGCGCAAGCTCGATCTTTTAAATCATCCGCTGTGAAGAGCTTTTGCCTGCTTTGGTATGATTGCAAAGGGTGGCACAGATGCGCGTGAGAAACACTGAACTCTCATAAGTATTAAATAGTTGTTTATGTGTCGCCTTGATATCTTGTGAATGCGTCCTGGATGCCCATATTACAGAGTTGGAGGCTCCGGTAGACATTAAGTGAGGAGCTAGTTAGATGCGACAAACTGACCTCGATACACAGTTCCTTGAGGGTCGGGTGTGATCATAGACTATGGCAGACAGGAACAAGTGTTTCACGAAACAGATGCACTTAATCCATGCATCTCAGGGCCTGCATATAGTCTCTCTGTAACAACTAGTTCTCTTCTATAATTAGAGTAATGGTGTCAAATACATCAGTATATGTCTGATTATTCATATGACAGTACTTTATATATATCTGACGATGCATTTTCCTGAAATGCTTTTTAGACTTAACAGCTTGTGCTTGAATGGAGTGACACCTTGGGTGTCCTAACTTTCTTTTCATTTACCTTTTCGCTACTTTAGAGCGGTGCCCTGTTTTACCTGCGCTGCAGCCAGGTGAGGTGGGACTTTTCTCTCCTGCCAAATTGGTAAGTGAGCAGTTACTAGCTTTGTGCTGTGGACAGAGGTGTATGATATTTACATGAAAGATATCACACTTCCATTAGAAAATGAGATCACTTTGTGTTAGAAAGATGTGTTTCAATACAGTGTTCTATATCCAATTTTGTTTGAACTTTGTCTTTTTCCCTATATGTGTGTCTCGTTGGGAATTGATCCACATTTTGGTTTGAACTACACAGTCAGGAGAAGGACGGTATCACTATATCTCAGGTGATATTTTATCTTTTCCCACTTATTTCTTTTTAAGCAGTAGCGATAATGGTCCTGAGGAAGCAGCTAGATACCACATGGATCTGATTAGTCTGCAGAAACATGTCGACCTTCCATCTCTAACAGTGGTTATTTGTTTAGACCACTACGCACTTATTTTAGTTTAGGATTGAAGAGAACCCTAATAAACCTTTTTTTCTCCTCTCTACCTAATTTTATAGTTTGTTTCACAACTTCACTTTTCACTTCACTTGTAGCACTGCTTCCAGTCACCACAATATACATCAAGTGTTCCCCTCACACTGGGCACCACATGTAGGATTAGGCTTCAAACATCTGCCAGTCCACTGTGGGTCTCACTATCTACCTTCGAGGGTGAAGGATCCCAGATGATGAAGGGGGGATCCAAGTGGTGACTGATGGGAATCTTTTCACAGAGACGAGAGACCCTATGTGTGATCTGCACAACACAGTATTAGTTCATTTCCATTTGCCTTCTACTCACTATGTAGGGATTTAACTTAGTTTTCGCTTGCGCTGACTCCTTGCTATTTGTTGTTGAAGTGACTGTTCCTAGGGATAGTAGCATTGCTGGGTCGTTAAACTGTCCCTTACACCCTCATTCTTCCTGTTTGTTAATGTTCTTGTGCAGCTGCTGAGCTGCGGGTCTTTTTAATTCTCAGATCCTATTTAAGATGTTGAGTTTATGATTAGGACGTTGTGTGACGTTCAGGGTTTATTTCATTTCTAGCATAGTTTTTTGTCTATAAATTTGCGTTAAAGATGGCCACTGTCGTCGGACTGGGGTTTGACGAAATGGAAATCCAGTCAATTCTGTCAGAGAATCCTAGTGTCCTAGATATGCTACCACCAGCTCAGACTACGAGTGAAGAAGGTTGGGCTAAAATTCTGATATTGAAGAAAAGTCAATCAAGGATCTGTGTCCATGGAATTTCCATGGCAGAATACCTTTGTGGTAATGGTGCCCCTAGTGGGTTAATTGTCACTAATGCCCCTCGCCTGTTTTTAGATGACAAGGACTTCCTACGCGATTGGTCCTTGATCGCTTGGAAGTGCACGAGAGATTGGCTGGTGATTATCATCAAAACAGCCAAAAAAGCAGCCGATAAGATCTTAATAGAGATCCAGCTACTTGAGGGTCAGATTAAAACAACCCTCACAACAAAGATTTTTTCTAAGAATCAGGATGAGAGTAACAAAGCTAGCAAGGAGTTTTTTGAGATTCCATCCTGTTCACTAAACTCGAGAAATGTAAAAAAGATCTTGCAAAATTTGCTATGAAAAAATATATCCATATACTAGTGATAGTTACATACCCGCGCCTTTCAATAAGAAAGGTCGGAAAGGGGGTTCTACTTACGGCACTTCCAGCTCAGATACAGAGTCAAGTGACTCTGATACATCTAACTCCACTAATACTCCTAACAATAAGAGAGGCAGAGGATATAATAGGAGAAATTGGGGTGGACACAATCAGAGCTACGGCCCACCACTTCCTCCACCTTGGTGGCAACCCATGCCGTGGGGTACCCCTACTTATCCACCTCCAGGAGGACCTTTTGGTCCCCAACACTTCTATCCAGATTACACTCAGCAGCCTTTTTTAGGCTATGGCCAAGGGAGAACGAGAGGCTGTCGCAGATCCCAACAGCAGGGACAGGTTCAATGGAATCTACCGCCCCAGACGATGGACCTGAGGAACGGGAAGAAGATCCCCCAAGAAACACCAGGGGCATCAGCGGGATCTCCCTTGTAATTAATCTCAGTACCCATATTCTGACGGAGACTGAAGAACAAGTACTGAATAGAGGTCTTGGGTTTGTCACTACGAACACCGCTGACCCCTTCCTCACTAACATCGAAATGAATAAGTTCTTCAGGAAAATCAGGTTGCACTTCCTATTTGCTAACAAAGAGGGACAAGATGTAAGTGATGAAACCCCTGATGACAACACTGGTTTAAGGAAACCTTCTAGATTCAACCCCACCACAATAGGTCTACCTGCGAAGGTTATGGCTTTCGAAGAAGCAGTTGATCACGATTTACGGATACTTCTTCAACAACATCATAAACCCTTTATCAATCTGAGCAAAAAAGAACAAGAAGCTCTGAATGGGTTGGCAACCAATTCATCTGTCACAGTTAAGCCCGCGGAGAAAGGGGGTGCTGTAGTCATTCTGGACACCAGCACCTACCGGGAAGAATGCTTGCGACAACTAAGTGACAAGAAATTTTATCGGAAATTAACAACAGATCCCACTTCTAGACTGACTACTATTATTGGCAAAATTGTTGAAGAAGCTTTGGCTGAAGGATGGCTCACAGACAAAGAGGGACAATATCTATGTGCAAGTAATCCAGTGATGCCATACTTCTATGTACTGCCTAAGGTACATAAACCCCAGAGACCACCGCCGGGGCACCCCATAATATCGGGCATAGGCTCGTTGCTCGAGCCTTTATCCACTTTTGTGGATTGCTTTCTTCAACCGCTGGTACTAGAGATGCCTACTTATCTAAAAGATACTAAAGCAGTGCTCAGAATTTTACCAGATGTGAACTACGATACTGAACAAGATCTTCTAGTCTCCTTTGATGTGGAGAGCCTATATACTTCCATACCTCAAACCGAAACCTTGGAAGGGATAGAGAGTCTTCTTGAAGCTAGAGATCTCAATTCCATTACACCTGAGAGGTTGATTATGAATCTAGCAACCCTGGCCATGACTGAGAACTTTTTTATGTTCGAAGACTCTGTGTACCTACAGATTAGCGGGACCAGCATGGGCAGCGTTTTTGCCCCCAGTCTCGCTAATCTGTATGTGCACAACTTGGAACAACACCACGTGCTCAATGTAATCAACCCGTTCCTAGGATGTGTGCGTCTATGGAAACGATACATTGACGACATCCTGGTGGTGTGGCATGGCTCAGTTAGTGATTTGAACAAGTTCCATGGGTGGCTAAACGAGAGGAACCCTTTTTTTAAATTCACCATGGAATTTAGCAGACATCAGCTAGCCTTCCTAGACTTGTTGATCACTGCTACCCCCACTGGTTTGCGCACAGAAATATATCGTAAACCAGTGGCAAGGAACTCATTATTGAGTTATGACAGTTTTCATCCTAAGGCACTCCTTGACAACTTGCCCTATGGACAATTCCTTCGAATCCAACGTAACTGTTCAACCAAATCTGCGTTTGAGGAACACGCTCTGACTCTAGAGAAACACCTAATTGAGAAGAAGTATCCTAAAAGACTCATCAGGGCTGCAAAGAAACGTGCTTCTAACAACAATAGGGAAGGTTTATTAGAACTATTGCCTCCCAAGCCGGCACAAAAGAGGATAACATGTGTTAACACCTTTAGTACTGAGTCGAATCGAATTCAAAAAATTGTGAGGAAGCACTGGGTGATCCAGAACACCGGGAATGACACTGTCAATCTACCACCCCCGTTGTTCGCCTTCAAACGCGGACGTAATGTGAAGGACCAGTTGGTCCACACCAGACCAAAATACACGATTCCCCGCACTATAGGGACTCTATGGGATATGCCAGCAGTCACAGGCCACCATCCCTGTGGCAATTGCGTAGCTTGTCCTTTAACAACTAAGTCCACACAGATTGATATTGGCACTGGTCGCCCCTGGGAACAACAACGCTTTACTAACTGTAACAGCCATAATGTAATCTATTTGATGACATGCCCCTGCAACAAACAGTATGTAGGGATGACTACGCGCAAAGTCAAAACAAGAACTTCAGAGCACAAGAGCTCTATCAGATGTTGTAAACAGGCAACAAGACTGACTGCACATTTCATAGAGGAGGGCCATTTACCAACAGACCTCAAATGGACAGTCATTGAACAACCTATGACTCCACCCCACATTACTGACATCAGTAGTTTCTTATTTAAAAAAGAACAAAGATGGGTGTATAAACTTAGATCTGACAAAGTGGGCCTCAATGAGGACATCCCATGGATGTTACTCTAATAATAAATGATAACGACAATGTCTAGTGCCATGATGGTTACAAGATTTATTCAGTTTCAGATGACTGAAAGTGCATTTAGATATTTATGCTTAATACCAGTCTCCTGTACTTTGCATTTATTCCCCCTTGATTTATGTCGAACCGTCAGTAGTTCGAGGAAAGGACAGACGTTCACGGTATACCGGCAAAACAATGCACTATTAGGCGATTTGCTCTAGAGAGAACGTGTCAAACGATTGGTAGAATAGTGACACGAGCGCGTAGTTTTCAACAAACTACCATCCCCATGATGCTGCGCGCGTCGCATGTAGACTGATGTCATCCGGGCGCCGCTCCTGTCGACGCCTAAGGGGAAATATAACGGGTGATTGTGCGCCGCGTCGGTACCTCCCACGACAGCCCAGAGGGACGCCCGGGGTACCGACGGACAGGTAGGCGCAAGCTCGATCTTTTAAATCATCCGCTGTGAAGACCTTTCGCCTGCTTTGGTATGATTGCAAAGGGTGGCACAGATGCGCGTGAGAAACACTGAACTCTCATAAGTATTAAATAGTTGTTTATGTGTCGCCTTGATATCTTGAGAATGCGTCCTGGACGCCCATATTACAGAGTTGGAGGCTCCGGTAGACATTAAATTAAGTGAGGAGCTAGTTAGATGCGACAAACTGACCTTGATACACAGTTCCTTGAGGGTTGGGTATGATCATAGACTCTGGCAGACAGGAACAAGTGTTTCAGGAAACAGATGCACTTAATCCATGCATCTTAGGGCCTGCATATAGTCTCTCTGTGACGACTAGTTCTCTTCTGTAATTAGAGTAATGGTGTCAAATACATCAGTATATGTCTGATTATTCATATGACAGTACTTTATATATATCTGACGATACATTTTCCTGAAATGCTTTTTAGACTTAACAGCTTGTGCTTGAATGGAGTGACACCTTGGGTGTCCTAACTTTCTTTTCATTTACCTTTTCGCTACTTCAGAGCGGTGCCCTGTTTTACCTGCGCTGCAGCCAGGTGAGGTGGGACTTTTCTCTCCTGCCAAATTGGTAAGTGAGCAGTTACTAGCTTTGTGCTGTGGACAGAGGTGTATGATATTTACATGAAGGATATCACACTTCCATTAGAAAATGAGATCACTTTGTGTTAGAAAGATGTGTTTCAATACAGTGTTCTATATCCAATTTTGTTTGAACTTTGTCTTTTCCCTATATGTGTGTCTCGTCGGGAATGGATCCACATTTTGGTTTGAACTACACAGTCAGGAGAAGGACGGTATCACTATATCTCAGGTGATATTTTATCTTTTTCCACTTATTTCTTTTTAAGCAGTAGCGATAATGGTCCTGAGGAAGCAGCTAGATACCACGTGGATCTGATTAGTCTGCAGAAACATGTCGACCTTCCATCTCTAACAGTGGATATTTGTTTAGACCACTACGCACTTATTTTAGTTTAGGATTGAAGAGAACCCTAATAAACCTTTTTTTTCTCCTCTCTACCTAATTTTATAGTTTGTTTCACAACTTCACTTTGCACTTCACTTGTAGCACTGCTTCCAGTCACCACAATATACATCAAGTGTTCCCCTCACACTGGGCACCACATGTAGGATTAGGCTTCAAACATCTACCAGTCCACTGTGGGTCTCACGATCTACCTTCGAGGGTGAAGGATCCCAGATGATGAAGGGCGGATCTGAGTGGTGACTGATGGGAATCTTTTCACAGAGACGAGAGACCCTATGTGTGATCTGCACAACACAGTATTAGTTCATTTCCATTTCCCTTCTACTCACTATGTAGGGATTTAACTTAGTTTTCGCTTGCGCTGACTCTTTGCTATTTGTTGTTGAAGTATTAATATTTTCTACATTTTTTTTCTTGCGGTCTTGTTCACACCATGGCCACTCTTGAATGTTTTGCTAAATTGTTTACTTTTTAATTCGGATTCTTGCTCCCAATTATCAAGTTTGGCAAAATTTCTGAACTTGGTTCTCTCTCATTTGAACTTGAACTCTGCGTTCTATGAATCTTGCCCCCTTTATTGTGCGTTCTCCGATCAAGGGAGGGTGTAGTTTGGCCTAAGGCCTGATTTGCACACATGTTATGTTAGCATGGCTTATTAGAAGTTTAAATGCCATTTTACCTTTTGCCGCTTTTGCACACAACACTGCATATAGCTGTTTTTGTAAGTTAGGCTTCGTGAAGGTCTACACATGAAAAAAGGTTTTTTTTCAACATCTCTGAACTTACATCGTGCCCCTAGTCTGCACAGTGAGTGCTGAACCCATCAAGGCTTTTTAGACAAAACAATTTGGCAGCTGTGAGCCAACTGAGATTCTGGCGCCCTTATTATTACACAGTTGCCATGATTTCACACACTTGAAAGATTTTCCGTTTCCATGGATGTAGAGAGCTCTAGCTGATCCTGATGTGATTTACTCTTACTGAGCGGAAAGGTAATGGGGTCCCCCAAACAAGCCTAAGAGACCTTCTATAGTTTGTAATACATAGGGAGGGTGTTAAATCTAGGTGCTATGAGACCTGTTTTCACCATCATTGTAATATGATTTCTCCTTTTGTAATTTATGGAATTGTAACAATGCTGACCATATTATTTCTAATCATATGTCTGCTTATGTTGGCTAAGATACTGTATTTGAGATCACGTCTTTAAAATAAATATTTTAACCTTACCCATTTCTCTACTTTACTCCTGTTGTGGACTGGTGTGAGAGTTTAATGAAAGAGTGTTCTCACTTCCCCCCTTTCCTGAGTTTGTCCTAAGTCACATGTTATAGGTTGTCTAATCATTGGTTACTTTGCTATAGGACGAAGAGCTAATGTGACGCTGATGCTAGCTGGTTGGGGTTTTTCTTGGTACTGAGGTGAGTTTCTGGTACACCACAATTCACTAATGTCCTAGTTCTCTGTGGATAGTTCTGTGTATGAGCAGTATCCTTGCAACAAGCCCCTTGCATCTTTGTGTCAGGTCTGCCATTGCAGCCTGTGTGTAGTTTTGAACTGTCAATTTGACCTTGAAATATAAACACATAACCAGGCCTAAAAATCCCTTTTAATACACTTAAGTCGCCCCTAGGGTAGGCCCTGGACAAACCATAGGGTAGGGTGAAGTGTATTTAGAAAGTAGGACAAGTATGTTTACATTTTACATGTCCTGGTAGTGAAAAACCCACAAACTTGTTTTTCACTGCTACGAGGCCTGTCTCTCCAATAAGATTACATTGGTTTAACTTATTACAATTAATAAGTGATATTGTTTGTTGGGGAGTAGGTATAATTGTGACATTTTGTATCTACTGAATTGTAATTTAAAATCATCTTTGTGGTAATGTCAAATTTTAAGTCACAATTCTACAAATGCCACTTTTAGAAAGTTCCCATTTTCTTGTCCTAACCATTTGGTACATGCAGCATGTTTACTGGGTCACATAACAAGATGTATTTGTCAGTTGGCCTTTGAGTACTCCTCTTAAACAGTTTCACAATAGAGGAACTGGTGTGTTGGTAGGATGGACCATCCTGACAGAGTATGGGGGCGGAGCTGTGCACAGCCTCACTTGTACTTTAAAGACACTGCCTCATCTCATACACAAGTAACTTCATACTAGTCTATTTTGACTGCAGACAGCCTGGGAACAGGGCAGGAAGGCAAAACATTCCAGACACTTCTTTGACGGAAAGCTCCACAAGTGTCTTTCACTTCAAAGCAGGCACCAGGTAAAAAACTGGGACTCTCAGACCCTTTCTCAGTTCACTTCTGGACCAGCGGAAGGATTCTCAGAGGAATGCCCTGCTGCCTGTGGCCCGCTGTGCAATTCAGAGGACTGCCCTGGTGCAACAAGAAGACTACCCTGCTTCTCGAACTTACTCCAAGGGCCAGTTAGTGGGCCTTCTGATCTGATCATAGCCCTAGGGAAAGAAAGGGCTCCAACCAACTTGAACCCGCACCTGTACCCAGCCGGAGTGAGTCCTGACCCTTCAAGTGGTGACACTCCAGTCCTGGACCCTTGGAAGTGGTGTTAAAGATGCGGTAGTAGCCCAAATTCAAAACATGGTGAAAAACTACTCTGAGAACTGAGAGAAGCCCAAAACCAACCTGCTTGTCTATCCACCCAAGGCCAGTTGGCTTGGCTTCATGGCATTTCCCACTACATTCTTCTCTGCAGCACTAGCTCTTGTTCAGAGGTCCTTCTCCAAAGCGGTATCCGGCCACCCTGGAAATCTCGTCAGCTACAATCTCCAGCTTCGTCCCACTGGAGATTTTCAGCTTCCATTAAAGAGACTAAGGGGTAAATGTACTAATATTTCACATAATGCAACACAGCAAGGCAACTTGTGTTTTGAGTAAGGGAGACATCAGAAATGTGCCATATTTGCAAATATATGGCGCATATCTGCTGCCACTATGTGCTTCCTAATGCCAAATCAGGCACCCTTGCATTATAAGCAGGGTTGTTTTTGTGCAAGAAGGGACACCTTTGTTATGATCTACCCATTCTGAGGTTCACACTGAGCCAGGTTCATGCCGAGCCTCCTCTCAGGACACATTGGATTGATTGTGCTGTTCAGCAACCTTCCCGCATTCACGCCTGGGGCTGTCACTTCAAATGCAGATGTTCTTGAGGATTTGGCTGTGACTTTAACAGCCATACCTGTATTGCCATAGGTTTGGCTCTGATAATTAACAGCCTTACCTGTAGTGCGATAGCCTTGGCTGTGATGCTTAACAGCCTTACCCATCTACTGCAATATATGGTGTTATTTTGGTAACAGTGCTCTGCAGGATACTCCATAATGTTAGGAATGACCATTTTGCTAACACATTGGCTTTGTGGGTCCATTGTGTGCATTTGGGTGGAACTGTAAAAAGTACGATATTTTTAACATTAAGAGATACTAAAATTCAAACCTCAAATGCGTTAACAGGAAGACATTTTGAGAATCAAAAATGGAGTTTAATCATTAATTTCAAAGAGCAAGTGAAAAAAAGTTGTTGTTAGTTTTTATATTTAAGAGGCAGATTCTGCAGGTATGGAACTTCAACCAATTGATTAACACAGGACTACACTTTCCAGATGTGATAAACTGACCCATTTGAGATATGATCTTGTTGATCATTAAGGTATCAATCTAAAAAATAGCCAAAGGAAACTAACAAACTCTTGCTCCTAACCTCCAGTGGTAGGATGGAGATAGTGATCTCTCCAATGGTGCAAAGATGGCCTTCACCTCCATTTCTGGTCCACAATGTACTTGCCACATTAAGAAATAAAAAAGAAACATCATATAAGAAGAGCAGTATTAGAAAAATTCTCTGGCAGTAGAATCTGGCCACGTTACATCAAATCACCTTCAAGCAGGAGGCTGATGCATTCCTTAATCTGCCACAATGTAAATTCTCTAATACTCATCTGCTTCCAAGTCTCTTGACGTGGACAGAAACATAGGTGCCTTTCTCCCTAAAACACCACTGATTACCAAGATACTGGTCTAGGAGGCATAACAATGCCTTGCCAGGCTATTTAGTCAATGAGGTGTTACCCATTACTGAAGTTCCTAGGGCCATGAGGTTGTAGCTCTAGCAGTGCGCATATCATTCGGGAACTCTCTCCTTTCATTACACTTGTGGCATTTTTATTCATCAGAAGACTTTATTGTATCCTCTAATAACTTATCAGATTTTTTAATTCAGTGTGTCGTAAACACAATCTTAAATAATTTGAAATTGCTATCTTGGGCAACTATGATGTGAGACACACAGAATGAGAAGAACCCAGTAGTGTCCGGCCTGTCACAACTAAACGGCCCTTCATCAAATGTCAGTTTAACAATCCAAGCAGAAGGCTCTATACAATTTTAGACCAGCAAGGAAAGCGTCACAGCTTTCAATGACCAAACTAAGGAGTGAAAACATGAAGCGGCCAGCCAAACAGTTTTGATAAAACACTTCACTGTTTATAGATTTTTTTGTATTATTGGAGATAATTAGTCCCAGACATGGAAAGGACTCCCAAGTTGTAACTTCAGAATTGTGAAATTCACTTCTCCTGAACATGAGAGTTGAATTCAATGTCTTAACATGACAACAGCAATTCAAAACATGGCTATTTCCAGCCAAAAAAAAGGTTATGTAAAATTATTCTACTCTAAGTTTTGTTTGCCATAACGTTTGGTGAATGTTTTCTCAACAAATACCCTTAAATTCCATAAACAAATGCAATTATACCCAACTTCATTACAATCAGTCCAGCGCCCCCACCTTGAATGGTTATTGCTTTGTTTTGTTGCTAACCTAATCAGTGAGTAAAAGCCAGATTTACTAAATTAGGTGTTATTCTTGTCCATCATACTGACTTTGGTTGGTGAAGCCCAGTAGGATTGGCGTGAAGCACCGAGTAGCGGCAAAACCTATTGGGTGCAACCTGGAAGTCTAAAGAAAGACCCTAGGGCCTGATGCAGGTTCAACCGACAGCATGGTTCGCTGGACTTGGGATGCCCGGGGGCGGAGCAGTTGTCAGTGAAGGCCTGGGTACTTAACCGGAGTTTCAGGTAGCGGGTGGGCCGAGGACGTGGGTGAGAGTATATGGTGTGCCCCCTCCCCCTGGAAGGAATAAGGCAGAAGTGGGGCCAGACAGAGAGGAGAGCTGGAGGTCTGCTAAGTCCACTGGGAAAATGGTAAATGATCCTGGGAGCACTGAGTGTTCCCCCCTGTGGCGACCAGTAGTCTGAGTGATTAGGCTGCAGAAAGAGGCTTGTCTGGGGCATCCGTGTCGAGCATTGTCTAGAGAGGTGCCACGTCCTTGGGACCAACACTCAGTACAATGCACCTAAAACATACTTGCCGAGCCCCTGAACAGTGGTGTGACGACGAGCCTTAGGGACAGAAAGAGCAATGTGAAAGGCCCCTTGGCCCTTGAGTAGGGCGATCTGAGGAGGAGTCAGGCTCATGGAGGTATCCTGAGTCTGCAGGTAGCCGGAAAGCTGAGGCAATTCCTACCCCCTGTTTTCCCCCTCCTCCCTTTCCTCCTAGGGGGGCGATGTGATGAAAAGTCAGCTCTCATAGCGTGGCTGAGGTCTATGGACCTACAGGTGAGAGACTGGGGGAATCACCCACCAGGCCTGCCCACACAGAAATGGAGTTTCACAGCCAAGCTTGCGCTCTTTCTGCCCAGTGGGGCAGTGTGATTGGCCGCTTCCCTCCCTGCTGGGGTCCACCCAAGTACAGAGGCCTGACAGAAACCAACCACCCAGGCAATATGGCTAACAATGAAGACAGTTACACCAACAAAAAAGTAGCAGTGGGTCAATCAAAAAGGGAACTACAAACTCAGTATCTGTGTGAAAGAAGATGGAATAAACTCAACTTATCAACTGGACCAATGAAATCACACCTAGGGTATTTATTCTTTGTGAAAAAATTCCCATCAGTCATCGACCGAGAACGCCCTTCATCATCTGGGATCCTTCACTCCATGAAGGTAGAACTGTATACCCACAGCGGATTGGCAGATGGCTAGGCCTAATCTAACCTGTGAGTCCCCGTGATTTATATGGTATGTAAGGGTGTTGGGTTTCAACTGAATAGCAGTGCAAAAATCAAAAAGTGAACAGATGTGTATCAACAGGTAAAATTGGATAGTGAAGGGGTGAGAAACTTTAATGTGCACCTCTTCACTCCCAAGACATAAAAAGAGTGCGAAAAGTAGTATAAACAAAATAACTACTAATGAGTGTGTTAGGACAACATGTTTCTGCAGACTAAGCGGAGCCAAAAGGTATCCTGCCGCTTCATCAGGACCATTAACGCTACTGCTATATACTTAAATATAAATATAAAAAGGTATTTGATCACCTGATTGTGATTTGAATCACCCTTCTCCTGACTCTGTGGCAGGAGAGAACTGCTCCACCGCACCTGGCTACAGCGCAGGTAATAGGAGCACCGCTCTTCCCGTCGGTACTCCAGACGTCCCTCTGGGCTGGCTTGGGGAGGTTAGGGGTAGTAGCATTGTTTGGTCGTTAAACATCCCCTAGGACCCCCCTCGCTCTCTTTGTGTTTATAACAATGAAGACGCCAAGCCACCAAAACACAGCAAAATGGACAGATACACGAAGGTGATGGACTCCCCAGCAGAACCTGATGAGTGGTTGGCAAGTATGTTGGATAGTGCAGCGCTCCTCCAATCAATTAACACTTCATGGGTTACCCTGGGAGGGAGAATAGGTGAGGTCTGGTTGGATGTCTCCCTGCTCTGTCACAAACTCTGCAACCTATCAGAGTGGATGACATATGCAGAAAGTAGAATATCAGAAATAAAAGACGCATCCAAAGTGTCACCTGAGAAGTCATACATTTTCAAACTACCCTCAAGGTCATTGCCTGGAGGGTGGATGATGCCAAAAACCAAGCGATATGGAACAACCTGCACTTTGTAGGCTTCCCAGAGGGAGTGGAGGGCCCTAATATGGGTGTTTTCCTGAACCAATGGATGAGAGACTTCCTCCCACTAGCGCAATTCTCCTCGTGCTTTGTTATCGAACGAACCCACAGAGCCCTAAGTATAAAACCCCGACTGGAGCACTGCCAAAACCCATTATTGCCTGCTTCCTAAACTACCAAGATTGTGCCATGATACTGAGAGAATTTGGGGAGGTCTACCGTTCCCAGTTCAAAGTCATGTACCATACAGCAATGTCTCAGCTGGAAATCATTGACAAGAACAATACAACAGTGAGATAAATCACATTAAACCAAAAGGCATCAAACCACAGTCACCAGGTAAGGCACCAAAGGAACTGGAGGAAAATTCCAAGTCAAATAGATGCAGTAAAGCATGATGTTCATGAACAGAGAAAATAAGACAATAGCTAGGTTTTCACCTGGCTGCGAAAGCTCGAATACGAGTTTAGAATCCTGATATTTTCCAGAAGTGTGTTCCACAGCCTGGCGGCTGCCACCATTAAACCTCACCCTCGCCATCTAGACCAATCATCTTTCCCCATCCCGCTGATCTCAAAGGTTTGCTGGGCGCTTACCAGTTGAAGGTGGCCCTCAGAAAACATGAGCCCTGCACATGCAATGCCTTAAACACCAGTCACTGGGCTTTAAAAGTCACCCACGTCCTCACTGGCAGTTAATGGAGAGTCCTTAAGCCCTGCCTTTCTGAGATCTGTTTAGGCAGACCCAGGACCAACAGAGCCACATCATTTTGGATGAGCTGAAGTTTGTTCAAGCAATATTGGTTGGCATTTAGATACAGGGTGCTAAAGTGGTCAAGTTGAGATGTGATGAGCGCAATGACCACTGAGGCCTTTAGTTCCCCAGGGAGAAAGAGAAGAATTTTCTTCAAGCTCTTAATAATCCAAAAACAAGAGCTCACTGTTCTATTCACCTGGGAGTCAAATGTCAATATATTGCCAAAGATCACATCCAGATTTTTTGCAGCGGCCCCTGGGATGGGGAGCCTAACCCAGGTTGTCAACCACCAACTATCGGTCCAGATCACGTTTTCTGCCCCAAAAAAACACAATCTCTGTCTTCTCCCCATTCATTTTCAGCCAGTTCTTCCTCATCCAAATGCTCCCTTTAGCCACACAAGGTCTGAATCTGTCTACTACCTGTTCCCGATCTTTGGAAATGGAGATGATTGGGGTGTCATCCGCATAGTACAAGACCTGGAAACTGAAGGAGCATACCAGTTTAGCTATAGGGCCAACATACAGGTTACACAAGGTAGATCTGAGGGAATAACCCTGTGGAACTCCACAGGGAATCTGAAAAATGTTAGCCCTAAAATCCCCACGGATGACTATCAAGGACCTAGGCGTAAGAAAGGATTCCAGCAGGTATAAGGCAATATCCCTCAGCCCTGCCTGCCACAGCCTGTGAATAGGTCGAGCATAACCAAAATGACCTTCCCATGTTGATCCACTTAATTCTTGAAATACTCCTCCAGCAGAGCAGATTTAGAATTGTGGTTCCTCCACATCCCATTTTGAGAAGGCTCCAGGAGTTTGTGGTCAATAAAGACATCGCTAACTCCTGGTTAATATACAGGCAGAAAAGAAATCGGACTGCGATTTTTTAAATCTCCTGGATCTCCATTCATTTTTTTCTTAAGGGGGAGGGCGATCGCCTACTTCCAACACTAGGGGGAATATTCTCAAGAACGTGTGATGAACATTGCAAATTTAGCTGTGACAAAATAACATTCTTAACGTACAATTCCCAAACCTTCGGCACCAAGCGATAGCAGCAGGATAACTCACCAAATGACAGTGTAAAAATCAATTAGACGCACAAAAAATGCGAAACATGAACGCCAAAAAAGGTGTGATGCCCCAAAGAGCGATAAAAAAATCAGTGCCAGCCAGCGACAGACCTGCAATTCCCACACGTCATGCGGGAAAATGCACTATAAAAGCAACAAAAAAACACACCAAAGCAAAGTGCATAGCACCATGGATGCACCCGACTGAGTGCAGAGAACAACCCGAACTCCACAAGCCCCATGGAGGACCAGTCAGGAACCCCGTGTTCAGGAAAGGGCAAGGAGAAGAGAAAGAGGAAGACGGGGTTCAGTCGGGAGGAAGACAGGATCATCGTCACGGAGGTGACTGAACACTACCAACAACTCATCGTCAACTCCACTGCATCATTGGAAACACAAACGGAAATATGGCAGTCCATCGTCAACCACCTCAATGCAGTCGGAGTGTCGAGGAAGACAATGGAGGAGGTCAAGAGGCGCTGGCATGATGTGTAAAGCCAGACCAAACAGAAACCCACCGCCAACAGAAAGTCAGCAAAGGCGACTGGAGGAGGGAGTCCTGCGCCACAGGAGGAGCTGGATGAGCTGGAGGAAATGGTGGCCACAGTCACAAGTGTGGAGACAGTGCAAGGAGTAGGGGTCTGGACACAGCTCGATATGACCTGACCCAACAGCAACAGGGTGAGTAACCACCAGGGACTGGGAAGACGGGGGGAGATGGGCACAATGGCACACATGCACAAACATGTGTAGCACACTGCACATGCACAATGATAGTGGAACATGTCCCTGATACCCGTGGCACACTGCAGCACACATTGAAACACAAGTAGGACCCCTTCCACAATGTGCAAAAATGGGCCACCTCCACATCACCAATGCCACAACACACCCATGCACATGTTCCGAATCCAGAAAAGCAGCTGCTCAGTGAGCCACACTTACTATGCAAGTGACACAGCATGACCCATAGCATGGCTACAATCACAATAATTGACAAAGTGCACGGTTCGACATTGAGGTGGCCCAGTGTAGATCACATCCGTGAAGGAGCAGGTCACACTCTGACACATCCATGTGCCCCTACAACCCCTGAAGTCCATAACACATCAGCAGACAAACAATTCACAAGACCAAAATACCTGTCCAAGACCACAAATGACTAAGGTCACAAACATCCCAGCCCCCGAAAAGCACACAAGTCAAAGGCACACTGTCTCAAAGGGATGAGGCTCTGCGGAATCTGAGCTGCAGTGGCGACTCTCCCACATTGCAGCACACACACATAGCAATCACAGCACATCAACATTGACGGCAATGTGGTACAATTTGCAACACCTACACCACAGGACAGAGGACACAACAGGTTCTGCTTGTGTGTGGCAACTGGCCACTCACATTTGGCATTGCATGACACTGTGAGATGATAATGTACGAGTACGACCATACATCTGGTATGTATCTGAGATTTGCACTGTCTGCCATCAAATAGCCAGCTCCACCAAAACAGTCACAATGTACGTTGTCATGCAGTCTGTATGTAAACATCTACAAAGCGTCAACATACATGTGACACTCATCTCCCTTTTACATTGCAGTGGGACAATCAACACCTACTGCAGAGCAGACCACAAATCTCATCAGTGATGATGAAGAGGACAACCTGCACATATGCTCAGACACCCTCCAACGGCTAATGGACAGCCTTCGCACCCCACCCACAGGAGAAGGACAGTTCAGCTGCCTCAAGGTAACTCCACCCCCTGCACAGACCACACAGTAAGAAATGCACTCCACCACAGCCGTCCAACAGGCCCCCGACCAATATATGGAATTCCAATGCTGTGTGTTGGGTTGCCAGGAGGAGATGGGTTTCGAGGTCGTGGTAGCCAAACTCGATGCCATACGTGGGTGTCTGAGTCCCACCAGGGACCACTTATAGTCCCTAACAGTCACTCACTGTCCGCATCATGCTCCCCGACAATCCTTGGCTGACATCGCTGGAGCCATTATTCGGATACAAGAACTGTCTAGTCAGACAGGCACCAGCGATGACAGCACATAGTTGGCACAGATGCGCAGGATAATGGAGACCATGTAGCCGATGCTGGGCGGAAGTATGGCTGCCATGGCTGGACACCAGTGAGATGTAGCAGGGATCTTCCATGCCTTGCAGTTCCTCATCTTGCCTTTGCTGCCACTGAGCCGATCCCAGATACCTGCAGCGGAAACTTTGACACACACATCTCTGACCCCTGATGTGTCAGTAGCACACAGTGATGCAGCCCACTCACCTTCGCACCCTGATGTGTCCGTGGCACACAGTGATGCAGCCCAATCACCTTTGCACCCTGATGTGTCAGTGACACACAGTGATGCAGCCATAACACCACCACACACACCTTACACAAAGGACACAGAAGAAGTATCAGAGGAGTAAGATTTGGATGATAATGATTATGTGATAAAGGAGGTAGTAGCATCCATCCCCTCCATATGGCCTGTCCCTGCTTGAATCAGCCCTCTGCATCATGCCCTGGGACAACACCTCCCACTGTCACCCGTAACACTCTGCGACATTCACCAGGACCCCAACATGGACTGCCATATCTTCACTGGTTACCAATTCCACAGCACTCTGGCTGCAGACTGCACTCTCTCTCTTCCAATTCTCTTTTCATTCCCTAGAGGACTCTGGTTGGCCCACCACTGGGCAACCATGTAATGTGGGCATGGCCAGGTACAGCTCCAGTCCTGGCATTCGCCAGAATGTGAATAAAACATTCAAAATCACACTAATGTGTCATGTCTATGTTCACTTCAGTACAAAGGTATGAATGGTTGTCGGAAAATTGATTGCACAAGAAGGTACACCCTTGTAAATGACATCAATGCGCATGTTTGACCTGGCTAATTTGATGACTGTGGAGGTGTGAACTAGCTGTGGCCTCATTGCACTTGGACAACAAACTTGCAACACCCCAGTGTAGGCACACGTCCATGTATTACATAGGGCTGTGTGTCGAAATGTAAAAATCGGGAGCGGGCCGAAAGTGGTGTCCTCAATCACATATGACAACAGAACCACACTTTGCATACCTACTCACACACATCTGTGTGGACACAGTCTGTTTTGATGCATAAAATTGCTCTACAAGGCCAGAAGTGGGACACCATCCTCACATTGCTGAAGACACGTAAGTGCACAGGTCTGCTAGCAACTATCCCAAACACAATGTCTGGTTTACAGAAGTGGAGCAAATCAAAAGGGACCCACCCCCATTGTACATGCATCAGTCAGTCCCTACCTGTGTACGGACAATGCTCATTGAGGCACACGATTTGTCATTCTAATCAACACTCATCACAGTTGGACAGTAGTGAAGTTGCGTAGACTTTATGAGCATGTGCGTGTCAGTACAGGCAAGGCAAGGGCCACAACATGCAGGGGAATGCTTAAGACACTTACACACAGTATGGGCACATGTCGAGATGCAAGAAATGGTAAGGCAAAAGTAAACACAAATCATTGCAGATGGCAATAGGCTCAGCCGTCTTGCCTTGCTGGATGAGTCAGGTGATGTTTGGCGTCTGCTCTTCGCCCCGTGTCAGGGGACACAACTCACAGCCCATGGGATCGGCATTGTGCTGTCACACCAGACTGCGCGACTGTCTGCTCTGCTGACAGTGAGCAGGTGAAATGGTCCTACTAGGTCACATTTTGTACTACATTGCCATTGGTGTACTCTCCCCCCAGCAGAATGTCCGAATTGGGAACGTTGCCAAACAAAGCTGTGCTGCTCCGCCCATGGGAATGCATCACCTTGCACAGGTGTATGTAGTTGTACACACGCGTAATTCCATGCACATGCATTCTGAGTTCAGGCGAAGGCAGGCATGTCCACTTTTGTGGTGGGATATGTGAGCATTCCCCAAGATGCAACACGTTATGGGGACCTGTGCTGTGGGTGACAATCAGATGTGGCTGCAGGAACATACTTACTCGTCTATGAAGGTGAGCGCAGCTTCATGTTCAATCTGTTCCAAGAGTATGTTGTTGTCGAGCTCAAAGAACACCAGGGAGAGCCAATCCCTTAACTGGCCCGGGCAGATATGCTCAGTCCACGCTGTTTCACCAATCCGCAACACACCCCAATAGGGGAGCGCCTTGATGTGGTCACTGCACATGAGGAGTTGTGCAATCTCCCATGCACAACTGCCAGCACATACGCCAAAGATCAAGGCATCCCATGCACGGGTATCCCGGTGGCACTCCTATGCGTGGGCCAACAGGGGGCGCTGTCAAGTCATAATCCAATTCTGCTACAGTTGCGTTGAATAGGCAGACCTCCATGGGCCACTCGAATGTGCATGATCGACAGTGGAACCAGACTAGGGCTGGACGCATGTGACATAGGCCAGACGGAAACTCAGAAGGAAACTGATTTGCAACACTGCCATTGTTAGTGATCCCAACAGATGCAGCATTCGTGCACGGTACAGTTCCACATGACAGGGGTTGTGCATGTGCCCAGGATGGCCTGCCATTGTGTTTGTTAGTCTCGTATCACAGGAAATCCTCAGACCAGCTGCAGCTGTGTGGATGATATGCCACAGCTCTGTCCAATGAGTCATATGTGTGTGCAACGTTTGGACGTATGGGTTGTTTTTAACCAATGTGTCAAGGGCATCCCTTGCAGGTGTAGCTAGAGCACGGACAAGTGTGTGTGGGGTGTGGACACGTTGGCTTTTCATTAGTGCAGTTAGTGGTATGGGAGTCGTCAGAGGCTGGTATGGTATCTCACGCAGGGTGTACCAGCTGCATTAAGGTCCAACGTCGGAGGTTCGTTGTCCTTCCGCCTTTTGTATTGAGACAAAGGACAAAGGAGCTTTCATACCTAATTTCAGTCTGACTACTGCTTGTATGTGATATGGCCTTTGTGCTGGCTTTGATGCCAGGCCTTAGATTTGGGGTGCACCAAATGCGAAACACACGCAGCAGTTGGCATGTATTAATGAGCCAAGGGTCCGATTGGCTTTGCGCTCCTTGTTCAATCTCTCTCTTTCTCTCTTTCTCTGTCCTTTGATGAGTGCCTGATGCACCTTCTTAGCTTGGATATTGTCTTGCAGGCTGCGACTCACAGATTGTCTAGGGATTTCCGCCATTACTCTTCAGAATAGTTGTTTTGAGACAGATTTGAATGTGATATTTTGTTTGGACTTTCAATGGTCACTGAATAAATCTGATTTTCTGTCCTCACATGTATGTTGATTGTTGTAAAGGTGCGACATCAGGCGAATGCTTTTGTTCATGATTTTTATGACATTGATGTGAATATCTTGGTCCGGGGGAGGTGGGGGGTGCCCGTGGTAGGGCCCGGGGGGGGTCCTTGGGATGGTGGTGGTGGGTATTGTGGCCCTCTTGGATGTCCCACCTGCATGATCAGTGGCTCCATGGCATCTGTTGTTCTTCAGGTATGGCTCTGGGCTGGGCTCCCTTTTCTGGTGCAGGCTGTCAACCAACTTTACACCAGCTCAGAGCAGGTTGTAATTTCCTGCTGCTAACGCACCTTATCACATATTTTGTGATCTTATCGCCAATCTGGCTGTTTATTGAGAATGTTCCGGAGTGGTGTTGTTGCAGCTTTTTGCAAGGGAACGCCTACTCTGCATCTCATTAGCGACAATTGCCGGGGTCATCTGTGGTGATGTATTTTGCAGCTGCTATTGCAGGGAAAC
Source organism: Lissotriton helveticus (assembly GCF_964261635.1). Lineage (NCBI taxonomy): Eukaryota > Metazoa > Chordata > Amphibia > Caudata > Salamandridae > Lissotriton > Lissotriton helveticus. Next base: position 867,884,555 of record NC_136059.1, read on the forward strand.
TGGTGATATGGGCTGTTAGCACCAGCTTGTGAATGGGGAGAAACATTTATCACGACTTTGGCTGAGAGATAGTGCCGATAACTCAGCAATAGCTCCTTGAGAATATGCCCCTAAGAGTATATTCAGTAAACTCAGAATAGGCTTTCTCAAATATTCAGCAAATAAATCTGGGGCCAATTAAAGTACCCTCGTTGGCAAGGGTCATTCTGCAATCCTGAAGAGGGTTTTAATTTTAATCAAAGGCAAGGGAGAAAACCTGGCTAAGCAGCTATTGGGAGAGAGTCTTGCAGTATTACCTTTCACGGAAGAAGCATCTGGCCTGTCATTGGATTCCTGAAAATATGCAAAAATCTTGATGATTTTGTCCCTAAAAAATCCGGCCACTTTATTGCAACATTCTTGAGAATTCCTAAAGCTTGTTGGGTTGGAGGGAACATGAGATTGCTAACCATCTTGAAAAATTCCTTAAGGGTGTTAATGGCAGATCTTATCTTCTGAAAGAAAAAAGATGATTTAGCTTCATTAATGCTACTTTTATATTTCCACATTAACTCCTTATGTTTGTTCTTTTCTTCCAAGTTAGGAACCATTTTCCATCTCTGAACCTGTCTTTGACATTGATTTTGGAGATCTTTAAGTGCTTCTGAAAACCATGGGGCTGGGGTTACCCTTCTACCATCAGATTTAGTTCATCCTCCATAGCTGATGATGCCCAACCATTAAAAGTCTCTGCTAGAGATCCGATTCTACTTGCAACACTTCCCTGAGATTTGGTATGGGCTTCAGCTAATTCCTTTCCCGAGATTTCGTTCCACTTTCTGACCCTACTAACATTGCATTGTGTTCTCTTCTCCACCATCTCCCTGTGAACTTTGAACTTCACCATGTTGTGATCAGACCAGCTTAACTGAAGAGTCTTACACTGCCACAGCATCCTGTTTGGGAAAGATTCCATCCAATGTGTGACCAGCTGAGTTGGTGCTGGAGTTAACCCGGTGAGAGAAACTAAAGCTGTTCATAAGATCTAAGAAAACCCTGGTATCCTTATCACCTTTGTCTTCCAAATGGAGATTAAAGTCCTATGAGATGGTAACATTATTACTGCAGATAAAGGGACCAGAGGGCGATAGACCAGCAGACCTCCCAGAATCTGTGTGAGGTTGGTTTTAATGTTAAAATACCCCAACTCACATCCCTAAATATCAGGGTTATTTACCAGCTCTTGTGAATATTTCAGCCGGTCCCTGAAAATAATGGGCAGTCCCCCACCTCTTTGTGTAGCATACCCCTGGGGAGTAGCTACCACTAAGTCGGGACCTGAGTCTTCCTTCGCCCAAGTGTCCATCATGAACAGACAATCTAACTGTGCAGTGCCAATCAACTCATTAATTTCTGTGGAGTGTGTTATCAAGGAGGGGGCATTCACCAAGGCATGGTGAAAGGTTTCCTTCTAAACCATACCTCCTTTATTCTCTTTTCCCCTGCTATTGGAAGTTGACTCAGTGGTAATCTCCTGACTCCTCACATACCAATTACAGTGAGAGCATCACCATGGCCCTGCACACCTGAGGTCCACAATATCATATTCTTCCCTTCTAACTTCTTGCTCACAATTCAGTAGAGCCAGACTTAAATAGGTTAAACATTCTTTACCGGGGCCAAAACAGGCAGCTTCCCTGGCCCATGGCGCCATCCAGATGTGGACGGGCACAGATGGGCTTGTATTAGTTGCACGCCCGCTGCGTGTGTCCCCTGTGCATTTCACGCATCAGCGATAGATAGAGATAGAGAGCAAGGAACCCTGTGATCTTAGACACATGAAAGTATACCTTGCAATTCAGAAAAATAATTATTGCAGTGAAAGAGAGTCTTGCTGGGAGTACTGTTTTAGGTTTTAGGACAGAGCAGTGGTGTTCAGGGAGTTTTGGGGCTCAAGATGGAAATGAGAATGTATAAATGAGAATTCACTCACATCATTATTACATGCTACAGTGACACTTGGTAAGCAATTTCTTCAGCTCTCCCAGACCTGACTCAAACCATGACTACATGCTTTGCATTAATTGTAAACACATCATCTAAACAAATTATTCTACCACCATTTTGTGAAATAAAGTCTGACTCACACTGTGATCTTAGTTGAATAAAAACAAAAAAATGTTGCACACTATACTGTAAGACTCAGTTTTTACCACAATCACTTGGCTACTAGCTCAACGATTACAATTAAAGAAGAATAGTTTTTCATATAATTTTTAATTTTTAAATATACATTTATTTTTCTGAATTTTCAAAATCTAATAGCACTTCCAACATTATTTGATCTGGAATTTCTTCGTCCAAAATCTCCTGACATGATTCCTCGAACTCATACATGTCCAACACTTCAAAAAATTCATGGTCCATTGACTCGTCAAAAAAATCACTTATAGTATGTCCTCCAACGATTGCCTCTTCTTCAATGTTGCTGTCAGTAAAAGGATTATTCAAATCTTCAAGGAGACTCGCTGAAATTTCAAACGTTACTTCCAATGTCTCCTCAATTTGCTCCATTTCCTTTTTTTAAAAATGTATTGTAATACCTTACAAAAAAACTTTAATTTCTCGTTTTTAGTAATAGATAATATAAAACTAGCTTTTTCACCAATTTTATTCTTTCAAATTATTATACAGAAACTTTTATCAAGTACTTTATATGATTATATCACTTAAATTTGTTCATAAGAATTTATACTTATAAAATGACCTCAATGACTTTGTGAGTACATGTATTCCCATATTTTCAAACACATCAACCAAGCAAATTATTCTGTCAGAATTGTCCTGAAATGATTACTAAATGCTAGTGAAAAAGTTTCTATGGCACTTATAGTGAAGTGAGGGAAGAAATATGAAGGTGAGGAAAGGAGAGTGAGAAAAAAAGCATATTAAGAGAAAAGAAAAAGGAGTAAGTGAAACAGAAAGATTTTTTTTAAAAAGAGAGGAAGGAAAAAGAAAAATGATGGAGAGAAAGGGAGACAGTGAGAGAGAGAGAAAGAGAGGGAGAGTGAGAAATTTCCACATTAGAAAACATTTTTCTTATTAACTTAAATTATACAACATAGTTGCCCCTATAAATTAACTACTTGCCTTTTTAAAATGCTGCTGAAGATTTAGTACAGTGTGAATCACATACCAGATATTGTAAACCAAAAATCTCTCAAATGTACCTCAGACACTGCAATCACAAAATGGCCGTGATTTCCAGTCATTTTTCACACATAACTCCGTACATAACCAATCAAATTTCTTCCCACACAAATACTAAACCAAACTAACATTTTAATTGGTTGTACATTTCAACACTTTCAAACTCACATAATGCTCAACCTACCCCCACTGATCTCTCTGCCTCTTACCATGGTAACTCTCCATGGAACACCTATCTAAACTGAAAAGGTTGAATGTTCATCACTCAATGTTGCAAACCAATCAGCAAGTGTGTTTGACTACTCAATATACCAGCTTAACCTGTCCAATGTTCTTTTCAATGACTTTTTCTAAAGCAATAGTATTATTCCTTTTTAAAAACAGTACTATGCACCCTAGTTTTCAATGTTCAATTATCAGAAACCACCAATCATTTTATTTTTTCCAGTGCACTGAATCTCATCCACATTTCTTTCTAAAGTCCTATTTTTAAAACACAACTGTTCTTTTTAGAGACAACCAACGTCTAAACACTGAAACTTTTAATTTAACTGTTTTTTTTGTTGTGCTTCAGAAACACAAAATGGCGGCTAAGGGGTGCGAGCACCGTGCGCGCACCTCGCGATTTAAAAAAAAAAAAAAAAAAAAAATGTTTGCCCTTCGGGGTCCTTTAGGGACACCCTCAGAAGGCCTAGGGGGTCAGGGAGTCTCTAACTTGCCCCCTTTTCACATTATCCACTTTTGTTTTTGGCTCTGCTTTGCTTCAGAAACACAAAATGGCGGCTAACGGGTGCGCGCACCCTGCAATTTTTTCGGAAAAAAAATGTTTTTGGGGCCCTTCGGGGTCCTTTAGGGACCCCCTCAGAAGGCCTAGGGGGTCAGGGAGACTCCACCCTGGCCCCTTTTCATGTTTCCACTTTTTTTTATAGGCTCCCTTTTGCCTCGAAAACAAGATGGCGGCCAACACTTCCTGATTTCTACCGATTGGAATGTTGACAGACGTCCAATAGCAAATCAGAATTCCGCTCGCGCACGGTGCGCGCTTATAGATATATACATTTTTTCAAATACAATTCTCTCAAAAACTACTGGAAGAATTTACACCATTTAAACAAAAGACCGTACTGCGTACCAGTCCCTACCATTTTGCCAAGTTTGGTGTAACTCCGTTCAGCCATTCGGGCTGTAGCCGTGTCTAATCGTCCTATGGAAAATAACATGGGGAAAACATGTTTTGGGACCCCCCTTATTTCTCAGCCCCCACTTGACAAATCCCCCCAAAACTTTCAAGGAAGAAGCGGAGCGGAGCGGGCCATCTTCTTTGAGAAATTTGCGAAGATTCAGCAACCGGCGCCAAAGTTATTCCCAATAGAATGTTGCGGATTTCCTATGGAAACTAGGTCCTAACTATAACTACCTACTTGCCAGTAGGTAATATATATATGTATATATATGTATATAATGCGCTAACTTGAGCTGATTAAATACTTGCACGAAATGGTCCGTGTCTGCGTCTCCTTGTTCTGGGGGAAAGCCTGAGTGAAGGAAGCAAGACGTGGTATCCTGGATATATAAATATATATATATATATATATCAGCTCATTTGATTCAAACTTCTTCAATTGGTCATTCAATTCCTCAATCTCTTTTAACAGTCCTTCTCTGTCAATGTGTGCTCGGTATTTTGTCTATGTTTATTGCCACATGTGGTGTTTGAAGCAAAAAAAGTATACATAAAAAAAGATGGCGAGCTGAGAACCGACTATCTGTGATCAAGGGCATCCGCCCGAAACACGTCAGATCTTGTAGCTCACCTTGCAATAAAATATCAGTGCCTGATTCTTTGGGACCCGTGTTGTCTTTTTCCACCTAACAAGGTATCGCATGAAGACGGCGGATTTCTTTTATATATATATATATATATATATATATATATATATATTACCTACTGGCGGTCGCCAGTAGGTATATATAGTTAGGATTTTTTCTCTATGGGTTTTTTGAAAATTCTATGTCTAATAACTTTGGCGTTTGTGGACGGAATTGGCTGAAATTTTCAGGAAAATGGCACATTTTGTTTCTGAGCAGCCCTTGAAAATTTGGGGGGGGTTCGTCCAGTGGGGGCCGAGAAAAAAGGGGGGTCCCAAAACGTGTTTTTAACATTGAGTTTTCCATAGGGCGGTTGGCCTCACTTTTCGCCCGAACGGCTGAATGGATTTGCACGAAACTTGGCAAAATTGTAGGGACTGGTAGCCCGATGTGCCTTTTGTAGGTCTCAATATATGTGCTCCAGTGGATTTTGAGAAATTAACGTTTAAAAAAAGATATATATCTGTAACAGCGGACCGGGCAGCGCTCTGGTTCGCGGACTTTTCGCGCAACGGAGCTTTGTGAAGCGAAGCTGATTGGTTCTCCGGCATCTGTCAACATTCCAAACAGTCCGTAGCGGCCGCCATCTTGTCTCTCGGTAGGATCGAGAGACAAGAGGAGGCCGAAGCGAAGGGGCAAATGACCATAAGGGGGCATAGTACATTGTCGCTCACCCCCTAGGTTTGATGTGGAGGTTTTAAAAGGGCCCCGCGGGGCAAAAAAAAATAAAAATAATAATAATCGAACAGCTGAATGGATTTGCACGAAACTTGGCAAAATTGTAGGGACTGGTAGCCCGATGTGCCTTTGCTAGATCTCAATATATGTGCTCCAGTGGATTTTGAGAAATTAACGTTCAAAAAAAGGTATATATCTGTAACAGCGCACCGCTTCGCGTACTTTTCGCGTTACGGAGCTTTGCGAAGCGAAGCTGATTGGCTCTCCGGTGTCTGTAAACATTCCAAACAGTCCGTAGCGGCCGCCATCTTGTCTCTCGGTAGGATCGAACAGCTGAATGGATTTGCACGAAACTTGGCAAAATTGTAGGGACTGGTAGCCCAATGTGCCTTTGCTAGGTCTCAATATATGTGCTTCAGTGCATTTTGAGAAATTAACGTTCAGAAACAAGATATATATCTGTAACAGCGCTCCGCTTCGCGGAGATAAAATTATCTCTGTATTACCTAGCTGTTGCTAACACCAGTTAGCGACGGCTAGTAGGAGATAGCGACCATCTTGGGCCCCACTTTGCATGTGAGTGATATTTATCACTAATGACATGCAAAGTGGGCATGCCAAGATGTTAGCGACTGGAAACAGTCGCTAACATCGCTATCTCCTATTATCAACTTTTGGAAATATTCGAGATAAGGGCGAATATCTCTAAAAGCTACCACCTGCCCTGAGCAGTTCTTAGCCATGTTATCCAATGGGAGGTGGATAACATGGCTAAGAGCATTAGCTCGGTAATGCATGAATATCGCTGAGTTTTCAGCGATATTAATGCATTGCGGTCGTTTTTTATCGTATTTCCGATAAACCTTGATAATAGCAAGGTTTATCTGCGATAATTTCTGACGGTAAAAAAATCGTTGCTAAGCATCGTTAGGGATAAATATCGCTTAACTTTGGTAATATGCCCCAACGTCTGTTAACGTTCGATTCGAAGGAAATCAGGAAGTGTTGAAAAACATTGTCTGCGCCATCTTGTCTTTTTTCAAATGCCACACTTTTGTCGTGCACGGCAGCCATTTTAGATGCCTTGACCAGACCCACTCTGTGCACGCTGTCGATCCTTAGCATGGCTCCCCACCCTCGCAAACATCTCCCCCAAGCAGTGGTCACCCCCGCTCTCTGTCTTATGCATGGGTAATAAACCTCCCCCATCTGCGCTGCTGTTCCCTGAGAATCACACCCTGTGCCCGCCCGACACCTCCCTTTCGCCCTATTCACTACCGCACCCTCTGACACTCCTTTTCCTCTGTGTCCGATTGTCCAGGCTGGTCCTAGGGTATCAGCTAGCCCTGCAGATGTAGTTTATGGCCACAGCTGTAAAGAATCACCCCTCTTCAAAGGAGTTATAGTAGATCAAGGCCCACACTCGATGAGATTCGTCACAGCAGAAGCGTTGCTATTATCTGAAAACCATCCTGTATTGTGATTGGGGAGGGGACCGAGCCTGAAGCGGAAGATTCCAGGGATGACTGTTTGTACATCAAAGTTTTTACAATTATGTGTCACATTAAAAATATATAGCACTCCGACAAAGTAGTAAGATTATAAAACTTTAATAATTTATAAATATATACAAGAAAACAAAAATAGTAATAACATATAAACATTTTTAGGGAAAAACAACGAAGTAGCGGTCGGCTGTGCGAATAGTCCCAACGCAGCACAACGTCCAGATTTCCGGCGTGGGGCGTCGCGGGGGGTGGGTCATCAGTAGCAAACTGTTGTGCGAATAGTTCCAAGGCAGCAGAACGCGTTGAAATCTAGATGACACGAAAGTGATGTCTAGTAAGTTGCCACCCAGCAAATAACGGCATGGGGCGTCGCGGGGGGTGGGTCATCAGTAGCAAACTGTTGCGCGAATAGTTCCAAGGCAGCAGAACGATGGCACCAAGGTGATGTCCAGTAAGTTGCCGCACTGGTTTTGGTATCCTACAATGCTGCTCCGAATAACGGCGTGGAGCGCCCCGGGGGAGGCGGCGTGAACGGGCCTCTCCAGGTGGAGTGTCATCTGTTGTAGTGGGGCGCCCCTTTACCGTTTCAGTTGCCATTCCGTCCGTTTTTGGTCCACTGTGTCAAAAGCCGCAATTCAGCTGAGTTGCGCCCACTCTTGCGGTGCAGCGATAGGCGGCTGTCACAGGACTCTCAAAATGGCGGCAGGCTGTTTCCTTTTTGGGCCTGGTCCACTGAAATGGCCCTGGGACACCTTGGAAATCGGACGCTTGTCTGCTAGGTCTTGGACCTCATTCTCGAAAGCGTCCCCTCCGCCTTGAGAATTCATCAAAAGTTTTGGGGGCTCCGACTCCTGCAGGCTTCTGGTGGGGAGCGGCTGCCATGATTGCTCGCGGAATGACCACGACTGAGCTACGAGATGGTGGTGCTTTCATGCTGACGCCAGCTTCAGTCTGAAACATCCAGAAACAAGGTGGGGCTTTCATCGTTTGGGGAAAAAAAAAAGTTTTCATCCTATGAAAAGTGTTGTTTTTAGGTCACATGATCAAGCCTTCCATCATTAGGAAACCAAAAGTAAAATGAACCAATGAAAAGTTTTATAAACAAGTCACATGACCTGTTATGCGGCATAGGGTGTAAAATTAGGAGAAAATACGTTGGCACGTGAGGCGGCGTCAGTAGCGGACCGATGTGCGAATAGGCCGAAGGCAACACAACGCGCCAAGATCTGGATGGCACCGAGGTGGTGTCCAGCAAGTTGCAGCACTGGTGTGGCCATCCTACAATGCTGAAAGTCGGCGTGGGGCGCCCCGTTGGCCTGTGAGTTTGCGTCAGTAGCGGACCGATGTGCGAATAGGCCGAAGGCAGCACAACGCGCCAAGATCCGGATGGCACCGAGGTGGTGTCTAGTAAGTTGTCGCACTGGTGTGGCCATCCAACAATGCTGAAAGTCGGCGTGGGGCGCCCCGTTGGCCTGTGAGTTTGCGTCAGTAGCGGACCGATGTGCGAATAGGCCGAAGGCAGCACAACGCGCCAAGATCCGGATGGCACCGAGGTGGTGTCCAGCAAGTTGCAGCACTGGTGTGGCCATCCTACAATGCTGAAAGTCGGCGTGGGGCGCCCCGTTGGCCTGTGAGTTTGCATCAGTAGCGGACCGATGTGCGAATAGGCCGAAGGCAGCACAACGCGCCAAGATCCGGATGGCACCGAGGTGGTGTCTAGTAAGTTGCCGCACTGGTGTGGCCATCCTACAATGCTGAAAGTCGGCGTGGGGCGCCCCGTTGGCCTGTGAGTTTGCGTCAGTAGCGGACCGATGTGCGAATAGGTCGAAGGCAGCACAACGCGCCAAGATCCGGATGGCACCGAGGTGGTGTCTAGTAAGTTGTCGCACTTCTGTGGCCATCCTACAATGTTGAAAGTCGGCGTGGGGCGCCCCGTTGGCCTGTGAGATGGCGTCAGTAGCGGACCGATGTGCGAATGGGGCCAAAGGCAGCGCAACAATATTTTCAGATTTGAAGACACCACAAGGCGCTGAGATGCCAAGATCCGGATGGCACCGAGGTGGTGTCTAGCAAGTTGTGGCACTGGTGTGGCCATCGTACAATGGTAAAAGTCGGCGTGGGGCGCCCTGTTGGCCTGTGAGATGGTGTCAGTAGCGGACTGATGTGTGAATGGGGCCAAAGGCAGCGCAACAATATTTTCTACTATATTTTCGGAGTAGAAGACACCACAAGGCGCTGAGATGCCAAGATCCGGATGGCACCGAGGTGATGTGTAAGTTGCGGACGGATGTGCGAATGGGGCCAAAGGCAGCTCAACAATATTTTCTGAAGAGAATACACCACAAGGCGCTGAGATGCCAAGATCCGGATGGCACCGAGGTGATGTCTAAGTTGCGGACCGATGTGCGAATGGGGCCAAAGGTAGCGTAACAAGATTTTCTGTATGGAAGATACCACTAGGCGTTGAGATGCCAAGATTCGGATGGCACCGAGGTGATGTCTAGCAAGTTGTGCCACTGGTGTGGCCATCGTACAATGGTAAAAGTCGGCGTGGGGCGCCCTATTGGCCTGTGAGATGGTGTCAGTAGCGGACTGATGTGCGAATGGGGCCAAAGGCAGCGCAACAATATTTTCTGACTGACACCACAAGGCGCTGAGATGCCAAGATCCGGATGGCATCGAGGTGATGTCTAAGTTGCGGACTGATGTGCGAATGGGGCCAAAGGCAGCGTAACAATATTTTCTGTATGGAAGATACCACTAGGCGTTGAGATGCCAAGATTCGGATGGCACCGAGGTGATGTCTAGCAAGTTGGTGTGGTCATCCTACAATGCTGAAACTCGGCGTGGGTCACCCCATTAGCCTGTGAGATGGCGTCAGTAGCGGACCGATGTGCGAATAGGCCGAAGGCAGCACAACGCGCCAAGATCCGGATGTCACCGTGGTGGTTTCATAGTTGAGAGGCACTTCATCTGCAGTGGGGCACCGAGATCCGGATGGCACCGAGGTGATGTCTAGCAAGTTGCTGTACTTGTGTGGTCATCCTACAATGCTGAAACTCGGCGTGGGTCGCCCCATTAGCCTGTGAGATAGCTGTTCTTTGGATTTGGGCCTGGTCCACTAAAATGGCCCTGGGACACCTAAGAACTCGAACGCTCGATTTTTTTTTCCTTTCCTGTACATGCAAAAAAAGGTAAATGCCCGGTATGTTACACGCTTCATCTGCCACGATGAACTCTCCAGAGGAACCGAAAAAATATATAGTTGTGGTAACTATACCATGCATCGTCATATGGAGAGGTGGCACCAATTAATTATAGTGCTGCATAAAAGAGAGATTTGGAGGAGAACCCCTGACCTGCTAGTACATTCATCAAAGAAGTGGCACTGAGAGCTTCAGAGGCAAGGGAAACGGTCCCAAATATTTAGAAGAACTTTGGAAAGATTAAAATGACATGTTTAGATTGTGGTAAATTAATTTCATGTGGGCAGATGAGTGTTACTCTAATAAATACAGCATATGAACATCATCATAGTCGATGGTTGGTAGAGACATTTTGACTATATCCTGGACCTGCCCGTCCTCGCCCAAAATGGCGCCGGAATAAATGGGACTCGTAACTCCTTGTTGTGTACTGGTTGCAGAACCTTGAAATCACGAGATACGTATGCAGTTTTGAAGCACATGGCGGGCGGGGACGAGAATTGATTGAATATTTCGACATCCCTATTGATATTAAGTTCTGATGTGTTATTGATTACTGTACTGTTGAAAATTCGAATTAACGTCACCCATGGTACTTGCCCGCAAATGTATATCTAGATAATTTTATTGTAACTGGCCCTGTCGTATTTTAATTATAAAATGTACGTCCACCGATTCCGTAACTGTTAGACACCTTAGTTTTTGCAACCTAATGGCCCGCCCGTTACGTTCCTCTACAGTGTAAATGTCTATTCATCATATACGATTACAGTTTGCTCCGTGGCAGGCCCACGTGGTTATAGGCTCGTATTTGTATAATGAAATTTTCACAATAAAGGTTTTTAAAAGAAAACATGGTAGTAGTGTATACATTGGTAAAGTTTTTAATAATAGTCACTGTTTTAGAATCATTAAAAGGCAAGTGAAATAAAGCAGACCAATTACATGAAGGGTAAAAGGTATAATACGAAGGAACGCAGTAAAGATAAATGGTCAAGGGCTGTTGTGTTTTCTATTCCTGCAACATAAAGTGATCGATAAGAATCTCATATTCAGGCGTATCGGCGACTAAGACAGCAGGTCGACCCTCTTTTGCTCAACGGCTCCGTCATGGGACGAAGAAACGCTCTTTTTCTCGAAAAAAGAATATATTTTACTTGCAGGACAGTTGTAAAATTTCCGGGAAAGTACATTAGCCTGGAACATTATAACATATATTTAAGAGAAAATAATGTTCGGAAGTAATTAAAAGCGTAATTTTTAGGTGATATGACCAAGGCTTTCATCATTAGAATAAGAAAAGTAAAATGAACCAATGAAAAGTTTTATTAACAAGTCACATGACTTGTTATGCTTACGTTACGCGCTGCGCGCCCCGGATGACTTCCGGATGCGCTAACGCGGCGCGTCATATGACGCATTACGCGACAACGCAGGTCCAGAATATAGTCAAAATGTCTCCACCAACCAGCGGTCGAAACACAACCCCTTTCAGCAGGCTAAATAGTTCTGTTAAATGACAACAGAAAGGACAGGCAACAAGAACCATCAGTCAAAGAGGGGAGGGCTAGTTCTTCTCTACCGGGTTACATTGGGGCGCTACCGGAACTGATCGAATTGGTAGTCTACAGTGTTTCTGGATGTTTCAGACCAAAGCTGGGGTTAGCATGAGAGCAGCACCATTTCGTAGCTCCGTTGTGGCCATTCCGCAACCAATCATGGCAGCCGCTCTTTATCGTTATTTTGGGCGGGGTGGGTGGCGGAGCCGAGCTGTTTTGCAGCCATCATTGTGTGGAGTTCAGTTCATCTCACTAGTTTTGTATTTGTCATGAGGGGTTGTTCCTAATGTTTCTATTTTAGCGAGGTCAAAAAGAGATCCCATTAGTGGCCTACTGATTTTGCTCGATTCCTTTTCTTTTTTTTTACACGATTTTTCGTTATCTGCAAAGACTAAACAGAGTATTGCGACTCTGTGTTTGTTTGTAAATAGAGAATGAACCAAAGAGAACTAATTCTAAAACAGTAAATACTTGGATAACAATCAATCAAATGGAGAGAGAAGCAGGCACGACGGATTACAACGGGGGCAAAGGCCTGCGTTAACTACCTTTCACTATCTGCAAAGAGAGAGTACTCCTAATAGAAATGAGGGGGGGGGGCACCATTCAAAGCAGATCAGTGTGCATAAACGCGAAAATGTTTTCACTTACCACGTACTTGACATTCGACAGCTTATGATATTTGCTATTAAAAAACCATTGAAATTCACTGAAAAAACCATAGGTTATAGACCATATATAGTTAGGAATTAGCATTTACAAAACCTTGAAAATTCACTGAAAAAACCATAGGTTATAGACCATATATAGTTAGGAATTAGCATTTAAAAAACCTTATTTTACTCACACAAAACCATTGAAATTCCATATATAGTTAGTTGCACTAACTATATATCGCGCACCCGCAATCCACTGCTGATCATGTCACATATTACATCATTCATGACATGGTCAGTGACATCACTGATGACATCTCAAATGACATCATTCTTGTGCTAATACGATAAACCTCTTCAGACTCTAATATAACCTTAGATACACTCAGTGTATACAGACACTCACACACTGCCACTCATCCATGGAGTTACTCACACACCCAGTCAGTCATGCAAAGAAACAATCTCACCTCCATTTCTTCAAGTATACAGTTAAACACACCTTACTTATTGAAACATATACTAACACATATTTACTCTCTTATACAATCCCTGATACAAGTTCACAATGATCGATACAACCACTCACTCATTCAGTGGCTCTCATGCACAGTTATTTATATATGCCAACTCTCACATGTACTGTGTTTTACATATGTACTTACTATGACATGTAGCATTGAGATATCCATTCACTCATGCACACAGTCAACTGCCTATGTAGCTGTTTCCACATGCACTCTTGAACTCATACACCTAGTGAATAAACTGCTCACACATCTATGCATAGAGTCACACACCTTCCAGCCACCCCCACACAAACTCAATCTCCCATATAAATACTTGGGCAACCAATTAATAACACATATAGCCTCTCGTATAGCTAATGATCAACACATGCAGCAGTTTACAGAACAACAGACATAATGATGCACAAATTAAGACAGTTTAGTCACTAACCCATGCATTCAGTGAGACACATTTAATCACTCACTCATACAGTCAGTCACGCACCTACTAAATCCTTCATCCAGACACTTCTACATCCACTCATTCTTCAATATGTAAGACATATTTTAACTTTACAGAAACATACAGTCACTGGATGTTGTCATCAGTGATGTCATCAGTGATGTCATTTGAGATGTCATCAGTGATGTCATCAGTGATGTCACTGACCATGTCATGAATGATGTAATATGTGACATGATCAGCAGTGGATTGCGGGTGCACGATATATAGTTAGCGCAACTAACTATATATGGAATTTCAATGGTTTTGTGTGAGTAAAATAAGGTTTTTTAAATGCTAATTCCTAACTATATATGGTCTATAACCTATGGTTTTTTCAGTGAATATATATATATATATATATATTACCTACTGGCGGTCGCCAGTAGGTATATATAGTTAGGATTTTTTCCCTATGGGATTTTTGAAAATTCTATGTCTAATAACTTTGGCGTTTGTGGACGGAATTGGCTGAAATTTTCTGGAAAATGGAACATTTTGTTTCTGAGCAGCCCCTGAAAATTTGGGGGGGGTTCGTTCAGGGGGGGCCGAGAAAAAAGGGGGGTCCCAAAACGTGTTTTTAACATTGAGTTTTCCATAGGGCGGTTAGCCTCACTTTTAGCCCGAACGGCTGAATGGATTTGCACGAAACTTGGCTAAATTGTAGGGACTGGTAGCCCGATGTGCCTTTTGTAGGTCTCAATATATGTGCTGCAGTGGATTTTGAGAAATTAACGTTCAAAAAAAGATATATATCTGTAAGCGCGGACCGGGCAGCGCCCCGGTTCGCGGACCTTAAGCGTACCGGAACTTCGCGTAGCGAAGCTGATTGGCTCTCCGGTGTCTGTCAACATTCTAAACAGTCCGGAGCGGCCGCCATCTTGTCTCTCGGTAGGATTGAGAGACAAGAGGAGGCCAAAACAAAGGGGGAAATAACCATAAGGGGGCATAGTAGATCCTCGCTGACCCCCTAGGTTTAATGTGGAGGTTTTAAAGGGTCCCCGCGGGGCAAAAAAAAAATAAATTTTTTTTTGTTTTTTTTCGTGGTTAGCGCCCGGTCCGCGAACCGGGAAGCGTTCTGGGGAGCGTACTACAATGAAAAATGAATGATATTCTTTTCAAATGCTGTATGTTCATTGATTGTTGGATTTTTTGATTATTTTTTATTTCCTTTATCTTCCCAGGGAGCGACCCGGTACGCGAACCGTTGAGCGCCTCGGTTCGCGGACCTTAAGCGTTCCGGGAGTCCACCATTTTGTGTTTCGGTCGAATTAAGATACAAGATGGAGGGCAAATAATGTTCGGAATGGGTAGAAGGGGGCACGGTAGAGTTATCTTGACCCCCTAGGTTTTCTGAGGGTGGCTGAGGAGGTTTATATGTGCGAAAAAAAAACATTTTTTTAAAAAAAATTCGCGAGGTTAGCTCCCGGTACGCGTACCGGGTAGCGCCCCAGGGAGCGTACTTTGTTGAAAATTAGTGAAAAAAGTTAGAGTAAAATAATAATTGTGAGTGATTAGATGTAGGGTAGCTCTGAGAAGAGCTTTTGGGTTTATGGTACATTTAGGTACTTATAAGTAGGTACCAATGCACATTCTTAAATTCAGAGTGAAAACTCTGTTGCCCTCATCTGAGAAGTGAACTCCATCTCCTCTGTAGATATCTTGCATGTAGTAACGCAAGTTATTGTTGTACAGGGAGCCCATTCCATGGTCTCTCATGTAAGCTGAAACAGATTTGTTTACATGCTTCCTCGACTTCTCAATTTGTGGACAAAATTGGTTTGACCACCTCCATTTCTGTCTTTGGCATATATTTGAATATACCAAGGCAGTCTGAGGAAAAAGTGCCATTAATTGCTCAAAGGTGTCCTTTAAAAGCATTTCCAGACCTACACCAGTCAAAGTGCCCAAGTCATTACCTCCACAGTGCACAATTAACAGGTCAGGTTTTGGCAAATGCATAAAGGTTTTCACCAATGGTATCAATTGGTGACATTTTAATCCTCTGTGGCCAAACCACTTAATTTCCACATCTTGTAAATTGAGGTTAGGTAAATTCCTGCTTTCAACGTACCTTTGAGCCCAGTGAATATAACTATGACCAACAATCCAGACAGAAAACATGGTGAGAGAAGGTTCTCCTGCAGTCAGATGAAGTGTGGCAATGAAATGGCAGTTGAAAAAATGAGAGTGTAAAATGAAAAAAAAACTGTGGAGTTTCTGTGTTCATGAAGCAGTAACAGTGATTGGTGGATTTTGATTGATGAAAACAGAAAGTTAGGGTGCACAGATGTGTTCTTTGAAAGATGTATTTTGAGTGGTCAATAAAAAATCATTAAATGAAAGAATGCACTGGATATGCAGGTGCACTGAGAGTTCAGAGTTCAATTGCAACATTGTTGTGTGAACTTGCAAACACCAGAGTTCTTCCAAGAGGTGGTTGCTATGGAAAATAGGCAGAAAGGGCAGAGGGGGAAGGGTTTTCATTTGAAAAAAAGTGAGGGAAGAGTTTTGATTGGGTGACATGAGAAATATGTGTGAAGAATTACAGCATTTCTGTGCTTTTGATAGCTGCAGACTCTGGAGTGCATACCTTTTGCTCTGCTGAAGACAAATTGGTGTGTTTCTGAGACTGTTTTCAAACTCAAAGTATTTGCTAAGGTGAGAAAATATTTCTTTAATTTAGATAGAAAATAGTGTGCTTTAAGGAGAAAATTATGATTTATGTGGCGCAAATTGCTTGTAAATATGCTCTCACATGTGTATGGAAAATTTTGATTTTGAATGTTTGTGTTACATAGCCATGTTAAAAGTGACCCAACCATGCTGGAAAGCCAATCAAAAAATGCTTTCATGTGTTTTAATGACATTTTAAGTCATTTTCCCATGTGCAGTGTTTAGAAATTATGATTTGAAAATCGTTTTTGGGGAAAAGGAATTGTTTTTAAATTCATGACAAGGACATAATGGTGTATGCTTCTTTATAAGGCAATTGACTGTCCCTGATGTTATTTTTCTCATTTTAGTGTAAGACCTTTCTCTGTGGCGCAAATTGCTTATAAATATGCTTCCACATGTGCATGGAAAATTTTGATTTTGAATGTTTGTGTTACATAGCCATGTTAAAAGTGACCCAACCATGCTCGAAAGGCAATCAAAAAACGCTTTCATGTGTTTTAATGACATTTTAAGTCATTTTCTCATGTGCAGTGTTTTGAAATTATGATTTGAAAATCGTTTTTGGGGAAAAGGAATTGTTTTTAAATTCATGACAAGGACATAATGGTGTATGGTTCTTTATAAGGCAATTGACTGTCCCTGATGTTATTTTTCTCATTTTAGTGTAAGACATTTCTCTGTGGCGCAAATTGTTTGTAAATATGCTCCCACATGTGCATGGAAAATTTAGATTTTGAATGTTTGTGTTACATAGCCATGTTAAAAGTGACCCTACCATGCAGGAAAGCCAATCAAAAAACGCTTTTATGTGTCTTAAGGACAATTTAAGTAATTTTCCCATGTGTAGTGTTTTGAAGTTATGATTTGAAAATCGTTGTTGAGGTAAAGGAATGTTGTTAAAATTTATGTGCGCCATATGCCCCCAAATTTCTTTTTTAGGGGTGCAGCAGGGTGTTCTTGAGACACCCCTGCACCTTTGGAATAAATTCCTAATTTGTGATGAGCAAATTGTTAATCGCAAATTGCACCTTCATTTATATGAGCCTCCTAGCCCATGGAAATGAATGGGTAAAATAGCAATTAGCAATTTTCTCATCGCAAATTAGGAATGGTAAAGAATCGCTAATTATTCCTTAAAATTTGCTTTTTTGGAAATGCAAAATAGTTATATGATACATATGGCGGTTGATGTCTAACAAGATAAGAAGCTTATGGATTCATTTATGGTGACTGGCGCAATGAAGTAGACATCACTTACTTCATTGGTAGAGCTTTACATGTATTATCTCCTCTGTATTCTTCATCAAGCGTAACTTTAATCTGCAATCCTGAGTAGGCCTCACTTTAAACAAACCTCTGGATAGGCTACATCTTATTGTTATCCTGTATTAATCATTTAAAATGCTAGGGACAGATTTATGATAGGTGTATACCTCTTTTGCGCCACTTAGAAAACATTGTCCATGGGGAAATGACTTAAAATGTCCTTATGACACATGAATGTGTTATTTTAAAACGTTTGCAATTTTTTTGGGTCACTTTCAACATGGCTATGTGACTGAAACAGTCAAAATCTAAATTCGCAATGCACAGGTGGGAGCATATTTACAAGGAATGTGCTCCATGGGGAAAGGTCTTATAATGTAATATGGGAAAAATGACATCAGAGACACTGAAATGCCTTATAGAGAAGCATACACCATTATGTCCTTGTCATAAATTTGCAAACCATTACTTTTCCCCAAAAACGATTTTCAAATTATATTTTGAAAACACTGCACATGTGGAAATGACTTAAAATGTCAATAATTCAAAATTTGCGATTCCTTAAATGCAATGTATCAAAAAAAAAATATGTAAAAAATGATATTAAGGATTTGGAAACTACCACCAACTTCTAGTTTGTGGTAATTTGCGAATTCTTTTCAAAAAGCATTTTTTTCAAAAAAAAAAAAATGTCCCATATGACGCCCATACATGCCCTTAGGGCATGTAGGTGTGCCATATGCTCCCAAATTTCTTTTTCAGGGGTGCAGCAGGGTGTTCTTGAGATACCCCTGCACGCTTGAAAAAAATCCTATTTTGTGATGAGCTAATTGCTAATCACAAATTGCAACCTTCATTCCTATGAGCCTCCTAGCCCATGGAAATGAATGGGTAATTGGCAATTAGGAATTTGCTCATTGCAAATTAGGAATAGTAAAGAATTGCTATTTATTCCTTAAAATTTGCTATTTAGGAAATGCAAAATAGTTTGATGGTACATATGGTGGTTCATCTGTAACAAGATAAGAAGCTTAGGGATACATTTATGATGACTGGCGCAATAAAGTGCACATTACTTACTTCATTGGTAGGCCTTTATATGTATTATCTCCTCTGTATTCTTCATCAAGCGTAACTTTAATCTGCAATCCTGAGTAGGCCTCACCTTAAACAAACCTCTGGATAGGACACACTTTATTGTCATCCTGGATTAATCATTTAAAATGCTAGGGACAGATTTATGATAGGTGTATGCCTCTTTTGTGCCACTGTGCGTCACTTTTATGATGCAGCGGTGGTGCAAAAGATTTGCTATGAGGCGACAACATTACAAATTGATGCATTTAGGCAGATATGTCATGGTGTAAAAAAAACGTACCACATAAAACCCAAGCAGCAGTGATGCAAAAGATGCACCATGTCGCAAGACAGGCCTCACTTGGGGCCATATGTATCAAGCTAATTAGCATTTGCAAAGATCAAAATTCTATGAATTTCGGCCTTTGCGAATGTTAATTAGACAAATGGTATGTATCAAACAAGTTTGATGCAAAATAAGGAGTAGCAAAATTTGCTATTCCTTATTTTGCAATTGCACTGAAGGATTTACAAATTTTGTGACTACTTAAATGCAATGTATCAAACAAAAACTATGTAAAAAATGACATTAAGGATTTGGAAACTATTGTGGTAAATTGGTGGTAATTTGTGAATTCTTTTCAAAAAGCTTTTTTTCAAAAAAACAAAAGGTGCCATATGACGCCAACACATGCCCTTAGGGCATGTATGTGTGCCATATGCCCCCAAATTTGTTTTTCAGGGGTGCAGCAGGGTGTTCTTGAGACACCCCTGCACCCTTGGAAAAATTCCTAATTTGTGATGAGCAAATTGCTAATCGCAAATTAAACCTTCATTCATATGAGCCTCCTAGGCCATGGAAATGAATGGGTAACTTGCAATTAGCAATTTGCTCATCGCAAATTAGGAATGGTAAAGAATCGCTATTTATTCCTTAAAATTCACAATTTAGAAAATGTAAAATATTTTGATGATACATATGGCAGTTCATCTGTAACAAGATAAGAAGCTTAGGGATAGATTTATGATGACTGGCGCATCACCAGGGATGTGACAGTCATCCTGCGCCGCTGTTCCGCCACCCATGGTGTGCTGCATTTACAATGCGGCGCAGCATGGGGCAAAAACGGCACAGATGCATGACGCATCTGTGCCGTAAAGGTGGCGCATTGCTGGAGTTGTATCGCAAGTGCGATGCAGCTCCAGCAAGGCTCAGGGGTGCCCCATCTCCACAATGCTGCGTCAAGACCTATGCCAGCTTCAAGCAGGCGCAGGGTTTTGACGCAGCTTTCTCCTATCTGATTGTAAATGCGGCACACCATGGGTGGTAAAGCAGTGGTGCACATTAACTGGTGCATGCCTGGGGATGTGCCATTTAATATAAATCTGCCCTTTAACATTTAAGTATGTGCAGGGGACACAGAGTCGGTGAGGCTTATCCAAGGTTAAGAAGAGATGAGTCCTGTTCAGTGAAAAATTAGACATAGGCTTCACCTGCTCAGCATTGCTGGACATGGCTAAATAATAGCTGCAAAATGTTAATCTTGTTAAACAATTTTACTATTATAATCTCTGAGATTTGTTTCTTACTCTGCAACATCTCATTGTTGTTATCTTTCTTTAAAGATAAAGACAACCTCAACATGAGCGACAATCTGCAATCAGTTGATTTTGACCTCATCATTGAACTTGTAATTGAAACATCAGTGGATGTTGATCCTTTGGATGATTTAAATCCTGAGGATGAAGAAGAGCGTGATGAGGATGCAGATTTGTCCGAATTATATGATATAGGATGGGAAGCTGACCTGCTTGAGCCTTTGGAAATATAAACATTTATTTTTAAAATTTATAATCAATAAAAAGTAAAAAGGTAAACCGTTTAATTTAAAAATAAAGACACCTTCAAAAACAGGTTATGTGTAGTGTCTTCAATAAAATATTAAAATATGCTCATAAAATTAGATCAGATTCACATATAAAATAGCATAGGTAACATAAATATAAATGTCATTTCTTTTCTGGTATTTCTGTATTGTAAAATTGCCAATGACTAAAAAATCTTCAAATTAAAATGTCAAGTAGTGTGTTAAGTTTTTGATCACTGTTACTGATTTACTGTTTGGTAATAATGTTTATTAACATTTTTTATTATATTTTTCCACAGATTCAACTGCAGATCATTTCAAGATTTCACCATGCCTACAATACAAAGACAGATAAAGGCTGCAAAACGTCAAAGACAGCAGGTGAAAAAAAAAACGCAGCAGTCCTCTAACAAAAAGATTTCTCAAGCCACGAAGAAAGCACCGGGTAAGAGCTCTAAATATTTCATAAGAAATATTTGTATTAAAAAAAATATTACTACAGAAAATGTTTCAGTCCATAAAACGAGAAGGAAATCAAATGGAAAGAAAAGGACAATGAAAAATGTTACTGCTAGAGCAAGAGATAAATCTGTGCATGATAGTAGAAGGAAACAACAGTTTAGGGAGATTCGTAAACGAATGTTCCGCAACAGGATAATTGGCAATTTGTTAAAAAATATTAAGAAAGGTCAACAGAAACTAGTTTTTTATAAGAGAAAAAAAAAAGTTGAGAAAGTTATTGATCAGGCATTTGAAATTAAACGTAAGTTATTTATTTTGATAATCAATAGAATTAGGAAGCTAAACAAGGCAATTTTTGATTTCAAAAGAAATAGTAGATGGAAGAGAATAGTTAATCGTAGTAATTTTTGTGAAGTTTTTTCTGGAGAATGGATGCATAGTTCAAGCTGTGAGGCATTTTTTAATGAGGAGAGTTATTTCCAGGATAATGATTTGGTGCATGCAGTTGACACCAGTGGTCGTGCTTATGAAGTGAAAGATGGTTGTCCAGTTGAAAAAGAAAAACTTGTGACAACAGAGGCAGAAGAGGTGTTAGGTAATGAGGTTTTAGGAAGACGTGCTAAGGGTCCTGTGTACACCTGGAAGTGTAGTAGTATTTGAAGTGTGCGACAGGATTCCATCAATTTGCTTTGTGATTTTGTACGGTCATTTAACAAAAAAAGTTTGAAGCAGAAAATGATGTTGTTGCAAGAATTAGATCCTTGCAGAGTAAGAGAAGTGACAGGTTTGCATGGTCATTCACTGGCTATCTTTCCAGGAGAGTATGCCAGAGTGTTTTTCATCATTTCAGGATGCTAGCAGTGCATCATAACAAAGTGAGGAAATTAGTTAGAATGTTGTATTATGCTAAGAGTCCAGCAATTATGCTGAAACAATTATGCGCTGCTCTTTTGCATGGTTCTGAAATAGATGTGAAGAATATATGTGAAGAAATTGAGTTTTGTTACTTTGGAAGTAAAGAGGAGAATGTTGAAATTGAGCAAGAAGTAGAGGGTCATGTGGAAGATAGTGTACAGGTTTCCAGTACAGATAATTTCCAGAGGGAAATTGCGACGTTTGACGTGAAATCAAGTGAGAGGCCTAATTTCACTTGTGTGTGTTGTCGACGCACTTATTATAAGAATCAGACTAAGTTAGTGGATTTATATGCAAAAAGTGAAAGGGAAAATAATAGTGAATGGAAGGATTTTGCAACATACTTGATGGTAGAAAATTGTTTTGATTTGGGATTGGATCAACGTGTGTGTACTTATTGTTGTAACAAATTAAAACAAAACCAGATGCCTGCTAGAGCAGTTCATAATAATCTGGAATTGGTTGAGATTCCTTCTGAATTGAAGGACTTAAATACTTATGAATCTATTTTGATTCAAAGTATCCATCCCTTTCAGGCTATTGTAAGAATGGAGCCAAAGACAGGGAAATTGCCTCCATCAGATTTACAGAGAGGATTAAAGGGAAGAGTTGTTTATTTGCCTCTAGATTTCAAGAAAAACATTAACACAATTGGAGTAGAAAAAGTGGAAGAGGAACCTCTGGTTATCTTAGTTAATGGGGTTCCGACAAAGAATAAGAAAATATGGCAAGATTTAGTAGATGTTAGGAAAGTTAAAAAGGCAACATTGTATTTGAAAAAAAATAATAAATACTATAAGAATGTATATGTTGCAGAAGAGGAAGTAAGTGAGGAAGAGGATAGCGATTTGTGTGCTGGTCAAATTGAGAAAGTAGAACCCTCTACTAGTGAAGAAATATATGAACATTATAGTGTTCATCCTTTGCATTCCAAGGAAGTCATGGGGAATGCTATTGAGTTGTTTCAAATGAAACAAGCCAAAGGGAGTCCCATTAGTGTTTGGGAGGAAAGTTTGGAAGCTCGGTGTTTCCCACAGCTTTTTCCAACAGGTCAGGGAGGAAGATATGATGAGCGACCTCATCAAATTCCTGCTTCTGAATACCGGACTTTGCGATTGTATGCAGGAGATGCTAGGTTTCGACAATGCATTCCTTATTTGTTTCATCTCCTGTTTGAAAGCGATCTGTCTGGACTGTCATATGCAGTGAACCACATCTTGAAAAGTGGTATACACATGCAAAACATCTCGGCAAGTGATTTTATGGATAAAGTCAATGTCCAAGATAGTATTTTGGATTCTCACCTGATTAATCTCATGGCGTGTCAGCGTGGTACTAATGAGTACTGGTACCATCGTCATGGTGATTTAAAATGTATGCTGAGGAACTTAGGTACTCCCACATGGTTCCTCACTCTGAGCTGTGCCGAGTATGGCTGGGAAGACTTACTTCAATTTCTACGAGAGGCAAATGCTAACGTAGATAACATCGAATTCAAGACACCCGGAGAACTGTGCTCTTTGGATCCAGTCAATGTATGTAGGTACTTCAATCATAGATTTGAAGCTATGATGTCTTTCATCATGAATAAGAAGAATCCACCTCTTGGAGAGGTGTTGGATTTCTTCTGGAGAAAGGAGTACCAAGCAAGAGGTGCTCCTCATATACATATGTTGCTGTGGATCAAGGATGCACCTAAATTTGGAACGGATCCAGAAGACTCAGTGATGAGTTTCATCCAACAGTATTCTACGTGTGCTGTTCCAAACGCAAAGGAGAAGAAAAGCCTAAGAGAAAAAGTTCTGCGTTTCCAAAGCCATCGATGTGGAAAGTACTGCCGTCGTAAATTCCGAAACAAAGACAAGTTCTACACTAAATGTCGTTTCGGCTTTCCACGACCGGTGATTTCTTAAGGAAGAGTAAACAGTTTGATGTCTTCGTTGCGACACAATGTCATGAAGAAATCACCTAAAAACACTTACAATTTGAAGAGGAACGAAGAGTCCAAGTACATCAACGACTACAACCCGGTGATTTTGTCCATGTGGAATGCTAACATGGATATACAGTTTGTGGCTGATAACTGTATGGCTGTGGCTCGGTATGTGACGTCTTACATCACCAAAAAAGAGAAGACAGAATTGAAGGATATGTGGGAGGACATTTCCCATGAAAAGAGCCTCAGCAAGAAGTTGTACAGTTTCAGTCTGAAGATGTTGTCGCATCGAGAAATCGGAGCGTACGAATGTTCTGACCGGTTGTCTTCAGCAAGTCTCTATGCCAAGTCCAGGAGTATCGTTTGGGCGAGTCTTGGTCTTGCTGCAACGCGTAATCGAGTTCTCAAACCTGTGCGGGAAATTGAGTATTTGGCGGAAAAGGAGCCAAACAGTACCGACATTTTGAAGACAAACATGCTGGATACATATTATCCAAATCGAAGCAGTCACCTCGAGAATGTTTGTCTGTATGAGGTTCTGCAAAATTACATATTCAAGAGGAACATCAAAGAAGATACTGAGAAAGGAGTGTATGCTGTAATAGGAAGTGAGGGATGTCTGGTCAAGCAAAGAAAATGCCACTTGGTAAACCATCGAAAATTGAGTGGCGAATCTCCTGAAAAAAAGGAGTTTTTCTATTTAGCACTTTTGCAACTTTTCAAGCCTTGGCGTGCAGAAGAGGAACTGCTTGGAAATTTTCTCTGTTACGAAGACTCTTTCAATGCCGCCAAGGAGACCATAGAATGTCCTGCTTTTCCCAAATATGTAGAAATGTTGAATGCGGAAATTGAGCAGGAAGCAACGATTGCAGCCGAGATTGCCAGAGACAGTTCTCAGGACAGTCAGAGTTCTGCTTCATTGAGTCAGGATCCACTAGGAGGACCTGTTATCGAAAATGAAGCTGCCACTGCTATGAATGAAGTGGAAAGAGCCATGGCACATGCTCAAGAGGATGCGGTTAACTTAGAAGAGTTGGAAAGGCAACTCAACGTTGAGCAGAGGAAAATATATGACGAAGTTACCATGCAAATTGATCATGGATTAAGTCATGATAAGAAAGAGTGCTCATGTACGTCGTTGAAGCCTGTCCGACTGTACGTGAGTGGAGAAGCGGGAACTGGAAAAAGTTTCCTCATTAAAGCAATTTCATGCTATTTGCAGGAAAGGACAGAGTCATCGCTGTCTTGTGTTGTCACTGCTCCAACTGGACTGGCAGCACATAATATTAAAGGGATTACTTTACATCGTTTACTGATGCTGCCAGTGGAGCATGACAACAAATTAGAATATCACAAGCTATCTGGAGATGCTTGTTTTGAAGTTTCAAGAATCTTGAGGAAAATGAAACTTCTTATCATTGACGAAGTAAGCATGGTTTCCAATGTCATGCTTGCCTTTGTGCATTTGAGGATGCAAGAAGTTCTCAAAACAGAGTATGATGTGTTATTTGGTGGCAAACACATCATTGTTTTCGGAGATCTTCTGCAGCTGACACCAGTGAAAGGGCAACCTGTGTTCAAAATGCTCACGCATGAAGATACCAGGAAGTGCCTAGGCAGCATTGGCAACGTCAATATATGGTTAAACTTCAATTATGCTGAACTGCATGAAAATATGCGTCAGGCGAAGGATGAAGTTTACAAGACTATTCTACAAGATGTTAGAATTGGAAAAGTGACCGAGCATGGCAAAGAAGTTTTACATGCACGATTACTGTCAAATTTATATCCAGAACAAGATGTTGTGCCTGAGAATATTTTTCAGAAAATTACTGAAAAGAAATCTGGAATATGTTTGATGCCAACTCTTGCAGAATGTGCCAAATTTAACAACAAAATGTTGCATTTAGAAAAGCAAGAGATTGTGAAACTGGAAGCTATTGATAGAGTAGAGCATATGGGATCAACAATTATTTTGTCTGAGAATCTGAAAACAAAATTGGATTCATTAGAGAAGAGTATATCTAAAACTGCAGGTTTTGAAAAGACTCTGAATGTGTGCTTGAACTGCCGTATAATTTTAAGAAGGAATTTACATGTTGAAAGAGGTCTGGTAAATGGATCAATGGGTAATGTTGTTGATTTTGTGAAATACAGAAATAGAGATGGAATTGAATTTTTAAAAATTAAATTTGATGGCATTGAGGAAGTACAGCTAATTGCTCGTTGTTCTGCTAGATTTTTGCTTGTAAAAGACTTATATGTTCGCCGTAAGCAGTTTCCTGTTTGCTTGGCATATGCGGTGACAATCCATAAATCGCAAGGTTTAAGTGTAGACAGTGCATTAGTGAATATTGGCAGTTCTGTGTTCAAGGAGGGTATGGCATATGTGGCATTGTCACGAGTTAGAACTTTATTGGGATTGTACTTGATTGAGTGTGATGTCACAAACATTTGTGCAGATCTAGATTGTGTTAAGGAATACAATAGGTTAAGAAGAGAGTATGCGCCACATTTGCCTCAGTTTCCTTTGTTTGAGAAACGTGTGGTAGGCCGGAAACGAAGAAATGAGAACAATACTGGGGAGGTTGTAGCAAAAAGACAAAAAGTCAATGAACCTAAAATTACAAGCAGAAACAAAAAGGATTCTGTTGAAGATGTTGTTGGTTTTCAGTTTGAAAACAGTTCTGGTGTCAACTGCTATGCTAATGTAGTAATTAATGTTTTGTTTTCTCTAAAAAATGTAAAAGAAGAGATTGTGGTCAATTCTGACCAAAGATTTTGCAGTTTGTTAAATTCTGTGTTAGAGAAATGTACCACTGATAGAAGAAACATAGAAAGTGTGTCTGAAATTCGAAATCTGTTAGACAGATGTTCAGGCCAAACACAATTCTCTCAAAATATTCAGCAAGATTGTCAGGAGTTTTTAATGTATATGCTTGATGTATTACATGCTGAAGGTGTAGATGTAGATCAGCTGTTTGGGCTTTCTTATCAATGGCAGCATGACTGCGAGAACTGTATGGTATCAAGTACTACTAGTGTAGACTCAGAAAGATTTATATATTTAACTTTGCCAGACAGTAAATCAGTCTCCTTTAACAAGCTAGTAAAAGCTGCTAATCACAACATGGAGTGTAGCCAATGTAAATCTGAAATGATGTCCACATTATTTATACGAACATATGGCCAGTACGTCATTTTAATGTTCCAACGATGTAGGCCTGATGGAACAAAATTGACAACTTTAATAAAAAAAATTGTAGCTTCGCAGTTGTCAATATCAGGAAGGACTTTTGTAACTACAGCAATTATATATCATGACGGCCCTTCAATAACATCAGGACATTACACAGCTTATTTAAAGTCTAGAAATGGCTGGTCATTCTGCAATGATTCTGTTTTAATTTTCAAAAAAAAATTGCCGTATGACCTTAAAAACTCTTACCTGGTGTTTTTAAAACCAAAATTTTAGGGAAATAATCTCGGGATGTGCTCTGTGGAATTTCAAGAAGTTCTAATGGCTCCTACACAATTTGGCCTTGAGGATAAGTGTAGTTCAGAGACATAACTTCTAATCATAGGACTGGACATCATGGAGATATATGTGCACTTTGAATGAGTTCAGAAAAACTGTTTCTTTTTATAAGCTAATTGAAGCAGCCAATCAAAACATGGAGTAGAGGGAATGTAAGTCTGCAATGCTGTCTACTGTTTTACATTGCTTTGTGATTAAAAGTGATGTAGAGAATTAAATAATTGTAGTAGTCATAGAGGTAGTGTAAGTCTGCTTCATATTAAGCAGTATCAGTGTCATAGGAAATGTAGAACATGACTGAGCAAGAAGGGGAAGATATTACTATTCCAGGATTGTGAAAATGATCTTCAACATTTTAATTCTGAAAGTTGCGGAAATGCCAAATGATGGGATTGGCTTACAAGAAATCCAAGAGTTATAAATGGCTCTGACTAGATTTGGCCTTGTGGAAAATAGTGGTAGAGAGCAAGAAGTCATTTATTGCATGTAACGTGTTTTTAAAAACGATGGAGGTTTTCTTTCAGAAAGTGGCGGGCTGAAAGTAATAACAGCACAAAAGAGTGTAAGCTGTTCATAGGACATCCTTGGACGTCATGGAAAGTAAGTTAACTTTAAGGAGTTCTGAATTTTGATTTCTGATGTTGTATGGGTTTTTTAAACACAATCATTTTGATTGTGTTTTTTTTCCCCGCTGTTACATGATGAATACCTTCAAGTCACTGTTTTTAGTGAATTTTGATACATTCTGAGAACAGCAAAAATAAACCATTTAACATGTATAATTAATTCTGTACTGTTTGCATTTATGATGTATATGTAGAACTGTGTAGGAGGCATGGAGAAGGTGAGGCTTCTGTAAGTGTCAAAGTTGTTGCATGCAGTGCTGCACTTCTACGTATTCTTTCATATGCTGGACTACATCTGCACAATGAGATACCTAAGCAAAGGAAACACAAGTGATGTGATTGTGAAATGAGCAAAATAAATTGCACATATTTCAATTACATCACCTGTGTTTCCTATCATTATGAATCACATTGTGCAGATCAAGTTTAGGTCTGTCCAGGGAAACATAGGAGGTTTCTACTTTGTTGAAGAGTGCAGTGGACATGACTCACTTCATTGGTAGACTTTCACAGATATTATCTCCTCTGTACACTTCAACAAGTGTAAATCTCATCTTGAACTCTGAGTAGGCCTCACCTCAAACAAATCTCTGGATAGGAGACATGTTATTGGCATCCTGAAGCGACACTTTTCTGAAACAAGAGCAATGCAAAAGATGCACCATGTTTTAAGATAGGCCTCACTTCATCTGCATCAAGATACTGTTAGTTTAAAATGTATATCTTTAGGACTGTGTAGGGGACCTGGAGAAGCAGAAGCTTCTGTCAGTGTCAAAGTTGTTGAAAAACTATTTGTCCTTCAATCTTTTCCCTTGTCTTTTGTAATTTTTAAATACATGTTTTAATATTTTTCAAATGTTGGTTCTCTCTTTCACAGATTGAAAGTATAAAAATAAAAAGTGATTAATTTAACGGCAATTATAAGGTAAATAGTTGTACTATTTTCGTTACATTTCTATCACATTCACCTACTATTAGATCCACTGCTTCACTTCTTTAACCCTCAGTTTCCTGCCTTTGCTACTTTCCTCATTCCTTTCTCTATTACCTACTTACTCAACTCCTTCCACTCTTTTTCTCAGTCCCTCTGTTCTCATAGTTCCTCAGTCTTGTTCACTCACTCCGTCTCTATTACTCTTAGTGTTTGTGAATTACTTTCCCACCTTTTTTTTGGACCGCTTCCCGGGAAGTGGCCCGGTTCGCAAACCAGCAGCGTTACGGGAGTCCACCATTTTGTGTTTCGGTCGAATCAAGATACAAGATGGAGGGCAAATAATGTTCAGAATGGGTAGAAGGGGGCACGGTAGATGTATCTTGACCCCCTTGGTTTTCTGAGGGTAGCTGAGGAGGACCATAGTTCTTCACTCTTGTTCACTCTCTCTGTTTCTATTAATGTCACTGTTTATGACTGATCAAAAAAAATTTAAAAAAAAAAGAACAGTAACTATAAGGGAAGGAAACAGACAGTTATGTTAAAAGAAAGACAGCTATAGGGAGTAAACTAAGGATACTGTTACCCGCAATCCACTGCTGTTGATGTTACTGACCATGTCATGAATGATGTAATATGTGACATCATCAGCAGTGGATTGTAGGTAACAGTATCTCTTGTTTACTCCCTAGAGCTGTCTTTCTTTTCACATAACTGTCTGTTTGCTTACCTTATACTTACTGTTCTTTTTTTTTTAAAATATTTTTTTTGGTTAGCTTCCGGTACGCGTACCGGGTAGCGCTCCGGGGAGCGAACTAAAAGAAATAGAGGTTGGCAGAGTTCCAAATATTCTACCAATTTTTTTATAATGGGGAGGTAGTTCTGAAAAGAACTTTTTTTTTTATGTTTTTGTTGTTTTATATTTTTTTTAGTATTTTTTGAACATTTTTTTACTTTTTTTGTATTTTCTGAACGTTTTTATATTTTTTTTGGTTTTTTTTGGGGGGGGGGAAACAAAAACGATCCATTGTAAAGGGCTCAACAGCAGCAACAAAAAAAAAAGAATTTATTCTTTGGGGCGTCTCGGACAAACATTAACATGATTCTGAATAGCTCTCATAATCAAAATGATGCTACTTTCCCTGTAGCAAATGAAATCGCCGCAGTGCACGCACACTTGCTTCACGTGCCCAAACAACATTTGGATGTTTGGGATCATCTCCCTCGCCTCTGGTCCCGACACCTCTGGAACAACTGATCTTCTTGCCATTGGGAGGGGATTTTGTTGCTCATCACGTAGCTGGGCAGCACTCTAATTATTTGGGTGCCACCTACTCATATGCCGATGCATAGTGTGATTGCCGTAACTGTATTTTTTTTCAGTTCCCCTTGACAATCTATCACCGCATATACGGCAAAACACGTAGCGTGCATTCACTTTTTTTTGCCCCTCAGGAATTCTATAGAATTGCCAAATGTAATTCTCCTTTCGATTGTACCTCCTGGGCTCCTCTAGCAAAAACCTTGGCTCTTCCTCCTCTTCCTCCTCTTCCTGTTCTTCCTCTTCTTGTAAAATTACTTCAGCAGGTGGTCCTCTCTTTCTTGGATTTGGTGGAGGTGGTGGGTTAGAACCAGCTGAAGCTACTAATGAAGCCATGTCAAAGTGTAAATAAAGGGTCTTTCTCTCACCAAGATGAAAGTCAGAGTGAGGAAAGAAGGAGGGATTTTCATCATTTGGGAAAAGCAAAAGTTGTAAACCAATGAAAAGTGTTCATTTTAGATCACATGACCTAGTATTACATCATTAGGAAACCAAAAGTGAAATGAACCAATGAAAAGTGTTATTACCGAGTCACATGACCTGCTGTGTTTACGTTACGCGGTCGGCGCCGCGCCGCGGATCGCTTCCGGTTCGCGTACCGGTGCGCTTCCGGGTACGCTAACGTAGCACGTAATATGACGTATTACGCGAGAACGCGAAACGTCATGCTGACGCGACGCGTCACAATGTTGTTTTCTAACGCGAGAGGTGCGCAAACGGAACGTTTACCGGTTCGCGGACCGGGTCGCGCCTCCGGATTGAGCTAACGGGAAGCTAACCGGTACGCGTACCGGGAGCGAAACAAAAAAAAAATTTAAAAAAAATTGTATTAAAAACATGTAAAAAATATTTTTCTATTTAAAGAAGAATACATTGTAAAGGTTTTGATATTAGCTGTTAAAAAACCAATGAAATTCACTGAAAAAACCATAGGTTATAGACCATATATAGTTAGGAATTAGCATTTACAAAACCTTGAAAATTCACTGAAAAAACCATAGGTTATACACCATATATAGTTAGGAATTAGCATTTAAAAAACCTTATTTTACTCACACAAAACCAATGAAATTCCATATATAGTTAGTTGTACTAACTATATATCACGCACCCGCAATCCACTGCTGATGATGTCACATATTACATCATTCATGACATGGTCAGTGACATCACTGATGACATCACTGATGACATCTCAAATGACATCACTGATGACATCACTGATGACATCTCAAATGACATCACTGATGACATCACTGATAAAATCTCATTTGACATTACTGATCACATCACTGATGACATCATTCATGTGATAATACGATGAACCTCTTCAGACTCTAATATAACCTTAGATACACTCAGTGTAAACAGACACTCACAGACTGTCACTCATCCATGGAGTTACTTACACACCTAGTCAGTCATGCAAAGAATCAATCACAGCTCCATTTTCACAACTATACAGTTATACACACCTTACTTATTCAAACATATACTAAAACATATTTACTCACTTATACAATCCTGGATACAAGAGCACAATGATCCATACAGCCACTCACACATTCACTGGCTCTTATGCACAGTTATTTATATATGTCAACTCTCACATGTACTGTATTTTACATATGTACTTACTTTGACATGTAGCACTGAGATATCTATTCACTCACCAATACAGTCATGCACACAGTCAACCGCCCATACAGCTGTTTCCACATGCACTTTTGAACCCATACATCTATGCACAGAGTCATACACCTCCCAGCCACCCACACACACACTCAGTCTCCCATACATATGCTTGGGCAACCAATCAATAACCCATATAGTTACTCATATAGCTACTGATCAACACATGCAGCAGTTTACAGAACAACAGACATAATGATGCACAAATTAAGACAGTTTAGTCACTAACCCATGCACTCAGTGAGACACATTTAACCACTCACTCATACAGTCAGTCATGCACCTACTAAATCCTTCATCCAGACACTTATACATCCACTCATTCTTAAATATGTAAGACATATTTTAACTTTACAGAAAAATACAGTCACTGGATGTTGTCATCAGTGATGTCATCAGTGATGTCATTTGAGATGTCATCAGTGATGTCATCAGTGATGTCATTTGAGATGTCATCAGTGATGTCATCAGTGATGTCACTGACCATGTCATGAATGATGTAATATGTGACATCATCAGCAGTGGATTGCGGGTGCGTGATATATAGTTAGTACAACTAACTATATATGGAATTTCATTGGTTTTGTGTGAGTAAAATAAGGTTTTTTAAATGCTAATTCCTAACTATATATGGTGTATAACCTATGGTTTTTTCAGTGAATTTTCAAGGTTTTGTAAATGCTAATTCCTAACTATATATGGTCTATAACCTATGGTTTTTTCAGTGAATATATATATATATATATATTCACTGAAAAAAACATAGGTTATAGACCATATATAGTTAGGAATTTGCATTTACAAAACCTTGAAAATTCACTGAAAAAACCATAGGTTAGAGACCATATATAGTTAGCTGGACATTTTATTGACATAAAACCAATGAAATTCCATATATAGTTAGTTACACTAACTATATATCGCGCACCCGCAATCCACTGCTGATGATGTCACATATTACATCATTCATGACATGGTCAGTGACATCACTGATGACATCACTGATGACATCTCAAATGACATCACTGATGACATCACTGATGACATCTCAAATGACATCACTGATGACATCATCTAGTGTCTGTGTGTTTTTGTAAAGTTTAAATATGTTTTACATATTGAAGAATGAGTGGATCTATGGAAGACTGAGTGTGTGTGTGGCTGGCTG
This sequence comes from Lissotriton helveticus, assembly GCF_964261635.1. Taxonomy (NCBI): domain Eukaryota; kingdom Metazoa; phylum Chordata; class Amphibia; order Caudata; family Salamandridae; genus Lissotriton; species Lissotriton helveticus. Next base: position 867,917,710 of record NC_136059.1, read on the forward strand.
GGAGGTGTGTGACTCTGTGCATATCAATGTGTACTTGTATCAGTGATTGTATAAGAGAGTAAGTATGTGTTAGTATATGTGTGAAAAGTATGGTGTTCTGTGTTTAACTGTATAGATGAGGAAATGGAAGTGTGATTGATTCTTCACAGGACTGACTAGGTGTATGAGTGCATATGATAGTGTTGTAATAATGAGTGACTGTATGTATGAGTGATTGTATGGGTGAATGAGTGAATGTGTGTGTAGACGTAGGAATCAGTGAGTGCGTATGTAGTAACTGGTATTGGTGTGTCATGATGTCATCAGTGATGTCATTTGAGATGTCATCAGTGATGTCATTTGAGATGTCATCAGTGATGTCATCGGTGATGTCACTGAAGTATGGTGTTCTGTGTTTAACTGTATAGATGAGGAAATGGAAGTGTGATTGATTCTTTACAGGACTGACTAGGTGTGTGAGTAACTCCATGGATGATTGGCAGTGTGTGAGTGTCTGCATAGGTGTATCAGTGCATATGATAGTGTTGTAATAATGAGTGACTGTATGTATGAGTGATTGTATGGGTGAATGAGTGAATGTGTGTGTAGACGTAGGAATCAGTGAGTGCGTATGTAGTAACTGGTATTGGTGTGTCATGATGTCATCAGTGATGTCATTTGAGATGTCATCAGTGATGTCATCAGTGATGTAATTTGAGATGTCATCAGTGATGTCATCAGTGATGTCACTGACCATGTCATGAATGATGTAATATGTGACATCATCAGCAGTGGATTGCGGGTGCGCGATATATAGTTAGTGTAACTAACTATATATGGAATTTCATTGGTTTTATGTCAATAAAATGTCCAGCTAACTATATATGGTCTCTAACCTATGGTTTTTTCAGTGAATTTTCAAGGTTTTGTAAATGCAAATTCCTAACTATATATGGTCTATAACCTATGGTTTTTTCAGTGAATTTCATTGGTTTTTTAAAAGCTAATATCTATAGCTGTAAAATATATTCTTTATTACGTGACGTATCACGTACCCACGTGAGATGCCTCATGACGCGTCGCATAACCGTGACGTATCGGCTCTGCAGCGCAAACAAAACCCGTAACGTAAGCGTGCCGGAGCACGCTTACAGATATATATATTTTTTTTAACCTTAATTAGACAAAATCCACACGTGCACATATCTTGAGGCCTTGCAAAGGCACATCAAACAAACAGTCCCTACAATTTTGCCAAGTTTGCTGGAAATCTATTCCCTTAATTTTTTTTTTTACTGTTTCTCTTGGTTTTCCCCTTGTTACGCTTACCGGGACGCTACCCGGTACGCGAACCGGACGCTTCAAAAACACAAGATGGCGGACTCCCGTTACGCTGCCGGTTAGCCGCCCGGTTCGCGTACCGGGAAGCGCCTCTACCGCGAAAAATCGCGGGGGAATTTAATATCCCCCTCATCAATCCTAGGGGGTCAGGAGGGGTTTACCTTGCCCCCTTTCCTTCATTTCCCCCTTCTTTTTTCACCACATCTTGTCTCTCGAACCTACCGAGAGACAAGATGGCGGCCGCTCCGGACTGTTTACAATGTTGACAGCTACGCTGCCGGTTAGCTGCCCGGTAAGCTGCCCGGTGAGCTGCCCGGTTCGCGTACCGGGACGCGCCTCTACGGCGTAAAATCGCAAAAAAAAAAAAAATTTTTTTTTGCCCCGCGGGGCACTTTAATATCCCCCTCATTAATCCTAGGGGGTCAGGAGTGGTCTACCTTGCCCCCTTTCCTTCATTTCCCCCTTCGTTTTTCACCACATCTTGTCTCTCGATCGTACCGAGAGACAAGATGGAGGCCGCTCCGGACTGTTTAGAATGTTGACAGACACCGGAGAGCCAATCAGCTTCGCTTCGCGAAGTTCCGTTACGCGGCGGGGCGCTAACCGGAGCGCTGTCACAGATATATATATTTTTTTAAACGTTAATTTCTCAAAATCCACTGGAGCACATATATTGAGACATAGCAAAGGCACGTCGGGCAAACCATATCTACAATGTTGCCAAGTTTCATGTAAATCTATTCAGCCGTTCGAGCTAAAAGTGAGTCCAACCGCCCTATGGAAAAATGAATGGGAAAAACGCGTTTTGGGACCCCCCTTTTTTCTCGGCCCCCCCTTGACGAAACCCCCTCAAATTTGTAGGGGCTGCTCAGACACAAAATGTGCCGTTTTCCTGAAAATTTCAGCCAATTCCGTCGACAAACGCCAAAGTTATTAGACATAGAATTTTCAGAAATCCCATAGAGAAAAAATCCTAACTATATATACCCACTGGCTATCGCCAGTAGGTAATATACATATATAAACATATATAATCTGCATATCTATATAAATATAAATGCATGCATACATATACATATATGCATACATATGCATGTTATTTACATGAAAGTTTTAAAAACACTAATAAAAGCAAAGCTAAAAAGCCACCTCATTACAAACAGAATGGCTTTAACTTAAACGAGGGCGAGATCTATTGCATTTTCAATGCTTGTTTACTTTGGTTCTATCAAGAAGGCATTCAGATGTGTCACACATTTGCCATAAATTCTGAATGTTAGCACTCTAGTTGCTCATTAGATCACTGTAGTAAAGCTAGTGCTCACCAGGGAAGTCTGCTGCTAATCATGGTTTGCAGCCATTTTCCCGCATTTTTTATCCCGCAGACTTTCAGTCCGCATACCATTATCCCGCAAGGTCATTGACCTCGCATACCATTATCCCGCATTTTTTCAAAACGCATGTGCATTTATCGCGCATGCCTTTACAAAGAATTACGTTTTAAAGGCATGTATGGTAAATGCATTTGCGTTGTGAAAACCACGATGACGAGAGAGGTAAGTGGGTTTGTGTTAATTTTTTCGTGGGTTAGTGATTGTGTAGTGTAGTGTAGTGTTGTGTAGTGTAGTGTTGTGTTAGTGTAGTGTAGAGTTGTGGTGGTTGTTTAGTGTAGGGTCATGCTGGGGGTAGTGTTTTAGGGTTTAGGGTTGTGTTGTAGTGTTTGCGTAGTGTAGGGTCATGCTGGGGGTAGTGTTTTAGGGTTTAGGGTAGTGTTGTAGTGTTTGCGTAGTGTAGGGTCATGCTGGGCGTAGTGTTTTAGGGTTTAGGATAGTGTTGTAGTGTTTGCGTAGTGTAGGGTCATGCTGGGGGTAGTGTTTTAGGGTTTAGGGTAGTGTTGTAGTGTTTGCGTAGTGTAGGGTCATGCTGGGGTGTAGTATTTTAGGGTTTAGGGTAGTGTTGTAGTGTAGGGTCATGCTGGGGGTAGTGTTTTAGGGTTTTGGGTAGTGTTGTAGTGTTTGCGTAGTGTAGGGTCATGCTGGGGGTAGTGTTTTAGGGTTTTGGGTAGTGTTGTAGTGTTTGCGTAGTGTAGGGTCATGCTGGGGTGTAGTGTTTTAGGGGTTTGGGTAGTGTTGTAGTGTTTGCGTAGTGTAGGGTCATGCTGGGGTGTAGTGTTTTAGGGTTTTGGGTAGTGTTGTAGTGTTTGCGTAGTGTAGGGTCATGCTGGGGGTAGTGTTTTAGGGTTTTGGGTAGTGTTGTAGTGTTTGCGTAGTGTAGGGTCATGCTGGGGGGTAGTGTTTTAGGGTTTTGGGTAGTGTTGTAGTGTTTGCGTAGTGTAGGGTCATGCTGGGGGTAGTGTTTTAGGGTTTTGGGTAGTGTTGTAGTGTTTGCGTAGTGTAGGGTCATGCTGGGGGTAGTGTTTTAGGGTTTAGGGTAGTGTTGTAGTGTTTGCGTAGTGTAGGGTCATGCTGGGGGTAGTGTTTTAGGGTTTAGGGTAATGTTGTAGTGTTTGCGTAGTGTAGGGTCATGCTGGGGGTAGTGTTTTAGGGTTTAGGGTAGTGTTGTAGTGTTTGCGTAGTGTAGGGTCATGCTGGAGGTAGTGTTTTAGGGTTTAGGGTAGTGTTGTAGTGTTTGCGTAGTGTAGGGTCATGCTGGGGGTAGTGTTTTAGGGTTTAGGGTAGTGTTGTAGTGTTTGCGTAGTGTATGGTCATGCTGGGGTGTAGTGTTTTAGGGTTTTGGGTAGTGTTGTAGTGTTTGCGTAGTGTAGGGTCATGCTGGGGGTAGTGTTTTAGGGTCTGGGTTGTGTTGTAGTGTTTGCGTAGTGTAGGGTCATGCTGGGGTGTAATGTTATAGGGTTTTGGGTAGTGTTGTAGTGTTTGCGTAGTGTAGGGTCATGCTGGGGGTAGTGTTTTAGGGTTTAGGGTAGTGTTGTAGTGTTTGCGTAGTGTAGGGTCATGCTGGGGGTTGTGTTTTAGGGTTTAGGGTTGTGTTGTAGTGTTTGCGTAGTGTAGGGTCATGCTGGGGGTAGTGTTTTAGGGTTTAGGGTTGTGTTGTAGTGTTTGTGTAGTGTAGGGTCATGCTGGGGGTAGTGTTTTAGGGTTTAGGGTAGTGTTGTAGTGTTTGCGTAGTGTAGGGTCATGCTGGGGTGTAGTGTTTTAGGGTTTTGGGTAGTGTTGTAGTGTTTGTGTAGTGTAGGGTCATGCTGGGGGTAGTGTTTTAGGGTTTAGGGTAGTGTGTGTGTAGTGTAGGGTCATGCTGGGGGTAGTGTTTTAGGGTTTAGGGTAGTGTTGTACTGTTTGTGTAGTGTAGGGTCATGCTGGGGGTAGTGTTTTAGGGTTTAGGGTAGTTTAGTTGTTTAGTGTATGCTAAAGGCATATTCGTTCTAAAAGTTTTCGTTATTTTAATTTGCGGCCTAATAGTACATGCGGGATTTTTTTTGTGGACTGATGGTATGCGGGATTTCGTCATATATTCGCTAATCATACTTTCTATGGCAAAATGAACCCCCTCATTTTGTTCCTTTTTAAATTATATGTTTTAAGAGTTACCACTTTATTCCAATCAAGATGGCTTCAGGTGTGCCATACCTTTGTAATAGGTAGGACTGTTAGCACTCTAGTTGTTCTTTAGAACACTCTGGGACATTCTGTCATTGGGCTATAGTTGGGCTACATCTGGCTGATATTTGGGCTACATTTGTTTTTTTTTGTCTCTGGTGGCCATCTTTGGGCTACATTGGGCTACATTGGGCTACATTGGGCTACATTGGGCTACATTTGGGCTCCAACATATATATAGCCCAATGTAGCCCAATATATATTTTTCAAAGTTAATTTTCGTAAAAACCACTGGAGCCTATATCTCGAGACATAGCAAAGGCACATCGGGCTACCAGTCCCTACAATTTTGCCAAGTTTGGTGTAAATCCATTCAGCCGTTCAGGCTAAAAGTGAGGCCAACCGCCCTATGGAAAATTGCATGGGAAAAACACGTTTTGGGACCCCCCTTTTTTCTCGGCCCCCCCTTGACGAAACCCCCCCAAATTTTCAGGGGCTGCTCAGAAACAAAATGTTCAATTTACCTGAAAATTTCAGCCAATTCTGTCCTCAAACGCCAAAGTTATTCGACATAGAATTTTCAAAAATCCCATAGGAAAAAAATCCTAACTATATATACCTACTGGCTATCGCCAGTAGGTAATATATATATATATTACCTACTGGCGGTCGCCAGTAGGTATATATAGTTAGGATTTTTTCTCTATGGGTTTTTTGAAAATTCTATGTCTAATAACTTTGGCGTTTGTGGACGGAATCGGCTGAAATTTTCAGGAAAATGGCACATTTTGTTTCTGAGCAGCCCTTGAAAATTTGGGGGGGGTTCGTCCAGTGGGGGCCGAGAAAAAAGGGGGGTCCCAAAACGTGTTTTTAACATTGAGTTTTCCATAGGGCGGTTGGCCTCACTTTTAGCCCGAACGGCTGAATGGATTTGCACGAAACTTGGCAAAATTGTAGGGACTGGTAGCCCGATGTGCCTTTTGTAGGTCTCAATATATGTGCTCCAGTGGATTTTGAGAAATTAACGTTTAAAAAAAGATATATATCTGTAACAGCGGACCGGTTAGCGCTCTGGTTCGCGGACTTTTCGCGCAACGGAGCTTTGTGAAGCGAAGCTGATTGGTTCTCCGGCGTCTGTCAACATTCCAAACAGTCCGTAGCGGCCGCCATCTTGTCTCTCGGTAGGATCGAGAGACAAGAGGAGGTCAAAACAAAGGGGGAAATAACTATAAGGGGGCATAGTAGATCCTCGCTGACCCCCTAGGTTTGATGTGGAGGTTTTAAAAGGGCCCCGCGGGGCAAAAAAAAGATAATAAAAATAATAATTGAACGGCTGAATGGATTTGCACGAAACTTGGTAAAATATTAGGGACTGGTAGCCCGATGTGCCTTTGCTAGGTCTCAATATATGTGCTCCAGTGGATTTTGAGAAATTAACGTTCAAAAAAAGATATATATCTGTAACAGCGCTCCGCTTCGCGTAACGGAGGTTTGCGAAGCTGATTGGTCATTCTGTCACTGGGCTATAGTTGGGCTACATCTGGCTGATATTTGGGCTACATTTGTTTTTTTGTGTGTCTGGCGGCCATCTTTGGGCTACATTGGGCTACATTGGGCTTCATTGGGCTACATTCGGCTAATTAGCAAATAGCTCATCGCAAACTAGGAATGGTAAAGAATCGCTATTTATTCCTTAAAGTTCGCTATTTAGGAAATGCAAATAACTTTTATGATACATATGGCGGTTCATCTCTAACAAGATAAGAAGCATAGGGATAGATTTATGATGACTGGCGCATCACCAGGGATGTGTTAGTCATTCTGTGCCGCTGTTCCGTCACCTATGGTGTGCTGCATTTACAATGCGGCGCATCATGGGGCAAAAACAGCACAGATGCGTGATGTATCTGTGCCGTAAAGGTGGCGCATTGCTGGAGTTGTATCGCAAGTGTGATGAAGCTCCAGCAAGGGTCGGGGGTGCCCCTGTCGCAGGGTTTCTGTTCTCACACAGAACTGTGGACAGAGGATTGGAACCTCGGCGAATTAGGGTGTCCCAAAACTCACGTTAGTAATCAAAAACTATTTAGCAAGCTAGGTACAGTGTCACATTGGATATAACAAACTCTCAATGTTTAGACAATCCAGAATATGAACTTATAGTACCTCAGGATACGTGGAACTCATGAACAGTCGGTCGTTATATATTTCTTAGAAACCAGAACATGGAGTTAAGAAGAACACATGTGTATTTGAAATGTTTATTTACTAATGCCGTCTTCTCAGGCGTAGTACCTTAGATAATAAAAGTACACATATTATCAGTAGCAAAATTACCAGCATAGTTACTAGTACATAAAAAGTGAATGGTGATAGTATGTTAACATGCTGTAAATGAATAAGAGTTAGCAACACTTATAAGCAGCCGCGGGCCGTGGAGGGAGTTACGGTGAGGCAGGGAGGCGGGGAGGGGGAGAAGCAGGGTGGAGAATACAAGTACACATATTATCAGTAGCAAAATTACCAGCATAGTTACTAGTACATAAAAAGCGAATGGTGACAGTATGTTAACATGCTGTAAATGAATAAGAGTTAGCAACACTTATAAGCAGCCGCGGGCCGTGGAGGGAGTTACGGTGGGGCAGGGAGGCGGGGAGGGGGAGGGGCAAGGTAGAGAGGGCTCCACCCTGCTTCTCCCCCTCCCCGCCTCCCTGCCCCATCGTAACTCCCTCCACGGCCCGCGGCTGCTTATATCTCACCCTCCCTAATACACATATTATATTATTTGCTAAGAAGGTCTCTTTGTGTTGGTTTAGGGCGTGTCCATACTTTAGTGTCTTAGATTTGAAGGAATCACATCAGCATACACCAGCTCTCTCTTCATGTGAACCGCATCAACTGTTGTGTATGTGTGTTCGGCAAAGCAATATAAAACCCGCCTCATGCCCAGAATTGGCAGAAGTTGCACTTATGTTATGAGTATGAAGTCGTGGAGATCAGACCTCATAACAATTCTGTATCGTGTTGTTCTTGAAACTTTAGCACTCGCTGTACAGATATAGTTTAACAAGTAAAGCAGATAGTAGACCAATAACATATTATTCTCATGTAAACCACGATGAACTACTAGGTGGAAAGCTAAAGCAACAACTAAGTGTCGTGTGCAGAAGTTGCAAAAAAGGAAAAATGGCGTTTAAACCGGTAATGAGCCCATGCTAACTTAACACGGTGTAAAGATATCCAGGACCTAGATGACACCTCCTCATGATCCGGAAACGAACTGAATAAGATAATAGAAGTGCCATCTCATGAGAGCAGATTGCAAGTTTATATGTGGACGGTCCGCAAGGTAAAGCATTAAAAACTAGGAAAATTCAATGCTAAAGAAAAATAAAACAGCCAAGTACTTTATCGAGTCTTAAGCCAATAGGCAAGGTAAATAATAAAAACTTGACAAATAAGTCAATGAATTGTCAATGAAATGCTAGTACTCAGCATATCAAACATGAAAAAGGTCTATGACATAACTGTGTATGCAAAATAAGCTGCAACAGCCTCCAATAGGAAGTCACCGTCTTCATCCGAAAACAGTTCAGCCATCCAATTTAAAAGCGGAAAAGAACATACGTGCTCTCCCAGCACCGGATCCTCTATCACCATCAGAGGACAGCTCGGTGGGTTTTCAAGAAAGCTGTGTTCCAAGAAAGACTGTGCTGCCGCCAGTAAATTCCAGGGACCAAGTAGTCCATGCATCAATGCCACAGCCATAATCCTTTCGCCAGGACAAATCAACTCGTGAGTAATGATAGGAGTCATCAGCTGATTAAAGTCGACGTCAGGAGAAACCGGTCCGCAGAGACACAAATCAATGGCCCAATCGAAATCACAGGTCAGGCAGTGAAATACAGGCTGGACACAGGTGAAGTAGGAGAACCGAAAAGATAATCCATATGCCGTGCTTAATATCGCCAACGGCATTGTGCCATAATATTCTAGCATGCGATTGCGGAACAGTGTCAGCAGCTGCAGGGTCGGAGGTTGCATAGGAGGGACATCCATATTTAAAAATGTAAAAAAGCACAAGAGCGTCCGCTGGTAATGCAAGTAAAAATGCAATCCACGAACCAGAGTGGAGAAAATGGAATGAAAGGGAGCAGGGATGACTCCAAAGATTTTCTCAAATGAAGTCACGAGACCACTGGTAACAACTTTAAAAAAGTGTGCCAGGGATTTTGTGGAGGATGCGTTAAAGATAGTCGGAAACATGTTGCTGAAATTGAAAGGCAAACCTGTGTACGGGTGTTCGCTATGTGAAGTACGAAAGTTTCACGGGCCGAACTCAAGGCCACCTCTCTCTGAGACAAAAGAGCTCTTATTCTTGTCATGCCGTTGAAACGTGTCCCAAGGTTGGTATTTGTGGCCAGATTGAAAACTCCCTATGTTCATGTGTGGGAGGAAATAGAACATTTCTGCAGCAAATAACCCGTTCACTTACTGTTACGATAAAAGGAATACTTTTTAATTAACTCAGAACAATCTTCATTATTGAGCATCAAATAACTACCATTTTCCAACAACTTGAACGTGGGGATTATAGCAGGAACTGGCGTGCCTTGCAACACGCAAGCCATATTTGGTCGGTGTTTGTTGCATGAATCGTGTAACTGTATGTGCCTACACATTAGTGAATGATCTGGCGTCTCAGTGCATTCCTCTCCATTCAGATAAACTTCTTGATCATCTTTGAAACATCTGTATGTGTATGGAAGCGACCAGACCTCATGAACAAAAGCACTACCTAAAGGTTCATAAAGACCTATTGGTATATATTTCATACAATTTGAAAACTTATATAAAGCAAAAGGCAGCGTTATTAAACCGTGGATAAGGCATGTTGCCAAAAAACCCGCAATCCTCTGCTGATGATGTCACTGAGCATGTCATGAATGATGTAATATGTGACATCATCAGTAGTGGATTATGGGTAATAGTATCTCTAGTTTACTCCCCTATAGCTGTCTTTCTTTTAACATAAGTGTGTGTTTCCTTCCCTTATACTTACTGTTTTTGGTTCGCTTCCAGTTCGCGTACCAGCGAGCGAACTAGGAAGCGAACTAAGAGAAATAGAGGTTGGCACAGTTCCAAATATTGTACCAATTTTTTAATAACGGGGAGGTAGTTCTGAAAAGAACTTTTTTTTTTATTTTTCTGAACATTTTTTTACTGTTTTTGAATTTTTCGGAACAGTTTTATATTTTTTGGGGTTTTTCTTGGAGGGGGCAATGAAAACGATTCATTGTAAAGGGCTCAACAGGAGCAACAAAACAAAAAAAAGAAGTATTTATTATTTTGGGCGTTTCGGACAAACTTGCATATGATAGTCAATAGCTCTGTTGATCAGAGTGATGCTTCTTTCTCCGTAGGAAATGAATCCATCGCAAAATACGCAGGTGTGTTTTACTTCACCAAATCTCATTTGTATATTTGGCACCATCTCCCTGCCCTCTGGTCCCGTTACTTCCGGTACAACAGATCTTCTGGCCATAATAGGGAGATTATCTAGGTCGTTCCGAAACTGTGCAGCACTGTAGTTGTTAGGATGCCACCTAGTCATATGGCGATGCATTGTGTAGTTTCCGAAACTGTATTTTTTGTCGGTCCCTCTGGACAGTCTATCTTGACATATAAGGCAAGTTACGTATCTTGCATTTACTTTTTTCTGACCTTTGGGAATTTTAAAAAATTGCCAAATGAAGTTTTCTTTCCGGTGAGACGTCTTGGGCTGCTCAGGCAAAAACTGCCTCTCTTCGTGCTCGTCCTCCTGTTCCTCTTCTTCTTCTTCTTGTTGAATTACAACTTGAGCAGGTGGTCCACTCTTCCTTGGATGTGGTGGAGGTGGTGGGGAAGCACCAGCTGAAGCTACTAAAGAAGCCATTGCTCAGTGATCACAAAGGGTCTTTCTCTCACAATGATGAAAGTCAGAGTGAGGAAAGAAGGAGGGATTTTCATCATTTGGGAAAAACAAGAGTTCTCAACCAATCAAAAGTGTTCATTTTAGATTATATGACCTAGTCTTACATCATTAGGAAACCAAAAGTGAAATGAACCAATGAAAAGTGTTATTACCAAGTCACATGACTTGCTGTGTTTACGTTAAGCGCTTTGCAGGGCCTCCCGGTTTGCTTCCAGAAACCTGCGCTTTGGCACTCGCTTCGCGTACCAGTTTGCTAACGTAGCACGTCATATGACGTATCAAGCGACAACGTGGAACGTCATGCGGACGGGAGGCGTCACGATGTTGTTTTCTAACGCGGCACTTGCGGTAAAGAAACGTTTACCGGCTCGCGGTCTATTTCGCGGCATCAAGGTCAGCTAACGGGAAGCTTCCCGATTCGCGAAGCGGGAACGAAGAAAAAAAAATATTTTAAAAAAAAATTATTCATAAACATATAAAATATATTTTTGGATTTAAAGAAGAATACATTTTACAGCTACAGATATTAGCTGTTAAAAAACCAATGAAATTCACAGAAAAAACCATAGGTTATAGACCATATATAGTTAGGAATTAGCATTTACAAAACCTTGAAAATTCACTGAAAAAACCATAGGTTATAGACCATATATAGTTAGGAAATAGCATTTAGAAAACCTTATTTTACTCACACAAAACCATTGAAATTCCATATATAGTTAGTTGCACTAACTATATATCGCGCACCTGCAATCCACTGCTGATGATGTCACATATTACATCATTCATGACATGGTCAGTGACATCACTGATGACATCACTGATGACATCTCAAATGACATCACTGATGACATCACTGATGACAACATCCAGTGACTGTATGCTTCTGTAAAGTTAAAATATGTCTTACATATTGAAGAATGAGTGGATGTATAAGTGTCTGGATGAAGGATTTAGTAGGTGCATGACTGACTGTATAAGTGAGTGATTAAATGTGTCTCACTGAGTGCATGGGTTAGTGACTAAACTGTTTTAAATTGTGCATCATTGTGTCTGTTGTTTTGTAATCTGATGCATGTGTTGATCATTAGCTATATGACTAACTATATGGGTTATTGATTAGTTGCCCAAGTATTTGTATGGGAGACTGAGTGTGTGTGTGGGTGTCTGGGAGGTGTATGACTCTGTGCATAGATGTGTGAGCAGTTGATTCACTAGATGTATGGGTTCAAAAGTGCATGTGGAAACATCTGTATGGGCGGTTGACTGTGTGCATGAGTGTATTGGTGAGTGAATGGATATCTCAGTGCTACATGTCAAAGTAAGTACATATGTAAAACACAGTACATGTGATAGTTGACATATATAAATAACTGTGCATAAGAGCCAGTGAATGTGTGAGTGGCTGTATGGATTATTGTGAACTTGTATCAGGGATTGTATAACAGAGTAAATATGTGTTATTATATGTTCCAATAAGTAAGGTGTGTATAACTATATAGTTGAGGAAATCGAGGTGTGATTGATTCTTTGCAAGACTGACTAGGTGTGTGAGTAACTCCATGGATGAGTGACAGTCTGTGAGTGTCTGTTTACACTGAGTGTATCTAAGGTTATATTAGAGTCTGAAGAGGTTCATTGTATCATCACATGAATGATGTCATCAGTGATGTGATCAGTAATGTCAAATGAGATGTCATCAGTGATGTCATCAGTGATGTCATTTGAGATGTCATCAGTGATGTCATCAGTGATGTCACTGACCATGTCATGAATGATGTAATATGTGACATCATCAGCAGTGGATTGCAGGTGCGCGATATATAGTTAGTGCAACTAACTATATATGGAATTTCAATGGTTTTGTGTGAGTAAAATAAGGTTTTCTAAATGCTATTTCCTAACTATATATGGTCTATAACCTATGGTTTTTTCAGTGAATTTTCAAGGTTTTGTAAATGCTAATTCCTAACTATATATGGTCTATAACCTATGGTTTTTTCTGTGAATATATATATATATATAAAGCATTTTTTGATTTGGTAATAACTTTGGCGTTGTTTGACGAATCTTCACTGTGATTGGCTACCAGCACTCCAAACCAGGAAGTGTTGGCAGCCATATTGTGGCTCTGTAGAAGCGAGTCACCAGAAAACTGAGAAACAAAGGTATAAACCAAGAGAAGGAGGCAGGGTAGAAACATCTTGACCCACTAGGCCTGCTCAGGGAGTCCCAGAAGGAACCCCATGGGCAAAAAGAAGAATTTAAAAATAAAAAAATCGGCCAATTGGCGCAGGTGTTGCGGGTCCCTGCGTTTTATTTTAATGAGGTACCTGGATGGGCTAGGTCTCAGGGGTATTTGGTAAAAAAATAATAGTGGGGGCTCGCTGGGGCCCCCGCAGTCCCGGGGCTTCACTCATGTTGGGAGTGGGATTCAGTGGGCTGTGGAAATAGGTCCCGGGGTATTTGTTAAAAAAAAATAGCGGGGCTCGCTGGGACCCTTGCAGTCCCGGGGCTTCACTCATGTTGGGAGAGGGTGCAGTAGACTGTGGAAATTATATTGGGAAAACAAAAATGCGCCATATTGTGGCCTTTCTTTAATATAATGTGGAATAATGTTTATTTATTATGCAGTGTTCACTTTTGTTACGCATAGAGTCACTTTGTTACAGGAAATGTATTAATATGTGGCAGGGCGTGTTCTGTATGTGTGCGCAGAATTAACGTTTAATTGGCTGAGGTGTTGCAACAACAAGCTTAATGTTCATTGGGTGCGAACCATCAAAAGTAGAAGTGTTTCCTGCCATTCACTTCTCCTCCGCAGAGTAGCAAGGACATCTAATTGGCTCACATGTTGTAAAGAGGACCTTCCTGAGCTTAATGTTGATTGGTTGCGAACTATTGAAAGTAGAATTGTTGCTAGGTATTCCCTTCTTCTCTGCGGAGTAGGAGGGACATCTGATTGGCTGACGTGTTCCAAGGAGGACTTTCCGAAGCTTAATGGTGATTGGCTGTAAACCATTGAAAGTAGAAGTGTTTTCAGAGATTCCTTCCCTCTCTGTGGAGTATTAGTGATAATTCATTGAGTAACCTGTTCCAAGAGGGACCTTCCAAAGCTTAATGTTCATTGGCTGTGAAGCATTAAAAGTAGACGTTTTACAGCCATTCCCTCCTCCTCTGCGGAACAACATGGACATTTTATTGGCTAAAGTGTTCCGAGCACAAGTTTGCTCCTTATTGGGTGGGAACGGTTCACTGTTGTCAGTCATTTTGTAACACACTTCCAAAGGAGTACGGGAAAACAAAGTAGTAGAAGGGAGGATAGGAACACTATTAACTCTGTACAGTGGTCACAAGGTGGTGTACAGGGATTGTGAGGGTCAAAATAGTTTTTTATATATTTTAAGGGCCATTTATATAATTGCAGTGGGGTGTACAAATCATAACAGTGTCTTGCGGTCTTCTTTTTATCAGTTTGCGGGTGGGATACTTCCCAGGAGCACCATTTACTTATAATGTGGTCTTTACTTTTCTGACAGGGAGGTGTGGTTGTGCAGCAAAAATTTCAGTCTACGTTTGAAACAGTTTTTATTTAGCATTATAAATAAACTTTCTTTGGAAACTGATGCTGTATATATGTATATATCAAAGGGGTGACAAATAAAAATGGAATTTCATAAAATATCAGTTAAGCGTAGCGACACCCTCCTTTTTTCTGCTATAGTTTGTAAAAGTGTTGCCCCATATTCTTGATAATATAAGAGGGCATCAGTTACTTTTACATAAAGTAGAAAAGAAGTGTTACAACAAACTCTCCGCACTATATTATCTGAGGTCTGAAGACCAAGTAAACAACAGCTAAACACAAATGACTTCATATTAGATAGAAATATATGCATTATAATTTTTCAAATTTGTATTTTGTAGAATTCGGGAACGTTCTGTGGTAGTGCTTAGAGATCGCACACTGTTCCGTTAACAAATCACATACTCATTTAAAAAATATATAGGATAGTACTATCATAATATACAGTACTGGTCTTATATATTCTATAGGGAGAAGGTGAATAGGAACCGCAAAAGGGAAAAAGAGGAAATACAAAATATCATTCAGAAGTGTAGGGTTTATCAAATATTTAAAGTAACAAAGTATGTATGAAAGCAACATTTTTTTAGACTGCAATTTCGTAAAGTATGCTCACTGAAAAAATATCTGATCCAGTGAGATATAAAGGTTAGTAAGCTGTATTACAGGTGGCGCCGACAAATCTCCAATTCCTCTGTTGTAACAATTGGACAATCTATTACAATATAACGAATGCCACCATTGTTACACAAAAAAGAAGAAGGAAAATAAAGTTATGAATAGAACAGAAGATCCATAACGAAATACTTTCGAGCTGTAATTATTTTCTGAGCTTTTCTCCGGGACGTCGCAAAGGTTGATGTTGCATGGTGACAGGTCATAAACTCCTCTGAGATCATCATACTGTGAAAATTATAATTTACATATTCACAGTATATGATCAAAAGGGGGAACAGACTAAAAGCTAGAAGTTGGTGATGTTGCTTATATATCTTTACTCTTTGTGCCGACTGGTCATAAAATCCTCTGAGATCACCATGACTATTCATAATATAATATACATATTAACAGTATATGATCCCTAGAGGAAAACAGGCTAACAACTGAAAGGTGGTGACGTTAATTGTAAATGTTTCGGGTTTGCGCCAACGGGTCACCAACACCTCTGAGGTCAAGTACAGTGTCAATATTATAATATACAAAGTCACAATATATGAGCTCAAAGGAGACAGAAAAGGAGCAATGTTTGTTGTAATCTGTCTGTTTCTGAAAACAAGCTGCTGACGTTACAGAAAAACAGGTAAACATGCAATGACACTTTGTTCTACATATAAATGTTTAAACATTGACAAATAGCTACGTATTATAAATATCTACAATGCCATAATCAAACAACTTACAACTCCAGAATATGTTTTGTTGACGCAAAACAAGAATACAACGCTAGAAAATGGAACTTGCATCACACAGTGGACACGGAGAAATAACTAGCGAAAACGAAACTAATCGCAAAACGGGTGTGGTTTATATAGTTTTTTAGTTATTGAGTAGTCTATGGAAGGAAGATGCCGCTCGCCCATTTAGATGTCGTGTTTTACAGTTTACACATGCTCACGTTTTTATTGTTGTAACTTGTGCACGTGTTGGGAAAAGCTGCAAACTGTGAAGTTGTAAAGGTTTTGATTTCCATCCATGTAAGGTCCCTAATATCTTCGTTGGAGAGTTTAAAAAGAGTTACCCGGTAAATAGTGTCATTTGTATTCTCATGATTAAAAACATCTAAATAGAAGACATTAAAAAAAAGTATTCTTCACAATAGAAGAAAAAAAACGTGCTAATATTTGTCATTACTATGCTGTTAAATTAAAAAAATGCCAGCATTTGTAAAGCGTAAAGCTACTCTCGGAAAGGTATGCCGGCGCTCGGGGGCGTTGGGAAGATTAAGCAAGATGTTACCCACAGTGAGATAGTGGTGGGCTAAGAAGCTGCTGGAGTTGGGAATCGAACTGTGAACGCTGTTGTTCGAAGTCAGGTATTATAAGTGCTGCGTCATACTTTTACTATACTTATATGTTAATGACTAGTAATTAAGTTGAAAACATTGTTAAATTATAATTAGGGCTCCTTGTTTTCCGTTTGTACTTATTTTTACAGATAAATACAGACAGAAAAGTATTTATTTTCCTTTCTGTATTCATTTTAAAATGTGGATAAAAACGGAAATTGGGGTGTTTGTTAAGTGATTCTAAATGCTGTCAATGATGAGTGCCAGGCCAAAAGGTGTGTTGTTCTAATACTAAAAGGGTTAAAACAATAAAATAGTTTTTGTAAAGAGCCTTAAAGAGCAATATATATGCTCGTATAAGAAAACATGCACATTTTAATATCAAGGTTGTGTATAGTTTATCATCTAAGAGTGTTTATAAGACTGAAAACAGTCAGTCCTTCAGGCATGAGTGCATATTTATCAGACAAATAAATGTGCAAATATACTCATTTCAGATTAATTTTTTGCAAAACCTAAAATATATATGTGTAATACAATTATGAAAAAAAACCTATGAATAAATACAGACGGAAATGCCCCAAAAATAAATACCATAAAACCAGGAGCCCTAATTATAAGTTATAAAAGACTACTGTTAAGTTTGTTTTCACTATAAAAAGTATACACATGTTTTTAAAATTTACTTAAAAACATTATAGGTTATAGGGACATCGTAGTTAGAAATTAGCAACCTTTGAAATTTACTGATACAACCATAGGTTTCAGGCCTGTTATAGTTAGAAATTAGCATTTAAAAACCTTACTAATTCACTGAAAAAAACATAGGTTTCAGGGACGTTATAGTTAATTGGACATTTTACTTATACAAAACCAGAGAAATTCCACCGTTATAGTTAGTTCAGCTAACTATAACTTGCGCCCCCGCAATGCACTGCTCATGATGTCACGTATTACATCATTCATTGCATGGTCAGTGACATCACTGATGACATCTCAAATTACATCACTGACGGCAACACTTTTACAAACTGTAGAGGGAAAAAAAGGAAGGAATTTTAGACACAGCTACAGCCCGAACTGCTGAACGGAATTACATCAAATTTTGCAAAAAGGTAGCCCTTGGTTCAGAAAGCGCCCTTATTAGGTCTCGCGCCTACTTTGCAGTGTGCAGCACTGCTCGTGCAGCGCAAGATCTCTTGTAACGGGGTTTAGAAAGCTACCCACATGCTCCTGCATGTGAGTTTGCTTTCCTCGTGTGGCATTGGCTTGCGCGTGCTTTTTTTAAAAAAAAACAGGATGCAATTGGGGAAAGGAGGGACAATGTCTTTGAAATGCCTATTCCCTACAGTGGCTAGCACGCGCAGCAGCATGCGTTTGCCTTGCTGCCGCTGCTGCGCTCCATCCCCCTGCTCCTCTGTGGTGCGTGCGCACCACTAGTTACTAGAGCCAGTGCCCAGAGTCGTCATGTTCTTCTGTTATTACCCTTTTCCAGTCACTAATAGTGCAGTTTGTATCCTGAATATGCGTCATCAACACTGAAAACATTTGAACAGGTAATTCAGAATAAGAAAAAATAGATGTCATGGCTTAGAAGCGAGATGTTCCGCTAGAAATATACTTTTTCTCTCTAATGTATTATGTAGATTCCTTACACAAACCCTCTTTCAGGGCGTTAAATTGTCACATTTCGGAAAAGACTGTTGGTAGGGCTTCCTGGAATGGCAGACCCTCAGAACCTAATGTGACAGCCATCCTTGGTAGAGTCGTAGAGGTAAGACACAGGCCTGTCGATTACCCCTCGGATCCCAAGATGCCGCAGTCTGCTCTCATCTTGGTTGTGCAGAGGTATGGGTTGCAGCAGCGATCAGCTTTACCCCATGCTCGGCACGTTGCAGCATGAGTATGGGTGCTGCTAGGAGTGGTTTCCTCTCTAGAGTAGGTCGTTTGGGGAGTCGAGTTTAGTCTCTGTGTCCCTGGCAGACCTGCGGCAGCAGGTGGCCCGTGTGTACTCTAGCTCAGTGGCTTCTCACCCGCACGCCTCTCTCCCGGCGAGTGGATCCACCTAGTGCTCGCCACTTTATCCTTAGCTGCGCTTTGGCACAGATCGGATCCTGTATTCAGATAGCGTCTGGCGGTAAACAGGACCTCTGTGGTCTGGGTGAGGCAGACAAAAAACTACCCTGTGAGCCAGCTGAGCTGCAAGGCTTTCAAATTCCGAGCAAGGAAATGGCATTTGGCCTCTGGGGCGGCCAAGAGAGGAGCAGGCGAAGGAGCAGGGATGGCACAGAGCTTTGAAATCCAATCAAAAAATCACAAATCTGAAGTTTCTCTGTCACATCCTCCTTCAGCTCACATCCCCACAAGTCGCATTTTCTCATTCCATTTGTCTCTTGCATCGCCTCTCTTGCTCCTCGTCTGGAGCCATCTTTCTCTGTAACAACCTGTCTTTTAAGTTGACTTCTCTCGTGGGATCCGCACTTCTCTCTTTTCATCTTTATAAAGGGGGCATCTAATGACTGATGTCGCAGACTAGACCTTAAAACTCACCGAGGCCATGTGAAATTCTTGTTGGTGAGGTGGTTCTCGGGAGAACCAGCTGTATTTTGAGTGTTTAACTGGTTTCCCGGCCTCTTTAAGTAGTGTCTGAAGATGGAGCGGACTAAGGCATCCACTGCAGGGATATTTGCTTGACCCCATGTTCACATGTTCGAATTACACTGGTGCTCGACTCAGCCTAGTTTTCCCAAGGTCAGTAAAAAGAGTACCATTTGAGTTGGGTAAGAGTAAACATCTGTTGTCTAGCTCCCCGTTGGGATGGATGGATGAATAAGCGCTTTACAAGCCATGTATGTGTTGCAGTGGGATAGGTAGGGTGCTTGGGGTAGTGTGAATAAGCTGTGCAGTCACACCAGCAACCTCTCCCCTGCCTCCTCCCTCCGCCGTGGTACAGGGTGAAGCTGTTCTTTGTTCGGAGGCTGTCAGCCAGAGAGGAGATGTGAGAGAGGTTTCTACTTCCCCTCGTGGGTGGAGGGGAGGGAAGTGGTGCATTGGGGATGGCCTGCAGTGCTCTACACTTGGCAGCCATAACCCGTGTAATGGAAACCTGACTTTTTTGCTTCGGTTTCCTTTGTGCCAGATAGTGAACTGTGCCATCCTGCCTCCATTTTGTTCATTCTTCCTCCGCTTGCCTCTTTTCTGTGAAGTGGACTCGAGTCTTCATCTCAGTGCCAGCAGTACACCGAGAAAATGGTTTAGCCCATAGTCGATGGCGGCTACTACCGCCAGGTACTGTAACGGTTGTTGGAAGGCTGGAATCGATTACAGGGAGATACATTTTCTGTGTCTTGTTAGTTTTGTATACTAGAGTTCTGTGAGAGGTGTCAGGTTGTATATTTGACCCTTCTATTAAATATGCATGCTTTGCTCTCCTTAGCCGAGCACGCTAAGCCCACCTTGGCCTCTTGATGTTAGGCATCAGTGGTCAGTTTCACTCTAGCTAACTGTTTCAGGCTCTTCCTGTCCAGATGGGCTTTCTAAGGAGGAGGGAAAGGCATAGGCATGAGGTCAGTGGATTAGATTCTGATCTTGGGTCTGGTCAGGATGAATGGTTTTATGACTTCGCCCCAGCCTCATTTTCCCCTAAGCGTCCCTCTCTTCTCTGGTGTTAAGGGAGGTACAATATGATTTGTATTGAAATCCTATATGAGTTGATTTCCACTTAAGATAAGTTATTAAGCATGGGACCCTGACAAAGCCAAGAATGTTTTCTGCACCTTCGGGAGCCAGTCCCTCCCTCTAGGATTGTGAGATGGCTCTGGCTTAACTTGTTTCCCACAGTTGCTTAAAAAACTAAACGAGGTGCACTTTGACAAGAAGTTGGAAACGGCAGTGTATACATGTGAATATACATATATATATAGTTAAGAGTACAAGGGGATGGCTCTAGTGTAAGATAGGCAGGATAAACCTTTTTATTCCGGCGAGTAGTCCAATAGGGGCGTTTCATCTCGCTAGAGTTCCGCTGCAGATGGTGGGTGCACAATTGACAATTGACTGACAAATGCTAGACACCTTTGAAGAGAAAAAAAGCCACTCTTGGATTCCTGAGATGCAGTCACCTGGTTTCAAAAAGTTTTGGACATGACTGTGCAAAGTGCAGCAACATATATATTTCATCTCCTGCAGGGATATTTTCAGTTTGTTAGTGGTGCCCTACTATCACAGACCAGAGTCTCAAAAGGCATTAATGGCTTTGGGTCAGTTCTGCGCTGCTGCTGCTGACATAAGCTTCATTTTGTGGAAACTACTGATTTCATATGAGATGCATGCTTTGTCCAACTTTGGAAGCTGATCCTACCACCCGTGAAGCAGACCTCAGAAGAAGAGACAGGTACATTCGAACTCTCTATGTAAGAGGTATGCGTGTATCTGCTGTACTACCTTCAGAGTTCACCCACTGGAAAACTTTACAAAACTTAACAGTGGATGAAAATAATGAATGCCTTCCTTGCGTCACCTTTTGTGTTTCTCTGTGTTGTAATGACAGCTGTACAATGTTGAGAAGTAGTTGCAGTATTGTAGTTATAGTAGCGTAGCTTTGCTCTCTGGGTGTTTTGGCCCTCGCACTTCTGAACATTTAGGGTTACAAGATGTAATTTCTAACTTTCGTCATTGCTTTTCTCTTGGTGGTCGGTCACATCTGCAAGAAGTTGGGTGAACTTCATTTTGTTCTAACCCTACATGTTTTCCATCAAACACGGTTGTCAATCGGACTGTGATCCCCACGTGCTGTCAAGAAGGCTTCTTTTTTATTGTAATCAGGTGGTGGCTCTCTTGGTGCCATTTCATACACCTCATGCTGCCCACTTTGAAAAGAAGATGTGCTTTTACTCATGGCTTTGTGTAGGTCCTATAACCCTAGACAAATCTTGTTATATGTGCTCATTTCTGACTTCTTAAACATAGTTGTCCTCAAATGGGTGGCCCTGCTCTGTTTACCTCATTTTTTCAAGTCAAGGGCATTGCCCTGCATATGTTTTTTGCTTTGTTAAACTTTCATTGGCATGCTGCTTTTGTCCCCGCTTATGTGTTTGTTTAACCTTTCTTTTTCTGTTTAAGTGCAGAGCCCTCCAGCAAGCTTTGTAGTTTGCTTACACTGTCAATGGGCAGCAGATTGACCCCAATTGTGGGCTGGTTTGTGTCTGCGTTTTCTGAAGTAGTATCCTAGCTCATGGGATTGCACTGGAACGGACTTCAGTCCGCACTGGCCTTTGGGCAAATCTGGTTTGATATGTGGCGTTGATTAGTGTGTGAGGTCACCACAGGGTTCCCAGCTCCCTCTGTCCCCTTTGCCCAGATGGCAGGGCTGTGTCCAAATGTACCCGGGGCTAGGTTGACCACGCCACACTTTCCTTAGTACTAAGTGACACCCCAGGATGGGAGGAGCTCTGGTGATCCTATCATGTGTGGCAGGTAGATTATGAAGACGTGGCATTCACACAGACTGTATTTTTGAGGAATTTAAACTAAAATGTCTTTCTTATTCCTCTTTGACGTGTACGTGATCCACAGACCTGGTTGTTGAATGAAAATGCAACATTTGCAATGTCCTTCCACATTTAAACACTAGCAAGGCCCCTTATGCATATTATTTATTGATTATTGCTTGTTGAACTTATGGATGGCAGATTTGGCATTTATGCTCTAGATTACCTTTTACTTAACAGCTAATTTTACTTTTACACGTTCTACGTTCTCTTGATTAGGATCTCAGTGGTGGTGGGTGTTGAGAGAGGGGTTGTTTGAAAACCACCACCACCCCCTGACCTGCTCCTTCTTGGGGAACATCTTGCCTTTTGTTGTGGTTTACTCTGGACCTCCACTGAAAAGGGAGGGAACATGTCTCTCCTAGTTATCTTTGGTGTCAACCATAATGAAGCAGTAGCGTAACTAAATCTGTTCCTAACAATGTAACTTGTGACCATGGAAATAGAATGAAATACAACTTTTCTTTAACTGTGGGCCCCTAGGTCAGGTGTTCTGAGACTAGTTGGGGAGCCTTCAGGCATGAGTCTCTACCATGTCTCCTCATTGACTTGGATTGTCCTATTTTCTTCCGTTTTGTGATTTATGTTCTATTTCCCCTTTATCTCTGCTCCTTACTCCTCCTTTACTTCTGCCACATTAATATTTCTGCATTTTATTTTGTCCACTCGTTTACTTCTATCTGTCAGCTCCTTTCCCTCTGTCTCCATCTCCTCAGTAACCTCTAACTCTTTTCTCACATCATATCTTCGTCATGTATTGTCTTTTATCTCTTATTTAGCCTCCTTCTTTATCTCTTATTCTCTCTCCTCCTTGCAGTGTGTCTCTTCCTTTACTGAGGCTGCCTTCACCTCTGCTTACTTCACCTTTGCCTCTCCCCCCTCCTTTTTGTGTTGTTCCATGCCCTTCTCACCCCCGCCACTCCCCACTCTGCTCAGTTTAATGCACTGTCACATGATGGCGCTTCTCCTCGGGGGTTCTCACTGCCTTGCTGCTTGGTTATTTATATACTGCTTGTGTCCCTGGTGACCCTGCGAGGACTTTCTGCCTCTCATGGTGACTATGCCAGCCCTTTCTGCCTCACCGTGTGACCCTAGTCCCTTCACACTTCCACAAGGCCTGTATCCGGGCACCTTTGCCTGTCCCTCCCATTCACTAATGCCCACAATGCTTGTATGACGGATCTTTTTGCCTCGCATGGTTACCCTGAAAGCAGGTGTCAAAACAAGGGTTCCCTGAATAAATAGGTAACTAAACCCCTAGGTCAGGGAAAATACATTGTGAGAGTAACAACCCAGGCGGTATTGAATGTTTGTCAAAGTAATAATGGATGGCATAGGACCAATTTCAGAGTAGGGAACACAGTATTTTATTATTAGTACACACAATTTTAAATGTACTTAATGAAAAATCACAAAAGATAAAAATGCATGAACACCATGTACAATGTGTGAATGTACAGAAATCTAAAAAATCATATCAACATAACATAAACAGGCAATTCCATCAGTACAGTATATTAAAAACAATAATAAAAAGGAGACAAGAAAACAATAGAGTGTTTTATCGACGCGTGTTTCGGCGACCAGCGCCTTCTTCAGGACAAAGAACACTCAAATACCTAAATGCGAGAAAAGTAAACAACAATAAAAAAACCACAACATATAAAGATCTATTAACATAATAACATTGACAATAAATGTGCAGAACCTAATACATTTTACAGTCTCCATAAATTACAAAGAAAGAGGTCCATAGCCACAATTTTGACAAAAGTTAGTCCAAACCAATAAGAAAGAGATAAATAAGACCCTCGGTGCTCATTAAATTAGACGTTGTTATGAAGTATAATAAATTACTCCATATGTACTCAACGCAGGTAGCCAAGGTTATTTGTGGACCCACTATACACTGCGATCAAAAATCATTCTGATTCTAGTGGAGAATTTACAGGATAATAGCATTCCATTGATAGCAAGGTATTAAAGGTAGCTATCCATTGCGCTATATGAGGCAATGGGGTACGAGCCATTTCGTTGAACGTTGTTTATAAAATATATAAGGTTACCCCATATGGATTAAGCGCAGTTGGCCAGGGTTATTTATGGACCTACTCTAAACTGCGATCATAAATTGTTATGGTTCTAGGGGAGCATTTATCGAATAGTGGCATTCCATTAGTAGCAAGATATTAACGGTAGCAATCAAATGCACTATATGGAACCATGAAGTACAAGCCTAATGTTCCCAAAGTAGCTGCTCATACTTACTGTAGGCACGTCTGACAAAGCCGCAAAATACTGTCGATATATTCAGTCAGAATTAGATCTCGAATTTGAAGAGGTAATTTCTAACGGGATAGAAAAAATAAATTAACAACATAAATGGCTTGCCTATATTTACTCGATATTATAGGTAGTCTCATCCCAAAACGAGGACTCGAATTTGTGAATAGATGAGCCAAAGGACATATTCATGTTCCCTTAGTCAAGGATAACTAAAAGGGGTAGTGCATGGGGGTTCGTTATAAATAAATAATAAAGTGGCAACCGAACCCAAAAAGATCAAACCAATAGTTCAACTTACACAGATTATCAAGAAAAATGTCTCCAAAATTGGCGTTTTTCCATTTACACAGGGGATGAATGTAAGTTTTCTCCTCCGTAGATATAAAAGAGATTACTAGAAAAATGGAGATGAGGTCAGTCAAGCTTTCATGATAATAAAACTGGGAAAAACAGGAAAAATAACTACTTGCTTGGAAATAAGACCAACATACGGTAAGTAGACTACCTAAAAATGCGATATTACTATAAATACCGAGCTGATATTAAGGAAGGCAAATTCTTCAAAGAGTTAATTCTTCTGTGGAAAGCTTGATCTAGAGAGAAAGCCAGACCGATACATCACTAAAGAATCTATAGCAAGGAAGACGGAAAGAAACAGGTAATATGGCTCCAAATACAATACCTTAAACGTTCGCATTCCCGTTTTAGTATTCGCGCTGCATCGTGTTTTTTATACATTAGTGGAATCCTAAAATCTTTGTTTTGTCGTTTTTCATATCAGTTTCGGCATTGTCCATTTGAGTGTTCCAATATTCATAATTGAAGTTAGCAACTGTGGAGGCGAGGCACGATACTGTTGGAAACTAGGTATTGTATTTGGAGCCATATTACCTGTTTCTTTCCGTCTTCCTTGCTATAATATCGAGTAAATATAGGCAAGCCATTTATGTCGTTAATTTATTTTTTCTATCCCGTTAGAAATTACCTCTTCAAATGCGAGATCTAATTCTGACTGAATATATCGACAGTATTTTGCGGCTTTGTCAGACGTGCCTACAGTAAGTATGAGCAGCTACTTTGGGAACATTAGGCTCGTACTTCATGGTTCCATATAGTGCATTTGATTGCTACCGTTAATATCTTGCTACTAATGGAATGCCACTATTCAATAAATGCTCCCCTAGAACCATAACAATTTATGATCGCAGTTTAGAGTAGGTCCATAAATAACCCTGGCCAACTGCGCTTAATCCATATGGGGTAACCTTATATATTTTATAAACAACGTTCATCGAAATTGCTCGTACCCCATTGCCTCATATAGTGCAATGGATTGCTACCTTTAATACCTTGCTATCAATGGAATGCTATTATCCAGTAAATGCTCCACTAGAATCAGAATGATTTTTGATCGCAGTGTATAGTGGGTCCATAAATAACCTTGGCTACCTGCGTTGAGTACATATGGAGTAATTTATTATACTTCATAACAACGTCTAATTTAATGAGCACCGAGGGTCTTATTTATCTCTTTCTTATTGGTTTGGACTAACTTTTGTCAAAATTGTGGCTATGGACCTCTTTCTTTGTAATTTATGGAGACTGTAAAATGTATTAGGTTCTGCACATTTATTGTCAATGTTATTATGTTAATAGATCTTTACATGTTGTGTTTTTTAAATTGTTTTTTTATTGTTGTTTACTTTTCTCGCATTTAGGTATTTGAGTGTTCTTTGTCCTGAAGAAGGTGCTGGTCGCCGAAACGTGCGTCGATAAAACACTCTATTGTTTTCTTGTCTCCTTTTTATTATTGTTTTTAATATACTGTACTGATGGAATTGCCTGTTTATGTTATGTTGATATGATTTTTTAGATTTCTGTACATTCACACATTGTACATGGTGTTCATGCATTTTTATCTTTTGTGATTTTTCATTAAATACATTTTATATTGTGTGTACTAATAATAAAATACTGTGTTCCCTACTCTGAAATTGGTCCTATGCCCTCCATTATTACTTTGACAAGCATTCAATACCGCCTGGGTTGTTACTCTCACAAAATACCCTGCAAGCAGGGACATCTTAAGGGTTTTGGGGTTTGGATCCAATGTATTTGGAGACCCCTGTTTGGAATGTAATCCAATTTCAGCTCTTCCATGCCCTCTTTTGCAAAGTTACAAACATAGCAGTGGGCATTCAACCGTTGCTCCATCTAATATTCGGCGACAGTTACTTGTGTTTCAATATTTTAACACAGCAGCAGCTCACTGATATAACTGCAAATACTCTGTGACACCTTGCCATTTCTCATATGTGAGGTCCTGTTTTGATCTAAAGAAAACTTTTTTATGAATGTTGCATGCAACATAAACGCAACATTTCTAAGAAAAATGTCAGTAATAGACTCACTCACATTAGACATTAGTTAAAGGCAAAAAAGTATTTAAAACAAGCTGTTTAAGAATGATGCATGGTCATCAGGGCAAGACTCTGCAGAACAAAGCTGGCTCTATCAGGGGACCCCTGGATGACTGGGGCCCTGGGCCAGAGCCCACTTCGCCCATGCATTAAAATGTCTCTGCCTTTGAGGCCTCGCTGCCTCACCCGGTGACCCTGGGCGTTCACACCTCCACAAGGCCTGTATCAGTCTTCCATACACACGGCACGTATTCGGCCCCTTCAGCCGGTCCCAGCCCTCGTCGTCCACGAGGTCTGTAAGTGATCACCACATCCACTGCCCTTGTGTATGACTCCTTTCTGCGCTTTCAAATGACCATTCATCCCACCACATGGCCTGTATTGCCCCTTTCTGCCCGCTTCGGTGTCTTCAGGGGTGGGCTGGCCTATTGGGCAGTCTGGCAATGGGGGAAGATCGGCTCTGACAGGAATGTGTATGGGCTGTTTTGGGGCTTTTTACGGTCTGATACAGGCTTCATGTAGGAGTGGGTGTATTTTTTGCTCACATAGAGTACGTAATTATCACAGGAAAGGCACATTTTAATGCATGCTACACTAGGGGGCTGTCCACAGGACAAATAGTGACTTTCACCATGCTCTTCATTGTGAGTTAACCATTTTCAACATCTGTTTGCCAGAATAAATGATCTTGTGTACCTTTCCCTCATGAAAGTCCATGAGACTTTTTTGCTAGAACCAACAATCATGAGCGATTATGTGCAGGAGCTCTCAGCCCCCCCAGCCCCGGGGACCGCCACCCCTCGGGGCTTCGTAAATAAATAGGTGGGGGGTTCAAAGGCCCCCTCGCAGCCCCGGAGACCTCCACCCCCGGGCCTTTTGTAATGTTGGGAGGGGGGCCACGCGGCCCCCCATCCTGGAGCCCTGTTATGGCCCTGGGGACGGCCACCCCCCACAGTCGGCTCCTGCAGTGTCCGGGGGTGCCCACTACCGGGACACTGTAGTTTGCAATGGCAGGGCGCCCCAGCCCTGCCATAGCAAACTGCTTTGGTTTTTGGAAGAGAGAGCAGGAAACCTGCTCTCTCTTCCAAAAACCAAAGCCGATTGATTTTCCACACGGGAAGCTGCATCTTAGCAGCTCCCCATGTGGAAGAGAAATGCCGGCCTCAATCCACCCACGGTCCCCAACGGGGCTATTAGTGGCCCAGGAGGGGGGCCACGTGGCCCCCCACCCCAAATATAAAAGAATTGTTAAAAAAAATAAAGGAAAGGCTGGCCCCGGGGGATGGTGTCCCCAGGGCCATAAATGGCCAGAGGAGGGGGGCCATGCAGCCCCCCTCCAATAAATAATTTAAAAAATGGCCATGCCCTGGGGTCAATTACGGCCTTCGGAGGAGGGCCACGGCCCCCCTTTAAATTATTTTATAAAACAATTAAAAAGGGGTCAGGCCCTGGGGGATGGGATCCCCACGGCCAAACAAATAAGAAAACAAGGGGGGCCACACAGTCCTCCTTCTTAAAAATATATATTTTTTAAAGACGGGCATCACGCGGAGGCCCCGCCCTCTCGCTGCAGCACTATGCAAACGTGGCCCCTGGCACGTTTGAAGAGGGGGAAATAATTCCCCTTGAATACTGAGGGGTCCTGAAGGCCAACTAGCCCACCAGGTACCTCCAGTATGCGCCAGGGAGCTGCGCTGCAGAGAGGTGTTCAGAGGTCATGCCCCTTTTAAAACCTCTCTGCAACGCAGCTCTGTGGCGCTTACTGGAGGTACCTAGTGGGCTAGGTTGACCCTAGGGACCCTCAGGATTCAAGGGCACTTAATCTCCCAACTTAAACGGCTACAGGGCGTGTTTACACAGTGGGGAAGGGAGGGGACGCGGCCTGAGGTGATGTGTGCAAACAGGCCCTGTGGCGCGTTTTAAGTTGGGGAAATATTTCCCCGTCAATCCTGAGGGCCCCTGGTGGCTACCTAGCCCACCAGGTGCTTCCAGTAAGCGCCACTGAGCGTTGCAGAGAGGTGGTCCAGGCCATGCCCCTTTTTACCAATCACTGCAACGCAGCTCTGTGGCGCTTACGGAGGTACCTAGTGGGCTAGTTGGACCCTAGGGTCCCTCAGGATTAGTTTCTGAGCCTTGCAGGCCTCTCATGCTACCACCAGCCTCCCTAGACAACTATACATGGAATTGACCTTAGCCCCCCATGGATCTAGAAAAAAGGGACAATCTATGTTGAAAGAAGATAACAACCGTCTTCATCTGATCAATAATCTGACACTTCCCTTCATTTCTTAGTCCAACCATCCACAGCAACAAGATGCAAATACGCAACCTACTGCTCCTCCCATAGATTCATACAGAGCCTGATCTCTCAGCCATAAAATGTGCACCCCCCAAACCCCACTTGGAACTCTAAACTTGTGCGCTGCGGTCCAAACTCATGGTCCATAAAGTGCCCAGAAAATCTGACTACTAATGCTAAAAAGAACCTAAAGCACAGTACCTTAAAACAGCACCCGTAAACACTTATAGTAGACAACTACCACACCGCCGCTAACGGCAATACGAAAACTAACTTCATCTTTTACACAAATCACCCAAGTGAAAAAAACACCTTCCTTCTTCACTTTCAAGTCACCAAATCAGTTATTATCCCCTATGGAGAGAATCTCCACAACAGTCCTTTGAAGGGAAACTCACAATCTCTATCTTCAGACCAGGAAACATTCTCGTAATGGTCACCGACCCGCACCTCACCATTTTTGATCGGCACTTCCCAACATTACTCTCCTCACTAACCCACCAATGCCATCAAACCCAATCCCCCCCACCCTGACAAAAAACCCAGAAACAGTCCAATCTCCCGCCTGGGACAACATACGCTACAACTTATGGACATCCACGATCACTAATTACAATCGCACTACACCCATCATCACACTCCGCCGCCAAACATCCTCTACAATGGCCTCAACGGCTACCACCAGGTAAAGCAAACGCTCTGTTATTAAACACCACAAGGTTGAACCGGACCTAGCCAGATCGGACTCTAACAACTTCCTTTCCATGACCGAACCTCCTACAGGTACCCTCGTCTCATCCTCAGGAGACCCGACCCTACCCTCCCAAACCATCCCCAACTCCACTACTGTCCCCACTGACTCGGGGCTAGGAGATTGGACTCTAACGACTTTTGTTCCATGAATAAACCTACTACAGGCTCCCCCTCGACCTCTGGTGACCGGACCCTACCCTCGCGTACTATCCCCAACTCCACTACTGTCCCTACTCCGCCTGCCCTAACCATCCCTATACCCAACATCACCGTTAATACCTCGGACACTGACCTCCCGCTGGCCGCTGCTCACTCCCCCCTCCCCGACCCTCCCCGACCCTCCACCACATGCCTAAACTGCCTGCACAGCTAATCACACCACCAATCCCCCGGTCCCAGACTTACTCCTTACTATTGCTCACTCACCTCCCTCGGATGCAAAACCCACAACACCTCATGTTAGCCTCCTGATGGGAAGTATCAGTGAACTGGCCCCTCACGTCCAATCTATCCCCACTCCTAACCTCAAGGGTGCCACCCAATCCCAAAACCCAGTACCCTCTTCCTCCACAGACCCTGATCATACACTGCCCCTGACGAAGACGTCATGCCCTCTCAGCACACTCTCCCAGGTACTGACCTGAATGGAGCAGAATATAGACTCCCTAGCGGCAGATGTCCTTCACCTTCATCTAAGCCTCCCAAACCGAGTTAATCCTCCTTGCTCACACACTGCGGGTAACTACACACCTTCCCCCCAGACTGCCTCCTCCATGGACCCACTTGGCACCCCATGGCCCACCAATCCTTTGATGAATCAGGCTCATCGTCCCAGCCGAACACTTTGACCCATTTCAGAACGCGAAGCTGATGTTATCAATGACTCTTACCTCGAAATTAGCCAGTATTTGGCCGCGTTGACCATTCCAGTTTTAGTTTCAGTGAGCACTAATAGAATCCCTAGACCTCTTGCCCAGACCCCCTGCTCAATACACTTCCATACACACAGCACAACACAACCTCTGAGGCGCTCTGGCCTCTATCGTTACATGCTCCTCAATTATAGATCAGCAGTATAACACACCATAGACATTGCTGAAGTCATACTCGCAGAAGATTTGGACATCATATTCCTCACAGAATCCTGGCTCAATGACACGACCGACCAATCAAAACTGGTGGCAGCCTTGCTATCATCCATAAAGAAGGAATACAGCTTACCAGATTAAAATCCACAGAATACCTGACTCTTGAGTATCTAGGTGTTGAACTTACAGCCAAGGACTCCACGCCCATCAAATTTCACACCCTCTATCAACCTCTGGGTGATCGTACCCTCTTCCGACCTAATAACTCGTTTCTCCCTCACTGACACGGAAGACGTGTTCCTGGGGGATTTCAATATCCACTGGAACAACCCAGAAGACATCACAACCCAGAACCTCTCCAACCTGCTTGAAATGACCAACCTCAAACAACTCTGCAACGAACCAAATCACATCAAAGGAGCAACTCTGGATACTATCATTACTATCTCCTTGAGATCGATTTCTCCCATTACTGGTCCGACCACCACCTCATACTGTTTAATATTGATGCGCATGTTAGAAACCAACCAGCACGACCTGACAAATCTAAGCACTGGACCAGGAACATCAAAGGAGTCCCCATAACTGAACTAGAATCCAGGATTCACGACCATCTACAACCTCAGCCTTCCGCTATGACAACCGACAAACTCACAGCCCACTTTAATTCCACAATGACAGAGGTGTTAGACCAAGTAACTCCACTCAAACTCATAAATCTGAGATCTACCAAATCTAAATCTTGGTTCAATATGGATCTTAATTACGAAAGAAAACAACTCAGACAATCAGAACGGACTTGGAGACTTAACCCTCTGACTCTTCACCTAGCACAACTTCGTTCAACCTGGCCGGCCTATAAAAAAACACATTTTTAGAGAAAAGGCCTCTTTCCTCCGCACCCCACTAGACCAGGTGAAGAATAGACCTAGTGCCTCTTTAACATTGTCAAAAGTCAAACAAACTGCACCCCATACTAGAAATAAACTTCACCAAAGATCGATGCGTAGAAATCGCCTGCTTCTTCACTGATAAAATCACAAACATTTTGCAATCCATCACCCTAACCGCAAATCCTCCCTCCCTTGCAACCTGTTAACCATCCCGGACCACACAGATCGAAATCCTACCTCAGACAATCAGACCCGCCGCCAACTGAAAAATGATGCTAATTGGTCGATCTTCAAACCCATGTCGGAAACCGAAGTCTTCAATATAATTGCAAGCTTAAAACCTTCTTCCCACACTATGGACTCTCCCCCATCCACAATAGTAAAAAAAACTCAACCACATCATTGCCCCTGTCTGGACGAAAATCATCAACTGCTCTCTCACATCAGGTCTGTCCCAGACTTCCTTCAGCTAGGACAAATCACACCTTTACTCAAGAAACCAGGGGCCGACCCCAACAAGCTCAACAACCTCAGACCTATCTCCAAGCTAAAACTTAGGAGAAGTGCGTTCTCCAGCAACTTAACAAACATATTGACAACTTCAACCACCTCGACACCTTTCAGTCAGGTTTCAGGAAAGGTTGTAGCACCAAAACAGCAATGCTCAATGTTGCAGATGATATCCACAGAGCCTTAGACGATGGTTCTGCCTGCCTCCTCATCCTTATTGACTTATCAGTGGCATTTGACACAGTAAACCATCAAGCTTTACTTGAGACTCTGAAGAGCCAATGTGGCATTAATGGCACAGTACTAGAATGGTTCACTTCCTTCCTTCAGCACCGTTAGCAACAGATTAAAATCAACTCCTGTCTCTCGGTACCAACACAAGTCAAACTTGGAGTCCCAAAAGGACCGATCCTATCACCATCTCTTTTCATGGAACCCCTTGCAATAATATTACCACCTATATGCTGATTACACACAAATATACTACAAAATCAAACCGTCCAGTGGCATCCAACACCTCAACGTCACGCCTACCAACTTCCAAACCTGGTTTAATGCAAACCACTTAAAACTGAACCCGGATAAAACTAAATTAATTCTGATCTCTCCGGAAAGTAACCACCAACCAACTCAAGTCTGGCTCAAGGAACTGGATGATCTAAACTGCTCCCTCGTCCTATCCGACTCAGTAAAGTCACTAGGCATTACCCTGGACAAGAACTTGTCAATGAAGGACCACATAAAGAACTCTGCAAAAGCTCTACTCCCTAAAACACCTCAAGAAAATTAAACCTTTCATTCCTCAAGATGATCTCCAGACAATGGTACAATCCCTAGTCCTTTCTAAACTGGACTACGGGAACGCCATTCTAACAGGTGCTCCAAAAGCTCACCTAGCCCCACTAAGGTCAGTGGTTAACATGGCGGCCTGACTCATAACTGGCGTAAAAATATTTGAACACATCTCATCAACCCTCAACGCACTCAACTGGCTTCTCATGGAAGGTAGATGTATTTACAAACTGGCCTGCATTACACACAAGGCCCTCCATGCCCAATCCCCCAATTACCTGAACAGCAAACTGGTCAAAACAGGAAAATCAAGAAATCTGAGAAGCACCAACTCACTGCTTCTCATCCCCCCAAAATTGAAAAGGAAAGCAAGCCAATGCCGATCCTTCTCTGGTAATGTTACCAGGATAAGGAACACACTCCCTACGGACCTCAGATGCAACCCCTCCTTCCCTGCTTCAAAAAGGACCTGAAACTCCTGCTCCTCAACCAATACTTCTCTGACCATGCCAACCAACCTAGGCATCAATGGACTAATGGACTCCCCTCTCACGCTGACTTTCAATGATAGGGGTTATCTGACTGTTCCAACCACCTGCGTTTTTTACTCCTTCACTGTATACTTAAGTGTGATGTCGGTGCTTATATATTTTTACATCTCTATGTCCTGTGATATAGTGCAACTTTTTCATTTCCTCTGTGTTTGTAAAGCGCAAAGGACCCACGGGCCAAGCTAGCGCTATATAAAACTTTATAAATAAATAAAATAAAGGGACTTAATCTCCCAACTTAAAATGGCCACAGGGCGCATTTGCACCGTGGTGAAGAGAGGGGATGGGGCCTGGGGGGACGTGTGCAAATACGCCCTGTGGCGCGTTTTACATTGGAGAAATAATTCCCCTTTAATCCTGAAGGCTCCTGGGAGCCAACTAGCCCACTGGGTACTTCCAGTAAGGGCCACAGAGCTGCATTGCAAAGAGGTGGTCCGAGGCCATGCCCCATTTTTCACCTCTCTGCAATGCAACTCTGTGGCACTTAGTGGACATACCTGGTGGGTTAGTTGGCCCCCAGGGACAATCAGGATTCAAGGGGACTTTATCCCTCAAATTAAAATGCCCACAGGGCGTGTTTGCACACATATCACCTCAGCCCCCCCCCTTCCTCAGGGTGCAAACGCACCCTGTGGCGCATTTTAGGAGGTAGTTTTAATCCCCCTGCCCTATTTTGTACTAGGGACTTACAGAGGAGGTCATGCTAATCACAAGAACACCCCAATGCATAGTGTTCCCGAGTGTATGTAGGTGTTTTCACTGTATCCTAATTATCTTTTAACATAGCACTGGCTCTAGGACTGTTTAGTCGGACTCCGTTACCACCAGTACCCGTCTGAAAAATTTGAGGTTACAGGATGATTTTGCAACACAGCTTCTTTCTGCTCCTCTGTTTGTTCTTTCTGCACGTTTTCCTTCTTCCTGCACTTTTCTTTGTATTTGAGGACTTCTGTTGCTTCTTTCTGCATTTCTCTTTTTTCTTTCTGTGCCTTTTTACTTCTTTCTTCACGTGTCCTAACTCCGTAGGCATAGTTAGAAACGCGCATTTGAAAAAACCTTTGAAATTCACTTAAAAAAACGTAGGTTTCAGTCACACTAAGGATAGAAATTATCATTTAAAAAACCATTGAAATTCACTGAAGAAACCATAGCTTTCAGGCACGTTATAGTTAGGAATTAGCTTTTAAAAAACCTTTAGAAATTCACTGAAAAAACCATAGGTTTCAGGGGTGTTATAGTTAGCTGGACATTTCACTTGTACAAAACTATTGAAATTCTCCCGTTGTAGTTAGTTCAGCTAACTATAACTCGTGCGCCCGCAATGCACTGCTGATGACGTCACATATTACATCACTCATGACATGGTCAGTGACATCACTCATGACATCACTGATGACATCTTAAATGACATCACTGATGACATCATTCTTGTGATAGAGTGGCAGGTCTCCTCTCACCCTAATATAAGCTTTGAAACACACACTCAAAAATAGAAACTAACATTTTCAAAAAAATGGAGATACCAATAGCAGTTACAAGAGACCTATTCAGTAATTCCAAGATCTACACACACATCCACTCATTCACTAACAGTTCTATACAGTCACTCATACATGTTTTCACTCATCATATATACTCATACACCTACACATCCTGTTACACACTGACACTCATCCATAGAGTTAGTCACACACATAGTCACACATGCAAACACAGTATTAAACATCCATTTACTTGTATATACAGTTATACACACACCACCACACTTACTTCTATAGAAACTTACACATACTTACTCTCTTAAACAATCACTTATAGAAAACAATACTTATTTATCCAGGAACTCTATCAATCTCTCACTCTCACATACACCAATACTCACATATACTAGTTTAAAACATATGTAGTTACTCATAAAGAAACTATTGAGACAGTCATTCACTCACTAACACACCCATACACACACTCATCCACCAATACAGTCCTGCATACATGCTGTCTTCAACACATAAAAAGAGTGAGTCACTCATTCATGCATCTATGCACTAAGTAATACCCCCACCGAACCATACAGACACTCAGACACTCATACTGATACTCAAAAAAACAAGTAATAACCCATATAGACACTCATGTAGCTACTCACCAGCCCATGCAGCCACTTATACACAAAGAGAGACACGGATACAGATATTTACATATTTAAGCATAACTCACTAACCCATGTATTCACTAAGATACACTTAATCAGTCAGTTATACAATCAATTTTACAAAACAAATCATCCATTTAGACACTTATATACCCATTTATTCTTCCATCGACCTTGAGATGTACATAAATAAAACATTTATTTTTCAGAAAAACACACATTCACTGGATGATGTCATCAGTGATGTCATCAGCGATGTCATTTGAGATGTCATCAGTGATGTCATGAGTGAAGTCACTGACCATGTCAAGAGTGATGTAATATGTGACGTCATCAGCAGTGGATTGCCGGCGCACGAGTTATAGTTAGCTAAACTAACTATAATAGGGGAATTTCAATGGTTTTGTACGTAGGAAATGTCCAGCTAACTCTAACGCCCCTGAAACCTATGTTTTTTTCAGTGAATTTCTAAGGTTTTTTAAATGCTAATTCCTAACTATAACGTGCTTGAAACCTATGTTTTTTTCAGTGAATATATATATATGGGCTTTACTTTTGAGATTTAGTACCATATGGCTTTGGATGAACGCTGCTAAAACACATATATTGAGCTGCTTTCTCGTGGGGCATTACATGATTATGAGAAAAATACCCGTTGTACATAGATAATACTAATTGTCATGTATATACTTCTGTTGGTTTTTCATCATGTCTTTTTTGCCTTGTAAATAAGCTCTTTTTTCTATGAAATCTGCTTTATATGATGTTATGGATTGTGCTTTTTTCACTGAAATATTTGCTCTATTTTAGGCATTCTTTGATTATTTGCACGATAGTAGCGTTTTCATTTTATAGTATTTCGTCCATGCCTATGGTCTAATTGATTGCACTGTCACTTTAAATAGCTTTGCAGAGCAAGTGTAGTTTGTCATGTGATCAAGCCTCCCTGGAGGCGAAACGCGTCATGGCGGCAGCGCTGGCTTTACAAGAATAAACTTCACCTTGCACCAGCACCTTCTGGGTCGGCTCTTTGTTGCGGGACACTATTGGTGCACGTCTGTTCACCGGAAGCGACAACTTGTGGAATATATATATATATATATATATATATATATATATATATATATATATATATATATATATATATATATATATATATATATATATATATATATATATTCACTGAAAAAACCATAGGTTATAGACCATATATAGTTAGGAATTAGCATTTACAAAACCTTGAAAATTCACTGAAAAAACCATAGGTTATAGACCATATATAGTTAGGAATTAGCATTTAAAAAACCTTATTTTACTCACACAAAACCATTGAAATTCCATATATAGTTAGTTGCACTAACTATATATCGCGCACCCGCAATCCACTGCTGATGATGTTGATAGAGCGCGCGAGGCCACCCGACCAATAGTTTTCGCCGTTTCCGGCTTCAGGGCCCATATACTTTTCAAATCACCATATACATCGATCAGGTGACTTCACGAGCTCTATCAAGTTGATGTGTGTGTGTTCCCTGCTACCAATTTTCAGTGCACCCGACTTACCATCCACCGATGCGAGTGCCTAATGACCACAATGAATCAGGGAGCTAGCTGTAAAGGAAAGGCAGCAAAATACAAACCCAACCAATAACATTCAAATACTGTTTAAATGACCACGGACAACTGGAAGTTTTTTAAATGTTTATCTAAATTCAACATTTTCTTGCATGAGGTACAATAAAACAAGGCAATCAATAACCAAGATAACGTAAATCACATAAGCATAAAGAAATAATGACAGAGTAATCATCAAAGTACTAATAAAATGTAATGAGAAAAGATACTATGCAAGTCAGTATTATCTAAACAGGGATACCTAAGTGTGAGTGACTATAGGAGAGTTTATAATGAATAACACGCTTCACTTAAGGTGAAGGGGCCTTTGAACAATCTAGGCAACGAAGTTCTAGACCATATCAGGAAATGACACACTGCTATGCAAAATATAATTTCTAACAAATGAGAAGACATAGGAATAAACTTTATGGGAAAAATATAAATGACTTTCAATAGTTGCAGAAAGGCATGGAAAATATCACATATGCAATGTTGAACTTTATTAAAGCAAAAGTTAGAAATTCAGAAGGTGCAAGATTTTCAAGAGGTTCAGAGCAATATTTACCTAGAAAGGTGTGGAAACCAAAACCCTGGCCACGGGTCAGTTAAGGACAGGAAACCCTCAAGGAAGGATACCCCTCAATGGACAGCAGATGCAGAATGGACACCCAGGACAGGACAGGATACCCTCGGAATAGGAATCAGGACAGGACCCTCAGGACAGGACAGCAAACCCTCAGGACAGGACCCTCCTCAGGACAGGACCGGAACCCACAGTTCGGAAGCAACGCCTGCGCTCCACCCGCTCTGCAGCTATCGATCAAGACCCCGATTGGGTCAGCGAACTCCCAGCTAAGTGCCTTGCCAGCACTTTAAGGTTCAGTAGAACCTCAGTCTATGGTCAAATTCAGACAGAGTGCTCCGCAGCGCTCTGTATCTTCAGTCACCTATTGAGTGCGTTGGGTCAGTGACAGGTCAGCTAAACCAGACAAGTCGGACGGTTCACTAGGTGAACCCAGGGTAGATATACAGTTTGGGACAGTGTACCACCCCCCAATGTTGCAAAGTGTCAGAATCCCTCAATTTCGATTGGTCCTAAGGTAGGCTTTGGGTAACACACCAATCACAATACACGATTTGAAGCCTTCATTAACATATTTGGGTACCGCCTAGCAGGTTTGGGGGAGAAACTGTGCAGAAACACAATGACAATTTAACATTGTATCATATGAGGAGCAACATTCGCTGTTCTCGCAGGGCAGAGGTGACTTTCTCAGGAGCATCTCGCCCATCACTGCCAACTGGCTATGTTCCATCAGCCAAGGTCCCTCGTGCTGCCGAATGTCGCACAGGCGCAGAAGGGACCTCCAATATGGCTCTCCTCTCACTCAGACCCCCATTTCCCGCGGTACATGAAAAGTAAGCGAAAACAAATTAATACATAATAATGTCATTATGAAAACACATCACAGGGTTTGTACTTTTAACTCATCATCAAGAAATAAACTTATTGCATCTAAATGTTAGCTACATTGATACGGACACAAGAGCAGTGGCACGAGCAGTACCACATGATAAGCACAGCTATGAATTACGCATGCGCACAACTTTCCCTCCACTTCTGCAGACGCGTCAGGACACGTGAGTGTGGCTGACGCATGCGCAGTAACTAAAATACAAGCGGCGGCCATTTTAGAGGACATGGATTAAATTCATTAGAAATACACATAGGCAAGCGTCATAAACTTTACTCAAACTTAATATGAATGTTAGTAAGACGTACATTTATTACCTTGTTATACATAAACGAGGTTCTTGACTTCGGCAAGCCGCAAAATGTGCGAAGCTTTGCTTCATCAATCCCCTCTTTGATGATATTTACTATCATCACAAAATATAATGGAACCAGATGCCAACTTTCTTTCATACTTTATAAAGTTCTATTTCTTCCAGCAGCCGTTCTAACTTTTCTCTTTCAGTTTTAGCAGGGTGAGAAGTCTTCACCTTTTTGTATATCTGATCATTCACTTCTTCTAATTCAATCTCATCCACACTTCGTTTCACTCCTCTTGCATTTACCTCGTGCTTTTTGGCGCGCTTGCGGTATTTACAGCATAAGAAAATGGAAAGTATAATAAGACCTATAATACCAATTGGCATCAGAATTTTGAATAATAAGCTTTTACCTATGCTAGCAAGCCAATGACCTACATTTGAGAGACCATCTACCAGTCTCTTCCAGGCACTATCAACTTCGAGTGGTTTGAGTTCCTTTGCCAAATTAGTAATGTTTTTCACATATCTTTTGATCTGTACACTTTTATCCGGAATATAAGTGCAACAATGTTGCGCCTTCAACATCCGGCAGACTCCGCCCTCTTTCGCTAATAAGGTGTCAAGAGCAAGTCGATTTTGTAAAACCATTGATCTGATCGCAACCATTTCGGTATTGACCAGCAGAAATCCATGAGCTGTTTCAGTAGACAGCACATCTACTATAGTAGACAATTTGCAAATTCTGTGAGTGTTCAGAACCACTCCCACTCCAGGTATCAGTGCACTGAAAATACTACCCATAATTTCACCTATACTTTCTCTTTTACTACGCACTAAGCCATTAGTATCTTCATTGCTTCCAGCTTTTCCATTTACATGGTATATTTTCGGGAAGACAATGCCAAAGTAGCAGCTTCCATACCAGTGATCCGGCAATTTGAAATAAGCCTTGTCCCCACAAATATAATAAATTCCAGGAAACACAGGCTCTGACCCATTTTTGAAACCCCAACCTCCAATTACCTTGTAATTATGTTCGCATTCACTGGAACCAATGAAAACATTATTATAATAGCTAGTCTTCTCGCGGTGAAGACATAGCTTGCCTTTCTTTTCAAAATCCAGCAACAGAGCAGGACCCGCTCCACCAGATGAGGTGCCTTCCATGTTTTCTGCCCACTTTGGCTTTTTCTGACTTTCGTCATTAGCCTTCTTCTGAATTTTAATTCTCCTTTTCTCTGCCATGTTCAGGAACATCTTTTCCTGCTCACGCAAAGAACAAGTCAAGTTATCTCTGTGTGCGTCTGCTATGTCAATGTTACCTATAGTCAGAAAGTAGTCTCCCATATATCTTATGGTGTCAGTTTTGGTATGTACAGGATTCAAGTTCCCACGTATAGGAAGTTCAGAAAAGATCACGTCATTGTTAGAGTAATAGTACTGTAACGGTCCTCTTTTATAGAATAAACTAGCTAAAATGCTACAGGAGATTCCATATGTCAATGGCAGATGATGGTATGTCACGCCTTCAGCCACAGAAGTAGGTAGCTTCATGCAGACATAGCAATCTTCAATTTCCATAGTCTCTACATAGTGTATTAACAAGTTTGCGAAAACATTTAAGTGTGTCCTGTTCTTCATTCCATGATAATGTAGTCCTCCCTCATCTGATGCTTCTAAGTTCTGTTTTGTTTGTCTCAAAGCTCTTTCATGTCGTGCTACACTCTGTGTTGTTAGCTCCTCATTGTCAGTATTTACAGCTTCAGTAGGGACAATGTTAGTATCTTTACTTACAGCAAAGGGAATGAAAATTGTTAATCCTATCCAGATAACTATCAGTACTACTATACTACATATACACACCTTGCAACACATCTTAAAACGGCTGCAACTAGGTCTACCATTCACTGTTGAATCAGACATTTTGGCTCAGAAGGAGTCTCTCGAACCCCTCTTTTTGGCTTCACACAATTAGCTTACTTTGTGCAAATTCACGGTGGTTCGTCCTCCTCTTCAGCTGAGTACTCTGGGACGGGTTCTCCGTCGCTCACGTCAGTTATATCAAGATCTTCAAGCTCCTCCAAAACCAGTGTCCATTCAGGAGACTTGTACTTTTTGTTTTGTCTTTTTATTCGCTCACTCCTTCTTTTGGACGAATCTTCTTCTTGCTCTGCTATTCGAGCACTTCTTCTTGCTTCTGCACGTTTTTCTTCCACTGTCTTTATCCTTAGTCTCAGTCTTTTTACAAACCTAGGCTCAAGGTTGTTTCTTTTCTTTAGTCTCTTAGTTGGTACTTGGACTTCACTTTCTTTTCTTATTCTCTTGTTCTCTTTATCTTGTGGTAATTCTTCTCCACTTTCTTCTCCTACTTCCCTTATCTGACTAGTTCCAGGGCTAGCATCAAATTCTTCTGCCTGGTTGCTAATCTGGCCTTGTTCAGAAATATTTTGTTTTTGGCTTTCGATTGTCTCTGTTTCTGTTTCTGTTTCCTGAACCCGTTCTTTTAACCCTCTCTGATCCTGTTCAAGCACTTCGATCTC
The DNA here is from genome assembly GCF_964261635.1 of Lissotriton helveticus. Taxonomy (NCBI): domain Eukaryota; kingdom Metazoa; phylum Chordata; class Amphibia; order Caudata; family Salamandridae; genus Lissotriton; species Lissotriton helveticus. Next base: position 867,959,372 of record NC_136059.1, read on the forward strand.
TTGATTTTCTTCTGCTCGAACTATCACTCTGTTTCTAGTCTCTCCCTTATCTGCATCAGGTGTTCGCGGTGGTGTATCGAATACCTGCTCTGTCCCTGTCTGACCTTCTCCTTCCTCAGTTTTGATGTGAATCTCAAGCGGCTGAGGTTCTTCGCCTGTGCCTTGCTTTTCCTGACTAGTCCACTCTCTACCTTCACTAAGTCGTTCTCTTGTTCTGATAGGATCTTCGGTCAGATCAATCATCGGTATCCATTCTTCTGGCCATATGCTTGGCAGCTCGTCTTCAGCTACTCCTGGCTCAGTTTCCTGGACCTCTTCAGCAGGCTGGATTCTTGGCAGTTCGTAGTCAACTACTCCTGGGCCAACGTCTGCTGTTCCTGCAACCTGACTGGTGCTGGGCTGCTCGTTGTCGGTTGCTTCTGGTCTGGCTCCTTCAGGGTCCTCTGCTGGTTGCCCTTCTTCTTCAAATCCTTTGTCTGGCAATACCTTCTGGGTGTGTCCAGCGTGGATCCACTGAGGAACACCTGCGACCTTCACTGCAGTGGTTGTCACCAGGATTACTTGGCGTTTCTTTCCCCACCTTGGTGCCAGACAGCTTGATCGAGTGTGCTTCTTTATTTTGACCCAGTCTCCTGGAACCAAGCTGTGGAGAGGAGTCGTTGGATTGAGGATGCCTTCGTCTCCAATCTGGCGAGAGATAGAACGCACTTGGTCACCCAATCTTCTGCAGTATTCAAGCACCAAATCATCAGTAATACTCAACAGTTTGCTTCCTGGCACCCATGCCTGTCTCATCACTCTTCCCATAATGATTTCATGGGGACTTAGGCCTGTCTTGCGGTCAGGAACACTTCTCAGTCCCATCAGGACCAGGGGCAGGGCCTTCACCCAGGTCATGCCAGTAGCATCTGTCAGCTTTGCTAGTCTGTTTTTGATAGTTCCATTTACTTGTTCCACTATTCCAGAAGCCTCTGGGTGGTATGCACAATGGAGTTTCTGCCTTATTCCAAAGGCCTTACACAGTTCAGCCAGTATTTCATTCTGGAAATGTCCACCCTTATCTGATTCAATAATGCATGGTATTCCGAATCTAGGTATCAGTTCTTTTAGTAAACACTTCGCTACTGTCAGTGCGTCACTTTGAGGAGTAGGGTAAGCTTCTACCCATTTTGAAAATACGCAAACAATGACAAGGACATATCGTTTCCCTTCACAACGGGGCATGGTGATGAAATCAACCTGTATCCTTATAAAGGGACCCCCTGATCTCCCAATCTTGCTCAGTTCAACCATTGTCCTCTTGCCTGGGTTCATCTGTTGACATGACAGGCACCTCTGGCAGAGGGACTCTGCTACCTTCCTGAACTTTTTACTGTACCAAGTCTGTTGAAATACCAGAATCATGGCATCCCTACCAATGTGTGATCCTTCATGTATTAATCTTGCCATTGTGCCAAGCAAGTGTCGGGGTAACACAGGCATACCAGTTGGGCCCAAAATCACACCATCCACACGTCTCGGTCTACACCCATCCTCCTTCCATTTCTCTCTTTCTTGCCAAGGAGCCGATTCCTGCCACTCTCTCACTTCATCCCACGTAGGCACTTCTTCAAACACCTGAAGCTGGCAGCTGGTTCCTGGCCCCCCTCGTTTTGGATTTACAATATCATGTTCATCATCATCCCCACCTTCTATTTCCAAGGGGTCGGGAAGTAAGGTGGCAGGGTTCAGAATACCGCACCTAACAATGCTTACATTTGCTGCACCCACAAGAATCCTCTCGTATTTAGTCAGCCGACTAGGGGTGAGATACTGTGTTTTAGTTCTGGTCAATAGAATTACCACTCCATGTGAAACATACACGGTCACAGGATGTCCCATGACAATGGACTCACTCTGTTCCAAACTTGCACAGGTAGCAGCTACTGCTTTCAGACAGCCTGGTAACCCAGCAGCTACTGGGTCCAATGTGGCAGAGAAATAAGCCACAGGCCTTCTGGTCGTGCCATGTTCTTGAGTCAGGACTGACAATGCGCAATTATCGCGAGTGTCACAGAAAAGGGCAAACTCTTTGGAATAATCTGGCATTCCCAACGCAGGGGCTGTACACAAACAGTTTTTCAGTCTTGTGAAAGCCATTAGACTTTCATCGTCCCATGCTACAACATCTGGCATTCCTCTCGTGGTCATTTTTATCAAGGGCCTGGCTAAGGCTGCAAATCCCAGAATCCACTGTCTGCAGTATCCTAATACCCCCAGGAACATTCTGACATCCTTTTGAGTACGGGGCAACTGCATCTTTTGAATTATTCTCACTCTTTCTGATGTGACTTTTCTGACACCCTTTTCTATCTGATGTCCTAAATATTTTACTGATTTCGCACAGAACTGTAGTTTGTCAGGGGCCACTTTATGCCCTTTCTCACACAGATGATTTAAGAGGGCAATGGTGTCAACTATACAGTCCCTGTGACTTTTAGACGCCAGTAGAAGGTCGTCTATGTACTGTACTAACACAGAGTTCCCAGGTAAGATCAAAGTCTCTAGACATTTTTTCAAGATCTGATTAAAGATAGAGGGGCTCTCTGTATACCCTTGAGGGACCCTGTTCCAACAATACACGTGACCCTCGAAGGCAAATGAGAAAAGAAATTTGCTGTCGGGGTGCAGGGGTATCGAAAAGAATGCATGACATAAATCAATCACAGTGAACCATTCAGCATCCCAAGGAATCTGGTACAATATCACTGCAGGGTTCGGGACAATAGGGCAGCAAGGAACTACAATTTTGTTAACCTTTCTCAGGTCCTGCACTACCCTATACTTGCCACTAGGCTTTTTGATGCCCATAATCGGTGAGTTGCATGGGCTGCTCATCACTTCCTGTATGATGTCTCCTTCTAATAATTTTTGTATTTCCAGAGTGACACCTGCTTTCACTTCAGCATTCATTCGGTAGGGCCTAGTGTTAGGATATACTGCATTGTCCTTGATGGCTATCTGGATGGGGTCCACATCTTTCATCAACCCCACATCCTTTCCGGTGAAATCCCACACCTCTGGCTTTACGGCTTCCTGTAGTTCTTGGGGCAAGTCCTGCAGGGTCAATCTTTTAATTTCTGAGTCAGGTCTAAGCAACAATAATTTATAAATGCCATCTTCATCTGGGGTCTGTATTTCAACACCTTTTGGTGTGCAAAAGATGGTACAGTTCATTTTGCACAGCAAATCACGACCCAGTAGATTCACTGGACTGGTGTCACAGACGACAAATCTATGCATCTGTTTAAAATTTCCAATTGAAATCTCCATTGGTTCGGTAACAGGAGTACTAATCAATTGATTAGATACACCCACTACTTGGATATTTTCTCCCGAGAGGGGTAGGTTTGGAACGTCCACTGTTCTTACAGTAGAACGGGTAGCGCCAGTGTCCAACAGAAAGGTGACATCATTTCCGTCAACCTTTCCTTCAATATATGGTCCAGACTGGTCTACCGGCAAGGAAGCGCCAAGTACGCACTCCTCGTCCTCCCCTCTCAGGCCCCGTCAGTCCTGATCATTACAAAGGAAGGTATCATTCAGCAGATACTGCGAAGTTGCTGTATTTCTGTTCTCCCCGCTTTCCCAAACTTCTATTTCTTCATCTTCTGCCTGTCTTCCCCTGTATACCTGTTTGGGTGCTCGAGGCACCTGAACTGTTTTTACCTGGGGTTGAGTCTTTCTTGGTCTTTCTTTCTGCGTCTGTGGAATTAAATCAGGAGTTTTCTCATTAACATCAACTAATTGAGGACACTCGTTTCGCCAGTGTCCAATTTCGCCGCACTGATGGCAGGGAAATTTCTTCATAGCCTCTTCCCTGCTAAATTTGGGCCGGGGCTTTCCTCCACCCCCTCCCCCAGGACCTTTGTTCTCAGCATTTTTAACCATGTTACTCAATTGTTTTTCCTGCTGTTCTGCGAGCTTCACCTGAGCCCACATCACCTTTTCCTTGAGGGCCTTTTTCTTTTCTGCCATCTCATCCTCGCAGTACTTAGCGTACCGCAGGACCTCATCCATTTTCTTAGTATGCCAACATATTTTATTATCTTTTATCCACTGACAAATTTCAGGTCTTAAACCATTTACAAACCTGTAAATAAAGTGCGTCATATCCTTCAGGTCGATGTTATCAATACCACTGTATGTTTTAAATACCTGCAATAACCTCTCATAGAAGGAGTGCACTGTCTCGTCCCTTTCCTGTGTTGTTCTATCTATTTTTGTCCAATCAGTTTCCTTTGCGGGCACCTTTTCTTTCAAATGCTGAATTACCTGCTCATATTTTCGCATGACATCCTTTGATGGCTCCCCTGTTTCTTTATTTCTTGGGTATTCCTCACTCGGCCAGTCTATGTTTATTTTACACTGGGTCCATAAATCTACTGGAACCACAATGTCGAAAAACCCATCCAGGTCTTTCCACAGACATTTCTGTACCTTCACGAACCTTTCCACTTGCCTGTACCAGTCAACTGGTTTCTCTCGTAATTTTGGAAAATCGTTCGTGAAGGACACAATATCCTGCCTAGACCAGGGGACATGCACATATTTCCCTCCTGGAACTTCGCGCATGGGGCATAACTGCTCAGGTTTTTCTACCTCTCTTAAAGCAAACTCGGGAGTCACTTGTCGGGAGCGAACCTCTTCCCTCTTTTTCGCCCACCTGCTTCTCCATTTTTCCACATCTCCCCATTTCTGCAGTACCCCCATTAATTCTTTAATCTGCAACTTCTTCCCTGCCACATTCAGGTGTTCTATATCTTTGTCTGAGAAGTCTGCTCTGTACGGTTTCTGTAAGGGCTTGGATTTTGAGATATCTACCCCCATACTAACTGCTGTTTCGGTCAGTTTTTCGTGGAGCACTCTGGTGTTCCTTGTAAAGCTTTTACATATGAACGACAATTCTTCTTCAGAGTAGGTATTCAATCGATCCAACCCCACATTTCCTGCCATTAATTCTTCTATTTCGACCCTCAGCTTGTAGAGGTCTAAAGGCTTTGTTTGCGGAGTCTGCTTCTCTAATTCACGACTCCAACTCTCAATTTCATCCGGAGTTACCAGAGAGACATTCCTAGTACCTGTTGCTGTCTCTAATTTAATTTCTTTTGTATTAAAAGGGTTATGCCTCTGCTGTATTCCTTTTCCTGTTTGTCTGTTTGTTTGGCAATTCCAAAAACGCAACTTCAGACTCGCACTCACTGGACTGATCATCTATGATGATCGGTTCCTGTCTCGGGGTTGCCATGACTGGGGTCATAACTGGAGTAATCGGATTTCCCTGACCATTTCCGTATAACGGGACCACCGGTCCAATAGTTACTGGAATAGTCAATGCCTCAGGACTGGTATTTAACTGGGAAATTTTCTGAATTATTTCTGTTCTTTGTCTAGCTAGAGCCTCTTGCTCCTTTTCCACTAGTACCCTTCTTAAAGTTGTGTCATGTAATATCTGTGGGGTCAACGGAGGAGTAAAACTCGGGGCAGTAGGATGCGTTTCACTTGGTCCTCCCCCATAATTTGGTTTCGGGAATAAAGTTCCAGTATTAAAGGACCTGCGCTCTTCCCCATATGGAGGTTGAACAAAAGGCAGTCCTGAATTCGGTGGTTTCTCTTCGCTTTCATACAAGGGTCTGGGAAAAAAGATTTTCGTACGTGAATATTTTTCTTCCTGGCTTGCGGGCACTTTGGGATATATATCCCTTGTTTCCGTCGGTTCAGGTTTTTCAGGATAGGGCAATACTTGACCACCCCCTCCCAGTCCCAGGGACCTGTCTTCTTCCTTTAGGAAGTGGCGTCGGGGAACATCTCCTACACTGGAAGGTCGGGTTCCCTCATTGTAAGGTGGCGGACTTCTGGTACAGATGTCATCTATTAATTCATCATCTGAATCCCCCAGGGCCCCCCAATGCTTACATTTTTCAGTACTTTTCTCACCCGCTCCAATGTTATGACATGCCGGCATCATGGGAAACAGACCCTCAACAATCATGCTCTGCCTCCACTGTTTCATCCTTTTATCCCTGGATTCCTGTTTCTGCCTGGGGTACCACTTGGTCAAACCCTTGTCCATTCGGGGTCTTTCTCTTTCAAAAGCCTCAATCTCCCATTCCTCTAATGCCTCATACTGCGTTAGTCTCGGTCTGGGATGCAGTTCATTCATTCGGGTTCTTAAATTAAATAAGATCCTACCATTGAAAGTACCATCTAACGGAAAAGCCAATACTCCGTCATCTTTTGTATACTTCACCCAATTCTCCAACCACACACAGGTATTGTACCATCGGTCAAACATCATGAATGAGGCAGGGGTATTGGGTGCTGGGACAAGAACACCTTCCCTAGATTTAATCGGTTTGTCCGTTTTAAAATAATTTTTCACCTTACTTACAAGGGACATTTTTCTCTTGGTTCCGTACATAATATCGTATCTATTAGTCTTCCACTGATCCCTTTCAAACCCTAGGTGCCTTGGATCAGGTCGAGTTCCGGTAGTCTGCGAGTGCCACATACGACTTCTGCGCTAACTTTGTTTACAAACTACCTCCAATCAGAACGCGCTTCAGAAATTCGTGCAACCAATGGGTGCGCGACACTAAATAAGCTCCGCCAATGGGTGCGCGGCCCCTTCGTGAGACAGTTCCCACGCTCCGGCGCTCACCCCTCCTTTACAATTCCAGCTCCGCTACCCGCCCGCTGCTTCTACCAATCCCAGCGCGGCACAGAGTGACGTCAGAGGCGCTTCGCGACTGACTCCCTCCCTTCACAAGGTAACGGAAACTTTCTTTCTTTTAAAGTGCTCAGTGCTTGATTATTTTACAACAAATACACATTCGCCACAGTGCTCAAGTGTCTAGACAGAGAAAGAATTCTTTTACTGCAAGTAAACTACTTCCATTTACTTTTCACGCGCTGCGGGCAGATCTCTTCCGCCTACCCTTCACTCTAGCATCGGTGAACCTGTTATTCCCCTAAACTCATCCACTTCTTTCCGGGATATATTCCGAGTTTAAGGTTTCTCAGCGGACCCCTCTGCTTTCACGCTAGCTCCGAGGAACCTGCTACTCTTCCGATGTGACCCTTACTAGGTTACGCCACTATGGGAATTTTGCCAATGAACCCCGTTACTGTCATTTATTCACACATGTATTCAGAAAACCCTAGTTAGTGCTTCCCGGTTATCCTAACCTGCACCTAACTTTCCTCGAACCTGTGACCTCAGGACAATGGATTCTATTCACCACTTGCCCTTTCAATTCCCCGGGGAGTTCGGACAACACGTAACAATTCGGTTTACAAATGCATGGATTAGTACATATAACAATATAAGAACAAGAATAATAACAATACAAAAATTCATGAATTTCAGCAGCGTATTCACAAGAGAGTGATCAGTTCCCTCAGAACAGCCGCTCTTATAGCAGCATTAATATAATAGCAGCTTCCGACTTAACTAGTCCAACTAATCCCTGCCTTACTCTCAACTAGTCCCTAACCATCCTCTAGCTACCAGAAAACTGATGAGCGCGCGAGGCCACCCGACCAATAGTTTTCGCCGTTTCCGGCTTCAGGGCCCATATACTTTTCAAATCACCATATACATCGATCAGGTGACTTCACGAGCTCTATCAAGTTGATGTGTGTGTGTTCCCTGCTACCAATTTTCAGTGCACCCGACTTACCATCCACCGATGCGAGTGCCTAATGACCACAATGAATCAGGGAGCTAGCTGTAAAGGAAAGGCAGCAAAATACAAACCCAACCAATAACATTCAAATACTGTTTAAATGACCACGGACAACTGGAAGTTTTAAAATGTTTATCTAAATTCAATATTTTCTTGCATGAGGTACAATAAAACAAGGCAATCAATAACCAAGATAACGTAAATCACATAAGCATAAAGAAATAATGACAGAGTAATCATCAAAGTACTAATAAAATGTAATGAGAAAAGATACTATGCAAGTCAGTATTATCTAAACAGGGATACCTAAGTGTGAGTGACTATAGGAGAGTTTATAATGAATAACACGCTTCACTTAAGGTGAAGGGGCCTTTGAACAATCTAGGCAACGAAGTTCTAGACCATATCAGGAAATGACACACTGCTATGCAAAATATAATTTCTAACAAATGAGAAGACATAGGAATAAACTTTATGGGAAAAATATAAATGACTTTCAATAGTTGCAGAAAGGCATGGAAAATATCACATATGCAATGTTGAACTTTATTAAAGCAAAAGTTAGAAATTCAGAAGGTGCAAGATTTTCAAGAGGTTCAGAGCAATATTTACCTAGAAAGGTGTGGAAACCAAAACCCTGGCCACGGGTCAGTTAAGGACAGGAAACCCTCAAGGAAGGATACCCCTCAATGGACAGCAGATGCAGAATGGACACCCAGGACAGGACAGGATACCCTCGGAATAGGAATCAGGACAGGACCCTCAGGACAGGACAGCAAACCCTCAGGACAGGACCCTCCTCAGGACAGGACCGGAACCCACAGTTCGGAAGCAACGCCTGCGCTCCACCCGCTCTGCAGCTATCGATCAAGACCCCGATTGGGTCAGCGAACTCCCAGCTAAGTGCCTTGCCAGCACTTTAAGGTTCAGTAGAACCTCAGTCTATGGTCAAATTCGGACAGAGTGCTCCGCAGCGCTCTGTATCTTCAGTCACCTATTGAGTGCGTTGGGTCAGTGACAGGTCAGCTAAACCAGACAAGTCGGACGGTTCACTAGGTGAACCCAGGGTAGATATACAGTTTGGGACAGTGTACCACCCCCCAATGTTGCAAAGTGTCAGAATCCCTCAATTTCGATTGGTCCTAAGGTAGGCTTTGGGTAACACACCAATCACAATACACGATTTGAAGCCTTCATTAACATATTTGGGTACCGCCTAGCAGGTTTGGGGTTCCCAGGAGAAACTGTGCAGAAACACAATGACAATTTAACATTGTATCATATGAGGAGCAACATTCGCTGTTCTCGCAGGGCAGAGGTGACTTTCTCAGGAGCATCTCGCCCATCACTGCCAACTGGCTATGTTCCATCAGCCAAGGTCCCTCGTGCTGCCGAATGTCGCACAGGCGCAGAAGGGACCTCCAATATGGCTCTCCTCTCACTCAGACCCCCATTTCCCGCGGTACATGAAAAGTAAGCGAAAACAAATTAATACATAATAATGTCATTATGAAAACACATCACAGGGTTTGTACTTTTAACTCATCATCAAGAAATAAACTTATTGCATCTAAATGTTAGCTACATTGATACGGACACAAGAGCAGTGGCACGAGCAGTACCACATGATAAGCACAGCTATGAATTACGCATGCGCACAACTTTCCCTCCACTTCTGCAGACGCGTCAGGACACGTGAGTGTGGCTGACGCATGCGCAGTAACTAAAATACAAGCGGCGGCCATTTTAGAGGACATGGATTAAATTCATTAGAAATACACATAGGCAAGCGTCAAAAACTTTACTCAAACTTAATATGAATGTTAGTAAGACGTACATTTATTACCTTGTTATACATAAACGAGGTTCTTGACTTCGGCAAGCCGCAAAATGTGCGAAGCTTTGCTTCATCAATGTCACATATTACATCATTCATGACATGGTCAGTGACATCACTGATGACATCACTGATGACATCTCAAATGACATCACTGATGACATCACTGATGACATCATCCAGTGACTGTGTGTTTCTGTAAAGTTTAAATATGTTTTACATATTGAAGAATGAGTAGATGTATAAGTGTCTGGACGAAGGATTTAGTAGGTGCAAGACTGAATGTATGAGTCAGTGATTAAATGTGTCTCACTGAGTGCATGGGTTAGTGACTAAACTGTCTTAATTTGTGCATCATTATGTCTGTTGTTCTGTAAACTGCTGCATGTGTTGATCAGTAGCTATATGATTAACTATATGGGTTATTGATTGATTATCCAAGTATTTGTATGGGAGACTGAGTGTGTGTGTGGCTGGCTGGGAGGTGTGTGACTCTGTGCAGATCAATGTGTACTTGTATCAATGATTGTATAAGAAAGTAAGTATGTGTTAGTATATGTTTGAAAATGTAAGGTGCTCTATGTTTAACTGTATAGACAAGAAAATGGAAGTGTGATTGATTCTTTACAGGACTGACTAGGTGTGTGAGTAACTCCATGGATGAGTGGCAGAGTGTGAGTGTCTGTATAGGTGTATGACTGCATATGATAGTGTTGTAAAGATGAGTGATTGTATGTATGAATGATTGTATGGGTGAATGAGTGAATGTGTGTGTAGACGTAGGAATCAGTGAGTGCGTATGTAGTAACTAGTATTGGTGTGTCAATGGTTTCAAAAATTATACTCTGTATTTAACACTGGGTGAAACAGAGGTTATATTAAAATGTGAGGAGATACATTGTATTGTCACATGAATGATATCATCAGTGATGTGGTCATTGATGTCAAATGAGATGTCATCAGTGATGTCATCAGTGATGTCATTTGAGATGTCATCAGTGATGTCATCAGTGATGTCACTGACCATGTCATGAATGATGTAATATGTGACATCATCAGCAGTGGATTGCGGGTGCGCGATATATAGTTAGTGCAACTAACTATATATGGAATTTCAATGGTTTTGTGTGAGTAAAATAAGGTTTTTTAAATGCTAATTCCTAACTATATATGGTCTATAACCTATGGTTTTTTCAGTGAATTTTCAAGGTTTTGTAAATGCTATTTCCTAACTATATATGGTCTATAACCTATGGTTTTTTCAGTGAATTTCAATGGTTTTTTAATAGCAAATATCATAAGCTGTCGAATGTCAAGTACGTGGTAAGTGAAAACATTTTCGTGTTTATGCACACTGATCTGCTTTGAATGGTGCCCCCCCCCCTCATTTCTATTAGGAGTACTCTCTCTTTGCAGACAGTGAAAGGTAGTTAACGCAGGCCTTTGCCCCCGTTGTAATCCGTCGTGCCTGCTTCTCTCTCCATTTGATTGATTGTTATCCAAGTATTTACTGTTTTAGAATTAGTTCTCTTTGGTTCATTCTCTATTTACAAACAAACACAGAGTCGCAATACTCTGTTTAGTCTTTGCAGATAACGAAAAATCGTGTAAAAAAAAGAAAAGGAATCGAGTAAAATCAGTAGGCCACTAATGGGATCTCTTTTTGACCTCGCTAAAATAGAAACATTAGGAACAACCCCTCATGACAAATACAAAACTAGTGAGATGAACTGAACTCCACACAATGATGGCTGCAAAACAGCTCGGCTCCGCCACCCACCCCGCCCAAAATAACGATAAAGAGCGGCTGCCATGATTGGTTGCGGAATGGCCACAACGGAGCTACGAAATGGTGGTGCTCTCATGCTAACCCCAGCTTCAGTCTGAAACATCCAGAAACACTGTAGACTACCAATTCGATCAGTTCCGGTAGCGCCCCAATGTAACCCGGTAGACAAGAACTAGCCCTCCCCTCTTTGACTGATGGTTCTTGTTCCCTGTCCCTTCTGTTGTCATTTAACAGAACTATTTAGCCTGCTGAAAGGGGTTGTGTTTCGACCGCTGGTTGGTGGAGACATTTTGACTATATTCTGGACCTGCGTTGTCGCGTAATGCGTCATATGACGCGCCGCGTTAGCGCATCCGGAAGTCATCCGGGGCGCGCAGCGCGTAACGTAAGCATAACAAGTCATGTGACTTGTTAATAAAACTTTTCATTGGTTCATTTTACTTTTCTTATTCTAATGATGAAAGCCTTGGTCATATCACCTAAAAATTACGCTTTTAATTACTTCCGAACATTATTTTTTCTTAAATATATGTTATAATGTTCCAGGCTAATGTACTTTCCCGGAAATTTTACAACTGTCCTGCAAGTAAAATATATTCTTTTTTCGAGAAAAAGAGCGTTTCTTCGTCCCATGACGGAGCCGTTGAGCAAAAGAGGGTCGACCTGCTGTCTTAGTCGCCGATACGCCTGAATATGAGATTCTTATCGATCACTTTATGTTGCAGGAATAGAAAACACAACAGCCCTTGACCATTTATCTTTACTGCGTTCCTTCGTATTATACCTTTTACCCTTCATGTAATTGGTCTGCTTTATTTCACTTGCCTTTTAATGATTCTAAAACAGTGACTATTATTAAAAACTTTACCAATGTATATACTACTACCATGTTTTCTTTTAAAAACCTTTATTGTGAAAATTTCATTATACAAATACGAGCCTATAACCACGTGGGCCTGCCACGGAGCAAACTGTAATCGTATATGATGAATAGACATTTACACTGTAGAGGAACGTAACGGGCGGGCCATTAGGTTGCAAGAACTAAGGTGTCTAACAGTTACGGAATCGGTGGACGTACATTTTATAATTAAAATACGACAGGGCCAGTTACAATAAAATTATCTAGATATACATTTGCGGGCAAGTACCATGGGTGACGTTAATTCGAATTTTCAACAGTACAGTAATCAATAACACATCAGAACTTAATATCAATAGGGATGTCGAAATATTCAATCAATTCTCGTCCCCGCCCGCCATGTGCTTCAAAACTGCATACGTATCTCGTGATTTCAAGGTTCTGCAACCAGTACACAACAAGGAGTTACGAGTCCCATTTATTCCGGCGCCATTTTGGGCGAGGACGGGCAGGTCCAGGATATAGTCAAAATGTCTCTACCAACCATCGACTATGATGATGTTCATATGCTGTATTTATTAGAGTAACACTCATCTGTCCACATGAAATTAATTTACCACAATCTAAACATGTCATTTTAATCTTTCCAAAGTTCTTCTAAATATTTGGGACCATTTCCCTTGCCTCTGAAGCTCTCAGTGCCACTTCTTTGATGAATGTACTAGCAGGTCAGGGGTTCTCCTCCAAATCTCTCTTTTATGCAGCACTATAATTAATTGGTGCCACCTCTCCATATGACGATGCATGGTATAGTTACCACAACTATATATTTTTCCGGTTCCTCTGGAGAGTTCATCGTGGTAGATGAAGCGTGTAACGTACCGGGCATTTACCTTTTTTTGCATGTACAGGAAAGGAAAAAAAAATCGAGCGTCCGAGTTCTAAGGTGTCCCAGGGCCATTTTAGTGGACCAGGCCCAAATCCAAAGAACAGGCCGCCATTTTGAGAGTCCTCTTGCAGCCGCCTGTCGCTATAACATCAAGAGCAGCCGAAACTCAGCTGAATGGCAACTGAAACGGTAAATGGGCGCCCCACTACATTTCAGCATTGTAGGATGACCACACCAGTACAGCAACTTGCTAGACATCACCTCGGTGCCATCCGGATCTCGGCGCCCCACTGCAGATGAAGTGCCTCTCAACTATGAAACCACCACAGTGACATCCGGATCTTGGCGCGTTGTGCTGCCTTCGACCTATTCGCACATCGGTCCGCTACTGACGCCATCTCACAGGCTAATGGGGTGACCCACGCCGAGTTTCAGCATTGTAGGATGACCACACCAACTTGCTAGACATCACCTCGGTGCCATCCGAATCTTGGCATCTCAACGCCTAGTGGTATCTTCCATACAGAAAATATTGTTACGCTGCCTTTGGCCCCATTCGCACATCAGTCCGCAACTTAGACATCACCTCGGTGCCATCCGGATCTTGGCATCTCAGCGCCTTGTGGTGTCAGTCAGAAAATATTGTTGCGCTGCCTTTGGCCCCATTCGCACATCAGTCCGCTACTGACACCATCTCACAGGCCAATAGGGCGCCCCACGCCGACTTTTACCATTGTACGATGGCCACACCAGTGGCACAACTTGCTAGACATCACCTCGGTGCCATCCGAATCTTGGCATCTCAACGCCTAGTGGTATCTTCCATACAGAAAATCTTGTTACGCTACCTTTGGCCCCATTCGCACATCGGTCCGCAACTTAGACATCACCTCGGTGCCATCCGTATCTTGGCATCTCAGCGCCTTGTGGTGTCTTCTACTCCGAAAATATAGTAGAAAATATTGTTGCGCTGCCTTTGGCCCCATTCACACATCAGTCCGCTACTGACACCATCTCACAGGCCAACAGGGCGCCCCACGCCGACTTTTACCATTGTACGATGGCCACACCAGTGCCACAACTTGCTAGACACCACCTCGGTGCCATCCGGATCTTGGCATCTCAGCGCCTTGTGGTGTCTTCAAATCAGAAAATATTGTTGCGCTGCCTTTGGCCCCATTCACACATCAGTCCGCTACTGACACCATCTCACAGGCCAACGGGGCGCCCCACGCCGACTTTCAATATTGTAGGATGGCCACAGAAGTGCGACAACTTACTAGACACCACCTCGGTGCCATCCGGATCTTGGCGCGTTGTGCTGCCTTCGGCCTATTCGCACATCGGTCCGCTACTGACGCAAACTCACAGGCCAACGGGGCGCCCCACGCCGACTTTCAGCATTGTAGGATGGCCACACCAGTGCGGCAACTTGCTACACACCACCTCGGTGCCATCCGGATCTTGGCATCTCAGCGCCTTGTGGTGTCTTCTACTCCGGAAATATAGTAGAGAATATTGTTGCGCTGCCTTTGGCCCCATTCACACATCAGTCCGCTACTGACACCATCTCACAGGCCAACGGGGCCCCCCACGCCGACTTTCAACATTGTAGGATGGCCACAGAAGTGCGACAACTTACTAGACACCACCTCGGTGCCATCCGGATCTTGGCGCGTTGTGCTGCCTTCGGCCTATTCGCACATCGGTCCGCTACTGACGCAAACTCACAGGCCAACGGGGCGCCCCACGCCGACTTTCAGCATTGTAGGATGGCCACACCAGTGCGGCAACTTGCTACACACCACCTCAGTGCCATCCGGATCTTGGCATCTCAGCGCCTAGTGGTGTCTTCTATTCCGAAAATATTGTTGCGCTGCCTTCTGCCCCATTCACACATCGGTCCGCTACTGACGCCATCTCACAGGCCAACGGGGCGCCCCACGCCGACTTTCAGCATTGTAGGATGGCCACACCAGTGCGGCAACTTACTAGACACCACCTCGGTGCCATCCGGATCTTGGCGCGTTGTGCTGCCTTCGGCCTATTCGCACATCGGTCCGCTACTGACGCAAACTCACAGGCCAACGGGGCGCCCCACGCCGACTTTCAGCATTGTAGGATGGCCACACCAGTGCGGCAACTTACTAGACACCACCTCGGTGCCATCCGGATCTTGGCGCGTTGTGCTGCCTTCGGCCTATTCGCACATCGGTCCGCTACTGACGCAAACTCACAGGCCAACGGGGCGCCCCACGCCGACTTTCAGCATTGTTGGATGGCTACACCAGTGCGGCAACTTACTAGACACCACCTCGGTGCCATCCGGATCTTGGCGCGTTGTGCTGCCTTCGGCCTATTCGCACATCGGTCCGCTACTGACGCAAACTCACAGGCCAACGGGGCGCCCCACGCCGACTTTCAGCATTGTAGGATGGCCACACCAGTGCTGCAACTTGCTGGACACCACCTCGGTGCCATCCGGATCTTGGCGCGTTGTATTGCCTTCGGCCTATTCGCACATCGGTCCGCTACTGACGCCGCCTCACGTGCCAACGTATTTTCTCCGCATTTTACACCCTATGCCGCATAACAGGTCATGTGACTTGTTTATAAAACTTTTCATTGGTTCATTTTACTTTTGGTTTCCTAATGATGGAAGGCTTGATCATGTGACCTAAAAACAACACTTTTCATTGGATGAAAACTTTTTTTTTTCCCCAAACGATGAAAGCCGCACCTTGTTTCTGGATGTTTCAGACTGAAGCTGGCGTCAGCATGAGAGCACCACCATCTCGTAGCTCAGTCGTGGTCATTCCGCGAGCAATCATGGCAGCCGCTCCCCACCAGAAGCCTGCAGGAGTCGGAGCCCCCAAAACTTTTGATGAATTCTCAAGGCGAAGGGGACGCTTTCGAGAATGGGGTCCAAGACCTAGCAGACAAGCGTCCGATTTCCAAGGTGTCCCAGGGCCATTTCAGTGGACCAGGCCCAAAAAGGAAACAGCCTGCCGCCATTTTGAGAGTCCTGTGACAGCCGCCTATCGCTGCACCGCAAGAGTGGGCGCAACTCAGCTGAATTGCGGCTTTTGACACAGTGGACCAAAAACGGACGGAATGGCAACTGAAACGGTAAAGGGGCGCCCCACTACAGCAGACGAGACTCCACCTGGAGAGGCCCGTTCACGCCGCCTCCCCCGGGGCGCCCCACGCCGTTATTCGGAGCAGCATTGTAGGATACCAAAACCAGTGCGGCAACTTACTGGACATCACCTTGGTGCCATCGTTCTGCTGCCTTGGAACTATTCGCGCAACAGTTTGCTACTGATGACCCACCCCCCGCGACGCCCCATGCCGTTATTTGCTGGGTGGCAACTTACTAGACATCACTTTCGTGTCATCTAGATTTCGGCGCGTTCTGCTGCCTTGGAACTATTCGCACAACAGTTTGCTACTGATGACCCACCCCCCGCGACGCCCCACGCCGGAAATCTGGACGTTGTGCTGCGTTGGGACTATTCGCACAGCCGACCGCTACTTCGTTGTTTTTCCCTAAAAATGTTTATATGTTATTACTATTTTTGTTTTCTTGTATATATTTATAAATTATTAAAGTTTTATAATCTTACTACTTTGTCGGAGTGCTATATATATTTAATGTGACACATAATTGTAAAAACTTTGATGTACAAAGAGTCATCCCTGGAATCTTCCGCTTCAGGCTCGGTCCCCTCCCCAATCACAATACAGGATGGTTTTCAGATAATAGCAACGCTTCTGCTGTGACGGATCTCATCCAGTGTGGGCCTTGATCTACTATAACTCCTTTGAAGAGGGGTGATTCTTTACAGCTGTGGCCATAAACTACATCTGCAGGGCTAGCTGATACCCTAGGACCAGCCTGGACAATCGGACACAGAGGAAAAGGAGTGTCAGAGGGTGCGGTAGTGAATAGGGCGAAAGGGAGGTGTCGGGCGGGCACAGGGTGTGATTCTCAGGGAAGAGCAGCGCAGATGGGGGGAGGTTTATTACCCATGCATAAGACAGAGAGCGGGGGTGACCACTGCCTGGGGGAGATGCTTGCGAGGGTGGGGAGCCATGCTAAGGATCGACAGCGTGCACAGAGTGGGTCTGGTCAAGGCATCTAAAATGGCTGCCGTGCACGACAAAAGTGTGGCATTTGAAAAAAGACAAGAAGGCGCAGACAATGTTTTTCAACACTTCCTGATTTCCTTCGAATCGAACGTTAACAGACGTTGGGGCATATTACCAAAGTTAAGCGATATTTATCCCTAACGATGCTTAGCAACGATTTTTTTACCGTCAGAAATTATCGCAGATAAACCTTGCTATTATCAAGGTTTATCGGAAATACGATAAAAAACGACCGCAATACATTAATATCGCTGAAAACTCAGCGATATTCATGCATTACCGAGCTAATGCTCTTAGCCATGTTATCCACCTCCCATTGGATAACATGGCTAAGAACTGCTCAGGGCAGGTGGTAGCTTTTGGAGATATTCGCGCTTATCTCGAATATTTCCAAAAGTTGATAATAGGAGATAGCGATGTTAGCGACTGTTTCCAGTCGCTAACATCTTGGCATGCCCACTTTGCATGTCATTAGTGATAAATATCACTCACATGCAAAGTGGGGCCCAAGATGGTCGCTATCTTCTACTAGCCGTCGCTAACTAGTGTTAGCAACAGCTAGGTAATACACATATAATTTTATCTCCGCGAAGCGGAGCGCTGTTACAGATATATATCTTGTTTTTGAACGTTAATTTCTCAAAATGCACTGAAGCACATATATTGAGACCTAGCAAAGGCACATCGGGCTACCAGTCCCTACAATTTTGCCAAGTTTCGTGCAAATCCATTCAGCTGTTCGATCCTACCGAGAGACAAGATGGCGGCCGCTACGGACTGTTTGGAATGTTTACAGACACCGGAGAGCCAATCAGCTTCGCTTCGCAAAGCTCCGTAACGCGAAAAGTACGCGAAGCGGTGCGGTGTTACAGATATATATCTTTTTTTGAACGTTAATTTCTCAAAATCCACTGGAGCACATATATTGAGATCTAGCAAAGGCACATCGGGCTACCAGTCCCTACAATTTTGCCAAGTTTCGTGCAAATCCATTCAGCTGTTCGATTATTATTATTTTTATTTTTTTTTGCCCCGCGGGGCCCTTTTAAAACCTCCACATCAAACCTAGGGGGTCAGCGACAATGTACTATGCCCCCTTATGGTCATTTGCCCCTTCGCTTTGGCCTCCTCTTGTCTCTCGATCCTACCGAGAGACAAGATGGCGGCCGCTACAGACTGTTTGGAATGTTGACAGACGCCGGAGAACCAATCAGCTTCGCTTCACAAAGCTCCGTTGCGCGAAAAGTACGCGTCCTGGGCCGCTGCCCAGTCCGCTGTTACAGATATATATCTTTTTTTAAACGTTAATTTCTCAAAATCCACTGGAGCACATATATTGAGACCTACAAAAGGCACATCGGGCTACCAGTCCCTACAATTTTGCCAAGTTTCGTGCAAATCCATTCAGCCGTTCGGGCTAAAAGTGAGGCCAACCGCCCTATGGAAATTAACATGGGAAAAACGCGTTTTGGGACCCCCTTTTTTTCTCGGCCCCCCCTTGACGAACCCCCCCAAAATTTTCAGGGGCTGCTCAGAAACAAAATGTGCCATTTTCCTGAAAATTTCAGCCAATCCCGTCCACAAACGCCAAAGTTATTAGACATAGAATTTTCAAAAAACCCATAGAGAAAAAATCCTAACTATATATACCTACTGGCGACCGCCAGTAGGTAATATAAAACAGGTAGGATTACATCTTGAGAAGGAACCGGAGGGACACAGCGGGGATACCAGAAAGGATCTTTATTGAAACAAGTGGCATGACACGTTTCGGCAGGTATGCCTTTGTCAAATGCTGGTAATCAGCCAGCTTTCCCTCCAATCTTGCCTAAAAATGTTCGAGCGCTCCTCGTGATTGGTCGCAGTCCAGCTGAGCTGAGTTAGTAGTCCAAGTTTTGCTGCAGCCCACATTGGTGAACTACAGCTTCCAGCAAGCATCTTCCTTGCTGGCTGGGTGAGTATCTCGACTCCGCTTGAACCCACAGTGGGGGCTGGTAGTTGGTAAGGAGCACTGGTTGAAAGGTCCAGTTGGTGAAAACGTCCTGTACTGCAGCTAAAACAAATCACTCTCCATGGTCCCCAACGCCCAGTCGCATATACCCAGGTCGGGCATGTCCTGAGACAGCAATACAGTGATCCAGCCTCTCCATGAAGTCACGGGCTGCAGCTGCAGCGGTACTTTGCCATACTTGGATGCAGCGGTCTGGAGTCATCCGGATACCTCCGAGCACAATGTAGATTTTGCCCATGTTGCGCCAGACCTTGACAGGCGGGTCCTCCAAGCAGGATAAGGGCTAACGTGCAAAACGTAACAAGTAGGATTACTTCTTGAGAAGGAACCAGAGGGACACAGCGGGATACCAGAAAGGATCTTTATTGAAGCAAGTGGCATTTGAGGTTTTGGCGGGTATGCCTTTGTCAAATGCCGTAAATATATTTACTTACCATTTTGCTGTAAAGGCATGCGTGGTGGAGGCATATGCATGAAAAAACATTTGTGATAAAGGTAATCAGTGGTAAAGGCATTGCATTGTAACTGAAGCTTGGCAAAGGCATGGTGGTAAAGACTGTTTCCCAAAAGGTACTTGTGAGTCTGGTATGATATTAGATCCAGGATAAAATTCCTATTTACTGGGGTGTAAAAAAATGAAATAGGGGTCCTAAATTGACCTATCTGCATCCAATAAATCTAACTCATTATCGATAACGTCAACACTAATGGTCGAGAAATTAAATATTTTTGGATTAAAATAATTATGGAATATTCGCCTCCAAGAGGATACAGCTATTATTGAAAGTGCCAATCTTTAAAAGTCAGAATACCTAAATTGTTCAATGAAACCTTTCACTCATAACTTGTTATATTGTTATATTTGCCCCAGTTTTTTTACGAGTAGATATTTACATCAATTTGTCTGAGTGTTGTGTGTGTTTTGTGTGTGGGCATGTATAACCCACCCTTTGAGGACCAGATCGGGCCTCGTAGCATGGGTAAACCCTGACAGAAGCATACAAAACCTATCATTGTGAGGTGTGAGGTGTGAGGATGACTGGTCCCAGTAGAGTGTCTAGGTAATTTTACTGAGTGTAACAAAAAATAAAAGTGCAGTTATATTTACCTTGGTCCACTTTATAACCTACCCTACTATCAAAGCGCGCATGGAGTTAGAATAGTTAATATACACTTCATTCAGTTCGATGACTGGTCCTCAAAATAATAGGTATGTTATGGGTGTGTGTCCCTTTCTACCTACTGCCTGTGGGTATGTAGATAAGGCAAACACACGCACTCATCAACACACCACAGAGGATATTATTGAAAGATCTTTCTGCACTACGTGTTGGGCTTTGGAATGCTGACTTCAACTTCTACGGAGAGGAACGAGTCAGAGAGGGACATGCAGCCCATCAATTCTCCTGTCAACTTGCTAACCACTGCAAGAAACTTGTCTTCAAATCTGTGAAAAGAGGACCAGCTGCACTGCGGACAAGCCAACTTGGCAAGAGTTACATGAGAATGTTTGATTCAACAATACGTTTGCTTCTAGTTTTACTACAGCTGTTGGCAAATCAGACCTCAAATTCTACTGACAGAAAGGAACCTAGCACCCCCTCCTATTTGTTCTCTGTTGAAGTCTACTAAAGTGAATCTCCATTTTCCAATGTGTCCTCAGATGCACACTGTTTGAGGCATGACATTTGACATTGAAAGGAGTCTTTGCTTTTACGACATAGGTATGCAGAATTGGACTGGAATAAAGATTTGAACATAAAAATATTCTTATTCCATTAAACTTGCACTGTAAAAGTTGAAAAATATGAACTGAAATACGATCCACTGTGCAGGAATTGTATTTCTAGCCAGAAAAATATTGTATTTCAGCTGTTTAATTTTTTATATTGATGTAGTAATGCGAAGCATTTCTGTGGTATGACAATATTGAGTCTATAATTTGATGGCTTGTTCACATATGGTGTCCAGAAAAAACATGCCTCATGTCTATCAGCAAAAGAACATGTGTGAATGTCTTGAGCCGTAGGATTTGTTTCATTTGTTTCATTTGATATTTAGGCTCAGTGAATGGTTGTTTTGATTTAAGTTTCTTAGTGAATAAACGTCACGTAAGTGAATCAATGCAATTTTTCTTCATGCCACCTGTTGAGTGTATCATGGCATGTGAGGGTCTTCTGGGTTGCTCCCTTCATGATGTGTTGTCTGACCCTGGGCACAGGGAATACATCTGTGTCATCATAATTATCAACGCAGATTCCTTTGATCTTGAGGAATTTTTTCTCTATCTCGAGCATATTCCTGAGATTCTACACTTTAATCCCAAATCCCCACAATGCATGATTCCTAAATGTGCAGCGTGTCATGCCTTTTCACTCGCCTAATGTTAATGTAGCTGGGGACATTTTATGGTTTGATACTTGTAGGAGTGTTTTTCATGCAAATTCTTTTTCGATGTACTGCTTTTCTTGAAATTATTGGCATTTACTTGACACAATTTCAGTCTTTTCACAAGAATGATCTAAAATGGTATTTAGAGATAATGGAAACTGTTGGGTTTCACATGCATATACAATATTTCTCTTCATGTGCTGAGGTAATTTTATGGTAAAATCACTTTTCCAAGATGGCCCCTCATGTTTATATACTCTGATGTCACTGATAATGCCATCACCTTTCTCGCATGTTCACCAAACCGACCCTACATCAATCGCCCCCCCCAGCTGTAGCGGGAACAAGGTCACGAAGAAAAGCTCACCACCTCCCACAGCACTACCACACCGCCGAAAGCCGCTGATGCCAATACCGCAGCAGGTAAGCTCCACTGATGGATCTCCAACTGTTTCAACACTCTGGCACCCCTCAAGAAGGCACACATCAAGCAACACTCCAAGAAAGAAAGTTGGTTCACTCCCACCCTCCACCAGTCCAGAACCACCTGCAGATGACCAGAGAAGAAATGTAGGAACAACAAAACCCACACAGCCATCAAAGCTGCAATCACAGCACACCACCTCCTCCACAAAACCACAAAAAAACGGCCCTCCAAGACAGAAAAACACCAACGCACACAACAGAAAAAGAACTCTTCACTATTGTTAAGAAGTTTGCCAGGCCCATCAGAGAGACCACAGACTTCCCATCTCCCCAAGACCTCTGCGACAAACTTGGCGGCTTCTTCCACTTAAATAGCTGGCAGATCTATGACAGTTTCGACACCTAAGACCCTCCCACCTAGACTGACACCCCGCCCCCAACCATGCCACACCTCAACAGATCCTGCACAACTGGACCCCGCTCACCACAGACAACACTGCTCAAGACCATGAGGAGCATCCACTCCGGAGCACCCTCGGATCTATGCCTGCACCACATCTTTCATAAAGCAGCCACATCCATCGCACCCAAAATCTGCCGCACCATAAACTGCCCCACCAAGACTGCCACCTTCCTCGATGACTGGAAACACGCCAAGATTAATCCTCTGCTAAAGAACCCATCCAAACTGACCCGACAGCTCAAGAATTTCAGACCCATCTCGCTGATCTCCTTCCCAGCCAAGGTCATTGAGAAGGCCATCAACGCCTAAATCGCTGAGTACATCAAAGGAAACCATGTCCAATCCACCTTCAGAAGCAACCACAGCATTGAGACCGAACTTCTCACCACCACCGATGACATCAGCTGAGCTCTCTTCTCGACCAGTGTGAAACCACAGCTCTCTTCCCTCTGGACCCCTCGGTTGCCTTTATCACCATATCCCACCACACCCTAATCATGAGACTCTATGATGCCGGCATCCATGACAAGGCCCTGGGCTGGATCCACTCCTTCCTTACTGGTCAAACACAGCAAGTCAGAGTACCCACGTTCTTGGCCAAACCCACAGAGGTCAACTGCGGAGTCCCCCATGGCTTCTCCTTGAACCCCACCCTTTTCAACGTCTACATGGCCCCTCTTGTGGTCATCTTCAGGAATTATGGACTCAACATCTTTGAATCGCTGCCGACACCCAACTGTTTCACTCGCTCATCAAAGAACCCACAATCACCAGAAACAACTTTGACAGCAGGATGAAGGCTGTTTTCAGCTGGATGAAAAACAGTTGTCTCAAACTCAAATCGGACAGGACCGAAGACCTCATACTGGGACCCACTCCTCAGCTTGTGATGACTCCTTGTAGTCTCCACACTGGAAACCCCATCCACCCCCTCGGGCCATGCACAAAACCTCGGCATCATGCTGGACTCTTCTCTCACAATAAACCACCAGATCCACACTGTCTCCCACATGCTTCGCTAGTTTAAAAATACATTTAGATGGATCCGCACTGAATCCAGAAATATTGTCACCCGTGCACTCATCAGCAGCAGACTTGACTATGGGAACGCACTCTATGCCAATGTCACCCAGAAACTCTCCAGGAAACTACAGAACGTTCATGATGTCACAGCCAGAAGGGTCCCTGACATCCCTCGCTGCAGCTATATCACCTCAAAGTACTCCACTGGCTCTAAGTCAACGAAAAATCACTTTCAAGCTCCTCACACGCCTACAAAGCCCTCCACGACGCAGGTCCAGCATACCTGCACCACCACTTCTCATTCTACGTGCCCAACAGACATGTCCGCTCTGCCCAGCTGGTCCTTGACACCATCAACTGGTTCCACAAGACTAGAACCGGAGGAAGATCCTTCTCCCAGCTCCCCACCAATACTAGCAACACCTTGCCTTTCCACCTCAGACAATCCCCTTCACTGAGCCAATTTGGAAGAATCTCAAGACCTGGCTCTTTGACTGAACCCCAGCGCTCAGACGGATCAGCGGCACCCCTGCTCCCCCCCGCCTTGAGACCCTAATGGGTGAGTAGCCGATCTTTACAAACTATGATTGATTGAATGATATAGATAAATTCTGTAAATAGTGCTGTTCATTGGTCTTAGCATGAAAGCATGTTTCTCATATTAGGGAGACGTTGGCAGAGCTTGCTGTCTGGAATCATATTGGCTGTGCTGTATGTTTCATCTGTAAGAAAGTTGTATTGCTGACTCCCTGTGGAAGCAATGGATTACATTAAATGGGTAAGCTTCCACTGCAAACATAAACTTATGAACTTATGGGATGCCCAAGCAGGTTCACTAAAACATCCTGGCTAATTAAAATGTAGTCTATCTACAGCATAAGCTGAAAATTCAAACAACTTAATGTACTTTGGTTAGATTCCCTAGATGTAACATATTTTGAATGGAAACTGAAAAATATTTTAGTCTAGGTCCTAGTCTATGGCAACATTCCTGATGATAGGTGCTTATTGGAAATGACAAAAAATGGTGGAGGGGGACAAGGAGCTTGATCTAGATCCAGTGACTCGTGCTCCTGAAAACTAGAATCATTGCTCTTGGGTGTCACAGTTCCTCTGAGAGAGAAGTAGAGTAGGAGGTTGGAAGGTAAAGTCGTTCTCAAACTATAGTGCCTGGTGTCCTCACACACCCCGAAAGATGTCATGCTTTCCGCTGTTTAATCCTATAGGAAATTATGGGATTTATATTTCCGCGGTTGGTATATCCATTACTGTTGTGACAGAGTAAACCATACGCCAAAATCTACATCAAGCCTACATTTTTGTGTGGCTGGTGAAATCATCAAAGTCCTGCCTCCTGCCTGACAGGAGCTAGTGGTGACATCAGAAACCTTATAGATAGGAAGCACTCCGTAGAAAGTGGCACAGTCTATTGTCTCCACACTCACCAGGCCCCTCCTGCTGCTAACCCAGCAGCAGTGGTATTTTGTTGTCAGCTATAATGCCATATGATAAGTTCAGGATCAAATCAAGTCAATTGAAAATACTCTTCTACCATAGACCTTTGGTGCATCAAGGGAATTTGCTGTGGCTACCAAAAAAGATGGCAAGAAGTGGAACTGAAAAAGAGTCCAGATTTGCTATGAAGACAGTCAGTGACAAATGAGATGGTCAAGAAAATGTCCACTGAAATACAGATCATAGAAAGAAAAAGCAAACAAACTTCGTTTCATCTTTATAGTTGTGAGTAAATGCAGCCATAGAGAGGCAAGCTCTCACAGGATATGTATACTGTTATGATTAGATTGTCTCAAGCAAATGTTGCATTTCAGGTGGTCAGGTACGTCACCATTTAGGCAACCACTTATAATGTAATGTCTGTGTACTTTTCCTCAGCCTGGTTGTCCTTTACATATTTAGATAGTTTAGCCATGACAAACTTGATCTGTTCTGTTCATCTTCTGCTGCTGATATAAACTGATCGATGCACTGCAACTGGATTTTCTGATAGCTAGTGTGTGATGTCAGTGACTTCACAGAAACCGATGCAAGCATTTGGAAAAAATGTGTGGGAGAAGGTGGTCACCTTTAAAAAGAAGAGAACTATTGAAAATAAATCTGGAGCCCCTCAAGCAGGACTCATTCCTTTCTGTCCTCAAATGCATTACCCAGGGAGATGTTTTTGTTACCAAGTGTATTTAAAAACTAATGACCTTATTATGAGTATGCCGATGTGCCACCAAACATGTGATAGGGGTTAGGGTAGAATATCTCAGTGCATAGCGTAGCCATTAAATTTGGGTTAGCACTGCCCCATCACAGAAAAATAAAATGAGCCAGAAAGAAAGAAATTCTGGGTACTACTATTAAAATTACATGTGGATCGACATCTTGAGAGAACATTTCCATACAACAATACCATGGCACCACCGTATTTGATCCAAAAGGACCCCACCCTTTTAAAAAGGTAAAAACAAAGACAATAAACCATGTGGCAGCCCTGGGCACCGGCATGTAAAAATGTAAGGCCAGGTGTAAGACTTTTGCATTTTGCGAGTTGCAAATTGCGTCAAATTGCGACTTGCAATTTGCGACACGCAAAATGTAATGTACGACGGTGTCTCAGACACTGTTTGCGATTCCCAATGGGGTCAAAAATTGCATGCCTCATCAATATTCATGAAGCAAGCGCAATTTGCAACCCCATTGGGAATGGCTAGCACTCCCAGGGATGGTGGCCTGCAGGGGTCAGCAGACCAGCATGTCTGAGACTGCTTTTTAGATGAAGCATTTTTTTTTTAAAGCGCCCTGTTTTGCTCAAAGGAAAACGGGATGCATTTTAAAAAAACTAAAGAATGAAACTTTTCAGTTTCAATTTTTTCAGGGTAGGCAGTGGTCGCTGGGACCATTGTCTGCTCTTAAAAAATATTTTCGCACTCACTCACAAAGGGGAAAGGGTCCCCTGCGGACCCATTCCTGTTTGCGAGTGGCTTACCACTCTTTTGAAAAGGGTGGTAAACTGAGTGTGTTTTGTGATCGCAATACAATCATACAATGGTGTGAGAATCGCTATTTGGAAGGGACACCCTTGCCAAGCCCTTCCTAGTAGCGAGTTGCAAACGCTATTTTGCGAGTCTGTGACTTTGTATATTAGCGTTGGTACATATCACCAACATTTTTTAGGGATGCAAAAAACAGTTGTATATCTGGCCTAAAAATTGAAATACAAAGAATCTAATATGTCTATAGAAATGCGTAAGGTATGTCATTTTGACAGGGACAACAAAGAATTCACTAAGAGACATAAACTCTGGGAAATATCACAAGGTGTAGCTAATGGGAAGTGACAAAGAGTGACAAACGAATTGACACAGCAAAGATACAACAAGATAAATCCTGGCCACACCATGTCAAGCAACAGGAACATACAATATGATGCTGCCTTTTTCTTAAATCCATCTCCACCTTTTGAAACTTGCAAAGAGGCAAAGCATTGGTGCCAGATAGGCAGAGTGAATTGAGAAATGTTATGACGTCACAGGCTCTAAAGTAAACGGAAAGAGGAAGTAGCCGCCTGCTAAAAAGTAAAAGTCTCTATCAAAAATTGTCTCTACCACAAATGCTGATTATGAGAGGAACATGTTTAACAAAGTGACCCAAATCTTAGGAGAAACAATTGATGAATTTCTAGAAAGGCTAGAGGATCCGTATACTTATAACGGACTTCTAGGCTGATTATTCAGCATGTGAGACTGTCTCCTCGCGTCACCCCAAGACACCGTCTGCGCCTGCCAAAAGATTCAGTCCATTTCCGCTGATTCCCAGCTTTATTAGACAGATATCTCTGCTCCACTACGCCTTCCAAGTCGCCTTGTAGACCAGTTGGAGATTCCATTGGCCCTGAGGAGAATCCCTCTTTAACTTCGACTGGGATTCGAAACGCGTAGGCCCTTGTATTAAGTGTTGCTCTGCTTTTTAAACTCAAGTGTTGAAAAATACTGCACTCGAGTTTTGTACACATTGCTATACAAGTTTTTCATCAAATAATTAAATCTGTATTTAATTTCAAGTGTACTGTGTTCTAGGTTGATATGCATCTGTGTATTATACCTTATGTATTGATTTATTGAGCAACCTTTGTTTTTCTTTTTCTAGATCGTGTATGAATGGATGTATGTACTTTGGAACGACTGTGATATGCCTGATTAGTATGAATGAGTATCTATATTGTCATAATAGTGTTCAGTTTAATGGTGTAGTGTCTTATTGTATATAACATGTAAAAAATCTTTTGAAAATTTTTTTTCAAAAAATTGAACAAATAAATCGCTATTAATTAGCAAAATCCTGGGCGGAAATGAGATTTCTTCCTTTGTGAGTTGAAATCATGTGTGACTAGCTGTATCAGTTTAGGCATTTTCCTTTGTTTTATAGCAGGAAGACTAATAGCATTTAATGTATATGCCCTGGGCACATATAGTGCAATTTACAGTAAATTAAAATGCTAATTATGGATAAGCCAATTTTACCATCTTTTGAGTACAGAGCACATGCAGTTTAGCACTGGTTATCAGTGGAAAAATGCCCAGAATCCTAAAGCCAGCAAAAATGAAGTCAACAAAACAGGAAGTTGAATGACAAAAAGTCAGGGGACACAACATGGATGCCAGGACTAACAATATAGTTGGATAAGGCAACTCTAGAACAAGTACCATCAGTCAGTCTCATGATGGAAAGATATCAAATTAAGGGCCAGATGTAGGTAAAACTTATTTACCGATTCTTAATTACCGAATTTTACCGATTCGGTAATTAAGAATCGGTAAATAAGAAGTGGGGGTATGTAGGAACATCCAGATGTTCCATTTACCGAATCGTTAAGAATCGGTATTTACCGATTCGGTAAATACCGACCGGTAATGCTCCATTCATTCCTATGGGCTTTGAAGCCCATAGGAATGAATGGGGCATTACCGGTCGGTATTTACCGATTCGGTAAATACCGATTTTGACAAGGGTGCAGGGGGTGTCACTTTGACACCCTCTAGCACCCCCACAAAAGGTTCAGGGGCCATATGGCAGGCATACCTGCCCTAAGGGCAGGTCTGCCTGTCATATGGCACAGGTGTGCATGCACACATGTGCATGCACACCTGAATCGGTATTTTAACATCAAATACAATTTGATGGTAAAATACCGATTTTGTAGGCCTTGTGGGACTCAGAAGAGTCCCACCTACATATCAATTTTACAGATTCTGTAAATATACCGGTCGGTAAATTTACCGACCGGTATATTTACCGATTCGGTAAAATTACCGATTTTCCCTGTTTACCTGCCCCTACATATCAAATGCCAAATACCGGTCGGTAACGGCCGAATTCGGCCGTTACCGACCGGTAAAACCCTACCTACATCTGGCCCCTAGTTCTTAGTGGATAGAGGAGCCCCAGGGCAAATTATAGGTGTGACAGAATTGTTGCGGTTGATACACAGAGCAAGACTGCAAGCCTCCGATGCATGGGTACTCACCAGGGCAGCTGCCACTACACTAGTATTCAAGGACAAAGCCAGAGTTCCTCTCCAAGCTCAAAAGGAAAAGAAACTCCATTAGAAATACATGCGCTGGAAAGCAAGATACCTGCGCCAGGTGTACTCTGACATTAAACTGCACCTTACCTAGGAGTAGTAGTTGAGAACTACCTCAATGAAAAAATATGGCATGTTGGAGATGTGCCAGAGACAAAACATGTTCCACATCTCACTTGTAAGGACAACCACCGTATGTGTTTCATTCTTGTCAACAGAGCATCTATACAAATTTGTGCATAGAGGAGTTTCGGAAACTACAGCCAACGCTAATTCTAAAACAAACTGAAGTCTTTGTATACACTTGGACAGCATCCAATTCCCCTATAGTGTATAGAATTGTTTAAAGCAACTCTAAATTACAAATCATCTTTTAAGCAATCCACAATATATGTACTGAAAGGCTGCCTGCCTCCTGTGTTTACTATAACAGAAAGGATGGGCCTGATAGTCATGTACTATGCATTGCAAGGGAAACCACCAATTCAGCAACAGTTCCAGAAATTCTTCTGTGAATTGAACAAGGCAAAAGACATTAGACTGCATCTGCACATCAATGAAGCAGTCAGACCTGCATCAATGAAGCAGTCAGACCTGTGGCTCAATGACTTTGAAGAGTGGCTTTGAATATGGAAGTCAGAGAAACAATCAGAAATTAATTCAGACTCAAAATCATTAAAGCATTCAAAGACCCAAACCAGTGGGTCTACCTAATAGTGATAATACTTAAAAAAGACAGAAAGGGGGAAATGAAAATATGCCAACAAGACCCAGCCCATCAGTAGAAGAAGAACACCTCTCTTTCCTTGTAAAATCAAACATACCAAAGGCCATGCAAAGGTCATGCAACAAGGCCAACAAGTCATGGCAGCAGCAAATGAAGTTAAAGACTAGTGGGAGTCAAACAACTGATAGAGTGTGAACATGGAAGCATGCAAAAGACAGAGGAATTAACTTAAAAGAAATCAAGGCAGTTGACAATGTATATGACGTATTGGCAGTAACAACAGAGGGACTCATTCTGCAGGGTGCAGAAATGTTCTGGTCAGGAGAAAAAAACACTCGATAGACATCACTCATGTCGCAAAAAGGACACCATCCTCCACCTTCTGCGATGGGTCTGCTGTTAAAAGAAGGACGTTGATTCTGACACCATTGTGCGTGAGAACGTTTCTGTTCATATTATACGTCAAAACGAATCAGCAGAAATCAATGACAGGCCTGATAAAAAGCAAAGCAAAGCCTCACATCTGTGGAGGATGACTGGTTGAATGTGAGTGCCATCTCTCGTATAACGTAGTAAGGAGAACAAGGGTACCCCAATACTAGCACCTGGGGTGAAGTAATGTTTTTAAAGACAATGGTCTCAGGCCGAGTGTTCTCAATTCTGACGCAACTCCTGCGTTTTCCTTGTACCATTTTGGCCACATAGCAACCATAGTCCTTAAAAACATCTCTCGTATAACAGAATAGAGAAAAGAAGCATTAAAGAATTCAGCTCTCACCAAAACTTGATAAGCATACAACAGTGACCATCAGAGATCAATAGATAGATTCAGTGTCTAGGGAGCTAGTTACCACAATAGGAAAGGTTGGTTAGCTTATACCGTTGGGTTAATACTGATGGTCTACAATTTATTTCTTTGGAAATTTCTTCCCAGCTCAATCTGCTAACTTTGAAAGGCAAAACACGCTGTTATTGAGTATTCTGCAATGTTAATACTTTTTTTTGCTTTACCACAGTTTTCACATTGGGAATCCAAAGGAACGCAGGGAAACCTTAAAACATTCTGCTGGAATGTATTCAATGCCAAATTGTATATTGCACTCAATACCAATTTTCAAAGACCGCAGCAGAGTTATACACATCCCTTTGCGGGCCGGGATAATGATAAACACAACTGGAAGGCTCATTCGAACAGCTGGAGTTCGCCAGAGTCTGGATTTATACCTCTTAGCTTATAATACAAATATTTTTCTGAAAAGCGCAGCTCGCTGCTATATTTCATTAAACTGGGTCAAAGTTGCCAGCAAAACAGAAGCATACATGTCAGCGTAATGTATTTTCTCCTGACCTCAGGCGTTCTGCACGATGCTGGAAGAGGGCAGGAAGCAAAATAATCTGATCAACATAGGTGACACCGCTCATATTTTAGCCACACGCTAACACACTGCTTTCTCTCTCCATCTGATAGATTATTTATAGTCAAGATAAAAATGCTTCCCAGGTAGAGGCGAATGAGGAAGCGAGAAATGAATATAGTGCTGCATCACCGGTGGGCTAGACGTGATTTGTTTCACATAGAACTAGCACTGCAGGGAGCTCAGTGTTTTTGTTGCGACCAATCTTCAGCATCCAACAGCGACATTATTAAAAGCTGAAAGAGCAGTGTATGTCAACAGGAGGTCTTCCCTGGGCTGATTGGTAGTGCACAATATCCAGTGTAAGAAAGGGAGGGCACGGCTGTTTTATTTTTGAGAAAAAATGCTGGAAACGATATCTTGAAATTGCATCATTATTTCCCCAGCAAATTGCTAAGATATCTGGTTTGATTGACAGAGCTACAATATAACAAGCATGTTCAATGCAATAGGTCTCGCATTTACGAGCGCTTAAGCTATTGTCATTGAAAACAACACCTCCTTTTATTTATGTTTTTAAAAGGAACACATATATAAAAGGCATTGTTGTTTTTTTAATTCCAAGAGCTCAAACTCTCGCAAATGCGAAACCACTATTTTGTTTTTTAAAGTTGGTGCTTGCAGATTCAGGCAGCGTCTTAACAAAAGTGCGTGGCCACCATTGTAGTGTAGTGAAAGAGCTTACAGTGCTTTCAACCAAAGTAAAAAAAAAGAGTAATTTTAAAAGCTCTGTAGTGCTGCCGCTAAAGTAAAAGCAGCCCACGCTGGTAATTAAATAATTAAATAGTTGCAGCTGCTATATGAGTGTGGACCACACTGTATATTAAATATTTAAATAAGAGCAGCCGTTATAAAGTGGACTGTGCTGTAATTTGAATAAAAATATATTATTATTTAAAACAAAGTGGGTGGGTTCTCCAATTCCTTGGGTGGAATAATGGAAGAGCATTAAAGAAAATAGTGTTCACCACCTTATAAAGCAGACCGTGTAACAAGCGAAGTAAAAGGGCCAGTCCTCATGGGAGGTTACAACTGAAGCAAAGGCAGTACTAACAAGCCTATGTATGAATCAGAAGCCAGCATATACAAAGGGCAATGACATAAGCCAATGACAAATATTGGCGGAGAGTGGGCGGGGCTTCAAGAGCATACTCAAATACAGCACGCCTTGCAGAGTGAGCAGCGCATGCGTGCTGCTCTTAGGCTCAACCTAAAAAGGAGTCACACAATATATATTTCTATTACACTGCATGTTGTATTGTTGAGTTAATAGTTCTTACGCTGGATCGAAATGTGGGGATCCCAAGTCAATTTACTATGACATTTGCTTTTCCGACTACTCTCTTCTTAGGTCTGTTTAGAGACAGCTATAGCTGCCATCAGATCTTACCTGATAGAAAAAAGCATAAAGAGAAACTACAGGTTCAATTAGCGCAGTTCTTTATTTTGCAATGTGCTTTTGTACTGGTCAGTGGGATAATAGAAAGTAGACCTGCTTCATGCTTGTACCATACCAGATACAAATGATGACTGCAGCACTCCACAAAATGCTGGTGCGCATTGACATCAGGGACCACAGCACCACTGCATCCACCACAGGAGGTACCACAGCAGCAACACCAATTGTCACAAGAGTAGCAACCACAGCTGCTGCAAAAGCAGTCGCCACAGCACTGACTACAGCTGCCACCATTGAAGGGACGACAACAGCTATCTGCACAACAAAAAAGATGCAGCATCCATTGTGGCAAACACAGCAGGGACCACAATAGTGACCGGACCTTCCACCATAGCAGAGACAAAACAAGAACAGCTGCCAGCAACTCATGATCAACTACAGTGACTGCAGTTGTAAAATGTTGACATTAGAGGCAATGGTCTTCATACAACAATCTAGAGCCAATCAGGTAGGTTATTTATATCATGTTAGTCCCTTTCATTCCAACAACAGCAGGTAGATTCTGTCATAGCTCCATTCTGCCGCCAACTGTCACTCTCTCCTAGCTTCCATTCCAGACAACACACCAATATTCAACTAGATGGATCAGTCTCAACAGTCCAGACTCCAGCTCAGACATACAGCTAATGGAATACACAGGATACACCTCTCTTTCCTTTTTTGAGTTCAAATAGAATTTTATTAGGAGAAACAAAATTGGTAGTACAAAATTGAAATGGTATACAGTATCAACAACAAGTGCAATAAAGTAGTAGAACACAGTAAATATCAAGGGGGAAAGGACGCGGAAGGGGCGAAGGAAGAAAAAAAAAAAAAAAAGAAAGGGAAAATAAAAAGTGAATGAGGCTAAAGGCACAAAATGTACATTATGAGAGGCATAATAACGTGGGAAACAATGCAAATATACGCAAAAAAAATACATGTTAGAGAAATATAATGAACGAAAGGTAACTCAAGGGGGTTTCGAAACTTCTTGTTGAATTGGGGATATATGAGAGGGACGCTTGGCACAGACATCCAGATAAAGGGTGACAGGAAGCCATAGCGCATGCCTTTTCGGGGCTAGGGTGTGGGGATAAACAAAGGCAGTGTCCAGTCTATGGTTATAACACACATTAAACCACCAAGGTTTGAAAGTAATACTCTTTGAGTCTTTCCAATTCACAGTAATCTGTTGAAACGCAACAGCTAATAACAAATCAATAATATGAACATTCATTTCAACTGCGGACCAAGAAGAAGAAAGGGAGCCAAGGAAGAGGTCAGGAAGAGAAAAGGGGATACAAGTGTGGAAAATAGAGTTGAGTTGAGTCCATACTCTAATCCAAAATGCGTGCGTGAGAGGACAGAGAAAAAGCATGTGAAAGAGCGTGGCATTGGGGGCAGAACAGGACCAACAGGTTTCCGGGATCAAAGGAAATCTTCTATGGAGAATAGATGGCGTGTAAAGAAGTCGATTGTAGATAAAGAAAAGGGTTTGAGTAAGGAAGGCAGCTCTAGAGGATTTGCGAAGCTTAGTCCATATTCTATCCCATAGAGAAGTGGGCCAAGAAACGGCAAGGTCAGATTCCCATTGCTCTTCTACTGTGGTTTTTGGCCGAGGCGACGGAGGATTATGAAAAGAATGATAGATGGAGGATGCTGAAGAATTGGAGCGTAGTTGAGAGTGTAGAGAAGAAAGCGCGGAATTAGCGACGGTAGTAGGAGAAGAATGAGGGAGGGAGTCAAATGCAGACATGACTGCAGTCTTGAGTAGGGCGTACTTATGAATGAAGGAGAGGGGGAGAGAGAATGTACGGCTAAGGTCAGAGAAAGTTATGAAGGTAGATCCCGTGAATAGCTGGGAGACCCAGATTAGACCACGCTGCCGCCAAGTTTTCCAACCTCTCTTTCCTTTAAACAACAAAAATTAACAGTTATTCCCTTGCACATACACCACGAGAAGAATCATCTGCAATCAACTGATGTCCAATATGTCTAGCTTACTCATCCACTCAACAACAACCTGGTAAAATTTCCAATACCTCTGCAGACACACGAAAACAAAAATAATAGTTACAACTGCAACAGTTAAAGACATGAGGCTTCCCATATCTCAAATCAAACAAAGAAAAGACAACAACTAGGTTGTGACTACCACTGCACAACCGTTCAAAATGTGCACGTTTTGCAACCAACTCAAACATGAGAAACTCCCACCACGTCTGCAAACTCACAATGACACATACAACATTGATGCATGCAGGATATGTAGAGAAGGACTCCCAATCATGTGACAGCCAAGGCACACAACCTACCGGCTTCCTTCGACAAAGAGATTCCCTGTCATCTGTAAGGCTATATGTTCAAGGCACAAGTACAACAAAAACAGAAAGAATAACCATGCATCACTTTAACTCACCACTCTTTTGACCACACTCCAATCCAAAACCTGTCCTCATAACTACCCTCATACATAAAGCCCCCAAACTTCCACATTAAACCACTAAACTAGGCAGGTGTCACAGACAAAATAACTCTCACACGTTCTCCATCTTTCACAAGCAACACACACTAACCCACAAGGACAACACACTTAATCTTGCACATACAGGCCCGGACTGGCCGTTGCGGGCACCGGGCAATCCCCCGGTCGGCCGCAAGGGTGGGGGCCGGTTTTGGGCCCTGGGGGCCGTTTTTGTTGCAGAGCCGTTTTTGCAGCATAGCTGCAAAATCGGCCCTGTAACAAAATCGGCTGAAAAGCGGCCCTGGCAAAGCGCTCGCCCCCCTCCCGCCCAGGGGGCGGGGGGGCCGGCCGAGCACTTTGCCAGGGCCGGTTTTGGTTTCCAGTCCGGCCCTGTGCACATAATACATAAAAGTGCATCCCAGAGCTTCAGCGCACCTCACACTCAATTATTCTAGCTGGCCAGACCAGCATGACCAAGTTTCAGGCCTAAGAGAGGTCGTAATCTGCATCCATCCCATGCCCTCTGAAAACTGCACCATAAACCATTGGAACGTCCTACAAACACAATGTTGATATCCTCCAATGGACACATACTGAAGAACTATTGACACAACACAGCAATTAAACACTAGAGTAGTCCAGCAATACAACCATTTACACCAGACCATGTCAGCAGGTAAAGATGTACTCACATACAACACAATCAAGTTATATCAAACACTACCATTTAAACACAAAACTGCCTGACTCTATTACAGACAACTGTATAAAGTACAGCAAAACACAATAATAAACATACTCTGCCTCCTGTACCACATGCTTTCAAATCTACCTAATTGTACAGGATGATGACTGGCCTCATAGCACAGTAAGGCAAAACTTATGGGTTGCAGGAGTTCAACTCCTCTGGGTACTTTTTAGCGCCAAGACGCCTCGGCATTCGCACGCTCTATAAATACATTACTTACTTACCTACTGCATTTCCCCACATTTTCACTCTGTTGGGTATGCCCCATGTAACAGCAGGGAAAACAGAAACATCTCCTGGAACAGCCTGCACCACCACAGTGACAACAGCTGCTTCCATTCGAGAGACTGCAACAGCTTCTATTACAGAAGCCACCACACCTGCTACAATAGCCACTAACAAAGCAGCAACAATAACTGCCATTGACCAGCAACAGCAGGTGTAAATAGAGCAGGCAACATAGAAGTGGCCACAACTAAAGGGGTCATGAGAGTTACCAAATCTACTAAAATGGAATGAACCAAAGCTGAGACCTCAGCTGTAAACCAGCAGAGACCACAACTACCACCACAGTAGTAACAAAAGCAGCCACAACAGTCGTCACACTAGCAAAAGAGTAGCCACTACAATGTCTACCTATGTTTAAACAATAGCAACTACCACAGTAGTAAAAACAGCTTCGAATATAACTACAAATGTAGTGATGACTATAACAGTGATGACAGCATCCAACAAATCTGTAACCAAAACAGAGTCCAAAGTAGTAACCACAGCAATCAGAGATGCCACCTTGACAGGGGTAGTAACAGCAGCTACAGCTGTAGCTCGAGCAAAGACCACAGCTGCCACCATAACAGGGACAAGACCAAGATCATACCTATGATCTATATACGTGCTTTCCATTCAATCCTGGTTAGCACTTAAGACACTAACAATTTTCTGTAAAGCCACAGGTGATATTACCCTTCTTTCTGGCAAATACATTTTTCTTCCAAGCAACTTTCACACTCCCTTAGATAAGCATGCCAATTCTTACCTGCCACTACTAAGTCCAGAAAAGTCACTGTATTTTCAGGTCGAGCATTTGGGACCTCTTGTATATACTTTAGTATATACTTTGGTATATATAATTTAGTATATACATTAGTATATACTTATATGTGTATGTACTTTATGGGCTCTGGAGATCAGCCGTAAGACTTGTCTGCTTCCGATTAGGGACTTTTTTTTCTGTTCAACTGCGTCTATTTAACTGTCTTGATAGGAAATGACCAGCAGAGGTCAGTAAAATACCAGAATTGCTTTCTGATGAGGGACTTTCTTTTTTAATTTTTCTGGCAACTGCCCCTATTCAAATTTCTTGATAAAAAACGACCAGCATAGGTCAGTAAAATACCAGAATCACTTTAGCATTCTCTAGATTCCAGTCCATTGAAATTATCTTCCACGTGCACCCGTAGACAATAATATTTATTTCAAATCTTGTATTTTGTCGACCGAAGGCCTGCTTTTATATTCAAAACAGAGCTTTGGACTATACCATTTCCAGCTGAAAGGAAATAGTCTCTCCATGTGTTCCCATACCTGGTGTGTCACTAGTTTTATGCTTACTTTCCGTTCATGTTAAAGAACAGTACCTGTTTCAGCACCCAGGCTAATGTGCTGCATAGCTAAATACATATAAGGTCTCAAAGGCGAGACCGATTCCATTGCAAATGCTTGTTTCTATAACATTGACCAAACACTCGAACACTATTCTTTGAGTTTGTAGACTGAAATAAATCTACTCTCTTTTATAGGTGCCCTTT
The DNA here is from genome assembly GCF_964261635.1 of Lissotriton helveticus. Taxonomy (NCBI): domain Eukaryota; kingdom Metazoa; phylum Chordata; class Amphibia; order Caudata; family Salamandridae; genus Lissotriton; species Lissotriton helveticus. The sequence goes on from NC_136059.1 coordinate 867,997,132, forward strand.
AGTAATTAATTATGTTCCAGCCATTTTTCCCGGTCACTATTATATATTTAGGTTGCGACTTCCTAATCTCCAAGAAGCATCTCTATCTGAATGCTCTACATAGCATAATACAGCAGAAGGGAACACACATACAATGACAACTGTAAAAATAGTGGGTGCTACAGCAGCAAACGTATTTACTACCAAAAGAGGGACCATACCAACAACAACAGCTCTATACAGAGCAGGACCAAAGCAGCTACTATGGAAGGGACAACACAGCTGTCAACACAGCACAGACCACAACTGTGACCAGAGTTGTAACCACAGCAGACACAACAGCAAAGCTCACTGCAGCAACACCATCTGCAAACATTAGAGGGACAACAGCAACAATAGTTTCAACTACAGAAGCCACAAAAGCTACACCACAGCAGCTAGAAGAACTGCCACTCCAGCAACAACAGCTTCAATCACAGCAAACATTGCAGCAGCAACCACAGTTGTAAAGACAACAGGCACCACAGCGAGGGGCAGAGCTGCTACTATGACATTAAACAGATACGGACCACAACTCTAACTGCAGCAAAACCACAACAGCAGCAAGAACTGTCAGCAAAGAAGCAGCAATATTAGCTGCTACCACATCTGGGACCAAATCACCAACAGCAGCTGAACCATAACCACCACCACAGTTGCAGTAACAGCTGCCACAATAGTAGAAAGAACATTAAGGACCTCGGCAGGGAAGACAACTTCCAGCACAGCTGCAACCACAGTAGTGACAAGAATGGCAACAAACACTGTAACCATGACAGTGCCAACTGCAAAGGCAACAATTTGCTCCTCAGCATGGACTACAGTGGAAGCAGCATCTGCCATTACTGCATGTAACAAGGCAGAAACCACAGCTGTAACCTGAGCAGGGACCACAACATCAACCACACCTGTTACCACATCAGACACAGCAGCAGCAACAACTGTCATTACAGCAGCAAATACATCTGATGCAACTGCAGTACCTTTCGCAGTAACCACTGAGAAAAACAAAAAAGTAATGCGTAGAATGCTTGAAATAATCTGAGACACTGCTAATTATTTATTCTAGTCCATGATTTTATATGCTCACTGTGCCACTACACGGAGATCATCAATATGCAAATCAGCGTGGGTGCTGTTCCAATAGGAGCAGTTGAAAGTTTCTCCTCATAAAGAAAACACAAGCAACCCCAGACTACATTGCTCTTATTGGGACTCATCGTTGAGGTACACATTGATTCCTGCGGGGCATTGGCTACAGAAACCTTGTCAGGCTCTATCCTTTGCTCTTAGAGGTCTCACAAAACACAAATGGACATTGGAAAAGCCAATATGCCGGATTTTATTGTGTTAATGATTGGAAACAAAGCTATGTACACATGTGAACAGTGTACTGGTGCATTGTGTCTATACCATTGGTCTCTTTCTGTGCCTCCTATTTATGGGCCTTTTTAGTTCCCATGCTTATGGTGTCATGCAGTGGGATATAGAGAGAAATGGCACAAACAATCTGTGTGTATATGTGCATATAAAGTGGTAATAGTTAGGGCAAAAATACCACACCGAATACTTACATACATTGCAACTAATGACTTCTGATCGATATGTACCATGGTATTCCACAAAATACCCCCACAGTATGCAAAAATACAGTGAAATCATATCACTAAGTTTAAATACAATACAATCAAACTTAATGAGCTCTACAGAGCAAGTTCAAGGCCTTGCAAGACCGGTCCATGCAATTTGTGTATCCTGAATTCTCCTCGTCGTTGTTGATACTGATGATTCTGTCACACAAGGTACTGAATTAGATGTACATTTATGGTAAGCATCACTTCAAGCCTATGGGTAATCTACAGTAGTATATCGGAAGACATTTAAATGACTGATAATAGTTGGGCATCTCATTTATGTTTCCTTATTTTGATGTTTTCGGTGCTTCTTTTTTTATCAACACAAACTTTATTCAGTTTTCAGTTTTATGCATGTATATATTACATCTTCGTGTGATTACAGCAGTTAGTGATTACGTACATGGAGAATAGTTAGACATATCAGTATCATTTCACTTTTAGCATACTTAGGCATAGATTCATCAAGCAAAAATCCGCTCGCAAAGGGGCAGATTCTCAGAACCTGTCCCTTTGCGACCGGTATTTTTGCATTTGGGATGCATCATCCCAAATGCAAAAATTGCAAATTGAGAATTCGCCAAATTGCGATTATTTGCATTTAAGGAATCTCAAATTGAGATTCTTTAAATGCAATGCATGAAAGTTTTAAAAATAGCGAATTCGCTAATAGGGCACGCAAATTACCATGAAGTACAACTTCATGGTAATTTGCAAAAACTTTGAAAAATGCACTAAAGTGCATTTTTTAAAGTTTCATGTTGCGCACACACATGCCCTAAGGGCATGTGTGTGCACAACATATGTGCACAGATCAATTTCAGGGGTGCAACAGGGGGTCCTTTGGACACCCCTGCACCCTTGAAATCGCAATCTCAATTTGCAATTCGCTAATTGCGATTCGCAAATTGAGATTGTCTTCACATTCATTCCTATGGGCCTCTAGGCCCATAGGAATGAATGGGGAGGTATTCCTTAATTGCGACTAGCAATTTGCGAGTCGCAATTAAGGGATTCTAAGAAATCGGTATTTTTTGTGATTTCTTGATGCATTCCATTTTGCTATTCCTTAATAGCGAATCGGTATTTTTAGCTATTAAGGAATCGCAAAATGGGTTGTTGATGCATCTGGGGGTTAATCTTGACACAAAATTGTTCGCATTCATGTGAGATATAGATGATGTGCAGACAGGATATAGTTTTTCATATGAAACAGTTTTAAAATCCTAACTTACCCCCAACTATCTCCCATCTAAACAATAAATATCTTCCAAGAAAAAAGAAATAACATCAAAACAATGCCATTGCAGTCTAGGTGTCTGTCTTAACACGCATCCCCATGGGGAGATTAGCCCAGAGCAATGAGTGTAGAGAGAGGGAGGGACAGAGGGGGAGAGGAGGTGGGAGGAGGAGGGGAAGAGGGGGAGGGAAGAAAGAGAAAGGATCCAAGTCCGGGGGAGGGGGGTCATATAATCAATACAATACCCAGTACTCAATTTTACCCCGATGCCAGGACAGCCAGGCACAGTCAGGCAACATCAAAAGGAAAGAAGGGGGGAAAGAAGTAAGAGGCCCCCATCATTCCATCGGTCTTCGGGAGCAGTTGCAGTATGTGCTTTGAAATGCTGGGCCCATTCCATCGATAACGTTTATTTCCTCAGCTCCCTATATTCTTTGCGCTGCAACGCTTATCTCTCAGCAGTACCCCATTTAATAACTTCTTCCCGCCATTTCCCCTCACACGGTGCCATGTGTGACCTCCAGCGCTGCCTGATTAGTCTCTTGGCCAACATCAAGGTGAACCCTGTGAAGCGGCGAAGTACACCCGCCTTTTTGGGGAGAGGTGGAAGACCCAAAAGACAGGCCTCAACAGTAGAGGTGGAGGTTCAGTAAGTTGTGTGAGGCCCTGTGTGACTTCCATCCAAATATCCTTGAGGGTGGGACAAGCCCACAACATGTGTATAAAATCAGCATCCGGGTAGTGACACCCAGGACTATCTGATGACACAGTCAGATACATGCATCGTATCACCTGGGTAAGCCCTATGTAGTATTAGCAATTGTATAGCTTTAAGTCGGGCATTTTGGGAAATGCTTCTAGGGTGTTCAAGGATCCGTGCCCATTCTCTGTCAGTGAACTCCCTGGCTATCACCATTTCCCATTTCTGGTGAAGGGACAATGAGGAAATCCCCAGGTGTGACCGTATTCCACGATATAACTGTCTAACCAGATAGCTACCATGGCCCATTATGTGCAGGGCTTGCAGTAGTTGGAAAGTAGGAGGCTCCCCATGGTCCACCAGCCAATGCTGGTGTATGTAATGTGTGATTGCAGCGTGAGTTAAGAATAGTGTGCTTGAGGCAGCATTAGGTTGTGTAAATTCACCAAGAGGCATTAAATTCCGATCTCGGAATAAATCACCCACTGTTTCAACTCCGGTCGCCACCCAGTTCCGTACTCTAGCTGTCGATAGTACTCCCCGTAATGTAGGTAAGCCTCACATCAAAACGTTTGGGGCATAAGATATGACTGTGTTGGTATATTTGAGCGCCTATTTCCAGTAATGAAGTGCTATATGTAGTAGGAAAGGGAGGTGTCTTTCCCGTCCCGCACCTGGGCATAAGCAACGGCGCCAATGGATTATGGCCTGAAATTGTTTTTCCCAGGTAAGTGCTTTGTGTAACACATGGGAACAGGTCTGGTGTGCAAAGGAAATGATCAAGGCAAGTATGTAGGGAGTGTGGGTGGGAATAAAAGGAGTATTCACAAATACCGACATGCTGCAATCTCCATATATCTCCATATATCTAGCAGGCCCCAACCTTCAGCCCACTGAGCCAAGTTAGAACCCTGCACTATGGCGGCTACATTAGACAAGGGAGGGTGCGATCGGTCCAAGTCCATGTCAAATACCGCATTAAAGTCTCCCCCTAGGACCCACGGATATTGCGTCCAGTCTGAGAAGGCTCACGATTGGCCGTTGAGAAAGGAGTCTTGGTCAGTATTAGGTGCATATATTGACCCCAACACCAACTGCGCACCATCTAACGTCCCTTGCAAGAGTACATATCTCACCTGGTTGTCTATCCTACTTTCGTTTAGGGAAAAAGGAACCCCTTCCCATAGCCAGATCGCTGCTCCCCTCAAGAAGGCGAAGTATACAGTACCACGTAGCTGACCCCTCCATCTTCTCTGCAATTTACTAAGCTCGGAGGTAACCAAGTTTGTCTCTTGTAAGTATACTATTTGAGCCCGGTGGCGGTGTAATTGAGCCGCAATTCGATTCTTGTGGATCAAACCCATCCCCCGTACATTCCAGGAGATGATAGTGTATGATTTAGCTATTGACATGGCACCAAGGATACAAGAGTAACTCCGTCCCATCCCCCCACCCCTGCCGCTCATCCTCCCGATGTCAGCAAACAGACAAACAGCAGTTCAAATAAAATAAGATAAATCCAATATTGGGTCAAACAACTAAACTTCGATCGACCAAACTGTGTGCGAAACAAAAGCATGACACACTATGTAACAATTATGGCTTCTTGCCAGTGGGGTAGGCCGCTCACTTGGTATACGTATATACAGGTTACAAAGGGTGGACTAGCCAGCACAGGCCAAGACACGAGACAACACCTGTTGAGCTTACTATACAGCCTCTAGTGGAGTATTCCAGTTATGTATTATAATGCACCAGCCGGTGCTTAAAACATGACGCTAAATTCCGAGCCATGGACATTTTAACTGAGTAACAAGGCGCCCCCGTCATATTGCACTTACATTAGTGGAACATTACTAAGTTGCGTAGACACTGAAGGAAACAATGCTATGCTACCCCCTGAGTTCAAGTCCGAGGACACCTCCACTGAAGGACTGGAGCTGATAGGCGGGCAGTGGGTTCACAGCGCCGACCCTGAGCGGAGGGCCTCACATCTGCCTTGCAACACCATTTGACGAGAAGGGGGACTAGTCACTATGCTCTGTGTCAAGAGTCATTTCTTCCATCTTCATGGGGGACGCTGTGATTTCGGTTGCGATGCTTCTGGCTAGGATTGGCCGTGTGTTCGCGTCAGGTATGGGTTTCCACATGGAGACCCAATGGGCCCTCTCCGCCATAAAGAGCGCAGACAACCCTGTGGGGGCGACACTGGTTTTGAGTCATTCCTCAATAAATGTTGTGGGGTGTTGATACTCTGCTCCGTCAGAGGAGCCCAACTATTCTAAGGTTATTGCGTTGGGCTCTTGCCTTCACATCATCAGTGCGAGCCTGTAAGTATTCAATTTGTTGGTGCATATGCTGTATTTGCACATCATGTTCTTTACAGATCTGGAGTCCTGGATTTCATGTAATAAATATCATGTCCATCTTATCACAGGGAGGGGGATTTGTGGCCCCATCCTCGGTCAGCTGAGATGGCACCGAAGAGGTCTCCGAGGGCGGTGAGCGAGATCCAGCCCTTCTGGTTCCTGCTACTGTCTTTGTCCTACCTCTGCCCATTGTCGTTGGCTCTGCTGGAGTTTAAGGAGTTTCGTACCTATGGCCTCTGCGAGGGTCAGTACACCCAGAGAATGGCACTAGCCCGATGATAGGCCCCAGGGGAGGTTGCTGTTTGGCAGTGGAGCACTGTCCATGTTCATTAGGTTGCGATTACATGCTTTTGTGCCTGGAGACCAGTGCAGGTCAACCAGAGAGTTGTGGCACAAAGATTTGCAGCAAGGTGGGGGGGAGTTCCCCATGGGTCAAGCCACGACGATCTACCCCAATGGTGAGTTGCGAGGGGGAGGGGATCTAACCACCCACAAGCGCCCCCCTACTCCCAGTACGGGCCAGTCACCGCAAAGGCGGAGGTTTGAGAAAGTACCCCCAGGCATCACGGGCCTCCCAGCATGTAGCGCGGGCCCAGCACCCTAACCAGTCCAGGTAGGCCGCTATCCGGGGCTCGCAAGTTTAGACACGTCACAATCAATAGCTCTGGCCCGGTGAGATCCCACAGGCGATCCCCCTGTTTTGGGGCCTGCTCCCGCAGTCACAGGCACTCTCCAATGCGGGGCATTTTCGGTTCCCAGGTCTCCAACATCGTGGGGGGGAGCTACAGGCCAATTCAGTGCTCCACCCCCTGAGATGAATCAAGGCCCACTCTGTCCCCAGAGCCAAAACTCACACACAGCCGGGGATGAGGGAGGAATTCAGAATATCCTTCGTGGGAGGCGCTGTCCCAGTCACACCGTGTCCCGTCGATCCGTGTCCGTGTCCTCCGGTATTTAGAGAGGGGAGTGGTTTTCGGTGCTTCTTAAGGCTGAGATTAATATTTAGGTACAAAGTTGATTGACATGGTGAAAGAGGTCAGCTTAGAAAGTGCTGCTATGGTGGTGGTTTCTAGGGGTTAAATAAAAGCCAGAAATATGTTCTTGTGGTCATGTGCTGAAAGATAATTCCGGCACCATTTTGGGAATCCGCACCAATTTAGGTCTCATTGTGAGTGCTTTTGCTGCTCAGTAGTGTGAGAAGGATTCCCTATATTTATTTTTTCATGTAGGAATGTCTCCACTGCACTGACACATTAGTAAAACATTGAAAATGAAAAACATTTCACTATTCCTCTGCATGCCTTCAAATGGTGATCTCATTGTTTACTTTCCGCAGTGCATTCATTATACGGCTGTTTCATGGATCGTAGCGCATGGCTGGTGCATTATTAATCTATATATCCCAGCAAGCAAATACATTCTAGCAATGCCAGAGGTCCCTGATTGTCCTTAAACTTACTTTTACCTGACTTACCTGGACACCCAAGAAGTACTTGAAGCATTACAGTTATTATATGCAGTATTTCATTTCTAAATTAATGCGTGCCGGTGCCCAAAGCTCCGTTCAGAAGCCTGCGGCTGGCATGGCGTGCCAAAAGCTAAGGATACGTAGTCTGGATTCACCCTCATGCCCCTTTACTCCACTACCAGACTCTCCCTACCCCTTTATCTCACTTTTGAAGGTTCCTGCCTTCTCCCTTTGTGAGGGTGTTCCTAAATTGCTCTCTCCTCTGCTTTACCCTTTGTGCGATTTTCCCTTTCTTGCTCTTTGGAAATGTCCAATGAGGAAAAATAAGTGCCAGCCACAATAAGGAGTGCAGGTGGGCCCACCGGCTCAAATTAATGACTGGTTGTTAGACCTGACATCATTGGCATGAGTCTCTCCTCCATTTTTTCTGTTTGCCTCCTCTGTTTACGATGTTTTTGCTGGTATATTGCTTTGGGCACTGTGCCACTGCTGATCAGTGCCACAGTGCAAGTGCTCCCTATGTGAAATTGCTGTATTGATTGAATTCCATGTTTGGCTTATTTGGTTTACTGTCAGTCCCTAGTAGAGTGCACCAGGAGTGCCAGGGCTTGTAAATATAAATGCTGCTAGTGGGCCTGCAGCACGTGTTGTGCCACCCACAAGAGCGGCCTAGTAAAAGTATGTCTGAAGGTCTACCATTGCTAGACCACGTGCAGTCTGGTACTGTCACGCAGACTGCGCAAGTACACCCACTTGCCAGTCCCTAAACCTTCCCTTAACTTCATGTTAGTCACCCCTATGGTAGGCCCACGGGCAGGGTGCATTGTAAGCATAAGGTAGGACAAGCCTGACAAGGTTGGCATGTCCTAGTAGTGAATTACAGCCATATTCGTTTTTCACTAGTGTAAGGTAACCTGCTCTCCATCAGTTAGAATGGGCTGCCAGGATTATTAATGCTATAATCCTAGCGGGCTCGGGGAGCATGGTGCAATGTCGAGTTTGGTATCCCTGAACTCAGGGTTTAATAACACATCCGTTTGTGTGGATGGTTTTTGGACTCTGTGTTTGAAAATAGCACTTTTAGAAAGTAGCTATTTTCTTGTCTAACTGTCTACCGGTCTCTGCTGGTTCTGGTGTGCGTGTGACAGGAGCTGGGTGGCTCCAGAGGTCTGAATGAGTCAGTGTGGGGTGAGTGGGGCATTTGCATTGAGAGTAGGGGAAGAGTAGCTCCTGATAGCCTGCCCTGCCTGATACAATGATGGCTCCGCCCCCCTGCCAGGCGACTGATGACTCTGTGCCTGCCTGGGACTTTCCTGGCCCACCTCCTGCCGGGCAACTGATGGCCCTGCCCCTGCCAGTGACAATGCTGGCTCCGCTCCTGCGGGGCGGCTGAAGACTCTGCCCTGCACAGTGAATAGGCCAGGTGCTTCGGCCTGGCAACACCCACAACAAACCCAAGATGGGGGGGAATTCCCCTGCATGGACAAAGGGATCAAAGCCAAAAAGGGGTATAAGAGAAGGACCCCTGAACCAAGAATTTAGATCACTTCTGACAAGGAAACCTGAACCAAGGACACAAAGCCTGCTGATCTAAGGACTGCCTACCCCTTCTGCCAGAGTGCTGTTTGTTGGGGGAATCCTGCATTGCTTCTTTATTTTTGCCAAGGAACCAGGAGAGAGGAACTGTGTGTGTACTCTCAATCTTTGCTAAGAAAATCTCCAAGGGCTGGAAGAGTGCCAGTCTCCTGTTGAAGTCACAGGGCTAAAGGACTTCATCTGCTTAAAGTGCTGTTTGCTGGAACTTGTGACTCCAGCACCTCTGAAAGAATCCAGCAATCTCGACGCCGACGGACGCCGACGAATCCAGCTCGACATCGTGAGAAACGGCTCCAGTGTCCCGCTTCCTCGACGCCGGCCGCCGGGCCCGATCGACACCAGCAACAACGCCAGTGAGTAGTGAGTTCGGCTCCAGCTCCAAGTGGCCTCGTGTCGGCACCGCTGCTGATCGCATCGACTTCGAGCCCTCTCGACGCCGTGAGCGCTGCTCACTCTTGCAACATCGACATCGACGACGCCGTATCCTGCTTCACCTCGTGAGCGCTGCTCCTGCCTGACTTCGGTCGACGCCGCTGCAGATCGCCCCGACTCCGAGGCCCGATCGACGCCGAAGACGCGACGCCGGACATCTCGACGCCGCTGATCATCGAGTGCTTCACTTTTCCAAGGTACTGTGTTGTTGGGGTCTGTGCGACTCCGGGCTCGACGTAGCGCTCCTCGCGGTCAACGCCAAACCTTTGGATTAACTTTGCCTCGACGTCGTGTGACTCCCGTGTGAGTTACATTGTTGCCAAGAACTGTGTTTTAAAGAAGAAGAGTTGCTTTTGATACTAAAGACTTTGTGCTAAGAAGAAACTACGCTTGAACTATTATTTTTCCTTCCAAGAGTATTTATTAAGATTGTGGTATATTTTGTCGTTATTTGGTCTTGTGCTAAGCCTTATATAAAAAATCCTTATTTTTATAATACTACTGTGTCGTGTCCATTTGTAGTGTATTCACTTTATTACTGTATGTGGTCATAAATGCTTAACGCACTGCCTCTGAGATAAGCCTGTCTGCTTTGCCAAGCTACCGAGGGGGTGAGCAGGGGTTATCTAAGTGTGTGATCCCCTTGCCCTGACTAGAGAAGGTGTGTCCCTATTTGTCAGAAGTGTATACCTCTGCCAACTAGAGACAACCGCTTCTAACATTGGTGGGTCAGCGGTGAGGATTTGAACTTTGCATTTATGACCCATGTGCAGTGATTAGTGTACGCTACATAGTGAAAGCAGACCATAGCGCATTCACAATCTGTTCTGGTTGGATATTCTATTTTTGTTCTCCAAATTTCCTGGAGCTTGATTTTTGAAACTGCCAGTTTTGACCATGAGTAATGCTGGAGGCACTACACCTGTTGTTGTGGAGGAATTTGATAGGAGTAAGATGAACGACTCTCCGTTAAAGAAGCTGAAATCCTTTTGCAAGCAGTTGCAAGTTCCTACCACAGGCATTTCAAGGAGGCCAGATTATCTCAAAGCATTGCAGGCCTGGTTAGAGGCCAGAGATTCCTCTGATCCGGTGGTGGTACCGACAGGGGAAGGGGAGGAGGAGGTGCCAGTGAATGGGCCCACATCCCCTCCTGGCAGCAGTGTTTCCTCCAAAGGTCTTTCTCCTGAAGAAAGAGAAGAAAGGGAGAAAGAGCGAGCTTACAACATGGAAATGGAAAAACTTAAGATAAATGGGCAGTTGGAAATAGAGAATGCAAGAGGCAGGAGAGAATCTGATATGGAGATCAAAAGGTTAGAGTTTGAAAGAGAGAAGTTAGCTTTTGAGCGTGATACCAGGATGAGGGAGTTGGAGCTCAAAGCTAAAGAGTTAGAATTGAATCCCTCTGGTGGCAGCATCCCATCTGTGCCTGCAGAAAGTAGGTTTTATTTTCCCAAAGATGTGATCAAAGATTTTCAGAAGAATGAGGATATTGGTCAATGGTTTAAAGCATATGAGTTAGCATTGTTGGCCCACCGGGTCCCTGAGAAGGATTGGGGAGCGGGGTTGTGGGGTCTCTTTGTGAATGAGGGAAGAGATACCCTGTTAGACATGCCTGTTGAGGATAGGATGTCTTATACTCATATGAAAGATGCTTTAATGTTAAGGTATGGCCTAACCCCAGAAAAGTACAGACAGGCCTTTAGAGAATGTAAGAAGTTGCCTGGTACCACGTGGGTGGAATATGTGTCATATTTTTGCAGAGCCATGGATGGTTGGGTAAAGGGCAGCAAAGTGGAAAGTTATGATGCTCTTTATGATTTGTTTGCTTGGGAGCACTTGTCTAATAACTGTTTTCCAGAGCTGCGCCAGCACCTTATTGATAGCAAGATATCTAACCCTAGAAAACTTGCTGAAGAGGCGGACCGCTGGGTCAGTACCAGGGTCCACAAGGGTCCAGTGGGAGACTTAGCCAAAGGTGGGCAGGGTCCCCAGCAGAAGAGTGGGGGGGACAAGGGTAAACAGAGGGAGTTCCAGAAAGGGCCCCAAAGTAATCCCCAAGGGAACCAAGGGAAGGGTTCCCAGCCTCCCCCAGAGAAGAAATCAGAGGCCCCGACAGGTAAACCTGTTCGTAGGGGCCCAATGACCTGCTTCGCTTGTAAGCAGGTGGGACACCGGTTTTATGATCCCCAGTGTCTTTTGAAGAACTCTAGTGCACCACCACGTGCCGCCCCCGTCAGTTGGCGAGTGTAGTCCTGGGAGGGGAGGAGATGGTTGCCCATGGTGAGGAGGGTCCCGCGGAGATGTCCCTGGTCTCTCTAGGAGACATGGAATTGGTCCCTCCACCTCCTCTGCCTAGTAACACTAAGAAATATAGGCAGTGGGTGACCATCAATGGCCATAGAGTGGAAGCTCTCAGAGACACCGGAGCGAGTGTGACAGCTGTCAAGTGTCACTTGGTGTCCAGAGAGCAGGTTGTTCCCCACGCATTCTACCCTGTGATAGCTGCTGACATCTCCCAGAGAGAGTGTGAGGTAGCTCAAGTTTCCTTTGAATGGGGGGGAGTTTCAGGTACTCTTCAAGTTGCTGTAAGGCCCGCCATGCCTGTTGATTGTCTCCTGGGCAATGATTTAGAAGACTCCCCTTGGGCTAAGGTGGAGAGGGAGACACATTTGAAAATGTTGGGTGTGCCAGAGTGGGTGTGTGCAACCACTCGATCCATGACAGCAAGTAAGGGTGTTGATGGGGTTCTGGAGCCTGAAAGTATGGCCCAGGACCCAGCTGTGAAGAGAAGAGGCAGGGGGCGCGGGAAACCGTCCCCCGTAGTTCCCGTGGTCCAGGAGGAGGCAGACCTTGAGGGGTATGCCCTGGAACCCACAGGTGAACAAGTTGCTGAACTGGGAGACCTGCCCGAGCTGACCCACTGGCAGCAGGATGGTGGTCCCTCCAGGGAGGAATTTTGTGCAGAACAGAAAGTGTGCCCTTCTCTTGTGGGTATGAGGCAGCAGGCCTCAGCCCAAACCTCAGGTGATCAGTCAGGGTCACATTTTGTTTACTGGGAGAACGACCTCCTGTATAGCGAGCCTAAGGCTGCTGAGCCTGGGTCAGCCCGTGTGCTGGTGGTACCCCAGCGCTTCAGAGCCTTCCTACTGGGTTTGGCTCATGACGTTCCTTTAGCTGGACATCTGGGGCAGGACAAGACCTATGACAGGCTTGTAACCCATTTTTATTGGCCTCAGATGCGAAGGGATACAGATATCCATTGCAAGACCTGTCAAACTTGCCAGGCAAGTGGGAAAAGCGGGCGGAAGCAGAAGGCTCCCCTCCAACCTTTTCCCGTGGTCAGTACCCCCTTTGACCGGGTGGGGATTGACATTGTTGGGCCCCTGGACCCCAAGACAGCCCTGGGCAACAGGTTCATCCTGTTCTTGGTGGACCATGCCACACGGTACCCGGAAGCCATCCCTCTCAGAACAGTGACGGCCCCCGTGGTGGGACGGGCACTGATGGGTGTTTTTTCCCGAATGGGGTTCCCCAGAGAGGTGGTGTCAGACCGGGGCACCAACTTCATTTCCAACTATATGAAGTCTTTGTGGAAGGAGTGTGGGGTAACTTACAAGTTCACCACTCCTTACCACCCTCAAGGTAATGGGTTGGTTGAAAGATTCAACCGTACCCGTAAATGCATGATTATGGGTCTTGAAGAACCAATGAGGCGTAAATGGGACGTCCTCTTGCCATGCCTGTTGATTGCTTACCGTGAGGTGCCACAAAAGTCTCTAGGGTTCAGCCCCTTTGAGCTCTTGTATGGTCACCCGGTAAGAGGACCTTTGAGTCTGGTCAAAGAAGGCTGGGAGCAATCTCCCAGGAAACCTCCCCAGGATGTATACAGTTACATGCTGGCCTTTAGGAACCAGACTAGGCGCTTCAGAGATCTTGCTCAGGCAAATCTGGAGGCCAGCCAGGAGGAGATGAAGCGGTGGTACGACCAGAAGGCCACTCTGGTAGAGCTTCAGCCTGGACAGAAAGTTTGGGTTATGTCCCCTGTGGAACCTTGTGCGCTCAAGGACAGGTGGACTGGACCATTTGAGGTTGTGGAGAAAAAGAGCGATGTCACCTACATGGTGGACTTGAAGTCTCCCAGGAACCCCTTGCGGGTCCTGCATGTCAACCGTTTGAAGCCCCACTTAGAAAGGTCCGAAGTGGGCATGCTCCTAGCTACAGATGCTGGAATGGTGGAGGAGAGTGAGCCTCTTCCTGACCTCCTGTCTGCAAAAGAGCAAGATGGGTCAGTGGATGGTGTTGTCCTCTCTGACACACTGACCCCTGATCAGCAGCAGGATTGTCGCCAATTGTTGGGACAATTCCCTGATCTGTTTTCCTTGATTCCTGGTGTCACTCAGTGGTGTGTCCATGATGTGGACACCGGGGACAGCACTCCTGTGAAGCACAAGGCTTACAGAGTGACTGACAAGGTCAGAGCATACATCAAGGAGGAGGTCTCCAAAATGTTTGCCTTAGGGGTGGTTGAGTCCTCTAGCAGTCCTTGGGCCAGCCCAGTGGTCTTGGTCCCAAAGGCTGCAGCGCCTGGTGCTTCACCGGAACTTCGGTTCTGTGTGGATTACCGAGGACTTAATTCAGTCACCAAGACTGACGCGCACCCCATCCCCAGAGCTGATGAGCTCATAGATCGGTTGGGGGCTGCCCGGTACCTTAGTACGTTTGATCTAACGTCTGGGTACTGGCAGATCGCCTTGACTGATGGGGCAAAGAGAGGTCAGCATTCTCCACACCAGATGGGCACTACCAGTTCCGGGTTATGCCCTTTGGGATGAAGAATGCCCCTGCCACCTTCCAGAGGTTGGTCAACCAGGTCTTGTCTGGACTGGAGGATTTCAGTGCCGCCTACCTGGACGACATTGCAGTGTTCAGCGCCAGCTGGGAGGAACACTTGCGCCACCTCCAGGAAGTGTTGTTGGCCCTGCGCAGAGCAGGCCTCACAATCAAAGCCAGTAAGTGCCAGATTGGGCAGGGTTCAGTGGTGTACTTGGGGCACCAAGTAGGGAGCGGCAAGGTGGCCCCCCTGCAACCCAAGATTGATACCATCCTGGCATGGGCACCGCCCAAAACCCAGACTCAGGTGAGAGCCTTCTTGGGTCTCACGGGTTATTACAGGAGGTTCGTCAAGGATTATGGTAACATTGTGCACCCCTTGACTTCGCTGACTTCCAGGAAGCAGCCACGACTTGTGATCTGGGCTGACGCCTGTCAGACGGCCTTTGACACCCTGAAAACTGCAATGTGCACAGCACCCATACTCCGGCACGCGACTTTTCTAAAGAATTTGTTGTCCAGACGGACGCTTCAGAGCATGGCGTGGGGGCTGTCCTAGCTCAGGTGAATGAAGAGGGCCGAGACTTACCTGTAGCCTTCATCAGTAGGAGGTTACTTCCCAGGGAACAGAGGTGGAGTGCGATAGAGAGAGAAGCATTTGCTGTGGTCTGGGCGCTGAAGAAGCTAAGACCCTACCTGTTTGGGACTGGAGGGGACACGTGTTAGACCTGACATCATTGGCATGAGTCTCTCCTCCATTTTTTCTGTTTGCCTCCTCTGTTTACGATGTTTTTGCTGGTATATTGCTTTGGGCACTGTGCACTGCTGATCAGTGCCACAGTGCAAGTGCTCCCTATGTGAAATTGCTGTATTGATTGAATTCCATGTTTGTCTTATTTGGTTTACTGTCAGTCCCTAGTAGAGTGCACCAGGAGTGCCAGGGCTTGTAAATACAAATGCTGCTAGTGGGCCTGCAGCACGTGTTGTGCCACCCACAAGAGCGGCCTAGTAAAAGTATGTCTGAAGGTCTACCATTGCTAGACCACGTGCAGTCTGGTACTGTCACGCAGACTGCGCAAGTACACCCACTTGCCAGTCCCTAAACCTTCCCTTAACTTCATGTTAGTCACCCCTATGGTAGGCCCACGGGCAGGGTGCATTGTAAGCATAAGGTAGGACAAGCCTGACAAGGTTGGCATGTCCTAGTAGTGAATTACAGCCATATTCGTTTTTCACTAGTGTAAGGTAACCTGCTCTCCATCAGTTAGAATGGGCTGCCAGGATTATTAATGCTATAATCCTAGCGGGCTCGGGGAGCATGGTGCAATGTCGAGTTTGGTATCCCTGAACTCAGGGTTTAATAACGCATCCGTTTGTGTGGATGGTTTTTGGACTCTGTGTTTGAAAATAGCACTTTTAGAAAGTAGCTATTTTCTTGTCTAACTGTCTACCGGTCTCTGCTGGTTCTGGTGTGCGTGTGAGAGGAGCTGGGTGGCTCCAGAGGTCTGAATGAGTCAGTGTGGGGTGAGTGGGGCATTTGCATTGAGAGTAGGGGAAGAGTAGCTCCTGATAGCCTGCCCTGCCTGATACAATGATGGCTCCGCCCCCCTGCCAGGCGACTGATGACTCTGTGCCTGCCTGGGACTTTCCTGGCCCACCTTCTGCCGGGCAACTGATGGCCCTGCCCCTGCCAGTGACAATGCTGGCTCCGCTCCTGCGGGGCGGCTGAAGACTCTGCCCTGCACAGTGAATAGGCCAGGTGCTTCGGCCTGGCAACACCCACAACAAACCCAAGATGGGGGGGAACTCCCCTGCATGGACAAAGGGATCAAAGCCAAAAAGGGGTATAAGAGAAGGACCCCTGAACCAAGAATTTAGATCACTTCTGACAAGGAAACCTGAACCAAGGACAAGAAGCCTGCTGATCTAAGGACTGCCTACCCCTTCTGCCAGAGTGCTGTTTGTTGGGGGAATCCTGCATTGCTTCTTTATTTTTGCCAAGGAACCAGGAGAGAGGAACTGTGTGTGTACTCTCAATCTTTGCTAAGAAAATCTCCAAGGGCTGGAAGAGTGCCAGTCTCCTGTTGAAGTCACAGGACTAAAGGACTTCATCTGCTTAAAGTGCTGTTTGCTGGAACTTGTGACTCCAGCACCTCTGAAAGAATCCAGCAATCTCGACGCCGACGGACGCCGCCGAATCCAGCTCGACATCGTGAGTAACGGCTCCAGTGTCCCGCTTCCTCGACGCCGGCCGCCGGGCCCGATCGACGCCAGCAACAACGCCAGTGAGTAGTGAGTTCGGCTCCAGCTCCAAGCGACCTTGTGTCGGCACCGCTGCTGATCGGATAGACTTCGAGCCCTCTCGACGCCGTGAGCGCTGCTCACTCTTGCAACATCGACATCGACGACGCCGTATCCTGCTTCACCTCGTGAGCGCTGCTCCTGCCTGACTTCGGTCGACGCCGCTGCAGATCGCCCCGACTCCGAGGCCCGATCGACGCCGAAGACGCGACGCCGGACATCTCGACGCCGCTGATCATCGAGTGCTTCACTTTTCCAAGGTACTGTGTTGTTGGGGTCTGTGCGACTCCGGGCTCGACGTAGCGCTCCTCGCGGTCGACGCCGAACCTTTGGATTAACTTTGCTTCGACGTCGTGTGACTCCCGTGTGAGTTACATTGTTGCCGAAAACTGTGTTTTAAAGAAGAAGAGTTGCTTTTGATACTAAAGACTTTGTGCTAAGAAGAAACTACGCTTTAACTATTATTTTTCCTTCCAAGAGTATTTATTAAGATTGTGGTATATTTTGTCGTTATTTGGTCTTGTGCTAAGCCTTATATAAAAAAATCCTTATTTTTATAATACTACTGTGTCGTGTCCATTTGTAGTGTATTCACTTTATTACTGTATGTGGTCATAAATGCTTAACGCACTGCCTCTGAGATAAGCCTGTCTGCTTTGCCAAGCTACCAAGGGGGTGAGCAGGGGTTATCTAAGTGTGTGATCCCCTTGCCCTGACTAGAGAAGGTGTGTCCCTATTTGTCAGAAGTGTATACCTCTGCCAACTAGAGACAACCGCTTCTAACACTGGTTATAAGGTGCTTTATTACTAGGGGGCAGATTTATGTTGGGAATGCGCCACGTTTGCGTCACGCAACTGCGGCGTAAACGTGGCGCATCCCTACGACCCATTTACAACGTGACGCATCTAGGCAGATGTGTCACGTTGTAAAGCCCTGCGCCACTTGTGGGCGTTCCAGCACAGGGTGGGCGTTCCGGGGCAGGTGCGCCTCGCATAAGTGGCTGAGTGAAATCTATAAGATTTCACTCAGTCACTTTCAGGCCAATGCGGCGTCAAAACCCTGCGCCTGCTTGAAGCAGGCGTAGGTCTTGACGCAGCATTGTAAAGATGGGGCACCCCCGAGCCTTGCTGGAGCTGCGTCGCGCTTGCGACGCAACTCCAGCAATACACCACCTTTACGGCACAGATGCGTCACGCATCTGTGCCGTTTTTGCCCCATGGTGCGCCGCATTGTAAATGCGGCGCACCATGGGTGGCGGAGCAGCGGCGCAAAATAACTGGCGCATCCCTGGGGATGCGCCAGTTATCATAAATCTGCCCATAGGTTTTTTTGGACAGAGGCCCGATGGATTTGGATGATGATGAGTTTTGGGGCATACGCCAAATGCCTTATACAATCAGGAGTAAAGTCTTTGGAAATAACAGTACATACATTTTGATGCCTTAGTCGGAGAACCAAGTAAAATGAAACTGTAAGAAACACAAAGTGGGCTATAAGCATGTGCATTGATTACATTTTTGTACTGGTCCTATTGGTGAAGGGTTGATGATTTTGAATAATTTTGTAGGGATAAACGTGTTTATTTCCCACTCGTACGTTTATTCAGGATGCACATCATTTTCAGTTTGTATTTATTGTTTCAGCTGACAGGCTTACAATATTTTTAAACATACAATATAAAAGCACTGTACAAACCAGCCTTCACCAGATAAAAAGAAATATACAGCAATCAACCAACAAATCAAATACATTAAAATGCAAGTACAGTAAGATAATTTGAGTACACATTTCCAGCAAAGGCAAACGAGCGAAAAAGCATATATACATTCATCAAGTGCACTAAAGTGTAAGTGCAGTGGAACAATAAAAGCATGCATTACCATCGGAGGCAACATCCAAAGAGAAAGAAAAACAAAGACATCACTGTCAGTTAAAAAGCAAAAGAACATTTAGGAGTTATATTTTTTCCAAGTATAAACAATCTGCCAACACACGCAGAAAGAAAAAGTGCAGTGCATGAAAATAGTACAGAATTGGGCAGTTTATGCAAGAGCTAGCAGCGCGATCTATTATGGAAGACACCCAGCTCTGCAGAGCCTATCTACTGAAGCTTATACCTAGTTCGGTAGGCAGCTCTCTCAGGCAAGGCCACGTAACCCATAAATATGACACTACAGAAGTAACCACGTACATGTCCTCTGGTTTAATACATAGCGCCGTTGCTGGTTTAGCACATCTAACCCCATGATGTTTAAAAAGGGGAAGGAGCCACCTCTGCCATGTGGCATCATATTTTGTGCCAATCGGAATAAAATGGTTTACATTGTCCAGACCACCGAACCTACAAATGTGGGTGGTGTTTTTTGTTCATGGCATTAGTACTGCCTCATCCAGGTATAATAATATTGGCACCCGCTTCCTGGCTATAGTGGCGATAGCTACGGGTTATTCCATCAAATAGCTAGGTATATCGTTTAAAAAAAGCCTGAATAGTAAGGGAGCTAGCACACACCCTTGACAGACACATTTTTGACAGTGAAGGGTTTGGTGCACTCCCCACCCAAACCATACAGTACTTTGGCCATATAACTTGTGTGTAAGGCCTGTGTGGCCATTACAAAGAAGGGGGAAATTCTTAGGTCTGCCAGGGGTCTCCACAGCTTCTCTCTGTTGAATAAATCAAAAGCTGCTTTCAGGTCTATAAATATTAAGTACATGGTGACTTCCTCACCCCTGTGAACTTGTAGGAGATTATATATAACCTGAGTAACCTGAGAGCCTGCCCAATGGTCCCAATGCAGGGCCTAAATCTAGCCTGCACTTCTGTCATAATGTTGTAAGCATTAACTAACCCCTGGAGGTGGATAAGCAAGACTTTCCCTAGAATTTTCCCTGTGCCATCCAGGAGAGAGATCGAACCGTATTTGGATGGGCTAGATCAATCACCTTTCTTATGGATGGACGCAATAAAAGCTGAGTGCCATGAAGTTGGTCCAACATTACCAGCAAGTGCTGAATTAAACAATCCGGTACGAATGCTGGCCCACAATGGCAGCTCTTCTCGATATATATCAAAAGGCACCATGTCAGGATCTGGAGCTGTATGTTTCTTCACATAAATCAAGGCTCTCACCATCTCTGGTACTATGATATCAATTATGCAAACCCCAGAGCGGATGTTCTCTCGGGCTGACAGGAGGACTGTGGCGTTGACACTGTATAAGTTACTAACATTACTAATCCATGCAGATGGTCCAATGTGAGTTTCTATAGTGTTCACGGACCCCTTTTCCACCCATGCTACCAGTTCCCAGAATGTTTGATTTTTTTTTTCTGTGAGGCCTCCTTCAATTCCTCCCAAAGTGTCAATTGGTGCAGCAGTTTCTTAGTTCTCAGAAGGTGTTTGTATCCTCAGAAAAATGATTCACTTTATGGGCTGCAGTGGCATTGTACTAGGGCGGATTAAACAATGCCCTTCATTCTGAGACACTGCTTTTCATACCAGGTAACCCATGCTCTCCTATTCCCACCATTTAACAAGGCAGCTGTGGGACCAATGGCCTTAGACCACAAGGCCTTCAGCTCCTTTACCATCACATTGTAAGCTGCTACAATTACACCATTATCATCATAAGGGGAGTTCACAATTGCGGAACCATACTTAATCATTATACTCTTTAGCAGTGAGAGTTCTAGTGAATATTTCTCCCTCCTCCACCTTATGCTCTTTCTACTATTGGATGCAACAATCACATGCCTGTAACTCCTCTACACAGGACTATTTACATTGACTCCCCACCTCAGGCATGGATCCAAGCAAAGTACCACTGGGTCATGATCACTCCCCACTCTCCTGACAACAGTCATATTGAGCACACATTCCCAACCCTCTATATTAATTAGGATATATTCAAATAAAGACTAACTTTTCCCGTTGTTAAAATTGTGCTATCTAAGGGAGTAGGGCCATTAATAAAGCGCAGCTGGTAATTTATCAAGAGATCAGAGAATGTGCCTCCCTTCTTGGGGGATTTAAAATTACTATAGCTGACTTTGGCATATGTAAACTACGGTCTTCCAATATGACCTCATCGTTGATGATTGCATTCGATGGAGGTGTGTTAAATTCGCCACAGATCAATAACATATACTTCACCCCTTTGCACTCCCCTGTTAACTTGTGAATAACCTTGTCCTACCTAATAATATTGATACAAGAGGCAAAACTCCCCCTGATCACCAGAACCTCTGGAGGCCATCCCAGTGGAATAGAAACATTTACAATGTCACAATGTCAATCACCCCACCTTCTGGGCCAGTGAGCCAAATTCTCACACGTTGAATATTAGACAATTTAGCTGCCCCAAGTTGCATTTTCCTGCATTCCAGCTTACACAACAGCAAAACAGTTAAGCCCTTCCAAGGGCCACCCTACACCCCGAAAAGGTGGTTGGCTTGGTTGCTGCTATCAATTAACCCATTAACACTGATTCCCTCAAGGGCCCATATTTCTTAAAAGCAGCGTATGTCATATTGCGCGACAAACTTCAGCCAGTCCTCATCCTCTATTTTGCTACCCAAGCCTGCTGTGTTCCATGACAGTACATACAAATTGTCATTGCTAGACTTCTTTATAATACTGGCCCTGGGTGACCCTGTTGGAATCGAAGTAGCAGACTCAGAGGGCAGGCTCTTCCATACTAAATCAGAGTTGCATCTAGTTAAGTTTCCAGACTTAGTTATCAGTGCTGCTGCCATCCATGTTTAATCTTTGTGATCAGCCTCAGTTTCAAGCAGTGATGTGCAGGTTCTCGTGGGCTACTCCATTAATTTTTGGTGGGCTGCTCCTAAATACCCTTGCAAATGGATTATAATTAAGGGGGCACTCGGTGCCAGGGGGGAGTTTGTTGGCCAGTGCTGCCCTGATGGGAGATGTCTTCTCGGTCTAAGCTTGGACAGTGCAAATCATCCACACCCATGATGTGAAAATCATCTATATGTCTGAAAACCAATCTAGAAATAATGGGTACTGCAAAGCAAACACAAGGAGATGATGGACGGAGCGCTGAAACTTTTCAGACACTCACCCGACTCACAGATCTGGGTTGAATACATCATCATTCTTTAGCTCACTTCGCCACCTCAGTTCAGACCCAGCTATATGCAAATCAGTCTTGACCCAGTGCCTCATGGGCACAGTCCAGCCCAAACTGCCAAGCCAGGTCTCCCCTGAACTGGAAACAAGCCTTCTGGGACTGGTTTCTGGTAACACCCTTCATCAGCCAGGCTAGTTTTAAACCAGTGGCAAAGTGAGCAAAGGACCCACGTCTGGGCATACCCTGCCAACTTAGGGTGAGCAAAGCAAACAAGGAAATGATGGACGGAGCGCTGAAACTTTTCAGACACTCACCCCCAGTCACAGATCTGGGTTGAATCCATCCTCCTTCTCTAGCTCACTTCGCCACCTCAGTTCAGACCCAGCTATATGCAAATCAGTCTTGACCCTGTGATTCCTGGTAACAGTCCAGCCCGAACTGCCAAGCCAGGTCTTACCCAAACCAGAAACAAGTATCCTGGGACCGGTGTCTTGGTAGCACCCATCATCAGCCAAGCTAGCTTGAATCAAGTGGCAAAGTGAGCAAGGGACACACATCCGGGCATACCCTCCCAACTTAGGGCGAACAAAGCAAACACAAGTGCGAATTCGACCCTGAAGGAGTAGGCACTAGAGGAATAGGCACGTTTCCCACTTAAGCCTGGCCCAGGGTGAGATTATTCAATTCCACTGTCCGAATGTCACTTAACACTCCTAGTTTAGGGATAGCATAAAAGGAGGCTAGCAATATTGCTCCATTTCAACATTTTGTTGAGCTGATGTCCGGGAAAAGCTCAATAAATCCCAGGCAGCATTCGATAATTTCTCTGTTGGTTTCAACGGCTCTGGCTGTCAGGGAATTCTTTTTTTCTCTGAATGGACCTCCCTCGTTAACCTCCTGCCCTTACAAAAACCAGGGCCAGGGGTTATAGATGGATCCTGGCCTTGCATCTCCTGTGTAACCAAATCCCAGTCTACCCTGCTGATTGGCACCCAAGCTTTGCACTGGGGTCACCAGGATTCCAGGGCTTTTCACCCTATTCTGTTGGGGCACGTTACAGCTCCTTTGGGGGACCTAAATCTCCATTTAGATTCATTTTTCCTTTTGGGTGGAGAAAAGTGCTTTTACGCTTGTAACATAGTGGTTGCTCCTCGTCCGCCACTATTCTGTTTTGGCATATCTGCTTCCAGGGTGGTAGTGTTTATATTCCATTACTTGCATTGTTTGCTAGTCCAAAGGAACGGGTAGGAGTTAGTTCTTGGGTAGTTGCATTCTCTGATGTTTCTGTGCTTACCAGACTCTTGCTTGGGGCCTGAACTATCTTACGCCCCTTAGTATTAGGGAAAAGCCACTTTAATGAGTGCAGAGGGTAGACAAAATCAGTCCTTTTCTTTCTTTTGGATTTACCTTTCTTCCCCCTGTGGGCCGGTTTTGCAGTGGGGCTCAGGCTTATATAAATCAAAGTTTGTGGACTGGGGCTCTCCAGGGTACATGAAATATAATAAATATAATGTCACTTGGCCTAACTTCCCACTACAGTTCCTCTTGGCACAGTCTTGCGATCCTCCCCATTAAGGGTGAATGTAGATTCTCTCCTTTGGCCCCTGGGGGCAATAATAAGGACATATGGGGTAGGACTGATTTTGTATTCCTCTTTTTATTTTACTATCGAAAGGGCAGGCTGCTGGGTCATAACTTTACACGCTGCACTACTTTCAGCCATGCTACCAGATTGAGTCGTAGCGATTGTCTTTTGGACTTTCAAATTTCCTATCACACTTGGAAAGTCTGTCTGCGAGGCTTCATTGTGTTTCTGAACCGCAGGCGTGAGGGCATGGCGAATCAGGGTCAATAGTGATTTCATATGGTCAGACCCCCCTAGGGTTTTCTCTAAAAGGGAAATGATTGAAGATAAAACCCTATTAAGGGCATTCATTGCTTCCGATATTATAAAGCATTAGGGGGCAGACAGATCCTCCGGGAGCCTCCACAATGTCTTCATCGATCCAGTCCTCTGCACAAGCTGCACATCAGAGGGGGGAGTGGAAACCATCAGTTGAAAAGTAATGCCCTGCACACTTTAGGGAGTACCAACAACAGAAAAAACATTAGGTGGGAAATGGCAAAACAGTCAGAGATTGAGTATGTTTTAATATTTAATTTGCTACCTTGGTTGTATAGCTTGCAAGGGGAGAGTGGTATATGTGCAGTCTATCAAGCCTGTTTAACATTGATAGAAATAGCCTCCTAAATGCTCAATTGACCATGATTTCTACAAGTCCCAAATAAAACGAATTCCTGGGGCAGACAGTCAGATTAGGAACTATCTAGGGTCAAAAACAGAAGTTTGGTAAATGCGAAGGCCTAGACCCTTCTTAGGGAAAATGTAAGTAGCTAACTGAGCGAAATAATGGTGGTTAAAACGACAGTGTCAAGTAGAGCAATTGGACGTTTTGGCGGGCTGTAAATGCAGGGAGTCATGGAGTGACCCAATTGAGGAAGGTTTGATGAACGGGTAGAACGCACAATGACTTGGCCAAAAGAGTCTCTTCTGAAATGGACACTTAGCAAATGTACTTTTCTCCACTAGGGAAAAGAATCATATACTTTCCTACCAAAAGTTTGGAACCCCACCAGTCCAGACTATATATCCTCCCAAATGTATCGGCGCTCGTATTGACTAAAGTGCATTTTTCTAGATAAAAAAGATCTAAACATTTCTATATTAAAATAAAGCTAAACATGGGCAACGTTGTATACATTTAACTCTCATGCCAAGTAAATTTTAAAACATGAATCGAGACATGACTGGAGGCCTTCAGGCAGCCTGTTGGTTGAGTGTGTTCCAGGCGCAAAGATTTTAAAGCCAAAGTGAATGCCGGAAGCAGAAAAAACCCAGCAGAATGTTTAATAATTTCGAGAGAGAACACACGGTGGAAATTGTGGATCTAACAATCGTTTAGTGGTGGCGATATATATTTTCAGAGAAAATGTGTGCTCCACGATCCTAGTTCCTGTGATACAATTCCTTAATCATTTTATTTATCCAACATATGATGAAGACTGTCACAAATAAATGATTTGTAGTATTGCCAGTGAGAATCCACAAAAGTGTCTGCAGCTGCTTATCTGGTCTGTGATTGCTGAACGTCTTTGAAGGATACCAGAGTTTGATAAACATACTCATATTCAGGTGCCCTCTTTAGACTAAGGCATTCTTCGCTTTTTTTGTCATAGTTCCAAAGTTTAAACAAGCACTGGCAAAGTCAATGGGTCCGGGCTATTCTAGATAAACATATATCATGGCTGCATGTTGCCATGAGTCTTCACCAACAGGGCTATCTTAGTAGCTATTGGCACAGAGAAATATTGCGGGAGTTCTGCTGAAAATATAACTACACAACAACACCCGGCCCCAAAGAAAGCAACTTCTTCAACTATTATTCACTTTTTCATGGCAGATTGAAAGAGAAACAAACAAGGGGCTGATTTCAGATCTCTTCAATTTGAATATGAGAAGAAATGCCAGTGCCTAGAAGATATTGCATGTTTTTTAACCAGAGATGTTCACACAAAATGTACTGCAAAACAACATTTACGAGTTTGTCAAGTGTTTGAAGTTTATCTTTAGGAAGACAAAGGTTTGCTTGTTCTCAAAGAGACAATCTCAACTTGAGTGGGATCATCTAAGGCACAGCTTGGGGTTGGTATATATTATTTTTACCTTGAATTTATGATTGTAACATTCTGCAACTCATCCCCTTATTCATAAATGTTAGACCGGGCATCTTTGGCGTGGTTTCCCCTGACCTTTTGCCTTTGTCTCCTGTATTTTTGACGCTGTGCTGGATTTAGTTTTTTGCTGGTTTAGTTGCTTTGGGCACATTGCCACTGCTCATCAGTGTCAAAGTGTAAGTGCGCCCTGGGTAAACTACTATTATGATTTGTTATTCATGATTGCCATATTTGTTTTACCAGTACGTCCCTAGTAAAGTGCACTGAGTGTGCCAGGGCTGGTGATTCAAATGCTACTAGTGGGCCTGCAGCAATGATTGTGCGACCCACATGAGTAGCCCTAAAATGGTGTCTCAGGCCTGCCACCGCAGTGCCTATGTGCAGTTGCTATCTGCCATGTTGATCTGACCAGTGTCCCCACTGGTCAGGCTTAACCATTCCCTTTCTGTACACATTGGACACCCCAATGGGAGGCCCAAGGTACTCCCCTGGGCAGGGTGCAGTGTATGTGAAAGGTAGAGCTTGTACTAGTGTTGGTGACATGCTCTGATAGTGAAATACCGCCAATTTTGCTTTTCACTATTGAAAGGCTATCTTGCCTGTAGGCTAGAACAGGGAATGCTGTGTATAATGTTTACCCGCATATCTTCCCATAGGAGCAAGATAGAAAATTGGAGTCTAGTATCCCTGAACTCAGAATTTAATAACTCATCTTTTAGAAAGGATGCTTTTTAAATCCTGTGTTTGAAAACAGCACTTTTGGAAAGTGGCTGTTTTCTTGTCTAACCTTTCTGTGTGCCTTTGCCTGTTTGTGAATTGACTGTCTGGTTTGTGAGTGTGAAGAAAATTACATATTTATATGTATTCGTGCCCCCACGTGCTACCCTCTCACCATCTGCCATGTTGAATAAAAACCCTGCATTACTTCACATTCAGAGGCCTTATTTCTCTGTCACCAGGCCCCTCCATGCCAGACCCTGAAAAAGGCACACGTTACATTTCTCTGCAGCACATTAGATTTTATTTTTGGAGCAGTCACGGAGAAGAGGCCCAGCCCGGGGTGTCTTAACAGTGTCAAACAAGGGTCGACCTGATAAAGCTGCATTCCGGCCCGAGCAGGAGGCGAGCAGAAGCCCCTCTGCAGAGATAAGGCCCAGTTTTGCTGTCAGCTCTCAGAGATAAGTGGGGCCCATGTCAAGGGAAACCTCCAAGACAGTTACACAAGGGTTGGACAGGAAGGGCCAAACCAACTGCTAGTATGAAGCAGCAACACTTCTACAGATGAGAGCAATCTGCATGCTGCCCCGAGCTAGAGATAAGACCAGACATGCTAGTCACTCTGACACCCAGGGCCCTCCCTGGCCAACAGAAAGGAAACAGCCCTCATGGAGAAGTCTGATAAAGTTACGCAAACAGGCATTGCGAGTTTTAGCTGACCTTGCTGCCCCCTCTATGCACCCACCCACCTATGACTCATTACAGTGAACGCCTACATGCTCATATCTTTTTCTTTCCTTCTGCTTGGAGGGCTCCTCCCTATGTATGCAAAGAATGTATAAATATTGTACTCTGTGAATAAAGCTCAGAACTCTCCTGTGCCCGCTTGGCGCTGGAGCTCTCCCTTAACTCGAGTTAATGCAATAAAGCCCATTGACTCTAATACCACGGACTCTGCTCCTCATTTATGCTTGACCCTTTTGATATTTATTTATTTATAGAAATTATGATAGTGTAAATAATTTATTTACGACATAATCTGGCGCCCGAACAGGGACGCATCCCCTTCCCCACGCGCCGGCCATGTAGGTCTGGCCCCTGCCCCCTTCTACAGCCTAGACGGACTTCAAGTGTACACGCCAGCGGGACTCCCCGCCAACTCTCTCAGGCCCACGGAGTAGGCGGACTGCGACCAGACATCCACACGAGGCGGTGAGGAAGATTGCGGAGCGTCCTGACCCAGAGCCCAACCCGTGAGAGAGCCGAGTCCGAGGTCTTCAGAGGTCCGCCATTCCTGCGCAAGCGTCAAGCGTCCGATGACCAGGTCTTCAAGTTCTGCTTCCCGGTGAGTACCACTGAGAACGCATAAAGACGGGTTCATTTAATGAACACGGTAAAGACGTGTCTCCTTCACGAGACCGGTATGGTTGTACTGTATTCCAGTACATAAGTATATGTTGTATATATTTTGAGTTTGAAATTGTTTTAGTTAGGTTCCAGCATGCCGTTGTTTTCAAAATTGCGTAAAATAGGCACTAAAAAGGGAATATTAGAAGAGGCAGTTAATGTCCCGCCAAGAGATACTCCCGGCCATTTTATGTATAACAAACATGGCATCAGCGCTATTCTCTATTTAGACCTCTGGGTAGATTACACAAAGGATCTAGAGACGGTGCATAGATGGCCTGCGACCGGCACATGGGATTCAGAATGTATTATGAGAGTAGAGGAACAACTATGGAAAAGGAAGTCGAGGCCCTCGCAGAAAGAGGCCATTGAATTATGGCGCAAAGAGGCTCATAGGAGGGCCCTGAAAGAACTTAACAAAGCCGAGAAAAGCAGGCAAATGTCAGAACAGGCAAAAGGAAAAGAGTTACTAGAAGAGGGTGAACAGGTTCGAGTGGAACAAATGGATAGGGAAAGAAATGCTCTTGTTGCTGGTATCTACCCTGTACTCTCAGAGGAGATTGCAGAGGAAGTTCCCCAAAATGTACCCCTTAAAATTAAACCAACGGCACCAGAGGCGTTCCTTTCCGCCTACCTAGCAGAGCCACCCCCAGCCTACATAGACGCACCATTTCCCCCGCTCCCACCAGAGGCCGCGCCCCAGCCAGTCCAGGACCAACAACAGGTTTCTGGGGGTGCGGAAGGGGGGGGGATAAGGAAATAAAGGATGACGTTGAACTCCCTAGATGTATATATGATTTACAGCCAGGTATTACTGGTCCAATGCGCGCCATATCAATACGAGTAAGGCAAGCCATAGCAGAGCTAGATGGACTGCCTGATATGAATACACATTTAGATGCCTTGTATGAGTTCATCAGAACAGGACGGAACCATGAATGCGTAGCTCAAGCTATGGAAAATAGAAAAGAAAAACTAAGAACAACATCCTCCGTTTTATTGTCAACAGTCTGATCAGGGAACGTGATGAGGGTGATGGGGACATGGAGGTTAGTTTAATAGAGTGGAGCGACAGCATCAATGACGGTAAACATGATAAGGTAGCGCAGACAGAAGCAATGACGAATAAGATTAAAAAGAAAATACTAGCAATACGTAACGCCGAGAAGGAAGGCAGGGATAGTGTGTCAGAGGAAGGGGATAATAACGAGACACCAGACAAAATTAATTTTCTGGGCATAGCACGGCACTGTAATGGCGCCAAACACCATCGACCTCAGAAAACAAGGGTTAACAAGGAAACAAACATCTCTCCTGAGGATTTGTTCCAAACAACTGAAAAAGCCCTAGACCATTGGATGGACGACGAGCCACCCCTCACGCCACATGAGAGGGAGTTGGCTCGGTCGGCCACCCAGTGGGTGTCCCAACATCATGTATATAATCCCGACATAGTGGCCCAGATGTTCCTGAGCCTCCCGCCACTCGAACAACGCCTGGCCAGCATCTATATGGTCCAACACTTGATCACGTTGTATGAGAGCCAATATCACCACCGTGGCAAATTATATAAAATACTGGAAAAGGTAATACTAGATAGATGGATGGAACAGGGCCCAGAACTGATTAACACCGTTTTAGACTTGCGTCTCCAATATGAGCAATTCCTGTCCGCCTCAATGACACCAGACCCTCGCCCCAGAGGACAGTACCCTCTGCGAGAGGTCCACCCCATAAGAAAAATAGATGGCACTGTCCAGCGGGTATATGTCTATACCCCTCTCACCAAGCTAGAAATACTGGAAATGAAGAGGTTGTTACCTTCCCATGATAAAGACCCGGGGGGGTTTCACAGAGAAATAAAAGATATACTCCGCATAGGAGACTATACTTACCCTGATATCCTAAGGTTACTAAAGGTCTTGTTACCAGCAGGCATTTACGAGAAACTTAAAGAGAAAGACTGGGATGTGGGAGATAAAATGTTGAAGTGGGCCGAGTTGCAAGCTGAAGATGCAGGTAGGGCCCCGGGGGATGGCCTTGGTGAAAAAATTAAGGGGCTCCCCGAACTCCTTATGCAAATTTTACCAAGACTATTGACGACTAAAAAGGAAGACTGGGATGCAATTTCAGCCTGTAAACAGAAACCAGAGGAAGACACGAGCGATTACTACACTAGGTTGGAAAAATGCTTCGCTGTCAACAGTGGTTTAAAACACAGTAGTGAGGCCTATCCCCACCTTTTTGTGACCAAACTGGTAGATAACGCCCTTCCTCAGATTAGGAATAAAGTGCTGAAGGTTGAGAGCACTTGGCAAGCAAATAGCCCCTCACAAATGTTACAGATGTTGCAATACCACCAAAATAGAATAAGGGAAGAGCAAGAACAAGAAAAGAAGCGCATGAAGGATACAAAAATGAAGGTGCTAGTTGCCCAAACAGTACCTGCAAACACGAACAAGAATGGTACCGCACCAACTAAAGGGACCTGCAATTATTGTAAACAACAGGGTCACTTTGTAAGGGAATGCCCCGTCCTAAAGCACAATATAGCCACAGGTAAAACAAAGGAACGGCCCTATACACCCAGACAGTACAACACTCAACAGACACAAGTCCCCACCCCGCCGCAGGTCCAGACGCCCGCTGCCGCTGCACCTCAAATGTATCAGTACACGCAGTCAGACTACCCAGAATACCAATCTTTTTCATGAAACAGCCTCGAGAGGGAAGATTGCTTGCCCCTTATCCCAGTTCTTGTGGACCAAGAGGGTCCTTATGTACATGCTCGTTTGCTGAGGCAAGATAGAAAGTTTTTGATTGACACAGGGGCAAGCAGGACTACCATCAGTCATGACGAGGTCCCTGGGGCACCTCTCTCGGGCTCACAGAATATATCCCTGGGATTTTCTGGAAAGCCAATTGTCAACAAAGTATCAGAACCAGTCTCTTTAGGGGTGGGTCTACTGACACGCACCACAGACCTACTACTCACTAAGACATGTCCAGAAAATGTACTAGGTATAAAGACCCTAAAAGAACTGGGAACAGTTATCTGTTGCTCACCAGAAGGAGTAAGACTGTTTTTGCGTGATTTCAAAGGGCATTTCACGGTTAGAGATTTTGATCCCAGACTTCAGGATGTCCCACAGTATCTATGGGCACAAGGTTCGACTGACGTAGGTTACATGGATATAACACCACACGAGGTCACTCTTAAGGAAGGAGTAGTCCTACCCCAAATACGACAGTACAGGATTCCACCTGAGGCTGAAACAGCCTTATTAAAAATAATTCAAGAACTCATTGAACAGGGGGTGGTGGTGGAGACAGACTCAAATGTGTGTAACTCCCCGTCCTCCCTGCTCTTAAACGCACAGACCCTCAAGCACCCCCAGTTTACAGACTAGTAGTTGACCTTCGTGAACTGAACAAATGTGTGGTCCCACAATACCCAGTGGTCCCAGACATTTCCTCATTATTTACTGCCATTGATTCTGAGGCAACATTTTTCACGGTCATTGACCTGAAGAATGCATTCTGCAGCATTCCAACACATCCTGACAGTCAATATCTTTTTGGATTCAGTTTAAAAGGACGCAGCTTTAAATTTACAAGAGCTCCCCAAGGCTTTACAGAAAGCCCAAGTGTTCACAGTCAGGCATTAAAGAGACAACTTGACAGTATTAGTATGCCTACTAACACAGCATTAATACAGTACGTGGATGACATTCTCATCACAGCAAGATCAGAAACTGTTAGTGAAGAGGCTTCCGTCACGGTCCTTCATTTTCTGGTGGACAAGGGGCACAAGGTGTCCCCTTCGAAGTTACAGTTCTGTGAACAGCAAGTGGCTTACTTAGGGCACTTGCTGTCCAAGGAGGGTAGGCAGCTGACACAAGAACGAAATAAATTTCAGCTTTACTCTCATTTTCCACCCTGAGACGCGTGGTCTCAGCCATAATTTTGGCTAGGCTGGACTACGGAAACTCCCTGTATATAGGGCTACCCCAGCGGCTGCTGGATAAGCTACAGGGGGTAATGAATGACGCTGCCAGGTTGATTTACAAAAAACCCAGGACGGCCCACTCGTCCCCACTGATGCAGGAGCTACACTGGCTCCCGATTCGGCAGAGGGTTGTATTCAAAGGACTGTGCATTGTACATAAGGCGCTATATGGCAATGCACCAAAATATTTGAAATCTCGCCTATCTCCCTACACGCCGAGCAGGACTTTGCGCTCGTCGGATGCTACCTTCCTATCTCAATCTCGCTTTAAGTTGGCCACGGTGGGGGGGCGTGCCTTTTCCAATACACTCCCTGCTCTGTGGAATAAATTGGCCCCGGAACTAAGGAAGGAATGCAATCTGTTAGCCTTCAGGAAAAAATTAAAAACGGTTCTGTTCAAGCAAGCTTGGAGCAGCTTTTAGATGCACTGTTAAGTTCATGTAACCTGTCAAACCTTACTACGCAATCTGGACAATCAGCGCTTAGAGACCCCTGTGGTTATAACGCGCTATACAAATTAAATAAATAAATAAATAAATAAATAAATAAATAAATAAACATACTCAACCCTGCCACTCTTTTACCCTCAAGCACAGATGACACCACACCCCACGACTGTGTGGAAGTAAGAAATGTAGTGACGAAGCCAAGACAAGACTTGACAGATGTTGCACTCCCAGACCCTGACATAACGTTTTATGTAGATGGATCATGCATGAGAACAGGGGCAGGAGAATTAGTGGCAGCATACGCCGTAACTACTGACCATGAGATCATAGAGACACAAAGAATAGATATCCTGTCAGCACAAGCAGCAGAGCTCATTGCTTTGAAGCAAGCCTGTAAACGAGCAAAACAGTTAAGGGTTAACATCTACACTGATTCACAATATGCGTTTGGGGTAGTTCATGACTTTGGGGTACTATGGAGGGAGAGAGGTTTTCTGACCTCACACGGGGCCAAGATACAGCATGGCCCTCTCATACAGGCCTTGTTAGAAGCAATACACCTACCTACAGCCATAGCGATCCTGAAATGCAAAGCACACACCAAGGCCACAGATGTCATTTCCCAAGGTAATGACCTGGCAGACCAAACTGCCAAACAGACAGCTCAGACTCCAATTGACATAACAAACTCACAGGTATTACCACTGACAAGGACTATGACAGTCAGGGATCCCTCCAAAGATGTACAAGATATACAGACCCATGCCACTCCAGATGAAATAAAGAAATGGATTGAACAAGGAGGGGTCCAGACTGACCAGGGTTGGATGACTAAAAACAAAAAGACATGGTTCCTCCCAGACTCTATGGTACAGGTGATAATAGAGACAGCACATAGCCCAGCACACTTGGGAGAGAAGGGAATGTTGGATGGCCTGCAGAATATCTGGTTTAACAAACACTTGCGAGCGGCAGCAAAGCAGAAAGTGAAGACTTGCATGATTTGTTGCCAATTCAACCCTGGAAAAGGCATCTCAGTGGAACAGGGTGGATTTCATCCCCCTGATCACCCTTTTGAGGTTCTCCAAATGGATTATATTCAAATGGACAGATGTAGAGGTCACAAGTACGTCCTGGTAGTGGTGTGTGCCCTAACCAGATGGACTGAAGCTTACCCAGTCCCAGATTATACTGCAGTTACAACAGCCAAACAGTTAGTGAGGGAGTTCTTCCCTAGATACGGGTTGCCACGTGTCATTTACTCAGACAATGGCCAGCCCTTCTCCTCTGAGCTCATGAAACAGGTGTCCCTTCTGTTGGGATATACCTGGAAGTTCCATTGTGTAAGGCATCCCCAAGCAGCAGGTCTAGTAGAGAGACATAACCAGACCCTCAAAACAAAATTAGCTAAAGTCTGTGCAGAAAAGGGCGTGGATTGGATGGTAGCCTTACCGGTTGCCCTCTTTTACATGCGCATGGTAGCTCATTCTAGAACCGGCCTATCCCCATATGAGGTGGTCTTTGGAAGACCACCGAATATGTGGGGTACACCAATACCTAAAAGAATAACTGATGTTGACAGTACTATGCTCACAGATTACCTGGCTTCCTTGATGTCTGCACTACTCTCTTGCCGTTCGCAGGTTGCCGCTGCCTTCCCTGACAACACCCAGGTCGAGGACCATGCCATAGCCCCAGGGGACTGGGTGCTGATAAGGAATTTTGACCGGACGAGCCCTCTGGACCCCAGGTGGAAGGCACCAAAATTAGTCCTGCTGACGACGAGGACGGCCATCAAAGTCGAGGGAAGAAAGGGGTGGCTGCATGCCAGTCACTGTAAAAAATACTTTGGGACTACCGGAACATTTGCTAAAAACAAAGACAGTACAGACTTTGAGCCCCCTTTCTGGAAAAGACTCCCCAGCAAGAGTACACTTCCAAACTGAGATCTAGAAGGTCAGTCGACGTTTGATTGTCTAAGTCCACCCGGTGGTGAAGCGGTTGAACATGATGTCTGACTTGAATAAACTAGTAAACAGTAAAGAAAAAAGGACTAATATGAGAAAGAAATACTGCAAGCTATTACACAGCAGATGTATAGTGTCTCTGATTATTGTACTTTTTATGAGCATTGTGGTAATAAGTATTGGCTGGCTCTTACATGTTCTCTATCCACCTGCTGTCTCACAGAACGCCACCATAGTACACTCACATGTTGAGCTCCCAGTACACTTAGAGAACAGAAGAAATGAATTTAAGAACAATACTTTCATCACCCTTTTACAACAGCATCAACTGGCCATAAACACATCCAACTGCTCCCTTTTTCTTATAAAAGCTCTTGTACCGGTTGGTGGGAAACAAACAAAGCTTCCTATATGGCCAATACGGATACAAAAGAGCAGTCTCAGCTCAGATATCACCTATACATTTTATGTTGGCGAGGTGAAAAGAACAGGGCATGTGGTACCCCACTAGAGCAGGAAGCCTATGCTGACCACGGTAACAGATCTAATAAGTTATATTATCAGTATATGGACAGGAGAAAAAGATCCGTTTCACCTGTTTTTGTGGCATCAACGAAAGCCCCTTTTTGTGTCCAAAGTAAAGGAAAGATACGTATGGGTGATAGCATCTGCAATCACACAGTCAATTTGAATGGAACAAACAATACACGGCTTATAGCCGCACAGGGCACCTACTTCATATGTGGGGATAAAGGTTATACATGGCTCCCACAGGGCTGGTCCGGCACTTCTTACATTGCTTTTCTCCTTCCCCCCACCTACACTGCCCCTGCGGACTATCATGAAATTGAGCCTCTGACTGTCTATAACAGACGGCGAAGGGGGGTCATAGATACAGAAGATACAGCAGGGCAGGAGGCGGGAGACTTCTTTGCCGGAGTCATTCCATTTTGGGGTCCCATGGTAAACAGCAGGAACATCCGCCACCTCAACGAGTGGTGCAAAACACGATAGATGCAACAGCAGGTGCCCTCTCTAATCTCACAGCCGAGGTGGTCGCGGATAGACTCATGACCCTACAAAATCGCATTGTTTTAGACATCATTCTGGCTGACCGTGGTGGTGTATGCAGATTGATCTCCACGAGTTGTTGTGTGTTTATTCCAAATAACGCACCTACGGTATACCAGGCCATTGCCAAGCTACACAAGATGTCAAGTCAGCTAGACATTGATAAAGGAGAATGGTCCTTAAGCAGCTGGTTGTGGGGATTAGTATCAACATGGGGATGGAAAGTGTTGACTGTAGTAGGATCAATACTGTTTATCATCTTCAGTTGTTGCCTCTGCATCCAATGCGGCCCGGCCATCTGCGGTCTGTGCGCCACTGCCTGCATTCCCCGTCCACATGTGCAGAGCAGAAAAAATGAAAAGATCATGTTGCAAGAACACATTAACGGCCTGATGAAAATAGAGGTGTATTAGAGGGGTGCGCTTGGGGACAAGGAGGGAATGAAGAAAATGACATATTTATATGTATTCGTGCCCCCACGCGCTACCCTCTCACCATTTGCCATGTTGAATAAAAACCCTGCATTACTTCACATTCAGAGGCCTTATTTCTCTGTCACCAGGCCCCTCCATGCCAGACCCTGAAAAAGGCACACGTTACATTTCTCTGCAGCACATTAGATATTTTTTTTTTAGCAGTCACGGAGAAGAGGCCCAGCCCGGGGTGTCTTAACAGTGTCAAACAAGGGTCGACCTGATAAAGCTGCATTCCGGCCCGAGCAGGAGGCGAGCAGAAGCCCCTCTGCAGAGATAAGGCCCAATTTTGCTGTCGGCTCTCAGAGATAAGTGGGGCCCATGTCAAGGGAAACCTCCAAGACAGTTACACAAGGGGTGGACAGGAAGGGCCAAACCAACTGCTAGTATGAAGCAGCAACACTTCTACAGATGAGAGCAATCTGCATGCTGCCCCGAGCTAGAGATAAGACCAGACATGCTAGTCACTCTGACACCCAGGGCCCTCCCTGGCCAACAGAAAGGAAACAGCCCTCATGGAGAAGTCTGATAAAGTTACGCAAACAGGCATTGCGAGTTTTAGCTGACCTTGCTGCCCCCTCTATGCACCCACCCACCTATGACTCATTACATGCTCATATCTTTTTCTTTCCTTCTGCTTGGAGGGCTCCTCCCTATGTATGCAAAGAATGTATAAATATTGTACTCTGTGAATAAAGCTCAGAACTCTCCTGTGTCCGCTTGGCGCTGGAGCTCTCCCTTAACTCGAGTTAATGCAATAAAGCCCATTGACTCTAATACCACGGACTCTGCTCCTCATTTATGCTTGACCCTTTTGATATTTATTTATTTATAGAAATTATGATAGTGTAAATAATTTATTTACGACAAGTGACAGGGGCTAGGGTGGCTCCAGGAGGCTGGGTGAGACAGCACTAGACAGAATAGCTTCATCTGCATCTTGAGTGGTGGGAGGGGATAGCACTCGGGCCTTAATAGGGCTGTGCCTGCCTTCCACAATGCTGGCTACACCTCCTGCTGGGCTGCTGATGACCCTGCCCCTCTCTCTCAAAGTAAAGAAAGAGTCATGTAAACAGAGTGCTCCAGGACTGATTAGAACTGGCTTGGACTAGGCAACAGCCTCTCTGCCTTCAGAGAACAAAGAGAATATTGATATAAATACTGGGGCTCAGACCCCAAGACTTTAGATCATCCTGGAATCAAGAAGGAACCTCTGCCAAGGAGAAAAGGTGGAAGACTGAAGAGGAAGGACTGCCCTGCTGTTTGTTTGTAGGCTGACGTGCAGTGCTATTCTGCCTAGGAGAGGGGAAGGAAAGGGCAATTAACACTATAGGGAGCGCTTTATAGACAATTTAACTAACTTCCTTATAAAAAAATGAAAACCTGCATCCCTGATTGCTTTAAAGCCCAATATGCCAACTACCTATTCTGAATCCTTCGTTTTCCCTCTAGATCCAGTCAATGTAATAAACATTTTCTGTGAAAAAAAAAGGAGTAAATATTTACTTAGATTGTGTAGTAAAACCAGTAGTCACCAATAATGTCCGTTGTTGACAATACACTGCTCAAATCTGTTTTGAATTGTTAGTCACCCTTCCCTCACCTATGCCACAGCTTCATGGGACTGCAAGGTGCCCAGACTGGTTGTTTATCCATTATTAGATCTCCTAGACAGATCTCCTTTTTTCCCACGAAAACAGGAAGAGCTCTGGAGCTCGGAAAATCTCAACACCCTGGCATTCAACCTCGAGTCTCCATGAGCGGAGGGGGCAGATGTTTTATCGAGAGTGAGGCCACTGCAATCAACGGAAATAAGGGGCATATTAAGAAAAATGTATCTGAGTATAAGAGCAGTTACAAATGGGACAAACTCCCCTTATATGTGTCCGAAAAAGAATTTGGCAAAAGGGACAAGAATGCGCAAAATGCGACAACCAGGAATAATAATTCTTATATAACTACAGTGTAAACACTTTATTTACATGTGAGCTTACTATAATAATGAATTGCTATCACTGATAGGAATGTTAGACTGGGAAATTACAAGTATTCACCTAGCCATCATGGTAGCAAGTTTAATAAAAAAGCATTATGACAGGCTAGTGTTGACTGTGTCACAGTGCTTTTTTACCAGCTATGGTGCTTAGGAGCTGCGGTATAACAAGACAAAAACATTTGCACGTGATGTTATACCAACAAATGTTGGAATAAAATTACTATTACTAATAAAAGTAATGAAGTAATGTTACAACGGAAAAGGATGGCGATGACAACCTGGGGTGTAAGTGAAGGTGGATATTTATGGCCAGTTCTCAGCATTCAAGTGCTGTTCTACAGAAAGCTGAAGCAGTTTTATTAAAATATGCATTCAGAGTTGTAATTTCCTGGCATAACAGTAATTTTATTGAGTGTGGAACGTCATTTGAATGTGAAAATACTTGTATATAGCTTACATTGTAGTGATATAGACATGATTCTCCACCGTCGCATTTGTTGCATCGTCTGCTGTTTTTGTCATTTTTGCTGTGTAACGTTACTTTTAAACGTGAGTGTGAGCGACTGACTTTCAAATAACGTTCTTAAATCACTCTTTTGTGGAAGAAAACTAAATGGAAAAGTAGAGCATTAAAATTCTGTCATTGCAATGTACATAACTTAGGTGCTGCCTGTTTAGTAAGAAAATCAAACAACGTCAAGGCATTTTCAAAGTCAAAAGTCCTTAAAGCACACTGACAAAAGTAATTTGCACAGGCAAAGCAGAGTAAAAATCAACTCATTAAGTTAAATGTAAATACAACTCTAATTTGGTGATGCAATTACACTAATATGCACCAGCACACTTGGCAAGGGCAGACAACCCCCATCGCCAAGCGTGAAAGAAGAGTGATGGACTGTGGCGCACGTTAAATGGGCTCGCAAGCAGCACATAAATAATGAACAGGAAATGCTGCATTTTACCATACCACAGTGTGACTGAGGGAACCAGGATATAACGCCACACACTGCATGCTGCCACAGCCTATGAAGTTGTGTATTTTGTCAACTGATTCTGGCGAGCATCGCAAACAGAAAGGAAAGCGGCAGCCTTCTTGTTGCTTTCACTAAATTGATGACCTTTTAGTTACAAAGCACCTAAAGTAAACCAAAACAAAACAAAACACAAACACTTATCACCACAGCTTCCAAAGCTCACAGTAGCCAAGAGAGTGTGGCTGCCATGAAGAAAGCTCAAACACAGCAAATCAAGTGAATGTGAACCTTTCATGAAGCTGGCGCACAAGCGCAGGCTGCTAATTAAAACAAGCGCAGCCGCAAAAGCCAAGATAATGATTAGGGAGGAATGCAGCTGGCACAATGCGCTCCACCGCTCGCTCCCAAGATCCCTAGGCCATGGGAGTGAAAGTTTTGAGGAAAGGCGAGACATGCACCCGTCTTTGCCCATTTGCGTGCATTCATTATTGAAAGCCACACGCAAAGGCCAATGGGATGTATGGGAGGAGGCAGACCCACACGGAGAAGTCTCTTGGAAGTCTGAAGTGATTCCAAGAGGCCCCCTCCTAGAGTAGCGCATGCGCGCTGCACTAGGCGAGACCTAAAAAGGAGCAGGTCAGTGGAACCTTACAGTAACAGTGACCTTTTGGAGAACTACTTCAACCATAATAGCACGAACACAAATATCCCAAGCATCCGTGCAAGGCATATTAATAATGCTTTGTTGCTGTTTGACTTATAAATTACATCACCATTCAGGTTTCAGCGGGGCCCTCAGGTCTCTAGCCCCCTATGCCACTGCACCTGCTGCACAAATGGATGGTACGCCCCTGAATGCGTACTGTGATAGTTTATTAAATGATTTTGTTGTTTTACATACTCACTTGCTTTATCTAAAAAAAAAAGGAAAATGGAGCCCTGCTCCACTACATCCACAGTGCGAGAATCTCCCTGTTGACTTGCAATCATTTCCAAGGAATAAGACTATCTTAGTTTTTAAAAGTTCCTCACATAGCTAGACATACTATAGTGTGATAGTGTCTTGGTAAGTTACAATGTCTATAAAGATACAGCAGTGCCCCCAGAGACAGAAATGGCCTATCTTACTGTAGGGCTGCCTTCCAGGGTTGAGACATAATTAAACTGCATAGCAATAAAATGTATTAGTTCTAGCGCTTAGTAATGAATCAGGGTGAAGTGTTGTATAACTCAGGAGCTATTATTATCAGCATTAAAGTGTGTGAACCGTCTCGGGGGTAGGGTAAGTATGCAGGGCCGCACCACAGGGACTTCAGCAGGGTTAAGGGATGAAAAGGAGGGAGTGAGACAGAAAAAGCAGGCAGAATCCAACGAGATGAAGCTCCCATCACCTATCCAGGCAGCTAAGTGGGAGGGCAGAAGCGGTTTTCAGCAGAGGCAGAGGAAAGAAGGCTGACTGAATGGGAGATAGCGGGGTTGAGGGGGAGCTAGCACACAAAACAGTGAGGGCATAAAAGGAGGAAGTGAGCGGAGCGCTAAACCGTATAAGTATATGTATGGAAGCATATGCATGCTTGGTGGCTGGGCGTGCCATTGGAGAGGACCTTGAGGCTGCGGTTGTTAAAAGTAGGACAG
Organism: Lissotriton helveticus; assembly: GCF_964261635.1. NCBI lineage: Eukaryota > Metazoa > Chordata > Amphibia > Caudata > Salamandridae > Lissotriton > Lissotriton helveticus. The sequence continues at coordinate 868,037,250 of NC_136059.1, forward strand.
GCACAGTGATGGCGGGCAAAGATTAAGAAGCTTAGTAGAGTCACTGAGGCATGGACAACAGCATCAGAACCAGTGCACTTCCTTACAAGAGTGAGGAAACAGCTACAATGGCACCCTCCAGCTCTATCAGAGCTGAAATATGTATACACGAGGTACCATCTCTCTAGGCCTTGAGGCAGAGAGGTTAAAGGCTCTCTTTGCACAGCCCCTGTGAGGAACAGAGAATGTATGTCAGGAATAACCCTGGGAAACAAAGGGACAAATCCCATAAGAAAGAAGTATGGCACTACGGGGGTGAGTTCCTTGCAGCTGTACACTTATATCCGATTGCACCAGAAAGCAGCAAACCCTTATCTATGTCTCTTTGCGCTGCAAGAGCAGCCCTCGAGTTCTTTACTTTGAAAGTGGACCTAAGATTGCCACAGGTCCATCATTTTGATAAGCAACTGGCACCAATGGCATACTACAGCTGTATGTGTGGTAGACTGCAATTACCAGGATTCCAAAGGACATTGCATTACTAAAATTTGAAAAAATGTAAAATCGAACACAGACAAAAGGAGCAACAATTACTGTCCATGGAACCAGTAGTCCTTGGGTCCCTGCTGAGGTTAAAAAGAAGAAAGCTAATTTTATGCATGTGGTTGTTAGAAACGCTCTTAGTGACAGGCAGACAGCAAATGGGAGGGAGAGACTGGATTGGCTGACATATTTGTTGTTTCTCATCCATTTCCGAGGTAGATGTAGAAGCAATGGAGAACAATGCTGTCATTCACACTGCCTCAGATGCAGTGGCGTAACCTTAGCCCCCACAGCACCTTCAGGGAGCCCACTCTGCAGGTTACAATGGGTCTGGGACCAAAGTGGTAAGTGGTGGGTGGGGGGGAGGATAGGGGAGATGGCTCCCCTCAAGTTTCCTTACACCACTACTGACACGTAAAACAACCAGGGACTGTTCAGTGGGCTGATTCAGGACATGAATGCCACTGACAGTAAAGCCAATAGTTAACAAGGTCTTCCCTCTGAAGCTCTTTCCTCCCTATGAAAGAGCTTCAGAGGAAAGACCGGTGTACCGACGGAGAGTGCGGTGCACCCACTACCTGAGCTGGTGCCAGGTGAGGTGGGGCTTTACCTTCCCAACGAATGGGATGGGAAGACGAGCATATACACACTTTTCAGGTGATATGGTTTTAAATCTTACTTAGCAGTAGCTCTAATGGTCCTGAAAAAGCAGCTGGTGACCTATAGGCCCCAAATAACTGCAGAAACATGTCGACCTTACATCTCTTTTGGTAGTTATTTGTTACACTACTAATCGCACTGTTTTTTATTGATTTAGGAGTATGAGGGTGCATAGTAAAGTTTTTTTTCCCCGATCACGACCTAATTTTAGAGTCTTTTTCTCTTCTTTTTTCACTTACACTTTTCTTAAGCACTGCTATTCAGTTCCCCACTAGTCATACCAAATTCACATCTGTGGCATATTATTTGGGGTATCCACTGACTTGGTTACATCATCTGCCGGGTCATTAGTGGTTTCCCAGGTAATCTTGATTTGTAAAAGAGATACCAGATGATGAAGGGCGGTCTCGATGGTGGACTGATGGGAACTCGTTCCAATAGTTGACTTTTCCCTCTTTCTATCTTCTATTTTGGTTTGGGTACATGCTTGGATAGGTTTTTGCTTAGACTCACTGCTAATTATTGTTGGTGTAATTTCGAGTCAGGGGGTTTAGCAGTCGGGGTCTTAAAACATTCCCCTGGGACCCTTTCTTTGTGTTTAGTTGTTCCACATCACCCTCAAATGTGCAGGGAACTTTAATTGTGCCTTTACCCCCAGACCGTTCAGCTCATACAGCCTCCTCCCGAGCTCCCACTGTCTGGTTGCTGTCGCATGGGAAATGTCAGACCTTATTTGAAAATTAAAAGGGTTAGAGCTATTATATGATATTGTTTTTTCCTTCAGGGCCAATGACAAAATCTGCTCCTTCACAGTGTAAGTTAAGAAGTTTACCAAAATTTTCCTAGGTTTCTGCCTATTAGGGTTTCTCCGAAAGGGATCTTGATGCACCCTCTGGATTTCTCGCATTAGATCCAACGTCTCATCACCCTTCAGAACAGTCCCCTTTATCAGTGATATCACAAAGCCCTTCAAATCAACTCCTTCCATGGCTTCTGGTACGTTAAGTATTTTCAAGTTGTTCCGTCGAGAGTGATTCTCCAACCTCTCAACGTCTTCTCTTAGTTCTCGATTCTGTGCACTTAACTTTGCCACTACCTCATTGGTTTTTCTTTGTTCGCCCTAAGTTGGCAGGGTATGCTCAGATGTGAGTCCCTTGCTCACTTTGCCACTGGAGTTAAGCAAGCCCGGCTGAAGACGGCTGTAATGCCAGAAACCGGTCCTGGGAAGCTTGATTCCGGTCCAGGGAAGACATGGCTTGGCAGTTCGGACTGGACTGTTCCCATGAGGCACAGGGTCAGACTGATTTGCATATGGCCATGTCTGAACTGGGGTGGCGGAGTGAGCTAAAGAACGGTGATGGATTAAACCCAGATCAGTTGACTGGGGGTGAGTGTTTGTATTGTCAACGCTCCGTCCATCACCACCTTTGGTTTTTCTTTGTTCGCCCTAAGTTGGCAGGGTATGCTCAGATGTGAGTCCCTTGCTCACTTTGCCACTGGAGTCAAGCAAGCCCGGCTGAAGACGGCTGTAATGCCAGAAACCGTTCCTGGGAAGCTTGATTCCGGTCCAGGGAAGACATGGCTTGGCAGTTCGGACTGGACTGTTCCCATGAGGCACAGGGTCAGACTGATTTGCATATGGCCATGTCTGAACTGGGGTGGCGGAGTGAGCTGAAGAACGGTGATGGATTAAACCCAGATCAGTTGACTGGGGGTGAGTGTTTGTATTGTCAACGCTGCGTCCGTCACCACCTTTGGTTTTTCTTTACTACCTCATCGGTGGCATGTACTGAATCCCTTATTAGTGGTAGTTGTTTCTCCAATACTTCAGTCCTTAACATAACATCATCTAGTCTCTTAGCCAAGACCTCACATGAGGCCTGGATTGCCGCCTGGTTAGCTTCAGAGATTGAGAAACGGCTAGCCAGCTCGGATTGTTTTTTTTCCGAGACTGTGAACCTGTTCGAAATTTCCTCCTTCATAGTCAGAAGGATATCTGCCAAAGTTGAAGAGGTCACCAAGGTAGCAGAAAGACTTAGTCGATCATCCATACCTATTGTAAAGGACATTTCGGTATGGTACCAACAGCTTTTAAAGGGTGAAGATATGGAGATACCACCGGCTGAGGGGGTATGGAACAATTCTCCACTGGCAACACAGGCAGAGGGCATGTTTGAAACATCTTTGAAGATCTTATATAAATATGTTAAGCCTGCCTGCCTGAAAAAGAACCACTTCTTTGTAACTAATAGGCTCTACTATACCCCCTACAAAATAGGGAAATTTGCCCCTGTCCCTCCACCACAATGTCTGAGGTGCCATGAAGTGATGGCGGATGACATTCATATGTTTGTAGATTGTAAAGAGCTGGACAAATATTGGAAAGAGATAGGTCAGGTATTGTCAGTCTTTTTAGCTCTGTGATTAATGTAAACTCCTCTTTGAGCATATTTGGGGATGATGGGGTGTTCTATCAGACAGTTACTTTGAAAGAGAGAGGGCTCCTTCTTTACTTGATCCTACTAGCAAGGAGGGAAATTTGTAGGAGGTGGAATGATCGCCTCCCCCCGAGCGGCGAGGACTGGCTAAATGCAACATTCAATATGGCCCGGCTGGAAGATGAAAGGGCAGAGGAGAAGTCATCTAACATCTGGCACCCTCTAATAAGGTGGGGAAGGAACTTAAGATTGATCCGGACACTCCAATGATTACACCATGTCCCCGGTACTAAAGGGGAGGAGGTCTGGCGACCCAAGTTAAAGTGTGGTCAGCCTGGTGGCCCACAGAGAGATAGTAAGGTGTAAATGTTCCACAAAGACTTGACACGGTGAGATGAGGAGTAAAAAAAAAAATAATAATAAAGTGGGGTGCTGTTGAATTATGTGGCATGATGTGGAATTCTGTGATGCAGACTGCATGTATATGGTGTGTTGTGCAATTGAGTTGTTGAGTTGAAATGCGTGGGTTGTTGTTGAATTATGTGGCGTAGAATGGAAATGTGTAGAGTTAAATTGAGTGGCGTGCATGTGTGCGGTGCTGAGTGAAATGATGCTGATTGAAATTATGTGGCATGGTGTGGAGAGTATTTGTGTGGGTTGTGTTACAAAGTTTGAACACGATGAAACATAATTACAAAGAAAGGCGGCCTTTCATTGCCCACACATTCCCCAAACCATATAATATACAAATACTTGTCCAAATATCAAAACGAAAACATGCAGGGTCAACCCCCAGCAACGTTTGTGTTTATGAATTCTACAGGGGGCTTGAACATTGCACATTTATATGGGTGATTCTTCCAGTTCAAGGAAACATGTTGGCCTGATTCCCAAACCAACAAGCACAGTACCAGATGGTGCTAATGTTCAGCTTCTGGTGGGAATGTAGAGGAGAGGAATGAACAAAAACAGGCATGGAGACAAGGGACTAGTTAGAAACAGCCTTACTGCACTAGTTCTAATGCTATCATACTGGGTAAGAAGGGGAAGTGGAGAAAGATGAACAATTCTTGTCCTATTTTGGGAGGTCTCAGAAGCTTGTGCTTTTTCTCATAGCAGTGATTTCAAATCCTGGTCAGTAATATAATTATGACCTTTCCCTAGTTTCTCGGCAAATGTGGGTGCAACGAAGGGCACATGACTCTCTTTGAACCTAGGCTGCCTAGTATACAACAAGTTAAACAATATATACTTTAACTTGGGGGAACTCCATCAAAACAAAAGCAGGCTCATGTATTGTTACATGGAAGTTTAAATCCATCTGACATGCCGAATTGAACAAATACATTTGTTTTCCTCATGTCATCAAATTTTAAAGTATGCAGGCCTTCCATGTTATTTTCAAATTAATGTCTGTATCTTTATTTACCTTTTGAAAATGTAATTGATTGCGTTAGATGATTTACTACAGACAAACCAGTAGTAGTTTGTGAAAAGGTATATTAATAAGAGAACGTATCTTTAAAAACCATCAGGCATTCGCCATTCATTGATTTAGTAAAAGTGTTTTACAAGTTTCACTTATTGATGACTGTTGAGTTAATAGTGATCACTACGGCTGCAGTAGTTACCCAGGGAACGTGCACCAACTGCATGCGGAAAGTTTATTTGGTTTGACATAGTACTCTCCTCAGACACACTCCAAAGGTAAGTGCATGTTTTTGGGGGGAATTATTTTCTGAGAAATCCCGTTTGCACGCTTTCTTGAACAGAGACATTCTTAAACAAACATAAAGAACACTCTACCTTCATGCCAGGCACAAGGCTGCACCCTACCTCTGTAAAAAGTTACCAAAGATGTGCCCCTCTCATCCCCGCCATAAATAGTGACCTATAGGAAAGCGGGCTGTAGTCAATGGTGTTCCATTGGCCGGATACAAGAGATCTCAAAAGCCTCGGTATCCCTCCCCACCGTTATAAAAAAATAAGGCGACCAGTAAGTCATTATTTACTTTTATTGAGACAAGAGTCCCACTGGCACTTGCAGAGACATCGCTCAATCTTGGGCTCCATGAGGGGACATGTAATACTTGCAACTTGTGATCTTGGTGCGCTTAGAACATTTTAAAGGCAAAAAGAACTACATGTGCCTGGATTCAGAATGTGATTTCCGTTACTGGGTTAATAGACAAAGAGCCGCAGGGAGACGAGGTGAAGGGCAAAATGAAGAATCATTTAATAGAATAAACACATAGTGACCCTGAGGTAGGTAGGGATGGGCATTCTGCACATTGGAAGAGGTGGAAGAGTGGCTGGAGGGGCAAGGGACAGGAGAGCAGGAAACAAAACAAAAAAAATAGTCCTCCAAATGAGCTTAACTATACAGTCATCAGTCCTTGCTCCTGGACGAACCGAAAGAAAAAGGAGGGATAAGAGGAAGGATTGACCACGAGCAAGCAAGTATTTTTAAAGGAGACGGAAACAGCCAAATGAAAGCAGTGGGCCACATATAAGTATATATAAGTATATACTAAAGTACATACAAGAGGTCTCGAATGGTCGAGGACTTACTCTTGCCCACTCTATGTATGTTGTCTTGTAGGCTGATTTAAAGTGTGATTGACAATTGAAGTGGGCAGTGGTTAAAGGGTGCTGGCCCGAAGCCCCTCTTATATATTATTTTTTATTACGCTTTTTTATTAATTACATACGTCTGGAGAGATGGCTAAAGCTGTCTCTAATGCAGACCTAAAAAGTGCTGTTTCCCAGTAAAATATGCATTTACAACAGTTCTTCTGCTTTAATTTTTAGATGTGCTGCCCCTTGTCATATCATTGGGGTTTGTGATACAGATCGATTGACACAGTAATAAAAGGGTTAAATAGCAGCTTCTCCATTTCTTAGATGTAAAAATATACAGTTACTTCTAAGACTGCAAGTAACAAGTTTGAAAGTGAAAAGTCATTTGCATCTAAATTGTCACACATATAATTAATTACTAGCACTTCCTCTGCTACCACCTAAACAATGTGAGTCATAACACATTAACCGAAAAAGCTATTTGTGGCAGAACATGTGACAACACCTAAACATTTCAATACATTAGAGCAGAAAACGAAGCTCCTTGATACACTGTGCTCTAACACACACAGAAATAGACACACATACACACACACACTAACCTGCATTCCCATAGGAATCTGTAGAAATAGCCAAAAGGAAAATCGTCTATCTACTGTCTTCACCAGTGATTCAAAGACAAGGACACTTCACTTTTGTAATCATATGTAATCTATTAACCATGAAGGTAGATGAAAAAGTAGAGTATTATATTTATTGAAATCAGAGGAAAATAATCTCAATATTATAGTCTGGCAATATGATAGCTGATGAGCAGTCCTCTGCAAATTGAAAGTAGCAAACTCCAGAAGATCACAAAATATTTTGACAATCACTATTAAAGTGGTGCTTACTCTAAACATCTTTTACCCTTGCATGATAAAAACAGGATTCTGGAGGTGGTAATGTGTGACAAGAACTTTTGTGCACATTTGCTGTGGGGCATTTCCTTGTTCTGGTGATGTGTTTTGCAGTTTTTTGTGCTGCGGTCTTTTTCTGCCACATTATTGTAGCATGATTATTTTTAATGTACTAAAATATTTGTGGTGTGTTCTGTTTTGACTTTTGCTGTCATGCAACATGTTATGTTTTAATTGCGGAGTTGTGGTGTTATGTTGCTTTGTGTATATATTATTGTGTTATGTTTATTTTAGATATGTTAACAGACACTGCTATATTTCCAGGCAAAAGCACCACGTCTTTAACCCTTTCTCTGCTGGGCCTTCCCCCCACACCCCCCCCTGTGCTGTCTCTTTCTTGGCTTTTTGGGGTAGTTGCGGCTTCAGCCCTTGTAACTTTTTGACCACATAAGGTATCCACGCCAAATGTGTGTTCTTTACTTCCAACATCATGGGGATTTTTAGAGGTACCCAGGGTTTGTTGATTCCCTTGGAGGGGACCCATAAATTAGCCACAATACAGCCAAATTTAGTTTTTGGGGTAAAAAATTGGAAAAAAGTGCTGAAGATGAAAGCGTCTGTTTTTTTCCCTGCAAATAATATCAACAAAGGGTTTGTGGTGCTGAAATCATCATCTTCCCAGCTTTAAGGGACAGACTGACTTTTGTCAGAAGATCAAACATTTTTACACAGTTTTGGCATTTCACTGGGACATAGATTCTTTTTGCTCTTTTTTGTGCTTTGAACCTCCTTCCAGTTAATGGTAGAAATGAGTATGAAAGCAATAATGGATTCTGAAAAGCTATGGTGTCATTTGTGTAGATCCTTCAAGGTTTTTGTTTTAGAAACCAACAGTTGAAAATAGGAAACATTAAAAATGAGTTGAAAAAAACAGCCATTTGTGCCAATGTTTTCACTTGTAACTTCTTCTAAGTATGACAGACTTTTTAAAGCAATATACCGTTACATCGGCTGGACCCTTCTGGTTGTGGGTATATATAAAACTTGTAGTTTCACCAAGAACCCGATAACTAATAGCCAATAACTGAGCAGCATCTGGCACTGTTTTTTTATTGTGTACCGGGTATATAGCAATTCATTTGTGAAAATATAAACAGGAAAAATCGGTATGAAAGACACCTATATGTTTCTGAAATGGGAACAAAATATAGAGTTTAGAAACAATACCTATTTGTGCATCTCTGAAAATTGTGGGTACCCATACGTTTTACGGGAAACAACCTTTACCACGCGGTCAAAACACCGCAGTGCCATCACAACGCAGATTTTACAACGCAAGTCGTTACCGCGACTTGCACTGGAAGGCGCTCTAGACTAAGGAATAGTGTGATTTACTATTCCAACACCTTCCTTACTGTACGTAGGCTGGAGGTGGAATAGTAAATCATACTATTCCTAAGTCCAGCACCCTACAGCACAAGTCGTGGTAACGACTTGCGTTGTAAAAGCTGCGTTGTGATGTACCGCGTTGTGATGTACCGCGCGGTAACGTCATACATCCACGTTTTACACATTGTCTTACATTTAGAAGGCAGAAATGTATCAAAAGTCAATAGGTAATTACAGTTGCTCTACAATTCTGTGTTCTCCTAAGTCCCCTGATAAAAATGGTACCTCACTTGTGAGGGTAGGCCTAGTGCCAATGACAGGAAACTGCCAAAAACACAGTGTGGACACACCACATTTTTTAAGTCAAAACTGAACCTTTTTTCCAAAGTGCCTAGCTGAAGATTTTGAACCCTAGCTCTGCCGGCACCTAGGGAAACCTAGAAAACCTATACAATTTTGAAAACTAGGCACCCAGTGGAATTCAGAATAGGGCGATTTTGTGGCTCTCAGCAGGTTCTGTTACCCAGAATCCCTTGCAAACCTCAAACTTTGTCAAAAAAACAACACATTTTCCTACCATTTCTGTGATGGAAAGTTCAGGAATCTGCGTGGATCCTCAAGATTCAACACACCTTGCATACCCCAAAGTCTTCAATAAAAATGATACCTCACTTGTGTGGGTAGGGCTGGTGCCCGCAACAGGAAACATCAAAAATACAATATGGACACACCACATGTTTACAGTGAAAACTGACCCTTTCTTGACAAAGTGCCTAGCTGAAGATTTTAAACCTTAGCTCTGCCAGCACCTAGGGTATCCTAGCAAATCTAGACATTTTTAAAAACTAGACACCCAGGAGAATCCAGAATGGAGTGACTTGTGTGGCTCTCACCAGGTTCTCTTACCTAGAATCTCTTGGCAACCTCAAACTTTGTCAAAAAAACTCACTTTCCTCACATTTTATGATGGAAAGTGTCAGAATGTGCGTGGATCCACAAAGTTCCACTCACCCCGCTTTTCCCAAAGCATTCCGATAAAAATGATACCTCACTTGCGTGGGTAGACCTAGTGCCGTGACAGGAAATGGCCCAAAACGCAACGTGTACACAACACCTTTTACAATTGAAAACTGATCCTTTCTTGTCAAAGTGCCCAGCTGTAGATTTTGAACCCTAGCTCTGCTGGCACCTAGGGAAACCTAGCAAATATATACATGTTTGAAAACTAGACATGCAGGGGAATCCAGGATGGGGTGACTTGTGTGGCTTTCACTAGAATCTGTGATCCAGAATCCAATGCAAATATCAAACTTTGTAAAAAAACAACACAATTTTCTCACATTTCTTTGATGGAAAGTTTTGGAATCTGCATGGGTCCACAGAATTCCACCCAGCCGCATTCCCCAAAGTCATCCAATAAAAATGATATCTCACTTGTGTGGGTAAGCCTAGTGCCCGCGACAGAAAACGACCCACAATGCAACGTGGACACAGCACATTTTTACAATAAACTCTGACCCTTTCTTGGCAAAGTGCCCAGCTGTAGATTTTGATCCTAGCCCTGCCGGCTCCTAGGGAAACCTAGCAAACCTATACATTTTTGAAACCTAGACACCCGGAGGAATCCAGTATGGGGTGACTTGTGTGGCTCTCACTAGGTTCTCTTGACCCAGAATCCCTTGCAAACCTCAAATTTTGTGAAAAAAAGAGTTTCCTCACATTTCTGTGATGGAAAGTTCTGGAATCAGCATGGATCTACAAAATTCGACCCACCCGGCATTCCCCAAAGTCTTCCAATAAAAATGATACCTCACTCGTGTGGATTGGTCAAGTAGCCGTAACAGGCAAGGGCCCAAAACATATTGTGGAGACATCAAACTCACTTATCGCAAAACGACCTGGGTTTGCAAGAGGGGGCACCTGAGTCTTTGGCCCCGGGCTCGGTGGCTATCTGGGGAAACCTACCAAACCCATTCATTTCTGAAAAGTAGACACCACGGGTAGTCCAGTGAGGTATGGCTTACGTGGATCCCGCAACGTTTCCCTACCCAGAATCATGTGCAAAACTCAAATTTAGCTGAAAAAAAATCACTTTTTCCTCACTTTTCTGGGTGGAAATGTTGTGGATCACCGGGCTGACACTAGTGTTCACCCAGGTCTCCCAATAAATATGGTACCACACTTGTGTGGGTGGGCATAGTGGGTGCAACAGTAAATGGCCCAAATCGTACTGGGAGGATTTTAAAATTCCCTATCATAAAACTACCTGGTTTTGCAGGGGGGGCACTTGGTGTTTTGGCCCTACCACACATTTCTGAAAACTAGACACCCTGGAGAGTGCAGTGAGATATGGCTTGCGTGGATCCCCCAACATTTTCCTACCCAGAATCCCCTGCTAACCTCAAATTTAGTTTGCTTGCTTTTCTGTGTGGGAATGTTGTGGGATCACTGGGCTGACACAAATTTCCAACCACCTATCTTTACCCCAGGTCTCCTGATAAAAATGGTACCACACTTGTGTGGGTAGGCATAGTGGCTGCAACAGGAAATGACCCAAATCGTACTGTGGGGACTTCAAAATTCCCTATCATGAAACTACCTGGTTTTGCAGGGGGAGGCACCTTTGTTTTGGCCCTGGGCTCATGGCCATCTAGGGAACCCTACCAAATTCGCAACTTTCTGAAAACTGGACACCTGGCGGAGTCTGTGAGGTATGACTTGCGTAGATCCCCCAATGTTTTCTTACCCAGAATCCCCTGCAAACCTCAAATTTAGATATAAAAATCATGTTTTCCACATATTTTTTATGTAGGGGTCAATGTGCCAGCACAAATGTCCTACCACCTAGTCTTCCCCTTGGTCTGCAGAGTAAAATGATACCTAACCTCACTTGTGTGGCTGTCCAAATCAGATTCTGCTAAAAACATATATTTTTTTAAATGTAGTGCTTAGAATTCATGGTGCTGTAACTTTAATCCCTATGTATTTGGCTCTTCTCAGTCACAGCCCTTTGGCCCACCCACACAAGTGAGGTAACATGCTGGGTAGGGAATTGTTGGGGGATCCATGCAAGCCATACCTCACTGGACTCCCCAGGGTGTCTAGTTTTCAGAAATGTGTGCGTTTGGTAGGCCTCCCTACATGGCTGCTGAGCGCGGGGCCAAAAACCCAGGTGCACCCCCTTGCTAAAAACAGGTTGTTTTGTGATAGGTAATTTTGATGTCTCCACAATACGTTTTGGGCCCTTGCCTGTCACGAGTACTAGACCCACCCACACGAGTGAGGTACCATTTTTATCGTGAGACTGGAGAATGCAGGGTCGGTGGAATTTTCTGGCACAACGCAGATTCCAGAACTTTCCATCACAGAAATGTGAGGAAAATGTGTTTTTTTACAAAGTTAGAGGTTTGCAAGGGATTCTGGGTAACATAACCTGGTGAGATCCACACAAGTCACCCCATCATTGATTTCCCTGGCCGTCTAGTTTTCAGAAATATATAAGTTTGCTAGGTTTCCCTAGGTGCCGGCACAGCTAGGGTTCAAACTCTACAGCTAGGCACTCTGAAAAAAAGGTGAGAGCCCTACAAGTCACCCCATCCTGGATTCCTCTTGCTGTCTAGTTTCAAAAGATGTATAGGTTTGCTAGGTTTTCCTAGATGCCGGCACAGCTTGGGTTCAAAATCTACAGCTAGGCACTTTTCAAAAAAAGGGTCAGCTTTCACTGTTAAAATGTGGTGTGTCCACGTTGTGTTTTGGGACATTTCCTGTCGTGGGTAATAAACCTGCCCTAACAAAGAAGGTACCATTTTTATCGGGAGACTTTGGGGAATGTTGGGTAGGTGGAAGTTTGTGGATCTGCGCAGATTCCAGAACTTTCCATCACTGAAATGTGAGGAAAATGTGTTTTTTTAACAAGGTTTGAGTTTTGCAAGGTATTCTGGGTAACAGAACCTAGTGAAAGCCACACAAGTCACCCCATCCTGGATTCCTCTTGGTGTCTAGTTTAAAAAAATATACAGGTTTGTTGTTTCCCTAGGTGCCGGCTGCGCTAGGACCCAAATCCACAGGTAGACACATTCCGGAAAAAAGTATGTGCCTAGTGGGTTTCTGTCGCTATGGGGATGGGAAATCAGGGCTATTGCCCCGATATGCCCCCATGGTGGGCAGAAAGACTGTGGCTATTATTTTGGGAGTTGGGGCTATTGGGATGCCCATTCTGGGCAGCCCCCGCTCCATAATTGCTGGCGCCTAGTGTAGTGGGATCTCTGACCCCCCCCCAAGGGCAGATCAGGGGCCCCTGCCCCCATCTGCCTCCTGTGGGGGCTGAAACACTGAGGTTTTTTTTCGAGGGGGTTAGGGGCATGGCATGCCCATTCTGGGCAACCCTCCCTGAACTTTGGAGAAAAAAAATCCCTGGTGGCTAGTGAGCTTTCTGCCCCGTGGGGGAAGATAAGGGGTTATTGGCCCATATGCCTCCTGGGCAGGCAGAAAGACTGGAATTTTGGGGGGGGGGAGGGTTGGGGGCATTGGCACGACCATCTTGGGCAGCCCCCACCTCTACATTCATCGGGGGAAAATCCTGGTGTCTAGTGGGCTTTCTGCCTTCCCGGTGGCAGATTGGGGGCTACTGACCCCATCTGCCCCCAAGGAGGGAAGAAAGACTGTAATTTTGTGGGGTTAGGAGCATTGGCATGCCCATATTAGGCAACACCCAACCCTAATTTACATTTGAAAATAAATCCCTGGTTTCTAGTGTGCTTTCTGCTTCCCCGGGGGGGCAGAAAGACTGAATTCCCCCTAATTATTATGAGGGGAGCAAAGGCCCTTGCCCAAGGGGCCACTCTTCCGTTCCTGGTGCCTAGTTTGTGGATCCCTGGCGATCCCCAAGCAGGGAATCCACTAGAGAGGGATTCCATTGGAAAGGAGAGACTCTCCCCTTTCGAACAATACCTCTCCTGACTTTCTACATGCTCAGGGAGGCTAATTTAGCCCCATGAGCAGGTAGATAGTGAAACTGAAATGAGCCTCTCAGCTCATTTCAGTTTTGGTTTTGCTGAAATGACATCACCGCGACGTGCGCACTGATCGTCATTTCAGGGAAACCACATGTCCTGTCCCCTCCCAACAGTGAGGTGCAGGGTCTTAGTGGCCCCTGACCCAGGTCACTACATCTCCCCCTTTGTGGAAAGAAATTGACGGAAAGTGATAGTGTGAGATAGAGCAAGAGAGATGATCCCCATGATTACATTTCCTCAATCGGTCTTTGTGGCCTTTTGCTCACTCTTCTTGGACATGCTCTTTCCGTTTCCTTCTGTGATACCTCTTCTTGTCTCTCACTGCTGTGTGTCTCTCTTCCCTTGCTGTCCATACCTTCCTCTGTCTTGTTGTTCTTTTCTGCTGACATGTTGTAGGTCATTGCTAGGTGCCCCATCACCTGCGCTGTGACATAGCTTAACAGACAGGGTGCGGGAATGTCCCCTCGTAGTACATGTATCTCTTTTCTGCTTGACCTTTCTTTGTAAGTCAATGTCTCTGTGAACTTTCCCATGTTTACAGCTGGATTTCCAGAACCCCAGGTGAATACATCGACAGTGGACGGTGATAGTTTTGGTTTCACTCTCATTTTCTCATATTCTGACCTGCACATGATGTTGCATGTAGCTCGACTATCTAACACAAAGCTTCTGTTATGTCTTCCTACTTCAATGTTCACTGTCGTTCTTTTCTTTATCTGCTCTTTTTCTACCAGATGGATGTGTTCTGGCATGCGCTTTTCCGCTGGTTCATCTGACATCAGACATAGTCATTCCGCAGCCTCACCTTTGTGCCTACACGCACGTCCACCTCCGTCCGAGATTTCCTCTCAGTGAGATTTCCTATCTCTTCTATTGTCTGCCTATGGGATCTGACACCACACAGACAGCCTCTGGAACTGGGAAAGCTCTTCCACAGCTTCCAAGGCTGTTGGGTGAAGAAATACTTCTGGTGCCCTCACCGGAGGGATTTCAAATGCCATGTGCGAGGGCGGCCAGGGACTGTCCTACGCACATGAGCACTGGTGCGTCTGATGGCCCTCGGCCATCCGACGCACCAAAGGGGTTAAAGTTCCTGTGACAAACAACACTCTAATAGTTTCTAAAGAGTGAAAACAACACTGCTCCAGCTCTTCAACCACTTTAGACACCAGTCTGCCCAATCAGTGGCCACCGCCAGTGGTGCCAACTTTATCTAATATGGCCCCCCCAAGTTTTCTATAGATTTAAAGTTTGCCAAATTTTTAGGCAGACGTTTATGAGGTTGTCTAGGATGGCTTCAAAGGATGAGAGTGGCTTGTGTTTTTATGAGAAGAGACTACAGGTGAAAGGGAATATCTCAAGCAAGTTAGAAGAGGCAGGCAAAGACAGCAGATCATTTAATTGCATTTCATTGACTTGGATAATAAAAATATTCCGGAGTGAGTTTTAGAACAGCGGGAAGACTCCCTAAGAAAGACAATCTGGAGCTGTTCGGGGAAACAATCAGTATGAGGATTGCAAGGAAAATACATTTTAACTAAAAAGATTCACTTTCCTTTCATTGCGTGACAGTTATGAAACAAATAATAAGTTGATAGTGCAGTTTCTAACAGCAAAGCAACAATTAAACCATTGAGCCGTCCATCAGTGAAGCAGACCAAGGCTGTTTATTCAAGCACTGGGGGAACAAAAGAACAAGCCATTGGCCAGAACATCATACAAATGTAGGGAATATGACTTTTATGCGATGGGAGACAGTCCACAAGATTAATCGAGTTGTGATTTAGGTTCCTTTACATTGGAAAGCATTGCTTTCTGCGAGTTGTGACAAAGCTCGGTTTATAACGGTAAACTGGTTTCTGCAAGAAAGCTCGGGCGTACCCTTGGCTTATGCAGCAATGCGTTTGTCAAACAAAATGCATTTGAAAGGAGTGCAATTACTAACCAAACTACCATACAATTAAGATAAATGGATGCCAGGATCAAGAGCTATAAAGGTAAATAAAACTATAGCATAAGAAAACATGGGAAATGGGCATACAATGTAATTCTATGGTGTTGGACCTTGCCCTTTTTGCAATGTCACCCCCAAATGGTTCCTTCCACCATTTTTGCTGAATTAGTTTTTGTTGGCATTAAGATTCTGTGCATTTTACCAATGCTAACCAGTACTAAAGTGCCTGTGCCCACTCCTCTAAACATGGTTACATTGGTTTACCTCTGATTAGCACATTTAGTTTACTTAGAAGCCCCTTATAGGGTGGCATACAACATACCTAGAGGCTGTAAATTAAATGCTACCAGTGGACCTGTAGCACTTATTGTGCCACCCACTTAAGCATAAGTAGACCATTAAAACATGCCCCAGGCCTGCCATTGCAGACTGAATACAGTTTCATACTGCCAACTTTACTTGGCAATATAACCCCCATGCCGAGCCTTAAATTCCCCTTTTATTGCATATAATTCATGCCTACGGTAGGATCCTAGGTAGCACATGGGGCAGGGTCCATTGAAATTAAAATGTTGATCATGTACTTTTAAGATTTACCTGTCCTGGCAGTGGAAAATTCCTTAAATTCATTTTTCAATACTGTGAGTCCTGTCTGCCCCATAGGATAACATTGGGATGCCTTATTACGTTTAATAATTGCTAACTTTTGATTGAGGAGAGATAAGTGTTTCATGTTTGGCATCTACGACACTGGAATGAAAAATCCTCTTTGGTTGTAAAGACAGATGCTAAATCACAAGTTTGAAAATGCCACTTTTAGAACGTTTACATATTCCTGCCCTTAGCCACTAGGTGCCTGCATGCTCCCCTGCGTCACATGACTGGGTGCAACTGACTGTTAGACTTTGTGAAATCCTATTAGGTGTACCTGAATGGGCCATCTGCTGGCAGGATGGGTGGAGAAGCTGGACACAGCCCCGCTTGCAACTGAATAGGCTGTACTTCACCTTCACAAAAAGGGCTTATTTATTCACATTGTCACTGCAACCAGCTTGGAGCCAGAGCAAGGGGAGTCAAGAAATTCCAAACACTTCAAAAGGAAACCTCTAGGAAGGTCTCCTATCTTCAATGAATGCACATCTATAAAAATAGGACCCTCAGATCCCCTATTCAATTCACTCCTGGACCTGCGGAAGGACTCTCAGAGGACTGCTTACTAATGTGACATGCTGAGCACTTTGTAAGGCTTCTTCAACTGAACCCAGGACAATCAGAGTGACTCCAAGGGCTAGTTTACTGGTCTCCTGTTCAGAGCCACAGGGAGATAATTAGCTCCCACAATCTTGAAGCTGCACCTGGACCCAACCTGAATGAGTCTGAAACCCCAAGTTGTATCCCACCAGTCCTGGACCCTTAGTTGGGCTCCTGAAGGTGCTCTAAGAGCTGAGGTAAGACCGGGACAAACCTTCTCGTCGATCCACGCAAGGAGCATCACCGGTCAGCTTGACCTTGCATCTGTTTCTGCTACATTCTTCTTTGCAGCATCAAATACTGTTGAGCAGTCTTTCACCAAATGGGTACCTGAACCCTTGGAATTGTCGTCACATACAGCCTCATGCCTTGTCCCACTGCAGATTTTCAAATTCAAAAAAAGTGACTAAGTGCAAACGTAGTGTTGTGTAGTTCCTATAAAACCTATAAATGATCTGCGTGTTTAGACAACAAACACTGAGGGCTTGGTGTCCAAACTGATTCCAGACACCCCACAGAGTATGTTAGCCTGTATTCCAGCTAGCTCACAGTGCCACTAGAAACCCCTCTTACCAAGAAGAGAATAGTTCTTAGCAACTATCGAGCATGATAACCCTGATCCCTTAGAATAGTGATAACAGTACTACTAGTCGCTCAGTCATTCATGCTCACTTTGATACACACAATAAACGGTGGGGACGTTTTCCAATAAGTATTTATTGAACTAGTGTCATTCTAGTGTAAAATAGATGTGCTGACACAATCACTAGACAGTAACAGAAATAGATGATGATAAGCACTAACAGAGTAAAAGGATGGTAGATTCCTACCATAATGTTAAAACGATAAATACAGGCAAGTATAAAAATACATGGCTGTAATAAAAGCGTACTCGTACGATGCGACCCTAACAAGATGTACCTAAGTGTACCTAGCATGTATGTTGGTGTGGAAGCCAAGAATCTCTCTAGGATAAAGTCAACCTCATTACCTGAAGTGAGAGACTGTGGGACTCCGTTCTGGTCTCAAGGTTGACACCCCGGAAGGGATGTCAGACCACTGCTAGCTGGAGTATCTGCATGCAGGACCCTCAGCGTCTTGCGTCAGTGTGTCGGCATAAAAGTTATTTTCTCATCTCTCTACCTTATTAAGAGATGGTGTATATATACCCAAAGTGATACCCCCTAGGGATATACCTTGCTGTGTAATATCGAACTAGGATGACATAAGGAATGATCCTTGTACATAGTTGTTATGAAGGAGATGTTCAGCCTGCTGTCCAGCTGTGATTTCAAGAATTCTCATGCATATTGAATGAGGCTTAGGCCTTTAGGAGAAAACCCCAGGTCCTCTAGTCATTACCTCACCAAGGTAAAATGTCAGTCCTAAGAACCGTTATGTAGTGCAATATGAGGCCAATATGAGGCCAATATAGGTGAAACGTGCAATTAGTACCTGAGCCGATATTGGGGTACCTATATGGAATATAACACCCACTCCTCGAAAGGATGACAGACTAAAAATTCGAACTTACGGCTAAATCTAGTACATAGAATAAGTCTACATAAAAAATTTAAAGAAGCCTAAGAAATGTTAGAAAACATGTGTAGTAGGCAATAGAAATCTAGAATATGTTTGTGGATATAGTGTGACTGAAAGCCGTGCAGCTTAGACTAAAAATGTCTTGTTTCAAATTCCAATCTTGGGTGTTTTGGAAAAAGGCTGAATTATTCCAGCAAACAATGTGCCAAATGTTTATGTGTTCTAGCTGGGAGATGCAACATCGCTGTTGCCTGCATCCGCAGGCGACGATTCCTGCAACACCTTCCAGATCAGGTTGATCGAGCACAGATGTTCCTCCGTGTTCACCACAGCTGTTGTGGTGACGTGCTAGTGTCATCCGAGGGCTGAGTACTTGATGAGGAGCCAGTATCCTTCCCAACAGGAGCTGAAGCATCCTGTGGTGGCTCTGAGAATGCAGACATGAACAATGGAATACGCTGAGGACACTGCAGAACATGGGCTGTTATTGAGTCCAGTAAAGCATCAACGTCCGGCGGTGCAATTATTGGAAGTGTTAGACAGAGAGCCAACACGCATTCTTGTTCACAGAACAGGCATCGGCGCTCCAAGAGCATGCGTTCCATCTCATTGGTAATTTGGGATGTCAATTACGTAGCAGAGAAAGGACAATCAGGATACCTGCTATTAGAAACAGAATCACCAGAAACCCTCCAAAAATGCTTCAGAATACGGAGTGTATAATGTTGGGAACAACTCCAAGGATTTTCTGAAAGGTGCTTAAAAGTCCAAAACCTATGGTTTTAAGTAGGTGGACAATACCAGTCATATCAGACATGTTAAAGATATTTTGGACCATTTCTGTGAAATGGAAGGGCAATTTGTTCATATCAGTGCCTGTATCTCGGCCAAAGACCTTGCAACCTGACAATCATAGGTTTCTTGGGCAGAGGTTAAGGGCACGGTTTGCTGTAAAAGCATGGCTGTCATTCAGCTCACAGTATCAAATCGTATAAAGGAAACATTCAATGAAGCCCATAACGGCGCCTCACTGAGTGTGTGGGTTGGTGAAAACAATACTTGCATACAGCAAGTAACCCTGGTGCTTACAGTGATAAGATATGCGATGCCCGAAGCATCCCACAACAACCTTGATCATTCAGCATCAAGGAACTCCCATTTGAAAGTAACTCAAATACCGGATTAATCACGGCAGCTGGGGTCCCTGTCAAGTGACAAGATAAGTTTACAACTAAACCATTAAAGGCCCCGTGAAGCATAATATGCTGGCATATGAAAGAGCAGCTTAAAGTGCTCTTGCAATTGTATCAAATATAATAAAAATGTAAAAAGGAAACATATTATATTATTAATTACATATAACAAAAACCTATAAATACTATATAAAAAAATGTATACAAAATAATTATTTTAAACTAGAAAATGTATTAATACATAAATGTATTTATTTTATTTCCTACCCTATAACAGCCACACCAATACCAAAACACTTCAACATTTTTATTACATTTTCTTCCATAATTAACATAATGAATAATCAATTAAAAAATATTATTAATACATAAATGAATAACCATTAATTGACCACACACACTTTAACACTATAAAATCCACAACACACACCTAAATTAAACTATAAAAGAATAAAACACAATTAAAACTTTTTTTTTTTTTTATATGTTCACAGCAACACATTAGTACAACATAAGAGTTGGAACCAAATTATTATATAGGCAGTATAAATAATAATAAAGCATAAATCAACCAGAGGCAAGTAGTCATATCATTACAGTACATGAGGCAAGAACAATTAATGATCAGTGTAAATCAATTATTAACAAGATATAGTTCATACTTATATACATTCTCAATTTTCATAATAGTCGGAGAAAAACCCCAAAATTTTCATACCCATTTTCTTTTTTCTCCTTGATCCACTAATTAAGAAAAGCCCCCACTCCAGTTTATATAAGCTGTACATTCTTGCTTGCCATTGTTGATAATCAGGCAGCTTTTCCTGAAGCCACTCACTGGCTATGCATAATCGTGCCACTGTCATAGAAACAAAAATAAAGTGACGTTGAGGGCATAAACTCTCCAAGGAGCTATTTATGGGTATTTTCCCCAAGAGCATCATAGCGGGGGTAATAGTTACAGGAATATTAATAATTGAGGAAATTAACTTTTCTATTCCTCCTATAAAGCCATATAGCCTGGGGCAAGAGAAAAAAATATGAATACTATCTGCATGGTCAGCTTTACATCGAAAACATTTGCCCTCAAATCCCTCGCCCCACTTGGCCATGCGTTCGGGTGTATAATATAAATCAAACACCGTTTTAAAAAATTGGGCTTTTAAATTCGCAGACATTAATGCCTCTTTAGACAACAGAAGAAGATCTTCCACCACTATTTCTGAATCTCCTAGAGTATTAGCCCACTTTGCCTTTACTTTCTCAAGATCATCTGTTTTTTCCCCTAATAATATCCGATACAAAAACCCTATTTTAACCTGCCTGTGAATCCCCTCTATTACTTGGTTAGTTTGCAAAGTTAGCTTCTGTCTATCCAAAAAGTCCCGTATTTGCAACAATTAAAAAAAATAAGCTCTAGAGAAAGAAAACTGTTCCCTTAACTCGTCAAATGATTTACACGTACCATCTTCCAAACAAATATCCCCCAGCCACCTCACCCCTTTTCTCTGCCATTTTTGTGACATTCCATCTGAAAATATCGTAGGCAGTATCCTAGATTCTCTACAAGGTGTATAGTATGGAAATTTCCCTATAGCCATTATTCTGGCTAGCCATCTCCAGACCTTATATGCACCCAGTAAAACCTCGAAACGAGTGCGCTTGTAATAGCTACCGTCTATTTCAATAAATAGACTCTGCTTCGCACAAGACCCTAACAAAATTTCAAAGATAGATGGGTAGTTAGACAAATGATCGACTGTCTCCCCTGTTATCAGTGTCCTCATTTTCAATAAGAAACAGATCACATAATAAAGAAAAAAATCCGGGACCGCTAACCTCCCCCTCTCTATTGGTAGCATCTTATACTTCATCACCCGCCTTGGCTTTCCAGGGCTCCAAATAAATTTACCACATAAGGATTGCAGGGCCTGTATCCTATGTTTGGGGAATTCCAAAGGAATCGACCTAAACAGGTATAAAACCTTAGGCAGGACATTCATTTTAACAATGTTAGTGCGACCGATAATAGGAAAATACAGTCGTTCCCACCTATCAAGAGACGTCTTAATTTTAGCGTACAAATCGTTCCAATTAGCATCGACCAGCTCCATCATATTAGCTTTAATCAATATCCCCAAATAAGTGACATCTTTAACCACCCTTTCGTCTTCCCAAGTTAAAGCTTCAGAACACAGGATCTGAGTCTTTGATTCATTAAGTTTGTACCCTGTTACAGATCCAAACTCCTTAGCAAGCCTCTCAATCTCTACAATGGCTGTTCCCGGATTAACTGTTACGACAGCGATGTCATCCGCATACGCGTAAACAGAAAAGAAATATTCAAAAACGTAATACGGGGGGATAAGTATGTTCCGGTTTAATTGTTCTATAAAAGGATTAATATACAGGGCAACAGGGGCAACCTTGGCGAGTCCCTCGAGTAATATTCAAAGGGTCTGAAAGTAATCCCATGGCTGATATCCTAGCCTTTGGTGAAGAGTAAAGGGATTGTATTGATATAATAAATGTCTGACCAAATCCCATTTTAGCCATGAGCCTCCACAAATAGCCCCTGTGCACCCGATCGAACGCTTTTCCTGCGTCAAGTAAAAAACTTATTTTTAAATTAAAAACTATTACTATTAACAACTAATAATAAAGTAACTAAAATGCGTTCAATACCCACCCTTTACTGCTTTAAAAGTAAAAACTATTTACAACAAAGGGTGGTGATGGACAGAGTCTCTGAATTAAGCAGAGTACTCTCACCCAGTCAAGAGATCAGGGCTAGATCCAACACCGTTTTTTAGCTCATTGCACCATCCCAGTTTCAGAACCTGGCTGTATGCAAATTAGTCTGTCCCTGGCCCAGTGCAACATGGGAACAGGGCAGACCAGACTACAAAAGCCAATTCTTACACTGGGAAGGAAACAAGCTTCCGGGGACCGGTTTCTGCCATTTCAGGCGTCTTCGGCCCGGCTTGCTTGAATCCTGATGGTGCAATGAGCAAGGGACTCACATCTGAGTATACCCTTCCACGCTTAGGGTGGACAAAATTATTTACAACAAGGGGTGGTGATGGACAGAGTCTCTGAATTAAGCAGAGTACTCTCACCCAGTCAAGAGATCAGGGCTAGATCCAACACCGGTAGCTTGTCTCCTTTCTGGTGAAGAATTGGCTTGGTAGTTTGGTCTGCCCTGTTCCCATGATGCACTGGGCCAGGGACAGACTAATTTGCATATAGCCAGGTTCTGAGCTGGGATGGGGCAGTGAGATAAATAACGGTGATGGATCAAGCCCTGATCTTTGGACTGGGTAAGAGTGGTCTGCTTAATTCAGACACTCTGTTCATCACCACCCCCTTTTCTGAATCATTTTTGGCCACTATAGGTGTGGCAGGGTATACTCAGACATGAGTCCCTTTCTCACTGCTCCATCAGGATTCAAGCAAGCCGGGCCGAAGAGGCTGAAATGCCAGAAACCGGTCCCCGGTAGCTTGTCTCCTTTCTGGTGAAGAATTGGCTTGGTAGTTTGGTCTGCCCTGTTCCCATGATGCACTGGGCCAGGGACAGACTAATTTGCATATAGCCAGGTTCTGAGCTGGGATGGGGCAGTGAGATAAATAACGGTGATGGATCAAGCCCTGATCTTTGGACTGGGTAAGAGTGGTCTGCTTAATTCAGACACTCTGTTCATCACCACCCCCTTTTCTGAATCATTTTTGGCCACTATAGGTGTGGCAGGGTATACTCAGACATGAGTCCCTTTCTCACTGCTCCATCAGGATTCAAGCAAGCCGGGCCGAAGAGGCTGAAATGCCAGAAACCGGTCCCCGGTAGCTTGTCTCCTTTCTGGTGAAGAATTGGCTTGGTAGTTTGGTCTGCCCTGTTCCCATGATGCACTGGGCCAGGGACAGACTAATTTGCATATAGCCAGGTTCTGAGCTGGGATGGGGCAGTGAGATAAATAACGGTGATGGATCAAGCCCTGATCTTTGGACTGGGTAAGAGTGGTCTGCTTAATTCAGACACTCTGTTCATCACCACCCCCTTTTCTGAATCATTTTTGGCCACTATAGGTGTGGCAGGGTATACTCAGACATGAGTCCCTTTCTCACTGCTCCATCAGGATTCAAGCAAGCCGGGCCGAAGAGGCTGAAATGCCAGAAACCGGTCCCCGGTAGCTTGTCTCCTTTCTGGTGAAGAATTGGCTTGGTAGTTTGGTCTGCCCTGTTCCCATGATGCACTGGGCCAGGGACAGACTAATTTGCATATAGCCAGGTTCTGAGCTGGGATGGGGCAGTGAGATAAATAACGGTGATGGATCAAGCCCTGATCTTTGGACTGGGTAAGAGTGGTCTGCTTAATTCAGACACTCTGTTCATCACCACCCCCTTTTCTGAATCATTTTTGGCCACTATAGGTGTGGCAGGGTATACTCAGACATGAGTCCCTTTCTCACTGCTCCATCAGGATTCAAGCAAGCCGGGCCGAAGAGGCTGAAATGCCAGAAACCGGTCCCCGGTAGCTTGTCTCCTTTCTGGTGAAGAATTGGCTTGGTAGTTTGGTCTGCCCTGTTCCCATGATGCACTGGGCCAGGGACAGACTAATTTGCATATAGCCAGGTTCTGAGCTGGGATGGGGCAGTGAGATAAATAACGGTGATGGATCAAGCCCTGATCTTTGGACTGGGTAAGAGTGGTCTGCTTAATTCAGACACTCTGTTCATCACCACCCCCTTTTCTGAATCATTTTTGGCCACTATAGGTGTGGCAGGGTATACTCAGACATGAGTCCCTTTCTCACTGCTCCATCAGGATTCAAGCAAGCCGGGCCGAAGAGGCTGAAATGCCAGAAACCGGTCCCCGGTAGCTTGTCTCCTTTCTGGTGAAGAATTGGCTTGGTAGTTTGGTCTGCCCTGTTCCCATGATGCACTGGGCCAGGGACAGACTAATTTGCATATAGCCAGGTTCTGAGCTGGGATGGGGCAGTGAGATAAATAACGGTGATGGATCAAGCCCTGATCTTTGGACTGGGTAAGAGTGGTCTGCTTAATTCAGACACTCTGTTCATCACCACCCCCTTTTCTGAATCATTAAAAGTAAAAACAACACAAAAAAATAAACAATTACCCAAACTAAATATCAAATAATTAGCATTAATTATCAACTATATATTAATTAATTAAATACAAATTACTTCCCATCCTTTACTCCTATAAACACCACAACACACACCTAACATTAATTACACAATTGCCATAATTAATTACCTATTAATTAATTAAAATTAATTAACAACCGATTATTAATTTATAAATTATTAATAAATTACTTCCCACCCTTTACACCCATAAACACCACAACCACCACCTAAAATTAATTACACAAGTGCCCTAATTAATAACTAATTAAATAATTAAAATAATTAACAACCAATTATTAATTAATTAATATTAAATTACTTTACACGTTTAACACTATAACATCCCAATTAAACAAATATTAATAAATACAAAATAATCAATAAATGTAATATAATTCAATTACTTTCCACCCTACTCCCCTATAAGCCTACAACCAGCTACAGAACTAAAAACGCAAAATTCTAATAAAACAAAATAACTACTAAATATGTAACACATATATTAAAAATACAAACAATTCTTATACAAAAAAGCATACATCACATACATTTAAAATATATACTAAAATACATAACATCAATAAAAAAAGGATATTTCTTACAACTATATTTTTGCAAACAATATTAAAACACTTTGATATTTTTAAAACCGATATTACTTACCTTAAGTCGATGTTCTTGACCACAATATTCTTGCTGTCAATATTTCTGAACCACGATATTAATGACTAGATATTTGTGCTAGATATTTTTTACTGGATCTTCTGTCTCTGCACCCTGCTGTTAGTTGTATTGTGTGGGTGGTTTTGGCTCATGCCTATTGAGACTAGCTGCTCCACTCTGTGAGGTAAACAGCTGGCTACAAAACAAGAGCCCAATCCAGATCTTCTACAATTAATTACAATTTATTCCAGCCCTGTTTTTTGGTGGGTGTTAGAACCGGGGGTCTCTAGTTGGCAGAGGTAAGTACCTTAGACCAAGTAGGGACCCTTGCTTCTAGTCAGGGTGAAGGAATGACCCTCTGAGATAACCCCTGCTCACCCTCTAGGTAGCATGGCGCGAGCAGTCTAGGCTAAACAGAGGCAATGTGGATAACATTTGCACTTAACACAACAATAATCCCCAATCCACCACAAACTGAGACCACACAGGTAAGTATATTTTATAAAACTATATAACTTTATCTAGTTTCAGCAAGGTAAATAAGGCAGTTGCAGGATAATCACTTTGTCAGCAATGTAGCACTTAATCTTAATGGTTGCATTTAATCAGGAAGTTTCTGTATATAAAAGAAAACATATAGTCTCTAGTCTCTAGTCCTTCAATATCAAAGACGAGTAAAATTGATTTCCTTGGTAGTAGGTCTAAAAATGAGCCATACACACAATGCCCCCGTGTAACGCTACCTCTGGGCTCCAAGCGCTGTCAATGCGCTTCTCTGCGAGGCTCGGGGACTCCTTCTTTCCCCCAGGTGCCGCCTTGCTCCTTCTTGAGCCTCAGGCGCCCCAGGCCGTGCAGATCGCACGCGTCCCCTCCCCGGCCGGTCCCCTGTCCTCTCCCGCCCGCTCTCGACAATCCAACGAGCGGCGGAGGAGGCGGTGAGGCTCACCTTGTGGGGGGACGGCTGGCCAGGGGTGCGGGACGCCTCAGAGTCCCTCGGCGGGGTCAGGTCACTTCTTCCCGGGCCCGGCGGTGATCGCGGTGATTCTTCGGCTCTTCCAGCCGCCTCAGCCCAGGCAGCCAATCCCGTCGCGGCTCTTCAGACGAGCCCCTCTGAGCGTGAGGCCGCCAACCAATGGCAGCGCAGCCTCGCCGATGACACTACGCTCCACGGGCCAATCCCGTCGCGGCGTTAGTGAGGGGGCTCGGCTCCCTCAGCCAATGGGAGCGCGGCGGCTTCGTTCTTCGCCGCTGCAGCTCCTGAACACCGAGGCGAGTTGCAGGGGGTGTTCCTGGCCCCGGGCCGCGATGGTGATTTGGCGGCAAAGGGTTTTCGAGGGCGCTGGTCACAAATAGACCCCCCTCTCGACCTCCCCACCACTTTGGAGCAGATTTCACGAGGGGAGGCGCCACAAGCCTCCGACCCTCGCTGGTAATGTGCCGATGAGCACAGCGATCCCTTCCTCACGCTCCACAGTCGAGTACCACACGTCTCGGGTCACAACAGCACGATTTTGCAGCTGTTTTCTGGCAAAGCTTTAGGAACCTTTAGCCCTGGGTTCCCAACAGGAGGCCAGCTCTTCTCAGGCCCTTGGAGATTCAGTTGTAGACACAGCACACAGCAGAGTCTTGGCAGTTTCAAGTAGGTAGGGTCACAGCACACAGCAAAGTCCCTTTCTCCTCCTCAGCTTCCAGTTAGACAGCAGAACAGGTCAGCCCTTAGAGCACACAGCAAGGCAATCTTCCTTTAGTTCTCCAGCCGTCCTCCTTCCAGCAGAGGTTCCTTCTTGCTTGTAGGATCTTAGAATCTAAACTTCTGTAGTCAGGGGTCCTTTCCTTATACCCCTCAAAGTCTTTGAAGTCCTTTGAAGTCTTTGTGCAAGCGGCCCTGACTCCAGTCTAAACCAGTTCTGGGGGTTGCTGAAGCACTGAGGTGTTTCTGGTTTTCTTCTTCCTGTCAGCTCCAGGGTCAGAGGTGTCAGTTGGCCGGCAGGAGGGAGCTAGCATGGGGGGCAGGCAGGCACAGCCCAGCACTATCAGGCTTTTCTTCCTCCCACCTCCCTGGCAGCAGATGTGACCTTTCATCCCCGGGCTGGCTCCACCCTCTCCTCCGGGGGCTCGGCAGCCCCCCTGTCACACCCAGACCAGACAGGCATTCCACAAACCCAGGCACACAGAAAGGTTTAGACAAGAGAACAGCCACTTTCTAAAAGTGCTATTCTCCAACACAGGATTTAAAAACACCCTTCACTAAAAGATGTGTCATTAAATTCTGAGTTCAGGGATATCTTTCACGTATGTCCCATCTTGTTCCTATGGGGAGATAGGCTGGCATCACATGGGGCCAGCCACCTCCATGTTACTCTATGGAGCAAGAGAGCCTTACAGCAGTGAGCACATACAATGGCTGCTGCCCACTACCAGAGCATGTGACCTGCACTAGTACATGCTCTACCTTATCCATACACTGCACCCTGCCCAGGGGGGTACCTTGAGCCTTCCATAGGGGTGACTGAGGTGCACAGACAGGGAAGGGTTAGGCCCAGCCAGTGGAGACACTGGCCAGGGGGACAGGGCAGTCCACTGACTGCACACAGGCCCTGCGCTGGCAGGCCTGAGTCCTTTTTAGGGCTACTCATGTGGGTGGCGCAATCTGCGCTGCAGGCCCACTGGTAGCATCTGTCATCACCAGCCCTGGCACACACAGTGCACTTTACTAGGGACTCCATGGTGATACAAATATGCCAATCAGGTATATTCAATTAATATGGCAATTTACAGAGGGAGCACTTACACTCTGACACTGATCAGCAGTGGCAGAGTGTCCAAAGCATCTAAATCAGCTAAAACGAAATCCAGCACAGCATCAAAACACATGAGTCAGAGGCAAAAAGATTGGGGAAGAACCACGCCAAAGGTGTCAGGTCTAACACGTGTCCCCTCCAGCTGAAAGTGGGGAGAACTACCCAACCTCTTGGGAGTCCTCATCACTAAGGCGGAAGAATCTGGACAGACCGTCAGCATTGGCGTGTTCTGTACCAGGGCGGTGCTCCACCGTAAAGTCCATCCCCTGTAGGGAAATGGACCACCTCAACAATTTCGGATTCTCACCCCTCATCTGCATTAACCATCTAAGGGGCCTGTGGTCGGTCTGAACACGGAAGTGAGTCCCAAACAGGTAGGGCCTCAGCTTCTTCAGAGCCCAGACCACAGCGAAAGCTTCTCTTTCAATGGCACTCCATTTCTGTTCCCTGGGGATTAGCCTCCGGCTAATGAAAGCCACTGGTTGATCTCCTCCCTCCTCATTGATCTGTGAGAGTACTGCTCCCACGCCTTGCTCTGAAGCGTCAGTTTGCACAATGAACTCACTGGAAAAGTCAGGTGCCTTAAGCACCGGTGCTGTGCACATGGCAGCTTTGAGGGTGTCAAAAGCAGTTTGACAGGCCTCAGTCCAATTCACTTTCCTGGGCTGATTTCTAGATGTCAGCTCTGTCAAAGGGGCCACAATGGTGCCATAACCTTTGACAAACCGTCTGTAATACCCGGTGAGACCTAGAAAGGCTCTCACCTCAGTCTGGGTCTTGGGGGGCTCCTAAGCCAGAATGGTATCAATCTTTGCCTGTAGGGGCGCCACCTGGCCGCTCCCCACCTGGTGTCCCAAGTACACCACAGATCCCTGCCCTATCTGGCATTTACTGGCCTTGATAGTGAGGCCTGCCTTCTGCAGAGCCTTCAACACTTCAGTGAGGTGTTGCAGGTGTTCCTCCCAAGTGGAGCTGAACACAGCAATGTCATCCAGGTAGGCTGCGCTGAATTGCTCCAGCCCCGCCAGTACCTGGTTGACCAATCTCTGAAATGTGGCAGGGGCATTTTTCAACCCAAAGGGCATGACACGGAACTGGAAGTGCCCCTCTGGTGTTGAAAATGCTGACCTCTCCTTTGCCCCCTCAGTTAAGGCAATCTGCCAGTATCCTGAAGTCAAATCAAAAGTGCTCAGGTACTGGGCAGCTCCCAACCGATCCACCAGCTCATCAGCTCTGGGGATGGGGTGCGCATCAGTCTTGGTGACCGCATTGAGCCCACGGTAGTCCACGCAGAACCGAAGTTCTGGGGTGCCACCGGGGGTAGCAGCTTTCTTAGGCACTAAGACCACTGGGCTAGCCCAGGGGCTGCTGGAGGGCTCAATCACCCCTAGCGTCAACATCTTGGAAACTTCTTCCTTGATGCTGGCTCTGACCTTGTCAGCCACTCTGTAAAACTTCTGTTTCACAGGCAGACTGTCTCCACTGTCCACGTCGTGGACGCACCACTTGGTGACACCTGGGGTCAGGGAGAACAGGGGGGCGAACTGACCCAAGACTTGGCGACAGTCATCCTGCTGCTCTGGAGTCAGGGTGGGGGAGAGGACCACACCATCCACTGACCCATCTTGCTCCTTGACTGCCAGGAGGTCAGGGAGAGGATCACTGTCCTCCTCCCCTCCAGCATCTGTAGCCATAAGCATAGTCACTTCAGTCCTTTCAAAGTGGGGTTTGAGGCGGTTCACATGTAGCACTCTCAGGGGCTGCCTGGGAGTCTTCAGGTTAACCAGATAGGTAACCTCGCTCTTGCGCTCCACCACCTCATATGGCCCAGACCACTTGTCACGGAGCGCACAAGGCTCCACTGGCGCCATCACCCACACTTTCTGACCAGGGTGGAACTCAACCAGAGAAGTGTTCTGGTCATACCACCTCTTCATTTCCTCCTGGCTAGCCTCCAGGTTCTCTTGAGCGAGCTTCCTGAAGCGCTTGGTCTGGTTGCGAATGGCCAGAATAGCTGAACACATCCTGAGGGGTTTTCCCACGGGATTTCTCCCACCCCTCCTTCACCAGAGTAAGAGGCCCTCTGACAGGGTGGCCATACAGCAACTCAAAGGGACTGAACCCTAAGGATTTCTGAGGCACCTCCCTGTAGGCAAACAACAGGCATGGTAACAAGACATCCCATTTCCGCCTCATGGGCTCTTCCAGGCCCATTATCATGCCCTTCAATGTGCGGTTGAATCTCTCAACCAGCCCATTTCCTTGAAGGTGGTAAGGAGTGGTGAATTTGTATGTCACCCCACACTCACTCCACAGGGACTTCATAAACCTAGAAATTAAGTTTGTCCCTCTGTCTGAGACCACCTCCCTGGGAAATCCCACACGGGAAAAGACCCCCATCAGGGCACGGCCCACCACTGGGGCGGTGACTGTCCTGAGCGGGATGGCTTCCGGGTACCGAGTGGCATGGTCCACCAAGACCAGGATAAACCTGTTGCCTAGGGCGGTCTTGGGATCCAGGGGCCCCACGATGTCAATGCCCACCAGCTCAAAAGGGGTGCTCACCACGGGAAAGGGTTGGAGGGGGGCCACGCGCTTCCCTCCGCTCTTGCCACTGGCCTGACAAGTCTGGCAAGATTTACAAAAGGCAGAGACGTGCGTCTTCATCTGGGGCCAGTAGAAATGGGTGACAAGCCTGTGATAGGTCTTGTCTTGCCCCAGATGTCCTGCGAGAGGCACGTCATGAGCCAGACCCAGTAGGAAGTTCCTGAAGCGCTCCGGTGCTACCAGCACACGGGCTGCACCGGGCTCAGCGAACATAGGCTCACTATAAAGTAAGTCATCCTCCCAGTAGATCAAATGCTCCTTGGACCCCAGGCCTGCTGCCTGGACTGCAGCCTGCTGCCGCACACCAATGAGAGAAGGGCACTCCTTCTGAGCCTGGCAGAATTCCTCCCTGGAGGGACCACCCTCTTGCTGCCACTGGGACAGCTCAGGCAATTCCCCTAGTTCGGCCACCTGCTCCCCTGTAGGTTCCAGGGCATCCCCTTCCGGGTCTGCTTCCTCCTGCACCGTGGGAACAGTGGGGGCCGGTTTCCCGTGCCCTCTACCCCGTCTTCTCTTGGCAGGTTCCTGGGCCATGGTTCCAGGCTCCAGTTCTGCTAGACCGCCCTCTCTGGCTGTCATTGCACGGGTGGACACACAGATTCACGCAGGCAAACCCAACATCTCCAAGTGAGTCCGGTGCTCCACCTCTTTCCATGGGGAGCTCTCCAGGTCATTACCTAATAGACAATCTACAGGCAAGGCATCACTTACAACAATTTCCAAAATGCCGGAGACTCCTCCCCATTCAAATGGAACCTTTGCCAACTTGCAGTAGCGCACTGAACTGTCAGATGACACCACAGGCCGGAGTACCTTGGGAACAATTTGCTCTTCAGTCACCCACCGACACCTGACAGATGTCACGCTGGCCCCTGTGTCTCTTAGAGCCTCCACCTCCTGTCCATTGATGGTCACCTTCTGCCCGTATTTCTTAGTGTTTTGGGGCAGCAAGGTTTCCGGGGCCATCTCTTGGTCTCCTAGAGAGACAAGGGTCATCAATGCTAACCCCTTCTCCCCACTAGAAATCAAATCCCCTCCCAAAGCTACACTGGCTAACGCCGGAGCTGGAGCTGGAGCACCAGTGGGTGCTGATTTCTTCTTTGGACATTTGGGGGCAATGTGCCCCACCTCCCTACATGAATAGCAAGTAAGTGGGGCCCTTCTGTCCTGCGTGCCCTTAGGGGGCCAGGACTTCTTAGGCTGGGGGGGTTGAGACACCTTCTCCTGGGAACCATTTTGGGGCCCTTTAGAAGACTCCTTGTGATTACCCATGTCCCCCCCACTCTTCTGATGGGGACCCTGTCCACCTTTGGCTGGGGTACTTACCACCCCCTTGTGGACCCTGGTGCTAGTCCACCGGTCCGCCTCTTTAGCAAGCTCACTGGGATCAGTTAACTTGCTATCCAACAGATGCTGGCGCAGCTCTGGGACACATAAACTACTTAAGTGCTCCCTACTAATCAAGTGACACAACCCCACATAATCAGTAACTTTGCTGCCCTTTATCCAACCTTCCAGTGCACGAGTGTACATACTCACACACTCCAACCAAGTACTTGAATCAAGCTTCTTGAAGTTCCTAAACTTCTGGCGGTACTGTTCTGCAGTGAGCCAATACCTGAGGCACAAAGCCTCCTTCATTGCGTGGTAGGAAAAAGCATCCTCTGCTTCTAAGGGTGCCAAAACATCCCTCCCAGAGGCCTCAAAATGCTTCCACAATCCTGCCCCCCAATTCTTCTCAGGCACTTCATTCATCTTTAAGGCAAGTTCATACGCTCTGAACCACGCATAAATATCCTCACCCCTCTGATAATTCTGTACCAGATCCTTTGGTATGTATACCTTACCCGCCTGTACCGGTTGTGCGCTGCCACCATTAGAACTGGACACCCTCTCTTTAAATTTGATGTCCAACTCCTTCATGCTCAACTCATGAGCCAATTGGAGTTTCCTCTCCTCCAAAGCGAGAGCGGTTCTTCTCTCCTCCGCCTCTGCTTGCGCTTTGAGCTTAAAAAGCTCAATCTCATGGGCCCTAGCTCTCTGATCCTCCTCTATTTCCTCTGGAGAAATAACCCTACCGGAGTGGTTGCTGCCGGACCTAGACGCTGGCTTCGCCACTTGCAATTCACTGGACAAAAAACCATTCTCCTGTGTGCCTCCCTCTCCAATAGCAGCTTCTGGAACACCATGTTTGGCCTCCCACCAGGCCCTCAGAGCTTTCCGTAGCTCTTCCTTGTTTGCGCCGCCCCTTACTGGGCATTCAAGTCGTTTGCAGAAGTTTCTCAGTTGCTCCTTGTTATAGGTGAACAACTCCTGAATTTCAAATTCCACTTCCCCTTCTCCATTCACGCTTGGCGCTTTCCGAGACATGATGCTTCCTAACCTTTTCAACTAAAAAGGTTTCACCAAAAAGAAAAAAAATCTTGCGCAACCTGTTCTGCTAAACTAGACTAGTGATGTACAAGAAATCACTGCAGGTCAAGTGCAATTATTAGTTCAAAATCCGCACCGCTGTCCAACAATGTTAGAACCGGGGGTCTCTAGTTGGCAGAGGTAAGTACCTTAGACCAAGTAGGGACCCTTGCTTCTAGTCAGGGTGAAGGAATGACCCTCTGAGATAACCCCTGCTCACCCTCTACGCAGCATGGCGCGAGCAGTCTAGGCTAAACAGAGGCAATGTGGATAACATTTGCACTTAACACAACAATAATCCCCAATCCACCACAAACTGAGACCACACAGGTAAGTATATTTTATAAAAATATATAACTTTATCTAGTTTCAGCAAGGTAAATAAGGCAGTTGCAGGATAATCACTTTTTCAGCAATGTCGCACTTAATCTTAATGGTTGCATTTAATCAGGAAGTTTCTGTATATAAAAGAAAACATATAGTCTCTAGTCCTTCAATATCAAAGACGAGTAATATTGATTTCCTTTGTAGTAGGTCTAAAAATGAGCCATACACACAATGCCCCAGTGTAACGCTACCTCTGTGCTCCAAGCGATGTCAATGCGCTTCTCTGCGAGGCTCGGGGACTCCTTCTTTCCCCCAGGTGCCGCCTCGCTCCTTCTTGAGCCTCAGGTGCCCCAGGCCGTGCAGATCGCATGCGTCCCCGCCCCGGCCGGTCCCCTGTCCTCTCCCGCCCGCTCTCGACAATCCAACGAGCGGCAGGGGAGGCGGTGAGGCTCACCTTGTGGGGGGACGGCTGGCCAGGGGTGCGGGACGCCTCAGAGTCCCTCGGCGGGGTCAGGTCACTTCTTCCTGGGCCCGGCGGTGATCGCGGTGATTCTTCGGCTCTTCCAGCCGCCTCAGCCCAGGCAGCCAATCCCGTCGCGGCTCTTCAGACGAGCCCCTCTGAGCACGAGGCCGCCAACCAATGGCAGCGCGGCCTCGCCGATGACGCTACGCTCCACGGGCCAATCCCGTCGCGGCGTTAGTGAGGGGGCTCGGCTCCCTCAGCCAATGGGAGCGCGGCGGCTTCGTTCTTCGCTGCTGCAGCTCCTGAACACCGAGGCGAGTTGCAGGGAGTGTTCTTGGCCCCGGGCCGCGATGGTGATTTGGCGGCAAAGGGTTTTCGAGGGCTCTGGTCACAAATAGACCCCCCTCTCGACCTCCCCACCACTTTGGAGCGGATTTCACGAGGGGAGGCGCGACAAGCCTCCGACCCTCGCTGGTAATGTGCCAATGAGCACACCGATCCCTTCCTCACGCTCCGCAGTTGAGTACCACATGTCTCGGGTCACAACAGGACGATTTTGCAGCTGTTTTCTGGCAAAGCTTTAGGAACCTTTAGCCCTGGGTTCCCAACAGGAGGCCAGCTCTTCTCAGGCCCTTGGAGATTCAGTTGTAGACACAGCACACAGCAGAGTCTTGGCAGTTTCAAGTAGGTAGGGTCACAGCACACAGCAAAGTCCCTTTTTCCTCCTCAGCTTCCAGTTAGACAGCAGAACAGGTCAGCCCTTAGAGCACACAGCAAGGCAATCTTCCTTTAGTTCTCCAGCCGTCCTCCTTCCAGCAGAGGTTCCTTCTTGCTTGTAGGATCTTAGAATCTAAACTTCTGTAGTCAGGGATCTTTTCCTTATACCCCTCAAAGTCTTTGAAGTCCTTTGAAGTCTTTGTGCAAGCGGCCCTGACTCCAGTCTAAACCAGTTCTGGGGGTTGCTGAAGCACTGAGGTGTTTCTGGTTTTCTTCTTCCTGTCAGCTCCAGGGTCAGAGGTGTCAGTTGGCCGGCAGGAGGGAGCTAGCATTGGGGGGCAGGCAGGCACTGCCCAGCACTATCAGGCTTTTCTTCCTCCCACCTCCCTGGCAGCAGATGTGCCCTTTCATCCCCGGGCTGGCTCCGACCCTCTCCTCCGGGGGCTCGGCAGCCCCCCTGTCACACCCAGACCAGACAGGCATTCCACAAACCCAGGCACACAGAAAGGTTTAGACAAGAGAACAGCCACTTTCTAAAAGTGCTATTCTCCAACACAGGATTTAAAAACACCCTTCACTAAAAGATGTGTCATTAAATTCTGAGTTCAGGGATATCTTTCACTTATGTCCCATCTTGTTCCTATGGGGAGATAGGCTGGCATCACATGGGGCCAGCCACCTCCATGTTACTCTATGGAGCAAGAGAGCCTTACAGCAGTGAGCACATAAAATGGCTGCTGCCCACTACCAGAGCATGTGACCTGCACTAGTACATGCTCTACCTTATCTATACACTGCACCCTGCCCAGGGGGGTACCCTGAGCCTTCCATAGGGGTGACTGAGGTGCACAGACAGGGAAGGGTTAGGCCCAGCCAGTGGAGACACTGGCCAGGGGGACAGGGCAGTCCACTGACTGCACACAGGCCCTGCGCTGGCAGGCCTGAGTCCTTTTTAGGGCTACTCATGTGGGTGGCGCAATCTGCGCTGCAGGCCCACTAGTAGCATCTGTCATCACCAGCCCTGGCACACACAGTGCACTTTACTAGGGACTCCATGGTGATATAAATATGCCAATCAGGTATATTCAATTAATATGGATATTTACAGAGGGAGCACTTACACTCTGACACTGATCAGCAGTGGCAGAGTGTCCAAAGCATCTAAATCAGCTAAAACGAAATCCAGCATAGCATCAAAACACATGAGTCAGAGGCAAAAAGATGGGGGAAGAACCACGCCAAAGGTGTCAGGTCTAACAGTGGGGAACACAACTTTTATCTATTTAATAAATTCCTTTTCGCAACCCAAGATGGCTTACAATCCCTCCGACTCATTGCCATACTTTCTCTGACCTTTGATTATTTAAAGAGGCACTGGATACTGCTCAGTGTGTCGCAACATGGAGCTGGATCAGGTACATTTGAGAGTCGTGCCTTACATTGGGGCCAAGGGAAGAAGACCAAATTTGATCAATTCAATACCAGCTCTTGACAAAAGGAGTGTTTAAAAATAGGGTGGTTAATAATATAACGTTTTCAGCAGTCTAAATCCATCTTTGGTAAAATTGGGGTTGGGTTTGAAGTATCCGTGGTTTGCTGGAATTACATTATTACATGCCTTGGCTACTTGAAGTATGTCATATTTACAAGTCACCAAAGAGATTATTCAAGAGATCGGTGAAATGAGCTTCGTGCACCCCAAGAGAATGTCAATTAAATGTGAAATCCAAACTTGTTATAACTCTTTGATGTTTGTCATCACTCTCAATCAAAGGGATGAGGGAAATCAAGAAGACTATTTTAAACATTTGCATATTCTTGATGTGGTGTCTAAAACACTGAAAAAGCCAATCTTTGCACTATATAAACAGATGAACTGGTCCACTCCAATACAGTGAGACATTCACCAAAAATGAAGATAACTGACAACCTGTGGGATTCCACCGCTTCAAGGACCCCATAATTGTGGCTACTAGTATCTGTGATCAAACAACAGGGGAGCACACAGGACGAGTCGGTCAAAAAACTTTAACTTACTGCATAATAAAGATTATAGTGGATGTTATCATCTAGCTCTGTAATTTGGTGTATGTAGGCAAAAATTGTTAAGACATTCAGAAACAAATAATTCTGCATAAGTCCATAATACAATGCCAATCAATGTAAGCACTCTCGATCAATCACTTTCAACAGGATTTTGGAGAATGTTCTGAAATTCTGCATAGTGGATGTGGTAGTACCTGGCACAAGAGGCTTAGATATTGAAGGCCTCCACTAAAAATCGAGGAAAGGATGATCCTAGAATGGGATGAATCTCAGAAACAGGACATTTATAATCAATATTACATCTTATCATTTCAGCAACCATTGTAAAATGTGCATCCACACAGGCGTAATTGGAGCATATCTTTGTTCACAACGTGGGTTGGAGTATTGTGGTAGAATTCATATAATTTCTGAACTAACAGGGTAAAGTGAACAGGCAAATGCCTTTATATCATGGACGTTCCAGCCACTCAATGTGAGTTCAATACAGACCTTGAATTGTCATTGAAGGCAAATAAAAGGTTTGAGTAATGTTTTCTAATTGATATTGTAATAACTTTTGCATTATATTATTTATTGATTAATTCTATTAATTGATCGGAGCAGTAAGTCTTAGACAAGCAGACCAGCCTGATTTCCATCACTGTCACCTAGGCTATTTAGAATAATAAGAGCCAAAAGTATGTCTCATACGCCAGAGACACCAGAAGTATTAAACGCCCAATTAAAAGAAGCAGTTGTCAGCCTAAGCCGATACAGTACTGTACATAAATATTATTAGTCATTCAAGTGTCCTGGTTAGCTCTCTGAAGTCTCCAAAAACATTATGCAATAACTGTATGTGCAAGTGATATATTCTATAGGGATTTGAGCAAAGGTATGCAGGCAACAGTAACAACGAAAATATTTAAACAAAATGTCACCGTGCAGTGGGAGTATGCGACACCGAGTATTGCAATTTATGTTTTCTGGTCTAATAATTGCCAGGAACTACAAGTCCCATGAGCCAGCTAAATTAGGGGTGATAACAGTAAAATTAAATAAACTAGTGGTTAGCCCAAATCGTTAATAATACCAGGAGCTTATTTACAAATGGCTTGTATATTCCAGGTATAAACCCCAGTTTGCACACGGGTCAGAATGACAAGTTAGTGGGAATTTCTGACATTCTTTTACGGATGCGTTGAATACCTCCACATTCATTCAATTTTGGCAGCTCAAACCTGAAGAAAATTACATTTAGAAATTTGTGAGCAGTATTCACCATACCAAAATCCGATAGTAATTCCCAGAAAACTGGTATTTATCACACCCATAAATACATTTCCCTGGCGTATTGTTATTTAGAATGTGCGATAAGTAGAGCCTTGTTTCCAGGCCCAATAGTAACTAGGCCTTAACACAGACATCATTGACTATCAACCCAGTAGCTATTCAAGTGCCTTGTACGGTGATTGCATGGAGTCATAATCATCATGAAATAACAACATGAACAGATGATATACACAATAGGATTCATCAAAGACACAAACAATATTGTAGCAATATGAATCCTGGAACATGATCTTCCTATGCAATTATTTTTTGTAGGTATGCAGAGTCACGACTAGACAGACACTCTAACTCAATGAAGTGTTGAGCCGGATTTAAAGGCTCCCAATGCTGCATATTTATAATCCAAATTGAATTCAGCCTACAAGCATAATGTATCAATTTTCCAGATGAAAACAAAGCAGCTGTATGATCATTTAAGTAACGGTAAAGTAACAGGACTGCTGAAAATGTTCTGCAATATATATATACTAGCAGCCCGTCCCGACCTTGTCCAGGAGCAATCAGGCTTCCCCGACCCCCGCCTGCCCCGACATGACCCCCGCCTGCTCCGACATTGTCCAGCAGCCCGGGCCCCCGGCCGCTCCGTCCCCAGCCTGCCCCGACCCCCGCCTGCCCCGACATTGTCCCCCGGATGTCACAAAGGCCCAGTGTTGAGGCGCTCTGCATAAATCTCCATGGCAGATGCTGTAAGTCCCCGTCCCCCACCTGCCCCAA
This sequence comes from Lissotriton helveticus, assembly GCF_964261635.1. Classification (NCBI taxonomy): domain Eukaryota; kingdom Metazoa; phylum Chordata; class Amphibia; order Caudata; family Salamandridae; genus Lissotriton; species Lissotriton helveticus. Next base: position 868,075,927 of record NC_136059.1, read on the forward strand.
CATTGTCCCCTGGAGTCTTTCCTCCGCCGATGTAAATTGTACCCTTCTGTTTTGTTGTATCTCCCCGTCCTCCGCCTGCCCCGACCCCCGCCTGGCCCGACATTGTCCCCCAGAGCCTTACCTCAGCCAATCTAAATTTTATCCTTCTGTTTTGGTGTAAGTCCCCGTCCCCCGCCAGCCCCGACCCCCGCCTGCCCGACATTGTCCCCCGGAGCCTTACCTCAGCCGCCGCTCCTCAGTTCACCGCTCCTCCTCCTGTTTTGGTGTAAGTCCCCGTCCCCGCCTGCCCCGACCCCCGCCTGCCCGACATTGTCCCCCGGAGCTTTACCTTAGCCGCCGCTCCTCATTTCACCGCTCCTCGCCGCTGGTCACCGCTCCTCCCGCCGGTCCTCTGCTCCTCACCTCCTCCCCCGCGCCATGTCAGCCGCTCGTCACCGCTCCTCCCCCGCGCCATGTCCACCGCTCCTCCTCGCGCTTCTGGACACGGCACCTCCCCGCGCTCCTGACGTCAGCACGCAGGTCGTGGCCGGCGCTACTTCGAGGGGACTACTTTTTTTATAATGTTAATTTTTTAAATATAACGTATTTTTTTAACTTTATATAGCCTATGTCCATCTGCACGCCCTGAGGATTACAACGATGTATCGGGTGTGTGGATTGGCGCTGTGGTTCCCGAGTTTACCCGCCTCAAAGCCTCAAAGTTCTTCCTTTATAATAGTAGTATAGATTTTTTAAATCGTCTGGAAGGGGAACTTGGCCTCTGCAGACATGGGCTAAAAGTCCCAGCAAATGAGACAATGTATGGACCCTTTAGAAATGCAACGCCACAGGATGTCACGTACAATTGTTTTGAATACGTGATAATATGATAAATGGGTAATGAAATGAAAATTAAGAGTCTGCTTATTCCAGTCCCACTAAAATCAGAGCTCTCACAGAACATTATTGACACGAGAACAGCTCAGTGAATAACCCTTTACTTCAAGGTCTCAAGAAGATAACACAGTAAGCAAATGCCTCGGTTTACTGGCACCATGACATTCTGTTTTTTCTGAAGGGCAATGTCTGTCTAAAGATTGAAATATTATTCTGTATCGAAACAACGCGTTTTGTCAGTCAGTTAATAAAGTTAAAAGTCTCTGCTTATAGGCACCATAAAATTCTAAGCATCTAATGTATTTTATCAAGAACAAATGCATGGAAGTAGATGAAACAATATTCTATGCATGCTTTGAACAGTCTATTTCATGCAGTGCCAACTTAATAACCAGCGCTTAATGTATTAGCCACCTCCATTGAAATAAGTGTTTAAAGAATAAAAAGTTGTACTAAAGAAATTGAGTGAAAATATTCCTTGCAATGTACAGGGACTGGTGCCAATGCCATACTTAGCCTGTTATATATAGTTTTCTTTTTATTTGGAAGCCAGTAACAAAGCCTAGAAGAACAATATAAAGAAATATATTGACACTCAGCATAGTGACGAGTGATTGTGAAATATGAAAAGTAGCCAAAAGGGGATAACCACAGGATAATAGTGAATCACAGACACTTTAATCCCAAAGATGAAGCTAGCATGTTGTTAATGACCCTATTTATATTCACAGCTTTATTCTTTAAAAAATGCTTTTCCAAAGCGATTGTGTATGGTTTGTATACTTAATGCTGTGATATATTTGTGTCATGTTAAAACGAACCATATCTGAGGATCCTTGACCTGAGGATGAGCTTCAGAGAACCCAGGGATGGCTCCTCGGTTATGGTGGAGGAGCATCGCCCCACTGAGGAAACGTAGCAAATGAAAAATAAAATGGTAATACAAATATAATATTCGGCAAGTCCACCGAGTCTAGGAAGGAGCACGCCATGCTCTGTGTCTGCAATCCAGGCCCAGAGAGGAGGAGTGGTAGGTGCATTGTAAGTAAACATGTTGGTTTGGCCAGCCGTCTTAGGACGGACAAGCTGACATGTGGACTTATATATCTCCAACACAACTGCTCAGCCAGGAAGGGGAAGAGGCAAAGGCTCCCTGCCCTTAACTGAGCAGCATTTCAGCCCACTCAGACCAATCCCACCGCTTCTCTCATGCTGGATTGGGTGGGGAGGAGAGCGGGGGAGCGGAGGAGCATCGAAGCGGCTGGAGCAGAGGAGCACTGAGGCAGCGTTCGGTAGCAGCAGGTAAGTTTTATTTTTTTATTATCCGCTGCGATACCCCACCAAGATTTTGTGGCAGCAGCTGGCACTGACTGAACTAATGTTTCATACTGAGAGGTTGACACACAACAAATCAGCAGTTTGGTAGCTGAGCAACATTTTTTAACTTTGGAGAAAATAACATCTCACAGGAGTGTTAGTAAGAACAAAAAAAATGGCTGATTTTTCAAGAACTGTTCCTCCTGCACCCTGAACGGGGATGGTTTATCTGTATTCCAGTAGTGGAACCTTGCCTGCACTATCTTTCCATCTCATGGGTACTTATTATGTGTTGTGGACACGTTTATGTTTGCTTTTTCAATATTTTGAATTCTGAATGTGGTTGACTGTGAATAAGTTCTTTTGATTTGATTCATGCAATATCCAGTATTTTCATGCTATTCAAAAGTCAACAAAAATACTTTCAAGTAGAAAACAGCCTGGCACAAGCAAATATGTATTAAACACAATTGTTTGAAGTTGTATTAGATTAATGGTCGACTGCAGAAATATGTATATGTTTGCTAAGTGTTAAGGGACCCACCTCCATCACCGCTTTAATGCCCCACCTCCTCCCCCATTTATGTATTGCTTTGAGGCCTGAAATTGCCCATGAAAATGGTGAAAATAAAATGGTTGCACTGTATACTCTACTGAAATACAAGGATGATTAAAAAAACAATATAGGAAATACTTACTGTGCAATCAGAACACTGAATTCTGCATGGAGGCTACTGCCTGCTCCAGTGTGCTAGGTGATAACATACTTGAAACATAAAAGTTTTAAAAGTAAAAGCGTAATGTTGTACCAAAAATTATTGCTTTCAAACCCTGCCAAGCTTCCTGTCCAGACACATACCACGGTGAAGATGACTCTGAATCCTCATTCAACCTCAAATCAGCATTTTCTGGCAGTGTTAATAAAGTGAATGAGGGATGCGCGAGGAGCACTCCTAATTTATAAGTATTTAGACCTTCTTGTCAATTGGTGCAATGATTGTAGAGGGTTGTCACTCCTAGGTTAAAGTGTAGGTAAGTCTAGCCTAAAGGTTAGTCCAATCATGCACTGTTCACTCGGTGTATTCCCACACCTATTCTGCTTTTCAGTTTAAATTAATTTATAATACCATCACTTTTCATACATTTTAATTTTTCTTGATTTCAACATAATTCATATTCCATTTCACAAATCATAATTTCATCACAATCACTTTTGTTTGGAAATCATATATACATGTTGGTAATCTTCTCAGTACATTTTATGTTTCAGTCAACATTAATATTTAACACGCCCGATGCATTTCGGTACCGAAGCGGTACCTTCCTCAGGGGAAATTCTAAAAGAAAAAATGAAAATGTGTTGATTGTCATGTGTGCCCATGGTGGCTAGTAATAACTCAAATTTGATGTAAAGATTCATACCACATATGTGGTTTGTTAATACATTGCCTATGTATACCTTAACAATCATATTGGATGCACAAGGGAAATTATCTGTATGTTAGAATGCCGTGGCCTACCTGTATATTCAATCTGTCAGCTTTAAACCTGTTTGGTGTTCAAAACACAATGGAAAAAGGATTTAATCTCTAACGCTTGCGAGATAGTTGTTTCCAGCCTGGTAAAAATTAGACATTTCCTACCTGAAAATCTGGCTATCTTCACGTATCTGAAAAACAATCAGACACGGATATAAGTAAAAAAATGACGGTCAATGATAACAAAAGGCCTTTGTTGTAGTAAACGAGAAAAACGAACGCAAAGGTTCGTTTGACATACCTCATGATGGTATAATCCACGCTTTTTCAAGTACGCCGAATATGCCGTAGGTGGCCGCCATGGCCAGCGATTGTGAATATACACGCCTCTAGGTGCGGAAACTGAAAACGGACTGTAGTCCAAAACTGCAGATCGCCCGAGGTAAATCGGACGCCATCTTAAAATGGTATGGAGATAAACGATTAGAGTGAACTAGTTAGAAAATAAACGATGCATACTGACGATGGTCAACAGTATTATCTGGAAAATAAATTTCAGAATCCGAAGAATTCATTATTAGTGGTATCAATTTCGGTAGTGTCGGTGAGATAGTAATCACACATACACGTGACAATAAAAAATTCTCTCTAAACTAACTGTTTATGTATGTCGAAAAATTCGAATACAGACGAAATCCGATGTGGCATGTGGCTGGATTGTAACCTAAATCATTGATTACCTTTATATGAATTAACGAGGGTGTTTGGACCGTCGGCCATTGACGGCTGGCTGATCTAACGTGTTCCTCGCGTTTGGATATTCACAATAGCAATGTGAATGCCCTAATTAGGGTCCCATTCAGCCAATTGGTTGTGTTGTGTGGATTACTCAGCGTATGTTATTGAAGTGTATTTGGACATATATACATATACACATACAGTCAATACCTCCATATTTGAAAACTAATCAATAACTACGATATAGAACTGGTGCTTACTCATGTACCTCTAACCTATCTTTTATACATTTATGGAAACAAGTAAATAACAACAAAATAATACAAATAATTTCTCAAATGTCTCAAAACTCAGAACCAGTAATATCAATCCTGTATGTGGAAAGTGGTGTAAAGGCGACCATTGTTCACCTATTATGTAGCGCTATACTCATATAAATAAAAACCCTTTGGATAGTCCTTTCATGAATTCAATTGTCATTCACAGGTAACAAGATAAATCGTATCTGTCATTGAGCCCCATTGAGGACATGGTTTGTAAAGTCTTGATCCAGTATAATTCTCGTTAAAGAAGTTTTTGTCGATTGTCTACACCCTGTTGCAGTGTGAGCTTCTCTATGATGAAGAAACATAACTGGGAGATAGAATGTTTTAGTTCTTTCCAGTGTTGTGCTAGTGGTGATGCCAGTGCTTGGTTCCTGATCTTGCTTTTATGCTCGTCACTCTGATTTTGATTTTGCGCTCCGTTTTTCCCACATACATCCTCCCACATGGGCATTTAATGCCATAGATCACATTCTGTGTGTTACAATCATTTGTGTGCCTTAGTTTGATCGTTTTTCCTGTTGTTGGATTATAGAATGTATCGCCAGTAAAATAAAATCAGTGGTGTCTTTTATATATGAACTCCATCATTGAACAAATTGCTGTAAAGAATGGTCCAAATATCGTCCGAGGGGATCAAAGATTGACCCACACCCCGATACGATGGGTCTAAATGGTGGGTCATGCGGGTTCTTATGAATTTTTGGAATCATATATAATGTGGGGCATCTAGGATGTGCTGTGTTGAGATATGCTCGGGTGTTTGTGTCTATCCATCCTTGTTCCACTGCATCTTGTAGTAGTCCATTGAGCATTGATTGTATTTGCTGAGTAGGTTCGTTTTCCAATGGCAAGTACATTTTCTGGCAGTGTTAACAAAGTGACAGGTATGGTGCAGAAAGATCACAAGACCGGGATCCTTTAGGACATAAAATCGCCCCGACCCTCACTTAGGGGCACATGCATCAAAGCCTTTTGCAATTGCAAACGGTGCGATTCGCAAAAATCGGCCGTTTGCGATCGCAAAATTTGCTTTTGCGATGCATCAAGGGTCAAGGCCCTCGCAATTTGAGAATTCGTAATTAATTGCGAGTTCTCAAATTGCAATTGCATTTAAGGAATCGCATTTTGCGATTCCTTAAATGCAATGCATGAAAGTTAAAAAATCTGCGATTTCGCAAATAGGGGGAGCAAATTACCATGAATTTCAACTTTATGGTAATTTGCAAAAACTTTGAAAAATGTACTTTTGTGCATTTTTCAAAGTTTCATGTTGCGCACACACTTGCCCTAAGGCATGTGTGTGCGCAACATATGTGCACAGATCAATTTCAGGGATGCACCAGGGTGTCCTTTGGACACCCCTGCACCCTTGAAATTGCATTCTAAATTTGCGATTCGCTAATTGAGAATCGCAAATTGAGAATGTCTTCCCATTCATTCCTATAGGCCTCTAGGCCCATAGGAATGAATGGGGAGGTATTCCTTAATTGCGACTCGCAATTTGTGAGTCGCAATTAAGGAATATTTAGAAATCGCATTTTTTTTGTGATTTTTTCATGCATAGCCTTTTGCTACTCCATATTAGCGAATCCTTATTTTTCGCTGATAAGGAATTGCAAATGGCATTGTTGATGCATGTGGGCCTTGGTCCTTTCCTTCCAACTGTTCCCATGGCCCCTCCCCTTGGAAGACTTGTGGTGTCTAGGAAATTCAGAAAGAGAAGAAAGAAAGACAAAAGGGGGAGGGTCAAGATGACTAGCTCTCAAATGAGGGTGCGTGAAAAACGTATTTCTTGAGACTATACATTCCATTAAATAAATGTAAGCCATCAGTGAATGATAGGAGGATTGCATAAAAGTCAGCGGTGGCTCCTCCTCTAAGGCAAGGAGCATTGTCCCACTGCTTTAACTGCAAGCTCAATACAAAAATGATGATAATACCACTCTATTATTATCGTTTTCCTTTTTGTATTGTGCTTGCAGCTGAAGTGGTGGGCGGGGCTGGGCTCCCCACATCACAGGGAGCAGTGGTGGCTGCACCTTAAGTGTGCATGTAGGTTTGGCCGACCAAACCTACATGCGTATTTTGCATGTTCTCCACCCAGGCTCCATTACAGCTCCTGTGGAGAACATGCCCAGGCTCCCATTTCCCATCTGAGTGCCGAACAATGGCACTCAGAACCATCACGATGCTGAATTGCAGCGTTGTGATTGGCTGAGAGCCTGGGTGCTTGCTTCCTGGTTCCTGTGTGGAGGAAAGGTGGTGGCTGGCAGCTGACAACTGGCACGAATAGCAGGTAAATTTCGTTTTCTTTTCTTTTTTTTTTTACCCGCCACCGTTCTTTACCAGCTGTTACTGACAAAAATAGAAGTAGTATTGCACACAGCAATCAGTTTTGCATAAACAATTTAAAATTGTACTCTAAATCCTAGAAAAGAGAGTGACTCACAACTATCTATTGCCGTATTTGGTGAAAAACTGTATTATATTCTGTGATTGCAGTTTGTTTTAGGTAACACAGGCGATGTTTACATCATTTTCTTTTAGTGTTAAGTGTGGTTGTTTTCAAAGAGTAGACATACCAATATTTGCTAATGGTAAAAGATTAAATTGTAACAGCACAATGCCAATATTGTGTGGATGGCCAGAGTACAACAATGTTTTGCAAAAGCCAAAGCAGGGTTATATGGAATTTCATGCCTGTCTTTATTGCTTTACTAACGGTTCAGTACTTTTGCTTTTGACCATACCAGATTTTGTTTTATCAAAGAGAACTAGCTCTGGACTGGGTGCTCCTAGCGTATTTTTGTTTTGGAAAGGAAACACATTATGTTTATAGTAAGGCCCTCAATCACCAACCTAGTTGGTGACATACTTCATCATCGGGCCCCTCCCAAGGCACCAAGTGCACCTTGGGTGTGCTACAACGCCTGGATACAGTGGAGCTGGTACTGTGCCGTGAGAGTGCAGTGAAAGGAAGTGAGTGAATGTTAAAAAAGCTGTCATAAGAGTCCCTGGGATAAGAAAATAACTATTTTAATGAATGGACCCTTGGCAGTTAATAAAAACGAGAGTCGGATATTTAAGGAGATCTTAAGGTATCTCCAATATCCTAGTCGGTCAACATGTTTCAGCCACGCTCTGTTAGTGGTGTGGCTTTCTTCAGGACCTATGTGTAGTGCAAAGTGAGTGATCTAAAAATGTGTTATTAAAAGACCATATATGTGACACACTCGCTCAGGTGTGATATGTGGTAGAGGACAATTTCTTCTAGTGGCGCTTTCTCAGACTATATCCAGAAAGTGCCCAATGAGTTCCATTTGGGGGCCCGACCTGTAGTCTCACTTTGCTCAAGGTCTAGGATCCTTCTCGGTACCAGCTTCAGATGCAATGGAGCTCTGTGGTAGGACCTCTAGTGGAAAGCACCACTGGAGGAAATTCTCCTTGATTATACGACTCTCATCATAATGTGTTTCCTTCCCAAAACAAACATACGCTAGGAGTAACCACTCCAGAGCTAGTGCTCCTTGATAAAACATATATACCAGGGGAAGTGAACTGGCTCCAGTACCTTTCCTCCCTCTCCTTTTGGTTCTTATCATTATACCAGTTTTTGACCATCAAAAGTGTCCTAGCACAATTGTGTTCTTCTTTCTTTCCCAAAGCATTTCTTCTGAGTGGTCTGGTGGTTTCTCAAGTTTGCCTCCTCTTCCCTCCACCTCTTCGAATTTGCAGTTCCACTCTGGTGAATGTCTAGTTGCCATGCTTTTTCCTAATCTCTTTTCTCCTTTCCTGGCATCTTCTTTCATGCACTCATATTAGTGTTGCATGACCACTTTATGTGTTCATCAGGGCCCAAGGTGTTTTATGCCCCGTGCCACACTTCTGTTCCGCCAACACACAAGTGTGCAAAATAAGTTTTTGCAAGAAAAATAGGTTTGAGTGTCCCTATGTGGCATATCAATGCAGCTGTTAAAATGCTCCCATTTACAACGCTACCCGCGGTGCCCTGCATCCTCCTGGGTCTGATATCACTCTCCTGAGCCATGGTAGGAATTTTTGTCTTCAAGGTGGGTCAGGTTCCCTCAAGCAGGCTCTTGGACGTGATCCCCAGTGACACGCAATCCGTCTGACTCCCTAGGAAGGCATTGGTCATGGCCTTTTCAGCTAACTGAGTTGGAGGGAGTTCAAACCTATTAGGTTGCACTTGGTAGCTAGAGATGGATCTCCAAAGGCCATGGGTTGCTCTTTCATGCTGCGGCACTCCAGCATCATACCTTCCAGCCTCTTGATCCCCACTCAGAGCAAGTTGTACAGTCTGTCTGTCTTTGATTTAATATCCACTTTCTCCTGAAGTCCCACGTAGTCTTTCATCTGCCTTACCCCCTCTATTCCATGTCCATCTTATCAATGTATATATGTTTTTTAAAGTAATAGTAAAATAATGTATTTTAACATCATTTCCACTCAGGTTCCTGGGTCCATTATGTTCTGTTGAAGGGTGTTGCAATAGAAGTGGCTGGCCATGGGTGGTGTTGGAATTATTCTACGTACATTTACAACTATTTTACATCCTTATCGGCTGTAGTAACTTTAGAAGTGCAGTCTGTGAATAGCAATGAGCTTACTCTTTTGTAGGTGGCTGTCTGCCCATCATTTGCTCCCCCCATCACCCTTAACTAGCCTTCCCAAAACCCTTTGTTGCTTGGTTGTTTTTGCCAGAGTCATTCTATTATTGCTTTGCCAATTATTATCTTCTGGCATAGCAGCTCTTTTTTGGTAGACATTGACTTCATTAATAACGTTATTTTGGGGATGCTTTGCAGTAAAAAGCAAGGCTCAGGTCATTCTTACCCTGCACATTTCTCATGATAAGCTATAGAAATGTAGACGGGTGGAGTGTGGCTGCAGAGGAAAAGGGCCACTTCCAAGTAGAGCTCCAATAACCCACAGGGGCTCTGCCACGTTTGTGGCTTGCTGGTGGCGTTTATCATCCCTCCAGGTGGCAACGGGAGGGCAAGGATTCCAATGTAATACATGATGGTTGGCCACTGAACTCCCATTACCACGCTTGGGAGTGCTGCACCCTCCTCAGACATTGTTGTAGTTACTATCAGACCCGGTATATGACTTACTCCACATCCTCGTGCACTCGAGAGGCATGCTAGCAGCGGTGAAAGGGGCTCTGAGGCGATCGCCCTTCAGCATCCCACACTGATTGCTTTGAACCCCTGGCCTCAAACCTCTTCTTATCTGTGGTTGCAAGAATCCCTTGCCTTCACTGCCTTTCACTTCTGTGATAATCGCAATCCTTAATTGTCTAAACCCAGTCGGACTTTTGAAACTGAACACAATTACATCTTTCATTGTAGAGGATGGTATATGTCATGAAGATGGACGTGGTGCCACGGTTTATATATGTCCTGGGGTGCTTCCCTTCCCTGTCAAGCCCTCGATCCTGTGGAGTACAGATAACTACATCAAACCGTTCATCCGGAGGGACTTGAAACCATGGCTGCAAATCTCCAGATTAATTGCACACAGACGTCATGTGGGATTGAGTCCCCCTTGTGTAGCACACTATTACGCTGTCCTCCACCTGTCGCAGTTACCATCTTTTTGGCCAGGTATTAGAGACATGCCTCTGTGGGTCCACCTCGATAGGTAGATCATGAAGAGTGGGCCTGATCTCCAATTACTTAATCAATACAAAACACCCCACTCTCTCCCACCAACCTTGTGCTCAGGCTATGACAAAGACCTGATTGGCAGCCCACAAACAACTACAGGTCAAAGCCAGGCTTCACAAAGTCAGGCACTGTTAACGTGAAATGCCAGCCTATGTATTGAGGGGTTCTGTTTCCATTAGGAGATACAGAAAACACTAGTGATAAACCACTTGATATCCGAGGGAATCCTCAAAACCTTTGCCAAGCCAAGAACAAAATTCAACATGGATGCATTGCAGGAATGGGGCTTCATGCACCTCAAATATTGTCTCTGCATTACATTTGGGAAACAGACATCAGGAGTTCCTGATTCAGCCATCCACCAACACCTGCAACATTGTGGGTTTTACAAGTAAGTCACGTCCGAGCGCTGCAACTTGATAATCCAACACTTACACTCCAAACTCTTCCTTTCCTCTCTGCATACACAGTGGCAGGGTTCTCTCCGACTAACCTACTCAGAGAATGATTGGGAGAAGAGAGTTGAAAATCTCACCAAATTGGTGCAGATATCTAGACTGAAATTCTGCCTTTATATAATGCTTCAATGCTGGTATTAGTAACCATAGAAGTTCATGCGGGTAGGGTGGTAGGGTGGTGGGGTAGCTGGTGGGCACCAGACCTGGATATTCCTCTTTCGGCTTACAGCAGCCTCTTCAAAAGGAGTTCGACCAGAGGCATAACAGGTTGCTAAACCTGACCCATGAACTGAACCGGAGTGATTAGCATCAAAGATACGGAAATTGATCAAAAAAATACACACTATAATAATGGTAGGACATGCAGATTGGTAATCTGTGAGTCACATTTGGCCAGGTCAGCAATGCAGGCCATGCAAGATCCATGGTTTCTGAATAAAAGCCAGCAGTAGCACTCCAGCAGCTTAGGCAAACGTAGGCAGACAACCGCAGAATCTCACACTCAGATATTTATGACAGTCACACCTTTCGAGGCTTCAATATTCCGGAGCCCATAAGTTAACAATGGATACTACGGTAGCCCCTTGAACCTATCATCCAACCCCGACAAGGGCACCATGCTGACACCAGGGCAAAAAAAAAAAAGAAAATTATTATAGTTTTTCACAGAAAGGGATTTCCAGCCATTTATTTGGGATCAGTGGGTATCTGCAGATTTGCACTAAATCAGCAGATACACATACAGCAGGTACGCTCGTTTCACATTTAGGGCGCTGACAAGATACAATCCCAAAGGAGACGATAGCTTGTAATAATTTCCACAAAAAAAAGATAATGATGGGCAAAGGAAGAGGGTCAACATAGTAGCACAACAAATAAGCTAGGGGTAATGAATGTTCCCGCAGGCTGCTGCCTCCAGAGCCCCTCTCTAAAAACATTGAAATGACCAATGCAAGCCCGGGTATGGGTCCTGGACACAAAGGAGGAAGAACAGAATTGCAAATGGTCTGCACAGATTGGCACATAGTTAAGTTAGTCATGCAAGAAGGTGTCCCATCGATGCATCAGGGACCAACATCGGACTTTACAGGTACCCATCATAGCACATTCATACTCAAAGGTCGCTTTACCTTCAGCGGGCAAGTATAGAAAATTGAAGTACGGTAGTATATGGCCAAGATTTTCTTGGCTGAAGTGGTATAACCCGACAGTCATGGGCGAAGTGCACTCAAGTCAGAGGCAACAGAGTGGTCTTGGCCCCTTAGAAGTCCAAATGTGTGACAGTGGCAAAAGAGATTGCTCCGTAATAGAACCAAAAATAGTAAGTCACATGTTTGATCTACAACCTGAAGGTGGTCTAGAATGCATTCAGATATATAAACTTTGAAGTAATGACAGTATTATGGCCCAATCATGGCACACTCTTGTTTGCACATTTTACCAGCTGTTTACATTTTCAACCTGCAGGGGACATTTGAGAGCAGGAGCTTTATCTGCTTAGTAAAGAGCATAATTTTGGGTTGTAGTTGCTGCAAGTGGGCTGAGCAGAAAATAAGAAGAAGCAAGTCAGTCGGCTAGAGCCAGCATGCAACCACAGCAGTCAAAATCGACATGCTGCTATGCTAAGCTGCAATATGGCATCAGTTTAACTTCATGAGCGCAATAGGTGATATGAGCCTGGGTTGCAAGGTCACAGCTCAACTAAGGGTAACAAAGTTGTGGGAAGGAACTCCAACTGGCAGGCAGCAAATGTGTGGGAAGGAATTCCAACTGGCAATGTACAGTTACAGAGTGTCAAGTATACCACAAGTTGGAAGACAGTAGCATATACAGAAAGTTTGCATGCAGAGATGGGGATACGTTCAACTTTCATGGTGTTCTTTGGTATCTGCTCGACTAAAGGATGGCGATTCAGAAAAGGGGGTGGTGATGGACAGAGTATCTGAATTAAGCAGAACACTCCTACCCAGTCAACAGATCAGGGCTTGATCCATCACCGTTTTTTAGCTCAGTGCACCATCCCAGTTCAGAACCTGGCTACATGCAAATTGGTCTGTCCCTGGCCCAGTGCATCATGGGAACAGGGCAGACCAAACTACTGAGCCAATTCTTTACTGGAAAGGAAACAAGCTTCCGGGGACCGGTTTCTGGCATTTCAGCCGTCGTCGGCCCGGCTTGCTTGAATCCTGATGGTGCAGTGAGCAAGGGACTCACATCTGAGCATACCCTGCCACGCTTATGGTGGCCAAAATGATTCAGAAAAGGGGGTGGTGATGGACAGAGTATCTGAATTAAGCAGAACACTCCTACCCAGTCAACAGATCAGGGCTTGATCCATCACCGTTTTTTAGCTCACTGCACCATCCCAGTTCAGAACCTGGCTACATGCAAATTGGTCTGTCCCTGGCCCAGTGCATCATGGGAACAGGGCAGACCAAACTACCAAGCCAATTCTTTAATGGAAAGGAAACAAGCTTCCGGGGACCGGTTTCTGGCATTTCAGCCGTCTTCGGCCCGGCTTGCTTGAATCCTGATGGTGCAGTGAGCAAGGGACTCACATCTCAGCATACCCTGCCACGCTTATGGTGGCCAAAACGATTCAGAAAAGGGGGTGGTGATGGACAGAGTATCTGAATTAAGCAGAACACTCCTACCCAGTCAACAGATCAGGGCTTGATCCATCACCGTTTTTTAGCTCACTGAACCATCCCAGTTCAGAACCTGGCTACATGCAAATTGGTCTGTCCCTGGCCCAGTGCATCATGGGAACAGGGCAGACCAAACTACCAAGCCAATTCTTTACTGGAAAGGAAACAAGCTTCCGGGGACCGGTTTCTGGCATTTCAGCCGTCGTCGGCCCGGCTTGCTTGAATCCTGATGGTGCAGTGAGCAAGGGACTCACATCTGAGCATACCCTGCCACGCTTATGGTGGCCAAACGATTCAGAAAAGGGGGTGGTGATGGACAGAGTATCTGAATTAAGCAGAACACTCCTACCCAGTCAACAGATCAGGGCTTGATCCATCACCGTTTTTTAGCTCACTGCACCATCCCAGTTCAGAACCTGGCTACATGCAAATTGGTCTGTCCCTGGCCCAGTGCATCATGGGAACAGGGCAGACCAAACTACCAATCCAATTCTTTACTGGAAAGGAAACAAGCTTCCGGGGACTGGTTTCTGCCATTTCAGCCGTCGTCGGCCCGGCTTGCTTGAATCCTGATGATGCAGTGAGCAAGGGACTCACATCTGAGCATACCCTTCCACGCTTATGGTGGCCAAAACGATTCAGAAAAGGATGGCAGCACCTCAGAATCCCAAATGTTTAGCCAGCCATAGGCAATAATTAAAAAAGAAAAGCAAAAAAACCACAGAGGGTCAGTTACAAGGGTTGCTATCGCATCCTTGCAACAAATCATAGCAAAATGCAAATTTGCTTCGCTCAAATGAAGGGTGGTGGACGAGAATGCAAGCTATGACTGAGAGAGCCACATTACCAATAGGGCAAAGGCCAGTCTCATTAGGGCCTACACATTTAAAGCCATTTAGTGGTGACAAATGAACCCTAGAGATACACAGGTGGGGGACTCGGGCTAGTGGTAGGCCACCTGATCCATGGTGAGTCTTAAAGGTGACCCTAATGCAAAAAGTGATGAAAACCCCATCAGGTGGAGATGGGGCCACTAAATATGAGATCCTCAGGCCTTCAGGGGCCATGAGAAGAACATTATGGAGAACCCTTCTTCCCGTAAGAGACAGTTCATACCAGACTCCATGGTGGCACGGCTGCAGCAACCATCTAAAATCATTGAGCTGCAGCCCCAATGCAAAATATGCAGTGCCGGATAAACAATGAGATGGAAACGTAATGCCCGGTGACCGGAGATTGTTTCAGTGAATAGTTCTAAATGGCACTGCACTTGTATGATCACCTGTAAGTAAGCACCTTAGAGTTTCTTCAATGCCCTTGGGGTAGTATTTTTTCTGTGGCCTCCTGGACTGGAAGTTGCCCAGTGCAAGTGAAAGATCTCGCCTCTCCATTAACACCAGGTATGTTGTCACTTCCGGGAGGGTGGTGTGGTATTTAGGTTGGCCCTGCAACTGGCTATTTCTCCGGGAGAGGTGTGGCGCCGCGGCCAGGGCGACTGACGCTGGAATCTGGGGACCACGGTTCGATCCCCGGCTCCGGCGGCAGGTTAGCCCAGCACCATGTGACTCTGGGCAATAGCTCGCTTAATCTTCCCGACGGCCCCCAGCGCCTAGAGACCCTTACGGGTGATTGTGCGCTTTACAAATGTGAACTTTCGGTTACCAGCAGCATAGGAATTTCCACCCACCCAGCAGGAACAGGAGAGCTAAGAAGAGCATCCAATTGCTGTACAGCATCGCAAGCGGAGTTACAGGGAGATCCAAATGCTAAAAGCGATGAGTACCCCATCAGGTGGAGAATAGGCCGCTAAATAAGAGGTCCTCAGGACATAGGGGGCCAACAGAAGAACGGGATGGTTACCCCTTAATCACTCTTTGGTGGCACAGTGGCAGCAACCATCTAAAATCCTTGGGCTGCAGCCCCAATATGAAATTTACAGCACTGGATAAATTATGAGTTCGCAACGTGATGCCCGGTGGCTGGAGATTGTTTGAGGCGCTTTGTCCTAAATGGCCGTGCACTCATATGATCACCGGTAAGTTAACCCTACATGTGCACTGCATAAGAGAATATGAATTAACTTGCAACAGTTTTCCCACAAAAAAGGTGTGTGGTCTGTTTTTTGTTGAGGATGCAACTGTATTTTGTCACAAAAGTATGTGCATAGATATGTCAGATGACAGAAGGGCTAGGGATGGATACGCTAGGGTCTGTGCTTGGCGCCGAGGTGTAAATTAAACCTAATGGCATGAAGTGACACGGGTAGACACAGCTGCAGCTCTAAGCCACTCCATACCCCTGACAGAAGACACACCATGTGTGTGCATGCCTGAAGCTAGGATACATTCACTCATACATCAGCACTTCTGCTGCCAGGATGTCATCATTGCTAGTGCACTGGTTGTGTGATTTATATAGTGTTTGACTACCTGTGTCCGCAGACTGTGTCATTGCAATGTGAGCGGAATCACCTCATCAAGCTGGTGACCAGGTCATCATGTTTACACGTGGTGATCTTACTCAAGGGAATACATTACACTCTAGTTTTTTCTCTGCTTCATGCAAGTGCTTACCGGCCACAACCAAATATCTACGTCCCAGCAGTGTATCTGTGATCTGCTTCCATGCAATGCCTAACCAGCACATCATCAACAATCACGTTTTCAAAATGTAAACATTTACAAAATATTCTAGGCTGGTCCAAAATGTAAATTACGCTGCAAATAAGAATAACCAGTATAGATGACACAAATCAACCAATGGCTGCAAAGTGTTGGCCCACAGCTCCTCCCTGTGTGTTTCTCGGTTATTTATATGTGTTTTATACAAACAGATAAACCTGTCCGTACCCAGACCGAAAAGTGTCAGGGCAATATTAGGCCAATCAAAACGAGAGAATTGCCCTAGAGCATGTGCAATACATTTCAATAAGCACAGGCCATAAATATGAAAAGGAAATAACGGGCCTCAGGGTGCCCAATTGTATATCACCATGTTCCCACGTTGTTAGCTACCTCATTTCCTCTGCTGCTTATCGCCTTTGTTTCCCATATATCATGCATTCTGTGATCATGAACTGTACATCAATGAGCTCTCCCTGAAGCACAACAGCCAGTGCCTACCTCTTGCATTGCACCCAGTTGTGTCCCCTGAAGCATAATCTCTACTTCTTCTGTGTGGCACAACACCCAATAGTCCCTGCAGCACATCACCCAATAATCCATGTGGCACTTTACCATAGCAGTCATGGGGAAGGGGGCATTACTTGTGCTCCCCTTATCCATCTCATTCTGCGCTTGAGTGTGATAATTGCTCTGTGCTGTCCTGCTGTACAACCCTGTGCTTTACAAATATACTTCTCAGAGTGCCCTCCTACTTTTATTCTACTGATGCACATCACCCTGTGCCCCCCTCCGTGCAGGAATATGTACTCTGTATCTGATGGTCCGTGTGCATTGGTGACTGTATGTTAGGTATGTCATGGGCACAGGTTTCTCTTTTTTTTTTTTTTTTTTTAACCATAAGCAGCATAAGAGAAACAAAGGTAAATTTATACAATGAATAATAGAGAATAACAGAGATGCAATAGAAAGAACAAAAAGCTACGGAAGTAGATACGTTATACATACATTTGAAACTTGAAGCGGAGAATACTGAGACTACGACTAAAAGCTATTAAATAGGAAAAGGACGAAGAAAGAAAAAGTTATTATAGGAGAACTAATAAACAGAATGTTGTATGAGTCAGCCAATTCCACTAGGAATTATCCCAGCTTTCCAATTCGAAACCGGCCGCCAGGTTGCCTCCCCTCGTAGCCTTGCATTATAGCCTCTAATAGCAAAAGTGTCCGACTCATAGCTATACACTGCCAAGAAACGAGCTAACCACATCTGAAAGCTAGGTGGGGAAGCTTCCTTCCATCGGGCGGACAAGATTAAACTCAGTACCGCAGTGCCAATGAACAACAATCTTTCTTCAGATTTTGAGAGTTTTAAAGAGTTGTCAAAACCTAAAACAAATAGGGTATCAGACTCGGGGAGTTTATGACCAAATAGTTTTTCCCAGAAATAAGTTATCATACTTTTCAAAACAGTGAGCTCTGAACAATTGCTAAACATATGGACAAGAGTCGCGGGTCCATGTGAACATCGCGGACACATATCATTCTCTCTTTTACCCCATGCATAAAGTTTGGCTCATCTCCAAGACTCTGTCTATATCTACGTCTGGGTTATTAAGTTTTGCCGCCCATTTGACTTTGGTTTGTTTTATATCGTCCTTTGTTTCCGTCAGGAGGATGTCATAAAGAGTTCCTATACTAGTATTTGGTCTAGTCAATACCTCGATTATTTCTATTTTTGAAAGACACATTGTTGACCGTTTAGCTCTTAGATTAGCAAACACCTGGGCAAACTTAAGAAAGTCCCCGTTAGAAAGACCAAATTTGAATTTTAAATCCAAAAAACAAAAGCTCGTTAACAGTTCTAATACCTAGCCTTTCCCATTTCCTTGCCGTAGAGTCAAAATGAAGGCTTTGTGTAATACTAGACTGCCACAAAGGTGTATAGCGGTTGATTTTCCCAATATGCATGTGTTTGGCTACTTTTTCCCAGATTCTCCAGGCGCTAATTAAGCTTTCTCCCTAGAGCTTCTTATAATGATTTACCTCAGTCCTTCTTAATAGTAAGCCTTTGGCGTTGTGGCCAATAAGAAGCTCATAAATTGAGGGAATTGACGCTGTATCAGTCAGGTTATCTTCGATCGAATGTACAAGCATAGGGGTAAGCTGTCTAAGGAATGCTGCCCAGTGGTAGAAAGTCATGTTGGGTAAGGTAAGCCCACCCCTTTTCAATGGAAGTGACAGAAAAGAATGAGATCGCCTAATCTTTCCATGTTGCCACACAAATTTCGACATAAGGGCGTTAATGAAAGTTAAAACTTTAGGTTCAACAACTAACAGAATAGCACAAAATAAGTATAGACATCTGGGCAAGATATTCATTTTCAAATAGTTAACCCTACCGATGATGGAGAGATAGAGACCGTTTACTCTATCCAAATCACTCTTTATCTTTTCCAGAAGCGGATCAAAGTTAAGCTTTACTACATGCTTAGTATTAGAGCAGATGGTTACTCCAAGATAAGTAGCTGTATTCGCTCTTCTTTGATCTGGGCAAGCTGTATTATCGGAACATAGGATAACAGTCTTTCCACGATTAAGGGAATACCCTGAGCAATTACCGTATTCTGAAGCCACTCGCTCAATTTCATAGATCGCCTCGATCGGGTCAGGTGTTAATACCACAATGTCATCGGCATAGGCTAACACTTTTGTCTGAAAATTATTACAGCGGACTGGTTTAATAATATTACTTTCTAAAAAATTTAAGAATTAGGGGATTAATATAAAGAGCGAAGAGCAGGGGCGAGCAGGGACATCCTTGTGCCTCTTGTAATATTAATGTAGCCAGATTCTGAATCTAGCATTAGAAGTTTTGCTTTGGGACGAAGATACATTGATTTGATGGATTTCACAAATTTAGGCCCGAAATTAATACATACCATGGCTACCCACAAGAAGTTCCATGAGACACGGTCAAAGGCTTTCTCAGCATCGAGTAGGATCATTGACATCCGGCCTTCCGAGACAGACATGGCATCAAATAGGGCAATAGCCCGGCGAGTATGGTCAGTAGATCCCCTTGCCCGGGACGAAGCCATGCTGCCAAGGAGAGACCAGATGCTCAATGACCCTACTGAGTCTAACAGCCATCACCTGTGCATATAATTTAGAGTCCGAATTAATCAGGGATATTGGGCGATAAGAAGATAATTGCTCGAGTGGTTTCCCTCTCTTTGGGAAAACAATAATGCTAGCCTCGTCCCAAGAGTCTGGTGGAACACCATTGTACTGGACCCCCAGAAATAAGTCATACAGGAGGGGACAAAGTTGATGACCAAGGATTTTATAAAGATCGATCGGCAATCTGCCTGGGCCAGCGGCCTTGCCAGATGCCAAAAGGAGTAGTGCAGACTCTACCTCAGCCAGCGTGATTTCACTTTCTAGCTCTTCCCTGGAAGTATCATCCAATAAGCTGACAGCCGCCAAATTATTAAGAAGATTCGCCAGAAAGTAATCAATATCATTATCGGTGGCAGCCACTTCTTCAGTATACAGCTTTTGGTAGTAGTTTTGAAATTGAAGGATGATATCAGCTGCTTGCGTAAAGGTCTGCCCACCTTCTACAATTGCGAAAATATTATTAGTTACGTTTTTTGGGCGGGTTCGGAGTGCTAGCTGCCTGCCCACCTTTTCACCACTTTCATAAGCCTTCCTCCTATGTGCTCTATAGGTCTGGGCAGCTTTCTGGCTTAGTTCAGAATTTACCTCAGCCTTTAGGACCGCTACCTGGAGCATCTGGCTGCTAGCGTCCTTGCCCTGTATGATTAAAGTAGTGTGATCTCCCTCAGCTTTAGCCAGTGCGGACACCATTAACTCATAGTTTTTCCTTAATTTGGATCTGGCGAAATTTTGAAAGCTAATAATCTCCCCCCTTAAAGCGGATTTGTAGGAATCCCACACTGTATTCCTAGAGGCGCTAAACCGATTTATATTAAAGTACTCTTCTGTCCAAGTTTTTAATGTGGGTGATAAACTCATGATTAGACAAAAGTTTCCTATCAAATGACCATGACCGCCGTTGTGTGTATTGTGATCCGGCTGTAATCCCAAGAATGAGTGCGTTGTGATCGGAGATTATTCTCGGGGGTTTGTTAATTGTGGCCTGCGGTGCTAGGTCTCCGGAGACGAACATGTAATCAATCCGAACTTGTTTTTGGTGTGGATGTGAGAAATACGTGTAGCCAGGATCGTGAGTATTGTTTTGCAGCCACACATCAATCAAGCCATAGCTACCCAACAATCTTTTAACGGCCTGATACACCCTTGGTTTTCGACCAACATATTTCAATTTGGGGGCAGTATTACACAGCCGTGGAATGAGTGAGACATTAAAATCACCACACACAACTAGTGGGCCCTGCCAAGAGGCCAGTTCAGCTTCAAGTACCTCAAATATAATTGGATAGTCATGGTTTGACCCGTATACGGTACAGATAGTAATACCACAAGCGAGTTTAACAATAGCCCACCTACCCTGGGGATCTGAGAGATGACGTACTCCTAAGCCTAATCGTGTTTTGGCTAGGACTGCTACACCCCTTATGTTTGAGGATTGTGTAGAGGCTATCAGTAAATTATACCCCTTCAGATTCAGCCATGATCTCTTAACCCATGGGACATGAGTCTCCTGAAGACAGAGTACATCAACAGGATATAATTGCAATAGCTCAGCCATTCGCCGTCGTTTATCCCCAGATAAGAGCCCTCCAACGTTCCAAGTTTGGATACTTAATCTACCCATTATTTATAGGAAGAGATAGTAGGATCATTTTGAACAAATACAATTTTAATTTAGTGCGAAGCTCAGATTCTTCTGCGTCTGTTTTCCCTTTACTTAAGCCTTTTGCTGACAAAACTGGTTCTTTTCTAAACTTTTTTTCCCCCTCAACCCACCCCCACTCCCCCTTCACTACCACCCTCCCCACCCTACCCACACATAATCCCTTACAACCCCCCACCCCAAACAGTAGGCAATCATACTCGACCAGAGTCTGGGTGATGTAGTTACAGCACAACATCTAAGCTACCGCCATCTAATTTGAAAAAGTGAAATAATAAATGACTACCCAGGACAGGGAAGAGAGAAACCGTCAAAACAAAAAAAAGGAAAAAGAACAAATAATACGATCAGGTATTAAATGACAGTCCTATAATGATTCCATGAGTCCCACCAAAGCCATAACAAATCGTATCCTAATTTAAATGACTGTATTGATCAAAAATTGGAGTCGACCAAGCAGGATAATCAAACCAGGAATCATTATAAAAAAAGACATAAATAATCAGTCAATATTCTCATGAATCATTTCTGAGTAAGTTCATCGAGATAAGCCTTTGCTTTGATTTCGGAGAGAAAAAAATGTGTGTGACCGCCCATTACAATTTTAAGCTTCGCAGGGTTGTTCAAGTAAGCTTGGGCACCTTTATCTTGGAAAGGTTTAATCAGAGAGCGGAGCCGCCACCGTCTCTCCACAGTTGCATGGCAAAAGTCTGGTCTTGTGAAATAGGAGTGCCCAATATATTCCAACCTATGATCTGGTCTCGCTTTCTCAGCCACAGCCTGCCTTAGCAAAAAGTTTCCAAAATAAACTAAAATAGCTCGGGATACACCCTGGGTTTGGATGGCAGCTTAAAAGGCATCCGGTGGGCGCGTTGGATTTCGGCGTCCCAATTCCAATTATTGAGTTCGGGCATAGACTCTCTGAATATTTTAATTACAAAAGAACGTGGGTCCTCCCCCTCCACTTTCTCCGGGATTCCCAAAATACGCAAGTTATTGCATCACTGCCGATTTTCAAAATCCTCCAGCTTCCATTTAATATCTATGAGTTCGGCTTCCTGAAGTTTGATCCGCTCCGAGTTCAGAGTGGCCTCTTTCTCGTTCGTCATAACCCTGGCTTCCATCTCGGTGACTCTTTCACCTACAAGGTTGCAGGACTTGGAGAGCTTCCTAACAACTCCTTGCATTTTGCGGAGTGCAGCCTGTGATCTCTTGCTGTCCAGAGCAGTTTCTTCTCTATGCGCTGCAATAGCCTGTAAGATGGTTTCCACTGCAGAGTGTGATATCTCGGAGGTACCTGAGCTTATTGGGACCTCCGCCATATGTAAGAGCGGTTTAGAAGTACGGTGATGGTCAGAGTGATTATCAGCCGGTCCACGCTGTTTAAGTCTAGATATGGATTTGAGTTTGGCTCTGACAGTGTTAGCATTAACGCTCTCCTCACTGTAGCTGCCCTCGGAAGAGCTAAGCAGGTGTTCTGAATCAGACTCTTCATCTTCTGAGCCCTCTATAGACTCACAGTTTTCCGACCATTCTCCCACAGCATTAACTCCATTCTCATCAGAGAAAGAGTAGAACTCACTAGGCTCTTTATCCTTCTCCTCGGGCAGATGCCCCTTTGAAGAGTTTCCCAAGTGTTCGTTTAGTTCTTGATTCACGACCATCCGGCCGGAGTGATCGGTGAGTTGAATAGGTGGGAGTGGACTTGGGGGCCCAACAGATATGGCTGGTACAGGAAAAATCGGCAGCCCCATAGGTGGCACCTGTATTGAATGTTTTTCCCCAAGCAAAGTTACTTCACCTTGTACCCCCAACTGATCATCTCCCGCCCCTATGGCTGTCATTGAGCGCCCTTCAAGTACTTGAGCCTCACCACCAACAGACATCCCGAGGGGTGTAGTAGGTTGAACAGATTGAACATATTGGTTAGATTGGGCAGACTCAGCTGCAGTGGTGCTACTTACAGTTATGGAGATTGTAGGTGATGATTGCCCCAAAGCCGTAGTAGTAATGAAAGTAGAGGTGGTGCCAACCAAGGAGTTACTAGGAGCATTCATCTGAGGGTCGAGTTCATGCCCAGGTCCAGGACTAGATATCGCTGTGGGGACCCCAGAGTTACAAATGACTACACCCAAATTATTCATTGATTTCTCCGTGGCGGGGCTGTTCAAAACGTCTTAAGTAACTTCTTTTCAAAGATCTTTCTGCAATCCGCCCAGCGCTCCCTTTTTTAGAAACAAGTCTAGTACTGTTCCCCTGGGAGTACTCAGTTTCCTCCTGGCGGCATGGGCTTCTTGTCTCGGGGAGTGCTCCGAGGAGGCTTGCTGCTTTCTAGTCTTGGATTTTGTTGTATTGAAAAGGGAGTTGCCTTCTTCCTCGTCGACCAGTGATTCCTCTTGTTGCAGCCGCTCAGCTTCCTTGCGGAGGATTCTGGCAGCCTTCGCTACCCGCGCTCTGGACGCCGCAGCTGAGGCAGACGTTTTCGGAGGCATGGTTACTCCGGGATCGGGTAGCCCCGCAGCGAGAACACTGGCAACAAAAATGAAATTGTAGCACCCCCCCCCCCACTGAGCAATCAGAGGACACAATGTAGCCACAGTAGTGTAGCCGTGGTCGTGTCTGCTGCGATCGCTGTAGTTGTGGCTGCAATTGTGGGCGGAATCCTTTCCGTGAAGCGGGAACCGGAGCTGGAGCTTTTGCCAGACCCGCTGCACTCGGGAGCCGATCAGTTACTGTGCTGCAAAGTCGATTCGGTGGCTGTCCCGTGACACTGGGAGAGCACGGGGGATATTGACGATCCCGCGAGACCCCCAGAACCATACCGCAGCAAACCAGGGTAAGATCCGATAAAGAAGACAGGGTGACGGAGTGACGGGCAGAAAATTTCAGCCCCGTGTTTTCACGGAGGAGTAGTCACTTAGTCGATTAGTTTAGATCAAGGCACACACGGGAAAAGCAAAGCGTAGTGAGGTGGAGCAGAGTCATATCTCTCCCCCCTTCTCCCTTCACTGGAACAAAGAGCGGAGCTCAGGCATAGTGCTGCTACGCGGTCTACGGACAGACTGCCATCTTGCCTCTCTCGAGGGCACAGGTTTCTCTGTGTAATGTGTATTTACTCTGTATGGCATTATGTTGTGCGCCTTTGTGCGCATGCACTAGAAAATATTGCAACATGTTTGCTTAGTCAATGCTTGTTACAAAAGCTTTAGACATCAGTGATGATAGGAGCTGAAAGCCCAACAGAGAGGATATAGCCAAAGAAAACTAAGAGAACCTAATAAAACTGTATGTATGTGAAGAAAGTAACAGCAGAGTACAGAATAATTAATAAGAAGGGGGAATATAATAGTGTTCTGTGCTCGAGAGCCCTGACCTAGGTTATGGCCAGCCCAGGACTGAGTAATCTATTGGCAGTCTCCTGTACACATTAACTGGCCCGGATAGTGCTCATAATTAAGGGGGCCAGCACGCAGACATAGAGCAGTAGTTGAACCGTCCCGTTTTTATGCAGGTGGCACCCGATTCTTGAGGAAAATACAGTACCCTCCCATGAGGGAAGTGCAGTTTCAGATTGCACCCACTACCGGATGGGTCTTTCAGCCTTCCTTCAAGGGCTATGCCACAATGTGCTGCATGTAAATCTTAATGATGTGGCTCTTCTGCACTGTCTGCGTCAGTACAATGCCCCTCTGACTGCCTTTGAAAGGACGACAGTGACCATGCCTAGAGTCAATCAATCAATCAATTATTTATATAGTGCAGCAAATCATCCATGAGGGTCTTAAGGCACTGGGCTTTCCTGCTGCAGCAAGGCAAGATAATCTTGTTAATTTGAACAACCAGGTCTTGAGTTCTCTACTAAATTGCTGGAGTGATAAGGCAATCCTGAGGTGCAGAGGAAGGATGTTCCATGCTTTGGCTGCAAGATATGAGAAGGAGCATCCTCCGCTGTTGGCTCGACGGATCCAAGGGACATCTGCAAGGGAAAGGGAGGCAGATCATACGTGTCTGGTCGTTTGATGGGTGGTCAGGCATTTGTTGATGTAAGCTGGTCCTTTGTTCTGCATAGCTTTGAATGTGTGGGTCAGCATCTTGAACTGGCAACTCTTCAGCATTGAGAGCCAGTGTAGATTCTTAAGGTGTAATGAGGGTGTGTCTGGGGAGGTCAAGGATGAGTCTTGCCACTGAGTTTTGTATTGTCTGCAGTCCCCTCAGGAGGAATGCAAAGATCTCTACCTAGAGTGTGTTCCTGTAGTTCAGCCTGCTTGGTGCAGTTGTGGTGCATGGTGCAGGGTGGAGTAGTCCCTGGAGCTTCTATGGTACCATGTACACCGCCTACCAAATGGCACCCTTGATGTGAGCCAAAAGTGCTCCAGATTCCTGGTTGTCCACCTACAGACCAAGATTAACAAAACCTTCACACAATGCAGTGCAGCCCACAAAGTTGCTTTGGGTGAGAGAGCAGTAAAGCCCCATAACTACTGAGATATGTCACTTTCCTTCTCTCTGCCTAGTGCTGGCACACATTTAGGCTGCAGAGTGCCATGCACACACATTTGTGCCATAGTGCAAAATTGTTTGTGTGAGTCTAGCATAAGTTTTGTACTGGAAGGATACCTTACCAGTACAACATACTATGCCTAGACAATCGTTAAAACTTTTCCTACTTTAGATGTGTGCTGTATAGTGTAGCACACTGCAAAATGGGAAAGTTAGGAGAAATAAAAGCATTTCTCCTTTTTAATATCTGCTTCAAGGTGTTGTGTTTTTTGGGTGAAAAACCCTGCCTACTATTGTTAGTCGATAGGGCTTTGTGTAAAAAAACAGTGATTGTAATATAGGAATGCCGATGTACCATGTAACACAACTTTCACGCAGGGTAATACAAAGCAGCACTTTGTACTGTTTTGACTTACTTAAAAGGCAACTTTCCAGCACAAAATGTTTTTCGCTGGGAAGTAAATAAAAAAAAAGTTGGACAAGTTTGCATCAGAGTTGTTAATGTTGGTCTTAGTGTTTATCTCCAGGGCCTCTTTGCCCATGTGCATGCCACAGCAATATGGAACATGCACACAGGGAAAGTGATTCCATTATTTGTCTGCTACTACCTCCTCCATAAAAATGTGAGAACACTTAAATTCAAAGCATGCTCACTGTTATAAGGGGTACGCCTTTAATTTCACAAATGGGGCCATAAATGATTTACACTCCATTTTACAAGTCAGATACTTCTTTCCAGCTCATAATAAGACATGTGCAATCCATTCTATATCACAAAGACGAGTGGCATGGAAGGGGTGTCACCACAATTGCGATAGCAGACCTTTGATTAGTTACCGAGCCGAGTTGGTATAGTATCTGGTTCACAAAAGTGGGTATTAGGACCCCACCCACCTTGGTAGGCGTTGGGAGAGGTCCAAGAGACTACTGCTTGCTCCAGCAAAGGTTTTTCAAAACTGAAAATGTCCCCTGCAGGCCACCATCCCTGTGTTTGCTGCCAATAACAGGGTGTTGCAAATAGTGACGTGCCCAATTAATATTAACTAGCAAAGTAATTCTAAGAACCCCTACAATTCGGTATTTTGTAAACCAACATATTAGTACATATGTTCGGTCACATGATACTATTCCATTTGTAAAATTGCGATGTGCAAATTTCTGCCAGTTTTTGGGAATTGGAATAATGGTACACCAGGCACTTGGTGCACTAAGAGAGACCAACGGGCTGAACTAGTATGTTTAGCCCTCTATTAAAAAATCTATTTCTACAGCTGATACATTATTTCGTATTTATTTATAACAACTAATAAAATAACAATGGGATTCTATGGCACTGTTTAACCAACAGTGCTAAGGCGATATTAAAATAATGCCATGTACTTAACATTTTTTCATGCACTGCAAAAGAGCAACATGTATTTCGCTGAAAATGTTTTGCTTTGTTTACTTCCGCAGGCCTTTTGTAGCTTTTCCCACAGCTCTCCATTTTTAGGAGGATTATACAGCACAAGAACAAAATGATGCACTTGAAAATTAGGGCATTTTTCCTTACGTGTGGTGGAACACATTGTTCTCATTACAGAGCACTCCGCCATAAACATTATTTTCACACTCCACAAAAATCAAGCATTGAAAACTGAGCTGGCTGTCTTCCAGCAGTTTAAATAACTACAGGCTTTCAACAGCAGCTGGTGCTCTGGCAAGAATATTATCCATGCCGCACACAAAAACACATTCTTTTAGAAAGCTAATGATTTTAAAGTTGGGACTTAAGGGTTTATAACGGAGCCTTGTACAATTATTGCTTCATGATAATCTCTCCATAAACAAGTGTGTATGGCTATGAAAATCATCTGCCATCCAAAGTAAAGTTGAATTATGCAATAATAAGTTGAGCTGAATGAAAAAGAAAAGCTTATTGCAAAAACTATTACTTTAACAACTTTACATTGGAGACATGTTTGTTTTCACCATAGTGCTTTTGCCAAAATGCATTGCTTTTTTAGAGCCAGCTAGGGCTCCGGCAAATAATCAGCAATACTCAATAACAGAATAAAGTAATAGCCATCCATTGTAAACTCCTGAACATGTCTTGAAATGATATATAAACTACAATTTAATAGGGAGGATAATCACAATAAAGTGTTAATACATTACATTGCTGCTTGGATTACGGTTTACTTTGCCTTGATGCAAAACGGAGCAGCGTAACGTAGTTGGGGCATATTCACAAATTGCCTTTTGAAGTAGCTTTAGTAATGCTACAATAGTACGACTAATGCACTGCCAAATACTATTGTGAGGAAGTCCATGCCTCTGCTTATCCTATCTAGTACATGAAGAGATCTCTGATCCAACTATGCAGATACCAGCAAAAGTAGCTATACCTTTTAGTAGTAATCATGGAAAAGATTGAAAAAGTGGCTGGAAAATGGGGAATTTTATATTAATACATGGGAATTGTTTCTGAAGAAGTATAGAGGGTTAAGAAAGGGCTAGGGAGGGGTGTAGAGAGGGCATTGCACCCACCCACAAAACAGTAAGCCAATTGGTATTCACAAACTACAATTCCATAGTTACTACAGTCATAAAAGACCCCAAACACCGATAAAGGTGCTCCATCTCAGAGCTTGACTAAGTTCAACATCACACATGGCCAAACACTGGTCCTGAAATTCCCTCACATATAATATAATTGCAATACGGACTTAACATTGAACCCCATAGTCATCTTATCTTACATTTTTTAAATATATAACGGAAAATATTTTTCTTTAAAAATGTAAATATGAATTATAAATACATATTCTTTTAAAATAATTTCATGACTTACACTTTTGATCAACTTTGCAGTCATAAATGGTGGCTCACCAAAAGTAGAAAAGTTACTCAAATGTGTAGATGTACTCATGCGTAATTTACCTTTGTGAATGGCCCCGTTTCTATTTCACATCTTCAAATGGAAAGGCATCAGTGGCACATGATGCTGCAGCTATTAGGGAGTTGAAGGGTAAAATGTCTTCAAATATGCTAGCATCCGAATTTGGCTACCCACTGTAGCACTTAGGGCCTGATTCTGAGTTGGGTACAGCGATATCTCCCAGCCCAATTTCAAAGACACTATGGGGTCCATTAGGATGGCGCCCTAGCGGCAAACGGGACCGCCCGCCATAAGGGCGGGGGTCCCCAGGGGGGTATTAGGATGTGCCTGCCACAGTGGCAGGCACATCCTGTATTTTTAGTATTGTGGCGGGCAGTGCACTCGGCACCGCCCGCCACAATACTAGAAATGATTTGCAGCATTTACATTAACAAAGCGGCAGGCACTGCGCGGTGCCTGCCGCTTTGGTAATGCAAATGTGGGGAGTACCACAGGTACCCCCCGTGTGCATACCCCTACTCTGCTACACTCTGGGGGCCCGCAGGAGGCCCCTAGAGTGAACACCGCCTGCCTTTCCGTGGCGGCATTGCCGCCGCGGAAAGGCATGACACACAGCCCATTGTAATATGGCTGGCGGTGTCTGTTAGACACTGCCACCATATTAAAATTTTTCCGCCCCGGCCGCAAGGCGACCGGAGCGGAAAACAGGCGGGCGGTGTTTACTGCCGCTGCGTTCCCCTCCACCATTGTAAGGTGGCGGGGGAATGCAGGGATGGATGTCGGGCGGATTGCCACCGCCAGCCTGGTGGAGGCAATCTGCCCGACATCCTAATGTCCCCCAATGTGTCGATTCTCACCCAGTGTCTTCTTCTATGTTTCAATATGCAGATTCCTCCTGTTGAAAGGCAGTCAGGTCATGCATGTCATTTACCATTCTGGCTGTCCAAACTCTGAATTGATTCCATGGTTTAAGGGTAGGAAATGGTAACTCCAGCCTTGGTATTCCCATGTCCCTCGTGCCATGCAAGTCTGAATCCTCCCCATTTAATTTTTACTATACTTAGGGGTGAGAGAAAGACATTTGTGTGAGCAGTAAATCACATTGAAATATTTTAGAGAAAGTGAAGAGTGCCACACAAACAAAATTAGAGGAAAACACCAAATAATCCGCAGGCAAATGTTGAAAGATCTCACTTCCTTCAAGAGCAGGTAAATATCATCACACTCTCCATAAATCCCATTCCGCTGTTCTAAAAAAACTCTGTCATCGCACAGAAACCGAAGGTTAGTTGATCATCATTCAGAGCAGTGATTCAATCAGAAATGCTCAACATTATTGTTAAAATGAAACCTTACTTGCAAATGCTTGATTTCGTTCCTTGAACGTGTGTCAGAGATTTGAGCCAGGCCATTAGACCTACATTGAAATGAAATTACATCTTCCTGACACAACTTTCAATCTTGAACTGGACAGTCCTGGTATCCCACTATTGAAAATACAGATCTAAACATTCACCTAATAAAGCAGGTTAAACAGGTTACAATCCCCAATAGGGGGTGCTACACAAAAATAAATTAATACATACTCAGATAGGTAGAGCACTACTAATCACCTGTGAGGATATTCAGGTGATGTGCATAGGTGCAGGGAGATTAAGTGATTTGCCCAGAATCACAGGCTGTTGAGCCAACACCAGTACTTGAACCTGGATGCCCAGCTCCAAAGTTGTCAGCTCTGGTCGTTGCATTAACTACTCTCACAAAAGGGACAATTACAAGATCAACAGAGTAGTATTACCAGGTAGGATATCACTATTCGCAACTAAAAGTGACCTATTGTTCCAGCACGTGTATTTGCATGGTCCAGAATGACCGAATCTGAGTTTACCTGCTGGAAAACTGGGTGGTTAAAATTCTTTTAATGTTCCCCCTACCATCCCACTTCCCACCTTGTCTTTTCCCATTCCAAAACCCCTACCCCCATTCCCCTATCCACTACATTGGACCACCCCCCCTCATACATATTTACAACTTGCTTAAAGCAGGAGCTCAATAGAAGCCTTAATTCACACGGAAGTCAAAATTCCATTCAGAATTCTACTCCAAAAATCCTGGTTCACACATGTTCATCATTCTGTGGAGGTTAACTCATATTTACACAGTACTAGTATGTCACAGCATTATACTAGGATTTACAGGGACAGAGTTTCAATCTCACCAGTTCCATTCAACTCATAATCGGGGTCATTTTCTATAAGCATAGGAAAAGAAGGGGTGGCTTACAGTAATCAGTCTAAAGGCAGAGGGCTTTAGTTACTGAAAAATTACCAATGGTATACTTGAAAAATTGAGAACAGTCGTCAGTGCTGTGCTTCTCTCAGATTGTACTTTGATGCATGAAATAGCAGATAATTTGCTTGTATCATAGGAAGATGGTGTTTTAATGTTTGGAAAACAGAGTTCCAGAAATTGAACTCATTTTGAGTAAAGGATTGCTTTAGTATTGTTGTCTTTTTAAAAGAAGGAATTTCAAGAAGTAGAGCCTGAGATCTGTAGTTTGGTGTCTGAGATACCCCAACTTTTGAGCTAGATAGGAAGGGGATGCAGAATTTTTTTTTATATTGTTAATGTAATCTACTTCATAGATACTTCCCTCCTCAATGTGGAGTTACTTCAATGTGGTTGGAATTGAAAAAATATCAGAAATTTTCTTGTTGCAGAGGCTAGACTAGCCTTGAGAGAGGATGGATGTAGAATGGGAATCACTGATAATATTGAGTTTAAATAGAAAAGCCTTAATAGCACCAAAGCTTGAATGCTTTGTTCAAAATCATTCTTCGTTAGGTATGGGTTAATACCTTGGATGGGCCTAGTCTGATGAAGTTGAAGTCTGCTTGCAGATTTGGTATCCAAGAACACCTGAGGATTTAGATCATTCCACAATAACAAAGTGACAGTTCAGCACTGAGCACGTGTTGATCCCATCTTGGAACAGGATGCTAGAGTTTAAAGAACAGAGCAATAACACCTTTTCTGTAGGTTGAGTTTGAAATTGTGCATTTAGGACTTAGGTTGTGTTGTCTTTAGGGGAGACAGTTTTAAATATTGTTGAATGTTATCAGTGTAAAAATGCTATGCCATGTTTGAGGGACTGAGGAAGTGGGACAGTATTTATATGTAGAAGATGTAAAAGGTGGAGGAGCCTGTACCTTACAAGACACCTTATCAGAGCACTGATGGGTTGAGGAAAGAGCTGGCCTGTTTTCAAGTTGACACCGATTCTCAAGTTATGATGAGAATCTACTAAGAATTGCTCCTGGATTCCCTTTTTATCATTTTAGAATTTGGAGTACAGTGAAGTAGTTTACTGTGCCAAATACTGCTGACAATTCTGGAAGGATAAGAAGGTAGGAGTAACCTTTATCCATAATATGAAGTGCATCATCAACTATTTTTCCAATTAAAAATTGCAGTTTCCGTGCTGCATTATGTTTCAAAGATTGACTGAAGTTCATTAAGTGCATAATTTTTAGCCACAAACATTTTTAGTTCAGCTTCAGCTCAACTTACAGGACTTTTGTAAAGATAAAAAGTCAGCATTCATTCACCTTTAGAAGCAAACACCAAACCTAAAATTGAGAAGATCACTTGTGTAACTACTTTTTCTCCCATCGCATACTATGGACAGAATTATTATTTTTTTAGATGACAATTTAACAAAAATTAATACATAACAAAAAAATAACATGACACATGGTATGTATCATGCATGGAAATATCACATAAATTACCTTTTTGAAGCATAAAATACATTTCCAATACATAGAGAAGTTTCTTCCCTGGAGGATATGTTTAAGTCTTATCCAAAGGGAATTAAAAATGATAAGTTTGTTAACCATCTAAATTCACAAAATTGGTGTAGTTGCTTAAAAAGTACAAGCAAGATGGCAGCCATAGTTAAGGCTAAGTCTGCACTTCATTCTTGCACCAGCAGATAAAACAAGACAGTGCTAGTTGACTCGCTGGCGTGAAGTATTCTGTATGCATACATGTTGCACTAAGCATCCTCTTGAGGTTGTAAATACTCGTGGCAGATTTACCAAGCAATTTAATGTGTTTTGTTAATAAATTCTCTAATATGGAATGATTGGTTCCTACATTTTAAATAGAGGTGGGCATAACCTCCAAGTAGTGGAGTCATGCGGAATTACCTAAGAATTCTGCAGGATTATGCAGAATTATGTGAGAAGAGTAATTCTGCATTTCTTGCCATTTCCTAGTGCTAAAATGCCCCCTAGTATGCACAATGGATGAGAGGATACATTTACATGCTAAGAAATATCGCTAAATGCAGCAGAACACGATTAGCAAGCAATAGCAGCCACTCATGCTTACGATAGGTGCTCTTGGGATAGGATTTTTCCCTAACTTACTCCTGCCATTTGACACTGCATACAGCAAAAAGCAATTACCAAGCATGAGCGACCACTCACTAAATGTGCTCTTGGGGTAGGATGTTTCCCTCAATTCATAAGAAGGAGCAAATGTGTATTTATCAGTAATTCT
Organism: Lissotriton helveticus; assembly: GCF_964261635.1. Taxonomy (NCBI): domain Eukaryota; kingdom Metazoa; phylum Chordata; class Amphibia; order Caudata; family Salamandridae; genus Lissotriton; species Lissotriton helveticus. Next base: position 868,108,869 of record NC_136059.1, read on the forward strand.
GTCTCAAAGAGTAAAATGGAATTTCCGAAATTACTGTAGCATAATTGAAATTCCACACTGACCTTATATTAAATAACCTTTTACAGAGTGTGACTACGAGCATACCAGGGTTGGGTTACCTATGAGACCCAAGACCCTCAGTTCTAGGGTAAGCTGAGCCTTTACCCTGATAAAAGCTTGCAAATTGCCAATGATCAATGTGTGTTTTTTTGTTCACTTGGTCCATGTTTGTATCCTTACAAGTGTATTAAAGCATGTGTTTGCCCTGTCACTGGTGGTGCCAAGTATTTCTGATACATATGATATGACTTGTCTGGTGTTTATGTTTGGGATGTTTCAGATACGTTCTCATGGAATCTTATTTTGCAATTCAAAGAGACTCCTACGTACCAGGTTCTGTGAAAATATACTTTTACCTGCATGGATGTTCTTTCTATGTTTTATGTATGCCTGTCTATAAATGTTGTGCCCGACCAAAAACTCTTTGTTTACTACCCAAGACTGCCATCTATTTAGATCAAGTTACACCATTAATAGAGGTTCTTTGAGAGCAAGAAGGTAGAAACATGTTGACCAATTATAATTATGGACTTTTGGAATTATAATTTTCTGCAAATCCATTCTGCTTTTAAACTTATCATGAATAATGTAAATTAAAAATAAAATACCTCTCCAAACCTAACCACAGGTAAATGTATTCACCAATTAAGCTCTGACTAGAAAATAAAGGTCTGCATGTACCTCAATCTTGAGGGTCCCTTGATCTCAAAAGATCTCCAAAAGAGCTTCAGCATATAGCCCTTGGAGTATTGTTCCCCACACCCAATGTGGAACGTTACCCTATATTGAAGCATGCCACCTAGGTGGGTAAGTGTCTGTACATCCTGAAAAAGAATAGGGGTGGGTGAATAATCCCAATCTGCCAGCAGAGTTCGCAGAGTTTTGGCTACTCTGCATTCCTATTTGGAACGTAGAGTTGCAGCAAAACTTCACCAACTGCCCTGTGGTGGAGTTGTTTATTGTGCGCTGCTCACCAATGTTAATTCGGCAAGCGCAAGCCAGAAAGTACATCCCCTAGTGCAATTTTCAGGTGCTAGAATGCCTCCCGGCAAGATCTCTCAATGTGGGTTGTCACAGCAGGTCACCACCGTTCACATTGAGAAAGCTTCTGCTCAAGTAGAAAATCCACTCATGGGGCAGAAAAAAGCAGCACCTTCTGGCGTGCCACATGGGACTGGTCACATTGATTTTGCAGCGTGGAACAAGCTTCCTGTGCTAAAAGTCCACAGAAGCAGCGCCTGCTCACGAAATTCCACAGAATCTTGCAGAACTTTTATGTAACTGTGTAATTCTGCAGAGAAAAACTTTGCAAGTTCGGCCAACCCCTAAAAAAGAGCCCGTTAGGACCGTTTGCTCAAAATATTTAAAAGGATAAGGCAAAAGTAAGATAGAGTGACAGTTGGTTTAGTTTGTGGACTACAAAATTATTTTCCATTGTTATAACTACAAGTGCTTATTTGAGAATATTCAGCACAGTTATGTTAGATGTAGAGGAATGACAAGATAAGGGAGTGGTGTGTGGACTTCAGCATCTCCCTCTTAGTTCTTATGGTTTTGGGTGAACAGGGATCATCTGAAGCTCTTTTACTTTTAATGGCTACCAAAAAGGACGCAAATGAGTTAAGGAGAAAGGGAGCATGTCAAAGTCTTCTGGGAAATTTCCCTGTATAAGTCACTGGTCATTATCAAGGAGATCGAACTGTCCTGCTTCTAAATCTGATTTAGATTGGACTACTTAGGATATGAAAAAGTCTAAGGGCCTTATTAGGACTTCAGCGATCCATTGCAATTCAACTGTCGTGGCTAGACCATCACCAGACCACCGGCACCGCCGAGATCAAGTATCCTGCAGGGCCGGCAGGCATTCTCTGTGAAAAATATGCTGGTAGTGCACCCGCCAAGCATATTTTGAATATGGCTCACCGCCGTCCTTTTCAGGCAGTGTGACCGCCATGAAAATGGTGGGAGAGAGGCAACAAAGGCTGCTCCAGGGCCTGGGTGTGCTGTCAGGGGGGGCACATATTTTGCCCCCCTATATTTATGCACCCAATTCGTGCACCGTGCAGTATGCAACACATGGTGCAAGACACACCATGCAGGAACTTGCAAACAGTGCTGGCGCTGTAGCGGTCTCCATGTAAGGCTCTCCAATGTGCCTTACAGACTGCCATCATTGCAGCGCCACCTTGCCACTGCCTGCCACAGATTATAATCGTAATCCAGCAAGGGGTGTAGCCACGGATTGGGTGGTCCACCCACGGTGTGCAGGCATGACAGCCCGCATGACGACTGCCAAAGTCATAACAAGGCCCCTAAGAGTTTCTTTCAATAGAGATTTGCATGGTTTGACTACTGATGAAGCAGCTGCATGAGTAAAACAGTTATCCAATAATCCTGAACACCTGAAAGGGAAATGTTGAACCAGTAAAATGTAATAGTATTTAGTTTTAAACTTGAGCTTTTGTTTGCACTCTATGCAATTACTGATGACTAAGTTAGAGTTGTAAATGGTTCTCTTATTTTTCTAGTGTCTGATTTCACATCTCTGTGACTACAGGTTGGTACTGAACCAGGAGGAAGCTTGTTGCCAAAATCATTAAGAGGTTTCAAGATAGCAGCTATGGGCATTAAGACAGAATGAAAGATCTGAATTAAAGATCTATGCTTGGTCATTGATTTGTACAATTGGAAACAATGAAACACAAAAACTTGTTTCTATTGTTGTCATGTAAATCAACAATTTACTATGGAGTTTGGCTCAATATTAGTCAAGTAGATGACTAAGAATATGCAAGGGAGAAAACATACATATCTGACAATCAACGAGGACATGTTTATTCAGAATATAGGCTATGGGAAGAGTAGACTAATCTAAACATATTTTCTGATCATTCTGAATTACATGTTTTTGAAGGTGAGTAATTGAGAGGCAGGCAAGACAAAAGGAAAATCCAGTCATTCAGTATCTAGTAGTCAATCTTCAAAATCTGTACAGACTAGTAACCTTTTGGATAGAAGAGACAAAGTAATGTAAACATATGTTACTAGAAATGGGGCACATTGTTTTAGCAGATGCTGCTTACTTTCTGTATGACAAACAAATCTCCTATTGGAAGAAATAACAGATTCGTGCTCACATCTCTTCTGGAGCTCTGCCCCAAAACCATTGTCCAATTCATCAGCATTAACAATAAACTCCAATTATGCACAAGAGCTTTAACAGGGGGCATTTTCAAGATGTTAACGTTGTTCTTGCAGCCACAGATCCAAATGACTATCCTGCACATTTTTCAGAAGATTCATTTAGTTGAACCACAGAATCAAAGAAGAGGCTTCCCCTCCCTTAGTTGTTTTTCTTGACAGTCAGGTGTGCTCTAAAAGCACCTGGTGCACCGTATTTATCTACTAGAATGTCACCTTTTCAAGCAGAAACAGGGACTGCAATAAAAACTAGATATGCAATGCACCCATTGAATCAATGAATTGTGAAAAACATTTAAGAAAAGAAAGGTGATTAAGTTGTTGCTTTGAAAACCTGAAAGCATAAAATGTAACGTTTGATAAACCTTTCAGTGTTCATCTTGGTAATCCACATTACACCAAAGAAACAAATCAAAACCAAGATAGCTTGTCAGTTGGCAAATATGTAAGCCACTTCAAAGATGTGCTAAGGAGCGGTCCACAGCTTGACATTTTGCGGAGCCCAAAAAATATTCATATGGTGGGATTGGTAAGTCCTTTACATTTTTAATGGTAAACACTCCTACCACAGCCATTGTTTGGAAACCAGTAGGGAAATTCATGTGATATGGATGACTGTACACAAGTCTCCTGTCTCACATTCTGACAATTGCTGTAAGGGTGTTTAGTGACAGTGACCAATATTCCCTTAGCCTCTCCTTTTGGCTGTTTCAGAGAAACTGTTACCAAGTTCCATTTGTAGACCAGATACCTTCTATTTTTTTAACCATTGGTTCATAATTTGTCTCAAAAAAAGTTAAACATGTATATTTTTAAGCCAAGCATGCTTCCTTAGCGAGTAATGAACCTGATTCTTCTTGGGGACTGAAGGTAGGGGTAACAGCGTTTTCCATTTAGTCTTTACTACGCATAGGTCTTTATCATGCATACGTTGACCATGCGTGCATTTACCATGCATGTATTTACAATGCATAATGGTAGGTATAGAAAAGTATATGCTATGAGGTTATTTTTTATAATTAATTGAACTAGAGGATTAGGAGTAAATTAATACCTGCAATAATTTAAATACTTGTGGATTCATTTTCTAAATCTATTTAAATTAATGTAATGAAACATGTAAAAAAAGAAAATCAGGAGCAGGATGTAAGGGATTGAGGGATAATGGATGGGGCACTATAATAATACTCGGGTATTCATTTAAATATGTGTCTATTAATAATTGTAATACATACATCATTACTAAAAATACAATGCATATTTGTTTAACATATGTAAAAAACTGTTTTAGCAGTGGGGTGTAAGTGATCTAGGAGTAATGGGTGGGGAAGAGAAATAATACTCAATTATTGCTTTAAAAAGTGTGTTTTCATAATTTAAATAGGTTGAAAATTATTATAAATACAATTCATATTTGTCTAAAATATTCAAAATAATTTTGAGGAGACTAGGGGTAATAGGTGGGAGTAAATATTAAATACCCAGGCATTCATTGAGATACTCAAGTATTAATACTGTAAATACATTTAAAGAATATCAAAAACACAATTCATGTTTGCATACAATATGCTAAATTATGTGTAGGTGCATGATGTAAGGGGTCTGGGTAAGGGTGGAGAAATCTAATAATACTCAGGTATTAATATAAATACTTGAGTATTAACAACGTTTATACATTTGACATCTTTTAAAATACCATGGTATACAAAATAATTTTTTTGTGCGGGATATAAGTGGTCTAAGGGTACTGGGCAGATATGAATATTAATACTCAGGTATTAATTAAAATACTTGTGCATTAATCATTTGAATACATTTATCATTATTACAAATGCAATACATATTTACTTAAAATATGCACAATATTTCTTTATGAGCATGGTGTAAGTGATCTGTGGGTAATGGATGGGTAAGTATATTAATGCTTGTGTACTAATATATGTTATTAAAAATGGTTTAAGATTCTGTTATTTGTGGGGGAGGATGTTAATATCACTATAGGTTTGAAAGGTATTAAGTTGTGGTTTACTCACCGGTTTCTGCTGCTGTACCATTTTTCATAAATGTGAGATTGTGTGCATACTACTAGCAACGTGCACAGAGATGTTCTGGGCTACCTGCCTTGAAAATGAACCACAGCGGTCACTGGAGGTAGCAACACATGAGTTTATATATATATCACATGAGGTTCTTAGCCTTCAAGGATGTAGCCATTAGGGAAACCTTCCTTGACGAGATAGAACCTCCCTTAGTAAAAACATGCAGGGACGATCACAGGCAGTCCACCTCTCCACCTTCTCTGCTCCTCCTCCCCTCCCGGTCACGTGTGGGGTACCCCAAGGCTCTTCTCTTTCCCCCCTTCTCTTCAACCTCTATATCCGCCCCCTCATCTCTTCGCTTCTTGAGCTGGGGGTCTCGGTGTATAACTACGCTGACGACCTCCAGCTCGTCTTCGATCTATCTTCCCCCACTCACTCTCTTCCCAAGCTCAGGTCGACTCTTGTCTTTATTTCCCAGTGGATGAGCTTCAATCATTTGAAGCTCAACCCTGACAAGACAGAGCTTGTCCTCACTGGTGGTCCCTCCAATCCCTGGTCCTCTGTCCATTGGCCCCTTTCTTTTGGTCCTCCACCTTCCCCGGTTTCCTCTGTTCGGACCTTGGGCATCAAGGTCAGCAATTATTTCGATGCATGCGCACATTAGTTCTGTTGTATCCTCTTGTTTTCTCTCCCTCCGCCTCATCCGTAAGATCTCCCGGTTTTTTTCTGTTGACGCCCTTAAAGTTATTATCACTGCCCTCATTACATCTCGCCTGGATTGTGGTAATGGCCTGTACGTAGGCATCCCTGCCTACGAGACTCGTCGTCTCCAGGCCATCCAGAACCAGGCGGCCCGTCTTGTCCTTCGTCTTCCCAAGTTCTCCCACATCACTCCCGCCCTTAAAACCCTTCACTGGCTCCCCGTTCAGTTCAGGTCCCAGTTTAAACTTGCCTGCCTGGCCTTTCGGGCGCAAGCCCGCTCCGCTCCTTTCTTTATCAACTCTCTGATCTCCTCTCATGCACCTCCCCGCTCCCTCCGTTCTTCCTCCCTCTCTCTCCTTCACGTTCCCCGCTTCCGTAAGTCCTGCACAGGGGGCACCCGCTTCTCTGTGCGTGCCCCGCAGATCTGGAATTCTCTTCCCCTTTCTATTCGCTCCATCCCCATCTTTTCTCACTTTCGGAAAGCCCTCAAAACTTTTTTCTTTCTTCAGGCTTTCCCGGGCTAATTCCTCCCCGCACCTGTTAGGCAGTTGTTGATGTGTTCCTCAGCGCCAGGAAGCCGCTTGGCCACAGAGCGCTTTATAAATCTCTTTTTCATTTCATTTCATTTCATTTCATTTCATTTCAAACATTATTTCTACATTTCAGGTATGGAATTTCGCAAATAGGAGCAAATACATCCAGTTGGAATACAGAGAAGGGAGGAAAAGGTAGCGAATTGTGCCCCCTGTGTACAAAACAAGAAAGGGAAAATGATGAGCATATCCTATTCTTTTGTGTTGCATATATTACTGCAAGGCAACGTTGGATCAAACCATTATGCAGGCTGTTAGGTATCAGGAGTTGCAGCAATGCTCTAAGCATTCTAAGGACTGATTCTTCGCAAAAAGTAGTCTTTGCTGTGAGTAGATTTTTATTCAATGTATCCTTGATAAGGAAGAAAAGTGGGCTAAGATTATGATAGGAAGCTAGCAAAACTATTGTTGTACAGGGTATAAAGTAAGCCCAGCCAAGCACTTGCACTTTCATGTAGTCATGATTATATGATAAATCCACTGTGACTTTTTAACTATGTAAATAGTTGGTCATTTTGTTTTAAGACCAATGTAATATTTGGGCTAGATAGGTTACGGTGTAACAGGGTTGTGTATTTTAATGTGATTTAAGATTTCTGCCACGTCATGTTTACTTATAAGGAACTATTGATGAATTGCGAAAATTTAATGTGATTTTAAAGGTATCTTTTATGGTTATATTTTAACCGAAATAAAGATTAAATGATGATATATCACGTTCTCTAAGTTCTAACTCCATGCCAGAGGCAGAGTGCTAATGATCAGTACTTCTTTTCAACAAATATCACATAGACTAATACTCTGCCTTTTCAACAGGTTAAGAAATAGTCCACACGCCTCAATTGACTCCTGGGCTCATTATGACTCTCCTTACAATAAAGGTACCCTTCACACTTAAGAAGTCTGTTACATCTTTTAGACATCTATATTGACCTTGACGTACCATCCGCATGTTTTGATGATCTGAAAGAGAAAAACAAATATTGATTAATAATGTTCAAGATAAAATGTCTATACATCTTTTGCTTATTCTGTTTAATCCTGTTGAATAAAGAAAATGTTGTTTATTTCTTTACACCTGTTTAGAAAAAGGAACATTGAATTTTTTTCTTACTTCTGTTGGGAGAAAGTTAAAAAGCAGTAATTTTACTGTTATGGGTTTGAATATTTGTTAACAACTTGAAATGCAGAAATTGTCAAGATAGTTACTTTTAGCTTTGAGATTTGGTGTTTGTCGAGTACTTCCTTCTGTGTGTTTGATTAGAATTCCCTTTGGGTTTATTGTTGCTGAGAGTTTGCCATAATCAATGCAAGTATGGTGTCTTCTTTTTGTTTATTTACCTGTATTTCTTTGAAGAGATAAACATTTGTTGCTTGTTTGATTTTTTAATATGCACTGTTTTGGAAAATGTATAACAGAATTTGCCTCTAAATCTGCTTCCATAATGTACCTGTAGTTTGATTAGAGAAGACTTCATTTATTGGAAGTTAAAAATTCATTTTTTTTAAGTCCACCTTTGTGTCAGGACCTAAGTGATGAATTTCTCTGGTTTCAGAGTGCTGCATTGCTTTCCAAGCTTGACAAGTTTGAACTGTTCTAGGTGAAATAATATTTCTCAGTATTGTTAATTGAAACATTAAAACACTTTCTGGAAAAGGAATAGTTAAAACCTGTGAGATGAAAATAAAAAAGTTGTAATGGATAATGTATCTTTACCTTTCGCTTAAATGAGAAAGTACGGTTTTTTAAACAATTTGCCTTGTCGCAGTTTCAATTGGAGTGTATCTAGATTTTCATACCAAATTTTTAAAAGTAACAGAGGGCCTTTTTACGATGACGGTCAGACGAGCATCTGACCTCCATCATTGCGAAATTAGGACCTGCCATCAAGTAGTATGCAGTCACACCCACCAAATTAGGATGTCACCACCATTGTAAACATCTCTTTTTCAATTGCAGCTTGTGCTGTGACCAGAAAAAGGGCCACAGCACAAGCTGCAAATGAAAAAAGGATGTTTTTAAACATCCATGCACCATGTGCCAGGCATCAGGTGGTGCCTGGCACACAGTGAATGGATGTTTGGGGGGCACCTCATGTGCCCCCCTGGCCACATTCCAGTGGACCACTGGGGACGGGGACCAGCTAGGGCCCGAAAAGTCCCTTTCTGACTGCCTGTTCATGGTGGTGGGACCCCCATGAACAGGCAGTCGTAAGTGGATATCCTAATCACTACGGCTGTGCCTGCACAGGCACCACCCCATTGTAGGGATTAGGAATCCAACCACCATCCCAAAGGGCTCCTAGTTGCAGTCCAACGGATCGCATCGTAATGAGGTGGTCGGACCGCTATGCTGAATTTCGGAGGGGCCGCCACCGACGGCATGTCAGGGGCAGTCCCATGTGCATCCTAATGAGGCTCAGAGGTATCACATGCCTTTTTAAATAGCACTTCTGTTCCCTTTAGTGACCAACACATTCTTCATGTCCCATCTGTGGCCTTCACCTCCCCGGGATGGCCCAGACTAGAGTTAGCATAGTAAATCTGCCCCTTCAGTGTCCTGTACCGTCCCCAAGATGGCTTGATTGGAGTTAGAATATAAATATGCTTCCTTTCAGTGTTCTGCTCCTTGCCCAATTTGGCTTAGTGTTCATTAGTCTATTTATTTGTTTTTATTTTAGAAAGTATAAAGATCACCAGATACTATCTTTAGTTTCTTAAAATCTGTTTCTCCTGATTGTGGTTATGGCTAAATAATCAATTATTCATAAATAAGGAAAATATTGTTTTTATTTTACTTACTAACTTTGATATTATTTTCAATTGGCAGTAAGATGACCTCCACTAATAGATATATTTATTTCTTTAGAAACTGTGTCTGATGGTATAAGTAACTTAAAATATTTGAAATGTTTAGTACATCTTTTATGATAAAATAAGTATTAATACATTTGAAATGTATTACTTTAATGTAAGTGTTACATACCATGGTATATGGCAGTGTTTCAAGTACACACTGCTTGAGTCTCTCTTCCTGCCAACAGTGCATATGGTCACCTCAAACGTTTATGTACCACTGACCAAAAAAATGGTGGACTGAAGGTTTTTAGTATTTAATGAGTAAACCATAATTTACAATCAAATACTTGTTAAAACCATTCAAATTATATGAAGAAATGTATGGCTAACCTATATTTTTTTATGCAAAATGATGTTGACATTTTTATTGTGACCTTTTATAGCATGGGTGACCTCCATTTTATTTAGAGATAGTATTTTTAATATTGTGAAAACATTGTATTTAAACGTTTCTTTTGTCATATAAATAAATATACTGTTTTATAGTTAGTAGTAGTCTAATTTAACGTTCAAAAATGTCATTAAATATGGTAAAAGAAAAACACTTAGTAAAGTCATGCATGGTAAACATATGCATGGTAAAAGAAAGTTCAATGTAATTCCATGTAAATACATGGTAAAGTGGTAAAGGCATGCATTGTATAGTATGCATTGTACAGGCATGCATGTTAAAGAAGTGTTGTAATGTCACACATTTAGATGGTAGACGTAACTTTGCATGAGGGATTACGACATTTGTTGCCTGTCATTACTGCCAGGATTTATTGTTTGATACAGACAATGTTTTTATTTATGTTTTTCATTGTTACGCGGCCGGCCCAATGTGGTTGTAGGTGGCTTGCTGTGTCCACATCATCTTTGCTGTCCTCATTATTTGACTATTCTGCTTGAGAAATACTAGTGCTGCCGGCCACGAATTGGTTGTAGGCACGACGCTGTGTAACCGTATGACCCACCAATAAAGGTTTTTTGAAAACTAAAACGAAAAAAAAAACCACTTTGCATGAGGGATGAAGTAGTACGTACTTTTATGCATGTTTCCTCGCCTGGCATGTATTTTGTAAGTACATATACATAAATGCTGATACAGAATATTGGGGCACTTGCATCAAGGATTTTTGTCTTTGCAAACTGGTTGATTCGCAGAATCAGCATGTTTGCAAATGCAAAAAATGCTTTTCAGATGCAGCAAACCCTATTTTACGATTCATTAACCTGTTACCTAATTGTAAATGGGTTTGCGGCTCACTATTAGGAAGAAACGTGTTAGGGCGTCCCTTCCTAATACGCATCGGTATGCAGGAATGTTTTGTGACCGAAATGCGATCACAAAACATTAGCATTTTACCACCTTCTTCAAGTAGGTAGTAACCCATTCTTAAATGGGATGGGGTCCCCAAGGGACCTCTTCCCCTTTGTGAATGTTTGTTACAGGGTTTTGTAAGAGCAGGCATCGGTCCCACTGCCTATTCTTAAAAAATTAAAAGAAAACTTTAAGGAAAACAGGATGCATTTAAAAAAAATCTTTATTTAAAAGCAGCCACAGACATGGTGGTCTGCTGACCCCAGCAGGCCACAATCCCTGTGATGTTTGCGATACCTAGGGGGTCGCAAATTGTGACCTACCTCATTAATATTTATGAGGTAGGTAAATTGCTATCCCATAGGAATCGCAAAAAGTGTCACACTTTCATGCATGCCATTTTGCGATTTCCTAATTGCGAATCGCAATGATTCGCAATTGAGAAATCGCAAAAACGATTTCTGCATGTATCTGACCCATTATGTTTCACTAAGTTAAAACATGCTTTTGAAATTAATTGTATTGATAGCGAAGGTTGTGCTCAACTGGAAGATGCTACCATCAAGATGAACAATTTAATATTTGCTGTATTTCATCCCAGAATCACATTATTTCTGCACTGTGGACACATGAAAAAAGGGTACACATTTAAAAGACACATGTATGTAACTTCAATGCATTTATAAAGGTTATGTTGTGGATAGACAGAACCTATGCACAATGTCCACCCTTTCTTATTTCTACCCACATCATTTCTTCTTGATTGGAAGTCATAAATGCACAGGCCCAACCCTTAGCTGATCCCTGAAATATGGTATGGAGAAGAAGAAAAGGAAGCAATACAGTGTTCTAGTTGGATATATCAGCAACTGAACCACCACAACAGATTTCTTAAAGTACACTGATTAGATGTCTTACTAATGTGGGAAATAACTTTAAAAATCAAATTTTGACTTGCAAACCATATTAGAATTGCATCTTAGAATGTGTTTAAAACTGCTGCAGAAATGTCTTCACATAGAAAATGGCACATAGAAAAATGTGCTTGCTTTATAACGTGAAATATTTGTTTTCAAATGCATTAATAATGTAAACTAATTCATAAGTAAATTACATGTAGGGAAAATGTGCTTGCTTAAATGTATGTAGAAAATGTAAAGAAAGCATTTTTTGTACTTGACTAGCATTCTTAAATGTGCCCCTTTAGTAGGCCAAAACCCTTTTCTTCTGACTCTTGCTCATAATTTAATAGATGTTTATTTACAATATTTTGCAGATCATTAGCATTTGCTTAAGAATGGGCTGACTTCAAGCTTATGTTTCCTTAGCCATCATGGCATATATGAACATTTATACTAGACAATGGACTTTGCTGTGACTATTAAAATAAACAATGATTTAGATATATTTTATATATGCCTAACTAGAACATTATTGCTGTTTTGTCTCAGCATATTTGACTTTCTTCTGTATTCAAAATGGATATGGAACACATCTTTTAGCTTAGGTAAGAAGGTTCTCATGAGAACTGTCCTCAATGTTGCCAGTACAGAAAACATTGTTTTACTATACACTGGCATAAATGTTTACCGTGGGAATCGAGATGAGAAACGACAGATACATGTGCAAAACCTCTAATCTGACCTGTTAATCCTTCAAAGTTAATCTAAACATTTCACAAAAATGCAACCATGATAGAAAATATTCACATGGACATATTATTCTTTAGTTTTTCATTTATTTTTATTTTCCTACTTCAAACTTGGAAAGACATTTTCTTGACATTTTTTTGGTATTTTTAAACATAAAGCAAAGATTTTTGATTCAGTGCTAGATACTCAATATTAACAATGATACATTTATTTTGAACCCCACATAAAAACTCCACAGCGCTATCAATCTCTCTAACTATCACTCAATATACCTCATTCATTCCAATTCCACACATACTCATACCAGTAACACAGTACAATAAAAAACATCAACAAAAAACATCAATACATCTGAGAATCCCATATAATCATTTATGGATGAGTTATCACGTATTTCCCTTGGTAGATTCTATATTGTGTATAACTCCTTCTTTTAGTTCTCGTTCTTTCTTTGTTTCTTAGTACAGGGGTCCCAGATGCATAGGGCCTACGTACGTTTCGGTGACCTATTCAATTAACATCACCTTCATCAGGGCCAGACATATACATAAATATACAAATATTAAAATGAGGGGGTTCTTCACATCTGAAATGAAAAATATAATATACTGCATATTAGTTTGACAGTATACGGTGTACGTTGCATTCTGTTTCTCAAAGCCAGGTTATGTGCTTCTATTTCGTTTAAAAATTGCTGTGTAGGATACATGTGATGTGATGTGAAGAACCCCCTCATCTATCATGGTTGCATTTCTGTGAAATGTTTATATTAACTCTACTTTGAAGGATTAATAGGTCAGATTAGAGGTTTTGCACATGTATCTGTTGTTTATTTCTCCCCCTATAGACCTATAAAGTATATTCGGGAGTACCATCATTATAAACAATCGAGATGAGAAGCATCAGAAGTTGAAGAAATGATCGGAGGAGTGGTTTCCATTGGAGGAGAACTATCAACAATTACTAAGTTTCAATAAATTGTTGTATGATTTTATTTTAATGATTGTTCCTAGCTAGTCAGACTCACTCTCTCTCTTGACCATTCCTTGGGATTCATTTTGAGACTCGACCTATTCTTCCTCTGATGTTTGCTTGGAGGAGACTTTATCTTGTTACTAGCAGCTATTGCTAAAGGTGACCTTATTTTCTACCTTACCCAACCCCTTTTCTGATCAATGTTACTGCAACACTCATTCCTCATTTCCTGATACTCTGGTAGCTGATATAGCAGCTGTGAGGAACTCAGCAGAGTTCCAAAATTACTCTTCTATCTACATTCTGAAATCTTGCTCTTTTCTGAAAGGAGCTCTTCATGAGTTATATCTTAGGGCAGATTAGGTTCTTAGTTATTTTAGTGATATTTCCTTATTGGAACACTCTATATTGATTCATGCTGTCACTAACCAAACCTTTCTTGATAATTCTGTACCCTAAACTAATCCGAAAAAAGATAACAAAACTAAACTAATCTCTTAACACAAATAAAGGTTTTGAAAACTTCACCAACCTCTCATCATTGTCTGAACATTAAGGGGGTCATTAGGATGGTGGGCAGACTTTGTCCACCCGCCATCCTATCGTGAAATGGGACCGCCCGCCATAAGGGCGGGGGTCCCGTGGGGGCCATTAGGATGCACCCGCCACAGTGGCGGGCGCATCCTGCATTCCTGACATTGTGGCGGGCAGTGCACTCAGCACCGCCCGCCACAATGCCATGAAGGCATGTCATGCACTTCCATGCACAACATGGCAGTTACCGCGCGGTGCCCGCCATGTTGTGCATGGAACTGCAGGGGGTACCATATGTACCCCCCATGTGCACCCCCACCCCCCCAGAGCCCCCGAGGGCCCGCAATGGGCCCCCACAAGTATTTCCCGCATGCATTGCCGCCACGGAATGGCATGTTTCCGCCCCCATGGTAATATGGCTGGCGGTGTCTAACAGACACCACCATCATATTAAACCCTTTTCCGCCCGGTCGACTTGTTGACTGGATGGAAAAGCGGCGGACGGTCTTTCTGTCCGCTGCGGTCCCCCTCGTCATAGTAATATGGTAGGGGGAAATGGGTTTCTGGCGGGGACGGATCTCGGGCGGTTCGCCACTGCCATGCGGGCCGTGCCGAGATCCTAAAAGTTGATTATATATGCATGATTTTTATTCTCATTCCAGCTGTATTCAGCCACATTGGTAAATGTTCATTGACCTGTCAAGAGCCATCAGGAATGCTGGAGGACAAAATCTGTAAGTTGGGGTATTAAGTCCTAAATTCCAATTTGACCAGATCCGCCACAATTTCCTTCAGTAATAATTTGGAGCATAAGTTCACCGCAGGCCATTTGTGAGAGTTTCTCAATTTAATGCAGTTTCTGACCTGGTTAATTTGATTTTCTTGGGGGTTTGGATAACCATTTGTATTGCACTTCACCATTTTTGACTGCTGGTCAGAGAATGGTCAAATTAGCATGCTAGGTTTAAATTACATCCAATGCACTCTCTTTCCTTCTTATAATGAGATGTAGGCATATCATTTTCTTGTTTACATTGGTGGCCTATTCAAGATAAAGTAAAGCACTTTGATTTTGATTCAGTCTTAAATAAACTGCCAATGTCAGCATTTACTGCTCCACTAAATTTGTAGATACATTGTACTCTTGATAAATGTGTGAATTAATTTAGAAGTGGTGGCTAGTGAACTTTGAAACTGCTGAGAAGTTAAGAGTTGCCCCAAACCGAATAGAACAAATGAAGCAACAAGCCCCATATAAGCCCAACTGACCCCAAGAAATCTTGGAACACATAGGGCCTGATTAGGATGTCACGCAGACTGCCCAACAGACCGTCGGAGGCAAGCTGTCCAACATCCAGAGTATTGGTCTGACCGCTAATTACAATGCCGGTGATAGAAGCAATTTGGGCTGGGGGAAAGACCGCCGCCTCCGACAGGTTCAGGGATCCCATTGGGGATGGCGTTCAGAGCCTAATCCATACAATGAAGGCAAGGTGTGTGGAGGCACCGCCGTAGAGATTAGGATGTCCCTTTCTTTCCCTTGGCCTTTACATGGCAGCCGACCGCCATGTAAAGGTCGTCAGAAAGGGGCTTTGGGTGCTCCTAACAGGACCCTATCCCCGTGGGCCTGAATTTTGGGCCCCCAAACATTCATGTACTGTGTGCCAGGCACCACCTTTTCCAGGTTGCAGCACAAGCCACAATAGAAAAAGGCATGTTTATGACTGCCTGTACGGCGGATGTATTGTAATTGGGCTGTCGAGAACGATGACTTCTTGTTGGACTGTCCCATGCCCGAAACCATGGTGGGGGAATTCTCATTTGACCGCTGTAGTAATGAGGCCCATAGTGCCAAATCAACATATTTTATAGCCCATTTCCATTAACCTCTTAGCTGCTAGGCTTTCTCCCCTCCCCCCATTCTAAGCCTTTTTTTTGCTATTTAGGGAAGTTCGTGCTTAGGCCCCTCTAACATTTTATTCACATAAGGTAACCAGCCAAATTTGTGTCCTTTTCGTCCAATATTCTGAGGATTCTAAAGGTACCCAGGGTTTGTGGATTCCCCTGGAGGGGACCAAGAAATTAGCCAAAATACAGCTAAATGTTGGGTTTTTGGGAAAAAAAGTGTTGCAGAAGAAAGTGTCTGCTTTTTTCCCTGCAAATGGTATCAATGAAAGGGTTGTGGTGCTTAAATCACCATCTTCCCAGCTTTCAGGAATAGGCAGACAGTTTTCGCATTTTACTGGGACATCGCCCATTTTTCCTGTTTTTTGTGTTTTCAAACTCATTCCAGTTAGTGGTAGAAATGGGTGTTAAACGCCTGATAGATCCCATATGGCTATACATTTCTGACAAGTTGACAAAATTACAAATTCAGCAAGGAGTGATTTGTGTAGATCCTTTAAGGATTTCCTATATGAAATAACAGTTGAAATAAAATAAATATTGAAATTTTATTGAAAAAAAACTGCCATTTATGTCTACCTTTTCACCTGTAACTTCTTCTAAGTATGGCTTATTTTCAAAATCAAAATACTGTTACATCCACTGGACCCTTCTGGTTGCGCAATGTTTTTTCATTGTGTACTGTGTATACTGCAATTCATTTGGTAAAATATAATGAGTGAAAAATAGGCATGAAGGAAACCTATGTGTTTCCGAAATGGGAACAAAATATGGAGTTTAGAGGCAGTTGTTGTTTGCAAATCTCCAAATTTGTGGGTACCCATACCAGTATTTGAATTAGAGGGCATTTTTCAAAATTACTCCTACTACTTTTTTACACATAGTCCTACATTTGGTTGGCAGATATGCATAGAAAGTCAATTGGTAATAACACTCATTCTTCTTTTCTGTATTTCCCTAAGTCTCCCAATAAAAATGGTACCTCGCTTGTGTGGGAAGGCCTAGTGCCCGCGGCAGGAAATGGCCCAAGTTGCAGCATGGACTCACCACATTTTTCCAGTGAAAACTGACCCTTTTTTCACAACGTGCCTAGCTGTGGATTTTGGACCGTAGCTCAGCTGGCACCTGGAGAAAGCTAGCAAACCTGTACATTTTTTTAAACTAGACACAAAGAGGAATCTAGGATGGGTTGGCTTGTGTGGCTCTCACCAGCTTCTGTTACCCAGAATCACTTGCAAACCTCAAACTTTGTTCAAAATAAAATAAAATCTCACATTTGTATGATGTAAAGTGCTGGAATCTATGTGGAGCCACAAACTTCACCCACACAGCATTCCCCCAAGTCTCTTGAATAAAATGGTACCTCACTTGTGTCGGTAGGCTTAGTGCCGGTGACAGGAAGCAGCCCAAAAAACAACATGGACACATCACATTTTTCCATTGAAAACTGACCCTTTTTTGCAATGTGCCTAGCTGTGGATTTTGAACCCTAGCTCAGCCGACACCTAGGGAATCTAAGAAAACCTGTACATTTTTTAAAACTAGATATCCAGGGGAATCTAGGATGGGGTGACTTGTGCGGCTCTCACTGGGTTCTGTTACCCACAATCCCTTGCAAACCTCAAACTTTGTCAAAAAAATTTTCCTCATATTTCTGTGATGGAAAGTTCTGGAATCTATCATCAACGCTTTATTTCGATATACAAGATATCATAAAAGCACATATAAAAAGTATAAAAACCACAATTCATAAGCATTACATTTTAAAAAGTAGGTTACAATTCATATTACAATAAATAATTTAAAAGGCATATTAAACATAAGCAGCTTTGTGAGTATTAAGAAGATTCAGCTAAAACTAAGGTTATCTAGTAGCCTTCGATCTAATCAGCCAAACCCAGCTCAGAAATTTGGCAACCCCACACACTAAGCTTGTACTAGTGTCAGCTTTGAGTATTCTAGGTGCTGAGGAATGATCCCTGGTTCCAAGCAATAAGCACGCGGGTTTAAGCCATTTCTGTCTGGGTTTTACATAGGCTGGGCATACAAAGAAGACATGGGAGATATTTTCAGTGACACCTTCACAGATTGGGCAGTCAGGTGAGGTTTGGTATGGGGGCTTCCACTTACAGGTATAATCATGGAGACGAAGATTTCCCAGTCTAAACTGATCTGTCTCTTGGTTTCTTAATAAAATCCAAGTAAGGCTCCAAGCGAGGCTTTGGTTTATGCTGTTTAAACTCTTCAGTCAACCTGCCCTGGTTTGGGTCCCTTAGGTCTTGTTCGTCAACCCAATTCCAGTAGGCTCGCTTAGTTTCGACCTTGGATAGAGAGACCCCAAGCTCCCAATCAGTTGGCAAGCCAGATTCGTGCAAAAGCTTCTTTATATTGCGAATCCAGCTAATTTTATGAGCACCGTAAAGATTCATGACCTCTTTCAAACCATCTAAGTACTTTGAGAGCTCTGGGGTCCGCCATAGCCTAGCCCAGTATAAAAGAGGGCGTAACCTGGCTAGGTCCTGAATAGAGCGGCGACCCAGATCACTCAATAGTGGTTTAATGGGAGTGCCCCTTGGGAGGGATACCAGCTCCCTAAGGAACTTATTCTCAGAGGTGATCAAGGCGTCAATACAATCGAAACCCCACAACTCTGCACCGTAAAGGGCGCAGCCCACAGCTTTTGCAGCGTAAATATCCAAGGCAGGAGCAATGGGCTTAGAGATAGATGTGCGATGTTCTCGCCCTAATGGTCCAACCACCCTTTTATGATTTAAAACCATTTTATCAATGTGAGGCTGCCACTTTAAATTATGCGAAATTCTAATTCCCAAATAGTCAAACTCTTTGATGCGTTCCAATGACTCTCCGTCAAGGAAGAGGGTGGATCTGGAAGACTTACTTGGGTTAAAATAAAGGAGCTTAGTTTTCGAGGTATTTATGACAAGACCCCTGAGCTTACAAAACAAACAGAAGCGGTTCAACAACTTTTGCAGACCTACGGGGGTTTTTGAGACCAGCAGCGTATTGTCTGCAAAAAGCAGGGTGGGCACTTTGTCACCGGCCATGACCGGGGCATCTGCATTTGTTTCAAGCAAAAAAGAAACCACACCGTTCACAAATACCGAAAAAAGTGTTGGGGCTAACACGCAGCCCTGGCGTACCCCTCGATTCACAGGAATTCTATCAGTTTTTTGCCCTTGAGATCCCCATCTAATACGGGCGTAGGTACCATCATGCATGCGGGCCAGAGGATTTAGGATTGGTAGGGGAATACCCATCTCCTCCAAGATTAACCACAGGCGGTCTCGGGGGACCAGGTCAAAGGCGGTCTTTAAGTCAATAAATGCCAAATAAAGACCGCCTTTGCCAATGGTAACCACCTTCCAGTGAAGGAGTAACAACCTAAATGCTTGATCAACCGTGCCTGTGCATGCCCTGAAGCCTGCCTGAAAAGGAGAGATGATTTTATTCTCCTCTGCCCACGAGAGGATCCTCTCCAGGAGAACCCTGCCAACCAATTTCTGCCCTGCGTCTATAAGACTAATTGGGCGGTAGTTGACAGGGTCCTCCCTAGGGCCCTTCTTGTAGATAGGGATTACCTCGGCCGCCTTCCATGAATTAGGAACAGGTGAACCTGCTAGCATTGCATTTATCAGACTAGTAAAATAAGTGGCCCAACCATCAGCATTAGCTTTAAAAAGGTCACCCGGCACACCGTCCTGTCCTGGGGCTTTAGCAGATACTATTTTAGCTATTGCCGTAAGGACCTCTTTTTTGTCAACTCCTGGAATCTATGGGGAGCCACTAACTTCCAACCACCCACCATTTCCTTAAGTCTCCCAAAAAAATAACACCTCACTTGTATGTGTAGACCTAGTGCCCGCGACTGGAAATGGCCCAAAACGTACTGTGGAGACTTCAAAATTATCGATCACAAAAAAGACTTGCTTATGCTAAGGAGTTTCCTGCGTTTTTGGTCCCAGGCTCGGTGGACATCTAGGGAAACCTACCAAACCCAGACATTTCTGAAAACTAGACACCTGGTAGAGTCTAGGGAGGTGTAGCTTGTGTCGATCTCCTAACATTTTGCTAGACAGAATCCCCTGCAAACCTCAAATTTAGCTAAAAAAATACATTTTCCTCACATTTCTGTGTGGCAAAATTGTGAAAACAGCCGGCCAACACAAGTTTCCTACACCAAATGTTCCCCAAGGTCTCCCTGTAAAAATGGTATCTCACTCGTGTGGGTGGGCAAAGTACCCACGATAGGGAAGGGCCCAAAATGTTTTGTGGAGGCATCAGAATTATCTATCAGAAAACGACCTGGTTTAGCAAGGGGGGCACCTGCGTTTTTGGTCACTGGCTTTGCGTTTATCTAGGGAAACCTACCAAATCTAGACATATCTCAAAACTAGACACCCTGATGAGTACAAAGAAGCCTGGCTTGCGTGGATATCCTAATGTTTTCCTACCCAGAATCCTCTGCAAACCTCAAATGTAGCAAAAAAAACAAGTTTTCCTCAAATTTCAGTGTGGGAAAGGTTGTGGGATCACGAGGCTGAAACAAATTTCCAATCACCCAGCATTCCCCCAGATCTCCCGATAGAAATACTAACTCAATTGTGAGGGTGGCCCAAGGACCCACGACTGGGATGGGCCCAAAACGTATTGTGGAGACATCAGAATTATCTATAACAAAACTACCTGGTTTTGAAAGGGGGGGCTCCTGTTTTTTGTTCCAGGCTCAACAGCCATCAAGGCAAACCTACCAAACCCAGACATATTTGAGAACAAGACACCTGGGGGAGTCCAGGGACGTGTGGCTTGCGTCAATCCCCAACATTTTCCGAAACTCGAATTTAGCTAAAAAAGCAATTTTTCCTTAGATTTCTAACTGAGATCAACACACCGGCACAAATTTCATACCACCCAGTGTTACCCTTGGTCTCCTGATAAAAATGATACCTCATTCTTCTGCCTTCTACTTGCAGAG
Source organism: Lissotriton helveticus (assembly GCF_964261635.1). Classification (NCBI taxonomy): domain Eukaryota; kingdom Metazoa; phylum Chordata; class Amphibia; order Caudata; family Salamandridae; genus Lissotriton; species Lissotriton helveticus. The sequence goes on from NC_136059.1 coordinate 868,129,685, forward strand.
TTGCCAGGAGAAAGAAAGAGACTATACCCCTCAGTATTCTCGGCCTGGCTGTGACGTTATTTTTGGACACCGGAGCACCATATAATCTTGAGACAGATTCCGCAGTGTGGGACCCTCACTCTTCTGCCTGCCACTTGCTGTGTTGCTGGGGGGAAGGAAGAGACTTCACTCCCCAGCATTCTTGCCACGAACCTATAGTCGCAACGTTGTTTTGGGCACCAGGGCGCCATACAATCTTGAGACATTTCCAGCAGCACAGGGTACACGCGGGCCATGACTGGGCATGGCCCGGGGGGAGACCTAGCCAAGAGTCTGCCCACATCCGCGACCAGACAAGGCTGGGAATGCAATTGCGTATATAATGAGATCTTTAGCGGGAATAAGTGCAGCAACCTCCTTGTGAATTTATAGTCTAAAACGCATCTCATGCAAGGAGTCTATAAGGAAATTGGCAGAGACTTGGGGTAAGCTAAACATCTCATAATAATTCATATCAAAGTACGTCAAAAATGGGCAAAAAGGGAGAAATTAACATTAATGTGAACACTAAGGTGAACGCATGAATAAATCCAAACACAATTGACTCTTTCTTGGCAAGAGCTTGAGTGTTTTCTTTGAGGAGATCCATTTAACCGAGAGGTGTCTGTCACTAGGGGATGTGGGACTGTCCCCCCCTTTTTGATCGAGGTTCACAAGCTGGAAAAGTGACAAGGATTGATCAACAAGAGGGGATTAGGCCTAGTGCTGAGACTCTAGCACACAGAAATTACCCAAGTGAAATTGATGTAACAAAGACTAATGACTTTTGTTATTTCGCGACCAACAAATCCTCTGACCACTAAGAGCAAGTGTAAATCCAGGAGACTGGCAGATTCGGTAACCCTTTCTCCCACCCGAAAGTCAGGTTCTGATGTTGCATGCCACATGGGACTAACGCAGGACTCAATGTGGGATACTATGTTGTGTCTGTTTACTTTCATGGTACACGACTGCTTGAGAGAGAGATAGATAAGATAGTTTGGAGTCAACAGTTGGGAAATTAGTATCAGTTAGTCTGGAGCTACAAAGGGCCTTCCAGAAGGGGTACTAGGCCTTGTATAAAAGTGTTAGTACAGCTGATGTGTCAGTTCAGAGCTCTCTTCCTTTCTAGTAATTGATAGTTCTCAGGCACCAATAAAGGCTAATGCTTGCCATAGATCTCTACTACGTACGCAGCCTAATATGCAGTTTAATAAGCCACCGAACAATCCAGCTCTAGTTTCCAGTGCTCTAGGCTCTTTTGTCCCTATTCAAGTATTGACCAACCCAAACAGGGTCTCACAGTCTATGATAAAGCATCACTCATTACTGGTAATTAACCTGCCAACTGCATGCTGTCCACATGTTGTTGTTCTAGCAGGTGTATTCCTTGCTTCAAATCTTTCCTATGAGTCCCCTTTTGAGTTCCACAAGAAGGTATGTCATTGGTTGGATAAAACTTCAAATCAAGTGTGAAGGATCATAATAACATCTTAACGACACGCTGAGTCGCATGGGTGGGTTCTCCCCATAAGAGTGTTCATGGGGACTGTATCATTGTGAATTTTAGATACCCAACGATTGCAGGAAGAACTCTGTCCTGGCATTCACAGCCTTTTGTGCAAACAGCGATACTCACACTCTCCCACTTTGTTTTTTTTACAGACCACATCTTTCTGAGTCACACTTTGAGTTGTCCAGGGGTCCTCTGTTGCTCCCATCTATTGATAAGTTTTAATATTGGGTGCAGTAATCGTTTGCACCCTCAGCGCATTTGGATGACAAGGTTTGACGCTTATAGGTCCCTAGCTCAGGAAACCCTGTCTCAATGTCAGAAAACCATCTACGGGATTAATAGGAATAGCTGCACCACAAAATAGCAATGTTGAAACCATTTCTGTCTCTGATATTTTGGCCAATGCAAATAATTTTCAGATAAGGACCTTTCGGGTCAATTTTTGTAAACTGCCTAATGACTCTGATGAAAAGATTGCTTTGCATAAGAGTAATGATGGCTTGGTTTTTGTCCTGAATGTTACAGTTAATGTCATTAGTACTCAACACAAGACGACTTGGGTCAATACTTATGATTCGTCGTCTGGATATAATAGAATGGTTGCTCTGTAAATAAGTAATAACAAAATTGTTTCTGTCGAAGACACAGTGGTTAATGAAATCATTACTAGTTTAATTACCAATTCTATATCTTCGGTAGCAGTGGCAAAGGGAGAAGAGTTAGGTGTGTCCAATATTTTTGCTTTGATATGCTGGGATGTGGCTGGGCTAAGAAGTAAACCCCAGATGCATCAAGCATCCATTTTGCAATTCCTTATTAGCGAAAAATAAGGATTCGCTCATAAGGAATAGCAAAATGCTATGCATGAAGAAATTGCTAAAAAATTGCGATTTCTTAATATTCCTTCATTGCGACTCGCAAATTGCGAGTCGCAATTAAGGAATACCTCCCCATTCATTCCTATGGGCCTAGAGGCCCATAGGAATGAATGGGAAGACATTCTCAATTTGCGATTAGCAATTAGCTTATCTCAAATTGAGAATGCAATTTCAAGGGTGCAGGGGTGTCCAAAGTACACCCTGTTGCACCCCTGAAATTAATCTGTGCACATATGTTGCGCACACACATGCCCTAAGGGCATGTGTGTGCGCAACATGAAACTTTGAAAAATGCACAAAAGTGCATTTTTCAAAGTTTTTGCAAATTACCATGAAGTTCAACTTCATGGCAATTTGCTCCCCCTATTAGCGAAATCGCAAATTTATTTTCTTTCAGCCTGATTCATCATTCTCCCGTTTTGCGAGCCCCTAATAGCGATTCATAACGAATCGCTATTAAGGACTTGCAAAACGGGATTCATGTGGGAATTGCAATAAATATTGCGATTCCTACATGTTCCTTATTTGCGATTAGCTAATTGCTATTCGCTAATAAGGAATAACTCCCCATGCATTCCTATGGGCCTACAGGCCCCTAGGAATGCATGGGGAGTTATTCCTTATTTGCGATTAGCAATTAGCTAATCGCAAATAAGGATGCGATTTCAAGGGTGCAGGGGTGTCCAAAGGACACCCTGTAGCACCCCTGAAATGTAATCTACATTGGTGTTGCACACACACATGTCCAAAGGACATGTGTGTGTGTAACATGCAACTTAGAAAAATGCATTTAAATGCATTTTTCTAAGTTTTTGCTATTTACCGAGAGGTCTGACCACTCGGTAAATAGCGGCCCAAAATTGCAATTTCGCAATTTTAAAATGCTTCATGAATTGCATTTAAGGAATCTCAAATAGAGATTCCTTAAATTCAATTCTTCGCAAATGTGCGAATTCTTATATAGCGAATTTTGCATTTGGGATGATGAATCCCAAATGCAAAAATTGCACTCGCAAAAGGCAAGATTCTGAGAATCTTGCCCTTTGCGAGTGCAATTTAGCTTGATGAATCAGGCGGATGTTGCATTGCATTTAAGGAATCTCAATTTGGGATTCCTTAAATGCAATCGCAATTTAAGGAATCTCAATTTAGAGATTCCTTAAATTGCGATTTTTGCATTTGAGATGATGCATCTCAAATGCAAAAATACCGGTCGCAAAGGGGCAGATTCTGAGAATCTGCCCCTTTGCGACCAGATTTTCCTTTCATGCATCTGGGCCTAAGTTCTTTAACCCGGATTGGCTTGCTTTCATAAATTATTATGATTTAATTGTTTTCCAAGAGACTTGGGATTTACAATCTATAACTTGCAATGGTTTCTCATGCTATTCTTTCCCACCCGGTGCCTCCCATTATGAGAGAGCTATTGGAGGCCTTGTCATCTGGGTTAAGCTTAATTTACGTCTAACAATATCCATAATAAATACGGGCATCCCTGCATTCCAGGTTCTGTTAATTAAAGATATTAGAAGTTATTTTTGTTTTTACTTGGTTAATTTTTATATTAATGATTTTACAAAGTCTTATCTTAGCCTATTCCATGAATTATTTGATTTTATTGCAGCTTTAAAACCTCAGGGAATAGAAAATGTGTCTATGCCAAGGATTTTAATTTGTGGGGATTTTAATACAAAAATGGGAAGTGAAACAGATGGTGTGGACATGCAAAACACCGATTTGACACTGCTTTCTGGAATGCCAGGGTGTTGGAACTGAGGGGTTTAGTTGCCTGAATGATCACTAATTTTCAGAGGAGTAACCGAGTTACAATAACATATAGAGGAACGGGGCAAGTGTAAACTACCGATTATGTATTTGCATCAAAATACTCTATGCAGTGGTATCGGCAGGACACTCTAATAGAAACACAGTGAAGTGATCATAATGCCCTCCTTGTCGAAGGAGTCTTGCCATTATGTAGGGACAACAGCTCATTAACGGATGATGGTATAAATAAACATTCAAATGATGGCTTGAGGTTAGTTTGGCGAATGAAAGATCCCTCAGCCACTTTATAAGATCTATTGAAGAAAGATTGGCCAATTTTTTAATGTCTTGATATGCTATCCCATTGTTATTATCAACTATGTATTATTAGCAAGAATCCTCTGTTGAAACTCCCTATATACATGTCCAAAAACCCTCTGTGGTTCAATGGTAAATGTTCTGCTGCTAATCGAAATCTGAGAAAATGTTAGCTGGATCCCCTAGGGATGTCGTGGTGATCCAGAATTTTCAGGAAATCTTATGGATCTATTATCAAAGAAAGGAAACGTTTACTGTATTTTTAAATATTGGGGAATGCTAGAACTGACTGCAGTGCAAAAGTGGATTAAGATTTTTTGGTGAAACAGTAAACAGACTCTCTTTGCGCAATGCCTCTTCGAACACCCTTTTGATTTTAAATGTTACAGGTCAGGGCTGGGTCCAGCATTTTGCCTGTATCTATTATTTAAAAAGGGATATTGAGCAAGAGGCTTTATTGAAACAGCTCTTTAAGCAGCATTATCCACGAGTCTTGGTCCTTATCTACAATTGCACTTATTTAAAAAAGGATGAAATAGGTCACTCAAATGCTACAGACCTATTTCTTTGGTGGATAGCTCCATAAAGATAAAGGGAAGAGTTATATCTAACTGGCTGCAGACATGAACTGTAGATAATAGCATTTTAACCAAATGTCAATAGTTTTCGCCCAGAGTTGGGTACAGTGGATCAGTGCCTGAATTTACATCTGATAGTAAGTAAGGATACTGCCGCCAGGCGCGGTCCACTGTACCAAGCCTTCATGGATCTCTTCACCACATTTGATTGTGTAAATAGAAACAAACCACTGCTGATGCTATTTAATTTGGGGGAGGATATTGAGTTGGTAAATTTTCTAAACAGCCTCCTTGCAAATGTGAGGGCAAGGGTCCAGTATGGTCAATTAGGTGAACTCTATGATACCTTTCCCCTGTCCAGCGGAGTGCGCCAGAGGTGCATGTTAGCACTGTTACTTTTTATTTTAATAGTAATGATGTGAGCACATCCTTATTAGGCTTGACCAAGGATGTACCAACAATCTCTAACTCTGCTGTGCTGGCTTTACTATATGCCGACTAAGGTGTGTTGCTGGCCTGAAACCCCTGAGCCCCCTTCGCAATTTGGTGGAATCTTTTGTTTTTTTTAGTGAAAACTCTTGATTTGAAAACCAATTTAGCAAAGTCACATATTATGGCATACTGCCCTGGCAGGAAAGTTGTGCCAGTATTAAATCTGGGTGACAAGCAGCTAAGTGCAGTTAATAACTTTTATTACCTAGGGCTGGCTTTTGATGCAAACAATTCCTGGCAGGTGCAAGTAAACATTGCACATCAGAAACTTGGGAGGGCAGCAGTTTTCTTTTTTAGGACTTGCCTAGTGACGCAGCGCCATGCGCTGCTCGCCTAGGCGAGATCTATTGTTACCGACTTGGGCTCGGAAGGGGGACAGGAGATGTGCACTTTCCCCCAGACAGCCCAGATGCACGCTCATGCCGTCTGTTCTCTGCCAATGCGTGCTCCCACCACGCTCGCCTACAGCCCGACGCCATACGGACATGCTCTAACCACTCGCGGGACGCTGCATTTGGTTTCCTTTAACATAAACATGACATTGTAGCGGTCCAGACACTACCGCTCAACAACATTCAAATGGCCTCACACACAGTCTCAACCACGTCACCAATCTTAATGCACCCCATCTAATGGGCTCAAACACCAACTCCTTCCTTCGACGTCTTCACTACCCAGGTTGACCCCTGGCCCTTTACCACCGTCCAGCTTCCCCAGAGCGCGTTTGGGTGGTTACAAATGATTGTTCCAATTCTCAACTATTTTATTTCTCCCCCACGCGATACTCACTACATCGTTCCAAAGCCTACCAGGGGGAGTTGCATAGGAAGGGAAGAACACGTGCCAGGGATAGAGGACAGCTACATAGGTCACAACAGCGTGTTCATCAGAACAGGACCCCTGCCCCATACCAACCAGCCAGCCACCATTACCACTCACCTGCCGATCTCACCCAACTGCTCCAGCTGTATCTGGGTGAAATTTTGTGCAAGCCGGTCACTGCACAGATGAAAACATTTAACTTTCAGTTATTACACATGTGTAGTGATAGATGTCACATACATAAGTAAATTCTAAGAAAACTGCGCGGGCACATTGAGAAAGTGTAAGTGCATGAGGCTTAAAACGGCTGACGTGCTTGCGCAGTGCAGGGAACAAAGTCTTACTCTGCACCTCTGGTGCATAGCAGTTTCCTTTTGGTTGGCAGTACTTCTAATTCAGTGGTTCGCAATCCAATGCTGTGCGCATGTTATACTGTGCTGAATTGAAATGATGTGGAACAGGATTTCGAAAACCCGAGTGTATGGTAGGTCGGTGTGTCTACATGGGTCTGTGATAGGTGGGTGAGTCTGTGGCATGCCGGTGCAAGTCTCTGGTAGGTCGGTGTGTCTGGATGCTATTTGTTTTAGTTTTGATTGAACCAACGTGAAAGGATTTCCTCAAAAGCACCGAAGGTACTGGAGCGCTTTACATGATGACCACCAGTTACATCACACGTGCACACGTTCATTGTTTGAAGGCACTGGGAGAATAAGTGATCTGCCCAGAATCACAGTATGAGCCGAAGCAAAGATTCAAAGCTGCTCAACATCTTGTCAGTGTGGAAGGGTATGCTCAGATGTGAGTCCCTTGCTCACTGCACCATCAGGATTCAAGCAAGCCGGGCCGAAGACGGCTGTATTGCCAGAAACCGGTCCACGGAAGCTTGTTTCCTTTCCAGTAAAGAATTGGCTTGGTAGTTTGGTCTGCCCTGTTCCCATGATGCACTGGGCCAGGGTCAGACTAATTTGCATGTAGCCAGGTTCTGAACTGGGATGGTGCAGTGAGCTAAAAAACGGTGATGGATCAAGCCCTGATCTTTTGACTGGGTAGGAGTGTTCTGCTTAATTCAGATACTCTGTCCATCACCAACCCCTTTTGAATCGTTTTGGCCACCACAAGTGTGGAAGGGTATGCTCAGATGTGAGTCCCTTGTTCACTGCACCATCAGGATTCAAGCAAGCCGGGCCGAAGACGGCTGTAATGCCAGAAACTGGTCCCCGGAAGCTTGTTTCCTTTCCAGTAAAGAATTGGCTTGGTAGTTTGGTCTGCCCTGTTCCCATGATGCACTGGGCCAGGGTCAGACTAATTTGCATGTAGCCAGGTTCTGAACTGGGATGGTGCAGTGAGCTAAAAAACGGTGATGGATCAAGCCCTGATCTTTTGACTGGGTAGGAGTGTTCTGCTTAATTCAGATACTCTGTCCATCATCACCCCCTTTTGAATCAACATCTTGTCAGGTCAGACTTCTTCAGCCAATATCAGATTCCTAGTCAACTGCTCATTCGTTGCATGCGGGGACTTACAGACCCATACAAACATGGGGAAGCTAAAATACAAAATAATTGCCATCTAAAGCCCAGATCTGGACTGACAGAGGCATGGTGTCTTCTGGCAGCACTTTCCCAATCTCTAGACGGCTCTTCCCACCTGCAGGGACCCCGCTTAGAGCACCGATGACCTGCCTTCAGCAGGGGACCCCTGTTTACACTCCACTGCTCCACCATACAGGTCTCATCGCAGTCTATCCCTCCTCCGTCGCAGTCTTTTTTTAGGAACTCCCTGACCCCGGGACTGTTCCCTCTCTCAGATCAGGTGTCTTCAGACCTCCACCATAGAGATATATATTTCCTCCACTTTTGGTCCTCTTCCGTCAGATGCCACTCCGCATTTAACACCTCTCCCCCAGTGCAAATGGGTTTATTCTGTCGTGGCACGAGGTAACCCCAATATCTCCCTAAATCTCACCCTTTTATCCCAGGTATGCCCCCTTCACCCTCCATTTCTATCCCGTAAACAACGCGTCTTCATATAGGGCCTCCTTGGGACTGCCTGTCTCCTTACCTTTCAGCCCTACAAGCCCCCAACCCACCCCCGCCCCAAGTACTAGTGGGTCACATTTCTTACCTTAGGTCTGTTCAACTACTTCCTCACCAGTGCGGGCAGCATGTCTTGGTATTCAGAGTCTAGCTTCAGGGAGGCACAGCGTCCCTCTGCCCCTCATCTGTCTCCTAACTCCTCTCAGCTCAGCCTGTCCTCGGTATGTGGCTTCCACCGTGCCCCTCCCCTTCCGCAAAACTTTTTTCTCTCTGTTTGTTTTCTATCAACAATCTTCTCCTCATACGTTTTTTTCTTCTACATTCTGCCCCTTCTTTACCCCACTCACTTTTCGCCCCTCTTGCCTACTACAACCTGTGCTTTCTACTCCCGTAGCTACTGAAAGTTGTTCCAGGTTTCCTCTTTTTCTCCGCCCTGAAAACGTTATGCTGGCCTCGCATGTACAACCAAGCCCGCGAGACACCCTGGACGCTCCTGCTGCACACGTCCGGTGTGAATGCCTCACCAGCAGAGCGATCTCATGCCCGTGCAGGTCAGGGTAACTCGCCGCCACCCTTGGGGCAGGAAATAGCCCTATGCACCAAAATAAAAGTGGCCCAATTAGTGAGTCACATAGTAAGAAAAGTGGCCCATATTTGCAAATAGAATATGCATTTCCAATGTAATAGGTCTCACAGTTGTGAGAGTTTGAGCTATTTGCTTTGTAAATGGCAATGCCTTTTATTTATACATGTTAGTTTTTAAAACATAAATAAAAGGCATTGTCATTTACAATGCCATTAGCTTAAACTCTCGCAAATGTGAGACCTATTGCATTGCAAATGCTTGTTAATCCTGCTAACAAGGATGGTAGGTCTACTATTTCCCCCTTTCTTAAAATGTATCAAATAAAATGTGTACCTACTGTCACCTATGGAGTCAGGGTTGGGGGTTTCATAACCCACCACCCACCCAGGTGGAAGAGAATAGAATTTGTAGGAACTTGCTAAATCTCCTGCACTCAAGTGCTAATATATATTTTGTACTCTGAATTAAAATTAGAGTACATAAAAGATTGCATCAAATTAGCTCCACTTTTGTTATGGGTTAGTGTGTGGAGCATAAAGGAGGTTATCCTGAAGAGGGCAGTTATTGAAGATTGCCTGAAATTGGATAGAGGCAATACTGTACCCTGGCTGAGATGTCTATGAAAAAGTATGGACGATATTGGCCTGCCAGAAGTGTTGTGCGACACTGATGTTTTTTAAGATGGTCATTTGAAGCAGAAAATCTATGGAGCTTTGATGAATAAAGTATTTTAGCTGTTTTTAGGATCATGAACTGTCGTTTCGGAGATTGTAATACCATAAGAATGAATTGTGTACATATATTTTAGTGTATTCTTTTTATTCTGTACTTTTATGATCTTTTTTTAAGATCGAATAAAGGAGAATTGAATTGAATTGATACATCACTTGTTTGAGTGTCCAATGCAGAGTCAGACTAAAACCATATATCAAAAAATATAGTGCTTAGAGCTCACTGTGCTATCCCCTCAAAGTCTATGTTTTTGGCCCTTCCCAGTTGCAGGCCCTTGGCCCACCCACACAAGTGAGGTATCGTTTTACTTGGGGGACCGAGGAGAATGCTGGGTGGTAGGAAATTCAGAGATGGGGTTGTGGCCCGCACTGCAACCAGGTTTGTAGTGCGAGATATCCCCTATGATGAAGCATGCCACCCTTGGGTGGGTGAGGGGAATCTTCCTAAGAAAGGTATTATTATTATTATTATTATTATTATTATTATTATATTTAAGTTTTTAGAGCGCACAGCTACCCGGAGGTTTCCCGGCGCTAAAAACAGGTTGAGGGCAGAATACCGAAAAGACTGGACAGGAAAAGGGGAGGTCTATTGGTTAAACAACCAAGTTTTTACATCCCTGCGGAACTTAAGGTAGCTGGGTTCAATACACAGGGGGAGAGGAAGAGAGTTCCACAGCGATAGAGCCAGATAAGCAAAAGAGCGACTGCCCATTCTGGCTTTTTTGATCCTGGGGATCTGAAACATATGCTGGTTGGATGAGCGAAGGGTGCGGGAAGGGCAGTATTGGTGGACTAAAGTTCTGAGATAGGGAGGGGCACTGCCTGCGTTAATTTTGTGCATAAAGCAGAGGGCCTTAAACTTTGTGCGACTTTCAATGCGGAGCCAGTGAAGGCTTCGTAGGTAGGAGGAAGTGGGGGACTTGTTGGGAAGGTTGCAAAGAAGCCGGACAGCCATGTTCTGTACTGTTTGCAGTTTATGAGTCGCTTCCTTGCAGGCCCCCAGGAAAAGCACGTTACCGTAGTCCAGTCTAGATGTGATTAAAGACTGGACTACTGTTTGTTTAGTGTCCTGAGGGAGCATCCAGAAGATCTTTCTGAGCCATTTGAGAATGGTCGTGCAAGTGGAAGAGACTCTGACCGCATGTTGTTTCATAGAGAACTGGTCATCAAAAATGATGCCAAGGTTGCGAGCGGTTTTGGAGGGAGCAGGAAGAGTGCCCATTTGAGATGACCAGTGGTGAGGGCCCCATAAGGTGGTATTGTGACCAATCAGGAGAAGTTCAGTTTTCCCACTGTTAAGTTTTAATTTATTTTCATACATCCAGGTAGCAATGTTGTTAAGTCCTGAGCAAAGGGAAGAAGTAGTGGAATGATAGCCAGTAGAGAGAGAGTAGATGATCTGAGTATCATCAGCGTAAGGGTAGATGGTGAGCCCAGCTTGCTCCGCAATAGTGGCCAACGGTCTTACATATAAATTAAAAAGTAGGGGACTCAAAATGGAGCCCTGAGGGACACCATAGACAGATTTATGTACTTTGGAAGCCGATGTGGAAGAGAAGACTTGGAAAGTGCGATTGGAGAGGAAGCTAGCAAGCCACTCAAGGGCTGAGCCAGTGATGCCGGCAGACATATAGATGTTAAGGAGGATGTTGTGGGAGACAGTGTCGAAAGCGGCACTTAGGTCGAGCAAAATAAGTGTATACCCCACTACTATACTTCTAAACTAGACCCAAGGGCCTTCTTTTGAGTTTTCTAGCGGTAGGAAATTCATGCCAGCATGGTGATCCCACACAGAAATGTGAGAACATTTAGATTTTTGAGCTATATTTAAGGTTTGCAGTGGATTCTGGGTGAGAAAAAGTTGGGGCATCCATGTAAGTCATACATCCTTGGACTCCCCCGGGGTGTCTACTTTTTAGAAATGCCGGGGTTTGGTATGTTTCCCTAGATGGCCACTGAGTCTAGGACCAAAAAGGCAGGCGCCCCCTTGCAAAACCAGGTCATTTTGTGATAGAGAATTTTGATTTCTACACAATACATTTTGGGCCCTTCCCTGTAGCAGGCACTTGGCCGACTCACACAAGTGAGGTTCTATTTTCATCAGGAGACCTGGGGGAATGCTGGTTGGTAGGAAATTTGTGTCAGCCCAGTGATCCCACAACTTTCCCATACAGAAATGTGAGGAAAATATGATGTTTTAAGCTAAATTTGATGTTTGTAGGAGATTCTGGGTAAGAAAGCGTTGGGGTATCCACGCAAGCCACACCTCACTGGACTCCCCCAAGTGTCTCGTTTTCACAATTGCCTGGGTTTTGCTAGGTTTCCCTAGATGGCCACCGGGCCCGGAACCAAAACCGCAGGTGTTTTGTGATAATTTTGATGTCTCCATAATATGTTTTGGGCCCTTCCCTGTCGCAGGCACATGGCCCACCCACACAAGTGAGGTACCATTTTTATCGGGAGACCGAGGGAAATACTTGGTGGTAGGAAATTTGTGTCAGCCCGGTAATCCCACAACTTTCCCACACAGAAATGTGAAGAGAATATGATTTCTTTAGTAAAATTTGAGGTTTGCAGGAGATTCTGGGTAAGAAAACTATGAGGGATCTGGGCAAGTCACACCTCCCTGGACTCCCCTGGTTGTTTAGTTTTCAGAAATGTCTGGGTTTGGTAAGTTTCCCTAGATGGCCACCGAACCTGGGACTAAAATGCAGGAGCCTCCTTTGCAAAAACAGGTTGTATTGTGATAGATGGGGGTACCTGGGTTCTTGTTTCCGGGCTTGGCGGCCATCAAGGTAGACCTACCAAACCCAGACATTTTTGAAAACTAAACACCTTGGGGAATCCAGGGTGTGTGATTTGCATGGATCTCCAACATTTTCTTACCCAGAATCCCCTGCTCCTTACATTTAGCTAAAAAATCGATGTTCCTCACATTTCTGTGTGGTATCAGCTTACCAGCACAAATTTCCTACCACCCAGTGTTCCTTTGGTTTCCCAATATAAATTATGCCTCATTTGTGTGAGTGCCCAAAGCAGAGTCAGACTAAAAATGTATAAAATGAAAAACTGAGGGGGGAACCAACGTGTGTCTATGAGGGCCACTTTTTTAAATACATTTTTAGGCTGACTCTGCTTTGGGCACCCACAAAGTGAGGTATCATGTTTATCAGGAGACCAAGGGGAATGTTGGGTTATAGGAAATGTGTGCTGTGTCTGCACAAATTTGAAGTTTGCTGTGGATTTTGGGTAATAAAATGCTGGGGGATCCCCGCAAGCCACACCGCCAGCCCAGTGTCAGTCCACACACTATGCCAGCCAAGCACCATCCACTCATACCACCAGCCAAGCACCATCCACTGCACACCACCAGCCAAGAGTCAGTCCACACACACCGCCAGACAAGATCTAGTCCACACACACTGCTACCCCTGGGGGGCAGAAAGACAGTTATTATTTGAGTCTGGGGGATGAGAGCATTGGCATGCCCATTTTGGGCAGCCCCTACCCCACTTTCAAGAGGAAACATATCCCTGGTGGCTAGTGGGCTTTCTGCCCCCTGGGGGGGCAGATCAGTGATAATTATCCCCATCTGCCTCCCGGGGGGTCAGAAACACTGTCTTTTTTTGTGTTGGGGTAGGGACATTGGCATGCCTGTTGTGTGTAGCCCCCACATTGCGGGCAGCCCCCACCCTTCTTTTATAAGAAAAAAAACAATAATCCCTTGTGCCTGGGGGGCAGATCGGGCTTTTTCTCCATCTGTGCCTGGGGGGCAGGAATACTGTGGCAATTTTTGGGAGAGGTGGGGCATTATAATGCCACTTTAGGGTAGCCCCTACATATTCACAAAAAAATCCCTGGTGTCTAGTGTGCTTTCTGTCCCCAAGGGGGGGCAGAAAGACTGAATATGCCCACAATATGCCGGGGGAGCAAAAGCCCTTGCACAAGGGGCTGCTCCCCACTCCCTGGTGTCTAGTGGGTGATCCCTGCTTGGGGATCGTCCTACTTCAGCGATCCCCAAACAGGGATCGCCTAGGGAAGGGTACTATTGGAAAAGGGAGATTCTCTCCTTTCCAAGGATACCTCTCCCGCCTGCCTACATACTCGATAGCCCCACGAGTACATAGACAGAGAACGTGAAATGTGCTGATCGGCTCATTTCACTTTCAGTGTAATGACATTGGCGCGCCATGTCCGCCAATCGTCAATGCACAGAACAAAAATGCTTCAGGAGGTTGTAGAAGCACTTTCCCAGCTCCAGCGTCTGAACAAAGAATAAAAGGAATGCCTCTGCTGTTTACCGCGGAGGGATTTGGTGCTCGTGTGCAGAGGATGGAATGGTTCCGTCTGCAGCACAAGACCACCTTGGCGCATGACGGAACCATTCCGTCATGGAAGGGGTTAAAACTGGCTAAAAGCAAATGATTTAACTGTTAGTTCAAATAATCTGGATATTCAATTTGACATGGCCTCATGGAATTTTACAACATGCATATGAGTTATAGCTGCTTAGTGATTACAGTCAAGTTGAGATATACGTTTCAAATGCTTTTTTGATGAGTAACTTGAGTCATTAAGTTAATACTCAAATTTTTTGACATACCCTCTGTATGTCTAACTCTGATCCTTTCTACCAAACTTGCATGTATTGGTCCAGGAATTCAAAACAAGTTTCTGTGAATATTTTTGCAATTTCCCCTATTACATTTTTGCCTTATCTACAGCCCAAGCCACCAGGCATAATTATTGTGAATTTAACATGAAGAACAGAGATTTGTCAGTATATGCCCTATTTGCGAATTTGTGTAAATATATTCAGCATTACGGGAGATGCAAAAAACGCTCAGACATTGAATATCATCATTGCCAGTGTTCTTGGCGATGCTAGTAGATCCTAGAATTTGAAAAAGCCCAGCATCCTATTGTTTGACATTGCAGGGGTTCTGCATATCCAAAACAAATCTCCAAAGATCAGTTTGATTCTAACTGACAGATCCACAATATGAAAATGTGCCTTCATGCCCTGCACAGTCACCCCACACACATGGAAACACACTGCAAATGGAGGAAAATTCCAGGTTTAGGACTTCTATATTCTATACCCTTTGTTCAGGTAAATGTTCTGCCTCTCCTCTTCTCTCTTGCTTTTATATGCCCATGTAGAAGAGGCTGCAGGCTGAAAAGCTCCTCTTTCATAAATGTGCAGTGTGCATCAAAAATTCATTAGCCAATCTCTAGATGATGTTGAATTACAGCTTTGTTCTACATAAACAGAGACAGTAACGGTCGGTGGTGGGAGTGCTGCCGGGTGGTGACGTGGGGCGGGGAGGGGCAGGGTGAGGGGTAGTAAACTACGGAATACGCCCAAATGCAGGTAAGTAAACATATAAATAAATAAAAAGAATGATGTTGCGCGCACTGCATCGAATTTGGCAATGCAGTGCGCGCAACGAAATTCATTTTATTTATTTATATGTTCACTAACCTGTATTTGGCCGTATTCCGTAGTTTACTACCCCCCACCCTGCCCCTCCCCGCCCCACGTCACCGCCCGGCAGCACTCCCACCACTGACCGCTACTGAACAGAGATTCTCATTTATGGGATTTTGGTATAGGGCAGCTCAACAAGGCACCTTACTGTGCTACCCTATGCCAAAGCGAAAGTGCAAGAATGCACTGTATTTATGTAATATGGTGCATTCCACTCTTTTCTTCCTGTGCTTGAGCCCTTTTGTCAGCCTAGCACCAACATAGGCAGCCTTGAACCATGGTGTAACAGTGCCTCCTTTGCATGTAGGATTATTTTTGTTCAGGAACGGACAACTTCCTGCACAAAAATAATCAAAAAAGGTGTTTTCCTCTTTTTATGTCTGCTGCAGAATGTAGCACACACAGAAAGAGGAAAAATGTTGAGAAATAAACAAACATATTTGTCTTCATTACACCTCACCTCGGGAGGCTTACGGATTTGGAGCTTCCCCGAGTTTACATGAATATGTAAATGTGGGGCAGCATCGAAATCCATGGGTGTTGAGTGGGAAAACCCACTACAACACCCATGGAATACCTCCCGGGTGCAAAGTAAGGTGACGCAGTGATTTTCACTGCTTTGCCTTACTAAAGATTTATAAGGCCACTCAAAGCCATGCAAGGTGGGTTTGCATGGCTTCAGAAACATGTTTGAGAGCATTTTACGTGATGCAAAAGTGACACAGTGCTCTCATAAATAAGCCCCATAGTTTTAGAGTTTTATTTGGGTTGTAACTTGAGGGGAATGATGAAACAATATATCATTGGATAGGCGTAGGAAGGCATCTTAAAATTGATTTCTGTGGCTATAGAACCCTTTGTGTGTTAAGGTTGGGGGTTATATTTTATCTCGTTTTCCAGCCAAAAGAGCTGCACACTGCTTGTGTTCCACAAGTTCGTCAACAATCCTCTTTTTCACATGTGAAGTGATCTCCTTGTCATTAGAACTCATTTCAATTTACTAGGTGATATTTATAAATGTTGAAATGTCGTTAGTTTCTGTGCATTCTGTGAATGTTGCAGGAGGGCGTGGGACTTATAATAGATGTTGCATGGACCCTTATATAAGTATATTACAAAGGGAATATGGGCCAATAAATTAATTATTCACCATAACAAAGCCTGGGTTGCGGAAAGCAGCAGGCTTTGCAAGGGTGGAAAACACATTGCAATGTGTTGAAATTACATTGCAAGTCACAAACGGCTTTAGGACTCACACTTATATTATTGTGATTCCTTGGAAATCAGAAGGAAAAGAGAATGAAAGGGTGTGACAAAGAAGTGGTAGTTCAGTTCTCTTCTCAATTTGCTTTGGTCAGGAAGTTAGTGGGGCCTAGTTGCTCTGTTATGGGCCTTAGATTTACCTTTGATAAAGAGCTTAGCCTTCTGACTCAGATAGTAACTTGAGCGGTTTTCTTACAGTTAAAGGTGTTCTGAAGTATGTTTCCTCTTACTCCGAGGGATCTAAAGCGAATGCCTGCTATCTGGGCCTGCCACATGGAATAATGTGTAGGCTTCAGTAAATACAGAACTTGGTAGTTTGAGCAATGCTTAATCTTCAAAAATGTGACACCTTTCCCGAAGCTCAAGAGGAATAGGTCAGTGTTCCTTTACTTCTGTTACATAGATTTGTTTCAAATGTTTCACCTTTATTTCACAAGCTTTTTCTAAAACACAGCTGTAATAGATCAGTGAGATCTGTGAGAGTATCTTTGAGATTCCAAGGTTTCAGGGGCAGGGCTTTCTCTGTTATGGAACACCCTTCCAGGTTCCTTTCAACAAAACGATAACTGGGCCTCTTGTAGGGAATAGCTCAAATCATTCCCCTTATGTTAATGAGGTTACTGGTTAATTGTTGTTCCCCCTGTAGTGAAGTTAGCAGGCTAGTGGTTGTGGGTGGAGCTTAGGAGGTGGACAGGAAGAGGAGGGAACTCACGAGGAAGAAGCAGTTAGAACAGGGACAGGGCATGAATAAGAGGTAGTAAATAAAGCTCCATTGATAGCACCCATCTGTGTCTGTGGTTATTGTAGCAGGATGCTACAACTGGCGACGAAGGTGGGATAGGCATGTCCAGTACCCCAGAACCCTAGCCAGAACACCCTGTCCTGAGCGGCGTCTCAAGAAGGGGAACGCTGCTGTGTGGAGCTGTGTACCGCCCAAAGAAAAGGGCCAGCAGTGAGTGACCCTCTCCCCAGAGCCAGGGGATCGCCTGAGGCCCAAAGGAACCAGAAAACGAGTGCCAGAGCGCCGGAAGAAAGGAAACGCGCACTCGCGCCAAAACGGGACTCACGCTTGATGCGTGTAATCTGATGTGCCCCGACTGCAACAGAGGTTGGGTGCCCACCCCGGCTCTGCCCTACACCCCACAGTGAAGGAGAGGTGCTCAAAGTGAAGGGGAGTGCCCCTGGAGGATCCGCTAGCAGGCGCCAACGAACGCAACAGAAACTGAGCTCAGGACGGAGCTCGAAGAATCCCGGCATCGGAGCATCTCACGCCCGATGCGTGAGGCTTAGCAGGTTGTCGGCGAGAGAGGGAGCGGGAACTGTGGAGGTGAGCTGGGAGCCCACCCCGATCTCACCTGATGTCCCTGGTGGCTGAGGAGGAGTGAATCCTGGCGTGGACTGCCCCAGAAGCCGACCGCCGGTGAGTCCTGAGTGCCCCCGAATGAATGAGCCTGGAGAGCCAGCCTCGTGTGTGCCTGCAGGGACGGCGGCCATCTTTAAGTCAGGCAAGTTTCAAGACAAACCCCTTGACTGTTACACGGCGGCCAATTTGAAGTCAGGCACTGATGACAGAAGCAAGCATTGGCAAATAAACAAGCATTGGTACCCAGGAATAAACAAACATTGGAAAAGAAACAAGCATTGGCACCCGCAAACAAACAAACATTGGCAAAAGAAACAAGCATTGGTTCCCGAAAACAGACAAACATTAGGAAAGAGACAAGCATTGGTGAAACCAAGTGAGTGTGACAAAGACACAAACAAACACTGCAAAAATGTCCGATGTTGATAGAAATCAGCCGCCACCAGCAGATGCCAAGCCTAAGGTTCCAGGTGGGTCGCACCTGCGGGCGCCCAAACCCCTAAAAGTGACCACTGGGGGAACCATGGGTCCCAAATGGCAAGAATGGTTCGAAGAATTCGAGGATTATATCGAAGGATCAGAAGTGACTGAGGATAAAAAGAAGTTGATTGCCCTGCGTAACTTGGCGGGGCGGAAGATAGTCAAGATAATCAAAGACCTTCCTGACGCTGAAGCGGACACCTATGACAAAGTGCGTGACGCATTAAACAAGAGATTCCTTCACAAAAAGAATGTTGACTATGAACGCCATACATTTCACTCGGCTCGTCAAGGGAAAGAGGAACCAATGAGTGCTTTTATGATGCGACTGAGAAGACTAGCTAAGCATTGTGCATTTGACAATTTCTCGACAGATGCCGCAATTAAGTCACAAATAATTGATGGATGTCACTCCGACCAATTGAGGAGACGACTATTGCGAAAGGAACATAGCCTTGATGATATAGAGGAGATGACACGAATATTTGATCAAGCAGAAGAATATGCAGCAGACATCGAAACGGGACACAAAGGAAGTCGGTAAAAAGTGCGACGCGTGCACGCCAAGAATGAAAGTCGAAGACGCTCGAGTGACAAACACTGGAGATCACGTCCGTCATCACGTCGAGAGCAATCAGGACATCAGCGGCGAGAACCGTGGAAAAAGGAAAGGAGATCAGAGAACGTGAGGAAGTGTTTCCGTTGTGGGTACGATTACCCCCATGTAGACAGCTGTCCTGCCATGGGCCAAAGATGTCGGAAGTGTGGTCGAACTAATCACTTTGAAGCGATGTGTGGGGAATACAACAAGGAGAGAAGAAGTGGTGCCACAAAGACAGCTCAGCCCGACTCACGAAGAGGTACCCCGAGAACGTCCCGATCTGGTACTCGAAGACATCATGCCCGAGCTGTCCAAGACCAAGCTGAACAGTCTTCTGGGTCATCACACTCCAGCCGAGAGTCACGTCGGTCCAGGTGGGAACGGAGATCACCATCCCAGGAATCGAGACCGTCATCCAGAGACTCAACTTACACCATTGAATATCTGAACTTAGCTGTAGATCAAGACCAGCTCAAGACATATCCCAGACTGGATATCAAAGTTGGCAATCATGACACGCAATTTGTACTAGACTCAGGTGCATCTCTGAACTATATTCCAGTCACCGAATATGAAAGAATGAAGCCAAGTCCTCCACTGACCTTTGCACCAGTCAGAGTCTTTACATGGATGGCTAAGAAGCCACTCCCCTGCCTCGGGAAATTTTCAACGACCCTCCAACATGAGGACCCAACCATCCCAGCAGTAATCCACGTCATTAAGGGCCCGGAAGCGGACTGTCTACTGAGCCTCCCGACAGCTGAACGCCTTCATCTAGTGGAAATCCTTTTCAAGGTCAGTGGAAATCAAGATATAACCCGCCAGTTTCCCAGACTATTCCAAGGACTAGGCAAGCTAAAGAACTGCCAAGTACGATTACACATTAATGAACAAATCAGACCTGTCGCTCAACACCCTCGACGGGTACCATTTCACCTCCAAACCGCTGTAGAAGAAGAACTCCAGGACTTGCTAGCTGCTGACATCATCGAGCGCACCGAGGGTCCTACACCATGGGTGTCCCCAGTAGTTATTGTTCCCAAAAAGGGCACGGCCAACAAAGTCAGACTCTGTGTAGATATGCGCCTGCCCAACACTGCAATTGAAAGGGAGCGACACCCGGGGCCGCACTTGAGTGATATGATTTCGGCCCTGAATGGAGCGAAAATATTTTCCAAGTTGGACTTAAACAAGGGGTACCACCAGTTAGAATTGGAGGCAAAGTCGAGATATATCACCACATTTGCAACTCACCTGGGGTTGTTCAGATACAAGAGACTAAGCTTTGGGGTTTCCTCTGCAGCTGAAATATTCCAGGAAGCCATTCGGCAGGTCATTCAGAATATTCCCAATGCCTTCAACTACAGCGACGACATCCTTGTCTATGGCTCAGATCTGCGAGAACATGATATCGCACTCAATCGTGTTTGCCACGCACTACTAGAAGCAAACCTGACCCTCAACAAAGAGAAATGCGAATTCCATCAGGACACACTAAAATTCTTTGGTCATATCTTCTCAGGCGCTGGCATGAAACCTGACCCCGACAAGATTGGGACTCTGAACAACACCAAGAGCCCCCAAGACGTCAGTGAGCTCAGGTCGTTCCTCGGTATGGCCAGTTACTGTGCTCGCTATATCAGGGACTACGCAACAATCAGCCATCCCCTTCGCCTGTTGACCAAACAAGACCAGCCGTTTGAGTGGACTCCCCAATGTGAAAAATCCTTCAAGGAGATCAAGAGGGCGGTAGCATCTGCGGATCACTTATCCTATTTCAACCCAAAGAGAAAAACGGAAATTACTGTGGATGCCAGCCCCGTTGGTCTTGGTGCAATCTTGGCACAGTATGACAATGACTCAGACCCACGTCGGATAATTGCATATGCGAGTCGTAGCTTGACTGACCCGGAGCGGGCATACTCGCAGCCAGAGAAAGAAAGTCTTGCCGTAGTGTGGGCATGTGAACATTTTCATGTCTTCATATATGGAAAACATTTCACTTTGATTACGGATCACCAGGCTCTTGTTACCATTTACGGAAACCCACGATCCAAGATGCCCCCAAGAATCGAAAGGTGGGGTTTACGACTACAGGAGTACATATTCACCATCATCCACAAGCCAGGGAAGTCAGAAAACCCAGCTGACTATATGTCCAGACACCCGGCCACATCTTCAGTCTCTAAATCGTCCATTGCGGAAGAGTACATACACTTTGTGACCGATCAGGCTCTTCCTCCCGCTATCCCAATGGACACCATCAGAGAATGCACAGCACAAGACATCATCCTGCAGAAGGTCCTGCGCAGGATTCGACATAACAGATGGAGGCATGATTCTCAGGATGCAGAGACTGATCCGGTCCTTAAACAAGAAATGCAAGCCTTCCGGCATGTGTGCAGTGAGCTGTCAGCCACCACGGATGGCATAATACTGCGAGACCAGAGAATCGTGATTCCCACTAAACTGAGACAAGGAGTGGTTGCCCTTGCCCATGAAGGACATAGGGGTATTGTGTCAACCAAGCGCGCATTGAGAGAACGAGTGTGGTTTCCATATCTAGACCAAATGGTTGAAGCTACCTTGAAGGACTGTCATCTTTGTCAACTTACGAGCAAAAGTGATCCTCCAGCACCCCTAAACATGACCCCTCTACCACCTGGTGTGTGGCAAGAAATTGCCATTGATTTCTATGGACCCTTGGCATCGGGCAAGTATGTGCTGGCCATCATCGATGAACACTCTAGGTACCCCATTGCGCGTTTTGTGTCATCTACAAATGCCGTCAGCACTCTCAAGGTATTAGACGAAGTCTTTGCGGCCTGGGGCGTTCCCTCCACGGTTAAGACAGACAACGGACCTCCATTTAATGGAAGTGACTTTGCAGCATTTGCGAAACACCTGGATTTCCATCATCGTAAGATTACACCCCTCTGGCCACAGGCCAATGGAACAATTGAAAGATTCATGGCCACGCTCAAAAAGACTTTTCAACATGCGACCGCGGAAGGGAAAGATCTACAAGTCGCCCTCAACGAGGTCCTCCGAGCTTACCGAACAACTCCTCACGCTACCACAGGAAAATGCCCGGCAACACTCATGCTGGGGCGTCCTATGAGGAATCGCATCCCAACGTGGGAAGGGGCATTACGACCATCACTGTCACCCACTCGAGATCATCAAGAAATGATGAAGACAGACCAGCGCCGAAAAGACAAAATGAAGTCATATGCAGATCACAGGAGAAGAGCGAGATCACTCTCGTTACATGAAGGAGATCGGGTATTTGTCAAGCAAGAACAACAGAAAAAGACCGACTGCCTATTCAAGGACGAACCGTTACTGGTTACGAAAAAGAAAGGAACTATGGTGACTGCTGAATCAGAACAGAGACGAATCACGAGAAATATTTCACATTTCAAGAAATTGCCACACGATGCCACTGATATCTCAATGAGTGAAATGGACACTCCCGGTTCGGAAGAACCACCTTCAGTCAGTCGTGAGAACACTAGTCCAATCAATGAAACAAGGAGGGATACCAATCTGGGCATGAGGTCACCACGACCTCATCGTGACATACGTCCACCTAAAAGACTTATTGAAGAAATGGACTAGAAAGTCAGTATGTTGTTTGTTTTGTTACAAAGGGGGGAGATGTAGTGAAGTTAGCAGGCTAGTGGTTGTGGGTGGAGCTTAGGAGGTGGACAGGAAGAGGAGGGAACTCACGAGGAAGAAGCAGTTAGAACAGGGACAGGGCATGAATAAGAGGTAGTAAATAAAGCTCCATTGATAGCACCCATCTGTGTCTGTGGTTATTGTAGCAGGATGCTACACCCCCCATGATTCGCATAGCGCCATGAAGCATTTCAGACATATGTTTTGTACTCAGTAAATGTTTGTTCACCTGCTCACTCACAGAGGAAGCGGTCTAAGAGGGCCAACTTATTTTGAGCTGAATGTAGCTGTGGACTTTGGGGGATCAGACAACAGTTTCGTAAATCAATGCAGGTTCCATCTACATGTCGCTTTCATATAGTATCACATATTGGGGTTTATTAAACCCCCGTAGTCACCTCACCGGACAGTGGTTGCAACGCTGGCACTTTGCGTCAGTAAATTAAAGTGTGCTCTGTCTTTCAGCATCTATCGTTGCATCTGTGGCTGCTCTTTAGATAGGAGGCCGCAACGATTATGCCAAAGGAATCTTGACGAATGAATTCCAATGAGGCGAGATTTTTGTGAATCCTACCAACCAGACTCTTTGTGCTGGACTACATTAACTCATCTGACACAGCATAAAAAATTGCTAATTTGCATCACAGACGCAGTGCAAGTACAGCCCAGTGTACAATACAGTACAATAAAAGCTTTATTTGGTATGCAGTGCACGACCATATAAGCAGTTACAAGATACACATGTTAAAAATCATCACAAATACATAATTATTGGTAATGTTGCCATGTTCATAATAAAAAGATTATGTTAAAAAGCAAATCCTCTGTGTATTGTGGCCTGGGCGAGATGTTAACTCTGTATAAAATGGATCTAAAAATAAGTTGCATAAATGATGGATAGTCTTAGCAAGAAAGTCATGTGCCAAATAGAACAGAAGGGACTATTGGTCTCGGCTCAACAATGTGCAAAGTTCGCAATGACATACCTCCGAGAGGAGCAATTTAAGGGTCTAAAACAGTTTGGAATTCAGATAAATTACAAAAATAGCAAATATTCTTAGTAAAGAACGTCATGTGCAAAATATGGCAGAAAAGTGCATTAGTTTCTAGTAGCAATGTGCAATCTTTCGGTTATAGAATACCTTAAAGTGAGGCAAGTTTCAGAAATTTCTTGTGTTTACTGCATGATTATAAAATCTGCAATTTAGAAATATACCTGGGTACTCTCTTCAGTGATCAAATAAAGTGCATTAGAAGTTTTCCAACTATGTCGTATATAGCAGCCCAATACACAATATTGGGCTATTTTCTTGAAATGAGTCCTTTCTAAGTTAAAATCATCATGCACCGGTGTTTATAAAATACAACAGAACTTAGCTCTGGCTACAAATTAGTTCGATGCCGGATACAAAATGTAAAAAATCTTGCCATATTTATCGCTATATAGTCTGATTCCAATGATTGGAGAACCAGAAATGCGGGGCAGCATTGACGAAAACCCAGCAGTTTCAGGAATGGGATGAGCCAGTGCTTCCTAGGTTCTGAATAAAATTTACAAAAAAGGGTTACGTGGAGGAGAGACTGCGCTGAGATACCATCACATGGGCAATGAGTTAGTTGCTTAGACCAATCGTTTGGTACTGGGAAAGTTACAAGTCGATGAAAAATGTTTAACCTAATTCTAATCAGTAAAAAGATTTCAAAACTGGATAGCTTCAGAGTTAAATAGGGCTCGATCGCGTCAGTTGTTTGAATTGACAATGAGTGCTGTACAGAGATTTTATGCGCCTCAGCAGACAGTCTAAGGTCAGCTAGATGTTTTAAGCACTCACTCCTTAAGGATTTTCGTGAGATCGTAGCCATTTCCTGAGGATTGTGGTAGTAATTCTGCAATCCCAAATCACAAAAGAACTTCTCAACAAATTTTAGCCATGGAATCTTTTGAGCGTGTTCTAACTTTAAACAATCAGTAACAATTTCTTTTGTGAGCATTAATTTATTAGATGTCCAGATACGATACCATAGCAGGACTGGTTGCATCTGGCACAGCATAAAAAATCGCTCATTTGCATCACAGACGCAGTGCAAGTACAGCCCAGTGAAGAAGCCTAGCCAATAACCCAGCTGGCACGCGCAACCCCTGGTAGGCTGAACTTCACAGCTCTTTCTTTGGGGCCTATCGGGAGACGAGTAGGGGAAAGACCGACTGGAGACAATATAAGGTGGGATAAAGGCCGCTTTATTGGGAAAGGTGCATCTTAACACATTACCACATCCTTGGCCTTTGCCGTACAAAACTAGACCTAACTAAATATACACATACCTGACCAAACCCCCACCCCCACCCCTAACAAGTTCCCCCGCCAACAACATAAACATAAGTACCAACTACCCAACCGCCTGCCTCAACTGTTTAAACACTTGCCATATGTACACTCCCTCCCCCTCTGTCCAGGAAAACTCATACCTCCTATCCTCCCCCCCCTTTAACTAGGAAAAAGCGCCACCCCAACAACAATTCACCAGCACCTGCCCCCAGCGACATCATATCCCCACCGCCTAACCAAAAAGAGCGCACCTGCTCCCAACAAAACCTCTCCTGAAAACCCCCAGGACCCAGACAAACCCCCCCGCTCATAACCACCCGAAACCAGGCCTCATAGGGAGGGCGGGCGGGACAACAGCTCCCCTGACTACTCGGCTGCTGGGTCACTGTCCACGAAATGGTGCACAGTGACCCAAAATGGCCGTTCTTATTAACCCCAAGCCCAAAAGGAGCCCAAGGCCAGCCCAAATACACCTGACAAGCCCAACCAGCCCAAACCCGGCTTCCTGTCCCCTAACTATACTGTCCCCCCCTTTCCTCCCGGGGCCCCAAAATTCCCCGGGGGGGCCAGCCTCCCTCCGGTCGGCCACTCCCGCAAAGCCCCATTGGGGCCCATCGGGAGACGGGTAGGGGAAAGACCGACCGGAGCAAATATAAGGTGTGATAAAGGCCGCTTTATTGGGAACAGGTGCATCTTAACACATTACCACATCCTTGGCCTTTGCCATACAAAACTAGACCTAACTAAATATACACATACCTGACCAAACCCCCACCCCCACCCCTAACAAGTTCCCCCGCCAACAACATAAACATAAGTACCAACTACCCAACCGCCTGCCTCAACTGTTTAAACACTTGCCATATGTACACTTCCTTCCCCTCTGTCCAGGAAAACTCATTCCTCCTATCCTACCCCCCCTTTAACTAGGAAAAAGCGCCACTCAAAAGCCCCCTTACGGCTTTCGACCCCCCCTAGGGCCCCTGCACCTTTGGATACCTGCGCACCCCCAGGGCCTGATCTACTGCCTCCTTCAGCTGCACAATATAGAGCTCCATCCCATATTGTGACAAATGCACGCCGTCCTCACTGAAAAAATATACCGCCCCATACCTCAGCTCCGGGTGCTCCATCCTACCCAAACCTTCTTTCTCACAGAAAGCCCTCGTCTCCCTGTTAATTTTCCTCTGTGTCCTGTCTATAGCCGCTGGCCTCTCTGCCCCCCTCCAGCACCGTCTGGGAATGAATTCCGACCAAATGTTATAACACCCCGCCCACTGCCTCTGAATTTCCAGCAAATCCCTCTTCATTTGTTTCACCAGTGCCAGCCCCTTACACTGCACCAAGTCATTTTCACCCAAATGGATGACTACCACATCCGGACAGACTCCCCCCGCACAACATTGTTTAAAACCGGCACCAACTCGTGCCAACGCATGCCACCTTTTCCCCTCCAATGACACCTAAACAACTGTTCGTCCAACTCCAAATTGAGGTTCCTGTGTTTCTCACATTCGGCCCTTTCCGCTCTCTTAACAAAGGAGTGGCCCACCACGTAAATGCTCATCACTGCCGCAGTAGGCCCCACCACCGCACCTGCAAAGACACATATGTAAGCAATGGGCCACGCATGTCAACCTCACTCCACTCCTACCCCCCGCATCCTGACGTACATCCTATAACAGTCCGATTTCCAGCGTCCCAGCCATTGGATCTCCTCCTTACCCCAACCCTTTTGCGCCGCCTCCGTCGCCGCCCCGATGCGGAAGGAATGTGTCCCGCATTCCTTCGGGTCCTCACCCATAGATCGTAGGGCGTGCTGCAGGACCCACAGCAGCTGGGCTGCCGTCACCCAACCAGCCTCTCCCCGGCCAAAAACCTCCGCACCGTCCTGCGCCTGCCCATCCGCCAGATGTCTCCCCCACTCCGCCGGACATACCGCCTCCGACCCCCCAGGACCCAGTATCACCCAAGTACCCTCTCCACGCTGATCCGTCTTTGACCGTCGCAGGCGCATCGCCACCTCCCGGCCATGCAAATCCACCTCCCCCCACTTCACACCCGGCCGTCCTTGAAACCCCACCATCTCCGACACCCGGAACGCACCAAAAAACATCCACGACATCAGCGTGGAAAACAGCACCGTCTCCGCCTGATCCCTGCACACCCCCGGTAGGCGGCGCACTAAGCCTTCCAGCATCACCTCCGTAATAAGACGTCGCTGCCACACCCGCGCCCCCTTCTCTCTCTCCCAACCCTCCAAAAGCCGCCCCCCAACTCTCCACCCGAAGGCGCATAACCCCACCAGAGCTTCCCCATGAGTGCCACCCCCGCCAGTTTCCCCGCAATCGTCACCCTCGCCAGCCCCTTGTCCATCAAACCGAGCATGAACCGCACCACCTGATCCTCCCGAGGCCACTTGCCACGCTGCCTTACCGCTCCAAACCGCAGAAACTCCAGCCAAGCCTGCTTGTAAGTCCTCCACGTGGACGCCGCCAGGGACGCCTTCACCAACTGAACGACCCGTGCTCTCCCACCAACCAGAGCTCCTGCGGCACCGCCGTCTTGACTGTGGCCGCCTCCATGGCTAGCGCATGGAACCTCTGCCACTGTGAACGAGACAAAGCGTCCGCAATGTCATTGTCCACCCCCGGAACATGCTGGGCTTGAAACAAAATGTCATGCTCCAGGCACTTCAAGACAAATACGCGCATCAACTTCAGCACCTGTGGCTCCCTCGCGGACTGAAGATTCACCACTTGTACCACCGACATATTGTGAACAAAACGCGCCTATGCGCCAACTCCTGCGCCCAAACTGTCACAGCCACCACCAACGGGAAAAGCTCCAGGAAAGCGATACTCCTTCCCCCGCCTGCCAATGAGCCGGCCATTGCTCCGCGCACCATCTTCTCGCCCAGTACACACCAAAACCGCTCCCGCCGCGCCTGAGGGCATCGTGACGTCCCACTCCCAGTCCTCCGGGGGCGCCATGGGAACCCCATTAAAGCGCCCCAGAAAAGCCAGCCACATGCTCAAATGCTCTCTCGAACCCGCCGACAGGCATACGTGATGGTGTGGCAACGTCAGACCGGACAATGCCAGCCCCAGTCGACGACAAAACGTCCGTCCCGCCCACACCACACGGCACGCAAAGTTCAAATGTCCCAGCAGCACCTGGACCTCCCGCACCTTCACCTTCCGCCTGGCCAACATGCCCCTCACCAAGTCCATCATCACCACTCGCTTGTCCTCCGGTAGGTGTGCTTTCATGGCCGCCGAGTCGAGCTCTCTACCGAGGAATGACAGCACCGTGCTGGGACCCTGAGTCTTCTCCGGTGCCAACGGAACCCCCAGGTAACCCATCAAGTCCGTAAAACTGTCCAGCTGACGCTGGCAATCCGTCGAACCGGGACGACCCACCAAGAAGAAGTCGTCCAGGTAGTGCGTCATCGCCTCAGAGCCTGTCGGCCAGGAAAAAGCCCACTGCAAGAAGGAGCTGAACCTCTCATACAATGCACACGACACCGAGCATCCCATGGGAAGCGCTCTATCCACGAAAATGAGCCCGTCAAACTGGATCCCCAGCAACTGATGATCCGCCGGATGCACCGGCAACAACCGAAACGCAGATTTCACATTGCATTTTGCCATGAATGCTCCGTGACCCGCCGCCGTCACCAACCTCCTCGCCATGTCCACGGACGAGTATGACACCGATGCCTCATCCGCCCGCGGATACGCCACCAAAAGAGGTTCAAGCCTGTCCAGCCTAACCGGTGTACGAGCCTTTTCCCATGGCACCCCCACTCCCTATGCCGCCCCCCCGTCCCCCACCGGGAGCTGTCGCCGGCTGTTGCCCCTGAGCGGGCCCTCCCCCGAGTCCCCAGCAGCGCACCACTGGGTGTCTCCTTCCGCACTTGGAGCATTCATGCCGAAAGCGGCACACTTGCCTGAGGCAGGACCCCCTATTGAAGTCCTAGCAGGCCCCGACGCTGTGTGTATTCCTGGTGTCACCCGACCCCACCCCTGCACGGCTGGGGCGGGCCGTAAAGGGAGGCGACGCCAGCGGAAGCCCACTGGCCGTGTAAATGGTGCGGCCAAACTTTGCCCCGCTCATCGTCTGCTGATACAAATCCGCGTCCAACTCCCCCCACTGCGCCTCCGGATCCGACCCCATGCGCGCCCGGAACTCCTCGTCATAATGCGACCAAGCGTAGCCACCGTACGTCACCTGCGCCCGCCGCACCACGTCCATATATTTGAACAACGCAACCGACCTGTCCAGGTACTTTTCGCAGTACACACTGGCGTATATCAGGAAAGCTGCTGACCAATTCTCAATAGTCACTGGCACCTTGGGGCGCTGGGCTAACTCCTGCTCCTCTTCCTTCGAACCCTCCTTGGCCATCAATTCCCTGTGAAGCAACTTCAAAATCTCCACATACTCCCCTTTCCAGATCTTCTCCTTAGTTGCCAGAGACAAATGCGCCCCCAACGGGTTCGCTACCCCCATATAAGGCAGCTTCCTGACCGGTACCTCACAACTCTCTTTCGCCCCGACGCCCAACACCGCCGACCCTCCGGGCTGCGCCACATCTCCCATCCCCGCGCTCACCGACGCCACCACTCCCACCGCCTCCTTCGCCTCCGTACACACTCCGGCATCCATCACATACCTGCCTTTCACCAATCGCACCACATCCCCACCCTCAGCATCCGTTCCCACAGACACCTGGCCTCCTCCGCCATCCGCACCCCCAGCTACCCGGCCTTCATGAGACCCGCCCGAGCCACTCCCCAACCGTGCATTGGCCTTACCTGGCGTCAAGGCTGGCATCCGCACCGGATCCCGCCGCCTAACCAGTTCCGCTGGGGGGGCCGTCACTCGCGGCACCGTCTGCCGGGGGCGTACCTGCAAAATACTTCCAACAGCATTACTCGTTTCCCCTCCCCCTCCCGAAGCTCCCCTTCCTCCTCTGACTCCATCTCCCCGTCTCCATCTCCATCCCCCCACTGCCTGGTCTGGCCACCTCCTGTGCACACCCTGCTTAAACCTGCCTTGTCCCTGCACGCCTTCATCAATGCCCCCAAATCCACGCTCTCCCTCCTCCCACTCTCTGCTTGGTAATCCGTATAGCCTGACACAGTTGCACTCTATCCCCGTCCCCCGGCGGCCGTCTCGACCCATCGGGAGGGGGCGGTGGAGACCTATGGCCCTGCCATCCTCTGTCCTCGCGTACATGGTCCCTTGTTGGACCGCGACCGCCCGTACTAGGCAGAGCCGGCCCATCCACTCGCCGGGTTGGAGCCGCATGCTGCTCACCCGAGCCCCCTGCCAACTGCTCCTGCCAAGAAAAAAGCGGGGAAGTCCAGCATGCCGAGGAAAACTCACCTCCTTCACCCCCCCATTCTCCTATCGCGCCCCTTCCCCCTGCCGCCGAATGCCCTCCCCATTGCGCCGGTCTTCCCCCCCACCCTGAAAACCCTGCACCCCCCATACCCCCCCGCACCCGCCCCCAAACCCCCACATGCCCCACAACCCCGCGACCCACCACCACTACCCCCCGCCACCCTCTCCCCCTCGTGACTCCACTCTCCCTAACACCCCCTCCCTCCCACCTCCCCCACCCCCCGTCCGCCCCCAGCCCCCGAGGCACCGACTCCCCCCTTCCCCGCGCCCGTCTACCCTCGGCGCACCCCCCCTCTGCCCTCCATCCACCCGCACCCCCTGTGGTGACACCGTCCTGCTGGGCCCCACCATGTCCCCCTCCCACTCCGAAGATGACCCCCAATCCAGGCTGCTCTCCCCCCTCCCCCTGCCCCCCCTCTCCCTCCGACTCCTCAATCAGCAAAGGCTCCCTCCAGCTGTCCCCCTGGCCCCACTCCCCCGAACCCACCCTGGGCCGGCCCCCTTCCCCCCCCACCACCCCGCTGCCCCCACCGTGGCAACCATGCACCCCCCTGCTGCTCCCTCCCCCCCGGGCACATTCTCCTCCTGCACGACGGGCACCACACCCCCTGTCCCCGCACCAACCCCTCCAGCCTAGCACTCCTCCTCGCCTTCCTCGCCCCCCCACCCTTCTTCACACTGGCAGCCCCCTTTTCCCCCCCCGGCCTCCATCCAGAGCCCCGCCCGCCCCCCCGTTGCCGTCCGCCCCCCGCCGCCCCCACAAACTGCAAAGGCGCCTTCCGCGCCCCTCCTCGCTTCTTCCCCCGTCCTCCTCCCCGGCTTGGCGCCCCCTCCACCCGCCGACTGCCGCCGCGCGTCGCTCCCTTCCCCGCCCCCTCCTCCATCCTCGCCCGTGACCTCGGCGGCTCGCAGGCCGCCGCCGCGGCGCCATCTGCAGCGCGCCGCGAGGGCCTTACCCTGACATCTTCATGGAGCAGGTCCATCCTGCCCGCTTCTCCCAAGAGGCGCAGAGCCTCCCGCACCCTGGGATCCAACAGCGCCCTCGCTGCCATGCCGTACCCCGGTAACGCCGTTCAATTTGTCTGCGCCGCCGACCACAAGACCCGCTGCCTCGCCGCTTGTCCCCGCACGACACAAGAGCCTATGAAAGGCAATAAAGGCTCGCTACCTGCCGCTACAACCTAAACTGTCACCAAAAACAACCACAACAGCTCTCCTGACTACTCGGCTGCTGGGTCAATGTCCACGAAATGGTGCACAGTGACCCAAAATGGCCGTTCTTATTAACCCCAAGGCCAGGCCAAATACACCTGACAAGCCCAACCAGCCCAAAACCGGGTTCCTGTCCCCTAACTATACTGTCCCCCTCCCTTTCCTCCCGGGGCCCCAAAATTCCCCGGGGGGGCGAGCCTCCCTCCGGTCGGCCACCCCCCGCAAAGCCCCATTCAGCATGCACTGTGAGAGCAAATTAAGCAAAGCAAGTCAAATCTTTGTCTGAGATCGACGAATTACCGCTTCACAAGTTTGAGTGCACTGCGCGGACCTGAAATATTGTATTTATAACATCGGTCATGCGAAATTTACAGTTTCATGCAGATTATATCAAACAAAATTGCATGATGGAAGAACATAACCTCGTCAACATCTTCCGCATATGAGACACACACTCATTCACACACATTAGATGTATTATGTAATAAATCAATAAAAGTCAAATGCCTGGAAGTGATGGCATGATCTTCACTAGGGAAACGAAAGATGACATTACGGGATGTATGATCAACTTAAGAAAGACTGCACGTATATCATGGGGATGGGGTGGGTTAGTGCTCTTATATTTTGCAATAATTTCATTTCCATTTCTGTCCTGAGCAAATAGGCTCCAGGGACACACTCGGGGTATTCTTCAGGACAGTCTGGAAGTCACCGAGCCTCAGACGTGAATCCATTTATCCAGCGACTTTCATATCTTTACAAAAGCATAAGTGCATGATCGATTGAGAATAAAGTGCATTCTGTTATAGATGGAAATAAAGCAGTAACCTTTCTGACTGAAAAAAGATCGACGATCAATGCATGATGTGTTCCTGTCAGAAGAAATGTCGTGAAAATCTATATTTACTGTTAGACTGTCTATGTGTTTCCAAATGTGAGGGATGCACAGCACTCAGCCTTTATTTTGAACGTAGAACAAGAGAATGTTTCCGGCATTTTATCTGTTGTTTTTCCTTATTGTAACAGTAATGTTAATTATTTTTAGTGCAGTTAAGGACTGTGCATCTCTCGGGAAAGAGCTGCATACATACCTCCAGAGTCTCCAATATGTTCAAGCGCAGGGACGGATACCGACTGGGATCATTTTTACTGGCAAATATTTGCTTACTGTGAGAAGAATCTCACATCCAATCTAGCAGAAACTGCTATGAGACATTCACAATATTGTATAAAGCATAGTCCTTGTTATCGCATTGAAGATAATGGACAGAAATGTAGTACCTTATAATTTCATGATTAAAGCGGCTTAAAGGTTAGATAGAAACCCGGTGGCATTGTGAACAATGTATGAACAGTATATGAATGAACAATGCTCATGCATATTCCTATCAGCTCCCAGTCATTTCATTTTTTATCTTTTGTACTTTCTGCCAACAAGTCACCATTGTTCAAGTTTCAGCTCTTTTGGACACAAGAGTAAAGGAAGAAAACGCAGCAATGTAGCAAAATCGCACAAGTTTATTGCGGTAGACAACCTTTGTCAAGTGACATGCTCAATTGCTCTTAAAAACAAATAATGAAACTCAGATTCTATATATTACTGTGACATGTCATATCATGCTTATTTCATATCACATTTCAACATAATGGCCTCAAAGCAAGCACCCAGAGTACTATGCATTAAAAATGCATATGCCCCAGCTCATTTTTCTCACAGCCTCAATAATTCTAGTCTATTATCAATAAGAGAATGTCAAACCACCAGCCTGCTTCTTAGAACTGGTAGTCTGTCATAAGCTGCATGTGTCTCAGTATAGATATAATCACAGACAGGTCTGCTATACTGACAACGTTCACTATTAACCTGTGGTTATTTCTTAAAGGTGTGTCCATTGAATAGTTTGATGATTTAATTTTACAACTAATGAACTGAATAATAATATGTTAATCTTGTTTTCATAGTTATGCATACCTATGAGCTACGACGAGCGACGAGTGTGGAGCGGACTGCAGACTGTGGACTGTGGGGGAAGAGTGGAGGAGAGCAGCCGCCACGGTAGTGGGAGCCGCAAGAGAGCGAGTGACCGGAGCAAGCAAAATCGGAACAATCGGAATAATCGAGGTGATGAGAGAGCTATTCCGGCCACGGCTGTGAGGTTTCCAGAGCAGCGGCAGCGGCAAGGGAGTAGAGCGGGGAAGTTAAGCGAGGCGTGCCGAAGGAGTCAGGAAGCCAGCCCATTAACAGCAGAACCACAACCGCAAGTGCACAACCACTGTAGCCATCAACCGTAATGGCTAAAGATAAGCTAAGCAGCTAAAGAACCGCTGAAAGTAAAGCAGATCCGGCGGGGACGCGAGTAGCGAATGCTAATAGCAGGCAAGCGGAGGAGGCGTTTGGGGGAAGCAGCGCTACTGATACTGATACATTGCCGAACCATTTGTTTTATCTGGCCCCGCATTACCTCACTTGGCTGGCTGTGCCTGTACCTGCACCTGGCGCAGAGGGGGTGCTGAGGGTGGGGTAAGCCTGCTCCCTTCTCTCCTTTGGCGAGCAGCCGACTGAGTTCACCTGGATGGTTGCCTGTACCTGTGGTGTGAGGGTGCTGAGGTTTGGGCAAGCCTGCTCCTACCCCCCTCAGGCACTTCAGGCACCTTAGGCCTCTCAGTACTTTGAAGAGTGTGGATTGGACTGAGATCGTGGGCTGCACTACCCTCGCCCGTGCCCGTGCTCCCCAGGGGCTGCATTCTTGTGAACCAGGTGCAATTTGCAATTTGCTCATTTTGCACCAATGCACCAAGGTACCTAGGCTCCAGGGGATAACTGGTGCATCTGGGTTAAGGTGTGAGAGCGTAGTTTGGGTGCAGAGTGGGCAAAGTGTATGGTGCATGGAACTCTGTTGCTATTTCCAATAAATAAATAAGGAGACACCCCACAGGAGGCACCAGATATAGACATATTAAATACTAAATACCATAAGTACTAAATTGCGTTGTACTGCCATAAGCTCAGACGAGGGTAATACTCAATAGTATAATGAGGTCTGGCAGGACAAGAAAAAATCCACCACAATCCATGAAACGGAAAAGCAAAGTTAAATTGGACATCAAAGGGATAACCTCCACCCAGAGTAGCACTACTAAACTTCCGCAAAATCATGTAAATGCGTTAATACCACCAATTTATTCAATTTTTGGCTCAATGAATTCAACTGGTAAATTCACATTTTTAAAAGACCCAGTTGCAGCCATCTACTCAATGCCGGAAACAGTTAACGGACTCCTAAAACCATTGACCCCACACAAATTAAGCTCACCTCAGATGGATGATAAAATTGGCAACATGTTGGCCATAACAACTGCACATCCCTCGAATTATACGCCATATACTAATGAAAGCACCAAATAGGTGCGAGCCAACAGCACACGAGAGTGAAAAGCCGCTTAGTTGGGGCAATAATAAGCAGATAATTCGAATACTAGCACAAGTACACACAAAACCGGGAGGAAATGGTCACGACAACGAACGAGTAGAGTGTAAGAGCTCAGACAGTATCTCGGATAGTACACTGGATAACATCCTGGAGAATACCAATATAAATGCAAGTCAAGCTAGAAGAATACTATCATCACCATCAATTTGTGAAACTATCATGGACCAACCCGGGTTGGAAGTCATCATTCTCCTGATAACCAGGAATTAATACGGTCGATAGGTACAAGAGCCTATAGTAATATGAAAGTTACTTGCTAAGAAAAACCCCCAAATCACTCAAAACCGAGACAACAGAGTCAGCAATTAAAAAAAAATGATGAAGAATCCGGTAATACAGATAATTTCTGCAATTCATGGCTGGAGTCTCAATCAAAATTAATTAATAAAGAGATAATGCAAGTAACAGATGCAATATACAAATCCATCAAACAAACAACAAACCCAACATTAATGTATCAACTAGGAAGACAGAAAACAAAAGAAGATTTAATATGTACCTCAGCACAGGTAACATCAGGTGGAACAAACTTAGCAAGTGGCTATGGTAAGCAAATAAATGACAATACACTTAGTAACGAAGCAATAAACTTGAAAGGAGATACAAAATGTCAGCATACCAAATCAATCAATAACAACATAGCACCAGCAAATGGTACATTGAATAAAAACCAAATAGAGGGCTATCAAATGGAAAAATTACAGGGCAAACAACAAACAATACTTGAGATATCAAGTTCTTCCGAACAGATAGAGCAAGAATACATAGAACCACTCAGCAAAATCAGCAATAAAAAGGAAGAACCGAGGGTCCACACGGACATGGATAATAGGGTGGAAAATAATAAAACTACAGCTAATCCGCAAAATCATAAGATCGAGTGGGGCCACCTGGTAGACAGTAATGTCATTCAATCGTCTACAGCGGGAATACAGGATTCAGATTATACTTTGGAATCTCTCACAAATGTACATGTTGCTCTAGTTAAAGCCTTAAAAACATCAATAGAAACCCTGAACATGCAGTCAGACAAACTGGATATCCAAATAAATCTAACGAATATAATTTCCGAATATATCTCGGGCATAAATAATAAACTAGATACCATGACGAACCTATTAGTAAACATTCAGGGTGGAAATGAAATACGGGCACAAGCCTTCAGTTGCCCTTGTTGTCCCAGTCGGGAAAAACTAAGTGACCTACCAACCTTATTAACCAGCATTTTACATGAATGCAAATGCGCAAACTGTGCTCTTGAAAATAATGTACCAAATGGCAAAAATTGTGCACAAGGAGGGAAAAGCATCCATAATATTGCCTCAACTAATAACATAAATAATATAGAAAACGAAAAAGAGAAATAGATGAGGGAAAAAAATTCCAAAAATGTTATCCCGAGCAAAATAGAACAGATTATTCCACAACAAACCGAAAAAAATCATAAAGTAGGAGACCGAAAGGAGGATGTAATATAGCAGACTACCCTGTGTTGGAACCGATCATAAGTATACATGTGCCTAGTATTGAAGTAAACCAACAAATGTACAAGCAGACAAACACAATGAACAATCCCCCACCTGGTTTAACAAAACAACATAAAAATGAGCAAGGAAGGCCAGAAACCTCTTGCACACCAGTAAAACGTTAAATAAAGGCGTACCGGATAATTATCCAATCTTTAATCTCCACAGCAAAAGGAGATCACCACGGATATCAGGTAAACTCCAAAAACAAAATGAGGAAGAGGAAGAAACTCTATCTGACCAATTAATATCAACAGAGACATCATTCCGATTGAACAAAGTTCAGCCGGTAGTGAATAGTCCAGTGGTGATCCAGAGCCTTGAGTGTAGTGACTCTGATTCAACTATAACACATATACTTACGGGGAGAAGTACGAATTGGAGCCCTGAAAGGAGTGATCCCGAAGTAACAACAAGAAATAAACTTAAAGGGAGCACAATGGGATACTTAACGGGTATTGGAAAGAAAATAAAACAACCCGTTAAGGCAACAGAGCTCCAACCGAGACAGACCGTGATCGCGCAAGCAAATGGCACTCTCCTAGACAAAAGAATCAAAAAAGATCTGAATGTAGTGGTGTGCAAACAAGGATCCCCAAGGGAAATGATAAATACATTTTGTGATGTTAGAGGAACTAGAAGTCTCAACCAGAAATTGATCATTCACCCATCAGAAAACGTTTCCCCTTATAGGAATTCTAGCTCCAACTCACAAGTTCATAATAGTGAAATCAAACAAGGAGTTATCATGAAGGTCGATCAGAGCTCAGGAAATATTAGGGAACATCTGCTATTGATTAACATAAAATCAGAGCGTGTCGATGCAAACAAGAACAGAACAACTGAAATGGAACGAAACTCAAGGATTTGTCAATCGACAACATCTTACCCGCAAGGCCAAAACAGCGTTAATCGAGGTGACAAGAGAGGCAAAAGGAAATTTAACTTGAAGACAGATCAGCAAATAGAATATGCTAAAAAAGATCAGCAACATAAAAAGGCAGTGTAATGACGCATACACCAGGGATATTAAAAAACCATGAAGAAGGCAAACAAACGATCAGACGTCGCCTTCTTATGGGAAAAAAAGAGAACAAACTACCCCCAACTAATAGGATTTTATTCACACCACATTATGATTCACAAGGTCCTCAAGATTATCTGAAAAGAGGAAATATCTTACACCTTATGACAGATATTCCAACATTACAACATTTAACGTCTGCAGATTTAATAGCAATAGAATTTGTTAATCCTGGAAACAATTTAAGAAATGAGGGCACCATAGCAACATGGAGGAATGAAGAGATAGTAACAGGCATTTTACAAGAAACCACAAAATTTGAGGACTGGGGAATTTCACTTACCATTGCAGTAATACAACATTATCCATCTCCATTTTTAGCGTTAAGTATTCCCCAGATAAAATATTCAGTAAAAATATGGTCTCCTCGGTTTTGCAAGGTGCCAAAGGTGCAGACAGCAAAATCACACTGCAACAGGAAAAAATAGACTTAAGGTTGCCCACTCCTTGGTGGACAGGAGAATGAAGCTATGGAGCACCGGGCAAAACAGTGCTTTCCTCAATAGAAATTCTATCCTGGAACAACGCAGGAGCAAAAGGAACCCTACAGGACAAAGGAAAGACAGCGTCCTGGGATAATTACAAAATAATAATACTACAAGAAACTTGGCTGTCCGCCCCTGTAGATGTCCCAGGTAGAATAGGTCATCAAGTGAATGCAATAAGAACACAGCAACACGGAAGAGCTAAGGGGGGCCTCGCTGTTTACATTTCTACAGCATTAAAATCTCGGCAACACAGCTAATAACAACATCAGCTATGCAAATAATAAAAATGGATCTGGGCATACATTCTAGGGTAAGAACTATCATCCTAATCAATATCTATGCTCATCCGAAACCAAAGATAAAAAAAGATCTTTTCAAGAAAGTTACTGACGCCATTGCGGAATTTGGCTTCGAACAGCCAACTTGGGAGATAATTCTCACTGGGGATTTCAATGCAAATCTACTAAACCGGAAAGAAGAGGAAGACAACATCCTTGCAGAAAATGAAATCTGGGCCGTAGAAACACAGTTGTTTCCCAAACAAAACCACAATGATAAAGTAGTCCAGCAGTTATTAAGCGACCTCGAAAATCTGGGTATGCGTGCTTTGAACGGAAGAATAAAACAGGACAGACCTGGCAACTGTACACACATTGGCCTGCGTTCAAGCTCAATTCTGGACTACACAATAGTAACTCTCCCACTTCTTGGGCAAATAAACAGTTTTCAAATCAAAGGGTCAATCGAGAGTGATCATTTGGCTCAGCATATCGAGCTTAAAATAACAACTTTTAAACACCTAGAAGCTCCAGTGATAGAGGGGGAAATATCAAAAATCAACTTGAAACGTCTGAGGTGGACATGCAACACTTTACCGGATATAGCTTTAAAAGCTAAAACCTAATGACAATGCTTGAGTCAGAAAATAAACGATTATAGAAACATGAACCGCTTTTATGGCAAGTCAACCTAAAGCAGGAGCGTCAACCAAACAGATAAATAAAAACCGGACAGATAACAACATCTATTTCAGTCAAATATCACGAAGTTTAAGAAAGCACATGAGAAGGGCCCTCAGAAAGGCTCGATATCAAACTCCACGGTCTGAAGTATGGGAGGAGGTATGTTTATTAAAGAAAAAATACAAGAAACAAATTTGGATCGATAAAAAAACAGAAGAAAATAACTTTTGGATGAAATTATTACACAATGCAAAGAAATCTGACGCTAGAGCGTTCTGGGGGCAGGTGAATTCTATGAGCAGAACCGCCAAAACTATAAACATGACCTGCGTCGCTGAGCATGCATGGGTACATCACTTAATCTCGACATTTTCAATAAAAAAATTGGATCAGCTGCCCATAGTTGTCATGACGACACATAAAAAGCAAAAAGAAGGTATACCTCAATCTACTCTCATCTATTCTGAAGTAGAAATCTTACAAATCATAAGAAAAAGTTGGCTTGATAGTGCACCTGGACCGAATGGTGTCCCACAGGCAATCTATAAACAAGACCCCAATTACTGGGCAAGTAAGATCTGTAGTCTGTTCCAGATGATCTGTACTACCAGTCGTATTCCAGAAAGCTGGAGAGGAGTGATTATTAACCCAATATATATAGCTGGGGAGCGTACAAATCCAGCAAATTTTCACCTGATCGCGTTGATAGATGCAGAGGCCAAATACTATGCATCTCTGATCTTAACCGATTTGATAAATTGGTCGGATGAGAACAAAAAAATCCCTATAAATCAGTCGGGCTTTCGACGTGGCACAGGCACAATTGCAAACATACTAGCAATAGGGCTTATTGCCGATAAAAGTCTACGAAAGCGACAGGCACTCCACCTATGCTTCCTGGAGTTTAAGGCGGCCTTTGACCATGTTAAGTCAACACACGTTATGGGCCAAATTTAAGCACCAGGGTCTACCAGACACAATTATAAATCCAATCATAGATCTCTATACCAACACCTGGATGAAGGTTAAGATCGCCGATGGCCAGAGGCTCACATAGAGGATCTACACTAATGAAGGGCTAAAACAAGGCTGTGTTTTGGCCCCGCACCTGTTTAATTCATTCATGACTGATTTAACACCAAGGTCAGATGGGGTTAATTCACATCCACCACGGCTGGGAATACTGCCTCTAACACATCTGTCCTACGCAGATGACGTTGTACTTCTAAGCCAGACGAGAATTGGACTGCAACAATCAAACCATGAGTTAGCTGATTTCGCCAAAATAAATCTGATGGAAATAAACACAAAAAAACAAAGGCCATGATTATAACTCATTGTCGGCCCAAACAGCCAAAAATTTAAGCAGCACCCGCCGCAAAGTTAAAAATGCATGCTCTGCATTTACATGCACAAAGCGGCAGGCACCGTGCGGTGCCTGCCGCATTGTGCATAGAACTGCAGGGGGGTACCATAGGTAACCCCCATGTGCACCCCCCACCCCCTTCACCCTGGGGGCCCACAACGGGCCCCCAAAGCAAAGAAGTCATTGGACCGCCAGCATCTTAATATGGTTGGCGGTGTCTCGGAGACACCGCCACCATATGTGAGCATTTTTTCGCCAGTCGCGAAGGGCAGACGGTCTTGCCGTCTGCCGCGGACCCCCCAGCCATCCTAATGTGGCGGGGGGTCATTTTAGTGAGAATGGCGGACGGATTTCCCACGCCAGCCCTGCGGAGGCAATCAGTCTGCCTTCATAATCGACCCCTTAGTTGGAAGTAGTCGATAGGTATACATATTTGGGGATCTACTTGGACCGAATGCTTTCATTCATCCCCCACTATGAGTCATTCCAAAAAAAGGGAACCGCTTTATTATTTGCATTCTTCAGTATACTAAAACAGCTAAAAGGTCCATCGTTCACTCCACTTTTGGCAGTTATTAAAGCAAAACTACTTCCAACCATTGTATACGGAAGTGTGGTACATTACGGAAATAGTGCACCAATACTAGACAAAATACAAACCCGAGTGTACAAAAGAGTATTTCGGCCGCTCACGGAGTATTGTTGCCGCTTGACACTGGATCGCACTTGCACTTTTACTCTATCGCCCTGCTGAGAAGCCCGTCTCCCCACCGAAGTGCTTCTGCTGGTGTGAGCGCGTTCTGCAATCGGCAGAACCTGTCATCGCTCCCAGCTGGAAGCCTCTGTGGGTTGAGCTCTGAGGGGAGTCCTTGAGAAGGGAACCGACCGGGGGACTGCGAGGCCCAGCATTCCTCAGGCAACGCAGCTGGTGCCTCTTCCCCCGGCCACGCCCACCGCCTCCCACCTTCTTTACCTTTCGCGACACCCGCTCCGTGGGTGCCGCTCACGGAGTATTGTTGCCGCTTGACACTGGATCGCACTTGCACTTTTACTCTACCGCCCTGCTGAGAAGCCCGTCTCCCCACCGAAGTGCTTCTGCTGGTGTGAGCGCGTTCTGCAATCGGCAGAACCTGTCATCGCTCCCAGCTGGAAGCCTCTGTGGGTTGAGCTCTGAGGGGAGTCCTTGAGAAGGGAACCGACCGGGGGACTGCGAGGCCCAGCATTCCTCAGGCAACGCAGCTGGTGCCTCTTCCCCCGGCCACGCCCACTGCCTCCCGCCTTCTTTACCTTTCGCGACACCCACTCCGCGGATGCCGCTCACGGAGTATTGTTGCCGCTTGACACTGGATCGCACTTGCACTTTTACTCTACCGCCCTGCTGAGAAGCCCGTCTCCCCACCGAAGTGCTTCTGCTGGTGTGAGCGCGTTCTGCAATCGGCAGAACCTGTCATCACTCCCAGCTGGAAGCCTCTGTGGGTTGAGCTCTGAGGGGAGTCCTTGAGAAGGGAACCGACCTGGGGACTGCGAGGCCCAGCATTCCTCAGGCAACGCAGCTGGTGC
The DNA here is from genome assembly GCF_964261635.1 of Lissotriton helveticus. NCBI lineage: Eukaryota > Metazoa > Chordata > Amphibia > Caudata > Salamandridae > Lissotriton > Lissotriton helveticus. The sequence goes on from NC_136059.1 coordinate 868,171,740, forward strand.
CTCTTCCCCCGGCCACGCCCACCGCCTCCCGCCTTCTTTACCTTTCGCGACACCCGCTCCGCGGGTGCCGCTCACGGAGTATTGTTGCCGCTTGACACTGGATCGCACTTGCACTTTTACTCTACCGCCCTGCTGAGAAGCCCGTCTCCCCACCGAAGTGCTTCTGCTGGTGTGAGCACGTTCTGTAATCGGCAGAACCTGTCATCGCTCCCAGCTGGAAGCCTCTGTGGGTTGAGCTCTGAGGGGAGTCCTTGAGAAGGGAACCGACCGGGGGACTGCGAGGCCCAGCATTCCTCAGGCAACGCAGCTGGTGCCTCTTCCCCTGGCCACGCCTCCCGCCTTCTTTACCTTTCGCGACACCCGCTCCGTGGGTGCCGCTCACGGAGTATTGTTGCCGCTTGACACTGGATCGCACTTGCACTTTTACTCTACCGCCCTGCTGAGAAGCCCGTCTCCCCACCGAAGTGCTTCTGCTGGTGTGAGCGCGTTCTGCAATCGGCAGAACCTGTCATCGCTCCCAGCTGGAAGCCTCTGTGGGTTGAGCTCTGAGGGAAGTCCTTGAGAAGGGAACCGACCGGGGGACTGCGAGGCCCAGCATTCCTCAGGCAACGCAGCTGGTGCCTCTTCCCCCGGCGACCACGCCCATCGCCTCCACGTACATTATTGACGCTATCTCCACCGCGACGCGGGACACGCGCGCGGGACGGCGTCTGGGGCAAAGAGCGGGCTGTTTGAGGCTGTTCGAGAACGCGAGAGACTGGGCTGGGCTACCCCCCTTGTATTTTGTTACTACTATTATTTTGTCCCCCATCAGTATAATAACTCTTTCTAGTACAAATGGTGGTAACCAGAGGGGAAAAAAAAGGCCCCGGGTAGTGTGGGGAAATTGCTTGGCCCGATGGACGATTTTATAACTAAGGCGAACACATTCATTGACCAAAGCATTTCCATGATAGAAGAAAGGGTATCCTTAGATCTAGCCTTCGCCAAAAGATCCTCTCTGGGTAACCTGGCTGATGCTCGAACACCCGTAGCAGGGACCATAAACGAAGGGGAAAGGGTGGGGCGTGAGAGATGTAGTTTGCCAAACACCGTGGACTTATCCGTGTCTCATCTTGAAGATACACAGTTAAGTTCCGATTTAGAAAGAACACCCGAATTAGGACCCCAATCCCCCTCACAAGTGACATCCCTAGAAAAAATTCAAGAAAGGGGAAGGAGGCAGGGTGCAATAAGTAAGAGGCAGAACAAGCCAGAAAACCCCCTCCCTATCACGACAATCCATACGTCTGGAGCTCCACAGGATAAAACTACTAGAGTAGAACAATTAGTAGTCTCTGCGCAAATCCATCACATTGAGAACGAATCCCTTACCCTTATTAACCTGGATTCCCCGGTCCCTCCAGTCATTAATATGGGACCATGCGAGGGCGATAACTCACAGTTGTTAAATCAGATTGCCAACCTATTTAAACTTTCTTTGCGACCATTAGAACAAAAGCTAGCACAGCTTGAGCTACAGATATCAAAGCTCATTAAATCTCCGCAACATAACCAAATAGTAGGAGTTCAAAAAATAGGGGGCAATACTAATAATACACAACTATCCAAAAATCCCACAAATACAGCCCTCAAACCATCAAACGTTCAAAAGAACGTAGCACAGGTAGTAACTCCTACCCTGTCAATGCCTAAAAATATACCAACTCCAACTACTAAGGTACCTTTTCCTCAGTCTCAGGGGAACCTACAGACACCAACTACATCTGCACCAAACTCAGTGGCAGCAAACAATAAGACCACAAATAAACCACCACCCAAAACATTGGTGCCTCAATCATTGGCCCCTAAAGCTAATAGAAATACCTTGAGAAACACCGGAGAGGTTAGAATTCCACTTGAACTGCCACCCGAAGCCTCACCTTTTGTAGTGGTTATGACTGGCGTTCCAGAGTTAGAAGGCCACACTGTGGAACCCGGCTGGTCCCTGATAAACAAGGCACGACATTGGCTACAGACCAATTGACCCATGCCTTCGACTTGGCATGGAAGGATTCGGTCAGTACGTAGAACATCTTGGGTGGGCAAAACCAGAAAAACGATCCCAGGGGACTGCATCGTGATCACCTTCGAAGACCCCCGTATAGCAGACTACATCTGCTCGTGGGAAGACACGGATGCAAAGGGAGGAATTAGTGTTAAGTCACTTTCCTTCTTCTACCCTTATAGACAAGTAACTGGTTTCGCCCAGGACTATGATCCTCCTTGGCTTGCACCTGTCCCCCGACAGGTCGACGTTCGAAACAATAGATACTATGGGGCCCCCAGATATTATGAGCAAGATAATCTTTGGCAGCCAGTGGGACCACGCCACCAGGGTGGTGGTTGGGAAGAATGGAGACCACATGTACCAAGGATGGCACACCGTGAGCCACCAAGGTGGGAATCATGGTACAACATCCCGCTGTCCAATAGATTCAGTGGACTCGAAATGGTCGATTGACCATCAACGGGAACTGAACCTATAAACCATAATCTAACATACCCCATTCCAAACATGAGCCATCCTTCGCCATCGAAAATAGGAGTAGCATTAAAAGACGACATACATCTCATACCAATCCTATTCTGGAACGTAGCGGGTCTGCGTTCAAAGATCGAGGATGGGACGGCCCAAAACTTTTTAGAACCGTACAAAATAATTAGCCTCCAGGAGTCATGGCTAACAACGGAGCTTCACTTACCAGGCTATAAAACATATTTTATACCAGCACTGAGAAATAAAATAGGTAGGCCCAAAGGTGGGTTAATAACGTATATAGCAAATACCCTGAATAATTTAAAAGTATCGATCATTTACTCTGATCCTAATTATCAATTTCTTTCACTATCCTTTGCAAACAAAAACAAGGAGACTGTTCTTTTAATTAATCTCTACAATAATCTACAGGAAGATCAATTCATGATTCTTCTCAGAAACTTAAAAGAGAGATTAAGCCAATATTATCAATGGAAAGGTAGTAATGGGGCAATTCACCCATTATGGGGAGGAGATTTCAATCTTCATCCTTGCCCACTGGCGAATCCACACTGTTGTGGGATCGTGGACGGACACGAGGCGCCTTTAGTGCACTTCACGCATACTAAGGCGGGGAACGTCCTTAACAACCTGCTCTCTGACCTGGATCTCCAAATTGCTAACCAACCAATTGCGGACTCAAATTCTCTTAATCCAACTTATGTGGGCAGAGGCCACCAAACTACGGTTGATTACATCTTACTGTCCCCTGGCCTATTAGATATAGCCAAAGATTTCCAGGTCATTGAAAACTTATTGAGCGATCATTCTGCGTTGAGGATCCATCTCCATTTACCTGATCATAAGCCACAAAACACAGTCATAGCTAATACTCTGGCCCAGAATAAATTAGAGGTAGGAAAACAGAATGGTTATACTATTAAATGGGAAAAAATAAATCCCAATGAAATACAAAAAAAGTGGTTGAGTTTGCCTACACAAATATAATAAAATGCTTAGACCTCTCGGCAACTCACAAAGAAGTTTTAAATAATTGTAAACAAATCTTAGAGAAAATTAAAGAACTACTATCACATAAAGCAACGTCCAAAAAAACAACAAAAAGAGGGTGGTTTAATCACAATTGCACTATAGCCCACACCAAATTAAAACTTGCCCTACAAAACAAACCTAGGGACACGGGACAGATTCAACTTTTTAGACGCCAATACTCAGGGGAACGTAAGCTACGAGTTAAAGAACTAAAACAGAAACTCTGGGAAGACCTGCATAAGAGCGCCGTTTTAAAAAATAGCGAGGCTTTCTGGCGAACGGTCAGGGCTCCTTACCTTACTGATAATAACATCCCCAAGATCGAAGTAGCCATTGACGAAAGCACATGGGTGGCTCATTTCTCGAAGATTTTTAAAAATAACTCAACTGCCGTCGATTCCGAAAATATGCCTCCAAATGTACAATACCCAATCTAGCTCCTTTTTGATATACCCGATCTGGTAGTGGCCCTAGAATCAAGTAAAATAGGGAAAGCCCCAGGGCCCGACGGAGTCCCTGTGGACTTCTTCAAACACAACCTAGATCTTTGGGCACCTATTATTACAAGAGTATGTACAGCTGTTGTAAACTACGGAGTCTTGAACTCTTGGACTAAATCCATAATGGTCCCCATCTTTAAAAAGGGGGACCGCCAAGATGTGAAATGTTACCGCCCCATCTCACTGCTGGACTCGATCGGCAAAGTTGTGGGGAGAGTAATCTTGGATCGACTCCAGCAGTGGGGTGAGGAGAGGGGCATTATTTCCGACCTCCAATTCGGTTTCCGAGAGGGGTTCGGAACGGTAGAACAGGCCCTTAATCTCAGTTTAATAATGGGCAAATACACGCAGGCCAAGGAGAACACGATATATATGGTTTATGTGGACCTGTCCGCAGCCTTTGACTGCGTTTCGCATTCAAAGCTATGGACGGTTCTACGCCATATGGGAGTCGAACCCCCCCTCTTAGATTTCCTGAGAGAACTCTACACAGGAGCCTCGGCCAGAGTACGCTACGGCCTGAACGGCGAGCTGACAGCACCGTTTGGAGTGGAGCGGGGAGTCAGGCAAGGATGTGTCCTGGCCCCCTTCCTCTTCTCACTTTACACCAACGGTTTGGAGAAGGGGCTATTGAGGGGGGCCCAGGACCTCCCACGTATAAGACAGTGCCTGATTCCCGCTCTGCTCTACGCTGACAATGCTGCCCTCCTCGCGCGTACCCCGCGAGAGCTTCAGAACTCCCTAAACAGATATACTACCTTTATGGGTGGTCTTGACCTACAGGTAAACGTGAAGAAGATGTTTGTCATGATATCAGGTAACAGGAAAAAAAGAGTAAAAGAAATCTACCTCGGCAAACAAAAACTTGAGGTTACTGGCCAGTATCCGTACCTTGGTATCATGATAGACGATCAACTGACATGGAAACCAGCTGTAGAGACAAGATGCCACCTGTTCAAAAGATCAATAGCGGCCCTAATGAGTTTCTCCCAGAGACTGGGGAGAAGGGCCCCAGTGGAGCTATTGAAAATGTATAGCGCCAAATGTCAGGCTATAGCGTTGTATGGAGCAGGAGTCTGGGGACACACGAATACGAGCCCTATCCAGGTAGCAGAAAACACCTTTTTAAGATTCCTTTTGGCTACGCCAAAAGGCACTTCTTCTTATGCTTCCCACCTAGAATTAGGAATCCCTTACTTGGAGGACTTGATTAGGATTCAACCGTTGATGCTGTGGCGGCGCATTTGGACATCCGACAAAAACCTGCTGACCCAGTCCATTGTTCTGGATACAATGACTTTAGACAAGTCTTCCAAAGTAAGATGGCTTTCCTATATTAGAATTTTTTTTAAAGATATTGGGCTTATGAAATACTATCTTCACCCAGAGTCCATAATTGATCTCCCGAACGAACTAAAACAACAAGCTCTCCGTCACTTAGAGACATTGAGACTGGCATCTGAGTCCTCAAAACCCTCGGTCATTCATGCAAACATGGTCCAAACAACATATGGCATTCATCCGTATTTAACACTGCAGATGACAACTTATGAAAGAATGCTGATGACAAGATTTAGCCTGAACACTTTTTTTAGATTGGTCACGTTTCCTTTGAATAATGCATGGGATTCAATTCTCCCCCCATGCCCCTGCGATGAAACATCCAATCAGTCTTATCTACATGTGATCATGTTTTGCAAATTCCACCACTCACACAGAAAAATTTGGCTACTTCCAACAATGAGAAGCTGGGGTTTTAGACAATGCAGACCGGCATTTCTTAGACTCCAAATGCTTGAATCTGAAACTGTCTGCTACATTGTTCTCAACCTTTTAAAATGTATCATGAAGCATTGACAAAATTTATAATTAACAATTGCGTAACGTTATCTCTGATGAAATGAAATGGTCTTTGCTTTTGTATGAAATTCAGAATCGATGTTTTACATTGGTATTTTAGAGTTAAAATGTATGTTGTACTTTCTTTTGTAAAAATTGTTCTTTAATGGTTTTTCTTGTGAAAAAGCCGAATAAAGAAGTTTATTATTATTAATATTTAGGTTGCCATGTGATGCCTCACCTGCTCAGGTACGCCTAGAGTTTGGATTACAACAACAACTACTCCACAAAAGGTATGAGACAATAACATGTTGGTACAAAATATGGCTTAATCGTGACCTAGAAATGAATTCAGCACTCTGGGAAGCCTTAAAAAAATGATCCAAAATCACAGTATGCAAAGTACCTAAATATTTCTTTGGAAATAACTAAGATGGCAGATCTTTGGCAACGGAAACTACCCGGGACATCCTTTCAGCAGATTATGAAAAAAGTGGCAAAACTGCATTCACTAATCGATGATAAAGCAATCTTAAGTCGACGTGCGCATGCATGGATGGTCTTATAAGCTTATATGAGGCCTGAATCAGCAGTACACCTGGGCCTCACTTTCCCGCCTCACCTGAAAACTAGGTATTTGGAGTTGCGTATGGGGAAACTGACATCGAATGTTGATCAACCGATTTGGAGGACCCCTGGCCCAAAAGAGTGTAATCTATGTGGAGCATCAGTATAGGACGTTATACATTTGATATGTATCAGTCCGGTGTTAGGGTGCTGCCGCCGGGATTTGCTCAGGTGAAAGTTTAATGAAATAGGTATCGCACCTGCAGATCGGCAATATTAAAAATTCTCGGCTTAAAGGACCCACAATTAATCTGTTAAATAATTACATTTTTAACCTATTTTGAGAATTTAATGAAAGAACAACATAGGCTAAAACTATAATTTAACAATTCTTACGGTTTATTCCTCATATACAAGAGAAAAAAAAACCATCCTGTAAATTGAAATAAAATTTTAAATATGTCTATTTTAATTGTTTATATTTATTTTATAACAGCACATGAAGTTAATATATTTTATGCTTTGGAATATTGTAATGGTTTTAATTAACTGCACAATAAAGAATTTCTGTCTGTCTGCATACCTATGTTTATTTCATCATGTGTATCTAAGGTTAATTTAGCACTTCACTTAACAAAGGCTTCCGGCAAGTCGAAACGTCTTGTCGTGCACCTCAGTAAACTCGTGTAATTTTGCAGCAATGGAGTGCCATTTACATCATTGACTCTTTTGAGCATTATTGACAGTTCTCCCAGCTCTCCATTGGCACCAGCATTTATGTTTGAAAGCAATCATCTACTTTAAGACTCTTTTTATGAAATATATATACATATATTACAAGGAATCTGTTTCATCATCAAAATTATAGCCTCTAGACTACTCTACTGAGCTTTACCATTCTCATGGTCACTGGCATTATGCAGAAATTTTAAATGATGTGCTGCAAAATGGGAAATTATGCAGCATGTTTTCTCAAAGTATTCTTGTCATCCGTTGAATTTAAATATAATAGTTTTTGTGCTGCTGCCATAGAATCTTTTTAATACACTGACCCTTGCCATTGTCCATTATTTTATCGACACTTTATTTATCAGAGGTAAACCTAAAAATGTTAATGCCAATCTGTTCCCATTATTAGCTGTTCGTTGAAGAAAATAGCTTTTCAAGTCCACCTTCCCCAAATAAACATATTATATATAAATACATGAGGGGTAACGTGTCATATGGTTGAATATTGCCCTATTGTGGTTGCGATAACATTTATCAACCACTTGGCCATCAGCTACATGGTTTATGTTGTCACTAGAACTCCTCAATGGCAGGCAATATTATCATATTACAGGGTTAGCTGTAATGTGTCTGTTATGTTATGTTACCTGTTGATGGTAGAGCACTACTGGGACTTTGAAAAAGGGCATTAAGTGAATGATGTCACAATATATCTCAAAACCCAAGCAAACCTGCCAAAGAGACACATTACATTATTTTGGAAACGTTCAGGCACATTTCAGGCACATTTCCTGTCCATAGGGCTCCCTTTAGTCATTCTCATATACACATTTTATATCTGGAAATGAGACCCTAGAAAATCAAAAAGAAGTTGACATGAAAGGCAATATATATAGCCTATCTCTTTTGGCATCTATGTGGAAAGTCAGCTGGAGGACCAGCTCTGCTAAAAGCTGAGGACCACTTGAATGTAGAAGTGTTTCTACACACTGCAAGGGGCAGAACAGTTTACAGGGAGGGCTAGAATGGATTTTCTGTCTATAGATTGTTTCTAGACACAAAAAGTACATCTGCCTAATTTGTTGAGTGTATTGTTTCAGTGATGAAAGTTCTTTTTCAAACCTGTAAGTCAGTATTTTAAACCAGGTAACCCACAGACCTTAAACCTCGAGGCCACAGAGTTATTGTCTAGATCCATGTGCCAAAACCTCTAAGTGAGACAAGAAATACGGGGACGTTTTGAATGAGAAAAAGCTACTTTGAGAAAGGCAACAATGAGGTCAAACAAACATTCGTTCAAAAATGTTCAAACATGTAATCTGTTATAATTCAATGTAGTTTGTGTTTCCACTACTACTTTAAAAAGATGTGTGTCCCTCTCTGATGTTTTAACTACTTTTTGTGTTTTTTGGTTCTAATGCTCACCTATTATATGGGAATGATGGGTTACATGGTAAATTTCAGGCAGAAGAAATGCTTTAGAATCCATGTCAGCAATGCCAATCTCATAATGGAAGGGACGGTTCTTAAGTCCCAGCTGCAGATAGTTTAATGTGACTGCTGGCAAAAGCAATTGTCTCCAATACATTACAAAAATGTTGAATAGGCATTAGGTAAATTGCTTGCTCATGACTGGATGGCTTAGTTGTCTATCTCACTTCTCCGATCCTGAATCAAAGGCTGTTTGTCAAGCTTGTAACAAAAAAGTGGGAAATCCAATACACCCTTGGAGGCTTGGGCAGATAAGCAAAGGTTAGGTAGAGATCCAGGGATTTTATTCACGAATCTTAGTCAAATTTATTATGAACTTGTTACTAATACTTTGAGCCCCAAATGGTGACTGAACGTTGAAAATATCTAAACATCAATGTACATATGCATAGAATGAATATTCAGCAGAGCAGTTAGAGAAACACGGGTATATCTTTTTTTCTAGAAACACAGTTTTAATGTGAAACAGAAATGTAAGGGGTACATTTAAAGACAATAAAACACCATGATGGAGGATACATAAAAGAGCCTACAAATCATGAGTGTAAACAACCATTCCAAAAGTATATAGGGAAGAAGATTTATCTAAAGCAATAGAGAACAATTCCTCAGACAACTCAAATGCTAGGGAAATGGATGTAACAGTCGACGTTTCGGTCTGTTTTGGTGGGTTCATCCGTCAGACCATCTTCAGGACATACAGTTGTTTGTTAAAACAAATCCCTCTAATCTAGTTCGGTGATTAACTTGAACCAGAGTAATCGTATATTCAAAAAACAGAAAGGGCCTCACTGATAAGCTCATATTTCGGTTAAGGAGAAAACCTCTGTATCGATAACATTTATGGGAGAAAGCCATGCCTGGCGATCTCAGTCAGAAAGACAGTAGTCTCTTTCCTCCAACAAAGCGAGTTTATCGGCCGGCCGCTGTGTGCAGGAAGCTTTGAAGACTACGACTTATTTCTTAACTCGCTTTGTTGGAGGTCTGATTCACGAAGACTCTCCCCACTCTTGAAATGTCGGAAAGAGATGTTTGCCTTTCTGATTGTAACCACGAGATATATTTTCTGAACTCGCCGTGTTGGAGTATTTATTTACTATTGCTCTTTTTAAACATCGGAAAGAGATACACTGAGACTCTGGAAATATCCTCTCTCCTTGTTCTTACAGGTGGGCTCTTGCATTGATATCTAAAACAAGAATGAACTCTTTCAGTTTTTTATTTCAATTCCAATTCACTATTGTTGACATCACATATGAGATACCATGTCACAGTTTCTTATCTCTAAGTCTCTACAGTTAGTTGAAACTCTGTGATTTAATATAGTTGAAGTACAAAGGAAATCCCCGATGATGGATGCAAAAACACAGACTTGCAATACAGGTCTGTCTATAGAAAGCTACCTTCAATAATTTGTAAATTAATTCTGTGATGTGAAGGAATCTCAATGTTACAAGTTCATTATCTGTCACATTATTAATACACATTAGTATGGCACTTTTTCTCCTTGCTTTTCACCACTGTCTATACCTAATATGATATGTGACTCAAAATAAATACAAACAACGTCTGTGCAAACTAAAGATTCTTCTTGTTCCTCTCATGGAAGTAGAAGTGCAAAGTTAGAGTTATTAATACGTGGATGACTCCAGTAATTCTGTACAAATATCAAAGTCTAAATCCTTGATCTCAAATATTACTCCAAAATACTTGATTCAAAGAAGGATGATGCAGGTAAGTTACATCCAGATCAGGTAGGTGCATTAAGCTTGAAGTTCTTCACTAAATATTCCTCCAATTTCTTCACTTTAACACTTCAACACAGCTGTCATTTTTCCCTAACTCTAGCTTTCTAAATGAGTTTCACTTCTCCCAGAACACTCTAAAGGGCAACAGTGGGATTGGTGGGGAAGGATAAGGAGTGAATTAATCTAAATTACAACACCTTTCTCATCATATGGAGGAGAGATAGAGATGTGTGAATAATTGGCTAATCAACCCATTCTCCAGATGCACTTATCCTCCAGAACCACCACATTTCTGTTTAATTCTCCAAGGATTAGAAAGTACATTGATCTTGTTCTGGTTCATTGGAGTTCTTTTAAAAACTACCTATTGTCATACACTCCAATTAGGGTTTGTTACTCTTCTTTTGTTGCGATACCATTCCTTGTATAGTTCCTGATGTTTTATTTCATCAGTAATTGTGTCCCTATGGACCCACACAGTGTGACCACCATTTAACAAATCGGGGTTTATACCTGGTTTTCTATCCCTGAGTGATACCGAAGGTAAAATGCCTGACACCGAATGAGCTGTGGTGTGGTAGCAGGTGCTGCATGAGGCAATTCAATACATTATTTTATTATTCTGTTTGTTCTTTCGATGAGGATATTGGCCATGGAGCAATACAATGGTGTCCTGATTTGGGAAATAGACAATTATTTAAAAAACTCTATCATCTCTTTAGTTACAAACTGAACACCATTGTCAATGTCAATGGTGCTTAGAATACCATCAACTGAAAGTGTGTCAATCAGGAAGGCTAAGAGTGTCTTGGTGTTAATGTTGTTAACTAATCTGATAGTGACACTGTGAGATTTATAATCTACCAATACAAACATGTACTTGTTAGGAGTCAATTAATGGGGTCAAAAATATCCAACCCTAATCCCAGGGTTTGGTTGGTACTTGAACAAGAGTAAACAAGGATCTAGGAAGACATTTTGTTTTGTTGCTCACACCACAAGTATAGGAATCTCTCACCTTGTTTTCTAGAATGTAGTCCATATTATGGAACCAGTATCCGGCTCTTACTTTATTCTTCATGAGACTCCACACCATGTGGTCTTCATGAGCAATAGCTGCAATCCGATACCAGGGACAACTTTTTCAGATCTCGTGATAAGATCCCATTCTATGGACAACTCGTTTCTCATATTGTAATACCGTTTATCCAATAATTCCTTGCATTTCTCACTTCATCCATTCAAAAGTTTATCTTTAACTAAGGACATGGTATTTGGACAGGTTGTCGTATCAGGATGGCCTTGAGTACTCTGCCCCCAGGAGTGGGGACTGGAGACACTAAGACTGGACTTATATTACTACGTGGTGCACTTACAGCACATGACCCGGTGGCCTGACCAAGGGGATAACTGGGAGAAGAGACTGCTGGCAGAATGTGTCCTTGCGGACAAACTCCCTGTGGCACTGATGGGGAGTGCAGGGGCTTTGGATGATGTGCCTTACATAGTCCATCATACTGCGAGCATCTGGTGAGCTTCCTATACGGATTCTGGCACCAGTGTGGAAAATGATGGCTCCCATGTCATTTCAGGTGCGGAGGGGGTCTGCAAATTGTTAGCCGACCTTTACCCAGGTGAAGCATTCAATAAATATGAGCAGGCATGTGGAAACTTTGAGCTGGTAGATGGCCACCATCTACACTACGCAGGACTGAGAGAAAAAGTTAAATCGACTTGGCCCGTATACCCCGCTATTCCATAGACAACACACACTTTAGATATATTAATCACCTGTGGCTATGGACACAGATTGAGCTCTCTCCTATATAACGCAATGAGGACGAATGCAACTGGTGCCCTCTAGGACAAGGGCGGCGTGGGACACAGACTTGGCCTCACCCCTAGATGACAAGACATGGATAGCCATAAGCGCGCTTATCCATACAGTATCCTGCAATGCAAGTTTTAAATTGGTGCATTACAATTTTCTACATCGTACTTATATGACACCAGTGAAACTTCATCCTATTACCCCAGCCCGTTCAGATGCTTGCTCACGTTGTGGAGAGACTGGGTTGATTTCCTCCACAGGACCACAAGTTGAGGGTTCGCCATTGCACTGTTTATTGGGACACATTAGGAAACCTAAGGGGCACAAGAAAGCTTACAAACTGTTGCAGTTACTCTTGGTACTGGCGAAGCGTAGGGTTGCCATATCATGGATGGGACAGCGTACCCCCGATGTGGATGCTTGCTACTGGGATGTGTGTGAATGGATTCTAGCAGAAGACGTCCACATGAAATTAAGCAGAAGAGATGATAAATTGGAAGAGGCTCTTTGTAAATGAAGGGATTTGTGTAATGTCTTTTTGAACCCTGAACTAGATGAGCTTGAGCCACATGATTTAGATACCAGCGTAGGCACACTCATGGGGGAGGCGGAGTGAGATGCTAAGGATGAGAGACACATATGTAATTCTACTGTGTACTACACAGCCATGTACTGCTCCTTCCAGATTACAAATATGTGCTCTGCTGTAAACTGCCATTTATTGATATCACCTGTACATGTATGACTGCTGCAGTTTGGTTAAAAATACAGATATGTAAAAAATAACTAAGGACATGGTAATTTCATCTTTCAAACATCTTTCACATTCATCTGTAATGATTGCAGGAATATTCACCGATGATTCTGAGTCTTCTGGCATTATCAGCAAGACAGAGGTCATGCTGTTCGGGGAGGCCACACTTTTGTGGTCCCCGGAATGGTGGCCCCTGGATTTGGGACCAACACCAAGACCCAAACAGACTGTAAAAAATCTCGGTGTGCGGTTAGACAAAACACTTTTGCTCGAAGAGCACACAAACCAAGTAGCAGGATCTTGCTTCCGGGTCATTGGACTGCTACGACGCGTCTTCCCATTCTTATCAGACTCCTACAGGAAAACTCTCGTCCAGGCCTTGGTAGTCAGCAGACTGGACTATTGTAATGGCTTGCTAATTTCGGCCAATGAAGAACAACTACAGAGACTACAGGTGGTCCAAAACACCGCAGCGAGACTAGTTCTGCTTCACGCCCTCTTTTGGTCAAACTTCACTGGTTGCCAATCAGGCAGCGTGTAAAATTCAAAATCTGTTGCACAATTCACAAATGTCTGTTTGGCAATGGACCCAAATACTTAAAAGAAAAATTCACTCCCTATAAACCTATTCGTACCTTGCGCTCTAGCAGTCAGCAACAGCTTCAGGTTCCAAGGATAAAAAAGGCTAGGCAGGGAGGGCGAGCCCTGTCCTACAAAGGCCCCATTTTATGGAATTCACTACCCCAACCCTTAAAAATACCACTAACTTTCAATCTTTTAAGAAGACCTTAAAAACCTTTCTATTTACCATCTGTTAAGATACTTACTCAAGCCTCCTTACAGCTCAGAACTAGGTCTAAGCTCCTTTGTTAAAGCGGAAGCGCGGAGATACCCCTTTGGGGGTTGAATTCTGGCGCTATACAAGCACATAAATAAATAAAAAATAAATAAATCATTCCCTGTACCCAACCATCAACAAGCATTTGGGTCATCTGCATGATTTCTAACACCAAGAACAGATTCCATTCTAAAATTGTAACCATGCAGAGTTAAAACTCATTTTGCAGTCCGGAGAGTGGTACTTTCAATCCCTTTAGTTGAGAACACATATACGTTATGGCTTGTGGTCTAACTTAAGGTCAATGCTAAACCCCGTAGGTAAAAAGTGGTTGGTTACTCAGAAGCAAGCTAGTGCTTATTTTTCCACCCTGGAACAGTTACATGCAGCTTATCTGAGACACCTAGGTGTAAAAGTTGCTATTGTTGTCCCTTCTACATTTTGGGATGAAGTATGTTCAATTCCTCTGACACTGGTATTGGTGGTGAGTGCGGTTTTAAATGTAATATTGAATTTTCCTCTTTTGGGGGCACTGAGGGTTCTATAAAAATGGAATGCTTTTCTGTAGTTAGATTCTAAAGGGCCAGACCTGGGCAGCGCAGTTTTTGAAATATTTGGATACACACTTCATCCGTCCCAAACAACCACTTAAGCTTGTCTTTTTTAGAGGGAGACAACGCTTGTTTTACTAAATCAACCAGGTTGTATTTTAGTTTGGCCCCTTCCCCGAAGATCTTATTCCTAAGGTAGCAAACGGATTTTACTTCAATCTTACACTTTTTTCATTTTAATGGTAAGACTTGCATCCTGAGGTTGTTAGGAATTTTCGTTAGGCTGTCATTATGTTCTGCAACCAAGCCACAATAAATCAGAATGTGGTCTTGGAAATGCATGACTTTTTGTAGACCTTGCAGTATATGCTAAATCATTCGCTGGAATACAGTGGCTGCTAACCCAGACAGCATCCTATGAAATCTGACTGCACTAAAAGGAGTTATGAATTGATGTGTGGGACCCACTTTCAGGATGAAGGGCTACCTGCTGGTATTTAAAGGAAAGGTCGAGAATGCAGAAATATTTTGCATCATGAATGAAACTTATCATTTCATTGATCATCTGCAGGGGATTTCCTTCTTTCCATATGTTGGAGTTTAACTCCCTCAGTTCAACACAAAGGTGTATACTAGTGTGCCCATCTTTTGATCCAATTACATTACGGGCTAACCACTCTGAGCTCTCGATTTTCTCTATCACTCTTGTGTCCCCAACTTATACTGTTCTTTTCTCAATGGTTCCTTTCATAAGTAGAGAGATGGGGTGTGATTTGTGTTCTGCAGAAACAGCATTGGTATGCATCATAATTTTGTGTTAAAAAAAAATTAGCAGTCCCCAGTTTTCAAAGATAATTTCTGGGAACTCAACACACACATCCATCCGTGCAACTGACCTATTTACTAATACATCTTGTTCTTTAATCTGGGGTTCAAATCTGGTTCCTAAGTCTTTTTAGTGTTTCCAACACAGTAGATTTGATTAAAGTTTGGTTATATAGACTTTTCCCATAGTGGAGTTGTGCAATTTCATCATGCACTCAAATGTATGGGCTCTCTGTTACAGCCACCTGGATTTATGTCAGGAAGGTCCAAGGTGTAATTATTTTCTCCAAGGGTACCATCAAATAATTTTCTATCTATGGGGAACACACATCCACAAATAATTTAAAGGTCACACCACCAAGACTGATGTCATAGGTGGGATAAATTACATTACTGTGGAAAACATTGTTTTTTCTTTACCTCTTCCTATGATCTTAAGACATAAACAGTTTTGTTTTCCATTCCTGTACAGACCCTATTGCATTTCCTGCAAGTCACATGTCGTGAGGGAACATTTGTGACTCTCAGCCAAGTGATTGCTATTCCTGCACATAAAACATTTTAACTTCTCCTATTGTGCTTTCTACCAATTTTACTTTACAAAATTATTTAGCATTGGAGATGTTATTTACATCTGCAGTAACTTTAAAGGATTCATTGGACACTCTAATTTCACCAGCACATATTTCTGCATGGTTTATGCTTTTAGATAGTTTGTGATTTTGCCACTCAATGCCTCACCAATTTTGTGATGTGATCTGGTAAACATCTATCTGTCCTTCCCTGCACTGGTTCTGGTAGATCTTTAAACACTTTTCTTCCATGTATACCTATGTTATCTAAAAAATAAATGCGGTTTGTACAACAGAAAACATTGCCCACTCCTACTGTAATTAAATAGGATTCACACATCCTTACTAGCTGCTTTCAGGGCAGTACAGGTTCTCCAATCTCATTTAGGAAGGGTGGAGGCTGAGACATACTACTTGCAGCCATGATGACGAAAAGGGAATTACTGGAGAGTAGAATCAAAATAAGTAAGCTGCTGATGTTGCAGCAGTCAGAGACTAAGGTTAAATATATAAGAATGACGACTATAGTGAGAAAGAAGAGTAATGCAATTGTGAGAATATCACTATGTAGGTACTAAAATGGTTAGGAATAGCAACATACAATAATCCCACTATAATCAGTAGAAGTCATTATATTATGGGGCAAGTGCAATAAAATGTATGACAGAACAAATACTTCAATGGCCAATTGTCTCCTATGTGATTGGAATGCCTTAATTTAGGTCAATATAGGCAGATAATGAGAGTCAAAGTGTCAGAAAACATAAGGCCAAGGTGCACACAAGGTTGTCAACACAGTTATTGCACTTATATTTCACATGAGTATCCTGAGGTTTCACAGTTATATTTACCACAGAAACTGGTTCGATATACAAAACATATGCCTACTGTGCTTGATAGGGCCAGCAAGGCTCCACAGACCTCATGGTCATGGCCTTTTAGACCTGCCCAGACTTATTGGGAGGCACCAAAAGAAGCTATCCTTAGCACCTGAATAGAGGCTCAGAAAGGAGTCTTTTTCATCGGATCGTTCTGTCATGACTCTCCAGCAACCACAGCGGTGTGATGGGAGTGCCCCAGTAGCTATGTCTGTCTGCTGATGGTAAGAAAAATACAAGGCTCAAAAGAGAGTCTCATATGGCGCCTCACATCCATCCCTATGCTAGAACCACCCGGACATGGGAGATGCCCACAGTAGCCTCACCTGGTACGCTGATGAGAAGAGGATGTGTGGCTCCAAATAGAATCTAGTTTGCTGCCTATCACTCACAGCTCAATGTAGAGAATTTGTGGGATTCAGTAAAATTAAACCTACCACCTGTAAAAGCTTTGGATCAGCGCTGCAACAGTGACAGTATGGGGACATGTGATCATAGCACTCGAAATGAAGGCTACCATTAAAGCAACTAGCTAAAGGAACAGCAGGACCTTCAAGTAAGGTTCCCTGCTGTGGTGCCACATAAAGAGGATGTATACTTGTGAGGAATTCAGCGCAAGAAAAAACAACAATTCAACTCATAACCAAGCAGCTGGTTGTAATGGAAACTCACTCAGCCACATACCAATTTTTTAGCAAGAGGGATATACTTTGGGGTGGTAGTACAGTGGGAAGTGTGGATGACTTAAAGCACAAACTGATGAGGAGGTAGAAAAGTATTCCTTTGTCCACTGGATCCACACTTTTATCACCAGATGCAGATCTACAACTGGAAAAATTCATGATTCAACAGACTCAGCTAGAGAGCATCACATAAGGGGTGGAGGCATACAGCTGTCTTCTGCATAACATCCCGTCCTAATTTCCAATGAAACTAAGAAAACGTATGATGCAGGTAAGTAAACTGTGAATCAGTTAGATGGATTATTCCTGAGTTTATTCAATAAATGGGGCTCTAATCTCTCTCTTCCATACTTCAATACAACAGTCATTTTTGCCGCACTCCAACATTCTAACTGAGTTTCACGGCTCACAGTATGTTCTAAAGGACCACAGAAGAATGGGTAGGGGTGGGAATTGGGATGGATGAGGAACTGAATATTCCAAATTACATCATTACTGTTCTGTATTCAGTAAGCCTCCTTAACTCCAGCAGAAAAAGGTGCGTGTTAAAATCTCTAGCTACAGGGAACTGGCTGCAGCTACTAGGTATCTTGGTTCCCTAGTAAGAATGCTCTGAAGCACAAGGAACGTATGGTCTATGAAGCCAAGATGGCTGTCACAATTGCAAGTCTTGTGAGAGTCCTGCGGTCTGTCTTGACCCTCCATGTGCATTTTGCTTTCTGTGAGCATCACAGATACAAAGCTTAACATTAAGCCTTGAGCACCTACGAAGTTCAGAGGAGCACATGTCTGAACTTGCCCGCTATGTAGAGGTGAACGTGGGCCACTGATCATGACACTATGACCCAATTATTGTTTTTGCCCTACCAGGAGCATTTCATTCTCACTGTTCTGAGCAGAGGATGTATCCTACTACTGCTGACTACCTTGCTTTGCAGTGGCTGGGAAAGAATATTTTCTATCAATGCTTCCCATACTGCTCTCTTCTACTTGTGTCTCTCCCAAACCAGCGACCTCTTGTTTCCAAGACCCTTTTATTTTTTACTTTTACTGTCCCCTGACTTTCTATCATCAGGTGGCCATCTTAAAATATTTTTGTGACACTTTCAAGTAGGCTGCATCCAAGTGTGCACAAGCACTTATCTACCAATGGGTTGAATTTATTGGGATAATAGGACTTAACAAATAACCCAAAAAGAACTTGCAGATGCCCTCTGCGGATGCACACATATCTTTGGTGGCCGACTTTCAATGCATCTGTAATGTTTTACAACTCATTGCAAATAGGCTGCTGCAGGTACGTACACCGTTGCAGCAGCTATCTAGCCAAAAAAAGGCATCGGAAAAGCCAATAGGTTTCACTATTGAAACCTTTTGCTTTTCCAATGTTTGTTTGTAGCAAGACCAGATAATGGGGGTGTTTACATAATTAAAGAAAATTCAAAAGTTCTAGTGTTCTCTTAGTAACAAAATATATATTATCAAGGTGAGTTTTTGTTACTCTAGTAAAATGTATTTATTGTCATTGAAATGGATATGTTAATGTAAAATTGTGTATGTTACTTTCTTTTTTCAGTATGTTACTTTCGCTTTTGGTACTGCTATTGTAAACTATTCATACAATATAGTTCTATGGTCAGAGTTGTGCCCTTTCATCAGCAGCAGGGGAATTGCCAGTTTGGGTAGAAGGAAATGAATTTAAGTTACAAAAGCACAAACAGAAAACAAAGTAATGTGTAAAAAAAAACAAAGGGCCATACTTAATTCTTGAAGGAGAGAGAACACCACTCCAATGGCAACAGAGTTCCCTCCCCATCAAGACTATGGTCCGCCCACCGGATTCAAGTGCAGGCAACCCATAGTTTGATGACAGCGGAGACTTCTCCGTCTTCACTGTGACAGCCCTTACTCCGTCGGGCCTTTGGTGTTTGTCTATACTTCCGTGCACCTAATTAAGATGGTTGGACTTATATCTGTTTTGCAATGTACATCTCCGCCAGGAGAAATCTGGTGGTAAGAGGCATTGAAAAGTGCTCAGTGCCCCTCTCGTCATGGGAGGAAACTCCCATGGCGATGGTTGCATTTTTTTATTTTCAAAGTTCCTGCGAATATTATAATGCTATAAATGTCCACTGAGCCAGCTGCCATTTCTAAATGTAGCCATGTGCACCTTTGCCAGTGCGAGAAAGTATTGACTGACGGCCAACATTTAAATCAGGTCTAAAGTAACCAATGCAGGACAAAGAAAATTAAACACTGGTTGATGGATTCTATTGAGATTTTATCAAAACAAAAAAGAAAATGAAATATAGGAATAGCGCTTTCAATCTCAAAGTTTGTAGTATCTACTGGGAACCATAATCACTTTTTGGTACTAGCTATGTCGGAGGGCATGCTTTTAATTCTGAAACCGAAAGTGTAATTGAATATTTTGTGGGTCATATGACTAATAGTGCAAATGTCCGTTTAATGATTTACTTATTTCGTGATAATGCACCTTGGACACTGTTTAGTTCAAATACATAGTGACCTGATTTAGAGTTTGGTGAAATGGTTACTATGTCACAAACGTGATGGATATTCCGTCCTCCTTATTGCCAGTGCATTATATTCTACCCCACTTGTCCTAGAGCGGACCGATATCTGATAAGCTTCTGATGGAGTACCGGGCCATTAATTTACAATGCAGCCCCCGAAGAGACATAGGGAAATCTATAATACCATCATGTTTGAGGTTACCGAATAAATATTGAATTGCTGATTTGATTGCTGAATATTATCTAAAAATGTCAAATACAGCGAACTTTATGCGACTACTATTTTTTTTTCTGAAATCCGACGGGGTATACGCCTAGTATGGGAAATTGTCAGGCAGAATGCGAACAATTTATTCAGTGCTATGCCTGTCAAAAAAAGAACAATGAGTTAAAAAGACAGACACTCGAGTCTAGAAACATATGTTGATCATAGGCTTTGATAGGAGCCGTCCCTCAATTAAGTCTGATGAATTCGCTGGAGAACGGCAAGACAGCTTCTTGGCAGTGAATTCCGCCTTACCACAAGGAGCAGGTTTGTGCTCAGCTGGATGTCTTCACGGTGCAATTGAACTCACCTCACATTCTAGGAAGCTAGTGTAATCTGGTTGCTTATACCACAGAAAAGCATCCCCTTGCTCGTCTTAGAAGAAAGGCTACGAACAAATTAAAATTCGAATATGACATGCAGTGTCATTTTAAGGATTGTAAGGGCTCTGGGCAGGACACATTTTAGGGTCTCTGTTCGGAACAAACTGCGTTTTATTGCCCATTTTCTGCTAATTGAAGCCCCATGATGTCAAACATGTTAAAGTTCGAAATGGAGAAATAGACGTGTAACACAGAGATAACGTTCACTCTCCTAGGGGGTCCACTTTGCCCATGCCTTAGAACGAGTCTGATGACATGCATCTTGACAAGTGAGGTATTAGGGAAGGAGAAGTTGTGTTTCTCACTTTTGCATCTGTGAAAATATTTGTCAAGTCTTGGGTATCAGGTACAGGCAATTTTTGCTTCTAAATAATGCAGTACTCGCCAGCAACAATGATGGTGAGACAGGTGTAAAGAAACCCATCAGTTGTTATAGATAATCAGGGTCGGACTGGGATAAGGCACCCCCATAAAAGGGACATCCCTTAGTGAGTCAGAAAGCTAATAAAGTTGCTCACATTTGGAAATCAGGACAAATTGGAACGTATAAAGGGTATGGGCGCTGTTTGCATTTGTTCATGCTGTGGCAATGTTTGTGGAAATATCTGTGAAATCAACAGTAAAAACCGGCCCACCACACTATAAAACAGGCCACACACAGGGGAAAAAAGCCCTCACATTGACTTATCTGACCAGCACTTCTCGCAATGCCTGCACGCGCAAATACACGCTCTGGACCTTTTCAGATGAACTGTATGCTGTTGTGTGGACACCAATCCTGGTGCTGCTCTCAGGCTGTGAGAGCAGCGCCCTGATAGGAGGGAGCTGCTTCAACCAGTGCTCCCCAGTTCTGAGACAACTGGATTAGAGGTTTCAAATTGTTTGGCTGGGTGTTGCAAGACGGCCGGCCGAAGAGACATGCCCACTTTGGAAAGTGCAGGAGCAGCTCAGCTTTCTCCCTGATGCTGTCATTCAGCAGAGGCCCCACTCCCGTCCTGACGCTCGGTTCAGGAAGGGAGGATGAACAATTAAATTCATCAGAGGAGCCGCCCCTGAATGCCTGGTTGCCTGTTGTGTTCCAGCTTATGCACGCCTGTGATGTAACAGGCGTGCAGCGTAAGTCACACGTGACCCTGCTAAATAAAGAGGGGCCCCGCACATACGCTTGCCACTTGGCAGCAGTGCGCAGAGCCATAAGCATCAACCAGTGTCCGAGCTTTATTTAATCACAGGCCACGTGTTAGGCCTAGGCCACCCCCAGGTGCCCCACGAGAGTAGGCCCCATAGAGTGCTGGCCCCTAGGTGTCACCTGCCCCTCAGCGACACAACAACTGGCGACGAGGGTGGTCGCGCCCTCGCGGTGTGTGCCTGGTGCGTGCGCTGGTTCAGGGTGGCTGCGAGCCTTCAGCATCGGCTCGTGGTGCTCGTGCCCTCTCGCCGCACGAACCGTGCATGGGAGTGTGAAGCACTCGACCTCCCGGTGGTGCTCCAGGTGAGCCGCTACACGTCCCTGCGCCCCGATCCAGCACCCGCCGGCCTACGGCCCCTCCCACTGCCCGCGTGTGCTGCGGCATTCACCCAGTGACGGCATCCTTCCCTGCCGCCCGCCGGATCTTCCCAGCGCCTCCACCCAAGTCCCGTGCAGCACCGCACACGAGCAGGTTGCCGGTGCGTAAATCGCGCTGCCCGGGTGAAGTGGCGCCGTGGTGCGGGAGGGCCCTGACCACGCCCTGCCGACCCTCACGCTTCACGCGGGCGTGCCCGCACGTGGTGGCAGACACGGCCAGGCTCCGCAGGGGAGGCGCAGCAGGGTTCCTCGCGCCCCAGGTCGGGCACAGAGAGGGGACATCAAGTCTGTGGGCGCTGCTAGGGGGAAGAAGAAGACCAGGCCTGCCCCGGAAGCTACACATTCAAGTTGTGTGTGTGGTCACTCACCGGCACCAAACAAGCCTTGGCCGCTGCGCAATCGATCACCACAGCGAGTGTAACGACTAAGAAGACCCCAGATTCATCGCTTGGTACACCGTGCTTGGTGACCCCACACCTGTGTCATGGCCACGATACCCCCCATTGAACCGTTTGTGGTGGAAGGCTCACCATCGTCGCTAGACCCAAAATGGAAAGACTGGGTTGACCGCTTGCTGATTTTCTTCGAAGCCACAAAGGTTCATAAAGAACAAAAGAGGGCCATGGTGCTCCACTTAGGTGGCAAGGACGTTCACAATATTGCCAAAACGCTGGTTGAGGCCACGTCAAAGACTCATCACTCCCTCATCAATGCCCTGAACGCGTATTTTGAGCCAATGGCTAATCAGGACTATGAGAGGTTCATTTTCAGGCAAGCCAGGCAACTGCCAGAGGAGTCGCTGGACACGTATCACGCCAGGCTGAAACGACTAGCATTGTCATGTGGATTCCTGGACACTACCGAGGAGATCAGGGGACAAATAATTCAGGGCTGTGCCTCAGCCAAGCTAAGGGAACGCATCCTGGAGGAGTCTGGAAAGCCTCCGGCTGACATCCTGACTCTGGGCCGCACGAAGGAATTGTCCAAAGCCCGTGCTGCCCACATGGAGGCGGCCCTCCAAGCGCCGGTGAAAGCTGAACCGGTCAATAAGATCCAGGTAAAATCACCGACAAAGTGGAACAAGAAGGCCCCTGGGAACTCAGCGGGAGCAACCGGGAAGTCCTGTGGATACTGCGGAGGCCCACCCCATCAGGCATCGGAATGCCCAGCTCGAGGGAAGCGGTGTTCAGGGTGTGGTCGATTTAATCACTTCGAAAAAGTATGTCGATCAAAGAAGTTCCGCAAGCCACGGCAAGTGGTGAACGCTGTACCAGACGGTGACCCAAGCCAGAGTGATATGGACGATGATGAAGAAGAAGAAAGGACGGTGCACAAGGTGCACATGATTGGCACAGCTACTCGACGAGCCAGAAAGCTTCCCCAGTGCTGTATCAGGGTAGCGGAGCAAGAGATCATGGCTGTGGTCGACACAGGAGCAACTATCAACCTCATGAGTGCAGCCCTATACCGGACAATGGATCATCCGCCAACGTTGAGTCCATGTCCCATAACCGTCTTCGCGTACGGTCAGGACACTCCTCTCAAAATCAGAGGAAAATTCAAGACGGCAATCAACCATGGCGACAGGACTGTCACCGCCAATGTCTTCGTGTCAGAGGATGGGCAGGGCATGCTACTCGGATGTTGGGCAGCGTAAGACCTGGGAGTCGTTACGTTTGCGTTCGGAGTTCACCAAGAATCAGTACAGCAGCTCATAGCTGATTTCTTGGACATCTTCAAAGGCATCGGAAAATTCACAGGTCGCAAAATACACCTACACATTGACCAGGTTGTTCAGCCGGTAGCATTGAGACATTGCCGCATCGCCTTCCACCTCAGACCCCTTGTAGAAGAAGAACTCAAGAAACTAGAGGCAGCAGGCATCATAGAAAAAGTGACGGGCCCTACGCCATGGGTGTCACCCATTGTGGTCACCCGGAAGCCGAAACAACCGGCAGCTGTCCGGATTTGTGTTGACATGCGTCTTCCCAACGCTGCCATCAAAAGGGAGCGCCACATCACGCCCACAATTGATGACCTAATCGGAGAGATGGCGGGAGCATGCTGGTTCTCGAAACTGGACCTCAGGTCCGGATACCACCCACTGGTGCTCGATGACGAGTCAAGGAATATAACAACATTCTCGACCCATGTAGGACTCCGGAGGTACACTCGACTCAGCTTCGGCATGTCCAGCGCCACGGAAGTCTTCCAGAACGTGATCCAAGAGCTCATTGCTGACATACCGGGTGTGATCAATGTCAGTGACGATATCATGATACACGCCCGCACCATAACAGAGCACAACCAGCACAACCAGCGGCTGGCACAGGTATTCCGAAAACTGAGGGAAGCTGGCCTCACTTTACACCGGGAGAAATGTGAATTCCTGAGGCCGAAACTAGGATTTTTCGGGTACACGTTCTCCGCTGAAGGAGTCAACCCGGATCCCGAGAAGGTAAAGGATGTCAAAGAAGCTGCTCCCCCCACCACGTCACAGAAGTTCGCAGCTTCCTGGGAATGGTCAACTACTGCGGGAGATTCATCCGAGATCTCGCCAATCTCACACTGCCACTGAGAGAGCTCACGAAAGACTCCACGCCCTGGACATGGGGACCAGAGCAAGAAAAGGCGTTCAAGGACATAAAGGCAGCCCTTTCAGACACCACCACCTTGGCATTTCTTGACCCCCGGAAGCTAACCCTTGTGGCAGTGGACGCCGGTCCGGCAGGACTAGGTACGGTGCTCATGCAAAAACAACGGGATGACATGGACTGGGCCCCGGTCGCATTTGCTAGCCGTTCACTCACAGACACTGAACAACGGTATTCCCAGATTGAAAAAGAAGCAATAGCAATACACTGGGGGTGCAGGCATTTTCATCTGTACCTGTACGGGAAGCCATTTACAGTGGTCACTGATCACAAACCACTGGTCGCCCTTTTCTCAGGGACCTCAACGAAACCCCCACCTCGCATAGAAAAATGGATGCTCCAGCTCCAAGACTACAACTGCCAGGTGGAGTACCAACCAGGGTCACGGAATCCGGCGGCCTATCTCTCACGGCATCCAAGGGCAACCACACCAGCGGAAATGGAGGATGCCGAGGATACGGAAGCTTATGTCAAGTGTGTCACTGCACGATCCTGTCCAAGGCCCCTATCTCTGAGCAACGTCGCGGAGGCTACTCTGAAGGATGACTGTCTACAAAGGGCGCGGAAAGCCCTTCAGAACGGAAATTGGCACCGGGCCAAGGAGGAATGGAAAATACTCACACCGGAAACCCAAAGCATCATGGAGAGCCTACACCATGTGAGAGGAGAACTGAATGAAGATGACACAGGGTGCCTCCTATGAGGTCACCGGCTGGTGATTCCCTCCGCATTGACAGATCAGGTGGTGCAATTGGCCCATGTCGGCCATCAAGGGATGGTTAAAACTAAGGCAAGACTGAGAACCAAAGTGTGGTTTCCACTCATGGATGACCTAGTTGAAAATGCCGTGAGATCCTGTGCAGCCTGCCAAGTCACGGGGGATGTCCCGCGGGAAGACCCCGTCATAGTCGAGCCGCGACCTCACCAACCATGGGAGTGCGTCAGCATGGACTTTGGAAGCCTTCCCGATGGGCGACACACCATGGTTGTGATAGATGATCACTCAAAATATCCCGAAGTAGAGATAATATCTACCACCAGTGCCACTGAAGTAATACCCAAGCTGGAGAAAATCATAGTGGCCCATGGAGTGATACGAGAACTAAGAACGGACAATGGCCCTCCGTTTCAAGGCCAAGAATTAG
The DNA here is from genome assembly GCF_964261635.1 of Lissotriton helveticus. NCBI lineage: Eukaryota > Metazoa > Chordata > Amphibia > Caudata > Salamandridae > Lissotriton > Lissotriton helveticus. The sequence continues at coordinate 868,197,668 of NC_136059.1, forward strand.
CCAACTACCTGAATGCTCTAGGAACCCGGCACCGCCGAATCACCCCCCGTTGGCCACAAGCCAATGGTGAAGTGGAACGCTTCATGCGGACTCTCAACAAGGTAATTCGGATCGCACACGACAAAGGACAGTCGTTGGAAATGGCGATATTTACATTCCTGTGAAGCTACCGACAAACACCCCACACCACGACGGGAGTAGCGCCGGCACATGTCCTCATGGGATGGGTAGTGGCAGACTCCATTCCCCATCATCCTCAGTGGACACCTGCAGTGGTCAATGAAGGCAAAATTGAGGCGAAGCGACAAAAGTCATATGCACAGACAAGCCGGAGGAGGAGAGCTACCATAACCCGGATTGACCGAGGCGATCTTGTACTGCTGAAGAATAGAGTAGCCAGCGGAAAGTTCAGACTGACATGTAAAAAGAGACCATGGAAGGTAATCAGCGTGAAGGGCACCTGTATCATTGCTGCCAGAGGTCGTGAGATAGTGACCCGGAATGTGTCCCACTTCAAGCTATTTCACCCGGAGGCGGAGACAGCAATACGTCCGGAGTATCCCGCTGCTCGAGTGGCTGCGAGTCCCGTGGCCGAGGGAATCCAAGAATCCCGAAACGACCATCTGAGGGACACCTCTCCTGCCGTGGCCAGTGAAGGTCCAGAGGACGCTGAGAGCTCCAGCATGGAACAAGGAGAGCCTGAGTGTGGTTCGGCCAGCCTAGGTCCAACCTCCCCGGCCGGGGGTGTGATTCCCAAGACTCGGGGGACCTCTACCTACAAGCTGAGAAGTAATCCAGAACCTTCCTGACGTCTTCGTGACCACTTCATGTAAGACTGTTCCAATATATTTATGTACACTTATACAGGTTCAACATGTGTGTTAATTGTGAACCAGAACATTGCAGTCTCATACAAAGAAAAGAACTGTTAATTCAACGACTACCCTGAAGTGCCTTCATGTGGTTGCATGTTTTTTTTTTTTATATTTTAGGAGGAATGTTGTGTTCCAGCTTATGCATGCCTGTGATGTAACAGGCGTGCAGCGTAAGTCACACGTGACCCTGCTAAATAAAGAGGGGCCCCGCACGTACGCTCGCCACTTGGCGGCAGTGCGCAGAGCCATAAGCATCAACCAGTGTCCGAGCTTTATTTAATCACAGGCCACGTGCTAGGCCTAGGCCACCCCCAGGTGCCCCACGAGAGTAGGCCCCATAGAGTGCTGGCCCCTAGGTGTCACCTGCCCCTCAGCGACACAACAGTTGCCCAATAGGCCAGCCTGACCCTGCATAATCGATGTTCATTACATTTGTAAACTTGTCAATTAGAAAAGTCACCTCTCAGTGCTGTGTTTGCAAAGCTTTTGCAATGCGACCTAGCCAAATATTTGTGCTGTGTCACGTTAATAATCTGGTACACAGTGCAGCACATTTCCATGGAAATCTGGAAAATCCTTTCTGGTCTTTATTACAGGAGAAGGAATAATTCTGTGAATTTTGAGACTAGCTGAGAATACAAAGATGAAGGGATAAGGAGCAGAACTCCATCTCGCAATACATTTCACAAATGCTAGCTTTGTAACTCCGTGCCTAAAAATCACAATAGCAAAAAAGAAAAGCAGATTGTGCAATATACAACAGTGTACCCAACAGAAATCTTGAGATTGCTGTCTGCTCTCCAGCTGCCAATGATTCTAACTCGCACATGCATATTTTATTTATTTATTTAGATTTATAGAGCGCCTTATCACCCAGGGGTCTCTAAGCGCTTGTTGGAAGCTGTTACTCATTGGAAGCTGCTTTTTAGATTGGTTGTACCTCGGCACTCAAATATTTTAAACCCAACGTTTGCCATTTTGGGAGAAGTCTTTCAATCTTGACCCAATTAAGGTGTCCTGACTTTAAAAATGATTTCCAAATATTTCAAATACAAATATTTGGATATGGAGAATCGGAGAAAGAGAACATCAGATCGATATATTGTCTTTATAATCTAATGTTTTGTTGTCAGGTGCAAATAATCTCAATAAAGGTCTTGCTGACAACACTTCATATGACATGCAAAAATTCAAGAACATCAATATTTTTCAAGATTCTTCACTTTTGATCACGAAGAACCGATGCTAACAGCCGACACGTGTTTCATTACTTAATCATAACTTTATCAAGGCTTTTTTGTCATGTCATTACATTAAATATCAATCTGTTCTCGTAGAGATTTTCATGCTGATTAAGTTCTCAGACCTCGTTTGTCAATTCACTTCTGAAATTAATTCTGTAGTTGTAAAGATTTCTTAGGTGAGCAAATACTCAGACCTTGTAAATAAAATATTGATCCCCGACCAGACCAAAGCAATCAGTCACTATCCCAATTCGGATGAATGAAGTTCTTTGTATGAATATTCAATTCACTAATCGTTATTGTTCCGAATCTGGGTTGAAGATCATTCCATTAAATGATCTCCAAGAGAAAGTAGTTCTGTAAGGCCCTTCAGGCATGGGAATTCGATTGTTCCTGACCAATATACTTATCTCATTTGTATCACGAGAGCTCTATAAATAGCAGTCTCTAGTTAATGTCAAAAGGGCTGTGGTATGTCCTTTTAAGCGCTTGCGCGCAAACCGCAAATCGGGGACCGTCAGTTGGGTGTATGCAATATACAACAGTGTACCCAACAGAAGTCTTGAGATTGCTGTCTGCTCTCCAGCTGCCAATGATTCTAACTCGCACATGCATATTGGAAGCTGTTACTCATTGGCAACTGCAGGTTGTGAGAGAAGGCAGAATGGCCTTCGTAGCCCCTTCAACCTTGCAACTTTCAAGAACTTGCAATGTGCGCCTCATGAGTGGTAGTAACAATTATGACTCAGAATCCACTTTTGTTAATTGCATTTTTTTTTGTCTTTGTCCGATATAGTGATGCCCCAGGGTGATGGCCCTCAATCTTCACTGCTGCATCTGATGGTCTTGAGCACAAATAAGGCGACAGCCTTCTTTGGGTCAAAGTGCTTCACCAAGAGACACTTTCCTTCTGTCATCGAAGAGTTGCACCAGAGTGGCAGCCATTACGTTTTTTTTACTGCAGTCCCACTTGCCTTTATGACAGTGGTCACACAGCGCACACAGGTGGGCGGCTCATTAGTGAGGTGGTCAAACCTTCGTTACGGCCCACACCTAGCAGATGGCAGTTGCAACTGCACACAGGGATAGGTAATCTAATCAGTGTGTTGATCACAATGGACCAGAGTCGCAAATGCCACTCCTGGGTTCCACTAGGCAGGATCCCCACTGGGCCACGCTCCCTTAAGGCAATCTCCTTGTCCTCACAAGGTGCGTTGGTCTAGGGTTCAGCAAAAGCTTGTGCTGTAGGCTCCAGTTGTGTGTTCTTGATGCTCTTGGGTGTTATCCAGCATAGGCACAGCAGGGAGACTGGCAGATCCTCGATCCCCAGTCCTGGTCACAACAGGCAGAGGTCATGCTGAGTTTCTCCAAGTTGATGTACAGCTTCAGTTTGATAATTTGGGAGTTTCAAGCTCTGCTTTAGTAATCCATTTCCAGACATAAATTTGATTTTGTTTCTCTGTCTCTGAAATTAGTGTTCTGGGGGTTGTCCACTTCGAAGTGCCTATTCTTCTTTTAAGCTCCCTTTCCAGAGAGCAGTCTATCACAGCAGGCATGTCTCAAAATCTGATAGCTCCAAACATAGGCCATGAGAGTGACTCAAGGATCATACCTGGATGGTAACTTCACTGATTTATAAAAGGATACAAAAGCCCCAAGTCCTACGCTTTATGATTCCCTCATCAGCCCTATCGCCTTCCTGAGATGTATCCAGGCCCCTTTGACCAATGATGTCTTTTAGAATCAAAGAGCCACTTTGAAGTGTACTAAGGAGCCTGTCTCTTCTTTCCTCAAATCTGTCTGGGGAGCTCCTCTACCGCCACCTACTCCTCCAGCAAGCCTGGGGTTCTCCCAAAACAGAAACCAAAGATTTGCAGCACACATACATCATTGCACACATGCACATCACACACGCACAAGCTCTCATGTATTATAACCTTTCACAGACACAAATACACCCTAGTGCACCCATGCAAACACACACACACTTCTCCGTATGTTGTGCTACTCCCAAGTAAATGTAAATGTAAATGTGTTGTATTTGTCAAGCGCACGGCTGCCCACAGGACGGGGCGTCCCGGCGCTGCACTCATACCGCTGTGGAACCCTTCCTGGCTTTTCCATGGGAAATGTCCACTCCTGGGCACCCACAAGGTGAGGCCAGGTATCCAAGCGCTGCTGGGGCCGTTGTAGAGATTAAGCAGGCTATTGCCCAGAGTCACAGAGTGGGACCCATGGTTAGACTAGGCACGAGGCGAGAATTATCAAGTCCGGGGAGATTGAGTCCAAGAGCCGCCGAGGCAGGAATTGAACCCTGGTCCCGGGCCAGACCTCTGCATCAGGGTCTGCCGCTCTAACCATTGAGCCAGTGCACATACATTCTAGTGTGCACACACAGACACACACACACTGTCTGGCGCTACATGCAACTTAATGCAGGCCGGGGGGGTGGAGGGGGGGTTAAGAACCCAGAGACTGAACTTTAAGTAAATGGGCCAGTAGGTGCCACACACATGGCACAGGTGAATAAAGCCTGGAAATAGTACTGATTACTTATCACAAAACAATATGCTGCCAACTCACTGCTTATGATTCTCAGCTCTGGGTAATGGCAGTAGCTCATCACTCCTAAGAGGGTAGCATGTTGCACACCCTACCAGCCATACAACCAGATTCCATGAGCACAGTCTGGTCATGGCATACATGCATGATCGGTGGTGAACCATGACCAAAAATAGTTACCGAGTATCCAGATATCACTGCAGCTGGAGCACTCAGGGCAGGACTTTTCATCCCAAAATGTTCAATTCCAGATCCCCAAAATGTTGCACACCAAGGCTTTCATTTCATAAAATGTCTGTAAATAGTTGCTTACTGTCTTTCCATAATGAATGCTCTGCAGGGATGTCAGAAGACTCACTGGGGCCACTTTCTCAGAAACAGAATGATGGCAGTTCCCAATACCCCTCCAGAAGTCCAACCACTCGTTTTAATACTCGAGTTAGCCGAATTCGCAGGGGGGAAAGGGGATGGGATAAAGAAGAGACAGCCTTCACAATCATGGTTCTTCTCAGAAAGGTTGTTTCCTGTCTTCTACCATCTGTTTTCTCTCTCTCTCTGTACCCTTCTACCATCTGATGAAGAACTGTAAGAAACAAAACACACGTAATCCTATTCTATAATCACACTAATGTTCTGACAAATAATATTCATACATTTATATATGCTATTCACAACTTCGTACCATAAACTATTTAGGCCTTTGCTCCTCTTCTGATGTAATGGGAAAGTGCTATTCTTGTTGAGTTTACACTTTACTTAATTTCAATTTAGTTCAACAGTTTTCTTTTTAATTCAACAACATTAAAGTTTATTGTCTTTTTAGATTCTACATGTGTTACAGGAACTATGTGGAATTCTCAGGAACATTCTTCAGCAGGCAAAATTGTTGTATTATTATTCTTATAATGACCTTTATACTTTATTTCTTATAAATTGGTTAGAAGAAGGTGTGTATCTTATGTCTATTCTTCTTTTTCTAGGACGTACAGAATCAGAATAATATCTAGTCTTAGAGTGACCCAAAATCTAGCACAAATCTCTCAGCTGAGTAAAAGGTGCTGCCGCGCTTCCTGGGAGTGACTCAGTATTGCGATTGTGCATAAGATCCTGAAATCATCCAACAAATAATGTCACTTAGGAATAAACGCTAATCTCTCAGCCCAGATTCTACAGGGACTCTTTCCTTGCGACTGTTCAGTTAGTTTTCTGAGGTACTGCTGACTCCATGTGCATGCTCGCTCTTTGAACACTAGGAGAGCACGACCCAGGGATTTCATAACTAGGGTCTCGTTTCCTCAATTACGTTTTTTTATGAAAGAAGATTTACTCAATAAATCACCGAAGGTACTGTACGACGGCAGACGCCACTGCCCTGACTATCTAGCGCGTCAGAAAGGCTGTTACCTCAAGAGTTGACTCAGGTGAAGTGAGCGTTTGTTTGCCTGCGTGCGCTTCAAATTCCATCATAGTTTTAAGGAAAAAGACTGGAGAGCAGTAGGAGTGGCCATGACAGCAGACATCTTGAGTCTCCAATGTTGCCAGCTCAATTTCCACCTACTGCCCTCAGAAACCTCCCTCCATCTCTTATTATTTTTGCACCAGGATATACTGGCTATTGTTTTGTTCGAATCATCCTTAGGATTCTAATAATGGGATTACCACTGCCGCCTTGAAATTATGCAACACCACCAGAGGTAATGGGAAAATGTGCTTGAGTAAATACTGCTTGCAGTAAAGAATACAGCAGACATAATGCATAGATAAAGTAGGTAAGTAAGTAATATTTATTTGTACATAATTAATTAAAATCTTTACAAAAATATAAAACACCAATAGAAACATTAAAACCAATTTGTAGTTAAGATTAAAAAGAACAAAGTTTGCAGTGGTCAGATCAAGGTTGTCCTCAGGTACTAATGAAGAACTTCAAATGATATCAAGTCTTTTTCTTATTGAGTCAAAGAACTTCACGACCTGGCAGTTACATTTTGTGTTACTAGAGGTAAAGCATAGTTTGACTGCCTGCCTGCAGGTCTGAACAGCATATGACTTAAAGGATGGAAGCAGAAGGTTGTGCCTCAGGTCCCTCAGTCTAGGGCATATACAAATCACGTGGACAATGTCCTCTTTGCCGGACTTACATAGGCGACACTATTGAGAGGCGGGTGTTCTCTCCCAAGGGGGCAGGTGCGGCAGTATCGGGATTACGCCAAGGCGTAATTTTAGAAACTTTTCTTTGACTTGTATTTTCATCCCGATGTTAAGGTATGCTTGTGGCTGTATTTTACCATAATCACCCAGGGTTGTCCATCCGTGCGCTCTGTTTGCTAAGTCTTTCTTATCTTCGATCGCTGAAATAATGCATGCTGATTTTTTAGCCAGTTTTTTAAAGGATTGGAGATCTATAGATGTTTCCCAGGTGTCAGACAAACCTAGGACTTCAATTGATTCAAAAAGATAGACTCTAGGCAACGAGGTGCGTGCCGTAGTAACTCTTCCCATACATTGGCATTTAGGGAGTCGGCCTCTGCATTGCGGATCTTGCGCCAGCTTGCTACGTACGCACTCCGCCTTTCTAAAGTTTGTTTGACAATGCCGAACTCCAAACAAATCTGGGCAGGGGAGACGTATGTAGGAAGATTAAAAATAGCCCTATAAGAGTTGGCTATGACTGTGTCCAGCAGTACGGCATCCTTCCCGTAAAGTGATTCACTCCCATACGTGAGCGTTGGCTGTAGTTTCGCACGCAGGATTTCAAGGAATGGTTTAAGTGTAAAATCGGGGAGTTTTGCCTTTAATGATTTTAATGCTAGATAAGTCATTGTGGCTTTCCCTCGGATGGAGTGGAGTTGAGGCCTAGAGTTGTTGTTTGAGTCCAAGAGGACACCCAGATATTTGTATGAGGCTACCCTGTCAAGTTTTTCTCCATTCAAGTACCAACAAGGATAGATAAAGTAGTTAGCATCTAAATAAAAGTCACCAGGGATAAAATCTGCAACAGTAATAGAGCTTTTGCTAGACAAGATACTCATAAGCTTGTCAGTTGTATTTAATTTGAAATATAGTAAATGGCATTCCAAATACAGAGGGAGGAATATCTGCTACATTTTTAAGGAATAGCTTGTCCACCAAACTCTAAACAAGGTCCTTAATGTTTTCATGCACAGGTTTGCCAGGGCAGACATAATACTTCATGCCTTTCATTGAAAGGTTGTGACATTTGTTCCCTTTTGTTAGGGAGACATCCTTCGCATGTGATACATCGCATGCCATTACAACAAGGTTGTTACAACGACCGCATTGTTACATCGCATACCTTTACAACGCAAACCGTTACAACGACTTGCTGTAGGGGCACAAAGTGTTGGATTTAAAATCCAACACCTGCCCCACTGTTGCGCAGACTGGAGTTGTAATAGTAAATTATACTATTCCAACAACCAGTGCCCCCTTCAGCAAATCATAGTAACGACTTGCGTTGTAAAGGTATGCGATGTAACAACACGGTCGTTGTTACGACTGCGTTGCAATGGCTTGCGATGTATCGCATGCGATGTAATATCGCATATTCCTTTTGTTATACTGTACCTTATCCCATTTTAGCCCAGCTAGTTAGGGGACTCATTAAATGATTAGATCGAGCTTTTTAAGATCACCAATGCTCATAACTTAGATTTCTTAGGAGAATAAAAACAGTCAGAAATTCTTAAGACAGAGACACACACAGCCATATGGCTTTGTGCTCCTATTAAAAGATTCACAATGTTTAGAAAGAGTTAAAGAAGATTACAGTGTAAATGAATCAAGCCATCATTATATGATGTAAACCGATATCTTTTTCAACTAGCACATTTGTAGTCACCCAGCAGTTCTTTTCACATACTTCTACTGAATTTAATAGACACTTTATTTCAATCATGAAACATGTAATCCCGCAATTCAGATTTCCATTTCTGTTTGCCATTTAGGAGCAGGGAGTGGATTGCTCTAACATTATATGGTTATAAACCATACCTTACAAGGTTCCTTCTTACATGGGATCTGTTAAGTCAACCGTCAGTGCTGCATTATCTACACTTCACCCCCACCCCCCCCCCCACCCCCACTTGCCAATGGTCGCTGTATCTTTCTGTTGGAGTGTCTGGCTTCCTATTTCTGATTTTTTGTTTTAATTTGTTGTTTTAATTTCATTTCTGCTAAGTCTATTGCTGGTACTGGCTGCCAAGGATTTACTTTTTCCCTTCAACGTCAGTGCATCACACTCAAGAAAGCAGGATAACAGCCTTTTAACCCTGTCTTTCCACTGTCTGCTATTACAAACTCATATGTCTTGGCATAAACTTGAAGGACACATTCAGATTGTAAATTATTCTCTTTATATTTTACTTACCACAAAGGCCTGGCTTTGAAACACTCCAGTCCCTGTTCTGGTCTTAGCCATCACTGAGATGTACAAAATATCACTGGTCGTAATTGGTTTGTGGACCAAAGATGATCTGAGCAACATCAGCATATTGCATCTGTCAGTCTCTTCTCTGTTGGTGCCAATGTTTAGTCAAGCTGAAATTATTCTTGTTCCTGGCAAAGTTTCCTTCCTGGAAATCACTGTTTGGCACATTTGCTGATTAATTTGAAACTGCCCCCATTTTTGTTCCTTCTCTTATTGAATAAACTGTATAGTTCACTCTTAAAGCTTTTTGTGTTTGCCTTCCTTGGGGCCTTTAATGTTTGGGTAGACTCTCTCAGACTTCCTGAGACTTTTGCTTTGCTCAAGGTCTGTACAACGGTCAAACTGATACAGCAGGAGAAGGAACATGTGCATCCTGCAGGACATATACTGGATCACGTTTATACAGCTTGTGAGAAATTATCCATCTCATCCCCCATCTTTTTACTCTGGCCAGATTATGCCTTGATCCTGTTCAGAATTGCTAGTGGTACAGTCCCTTATCATTCATCCTCACATGGCCACAGGTACTGGGAAGAAGTTACTATGGATTCCTGCAGTCAAGCTTCGCCATTTTCACCGGTCTATCACATCTTTCTCAACTGCTGTAGCAAACTGGAGCAAATCTGCTTTTTCTGTGGTGTCATCCATGATGTTTGGCTTTTTCTGGACACTCTTTTTGCTGGTTTTGGGACTTTGAACTCTGTGACACTACTATTTAGTGCCACCGTACTTGAGCTATGGACCAAAATGGTATTGGGAAAACTGATTCGCCCAATGGATGTATTTAACTTTCCTTTAAGGCCATGGTAAATGGTGCAGAAATTGTACCATTGTTGTGGAAAGAAAGATGTAAAAAAAATGTAAATCCGTATTTGTAAAGCGCAAACTACTCACCCTTACGGGTCACAAGGCGCTTGGGGCCGTCGTGGAAATTAAGTGAGCTATTGCCCAGAGTCACATGGTGCTGAGCTGAGCTGCCGCCGGGGATCGGAATGTGAACCCTGCGCTCCAAAGTCAGCTGCCCTGGCAGCTGCAGCACACCTCTCCACAAAATATTCTATGTGGGCCGCTCAGTGTATTTGCACCACCCAAATATATGATAAAAATATATGCAATACAGTGTATTGCAGTAACACATGACAAGGAATAGTGTCTTGGTTGTGTATGAATATTTTTATGTATTCGGCCTAAAGTGTGCAGAGTTGGGCATCAAGGCAGAGTGCTTAACGACTAAAAAGTGGCACACTATGTATTTAAATTAGGTGCCTTCACAGTTACTGAAATATCTAAAAGCTGTTTTCACTGGGTATGTAAGATTTTCCAGAGACAGGCCAAGATGTGATTAAAATATTTATTTCACATATCCATGTGGGAAAATGCTAGAAAAAGAAGTCAAATGTATTGTCCATCTAGTTTTAAAAATGTCATTTAAGGGTGAATTCAGACTTTTAATCATTTTAGTGGAAGAGTCATTTTGTAAAGTTATTTTTTGCCAGAACAGAGGTTCCTTTTATCCCACCTCCAGAAGCAAATACACATTCCTAGTTGGTGTTAACACCTGTTAGCACCTTGCTCTCCAAAGGACAATGTTTTGACTCTGGGTACTTAAGAGCAGGGGTGTTACCAACAACTGACCACATTGCAGGCATTAGCCATCTGGGAAGAGTATTGGACAGCGGGTAGAACAAAGGACAGCCATAACAATTCTTCTTTTGATTTGCTAATTCCATTTTTGGCTGACGGAATCTTCCTCCTTTCGTCACCAGATGAGGGTGAGCCAGTTCTGACCCTGACAGAGGCAAATCAAATTCATCTGAATGAAGAAGTGATTTTGGCCTACCTGGAACTCTCCTAAAGGGAAGCAGGGTTTAGCGTTCTTGAATTTCGGGGCTCTGAGAATTTTGACAGTACAGCAAACAGAGAAAGCTGCAAAAGCTGCAAAAGGAGGTGGGCATAGAGTGAGAAAATAGAGAGGATTAGGTAGAAAAAAACTCTCCAATCACTAGCAAGTGTAGGAGATAAGACTGGCATCTCATCACTACCTTCTCAGAACATCCCCGACTTAGGAAGACTACACCCGAAGAAGGGCTCCTACTGTAAGAATACACAGACCTCCTTCTGGAAGAAGATACCTCATGGTGTGAAGGGGTCCTCACTCCTGGTGTCATCTAGGAGCTGGAACTGCTCTTGAAGGGTTACCTTGTTGACATACTGAGTGCCTGTTTTAAGAATATAAAAAGCAGAAGTACTCCTGCCTTCAAACAAGAACAAGCAGACCATAGAGGACTGGACATGCAGGTGCCATGTCTGGAGAGAGGTCTAGGGCTGAGAAGCCTGCCCGAGGACCTGAAAGCTCCAGGAGTGACCAGCACAAACCTTTCCAAAACCTGAAGAAAAGTGGGACTTTGAAATTTCTCGACTCCTGCAGCCTCAGGACAACGTCTTGAGGCTTGCTCAGGAAGGTCACAAGCAAGAACTTAGCCAAATCACATAGAAAAGGCATCTTGTCTCATTGAGCCCTACCTGTCTACTGCTTACACTCGTGCCCCATTGGAGGATTTTGAGGAACCAAAAACATTGTTACGTTCAAATTAAAACCTTGGACAGAGGGAGGTGGCAATTCTATCCCAGCAGTGAAATAGCCTAGGAGGTTGGAAATCCAGCTTGCTCCTACTCAGAGATTTGGGAGCCAAAACTACCAGCATGAGTGGGAGCTCAACAACAATGTATCCACCTTCCAATGTATTCACCTCACCTGGCCTCAGCCTTGTCCCTTATCCTGCTGTAGAATTTTGACTTCCCTTTCAAAGACTATGTCTTAAGGCTAAAAACTCTGACTAAGATAATCCACTTGATGTATCAGACCTCTGTTCCATTATGGTCATCCTGAAATTGTGTTGCGGTATTTGCACGAAAATGTAAAACTCTGGTTCCGCTTGTTTGATTTGAATAATTATGGTAATTTTTCGCTCTTTAACGTTTTCTATATTTTTCTAAATTGGTTTGGGATTTTTAGAATGCTGTATTCTTTACTTTACAAGTTGTAGGACTGCTCTTGAACTCAACATGCTTTTATCTGGGGAAATGGATCCTGCTTGTGCCATACCACAGCAGTTGAGCAGAGATTCTCTGAGACGTGTGTTAAAATCTGACGAGGATTAAGTCTGTAAGGATCGCTTTTTCCCAAATTAATAACCCATATTTTAACCCCTGTTAATTTGCTTTACCCCACTTTCTAAATTGTTTATCCACATCAAACTGTTGTGTATTGACTCTGTGTTCCCTTGAGATCATTTGCCTACTTGAAATGTTTTACTTAATTCCTTTGATTCGTGTCTGACATATATATCTTCACTGTTCCTACAATACGAAAAATCTCTTTACCTGACCACTGGTGCAAATACCTGGAAAAACACTGTTTTGTCTCTATTAAAGAAACTAAAAGCCACGTTTTATTCCATTTGAACTTCATATGTATATTGTAGACCTAAAAGCCTTATGGTGGTCTTCCCTAAATTTGTTTTCCTGGTTGCCTACAATTTTGCTTAATTTTTGCTTTTGTAGAGATTAGGACTCTGTGAATTTTGCCACTGCTAACCAGTGCTAAAGTGCTTGTGCTTATTCCCCTAAACATAGTTTGATTGACATACTTAATTTACTGATAAGTCCCTAGTAATGTGCACTACCTGTGCTCAGTGCCAGTGCATTAAATGCCACTAGCGGGTCTGCAGCACTGATTGTTCTACCCACTTAAGTAGCCCTTTAAACATGGCTCAGGCCTGCGTTTGCAGAGCTGGTGTGTGCATTTTTAATCTACCATGTCAACCTGGCAAGTTACCAGGCTCAAACCTTCTTTTAATACATATATGTCACCCCAATCGTAGACCCTGGACAGACCAGAGAACTGAATGTAATGTATTCAAAAAGCAGGACATGTACTTTTAAGTTTCACTTGTCCTGGTATTGAAAAACTCTTACATTCCTTTTTCACTACTGCAAAGCCTGTATTGCCCATAGGCTAAAATTAAATACCTTCAGGCGGGTCCCTGTTTCTGACTGTTGACTGCTGAGTGCTGCTGGGTGGACTACGGCTTCCAAGATTCCTTATTGGCCGTGCACGGCCGCAACGTCACTTGATAGCGCCAGGGGTGCTTTAAATCTGCCTGCATACTCCCGCACCGTGGGTCCCAGTTTCTGACTGCTGACTGCTGAGTGGTGCTGGGCAGATTACAGCTTCCAAGATTCACTATCGGCCGCGCACGGCCGCAACGTCACCTGATAGTGCCAGGGGCGCGTTAAATCTGCCTGCATACTGCCGCTCCGCGGGTCGCTGTTTCTGACTGCTGACTGAAGAGTGCTGCTGGGCGGACTACAGCTTCCAAGATTCACGATTGGCTGCAATGTCACCTGATAGCGCCAGGGGCGCTTTAAATCTGCCTGCATACTCCTGCACCGCGGGTCCCTGTTTCTGACTGCTGACTGCTGAGTGCTGCCGGGAGGACTACAGCTTCCAAGATTCCCTATCGGTCGCCCACAGTCGCAACATCACCTGATAGCAGCAGGGGTTCTTTAAATCTGCCTGCATACTCCCGCACCGTAGTTTTACTCACTGTATGTTGCTTGTTAACCTTTATAATATTATAACGCTTCCTTTGGTGAAAGATGTTTTGACACACCTACATAATTATTTGCAGTCCCTAAATGGAAAAAAATATAGAGACATGATGATGACCTTGGTAGGGTATTTTAACTGTGTCTTGTGTGTAAGTGAAGGAGGCAAAACTTGCGGTGTCGTGTAAGAGGATGGTATGTGCAATACGCATTTTTATCATTTCTCTTTGGGTGATTTGTATAATAATTTGATCTTCAGTATGAATTTGGGTTTTGCAAATGATTTGATTAACAAACCCATACCTATGCCTACTACTTTTAATGGGAGAGGGTCTCACTCGACTATAGATTATATTTTAATATCAAATAGCCATGGACATAGACTGAACCTGTACTATGTGAATGATAACTCTTTGTGCGATCATTTTCCGTTGTGCCTCTCAGTTTTATCACCAAGCAATACCCCTAGTAGGCAAGACCAAACAGACCATGTCCTCTCGGAAATCTTGCTTAATAAGACAAATAGATATAGTTTGCGATGGTCAAAAGTGGACCCTGTAGCCATCACTAGTAAAGCGATTGGCAAGTGTAGACCAGCCATCAATACCTGCCTGGATGAGACTGTTTCCCCAGTGGGTAATCTTTCCTCCTTTGAGTCAATTTCTGAGGCAGTTAGAGGTTTACTATCTGCCTCGCTGAAGAAGAAAAAAAATTGTCGGGGTTGGTTTGATAAAAAGTGCTCCTAGACCTACTCCAAATTAAAAAGAGAACTACATAAGTCTCCTAAAAACGTAGATAACATAAGGATGGCAAGAAGGGAATATAGAACCGCCCTCAGAGAACGCAAAGCTATAGTTAGAAACCAGACCTGGGAATTGCTCCACTAAGCGTCCTTGAGGAATGATAGCTCAGCATTCTGGAAGGCGGTAAAAGCACCCTTTCTGAATGCGGAGGAGGGCCCTTCAGTAGAGATTGCCTTTGCTGAAAATGAATGGACTGACTACTTTTCGAAGGTGTACCATACAGATGAAATCTCTGCCAGTAACCCTGAGGGTGCCTAAGGTAAAACTATTAGTAACCCTGAATCCATGTATGCTGACCTTGGGTTTACACTGGAGGAGGTGAACCGAGCACTTTCCGCAAGCTTTGGGGGGAAGGCGCCGGACCCGGATGGTGTCCCCCTAGATCTTTTTTAATTTAATGTTGACCTATGGGGCCCAATTATTACTCCGATAATTGCTTTACCCCCTTCCCGGAAACATGGGTGGAATCAACCATTATCCCAATATTTAAAAAGGGGATCGCCAGGACCCAAAATGTTATAGGCCCATTTCTTTATTAGATGCCCTGACATAAGTGGCTGGGTGCATATTGTTAGAACGCTTAAAATACTGGACTGAGGAAAATAATATTCTTTCTGACATACAATATGGTTTTCGGGCTGGACTAGGAACAGTGGAGCAGAGTCTAAACCTTTCTGTCCTGCTTGGGAAATACACACGAGTGAAAAAAGGCAGACTTTTCCTAGCCTTTGTTGATCTAACTGCTGCTTTCGATTCTGTTAGGCATGAGTATCTGTGAGCAATATTTGAGCATCTGGGGGTAGATGTACAAATCGTTCTCTTCCTCAGGCGCCTATATAGTGGTGCTAAGGCGAGAGTACGTTTTGGGATAGATGGGGAATGAACTGACTCATTTCCCATTAAAAAGGGGTTCAGGCAAGGGTGTGTCCTGGCCCCTTTTCTTTATACAAATGGCCTTTGTGAAGCCCTAAGTAAGAACAACCGCGATTTCCCACAAATAGCAAAATGTCTCCTACCTGCACTTCTCTACGCAGACGATGCAGTGTTAATGTCACGTACTCAAATAGACCTACAAAGGGTTTTAAACAGTTTTACCAAGTTTATGGGCCAATTGAATCTCAAGGTTAATACTTCTAAGACTTACATTATAAGATGTGGGCCTGCAAGCCAGAAATGCAGGGATATGTTCCTTGAGGGTCAGAAAATAGAGCATACCTCCAGGTTTGCTGATCTGGGTATATTGTTCGATCACTGCGAATGTTGGTCTGGTGCAATCATGGCACAAAAACTCATATTGGCAAGATCAACAATGGCACTTGCCAACTTCGCAAAGAAATTGGGGAGGAGACCACCACAGGAGTTATTGCAGATTTGCAAAGCGAAGTGTGTTTCTGCAGCCATGTACGGAGCAGCGGTTTGGGGTTTTGTGGACCCGCAGTCACTCCAGACAATGGAAAATAGTTTCCTGAGATATATTTTAGCTGTCCCTAAGAGTACATCGGCATATGTTTGCCACACAGAGTTGGGCCTCCCATTTATTTCAGACCTGATAAAAATGGAGCCAATTCTTTTATGGCACAGAATTTGGTCAAAACCCGAGACTAAGCTTAATCAGAAAATTTTTACTGACAGCATGAAACTTGAAGGAGAGCTGCTGGTCCCGTGGCTGAGGTATATAAAAAACGTTATGTCTGATCTTGGTCATCCAGAGTACTACAAGTCTCCGGGTACAATGCAGTCGATTCCAAGAAAGGAATTAAAAAAACAGGGTCTGATTCTTTTGGACACTAGATTGGTTACCGAGAGTACAAAACTTTCTGTTCAGCACAACCATCTGATTTTATCTTCTTTTAATATTCAGTCGTATTTATTGTTTGTAGCTGGTGGCTATGATACTAACTCGCTTTAGATGTAACATTTATCACAGGCTCGTGAGTTTTCCATGTATGAACGTTTGGGCACGAACTCTAGGCCCATGTCCGTGCGATAATTGTTCAGAGCAATCGACTATGCATGTTTTCCTATTCTGCAAATTTTATAGTAATTTGAGGAAAGTTTGGCTTGTCCCAATAATGAGAGAGTTGGGTCTGAGACAATGCCGTCCCGCTTTTCTCGTGCTTCAGATCTTGGACGATATTCACAGAACCTGGAGGATATGTATGTTTTTAAAGAAAGTACTCAGCAACAGGAAAACAATTATATTGTAATCACGGACTATAATATGCCTTTTGTATGATTATTTTTAATTATGTATACATTTTCTAAACTTTTATAACTCTCAAAAGTTTTTATTGTCAATATGTACTTTTATGATTGTAATATAAAGCAATCAAATAAAGTCATTATTGATTTGATTGAATACCTTTTACATCCACATAGTAAGATATAACTGATTCATGTTTGGTGTCTATTGAATCCTAATTTAAAATCCTAACTTATGGTGATGTTCAATTTTCAATTACAATTCTGAAAATGCAAATTTTAGAAAGTGGGCATTTTCTTGCCTTAGCCATTTGGTGCCTGCAGCCTGTCTCTGATCATATCACCTGGGCGAGTGGCAGATGAGCTGTGTATATTCCTCCTATATAGCTATACCCATGTGACCTGATGGGCCATCCTGACAGGATGGGAGAAAAGAGCTGGACACAGCCTTCCTTACTCCTGAATAAGCTGTGTCCTCTGCATACACAAATTACTTTTAAGGATAGCCGCATCTCTCGTCAGGTCGCCGCCCCCATAACAGCCTTCCCAGCTCTGCAGGAATGGTATTAGCAGAGGATACCGACGCCTCATTCTCAAATAGGCATTGATGCAGATGGGCAGCCAACCGTTGCTTAAACACATGGCTCTTACCTTTGTTATTATATAGTGGCTCCCGTCACTTCAACCAGGTTTTGTTGACCATGCATTGAAGCGACTTCCTAAATAGGATAGCAATCGCCCCTTTCTTAGGGTGTTTAGCCAAACTCTGTGCCCCACCATCACGTCTGATTCCAAGCACAAAGGTGGGTTTCTTGCAATGATTAAGCAACCTTATACACAAGGACCTTCATTCTTTTAATGAAATGGGTGAGACCTTTTAAGGTAAACAACATCAAGCTTAGGTATGCGGACGGGTTACAATCCATTGTCATACAAACATGGTTAGTGATAAAGATGTGGCATTGTGCTAACAAGTGATGAGGAGAGGTAGTGGAACCCAGCAGTATCGTAAGTCAGGAATTGGATGGGGACGCACTATGAACAACCAGTCCAAGTGGCACCATAGGCTCGATAGGCAGGTGGCGGCAGTACAGCGGCCAAGCCAGGACAAATCCATAGTAAATGGCGATGCGATATGTTGACCTATGTCACCATACAAGGGGAGTTTGGGGTGGTACCCATCCACTCACAATCAGGATGGCCCAAAAGGATATTGAACAATGCAGTAAAGAAAAGAAGAAGCAAGGGTGGGGCGAGCGACAACCAAAACCAAGTGAAAAAAACATAGACCAAGAACTATACTGAACGATTACCACCAAACAAACAGCAGCCAGTGTCCCGTTTTGCAAATGTTAAATAGACAGGCTTTCTCCCACATGTGTCCCCCAACTACTTCAGATCTAGTCAGCATGGTGAGTCCTAGTGGCCCTTCCAGTGAGACATTGGACTCATGTCTATACAGTCAGTGAATATCAAACCAACCCTTCTCATCCCTGAGGACAAAACACCTTCCCTTGCATTTTATTTTTCCCTCCTAACTGGAATCCTCTTAAAGATGCACATCGCCTTTGTCTGTGTATAATAAGTACAGGGTAACATTGTGTCTATTAGGAGGAGTTGTCTTTCTTTGAACAATCAAGAAGGAAACTTGAAATCCCTTTACAGCATCTAGGGCCAAATGAATGAGCAGATTGCACATCAGTTATTAGTCGAAAAGGGTTAGCAACTAGTAAAAGGTTCAGTTTGGAATTTGGCGAAATGTTTTTTGTCCCCAGTAGTAAAAATAGATATGCAAACCAAATATTTATTATTCGCTAACTTTGCAAAGGGAATTTGCAAATACTTATTAGCAGTTACAAATCTGCGTTTCCTATTTTGAAATGTACTATTGATTCTCAAATTGGAAACGGTCAGAAAAGCAGGCTTTTGCACTCAAAAATTAGCATCAAGTGGCAACGTGGTAATCTGGTACAAACTATAAGAAGGGTGGAAACTTTGAATTATTTTCTACAATGACTGCCATGTATGCTGTTGCAAGGAGGATGAGTCTGTTTGCTCCACACCACCATGGGAGAAGGCAAAGGCTGGAGTGCATTTTCAGAGCCTGGATGACTTTTTTTCTGTTGACTGTGAAGAACATATGTAGCAAGTATAGGCTCAGCAGGCACTGTTTTTAGAGGTACTTGCTTAGTTAGACCCTGTGTTGTGTACTGTGTTGTGTAAGAACCCACACAGGTACCAACATCGTGTGCGCCCCAGGAGCCGATAAAAGGTTTGTTGCACGGTGGGAGGGGTTTCCCAAACTGCTAATTCGTGTTTTGTTCACAATTTATTAGATGCAATGCTGCTTAACATTTATAGATAGATTTTCCCAGCTCACAGCCAGACCTTTTTTTTTTGTATGGCCCCTTTTCTCACCATTGATAGGTCTGTGTTGGTGAGACACATCTTAATTTGTCTTCCTAGTGCCACAGAATTTTGTATACGAATCGGAAAACTCCAACTTGCAATCAGTTAGTAATGCTGACTCTTTAATTACTGACCTTGTGCCTAAATTTTCAGGTCCACCCATGACTCCTGTGTATTTCAGCAATGTGTCCTGTACAATAAACTTGCAGGAGGAGACTTGGGGGATGATTATCTTTTAGGTATTTATAAATTTCACATTTATATATAGTAGTTCCTTATTCTATATGAGTGATTTTAATTGTATTTTTCATTTGTGTTAGGTGAAAGTACTTATACACAATACACATAGATTTTAACACCCATACTTCAATGCAGGTTTAAAGAGGAGGCAGTTTTCTAATATTGCCCACAAGAGAATAAGGGCAGTAATAAAACATACTTTTGGGCTGCTTAAGGAAAGGTTTTGGTACCTTTGCAAGAATGAGGGAGCCCTTCAGTAGAGACACAGTTACATTACCAACAATTACTTAAAGGGTAAGTGTAGTTCAAGTAAGCCATGTAATGTATAATGAGGTGGTCACAGTCAGAATGCAGAAAAGTAGTTTTTTCCATATTTATTCACTTGAAATATGAAAAGTCACCACGGGGTCTGCGTAATTTGTTTGTTTTTCACAACATTTTACAACACATATTAGTGAAACAAAATAAATATCTCTTTTAAATTTAGCAAAACATACATTCAATACCTCTTTGTTTGTTCGCTGAAAATGGGCCTCTCTAGGTCAGTGGCCTACATATCCTCTACTAAATCAACAGCCTGACTGTGTGTACGCCTAGATCTTATAGCATCACAGAGAGAAATACCATCTAGAGGGCTCCTCACTCTCTATAGCAGGCGTAGCTGTACCACTAGGGCATGTTTTGGTTCCTTGGAAAAATTCTAGACACTACAGGCCATATGTATCAAAGTTAGAATTTGCTATTCTCAAAATACAATTTTTTGCGAATCGCAAAACCCGATGTAAATAAAACTTCGCTAAATCTTAGCGATTCCCAAAAATTTGCGGAATTTAATGCGAATACCAAATTGTGATTCTTTAATTGTGAAATCGCAATTAAGGAGTCACAAATCGGAAATTCAGGTGCAGCTTGATGACATCACAACCAGGAAGTGTGACTACCCATGCTGCACCTGAGTTTCAGAATCGGAGTGAGAGGCTGGAAGGAGGGCTGAGGCACCAGTCCATTGCTACAGAGACAGGAGAAATGGCCACACAGGATAAGCAGCAGGGGGAAACAATCAGGAAGAGAAAACAGAAGATCTCTGAAAGGGAGCAGGAGGTGCTCATCCAGGAGATGGTGGTGAGCCATGAGCTGCTATTTGCGAAAAAATCCCTTTGTGTGCCAGAGACTAACAAACGCAGAATCTAGGCTGACATCCAGGAAAAAGCCAACTCCATTGGTGCCACCCATCGCAGCGTAGAGGATTTGCGAAAACGCTGGTATGACATGTGCCAGCGGTCCAAGGAAACGGTTGCTGCCCAGCTGGAGGAGGCAAGAAAGACCATTGGTGGGACGTCCTCCGCCACTGATTCAATGCCACTGGAGGAATTGATTGAGGGGACCCTGCTGCCAGAGAGTGTAAGTGGAGTGGCAGACCTTGACAACTCCGAACACCCAGACAAGGTAAGAAGCAAGCTATCACACCCCTGATACCTCCCTACTTCACCCACACACCCAGGAGAGACCCAGGCAACCTACAGAAATGCTAGTCCAGTGCATGCATGCAAGCACACACAGCAATGCATTATGGGAGATGTAGTCACATGCACCAAACGGTGGAGCAGTGACACCCAGCAAGGGTCAATCAGTAAGTGTGTATCAGGAAAGGCAAAATGCAGACGGTTGGGACTCATGTAACTCCAAACAGTGTAATTTATTGCATGACAAATGCAAGGCAGGACACCAAATTAATGTGTACATTTACGTCCACAGCACCCGCAGAAACACAGGGACAGATGGCAGGAGGGGAGGACGAATCCCACAGGGCAGAAGTGACAGGGCAAGAGTAGGACGAGGAAGGCAGCCCAGTGATCCCAGTGAAACGCCCACTGCGCTTCGCAGTACCACCATTGCCACCACTGGAGTCAGAAACACACAACACAGATGAGGATGGGGAGCAAGTCCTGGACCAGTCTGACCCACAACATAGAGCACAGTTCCATTCCAGGTAATACAATCAGGCGCAGGGCACGTCCGTCCACAAGCTCAGTTGCTGCAGGAGATGACACAGTCTTCAGAGGGATCGAGGGCCGCATGCTAAAGGTACAGTGCCTGCAGGCAAAAACAATAAAATCAATTCAGCGACAAATGAGGGTGGGCTTCATGGGTCTGATGGGTGCCCTGGAGGCACTGTGTGCTGAGATGTGAGAGGACCGTGCAGCCAGGCGCATGGAGAGACAGTGCCTCCACACACACCTAGACCTATATACAAGGGCTATTAACCGGTTGTCCTCGCCACCTCAGTGCTGTCACGTCGCTGCATCAGCATGCTGCATGAGTTGGCACACTGCAGCAAGGACCTGGCCAGGGGTCTAGTACAGGTCACATGTGCAGTGGACCAGCTGCGGGCAGCAGCCACTGCTGGCACAGGAGCCCTCAGATCACTTGAGGAGGATGGGCAATCGAGCCACTGCAGCATCACTCCACCACTCCCACAGGACAGGTGCCGTAGTGTGCGTCAGGGTAGGGCTGAAGATGCTTCAGGAGAGGGCACTGTGCACTCTGAGAGAGGGGCTACAAGGTGTCAACGCCAACATTGAGGTGTTTAAACAATAAACCAAAGCACACAGCAGCAGACCAAGGTTTCGCACATCAACTTTGCCTGTTTCAAAGTTATTAGGTGGTGCTGCTACTCTCACCATCCGCTGCCAAGGATGTATATCATAGCAATAGAAAAAAGGAGCAGAGAGGCGCACTCAATGAAATTAGTAATATAAGAAGTCCATTAAATATGCAGATCTTCTGTTTTCTTGAATATATTCTTTATTTTCATTCACATAAAAACGGCACAGCCAACGCGTTTCATCCCCAATTGTGCCTAGGGAATTTCGTCAGGGCTGAAAAAAGACATTTACATGCATAAGTATTTAGTTTATCTTATGCTAAAAATTACATATAAAATGGAACATGTCCAGGCTAGTAAGTGGAAGATGTAATCCTTACAAAAAGACAAACTAGCAAGATTTTAAAATACAATCAAAACAAACCAATAGATCCAGACATATTGGACAGATTTAGTGTCTGCCATATGACAGAGCTACTTATCCCCTTACGGGTGCATATGCTCCCTCACCAGTGCATTGCAACCATACAACCAGTTCGAGCAATCATGCTTGGAGCTGATGGAAGGGGAACCCAGGCTGTTGGAGAGATAAACGCCTGGAAGATGTTGCATCATTATAATATGCATAAAGATTAGCGTGCCCATAGAAGTAGTGTGTGGTCAAGAAGACCATAGACCAAAATTCACCAGTACGAGCCACCCGTGAAAGAAAGAAACCATTAAAACACCCTTTGAAGATGGAGAAGTCCACAGCCTCAGTGGCCCAAAAGATCTTAAAATACCTTAAAACCGTGACTACATGAGTTTTATTACATGGCTCACCATATACGTAACGATCCGGTTGATGCGGTGGTCCTAGAAAAAGATGCTCTATGGAAGCTGATGTAGAAAAAGATCACAGTAGATCGCAGTGTTTTCCTAAGGTGAAAATAAAATATTGCAATATAATTATGGCTCTTGATTAGCCCCCATGCTGGGGCAAGGCGTCCAATACAATTGTATATTGCCGGACAAGATGATATTCGTTCTATACCCGTAAGGGAGATTGATATCCCAATATACATGCTGTCCATGATGTTATATTTAGAAGAGGACCCCATACGCATAGATGCAAATGCAGTCATATCCTAATTCAAGATATGCCCCTGGCGATAACCAGAGAAGAGAGGGAGTTGGATAAACCGAGACCGAAATAAAATGGTGCCATGTTGTATCGTATATAGCCAGGAATGGCTGTATAATACCTGAGAAAAGTGAGCCACTCAAGTCCGGTTCGAATAGAGATTCGCGTCCCGCCGGTTAGCTGAGGATGTGACCTGTAATGGACCAGGTATCTGTTAATCCTGGGCCCCTTTGTGTAGTAACTAGAAAGAATCAAAAATATGTATTAGGTAAGGTGCCGCATGTAGTTACACTGCAGGCTTAAAGAAAAAAACGAACAAGTCATCAGGTGTAAACTTGAGATTAGGACGTGTGCAGATATAAATTGCAGTTTAAGATATAAGTGCCCATGGTGATATCTAATAGATGGTCCGTTGGTATAGCCCAGGTTACAACTAAGCTGATAGTGCTAATGGATACAGTCGATCAGGCTCAAGAGTCGATGGTGAAATATATGATTATATAGTGATTATATGAGAATGGGGGTCGCTACAATGAGCACTGGATACCTCTATCATCTGGTGTGGGGGGTATGAAGAGTTCTACATGACCCCCTCCCCTGCCAGGAATCGCGTGCCGATAAAGGAACTGCCGCCCCCATAATATTCAAATTTCTCCCCGCTTACATGTGGTATCTGGTGGGGGCTTCAAGCTTGAAAAGTCAATCGGCGGGCTCCGGGCAAAATCCGGTATGTGTGGTCCCGGGTCTTCGCGTAGTTGCGAACAGTACCTGCGGGTGGCCGAACACATTAAAGTTTCCACCAGTGCGGACAAAGCACAAGATCACGCAACAGACAAGAGACGCATGCACATTTCGCGTACCTCTGATATGGTGACTATTCGCCGCTGCTCCTCCTCACGGATTAGTGGAAGCGAGAAGAGGTCAGTGCACGCCATATTTAAAAGCAAGGTGTGCCGTTGCTTTCAATTACTCACGTGGTACCGGAACCAACCCGGTTCATTTCAGGGGATCCCGTGTCCGCCAGGGCGGCCATTTGTAAGTGTAGCGGGCGATGGCAAGGTTCCAATGTCCGCGATTGCAGGACCTCATATTTTGTCAACGAAGTGTAACCATTATGGATAAAATAATATCACAAAAGGTTAAATTAAGAACTGGATACTATATATATCCCATAATATGTTTATCTGAAAACGATAATTAAAATGTATCATGTACATTTTAACAGTATTTGATGCACTCTAATTCATATAATGTGCGAGAGTAAAGCGCGTTCTCGCCCCGATAAGGTTTCCGGGATATAGTTAAGTTTCATAAGATACAAGTGGACGGAACGCAATCCCCGCTAATCGTGGTGGCCATCATGGATTAGTCTGAACTATGTACCCATCGCATATCAGGTACAGATTCAAGGAAAAAGACCAAGGGTGCAGTGATGGTGAGTGATCAGGGGGCCTATATTAGTGTACCTCCAAAACTGTCATTACACAATTGCAGTGCTTGTGAACAAATTAATAAAAAGTGAAGTCATACTTACAGTGCATCTAGTAGATAAAGAGAAAGAAAAACAGCCAGGTTAGGTACCGTGCATTAGAAGGGCAAACATGCCCTAATGGGTCCAAACCCCCTGCTGTATACTCCACCATGTTGTTGATGGATTCCCCCTAAGAGAGAACATCTAGCAACGGTCCAATATATCACAGAATATTTACAGTGTAAGGAGAGACAGCATCACATTTATAGAAGGAACCATGTAATGTGCACATTATACAGAGTATGTTTTGGAAATCCTACGAAACTCAATGTTACATTTACAAAAATGCAAAGTCTGACCAGAGGGAATTCATTATTGCGGTTAGTTTCTTGCATTATAATATAGTATACTCCCATTCATACTGGGGAAATGACTCAGATGGTGTTACCATAATTCTATATTCTATGTCAAGAAATGATGGAGCTCTTTGTCCGTGTTATGCCCCATTTGTGTCGCCCGCAAGCGGCAAATCCACTTTGCTTCCCTCTGCCTAACAGCTAGTTCACGATCACCCCCCCTTTTGTCCTGTGGTATATGATCAATGCCGTGGAACCAAAAGGAGGTATCATGTGGATGTTTCTCATCATAGTGTGAGCTTACTGGGTAACGTTTGTCTTTACAGATGATTGCCCTTCGATGTTCTTGGATTCTTATTTTAAGTGGGCGGATGGTACTTCCCACATAAATGATGTTACACCCACATCCCAAAACATAAATTACATGTGTGGTATTACAGTTAATGAAACTGTTTATTTTGTAATTTTTTAGTGTGTTATACCTAAAATTGGTGGTTTTATTTAGGCCCGAATTGCAAATTATACACGATCCGCATGTGTAGAAACCCTCGGGTTGGGATGGAAACCATGAATCACGTGGGGTAGTTATGTAGCTTTGACATAGGTCATCCCTAAGGGATTTACCCTTTCTGTATGAAATGAGTGGTCTGTTAGGTAATGAGTCCCGTAGACCAGGAGCATTTTGCAAAATCCCCCAGTGCTTTCTAAGTACATTATGGACTTTATTACTATTAGCATTGTATTGGGTCGTGAAGGTTATGCTATGGTTCCTCTTCTTCTGTTTGGTGGAGTTGGCGTGAGTTGTCGTCAACAAAGTGTCTTCCCTGTGTAAGTTCTTTGCCTTCTGTATTGCTACATCCACCACTTTTTGGTCATAGCCTCTTTTAAGGAACCTGTTTCTTGTGTTGATGAGATTTTGAGCATAGACATGATCTTCGCTGCAATTTCTGCGCATTCTTACCATCTCGCCGTACGGTATATTGTTGATTACAGAGCGGGGATGGGCGCTATCCGCATGTAATACTGCGTTACATGAGGTTTCCTTCCTGTATAGGCTGCTTTGTACCACATTCTCTTTGACATAAAAATGAATGTCCAAGAAATTGATGGTTTCCTTACTGTGTGTCATGGTCAGCTTTACGTTATGATTGTTGTTATTCAAATACGTGTGGAATTGATGTAGGGATTCCACAGAACCTGACCAGAGGACAATGATGTCGTCTATGTACCTCCCCCAGAATACAATATGTTCAGTCCAGGGGGAGGCACATCTGTTCCAAGCATGCATCTTTTCAAAATGGCCCATAAACATACAGGCATACGATGGAGCAGCCTTCGAACCCATAGCCGTACCACGGGTCTGGTGGTACCAGACAGAGTCGTGTAAAAAGTAGTTGTTGTTTAGAATTATGTCTGTCATCTCTAGTATCATGTTGTTAAAATCATGCTTATCAGCTGGTTCTCGGTCTAAGAAGGATTGTAGAGCCTTCATGCCCATGTCTCTGTGGATACAAGTATATAAACTCTCAACGTCAAATGTGACGAATGAGAGTTCATCTGCCCATTGAAAGTTGTTTAACTTGGCAAGAATGTCTTTGCTGTCCCTTATATAGGAAGGGAGGTCCACAACGTATTTCTGTAAGTGGAGATCCACGAATTCTGAAATTTTCTCAGTGGGAGACCCAATCCCAGAAATAATGGGGCGTCCTGGTGGAAAGGCCCCCCCCTTATGCACTTTAGGCAGGATGTATATACAGGGGAATCTTGGCTTACTTACCCTGAGATATTTTGCTTCATCCTCTGATAGGAGGCCAGTCTCCTTCCATTCTAGCAATTTTGCTGTTATCATGCCAGTCACTGCATTAGTAGGATTATGGGAAATGCGTTTGTAACAATTTTTATCGCCGAGTTGGCGGTTTATTTCGGTCATGTAGTCACCATGGTTCATTACCACAACATTACCGCCTTTGTCCGCCTCTTTAATGACTATAGTTTTGTCAGCCTTCAGTTTTTCGAGGGCTTGTCGCTGTTTGGCGGTAATGTTGTGGTTAGGAATGGTAGAAAGTGCTCCAGTGTCTTCCAGTTTGTAAAGGTCTGCAGACACCTTTTCATGAAAGGTATCAATACTTGGATGATAGTTAAAAGTAGGAGTGAACGTAGACTTGCATTTAAGCTGACTGTCCATGCTATAGTCCTGTTCTATTTCCAAATCCCTTAACATAGTAGTCATGTCCCGTTCATGTTCCTCATCCAGATTGTAAAGTAATAGGGCAGTGCGGATATCTGCCACTGTGTGTGGTACTGGTGAAGGTGCCCCTCTCTGTGATGGAACCCTGGGTGTCTGATGCGAGAAAAAATCTTTTAATTTCAAGAGTCTGATGAACTTGAAAAGATCAATATGTACATGAGTCAAATCGCCATATTGGGATGGACAAAAGCTGAGACCTTTACTCAGGACAGATAATTCATTTTCATCAAGCACTTTATTTGACAGGTTAACAATCTTTAGATCTGTATTACATTCTGAGACACAAAGTTCTTGGATAGGAATGGAAAGAGGTATCATTTCTGTTTGGCTCCCATCCCTGTTTTGGGTATTGCCCCTGTCTCTGTACCTGGCCGTTGCCCGCCTTCCGCCCCTCCTTGTCTTGGTGGGGCCCTTGGGGGTTTGCCTTGCTCCTTTTTCTGCTGTAAACGATTGCTCATGCGTATTTTTGCCAACTCTTTTTGGAAAGAGGAGGCCCCCTCTCCTAAAGGGAGCTCAGTTATTGAATTGGATCTGACGCTATTCATGGAGGCATTGGAGGCACCACTCTCAGATCGCGTTTCCTCACTTGCTTCCCTTTCCTCACGCACTCTCTTTCTTTCCTCTGTCCCTTGAGCCTGGTCAAATTTTTTGGCGAACGTATAGATTCGACCATCTTTGTAGTCCCTGCCATCTCGCCTTATCTTTTTTAATTTCTTTTCTTTTAAATAAATTTGGTGTTCATCCATGACTTTTTTTAGGATGGCAAAGTTCTTTTCTATCAGATCTTTTGGTTCCAACCCATTGATTTCCATTATCAATGTATCTATTTCAGCCATCAATTTATCGCCTTTTTCTTGGGCATGACGGATCAATATCCTCATCATGACCTCTGACGCAGTTTCTAGATGGCCCTCCCACTCTTTGAGTAGATCCTCTCCTAGATCTTCAAATGTTGGGAATAATAGGATTCTTAAGCCCCTGGGGACTTTTTTATTTGATAGGTATTGAGTGAGGGTAGCCCCATCCCACCAGCGTGAGAGTTCTAATTTTTTCAAACGCTCTAATTTGAGGAATAGGGTTTTGAGGCTGGGTTTTCCAGTTTCTGCTAAGTTGGATGTCTCGTTGGATCTACTGGGGCCAAACAGATTGAGAGCCATTTCCTCCCTTCCGTCAACAAATTTAGGCATGCTAATAAAGCTAGTAGTTACAAATAAAGTAGAGTGCAAAACAGTCAATTCCTAAGAATTTAAACAATAAACCAAAGCACACAGCAGCAGACCAAGGTTTCGCACATCAACTTTGCCTGTTTCAAAGTTATTAGGTGGTGCTGCTACTCTCACCATCCGCTGCCAAGGATGTATATCATAGCAATAGAAAAAAGGAGCAGAGAGGCGCACTCAATGAAATTAGTAATATAAGAAGTCCATTAAATATGCAGATCTTCTGTTTTCTTGAATATATTCTTTATTTTCATTCACATAAAAACGGCACAGCCAACGCGTTTCATCCCCAATTGTGCCTAGGGAATTTCGTCAGGGCTGAAAAAAGACATTTACATGCATAAGTATTTAGTTTATCTTATGCTAAAAATTACATATAAAATGGAACATGTCCAGGCTAGTAAGTGGAAGATGTAATCCTTACAAAAAGACAAACTAGCAAGATTTAAAATACAATCAAAACAAACCAATAGATCCAGACATATTGGACAGATTTAGTGTCTGCCATATGACAGAGCTACTTATCCCCTTACGGGTGCATATGCTCCCTCACCAGTGCATTGCAACCATACAACCAGTTCGAGCAATCATGCTTGGAGCTGATGGAAGGGGAACCCAGGCTGTTGGAGAGATAAACGCCTGGAAGATGTTGCATCATTATAATATGCATAAAGATTAGCGTGCCCATAGAAGTAGTGTGTGGTCAAGAAGACCATAGACCAAAATTCACCAGTACGAGCCACCCGTGAAAGAAAGAAACCATTAAAACACCCTTTGAAGATGGAGAAGTCCACAGCCTCAGTGGCCCAAAAGATCTTAAAATACCTTAAAACCGTGACTACATGAGTTTTATTACATGGCTCACCATATACGTAACGATCCGGTTGATGCGGTGGTCCTAGAAAAAGATGCTCTATGGAAGCTGATGTAGAAAAAGATCACAGTAGATCGCAGTGTTTTCCTAAGGTGAAAATAAAATATTGCAATATAATTATGGCTCTTGATTAGCCCCCATGCTGGGGCAAGGCGTCCAATACAATTGTATATTGCCGGACAAGATGATATTCGTTCTATACCCGTAAGGGAGATTGATATCCCAATATACATGCTGTCCATGATGTTATATTTAGAAGAGGACCCCATACGCATAGATGCAAATGCAGTCATATCCTAATTCAAGATATGCCCCTGGCGATAACCAGAGAAGAGAGGGAGTTGGATAAACCGAGACCGAAATAAAATGGTGCCATGTTGTATCGTATATAGCCAGGAATGGCTGTATAATACCTGAGAAAAGTGAGCCACTCAAGTCCGGTTCGAATAGAGATTCGCGTCCCGCCGGTTAGCTGAGGATGTGACCTGTAATGGACCAGGTATCTGTTAATCCTGGGCCCCTTTGTGTAGTAACTAGAAAGAATCAAAAATATGTATTAGGTAAGGTGCCGCATGTAGTTACACTGCAGGCTTAAAGAAAAAAACGAACAAGTCATCAGGTGTAAACTTGAGATTAGGACGTGTGCAGATATAAATTGCAGTTTAAGATATAAGTGCCCATGGTGATATCTAATAGATGGTCCGTTGGTATAGCCCAGGTTACAACTAAGCTGATAGTGCTAATGGATACAGTCGATCAGGCTCAAGACTCGATGGTGAAATATATGATTATATAGTGATTATATGAGAATGGGGGTCGCTACAATGAGCACTGGATACCTCTATCATCTGGTGTGGGGGGTATGAAGAGTTCTACATGACCCCCTCCCCTGCCAGGAATCGCGTGCCGATAAAGGAACTGCCGCCCCCATAATATTCAAATTTCTCCCCGCTTACATGTGGTATCTGGTGGGGGCTTCAAGCTTGAAAAGTCAATCGGCGGGCTCCGGGCAAAATCCGGTATGTGTGGTCCCGGGTCTTCGCGTAGTTGCGAACAGTACCTGCGGGTGGCCGAACACATTAAAGTTTCCACCAGTGCGGACAAAGCACAAGATCACGCAACAGACAAGAGACGCATGCACATTTCGCGTACCTCTGATATGGTGACTATTCGCCGCTGCTCCTCCTCACGGATTAGTGGAAGCGAGAAGAGGTCAGTGCACGCCATATTTAAAAGCAAGGTGTGCCGTTGCTTTCAATTACTCACGTGGTACCGGAACCAACCCGGTTCATTTCAGGGGATCCCGTGTCCGCCAGGGCGGCCATTTGTAAGTGTAGCGGGCGATGGCAAGGTTCCAATGTCCGCGATTGCAGGACCTCATATTTTGTCAACGAAGTGTAACCATTATGGATAAAATAATATCACAAAAGGTTAAATTAAGAACTGGATACTATATATATCCCATAATATGTTTATCTGAAAACGATAATTAAAATGTATCATGTACATTTTAACAGTATTTGATGCACTCTAATTCATATAATGTGCGAGAGTAAAGCGCGTTCTCGCCCCGATAAGGTTTCCGGGATATAGTTAAGATTCATAAGATACAAGTGGACGGAACGCAATCCCCGCTAATCGTGGTGGCCATCATGGATTAGTCTGAACTATGTACCCATCGCATATCAGGTACAGATTCAAGGAAAAAGACCAAGGGTGCAGTGATGGTGAGTGATCAGGGGGCCTATATTAGTGTACCTCCAAAACTGTCATTACACAATTGCAGTGCTTGTGAACAAATTAATAAAAAGTGAAGTCATACTTACAGTGCATCTAGTAGATAAAGAGAAAGAAAAACAGCCAGGTTAGGTACCGTGCATTAGAAGGGCAAACATGCCCTAATGGGTCCAAACCCCCTGCTGTATACTCCACCATGTTGTTGATGGATTCCCCCTAAGAGAGAACATCTAGCAACGGTCCAATATATCACAGAATATTTACAGTGTAAGGAGAGACAGCATCACATTTATAGAAGGAACCATGTAATGTGCACATTATACAGAGTATGTTTTGGAAATCCTACGAAACTCAATGTTACATTTACAAAAATGCAAAGTCTGACCAGAGGGAATTCATTATTGCGGTTAGTTTCTTGCATTATAATATAGTATACTCCCATTCATACTGGGGAAATGACTCAGATGGTGTTACCATAATTCTATATTCTATGTCAAGAAATGATGGAGCTCTTTGTCCGTGTTATGCCCCATTTGTGTCGCCCGCAAGCGGCAAATCCACTTTGCTTCCCTCTGCCTAACAGCTAGTTCACGATCACCCCCCCTTTTGTCCTGTGGTATATGATCAATGCCGTGGAACCAAAAGGAGGTATCATGTGGATGTTTCTCATCATAGTGTGAGCTTACTGGGTAACGTTTGTCTTTACAGATGATTGCCCTTCGATGTTCTTGGATTCTTATTTTAAGTGGGCGGATGGTACTTCCCACATAAATGATGTTACACCCACATCCCAAAACATAAATTACATGTGTGGTATTACAGTTAATGAAACTGTTTATTTTGTAATTTTTTAGTGTGTTATACCTAAAATTGGTGGTTTTATTTAGGCCCGAATTGCAAATTATACACGATCCGCATGTGTAGAAACCCAAGGGTTGGGATGGAAACCATGAATCACGTGGGGTAGTTATGTAGCTTTGACATAGGTCATCCCTAAGGGATTTACCCTTTCTGTATGAAATGAGTGGTCTGTTAGGTAATGAGTCCCGTAGACCAGGAGCATTTTGCAAAATCCCCCAGTGCTTTCTAAGTACATTATGGACTTTATTACTATTAGCATTGTATTGGGTCGTGAAGGTTATGCTATGGTTCCTCTTCTTCTGTTTGGTGGAGTTGGCGTGAGTTGTCGTCAACAAAGTGTCTTCCCTGTGTAAGTTCTTTGCCTTCTGTATTGCTACATCCACCACTTTTTGGTCATAGCCTCTTTTAAGGAACCTGTTTCTTGTGTTGATGAGATTTTGAGCATAGACATGATCTTCGCTGCAATTTCTGCGCATTCTTACCATCTCGCCGTACGGTATATTGTTGATTACAGAGCGGGGATGGGCGCTATCCGCATGTAATACTGCGTTACATGAGGTTTCCTTCCTGTATAGGCTGCTTTGTACCACATTCTCTTTGACATAAAAATGAATGTCCAAGAAATTGATGGTTTCCTTACTGTGTGTCATGGTCAGCTTTACGTTATGATTGTTGTTATTCAAATACGTGTGGAATTGATGTAGGGATTCCACAGAACCTGACCAGAGGACAATGATGTCGTCTATGTACCTCCCCCAGAATACAATATGTTCAGTCCAGGGGGAGGCACATCTGTTCCAAGCATGCATCTTTTCAAAATGGCCCATAAACATACAGGCATACGATGGAGCAGCCTTCGAACCCATAGCCGTACCACGGGTCTGGTGGTACCAGACAGAGTCGTGTAAAAAGTAGTTGTTGTTTAGAATTATGTCTGTCATCTCTAGTATCATGTTGTTAAAATCATGCTTATCAGCTGGTTCTCGGTCTAAGAAGGATTGTAGAGCCTTCATGCCCATGTCTCTGTGGATACAAGTATATAAACTCTCAACGTCAAATGTGACGAATGAGAGTTCATCTGCCCATTGAAAGTTGTTTAACTTGGCAAGAATGTCTTTGCTGTCCCTTATATAGGAAGGGAGGTCCACAACGTATTTCTGTAAGTGGAGATCCACGAATTCTGAAATTTTCTCAGTGGGAGACCCAATCCCAGAAATAATGGGGCGTCCTGGTGGAAAGGCCCCCCCCTTATGCACTTTAGGCAGGATGTATATACAGGGGAATCTTGGCTTACTTACCCTGAGATATTTTGCTTCATCCTCTGATAGGAGGCCAGTCTCCTTCCATTCTAGCAATTTTGCTGTTATCATGCCAGTCACTGCATTAGTAGGATTATGGGAAATGCGTTTGTAACAATTTTTATCGCCGAGTTGGCGGTTTATTTCGGTCATGTAGTCACCATGGTTCATTACCACAACATTACCGCCTTTGTCCGCCTCTTTAATGACTATAGTTTTGTCAGCCTTCAGTTTT
Source organism: Lissotriton helveticus (assembly GCF_964261635.1). Classification (NCBI taxonomy): domain Eukaryota; kingdom Metazoa; phylum Chordata; class Amphibia; order Caudata; family Salamandridae; genus Lissotriton; species Lissotriton helveticus. The sequence goes on from NC_136059.1 coordinate 868,231,092, forward strand.
TCGAGGGCTTGTCGCTGTTTGGCGGTAATGTTGTGGTTAGGAATGGTAGAAAGTGCTCCAGTGTCTTCCAGTTTGTAAAGGTCTGCAGACACCTTTTCATGAAAGGTATCAATACTTGGATGATAGTTAAAAGTAGGAGTGAACGTAGACTTGCATTTAAGCTGACTGTCCATGCTATAGTCCTGTTCTATTTCCAAATCCCTTAACATAGTAGTCATGTCCCGTTCATGTTCCTCATCCAGATTGTAAAGTAATAGGGCAGTGCGGATATCTGCCACTGTGTGTGGTACTGGTGAAGGTGCCCCTCTCTGTGATGGAACCCTGGGTGTCTGATGCGAGAAAAAATCTTTTAATTTCAAGAGTCTGATGAACTTGAAAAGATCAATATGTACATGAGTCAAATCGCCATATTGGGATGGACAAAAGCTGAGACCTTTACTCAGGACAGATAATTCATTTTCATCAAGCACTTTATTTGACAGGTTAACAATCTTTAGATCTGTATTACATTCTGAGACACAAAGTTCTTGGATAGGAATGGAAAGAGGTATCATTTCTGTTTGGCTCCCATCCCTGTTTTGGGTATTGCCCCTGTCTCTGTACCTGGCCGTTGCCCGCCTTCCGCCCCTCCTTGTCTTGGTGGGGCCCTTGGGGGTTTGCCTTGCTCCTTTTTCTGCTGTAAACGATTGCTCATGCGTATTTTTGCCAACTCTTTTTGGAAAGAGGAGGCCCCCTCTCCTAAAGGGAGCTCAGTTATTGAATTGGATCTGACGCTATTCATGGAGGCATTGGAGGCACCACTCTCAGATCGCGTTTCCTCACTTGCTTCCCTTTCCTCACGCACTCTCTTTCTTTCCTCTGTCCCTTGAGCCTGGTCAAATTTTTTGGCGAACGTATAGATTCGACCATCTTTGTAGTCCCTGTCATCTCGCCTTATCTTTTTTAATTTCTTTTCTTTTAAATAAATTTGGTGTTCATCCATGACTTTTTTTAGGATGGCAAAGTTCTTTTCTATCAGATCTTTTGGTTCCAACCCATTGATTTCCATTATCAATGTATCTATTTCGGCCATCAATTTATCGCCTTTTTCTTGGGCATGACGGATCAATATCCTCATCATGACCTCTGACGCAGTTTCTAGATGGCCCTCCCACTCTTTGAGTAGATCCTCTCCTAGATCTTCAAATGTTGGGAATAATAGGATTCTTAAGCCCCTGGGGACTTTTTTATTTGATAGGTATTGAGTGAGGGTAGCCCCATCCCACCAGCGTGAGAGTTCTAATTTTTTCAAACGCTCTAATTTGAGGAATAGGGTTTTGAGGCTGGGTTTTCCAGTTTCTGCTAAGTTGGATGTCTCGTTGGATCTACTGGGGCCAAACAGATTGAGAGCCATTTCCTCCCTTCCGTCAACAAATTTAGGCATGCTAATAAAGCTAGTAGTTACAAATAAAGTAGAGTGCAAAACAGTCAATTCCTAAGAATTTAAACAATAAACCAAAGCACACAGCAGCAGACCAAGGTTTCGCACATCAACTTTGCCTGTTTCAAAGTTATTAGGTGGTGCTGCTACTCTCACCATCCGCTGCCAAGGATGTATATCATAGCAATAGAAAAAAGGAGCAGAGAGGCGCACTCAATGAAATTAGTAATATAAGAAGTCCATTAAATATGCAGATCTTCTGTTTTCTTGAATATATTCTTTATTTTCATTCACATAAAAACGGCACAGCCAACGCGTTTCATCCCCAATTGTGCCTAGGGAATTTCGTCAGGGCTGAAAAAAGACATTTACATGCATAAGTATTTAGTTTATCTTATGCTAAAAATTACATATAAAATGGAACATGTCCAGGCTAGTAAGTGGAAGATGTAATCCTTACAAAAAGACAAACTAGCAAGATTTAAAATACAATCAAAACAAACCAATAGATCCAGACATATTGGACAGATTTAGTGTCTGCCATATGACAGAGCTACTTATCCCCTTACGGGTGCATATGCTCCCTCACCAGTGCATTGCAACCATACAACCAGTTCGAGCAATCATGCTTGGAGCTGATGGAAGGGGAACCCAGGCTGTTGGAGAGATAAACGCCTGGAAGATGTTGCATCATTATAATATGCATAAAGATTAGCGTGCCCATAGAAGTAGTGTGTGGTCAAGAAGACCATAGACCAAAATTCACCAGTACGAGCCACCCGTGAAAGAAAGAAACCATTAAAACACCCTTTGAAGATGGAGAAGTCCACAGCCTCAGTGGCCCAAAAGATCTTAAAATACCTTAAAACCGTGACTACATGAGTTTTATTACATGGCTCACCATATACGTAACGATCCGGTTGATGCGGTGGTCCTAGAAAAAGATGCTCTATGGAAGCTGATGTAGAAAAAGATCACAGTAGATCGCAGTGTTTTCCTAAGGCGAAAATAAAATATTGCAATATAATTATGGCTCTTGATTAGCCCCCATGCTGGGGCAAGGCGTCCAATACAATTGTATATTGCCGGACAAGATGATATTCGTTCTATACCCGTAAGGGAGATTGATATCCCAATATACATGCTGTCCATGATGTTATATTTAGAAGAGGACCCCATACGCATAGATGCAAATGCAGTCATATCCTAATTCAAGATATGCCCCTGGCGATAACCAGAGAAGAGAGGGAGTTGGATAAACCGAGACCGAAATAAAATGGTGCCATGTTGTATCGTATATAGCCAGGAATGGCTGTATAATACCTGAGAAAAGTGAGCCACTCAAGTCCGGTTCGAATAGAGATTCGCGTCCCGCCGGTTAGCTGAGGATGTGACCTGTAATGGACCAGGTATCTGTTAATCCTGGGCCCCTTTGTGTAGTAACTAGAAAGAATCAAAAATATGTATTAGGTAAGGTGCCGCATGTAGTTACACTGCAGGCTTAAAGAAAAAAACGAACAAGTCATCAGGTGTAAACTTGAGATTAGGACGTGTGCAGATATAAATTGCAGTTTAAGATATAAGTGCCCATGGTGATATCTAATAGATGGTCCGTTGGTATAGCCCAGGTTACAACTAAGCTGATAGTGCTAATGGATACAGTCGATCAGGCTCAAGAGTCGATGGTGAAATATATGATTATATAGTGATTATATGAGAATGGGGGTCGCTACAATGAGCACTGGATACCTCTATCATCTGGTGTGGGGGGTATGAAGAGTTCTACATGACCCCCTCCCCTGCCAGGAATCGCGTGCCGATAAAGGAACTGCCGCCCCCATAATATTCAAATTTCTCCCCGCTTACATGTGGTATCTGGTGGGGGCTTCAAGCTTGAAAAGTCAATCGGCGGGCTCCGGGCAAAATCCGGTATGTGTGGTCCCGGGTCTTCGCGTAGTTGCGAACAGTACCTGCGGGTGGCCGAACACATTAAAGTTTCCACCAGTGCGGACAAAGCACAAGATCACGCAACAGACAAGAGACGCATGCACATTTCGCGTACCTCTGATATGGTGACTATTCGCCGCTGCTCCTCCTCACGGATTAGTGGAAGCGAGAAGAGGTCAGTGCACGCCATATTTAAAAGCAAGGTGTGCCGTTGCTTTCAATTACTCACGTGGTACCGGAACCAACCCGGTTCATTTCAGGGGATCCCGTGTCCGCCAGGGCGGCCATTTGTAAGTGTAGCGGGCGATGGCAAGGTTCCAATGTCCGCGATTGCAGGACCTCATATTTTGTCAACGAAGTGTAACCATTATGGATAAAATAATATCACAAAAGGTTAAATTAAGAACTGGATACTATATATATCCCATAATATGTTTATCTGAAAACGATAATTAAAATGTATCATGTACATTTTAACAGTATTTGATGCACTCTAATTCATATAATGTGCGAGAGTAAAGCGCGTTCTCGCCCCGATAAGGTTTCCGGGATATAGTTAAGTTTCATAAGATACAAGTGGACGGAACGCAATCCCCGCTAATCGTGGTGGCCATCATGGATTAGTCTGAACTATGTACCCATCGCATATCAGGTACAGATTCAAGGAAAAAGACCAAGGGTGCAGTGATGGTGAGTGATCAGGGGGCCTATATTAGTGTACCTCCAAAACTGTCATTACACAATTGCAGTGCTTGTGAACAAATTAATAAAAAGTGAAGTCATACTTACAGTGCATCTAGTAGATAAAGAGAAAGAAAAACAGCCAGGTTAGGTACCGTGCATTAGAAGGGCAAACATGCCCTAATGGGTCCAAACCCCCTGCTGTATACTCCTCCATGTTGTTGATGGATTCCCCCTAAGAGAGAACATCTAGCAACGGTCCAATATATCACAGAATATTTACAGTGTAAGGAGAGACAGCATCACATTTATAGAAGGAACCATGTAATGTGCACATTATACAGAGTATGTTTTGGAAATCCTACGAAACTCAATGTTACATTTACAAAAATGCAAAGTCTGACCAGAGGGAATTCATTATTGCGGTTAGTTTCTTGCATTATAATATAGTATACTCCCATTCATACTGGGGAAATGACTCAGATGGTGTTACCATAATTCTATATTCTATGTCAAGAAATGATGGAGCTCTTTGTCCGTGTTATGCCCCATTTGTGTCGCCCGCAAGCGGCAAATCCACTTTGCTTCCCTCTGCCTAACAGCTAGTTCACGATCACCCCCCCTTTTGTCCTGTGGTATATGATCAATGCCGTGGAACCAAAAGGAGGTATCATGTGGATGTTTCTCATCATAGTGTGAGCTTACTGGGTAACGTTTGTCTTTACAGATGATTGCCCTTCGATGTTCTTGGATTCTTATTTTAAGTGGGCGGATGGTACTTCCCACATAAATGATGTTACACCCACATCCCAAAACATAAATTACATGTGTGGTATTACAGTTAATGAAACTGTTTATTTTGTAATTTTTTAGTGTGTTATACCTAAAATTGGTGGTTTTATTTAGGCCCGAATTGCAAATTATACACGATCCGCATGTGTAGAAACCCAAGGGTTGGGATGGAAACCATGAATCACGTGGGGTAGTTATGTAGCTTTGACATAGGTCATCCCTAAGGGATTTACCCTTTCTGTATGAAATGAGTGGTCTGTTAGGTAATGAGTCCCGTAGACCAGGAGCATTTTGCAAAATCCCCCAGTGCTTTCTAAGTACATTATGGACTTTATTACTATTAGCATTGTATTGGGTCGTGAAGGTTATGCTATGGTTCCTCTTCTTCTGTTTGGTGGAGTTGGCGTGAGTTGTCGTCAACAAAGTGTCTTCCCTGTGTAAGTTCTTTGCCTTCTGTATTGCTACATCCACCACTTTTTGGTCATAGCCTCTTTTAAGGAACCTGTTTCTTGTGTTGATGAGATTTTGAGCATAGACATGATCTTCGCTGCAATTTCTGCGCATTCTTACCATCTCGCCGTACGGTATATTGTTGATTACAGAGCGGGGATGGGCGCTATCCGCATGTAATACTGCGTTACATGAGGTTTCCTTCCTGTATAGGCTGCTTTGTACCACATTCTCTTTGACATAAAAATGAATGTCCAAGAAATTGATGGTTTCCTTACTGTGTGTCATGGTCAGCTTTACGTTATGATTGTTGTTATTCAAATACGTGTGGAATTGATGTAGGGATTCCACAGAACCTGACCAGAGGACAATGATGTCGTCTATGTACCTCCCCCAGAATACAATATGTTCAGTCCAGGGGGAGGCACATCTGTTCCAAGCATGCATCTTTTCAAAATGGCCCATAAACATACAGGCATACGATGGAGCAGCCTTCGAACCCATAGCCGTACCACGGGTCTGGTGGTACCAGACAGAGTCGTGTAAAAAGTAGTTGTTGTTTAGAATTATGTCTGTCATCTCTAGTATCATGTTGTTAAAATCATGCTTATCAGCTGGTTCTCGGTCTAAGAAGGATTGTAGAGCCTTCATGCCCATGTCTCTGTGGATACAAGTATATAAACTCTCAACGTCAAATGTGACGAATGAGAGTTCATCTGCCCATTGAAAGTTGTTTAACTTGGCAAGAATGTCTTTGCTGTCCCTTATATAGGAAGGGAGGTCCACAACGTATTTCTGTAAGTGGAGATCCACGAATTCTGAAATTTTCTCAGTGGGAGACCCAATCCCAGAAATAATGGGGCGTCCTGGTGGAAAGGCCCCCCCCTTATGCACTTTAGGCAGGATGTATATACAGGGGAATCTTGGCTTACTTACCCTGAGATATTTTGCTTCATCCTCTGATAGGAGGCCAGTCTCCTTCCATTCTAGCAATTTTGCTGTTATCATGCCAGTCACTGCATTAGTAGGATTATGGGAAATGCGTTTGTAACAATTTTTATCGCCGAGTTGGCGGTTTATTTCGGTCATGTAGTCACCATGGTTCATTACCACAACATTACCGCCTTTGTCCGCCTCTTTAATGACTATAGTTTTGTCAGCCTTCAGTTTTTCGAGGGCTTGTCGCTGTTTGGCGGTAATGTTGTGGTTAGGAATGGTAGAAAGTGCTCCAGTGTCTTCCAGTTTGTAAAGGTCTGCAGACACCTTTTCATGAAAGGTATCAATACTTGGATGATAGTTAAAAGTAGGAGTGAACGTAGACTTGCATTTAAGCTGACTGTCCATGCTATAGTCCTGTTCTATTTCCAAATCCCTTAACATAGTAGTCATGTCCCGTTCATGTTCCTCATCCAGATTGTAAAGTAATAGGGCAGTGCGGATATCTGCCACTGTGTGTGGTACTGGTGAAGGTGCCCCTCTCTGTGATGGAACCCTGGGTGTCTGATGCGAGAAAAAATCTTTTAATTTCAAGAGTCTGATGAACTTGAAAAGATCAATATTTACATGAGTCAAATCGCCATATTGGGATGGACAAAAGCTGAGACCTTTACTCAGGACAGATAATTCATTTTCATCAAGCACTTTATTTGACAGGTTAACAATCTTTAGATCTGTATTACATTCTGAGACACAAAGTTCTTGGATAGGAATGGAAAGAGGTATCATTTCTGTTTGGCTCCCATCCCTGTTTTGGGTATTGCCCCTGTCTCTGTACCTGGCCGTTGCCCGCCTTCCGCCCCTCCTTGTCTTGGTGGGGCCCTTGGGGGTTTGCCTTGCTCCTTTTTCTGCTGTAAACGATTGCTCGTGCGTATTTTTGCCAACTCTTTTTGGAAAGAGGAGGCCCCCTCTCCTAAAGGGAGCTCAGTTATTGAATTGGATCTGACGCTATTCATGGAGGCATTGGAGGCACCACTCTCAGATCGCGTTTCCTCACTTGCTTCCCTTTCCTCACGCACTCTCTTTCTTTCCTCTGTCCCTTGAGCCTGGTCAAATTTTTTGGCGAACGTATAGATTCGACCATCTTTGTAGTCCCTGTCATCTCGCCTTATCTTTTTTAATTTCATTGAGGTGCACTGACTTACACATGGCAATGGGTGAGTTAACCCATTGCACACAGACCCATGTTAAATATGATTTTTTGGGACTGTGGGTTCAACATGTGCAGGACATTTAAAGCAACATAGTGTGCAAAACAGGCTGTGTGATGGTAAATTTCCTGAACGTAAGGAAAATAAAACACAGTCTTGCAACAATCTGTAGCATTGTGTCATCATTCCTCACATAGAAATAGTTCTGTGTGATCTCATCTCGGCTCTGGCGCCCGGCAGCTGCGCCAATGTCACCGGCTGGCCTGCATCTTGGAGCTGGCCCCTCCTCATCTGATGATTCTGAATCTGTGAGCTTCACTGGGGTCCCTTTTCCAGTGGTGATGTTGTGCAGCACGGCACACGCAACCACGATCTTGCAACAGGTCTCGGGGCTGTACTGTAGTGCCCCTCCACTATTGTGTAGGCAGTGGAAATGGCTCTTGAGTATTCCAAAGGTCCTCTCAATTGCACAGCGGGTCACTGTGTGGGCAATGTTGTACCTCCGCTACCCAGCGGTGGCAGGATTCAGGTACTGAGTCAGTAAGTAGTCACGGACAGCATACGCACTGTCACCTGTAGGGTGAGAAGAATCAGGTTAGACACTGTCCTGCCGCTGCTGCGCTACACTGGTGTGTCCTTGTTACCAATGTGTTTACCTAGTAAGTAGCCCTCGCCAAACTCGCCATTTGTGAGTTGTCGGTGAATTGCACTGTGGTGAAAGATGAATGCATCATGGGTGCTGCCTGGGTATTTTGCTACGATCTCAGTGATAATATGCTTGACATTGCACACTACCTGTATGTTCAGGGAAGGGTAGGACTTGAGATTCCTGAACACATACTCTTTCTGAGAGGGGGGGATATAGCGACATGGGTCCCATCTATGCAGCCAATGATGTGGGAGAATTGTGCAATCTGATAGAACTCCTGCTTGGTTTGGTCTAGTGCACGGGTACTCATAGTACGGCCCGCGGGCCGTCAGCGGCCCGGCAAGCCTTCCCTGGCGGCCCGCGGACCTTGCAGACATGTACCCGTATTTAAATGGTTTTTTTTTACAGAGTGTCAGCAAATACCCCTGCGGCAGCGTGACTCAGACTGCTGCTCTGTGGGGGCCGGGCGATTCCCGTCGTAGTCAGAGTGGGGCTGCAGGGGGCTAAGAGGTGGCAAAGCCTCATTAACATACGAATGGTCTTTTGAAGACCTGTGAAGTGCTCCGGTGAGGCAGTGTGTGTGTGTGCCCTGAAGCTGTCTCAGCCCGGGCACACACAGGCAAGGTGGAGGAAGGGAGACAGGGAGAGAGGGAAAGGGAGGGAGACAGGGAGGGAGAGGGAGAGAGAGGGAGGGTGAGTGAGGGTGAGTGAGGGTAAGTGAGAGTGAGGGAAAGAGAGTGAGGGAGAGTGAGGACAAGGGAGAGTGAGGGCAGGAGAGTGAGGGCGAGGGAGAGTGAGGGCAGGAGAGTGAGGGCAGGAGAGTGAGGGCGAGGGAGAGTGAGGGCGAGGGAGAGTGAGGGCGAGGGAGAGTGAGGGCAACGTAGAGTGAGGTCGAGGGAGAGCAAGGGTGAGGGAGAGCGAGGGCGAGGGAGAATGAGGGTGAGGGAGAATGAGGGTGAGGGAGAGTGAGGGCGAGGTAGGGCGAGGGAGAGTGAGGGTGAGGGAGGGAGAGGGCAGGAGAGTGAGGGCAGGAGAGTGAGGGCAAGGGAGAGTGAGGGCAGGAGAGTGAGGGCAGGAGAGTGAGGGCGGGAGAGTGAGGGCAGGAGAGTGAGGGAGAGGGAGGGTGAGGGAGAGTGAGGGTGAGGGAGAGCGAGGGCGAGAGAGTGAGGGGAGTGAGAGTGAGGGCAGGGGAGAGTGAGGGCAGGGGAGAGTGAGGGCAGGGGAGAGTGAGGGCGAGGGAGAGTGAGGGCAGGAGAGTGAGGGCAGGAGAGTGAAGGCGGGAGAGTGAGGGTGAGGGAGAGTGAGGGTGAGGGAGAGTGAGGGCGAGAGACTGAGGGTGCGAGAGTGAGGGCAAGAGAGTGAGGGCGAGGTAGAGTGAGGGCGGGGGAGAGTGAGGGTGAGGGAGAGTGAGGGCGAGGGAGGGTAAGTGAGAGTGAGGGAAGGAGAGTGAGGGAGAGTGAGGACAAGGGAGAATGAGGGCAGAACAGTGAGGGCAGGAGAGTGAGGGCGAGGGAGAGTGAGGGCGAGGGAGAGTGAGGGCGAGGGAGAGTGAGGGCGGGGAGAGTGAGGGTGAGGGAGAGTGAGGGTGAGTGAGGGTAAGTGAGAGTGAGGGAAGGAGAGTGAGGGAGAGTGAGGATGAGGGAGAGTGAGGGCAGGAGAGTGAGGGAGAGTGAAGGCAGGAGAGTGAGGGCGAGGGAGAGTGAGGGCGAGGGAGAGTGTGGGCAGGAGAGTGAGGGAGAGTGAGGGTATGAGAGTGAGGGCAGGAGAGTGAGGGCAGGAGAGTGAGGGCGAGGGAGAGTGAGGGCGAGGGAGAGTGAGGGCAGGGGAGAGTGAGGGAGGGAGAGTAAGGGTGGGGGAGAGTGAGGGAGAGGGTGGGTGAGGGAGAATGAGGGAGAGGGAGGGAGAGTGAGGGCGAGCGAGGGAGAGCAAGGGTGAGGGAGAGCGAGTGCAAAGGAGAGTGAGGGCGAGGGAGGGCGAGGGAGAGTGAGGGCGAGGGAGGGAGAGGGAGGGTGAGGGAGAGTGAGGGAAGGAGAGTGAGGGAGAGTGAGGGAGAGTGAGGGAAGGAGAGGGAGTGAGGGAGGGAGACAGAGTGAGGGAGACAGAGGGAGACAGAGGGAAGGAGGGAGAGGGAAGGAGACAGAGGGAAGGAGGGAAAGGGAAGGTTAAAGGGAGACAGAGGGAAGGAGAGAAGGAGACAGAGGGAAGGAGGCAGAAGGAAACAGAGTGAGGGAGAGGGAAACATAGTGAGGGAGAGGGAAACTGAGGGAGAGGGAAACAGAGTGAGAGAGAGGTAAACAGAGTGAGGGAGAGTGAAACTGAGGGAGAGGGAAACAGGGTGAGGGAGAGGTAAACTGAGGTAGAGGGAAACAGAATGAGGGAGAGGGAAACTGAGGGAGATGGAAACAGAGTGAGGGAGATGGAAACTGAGGGAGAGGGAAACAGAGTGAGAGAGAGGGAGACAGAGATGGAGAGGGAGACAGAGATGGAGAGGGTACAGAGATGGAGGGGGAGACAGAGAGAGTGAGACATTCAGTGAGTGAGACAGAGGGAGAGAGGGAGTGAGACAGTTGAAGTGAGTGAGACAGAGGGAGAGAGGGAGTGAGTGAGACAGAGAGAGAGTGGGAGTGAGACAGAGGGAGAGAGGGAGTGAGACAGAGGGAGAGAGGGAGAGAGGGAGTGAGACAGTCAGAGTGAGTGAGACAGATGGAGACAGAGAGACAGAGGGAGAGAGAGGGAGGGAGACAGAGAGAGAGAGAAAGAACGAGAGAAAGAGAAATGTGTGTATGCCTGGTCTGGTGGCTCAGTGGACGAAGGCGTCCGCTGCAGGGACCTGTGATCAACCTCATGGTCACAGTTTTTTTTTGTTGCTCTAGCCCCGCCCCTTCCCCCACTGACCCCGCCCCCACCGGTGCGGCCCTCGGACATAAACCACACTGTAAATTTGGCCCCCGAGAGAAAGTTTGTGAGTACCCATGGTCTAGTGCCTGTTGTGTGCTGGGGAATTGGATGTGGTGATGCAGCCTCTGTACCATTGCATCATAAAACGCATAGAAGATGCGCGACAGCGCACTTTGAGAGACCCCTCCTGCTGTGGCTATCACCCCCTGGAAACTTCCTGATGCCAGTAGGTGCAGTGAGCACAGGACCTGTACATGGGTGGGGATGGTATATGACCTGCGTGTGGGGTGTGCTGCGAATTCGCAATTTGAGATTCCATCTTTGCGATTTTCGCTGTTTGTGTGGCTGAGATTGCGAATCCGCAAATTAATTTGCAGAATTGTTTTCTCGCAAAATTGCTAATTGCTAATTTTGCGATTAGCAATTTCACGATCGCTGCGGCTCTCATACATAGGGTACCTCTGTTTTGCGATCAAAAACACAGTTTTTTGGGATTTGCAGTGTTTGCGATCGCATAACAGCTTCATACATATGGCCCTATGTGGTTTGTCCTAACCATTTAGCTGCAATTTGCAACAGTGGAGTATTTTTTAAGATTACTGAGTATTGCAGTTGTAATAACCAATTTTTCCACACTTTTATAAGCAATGTGCTAATATATGATATTTTGATGCTGTGGTTCCTCAACAATGGAATCTCTTAGTGACATTGTTGTTTCATTTAAATTGTCAATAGTATTAATCATAGCAGACATGCCTTCTTCCATTTTTCTTGCAAGCATCCAATTATTTTGTTTGAATGTCTAACATTGATTTTTCAATTTTCACAAATCTTGTGCTTCAGAAAGGCAGTGCAAATATGCATTTTCTGACTGTGATGTTATCAGTATGTGTCTGTGCGCCGTTCACAATTTGAGAATGTGTTGAAATGGCTTTCAGCCATTCAGTATTTTTGGGAAGCAAAATCCTAAGAATTCACTAATACGAACATGTATGTGATAGTCGATTTAATTTCCCTATTTGCAAAATGCGTGTCTAAAGAATTGCAATTTATGATTCAACAAGAAAGACAATTGTACATCTTGCCCTTAGTGACATGTATGCGTGGAAAAAAGTTTATAAAACTTACATATTTTAATCGAACAATTTGATTTTATCGCAGAAGAATGAATATTCCAAACTGAGAAATACTATTATATAGACTGCTCCTTTACATGTGAGTTTGAAGTTGCATTCTTCGGGGTCACCATTTAAGAAATAGTCATTAATTGTTTATGTATTGGAAACCAAGGCAGAAATTGCCTGAGCGGTGTGTAGCCACAGAGATGTAATTTGTTAGCTGCCTGGACCATGATTACTGAAAGCAATAACTATAAATCTCTGAAGGTGGGGGGGAGTGCAGTTATGACTCAGTCTGCTGCTCTTGACTCTTTAAAACGAATTTTATAATTTACCCAGTGAATAACGTTTCAGTCTGGATTGAAGTTATGATCAGAACAGAAGACAAGGAATCAAGTAACTGAGCGAAGGGATTGCAGCCAAAAAAAGTAAGAGAAGCAGAGCTGGAACTCAGAAGAGTGACAACAGGGCTTAAGGGGATGTTCAATCAGCCTGTGGCCCACAACACTGGATATACGACTGTTATAAAGTGACAAAAGGCTTGATTTACTGTAAGTGTAACATATTATACCAGATAAAGATAGAAAGGAGGGGTCGTCAACGAGAGTAGCTCCATTAACAGCAATAGGCCTAATCTGCAGACCAACTTTCTGAAACAATAGGGGTAACTACTCAAAGCACGCCCAATAGAGATGATTATATGACTGACAAAGTTGAAGGTACAGTTCTTTTTGCACTGAGTAATGCTGGAGAACTTAGAGTAGGTGAAATAGCTGATGATAGTATATTTTCTCTAAATACAAATGAAGACTTTCTCAAGAATCACAGAAAACATTACATGGCTAATCATCTTAAAACTCTCATCTAGAAACCCCAAACACAAACACTCTGAGCAATCAATCCAATGTAGAAATGCAAAAGAGGCTGAGAGGCACTGGACATTTCTTGAAAAACTCATCACATAGCAATAGATTGGTGTGAAAACTAAAAATGCAATAATATTGCCTATGATAAAAACTAGTTCATATTCAAGAAATCACAAATATAAATTTTCGTTTTGTATTAGGTAACATTAACAATGAAATTAATAATTAAAAAAAACAAAATTACCATATTCTCCTGCTTTACATTCACCTTGATCTTTACACTAAAGCTTACTCTTTTCCTAACCCCGACACCTACTGTAATCCCAACAATACTTTAAACCTCCACTCTTCGATTAACTTCAATCCTTAACCATTTTCAATGAATAGGGCCGGTTAGTGTGTAGCAGATAATGCAAGCACAGTTCCTATTTCGTTTTTAATGTTTAACCCCTTCTTTAATTTGCCTTAATGTGTACTTGTTATTTTTTATTATTGTGGCAATTCTTCATTTTAGAATTATGCTTATTGTATTTCTTATGAACACCATACTCACATTGCTGGAGACACGTAAGTGCACAGGCCTGCCAGCATCTATGCCAAAAACATTGTTTGGCTCACAGAGGTGGAGCAGTCAAAAGGGGCCCACCCCCATTGTAAAGGCATCACTTAGTCCCTCCCTGTGTAGGGACGATGCTCATTGTGGCACACAATTCGTACATATAATCAACACTCATCACAGTTGTGCAGTAGTGAAGTTGCATGTGCGTGTCAGTATGGACAAGGCAAGGGCCACAACATGCAGGGACATGCTTGAGACACTTAAACGCAGCCTGGGAACATGTTGAGCTGCAAAAATGTAAACAAATCATTACGGATAGCAACGCTCTGTGCCCACGTTGCCTTGCTGGACGAGTCATGCGATGTTTGGCGTCTGCCTATTGCCCCGCGTGAGGGGACACGAGTCACAGCCCATGGGCTCTGCATAGTGCTGTGCCACCGGACTGGGCCAACTGTCTGCTCTGCTGACAGTGATCAGGTGGAACGGTCTGACAAGGTCACATGTCTTGCTACATTGCCATGAGTGTACTCCCCCCCCCCCCCAGCAGTATGTCTGAATTGGCAACGTTGCCAAACGACGCTGTGCTGCTTCGACTATGGAAGAGCCTGACCTTGCACAGGTGTGTGTACATACGTGTAGTTCCACGAACATGCATTTTGAGTCCAGAGGAAGGCAGACATGTCCACTGTTGTGGTGGGATATGTGCGCATTCCCCACGATGCAACACAGTGTTGGGACCTGTGCTGTGGATGACAAGCCGATGTGGCTTGCAGTAACATAGTTACTTGTCCATGAATGCCAGCGCAGCTTCATGGACAATGTGTTTCTTTATTTATTTATTTATAATGTTTTTTATAGCGTGAACTTGACCCAAGAGGGTATCAGAGCGCTTTACATTTTGGATCGTTATGTTGAAAGTTACATCAGATACAAGAGCATAGTAAGGTACCATACACATAAACAATATTTCAATAATTCGGAGGAGGGAGGGGAGGAAGTAGTGATAGCAGGGAGACGAGGAGGAACTATGCCCAATGCCCACTCATGGTCACTCACCAGTACAGGACAGCAGCTCTTAGAAACAGTCATCTCCCATAAAGAAGCACTCCTCCTGGCACCGCAGTCTCCACTCCAACAAAGGGCTCTCATTAGCCTGATGGACAGCAGAGGGGTACAGTTGGGCACAGGGGCCAGCACACAGGCCCATGCAGTGGTACCTCCTGGCAGAGTGTCCCCTCACCATCAAGTCCACGCTCAGTTTGAGCACATGCTTCCCAGCTCCGTTATTTACACACCCCTCACCCCACCTACCAGAGAGGACGAGAACCTTCCAGAAGGTTCCCTGGGAAACTGGTCCCAACTGGTTTAGAGCACCCTGGGTACCAGGCTTCCCTTCAAAAGACTGGTAATCCACATCCGGCAAGCAGGCAGGCAGGCACCAGCGCACAGCAATGGCATCCATTTTAAAAGTAACATTTTACAAAGGTGCATTTCTACAATTGGTGGAAATACATGTGCGTACACCATTGCACAGCATTTATTATTTTCAGTTCAGACACACCATGTCAGTTAAAAGGCTAGGGGGGAAATCAAAACTTTTTAGGACAATAAGGGCCAAGTCCAACACCTTCCTTTAAATGATATTATATGTGGGTGATAATAATTTTTATTGCTTAAATCCAGATGAAACCATAATAATAATAGACAAATGAAATTGCTGCAAATAAAAGAAGATCCAATATTGAAATTATGCAACTTAGTCAGAGAAAGCGCTTACAATGCGTTCTTTGTTGTTATTCAAATTTTGCTATAGTTTGTTTTCTTTTATGTTTTCAATGACGTCAGTAGCTATCAGCCATACCATCAGGCAAGATAGCCCTGCTACATTGGAAATTTCTCTGATGTGTCCATTCCTGGTTCATGATTTCTAATGTACAGCCTCTTCTTACAAAATGTAATTTAAAATGTCTTCAAAAAAATATGTAAGATAAATGCCAAATGGAACAAGATCTGTCCTATGAAAATCAATTGCTAAGTACTTTAACAGCAAGGGAATCTGACAGTCCCAACAAAATAGCTAGTTATTGGTGCACGGAACAGCAGTTTTGATAAATTGACTTGTGCCAGTGAGTGTGGAGACCTGGAGTCTAGTTGGTCTGCAATGCTATTACTCAACAACATCAATGAAAGGGTTTGCAACTTTAGAAAAGGGAAAGAAGCCACATCAATAATCTGTGCCTTAACTGTGGAATGGGTTTGGCCGGGAAAATGGCCAACAGTAAGTGATTCCTTTGTTCAACCACTAAAATTATTAAAAATATGGCATACATTATATCACCATGAACAGCAACCAAATAAAGCTTATATTCAGCCCCAATATAGAAGAATCGTAGACTAGCCTTTTAAATTTGAGCCGTGAGAAAAGCAGCCCCCCTGCCTGTGACATAATTCTGTAAACATTATCACTGGGCATACCTAGCTCATGCTCAAAATTTTTTGAAAGGTGTCCATAGGAGTCATGGCACCAGCTGGAACATTTTAGAGATTGGGGGCATTGATATCCTTGCAGCATATTGAGACACCAGCAGAGGTGAGAGCAAATGGTGCCAGGCAGAATACGAGTGAATCAGTGGTGAAGCAAGTGCAGCATGGCAGGTGTGAATCATACTGCTGAGCAAGGTAAGACTGTAGTACTGCCAAAGATTCAGAGGAGCACTTGTGGAGAAGCAATATTAGAGTTGTGGGACTTCCCGAACATACAGCTCGACCCAGTATTCAACTGTTCTTGGAGGATTGGCTAAGCAAAGCCATGCTCCCTATTCACAACAGTAAGCTTAGACGGTTGGTCTAAAAATTGACCAAACATCTACATTTACAACTTTGGCAATTCACAAAGGGCATTTATGAGTACTATGTTTATGTCTGCACTCAGGCCAGATATCTGCCCCAAGTGTGGACATAAAGATAGTACTCACAAATGCCCTTTGTGAATTCCCAAAGTTGTAAAATTAGACATTTGGTCTAAATTTAGACCAAACGTCTAAGTTTACCTTTGTGATTCAAGCACCATGACGCCACAGGGTTTATCCAAATTCTCACCAGTGGAAAGGGTACATATAATGCCCTACCACCTCCACCACTGGGTTCAAAGTCCAGATTTATAATTGCATGATTCTTGCGACCATGATGTAACTTTCTGGAGTGTCCAAAAAAATAGTCCCTCTACGGTTGGTAATGCTAGTGCTAATATTTCCACATTACACCAGTTCAACAACAGAGACACTCCAGTAAAGAAAAATATGCAGTACATGAAACTGAAATACATGCCTCATTTTGTAGACAAACTAAAGTTTCTGATAAATGGTCACATACTCTTGACAGAAGCCTTTGAAGTCTGAGACTAGGCAGCTAATCTAAAACTGAAAATGGCACTTCCTAATCACTAAACTGTCAACAGAAAAGATGACAATGGCACACAGCAAAGTGATTTCGGCAGTTGGTATGGTAGACAATAATTACACTTAAATACTGGTAAGTGACATCAAACTCAGCTCATCACTCAACAAACTTGGAAGGGGGTACAAGATGACATCAACAATGTCATCTGGACTTCTGAAGTAATATTGTAATGTACTTGTAGGGGTACAACATGAAGATATTGTGTATGTAAATAGATGAACATGTCCATGCAGGTAATTTCTGTGGGCAAGAAAGGCTGATGTTATCATTTTATATGGCGAAATGACAGCTATGACCAGAAAAAGGGTTACAGTGATAGGAGCATAGTTTCAACAAATCTTGCCTCTTTAACAACGTAATTTTGTTTCTAGTCTTGATTATATCATATTAATATACTATTTGGAACTCTCACTTAGAGTAGCCCACTGGGTGGCACACAATAATTGCTTACTTTTAGTAAGAGGATACCAAACAGGTTGTTATAACTTTGTTTTGGAATTTTTCTTAGCTCATAAAATTAAGGAGTTGAAGGAATCATTTTCTTTTAGGATCAAGTAGTTGTAAAACTCTTCTCTGGGTGAGGCACATGCTAGAACCTAGAATATGATGTACAAGGCGACAGAGGTAGTAGACCCCAGACATACATTGATCACAAACAGAAAAGAAATAGATGGTTTAGACAGTAAGAAAAATATTGATATATTTATTCTGATGGTTCAGGTCGACAATCATGAGCCTCATGTTGAATAAGATTAAGATCTTCAGGTTCTTACACAATGTCAGGAATGGGGCCAACCCCATTAACAGATGGATATTGCAAAACCATTGCACTCAAATGTGAAGGGCATGCCTAAAGCATGAAAACCGTACAAGGTTGTGTCATGTTTGCGGAGAAGTGGAGTCAACTTTACACTCCTCCAAGTGTTGGACAGCATGTCCTAAACGGTGCACATTCCATGATCATGCTTACCTTCAGGCTCAGTGGCGGGTTTTGTTTCCTGAGTTCCAGTTTTAGCATTTCTTTGTGACCTGCATCTGACTTGTGCTGGGCAGCTGAGTTCCTTCTCTCTGCTTTTGGTGTGACCCATGTGGTTTACCAGTTGGCAAGTCCAGTCCCTCTTTCAGGTGGTGCTCATTTTCTCTGGATAAGAAATTGGAGTCAGTGATTTAGGCAGCAGGAGGCTGACATGCATGAGGCACGACAACCATGGTGGTACCAGTTTCATTCCTGCGTATCAATATGAGCATATCCTGAGGGCATTGGCCCTATCTAAAGTAGCATTCTTCTCATCCTAGCATCTCATCAGTTTCCAGGCAAGTTAGCACCTATTCCTTCCTGTGTAGTGGCTCACTTTCCTCTTTGATCCATTTCCTGTGAAGACATATTACATAAGCAATTCCTCTTTCTCACTACATTGCATTGTAGTGGTTTTTTTGTGGTAACATCTCTCTTGGCTCTGTTTTTGTTTAATAATTTCTACTTGGTATTTTCTCTTGAAGAAGAAAAAGAAATAGCAAAAGAAGAAGAAGAAGAGCCATCAGCTTGGCCTGTGCCTTTTTCAGTTCTACCTATGGCTGTCCAGTGCTTGGACCTTTATCATAGCACTTCAAGGCCTTTAATTTATCCTTGTGGCCATTTCTCTTTTTGCGGCCCTTTCGCAGAGGCTCCTGCTATCTACTCATTTTTAAGCAAAGTGTAAAGCCAGAGTGACTACTGAGGGGTATCAAAAGTTGGAGAGACTGTTACGTCCAGCTGTTGACAGGCTGTGACACCATTGACCCTCTCCATTCTAGCAACATGGATTCTTGGATACCTCATTAGAAGCAAACCTGAATCTGGAAGTGAAGGAGATCCAGAAATGATGCTTGCTGAATTCGCACTGTACCAAACCATAGCCATTAGAACTCATTATCTTCCTGCAGTATCTCCTGGGCTCCTACTTTTTCAGGTGATCCTTCTAAACTAAAATGATTCTTGGTTTCCTATAATTCCCTACTGGTACTTTCCTCAGAACCATGCTTCCTTACCTACCCACTTTTCATATCTGATTGAAGAAACAATTTGAACTACTAGATAGGGAATTTTCGGGTGAAGGTGTGTATATATGTAATTGTGATGTACAGAAAGTCAGTTAGGATATTCCAGCCAATTTGCAGCTGTGACCATCTTGGTTGAAAGGACACAAATTACCGTAATCAGGGGAACTCTTAAAGAAGAGATAAAGGATGAGCTAATACCAACTAACTGGTCTTCGACAATGAATGAGCTTTTCAATATGGTACTAATCAAAAAACATTGCCTTCAGGAGAGACAGATGGGAGGAAGTAAAAACTGAAGTATATACACTGTCTCTGCATCTTGAAACGTAGTTACTAAAAGATACAAGACTAATACATTGGATTTTAGCTCTACTCCCAAATATACAATGTGAAAAAACCAATAAAAGAGGAAGGACAGGATAAAGTAGAATGTGAGGCTATTTTATGTATTGTGCACCCCTCCCCCCCCAGGCATTTAGCAAGGGAATGTTTAGTTAAACCACAAAGAACACTGGCAAGGCCAAGACTTGTCTTCCAGAAAGGAAGGACAGTCTGGCATACAATGGCTCCCTTATATTTGTTCCTCAAAATGTGATACCTAGTAGCTTTTCAGTTCAAAGAAGGTGCGCGATCATGGCGCCCACATCATAGGATGGTGGTGCATTGGGAATGTGCTTAGATGCCTCTTGGGAAACATAGAGTCCTTTAAAGCCTACATCTGTACTGGGCAAGTGCAGCCAGTGGATGAAGAACCAATATGTTCTGACTCAGTAAGAGAAATATCATCTTTTATAACCATAATGATGGGATTTCTAAAGGCAACACTTTTTTGATGTCAACACTTCACTGCACTATGCTGTAATTATCATTTTACCCTAGCTGGAGTGACATAACCACTATATCAAAAGGTCTACTTGCACCATATCTCTGTCTTCTCATTCTGTAAGAGCCATTGTTATGCCTCTGTGGATTATTTGTCTCACATACAAGATGTTGAAGAGCAATCTACTATTGTTCCTCCTGCATTTGTTCCAAGTACTATCATGAAGTTTCAGATGTTTTTCAAAAGCCAGTGGCTCTTGTATCCCCTCCGAGGAGTTAAATTGAGCCATATTTGCGGTTCTTAAGGCTGCTATACCATTTGGGTGGTAATACTCTTTATTAGAGAACGAGAAGGAAAAAGAAACCCTTAAGCAGTAGAAAGACCTCTACATTGACTGCTGTGGGAGAAACAAGATAGCCATCAAGGATCACAATCCTTTATCTATTCTCAAAGATTATCTTATAGCCAATAAAAAGGGAAACTTTAAAAAGCTATTTCAATGGAGTGAATGGGTTCAGAATCTCAAACATACCTTTACTAGCGCTCCCATCTTAAGACACTTTCACACTGCCAAACAATTTATTGTTGAAACAGATATATCTTAATGGTGGGTAAATGCTGTTTTATTGCAAAACAAGCAGAAAATGGGCTGGAGTATCCTATACTCTACGTCTCTCATGCCTTGACCCCATGTGAACAAAACTTCTCAATCTAAGAAAAAATACTCTTAAACATGAAATATGCACGCTCTAACTGAGGGCACTTTTTAATGGGTGATCGAGAACCATTTGAGATGAGGACTGATCACCAAAGTTTTTAGTTACATCAGAATCTATTATTGGAACAGTAGGCAAGCTGGGTGAGCATACGTCTTAGCTCCATATGATTTGTACGTCAGACACATCTCATGTTAAAAGAACATTGTGGCAGATGCCATTTCAATGTTTTCGAGAAGAGTCTGCAAAACCAGAACCTTCCTTTCTCCTCCCACAGCATGCTAGCAGTACAGTACAATCCTCTGTACAGAGGGTTAGTGTTGCTCATGCAGCAATTGATGGGAATATGCACGGAGCACAAGGAATCAACAAAGGCCCATTTGGTTTGTTTATAAAGCCCTCACTCACCGACCTGGTCGGTGACTTGCTTCATCATCGGGCCCCACCGGGTGTGACCGAATGTCACCCCGGTGTGCTGCAACGCCAGAATTACTGCGGAGCTGGTCTTGTGAGGAAGGAGGGCTATGTGATAGGTGACGTGAATAGTGTCAGAGGTGGTGGTTTAAAATTGTCTTGGATGTATCAAAAATTATTTAATAGGTGATCATCAAGGACAAGGTTTAAGAAATGTGGTGGTGAACAAGGCCAACTAATTGGATGGTCTTGTACCAATAACATTACGTGAAAATGTGGTTGGTCAACATGTTTCAGCCGATATGGTATATTGACCTGGCATTCGTCAGGACCTAGAGTGTAAACCCCGGCGGTCTAGGCACGCTAAGGCCCATCCGACCGTGGGCCGTGAAAGTGAAAAATTGTGTCTGTGAAGTAAAACCGAGGCGAGCGCTACACCAGCCAAGGGCGGGGAGCAAACAGCCTCCAGTCTCTAGTTAAAGAGACGAAAAATTAAAACTTCACAGGGGGTGGTATTACACCCCATAGACCACGGGAGGGGGGGACAGCGCTTTTTGGCACATCGCCCACTACGCCAGTCTCCCGCCGATAAACCTGGTCGGCCCTCGGAACCGGGTCTCGCCGATGACCCGGTTCCGAGGGCCGGCGAGACCCGGTTCCGAGGGCCGACCAGGTTTATCGGCGGGAGACTGGCGTAGTGGGCGATGTGCCAAAAATCGCTGTCCCCCCCTCCCGTGGTCTATGGGGTGTAATACCACCCCCTGTGAAGTTTTAATTTTTCGTCTCTTTAACTAGAGACTGGAGGCTGTTTGCTCCCCGCCCTTGGCTGGTGTAGCGCTCGCCTCGGTTTTACTTCACAGACACAATTTTTCACTTTCACGGCCCACGGTCGGATGGGCCTTAGCGTGCCTAGACCGCCGGGGTTTACACTCTAGGTCCTGACGAATGCCAGGTCAATATACCATATCGGCTGAAACATGTTGACCAACCACATTTTCACGTAATGTTATTGGTACAAGACCATCCAATTAGTTGGCCTTGTTCACCACCACATGTCTTAAACCTTGTCCTTGATGATCACCTATTAAATAATTTTTGATACATCCAAGACAATTTTAAACCACCACCTCTGACACTATTCACGTCACCTATCACATAGCCCTCCTTCCTCACAAGACCAGCTCCGCAGTAATTCTGGCGTTGCAGCACACCGGGGTGACATTCGGTCACACCCGGTGGGGCCCGATGATGAAGCAAGTCACCGACCAGGTCGGTGAGTGAGGGCTTTATAAACAAACCAAATGGGCCTTTGTTGATTCCTTGTGCTCCGTGCATATTCCCATCCCTTTTAAAGGGACACTCTTTTGTTGTTTCTTCTGTTAATTCCTGGGGACTAAGAGTGTTCGTACCTCTCCCTACCTCTCTTTTTGTTGTCAAAAAACATGCAGCAATTGAACCAACATTATTAGAAGAAATGAAAAGTAGGGCATAATCGGCATGTTTTCAGTAAGCCCTCTTTGTTTCCACTCCCGAATTACAGGAAGGCATTTTAAGGATGTGACACCATTCATCTGTAATAGTACATGGAGGCAATGCATCAATACGTGTTACAGTGCTTTGAGGGTTTTGCTGGCCTATTGATATATAAAGGGAGAGACATCATAAATTGTCAGAATACTCCTTCAGCTCTGCAGTGCATAATCTACACATGAGAATTACGAATCTCGTAACATAGGTCATGCTAGTAGGACGTGTACTCCCTCTGGAATACTTCGGCTAACACTGTCATAACCCAGTCTGTCACTGTTATGGAGCATATACCACACAATGTTTACATCTTTACAGTGCTGTGTTTTGTGCCACCGTTGGTGAGGCCAGTGAGTGTTATTTTAAGGTAAATAAAGGAATGGTGGCAATTGCAATACAAAATAGGAGGCAATTAATGTGGTTGAAATAGCAAACATGACAGTCATGAGGTAATTTATTCAACATCTAACAGTCATAGTTGATGCCCCTTTAAAGACTGATGTGCTTTGACTAGAATAAAATTGAAAATTGATAAAATAGAAGATAAGGGTAGAACACATCTGACATCTCTGCTGGCCTCTGATTGTATTAGACATGAGATAAATGCAATTAGGAATGCTGTTGGAGCAGGTTCATACATAGTCTGCAATCAACAACATTTTCTACAACTGTTTTACAAATGTTAAGCTCAGACCCCACCCCACACATAGGCCAACTATCAGAATACCTATGAACAACCAATTTAAAATTGCTATCTAAAGAGCAATTCAATATTTTGAAATAGCTAATTAAAATTCATGAAATTAAAGAAGCTGTATAAAACATGGTTAGAAACGAAACCCTTGTCTCTTAAGGATTCCCTTTTGAATTGTATGATGTGTAGTGTCCATCTTTATCCTCAATTGCTAACATTAAATAATGAATCAAGGGAATATAGTAACATGCCAAAGTCTAACGAGGAACATGTCATAGTGATACTTCTGAAACCAAACAAAGAAACATACACTAGAAAAGGAGTTGTAAAGACCCCCTCTTCCTTCAATCTCGATTATAGATTCAAGGTAAGAAAACAGCTACCAGTATAATGCAAGCGTGAACATCACTGGTTCACCCAGATCGACATGGTTTTGTTCCTGGTCTTAGTACTTCACCAAATTGTAGAAAATGATTTAATGTTATATTCATAAATCATATCGGTTCACCAATCCCACTGGAGTGACCATTAACTGCTTTGGCATAGACATTATTTATCTATTAAAAAGTTTTGTATAGCGCGAACATGACAGAAGCGGGTATCAGAGCGCATCACATGTGGGTTGAGGTGGATACAGGTCGATAAGGCACTTAGGCAATATACATCACAAGCAACATTGACATGAATAAGGGCGAAAGTGAGCCATGACAGAGGTTAGGTAGTAGTTACAACATATTACATTGGGAATAGCAATAGCACAATAGCAGGCGATACAGGGCTGTAGCATAGGGCAGTTGGTAACACTAGGGGGTCGATTCCGATCCGGTAAAAAGCGCTCCGAATCGTCGTACGGAGCGTTTTTTACCCGTACGAATCGTACCTGTAAACGTCCCGTACGTACGACGAAGTACGATTCGTACCAGAAGCCGTACTCCGTACGAATCGTATAGAGACCGTACGACTCGTATCCCCGTACGATTCGCCCTCGGAACCCGCTGTACGCGACGTCTGTACGGTTCGCGGCTGCTTTTTCCGACCCGGCAAGTACGATTCGTGTTGGGTACTCTCCGTACGACCCTTTTTCTCCGGGAGCTGAAAACTCCCGTAGAAGCAGAGTTCGCCCCGAAACAGGTACGGAACGCCCCCCCCCCAGGTACGGTGCGTACCCCTCCCTGATCGTAGGGGTACGGCTCCTACACCTACAATCATGGGGTACGGCTTGTACACCCCATAGCCGTACCCCTACAATCATGGGGTGTACGAGCCGTACCCCTACGATCATGGGGTGTACGAGCCGTACGGTGTGCATGTGAATGTGCACTTTTCCGTACGAATCGTCCGTACCTGACGTGGCCCGTACGAATCGCGTCCTGATCACCTGGTCTGGATCGTACTCGCCGAGTCGTATGGTGTGTGTACGAGTCGTACAGAAACGGCTCCGGATACGAATCGTACGGACGGTGATTTTACCGGATCGGAATCGACCCCATTATGTTAAAACAAGCCGGGCGGTGAGGGAGAGAGGCTACTAGTTCAGCGAATTGTTCATCAGTAGAGCCTTCACTTCGTTTTTTAATGCAAAAGTTGATTAAATCAGTCTTGTTTCAACAGGTAGGGAGTTCCAGATTCTCGAGGCAGAGCCGGAGAAAGTGCGTTTGTAGGTTTTCGTTTTTTAAAATTTATTTGACTTAAGGAGCAGAATGCTGGTGCTCCTTGAGGCCCGAGCTTTACCAGATAGTACGTGCTTATTTTTCAGGTATAGAGGGGTGTTGAAGTGAAGTGCTCTCTGGGTCATACAGGCAATTTTTGACTGTATCCTTGCCTCGAGTGGGAGCCAGTTGAGTGATTTCAGGTCCGGCGAAATGTGGTTGGATTTCTTGGAGCCAGTGATAAGTCTAGTCGCAGCATTCAGAGATGCTCTGAGTGGGGCTAGGCTGAGTTTAGGGAGACCGCATAGAGTGGCACTGCCGTATTCGAGCCTTGAAATGACAAGTGCTTGCATCGCCGATTTGAAGTCATCTGTGGGAGGTAAGGTCTGAGTTTTTTTAGGATGCTAAGATGGTAGGAATGTCTGACAAAATGTTGATTACGAAAATATCTACCTACAAAAATCTTGCAACAGAAATGTTGATTACAAAAATATTGATATGCTATCTCTAACAAGGGAAGTACAAAAATATCGAAGAAAAAATATTGATGTCAAAAATATCATAATTAAAAAATATCGCTTTTTAAAGTAAAAAAATATGAAATATAAATCAAATAATACTTATAAATGTAATAAACATAGTTAAAAATATGTTATAATATTTAAAATTAATAAATAATATACATAATAAAAAAAGAATTAATAATATACATATAATAAAAATAATGTTAATAACTTATAAATAAATACAAATATTATAAATTACAAATAAATGTATACACATAAAATATTAATATAAATAAAAATGTATACAAATGTAAAACAAATTTTTAAAAAGTAAGTAAATGTTGGATAACGTAGGGGTAAAAATTACTATTCCCACTCCAGAGAGTGCAACAGTAGGGAAAGTGTTGGATAGCGTAGGGGTAAAAATTACTATTCCAACACCAGAGAGTGCAACAGTAGTGAAAGTGTTGGATAGCGTAGGGGTATAAATTACTATTCCCACTCCGAAGAGTGCAACAGTAGGGAAAGTGTTGGATAGCATAGGGGTAAAAATTACTATTCCAACTCCAGAAAGTGCAACAGTAGGGAAAGTGTGGGATAGCGTAGGGGTCAAAATTAATATTCCAACTCCAGAGAGTGCAACAGTAGGGAAAGTGTTGGATATCGTAGGGGTAAAAATTACTATTCCAACTCCAGAGAGTGCAACTGTAGGGAAAGTGTTGGATAGCGTAGAAGTTAAAAATAGCATACTTATGAATAAATTATTATTTTAAAATATTATTATTTTTTATTATTAAATAAATATAAACTATTTACAAATACCAATACATAATTAATAAAACATGATCAGCAATCAATATTTCTGTAAAAATAAAATAATAATAAATACCAATTAATAATAATTAATTACCAATTAATAATTAATTAACAATAATATCATTAACAAAACAATTAATTAAAACAAATAATTACTTAATGACATTTAAATTACTTCCCACCCTATTTCCCTATAAACCCATAACCCGCTACAGAACATAATTATTAATTCATCAATTAATTAAAATTAATTACCAATTAATAAAAATGAATTACCAATTATTAAAATGTATTTATAATTCCTAAAAATTAATAATTAATTTAGTATAATTAGATTACTTCCCACCCTATTCCCCTATAAACCCATAACCCGCTACAGAACTTACTTATCAATTAATTAATTAATTACAATGAATTACCAATTAATTAAAATGAATTACCAATTAGTTAAAATTAATTTATAATTCTTAAAATTGTATAATTAATTTAGTATAATTAAATTACTTCCCACCCTATTCCCCTATAAACCCACAACCCACTACAGTACTAAAATACAAAACTTACTTAAATTACATAAATAAAAATAAAATACATATTAAATACATAATAATATACATAAAAATCATATACAAATCGATGTTAGTAATCTCGATATTACTAACATCGATATTAGTAACATCGATATTACTAACATTGATATTAACAAAATTGATATTACTTATCCTTTGAAATTCTATCCCATCGATATTAAAAATATTGATATAACTTACCTTCTATATTATGTCCCTTTGATATTTAAACATCGACATTATTGTATGTCGATATTTAAAAATCGATATTTTGTCTGCCTACCGACGGTAGTTCGCTCCTTTGGTCGATGCTCTCATGTGGTCTTGCATGTTAAGATTCTTATCTAAAACAACAGCCAATGATTTAGTGGAGTCAATGATGTGTGGTGTGCAGTTGAGAGCGTCGCGGTTTGTGAGGAAGTTCACTACAGTGGGGGTTTGCCTAGTGGGTGAATTGAGGAGGAATTCAGTTCTAAGAGCATTTAGTTTGAGATGGTTGGAGGTTAACTAGTTTAAGGTTTTGTGCAGGGTTCCGTTGAGAGACTGGATATCTTCTGGTGAAGATAGTTTCATGTACAGTTGGTTATCACCCGCATACATGTGGTATTGGATGTTTGAGTTTTTGAGGATTACAGTCAGTGGTTCCATGAAAAGGTTGAAGTGTGTAGGGGAGAGGGAGGAGCCTTGTGGAACACCAAGGGGTCGATTCCGATTCGGGAACAAAATCTTCCGTACGATTCGTATCCGGAGCCCTCGTCGTACGAATCATGAACATGCCGTACAAACCGACGAGTACGATCCGGACCGGAGTGTGAGGACGCGATTCGTACGGTCCACGTCAGGTAAGGGCGATTCGTACGGAAAAGCACACATTCACATACACACCAAACGGTGCGTACACGCCATAATCGCAGGGGTACGCACTGTACCCCTGCGATCATGGGGTGTACGCACCGTACCCTGCGATCGCAGGGTGTACGCACTGTACACCCAGCGAACATGCGGTACGGTGCGTACACCCTGTGATTGTGGGGTACGGTGCGTACACTCCATGATCACAGGGGTACGCACCGTACCCCTGCGATCATGGGGTGTGCGCACTGTACCCTGCGATCGCAGGGTGTACGCACCGTACACCCAGCGAACATGGTGTACGGTGCGTATACCCTGCAATTGCGGGGTACGGTGCGTACACTCCATGATCACAGGGGTACGCACCGTACCCCTGCGATCATGGTGTGTGCGCACCGTACCCCGCAATTGCAAGGTGTACACACTGTACACCCAGCGAACATGCGGTACTGTGCGTACACCCTGCGATTGCGGGGTACGGTGGGTACACTCCATGATCACAGGGGTACGCACTGTACCCCTGCGATCATGGGGTGTGCACACCATACTCCGCGATCGCAAGGTGTACGCACCGTACACCCAGCGAACATGGGGTACGGTGCGTATACCCTGCGATTGCGGGGTACGGTGCGGACACTCCATGATCACAGGGGTACGCACCGTACCCCTGCGATCATGGGGTGTGCGCACCGTACCCCGCGATCGCAGGGTGTACGCACCGAAACACCCAGCGAACATGGGGTACTGTGCGCATACCCTGCGATTGCGGGGTACGGTGCGTACACCCCATGATCACAGGGGTACGCACCGTACCCCTGCAATCATGGGGTGTACGCACCGTACCCAGGGGGGGGAGGGCGTTCCGTACCTGTTTCGAGGCGAACTCTGGTTCTCCAGACGTTTTCGGCTCCCGTAAAAAAAGCTTTGTATGGTGCGTACCCAACACGATTTGTACTTGCTGGGTCAGAAAAACCAGCCGCGAACCGTACGGATGTGGGGTACAGCGGGTTCCGAGGGAGATTCGTACGGGGATTTGATTCGTACGGACTCTGTACAATTCGTATGGAGTCCTGCTCCTGGTACGAATCGTAATTCGTCGTACGTACGGGGGACGTTGCAGGGTACAAATCGTACGGAAAAAACGCTCACTACGGCTATTCGGAGTGGTTTTTCCCAAATCGGAATCGACCCCCAAGTGTGCAGGGACTGGAGTTGGATAGAGTATGACTGGATTTGACTCTTTGTGTTCTGTTGTTCGGTTGCCGTCCCTCGTGGCGTGAGTAGAGATTCGGGTGCAGTGCATCCCCGTTTTGCGGCTGCCTTCGGGAGACTGCTGCGACTGACTACGGCGCTGACCTGGTGCATTGCCTGGTGCTCCTGGTCGCCCCCCCCTCCTGCTTGCTGCCCCCCCTCTGATCACGCGGAAGAAAGATGCAAAACATATAGTGATTGGGCCCCCCGCTGGTCACCGGAGGCCGCGAGCTTGCTGCAGTGCGCTACTGAAAGTAGCTTTGTGGCTCGTGGACGTCGGTGGAAGTCTTGGATGCCCTCGGTCGCTCCTGTGGCTGTTTTGTTTAAGGTCTGAATTTCGCTGGCTGCTGAATCCTGTGGGCTGATGAATCTGGACGCTTCTGCGGCTGTTTCTTTGTTTTGTTTTCGGCCCTGAATCCTGTTTGCTGAGTTCAGCCCACTCCCCCTGCAACGCTGATGCCCTCGACCGTTTCGCAAAATTAGCGGATTGCGAGCAGGCTGCCCGCTGGTCATCGGAAGCTGCCGGCTTGCTGCAGACCGCTACAGATTGGAGCTACAGGGCTCAAGGACATCGGCTGAAGTCTCTGATGCCCCCAGAGGCCCCTGCGGCTGGCTGATCTTGGAACTCCACACTCAGACGAATGAAGCTGTCTATGCTGAATCCTGCTGGCTGCTGTGCCTAACTTACCACGCTTATGGATACACCGGTAAGTGCCCTTAGTTACACGCCTATCTGCCTTTTGAAAGACTAAAGTTACCTCCCAGCAAGTCTGAATGCTTTGGAATACTAACTGGGCCTATTGCTGGACACCGCCTTCACTACTATGGGTCCCCTCTAAAAGGGTGGCTCCCTTCTCAGGAGTGCTAGATCTTGGACAAGTACCCCTCTAAAATGGATGTTCCCTGCGCAGTTGTGAGTTGTGAGATAGCTGGTCATACTCTCACGACCCCATTACCATGCATCCTGACCTGTGCACATTACTTAGCACATGACTGACCATCATGGTTATTTAATCAATACCACCTGCTCATCAGTACTATTTCAGGGCTGAGATCTTAACTCCAGGCCCAAACTATTAGGAATACCATAACTGGTCCTAACGTCTGACCATTATTCAGCAGATTCACTGAATTCTCCAATAGGTGGCTCTCTGGACACATGGGAAGCCTAAAGCCCGCCCCCTGCTCATCAATGTATCTCTAGAACCTACTGCTTGTTTACTGTATCTGTTCCTCTCTAAAACTGGTAGAGGCCTGCTCTTACAGGTGCCGGATTACTGATAACTAGTCTTTCCCTTTGGATCAACTACTTTCATTTCTGCCTCCAGCCTCAGGGGGAAACCCTTGGCTATAGTAGTATTCCGCGCACCCCACCTGGATCCCTGGGGTCTCTTCCCCTCTCTGTCCTTTCTGCTATACAACCTTCCAAAGAGAGCACCCTCACGACTACCCTACCTTAGTCCAAAATGGACTCCAGGCTAGAAAAATGTGGCACCAATAGCTACACAATTAATTATCCGACCAGCCTCTCCAAAAATGCAACAAAAGCTTTGAAACACAGACTTCTTAAAGCTACTCCTGAAACCCTTATTTCTGACCCCTACATCTGTCCAAAAAAAGGTACTATCACTAGCGACCTGATCTTCTACACTAAAAGAAGAGCACAGTGGAGGTTGATTTTCCAAACCTCACTCAAAATCTCCTCGACTAAATAAATTCCCTCATTGCCTTCGACTATTGGCTACGATGTCTCCCAAATTTAGAGCAAATGCTACAATATCCATCTACAACAATGGGAAAATTCTAATTCAGGCCTCCGACCCTAACCTTGACATATTTGATGACAGATTTGACCTTCTTAAAGGTTCTCTGGTCACTAATGTTTCCCCTACTCAACCTAGAAAAGGGCGTCCCCTTACCCCTTCTATAGACGATACTGCTCCTTCCCCTAGGGATCCCTCCCCTAGGGATCTCAACATGAGGACTGCCCATCATACCTCTACCAACACACACATGACCTTACCTCCACCTACCCGAGGTGCCCCAATTGCATCCAACTTCCACCGTCCAATCTATTCACCTGCCCCCAACTCAGGAGCACTGCATATTCCCTGCGCCGCCGCCCTCCTCTAAGACACCTCCCCGCCACCCATAATTTCCCCCCTTCTTCACTCCCACATTTAACAGCCGACGCCTCCACATTTCAACATAAACACATATAACCTCCCTTCCCCTAACTTTCCCTCCCCTAACCTCCTTTCCGCTAACCCCCTTTCCCTGAGCCGCATTCCCATGGCCCACTCTCCGGGCAATCCCTTACAGGACACTGGGAAATCTCCCAACCCTCCTTTTCTCAACCTCAATCCCATTGCGCTCTCTTCTGATACTCCCCTACTACACAGTGGTAATTCTCACAACCCCCATTCTCCCAACCTCCATCCCACTGCACGCTCTCCTTGCACTCCAGCTCATCACATAGAGACCTCCCCTCTTACTGACCTCACCCCTCATCCAGCCTGGGCCTCCCCCCTTCCCTCCCACTGTCCAATCCTCCGCCTACCCTCCATGCTATACATAATCTTCTTTCAGAGCCTGCCGCAAAACTCAAGGAAATAAACCAAGTAGTTCTATCTCTCAAAATCGTCATTCAAAAACTCATTGAGTCAACCGCAGAGCTGGCATGTGATCGCTCCTCCAACAAGAGCTCTCAAGAGGCTCTGCATATGATTCTGTTGAAACCCCCAGTCCAGAACTGGAATACCAACCCCTATCCTCACCCACACCCCCAGCTAGAACCTCCAGTACCATGAACCCTCTCTCAGCACTAGATATTCCTTCAGGACAGAACTGGAACACCATCAAGACCCTCCAGGTCTGGAGCCCCATCGAGACCCTCCAGGTCCATGAACCCTTTTTCTGAGCCAGATATCATCTCCCTCCTCAGTTCGTACACCTCTCCACACTCACTCACCTCAGTCCCCTCTAGATAAGCACAAGCAGCCCCTCTACCAACCCCGAGCCCGACCCGGCCTAAGGAATTTTTCTCGTAACCCATCCAAAGCATCACATCCAACCCTTACAGAGCTCTCAGACTCAACACTAATGCCCTAAACACTAATAATCTCAAGCAGATCCCCTTCACACACCCACCGCTCATTGACAACCTGCACAAACCGCACCTGAACTGCATGTTACTTAACTGCAGGTCAACGGTTAAACATGCTGCAGACCTTGCAGATCTCATCCTTGCCCATGAACTGGACCTCCTTGTCCTCACAGAAAACCTGGCTCAACGACTCCTCTGGGCCTATCCTGGACATACTAGTCCCTCCCAGCCACAATATTATCAGACTAGACCGCGTCAAGAAAATTGGTGGGGGCATTGCCTGCATCTTCCGCAACTCTCTCACAGCCAAATAATCCTCCTCAGATAATCTCTCCTCCTGTGAATATTTAGGAATAGACATCACTAATGCACACAGACCCTTATGCTCCCTTCACATCTTCTACCACCCCCCTGGTAATAACCTCCCTCTAATTGAACAAACTGTGGAAACCATCTCTGCCAACCTGGGCCACCACTGCCCACAGATCTTCCTTGGTGACTTCAACCTTCACTGGAATGATCCTCATGATCAGGCGGTTAACACTCTCAAGAACTTCCTAACAGACCTCTCCCTATCTCAATTCCGCGACAACCCTACTCAAAACTTAGGCTCAACATTGGATCTAATCATTTCCAACCCCAACACCATTCATCTCGAATCTAATCTTCCCTGTGTCTGGTCAGACCATCATTATATCAACTTCTGTATCATTGAATGCTGGATACCCAACAGATCACAACCACTGAAATTAAAACACTGGAAAAGATCGCTTCTCAACACTAGTGCTAATGAGCTCATAGCGCACTGCAATGACTCCCTACCACCACCTGCAAACATGACCGACATGCATGAACTCACTGTGCACTATAACAATACCATGCTCGAGGCGCTGAATGCTGCGGCCCCTCTACAACTAAAATGAATACCGCCAAGGATTCTAAACCTTAGTTCAACGACAACATAAACGCTGACAGACGTAGCCTTAGACTAGCTGAACGCTCTTGGAGATCTACTCCCTCCACTCAGCTGCTAAAAATCCTTAGACTCAAAAGAAGTAGATACAACAAACTCATTAGAACCACGAAACTCTCCTTCTTCAAAGCCCAACTTGACAAAGCAAGATATCGCCCGAAACGACAATTTGAGTTGATTAAAACTCAATCCAACAATGCACCCATCCAATCTCAACAAGCTGCTCGGTCACAGCCAAATTGCGAAGCAGTTGCTGACTTCTTCCTAGAAAAGTCAAATAAGATTGAATCTGACCTAAGGTTGGCTTCACTCTTACTCTCACCCCTTCCTGCCTCCTCCCTCTCCACGCCATCGCCCAGCCAGTCTGTTATCTCTCTCAAAAACAATGCCTCTTGGAGCCTATTCACACCCCTCGATGACATTACCATCCTCAACACTCTCTCGACCATTAAACCTTCAAACCACTTCAATGACTCCCTCCCCCCAACTTCTATAAAGAAATGATAGGCTCATTAGCACCGCTCTGGTCCAAGATTATCAATGCCTCTCTCCGTCAAGGCGAGATCCCGGAGTGCCTGAAGGAGGGCCTAGTGCTCCCCATCCTAAAAAAACCCTCGGCTGACCCTGAAGACCTGAATAATTACTGACCAATCGCAAACATTCCTACCCTGGCTAAACTACTGGAGAAATGTGTTCATGAGCAACTGTGTAGACACATTGAACAATTCCAGCTCCTCGACCAATTCCAATCGGGTTTCCACAATGGACACATCACCAAAACAGCCATCACTCACATAGTGGATGACGCTCTCACTTTACCGTACCAGAATGAAGCCTGACTACTAATTCTTCTCTATCTCTCATCTGCATTCGACACTGTCAAGCATGACAATCTTCTCCACCTCCTTGAATGCGGAATGGGTCTATCTGGCACGGTCCTTAAATAGTTTGCCTCCTTCCTCAACAATAGAACTCAAAGAATCAAATCCAATCAGTCTCTATCCAACCCCAGTCCCTGCATGCTGGGTGTTCCACAGGGGTCCTCACTCTCCCCCACGCTCTTTAACCTCTTCCTGGAACCACTGACAGTAATTCTAAAAGCCTCCAACATCCAATATCACATGTACACTGATGGCACCCAACTACACATGAAAATATCCTCCCCCGAACACATCTATGCTCTCAACTGAACTCTGCTCAAAACCCTAAACTGGCTTACCTCCAACCACCTCAAACTAAACGCCCTCAAGGCGGAATTCCTCCTTATTGCACCGGCTAGGCAAACCCCCACTGTTGTGAAATATCTCTCTAATCTCACCGCGCTAAACTGCACACCTCACCTCATTGACTCCACAAAATCTGGAATTCTGCTTGATAAAAGCCTAAACATGCAAGAACACATCAGAGTATCTACCAAAGGAGCACATTTCCAGCTGTGCATCCTAATAAAACTCAAACCCTACCTACTCCATGAGGATTTCAAATTGGCAGTGCAAGCACTGGTCCTCTCCAGACTAGAATATGGCAGTGCTACTTTATGCAGACTGCCGAAACTCAGTTTAGCCCCTATCAGAGCTTCCCTAAATGCGGATACGAGACTCATCACGGGTTCTAAGAAATCCAACCACATCTTGCCGGACCTGAAATCCCTCAAATGGCTTCCCTTTGAGGCAAGGATCCAATTAAAGATTGCTTGTATGACCCATAGAGCTCTTCACTTCAATACCCCACTCTACCTGTCAAATAAACTGGAACTTTCTGGGGGCTCCGGCCCACGAGGAGCACCGGCACCTTACTGCTCAAGCCAAAGAAATTCAATAAGCTTTAAACCTACAACCATACATTCTCAGGCATTGCCTCGAGAATCTGGAAAGCCCTTCCAGTGGAGACAAGGCTTATTCCAGCCACCTTTGCTTTCAAAAGGGAAATGAAAGAACTACTAATGAACAATGCGCTGATCTAGAAACCTTGCTACTCAAACCTCGAGACTTTTTGGTTATCCTATCTATAACATGTCATATGTTGAGACCTATTGTTGCCTGCCATAATGTCTCTTTTGTTCTTGATGTATATGCTGCAATGGCCTGCTACCTATTTCCCTCAACTATGTAATTGTTACTCTTGTGACACATTTACCCACTTGTAACTTGGTGTGTCTCTTTGAACTA
This sequence comes from Lissotriton helveticus, assembly GCF_964261635.1. NCBI lineage: Eukaryota > Metazoa > Chordata > Amphibia > Caudata > Salamandridae > Lissotriton > Lissotriton helveticus. The sequence goes on from NC_136059.1 coordinate 868,266,182, forward strand.
TGTCCTTTTTCTTAGTCATCCCTATGTAAAGCGCTCTGATACCCACTTGGGTCATGTTCGCGCTATTCAAAAATTACAAAATAAATTTAAGTACAGTGCCTGAGAGTCCCATCCTACATTCCTAGAGGTTAAGAAGGTTGTCATGTTTGACCGTGTCAAAAAGCAGAAGAGAGATTGAGTAGTATTAGTAGGCAAGCTTCGTTCTGGTCAAGCATAGAGAGGGCATCATCCACTATATGAGTGATGGCCATCTCCGTGCTGTGGCCACAATGGAAGCACGATTGCTATTGGTAGGGGAGTTGGAATTGGTCAGTGTGTATGCGCAGTTGATCATGTACACATTTCTCGAGGAGTTTAGCCAGGGTAGGGATGTTTGTGATTGGTCGATAGTTATTAAGGCTATCAGGGTCAGCCGTGGGTTTTTTGAGAAAAGGGAGAACAAGGCCAGCCTTCACGCAATCTGGGATCTCCCCTTGGAAAAGCGAAGCGTTGATGATCTTAGATTAGGGCGGGACTAGTGTACTCACCATTTCTTTAAAGAAGTTGGGGGAAGGGGTTCATTGAAGTGATCAGAGGGTTTCAGGGATGATAGAATGCTGAGGATGGCAGTTTTGTTGAGGGGGTGAATTGGCCCCAAGAGGCGCTGTTTTTAGGGGAGCGAAAGGACAGTATAGATGGGGAGGCAGGTATGGATGGGTCAGGATAGTCCGGAGAAAGAGCGAGTTTGATGAGAGCCGATTTGAGGTCAGATTCGATCTTATTCGCCTTAGCGAGGAAGAAGTCAGCAACGGCCTCACAGTTAGGTTGAGAGCAGGGGGAGATGTGCGGTGATTGTTCGGAAGTGTTATTAGATTGTGACTTGATCAGCTCAAAGAGTCTTTTAGGATGGTTTTTGGCTTTATCAAGTTGTGTTTTGAAGAAATTTGACTTAGCCGTTCTGATGAGTTTATTGTGCCTGCTCCTTTTTAGTCTAAGAGTTTTTAGTAGCTCAGTTCATGGATCTGATCTCCATACGTGTTCTGCTAATCGAAGGCTGCATCTGTCCGAATTAAGGCTGTCATTAAACCATGGTTGGGAGTCTTTGGTGGGTATCCATTTTAGTTGAAGGGGGGCAGCTGCATCTAGGGCAGACAACATGGAATTGTTATAGTGTTCCGTGAGGTCGTGAACGTTGACTATGTTATCAGGGGGCCGAAGGGAGATATTGCAGTGTGAGATGAGTTCATTTATGTGGGTGTTATGTAGCGATCTTTTCCACTGTTTATGTTTGAGTGATTGTGAACTTTTGGAGTTCCAGCTTTCACGTATACGGAAGGTGATGTAGTGATGGTCAGACCAGTCACAGGGGAGAAGAGAGTCGAATTGAATCGAATTGGGATTGGCGATGATTAGGTCTAAGGTTGAGCCTAGTTTGTGCGTGGGAGTGTCACAGATTTGGGACAGGTGGAGATCGCTTAGGAAGTTTTTGAGACCATTAACTGCCTGATCAAGCGGATCATTCCAGTGGAGATAGAAGTCTTCAAGCAAGATCTGGGGGGAGTGTCGACCCAGGTTGGAGGATATGGTTTCCATAATTTGTTCAATAAAGAGGAGGTTGTCTCCCGTTGGGTGGTAGAAGATGTGGAGGCTACAAATGGGTCTATGTTTGGTCATTATATCCAGAGAAAGATACTCACTGGATGAGAGATTAGTTGAGGGGGATTGTTTTGCTGAGAGAGAGCTGTGATGTATACAGGCTATGCCACCACCCGTTTTCTTCACTCGATCAAGTCTAATAATGTTGTGGGTGGGCGGGACAAGAAGTTCAAGGATGGGGCCCGAGGATTTGGACATAGCATAATCATTTGACACTTTGAGTTAGTCATATTTTAAATAGTATGAACAAAAATGGGATTTGAGCCACAAATAATGAAATAGATTGAATTGTTTTACACCCAAACCGCAGCTTCAGTTGGCCTATACAGAGAGTAACAGGGAAGGAATGACAAAAATCCACATTGCTATTTGCTCTAGTAATTTGACCAACTAGCTTTCCTTTCAGACCATTTAGTTCCACAGAATAAAGTAAGGCAGTGTTTTGAGGTGACTACTGTTAGTCTAGATTTATCCTACCATGCAGGGTCATGCAAGGTGGCCTTGCGTGGTTTGATGAATCTCACTTAGGTTCTGCACCACCCTATGGCCCCTTTTTGTAGTACAAGAGTAATACAAAAATGTTGATAAATTCCTGCCAAGACTTCCTGAATATGGTGTGGAAATACTCACAGTTGACCTAGTACTGGATATATATAGTGGATGTTGGGAAGTGGTGACAGACTCCACTCTTGAAACCTCCCTTGAGGTCTGTTTGCTGGGATTGATTGACCACACTGAGTTAAGAGACAAAAGCAGGTTTGCTGATCTGCATTACTGCTAGCAAAAACAAGGATAGCCATGAGATGGAAAGCAAGAAATGCGCCTTCAAGGTGTGTCTGGAGAACTAAGGCATTTACGGCCACATGCATCATTGTAGGATTTTGCGATTCCTAATTTGCGAAAATTAAGAAATCGCAATTTAGGAATTGCAAAATCCTATGCATCAAGAAATCTTAAAAGTTTTTAGGATTACTTAATTTTCTGTATTTGCGATTCCTTAATTGCGAATCGCAATTAAGGAATGGCATTACATTGATTCCTATGGGCCTAGAGGCCCATAGGAATCAATGCCTTTTTGCAATTTTTATTTTGCGAATCGCAATTTGTTGATGCATTTCAAGGGTGCTGAGGGGGGTCCAAAGGACCCCCCCTGCACCCTTGAAATTTTTTTTAAGTGCAAGTTTCACACACACATGTCCAAAGGACATGTGTGTGTGTAACATGACACTTTCAAAAATGCTTTTTTGAGCATTTTTGAAAGATTTCGCAAATTAACACGAGGGTCAACCTCGTGTTAATTTGCACCTCCTATTTCCGAATTCGCATTTTAAAAAAAATTCATGCATTGCATTTAAGGAATCGCACAAATGCGATTCCTTAAATGCAATCGCATTTTTAGGAATTGCAAAAAATTGCGAGTTTTGTGAAATTGTTTAATGCATCCCAAAAAGTGATTTTGGAATCGCAAACGGCCGATTTTTCCGAATCGCACCGTTTGCGACTCCAAAATCACTTGATGCATGTGGGCGTCACTGTGCACATGTCGAAATAGCAATTCTAAACGTGGTAGGTGGCAGAATAGTGAAACGAGATACAGTAGAAGTGTGGAAAACTGCACTGTACCAACTAGCACAAAACTCGGATGAGGCACCTCCCAGGGGCTCTTAACCCCTTCGATGCGGGTGACAAAGCCAGCTCGTCATGGGCGTTACCTGCGCTACGCGGATGACGAGCTGGCTTTGTCACAAACCGCGCGTTTTTCAAAAATCAGCGCACAGCGGGAAAACCTGCTATCGCGGTAGCGGTTAAATAAATACAGACTCGGGGAGTCCGGAAATACATTATAGTACAAAGACTATAACTGACCCGATTTATTGTTAATAATGTACACTGAGAAAAGTCAGAAATTGTTTTCCGTAATGTGTGTCAAAGTAGCAGTATGGAGGGCGCCGCACTTGAGTACCACTCTTATGTACTATTTGATAAATAAATTGTCTTCGTGGTCGATCCCTGGAATTATTTTTGCCCTCTGAAATCTACATCAAAATGAATAAATGTAAGTCATTGTGTTAAACCAGTGAATTATTAATGGTAATAAATAACTAATAGAGTTTGTTTGGAAAAAAAACTGGAGAATGAAAGTCAAAAGGTTTTCTTTCAAAATCTGCCCGCGGGAATGTGGGAAGTAAGAAAGTGGGTCCAAATAGGAGAATATGCACTAGGTCATAAGTCCTTCAAGGGTAAATTAAAACATTTTTATATTTATTAAATAATTAGTTAAATCCCTATCTTCCTAAAACCTATTCAGATTTCGAATATTGGTTCAGGTTCAAGGAAACTGCACCGATATAGATTTTATTACACTCCAATGCTTCTCCGGTCTCGAGAAAGCAAAACAGACTGAGTTTCTAATATTCAATATATATAATTAAAATTATTTTTCACCCTTGAACTGAAAACATCCTTGGCATGAAGAATACTATCATAGATCTCAATATTATACAATGATGGCCCTTTTGCCCCTGCATATGAAAGGCATCGGGAGGTCAAGAAAGAAACGTGTGAGGAACAAACTGTAAGTAGTGGATATACGCCAAAGCATCTGGGGTTAAAAAATGATGTTTACCCAACAATTCACTGGGTTCTAATTATACATAAAAAACAATAAATAAATAGATATGATCAGCATGTGCTTGATTGATGTACTGCTTTGAAATATAGAAACAGAGAACTGTGGTGCAGGTGATTGTAAATTGTGAACAAATATAATAATTCTTTGAAAATGAACACATATAGCAATTATATTTTTCCCCCACAGAAATGTGTCTGAGTCAAGCATTGATGTTCAGAGAGCTCAACTACAATCCAAAAAGGAGGAAAGAAAAAGAATCGGTCTACTGATTGTTACATCCTAGCAGATTTTGCAATGCAGGGTGGTGTGAGAATTAATTCCTGCTATTTATGAAATTTCACTTCCTCAAAACAAACAACTGGTCACAAATATGCTGAATGAGGGGGGTACATAATGGGGACTCATAGAACTGGTAGCTGGAGTAAACCCCTTAATACGAAGGTAATTTCCTAAAGTATAAATTACATATAAAACTTTTCAAATCTAGTGGGAATAATGCAATTCATTCTTGAGAAAAAAGACAAAAAGTACGGTAAAAAGAAAAGATATATCCTAAAATACAGAGCAAATATTAAAACGTGATTTGTCCTACTGGAGTATGCTGCTCAGATGCAGCATGATTCGAAATTTTTCATTTGGGACTTCTTGCATCAGTCATTTGAGCGACAATGAGAAAAGGTCTTATGTGCACTGCACAATTCATGTCATTTTTGTTTCACCAAAGCTGTTGCCTGTCGTTTGACATTAGAATGTTTTCTCTTTGCCCATGAACTTTGAGAATCTCACTGTGAGTCTAAATCCTTTTCCCTGGAGGCAGTGCTTGCCTCCTGGCAGGATCGAGTGTACAGCTCCCAGAAAAAGGGTTTGGGCATCATCCTTCTTTGATGCTCAGAGGTGTGGTAGGTGCACATGGGCCAAAGATTTGTTTTGGTAGGGGCAGAAGTGATAAAAGTTGTCAGGACATGCATAATTCCATCTTTGAGGCACCTCCTCTATATCAAAAAGACTCATCAGCAGTTTTAAAAATGTTAATTTGAAGGTCTTGGACAAAGGCAGCATAGTGTCATGTAGTTCCTAATAACACACAGGATCTGCGCATTTAGACAACAAAAACTAAGGGATTGGTGTCCAAACTGATTCCAGACACCCACAAGGGAAATGTTAGCCGTTAGACCAGCTAGCTCACAGTGCCACCATAGGCCCTCTAACCTTACCAAGGAGAAAATAGTTTCTGGCAACTATCAAACATCACAACCCTTGATCCTTCAGGGATCATGGAAACAGTACAGTACTTTTCGCTCAGTCAATCGTACTGACTTAGTCTCGTGGACTTACTCCTATGATGCAAACCCTATCTAAGTTTACCTACGTGTACCTAGCAGGTATGTGGGTGCAAAGCCAAGAATCCCTAGGAATGAGCCAACTCCATTACCTGATGGGAGAGAACCAAGGGCCCCGTCTTGGTCTCGTGTTCGACATCCCGCAAGGGATGTCAGACCACTGCATGCTGGAGCTTCTGCAAGCCGGGACCTCAGCATCGAGTGTCAGCATGGAAGGTTCTCCTCTGGTTACCCAGCAAAGATGTGTGTGTTTTATATCCAAAAAGTACCCTCAGGGGTTCTACCTAGATATGTAATGGCAGTGGATCTGTTGTCCAAGGATGATGTTAGTGGTAACTTTTGTACAGAGTTATTATACAGAAGAGGGTAATCCTGCTGTGTACGTCCTGGGCAGCGGATTAAGACATGATACAAGGAATCCTCATACATAATAAATGAGGCCAGTTTCAGAGCAAACTGATCATCATTTATTCAGCCTATAACTAGGTAAAGGGTCAGTGCCAGCACTGTTATGCAGAATAAGGTGGGACGAATGCAGCGAAAAGGTTGTGTAGCTACCCAGGACTATATTGGTGTACATTGGGGCTCATAACCAATAGGTATACTTGAGGCTGCAGCTCTGCATAGGTTGATACTATGAATTTGTTATGGGTCTTAGCCTGTAGGATGAGCTAAGCAAACTTAATCTGAAGGTCATTTTCAAAAATAAATCATTGCATATCAAATTGGGTCTTCTAACAGGTCTGAAAGAACGGTTAACCAGCATAACGGCTGACTCACAAAGCATTTGTAAGTACTAGTTTACGTATTCTTAAATGCCTTTGTCAATATGCCTGACAAATCTGGAATAGAAATAAAATGCAAACATTCAGGGCATTTTGTTATATAATTAGTGCAAATAGATAGGACTGTGCCCTCTTTGCACCTTTACTAACAAGCATGTAAGACAGGCAAGAGTACTCCTGCAGTGCTACTTCCCATAGTAATGTAGGATCTTTCAAATCAGCTCCAAACTATTAAAGTTGATGAACTCAGGCAAGGTACATATCATAAAGGCTGACTCGAAAAATAGCAAGTAAGGTTAGTGTGCCACATGATGGATTAAAGATTGCTAGCAACAGGCAACCTCAGTAAAAAGATTGCTTGATTATTTTATCTGCAGGGTGCCATATGTAAAGAGGCAAGCTTCTGAAATTATTACAGAAATATTTCCCCATCAACTAAAGATCATTAAACATTTAAAGAAAACTATATTAAATCATAGTTAATTGCATTTTATTAATGTCTTTTCATGAAAATTGAAAAAGGTCTACATATCACTCGTCATTACTTATATAGGTCAGCTTTCCCCATCATTTATCTAGGTCACATTTCCCCAATATTTATATTGGTCTGTGTTGGAAAGTGGATTATTAGTAGGGGTAAATATGCATTTACCACTCGCCACCCTTAGACCCTGCTGGCACAAACTTAGGTTGGAGGAACTACTTGCCGTTTTAGCGTCTTGTCCCCCGACGTTAGGCACTGACCCTGAACAATCGTATAAAGCACTCGGCGATTGGCTTATACGTGCTTTAGATACCTTGATTCCAGCAAAACAGTCCATTGGGCGCTGCTCTAGCTCCAACCCCTGGTATAACAACTTGCTAGCCGTATTGCGAAGTGCATGTTAAAAATTAGAATGGGCATGGAGAAAGAAATATGACCCTGGGGCAAAAAAGCTGTACCAGGACGAGATTAAATGCTACCACAAGGCCATACATTTGGCACGCGCAACTCACCTCACCAGTCCAGCAAAAACCCTGCTAAATGCATTTTTAAAATACTTAACGATTTTAAAAACAGGAAAAAAGAACTATTCATACAATCACGTCAGGTCAGCAATGTGAGGAACTGGACAATTTCTTTGTCCAGAAAGTGGAAGCCATTTATAGATCTTTCCCCAGTTGCCCCATGGACCCGGTAGCCCCCAATGCCCCCTCCTACTGCCACCTTGACAGCAATACCATCTATTACTCGGGATGAGCTCCTCGCTATAAGTATGAAGGTCAAATCAGGGTCCCCATTAGACCCCATGTGGCCTGCCCAATTTAAAGACTGCCTTCCGGTCCTTCTTGCACACCTATGTCAAATGATTAATTCTTCTTACACCTCAGCAGTGGTGCCACTGGCATGGAAGCAAGCAAGGGTGGTCCCCTGCTGAAAAAACCCTCTCTGGACCCCACTAAGCTGGAAAACTTCCGACCAATATCCCTTCTGCCCTGGGTCGCCAAAATTACGGAGGCCCACACCAACAACGTCCTTTCGGGCTTCCTGAACAGCAATGGTATCTTTGACCGCTCACACAATGGCTTTCGTCCCGGTCATAGCACTGAGACCGCGCTTCTAGCGGTGTGCAAACATCTGCGGACCATTCTGGATGAGGGACAGACTGCGGCGCTGATTCTGCTCGATCTCAGCGCTGCGTTTGATACTGTCTCTCATCAGATCCTTCTGCGTCGCCTAGAGGAGGCGGGGGGAGTTGGTCTGGCCCTGGACTGGTTCCGTTCTTTCCTCTCTGACAGAGCTTTCCAGGTCGCAGCCCCCCTTTCTCTCCCACGTCCATCCCATCAAGCAGGGGGTTCCTCGGGGATCAGCATTAAGTCCAGGCTTGTTCAACCTCTACGTCCAGCCGCTGGCGAGAGTAGCACACGACCATGGCTTGACCATGGTTTCTTATGCGGATGACACGCAACTGGTGGTGGCCCTCTCAGATGACCTTGACCAGGGCCCCACGCAGTTTCGAAGTAGGCTTGTGGCGGTTGCACGTTGGATGACCGCCAATTGCCTTCAACTTAATGCTAACAAATCAGAAGTGCTGCTGGTGGGGCATAACAAAGAGCGCTGGAACATGCAGTAGTGGCCTACGTCCATTGGCAGTGCCCCAACCCCTAAGTCGGTGGTAAAGAACCTAGGGATCTGGTTCGACTCTACTCTTGGGTTCAAGGAGCATACCAAAAAGGTGGCGGGTACCTGTTTTGGACTATTACAGGGTCTGAGGCCCAGTCTGGGGTTCTTCGACCCAGCCACACGCCAACTGAATATTCAGGCGACTATTCCGTCGCGACTAGATTAGGCCAACACGTTGATGTTAGGTGCCAATAAGGCGGAGGTGAACCGCCTTCAGTGAGTCCAAAATGCTGCCGCACGTGTCCTGCTCAGGCTCCCTAGAACCTGCTCCACATCGGGCGCTGTGAGGCGTCTCCAATATATACCTGTTCCCAAGAGGATTGAATTCAAAGCACTTTGTCTTACCTTTAAAATCCTAAAACTCTCGTTCCCTGAGATCCTATCTAATCTATTGATCCCTTAGGTCCCCACGGGCTAGTTACGCTCTGCTGAGCAACACTTGGCTGCGGTCCCCCGGGTGAAACGCATCAGAGCCGGGGACCGGTCTTTCCGTTACCTGGCCGCTAAGCTGTGGAATTCTCTTCCCATTCAGACCCGTCGCTTGGATGGCCTACTTCCTTTCCGCAAGGCCATCAAAACTCATCTGTTCCCTACGGGCTAGTCCTGCTGCCTTTCTGATTCCACTTTCAGCACCGGACGCCCCTTTGCTGGGGCAGCTGCGCCCTCTATAAAACTACAAAATAAAAATGAAATAAAAAATAAGGCCACTAACACAGTCTAGGGCTCAGTATAGGTCTCAGAAATGTATTCCCATGCTCAAACCTTGTTAACTTGACTGCGAAAGGCAGGCTTAACTTTGGAGACAGGTATGTAAAGCGTTTAAAAACACCAATTCAGTAAATAATTAAGACACATCACTAATTTATAAAAATAGGAAATATTTATATCTTTAAAATGCCACCAAGTGAAAGAATTCCAATGTAGGAAATCTGAGATATGAATGTTTAAAGAGCAAACACTTTCTAGAACTCAGTCACCCGATAAAGTTTTTTCCCAAAGTTGCTCCAAACTTCTGGAACTTCTTCCTGAAGTTCCGCTTGAGGATCCAAAGGGGCCAAAACACAATCCAGGGGGTCTGGAATTTCCAAGATGGTCCTGGAAAGTTTGGGACCACAATTCCAACAGTAGACCTGGCCAAAACACCTAAAGGTTCACTGGATGCAATCCAGGCTGGGGGTTCTTGGTGGAGTTGACACAGGTGAGATCTGTTAAACTGTAGCTTGCAGGAAGCCCACTTTTATTCCTCTTTAAACAATGTATATCCAAAGGGCTGTAGTTCCAGATAATGCAGATTTTAATACAATGAATTCTTGCTATTGTGATCCTAACATCCCTCTCCACATTTTAACCTCACTATCCCGCTCCCCCGTCATTGCGCCGATTGTTGCGGAGGGAAGTGGGTTCGTCCTTTTACCTACATTACTTCCTGTGACGTTGTATCTTTTTCGGTGGGGTTAGCAGTCTAGTGTTTTACGGCCCAGCCTATTTAAGATCATGCTGGGCCTGACACGCTGCGGGCGCACCGAAAGGTAAGCCAGTCTGCGCCCGTCTGCACCTGGACTGAACCTTGCGTCAGAACCCTGCCTGTTTAACAAGAGACACCACTAATTATTTCTCTTACTCTAAAAATCTGCTTCTTGAGTTGCAGGGACATGAAAAGTCCCAATGCCACCCTATAAAATTGGAAGCTGATTCATTCGATCAGCTGTTTGTTTGCCTTACCTGTAATTTTCAGCTATTTCCCGCCAAAGTCAGCCATACGCTTGCCTATGACCCCTCCCCCTCCTCTATTTCTAGGGAGAATGCCTTCTCTGGTTATCTCATTAATGCTAGATCCTTGGTTAAAAATAAAGTTGAGTTTTCTGAATTTGTCTCCTCTCAAAGGCCAGACTGGGTTTTGATTACTGGTCAATGCAATCCCACTTGGATACGCTTTATCTCGATTTGACAGAATAGGTAAAATCAGTGGAGGGCTAGGCATCTTATTCAAGGACTCCTAGACCTGTTATATTGAGCCGTTAACAAAATCCTCTGACTCCTATCAAGCGATATTCTTCTCATTAAAATACTATTGACAGAAAGTTTCGCTGGAATCTTAACCTATCGTCCTCCCGGGCTTAGATCATCCTTCACCCTGGATTTGACTACTCTCATAGAACCTTACCTGGGAAAACATAATGTGACGCTTTGGGGAATTTTAATTTTTACTTGGAAAAGTCCTTATGCAAAGCATCACAGGCTTTTATAGAAACTATGGCATGATGTGGCTTTCCACAATTGGTGAAATCTACTGCTCATGAGGCCCCTCATATTTTCTAATGATTCCCGTCTTATGGTAATGGAGCTGTTTCAACTTTCCTGGTCAGATCATTATACTGCTACTTTTTCTTTCGTGCTTTCACTACCTCACAAACCCTTGAGAAGGGAAATAGAAAGGTACTTAAAAGGAACTACAGCCGTATTAATAAGGAATCGCTCCTTGGGGCCCTTAGCGATCTTCACTGGACCATTCATACTGATGCTAATCTGGCAGCTACAGAGTTTTCTAATTGGTCTATTGCTTGCATACCTTTGGGAGATACTAGAAAGGAACCTTTTGCATCAGCACTTAATAGGGTGCTGATATGATGGGTCACCTTGTCCTGGGTCGCCTCATTTGTGCCTGACCACGTAAACTGTCTATAATTGATGGATCGCATCTTATCCACACTTGTAACTTGATTAAGCTTACCACGATTGTCTAGTGTTTTCATTTCTCTGACCCATTTGTCCTTATTGAAAGCTGTGTGAGGAAATCTGATTACCCATATCACCATATGTAGGAATACTTCTCTTATGTGTGTGTGTATTTATACTTGTAAAGCGCACTGTTACCCCATCTCGGGGCGTCCTGGCGCTGTATACCACTGGGGAACCCGGTCTGGCTTTCCCTGTAAGATGGTCCCTCCTGGGCACCCCCAAGGTGAAGCCAGGCATCCCCGGCACTGATAGGCCGTTATGCCCTGAAGAAGTTCATTGTACTTGACGAAACGCATTGGCTGATTTTCACTACATAACGCATGTCACGTCCGAACTATTTATGAATAAATAAGAAGACTTGGAGAGCATATTTTATGACACTGATTTCTTTTCCTTGTTTATTGTTGTGTAATATGCAAGAATTCAGTGGTGCACCGTTTGACTTTAATTGCAAAATTGTTTAGTCTGGTTGAGGACCGCACTTTGACAGTGGGTGCTTGAACTGTGTGCACACAAACACATTTGGGATATTGCCATCATTATTATATATTTTGGAATATCAGGATGGGTGCAATTTTGGTAGGGGTTTCTCTGTCGGTTTTGGTCCCTTAAAGGAACTAAAGCCGTATTAATAAGGAATCTCGGGGAGGAGCCAAGATGGCGATCGGAACAGTCGCATAACCGCCTCGCTCCGTGATCCCTTCCTCCCCGCCACCTATCCTGTATTTCATCCTGTTCGGGGTGTTCCGAATTTGGTCACCAAGGAAGAGCCTTCACTTACCATCCTTTTCCGGGGCTCTGGCGTGCAGTCATCTCGGCGTTCTGCCCTTGTCGCCTTGCTGGCCTTCCCGGCCCTGACGCCGGGGCCTCGAGTGCTGTGCTTGCCCGGAGATGTTCGGAGTGCCGGCGGTCCGGAACCGGTGGAGAGACCCGATGGTGGGAGCCTGAGAGCCGCGGGCCGGAGGCCCCGGAGCGGACCCACCCCCGCGGGTGGGCCACCCCGTACGTCCGATTGCCTGCCGGCCCGAAGAAGAGAAGCCGCGCTGTCCGGCACCCCTTAAGTGGGAAGCCCACTTCTGTTGCTTGTCCCGCCCGGGGTCCGGTGCTGGGCTCCCCCCGAGTGTTGGGGGGAGCACGCCCGTTCTTCTGGTGACTCTCCTTTCTCCGCCGAGCGCCATCCGCCGCGGATCGGTTGTGTGCCCTGGGGCCGCCGGTGCTCCTGGTGGACTTGGAGGCGCCCATGATGAGGGCGGCGGGTGCTGTGCTTAAGATGGCGGATGGCCCCTCTGAGTGTCTTTCTCCTGGAGACAGGGAAGTTGCTGCATTTGTTCTCTCCAGCCCTCGTTTGATTCGGGCGGCCCCTACTCGGAGTGCTGTCTTGTCTGCCCTGGCTGCTCTGCGGATCGACCTGTCCTTGAAATGCCGAGACTTGGAGTCGCGGATCGCCGCCATGGCTGCTCCGCCATTTTGTGACGCGGTGTCGTCTTCCCGAATTGTAATGGTTGCAACTTCTCCGGCTGCTGTGCTGGGATCTCCAGCTGGGTGTTGGATTTTATGGGATCAAGTGGACCCGGTGCCGATGCTGCAGTGTTTCCTACATCCTGATTTCTTTGCTTCGTGCTGGACAGCCCAGATATTGTGCTTGGCCACGTGGATCGTTGAGGTACTTTTGCATTCTGACTGCTGCCGGGTTCTCCTGGTTGCTTCTTGTTGGCCGGGACGGTGTTTTGCGGAGATCCCACTGGCTTTCCTTGACTGGTATGGACCCACTGTATCATGCTGCTTTTCGGCCGTGGCGGGGTCTGGAAGCTCGACTCTTCATAAAAGTGGACAGGGGTGATTGTGCCTGAGTACCTGTGGGACCCTTTTAAATGGCAATCTCCAGGCCTCCTTATTTTGGTTAGTTTTTGTTTTTCATCCTTGTGTGGGCTTTTCTCACTGTCCTTTTCGACCTCGATCGGTGATCTGTTGTTGCGGATGGGGTAGTGTTCTATGTTTCGTTCGCTGGCTCCTCTCCTCTCCTTTCCTTCTTTTTCCTCTCCTTCTCTCTCTTTCTCCTTTCTCTTTCTTTGTTATTATTCCCTTTCTCTTTCTTCTATATTTCGGGTGACTCTGGGCGACAGGCACGCTGTTTAGTGGGGTAGGCCGTAGCCATTACAGTGATGTAGGGTGGGGGGGGTGTTTGTTATTTTAGTTTTTTTTATTCTATGGTCCCTTTTTGCCTTTTTCAGGGGGTGGGCTATGTCCCTTTGTTTTAACTCCTTTGTTTCGTATGCGTCTGCACTTTCTCCTTTTTCGGGGCGGGAGGGCTGTACGTGTGGCGTCCACGTTATTTGTTTGCTGAACTTTGTCCTTTATTTTTGAACCTTTGCTGGGCGTGGGATGTCTTTGGGCTTCGCCCTACTAGGGTTATTTGATTGCGTGGGGGGCTGTCTCCCTCCCGCCCCCCCCCCCTCTTTTTCTGTATATGTTGCATGACGCCCGGTAGATATGGTTGCTGCCTCCTCTATAAAATGTAAAATGAAACCTTTCTTATCCTGGCGCTGACTGTTTGACGTCTTTATTTCACGTCTATCCTGTATTCATTCTATTGTACGCATTGATGTTGCCCCTTTTTTTTACTCTCCTGCTTTTGCGGCCGGCCCCTGTGGTTGTAGGCCTGCGCTTGTACTTATACGTGTCTTTCAATAAAGGTTTAAAAAAAAAAAAAAATAAGGAATCTCTCCTTAGGGACCTTAGCAATCTTCACTGGACCAATCATACTGACGCCAATCTAGCAGCCACAGAGTATTCTAATTGGTTGACGACAGCTATTGATCCCCTTGCTCCCCTTTAACAGCATTTTGCAGGTAGAAAAAAGCCCACTGTCCCCTGGTTCTCAGGAAGGTTAAGGAAACTTAGACAATCTTGTTGCCATCAAGAAAGGATCTGGTGGCGACATCTTGAGCCGATTGAAAGTGGCAACATCTTGACCTGATTGAAAGATATCATCACTAAAAGAAACTTGTGGAATACAAAATTGCCATTAAAGAGGAAAATCGTTATTTTACCTTCGAAAGACAGAATCACTCAATGTAATTAGTTCTCTCTCTTCTCCTCCTGCCCCATTATACAATGATAGCTCGCAGGATTTCTGTGACAAGGTGGCTAAATACTTTCACTCAAACATCTCAGAAATCTATTCCTTCCTGGATAATCTTAATTTAGAGCTGTCTAATACAGCTCAAACTACTAGCTCCCTTTCTAATAGCCCTCCTATACTAAACGAGGGGGTAAGCTATACTATCTGCCTTCCTTTTCTTGTCGAATGAGCATACAGATCATCTCTTAAGGGGAATTACATATGGGTCCCCTATGGAACCCTGCACCCTGAAGATTCTGAGATTAGGAAGGGAGGTGATTGTCCCTCACTTCACATCCACGCTTAACTTGGCCATTTCATCTGGGCAGTACCCACTCAATTGGAAAACAGTGGTGGTTAAACCATTATTAAAAATCATCAACCTGGATCCTCAGAATTAAAATAAATATCAGCCAATTTCAATGCTACCAGTCCCTGCAAGGATTTTGGAGAAGCATCTAAATACCCAACTTAGCACCTAATCAGAGCAACATCACCTGCTTGATGGCTCCCAGTATGGTTTCAGGAGTGACTGCCCTAACATCTGCATTAAATATTATATGTACTCAAGTAGATGCTGGGCACACTACTCTACTAATTCTCTTAGATCTATCTGGGGCCTTTGATACCATCTCGCCAACAAGGCTGGTTAGCTGTCTTAACAAATTCCAGGTTTCAGGCTCTGCTTTGGAGGTTTTGTCCTCATTCCTCAGAGATAGATCCCAAAAAGTAAAATTGGACCATTTTCCACTCACACCTTCTGCGGGGGGCCACAGGGCTCCCCATTGAGTCCAACCTTATTCAACATCTACGTTGCTCAATTGGCCAAGGTAATTAGATCTTTTGGGCTGGAGGCTTTGCCCAATGTGGATGACACACAAATAATTGTGTCAATTACCAACAGCATTGAGGCTTTTGTAGCAAATTTTAAAAGCTCCATGCGGGCCGTGGCCACTTGGATGGTTGACAACTACCTACGACTCAATGGAGACATAACGGAATTCCTGATTTTTGGTAGTCAACAATCCATATGGTCCCACTCTTGGTTGCCTGAAATGCTCGGCCTATGCCCCTGTCCTGCTGTATCAGCAAATAATCTTGGTGTCATAGTAGACAGCTCACTCTCTTTTGACCCTCAGATCAATAGAACGGCGTCCATCGGTTTTGGCATTATCAGGATCATGAGGAAGATCTTTCCATGTCTTTCTGTCTTGTCTCGAAAGCAGGCAGTTGTTGCCTTGGTTTTGTCCAGGTTGGATTTTTGTAATGCTCTCTAACTGGACATCAACAAGGGATCCATTCATAAACTGCAACTTGTACAGAATGCAGCATCAAGACATTTGAGGGATCTTCCAAAATTCCACCTAGTCTCTGCAGCAATTCGTAAATTACAATGGCTTCCTTTAGAAAAGAGAATTTTGTTCAAAGCCCTATGTCTTGTCCATAGGGACCTTCATAATTCTGGTCCCGAAGGTATTAAAAGACTCTTCCAATGGTATGTCACTAACAAACAACTGCGGTCTGCCAATTAAAACTGGCTGTTAGTCCTCAGGTTCCGGAGTGCCAGGTGGGGGGGAGAGCCTTTTTAGTTGCCGCCTCTAAGCTCTGAAACACTCTCCCTTTATTGATCTCCTGTCAACAGTGGCATACACTTTTTCGCAAGTCCTTGAAAACATGGCTCTCTGCACTTTAACAGCTAAATCCCATCTCTCCTACATATGATCGCCGGCTCTATTCCTAGCACCTTGATGCCTTTGGGCAAAGTTTGCGCTCTACAAGACTATCATTCATCCATTCATGCACCAGGGGCAGTCAGTCAGAATGCATGGCCTGATGGTGCACATCAAGTTTCCAGCCTGATGCCCACTCTTTATTCCTCTTGAAGCAAGGTACATCCAAGGGCTGTAGTTCCAGATAATCTAGCAGGTGCAGTCAAGTCAAATGCAGGGTCTGATTGTGCAAATCAAGTTTCCAGCTTGCTAATCCTTCTTCGTCTCTCAGTTTCAAGCAGCACAGCCGAGAGGCTCTGCCCCTCTTAGATACTTATTCAATGTAATCTATAGTCAAGCTGGAGGGCACTCCTGTTCAATGAGGTGCAGGGAAACACCCCGGAACATAACCATGTTCTCCAAAGTGCGGCACAATGGTCTCCCAGGAAACACTATTTCCCCAAAATTCAATATGGCTGAAGTCTCAGCAGAGAAACAAGAGCTAGCTAAAACAACCTCCAGGATGGCTTATTTCTGTACCTCCCCTCCCTCTGACATGTGCATATTCCTTCCATAAGCCTGCCATCTGGCTGGGTTCAGAGTGAAAGGGGATATATGTACCTGGCGTTCTCTGCCTGCCCTCTTCTACCTTTGAACCTGATGCTTTAGGACCCCCCTTCTTATCTGGCAAACCTGTGGAGCAGGGTCCTCTTAAAAGAGATTGCCTTTCTCCCTAGGTGCCACTTATCACTTCATCAAAGCAGCCAGGATAATCTACTTAACTCTTACCAATCAGGGCAGACGACTGGAATGCTGAGTTTTGGCTTACAGACAATAAAGTCTTATTCTGTCTTTGCTGTATAGTTTAGAATCAATCAATAATTTGTAGAGTGCACTACTCACCCATGAGGGTCTCAAGGCGCTGGGGGGGGAGGGGTGCAGCTACTGCTCGAACAACCAGGTCTTGAGAAGTCTCCTTAAGGTCAGCAGGTCCTGGGTCAGTTACAGGTGGATGAGGAGGATGTTCCAAGTCTTGGCGGCGAGAAGGGAGAATGATCTGCCGCAGATGGTTGTCCGGTGGATGTGTTGAACGGTGGTGAGGGCGAGGTCGGCAGAGCCAAGATGGCGGTTTGGGTAGAAGGTGAGTCGTTTGTTGAGGTATGTTGGTCCGTTGTTGTGGAGTGCTTTGTGAGTGTGGGTGAGGAGCTTGAAGTTGATCCTCTTGTTAACGGGGATCCAGTGCAGGTCTCTCAGGTGGGCTGTGAAGTGGCTGTGGCGGGGTATGTCAAGCATGAGGTAAGCAGAGTCTTCTCTGGAGTTTGGCCATGGTTCCCGCATAGAGGGTGTTGCTGTAGTCCAGCCTGCTGCTGAAAAGGGCTTGGGGAACCGTCCTTCTGGTTCCGGTGGGGATCCATCTGCAAAGCATGCGGAGGGTGTTGAAGCAGGAGTAGGAAACAGCGCAAACTTGCTGGGTCATTGAGAGTGTTGAGACCAGGATGAACCCCAGCTTTCGTGCATGGTTGGTGGGTGTCGGTGCAGCTCCCAGTGTGACCGGCCACCATGAGTTGCCCCAGGCGTAGGGGGTGGAGCCGAGAATGAGCACCTCCATCTTGTCAGAGTTCCATTTCAGGCGTCTATTCTTCATCCATTCTGCGACGGCCTTCATTCCTTGGTGGAGGTTGGTTTTGGCAGTGGCAGGGTCCTTGTTGAGGAAACGGTTCAGCTGGGTGTCGTCAGCATATGAGATGATGTTGAGGTCATGCGATCGAACGATGTTGGCGAGCGGTTCCATGCAGACGTTAAAAAGGGTCAGGCTGAGGGATGATCCTTGGGATACGCTGCAGGTGATCTTGGTGGCTTCGGATCGGAATGGGGGGAGTTGGACTCTCTGGGTTCTGCCGGTGAGAAAGGAGGTGATCCAGTCCAGAGTTTTGTCATGGATCCCTGCATCGTGGAGGCGTATGCGTAGGGTGTGGTGCCAGACGGTGTCGAAGGGGGCTGAGAGGTCCAGGAGGGTGAGGGCCGGGGTCTCGCCATTGTCCAATGTTGTTGGTGGTGGTGATGAGGGTGGTT
The DNA here is from genome assembly GCF_964261635.1 of Lissotriton helveticus. Classification (NCBI taxonomy): domain Eukaryota; kingdom Metazoa; phylum Chordata; class Amphibia; order Caudata; family Salamandridae; genus Lissotriton; species Lissotriton helveticus. Next base: position 868,284,380 of record NC_136059.1, read on the forward strand.
TCAGTACTGAGGTTGCTGCAGAATCCAGATTGGGATGAGTCCAGTATGTTGTTCTCCTCGAGGAAGCGGGTCAGTTGCCTGTTGACAGTCTTCTCGATGACTTTCGCCAGGAATGGGAGCAGGGAGATGGGCCGGAGGTTCTTGAGGTCATTTGGGTCTGCCTTTGGGTTTCTTGAGTAGGGCATTGATATCAGCATGTTTCCAGCTCTCCAGGAAGGTGGCGGTCTCGTAGGAGCTGTTGATGATCTTCCAGAGTTGGGGTGCGATGATGGAGCTCGCTTTGATGGATGTGGTGAGGGCAGGGGTCGGATGGTGAGCCGGAGTGGATGGTGTTCATGATTTTGATGGTATTGTCGTCATTGACGTGGTTCCAGGCTAGCAGGAGGCCACTGTGGTTGGGGGGCGGTGAGTCTGAAGTGTTGGCGGCTGTCAGGGATCTGGGTGTTGAAGCTGTTGTGGATGTCTGCGATCTTGCGGTGGAAGAAGGTGGCTAGAGAGTCGCAGAGGTCTTGCGACTGCGGGATGTCGTTGGAGCTGGAGCTGGGATTGATGAGTTCTTTCACAATATTGAAGAGATCTTTGCTGTTGTGCGCATTGTTGTTGATGCGTTCCTTGAAGGAGGTCCTTTTGGCGGTTCAAATGAGTTGGTGGTGATTGCGGCTGGCGTTCATGAGGGCTGTGTGGTTGTCCGGTGTCCGTTCGTGGTGCCACTTCTTCTCGAGTCTTCAGCAGGGCTGCTTGGATGCCTGGAGGTCAGTGGTGAACCAGATGGCCCTCCTGTTGGTGCTTCTGTTTGAGGGTTTCCTAATCAGAGTGAGAGTATTGGTGCAGTCGTCGATCTATTGCCTGAAGTTGCGGGCGGCTATGCCGGTGTCGGTGGGGTCGGATAGTGGGTCTTGGGCGAGGGTGGTGTTTAGCTGGTCCTTGGTGAAATACATTCAACAACAGCTTATTGTTGGATTTATCAATACCATTCTCTTAAGTTCTTGAATTATATTTTTGGGTTGTCCCTTGCGGTAGGTATGGATTTATAAACTATTGCAATGTTAACCTATGTGGCTGGGGATCTACAATTGGGAAAATGGAATGTCCAATTTCTCCAACACCAGGAACTATAACATTGCTTTTGTAAGGACTCTGCTTATAACTACATCCCATGGACGCCTAGGAGAGACTTTAGGGGTCCTGAATATGCAAAAATAAAGTAGATCCTCACTCCACAGCGTTCCTAGCTCAAATGTTGATTTTGCGAAGGACTTTACTACAATGAGGGAAGGGAAATGTGCAATTTCTCTATCACCGGGCATATAAATCTTCTTTTTTACTGGTCTTCCTTATAAGTACCTGACCCCCCACCGCTGGGACACCTAGAGGAGACCCTGGGGGTGCCTAATATGCCAACATATTCACGTGATCAACAATATGAATGAGCAATATGAAACAACGATAATTCCAAAATGAAAATTCAAACAATAGTTAATACTGTTCAACAATAGTTCTTATTGTATGACGTAGAAAAATACAATGGAATGAATGCAATACATAGCTTGCTTTTTTCTTCTTTAATCTAAACATAGATCAATTAATCCTAAATACATTATTGACATTGGGGCACTCCAATGCTCATGAATCACAAACAGTTCAGGATTGCCCAATGCATTTCGGGACCCTAATATATATATTCACATAAATGCTGAATACATATATTCAATTTATCTACACATTAATAGATTGGTTATATAACTACCAAAAAATCGGGAGACATCTAGGGTTCAATGCCGCTGGATTGAGTTAACATGACCGTGTAAACAATCTTTGGAAGGATGAGTAAAAGAAAGGAAAAGGAAAGTTGCCATCACCAGAAAGACAGTTGTTCTACTGCAATTAATGATGCTAAAAACATGCTGAAAATTCCCCATGCCGTAAGAAAGCCCGACATAGCCAAAGAAAAACAGAGCGATAAATGGAAATTACCTGCTTAAAACATAGACTGCAGAGGTCCAAAATACTGTATATGACCTCAAGTGTTAGGTAAGCATGTGAACTGCAAAAAAACGACACGCATCAAGCGCTGAAACTTAAGACAAAGGACGGTTGTTCAAAATGGTGAGCCAAGCCTTCAATAGAATATAAGAAAAATAAGTTTACCTGAAGAACCAGAATACAGATGCAACAGACTAAGAGAAAACAAGGAGAGCTAACACGTAACTGCCTAGTAACTGCGATAAATGTAATCAAGAGTGGAGAGAAAGAGTGAGAACAACCTGTATCTGAGCAGTGTTTACCTGGTATTACTGGATGTGCAGCATACCATCTGGAAACAAACACAAGACTGCATTACAAATATAGCCAAATGTCAAACGGCTGTAGAATATACTAAAAAACAAAACATTACACTTACCAATGGCTCCGTGATGGATCCTAGACCGAATGGTTTCCGCCAAGTTTAAAGAGTGGCGTTCAGAACGTCCCCGCCTGCTATAAAGAAGGAAGAAATCCCGCAACGCTAATGAGGGTCACATGATAATAGGAAACAAAACTACCTTTTGCCTGCAAGTAAGCAGTGCCGCCATCTTAGTAAGAAGTACAAACCCATGCAAACATATTAAAATAAAATATAAACTAAGTGAGTAAAAGCGACGGGAGTACTACCCCATACAAGATACGAGGTACCGTGACATCACGTGATACAGATGAGCAAAAAATGAATGTACAAATGTAACCGTAGAAAAAAACGGGCAAGACTAGAAATAGCATAAACTGAATGTGCAAGAAGCCGAGAGTGCATGCTCAATAAAAATCTGCCTGCAAGACCTTAAAAAGTGCGGGTCTCGAACTGAGTGAAAATGCTATCTAGGAGGAAGAAGTGAGAACCGAAACAGATTAGCTGAATCTGCAGACACTGCTGAATCATTCATAGAAAGTGAAGAGAATGACGAGTGTAAGAAAAATAATGACCAGACAAAAGTATAGTAAGACCAGTGCACTAAATCGTGAATAAAACATGAACACCAAATATGACAGGACTCATCAAGTTCCCTGTTACAAGAAATAACCAATACATCCATTGTCAATAAAAAACATACAGTACTGGTAACAATGATAATGGTGTATATTCTCCCTAAACAGAGCTGGACCACAAGAGTGTGCCTCTGAAAAATGTTTTTGCTGTGGCAACTCAGAGTGCAATGTCTAATGTGGCAATCAGTGTGTAAAATGGGTGGAACAAAGTGTACAGAGTTACTAATAATGTTTGGTGATAGCAACTATTTTTTTGAAAAAATATTTAATTGAGAAAAATGTTTTATGTGAAAAAAAGTTCTTTTACAGAAAACAGCTCAAATCCAATTTGTCGTTGAGACCATGCGGCATCATTGTATTAAGTTTCCTGATCCAGAATACTTCTCTTTGTGAGAGTTTTTTGCTTAAATTAATTCCTTCCTTCAATACGAGTTTTCCTATGACTGTAGACCAAACCTGAGTGATGTTGTGACCTTGCTCAATGGCAATGAACTGCAAGGTTGGAGTTTGTGTTTTTGTTTCTAATCATACTTTTATGTTCTCCAATACGTATTTTTATCTTTCTCTCTGTTTTTCCAACATGAAAGTAGCCACAAGGGCATTTAATACAATAAATAACGTTATCTGTGTTGCAATCTGATGAATGATTAAGAGAAATTCTGTTGCATCACATTATTGCAATGGGTGCAATTTCTACACTTTTTCAAACCTGTATGTTTCGTGTCGGTGGGCAAACTATTTTTAGCAAAAAGATCTTTTAGATGTTGACTTATTGTGTAAGCAAATAATGGTGGTTGATTGAATGATGTGCCAAAGTCAGGTTCTTGTGCAAATAATTCCCATCTTTTGAGAATGATTTTCTTGATACTTTTCGATTTGGTGGAAAACTTAGAGACAAAGACTGTACGATTGGTGGGCATTTTTTGTTTAGTCCTGAGAAGAGTGTTCCGATCAATACTTTCAATGCGGTCCTCAGCACGCTGGATGATAACTGAAGGATAACCACGTTGTTTGAACCTAGTCTTAATCCTGGTGATTTCTTCGTTGAACTTATGTGTGGTAGATGAAATTCTCTTTGAATGAATCATATGGGAGTAAGGTAGATTCGGTATCAATTTTGCAGAATAGAAGCTTTGGAATCGTAAGGTATTGTTGAGATCGGTAGGTTTAATAAACGCGCTGGTGTGTATGATGGAGTCAGATTTTTCCACTAGGTCATCCAGAAATGGTAAACATGTCGAACTGATGTTGAATGTAAATTGAATCCTATTGTTGCAAGTATTCAAAGTTTTGATCTGTTCTCTGAGCAATTCTTCAGTGTTAGACCAGATCAGGAAAATGTTGTCAATATAACAACAATGTGTGATTAAATGTTTACTCCAGTTAGGATTGTCAAAGATGTACTTTCTTCAAAAGCAGCCATGAATATGTTTGCGTATGTGGGCGCCCCCCAAAGCCCATGGATGTACCACTTATTTGAAGAAAAAAAGTCCTCCTTGTAGTTAAAATAACTACTTTGGAGACAAAATTGTAACAACCCCATGAGAAACACTTTATGGGCTCGTATTTCTGGTTGATTTAGCAACGCCCATTCTATGGCTTCAAGTCCTTCCTGTAAAGGAATGGAAGTGTACTACGATGTGACATCGATGGTACATAACAGAAATTCAGAAGTATTGGAGAGGTCTAGCGGATTTAAACGAGATAAAATGTCAGTAGTATTTTGTGTATATGATTTCCATGTCCGTACTATGGGTTGAAGAAATTGATCAATATAAACACTCAATGGTTCAAATGGCGACCCACATCCAGACACAATGGGTCTGAATGGTGGGTCCATGGGATGTTTGTGGATCTTTGGCAACATGTATATATGTGGCCGTTTGGGATGCTGTTGAATAAGAAAACTTTTTGTTTTATCAGAGATCTAATCCATGTCCTGTGCTCCGTCCAGAATATTCTTCAAAACCTGAAATATTTCTGTGGTGGGATCATGATCCAATTTCAGGTATGTGTTTTCGTCCGCTAAGTGTTCTTGAACTTTTCAGTGATAATATGATGAATCCATCATCACCAGGGCCCCACCCTTATCTGCCGGTTGGAATGTCAATGCCTCATTGTTGGCTAGATATTTCAGAATCAATCTCTCTTTTTTGGATAAATTCTGGCCTTTATGTTGATGGTACTCCAATCTATTCAAATCCTGTTTCACTGCTGATTCAAAGCAATCCAATATTTTATGGGAGACAGGAGGTACAAAAGTGCTCTTGGGTTTGAATTCTAAAAACTCTTGATCTTCTTTGGTGATGGGGTTAGTTAACACATTGTCCAAAAAATGTTGTAGCCGTAATGTGCCCATGAAGCGGTATATTGCAACTTCTGCTTCCGTTGCTTTTTAAAATGGCCTCGGACTCTCAGCTGTGCACACATGCAAGTGCAGAAAGGGCTGCTGGCCTCTAAACTACCATGCCCTAATATATACTAGGGCCTTAAAGCTAGTTTTAATCCCCCTACCCTATTACGTAATAGGAACTTATAGGGTAGGTCATGCCAATCATAGGGGTACCCTACGCATAGTGTATCCTAGTGTGTGTAGGTGTTTTCACTGTATTCTAAGTGTTTTCAGCATTACACTGGCCTTCAACCTGGTCAGGCTGAGCCCAAGGACAGTCAGAGTCACTTACCCTCAGTCCCATTCAGCGGCTAAAATGGGGGTGTCCAGGGTGCAGGATGACTTTGAAACAGTCTGCTTTCCCCATTATATATAGTGGTCAGCTTTCCCCATTATTTACATTGGTCACCCATCCCCATTATTTATATTTGTCAGCTTTTCTCGTTATTTATATTTGTCAGCTTTCCTCGTTATTTATATTGGTCAGCTAGCCTCTTTATTTATATTGGCCACCTTTACCTCCTATTTATATTGGTCAGCTTACGCCGTTTTTCATATTGGTCGGTTGTATGATAGAGGCACGACTGGATAAAACACGTGTTCCTCTACCACGTACCCTAAATCACGAATGGATCTTAACCACGCCTTCCTTTATCACGTATGCCTTTACTATGTAATTTTGTGGTAAAGGCATGAATGTTAAAGGGGTATGTGTGGCTAAGGTCATGACTCCCCTCCCTTACCCTAACCTACAAACTCCCCCTCCCCTCACCACCCTGAGGTCCAAATACCCCTACCTCCTCCTAATCCCCACACTGGGCCATATGTAGGTGGCCAAATACCGGTCGGTAACACCGAAAAAGGCCACTTTTCGGCATTACCGACCGGTATTTAGCCATGTGAGATGTAGGTAATACCGAATAGATTCGTTAATAACGAATCGGCAAAAAATTACCGATTCCTTCTTTACCGATTAAAAAATTACCGAAACAAAGAATACCGAATCGGTAATAATGATTCGGAATAATCCCCAAAAATGCGATGTAGCAAACCTCGTTAATACCGAATATGGCCAGATTCGATAATAACGATTCGGTATTTACCACTTTTCAGGAGCATGTGGTAATCAGGTGCAGTGCATAAAAACAGGCCCAAAATGCATCTGTGTGAACACAATGGCGGGCCTCTACCTCATAGCAAGGCGGCTACGCTTGAGAGCTGCAGGAGAGAGGATCTGGAGACGGGAAGAGCAGGTGTACAGATTGCGCATCACATTGTTCCAATTGACAGAAGCAGAAATCCATGAAAGATACAGACTGCACCCTGATACCATCCTGGAGCTGATACGGGACCTAAAACCCTATCTGGAGCATCAGACACCAAGGGCCCACGCTGTCCACACCTATGTCCAGGTACTCTGCTGCCTGCACCTCCTTGCATCAGGAAGTTTCCAGGGTGTGATAGCTGCAGTGGGTGGAGTGTCACAGAGCTGTCTATCCCGTTTCTTCAACACCTTCCTAGATGCCATGATGGACAGAACGGAACATTACATTTCCTTCCCCAGTACACAGGCGGAGCTGCAGAGGACCAAGCTGGAGTTTTACCAAATTGCACACTTCCCACACGTCATCGGCTGCATCGATGGGACCCATATACCCATCTGCCCACCTGCTGCAAGTGAATACATATACAGGAACCGCAAATCCACCCACTCCATCAATGTACAGGTGACATGTAATGCCAAGTACATAATTACTGACATCGTGGCCAAATTCCCCGGAAGTAGCCACGACGCGTACATCTTCCGGAACAGTGGCATCCATACACGTCTGCTTGCAGGTGAATTTGGAGACGGATACATACTAGGTAAGTAAATGTGACACACCCTGATGTACACCCTGGCTAAAGCTGTTGGTCACACAAATTAATGCCACTTACATCTGTACATAGGTGGCAGCGCATATGCCCTACGGCCTTATCTACTCACACCATATCTCAACCCAGCAACCCCAAGGGAGAGGAGATACAATGTGGCACATAAGAGCACACACAACGTGGTGGAGCGCACATTTGGATTGCTCAAAAGCAGATTCCGTTGCCTCCACATAACTGGAGGTGCACGTCTGTACAGCCCCATCAAATGTTGCAAGATCATTGCTACATGTGCAATGCTACATAATCTGGCCACCAAAAAAGGAACAGCAGTGGAACTGACTGACTCAGAGGACGAGGACGAGGACAACCCTCAGCCAGAGCCCTGCGCAGCAGGTGTTGCTATTGAACATGATGGGAGACAGAGACGGGCAGAGATTACGGCAAACTATTTCTGAGTGAGTAACGACACAGAGCCAGTTACAGTTACATGTTAAGGTCTTTATTAGGCACACCTCCAGTATTGTGAGCAATGTTCAATTGGACATGGGTTACATCACCCATATCATGCATGGTAACAGCCATAGGTCCTTACTTCCTGCGGCCACGCGCTGCCCGTGACCGTTCCCTATCAACACTGTCCGGTGTGTTGGACTGTTCCTGTGAAGGCACGTTACGTTCACTACGCCTTCTGCACTCGGTGGGTGAGGGCGTGATGCTACCGCGGCTGGTGGCTTCCTCATTGTCCCCCCCCTTCCATAGTGGCGGCCTTAGCATTCTGCATTTGCTCTAGCACTGATGTCATGGACACCATCCCCCTGGCCACATCCCTGCTGCAATGCGCCATCTCCTCCTGCATGGCGATGGACCTGCGACACATCAGTGATGTTGCAGTGGCCAGCCGGTTCACCGACTTGGTATAGGCCTGGAGCCTCTGTCTCTCCCTGCGCCTGGCTGGACGGTCCTGCTCAAGCTGGCTGCAGAGGTTGTCCACCGAAGTAGCTACTCTCTCCATTCCTGCACACAAGTTCTCCCCCATAGCACTGATGTCCTTCTCCATCCTGTGCATATGCTTGTTTATGTGTGCCACCTCCCTGTGCATTGACTTCATCTCTCTCCATTGCAGGCGCTGGACCTTCAGCATGTTGCCTTCCAGTCCAGCAAACACACTGTCACACTGTCACCCTGCTCGGCTGCTTCTGGACTGTCCGGCCTTGCCCTGCGGCATCTGGATGAGATGTGGGCACCCTCGGATGCAGAACCAGACCTCTCCCTGTTGGATCTATCTCTTCTGGGACTTTGTTCGCCCCCTCTGCCCTCCTCCTCTGACTCCTCCATCTGCTGGAGGGTGGCGACGGCATGCCTCCTGCCTGACTGTGGCGGGGGGGGTTGGTGATCTTCGCAGTGGGGACTGTGTGAGAGGGGGTTGCGGACTTCCCTGGCGCTGTGGTGATGGCTGTGGTGGAGGAATAGATGGCTGTGATGACGCAGATCTTGTGGTCCCTGCAGGCATGATGACGTCTTCATTTTGCCTCCCCTCTGGCCTGGCTGACTTAGCTCGGCTGCTCTCTGCTGCACTGCGAGATGACTCGCCTGTAATGACACAAATGTAGATATACTCACTGCTCTGTCTGCTATAGAATTACATTAAACTACATGCCAACAGAGCACAGTGGTTGTCCTGACGTAGCCAATTACTTTACCATGCTATTGTGTTTGGTAGCCTGACTGTCCTATTCATGAGTTCCCTCTGACTACATCACCCATAATGCATTGCAGGTATCCAGTAAGACATGGGGTGGAGTGGGAGCACCTTTGCCACTATGGGGATTGGGGTTGGGGAGGGGGTAGCACAGCATGCTGGGCATGCTTCTTACCTTGTTTTCTAGCTGCTCTGGCAGAGCTGTCTGCGTCTCCCACGCCACTCACACTCTCCAGCTGGATGGTGGACTCCACCATCAGTTCTAGTGGTGTTGGTGCTGGGGCTCGATTTTTCCCTCCACCAGTTTTGCCAGCCTGCCTCTGTCTCTCTGCCATTCTCAGTTTAGCTGTCTTCCTGAGGTCGTACCACCTCTTCCTGATGTCCTCTATGGTGCGCTGGGTCACACCTATGGCATTGATTTTGTCCCGGATGCCACTCCAGATTTGCCTCTTCTGTGACTCTGGCACCTGGTGGGACTGGGCTCCAAATAGCTTGTGGTGCTCTTGGCTGACATCCTGGATCAGGACCTCCAGCTCCTTGTCACTGAACTTCAGTTTTCTCTTTCTGTCGCCTCCCTCCTACTCCCTGTCCTGGCTTGCCATTTCAATGCTTGTTGTAGTATTGCAGTCCTGCTTGTGGCTGTGTGGCTGTGTTGCTGCTGGCTCCTCAGCTCACCTGCCTGCCTGCCTGCCTCACTGTGAGCTCCAGGTCCTGTGCACCTGACTGGGTGTGGCCACTTCCTGTTTGGGAGGTAATTGGGTGAATCAGGATTGGCTGATTCAACAAATTACGATTTTTTGAATTACCGATTCGGTATTTACGATTCGGTAATCGATTCTGTAACATCGATTTGGTATTTGCCTTTCTTTAAAATATATTTTTTACCGATTCGTTCTGATTCGGTATTTAATACCGATTTTTAACGAATCGGTAAACTTTACCGAAAATTTATGTACATCGCGTTTACCGATTCCTTAATACCGATTCGGTAAAATTCGGTATTAAGGAATCGGTATTCTACATTTACCTACATATGGCCCACTGTTCCTAACCCTTAAACACTACCTCAACCCACTCCCACCCCCTTGCGCTGTCCCTACAACTACTCCATCCCCGTCCACTGCCCTTAGGCAAAGCCTCATTTTAAAAAACTACTCTGACCCCCAGCCCTAAAAACTACTCCACCCTCGCTTAAGCACTAAAAACTACCCTGACTATCATTTCCCTGAGGCCTAATATCCTAACCCCTAATTTAAAAAAACTACCCGACCCTTCCCCAACCCTAAAAACGACTCCAACACTCCTGCCCTGAAAACTAACCCTGACTCCTGCAGCCCTGAAAACTACCCTGAACCCCCCCAGCCTTGAAAACTACCTCCAGCCCTGAAAACTACCTCCAACCCCCCGGCCCTGAAAACTAACCCTGAACCACCCTCTATCCCAGAAAACTACCCGACCCCTCCAGCCGAGAATACTATTCCAGACCCACCCCCAGCCCAGAAAACTGCCGCCAACCCATCCTCAGCCCAGGAAAAAACCTTGACCCACCCACCCCAAGCACAGAAAACTATCCCGACTCCCCAGTCCAGAAAACTATCCCCAATCCTGCAGCCCAGACAACAACCCCTGACTCACCCCCAGCCCAAAAATCTACCCTGACACCTAGCCAAGAAAACAACCTCAACCCCCCAGTCCAGAAAACTATAGTCTAGCCCCACTTACCTTACAGCAGATTTCTTCCTGCAAGGTCTTCTTGCTTTCGCCCCCAGCAGCCAGCAGTTAGACCACTCAATGCCTTAACCTTGCATCTGCATGGTTAAAGCATATGCATGGTTAAGGCAAGCGTGGTTTTAGCTTGTGGAATCGGAATACTCGTGGTTAAGACCACGGTGTTCCGACTTTTTCCCATATTGGTCACCTTTCCCTGTTATTGACATTGGTTTGCTTTACCCCTTATTTATATTGGTCAGTTTCCCCGTTATTTATATTGGACAGCTTTCCTCGTTATTTGTATAGGCCTGCTCTCCCCGTTATTTATATTAGTCACCTTTCCCCAGGAGGTGACTATTATCTAACTGGTTTAAAGCATCAAGTGTATGTTTTTTTCCCCATTTTCCTATTCTGACTGCTGTTTTGTCATAGTTTCCTCTGAAATAGGAAAGTAGTACAACATGGGTACAAGAGCACACTTCACTCTATGTGAATATTGTAGTTCGAATTATGGGCTAGATGTAGGTAATGAAAATGTACAGATTCTAAAATACCGAATTTTACCGATTCGGTATTTTTGAATCGGTAAATGCAATGTAGATAAAAATTCGGTAAGTATTACCGAATCGGTTTGATTCGGTATTTACCGATTCGGTAATTCCCATTCATTCCTACGGGCCTGGAGGCCCAGAGGAATGAATGTGAATTACCGAATCGGTAAATACCGATTCGGTAAAATAGGGAATCATTCAAGGGTGGCAGGATGTTACATTGACACCCTGTTGCACCCCTGAAAAGTGCTTGTGTCGACATCTGGCACACATACATGCCCTTAGGGCATGTATGTCTGCCACATGCCACTGTTGAAAATGCACAGATTTGCATTTTCAAAGGTATTTATTATTTACCACCAACTAATAGTTGGTGGTAAATAACGAATCCTTAAATGTAAAAAGCACTCACTTGAGTGCTCTCTACATTAAGGATTCGGTAATTTACCGAATTGGTATGTTAAGAATTCGGTAATTTACCGATTCCTTAAATTACCAATTCGGTAAATTACCAAATTCTACTATTTGGCCACCTACATCTGAAAAGCCTTATTCCGGTCGGTAACGGCCGAAATTCGTTAATTTTGGCCGTTACCGACCGGAATTAGGGGCCAGATGTAGGTAATTTTATTTTACCACTTCTTAAATACCGAATCATACCGATTCGGTATTTAAGAAGTGGTAAAATAAAAGGAGGGAGATGTAGGTAAATCCATATGTGAATTTACCGAATCGGAAATATTTGGTATTTACCGATTCGGTAAATACCGACCGGTAATGCCCATTCATTCCTATGGGCTTTGAAGCCCATAGGAATGAATGGGCATTACCGATTCGGTATTTACCGAATCGGTAAACACCGAATTTCACAAGGGTGCAGGGGGTGTCACTTTGACACCCTCTAGCACCCCCAAAACAGGTTCGGGTGCCATGTGGCAGGTCTGCCTGTCATATGGCACAGGTGTGCATGCACACATGTGCATGCACACCGGAATCGGTATTTTACCATCAAATTGAATTTGATGGTAAAATACCGATTCGGTAAGGCTTGTGGGACTCAGAAGAGTCCCACCTACATATCAAATTTACCGAATCGGTAAAAATACCGATTCGGTATTTTACAGAATCGGTAAATTTACCGATCGGTTAATTTACCGATTCTGTAAAAATATGCCCCCTACATCTCAAATTCCATTTACCGGTCGGTAACGGCCGATTTCGGCCGTTACCGACAGGTAAATGCCTACCTACGTCTGGTCCTAGGCTTCGTACATCAAGCCCTATATTCTGACTTTAGATGTTTTGGGCAAATTCACAAAGGTGTATAAGTGTACTTAAAAGAGTAGGGCAGGAGTACTACTTCACATACTCGCAAGGCCAGTGTGAATAGACCCCATAGTGTTTAAATGTATATGTTAGATAATGCTTCCAGCGAGTCCATCCATAAGCATCAGCAGTGAGTGTATTTCAGGATACAGTTAGCAAACTCCTTGGATAAAGCTCCGTGACACCTTCTCCTCCACCTGATGCTTGAATAATTTGTTAGTTACTGAACTGGGTCATAACATGGCCTCCCTCCAGTTTTCCACTCCGACTAGAGGAGCATGGAAAAAAACTTTTTGTAGAGCTGTTATTGTTTACTATATAATGACCTTGATACATCGGGCATTGCAATAAAGAAACACAGCCTTAATGATCAAATATATGGAAAGTCATGAGTATGCCACGCGTAAGTAACATACAACAACTAAGGCCTGCAAACCTAGGAATAAACCACACCTAAAATTTGAAAAAGACTACTCACAGAAACACTTTGTGAATCAGGCCGGCTGTCAAAGACACCTTGACATGCCAAAGTGCCTTTTAATTATTTTGATTTCTGGTACCGCCTTTATTAAAATGGGACTGCGGTAATGATACCATAACACTAAAAGCCCAGCCACGCCAGTCCACACGCATTTCACATGCTGAGCTGTACCTAATCAACCTGGCGGCTGAGGCAAACTGCGATAACCGGGTAAGACAACTGTAATTTCCGGTGTCATCAAAGTTATTCCATTCTCTTGTTGGGTGGCTCCCGTATCGACTAGGACGCTAAGAGGTCTTGGGACGCGTGACACATCAGCACAGATTACTGTCACTGTTATTGGATTAAAATCTCCGGAGTCGTGACACATATTAAAGAAGCGCATCTCGGACTGACTGCAACAGAAAACAGACACTTGGGAAAACAGAACGCTGCTTACAGGAAAACATTTTGTGTGCGTGATTTATACATCAAGACAGGTTAAAAAGCTGTTCATCTGAGCTTGCTGCTCTTGTTGGCACAGCGAGTGACTCACTTTGAAAGGACAAGTTATTGTGCACACTAAGGGCCAAGCTGACATCAGTCGTTTTTGTGGCGCTGTTTGCGAGTGTCTTTTCCAAAACTGAGGTTTCATTACATGAATGCGCCTGGGGAGGGCTGGCATGACAATGCAAGTGTTGCCCAGCAATGCATACTGATGCACTGTGAATGCCACTGCTTCTTGATTATGGAGGGAGGGGCCAATGTCCAGGCCGATGCCGTTTCCATGGGATGAGCTTGAGAAGTGGACCATTAAGAGAAACTTAAACTATTTCAACTCTACCCCAATTAAAGAAAAGAAACTACAGGGCATATTACAGGTCCCTTGCGCCGCCTGTGCATCACTATTTGGTGCTCCATATTCACAAGGACACGTAAAGCGTTTTGCGTGAAAGGGGCATTCAATGGTTGTTGCCACTCAATACCCATGGATTCTGCCACATTCCCAGATTTACAAGGTTTTGTAACCCTGGGAATGCGTCAGAATCCTACACCTCACTGACGTAAGGAGGCGCAACAAGGAGAAATAATGTTATTTTTCATCGTTTTAACCTCTTTCTATGTGTGCTGCAAAAAATAGGAAAACACCTCTTGTGATTCTTTTTCTGCAGGAAGGTGACCCTTCCTACACAAAAACAATCATCCTCGCAACTCAGGCACCCTTGCACCATTAAGGGTGACTTCATTGGCGCATGGCAGCCAATTGTGTGCCAGCACAAGGGAGAGTACAGGGATCCATCATCATATTGTTGTCCCTGTGCATCCCTGTGCTCCGAAAGTAATGTAGCACGGCGTAGCCAAATGGCTTCCAGCACTGTGCTGCGTTACTTTCTCGTAACTAAGACCCTACATGTTATATGACTATGTTCACACTCTGCAGGAGCATCACTGTACAGAGATGCACAATTCAGAGGTGTATGTCACATGCAGCTTGACTTGACTGCACCAGTGAAGCGCGATGTCCTGGTAGCTCCATAGGAAATTAGGCTTATCAACACACAGATGCGCAATCTCCATTTTGAGAATGAGAGATGCGTCTGATGCTGCACACTTTACCATGGGCCCAATTAAGAGCTTGTCCGACAGAGTAGTCCATCTCAACAGTGACGGAGTACCCTGTCCACCAAATTCTCAGTGCACCCGCCCAATTTTCAGTTGGATGAACCACCATGCTGACGCTTCCAGAGTAAAATTTACTCCATCAGCGTAAGCCTTCCTTCGACAGCCCGAGGAGAGACTGGGTTTCCGAGGTTAGCCATTTAAACATCTGCTCTACTTAGAAGTGGTGGTCGTAAGTTGTTCACCACCAGGGGTATAATGGCTGCAAGGGACACTAAAAATAAAAAACTTACTCCAACACCATGGTAGAAATCTTCTGTGGTGTTGAAGACACTAGTTTTATTTTTTCATCCTGCTTTGGGAGATAGTTAAAACTTTTTTTTTAAATGGTGTGTTTATCACCAATAAAGGAATCGGAACTTAAGCTTTTAACTGGCTTTGTATAAACCGCTGTGACAGCACTGGGTTCACAGCCGAACCAGCAATGCACAATAAATATAATGGCAAATGTGGCAGATTTAAAGTCCTCTGCCACTCTGGCAACCTTTACTCCGCCTGAGCCCTATATCTCTTAGCACCAATTGTGTATGGCACTTGCCCATGTATAATATAAAATGTACACTTTAACTCTATTTACACGGGAGTACAATGTTTTATATATTACACTTATTAGGTTTGTGTTTATCAGTTTTACTTGGCCCATTCACATGTCAAATCTTTTTGGAGATACAAGAATAAGGGACAAGGTGCAAGTGGAAATGCTGACTTTGAGGTTGATTTAGCTTCTAGCTCAGCAATTAAGTTTAGATTCTGCACAATATAATTTCTATGGTGTCTGCTGTTTATTTGTGGATGCCTAGAACGAAATCCAGTGTACACAAAAATCATTTTAGATAGGTAGTGAATTGCCTGACCAAGGGCCGGAGAGTCCCTTATCCTTTGTACATCCCATTTAAACAATGTATTCCATAGGACGCCTCATGCTTTCATAGCTATGTAAACACTATATATGAAAATGTTTGAGAGGAGCAAGGCAAACAAAAATAAATGAAATTGTCCAGAATTCAGGACACATTGGCCCTGATTCTATATGGAATGTTGCTCCTCCCAATCATGGGGGTGCTGGCAATCCAGCACCCGTTTTTTAAAGGTGTTGGAACACCTGACCCAACTTTACCAGGCATCAGTTTCATTTGGTAAAATCACATAAAGCTTTAACTGCAGCGGCAGCCAAGCCTTGTCTCCCTATTCTTTTCTGTGTGGGGGTGGGTGTTGATTCAATGCTCTCCACTGCTAAAGCGTATCTGCCCCTTCCGTGCCTCCCTCCTTCTGCCCCCACCAGACGGAGAAACTGCTGCAAACATTTACTACCTGCTCAAAATAGGTATCAAACATATACATTTAAACACCATGGAATTGGGAATTTTATGTAGTTTTATGACTGATGAATCCGGTTCTACCCGATAATTCCTCATTTCCTGTGGTTCATAACTGCAATGCACTGTTGTAGTGTTACCCCACAGTGATATAAATTTCACATGTGGATTTACCGAGAGGGAGTTTGAGAAATAATAGATATGTTAGGAATAAAGTTTATGTGAGAGAAGAAAGCATTTCTAACATTAATTGAAAGATGTGTCTCCTTTTCTCACTCTAAATATTATTTTCTCAGTGCATTTTATATGCAAGCGTCTGGCTAGGAAAACATATTTATGTGTCAGCCAATTAGAAAAGGCAACAGTCCCAGCCTTCCTAGGATCTCTGAGGCAGACCAGCACCGGTAAGCATGAGTTTATTTCTAATGTCTGGTGCGGGCATACGTGCATGAATATTTGGGAGCGAGTGTTGTGAATGGATGTGTGTGTGTGTCTGTGCATGCATGCAGGTGTGAATGCATGAGTATGAGTGCTTATGTGTGTGTCCGTGCCCCCACTGCCCACCTTCCTGCTAAATACCTCTGGCAGGAGTAAAAATACAACACTCCTATGTTGTCTCCTCTAGGCAATTTGGGGCAATATGCTTGATCTAGAAACAATTTGCTTCTCTCTAGCTCTCCACTCCTTCCTGAAAACCTTTGAGTTTCCCTCTGCAGAACGTACCTCGCAAGGGTGTGGAATTCCTATAGCCCGACACCCAGGACATATTGTTTGGGGTCAAGGGCAACAAGTTTTCGTGTGTATTTTGTCCTTGGGACAAGTAGTAGGCCAAACCCCATGCAGAACAAACCCTTTGGCTGCCAGTTTACAGTACCACATTATGGATAAGAGAAAGGCATTGCCTGCAGTTAATGTAATATTTGTGTCCATCTATTAATGCTGTTCAAACTTGTATTTATGGTCCATTAATACAAAGGCTTTATTATTAGGGTGAGCACTCGAAGTAAATGTTGTAAGCTCAGACTGCACTACTCACAGTGGTTCCAGTATAAAAACGTGTACACACGTTTTCAATGTTTAGCATTATGAGGCTATGTATAATGCTCCCAGAATTCTCTATGATTAGATGTAAATATTTGCAGAAGCTTGAAAGCAAGATTGATGATTCTTTGCTTTCAAAATAAAATGTTTACAAAAAGATTTTGCTAAACTACTGTAACATTTTAGGTACCATTTCTTTGCAGTATCATTTAGTAAAATGTGTTAAAGTATGCTAGTATTTCCCAAAAATATTTAAAATGGAAAAGCAGTGTAACCAGTTTTAATAACATTATGGGAAACATACAAATAAACAAGCATTGGTAAAGCCAGTGGGTCCGAAATTGTTGGTCAGCATTTTGGTTTTGTCAATATGTGTCTTGTTTTGGCATGGTTTTTGTAAAACCTTATTGGTGTGGGAGCTGCCGGGCCCTCACCATTATAACAAACATTGGCAAAAGCAAAATAGATGTTAGTCTCAAAAGCACACATTGACACAGTAGTTCCTGGCACTGAACAAAATTACTGTGTGCCGATATGCTCCTTGTGAAAGAACAGAATGCTGTCACTCACCATAAAGCTAGCCAATAGACAGACAGAGAGAGAGACAGAATTTTAATAAACACAAAAGGTCATGGTTAATGCCAGACCTAGGGGCTCATTAGGATGGCGGACGGACTTTCGCCCGTCCGCCACCCCAGAGGAGGAGGGACCGTCCACAGGGGCTGCGGCGGTCCCTCCATGCCAGTTAGGATGTGACCGCCACCCTGGTGTCACGACCTGGCGGTCACATCCTGTATATTTAACATTGCGGCGGGTGCTGCTTGAAGCAGCAGCCGCCGCAAGGTTAAATATGCATGCTTAACATTTGCATGCACAAAGCGGCAGGCACCACGCGGTGCCTGCCGCTTCGTGCACACAAATGCAGGGGGGTACCATAGGTACCCCCCATGTGCACCCCCCACCCCCACCACTCACCCTGGGGGCCCGCAACGGGCCCCCAAAGAAATCACCGTATGCCTTTCCACGGCAGAGAATCCGCCGCGGAAAGGCATCTGTTTTCCGCAATCCTAATATGGCTGGCGGTGTCTGATAGCCATGTTAGAGCTTTTCCGCCGCGGTCGGAAGGCGACCGCGGCGGAAAAGCTGCGGACCGATTTTGAGACCCACCGCCATCCTAATTTGGCGGTGGGTCTTTTGTGCCTCCCCAGTGGTTTTCCCGCACCTCCGGGCCGGCGGTGGCTTCCGCCGGCCCGGAGGATGCGGAAAAACCGCGATCCTAATCGGCCCCCTAGTTAGGGGCCCAATTATTAAATAAAGTCTCAAAAGTGCACCCATGTTCTTGCATTAAGTGCCGATATACAACTTTTGTGAATTCACAAGACTTTACACAAGTGGGCCAAGAAATAGTCCTAGAAAAGATCTGTGAAGTGTATTTCAGCATGAGCAAATATCCAGGTGTAGATTTGCTCAATTGAAAATCTGAGTGTTGCAAGATTACTTTCCCTCCAATCCCTTTTTTCCGAAGCCTGGAAGAAGTTTTATGTCTGCCAAAAAAATTTCCAACCATTCCCAGTATGGGAAAAGATTGGAGAAGAGTTGGTGAAAACGCTTAAAACATGCAAGTTACTAGGTTTGCACAGACTCAAAAGGGCATTTAAACCATGGAACTGTTGTCTACCATTACCTTCAGCCCCAGTATGTAGATCTGCAGAAACATGGCAACTTAAGGAAATTGCTAGTATTCAAACCCTACTATGAAAGGAGCCCTGGCATAATCAGAGAGGCTATTTCAGAGCTCTTATATATAATGAGATTGCGACCATAATTTGTCTCTGCATTACATGGCAGAAAAGGGACAAGTGGATTTTTTTACAGGACAAGTAGATTTATGAAGCAGAAGTAGATATTTTATTAAATTCCACACCCCTGACCTCATGATGTGGTCAGTAAGGAGCACATATTCAGGTCACACTTCCATCGTTTGCTGAACACTGTTCTTCAGCTAGGTTCAGGTTGTTACAATAGCTCCATTAAAAGGGTCAGCTTTAGAAGAGCGTACAGAGCCACACACAATGTTATCACCGACATTGTAACTAAGGCTGGGCGTAGTTTGCGAAGTAGCGCTTCGCGAAGCTACGCGAAGTGCACTTCACACTATGCGAGCTATGCGTAGCACTACGCGAACTGCGTAGAAGCATGTTCGCACTGTGCAAGATGCCGTTTTCAATGATTGCATAGTGCGGACAAGCATCCTACACTGTGCAATCATTGAAAACGGCATCTTGCACAGTGCGAGCTGTAGTTTTCTGCCACTCAAGGAGATTTTTACTCGAGCGGCAGCTTTCTGAACGCGGACTGGTAGTTTCCCATCGCGAGCGGGTCACGAGCATACGCGACCACTCGCAATGAGAAACCACACCTCCCCGCGTTAAGAATCTCGCAGGAAGGTTTATTTTCCACGCTCGCGATCGGCAACTTGATGTTGCTGATCATGAACGAGGAAAAAGTCTCGCCAGGATGTCATTTTGCTTGCTCGCTGTCGCTAACTTGACGTTGAGGACCGCGAGCAAGCAAAAAATAACCGCTGCACTATGCTACTCTATGCGTGTTCGCACTGTGCTACGTGCAGTTTGCGTAGTGCGAAGTTGCGCAAACTTCACAAACTACGCGAGCGTAGCGTAGTGCTTCGCCCAGGCCTAAGTGTAACAAATACTGTGGAACAGCTCAACGCGATTGCTGCTGTCAGTGTGATTTGGTGTCACGACAGTGGATTGTGAAAACTCGATAGTGTAGAGCACAGAAGGAGTTAATTTTGTGGCAGAAATGACTAGACAGACAGGCAGGACCTTAATGCTTTCAGCAGACCTTGGTCTCCTTCTCTCTCACTTGAAATTCATGAAGTTGAAGGGCTGCTTGAGTTTCCAGTCAGTACGATGGGTGGGCTGCGGCCCTTTCACCAAAGAGCAAGAGAGCTCGCACAGTAATTGTGTTTAGTCTAACCTGCATGACTGCATGTCTGCCCTGCTTAGCCCAGCTGATCTGTCCCTGATACCCACCTGCAGAGAGAAATCATAGCGCATAGTAGCCAGATTACATGTGCTTTGCACCGGGGCAAACGCCTTTTGCGTCGTGTTCGTTGCTTCTGTAACAGGGGGAAGAGGAAATAAAGGTTGCTCCAGTACATTCCACGTGATTATTTTTGCAACGGAGCAAAACAGAGACCATTTCACACTGCTCTGTTATTACTGAGTCTACATAAAACGAAACAGAGCTTTTAAAATACGCTATTGAACTGGGCACCTGACAGTTGTTTTATGCAACACATCCTGCAGTTGTTTAGTTGGATAAATTGTCAGTGTCACTTAAATTGATATTGGACCTTTCCCAAGACATTTGACCTATGCTCTCGTTGCATGCTTCATGGTGTGCCATGCACTTCACACATAATCACTCGTGTAATATGTCCCATGCCTCACCATGTCACAATGAACACAGCACAATCCCGACCTTTACTTTTCATTGCTATGTGTTGATGTCTTAAAAACGTAATGGAATAATTGAGCGTGGGCTCGTGTATTGCATTTATGAACAGTAATGTAGGAGAACAACATGATAGCAGCTCAACCGAGAAAGCGTAAAACGCACAGTAAATATAGGAGTGCAGTAAAATCAAACCTCCCCTTCAAAATGACTCTACAATACGTAAATTAAGTTGAATTCCATGTTAATTACTTGCAAGAAATGGAAATCGTTATGGGAATTGTAAGAACTGTTCATTACAATAAAATTTTGCAAGCCAAATATGTTACAGATGGTTGAGAGAGTAATGACTTGGATATATATTTAAAGACAGTAAAATAGTCTTTTAAAAACAAAACTAGTTTGAAGCAAAACTAATGTTCCATTTCATATTACAAACGCACATTAAATAATGTAACATTTATTTAGGGATTAGGTTATTTTTGTGCCCCGAGCACTGAGTGCCCGCTGCTGACGATAGGACATCCACGTTACCCCAGGAGTCCTCGGCCGGTGGCCTCCCCAACATCTCGGTGCTGAACAACCCGGGGCATTCCCTTGGCATATTCAGTGATAAATGGGCTGCCCATGCAGAATGTGAGGTGCAGAGCAGACTTACCTGAGACATACTATGCAGCGAGAAATTCTGGGGCTGTGTTCTGCTGTAGTCTGCCCAAGCGAGTGCTGTTGGCGCACAGCAGTAGGCCTGGGATTGACTGCTTAGGAGTGCGCCAGTGGAAGTGGTGTGACGAACCGTTGGTGCCCCCGCAGGAGGGGTGGGTGAGGTCCCTTCGTCCATATTGCGTGCCCAGCGATCTGCTGAAGGGGATAGTGGTCTTTCCTTGCCTCGTGAAGCAGAGCACCGGTAGCGAGAAGCTTCAGGCAGCGCAAAGGAGCATTGGTGACCTATACCCCATCACATATTAGACCAGAGGCACAAAACTAATTTGAAATCTCTTTGAGGGGCTCCTCACCAACGGCCTACTTCAGGGTTGGGACCTGTATTCAAGTGCTGGTGGTTACAGTTCCTCCAGGCCTGGTACCTGTTGAGGCTACCTAAAGCCTTTACAAAACACAGGTTGATTTAAGGGTCTCAGGGAGAAATTTAAAGACCTTCGCGGACACAATCCCCGATGTAATGCACTATAACCAAAGAAATCCATGGGTCTAATTCACTCCTACAAGCAGAGGTCAGAGACACAAACAGTACAAGCAAGTGATCTTATGTCTTCATGGAAAGAAACCTATTTAAGAGGAAGGAATCCCATCACCCACCGAGGTGGCATGCTTCATCATCTGGGATCTCCTCTTAGTTGCAATTCCTAGTGCAACCAATGGATGCAACCCCCTCACTGTGAGGGAGGAGCTCACAGATGTTTTTGAGATGGGCAGTTGGTCTGATCTCCTAAGATCTGTGAAGCATGAAGAGTATTCTAGGGGGTGGGTGTTTGCAGTGCGAAAAAAAGTGATGTGTTAAGTGATGTTAAAATTGGCCACCAAACGTAAAAAATGTTTATTGGTTAACGCTTGGTGTCAAATGTTAAAAAACAGTACAAGCGCGATCTGAAAGAATAGGCAAACGCGCTGGTCTAAATAGAGGGTCTACATGTTTCAGCCATAACGATCAGACTTCGATCTTGGCCTTCCTCCGCACCTAGATAGTGATGCTACTGCAAATATGTGTGCAAAAAGCTAAATCAAATAATACTAAATAGGTGGAACAATACAACCTACAGTCACCTGTGGTCTCCTTTACGAAGGATCTACAGGATTGGTGTTGTCACCTGTGAAAAGAAAAACATAGTGACATGCTATTCCGTGTTCAAACAACAATCATCTTCATTGTACTCGAATTAGTGCTCTGAAACTAGGAAACTATCACCATTAGTGCTCCTACCATCTATTGAGTTCATTATACATTTGAGGTTTTATATTAAATTAATTTCCTTACCCGTATGTGTACGGGTGGACTCCTCATCACTCCTGGCAACAGCTC
This sequence comes from Lissotriton helveticus, assembly GCF_964261635.1. Classification (NCBI taxonomy): domain Eukaryota; kingdom Metazoa; phylum Chordata; class Amphibia; order Caudata; family Salamandridae; genus Lissotriton; species Lissotriton helveticus. The sequence continues at coordinate 868,306,966 of NC_136059.1, forward strand.
AGGGCGAGAGGCACTGCTCTGTTAGAAGAAAAAAGCTGTAATCGTTTCGTTTCATAATCTTTATTTCGGCAACTTATGCCATAAAAGATACAAATAACATTACATGTAAAACAACAGGTAATGAATTTAAAATATTAAAACATGTAAAACCAATGTTCAGAATAAAAGAACCAGCCATTAAACATACTGCTATTAACGATGTCATAAAGTTAAGAGTGACATTTAGCATACATCCCTAGCTAAGAAATATCTTCTCTTGTGCCAAACTGTCCCAAACTATTTAGCTAGTGCAAAAACTATATAGCCAGAAAGGTCAGTCTTAAAGACCCTTTATGCGTGCGAGCAATGGGAGAACCCCAGATTTTTACATACTGGGACAATCCATTTCCTCCTGGCCTGTGCATAGGCTTTGCAGAAAAACAGTAGGTGCAAATCAGTTTCATTTTCGGATTTACACCCTGGGCAATGGGTCGTGGAAAATTCAGCCCATTTACTAGTGTAGGCCCGTACCGGCAAACTGCCATACCTCCATTGGAGAAAACAGCTTCCTAATAATTGTTGGAAATATGACATCTAATACAGTTTCAAACCTATAGCTGTCCTTGGTTATAAAAAAATATACTGTTAGAGAGCCTGAGCCTATTCCTTGTGAGTGTGTGGCAAGTTTACTATCCTGATACTGGGTAATAAGCTGCCTCCGTGTGACCCTGGGTCATGATGACAGTGGGTTAGACCATAGTGTGGATAGCCCGAGTTTCCCTAGTTCTTTCTTTATGTAATTGAACCAGGGAATTTTCCCAGCATTTGGGAGGGTAAGGATTTCCTGCAGTTCTAGCCTGTAGTTAACTAACTCTGGTACAGACCATATTCTACGCCAGAATATTAGAGGCCGTAGACCCATATCTTCATCAAGGGGTCTCAAGCCCAAGTCGAGCCTCATTGGCAACAGGGGAGTGCTAGGAGGAAGTGATAAAAGCTGTCTAATGAATTTATTCTCTGTTGCTACTAAATCATGATTGCACATGTAGCCCCAGAGCTCACTTCCATACATAGCCGCACCCCTTGCCTGTGCTCTGTAGATCTCTAAAGGGGGACCGATCGGCTTGATAGAAGATTTATTTTTGGAAACAAGCTTAATGATTCCACCTGCTATTTGGGCCAGTTTTGCTTGAGCTTTCTCCCGTTGATGTCCCCACGACATTTTCTCGTTTAGGGTGATTCCCAAGTACTCAAAAGTTCGGACCCTCTCAAGCCTGTTAGTACCGATATACGGGTTAGAGCGAGTTTTAGCTGGTGGATTGAAGACCATGTATTTAGTCTTCAATGCATTGATCTCGAGGCCATGATTTTTACAAAATGCCTCGAAACCATTAAGAACTCGCTGGATCCCCATCGGCGACTTGGACAGCAGCAGGGTGTCATCAGCGAACATAATCGCCGGCACCCTGCTGCCTCCAAGCTTAGGGGCATCGGTGTTTTCAACCCCGTTCAGATGGTCAATTACCCCGTTGACATAGAGGCAAAACAGGGTCGGTGCAAGCACACAACCCTGTCTTACCCCCCTGCCAACTGGGAACTTATTGGACAATGCTCCCTCCCTACCACATCTGACCTAAGCATAGTTATCAGTGTGTAATCTGACAACCATGTCCAGGAGATGCTGTGGGACTCCCAAGCCGGAGAGGACAGACCAAAGTTTCCTACGAGGTACAAGATCAAAAGCCGCTCGTAGGTCAACGAATACAGTGTAGAGGCTGCCACCCTCCAACCGTACCGTTTTCCAAAAAATGATGGCAAGGCGAAAGACTTGATCTATCGGTGACACTTTATTCCTGAACCCAGCTTGGTATGGGCTCAGGACTGAGTTATCCAGCATCCATTCTTGTAGGCGGTCCAAGATCAACCTAGCAAAAATCTTTTGGGGGACATCGATTAAGCTGATGGGCCTATAGTTGACTGGGAGCAGAGGTGAACCCCTCTTGAAGATGGGAATAATCTCCGCCCCCAGCCAAGTAATAGGCACCGACATCCCAGCAAGAATTGCATTAAATAGGACCTGTAGGTAGGGAGCCCAAACCGTGGGTTCATTTTTAAATAAGTCACCAGGGAGTTTATCCAACCCTGGGGCTTTTTCTGGAGCAAGTCTGGCAATAGCTGCCCCAACTTCTGCCACGGAAATTTTTTCCGTCTCCAGAAATGGCGCAGGCGTCAGCCCTGAAACCGAGTCTTCTTGGTCCCCGGTGAGATCTACATTGGGTTGAGCATACAGGGATCTAAAATGATCCTCCCAGACACTAGATGCAATGTCGGCCTCTACTGCCGGAGTGGGATCGGCTGAGACATTTTTGACAATCTGCCAGAATTTCTGGGAGTCTCGAAGCTTGAGCGCGTCCGTCATATCCTTCCAGTTGTCACTATCCCATTCAATCTTAGCATTGCTAATAATGTATTTATACTCCAGCCTCTTAGCTCTAACCAATGAGATATTGTCAAGTTGTTTCATGGCCTCGAGTAAGTCGGCTTTGGCCTTCCTACAGGCAGAGTTGTACCACGAGGCGCGCATCCCATTGCCTCTCCCATTTTTTGCCCTCCGCACAGGATTCAGAACCTCGGCTAGTGTATCACACAACTCCAGATGAATTGCCCCGAGTTCTCTGTGACTCTCCTCAAAGGGAGATTGGTATAGGAGATTATCGACTTTTTCCAGAACTGGAACAGTCTTTGCGTACAACATCTGGATGTCAGTTGGATTCCCTATAATTTTGGACCATCGAACTCTGCGCCGGTTGCTGGATAAAATCATACTCGGATCCAAAAGATCAACGCCCCCTGCATAGACAAGGTGACGCCAGGGACCGAAATCTTTAAAATCAGCGCATTGTGGTCGCTGTCGTCTCGCGGACTTACATTAAAATTGACAACTCTGGACCATTCAGACAGTTCCACAAGCATATAATCCAAGCGAGAATTACACCCTGGTTTGTTAAAGGTTGCTTTGGGATTGATATCTCCACTTAGCCGGCCATTACAGGCTCTTAGAGAATTTGCTAGGGTCAAACACATAATTTGTGTTGCTAGTGGTGACCAAGACTTCACTGGCGGGCCAGCCGATTTCGGGATTCCCCATTGATCATCCTCCTCACTGGTCGCACCTTCTAGAAATAATCGAAGAGGCTCAAATTGACAGTTAAAATCTCCCCCACTATATACGGGGTACCTTGGGGAATGGTGCTCAGAAACAGTGCTAATTCCTCGATGGTATTAGAAACCTTTGCTATACCCACAGGTCTTGAGTATACATTGATCAGGGCCAATTTCACAGCGTTAGGCCATTCCAAGAGTACACATTGAACGTCTGGGGAATTAGTTGCGAGAACCCTCGCTTTGCAACCCAGAGGCCACCCAGATAAGTAGTCCTCCAGACGGGCGTCCCTTCCCCTTCCAGTTCGCCCAAATTGAGAATGTATCAAACCTGGGCGTCGATGATCTTGTCTAGCTCAGGTCTCCTGGAAAAGGCAGACATCTTGAAGATCAATGAATGCCCCCCAGTCCGGGAGTCAAGTTTTTTAGCCAAACCCGCCAAGTTCCTGGAAATTATGGAGATGTGACCCCTGTCACGCAGGTCTGCATTAGGGCAGGTGTCTTGCCCATTTTCAACTGGGACCGCAGAATCCCTCGTAGCCTGCAGACAGTGCCGGACACGGGTACAGGGAGTCCTCTCTTTAGTTTGAGGGGAGGTAGTGTTACTTAGCCGGGGAGTCGGGATCAGACCAGCATTTAATGGCCACTCACAATGCCCATTTACTTCCTCCTTTGGGGCTACAGGGTCCATCCTCTCCTCCTCCAATCGACTAATGAGATTTGGCTGTCAGTCAACCATCTCTAGGCAACCAAATCTATTAGTAATCGGAAGCCTCCCCAATTGTCCCTATGTACATGATCTCTAAAGGCTGGTGCCCCCCATGTTCCCCAATCTCCAATCCTTCCGCGACGCCCTACTGTGTGCCAGTCGTTATCGTTGTTCCAATCTCGTGTCGATCCACTCCTGGGAGGATAAAAAAAGGAGAGGCGTCTGGTTGCGATCCCCTCGTATCCCCTCGTATCTATCCTGTACATTCCAAGTACATACGTAGTCAGCTGTATGAGGATCCGCAAAATTGACCAGGATACAGTCACCCTGGACCGATTTCCTCTCATAACCCATCCATGGTACCCTGCGTACCGTCAAGATCTTACTTGTTTGGTTAGATGGTAGAGGGCGATTTACGTTGAGCCAATGTTGTACCTTATTTTTTAAAGACCAGTTGGCTTCCTCATCGGCCTCGCCCAATTCAGGAACCACTGTCATGGCGACCACATAGGGACTTACCTCAGGGGGCAAGTTTACCGCTCGTCTCCTATGTGATCCTCCGTCATTATTGCTCTTATTTGACTGCGACATGTGTTCCCTAGTTGGAATATTCCCCTCTCGGGGGGGGTGGCACAGGTTTTAGTCTTTGGAGCTAATGACTTCGCAGAGGCCAAAGAGGCCTTAGGTTTTGGGTTGGTCACTACTGCTAATGATCTTTTAGTAGCTGGAGCGATAGATTTAGCTGAAGTTAGGTTAGGTCCCCCTATTTTGTGAGTCCCCTGCGGGTTTAGTTTTTTTGGCACAGCACACAGATCAGCTATCTGTTTTTCAATGTGGGCTAATCTTGACTCAATAGGGGTAAGGTAAAGTTTAAAGAGTTCAGCGATCCTAGGTAGGAGGGAAATATTAACCTCGTCATCCCTGACACTAATCCTGTCTAGGATGTCCAGGACCTCTGCATTCACACTACATGATGCCTCATTTGTAGGGGCGTTATTAGGGGGAGGAAGGGCTATGATCTGATCGCGGGAAACTGATGGAATTATAAGGAGGCAGGCGGGGGCGTGTCCAGTGTGGGAAGAGGCGGCAGGTGTGGAGCAAATGGCCTGCTGGGCCTTGCAGTCCCACAGAGTCAGCAAATTCGGCCCCGGAGTCCAGTGAACGGCTCCCGCGAAGCGGGGGCCGTGAAAGGTCACATAGACACCCTCAGACAATATCCTCGTAGTCAAGAGAGTCAGCCAGGTGAGCAACGAAGAAAACGGCACCCGAGGAGCGGGGGCCTTGTAACAAAGATAAGGAGGCAGGTGGGGGCGTGTCCAGTGTGGGAAGAGGTGGCAGGTGTGGAGCAAATGGCCTGCTGGGCCTCGCTGTCCCACAGAGTCAGCAAGTTCGGCCCCGGAGTCCAGTGAACGGCGCCCACGAAGCGGGGGCCGTGAAAGGTCTCTTAGACACCCTCAGACAATATCCTCGTAGTCAAGAGAGTCAGCCAGGTGAGCAACGAAGAAAACGGCACCCGAGGAGCGGGGGCCTTGTAACAAAGACAAGGAGGCAGGCGGGGGCGTGTCCTGTGTGGGAAGAGGCGGCAGGTGTGGAGCAAATGGCCTGCTGGGCCTCGCAGTCCCACAGAGTCAGCAAATTCGTCCCCGGAGTCCAGTGAACGGCGCCCACGAAGCGGGGGCCGTGAAAGGTCTCTTAGGCACCCTCAGACAATATCCTCGTAGTCAAGAGAGTCAGCCAGGTGAGCAACGAAGAAAACTGCACCTGAGGAGCGGGGGCCGTGGAACAAAGATAAGGAGGCAAGCGGGGGCGTGTCTAGTGTGGGAAGAGGCGGCAGGTGTGGAGCAAATGGCCTGCTGGGCCTCGCAGTCCCACAGAGTCAGCAAGTTCGGCCCCGGAGTCCAGTGAACGGCGCCCGCGAAGCGGGGGCCATGAAAGGTCTCTTAGACACCCTCAGACAATATCCTCATAGTCAAGCTGTAATCATGGAGCTGATAGATATTCCATAAAGCAGTTTTCCATTAGTTAAAATCAACTCTGAAAATTCCAACCTGACAAGTAAGTATTGCACTGATAAGATGGCCATGCAGAACCCTTTAAATATTGAATATAATATTCAAAAAAGAATACAGTCCTATTTCTTAATAATAATGTTCTGCTATCGAATGTTGTCCCGACTATAATCCTGCACTAGCAAGTTAATATTGTCAAGAAACTGCTAACCACTAAAAACTTCCAAGGTGTACCTTTGAGCAAAAGAAATGTGCCCGTGCCCCTTCTAAATGGTAACCATGTGTTGAAACTGGCCCCTTCATATTAGTTCTCCCCTATGGGTACAGCATGTAAACTGAAGCAAAAAGAGGGAAAATCTGAAACAAAAGTCTCTCCGCTGTTTTGAGAGAGGCACTTAACCATAAACTGGTAGCGTTTCAGCAATAATGATCGTCTCTACTGACCTCTCCGTTGGTTCCCCGGACCGTCTTCTGGCTGTCACGAGCGGTAACCGACTGGAGAGGGTGCGCGCTTTTTATATCCTGCTCGATGGAATAATTTGAGGCTGCTGTGTATCCTTTGCAACCAATCGTGTCGCGTTTTTAGTGCATCATCACACAACTACAAATATACTTTAGATTTATGAGTTGTAGTATCGCTTATCGTTTACAACCAGAGGAATTTAACCATAAGCATTTATTGGAATCATATGTGTTGATAAGAAGAAACACATATATTCCATTTGTGACCTCGTATTTGCAACCAAGTGCCGTTTTATTATTATGCGGCACAGTATTCGTATGCTCGTCAGTGGACTACAAATTAAACCGCACTAATGGGATTTGTAGTTCCACTGTCCACTCGTACTTGAGGCCCTCTTGGAATCTTGGGAAGCGTAGTGTGTAGACAGAATAGTGATGTCAAAACGTTGCTTGACAAGGAAGAGAGCTTATGCGCAGGAAATACCATTGCACGTATAGCTTGTCATCAAAAAATATAGTCTAAATTAGACTTGTCGGTTCTAGTAGGGCCATAACCAAAAACTTTTATTGTTATTAGGTAATTAATACCGAATGTTGTTTTAATATTATATCGGCACTTCATTTGCACAAAACATCAATAGACTACAAATTGACCCATGAAATATTGGGGTCGTAATATCTATGTCACCAGCCCTTCACGCACTCTTGGGGACTTGGGCAGTGTAGTACTTGACATAGTTATGTGTAGTGTTCTACTGTCAGGACACATGATAAATAATAGCAATCATGTCCCAGTTTTAGCCCTCTCTTAATTTTAGTTGACAAAGAGGATCAAATTGTTTGTCTTAAAGGTTGTAATCGGTGCGTCAGTACATCCAAGTGTAGTCGTTGCATGTATTCCAAAAAGTGCAGGACGATGTATCCTGCTACAACAGTGTCCATGGAATGTCATCGTTCAGACCAACAGTGTCACTATGAAGTTTGAAAACCCACTGTTGCTCTTTCCTAAATAGGAATTTGGATATATCCGCAACGTGGTGAGGGACAAAAGGTTGTTCAAGGACTGTCCATCTCAAAGCGTCTGCTTTGTGTTGCCTTTCTACAAAGTGGTTTGTCAGTGTTGTAGATTGTTTTTCTGCATCGGATCGTGCTTTTGAGTTCCAAAATACGCTGTTTGACCTTTCTAGTCGTCATACCAACATACTTCAGTTGGCACGGACAGGTAATCAGGTAAATAACTCTTTCGCTATGTGGTTCTGAAAAATCTAGATTCATAATAGTTCTGGACCTGAGAATAAAAACTTCGTCGAAATAGGACGAATTTGGTATCAGAAGACCGAGAATGACGAGTACATCAAGTATATGTATTTTCGGCATATTCGAGTGACGATTTCACCTCGAAATCGTCATTTACCTTCTAAACCCTTAGCTGCATGTTGCCCCTTACATAGGCCTTAATCCAGTTGAATTTGATTCCACAAGGACACATACTCCTTAATCGACTTCTTCCTGACCCCAGTACAAGTTAGAACCATTGCCCCAGGCCGAACTCGTTAGGTCAGTTCCCTCCCAGTGGCCGAGCAAGATAGCATCTAGGCCCAACCAGCCATAAAACCATTTCAGCGCGCACACCTGCCATATCTCGCTCACATCTTTCTCCACTCCTTTTCTTCACTTGCTTTATGATGGGGAGGTGACCGTTTTTATTAGGGGTCCAGCGATATCTGATGAAATGTTGGGCCTTGCCGGATGATTTGTTATGGGCAGCACGACGTGAAATATGTGCATGTCATCATGACTCTGCTTTTCTTTTGTAATCAGTAACCATAAATGAAATACCACGAATCCAAGGAATATTTTGCCCAAGGCTGAATATTATGTATAAGAAGAGAAGTCTAACTTCGTGAAAGTGTGCAGTCTCCTGAATATACTCGAATTGTACTTCGAGGACCCTGTCACCTTGGTTGCAGCCAATAAACTAATCTTTGACTTCACCTGGAAGACTCCGAGTTTCTGTAGGTCTGACTCAGGAGAACCCGAGGTCTCTGGGTGTTGATCCCCTGGCACCGCTGGGTTACCGGTTCTGTGCCGGTTCTTAAAAACCCAGTACCTCAGTTGGCGCCCAGCGTTTGGGGCGATTCCAGTGGTACCAATCAGCCTGAAGATCGTGAGGAGCTTCGTGTGAAAATTCCGGAGGAGGGCCCACCACCTCATCGACCCCTGCATGTCGACGTGGTCCCAAGGTCTTTACTGCGAGGTTCCCCGCTTCCCGACGGCTACAAGGACTGCTGCCCTGGCTATCGCCCTGATGTTGGACCCTTGAAGTTTTCGGTAGAGCGAAACGCTGAGACGAGTCTTCTGGTGAAGCCATCGATATTTTCAGTTAAGTATAAGTGGAGCGTCTCCCAGTCCTTAGTTGGACTTACTTTGTGGTATCTTGGAGATACATAAGGTTTTTATTGGTTCTTGCAAGCACCATAACCGAAGGACTCGTGTTTTCACGAGAAATATCGTAATCGATAAATCCTTTGAAGTTTTGGAACTAGACTAGAGAGCGAGGATGCCTAGTCTTAGACTCGGGAATTGGTTTTGTCTTGGTAGTAACAATAGGGACTCCCGATTGGAGGACTCATGTCCGGTTCCTCCAGTTGGAACTCCGACTTACGAACTATACGCTAAACATGGGGTAGGCCCCATCGTTTACAACGAGGTATGGATTAAATACACTAGGAAAGATGGTGTTTTAAAATGGCCCCAATATGGTAGCTTTGATTCTGAAATCTTAGACAACCTTGAAGTTAAACTCTTCAAAAAGAAAGCCCGGCCGGCGATGTTTGACTCTTTCCGCTTATGGCGCAAAGAAGCCAAACAAAAAGAAATTAAATTAGCTAAGAAAAATAAGAAAGAAGGGGGACTTTCAGTAATGCAAGCTGCCGTGCAGTTTAAAGATAATGAGGAAGAGCAGATAAATGAGCAGTTGCACAGGCAACGTAAAATGGCAATAGATAAATGTTATCCAGTTTTGCCGTCTCTTCAGCAAGGGACAGCAAAAGAGCGTGAAAAAGACCAATTAATGTCGCAATTATTAACTTCGCCACCCCCCTATGCGCAGAATGCCACAGCACCCCCGCAACCTTTAGTTGCACAAGCTGCGCCTCCGGCTCTTCCACAGCACCCACCAGCTGCTCTTCAGCTGGCTCCTACTTCTTCGGTGCAGCCTCCTCCAGGCCCACCGACCACTTCTGTTTCACCTGTGTTTTCTACGATTTTGCCTACAGTGTTTTCTACATCTCCTAATGCCCCCTCTATGATTTTGCCTAGTACCACATCCATTATTCCTGATACCTCTTCTGCCATCTCTACCCCCGCCTTACCTCACCCCGTTTTTTCATCTGCTTGTCCTTCAGTTTCACCTTCCCTTCGGCAGAAAATGGCCGGCACTGTTACTAATCTTCTTTTACCTCTTTTCGGGTCGCCTGCTACGACCCCTAACATAGGAAGAAGACAGTTGCGAAGTCAACTGCCTGATTATCAAGAGAGAGATTCCCTGAATAGTTTAGCTCGGAAATGGGTCCTGGACACTGCAAAATATGATGTACAATCTGTCATGGAAGTCTTCCACCAATGGGAAGCGGCGACACAGAGATATGTGTTCGAACAGATGTGCGTCTTTCTTGGCGAAGATTTAGAAGACAATGATCAAGAATGCATCCCACAAGAGATGTGTCGTGTACGATTTAAATTTGGAGAGGGTATGATTGTAGGTCCCGATGTGGAAAAAGCAGTTGAGATGCTATTTTCATATCGAAGTAAGGGAAGCAGTTCTGGGTCACCACCGGAATCTAGTGCATCTAGTAGGAAAAAGGCACGACAATACCCTATGAGAGAAGTTCCCCCACAATGGAGAGAGGGTGACGCGACAGCTGTCCCACCTGTCCTGCCGCACTTTCACTGCGTATGGGTACATGTCCCATGGAAGCGAGCTGAAGTTTTAGCACTCAAACAAACACTACCAGATCCGCGTAAAAATCCTGCAGGGTACTATAAAGAATTGTCGCAAACTGCTGGGTCATGTATAATGAATTTGGCCGATATCGATATGTTATTCGGGAACGTTGTTCCACAGCCATTATGGGGAAAAATTCGTCATGTAGATCATGACCAGGAATTAGGTGACACGTGGGCTAATATTACTACTGCAGACGCACGACAAGTTGGTGGTGCCAAGCCTGAGCCTTTGATAGCAGAACTACCTGGTAGAATAGTAGATTACATGAAAACGATAATGCCTGCAATACGCGTAAATTGGGATAAGTTATCTGCATGCAAGCAAAAGAAAGAAGAAACTGTGTCAGATTTCTTCACCAGATTTGAAGAAACATTCATTGACCATAGCGGTCAAGATATGACCACAGAAGGTGGTCAGAGATTGTTTGTCGATAAATTTGTGCACAATCTACTTCCAGATTTGTGTAGGAAATTAAAAGATTCGGAAAGTTCTTGGGCAGTCTCATCTTCAGCCCAGATATTAGCTACCGCACAGTACTACGAGAATAGAGACAAAGATGAGAAAAATAAAGTAGAGAAGAAAACTAGAGAACTCAAAACGAAGGTTTTGCTACAGCAAGCCTATCCGCCACGTGGTGGTGGTAATAAAAATAATAATGGTCCGAATCACTACCAGAACACTTTTCAGCAGCCTCAGAGAAACTTGCAAAGATTCGATTACAATCAAAACCGCGTAGGTCCCAATCAGTGTTTGTACTGCAAACAAGAGGGTCATTACAAATATGACTGTCCTGCCCTACCACAACATGTAAATGGAATTTCTGGCGTAAGAGGTCGTGGTAGTCAGCAAGCGCCTAGAGGTAGAGGGCGTGGAAACGCCCCTCAGGACACACGTCCCCTTCCACCACAAAACTCTATGAACAGGTTTGACCAGCAAAATAATGTATCTGACAGGACAGCTCAATACTACGTTGACGAGTATTACACAGAAAATGAGCAGTGGGAGAGTAATGATTGCTAGGACAGCCTAAGACAAGGAGAGGGAGTTGTTTCAGTTCCAGTAGATCAGAGTGGACCTTACGTTGAGGTGATCACATCGGGTGTGTCAGAACCTTTTCTGTTGGATACTGGTGCTACAAAGAGTTCTATAATGCACTCCAAACTCCCCGGCGCACCTTTGTCTGGCGAAATGAACGTTTCCGTAGGTTTTTCTGGCGCCCCGGTTAGAAATCCAATTTCTGACCCTTTATCTCTTTCTGTTGGTCCTTGTGAATTCGAAGCACCCCTTATTTTGACAACAGGTTGTGGTGAAAATTTGCTAGGATTAGATTTGCTAAGAAGATTGTATGCGACTTTGTACTGTTCTCCCTCAGGAGTACAACTTACTTTAGGTAAGAAAGTGGTTTCTCCCATGTATTTGTCGAGAAATACACTTCCAGCAGAATTGGCACTTCTACCAGATATTCTTTGGGCTACTGGTCCGAATGATGTAGGTCTTTTAGAAATTCCACCGTATGTTGTAACATTGAAGCCGAATGTCAAAATGCCACGAATTCCCCAATACAGGATATCCAATGAGGGCGAAAAAGCTTTGCTAGCGATTGTTTACGAGTTGATTGAAAAAGACGTAATTGAAGAAACACGAGGCAATGTTTGCAATAGTCCTGTTCTGCCTGTTTTAAAACGAACTGACCCCTCTCAGCCACCTGTGTATAGATTCGTGATTGATCTTAGGGAAGTAAATAAGATAGTGGTGCCACAATTCCCAGTTGTCCCCGACATTACAACATTATTGACTATGATTCCAGCATCTGCATCCTGGTTTTCGGTGATTGATCTGAAGAATGCTTTCTTCAGTATCCCGATTGCTGAGGAAAGCAGGGATATTTTTTCCTTTAGTTTAGGAGGTCGCAGTTTCCGCTTTAAACGCGCTCCTCAAGGCTACTGTGAAAGCCCCTCAATATATAGTCAAGCTCTGAAATGTCAGCTTGACACAATGGTTTTGCCCAAAGGTGCCACTCTCGTACAGTACGTGGACGATTTGCTCATCGCTGCGGATACTGAGAAAATATGTAAAATGGCCACGTTGACATTACTGCGTCATCTATGTGATCTGCATCACAAGGTGTCACTTTCCAAGCTTCAATATTGCCGACAAGAAGTGACCTACTTAGGTCATCTCTTATCGAAGGGGGGAAGGAAACTGACCCATGAAAGAATCCAGGCAATAGCGAAATTGAATGTGCCAAGAACGCAGAGGGAAGTACGCGCTTTCTTGGGCATCACATCGTACTGTAGACAGTGGATTCCAAATTTTTCGTTATTAGCCAAACCCTTATTGGCACTAACGTGTACAAATACACCCAATCCCATTCCTTGGTCTGATGAGTGTCAGAAAAGTTTTCTCGAATTACGCACAGCATTATGTTCAGCCCCTGTGTTAGGCAACCCCAACTACAGTAAGCCTTTCACATTATATGTCCACGAGAAGGAGGGCTGTGCATTGTCTGTGCTGACTCAGTTATACGGAGATAGACAGCGGCCATGCGCCTATTTTTCGTCAACTCTGGATCCGGTAGCACGAGCATTGCCAAGTTGTTTAAGGGCCACAGCAGCAGCAGCTGTTTCTATTCGACAGTCTGCAGGTCTAGTAATGAATAATACACTAATCGTGATGGTCCCGCATGCAGTAGACACATTGTTAAATAGGACCAAGACACAGCACTTAACTAGTGCTCGACTGTCCAGTTATGAATTGACGCTACTAGCAAGCCACGTGCACATAAAAAGGTGCAGTACCTTGAACATAGCCACATTGTTACCAATTACAGAGGAATCGGATGCTTCAGAACAGCACGATTGTTTCCTCAGAACAGAGGAAGAGACGAAAGGGAGAGTTGATTTATTCGACACTCCTCTTGCCGAATGTGATGGTACATTGTGGGTGGATGGTTCCTGCTTTAAACTCCCAAATGGTAACGTGACTACAGCATATGCTGTCACAACTTTGCACACAATCATTGAAACTGCGCGAATACCACATGGTTCAGCTCAAGCCGCTGAACTCGTGGCACTGACGAGAGCATGTGTGTTATCTAAAGGAATGAAAGTGACTGTCTATACCGACAGCCAGTATGCTTTTGGAGTGGCTCACAGTTTTGGACGATTGTGGAGAGAACGTGGGTTCCTGACTTCGCATGGAGCTAAGATTCAGCATGGTCAGTTGGTGAATGAGCTTCTTGAATCACTGACGTTGCCCCTGAAAGTAGCGATCGTGAAATGTAGTGCACACAAGAAAGTGACTGATGATGTTGGTCGTGGAAATGCATTCGCTGATGAAACTGCTAAGGACACTGCAAAGAATGTGATGAGCCGAATGTATGTTGCGAGCCCAGAAAGATGGACTGGTGATGTTGGAATATGTGAAGACACGATAGAAAGTGTGAAGTCCATCCAAACTGAGGCCACGGAGAAAGAGTTAAGCATGTGGAGAGAAAGTACAGGGAGAATGGATGCAAATGGTTGTTGGATTGAATCGACAGAGCAACAGAGATGGTTGTTACCCGATGCATATGTGCCTGCAGTGGTTACAATGGCTCATGGGATGGCCCATATCAGCGCGAAAGGGATTTGCGAGTTGTTGGCCCCAGTGTGGAAGAATTCAGGGATTCCCAAGTGTGCAGAGAATGTTGTCAAGAATTGCATGGTATGTCTGAAACACAATCCTGGTAGGGGAACCCCAACTCCAGCTGGTCATTTTGCACCTCCTACGTATCCGTTCGAGGTTTTGCAGCTAGATTTCATACACATGGAGAGGTGCAACAACTTAAAATACGTGCTCGTGGTTGTTTGTGCCTTCTCAAGATGGGTAGAAGCCTATCCCCTAAGGGACAATACTGCCTTGTCCACAGCGAAAGCCCTTGTGAAAGAGTTCTTCCCCAGGTTCGGAATGCCTAGAATGGTCTGGTCCGACAACGGAAGTGAATTTGTGGGTTGTGTGATGAAAAGAGTGTGTGAAGGGCTAGGCATTAGACAGAACTTCCACGCTGCAAATCACCCCCAATCAGCTGGATTAGTGGAATGTTACAATGGCACGCTTAAACTTAAATTGGCCAAAATCCAAGCGAGCACAGGTCTTAAATGGCCTGACGCTCTACCCTTAGCACTCCTATCCACCAGAATGACTGTGCATTCACGAATGAAACTCAGCCCCTATGAAGTAATCTTTGGTCGGCCAGCCAACATATGGGGAGTGCCTAGGCCCACGAAGTTTAGCGAGCTGCAACACCCCATTTTGCTTGACTATTTGTATGAATTGACGGCTAAATTGCGTGTTTTATATCAACAGGTTCACAACACCTTGCCTCCGGTCTCTGAGACACCGGGTCACTCCATTGACCCCGGTTCCTGGGTGCTTGTCCGAAACTTCCAGAGGACAAGAAACGACCAGCCCAGATGGACCGGGCCTCACCTCGTCCTCCTGTCTACAAGGTCGACTGTTAGGGTGGAGGGGAAGACCAATTGGGTCCACGGGATCCATTGTAAGAAGATACCCTTCCCTCTGCCACATGACCAATGGGTCCGGAAAGGAGGCACTGACTCAGAGCGCACAACTGATGAACGTGTAAAAGAAGCTAAACGTGATTGTAAGAGTGAGAACATTTTCCAAGAAACTGTGCCACCACCAGAACAATTGAACTCTGTGGAACCTGAACTACTATTTCTGGACCAGACAGTACCCGGGAAAAGACGCTACAATTTACGACCAAGAAAAACAGACTAAAGTAAAAGTGATTTATTTTATGACCCGAGAGAAAAACCTGTGGACTAATAAAAAATGCGTTTTTCCCAAATACTATTTTTGAAAGTGCAGATTCTCCCATCTAGGTAACTTGCTTATTTTTGTTTTTCTTGAACCGCCATCCGGGTTCCGCTGCTAGGGTCGCGGTTGATTAAAGACTTTTGGGTGCAGCTGACGACGATAGGTCGCTGGTTCCGGTTAGTCCAAGGGAGCTGCCCTAGACTGACGGAAGCATCCTTTAGCAGAAACAACCTACCGCCGCGGGCAGCACCTTAGAGAGGATGGAGTTTCCTGATGTGGAGAGGCCTGCCAAACAAATGAACTTTAAGCAGAGACTTTTGAAAACAATGACGAAGAAAAACTTTATAATAATATGTATTCTTATGCTATTTAGCGTAATGGTCTTTTTGATAAGCTATGTTTTATTCTCTTTTCACGTGACATTTGCGCCCACTACATCACCCATACCTCCCCCTACTGTTTCCTCTCATTCTTTCCACCCTTTGCCTGACCACGAATCAAATAGGAGATTAGAGTTCATTAATAACTCCTTCGTTCAGTTATTACACCAACACCAACTTGTAATGAACACAACCAACTGTTGGGTGTGCGGTCTCATGCCCCACACCGCGGATAGAGGTATCCCCTATTTGGTCCTGCCATTTAGTCACAATGGGTCAGTATGGGCATATAGGACAATGTTCATATATGCACGAGAAATCCAACCCCTACGTTCTGTAAAAGACAACCTCAAGACTAGCGCCCTAGTCAAGGGTATAGTTGACATGATCAAGGAAGTAACTTCTTACGAGGATACCCCGGATGATGAGATACTTGCATATGTAGGTTGGAATGTGACCGGATATGGCACTACATTAAGTGAGAAACAGCAAGCCAAAAGATCATCCCCTATCTGGATCGTACCCCATCAAGGTCACCTGTGTCTGCAAGGTATTGGCAGGAATCCCAGAGCTCAGCTAGGGAAGAGTGTCTGTACAGAAACGTATGTTTTTGGATCTCAGACTTCCCCTGCCTTTTTAGCCGCTAAGGGTACTTATTTCATCTGCCATGATAGAGCCTATACATGGTTGCCCCCTGACTTCTTGGGCTCATGTTTTGTTTCATTCCTGTTACCTCCCACCTACACAGCAGCGGCGGATTACCATCGGACAAGGGTAGTTAGAGGTGTTTTGAGTAAAGAAGACACTGCAGGTCAAGAATTTGGTGACTTTGCAATGGGTTTCCTGCCGTTCTGGGGAGCCATGGCTAACAGCAGAAACATAAGGCAATTGACAAGGGTAGTTGAATCCACCGTGATTGAAACTGCTGGTGCCCTTAGTAACCTGACTGCTGAGCTCCAGTCGGATCGACTGATGACCCTTCAGAACCGGGTCGCTTTGGATGTAATACTTGCGGACCGAGGTGGAGTATGCAAATTGATCCAGTCCAGTTGTTGCATTTTTATTCCAGATAATGCTCCGACAGTGTACGGGGCCATCTCCAAACTACATAAGATTTCCGAATCTATTCATGTGGAAAAAGGAGATTGGTCGTTAATGGGATGGTTCTGGGAACTGATATCTGCCTGGGGATGGAAAATTCTGATGGTCATTGGGATGGTCTTAGCCATTCTTTTCCTGTTCTGTCTATGCATACAGTGTGCTCCTGCAATATGTGGCCTCTGTGTTACATCATGTGCAAGGAAGCCTGTGTCAAGACATGAGCTCAGCACTAGAATGATGTTGCAGCAACATCTCAATGACTTTAGGAATATAGATCTGGACTCAGATTAACATAAGGATAGATTAATTGCCTATGTAAGGGCAAAAGGAGGGTCTGTGGTTCTGAAAAATCTAGATTCATAATAGTTCTGGACCCGAGAATAAAAACTTCGTCGAAATAGGACGAATTTGGTATCAGAAGACCGAGAATGACGAGTACATCAGTACATGTATTTTCGGCATATTCGAGTGACGATTTCACCTCGAAATCGTCATTTACCTTCTAAACCCTTAGCTGCATGTTGCCCCTTACATAGGCCTTAATCCAGTTGAATTTGATTCCACAAGGACACATACTCCTTAATCGACTTCTTCCTGACCCCAGTACAAGTTAGAACCATTGCCCCAGGCCGAACTCGTTAGGTCAGTTCCCTCCCAGTGGCCGAGCAAGATAGCATCTAGGCCCAACCAGCCATAAAACCATTTCAGCGCGCACACCTGCCATATCTCGCTCACATCTTTCTCCACTCCTTTTCTTCACTTGCTTTATGATGGGGAGGTGACCGTTTTTATTAGGGGTCCAGCGATATCTGATGAAATGTTGGGCCTTGCCGGATGATTTGTTATGGGCAGCACGACGTGAAATATGTGCATGTCATCATGACTCTGCTTTTCTTTTGTAATCAGTAACCATAAATGAAATACCACGAATCCAAGGAATATTTTGCCCAAGGCTGAATATTATGTATAAGAAGAGAAGTCTAACTTCGTGAAAGTGTGCAGTCTCCTGAATATACTCGAATTGTACTTCGAGGACCCTGTCACCTTGGTTGCAGCCAATAAACTAATCTTTGACTTCACCTGGAAGACTCCGAGTTTCTGTAGGTCTGACTCAGGAGAACCCGAGGTCTCTGGGTGTTGATCCCCTGGCACCGCTGGGTTACCGGTTCTGTGCCGGTTCTTAAAAACCCAGTACCTCAGCTATTACAGTTTCTGTGCTTTACCTGTCGCCATGGTCTAGCAGTGCCAATGTCCACTTCTGTTGTATGTCTAGTTTGTGGACAACTGCACAGGTGCCACAGGGATAATGCCCTTGCAGAGCATGCAAATTCCATTAAGTCTCTTGTCACCTTGGTACTTCTACTCTTGGTCTGATGTGCAGCAGACAGTCACGTGAATTGGAACTTCTCTTAAAGGGGAACAATGGTAGCGGTACAGTTTCGTTTCCCACATTCAAAATACGCCAATGTTCACGGACACTTTTCTGGATCTGATTGGACAAGGTGCTAAAGGTGTTGACACAGGTAAGTCTTGTCATTGGTGGTTTCATTACAGAGGGTTCTAGTAGTGCTTTGTGATTGTTGTTCAATGAGCGTTTGTTTGATTGACGTATCAGTTTCTTGGATAGTTCCTCTCCTGTAGATTAAGAGACAGAACGCTTGCATGATGTTCATAGCTTTCTTTCGAGGAACGATTCCTACGTATATGGAGGAATTGTCCAAACAGTAAGTTTGTGCTTAGGGACTTGGGGTGTAAACTCTCAAATGTCAATAATTAGTTCCTCGCCATAGGTTTGGTATAGAGTTCACTTTCCAGACCTCTGGAGGACGGAAAGATTGAAGATCCAGGAAAGGCAAGCTGTCTTTATTATACTCCACCGTGAAGTTGAGAAATTCATTTCTCATATTCAGCCAGGTGTGAAATTCGATGATGGTGCTGGCGTCACCTCTCCAGACAACAAAAATATCATCAATATAACATTTCTATACAACAATTTGTTCATGGAAAGGGTTCTCAACAGCAAGTATATGCTGTTGTTCAAAAAGGTGGACATACAGGTTAGCTAGACGGGGCGAAAATGTTCCCCATTGATGTCCCCGATGTTTGTGGATAGATATTTTCTTCGAATTTAAAGAAATTCTCAGTCATAGCTAACCTGGCACACTCCATGATGAAGTGTACAGGTGTAATAGTTTCCATTTTTCTGTTGTCCAGGAGTAATATTATGGCGTCCAGAGTCTCATGCTGGGGATACATGTACACAACGATTCAACATCAAATGAGACAAGGAAATCAGTTGCGACATCAAACTCTATCTCAGGAAGCAATTTCAATATGTCTTTAGTGTCCTGAAGATATGTTGGCATCTCTTTTACCAAAGGTCTTAAAAAGTGATCCACAAAGGTAGATAGTGGTTCTAATAAAGAGTTTGTCCCCGAGATGATCGGCCTCCCTGGTGGTGGCTTTTGTGCTTCATGAATCTTCGGTAAAGCATAAAAATATGGCAACACCGGGTGTGGAGTTGTGAGAAAACTTGCTTCTTGTGCATTCACCCAACCTTGAGTTTTGGCTTTTTCTACAAGATTGCCGATTTCTTTGATCAATCTGTCCGTTGGATCAATTCTGAGTTGGCGATAAAACCGAATATCTGTTAGTTGTCTGAGGCACTCAGTGCGATAGTCAAAGGTGTTCATAATGACTATCGCACTGCCTTTGTCTGCCGGTTTGATTATTATTGAGGCATTCTTTATGAGAGTGTCAAGCGCTTTCGTTTACTGTGACGGAAGATTATGGAAATGGCAATTTTGTGCTGTGCTCATCGTGGAGATGTCATGTCTGACTGCCTTTTCAAATGTTAGTACTTGGTCTGGTACCAGATGGCTTGGGGGACTGAAAGTAGACCGTAGTTTAGGGCCGCTGTTAGTACATTCAGTGGCAGGCAAAGTCTTGTCTCCAACATTTTTTTAAAGAAAAAGCGGAGTCGGATTTTATGAAAAAATTGAGACAACTTGCACTGAATCAAAAAGGAGTCACCACAGGGGTTGCATTCCTTGGTTGCACTAAGAATTGCAACTAAGAGGAGATCCAAGATGATGAAGCATGCCACCTCGGTGGGTGATGGGATTCCATCCTCTTAAATAGGACTCTTTCCATGAAGACAGGCTACCTAAAGCCTCCCACACAGAGGGGTGACAGGTGGAGAACCCCGTCCCTCCCCTGGCTGTTGCCGCGGTCAGCCCATCATCAAAACCATGGGATGCACTTGCACCAAAAGTGATAAAGTAGCCACCTTCTCTCGATCCCACTCTACACCCTCGGAGTCCTCGCTGGCCCAGACACCTGAAGACTTCATACCCTTCACCATAGTGACACCCCAATTGGATAAGCTTGATGTTATACTACAGGAAAGCCTTGACTCCCAATTGGCCATTGAACAATGGTGGGGGACCCTCATGCTGGACATGGGCCTTCTTAAGGATGACCAATGCAAGTTGGCTGACAGGGTCAAAATGATTGAACTGACCCACTCTGCTCTGAACACGCTGCAAAATGTGTCCTGTTGCATCAACAAGTGGATCAGTTTCTAGACCGCGTGTACGATGCAGAAGGACGGTTCCGCAGAAACAATGTCCAGATCATGAGTATCCTGTAGGGCGCGAAGGGTCCCCATGCTATTCAGTTTGTGGAGAGTTATCTTCGAGCAGTGGGGGCCCCAACGGGTCTGTCTGAACTATTTGTAGTCAAGGGACCACACCGAGTCCTGACAAGGAGGTCTATACCCGGAGCGAAGCTGTGAGTAATTGTGGCCAGGTTTCTGAGCTTTAAGGACCGGGATGCACTCCTGCGAGCTGCACATGAAAAGGCGCCCATCCTCATGGACAATGCTAGGATCTCTCTGTTCCAGAACTATACACTTATTATCCAGCATAAATGGGCCACCTTTCAGGAAGTTAAAAGTCATTTGAGCACAGCTGAGCTCACATACACACTGTTGTTTCCAGCTAAACTTAAGGTGATCCATGATCAGCAAATAACCGTTTTTGATTCTCAAGAAATGGCATGGGACGGACTAGAACAGCACATGCCGGAATCCCAAAGGCAGAGGCCATCCGCATCCTCCCAGCCCAAGAAACAGCAATCTACTTGGAGGGGGCTGCGGAGGACATCCACACGTGACGGCTCAGGGGTGTTACCATTTACCTACAGCAGGCCTTGGAGGACCACCTGGCAGCGATTCGCTGGACGACCACTCTACGAGCCACTGAACCACCCACCACATCCAGCTCCTCACAGGGCAGTGCCTCAAACACATACTCCAATGGCAGCATGGCTTTGTTCCCAAGGATCATCCTGCAGATGGCAAATGATCTGTTAGGCTGACAGTCATGAGTACTAAGACAGGACACAGGTGCTTAAACTACTGGCTACGATTTGTTGGGACTTGCGTGAAGACCCATCCCGGACCCGCATGGAATGGTCTATTGGGTTGTCGTGAGGCTATTTAGCAAAACGTATGGTTTCTGTTATTGGATACGGCATTACTGCATAGATTGCTCTATCTTTCTGTTAGCGATGTACATGTTTGGTTCGCTGGTACTATTGGGGTTGCGTTCTGCATGGGCCACACTAGTTCACATGACTTTATCATGTACTCACCAAATACCCTATGAGTTTGGACTTTCACGCCCCTTAAGCGAAGGCACATGGTTTTCAATGGTTAATATGTTACTGCTTGTTCTGTTTTTTGGTTGAAAGACAATGCATCGCTGGACGGGGTATTGGGGGAATGAATTTTAATGTTGGGATCAGTCACCTACCTTATCCGATGGGAGCAATTTGGTGTGTATTGTGTGAACTGTGGGGGGTCTTCACTGATCTAATGCCTATAGAGTTAAATGCTTATAATATCCTCACTTGGAATGTGTGGGGTAAGAGCTCTGTGTACAAAAGGCATAGGGTGTTAGCCCAATTGCATAGGCGCTGTGCACATATTACATTCTTGCAGGAGAATCATCTTACTGCTCATGAGGCTCACAACTATGTGAAAAGTGAAAAGGGCTTGAAATGTTAGTGACCTTACGTACATGTGTATTTGGAATTATGTTGTCAATTAACCTTGCACTTTATAAATCAATTATAGACTATGAGGAATGTCCTGTTAGGTATATTTGTTGCACTCAAGGCATTTGTACTTTTTGATTAGATTCCTACCAGGAAGCTGTACTTAAAAGATGTATAGACAGTCACCTGCAGTCCTTGGTTATTTACAATGTTATTTGATTTACATATTCCTCAAATGCCTTTTATAAACTTAACTATGCCTAGCATTTTTTTATTTATTTATGATACTTTAAAATTGTCGAATAGATGATCGGTTTCTTTTATTCTCTTCTGTTTTTTGAATTTTGTATTTAAATTGTGAACTTTTTTTTCCTTTCCTTTATGTAAATGATCTAAAGCGGTACCTGCGAAAGGCACAATTCTTTCGTATATTTTTTATCATTATGGTGTGTTGCTTGTTACTGTGTATCTTTTATGGTTTAAACTAAACCGAAATAAAGATTGAATTGAAAAGAATTTAATTGAATTGAAAAGGGCAACTAGTTCATACATCGTACTTTGCGAGGCTCCAAGCTGGGGGTCCCATTTGCAGTTTTCGATGCTAGAATTGACACACAGGGATGCAACATACTGCTGAAGAGCAAATTAAATGAGGCTCTGATTGTGCCTGGGTGCATATACACGCCCAACACAGAGCAAGATGTGTCCCTGGTCCATCTATCATCAGTGTTAGCTGAGAGGACAGTATATCTGAGGGTGCTGGGTGGGGATTTGAACACAGTTCCGGATATGACTCTGGAAAATTCACATCCCCCATTGCCCGGCACAGGCGCAGTATGACTGGCAAAAGCACTAAACCAGTGGGTAGAGGGTACAGGGTTGTAATCTTTCTGATCACCCCCATACACTACATTTCATCCTTGATAGATTTCTCTTCTCTTCGCACCTCCAATCTAGCATTACACACATCACCTATTTAGGGAAGACAATATCTGATCACTATACCCTGGAAGTAATGTTTTTACGAGGCCAAGTGTCTGTCCTGATCCATACCTGGCGTCTGCAGCCAGCATTGCTGGAAGAACTGATGTTTAGATAAACACTTGCCACCTGCATCGATACATATTTCTCCAAACATTCGGATGCAGCCTCCTCTCCTCCAGTGGAGTGGGTGGGCTTCAAGCTGGCGGTTTGAGTCCATTGGTGATATGGTGGGGGTAGAAGAGAGGTCATATGGGAGCTCACACAACTAGAGTGCAGGCTGGGCCCATTGGTACAGTCTGTGGTCGAGAATACTGAGGCAACAGATAAGCTACAGCGGGCTAGGAATACCCATGCTAAACTTCATAAACGCATCCCCGTAATAGATTATAGGGTATACATTCAGAGAACATTTAAAAAACCTTCATGGGGAACTAGGATTGGTAGGCCGGTTGCTAACTGTGTTCGGAGAGCTGCCTGGGCTCCGCATAAAAGCAGATAAATGATGTGCGTTCTCCTTTGTTGCCACATATACGGAGCCTACACCCCACATACAGGTGGCGCCACACACGTTTCGTTACCTAGGCTTCTAAATCTATCGCGAAACACAGGACATCTTGGAGGGCAATCTCATTCGTCCGAACAACTCGCTGAAACTCCAAATCAGTTTTGGGATCACACTGACCCTGTCAGTGGCAGGGTGTCTGGCCTTGGCAAAGATAGGGATGCTGCTGCACATAGCTCTCACCTATTGGAGGATAGCAAGGAGATATACTGCTTCCGTGGTGCCATATGCACCGAATATGCTGCTGTGTGGTCTCCCCACATCTTTTGGCCCACTGACAACACGCAGTCTGGGTCCCTGGGAGTGTGAAGGGGTACTGACAGTGGGCCCCTTGTTTGAGGATGGAATGCTGATGTCCCTGTCCCTGTTTGTTGGAATATCCCAAGAAAGTCTCTCAGAATTCGAGTTTACATTCATCCAATTCTCCATATTACATAGAGCACATTCAACTCTGCACAGGCTTAAAAACATTCTCCCCATGGCCTCCTTGGCATGCCCCTGTTGTCACACATTGGATGCCGAATGTGTGCATATGTTATGGACATGCAACTCCTTGGCTGCCTATTGGGTAGGGATTTCAGCACTATATTCGGAATTGACCAGCCTAGACCAAAGGGATATACCAGCACACTGACTGTTAGGGCTACATCCTAGGCCAAAGAGCTCAAAAGTGGCTTTACTGATTTGGCCCTATTACTGGCGGCGCAACTGATAATGTAATGCTGGAAATCTCTGAGGGCCCCACAGGTGGCTCAGTGGTGGGAGGAGGCTGTACACTGGGGACAGGCACAAAGCGGGGTGTTACGTCGAGAGGAGTGTAGAGGTCTACGTAAGAAGGCCATCTCGCTTGAATGGAATACCCTTCTAGAGGGATTCAAGGCACAGGATGAGGTACAGAAGGACATGAATGTTCTTACTGTGCATCATGGGACATATTGCCCACACTATAACCCCTACTTTCTTCCCTCTCCCACTATTAGCAAATGCACACATACCACCCCTTTTTACATCTATGCTGGATGCCGGAACTTGCCCCCAATTTAACTGCCATGCCTCTATAATTTGCTACTGCTTTACAGGTTATTGCAAGAAGTCACGCACACTCATGCAAATAAATTGTAAAGTAAATTGATACTTGTATAGCGCACTACTCACCCATAAGGGTCTCAAGGCGCTTGTACGAATACCGCTGTGGAACCCATCCTGGCTTTCCCTGTGAGGTGTCCACTCCTGGGCACCCCCAAGGTGGAGGCCAGGCATCCTTACCGCTGTGTGGGCCGTTGTGGAGATTAAGCAAGCTATTGCCCAGAGTTGCAGAGTGGGACTCCATGATTGGAATAGGCACCGAGGCGAGAATTATCAGGTCTGTGGAATTTTTGAGCCACCGAGGCGGGGAATTGAACCCTGGTCCCGGGCTAGACCTCTGCATCAGGGTCTGCCGCTCTAACCATTGAGCCACACTTCTCCACAATGGACGACGATACTTCTCACGTCCGGGCTTACAGACAGGGGACACATTTTTGTTAGTGGGGAGAGGATAAAAGTAATGTTGGCATTAATTGGAGTAAGTGTTTTTCTACGCCAGGACCTGTTCATGTCTCACATGCAAAGCTCACTATTACAACGTAAAATATCTCAATGTACAGGCACAGTGTGCTAAATGTATTGTATACCCATAAAATGCAATAAAGTTTGTGTTAAATAAAAGGGAGTCACCTTGGTATTGAAGTGGTATATACCTAATATCTCATATTCCTTTAATATAATGTAATCACGTGTACTCTGTTTTAACGTGTCAGTTCACGAAAGGGGGGCAGGGCAGAGACGAACCTAAACAGTATCCTTTGCCACTTTACTTATCTGCAGTAAAAACAGGTAGGCCGAAAGGCAAACGCTGTTTTTCATCATTGACTTCCCTCTGTAATCAGCTGCTTGGGCAGATTCAATTTTGTTTACTACGTTACCTTCAAATCATTTAATTCTCTTTTACGGTTTAGTCTTTTGTTTTGTAATTACATCCACAAACGCACAGACATGGGCTGCTTCGCCTGGTCTGCATGTATAAAACCCTTGCACGCCCTGCAGTTTTTTTATGCTTTCTTAAGACTTATCAGTATTCAGCATTTCCAGCAGGGAGGTCTGGACTACTAGGCGCTGCAGAATGCTGATTTTGTTTCACCGCAGACAGGAAGAATACAGAATTTTGTAAACAGAAACGACCCCCGACCTTTTGCTCTGCATCTTCTTCTAAAGCAGAATTAGCAATCACAAGGCGGTTGTTTCCGGAAAATAAACAGTACGTTTGAAAATTTGCATACAGCAACTGCCACACTGAGAACAAATAATATTTTTTGCGAACGTCAAAATCGTTTTTGTATAGAGTGCCAGTTTTTAAACACACTCGCTCTGATTTACATAGCGCGCGGATTGACAAAGACAATCAGAGCGTTTTTAAAAGAAACTCCACACAGCAGGATAACATAGCATTAAGAAGCGCGTAAAAAAGAGGTCCAATTACGCATTGTAGGGAATGTACAATTAGTTAATAATTATTTACAAAAAGTTGACTATACATGTAATCTTAATCACTTTAAATAAGACTACTATTATGCATGAGTATAATCCAAGCGGATGATTCTAGTCTGTTATAATAAAAGAAACTCCAGCAGATATCAGTGCAAAGGGCAGATACTAGGGAGAGAATGAAGGAAAGCCGTGAAGAAGATAAAAGGTTTTAGTTATCCTTTGAAAGCAGGTAGGTAGATGATGGATTGGGTAGCAGGTGAAGTGGAGGTCCCCACTTTCAACGCACATCCGAAGAATGGCAGATTCAGGGTCCCTTTTTTTGTTGAGGATAGGGGTTTCAAGAAGTATGATGTCCATACAAGAGCCTCCCAAGATGTTCAGCTTTTTGGTCAAAGAGTGGGAGTCATCAAATTGTAAAGGTCTATGTGTCAGACAAGCAGGTTTGTAATTAGATCTTCCACAAACATGGGGCTGGCTTAGATAGTGCAGTGCAGGAGTAATGTGATCACGATCGCCATTCCCGAGATCAGCCACGCTTCAGCACCCAATGAGGATTTAAGTGGGCAAGGTGAATTTTGAGAATGCCATAGAAAAGACATTCCTGTTTGGGTAGTATCAATGTTTGGACAGCATCCTTTAAAAAAAAAAAAAAAAAAAAAAAGTGTCCTCATTTGCCTTGTTTCCATCCTTTGTCTTTCTACCGATGCCAACCTTGGGTTATCCAACCTCGTGCGCTGTAGCAGGGGTAATGAGGTGAAGGGTCTCAAGACTGCATCCCTGCCATCTTTCTAAGAGGCCCTTCTCCTTCTTTTGACTGCATACCCTTCCCCATGTCCTTCTGCTCACGCAGAGAAGACTATAAACAGCAGAGGCAGGAGAAGGCTTAATCATTGGACCGATCATTGTTTTCAAGTTCCTCCATTCATAAAGTTCCCCTAGACACAAAATTCGTATTTCCTTTTCCCCTGATCCACAATATCCAAATTAGCAACATAGCTCATAGACTTCAACCAATCTTCCATTGTTGTAGGTGTCGGGGATACCCACAATTTACATATCTCCCCACGAGCTTAAAGCATAGCATAAAATACCAATTTTGCATAGTCTTTTGTAACAATATATTGGCCTTCCAAAAATAACCAAAACAGTGCTTACCTTAATCTGCAGGTTTATAGCGCTAGCCAGGCATTTACTTACGACCTCCCAAAAGAGCTGTAACTTCGGACAGTATGCATACATGTGTAAGTCGTCTGCCCTCTGACTGCCGCACTTGGGACACACCACCACTCTTCCTGACCCAAATTTAGAAATCCTTTGTGGAGTCCAGAACGCCCTATGCACAGTAAAAAGATGGTTCTTTCTCAGATATGCAAGTTTAACTGTTTTATAAAGCATAGACATAGATACTTGCCATTGGTCTTCCAGCTTGGTCTCTGGCAAGCATCCACCCCACAGATCCACTGGCAAGGTAAACACGCCATCCTCCATCTCCAAGATCGTTCAGTACCATAGTGCGATTTCTTTTTTGAACACTACAGTAGCCAGAAGTTTTTCCTCTAATTCGTTAGGGTCTCCTAGCATTACACCCATTGCCGAGAACCAACTTTGAACCTGGAGGAGTTTAAACCTTGAAAGCGTTGGGCCAACTACCTGCTCACACTAGCCCCACGAAACCATCTGACCATCCGACAGCAAGTGCTTCTTTTAAGGGTAAGGCCAATGAGTCTTTTGTCCATTCTGGAGAGCCTGGTGCATCCCAAATCGGGGTCCAATAGCTGAAATATGTTATATTTTCAAGACCTTTCTGACTTTAAACCACATTTCTGCCATGTCCTTTAGAATTTTAAGCCTGACATTAAAGTATTTCGGATCAGCATATTTGTACATAAAACCCACATCAGCTCCCTTTTCCTTTGTCAGCATCACTCTAAACATCTTACCTATTTCTGAATCTAAGGGGATGTCCAGTAGCATTTTACAATTTTTTAGTAAAAAGGCCCAGGAATAAAACAAAAAATCTGGAAGCGCTAAACCCCCCTTCACCAACCTCCTCCTAAGTTTGCGCCATGATATTCGCTGCCCTTTTGATGCCCATATAAACAAACTTATATCACTCTGTAATTTAATGAACCACTTCTTTCTAAAAGATAAGGGGAGTGATTCAAACAAGAAAGTTCGTTTTGGAAGCACGATCATCTTTACTAAGTTCACTCTGCCAAATAAAGTTAAAGGAAGATGCATCCAACCCCGTAAACTAACACAAGCCTCCTTTCTAACTAGGTCAAAATTTACCTTAGTGAGGTCCGCAATATTCTGAGTGATCTTAACTCCTAGATTTCTCATTTCACTCTTAGTATCAATCCCAATCGCATATTCCAACTCATCATTTCTGTCTTATCTTTGTTAATATCATACCCTGACGTTTTGCAAAACACTGTTGTTATATCCATCATCACCCTCAAGTTTGCGGAAGGTACGTTGCAAAAATTAGAATATCGTCTGCGTATATCTCAACTTTCTTTGTGCAGCCATTAAACTCAAACGGCACAATATCACTACTGCTTCTAATTTTTCTGGGCAATGGCTCAATATAAAGATCAAACAAAAGAGAAGAAAGGGGAAACCCCTGCCTAGTACCTCGCATGATCTTCACTGGCGGAGTCAAAGCCCCATTAACTAACACTCTGGCTTCCTGAATACCTCTCAATACTCTACGGAAATTTGAACCTAAGTTAAAATGTTTACCCACATTCTACAGATAGGCCCAGTTAACACAGTCAAACGCTTCGTCTGCGTCTAATGTTATAACTGCCAGGGGAAGACCATAGGCAGTTGCCATATCTATAGATCCAATCAATGAGTGTTTCAGCTCTTTTGGCGCTCTTCCTCTTATAAACCCCTTTTGGTCTTCATTCACCATCTGAGACATAAAACCATTTAGCCTCCCCGCCATAACCTTTGCAAACAACTTGTAGTTGGCGTTTAAAAGGGAAATGGGCCTATACAAATCCACTTTTTTCGGGAATTTCCCAGGCTTTGTTTTTTTAAAGTTATAATTGCCTCCTTCCAAAATTCAGGCAGAGCTGTATCTGTCAAAAATATCACATTAAAAAGTTACCTTAAAATAGAAATTATAGTACTGGCCAAGGCTTTATATAACTTGAGAGGAAGGCCATCTGGCCCTGGAGCCTTCCCCCGCTTGCCACCCTCCCCTTATCGCCTATTCAAGCTCCTCCGCCCTGATCTCCTCATTTAGTTCCTCCATTGCCTCTTCAAGTCAAGATTCTATGTAATCAAGCAAAGGCGACACATCCTCCTCATTTATGATATGTGATATGATATGATAGCCCATTTATACCGCGCAACAATCGCTCCAGGGAGCATCTCGGCGCCAATAAGAGGTCAACCTGATGTCAAAGTTGCCATTACTGCTTAAAATTGATCGAGGCCGGACTCACACTAGTGCTCTGGCAACTATGTCTGGAAGGTTGTAAATCCAGGTTTTTAGTTGTTTACGGAATTCTGATTCCTTGGCCAGTGCTCTGGGAGGTGGGGGAAGGGCGTTCCAGGCTTTTGCGCCTAGTACCGCCAAGGATTTGCCCCCACGGGATTTAAGTCTAAACCCTGGGACGATCAATAGGTTGGCGTTTGAGGAGCGCAGTGCTCGGGTCGGACAGTATCTAACAAAGTTTTTCCTTAGGTATAAAGGGCCAAGGTCATGGGCAGCTCGAAAAGTAATTATCAATAGTTTGTACAGGACCCTCTTTGTTATGGGCAGCCAGTGTAGAACATTGAGTGCTTTGGATGCTGAGGATTTTCTCGGCCATTTTAGGACCAGCCTTGCTGCCGCATGCTGGACCATCTGAAGTTTGTGAGTAACCGCCTTATTGGTTCCAGCATACAGGCTGTTGCAGTAATCTATGCGTGAAGTAACTAATGCAACAGTGACGGTTTTCCTCGCTACAAAGGGCAGCAAGTCAAAGAATTTCCTGAGACTCTTTATCACCCCAAAACAGGTGCCTGCCACTTTTGACGCCTGCTTTTTAAAAGATAAGTCGGAGTCAAAGTGTACCCCAAGATTACGTGCTGAGGAGGTGGTGTGAGGCGGTATTTCTGCCTTTTCAGGCCACCATAATCTGGGAATAAATTAATTCTTTGGGCCTATAGGCATGATCTCAGTTTTGCCTGTATTACATTTAAGGTGGTTTCTCCGCATCCAGTCAAAGGTGGCCGTAAGGCAACATTTGAGTTTTTCCTCCCAAATCTGGTTGTCTTTATCCATTACCAGGATAAGTTGGGTATCGTCGGCATATGCTATTACATCTATGCCAAAGGACGATACCAACTTTATCAGAGGCGCGGTGTAAACATTAAATAATGTCGGGCTCAAGCTAGAACCCTGAGGTACTCCCGTCGAAAGCGATTTCTCGCTGGAACGGAAGTCCCCCAAGGTCACCACTTGTCTCCTGTCACTAAGGAAGTTTCTTATCCACTCCAGGGCTATGCCTGAGATGCCAGATGTTATTAGCCGGTCTATTAAGATGACATGTGAGACCGCGTCGAAGGCCGCCGACAGGTCTAAAAGTATCAGGACGGCCTTCTTTCCTTGGTCTAGGGCAGATCGGATAGACTCAGTAGTGAACAGGAGAGCTGATTCCGTGGAATGTTGAGTCCTAAAACCTGCTTGGTTGGGGTGCCAAGCTTCACTGTTTTCCAGGAAGCTGGTAAGCTGTTTATTAACTATCGACTCTGTAATTTTACACAGTGCCGGGAGGAGTGAGATGGGACGTAAATTTGATAATATGGTTGGATCAGGGAGCTGGTTTTTTTGCAGAGGTTTCACTGCTGCCAATTTCCACTCTGAGGGGACATTGGCAGTAGCCAGTGAATTATTGACGATGTCATTTATGTCTGCATTGACCGTTTCGGCAATGAGATGTAAAAGTCTAATGGGGCACGGGTCGAAAGGTGATCCTGATTTAGTTGCTAGGATGGCTTGCTTAGTCTCCTCCAGACTGATTGTAGTAAAGAATGTGAGCTTGGCTCTATCCTGCCTTATGTTGTCATCCTCCTTCATTGAATCCTGAGTGGGGACCTCAAAGTCTTTCGTCAGACCCTGGACCTTTCCTTCAAAGAAGTCTGCGATAGAGTCACAGAGTATTTGTGAGGGCGGAATGTCCTGCATTAAACATTTAGGTTTATTAAAATCTTTCACAATTTTAAAAATCGCTTTATGTTTATTGTTAGCTGTTTCGATCGTTGACGAAAAGTACTTCATTTTGGCATGTTTGATTAGTGCGTGGTAAGCACTTTTAACCTTTTTATATTTACCGCGTTCTATACTGTGGTAGTTTTTTCGCCAGCTACGTTCAGCTCTGCGCACCTCCCCCTGTTTGTTTTTAAGTTCTCGATCGAACCAAGGGGCGGATTTCTTCTTATTCCTGGGTCTGGCTTTATTTTTTCCTTGTCCAGCCATGCCTTTCAGTTCGTTCATCCAGGCTCTAAAGGTATTTACATTTGGAGGATCAGCTGTCATGGGTCTACATTCTCTAGCCATAGTGTTTAATTCTGGGTGGTTCATAATAGCTTTCCAGTCATCCTGCCTGACCAGGTTACGTTCTTCTGCCTGTTTATTTTTCCTATTAGTCTCTAATTGGAACCCAAAAGGTATTAGTACATGATCCGTCCACGTCTGGGGTTTAAGATGGTCTGTTTTTAAAATATCTAAATAGGAGGCAATACAGTCTATCGTATGCCCAGCCTCATGGGTGGCTTGGGTGTCATGAATAATGAGGCCCAATACATCCAAGGTTTCTCTAAAGGAGATAGTGGATGCATCCGTTTTGGACTCAAGATGAATGTTTACGTCTCCCAACATAGTAAAATTGGAGTATTTAAGAATCAGTGGACTTAGTACCTCTCCAATGCTCCCCAGAAAACCTGTGCATGATCCCGGAGGACGGTAGATCAATGCCCCTGCGAAGGAGAAATTGTCGTGAATTTTAATACAGAAGCCCATTCCTTCCGCATCCTTTAGTTCATGTAGTTCTATCACTGAACAGTCAAGTGTGTCTCTATGTATAATGGCCACTCCCCCCCCTCGTTGTTCATTTCCTCTGTCGACCCTTTGGATACCATATCCGATAGGAAGGGCATGTACCAGATCGGGAGTGCACCAAGGTTTGAGCCAGGTCTCTGTAATAAACAGACAGTCTAAGTTGTCATCGGTAAGAAGGTCCTGGATATGCTGGGCATGCTTTGGCAGAGATCTAGCATTAATTAAGCCAGCCTTTAAGGTATGATTATGTGTTAAAATGGAAGAGACCTGGGACCACGTGAAATTGTAGTAACAGTTCTGACAACTCACCGGGCCTGTCCAATCTGAGGGATTGAGATTATGTAGGTTACATCCGCAATCCGACTTCAGGGCTAATAATTCCTGTCTGCTATAGCTCCTTTTATCAGAACCAGCAGAATTCCCAGCCCTGTGCCCGGCCAGTGCGCGGACGGGCGCAGACGGGCCGGACTCTGGCTTGACTCCGGCGCGAATCCGGCGCGTCCGCTGAACGCATCCGCTGCGCGGAGACATGACTGTTTGTTTTTATACCCCTGACTCTCGCCCTCAAGGGAGGCTAGCCCTGAACAAGATGGCCGCCGCAAAAGTTCAGCCCGTGCCCCAGGTCGAAAACAGCCCTATAATCGGCTGTAACCTCTGGGGGAGGCAGCACAATGCAGGGTGAGTACACTCAGGTAATTTAGGTGGCAAGTCAAGTTTAAAAAGTGCCTTCACCCGAAAATCGATGAAGACACCAAGCGTCGCGCTAGGGCCGCGCGCTGGTGCAGGGGGGGCAAGGACACAAAGGGAAAGTGCAAAACGATCAGTTAGAATATCAGCAAGAGAAAAAGTATGAGCGCCCGGCTCAAGCCTCAGGCGAAATTAGCAGTATTCTTGCGGGATTGTCCTTCTTCTGTTTTTATACCCCTGACTCTCGCCCCCAAGGGAGGCTAGCCCTGCCCAAGATGGCCGCCGCAAAAGTTCAGCCCGTGCCCCAGGTCGAAAACAGCCCTAAAATCGGCTGTAACCTCTGGGGGAGGCAGCACAATGCAGGGTGAGTACACTCAGGTAATTTAGGTGGCAAGTCAAGTTTAAAAAGTGCCTTCACCCGAAAATCGATGAAGACACCAAGCGTCGCGCTAGGGCCGCGCGCTGGTGCAGGGGGGGCAAGGACACAAAGGGAAAGTGCAAAACGATCAGTTAAAATATCAGCAAGAGAAAAAGTATGAGCGCCCCGCTCAAGCCTCAGGCGAAATTAGCAGTAACCAAATCTTCTTTATATACTTTCCCAAATTGCCTGAAAAGAGCCAAACTAATCCCTTGACTGTCACTCAGCACTACCCCTGTCCCTTCACAGCTGATCTATTTTATGAAGTTTCTGACTTGATTACTCTTCGCCTTCCACGTTAGTAATTTACTACAACCTTCGACATACTCAAAATGTGCCAACTGGCTGGACTCCCACCTCTCTGTGACTCTATCACTTATAACTCCCGACAAACCAGCTTTTAGCTTAGTGATTACAGCCAGCTCCCTCTGGCCTCCCACTGATCTTCCTAAATTACTCAAAACCCCTTCCTGCTTCCGGATCTGCTCTTCTAATGCCAAAACATTTCCATAGTAAGCTCACCTTTTCCCTGCCGCTAAAGTTCTTAGTCTTCCCCTTAAATAGGCCTTACAAGCATCCCAGACAGTCCCAATCGTGGCTGAGCCCAGATTACTCTAAAAAAATTATTTGGTCTCTTCTCTTAGAATCTCGACAGTCACATCCTCCAATAAAATTGTGCGGGCTAACATCCACCTAGAACTTACACTCCCTTCTCCTAACCTCAAATGAAGGAAGATAGCTAAATGGTCTGACAGGTGTACACCAATATGTTTAACTTCCATTACAGCATCCTTTAAAACCCTGTCAATCAAAAAATAATCAATCCGAGATTTATGTTTATACTAGGTTTAAACCTAGTTGTGACCAAGCCATGCACCTCCATATGTAACAGAGACCCCACTGGCCATCACCGATCAGACCCTATCTGACATTTTTGGATTAAAAGCCGCTCTGCTGTTCTGGGATCTGTCTAATTTATGGTCCAAGACGGTATTAAAATCTCCTGCCATAATGATCTGATCCTGGAAACCTAAAAGCGCATTAACTTACTCTTCCAGTGGACCTGTTTCATCCTGATTTGTCCGTAGTACCCCACCAAAGTAAAGTTCTGACAATTTTTTTTTAGCTTTGCTAAAAGCCATCTTCCTGCAATATTTGAGACACTTCTTTCTACTGAGATATTTGTTCCTTACTTAACCAGTAATGCTAGGACCATTGACTGCTTCGTATAAACGTCATGTGCAACCCACCTCTGGGATTTAAAAAACTTCCTACTTTCCTCTTCTGTGAGGTGTGTCTCTAACAAGATAATAACTTGTGCTGGGCAGTCTTTCACATATTGCATAATCCTATCTCTCCTGCCCTTTACCCAGAGCCCATTTACATTCCACGCTAGGATTTTTATCTCATTTACCCTGTTACCGGACATCCCCTAAAAAGCTGGCATTGCTGACTAATTTCGTGAAAAACAAGACATTTGAAGTATTCATTTTTGTTTATTCCCTTATGCTCCCCAGCCTGTGCCCCCCCACACACTTGGAAAACCCTAACCAACTTCCCATGGCAAAAGCTCTATGTGGGAACCTGAAGGCGTGCACACGGAAGTTACCATAAAAATGCACAATGAAGCAAATGAAAGGGACCTTGTTACTAAGCCTCCAATTGGAGCTCCTTAATACATTTATCGACCTCCTCCACAAATCGGAAAGAATGCATTTTATTATTTAACATCACTTTAAGTAGGGCTGAGATTTTCAACTGAACCGAAGCTCGTAACTTTTTTAAAGGCTCCATCTTTTTCCCCAGCTCCCATTGCCTATTGGATGTTACTACTGAGAGATCGGATCTTATTTCAATCTTTGCTCCATCCAGGTCTAACGATTTATTCTTCAGGGCCTTAGTAAGGATCTTTTCCTTTAACGAATACAAGAATACATTAACTAGTATTCTCCTAGGTTTAGATCTGTTTGCATTTAACCTGAGTGGGTCTCTGTGGATCCTTTGAATGTCTCTGGCAATTTTAACTTCCGATTCCTCCAACTGACGCTCCACTTGAACCACAAAACTTTTAGGGCCTGATTCACAGAACTAACTTAAGACAAAATCCTAAACTTACTACCATTTTGGTATTCACAGAAGGCATTTACTCATTTTGGTATTCACAGAAGGCACTTACTTATTTCGGTATTCACAGAAGTTAGGAGTCCTAACTTTAGGACTCCTAAATGCCTTCTGTGAATTCCGAAAGTCATAAAGTTAGGATTTTTCTCAGTTTAGGAGTAGTAAAGTTAGGACTCCTAACTTTAGGTCTCCTAAATGCCTTCCGTGAATACGGAAAGTCTTAAAGTTAGGATTTTTCTCAGTTTAGGAGTCCTAAAGTTAGGACTCCTAACTTTACTACTACTAAACTGAGAAACATCCATAATTCCCACAATCCCCACCAGCCCCCCCGTCTCCTTACCTGCAACTCCTCACGCCCGCTCCGCCGCCACCACTGGAAAAGTGCCTCATGTTCGCGCTGCTCGCTTTTTAAAAGCGGCGGGCGGCGCGACCCTCTAGCGACGTCCTGTGTGCGCGCTCCACGCTAGGTGGTGCGCGCTTACGTCAGGGAAGGTGCGCGCGGCTCCTGCTCTCATCACCAAAAAAGCCAAAACTCCACTGCACGCCTCCCAGTTCACCCGCGACCTGCCTCTCACCGGCTGCCATGTTTTCCCCCCTTGGACAGCATCCTTGAGATCCTCTTCTGGTGGGAAATGTTTAGTCTCAGTTATTAGTCTCCGCTGATGATTGGCATTGTGGGAAATATTGTTAATGTGTGTGCAGAGTAAATAGATATCCAGGAGTATATTCCACTGACCTGGCATGTTCAATAATAGACTACTGCAGTTATGGATGCTGGTAGAATCTATTTCTGGACTGGAGTGGAGCAAAATTGCTGCAAAAAGAGCAGGTACAGAGATTTGTGAGCAGTGAATTTGAGATCATGAGTGATCATCCAGGACTGGATTTCAAGAGCCAAAGCTACAATGGCAATATCTGTTGGAGTGGATCCATTTGGGAGATTATCAATAAGAATAAAAAATGCAAACACATGTATGGGAACCCTCAAATGGATTTATCAAGCATGCACATTATTAGACATTCAGCCTTTTTGATTTGGGTCTAAAGTGAAAAGGGCCACCTAGAAAGGTAGGCCACTGATTAAATCTGGAAATGCTAATGATATGTGTTAAATCCTGGAACAAATAGATGTAACACGAAAACATAAAAGCAGCACAACAAGAGCTAAAGCTGCATTGTATCCAAGTCTGGGGATATTTAAATGTGCATAAAGCTGCCAAAGGGATATCACAGAAAGGGTTGGTTTATTCATAAGGATCAAGCACTAGAAAATACCAGGACCAGATTGGAACACCCAAGCTCTGGTGGCCTGATAGATCTCTCTATGGTTCGAAATATCTGAAGCCCAAGCTAAGGTGCATGAAATGAAATTATCTCATGAAACAAAGAATGACACAAAAGGCTTATTTGGAGCGTGCACCTTCACCCCAAGAGTTCGGTTACCAACATGATAGTTAGCAGATGTTTATTGTTACCTTCCTCATTGACACTGATTTCATGAGCCTCAGAAGGATGACATTCTAAATAGACCTGCCAGACTTGAGGATGGGGCTTTGGATTAAACACGGATCATGAAGTGATGGTTTAGTCCACAGTGCCAAACTGGCTACCTCTTACATTGTTTAGAAATGCTGCACAATAATGCCGTCTATTACACTTATATTGTGTATGCAAGTTATGTTTGAGAATTACCCATAAACAATTAAGTACAGAGTGAGCAGTGTTTCAGTATTACCATTACCATTATATATGTAAGCTGAAAGGTGTTGTCAATTGAAGGTCACGCTTCCTTACCATTTTCCTCTTTTTGGTGGAAGTGTGACAAGGATGACCCTCTGCGGATGCCACACAGTTCTCCAAAATAGCTGGATATATAGAAAGAATATAAGTTAAGAAAAGAAAACTTCACCTACAAAAAATATGATCAAGATGTTCACAGCAAGGCAGTGTCCTAAGAGAGAAAAAAGCAAGAATGTATAAAGAACCTATTGCAATATGTTCAGACACTCATGCAAAAACACACAACAAAAAATACAAAGAAAAAGCACAATGACAATAAATTCCAAAAGACAAACAGATAAATATCATGCATAGAATTGTGAACTGATATTCGAGGGGGAGCAAAACCCAATCAAGACAACATTATACGGAAGGAACTAAGGGCCTGGTTTATATATTGGTGGATGCGTGCAGACCGTCTAAAATCAACTGTCCGTCCATCGCTGTACTCTTGCCTGCTTCATATGTCTGCGGTATGACAGACGAAAGTCCTTCAGGGCCCTGCCGTTACGGTCACCTGCAGACACCTCCATCGACAAAGCAAAAGCCAAAAATGGCTGACGGCAGGATTACAGTCACTAATCAACCCTCCCAATCGCAATGTTGCTTTCAATCGACATCATATGGCGGCTAAACCTCCACACCTGAGCTGACAGTTTTGACATGATAAAAGGGGGTAAGCTACCACCACAATCCTCTTGTACTTTTCAAGTCACAATCATAATATCAATCCAAGAAAGGTGTTAGGTACAAATTAGCCTTTCATTAAATATAGTATAGTGCGCGTATGTGCAGACACACTCTGAACATATCAAAAGTACGCTAAATTATGTCTGGGGTGTCGTCCATCAACATGATAGTAGCACATGAAATATATTCATTTTAGAATTTTAGCTGACAACATTACCTCACCACTTTAAGATTAATGATATTAAAGAATCTCCAAAATCTGTGACACTTTGACAATTGTAAGTGTATGTCACATACACCTGAGGTCACATTTGCTTGAACGACTATCCCATATAAATATATATACAACAATTCTACACACATATGTAAGGATGTCGCTCATTGAGAGTTAGATATTGTCCATATTATAATTTCTATGTCCCCTTTAAAGGGTGATCGCAATAAATGCTCTCCATAACCTCTCCCCTCCAAAGGCAAATTTTAAATCATAAAGCAAACTATACGGGGTCAGACCTAAACTGTGGCTTAGACTCCAATATAGAAACCTTAGCTCCATAGTCAATGTCACACAAATGCCCTCCTGTAAAAGGGGCATATGTCACGCCATTAACATTATGATGGAATCCAGGCACCTCTGTTTACCAATCAGGAGGAGGGTAGGCCTTTTCTTCAGGATTTGGGAAGAAAAGGGGTGGTTGGGGAAGGAGTAGGAGGTTGGTATGTGGTGAATGTAGAAGGTATGTGTGAAGTAGAGGGTGTACGAGCAGTTGCAGTGGTGGTGGGTGGGTGTTGTTGTGCAGGTGAGTGTGTCTTAAGTGACATAGTAATGTGTGGTTGTTCATTTGGGTATGTGTTTTGTTGTTTGCTGTAATGTGTGTGTAGTTTTTGAGTGTAATGATTCTATTAGTATTGTGGATGCTGTGGCTTTCGCTGAGTATTTCGGGGGTGTTTGTTTTGATGATGCTGTATACTTGTCTATGGGCTGTGCCTTCTGTGGTGTTAATTTTGCTGATATTGTGTGATTGTCTGCAGATTTTGCTTCCTGTGGTGTTGGTTTTACTGATGTTGCAATGTTTAATGCATGTCTGTGGGTGGGTGTTTCAGTGGTGTTTGTTTTGCTAATGTTGTGTGCCTGTCTGTGGGGTTGTGTTTCTGTGGTGTTGATTGTTTATGTGATGTTCTGTGTTTTGATAAAGTTGTGTGTTTGGATGAGGTGGTGGTGGTGATGGTGGTTGTGCATGTGGTGGTTGCAAGTAAGGTGTGTGTTATAATTATACATTATGTCATGGTACAGCCCGTCCACCCCCGCTCCCGAACTGCCTTGGTTTCCCCCGACCTGGAGCTTACAATGGAATGTTGGTGCACTCTTCAGTGAGGAGAGTGGATGGCCATCAAAAGAACACTTTCCACCTAACTGGATTCCTGTCTTCATTGATACTTCCAACACTGGCGACGAATCTGCGCAGGGGGTAGTTGTGGCCCTTTCCCTTTTGAGTACTCTCTCCACACCGGTCCAGGATCCATCAAGGGGTCTTCTTTCCAGAAGTATGTATTGTTGGTACTCTTCGTCCAACTGGACTGATCAACCTCCGAGTGCCTCCCAAGAATCCTGATTCAAAGGTGTGTGCCCTACGTGTAACTTTTGGTGCCAGTGCTATTTGGCGAGATCCGTCACCTGGGTTGGTGCTACTCCTGTCACAGGTCCGCCTGGAGACCCACGCTATTGTGGTATTTCGGCACCTGTTAGCCAGCGACACCCTGGTGAGCGAGAAGCGAAGGAATCTGCCTCGGTGGTGGTGTTGTGCTTTCATAGGACACTGCATCCAGTTTGGCAGCCAAGTCTCTGGTGTAATAGAAGGGATTTCTACTCCTTGGACGGACTTGCTGTCCTGTCAGCAGCGGGGTATAATTCAATTCCGGGGCCGTGTAGCCTCCGGCAGCTGTTCCTGGGCATCCGGATCGCAGGATTTGTCATCACGGTACGTGACCTTTCGACGGGTCACCATTCAACGCAGTATGTTGTGAGGAGCTGTTGCCCGGCGTAGATGAACGTGCCTTAGAGGAGTGAGGCTCTGCTGTTGTTCGTCTCCACAGTGCTCCACCACAGAAGATCCTCAGTGCGGACATCCTGTCAGGGTTGTCTCTTTCCTGACGCACCACTAGCTAGGGGCGGCCAACGTTGTAAGCCTGTGAACCGGAATTTCTCAATTCCCCCTGCCGGCGCATCATTCCTCGAGGGCCGGTAGGTGACTTTTGCGATTGAAGCGTCTCCTCAGTTTTCATCCCAACTGCGAGTGCTCCACTTTCCGACAGCTGTTGGCGTGTTCACTTTCCGTTAAAGTATTGCCGCATGCCAGAATTTAAGGGGACACGCACTCATCCTACAATCAAAACTCTACTAAGCAGTTATCCTGTCAGATTTGTCCTTCGCCGATGCACCAGCAACAAGCTGGAGATTTCCCCTCATCCCCTGCCGGGCATCATTCCCTGAGGGCCGGTAAGTGTCTCCGGCGAGTCAAGCGTATCATCATAGACTTCACCAGCTGGTGAGCGCTCTACTCTTCGGCAGCAGTCAATGTGTTCCTCCCCTTCTTCTAAGGTATTTGCCACATTTCTGAACATAAGAGAGGCACACACATCTAACGAACTATTCAGTGGCAGGAACTATTGTACAATGATGGAACATTGCTGGTGAACTTTGTAGTGACTGTGATCTTTGAGTGTCCTTGTTTCTTTTTTTTTTTATTTCTTTTTTTACCTACAGTAGGGGTGTGATTTTCCCTGCCTCTAAGCATTTACCCCTCTGTTTGCAGTGTATCCACCCCTGAGAAACTCTCCTAGTAGTCTCTTAGTTACTGTGGTTTAAGGGGGTTACTCTCCCATGCCTAGGGGGTTAGCTGGTCTTTGCATCTCTCCCGTAGGAGTAGCACCCACCCTGGTCACTTAACGCTTTCCATCTGGGTTGTTAGTATGGCTGCAGCAAGCATGAGCCACCTCCCCCCTTCTTAAATGACATAGGGGAACCAGAAATTAGTTGTAAAGAGTGGGTGAAGCCTTCTGAATCTTATCTCATAGCCATTGGGGGCAAAAGATTCAGCTCAGTACGCAAACAACACATTCTTCTCCATAATTTAGGGGTACATGGGCGCAAAATGTATGAGTCTTTACCAGTGCCTGAGCAAGAGGAGGATTTTGTGGGAGAAGTGGATGTTTTTGCTCAAACTACGAGTAAATTAGAGAAGCATTTTGGAGATAAGATAAATGTTGTATTAGAACGCCACAAATTTTTCAAGAGGGTACAGGGAAAACAAGAGTCAGTCCAGAATTGTATTGCCTCCTTATGGGGACTAAC
Organism: Lissotriton helveticus; assembly: GCF_964261635.1. Lineage (NCBI taxonomy): Eukaryota > Metazoa > Chordata > Amphibia > Caudata > Salamandridae > Lissotriton > Lissotriton helveticus. The sequence goes on from NC_136059.1 coordinate 868,347,836, forward strand.
ACAGTTATGCGAGTTTGTCAACCTCACAAATTCTCTTATAAGAGACAAACTTGTTAGTTGTACAAATAATCCTCACATTCAAGAAAAGTTATTAGCTAAAAACCCAGGATTAAGAGAGGCAATAGAGATTGCTAAGTCTATTGAAGACACTGCAAGGTGCATTAAAGAAATGAAACCTAATACAGAAGTTGTAGCTAGTATTAAAGATGACGAAGACAGAAGTGAGGTATATAAGGTAAAACAGAAGGAGGCTTCCAGTTGCAAGGTAGTCAACAGAGAGAAGAGTCCCAAATTCTACAGATGTGGTAGCAATAATCATTTTGCTAATTTCTTCCAATGCCCTGCTAGATATGTTACATGTAAAAAATGCAATAGGAGAGGGCATTTCACAAGAGTATGCAGGGAAGGTGAACCTCACCCAAGAGAACATGAGAAGGATGTAGAAAACTTTCCCAGTAAGAAGGTAAAATGCATAGAGTTCAGAGGTGAGAAATATGTTTTGCAACTAAAAGATATCAGTAACACTGTGAACTCAATTTATCCCAAATGTGATGTGTTGATTGATAACAAATGCATAACAATGTATGCTGATTCATGTTCACCGTTCACACTATTGAATAAGAATGAATAAAACATGAGACCACTGCCCTCTATTGCCCAAAGGCCAACGGCTTAGTGGGATGAGCGAACAGGCTTATTAAAGAACCTCTCCAGCTGGCCACCGTCAATGTTCATGACATAGAAAGCTCACTACGTAATTGTTTATGGGCGTACCATACTTCACCTAATAAGGTGACAGGGGTCTCCCCTTTTCTGTCTCTGAGCAGGAGAGAACCATGTTTAATCCCAGTTGGTTAGGCAGAGGCAGGACAAATGATGTTCATCAGGAGGTAATTGCAGAGAAGATCAACCAACACCAAGCCAAATACAACCCGGGTATGACCAGAAACATGGCGTCAAAGTTCACAATTGGGAAGCAGGTGACTTAGTACAAGCAAAGAGATGCAATAAGGAAGGGGCCAATCAGAGCAAATTCTATTCCCCGAGTAAAATAGTTAAAGTTCTCAAAAATGTGGTCCAGCTTGAAAATGGACAGTGGTGGAGTTTCGACAACATTGTAAAAGCGCAGATGTAAACACTCTGTCGGGTGCTGTACTCATGCTATGTTTCAGTCTCTTCTTGCCTCTGCATCCTCATTCTCCTGTTCTCTCTCTCTTTCCCAGCCTTGTTGGCGCATTTACCCCATCCTTCTCTTTCCCCGTCTCTCTCTCCTTTCAGTTCCATAATGCGGTAAGGGGGATGTGTTATAATTATACATTATGTCATGGTACAGTCCGTCCACCCCCGCTCCCGGACTGCCTTGGTTTCCCCCGACCTGGAGCTTACGATGGAATGTTGGTGCACTCTTCAGTGAGGAGAGTGGATGGCCATTAAAAGAACACTTTCCACTTAACTGGATTCCTGTCTTCATTGATACTTCCAACAGTGTGGTTATGGGTGTGTATGTGGGTGTGGTTGTGGGTGTGTCAGTAGTTGTGGGTGTGATGGTAGTTGTAGGTGTTGTGGTGGTTGTGGTTGTCATGGTTGTCAAGGGTGTGGTGGTGGTGGTTGAGGGTGTAATGCTAGTCCCTATGCCTTTACGTTTTGGTTTGTGAGTATATTTTGTCTGTTTAATACGAATGTCTGTGTGGGTGTTTGTGTTTGCCAAAGTGTACAGATGTGATTGCAGATGTAATGTATGAAGAAGAAATTGAGGTGGTTGGTGACATTATGTTGGGTGAAGGATGGGTTAGGGAAGAGGAAGGCTCTTTAAAAGAAGGGGCTTTGGTTGGTGGGTGGTTGGGAGGCAATGACATCTGAGGGGAGCCTCAGACGTGCCATGTGAACAACAGAACAATGGATTTAACCCAGATCTCTTGACTGGGGGTGAATGAATGATTTATTCAGTATTCCATCCATCATTTATTTGCGTAGCACTTTTGCTCCTTTGTATGGCACACACTGCACTGTGGATGCCATACTGTAAGGCTAATAATTGTTCTAACTGTTTGATGGCAACCGACATTGCATTCTGGTCAAAAGAAATGCTGTGCAGCACTCAAGAACCTTCTCAGACAGCACTGGTAGATGGAGTGGGGCAGGAGCAGAGTTTTCTAGGGCAATGGAGAGCCCAACCCTTTTACTGGCTGAGTGTTAGCCAACATGGAGGAGAACTGTAGGAAGTGTGCTGATCTTCCTAGTGGTGATGTATAATGGTGCAAGCCCAGGAGATGGTGTTGGGTCCACCACCACTTGGGGCTGGTTGGAGGCCTCTGAGGCCAAGGGGGTAGAGTCCTCCACTTCATCTCCATCACCATCCATGCTACTGGGTCCTTCTGTTTAAGTGGTGAAACCCTCCGACAACCAACTTCCTGGCCAATATCCCCCTTGCTGGTTCTGGAGGAAGATGCTAAGGAAACAAAATGATGAGTATACATGTACTAGATGTTCATTAGATTACACAATTATTTAGGCCATTCCTAATGTTGCTCCTTTTAGCAGCTGTGTAAGCAGAAATTACCATGATACCAAGCGTCTGTGGACTGTATAACCACTGGCCAAGGATACAGTCTTATAGTAATGCCTGTGACACATGAAAACATAGACAAACTTGCTCCATTACTTAATACAAATCGCATTATCAGCCAAAGTTGATTCAGTGCACATGTATGTACCTTAATGTTAGCAATGACCGTCCAACTCTTCAGATGCATCACACTTCAGAATATTAGCTATCAATGTGCCAGACCCAACATGATCCTGATTCTGTGGTAGTTTGAAGATTTGAGACATAAAACAACCTGTACTATTATCCAATCCTATATCTGATACAATACTTACAATAGGTCACACATAAGAAATTAAATGTGCAGGCCATACTCAACACTCAAGCATTTTGATCAATATTCACATATCTCGAAGACTGTAAGGTACAGCTGGATGTTACACTAAATACATGGCCAGGTCTAGTACACTATATCCAGAGATTAGACATACCCATCTATTGCTTGCAGGGCTTGAACTCTACCAGCTGACTCACAAGAGTTGGATATATCAGATAGCTTAATTATCATTGTTTATGGAAATTATAAAAATGGCCACCCTGGCTATGTGTGTGTTACAATTTGACATGGCACATTATCTTTCACATATAGTAATCTCACCCTTAGTGCCACAATTTCAATAGTAAACCTACACTATAAAAATTAATTTAGGTATACACCCCATATTTTCTAAACTACTGTCTTTATGACTGTGAATTTTAACCTATTGTGGAGATTACTCTGCACATTTGAAGATAGGCATGACATATATTGCATGTGTGCCTCTATTCCACCACACCTGTGGAGACTCCACACTCTTATTCATGTCACTATTAATAATAGTACATATATAATAAACAATCCTATAGTTGCCAACAACAATGATATGTTTTTCTAAATGATGCTCATGGTAAAGAAATGTTCCAAACATGATTATCAACCATATTAAAGTAATAGGCTGCCAGCATTTTTAACAACATATATATCAGTTCGATAATGTATCCTTTCACATATGTCAATGTTGTGCTATTTTGCAAGCATTCATGTAAGTTCTAGCATGTATTTGTTGTTACATGTAGATTAGACGGTTCACTATGTTATACACCATTTGGACATGGTAATCATTGCACTGATCTGTGTATCAACTTCTATTGTCAAAATCAAAATCCTGTACATGTTTCCATACTGAGACTAATATTTCTTGAAAATTGAAGTATTCATCATATATATGTGGAGAACAACCCAATGTTTTTATATATGTTGTATTTAGATTTAAATATCTGTTAGGTTCATGTCACCAAACACCAAGAGCCTGATTCACAAAAGTAATCTGAGACAAAATCCAAACTTTATGACTTTCCATATTCACAAAAGGCATTTAAGAGAAGTAAAGTTAGGATTCCTAACTTTACTACTCCTAATCTGATACAAAATCCTAACTTTACGACTTTTGGTATGCACAAAAGGAATTTAGGAGTAGTAAAGTTAGGAATCCTAACTTTACTACTCCTACATGCATTTTGTGAATACTGAAATTCGATGACTGAATATAAGGAAACAAGCATTTTAAAAAATATGAAACATAAAACACAGTACTCCAATTTTCCCTGATGACATGCTTGATATATTAGGCATGGACTCCCCATACTTGTGACTCTGACACTTTGAATGTGCTTCCCACACAGGATAGGGCTTGTGCACAATTTAAGCAAGTGGCAAGATTTTACTAGTACAAACAATAGCATACCACTAGTGTTGCAAGGTGGAATATTATGTGGTGTTGCTTGGAGGCCTTACCATGCAATATTCTCACAGTACACATAGGATGATTGCTGGATTTAATAACAATAATCCTTAGCTCAGTCTTGGTATTGTGGCTAAGAGTGGTCAGGCATTGCTGGAGGAACACGTGTTAAGCATTTTACAGTACCATTAAGGGTCATACGTAATTGATGATTCAAAAGGAATCTGACACCAATTTATAAAAAATAGAGTGTATTTTTAAATAAATATAGCCACCAAAACAAACTTTATATCATGCATACAACCGCTTTGGTGCATGTTTAAAGCATTCAAAAATAGATGCACTTTAAGCTGTCAAACTGGTCCAATTGAAATGAATGGGGAGAACACAGGTGGCACTCGGTCTCTTGCAGGGTAAGTTCAAATGAACCCTCTTGTGGATAAGGTCATACGCGTCCCTAGATCAAGTTCCAACAGTTGGTACTTTGTTACCTTGCCCAGGGAGTCCGGGTGCAGTTTTGACTGCACTATGCTTGGTACTGACTGGGATCTGCAGGACTGCAGCACTTGACAAAACCACACTTGGAGATTGAGTTCCACTCTACCCTCGGAGAGTAGAGGCCCTTGGAGACCTAGGGCCTGGGTTCAACAGCTGTATTTCTTCTACCTTGCTCGGCAGCTTCGGGTGCAGAGGTTGCTGGCAGCTGTCAATCACTGTGGCAGGTCGCGCCAAAGATGCTTTACCACACACTCAAAGACTCCAACATAAGGATGCAGGGACACAGGAGCGGGGTCATTGCTGGCATCGGTCACTGTCGCTGTGGGGTGCTCTCAGACTGGAGATGTCATTCAAGGGGTCGATCACCCGATTAGCAATCGCCTAGGCAAATGTTGTCCACAATTACTTCGGCGGTTTGAGGGTGAGAGGAGTGGAGTAGCCGCTTGAAACTTTGTGAAATCTTAGCTACTACTCTGGGCTTGCAGGACACTACTTCTTTTTGGGCTCACTGGTCCAGCGGGTCAAAATTCTTGTAACACACCGCACATCAATTTTCCTGCGTCTTGCAGAGGACTGGTCTCACCAATCCAAGGGAGTCTGCTTCAGTTTCTGGTGTCCACTGGAGTCCCTCTTACTGGGAGCAATGAGCTTTTGTTACAGACACATGTCAAACACTCAGTTCCGATATAAGGTGTCTTCAGTGCACTTAAGTGTCCTATCTTCGCACTGTCTCAGAGCCCAAAGTACAGTTGTCGGTGACGGTATCAAAGTGGGAACTGAGGTTCTTACATTGGGGGTGCCTCTTAAATCCTAGTGTAGGGGTGTTAAGGGCATGAAGAAAATGGCCAATGAGATAGTCGTCCCTGCGGCGAACCCACCCCTGTGGTGACAACATCCTATGGCTGTATGTCACTATGCTACCCAGAACCCACAATTCTGCCCAAATGGCAGAGCCCTTCCTTGATTGTACAGACCTCCTAGCCCACCCTAAAGGTGTGACTAGCCTTTTGGAGGTGTTCGCTTCCTGACTACCTAATTTTCCTGCCTGTCTGCCTATACAGGGTGGGAAGGGCTTTGTCCTCGAGTGAGGGACAAGTAATTACACATCAACGGTGGTAAATGCCTTTGAGGCTCACCGCCTTGTTGACTGCATACACTAGCCATTCTGGGAGGGAAGAGGTGTGACTCCTTCCTGCCCAGGCCTTTGCCTCCATCCTGGGAAAGTGGTAGCATATCCCATCAGGAGAGCAGACTCTTGTTTTGGTGGCAAACGGCTCGGGAAGCCTTGCTCACTGTGCCACTGGATTCAAGCTAGCCTGGCTGATGAAGGGTGTTACTCTGAAACCAGTCGCAGAATGCTTGTTTCCGGTCCAGGGAGGACCTGGCTTGGCAGTTCAGGCTGGACTGTTCCCATGAGGAACAGGGTCAAGACTGATTTATTTAAGACTGGGTCTAAACTGGGGTGGCAAAGTGAGCAAAAGAATGATGGATTTAACCCAGATCTCTTGACTGGGAGGTGAATGTTTGATTCATTCAACATTTCTGTCCATCATTTGTTGCCACAGTTGCCACACCACTGCAATACATTGGAGCACTAAACATTAGGTGGGCATCCACTCAGGGTGGCACCTACGTGCATGCCAGCTCATCCTTGACACGCAAATTGTGTTGAAGGTGAAAAAGCATGATGTTTGACACCAAACATAACACAATATGGTTGTTCTATAATGGAGCTGGCTAGCTTGAGTTTTCTTGGTAGCCAGCCCATGTTACCCTATGGACTGCTGGTCAAGTACAGTAAAACCTTGGTTTACAGAATACTGTAGGGATATATACGTATAAACATATATATCCACACCTTCAATATAATGCACTCTACCTAAACCTTAAGAGTGACTGACTTACATTAAGGAAGTGGTGTGCCTCTATAGCACATGGTGTGCGTGCAGTGGCGGCTCCTCCGCTAAGGCAGAGGAGTGTTGCCTCACTGCCAAGAAGCAGTAAAAGAAAGGAAAAAATAAAATGATAATAACAGAATGTTATAATCATTTTATTTTGTGCTCCTGCTGTGGCAGTGTGCATGAGGAGGGGGGGCAGGGCTACAGAGCAGGACAGGAGTGATAGAACACTCCTGTGAGCAATGACTGTTTGGTCGACTGGCTCGGGCCGCCCAAAACAGTCATGCGCACTTCCCTGTTCTCCATGAAGGCTGCATTACAGCCTGCATGGAGAACATACCCACCCCTCCAGCCCCTGGCTGAGCGCCGTGTCACAGCATTCAGACCAATCACAACGCTGCATTGCAGTGTTGTGACTGGCAAAGGGATGGGAGCCTGGCTGCCTGCTTCCTGTTCCGACCTGGAGTCAGACACATGTGAGCAGGAGAGAAGATGTGTGACCCAGTGGTGGTGGCTGCAAGGTAAGTATTATTTATTTTATTTTTAATGTTGCCTGCCCAACATATGCTCGTCCCCCCTCCCGTGAGCCACGCCAGCTGCCACTGTAGTGCTGCAGCCCTGCTGACCCCTTTACCACCCTTGCCCTGGGTACCACTAGTACCATATACAAGGGAATTATAAGGCGGAAAAGTTCCTTGCCAATTGGATGCACCAATTCACATCACTTTTAGAGGAAAGAGCACAGGCACTGTGGCCTGGTTAGTAGATCCCAGTGCACTATCAGAGTATAAAAACAGCATCTTGCAGTCTAAATGGGAGCGAAAAGTGGGGTGGGGGCATCTGCAAGAAAGCCCAGTTTGCTACAAGTAGTGAAAGAAATAGATCATTACTGGTGCATGAAGAAAGACATCACTCAAGCAGGGAGTACAACTGCCTCTATCAAAGAAATTTGAGAAGACACTGAGATTTGCATCTCTATTTATTCCTGGGCAATCCTGGTATCCTTTCCTGCTGAACTTTCCTTTTGATAGAGCTTATACCACCATTGTGTTCTGGTTGCTTCCATTTGCATCATTCACTAGAGCAGCAATCTTTAATTGGTTGTGTATACACATTGGTCAGATTAACCTAGTAAGAGTTACATGCTCAGCCTAACAGTTGTCAAATACTTCAGGCACAGATCTAGATTTAGAGCTTGACAGCCAGAGTATGCCTTGACAAATATGACAGAGTACCCTGTTCACCACACACTCAGTCTACCTGCCTTTGATATAGTCAGGCGGGCCATCAGCTTTCCGTCAGCACTGCCCCTGATGGCTCTGTAATAAAAAAAAAATCCTCCTATGACCTGGTGGAGTGCTGGCTGATGAAGTATATAGAGGGCTAATGGTCTGATGTACCTTTATTCTCTCTTCATAAACAAAGTGGAATCCACTATGATAGTGGTGGTGATCCCTACTGTGGTGGGGAGCACTCAGTGTTGTTTAAATACCCCTCACACACCAACAGGCCCCTTGGTGTCATGCTTCATCATCGGGGTCTTCGCACCCCTCTCCGGGATGCGGCATGCTGCGACCGACTGTTAATGGACTATGTGTGGATGTGTGTGGGGTAATGAATGTGCGTGAGTGGTGGGTTGTAAGTGATGGTTAAAAAATACCTGGCTCGTGGGGTGAAAAATAGACTTTAATTAAGCCCCCGGCTGGTATCGTTAAAAAAGGGGGGTGCAATGAGAGGTTGTTAGTGTATAATTATGTACATCAACCTCATATGTGCGTCTACATGAACATGTTTCGGAGTTTAAAACTCCTTCTTCAGGACGGGGTTTGCACAAAGATCCCCACCTTACTCACATGAATGTAAATTTAAAAGTGTATTCTACAAAAAGGAAGTGAACTATAGGTGTTATGTACCTAGTTTTTAGTTCAGAAATGTAGTCTCTCGTCGCCCAATTGGCGTGTATTTAAAGACCTAGGAGAAAAAGCATGTTAAACACTATTCTCATAATAATCTATAACTGTCTTACAGGTTGCGGTGACCTTAGGAAAAAAGTGAAGGGTTGCCGATTTCAACATACATATATTATGCCTTAGGTGATCGTACACCCTGAAAAGTGAAGCGACAAGGACTGGACAGTACACACTTGTAACATTAAAAACACACGTATTGGTTTTAGTTCATTCCCTGCATTCCTGTGATGTGGGGAGGAAAAAACAGGAAAGAGATTGTCTTACTTTTTGATATTGGTTAGAATGCTTCATGAGCCTTTTACGTATATTGGGGGTTTCCATCTTGCCCAGTTTTTAGCGATCTAAAAATATGAGAAAGACTTGTTTCAGTTCTCCTACTTACAGAGTCCTACAGTTGCCCTCCTCTTTCAGGGTTTTTTAACTCATGGTTACTCAGGATGCGATCTATCCTCTTCCCCTCAACGCGGCTCGGCTGGAAATGCCGCTATAGGGAGAGGTGTGCCTTTTTATAAATACTATCGCGGTACATTCTAAATTGCCAATTGACAAGTAAATTGAAGGCGGATATGTGCCCATACAAGGGCTGTCCAGTACCTCTGCATCTTCGTTTACCGGTAATGCGCGAGTGGTCATGCTCTCCGTTCGGCGCATGCGCAATCGCTGGTGCATCGCGAAGTTAACAAAGCGAGTGCTCCCCACCACAGTAGGGATCACCACCACTATCCTAGTGGATTCCACTTTGTTTATGAAACGTACCCGGGGAGACTGAATCCATTTTTCTCTCCCTCCCTCCTTTGTTATAATTATAACCTTTATTCTCTCTGCCACTGCCATGGAAAACCTGGCAGCGACAAACAGAAATATATAAATAATGACCGACACACTCAGGGAAAAAACCTGCTGGGTGTGGGGGTGATTTGTAATTTGTTTTTCAGAAACAAACTCTCAGTTTTGGGGTTAGTAATTGAAAAACAAAACATTTGATTGATGTCCGTCACAACCGACGACAGCCAACAGCCACTGTGAAAGGCTGTGAAACCGCTGTGAAAGGCTGGAGATGATCTCTAAATATAGCTGTCCTCAGACATAATGTCCTCCATCACCCTGTTCGCCACAGTAAATACCACCATATATTAAATCAAGCCCTAACTTCTGACCCAGTTAAGTATTACATCTATGATTGCTCTACAAAGTCAATACATGCAAAAAAATAAGGCTATGAAAACCTTCTGTTAGGTTTGCATTAACACTGTGGCCAGGCTACAATAGAAATCATGTCTTTTTCTAATGTCCCTGCCAATGGCAACTTATACTAAGATATGAGTGCCAGTTGTAGAAGTAAGGAAAGAGGAATTGGGTAAGAGAGAAAACAGAGACCCGGGACTCCATTCCTTGGCTTGTCATTTCTGAGGTCAAGAAGGCCTGCAAGTTCAAGTGGACTTCCTTCTATATGATAAAGAGATGCCTTAAGTTACTTGCGAATGGAATACTAAACCTAACTTTAATTGTGCGTAGGTATACCTTAGCAATATCTCTGTACATCAAGCTCTATATTTCAGTAAGTGAAAGCTCAAGCTGTGTCACTGTACACTTTCTGTACAAGATGAGAACGGTTTCTACTTGACTTTAGTAGAACTTGTACACAATGTTCATTAATATATCTAGCTCCCCTTAAGCATCTGTTTTGTTCCATCACAGGAATTTTTAACGGGGGTTGTATGACCAATCCAAACATGGGATTATATTGCATGCCTTAACAACACGGTTTTTACTACGACTGCGTCTTCACCACGCATGCCTGTCCACCGAATTTTGTTGTAAAGGCATATCCCTGGTAAAGATTACACAGCAGACCCCCCACCCTGAGACCTAAAAGCCAGTCCTCATACCTGCAAAACGACCACACCTCCGCCCGAACCCTAAAAGCCAGCCCCTAGCCCCCAAAACTACCCTGACCCTAGCCCTCTACCCTGAGCCCTAAAACCCAGCACCCAGCCATAAATAACACCCCGACCCCAGCCCTAAAAACACCTCAGTCCCCGCCCTGAACCCTAAAACCGACCCCCAGCCATAAAAACTACCCCAATCCCCCCCACCCTGAGCCCTAAAACCCTGACCTAGCCCTACTTACCAAGCTGCATCTGATCCTCCCTGTCCCTTCCATTCTCATCTTCCCATCAGCTCTAAATCTAGAGTGATGACTGCCGTCATCACGGATATGTATGGTGAATGCATATGTTTCGGAAAGGCAAGCGTGGTAACACTTGTGCTGCAACGGAACGCGTGGTTGCATCGATATTGTATATGCTGTTTCCCCTTAACAAGACATAAACCCCTTCTGTGTTAAAAATTAAATGTGCAAGGAATTGTTCAAAGTTCTTTGCCATTTTCACGCAACCTAAGGACACTGCTCTGAATCCAAAATGCCCAAATGTTAATTCTTCATAAAGCAAGAGGTTTTGACACTTGAAATCCAGCACCAATGTAGGAAGCTCCTGGATGTACCAAGATTGCAGTATGATTGCCTAGCAAGGATGGCATGCACCATGAGGAATGTTACCTTTGAATGCACAAGATGGCTACTGAGTCTCTAGATGGTTTTTTTTGTTTTTGTTTTCAGATTTATATAGCACGAACTCAACTCAAAGGTATTGGAGCACTTTACATGAGCACCAAGTACGTTACACAAGGACAGATTCATTTTTTGGCAGGCGCGGGTAGATTAAGCGATTTGCCCAGAATCACAGGATGCTGAGCCGATGCCAAGGCTCTAATCCGGTTCCCCAGCTCCAAAGTCGGCAGTTCTAGCGGTAAGGCTACATCCTCTCCCCTCTAGATAACTAGATCCTCTGGATATGCGGCATTTCAAGACCTGCATGGAATTGCAGTTCTCTGCCCGTGCTCTGCCGCACATGGTATGCTCCACGTGCACGCAGCCTGTCTTCAGTCAGCACCAGCACTCTGTACTGGCTGACAGCCTCTCCTTCATTGAACACACTGCTCCCCTCTACTCTGGTCACAATTAAAAATAAGCTGCACCTCCAGTCCTGCTTCCTGAACCTACTTTTTCAAAGACACATTTAACCCATAATGCTCCACCATCAGGTCTCACCTATATTTTATTTTCCTTGGAGTGTTTGCTGCCCTTTAGACAACAGAGGCTTTCTTCTATTCATGCCCACCCTGCCCTCATCGGTTTTCCTACAATTTGCATTTACATTTGCATATAAGTCTTTGAAAAACTATCTTTCCGAACAAACACTGAACTCATAAATAACCCTATGCGACCCCTGGTTTTAATCACGTGTTCGTGCCCCTTTAGACAACTGAGACGTGTGTCTTGTCATTTTTCCTATCAATTTGCTTGAGAAACGTTTCCTCCTTTTTTTCACCAATGAAACGTTCTTCTGTTACCAATGTTGTGAAGGGGCCACTGAGTCAGCATTAAGAAGGGTTTCTGTTAAACTCATAGCGTATTTAGTTTACCAATGGCCCAATCTTTCAATGGAAGGAAAGGTGCGAGCCTATCAGGAGAGCCCCTTTATGTCAAGAGACATGATATCCGCATAATTAAAAATACCATAATGCAGGAGCATGGATCATTGGACAGGCCGACACATGAAGCCAGATGTTGCAGAGTGATGGAGGCTTTCCACATGTAACCACCAATGCCCTCTGCATTGGCTCTCCCTAGTTTCGCTTTAATTGTGGCCAGGGTGAAAGTAAGCAAAGGCAATGCTAACGCTCGACGTATGGCTAATGTTTGCCTAAATGTGCCATTTAGGACCTCAAGAAGACCTAGACATTTTTTCAGATGTCAGTGTTTCAGCCTAATCATAACCATTTACCATTTAGTTACAATGTAATGTAAATGCTCACCCTTCATCCCTTCCTTCATATGCCACACAGCCAATCACACATGCAAGCACATGTGCGCGCCCACACAGTTAATCGAAGCTCATTCTACAAACAGTAGCCTTATTTCTTCCACCAGCTGCATTCATTATGAGGCTTCCAGCACATAGCTTATTAAATTCTTGGAACAGTTCGCTGTGACTGAATTATTTAAATTGTAAATGTCCGCCACTTTTTTCTCTGAATAAATTGCTTAGGTTTTTGCATTTCCTTTGAAGATCTGTTAGAAATGGAGACACATTGTAATAAAATGATCCTTTTCCCTTAATGTAACATCCATGAGGCTCTTGAAAGACAGATTAATTGTGAATTTAAGAAAAATATGCTGCTCTGAAATTAGTTTCTAATTGCTACACTGCTCTACATATATTTCTCCAGAGCTTTTAGTGTCATTGCTGAATTTATTATATAGTGATAGCGGCTTTCTTTGTTTGCACACCCCTTTCCTATTTCACATTTTCTTACAGTACAGCCTGAAGGCAGAATGCACTGAATTATCTCTTATTTGCTCTTTGAGGCCTATAGGTCTTACTGAGAGGCCGAAACGACATTGGTAGCATAGTGAGCCATGGTACCTTTCTATTCAGGTCAGTGCCTTTATGACCCTCAGATCAGGAATAGCAATAGTAGTGCCAGGGGTATCAAAGGACAAGCCAAGGGTAGGAACTGCTAAATCTGGCTACTCCCAATGAACATCCAGGATACATATCCATTATTCTCCCATCTATTTACAACCGGACTCTGGCTGCTGGGTCTCCCTAAAGTGCTGGTTGGGTCTTCCATTAAACATTTTCACACATACACCAAATAAGGAAATACAAGCAGAAATAGCTAAGACAACGTAAATACACAGGGTACACCAGCTGTACATCACACTTAGATACAATGTCAGACTAATTACACCGATGTACTTAAAACACCATTGTACAATAAAATAAACCTTTGTTCACAATATTAAAGTGCTAAATAGCTTTGAGGAGCCTTTGAGCAGAGAGGATCCTACTAACAGAGAATAACATCAGATGGAAATTTGATGCACAATCAATCATTGTCACAAAAGGATGCTGCAATGTTTCCAAATCACGTAAAACATATAGTGGACAATATGAGATTAAAAAGGAGTACATCGATGGTATTAATTCATTTCAGGGAACTGGCTCTGACATCTATTATTCCACTAGCCCACTCACCTCCTCTTGCCAGAGGAAAAAAAATACCAAAGCATCATAAGGAGCAGTTAAGGTCGGACCAAAAAAAGAGAACTTTATGTTTCCAGCACTTAGTGCTCCTTACAACAGCTTTCTAGAACTACACCAGCTCTCGCCTGGTATGCTGTTAAACCGCATCTTTATTCTTTTAAATAGCAACGAATAGTTTTGCATGTACGCACGCTGTACCAAAATTTTGATTTATTTTCCTTTGAAGCTATCAATGTGACCCTAATCTCAGAGCTGCTTGCACTACAATGTACATACGTTTGCTGCTGTGGATCATGATTGTCTACAATGAATGTACGATCAACAAGACTCTAAAATAAATTCACTGGCTTAGATCGCTTTCAAGGCACCTCGAACCCTGATTCTGATGTTGTGACAGGAATAGATTGAAGTAGAAAAAAGATGGTGGGCCACATGTTTGAAATAATTTTGTATTTGCAAACGGTGAGAATCGCAAAATTTGGCTGTTTGGGAATGCAAAATCGCCTTTCATGGTGTATGAAAGGTTTTATAGTCGCAAATTTAGGTAATTGCAACAATTGCAATAACCAAATTTTGCGACTACTAATAGGGAATCACAAATTGAAATTCCCTTAGCACATGTACCAACTATTTTCTATATGCAAACTGTTCATTCAGGAAAATGCTATTCCCATCGACTTCAAGTAGATGGTAACTATGTACAAATTTAGCAAAATTCACAAAAATACATTTTTCAAATTCCTATGTAGCGCACACATGCCGCTAGGGCATGTGTGTGCTTTACATGTGCACATTTATTTTTTTGGGGTGCTTCAGGGGGCCTTGGGCCCCTGGATACCTTGGCTTTACATTAGCTAATTTGAGATTACCAATTAGGTAATCGCAAATTAGCTAATGCAATACCATTCGCACTTATGGGCCTTTAGGTCCATAGGAACAAATGGACTAGCATTTCCTAATAGCGATTACCTATTTACCGAAGCACTATTTGGTAATATTAAGGAATCATTAAATCTTGGTAATCGCAAAAAATGTTTTGAAACATATGGCCCGGTATTTTTAGTTGTTGCTCATATTGTCTCTCCGGTTCCCTTACGGAATATGGCGTATCTTTCTCTTTGAATATATAGTAAGTCAAAAGGGCCAGGAAAAAAGTCTGAAATGTATTCCTATAGAGTCACTATTAAGTTTGGATCAAATGTACAACTTTCAGGCATTCACAAGAATCTTAGCAGGTTGTATGTCAGAGTATCATGAGTAAGACTAGTTCTGCAAAAATAAAAAAATATTTAGCCAGAATATTGACTGCCGCACATAATACTGTGAAAGTAAGTATATTTAGGTAAGTACAGATTAACTGTTCCTAACTCCACCTCTCTGTACTTTACACATTTTTTGAAGTACTTACCATTACTGTATGAATATCATCTTCAG
Organism: Lissotriton helveticus; assembly: GCF_964261635.1. Lineage (NCBI taxonomy): Eukaryota > Metazoa > Chordata > Amphibia > Caudata > Salamandridae > Lissotriton > Lissotriton helveticus. The sequence continues at coordinate 868,363,076 of NC_136059.1, forward strand.
GATAGATTTAAGGGTAGTAAATCTGTACCCACCTATGTTCACTTTCGATATTTTTGTAGGATGATATTTAATACATTATAGTATTGCAGAATGCCCCTATGAATATACAAGACAATATATGACAGTCTCAGATTTTCTGAATGATGCAATTGCCTAAAATGTATACATGCACATTTTGCAGAAAAGTCTGCCTGTGTAAATGTGATGTGATACATGTAAATTTATTTGATCAATGTGGAAAATATTTTCCCCAAGAAGGACCACCTTTCCCTTTAACTCCTTTATATATGGTGGTTTTCCCTCTCTATTAATACGTCTTAAAATAACACATTTGTCTCCGTTGTGAGGGTAAAAACTACCCGTAAAGGATCTGCAAATACCCACACACCCATGGGTGTTCATCTGTTTTTCCACACTAGCTCACACAGGAGTGTCCATAATCCTGCCTGAACCCCAAACTTTCAAGTATATCTTGAAAATGAAAAAAATACAGCAATCGTGATTCAGGAAACACGAACTGTGAATTTATATGTGATAAGTGATAATTCTGTGTTACCCTGAAAACATAAATCCCTCTTTCAGCAAGCAATCTTCACCTACATGCTAATCTGTTATTTCTTCATTATTCATAACCTAGTGGTGCAGTCTCTCAATGAGTCTGCATTTGTCATCATCTTTCTGCTCCCTAATCCATACATATTCTCAAAGTCACCCCTTTCCAATGTCTGCACATGTAAGCCCATAGGGAATGGATTTCTAATCTTGTACATTGATTTTGCTGAAGTCAAACTTTACTACCAATTTATCGTTGTCATCACAAACCCTAATTCATCAGGATTTGTTTGAGAAACAGGCAACCCTGCTAACACTTACATTTTCAATTGCTAGCTCCTCCTGGTACCCTAAAGCAATTTATACGTGACCCCTCCCCTCAAAATGTAGGCTTCTCTGAAATTTACATACCTTGTTAAACCTGGATGCTGCATAGATCTAGCTCTTTTTTTATTCGTGTTTATGCAATGATTGCCCCTAAAAGATTAGCTAAGGATCACAGTTCAGGACCCTCCTGATTTCTCTAGTGTTCTCTCTTTTTCTCTTTTTATTAAGTGCTCCTATCCGCCGCTCGCCATGCTAGACTTCTACTGGATCCCAGGAGGCAAATCAAATGCCTGGCTGGTGTCCAGCAGGAAGGATGGACAGGTACAAATGAAGATTTCAAAGCCACTGCTGTCCTGGGCAGATGATACCTCGATCCTTTTCAGGATTACAAAGCCATTGTCATACTGAACAGATGAAACAGCAGAATAGCCAGAGACTTCTGAGCACACAAGTAAACGTAATATATTTTAAGATTTTAAAACAGTATGGCCTAGATGTATCAAGATTCCATTGTGCGAATCTTAAATAGCGATTTTTAGCGAATCGCTATTTAGAATTCGCAAAATGGAATGTATGTAAAAAATCGCTTTTTTTTAGCGATTCCTTTTTATTCCTTATTTGCGAATTCGCATTTTGCGAATTTGCAATTAAGGAATAATTTCCAATGCATTCCTTTGGGCCAGGAGGCCCATAGGAATGATTGTGAAGGAATTCTCAAATTGCGAATTCGCAATTTGCTAATCGCAATTTGAGAATTATTTCAAGGGTGCAGGGGTGTCTCAAAGACACCCTGCTGCACCCCTGAAATGTACATGTGTGTGCATATGGCGCACATACATGCCCTAAGGGCATGTGTGTGCGTCACATGCCACCCTAAAAAATGTCAATTTGTGCATTTTTAAATGAATTCGTAAATTAACATCAACTACAATTTGGTGTTAATTTGCGAATTCTTAAACATAATTCGCAATGTAAAAATGCTACATACATTGCATTTAAGGAATCGCAAAAATAGCGATTCCTTAAATGCTATAGCAAAATAAGGAATCGCAAATTTTTGCGATTCCTTATTTTGCTAATTTCTCATACATCCCAAAAGATGCAAAATGTCCATTTACGATTTGTAAAGGCCGAAATTCTGCGAATTTCGGCCTTAACGAATCGCAAAAGGCTTGATACATCTAGGCCTATGTTGCTAACTGAGCTGGTTGGCAATCTCTTTTCAGAGATCAGCTATTCAGAGGTTTCACTCCAATTAGGGGTGTGAGTGGGGGACTGCTGTAGCCGGTTTTCCCTGCAGTTATAACAATTATCTGGTGATTTGGACTAAACTTCACGTTTGAATCCAACGGAATGTATTTTATGTTGTATTTTGGAGCGTAATAAAATTAGATCAAGTTCAGCTGGGTACAATCTTTTTATGTTAACAATTTTTTTTAATTACTTTTATTATTTACCCGGCTGTATAAGTAATGGATAAATAATAGGCTATGTGGCTGGGTTTTAAAAAAAAAGAGGAATCTGCCATTGCGCCTGAACGGCAGCTGCCGCTGTGTTCATACTGCCTCAGGATTGGGCCTATTTTTGAACTGGTTATTAGTACCCAACTTGCTGTAGGTAGGCTCCTGTTATTGTTCAACACTGTTGAGACTGCTTTCATTAAGTTCTGCATCTGACCGTGCTCCTTGTTTTCCCTCAGTCTGGGTGCTTTGATCATGGGTACTTCAATACCAGATGTAGGAGGACACTATGATGTGGTTTATATTAATGCCATGAGACTCGAGGTTTAAGAGGTCAAGTAGTGTCAGTTACTGAGTATCTGCACTTCTTCAATGTAAAGAGAGAATACCAGCACTTCTAACCAGAGGTCTAATACATTTAATGGGAGAGTATCAGTACTTCTCATAAGTAAACAGATAGTGAGCATGTACACTTGTGTATTTCTATTTCAAGTACAGCCGGAGAATGATTAGACAGCAGATGCTTTCCTGACGTGGCATAGTGCATATTTTCTGGCCATACAGGTGTCACCTTTAGGTTCTAGAAATCTGCTGTAGTCCTGAGTTCACTGGAAAGTTCTGGAGTTTTGGGTTTCTTTTTCACTTTTATTGAGCTATGCTACGCCGCTTGTGGCATGGCAGTCTTCAGCTCATTGCAGCATGGTTGAATTTCCATTTTATTGACTTCTGCCTTTGTTTGCACATTTTGAATTTGCAGTGAAAGTTTTTTTTTTCTGAGACTATGGTTGTTGGTGCTGTAGACAGACGTTTGTGCTCTGGAGTGTCTGTAGATACCAGCAATAAGACTTTGAACCCCGAGTCTCCGTTTTGCAGCCCTGCCACCTACCATGCATCAATGGTTAAACTAGCGCATTTTATACAGATGACTGCATCACTGCACTAAAAAGCATAAGTCCCAAATTACCAAGCTCCTAGCAGCTCAATGAGGCACTGCAGGCAGCTCTGTTGTAATAAAACTAGAACATTTAGCGTAACATGAGCGTCGAAGCGTTTCAGTGGTGAACCTTGATTATGACCACCTTCTTCAGGACAAGATGACTCCCATATATAGATGCCTAGTTTTAAAACATACCAAGTGAAAGCAATAATCTTTTGTATGTGGTTGGTTTTGTTGTAATCAAAATCCAATATATTTGGTTGAGCACAGTCAATAATATAAACTATCCTTACTTTCACATAATTGACCTCAACACCTGAGTCTTTTTAGCCTCGCCCACTTAGTCAGGCTAAAGGGCTACAATAATATGTTGTTTTCACCAAGACACTGTGGTCCTTCAATAGGCCAAAATGGGCCTCTTTCTTTACTTCACCTGCCACTAGGTTCCCAAGACCGAAAGAGTTATGTGCCCCGTCACACGTCCGCACCTCTTGATGGGATAAAGTGACAAGCGAAATATGGTGCTCTTGATATGTTAAGGGAGTTTTCAAATAAACAGTAACAGTGATTTCAAAAGATTTTATTAATTTGAAGGAGCACATAAGGAAATAAGGTATAAACAATAGTGATACCATTGACATCAGATAAGTATAAGCAACATATGAATCTAAAAATAAATAGGTCAATACCTATGTCTAATACAGTAAAGCTACTGAAGTCAGGTAGATAAATCACTAAAAGGAGAAAAATTAATAGACAGTAGCCGTAACTGTCAATAGTAACACTATCAGGTAATATACTAGGGAAAAGAGGGGAGGAAGAAGAAAGAATAGAAAAGAGGAAAAAAGAGGACAGAGAAAGGAAGAAAGAGAAGAGAACGAGAGAAAATGGACTTCCAAAGAACCTTCCTAAAAAGGAGAACACCATTTAAACAGACAAATCAGAGGGAAATTGAGCAACCAACCCTTTCGAGGCTGAATCCATGTATGAATCTAAGGCAGACCAAACACCAGCAGATATGGAAGGAGAAAGATGAGCATGATCAACTGAAGTATGAGCACTCCGTAAAAAGGAGACCCAAGCCCACCAGGTATGATAGGAAAGTGAAGAAAAAGACTTCCATTCCATGAGAATGATTTTCACTGCCACAGTTAACAACAGGTCCAACAATTGCAATTCCGTAGAATCCAAAGGGAGAGGGACCGGGGCAGCTAACGGGCCTAATAGAAAAGAAAGGTGGAATTTAATACCAAAAATAAGCATAAGATGTTTGTGTATGAGATCCCAAAAGGGTTGGAGGAGGGAGCACCCAAAAAACATATGCTGAAAATCCCCAGGTAACAAACCACAACTCCAACACAAGTTATCGTCTTTAAGATGAAGCGAATGCAAGCGAGTAGGAGTCCAATGAAGGAGATTCATAGAGAAAAATTTAGATTGCATTAGTGAAGGGGCAATTTTATTACGAAGAGAAAGCTTACCAATAAGCTGCCAGGTGTCGGGAGGGATATGGTCCGTAACATCATGATCAAAATGATGCAACCATTTCCGTTGTGTAACAGTTGGGGTTGGTAATAAAGAAGACGATAAGAATTTATAAATTCTGGAGGCTACATGTCCAGACCGTATCCATAAGTGAAAAAGGGTGATTGTGGGGGAAGAAGGATGAAGGTGCACCTTGGCAAGTGCCACTTTAATCTTAAGGAAGGTATAAAAATCCAAGTTAGTTAAAGAGAATTGACTTGCCAAGGAAGAAAAAGGTAACGGATGATCATCAGCAGCATAGAGATGTTTAACAAGCGAAATCCCTTTGTTAGCCCAATAGGACACCAGAGAAGGATCAATAGTGATTTTTATTTTAGAATTTCGCCAAATAGACGACCATCTAGATTTATGCAATGGAACCGCAACTCTTCTATCAATCTTGCGGACCGCAGCAATAGTATCTAAAATATAGTGAACGGGAGAAAAGGTAAAAACAGTAACAGTGATGTATGACATTCAGGAAACTGCTAAAAAATATGAAGAGGCCACACATCATAAAATAGCAAATATGCGACCCTCGTCATAGACAGCGACATACCTAACTTCAGAGGAGTCTAACAATACACATCATCATCAAACATGTTTTAAATAAGATATCTCATTCTTTTCTCATTGTAAGAGTAGAGAACAGCTGAAGCGCGAAGCTGCCGGTCCCAAGACACTGATAGCTGCTGCGCGTGCAGAAGCCTCCTCTGGGCCACCCCAGGCTCATGGAGAATGAAGGAGTTTAAAGGCATTGGATGGAGCTGGACCAGCAACAATCAAAGTCAGACAACACGATCTGATCCAAGGGAGGCTTGAGATGGCTGTATTCTGACCGCCCTATTGTTTCTTGCTTTGCATCTACCTGAATGGAAATGTAAGAATTTCATGTAAAAAGTCTACCTTTTCTCCAGCAGTTCTATGGCAATACATTCTAAATACATTAGTGCTGAAGCATGAAGGGTCTGATTTCCATTGCAACTGCGTTTATAGGTTTTTACGTAACTTGTTCTCAAAACGTGTCTAATATGAAATATTGTTTCTAGACTTAAGCAGCTTAAGCAGAGGTTGCCTTCTATTCAAGGCTTAAACATCACGCTTGAAGTGTCAACCTCACGCCTCTTGATTATTATGAAAACCAATTACAAAGAGCAGGTTTGCTGTGGTGATGGTATCACAGGCCTCATCCTCTGACATATGCATCCCACTATCTTCAGATGATAAACTCACTTTCATTTTATGTTTGTGTCTTGTCATTTCCAAGAAAGGCACCCAGAGCTGACAAGAACAACTAGTTTAACTACTGACAAATGAACTAGGCCTGCCTCTCCTTTTATTGAAAAGCTGTGGTGACCATTACTCTCTGCTGTGCACAGTTTTGTTAGAGTGCGCGTACAAGCAAAGGCAGAGCCCTTGCCTCTGGCCTGAACTTTGGTGAAGAAGGGTCATGGTGCACATTTCCCGGTCAGTGTTAACACACTTGCTCTGAGTGTTTTAATTATGCTTTCCACTATTATCCCTACTTGCAGCACTGTCATTTATTTCAGGATACCTTTGCTTTCTGGAAGCTGTAGCGTTTGTTTAATATGGGCCAAGTGGACTCAAATATCTGAAACAATTATTGTTGAAACAAAATATCATGACTGGACAAGTGGCTTTCTCTTGTCATGCAGGGATATGGCAGCCACAGTCCCTTTTGAACATGGTTAGTGTGCCTTCAAAGAGTGTGACACTTTCTGTTTGAAGAAATATGCCATCCTTAGTTATTATGTGATGTTCGTTTGGGAAAAAAGGACTGTATACTTGCTATGAATGTTATATTTGTTTAGCGAATAAGAGTTGTGTACTTGCTCTGACAGTGATGTGTGTTTGGTAAAGAGGGGTTTGGTAAACACCATTTGTGTTACTACTCTTTCTTCCATGTCTTTCATGTAAACAAATACAATTGACAAGCACCTCCTAGTTGTAGATGTGCACAAGAGCCTGCTACTCAAGTCACTTTCGATGTTGAAGTCTGTTTCAGGTATCCCTAATTATAAGACAAGGGAAATGTTTGAAATGCCAGATGTAGAGATCAACTGTGCCTAGCTTCTTCCCAGCCTGGGGACCCGCCAATAGCGATGCAACACAAGGAGCGTAGTATTACACATTGAGTTCCAGCTCATGAAAACCTTTATTTAAATCAAGGTGAGAGAAAACCTTTGCACCATTTAGTTGCATTATCATGTCAGCAATATGTGGCCCTGGATATGGTTCTCATTCAATTGCCTTGATTGCTTGGTGCATATCAACGCATATGCATACAACTCCTTTGGTGTCCTTTTTGGGTACTATGATTAGCGTCAGACCAGCTGAACGCTCAATAAAGCCATGCTGAAGTAAGGATTCAAGTTCTTTTTCAGCAGCTTCTTGTAAATAAAAAACACCTCATCTGGGTCTCTGAACAACAGCACAGGCATCATTATTAATGTGCTTAACTTTACTTTCATAGTCTTAAGCTATCCCAAACCATGAAAAAATGAAGGAAATTAACGTACTATTTCGTGGTGAGCATTCTGGTTGTAATTCACAGAATCCAGTACCATATCAGCAGCAGTGCTGAAACTGAGCAGCCAGGCACTTGCTGATGTACCTTGGAGCACATGGATGGATGCATGCACCGTTGTTTTCTTGCTTTTCAATGTCGGTAAAAATGAGCCTTGACTTTTTATGGGTGTCGATGCAGTTCAAATGTATACTTTGGTTTTTGATGGTGCGAGTCGAGGCAATGGAGACAATTCATTATATTTCTCTTCAGGCATTACATTTATTGATGTGCCACTAACGATGATGAAAGGTATCGAGCAGTCATTTTTGTAATGTTATTTTCAGACAATGTTTGTATGACTTTGGTGCTTTGGCATGTCGACATTTCTTTGACTGACTTTTTTCCCCGCATGCTCCCAGTCCGACATACGCTCTTTTCTTTGAGGTAAACATTGACATGGCGCAACCATCTTCTTAACTTTCACTGGATACTGAGGTGGACAAACTGTTTGACGATGATTTAGATGACAATTGCCTTTGTTCAGCATCAATTTGCCTCAATTGATGTCACTGATTGGCCCTGTGGGGTTGCGTTAAATGTTGCCTATGGAATGCTCTGGCAGCCATTTTGTCTTCGCGCCGTGATGCATTCCCTTTGCTTTTCAGACTATCACAAAATGGATCTCTTTCCCACAGCCTTTACATATCTTTCCAATGGCGGGACATTTACCTTCATGGGGAAAAGAAAATCCAAATCTAAAGCATAACTTCTTTTTTTTTACTTGGAGCCTTTTGTGTCCTTCAATCTTTTGCTTTGGCTAACTTTTTATGCTCATGACTGATTCACATTAGGCACCTACGGCCTCCATGTTATTGGCTTGTCTTTCAGCATGCTCCTCATCTCAGGCAGCCATCAACACTGACTCCAGACTAAGAGTTTCTCTCAGCATTCTTCATCTGAATTAATCTGACAAGCAGCCATCAATAGCTCTAAGTCGCATTGCTTCCTCATCATTAAATTTATTGAGCTTACAGTGTTTGATGAGCGCATCAAGTCTCTCCACAAATTCATCAATGGTTTCACCAACTCTGGTATTTTTGACTGAAAAAGTATCATTCATAATCAACGTTTGGTACTGGATTGAACTTTATATTTAGCATTTCTTTAATCTGACAATATGTAATTCCTTCGTCAGTTTGTGGCATTTTCTTTATGACTTCTTTCACACCAGCAAGATTTTTTAAATACTTGATCATCTTTTTGCTATTAGTATCTTTAATTGCCTCAATGAAATCATCCTATCAATGCAGACCATCTATCGCCATTATTTTGCTTTTTGGCAGTATCAAAAGCTGGTGGTGGTTTCAGGAACACAGCAGTGTTGTACACCAGTGTGGAACTTACTGCCACCGGGGGTGATTCCTTGTGACTCAGCGTTTGCAATTCATCTGCGAGGCCTTGTGATGTGCAGGTTCCAAACTCATCTTTAATGAGAGCTGGAAAAGTGACTTTCTTCGCACCCATCTAAAAAAGTCACTGTTCCAGAAGTTGTTCCTGGATCATTATTCTTGAAGATCTAAGAAGTTGTTCTGCTACTTTGTGAATGAACTGCTTCGGGTATGGATGGCTCCGTAAACAGAACCCCGAACACTTATCCTTGAGGCACATTCACTGAGTCTGTTATTATGAGGACTCTTTTCAGGGCATTCAGTAAGCCATTCTTCTTTTGTCTACATGTCAATTTGTTTTTTGCAACACCTGGTTGATCTCCACCTTGCAGCGCTTCTGTGAACAGTGTTATTTTGTAAGTTATAATTATGAATAGGGCTCCAGGTTTTATGGTATTTCAGTTTTTTAACCTTTCTTCTATATTTATCCATATATATTTTTGCCCATCTTATTGGTTTTTATCCATATTTATTTTCTGTTTTGGGAATATATGGAGGCATAAAATGGTATATTTCCACATTTATTTAACTGGTGAACATGCACTCTGTTACATTTTAGCAAATTAAGCAGCCAAATATAGCAAAACACTGCACCTTCAGGTAAATATGAGCAGTATAATACAAATATATGTTACCATACACCTGCATTTAGGGAAATCCTAACCTATTTTTAACCTCCCATGCTGCCTATCTGCTCAACTCTTGTCCTAGAAATCATAAAAAACAGCCTGGAGAGTCACCCACAAGAAGCACACGTTTCTGCATTTTTCCGCTTTTAAAAATAAATACCGACAGGAAACACTTTGTTTACAGGCTGTAATTATTTGTAAAAATCTGTAAAAACATAAACCCCGGAGTCTTAATTATGAGCAGCTGCACTTCGTAAACCAGGTTGAATCCGCTTTCGGCGTTAATACTCTGCATAATGTACAACTTTATCTTGTGTGGCAGTGCAGTACCTTTATATATGGCTTGACCATCAGGTTCTCGACCATCAACATGTAAATTCTTTGAAATGCTTCTGTTGTCTTCATGTGCTTTACAGTGGCTGGAATTGCACTTTGGCTCCACATGCATGAGGCATCAACTTCGATATTCGACAGAAACACACATGGCATACACAAGCAGTTTGCTTGCACCATGGCAAACACTCTGGGAGGACACAGTTGTTCTTCTGGTTAATTATCCCCTACCTTGTTGCCATTTGAAGCGTCTTCCCAATCATGGTACCCACCAGTAACCATGGCACAGGTGGAGCTTAGTATTACACATATTTATTCTACTGAGTGTAACTGTGAACTCCACATTCTAAATCAAGCTTTCATAGCATTGTGCTCTGACACCTACCTCACAGCTCTACGGTATCCGTTAGGAGCCAAAAGGGTTATGTTCTAAAATATCATAAGACACTACACTGAGTATCTAAGGATATCTAAGTATATCACACACAATAGTATTGCCCAAGTATCTTTATGACGCTTATTCCCTCTTGTAAGCAGATTTAAGGTTACTCAGTTGTCTGATTGGATTACTAGGATTTCTTACTCTGGTCACGGGCAAAGTTGCTTCATTATGCTATCAGACACTGATGGATCAGAATCTGCTTACTCAGTTGGTTTGTTTCTATACTATCTCTGGTGGGTGTACAAGTTTCTCTGTGATGGCTTTGATGGATGTTTTTACTAACCTCATCTTTTCTCTTTCAGGGTTTTGGGCGTGATGCTGTTTCAGGTGGAAGTATGATGGAACCCTGTTTGAATTTCCCATGCATGCTTTTACTCCGCAGTCACTACCCCGACAGCGACGTTACCACATGAATCTTTGCCTTGCAAGTTGTTACAACGACTTGCCTTGGGGAGTGCCCTAAACTTTGGAATAGTATAAATGACTATTTTAACTCCAGTCAGTGTATAAGAAGGGACTTAAAATCCAACACCAATCCAACAACGTGCCTCCTAAAGCAAGTTGCGTGGTAAAGGAACGCGTGGTAATGTCGCAGTTGGGGTAGTGACTGCAGAGTAAAGGCAGATCGTGATTCTGCCTGCGGGGTAAAGGATGTTTCCCGTTTCAGGTGGGTGCCTGGACATCCCTGATGCATATGATTACTGCCAGGATTCCCAGCCTTGTTTGTACATGGAGTAAGAAGGCAGCTCTCCTGCATGCGGAACACTGAGCTCTAATACTCGCCTTTGCAGAACTGCCAGGGACAGGTGAAGCTCAGTGGGACACTGCAGTGGGCTGGCTCAGCGGTATCTTGCCAAATGGCACCAACACAGATCCAGCCTAGGAAGAAATATTTTCAGTCCTTATCATGCAAAAGATGTGAAAGCAGCTACCCAGGAAGGAGACACCAGCACTTGAAGGTCATGTGATATTATTAGAGCCTAAAGTGAAAAGGACTAACATTTAGGAGCCCAGGAAATCCTGAAGCACTCGGGCTGCATGCAAATTGGGTGCAAAAGACTAACAGGCGCACACGAACCGCATCAGACTTGCATAGAGAGTGTTTGGTGGATACCTGCTTTGTTATGCTTGTCATAAAGTGTCACTCATATTGACAAGTGACACATAAGCCCACTAAAAATATGGAAATGTCACACATAAGTAACAGAAAACTTGGCCGCTATGTCTTTGTCCACTGAAGAGGCACGGTTTGAATATCGCAAACGGAAATTTCTGTCGGATAAACACGGTTTTAACGTTCCTAAATCGTTGCAAGGGATCGCACTGTTTATTAAATGGAAAGTCCTAGTGAAGATGCCTGTTTCCTGGATATAGTCTGTCCCTAATGAAGAACGGCTAATTAGATTATGAGTAAGTGACAAGAGTGTTAACATTGATGCTATCGCACCTTGTAGCCAAAGAATATCGACAGCTGTCACTGGAAAACATCGTGTGAAGATATTATCAGTTTTAGATACATTTGCAGAGGTTAGCTGTCAGTAAAATCTTTTCCAGGCATAACGCTCTAGTTGCTATCATTACGTGTTCAGTTGATGACATCTAGTGGCTAAGTGTGATATTACACTTCTATCTACATAATGTTTCTGAAACCCTTCTACCTTTGAAAACCTCCAGTTTCTGCTACATGGCACACTACCTTTCAAACACTGTGCAGAGATGAGGAGTAAAATAACTCTGAAAGGATGCAGTATAGTATCTCAAGAGGACGATGGAAAAATCAATGTATGTGAATACTGTTAGCACATCAATATATGTTATGATTCACTCGACTTTCGCATGTGCCCTTGCAGTTAAAATCTGAATGGCAGCACAGGCAATCTGAACACGAAAAACATGGGTGACAAAACTGGCATGATGCTCAAAGCCAAAGTTCAGTACTGACCTAGAATGATGTATAGGACATCGATTAGGGAAAGGAGAGACTGCCTTTAGAAGTGACGTAAATGCACTTTGTTATGGAAGTGTAACCTGTTCATGATACTGGCATAGTGAGTCATGACGGCTCACTATGAACATTTGTTAATTTGAGCTCTTAGATATAGCACGCCATCCCTCTGGAAACTTAACACAATGGAAGGGTTTCACTTGACGGAATTTAATGACAAAGTTCAGACATAAAGGCAACATTTTTGCTGCCAATGGCAGCATATTAACAATTTGACTCACTGACATGTCAAAAAGAAATTATGAATGTGTCAGTGAAACATTAACAGCCGAGAACCATTAAGAAGACTTTCTTTGTTCACATAAAATGTTCTCTTCTCCCTGGAATGAGACAGAAAGAAGCCCTCGTTTTCTGTTACAGCTGTTTCCAAGGTGATCTGCCCGCTGCCTGAAGCCAGGGAATCAAGTACATAGTTTAGAAATACAAAGCAATCCCGTTTGATATGGCCTGTTTTCTAAGGGTTAGAAAGAATAGATGTGAAATTCTTTCTGTCCTTTGACCCTTCGTGTCTACCGCTTGTTGGTGGAATACTGTGATTGACATGAGGGCCGTGAACCTGTTTTCAGTAAGAATACGGAGATATGAAATCTCTAATCGCATTGTGAAAAGATAGCATTAAACCATGTAATTGAAACATATTGCAGATGTAATATGAATCTAAATATGTACACGGCAAGGAGATCTTCACTCAACCCTTCCAAGAGCATTAGGTTAAACAGCAGATGAAATCGAATGTTCTCACTTAGCTGGCTAGAGTATATTGACAAATAACTGTTGCGTGGATTTTGACAGCAGGTAAGAATCACCAATCTCTTGCAATATACATTTTGCACTTCAAGGTTGTAAAACCACACCCACCAGCTGGTCGCCAGCTCTGTTTTTGTCCTCTCACTACTCCCACTTCATTTACTTCTACTACAGTTTTGCTTGTTCCTTTGCTCCTTGTACTATTACACTAAATCTGTCTCAGTCCTCTAGAACTTGATTTCTAACTTTGCCCTCGAACGTCTTGCAAGAAGGTGGCTGTTAGATCCCCACAGTCATTTTAAATTTTTTTAAAGAATGTTCTAATGCTATTTCAAACCTCACACAATAGGGTTTGGCTCATGACCTCGTGTTCACAGATCACACTAATACTTGAACATGACTATCTGTCACATGCATCAACAGAAGGAATTGCGATTCCTAAATAGTGATTTTTAAGGAATTGCTATTTAGGAATCGCAAAAGCCTATGCATGTAGGAATCGCTATAAAAATAGCGATTCCTACACATTCCTTAATTGCGAGTCACAAATTGCGAGTCTCAATTAAGCAATGCTGTCCTATTCATTCCTATGGGCCTCCAGGCCCATAGGAATGAAATGGAGATTGCATGAGCAATTTGCGAGTACCAGTAGGTACTCGCAAATTGTTCATGCGATTTCAAGGGTACAAGGGTATCAAAATGACACCCTGTTGTACCCCTGAAATTGATCTGTGCACATATGTTGCACACACACATGCCATAAGGGCATGTGTGTGCGCAACATGAAACTTTGAAAAATGCCCAAAAGTGCATTTTTCAAAGTTTTTGCAAATTACGTTGAAGTTCAACTTCATTGTAATTTGCCACTCCTATTAGCAAAATCGCTAAATTTTTAACTTTAATGCATTGCATTTAAGGAATCTCACTTTGGGATTCCTTAAATGCAATCGCAATTTAAGGAATCGCAAGTTAGAGATTCCTTAAATTGCGATTTTTGCATTTGGGATGATGCATCCCAAATGCAAAAATACTGGTCGGAAAGGGGCAGATTCTGAGAATCTGCCCGTTTGCGACCAGTTTTTCCTTTGATGCATGTGCCTGTATATTTTCTATTGCATTTAAAGCCACTAAGTGACTAAGGGGCATATGTATAAAGCCCATTTCCACTTCACAAACGGGCCGATTGTCAGAATTAGGCCCCCAATTGAGCAATCCGCATGCCTTTCCGTGACGGCCACACCGCCACGGAAAGGCTGCTTCCCGCTCCCATTGTATTATAGATGGCGGTGGCTAGCAGACACCGCCACCATATTCAAACCTTTTGCACCGGTCGACTCATCGACCGGGCGGTGCCCCCGCCAATATAATGAGGCGGGGGGTAAATTGCATGCGGGCGGAGGGTATTGTCAGGCAGATTGCCACTGCCATGCGGGCGGTGGCGATCCGCCCGACATACTAATAGGCCCCTAAGTGAGAATGATTGATTGAGCAAAAAGTACTGTCCTGCCTCTACGAGCCCTGAAGTGTCAAGGGTTGTCATGTTCTATAGTTGCCAGAAACTATTTGCTCCTTGCTGAGGTTAGGGGGCTTATAGTGGCACTGTGAGCTTGCTGGTCTAAAGGCTAACATATCCTTTGGAGGTGTCTGGAATTATTCTAGACACCAATCCCTTAGTTTATGTTGTGGAAGCGAGCAGATCCTATGTATTTTTAGGAACTACACAACAGCACCTACCCGAAGCATAATCCCCCTGAAACAGAATTCCTGTTGTTTGCCAAGAACAAAATGCAGCAAGTTTTCCGAACCAGTCTCAATGACATAAATCTGGACAGATTTGAACCTAAGCTCTCAGCCAATACTAAACGGTATAATTAAAAGAGAATGGCAGAGCGCTGAGTTAAAACAAAATTGTTAACTCTGTGCTCCAGTGTCCCTTCCTGCACATAAACAATCAGTAATGGTGATTTGTAACTTCTATGTGTGCTGATTTATGCAACACACATAGAAGTTGCATATCATAATTCTTTAATGAGTTTTTATGTGCAGGAAGGGACACTTTCCTGTACACGAACAATCACTAGTGGTGATCTGCTGTTTCTGTGTGTGCTGCAGAATGCAGCACACATAGAAACAGCAAAAACGAGGAGAAATTAATAATTTCTCCCCGTTTTGCCAGGTTAAAACTAGGTGTTCCCTGGTCCTATTTTTGGCGCTGCCTCCTATTTACGCCACCCTTGTAAATAGGAGGCAGCGTCAAAATCTGTGTTGGGGCAAAACCCCCACTGCAACACCCATTGCACGCCCCTTTCACACTAAGTGCTACGTGAAAAGGGGCCTTATTCACAGAGCAGCATTAATTATCTTAATGCCACCTTGTAAATAAGGCGAAGGGCTTATCGCCACCAGAACATCACAAAAAGTGATGTTCCGGTGTCGAAAACCTCTTGTAAATATGAAATCAAGTCTCTTGGAGTCACGCTGTTCTTACCCTCAAGGAACACATCACCAAGAAAGTCAAAATGATCTATTACCAGCTATGTTTGCTAAGGAAAGTCAAACCTTTCCTCCCAGAAAGTGCTGGTCAAGCCCTCAGTCCACCCTTAAGGGCATCCTACTTGCACCTGTATGCCTCATCAAGGGTCTTAAAAAACATGAGCACATCATCCTCACCATGATGGAACTTCAATGGCAGCCTCTGCTGGCCCACACCCTCTTCAAAACCAGCTGCATCATCTACAAAGCCATCACAACTAGATCCCTGACTATCTGTTGGACAAACTGAACATTTTCAGTGGTTCGCTGCTGACCCATGAATACCATCAGAAAGGAGAAAAAAAGTGCACAAAAATAATAGGAAATATTCAGACTTTGCCCATTTATCCATCCAGTATCTTAAATGACAAACCCCTAGCCATTGGGACTGCTCTAAACCTGCTCCAATTTAGGAAATAGCCAAATACACACCTTCTACTGAATACCACATTATGATGCAGTAACAGTACACAGATGCTATTAGGAACAAAATACCCTACAATTACATTTTAACTGTGTCTTTGCCTTTGATGCTCTAGAGTGCTCTGCTTTCTTTCAGCTAGGTGAACGGGATGTCAATACCACATACATACATCTGATGTGGTACCCAGTGCAAAAAAGGCAGATGCAAAATAACCTGTCAACTAAAGACCAGTAACATAATGTTGAACATCTATCAGGATCTTGAGAAAAATGGTTCCTTCAACCCCTTCAAAAAGAGGTACACGTTGCACGAGGCAGAATGTGCACTTGTAGCAGCAGCCAATTACATTAGGAGGGACATAGATTGCAGCTCGGTCAGACCTCTCAGTGACTATTAACAGTGACTATTAACACAGATCTATAACACATGTTGACTAGCCAAGACGGAGGCACAGAGGCACAGAGGTCGGACTTGACCTTTAAATCATTATTTTTGACAGATCAAGCTTACAGCCTTGTAGTTGTACTTTTCAGGTATGCAACAAAGACATATCCTCACTCGTTACCCAACATTAGCATTGTTGGTCCTGTATTTTAATATTTTTCCTCAGTTTTTACTGAGTATCATATGCAGTTTTAATCTTGACAATTTATAAGGTCGGCGATAGTACCTGTTGGACCTGGCATCCTTGGTGTGGTTTTCCCCCAACTTTTCCCTTTCAGCTCCTGTTTTGCTGACTCTGTTTTTGCTGGCTTTAGGACTCTGTACACATTACCACTGCTAATAAGTGCAAAAGTGCTTATGCTATCTCCTTCAAACATGGTAACACTGAATTACACCCAATTGGCATTACTTGCAAGTCCCTAGTAAAGTGGTACTTCATGTACCCAGGGCCTGTACATTAAATGCTACTAGTAGGCCTGCAGCCCTTATAGTGCCACTCACTTAGTTAGCCCAGTAAACATATCTCAGGCCTGCCATTTCAGCCTGTGTGCAGTTTTAAACTGCCATTTCAACCTGGCAAAATAAACGTTTCGCCTGGGTTAAACCTTGCTTTTTAATACAAATGAGGTAATCCTAGGGTAGGCCATAAATAGCCCGATGGGCAGTGTGCAGTGTATTTAAAAAGTTGGACTTATACTTTTAACTTTCACATGTCCTGGTAGTGAAAAACCCTCACATTATTTTTTTCATACTGCGAGGCCTACTTCTCCCATAGGATAAACTTGGGCTGCCTAATTACATTTAATAAGTGCTAACTTTTTGTTGGGAACAGGTAAGCATTTCATGTTTGGTATCTAAGAAATTGTAACTAAAGACCCTCTTTAATGGTAAAATCAGATTTTAAATTGTGAAAATGTAAATTTTAGAATGTTTCCATTTTCTTGGGCTTGTTATTTGGTGCCTGCAGCCTGTCCTAGGTCACATGACAGGGTGTTGCTGACTGTTGGACTTTGTTTATTCCTCCCAGATAGCCACACAATAGAGGGATTAGGTGTGCCTGGATGTGCTATCAACTGACATGACCAGGGATGGAGCTGGGCACAGCCCCACTTGCAACTGAATAGACGGTGCCCTGCCTTCACACAAGTTACATATCACTACTGCATTGAGCATGTAGTCAGCTTGGAGCCAGGGCAGGGGAGGCAGAAACATTCAAGCACTCCAAAGGGAATTCTCTAGTAACTTTTCATATTTCAAAGTGGATTCTACAGCAGAATGACTGTTTGCTGCTTTGGAACCAGAAGGACTGTCACTCTGCTATCTGCCTACTCTGCAGCTCTGCTCCCTGCTGTCCTGCTTGCTGAGAAGGAACATTGGACCTGCATGCTGAAGTATCTCTAAGTGTCAGTCAGCTGACCTCTTGTTCTGAGTTACAGGGACATTACAAATTCTAGAGGCTCTCTGTAACTGCCCAGCTGACCTGCTGCATGGACCTGCCAGAGGCTTACTGAGGCCTGCCGGTATGGGTTCCTGACCCTCAAGCTGTGCCCTTCAGGTCCTAAACCCTTGGTATGGCCTCAGCTGAGCTCACTTGAATTTGTTTGGACTCTTCACCAAAGGGCCTCATATAACAAATCAATTAAAAAAGTCAGCATCAAACATCACGGGTAACTTAAATTTTACAACAAATTTGGGGACTGGAATGTCTTAGACAACATAGACATATTTGTTAGGAAATTACTAACTGAGATCTACTGAGTGTGAAGTTTGGGACACAGCCTCATTCTCACCATTTGAAGGGATATCATTTTTTTACAAGAGTAGTCTTGGGGGGGTCAAGATATTTACCAATCAAAGCTGCTGTTAGGGTTGGATCTAGTCAAGGGTTAAGTTAGCCAGTGCTCAGCCTTGATAATGCCACAATAGGATGTGACATTAATATTAACATCCAATAGCAGCCACTATATCAAGATACAATGAGCGAAGGCAATACTCTTCTATATGTTCCTAAGGGATTGGGGCCCGAAGTAATGCATCGAAAACAGGCATATGACCCAACATAGAATATTAATTAGCAAAAATCTGCCTCTTCTTTATGATTGAGAACAGAGCCTTAAATTACCTCTTTGTCTGTGTAAAGCATATGCATAACCCTCTTTGAGAAGGAAAGGTGCAGGATGAGATTTGCTCACTGGAGAGTAGTACTAGCATAAGGTTTAATAAAGTTCCCCTAACGGCCAGGTGACACACTTAGAAGTGCAAATCAAAAAAGTGCCATGAGAAGTGCAAGTGCAAATGTGGTGACAAAGAAGACCTGAAGCATTTCATCCTGTACTGTAGGTACTATGATGTTCTAAGAAATCCATTATTTTGACTTTTTTAAAAGAAATGGGTAATATAGCCTTCCAATGATATGCAGTATGTTTTTGGGGATGTGGTGAAAACAGAAATATTACGCAGACTGGAAAGACGGTAAAGGAAGCACTCTTAATTCATTTTAAATGTGTGGTGCCTGTTCGGGATCTTAGTGAGTATGCTTTATATTTAAGATTAAGATAGATTGAATCATGACCACATATAGGTTCTGTGTTGAATTTTTCCTCTGACAGTAATTTATATTTTTAATTGCTCATTCTGTAAATAAGTTTTATGAAGTAAGGAGAAGAAAACAACCAAACTCCCAAATTCCACACATTGACCGTTCAGTTCAATTTTGCCAAAGATATTTGAAGTTTTAATTAGGATCGAAAAGTGTAACATAGATTGCAAATAAAGGCATACCAGTGGTTTGTAAAGTTTGCAACTTTTCTTATGTTGAAGTAATTCCTCTGCAAACTGGAAAGGGGGCCTCATGAATGCTAGCTGGCGAGTTAAATGCTTTTCCATTTCTTTCAAGTTAACATTAAATCCAATTTCATTGTGATTGGAAGTGTTTGGATGTTTTTTTTTCTAGAAATAGCATAATAGGGTCATGAAATTTCCAATTTTAATGTGAAGGAAATTTCACAGCTATTAATCCTGAGGCGTCAGCTCACGTCAGCACCAAACCTTTTGTATTGTAATATACTTATGCCCTCCAATGTGGAGGCAAATTTGACCTTACTTATTTATTGCAAGTTCACTCCTCAAGAGCGATAATAACTCTAGGCCTGTGTAAAATTTTAATTACGCAAGAGTAAACAGAGTAATTTTACTAATTTCGCATTACTCTTAATTTGAAACTCCCGAAATTGCAGAAAATACTCAATTACGCCCATTAATATAATCATGAGTAATTTGGCACAGAAATCCTGTTGCGGGAGCACAGAAAGAATAAACTTGGCGAGCTGGCGTGGATGCCGGCTGCTGCTGTTTATATTCTGTTGCATTTAGCTCCATTTACTAAGTGCAAAATGCCTCCTTTGGTCCATTTCGGACATGATGGTACAATTTCGCGAAATATTGGAATACACTCCTCTTGCAATTCTGCATAATCCAGTGTAACGTTGCTGTAATTTTGCATAATTGCACAACAATAAATTACATTAGTTATGACCACCCTGGAATAACACCGAGTGTCCTGTCTGTAAATCAGTTGTCATCTTCAGGGACCACTTAGACTTTCTGTTGACAGTAATGGGAGTGTTTTCTAACCGGATGGAATCATTTTTAGGAGGGACCATACTGAACATTATAACCTTTGGTGTTAGAGACTGGTGCTTTTCCTGATATTTGACTCTGTTTTTCATCTGGTCATCAGAATGAGACAGAAAATGCTCTCTTACACATCCAGGTTGATAATTCATACTATCCTGATTCTGTAATCAAACTTGAACTCCATGGTATAAAGCTGTGAGGGTAGGTGACTCACCATTCTAGGATTATATCACAAAAGCCTATCCAGCATCCCTAAAATGATGGCCATAAAGCGTCCTTCGTAAAGTCAGGATGTGCTTTTGTTTAACCAGGGTAGCTTCAGATACTGTTGTGTGGCGTTTAGAGCTCCAAGTGAATTTTCCCGATACATGCCCTTATGTAGGTACAATTCACATTGCCCCTATATAGGCATAGAAATCAATTCCTTATTTAGGCATAGCCCATGCAGACCAAATACAGGCATGGCTACTTCCACCCGTACCAAACGTCACAACGATTTTTGGAAAATCGGCTTAAGCAGTTAGGGAACTTCCCCTTGCTTGAATATTGATTTGTCCAAGAACTCATGTACTTTGCAAAGAACAACTATTCCCTAGGGGTTTTTTCCTGATGTTATTATGCCCAACTTTACGTCAATCTATGGCATTCCTAAACACCTTCAAAGTATAAATATACCTTCACTTGCTATGGCAAACTACGGTGGTTCGGAGCAGTTCGACTATCTATTTGCCCGACGCAGCTCGCTACAGCAAGTGCCGAAGGAAGCCGACCCTCCGGCTGACGCACTGATCAAGAGGATGCCTCTCTCTCGCCGAAAATCCAGCTCCAGTGTTTCCGAGCTCCCCTTGCAGGGTGTTGGGAAATCGAGTCCTGAGACAGAGATACCAGACCTCCTTCATTCTAAGCCAAGGTATGGAGCTGATTAGAACCTAGAAAAACCTTTGGTAGATTATTGGCAAAAACAACTAAACCTATTCTACACAATACTTACTTCTTGCCGCGTACTAGACTTAGGTTAGGTACATTGGGGTAGGCGTATTTAGAAGCACCAGTTGAGTATTTTAGTCAATGTTATTTATGTATGCATTTTTATATGACCTAGAAACCACACAATGCTTTTACAGTATTATTTTATAATACTATTCTCGCCGTGCGCATTATACTTTGCAGTCTGCTTAACGATTGTAGCAGTTCACTTCTCTTGCATGAGAAAGAAGACTGTTCAATAAACCTTTTTATTGAAAACGTCCGTCTCTCTATTTTTCTGCAAACTCTGTTGAAACAAAGCATGCAAGATTGACTGAGTGAAATACTTATCTATATTTTCCGCGACTCTAGAGATATATTTCTTATTCTTGGGAAATAAACTTGTCATGTTTATGCGGATTCCAGAAACTAATCCCTTCTTGTGAATTCAAGAAAGTTTCTAGTGAACTCTGAGCTAGCTGGCACTCACTATTAAGTTTAGTATATTCGATAGAGACCTAGCCGACCTCAGTCCTATGTCTAATCTATAGGATATATTATTCCAATGCGCAGAGCCTATTGGGATTATAGGAACTACACTACAATACTGTGTTACAAAATGCAGTTCCCAGGTTTAAAATGTTTAAAACAGGAATTATAAAAATAGTTTGACTATTACCAAACACTTTCTTATTATCTACAACTATTAGAAATATAACCAGGAAGGTAGCACAAATTTTGAAAAATAACTTTTAATATACATCCGATTCCATAGAAGAAAACGCCATGTTTCTCAGACTTTTTCTTGATTTGCAAACCTCTGTCTCAGTCTACTTGGCATAAGCAGTTCAAAGTACCTGGAATATCTGTGACCCATAAAGTTCATCATGAAGAGGAGGTTTTTGCTGTCATCCAAATTACATAAAATCAGATACCATCAAATACTGACACCCACAAAGTACACATAAGCAATAAATATAGATAAATGTAGCAATAATTTAAGGGTTCTCCATCATCAAAGTCCATAGCAAAATACACACAGACCTTATGCAATAGATGAAAGTGCAGTACTTCAGAGCACAAATAATTAGAATGTGCCAATGTACAATTCTTCAGTGAAAAAATTACCAAATCAGAAAGCATCTTCTCGGAACATTGCCATATGGTCATTTATCAAAACAATCAGTGAAAACACTTCACAAAATACCTTGGCCCTTGTCAAAATCAAATCGTTTTGCATGATGCTATTCCAGCCACATATATAAACAAATGAGCCACTTCACCCTGTCAAGTAATGCTGAAAATTGTTAACACATATCTCACACATGTAGTATTCTCTTAACAACCCAAAAATGACATCCACCACTAAACAAAACCCAACTTAGAACAAAACGACCCCAAACTTTCTACCAGTATTGAACTCTCTTTCCTGAAGCGGATTACGAGAAGCTGATCAACACACAATTGAAGGAATCCATCTTCTCTGCAATTATTAATAAGAGATCTGGGCTAAATTCAGTACAGAAACAACATGTTCTGCAAGTTCTGAATGATGCTGTACAAGAGGTTTATGGTAGGGGCCCGTGCCACTTGGTTCTGCTACATTTCTCAAAAGGATGTGACCCTCTCAATAGTGTCACTGTAGCACATTTAGAGCCTTATTATGATGTTGGGCTAACAACACCGTCACAGATACCGGTCCGGCCGACCTCCGGTTGGTGGTCCCAACCATTGAATTATGATGCAACCGCACATGGTGCGGTCACAAACTCCCTTTTCTGTATGGGAGCTTGTGCGACCCTGAATCCCTTGGATGCACCATTAGCAACAAATTGAACATTTATTTTTATTTATTTTATTTGCAGAGTTTTATATAGCGCTGGCTAGACCCGGAGGTATCACAGCACTTTACATTAGGATTAGCGAGAGACAAAATGACAACAGTTACAGAAGCCTAGTTTCATCTGGAAAAAAACAGTGTTACACAGTAACAAGAGTTACTATAGCATAGAATAACATATACACACATCATATGGGGAATAGAAGGTAGAGGGGGAACAGTAAAAAGGGAAAAAGATCAGGCCAGGTAGAACCGGTAAAGGGGAAAGTACTTCAGGAGAGCCAAAAGTCAATGTGAAAATCAAAACAAACCGGCTAGGAGATCAGCAAACATACCATCCGGTGTCGCTGTGAATGAGCAGGATTTGAGGGGTGTTTGAAACGCAAAGGGGGTCAACTCAGGATAAAGGTCAGTCAGGCCACAAAGGGCTTAGTCCTGCGGCATGTTAAATTGGATTGAATCCGCCAAGATGTAGGACACAGGTCACGGGCACCGATGGTATTAACACAAAATGGCGGGAAATGCAAAAATCCAAACCACAAAACAAAAAGGGAGCTTGCTCCAGGGAGTAGGGCTGGGGGGGGGGGGGGGGGGAGGGGCAGGCATGATATCACGGTTAGCTTTGTCATTGTCAACAAAGCATTCCAACTACCTCCTCCTATAATAAATGTAATTATTTACTGTTACTTTGCCAGTGTCAATAAAGCATTTTAATTGTTCAATACACTGTGTGCATGAGTCTTTCTTCTACTTTTAACATGTTAAACAGCCTTAGGACCCAGCAACAATGGTGCGGCACTGTAGCACTCTAAGATGAAAAGCCCTGGCTTCAGAAATGTTTTAACTACCTAAACAGCCTCACCAGGTCATGTATCTTACGAAGTGGGAATAAAGAATGGAGAGGGATCATTTGTGTCTAACGGGGCCCACTTTTGCCTAAGGTAGCCCCCTAAGGTAGCCCCCTACCACTTCTAAAATAGTGCTGTGGTGCCCCTGCCCTTCTCGGCATGCACACTCCAAATTCAAAATTGCCACTTCAGTGCCTTCTGGGCATGACTTTGCCTCGGGCTATGGTTTTTTTTTTACTTTGGCCTCGTGCCGCCACAAAAAGGCTGGCTCCCTGGGACCTGGCTCAACTGCACAGAACTGGCACAGGAACAACCAGTTCCCCCCTAGTCCCCAATAGACAAAATGATTTCACAAGCGCGGGGATGCTTATTGACTTTGTTTGTAACTTTGCATCGGTCTACAGAGATGCATTTACCAGTGGTGAAGCGCCTCCTCCACCCAGAAGCCATTCTTCTCTAAACTGACCCCAGGGGGTCTTAGGGCCTCAAATGGGTATACTTGGCTATCCTTATACAAATCCTTCTTTGGCCACTTGCAGAGCACCTGGGTGAGCGAAAATCAGTGGCCTCTTCCTTTTGGAGGTCACACCCCTGCAGAACCCGTTCACAGTATGTCAGCGGAACCCTCCAGGGTACCTAAAAGCAGATCCATCCCTCTACTGTCCTCACAGAGGGAGTATGGTTTCAATTGTCAATGGCCATGGAAGAACAAATCCTAACCTCTGGGTGCCAACTGACATCAGAAGTCCTTGAATCCATCCTTGCAGTAGAGGTCAAGTGTCTCTGCTCTTCCGGCTGGGCCCTTCTCTGGTGTCGCTTGCTCAAGGTACAAACTATTCTCAAAAGTCTCTACCTTGTGCAGGGGTTAAGGTGGAGGTGGAAAGTTCAAAAAGGTAGGCACTGCTGCCCAATTCTAGAGTAACATATCATCAATCCACCCATGCCCAAACCCTCCTGCACAGAGTTTTACGACTTCTCAATGTGGTGCTGTCAAGTGGCCCCTGAAAGACCTTCTTGAAGAGCCTAATCCTTCCCCTAATTGCCACATCTGTCGGTCTCTTTCCTCCAAACCTTCCAGGGCAGTCCCTCCTGTCATTGGCTTCAGAGGTCTGGCTGCTCTCCTTTGTTTCTGTGGGGTTGAGTCTTCCCAGCCAGGTGCTGTGTGAAAAGTGTGTGTGTTGTTTTTGGGAGGGGGGGTTGTTAACCCTCCAGCTGCACAGTAGGGTAAATAACTTGGTCCAGCAGCGTTTCAAATGCCCAAATATGATTAGGAAACAAGTCAGAGGAAAAATTATAAATCTTGATGAGGCACAAGGAGTGCAGACAGGTTTGGTGCCGATTTCTCCCCAAGTCTATAATACAGTAAAGCACTTCAGATGAACATATTCACGTTATTAATGCCCACTTATATTAGAAGGCCTACACAGAATAGCACCAAGACCTGAAGGTTCCCTTCTGGGATGCCCTACCTGTGCGCCAATACTGGGCTAAGTCAGACGGTAGGCTCACCCACGCTCAGCCTGCACATGTGACACACATGGGCACGTGTAACCAGCCCTAGGCCTCTTACCATAGCAGCTCAGCAGCAAACCTCATCTTAAAAGGCAGACACTGGCTATTGCAAGCCCATATTAATAAAATAACCAAAAATTCACTTCATCATCTCCATTTGCTTAGGAAGGTGCAACCATATATTGCCCGTAACTTCTAACACGTTATTCACACTATTGTCCTGTCCGATCTGAAAAGAGGGAATGCAGAGCTTCCCAGGGCCATGCTGGCCTTTCTTAAAGGAATTCTCCTTCAGCAGCCTATTGTGGAGAATCCACCTGCCGGCTATAGAGAAAAAGTTCACAGTCTCAATGTACACTGTGACTGAACTCCCACACTGCCTAAACATGAAGACCCTCAGAGGTAGTAACTTCTAAAACACCATTTGATATATGATTATCCAACTTTGTCAATTTTCAACATTAAGATTTTTTACGTGCCACTAAATACTGGTGTAACCACAAGCAGTATATATAATCAAATCCAAAATCATTATTATAGCAGTTACTCACATAAGTTCAGTTTCAAAACTGCATTTTGCTGTAAATTTGAGCATCTCAAATTTCTGACTCGCCCATTTCAATATGTTCTCTGTATGTTATAATTCTTTAATAGTTTTAGGCACACTCAAAGAAACAGTACTTAACAATAAACTCTCATGGGAAACATCCTTTACAAAGAAAGTTTTACCACGCAGTGCTGTTACAACGCAAGTATTACAACGAAAACCTTTACAACGCATTACATTGGGGGGCGCTTTAGGATAGGGAATAGTTTTAATTTACTATCCAACACCTTCCCTTGTGTCCATGGGGACTGGAGTTGGAATAGTAAATTAAACTATTCACTATCCAGCACCCCCAAGTGTAATGCGTTGTAAAGGTTTGCGTTGTAATACTTGCGTTGTAACAGCATGCGCGGTAAAAGCATGCGTTGAAACGTCATACATCCAACTCTCATATCTATATTCATGAACTACATTCTCTTTGACCTTCACATCATTCAGGCAGATCCTAAAAAAAATTTTTGTAGTCTACACTTTTTTAGGATCTAGGCCAAACGATGTGGAGGTGAGAGAAAATTTAATTAGGGAACTTATATATAGGAGTTAAATGTATAGTACTGAAAAGTGAACTTAAAGTGTGATTTCCATGAATGCCGATATGTTGGTATTAGCATGAATATTATTTGGAGATAACCAAGGTTCCCATTTGAAATCCAACCTTGGCCCGGAGGTGATGTGGTGATGTACAAACTTATGAGGATCAAGGTTCATGACTTGATACAATCTGGCAGATTAGTGGTGATTTTTTGGTAATAGTGTAACTGGTAGATAGTTCTATTTGACGTTATTGACTTAATGTAGTATTTTCTGAACTGTATTTATGTTGATGTAATTGACCTTTCAAGTGAATAGAGTTTTGTGAACTGTGAGACGGTTAGTAAATAAGGTGCACAAATAACAATTCATTCAGACTTGACTCGTTTACCGGTCAAAATGGCTCATGTGTGGTGGGAGGTTTGAGAAACTTATATATAGGTTAGACAGCAAAGTAGATGGTTTGGGAAGTTTTTCGAGAGAACTGAATTGAGCAGAGTTATGTAATGTGTTAGGCCTTACCTTTTGTTTGATATCTGTCATATATAAGTGGCAACAATGTGAATGGGTGGCTGTTTTTAAACACTCTGCGCAAAGCTGTAGTAATGATAAAGATTTTCCAGTGGGTATTAACTGGGTCCATGAAGATGCATTGTAAAAGGATGTTATGGTCTTCATGTCGTTTGGGATTTTTTTGCAGATAATTGAGAATACCACTTAGAGTCTCATCCACTAGTTTGCGTCCTAGATCTTTCTTTGAATTATTTATATTGTTCAACCATCAATGTGAATACTCTGTAGAGTAGCTTCATCCATCAGATATTATACTAAAATACTTTAGTCCTTTGTGTGTCTTTCAGGTTTACTTATTTTTTATAATAAAAAAGATAATGAACATTTATCTTTTATAAAGTTTTTGTTCTTCATTGAATAACAAGATATTAATTATCAGTGAAAGAGTATATAAGTTCTGATTAGAATATGCATAACAATAAGAAAAATGTCTAAGTGTATTGAATTGAAATTAGAAAGAAGCAGGAACTAAGGAATTAGAAGGGTTCTCAAAGTAGGGTTTGGCTAGTGTCTCTGAAGTCACTATGTTTAAATATGTAGTGTTGTGTTTATAACTTGTTTATTTGTGTGATTGATGAAAATTACATAGAGTACTAAATTGTGAACTCTATGTGAACAAAGACAAGTTTGTGTGACTTGATTTTTTTAATGATGTATAAAATGTTAGTGATTTCAATATGATCAGAAATTTTTGATGTGTGTATATATGTTTGTTCCAATCTTGAATAGAGCTGTTACCTCGACACACATGTTGGCTGTGTTTTAATGGAAGATTGCTTGGTGTTTAATCAAATAAGGAATAAAAGAAGGAATTATGTCTTACCTGTAATCCCAGTTCCCTCTCAGGGGAATCTGCATTGAAGTCAAAAGCATGGAATAGTCCCTCTCACGTGCGGGGATCTCGGAGCACTTTTTTTATAGTATGTCTTCTTAAGTGAATATGTTTGCCTTTCTTCGGGAAGGCTTGTAGAAACGCTTAAGACAAGAACATTGTGCAGCTTATAGGGAAGGGTAAAATGGCCACATTCTTCAGATTGTACTTTAAAAAGGGTAAGAAAAACCCATTTATATGTATATTGAAAGCCACATACTTTAGTAGAAAGCTTAAATCTCTTTTACAAACCCTTTATTGTAAAAGTAAAAAGATGAAGGGTAGAAGGACAGTGTACCCCTATAGGCAGACATTATGTGAGTGTAAAAACAGCTCCTGTGTTGTTTTTTGTTTGAGTTCAAATTATTGGTAATGGGTTTTATGCATAGAAACAGTAAATAAAAGACATCAAAAATATTAAACCAGATATATTGTAAAAAACTGGCACAGTGTATGTTCTCTCGGACAAAGATTATTTCGCATAGTTCAAAGAAAGCATAGGAAAAATCAAACCAGACAAATGTGAGCAAGAAAAATCAAGTCATTTTTTATAAATAAAAACCAAAAATATAATGCTGGGCAAGACGTTTACCATTGTAGGTATGACAGATCTGTGGATTGATGCGGCAATATATAGGAGATATTTTGGCGACGTTCAATGGAAGTGTACAGGGCAAGTAAATGTTTAAAACACTATATCATTGAATACAAAAGAGTTCATGGTGGTTTGTTAGTGGCAAAATAGTTGTTGAGTGATTGCCAAACAGATCGAGTCTGTGGTCGCCAGGAAGAGGTGTGCTGTTATATTATCGGCACCTTGTAGGTGTGAGACCCAGTCAGTCAAAGATACTTTATTCGGTTCATTGCAAAAACCATAAAAGTGTGCTACAAAATTCATCGAAGTCAAGACATTAATTAAAAAATGATGCGTTGATTTACAAACCATTTCACAACGAAATCATATTATATATAGGAATATACATTATAAATATTAATTAAGAAGATAAAAACCTACAAAGAGCCAATTTAAAAAAGATGAAATAAGATGAAGCGCTGAGTCCTAGGGCCTATATATACCTCTATGTACAATGTATCCAGTTAATTTTCCTCTTCAATCTTAGTGCAATTGTTAAAAAATTTGCTACATTGAAAATCTCCCATGTACTAGACAACAACTGTAAATATAAAAGGGCAGGCTTAACTTGTTTGAAGCCCTTATCCTTGATGAGGGGAATAATGAACTTTTTGTGAATAGGGCACAAATGCTTACAAAAAAACATAAAGTGCATAGTGTCTTTGATTGAGAAATCGTCACAAGAACAAATCTCCAACTCCGAGTCCTTAGTCCATTCTGAACGTTCAGTAAGGAGAAGGTGGAATTTGTTCAATCTAAATTTAGTCAATAAAAATCGGTGGTTCATGTTATTGACGTTTCTCAAATAGAATTCTATGCCTCCGGTGGTAATTAACATTTGGTGAGCCCTTACAGCTGGTTTACATAGATCTTTTTCTTCTCTGTCCAGAGATGCCATCTGTTTATATGTATCTTTCGCCCATTTAATATCCCCCTTCAACAGTTTATTAGGGGAATAATACAATTCTGGTCGACCCAATTTAGCTGCCAATTTTTTGTTGTAATTCAGCCAGGGAATAGAGTGACCATGCTCCAGGGATAAACAGTCCCTCATAATTTCGTGATTCAGTTCTAGTTCAGGGTTCAGCCATATAGAAATCCACTTCAATAGCGGCGCTAAAGTAATGCGATCCTCCAAATAGTCAACCCCACACTCTTGATGAACAATATATCCCGGAGTAGACTGTGGGACACATAGCATGGATTTCAAAAACTTGTCCTCAGTCACCTGCAAGGCCTTTACATTTTTTAACCCCCACAGGTCAGCTCCATACATAGCTATTGCAGTGCATTTAGCATCATAGATTTTCAACACCGCCTCCATAGGCTTCACACCCAATTTACGAGCAAAGTCCCGTACCGCCAAGATAGACCTGGCAAAAGCATTTCGTTTGGCAACCAGCTGGGTTAACCAGGTAGAATTATCATCAAAAATTACCCCCAAATAGGGGAATCTTGTCACCCTGAATACAACATTTCCTTCGCAAATCATGGTCTTGATTCTTTTAGGTTTACTCCCCACAATCATTACATGCGATTTAGGAAAATTTACACTTAGATTCAGCGCCTTCATAAAACTAGCAAATGAATTTAAAAGACATTGCAGGCCCACAGCTGTGCGTGCTATTAATGCAGCATCATCGGCGTACAATAATGCCGGGGTGGGAAATTTACCGGCCCTTGGTATGTCTTTACATGCCTCAGTTAAAACAGCCCCTAGTTCATTAATGTAAAGGGTAAAAAGTAAGGGGGCCAGGAAGCAGCCCTGCCTAACACCATTAATGATCACAATCTTACCCGTGCTATTTCCCAAGCAATCATACCTAACTGTGGCTGTAAGGTCCCTGTGAAGGTCAGCAAGAAAATACATGATGTTTTTATCAACTCCTAACAATTCCCAAAGTTTGGACCTATTCACTCGGTCAAAGGCAGATGAAAGGTCCATAAATGCTAAATGTAAGATGCCCTTTTTAGCAATGGTGTATTTCCCTATTAGCAGGTGAAGGTTGAGGCACTAATCTAATGTGCCTCGGCCTTTCCTGAACCCATATTGTAAACATGAGAGGGTTTCTGTGTCCTCCAGCCAAGATGTTAATTTACCAAGGACCACTCGCCCTAGTACCTTCACTGCGGCATCAATAAGGGAAATAGGGCGGTAACAACTAGGGTCCCCCCTATTTCCTTTCTTAAAAATGGGTACAATGAAAGATTTGGACCAAGTGTCCGGAATATCTGCCTTGCAAACCCTGTTAAAAACATTAACTAAAATTGTTGTCCAAGTCTTGACGTCTGATTTAAAGAGGTCGGCAGGGACGCCATCGGAACCCGGAGCCTTGTTACTGGTCATCTTCCCTATTGCATCTGCCACCTCTGGCTCAGATACCTTTAAAGATTACGGATTTAAAAAAGGGGTAGCTGTAATCCCCTCCCCACGGTGTTCCCCTTCATAGACTGACTTGAAGTGAGAGCACCACGCCTGTTCCTGGATACCACAATCTAAGTGGCCATTACAGGAGTCCTGAAAAAAAGGTTTATTAACGGCGGCCCAGAATTTAGCACTATTCCTGAGCACATCTACTGAGGTTAGGTCTTCCCAGGCAGCTTCCCTGATCTCCCGTCTTCTTATGTCCAGGGCTTTTTTATATATTTTCCTCAGTAGGGCCACCATGGCCCTATTCACTGGTTTACAGTTCAGGGCGGCTTTTAATTTCTGATTAGCTGCTGAACAGTTGTGGTCAAACCACCCCTGTTCGGCAAATGCCTTACCTTTCCCTGTTTGTCTGAGATCTGATGAAACCTGGACACAGATAGTTGAGTAAGCCGCTAAAACTTTCTCGTTCTCTGCCTCCAGATTCAAACAAGTATCCAGCTCAGATCCTACTGTAGATATTAAATTAGAATGGAAGTATAACCTCACTCCATCTGAGTCTATGGGCCTGATCTGTCGGACGGATATCCGATTTGTCCGTTCTGTTAGAGACTATCATAGACTTTAAGACCAGATCCGACAGACTCAGAACTACTGGGTTGTGGTCGCTGAAATGTGACCACACAGGCGAATATCCGAGAATCCTGTCCCCCAGTATTAAACTAATAAAAATATAATCAATGAATGAATGACAACCGTTCCCCTTGAATGTGGGCATCTCCTTGTCCAACAATGTTGGGAGGATCAGACCGTTGTCTGCCAGGATTGTCTCGAGGTGACCGCCCTGTTCAGAATGTTCGAAATTAATGTTTCCCTGTTCTACAGGGCCAAATAGATCTAAAGACGGACACTCATCTGGACATCCATGGATGTTAAAATCTCCCAAGACTATGAGGAAACAGTGTCTATCATTTAACTCCTTATAATTTTCCAAAAATAAATGTAATGTACCCAGGTGCTCGGTCGTGGTAACTCTATCAAAAGAATTATAAAAATTAACGATTAAAATGGTTCCCACCCCTCTATAAATGGACGCAATGCTCTAATTTCCTCCAAAATTAATTCCATAGAGATAGGGGAGGCAGATTTGTCAGGAGAAGGAGGATCCTGTTTGAATGAATGAATGAAATTATTTATAGAGCGCACGATGGCCGAACGGCTTCCTGGCGCTGAGAAGTCTAAGGGACAGAACAAGCGGCACCAGGAAGGATTTAACAGGGGTAGGCCAAGGTAAACAAAAAAGTTTTAAGCGCTTTACGAAAGTGTGAAAAGATAGGAATAAAACGCAAAGAAAGAGGGAGGGAGTTCCAGAACCGGGGTGCAAGGACAGAAAATCTAGAACCGCCAGTGCGAGTTTTGCGGAAGCGGGGGACCGTGAGGAGGGCAGAAGAAGATGAGCGGAGAGTGCGGGCAGGGGTGTAGGAGGAAATGAGAGAGTTGATGAACGCCGGAGCCGAGCGATCAAGGGCCCGATAAACAAGGCACCCTAATTTAAACAAGGATCTCTGCGGGATTGGTAACCAGTGAAGGGATTTGAGGACAGGAGTGATGTGAGAAGTTTTGGGTAAGTGGAAGATGAGACGGGCAGCCTGATTTTGGATTGCTTGAAGACGGCGGGTTTCGTAGGCGGGAATGCCCACGAACAAGCTGTTACCATAATCAAGGCGGGAAGTGATGAGGGCAGAAATAATAATTTTAAGAGATTCAAGGGAGAAGAAACGAGAGATTTTTCGGATCAACCGAAGAGAAAGAAAGCAGGAAGATACGACAGCACTGACCTGGCCATGCATGGACAGGTCCTGGCTGACCTTGATGCCCAAGGTTTTGACAGAGGCGACCGGGGTGGGAGGGGGACCAAGGGAGGGGGGCCAAAAAGCAGAGGACCAAGGGCTGGATGAGCCGCCAGTCAGAACAAGCTTGGTCTTATCTGGGTTGAGCTTGAGGTGATTGGCGCTCATCCACCCAGAAATGAAGACCATGGTGGAACGAAAAAAGGATAGGGAGTGAGAGGCAGAAGAAAGGTCAAAGACAAGCTGGAGGTCATCTGCGTAATTGAACACCGAGACCCCCAGCTGAAGAAGAGAAGAGATAAGTGGGTGAATATAGAGATTGAAAAGAAGAGGGGAGAGGGAAGAGCCTTGGGGGACCCCACAGGGCACCGGGAGGGGAGGGGCAGAAAAACCGGGGAAGTGAACCGCTTGTGAACGTCCTGTTAGAAAGGACGTAATCCAGGAAAAGGCAGTGCCTCTGATGCCCGCTGCGCTGACACGGTCCAGAAGGATGTTATGATCGACCGTGTCAAACGCAGCGGACAGGTCGAGGAGAACCAAAGCTTGGGGAGAGTTAGTGTCAGCCTTTGCTTTCAGCTCGTCGAGAACGGCGAGCACCACAGATTCGGTCGAGTGACCTGAGCGAAAACCCGCTTGGTGAGAAGCAAGGCGTTGGTTCTGCTCAACATAGGTGGAGAGACAAGAGGTAACATAGGATTCCAGGATTTTAGCAAGGTAGGGAAGGAGAGAAATGGGCCTAAAGTTAGAGGGGAGGGAAGAATCAAGACCAGGTTTTTTAAGAATGGGGGAAACAATAGCAGATTTAAATGAGGAAGGAACCGATCCAGTGGAGAGGGAGGCATTAAGGAGGGAAAGAGGGGCAGCAGGACAAGAAGAGAGGAGAGTTTTAAGAATGCGAGCAGGGGCACAATCAGTAGGGGAACCGGACTAGATTTTTGTGAGCAGGACTAGAAAAGAGTCCAGAGAAAGGGGTGGGAAAAAGGAAAAGGAGGAATTAGACATAGGGGGGACAGAATGAAGTGGGGTAAAAGGAGTGGCAGAGATGTTAGATTTGATTTTAACGATCTTCTCAATGAAGAAGTCGTTTAAAGAAGTACAGAGGGCCTGAGAAGGGGTGAAGTTAGGGCAGGCACGGTCAGAGGTAGCCAAATTGTTGACCAAGGAGAAGATCTCTTTAGATTTGTTAGCCGAAAGGGTCACTTGTTCGGAAAAGTACTTGGACTTAGTCGCGAGAATAGCTTTCTTGTACTCTTTAAGAAGAGATTTGTATTTCTCCTTGAGGTCAGGGCAGTAGCTGCGGCGCCAAAGGCGCTCAGAGCGTCTGAGTTTCAATTTGAGGACCTTGAGCTCAGAGTTGAACCAACGGTGAGCCTCGTGTGGGCGAATGGACTTAACTAGCTTGAGAGGGGCTACTAGATCGCAGGCAGACGAAAGCCAGTTTCCAACTGCAACGGCCTGTGAATCAAGGGGAATACCATTGAGGTCAGGGGAAGAAGAAGCAAGAGAGTGAGAGAGGGAAGACAGGTCGGCATGATTCCAGCTGCGTGCAAAGACATTCTTGGGGCAGGGGTGTTTGTGAGGGGAACCAGTGTTAATAGTGAAGGAAATGAGAGAGTGATTGGACCAAGTACAAGGGAGGATGCTGGGGGGAGAAATTATATCCGAGGATGACCAGACTTGGTCCAGGGTGTGTCCAAGATTGTGAGTAGGGGTCATTACCTGAGACTTGAAATTAAGACATAAGAGAGTAGCCGTGAAGTCCTTGGACGCTAGATCCTCCCTGGGATCGCCTGGCCAGTAATTAAAGTCGCCCAGCAGGAGCACAGAGGAGTTGTTGACTACAAGGGTAGCAAGAAGCTCCTGCAGGGAGGCCACAAACGAGGGCATGCTCAGGGGGGGGCGATAGACAAGGACGACAGTAAGAGGTGCGGTAAGATTGGTGGAGCGGGCGACCAGAAAGTCCACCCCAGCTATAGAAGGTTGAGAGAGGAGCTGGAATTGAAAAGTGGATCGGGCAATCATAGCGACCCCCCCCCGGTCTTGCCGTCGGGGCGGTCAGCCCGGAGGGCATAATAAGAGTCGGGGAGGATGGCCAGAATGTCGGGGAGAGAGGCTTCAGTGAACCAGGTTTCCGTCAAGAACAGAATGTCAGGGGAGTCAGTGGTAAGA
This sequence comes from Lissotriton helveticus, assembly GCF_964261635.1. NCBI lineage: Eukaryota > Metazoa > Chordata > Amphibia > Caudata > Salamandridae > Lissotriton > Lissotriton helveticus. Next base: position 868,397,815 of record NC_136059.1, read on the forward strand.
AGGTTAAACAATTCCAGGCGAGGCTTGCCTGCCGAGCGGGTGTTAAGGAGGTAGGCGGAGGCAGTGTGAGAGGGTAATGGGGTTGTGGTGGGGGGAGGTCTGGTGTCCAGAGAGGGCAAGGGAGGCGTAGGGCGCGGAAGGGAGACACGGTCTGAGTGAGGGACATAGATGCCTTGAGCAACAAGGTGCTGCATGAGAGAAGGGGGAAGGGGTACAACAGCAGTGCAGGAGAGGAGTTGTCCAGATGTATATGCCAGTGAGGAAGCAGGGGAAATGGCCCCTGGGCCCGTCCGGCCGCGGACGGGTGCAGACGGGCTTAACTCTGGCGCAACTCCGGCGCGTTTACGGCGCGCCCGCTGCGCTCGTCCGCTGCGCTGACGCATGAAGGCCGTATAAATAGGCTATGACGAGGGAGGTGGGAGGAGTCAGCAGGGCAGGATAGGAGGGGTAATTTAAAATAAGATTACCGTCTAGCGCTCGTTTTCAGCGCGACGGGGAAGCGGTGGATCTGCTAGCACTCAGCAGAGAAGGTGAGGGTTTTAAAAAGCGTTTCCAGCGCGCAGCGCGCGAGCCCTCTGCCACAGGGCTGCTTGTCTGTGCTAGGAGAAGAGTGGGCGGAGTCTAAATAGGCTATGACGAGGGAGGTGGGAGGAGTCAGCAGGGCGGGATAGGAGGGGTAATTTAAAATAAGATTACCGTCTAGCGCTTGTGTTCAGCGCGACGGGGAAGCGGTGGGTCTGCTAGCACTCAGCAGAGAAGGTGAGGGTTTTAAAAAGCGTTTCCAGCGCGCAGCGCGCGAGCCCTCTGCCACAGGGCTGCTTGTCTGTGCTAGGAGAAGAGTGGGCGGAGCCTAAATAGGCTATGACGAGGGAGGTGGGAGGAGTCAGCAGGGCGGGATAGGAGGGGTAATTTAAAATAAGATTACCGTCTAGCGCTCGTGTTCAGCGCGACGGGGAAGCGGTGGGTCTGCTAGCACTCAGCAGAGAAGGTGAGGGTTTTAAAAAGCGTTTCCAGCGCGCAGCGCGCGAGCCCTCTGCCACAGGGCTGCTTGTCTGTGCTAGGAGAAGAGTGGGCGGAGCCTAAATAGGCTATGACGAGGGAGGTGGGAGGAGTCAGCAGGGCGGGATAGGAGGGGTAATTTAAAATAAGATTACCGTCTAGCGCTCGTGTTCAGCGCGACGGGGAAGCGGTGGGTCTGCTAGCACTCAGCAGAGAAGGTGAGGGTTTTAAAAAGCGTTTCCAGCGCGCAGCGCGCGAGCCCTCTGCCACAGGGCTGCTTGTCTGTGCTAGGAGAAGAGTGGGCGGAGCCTAAATAGGCTATGACGAGGGAGGTGGGAGGAGTCAGCAGGGCGGGATAGGAGGGGTAATTTAAAATAAGATTACCGTCTAGCGCTCGTGTTCAGCGCGACGGGGAAGCGGTGGGTCTGCTAGCACTCAGCAGAGAAGGTGAGGGTTTTAAAAAGCGTTTCCAGCGCGCAGCGCGCGAGCCCTCTGCCACAGGGCTGCTTGTCTGTGCTAGGAGAAGAGTGGGCGGAGCCTAAATAGGCTATGACGAGGGAGGTGGGAGGAGTCAGCAGGGCGGGATAGGAGGGGTAATTTAAAATAAGATTACCGTCTAGCGCTCGTGTTCAGCGCGACGGGGAAGCGGTGGGTCTGCTAGCACTCAGCAGAGAAGGTGAGGGTTTTAAAAAGCGTTTCCAGCGCGCAGCGCGCGAGCCCTCTGCCACAGGGCTGCTTGTCTGTGCTAGGAGAAGAGTGGGCGGAGCCTAAATAGGCTATGACGAGGGAGGTGGGAGGAGTCAGCAGGGCGGGATAGGAGGGGTAATTTAAAATAAGATTACCGTCTAGCGCTCGTGTTCAGCGCGACGGGGAAGCGGTGGGTCTGCTAGCACTCAGCATAGAAGGTGAGGGTTTTAAAAAGCGTTTCCAGCGCGCAGCGCGCGAGCCCTCTGCCACAGGGCTGCTTGTCTGTGCTAGGAGAAGAGTGGGCGGAGCCTAAATAGGCTATGACGAGGGAGGTGGGAGGAGTCAGCAGGGCGGGATAGGAGGGGTAATTTAAAATAAGATTACCGTCTAGCGCTCGTGTTCAGCGCGACGGGGAAGCGGTGGGTCTGCTAGCACTCAGCAGAGAAGGTGAGGGTTTTAAAAAGCGTTTCCAGCGCGCAGCGCGCGAGCCCTCTGCCACAGGGCTGCTTGTCTGTGCTAGGAGAAGAGTGGGCGGAGCCTAAATAGGCTATGACGAGGGAGGTGAGAGGAGTCAGCAGGGCGGGATAGGAGGGGTAATTTAAAATAAGATTACCGTCTAGCGCTCGTGTTCAGCGCGACGGGGAAGCGGTGGGTCTGCTAGCACTCAGCAGAGAAGGTGAGGGTTTTAAAAAGCGTTTCCAGCGCGCAGCGCGCGAGCCCTCTGCCACAGGGCTGCTTGTCTGTGCTAGGAGAAGAGTGGGCGGAGCCTAAATAGGCTATGACGAGGGAGGTGGGAGGAGTCAGCAGGGCGGGATAGGAGGGGTAATTTAAAATAAGATTACCGTCTAGCGCTCGTGTTCAGCGCGACGGGGAAGCGGTGGGTCTGCTAGCACTCAGCAGAGAAGGTGAGGGTTTTAAAAAGCGTTTCCAGCGCGCAGCGCGCGAGCCCTCTGACACAGGGCTGCTTGTCTGTGCTAGGAGAAGAGTGGGCGGAGCCTAAATAGGCTATGACGAGGGAGGTGGGAGGAGTCAGCAGGGCGGGATAGGAGGGGTAATTTAAAATAAGATTACCGTCTAGCGCTCGTGTTCAGCGCGACGGGGAAGCGGTGGGTCTGCTAGCACTCAGCAGAGAAGGTGAGGGTTTTAAAAAGCGTTTCCAGCGCGCAGCGCGCGAGCCCTCTGCCACAGGGCTGCTTGTCTGTGCTAGGAGAAGAGTGGGCGGAGCCTAAATAGGCTATGACGAGGGAGGTGGGAGGAGTCAGCAGGGCGGGATAGGAGGGGTAATTTAAAATAAGATTACCGTCTAGCGCTCGTGTTCAGCGCGACGGGGAAGCGGTGGGTCTGCTAGCACTCAGCAGAGAAGGTGAGGGTTTTAAAAAGCGTTTCCAGCGCGCAGCGCGCGAGCCCTCTGCCACAGGGATGCTTGTCTGTTTCAGACGTTTGGATGAGGAGGAAGGAAGGAGGAGACGGTTTGTTGGAGGAGGAATGAGGAGCTGAAGAGCGGTTAGGAGCAGCACCCGCCATCGGTGGATTGTCAGAAGAAAAGACACTGAAGATGAGAGTGTTTGATCTGTTGAAACAGGTGTAAAAACAAATTGTGGTTTGCGCAGGCGAACCATAGATAGCCCAAAGTTCCAATATATTAAGGCGCCTTCAAATAGAAATTGCGTAGCTCAAGAAAGAACAATATTGTCCAATGACGCAGGACTAACAAATCAGACCTTCAGAAATAAATAAATAAACAAATAAATTTATAGCAAAAAAGAAGACTGTCGCAGAAGTAACAGCATATGATGAGACTGCAGCAAGCATATTGGCATTAATAGCAATTTCTCCACAGGTGGCATGGATACTTCTACACCTCCTACTGGTTGATTTATATGCTATTATTTGTTGATGTCTGCGTTTTCTTATGATGTTTCTAATCGTTGTTTCCTATATTATTATGTTTCATACGTTTTTTTCATAGGGCTGTCTTATAGACGTTTTTGTTTATTTCCATTGCTTATCTCTCCCTTTTTGTATTTGTTACTAATTGTACTTTATTCCCTTTCACAGTGTCATGCTGTTTTTCCCTGTATTACATGTGACTCCCCTGTTGTTGTCCGCAAGTCCTGGTTTGACCGGAATCCTGCTCTTCGTGCGGTTCTTCTTGTTACGCGTCACCACTTCCCTGCTTCCCCCTTGTACTTCCCCATCAGGTATGTTTTCTGCAGTCATCCTATTGGATATGTACTGTCTGTTCTCTTTTCTCCTTTTTTCCCCTCTACTTCTCTTTTCTCTACTTGTTTCCCCTTCTCTTGTTATATTCTGTTCTATTCTAGTTGATGCTACGCACTCTCTACGTCTTGTCTTCACTTTCCTTTCTCGTAATTCTATAATACATTTTTACTGTTTTGCAATGTTTGCCTTTGTATGTTGTTTAATGCAGTTTGAAGTTATATATTGCACTGCTTTATTTGTTCTACTCGTCTTTTCCCTATTTGACAAGGCGTTTATTGTTCTTTTCTCTATTCCTGTTCACTTTTCTCTTTTGCAAGAGGTTTTTCACATGTCTTTTTGTAAAATTTCTATCGTATTTGCAATGTTCCTGTTTCTAGAGTTTTACTTATCATATTTACCCTGATTTACATTTTAGAGTTATTTCATGGAATGTAAAAGGTTTTATTAATCCTATTAAGAGACAGAGGGTACTCTCCCACTTATCTTCCTATGCCCCTGATATTGTTCTTTTACAAGAAACGCATCTCAATGATGTTGAATCCCTTAAATTGAAGTGGAGTTGGGTGGGTAATGTTTTATTTTCGCCAACGGATAACAAAAAGAATGGGGTTGCCATTTTGGTTCATAAGAAGCTCAAATGTAAAGTTTTGTTGGAGGAAAAGGATTCGGAGGGTCGCTGGATTTTGGCTAAATTATTGCTTGATTCTATTCCCTTAACTGTGTTCAATATTTATGGTCCTACCCAGCCCGACTGTTTGTTTTGGCCAGTCATTATGAGCAAATGTACACAATACAAAGATGATTTCTTCCTTTTAGGTGGTGATTGTAATCAAATTGTTGATCCGTTTCTGGACCGTAAGTCTAGTGTTCGCTTTGTTCCCCACAAGCCCCACAAGCAATTTCTGGATACTATATCTCAAACTAACCTTTCAGACTCCTGGCGACTTACCCATCCAGATACTCTTGATTATTCTTTTTTCTCCCACCCTCATGCTTCCTCCTCTAGATTGGATTACATTTTTCTCTCTCAACTTCTCACTCAGAATCTTGTATTTTCCTCTATTGAGCCTATTGTAATTTCAGATCACGCTCCCATTGTTACGGATATTGATCTCCTCCCCCCTCATCCCAAATCCTCCCGGTGGCGCTTCAATTCTTCACTTCTTACCGATCCTAATTTTTCCTCTTCCTTCCGTACTTTCACCGATGATTTCTTTCTCACCAACTCTACCCCCGATATTCCTCCCCATACTCTTTGGGACTCTTTTAAAGCTACTGCAAGAGGATTTATTATCGACTTTGTTTCTCGGAAAAAGAAACACTCTCTTCAGAAACGGAAATCTTCTCTCGCCCTTATAAAAAAGTTGGAACACCAATTCTATACCTCTTCTGCTAAATGCATGTCACCAGATCTTCTGCATGACAAAATTTCCTTTAACAAACTTTCTACGGATAATGCCTCTTCTATACTTCTTCGGAGTAGCGCACGGTATTACGGTGGTCGTAATAAATCGGGCAAACTTTTAGCTAATTATCTTAAAGCCCGCAAGGAACGCACTGGGATTGAATCTATTTTCTCATCGGATAATACTCTTCTTCATGAGACTGACAAGATTCTTGACCAATTCCAACTTTTTTACCAACAGCTTTACACCCCAGAATCTCCTCCTTCTTCCTCTATGCTTCATTCCTACTTTGAGAAACTTCCTAAACCTTCTACACCTCATCTTAATTTTTCCTCCCTTGACCTTGATCTTACTCTTCACGAACTTTCTGCAGCACTCTCTTCCCTTACTAAGGGTAAAACTCCTGGTCCTGATGGTTTTCCAGTGGAATTCTATTTACATTTTTCTGATCTTATTCTGCCCAGGCTATTAACTCTTTTTCAGTCTTTTGCTTCTTCGGGTTCTGCTGCAGGCACATTTCAAGACGCTACCATCTGTTTGATTCCGAAAGAGGGCAGGGACCCGAAGTTTTGCAAAAACTATCGCCCTATTTCGTTAGTAAATGTTGACTATAAACTCTTCGCCAAATTACTTGCTTTACGATTGGATTCTTTTATGCCACATCTCATCGGCAAAGAACAATGTGGTTTTATCAAAGGTAGGCTTACTTCTGACAACTCTCGCCTTTTTCTCAATGTCCTAAATAAAGCTTCTTCTCTTTCGTTCCCCTTGGCTGCCATTTCAGTTGACGCTGAGAAAGCTTTTGATCGGGTAGATTGGTCCTTCTTATTTGCTTCCCTCAATTGGCATGGTTTTGGTCCCAAATTTATATCTCTTGTATCTTTATTATATTCCTCTCCCAAGGCTTCTGTTCTTGTTAATGGTCATCTCTCTGCTTCTTTCACTCTTCGAAGAGGTGTTCGTCAAGGTTGCCCTCTTTCTCCGCTCCTTTTTGTTTTGGCTCTTGAACCCTTCTTGTCCTCCATTCGCCAGAATTCTTCTATCTCCGGTTTTCCCTATGGTGAAAACCAGTTAAAACTCTCTGCATACGCTGACGATATCCTTTTGTTCATTTCAGACCCGGAGTCCTCCATTCCCCCTTTATTAGCTGAATTCAATGAGTTTTCCCTTGTATCTGGATATAAGATTAATTCGGATAAGACAGAAATTCTCCCCTTGACGAAGTTCTGTCTTCCTCATCTTTTTTCTTCTACAGGTTTTGCCTGGAATAGCACCAAAATTAAATATCTTGGGATATGGTTCTCTAACTCTATCACTTCCTCTGTCAAATTGAATATGTCCGCTGTCCTCTCGCGTATTGACCAATTATTCTCCTCTTGGAATCCGCTTTTTCTTTCATGGTGGGGTAGGTTGGATTCTATTAAAATGATGATTGCTCCTATTCTTATCTACACGCTTTCTATGCTACCTGTCCATATTCCTGCTCTATATTTTAAACGCCTTGACTCTTCCATCTCAAAATTCCTATGGAAAGGCAAAAAGGCCAGAATCTCTCTCTCTTCTCTTCGTAGACCCAAATCTAATGATGGTGTTAATTTCCCTGATTTCCGTCTATATCATAAATCCTTCTCCCTTCGTCAAGCTTCACGTTGGCTTTCACGTGAAGTCTCCCCCTTCTCTCCTCTCTGGCTCTCGATTGAACATATTTTTCTCTCCCCTTTCTCCTTTGAAGAGCTTAGCCGATTTTCCTCGAAATCCCCTTATGATTCTCTCCCGTTATTCAAACATACTTCTTCCCTCTTACGACCTTTATTTTCCCTTTCATCTACTTCCCGTGATTCTTTTTTGCAACAGCCCATCTGGTACAATTTGCTTATTCTTATCAATAATAGACCTATCTGTTGGTCCTCTTGGAGACGGAAGGGTATTATATGGATTCATCAGATTTTTGATGGTACTTCCCCTTGTTCGTTTCCGCTTTTTCAACTCCAATTTTCTTGCCCCCATTCCTTCTTGCATAAATATACCATTCTTATGGGAGTGATTCTCGAGCGTTATTATTCCCTGTCTCCCACGCTATCCCTCGCTCCTCCTTCTTCTCTGTTGGCGTTGCTTTCTACTCTTCCTAAAGCGTCTCTTGTATACAAATTCTGTTCTTCTCCTAACCCGGATCGTCCTAAATCCAAAGTTGAACTTTCCTGGGAAGCTGAACTAGGCTGTGTTTGGCCCATTTCACTTTGGGATAAACTCTGGCTCAAATCCTTGAAGGTTTCTCGCTCTGCTTCTCTCACTCAGTCTCTCTTCTTTCTGTATCACAGACTTTATCTTTCTCCTCTTTCCCTTTCTCGCTTTTCCTCTTCTTCTGATTCTGCCTGTTGGACTTGTAATACTCCTGATGCTGATCTTTTACACATGTTCTTCTATTGTCCTATGGTTTCTACTCTTTGGAAACAGGTTTGGCAGTGCATTTCTCAGATTTTCTCACTTTCTGTTCCATACTCACCTTCTATTCTCTTCCTAGGTAGTCTCTCAGATGCATTTACTTTACCACCACACTCTTGTGGTCTCTTTGACCTTATGCTTGCACTCGCTTTTCAGCATATTTCTTTCCATTGGAAATCCCTTGCAAATGTCTCCATGAAACATTGGTGGAATTCTATGTGTCACTTTCATAGACTTGATGTTTCCTTTGCCTCATCCTGTAAACCTCCTCGTAATGTTGAGCTTTATTGGCTTCCCCTTACTGTTTATTTAGATCGTTTAGCTACAAAAATGAAACCGTTACTAATCAATTCTGAGAACTTTAAACCCCCTTAAATGATATACTCTCTGTTGTACTTATATCTCATTGTATTTATCTTTTGATGATGTTTATTATCTCTCTTGGTTTCTTCCAATGTTTATTGCGATAATATACCGTTTTTGCAGATTGCCTTTATTGTCTTTACCTCTTTTATTGCCTCTATGATTTTCTTTTTCTTTCTTTCTCCACTTTGCTTTCTCCCCTTTCTCTCTTTCTTCCCCATCTCTTTCCCTTTAAAATTACATAAAATGCTTTCTTGTGCTCTAATTTTGACATTAGGAATGTTATGCTTTTTACTTTCCCATATATTTTGTATCTCCCTTCCTTTTGTCAGTTTTTACCTTTGATTATATTAATAAAGCTCTTCAAACACAAAAAAAAATGGTTCCCACCCCACTTAAAGAGATTTGTACAGCCAGAATGTTCCGTGAGCCAGTGTCTAGTTGGGTGTATACCCCTTGGATAGTGGCCGCAATTAGGGTGACCAAGCCACCCTTCGCCCTCCCCATATTAGATTGGACCGCAGGAATATGGTAACACACGTAACCATCCAAGCTCAAGATGTCACCTGTGTCCCACGTTTCCTGTAGGCCTATGATGTCATTCATACTAATGAACTCTCTCCATACTGGGTCATCTATCTTGTTTTTGAAGCCAGCTACATCCCAGGTCATTAATTTTAAAGAACAGTCTCGATAACCTGGGGTTTCTGCCGTTATGGATGTAATACAATCCCGGGGACCTGTAGCTTCTACCGTTGTCGTTGCATCGGGGGCGTTAACCGCAAAAACAGGAGCAAGATTGGCTTTTTGGCTACCTAGTCACTCGATTTCACCCAGATTTGAAAAATATCAAATCTATTTAAGACGGGGACGGCGAAATCATAGGGCAATCTCCCTTTACATGAATCACTGTTCATTTGTCTGGTCTGAGGTGGTGGCTAAAAGAAGCCATGGGGAGTAAATTTACATAGTCTTTATCAATTCTAAATGACCCCGCCTGTCTCAATATGTCCTCGACCAGCCTTGGGGATCTAAAGCTTATGACCACACAGTCACCCTCTAGGTTTTTTTTAGTGTTGCCCACCCATGGGACCCTTCTAACCATCAAAAATTATTTTCCAGGTGTTCCCCCAAATCTGTTTTGCTTGACAGATAGAAGAGTATTTAATTTTTTAATGAAGACCAGTGTTCATTCTGACCCTCCTTGATTTTCGGGACATTAGCGAGGATAATCGTATGGGGGCAAGCCTCAACTGGTAGGTTTAATGCTAACTCTCTCTTCTTAAGGGGCTGTGTGTGTGGGCCTGATCTCCCTTCTGGCACCTGAGAACCCTGTTTCTCCCTCATGGTGGCACCAGTCACTTTTGGGGTCTCAATAAGAATATTTGATACTCTATTTGGTGATTTCACTATAGGAACCGATGACTCTGTGGGAATAGCAGTACACACAGGGGTTGTAATCAAGCTTTCACTACTGTCCTTGGCTGGGACAGAAGCTCCACCTGGAACACCCTTGTGCTTATCCAGGAGGCCCCCCAATCTTTTTATCTCAGCGGACATCCGGTCGAGCTTTGCCACTAAAGGTTTTATGATGCCCTTAATCTTTAAATCAATGAGGCCAGCTAATTGGTTAAGCTGTTCGTCATCCAATTTTACAGTGCTGGCTCCTACTAGTGCAATGGGTGTGACTACTTTTTTCCTAGTAGAACGGGTACCCATACGTTTTGACTGAGTTTTTCTACATGCTCTGACCACTCTGGGAACAGGGGTTGGAGGATACTGTGCCGTAGAGTCTGTTAAAACCTCCAAGTCCAACTCAACAGGTTCGGGCGATTCCATAACAAGGGGGTCGTTATTATCACGGATACTACAGTCACCCTGTCCCAGTGGGATCAGAGAAGGACACGTGTTAGATGGTGAAGGATCGCAACTTAACCCTAGGGACTGTGGTCTTTCAGAGTTGATTTTCTTTACCACTTTAACTAAGTAGTTATCCAAAGTACCAAGGACGGATGGAACGTTTTGAGATGACATACTGCTGCCTACTATGAGGGAGACCCCGATTGACTAAGATGTATTTCACAGTATTTATTACACCCCCACTATCCCAACCGTAAATCACCACCCACAAATAAATAAAGTCTCACTGTGTCTTTGATGAGTAGGGTGGGAGTAATCCTCAATTTCTTTGGGCCAGGGTCTGTGGCCCAGCCCAGCCTCGTTCTGCCCCGGACTGCCACAGACTGCCCCGCCCTTGTCCCGGGCTTCTCCCGGGCAGCTCCCGCGTGCGACTCGCGGGGCGAGTGGAGTTCCCGTCTTTAGTAGCGCCTCCGGGCGCGCTGGTGCTGTGGGAGGTGGTGTTTTCCGGCCCTGGGGCTGATGGGAAATGTAGTTCCCGGCTGGGAACTATCGCCGTTGCCCTCACGGCACTCCCGGTCAGCCTGCCGTTCCCCTCACGGCGCTCGTGGCAGTACGTGAGTGCCTGTGCCCCAGCAAGCGTTGGCAGGTATGTTTGAACTCCCCCAGGGGCCTCGGTGGGTTCCCGTCTTTAGTAGCGCCTCCGGGCATGCTGGTGCTGTGGAAGGTGGTGTTTTCCGGCCCCAGGGCTGATGGGAAATGTAGTTCCCGGCTCAGAACTATCGCCGTTGCCCTCACGGCACTCCCGGTAAGCCTGCCGTTCCCCTCACGGCGCTCGTGACAGTACGCAAGTGCCTGTGCCCCAGCAAGCGTTGGCAAGTACGTTTGAACTCCCCCAGGGGCCTCGGCGGGTTCACGTCTTTAGTAGCGCCTCTGGGCGCGCTGGTGCTGTGGGAGGTGGTGTTTTCCGGCCCCGGGGCTGATGGGAAATGTAGTTCCCGGCTGGGAACTATCGCTGTTGCCCTCACGGCACTCCCGGTCATCCTGCCGTTCCCCTCACGGCGCTCGTGGCAGTACGCAAGTGCCTGTGCCCCAGCAAGCGTTGGCAGGTACGTTTTAACTCCCCCCAGACCCAGTTCTGCCTGGATCGAAAGGAAGTAGAAACAGTATTTTTCCAGTTATTCATAATAAACTTACATGTTGCAGATCTTGAGGAGAGAGGGTTCCTCATTGGGAAATGTAGCTTTAAATAGGCAAGCTTTAAGCTTTAGAAAATCATGGAAATCTATATCTAAAAGGTCTATTGTTTTTGTGTTCTCCAAAGTAGAGAGGGGTGTGTTGTGAGCCTAGTTGGTGTAGGAAATGAATGCCCTATGAGGCCCAAGAATGCCAAAATATGGGCCCACCTTGGACTTTGATTTTAGGGTTATACCAAAGTGGGTCATATTAGAGCGGTGAGGAAAAGTGTTCTTCTGATCGGCATCATTTGTACCAAGACTCCATTGCTTTTTCATTGCCATCTCGTGTCAAACACTTCCACACGACCCACCTGGTCATTTCTGCTGATACCTGGGTAAAATCTAACTAACACGACAACAGCCATCTTGCAGCCTGCATTTCTGCCCAGGAACTGTCGCACACCCAACCAATCAATCAATCAATCAATCATTTGCATTTGTAAAGCGCGCCACTCACCCGTGGGGGTCTCAAGGCGCTGGGGGGGGGGCGGTCAGTGCTCAAAAAGCCAGGTCTTGAGCTGCCTTCTGAAGGAGAGGTGGTCCTGTGTGGCGCGCAGGTGGCTGGGAAGAGAGTTCCAGGTCTTCGCTGCCAGGTAGGAGAAGGACCTGCCCCCGGCGGTGGCCCTACGGATGCGGGGCACGGCTGCCAGGGCTTGTCCTGTCGAGCGCAGGGTGCGAGGAGGACAGTAGAAGGAGAGGCGGTGGTTGATGAGTTTTGGTCCGAGGTTGTGAAGGGCTTTGTGTGCGTGGGTGAGGAGCCTGAAGGTGATCCTCTTGCTGACTGGGAGCCAGTGAAGTTTCTTCAGGTGTCCGGAGATGTGGTGGTGGCGGGGGATGTTCAGGATGAGTCGTGCGGCTGCGTTCTGGATTCGTTGAAGTTTCTTCTGTAGCTTGGTAGTGATGCCGGCGTACAGTGTGTTCCCATAGTCCATGCGGCTGGTGACGAGGGCGTGGGTGACGGTCTTCCTGGTGTCGGTGGGGATCCAGCAGAAGATTTTGCGGAGCATGCAGAGGGTGTTGAAGCATGCCGATGTCACCGCGTTGATCTGTCTGTTCATGGAGAGGGACGAGTCCAGAAGAAGCCGAGGTTGCGGGCGTGGTCGGTGGGTTGGGGAGTGCTGCCCAGGGTGGGGGGTCACCAGGATTCGTCCCAGGCGGTGGGAGTAGGGCTGAGGATTAGGACCTCCGTCTTATCGGTGTTGAGTTTAAGCCGGCTGTCTGTCATCCAGTCCGCTACTTCCTTCATGCCTTCGTGTAGTCTGGTTCTTGCTGAGGTGGGGTTGTTGGTGAGGGAGAGGATGAGCTGAGTGTCGTCGGCTTAGGATATGATGTTGAGTTAATGTTTGCGTGCGATGTTCGTCAGGGGGGTGTAAATGTTGAAGAGGGTGGGGCTGAGGGAGGATCCTTGTGGGACGCCGCATTTGACTTCAGTAGCTGTAGATCTGAAGGGGGGGAGTAGGACTCTCTCTGTTCTTCCGGAGAGGAAGGAGGTGATCCATTCCAGGGCCTTGCCTCGGATGCCGGCGTTGTTGAGGCGCCATATTAGAGTACGGTGGCATACCGTGTTGAAGGCTGCGGAGAAGTCCAGGAGTATGAGTGCCACGGTCTCTCCCTTGTCTGTCAGGGATCTGATGTCGTCTGTAGCTGCGATGAGGGCGGTCTCGGTGCTGTGGTTAGCTCTGAAACCGAACTGTGAGGGGTCGAGTGAGCCGTTGGATTCTAGGGCAGTGGTGAGTTGAGTGTTGATGATCTTCTCAATCACTTTGGTGGGGAATGGGAGGAGCGAGATGGGCCTGAAGTTTTTGAGTTCGGTGGGGTCTGCTGTAGGTTTCTTTAGGAGGGCGTTGAGTTCGGCGTGTTTCCAGTTTTTGGGGAAGGTGGCGGTGGTGAGTGATGCGTTGATGACGTCTCGTAGGTTGGGTGCGATGATGTTGTTGGCTTTGTTGAAAATGTGGTGCGGGCATGGGTCGGATGGGGATCCTGAGTGGATGGAGTTCATGATGCGGGTGGTTTCCTCGGTGGTGGTTGGGTTCCAGGTGTGGATGGTGGTGTTGTCAGTATCGGATTCCGGAGGTGGGTTCGTGTTGGATGTGGAGAGGCTGTTGTAAATATCGGTGAACTTGAGGTGAAAGAAAGCCGCGAGGGAGTCGCAGAGATCCTGAGAGGGGGGGATGGCGTTGTTTTCAGTATCGGGGTTAGAGAGTTCCCTGACGATGCCGAATAGTTCCTTGCTATTGTGGGCGTTGTTTTCGAGCCTGTCTTTGAAGGATGATTTTCTTGCTGCGCGGAGGAGTTGGTGGTGTTTGCGGGTGGTGTTCTTGAGAGCAGACATGTTCTCGTCGGTCTGATTGAGGTGCCAGGTTTTTTCGTGGGTGCGACATTCTTTTTTGGAGTACTTGAGGGTGGGGGTGTACCAGGAGTTTTTCTTGTGGTTGTCTTTGTATACCTGGGTCTTCAGGGGGGCCAGGAGGTTGACGCAGTCTGAGATCCAGTTCGTGAGGTTGGAGGCCGCTTCGTTGGGGTCTGCGGTGCTGGTGGGTGGGTTCTGGGAGAGGGCTGTGGTGAGTTGTTCGGTGGTGACTCGGTTCCATTGTCTTCTTGGTGGTTGTTGGGCGTGGTGGTGTACGGCGTTTTTTTTTAAGCTGAAGTGGACACAGCTGTGGTCCGTCCAGGATAGTTTGGTGGTGTGGCTGAAGGAGATGTGTTTACTGGAAGAGAAGATCGGGTCGAGTGTGTGTCCGGCGTAGTGGGTGGGGGTGTTGACCAGCTGTTTCAGTCCGAGGTTGGCGAGGTTGTCCAGTAGGGTGGTGGTATTGTTGTCGGCATGGTTCTCCAGGTGGAAGTTGAGGTCCCCTAGGAGTATGTAGTTGGTGGAGGGGAGTGCGTGTGGGCTGATGAAGTCTGCGATGTCTTCGCTGAATTTTGTGCGAGGTCCCGGTGGTCTGTAGATGAGGGTACCTCTAAGGGTGGTCTTGGGGTCGCTGTGGATTGGGAAGTGGAGGTGTTCGGCGTCGGGGAGCGTGTTGTCGGTGTTGGTCGTTATGCGGATGGAGCTCTTGTGGACGATGGCGATGCCTCCTCCGGTGTGGTTAGTGCGGTCTCTCCTGATGATTTTGTAGCCGTCGGGGATGGCTATGGCGGTGTCGAGGAGGGGTTCATCCAGGTCTCGGTGAGGAAGGCGATGTCCGGGGTTGTGGAGTCGATGAGGTTCCATATTTCGATGGCGTGCCTGTGGACGGATCGGGTGTTGAACAGGATGCATTCGAGTTTTTTTCCGGGGGAGTTGTTCTTGTTGGGTGCGTTGGGTGTTCGTAGGCAGGTGAAACGGCAGTTGCGGCAGGAGAAAGGTCCGTGGGCTCGCTTCGGGGTGGCGCGGCAGCAACCCGGTGTGCGTCCGCGGTTGAGGGCGGTGAGGGTGGTGGTGTCGTAGGTCCGGCGGGGGGGTGGGGGTCACGGGGGCCAGGAGTTGTGGCGCTGGGCGCGGTCCAGGCACGGACGGGCGCAGACAGGCTTGCCTTCGGTGCGCCTTCGGCGCGCCAGCTGCGCTGCCTCGCAGCGGCCGCCATTTATGGGGTAGCTGGGGGAGGAGGGGTCAGCTGGGGGGTGGGCGGCGGGAGGGTAGGCGGGGAAAAGACCAATTTGCGGTCAAAAAACGGCGGGAAAAGGGTGGCGGGAGGGACGGAAACAGAACGAAGGGGAATCTGTGGGCAGAAAAAACAGTGAACAGAGACCAACAAAGATGGCAAAAAAACGAAGGGGAATCTGTGGGGAGAAAAAACAGTGAACAGAGACAGACAAAGATGGCAAAAAACGAAGGGGAATCTGTGGGGAGAAAAAACAGTGAACAGAGACAGACAAAGATGGCAAAAAACGAAGGGGAATCTGTGGGGAGAAAAAACAGTGAACAGAGACAGACAACGATGGCAAAAAACGAAGGGGAATCTGTGGGGAGAAAAAACAGTGAACAGAGACAGACAAAGATGGCAAAAAACGAAGGGAATTTGTGGGGAGAAAAAATAGTGAAAGACTGGGGGCAGATGGCGGAGAGCACTGGTGGTGCTACACGAGGCAGGGGGAGCGACCTACCCCCTGTTCTTGCAGTTCAACAGAAAGCCATGAGACACTCACACCCTGTGTAAATGATTTGTTTTCCATTTCCTGCTCCCAGCCTGGTAAACATCCTTGGCACCGTGATCAGGTTATCTGGACAATGGTCTGACTGCTGGGCCTTGATCAGGGTGATTAAACAATGACCTGAAAGACCGGGCTTTGATCAAGGTGATTAAACTATGACCTGAAAGACTGAGGTTTGATCAAGCCGAGTGAACAATGATTTGTGTACCAAGTCTTGACCAGGTCACCATCTACAAACGTCGTCTGGCTCTGGTTACCAACTGCAAACACTGCCCTGATTGAACAATGAACTAACAGCCAAAAGACTGAGATGAAAAAGTATAAAAGGCTTGTAAGCTGCGGAGTAAAGCAGCAGCCTCCTCTGTCTTGTTTCTGATGAGCTTGGGACTATGTTCCATAGCCCGGGCTATTTGAATAAATCTGGGTTCCTCCTGCAGACGAAGGCTCTTGTGTCTGCTTTTACTAATTATGAAGGGTATGGAAGACTTGGGCGATTCCCCCGCCGCCGAGACCCAGTAAGTGGGTTATTCCGGTTCATCAAATGGCGCCTGAACAGGTGCTCCACGAGCACGAAGGTCAGGCCCGGTGAATATGAAGAGGTCTACGGAGAGACTCCGATGGAGGTACCTCACCCGAGGGATTCTTGCAATCCGGTAAGCCAAACGACTCGCCCGCTGTTCCTCCCTACCCGGTCTGGGCCACATGACCGCATTCTCGCTGGAGTCCCCTAGCAAATAATTTCTAGAGCAGGACACAGCCCTACGTCTGCAGAAGAGAACTACCCCTGTAAGGTAAAGGTGGACTGATCACCCACCAAGTCTGTATAATTCTGTCATTGACTTTTGCAAAAGCCAAGCTGTTATTGACTTTTGCAATAGCCAAGCAACCGAGGTGATTTTTAAAAACCCGCTGGTGTCTGTTATCCGTTTTTTAAGGATGCCAACCAGTAGTAAGTTCAAGAAATTATGTTGTATGTGTACACAGGACTCCCAGCCGGAGGCGGCTTTTCCGCTTCCTCCAGAAGGGACCCTTGGCCATACGATGTATGTTAAACATGGCCCTTCTGCCATAATGTTTTCCTCATTCTGGGTAAAATATACGAAATAAAGTAACGCGGAATTATAGTGGCCACTTTATGGCTCCTTTAATTCCCAAGTTCTTGCCAATTGAACAATTAATGAAAAGAAAAACGCACCCGTCTATGTTTGAATATGTCCGATTTTGGAGGAAAGAAATAGAGCAGAGAGCTAGAAAGCAGAAGGCTCAAGAAAGAAAACAAGAATGTATGTCAATGGCCGACCATGCCAGAGAAAATTTACAAAATCAAATGACAAAATCAGTAGAAATAGCCGAAAGGGAGCATGGGGCCCGGGTATAAAAATGTTATCCAGCTCGTGAGGAGACAGGAAAGGGCCATATGGAAGGGGGAGAAGAAGGTGATTCCTTGCTTGATACCATGCTAGAAAGCCCACCTGCATATGCCCCAATGTACCCTGCCCTGATGCCTCACACCCAGCATGTCCCCTGCCACAGCCCACTCTTGCCCCCACTGCCCCTCTTACTGTTCTCCCTGTCACACTAACCCTCCCAATTTTTCCTATCACACCGACCACGCCCGCTAACCCTGTCCTCGCTACGGGAATGACAACAAGTCTCCGTCCGCCCAACCCCTGCGGCTTTACCCCTACGTGCCCTTTTCCTACTTCCCATGGTCTACAGTTAAGCAGCATTTATATAAATTGTTGAATTCCCCCCACTGGCCTCCTTGCGATCTGCAGTCAGCTTTTCGTCCCTTTGAGAAAATGACCTACAGAGGCAACAGTGTGAATGTTGGATAAATAACGGAAATATTTATACCTTTAAAGAAATATGGTCCACCTTTTCCCAGTGGACGATTATGGAACAGACCACCTGAGTTGAATACCTGACGCTGTGTCTGCTTTAATGGCTTACCGTGATATGACCGCTATTTCCAACACCCCTCTAGAAACAGCTATGCCAATGAGAAAAGCGGCCCCTGTCTTTGTTAACCCACTTACCGATGCCCAAAATAATGGCAGAGGGGCTGTTGAGGCACACTGGCGCAGGCTTTGGGTTCATGTTCCTTGGAAAAGGTCAGAAGTAATGCAGTTAAAAGTACAATTAACAGATCCCCAGAAGAATCCGCTGCCTTTTACAGAGAATTAGGTCAGATTGTATTTGCAGGTACTCTCGTTCTTGAGGATATAGATTTACTTTTTGGTACAGTTGTCCCTACTGAGATTAGGGACAAAATTTGACATACTGACCATGAAGTAGCGTTGGGAGGTAAATGGGCTGATCTAGAGGCTATGGAAGAAGCAAGGGTAGGAGGGACTGAACCAGAAGCCGCCATCCTGATTTTGCCCGGCAAAATAATGATGTTTATGAAAACACTTTTGCCGGAAACTGTCATTAACTGGGATAAAATAAACACCTGTAGGCAGCAAAAAGATGAGAATGTGGCTGACTTCTTCACCTGTTTTGAGACAGAATACAAGGGACATACTGGTTTGGATCCCTGGACTCCAGGTTCTGGCCCAGTGTTTGTCGATAAATTTGTCAGCAACTTGCTTCCTGAGATTTCCGCCAGACTTAAGAAAGTTGAAAGTACGTTGTCTGCCCAAACTATGACTGGTATCTTGGCCATGGCACAATATCACGAAAATAGGGAAAATGAAGATAGAGACAAGGAAAGTAAGAAGGTTAGGGGTCTTAAGACTAAGGCACTTCTGCAGCAGGCTTACCCTCCTCGAGGTCCCAATGCCCGCGGGAATTTCAGACCTCAACCCCAACCCCCTCCGAGTGCACGCCAGTCTACCCCCTCCAGCCCTTAATGTACGGGAGCCCTCCAAACAGATCAGTGTGCTTACTGTAAGGGGTACAGCCATTGGATAGATGAGTGTCCTGTGTTAGCTGAAAACATCCGAACGGGGAAGACTCGGCCTCGCGCTCCCAGGGAGGGGAGGCCGACAAGGTCCTTTGGCCCGCCCCATCCACAGGATAAAGAACGCAGGCCCAGGGATGACACTCCCATCCGGCAGCACCCGGCCAATAGGTTTGATAGGTACGAAGCAACACGCACTTATGATGAAATTGATGAGACAGGGTCCTACCAAGCATAGGACAGCCAGGAAAGGGGTATTACCAGAGTGCAAATTCCAGTGGATCAAAGGGGCCTGTAGGTTCAAAATGTCAGTTGTGGGGAATGATCAGAATTTTCTTTTGGATACTGGGGCCACCAGGTCTTCTATTGCACGTCTGTCAGTCCCGGAGGCACCCCTTTCTGGCAATATGAATGTCTCAGTGGGTTTTGCAGGAACACCTGTGACCAGCCCTGTCTCTGAACCCCTTCCTCTCGATATTTGCCCTGCACATGTTGACGCTCCCTTGGTCCTTACTACAGGTTGCAGTGAAAACTTGTTAGACATGGATTTACTGAAAGCTCTGTATGCGACCATATCATGTAGTCCCCAAGGAGTATCCCTAACAATTTCCCCCACTGCAGCTTCCTATATGTATCTATCAGGTCCCCTCCCACCAGAGTTGCAGTCTTTACCTTCCTCCCTCTGGGCATCATCAGACACTGATGTAGGGTGTCTCAATATATCCCCTCATGTGGTACGCATCCAGCCAGGTGCACTTCTCCCCCGCCTCCGGCAGTATCGGCTGCCCACGGAAGGAGAAATAGCCCTTTTTACAATAATATTTGAATTAATGGACAAGGGCGTAGTGTAGGAGACACGTGGCAATATCTGTAACAGTCCCATTATTACCGTTCTTAAAAAGACCAATGGAGATGCTCTCTCCCTTAAAATATACAGATTTGTGATTGACCTGAGAGCCCTTAACAAAATAACAATCTCCCAATATCCTGTTGTCCCCGACATTACAGCCCTCTTAACGATGGTCCCTTCTGACGCCACGCACTTTTCTGTCATAGACCTGAAGAATGCTTTTTTCAGCATTCCTATACATCCTGACAGCAGACATTTTTTTGGTTTCTCCCTTGGTGGGCGGAGCTTTAGATTCTGCCACGCCCCTCAAGGTTTCAACGAGAGCCCCAGTATCTATAGTCAAGCCCTAAAAAGCCAACTAGATTCCTTGGAACTCCCTGATAATTCCACACTATTACAATATGTAGATGACCTCCTCATTGCTGCAAATTCTGCCCCAGCATGTAAAGAAGCTACTCTTTGTTTGTTACGCCACCTTGCCCTCCATAATCACACAGTCTCTTTAAAAAATCTTCAGTTTTGTCAAGAGAAGGTGACCTATTTAAGTCATCTCCTCTCGAAGGAGGGAAGGCAGCTCACTGCTGATCGTGTAGCCATTATCTATGACGGCCCCACAAACACAAAAGCAGGTGTGAGCCTAACCTCATACTGTAGACAGTTGATTTCCAATTTTTCGGCCATGGTCAAACCTCTTCTTGCCCTCACCACTAAAGACATATCATACCGTTCCTTTCCATGGACTAGAGAGCATGCACAGGCCTTCCAAGATTTAAAAAAGGCTCTGTGTACTGCTCCAGTCCCCGGTACTCCTGATTATAAAAAAAATATATATATTTTTGTACATGAGACAGGCGGCTGTGCATCCGCTGTCTTGACCCAGATGTTCGGAGGTCACCATTGGCCATGTGCCTATTTTTCAGCCACCTTAGATCCTGTTCCAAGGGCTCTCCCAGGATGCCTTTGGGCGACCGCTGCGGCCGCCCTCATGGTCCGTCAGAGTGCGGGGATCGTCATGAACTCCACCCTGACTCTGATGGTCCCCCATTCTGTAGATACCCTCCTTAATAACACCAAGACACAGTACCTCACTAGTGCACGACTCACAGGATATGAACTGACACTCTTTGCCAGCCACATTAACATCAAAAGATGCACTGTACTAAACCCCGCCACATTACTCCCACTGGATACTCAGGATGCATGCTTAGACTCACATGACTGCATATTAAGGACAGAGGAGGAGACGAAGGGACGGGTTGACTTACAAGATACCCCGATTTCAGAACCAGAAGGTACACTGTATGTGGACGGATCATGTCTCAGAGGGTCAGATGGTAACACCTCAGCTGCCTACGCCCTTACGACATTAGGGCGAACAGTAGAAACAGCTCAAATTCCGCAGTGCTCTGCTCAAACAGCAGAATTAGTGGCCCTCACTAGAGCCTGTGAGTTAAGCAAAGGGATGACGGTAAATATTTATACTGACAGCCAATATTCCTTCAGGGTGGCCCACAACTTTGGGAGGTTATGGAAAGAAAGGAATTTCCTTACTTTCCATGGGACCAAGATTCAACATGGCCCCCTAATTCACCGACTGTTAGACTCCCTGACACTCCCCAGAAAGGTGGCCATCATAAAATGTAAGGCCCATAAGAAAGTGACAGATGATGTTGGGAAAGGCAATGCCCTGGCTGACCAGACGGCCAGACAAACAGCTCTTATGAAAAGGGAAAGAATGTATGTAGGAGGTCCCGCTAGGTGGGTGACAGACAAAGGCATGGTTGAAAACACAGTACAGAGTGTGATTGATATTCAGTCCCATACTACTCCTGAGGAACTAAGGGTGTGGAAGGACCAATTAGCAAAGGAGGGAATTGATGATTGTTGGGTCCACACGACTATGGAAAGACAATGGATGTTACCTGACAGTCACGTGCTACCAGTAGTTACGATGGCCCATGGTCCTGCTCACATCAGTGCAAAAGGGATATGTAAACTGTTGGAACCTACATGGTACAACTCTAAGATACCAGCATATGCAGACAAGCTGGTTAAAACATGCATGATTTGCCAATGTATAACACAGGAAAAGGAACAGTTACTCCTAAGGGTGGATTCTCTCCTCCTACCTTCCCTTTTGAAGTCCTCCAAATGGATTACATCCAGATGGACCGATGTAACAATTTGAAATATGTCCCAGTGGTGGTCTGTACCTTCAGCCGATAGGTGGAAGCCTACCCCGTCAAAGACTACACCGCTATCACTACCGCCAAAGTACTATTAAGAGAGTACCTCCCACGATTCGGTTTGCCCCGCTTGGTCTGGAGTGACAACGGGACCTACTTTACTGATCAAATTATGGAACATGTCTGTACAGCATTGGGTATAAAACAAACATTTCATGCAGCTAACCACCCCCAGTCAGCAGGTCTAGTGGAGGTGTACAATGGCATCCTAAAAACTAAAATGGCCAAAATAGTAGCCGAGACAGGTGTCACTTGGGTTGATGCTCTGCCCTTAGCCCTACTGTCCACAAGAACAACGGCCCACACCAGAATAGGGCTATCCCCCCATGAAATTGTGTTCGGGAGGCATGCCAATGTATGGGGTGGCCCACGGCCTAAGAAACTGTCTGATGTTGAATACCCTGTATTAACTGATTATCTGTACAGTTTAACTAATACCTTTCGTACTCTTTATCACCAGGTGCATGAGGCCATACCTGACAAAAGCGAAGGCCCAGGATAGGTTATCCAACCTGGTGAATATGTCTTGGTGAAAGATTTTCAACGGACTAAGAGCTTTGAGCCCAGCCAGACACAGCCCCGTCAGGTGTTACTGGCCACCCGCACCACAGTGAAAGTAGAAGGTCGGAAGAATTGGGTGCATTCGTCGCACTGCAGGTGTGTGTCTCTGCCCCTCCCCTATGATCAGTGGGTGAGGGAAGGCCAAGGAGACTCAGAAACAGTCCCGACGTTTGTCCCATTCAGCGATGCCAGACTGCATTCTACAACCACGGAAGCAGAGAGTGACAGCATACTGAAAGGAAGGGTGGAACCCTCCCGTAACTCTGCTCAATACCAAGAATAATTGTTTCCCGACTATACTGTCCCTACTTCCGACCGATGCAACTTGCGCCCCCGAGGGAAGGCTTGCCCTTGACTTCGCCAAGTGCCTATAGGCTGTAGGGCTGTGATCTTCCCCGGCTGAGAGTAGTGCTGGTGTGTCAGACTAAGGTATGCCATAGGGCCCTTGGCACCTGCGCCCAGTGAAGCAACCACCAATCACAGACAGCCTCTAGAGGTCCCTGGCTTAGCACAATGGCAGCCGTCCAAAATACCCGAATCCAGAAACAAGATGTCAGTCTCCGACATAGTAAATGCTTCATGGCCACCGTGGTGACGCTGTTTGTCTCCCTCATCCTGTCTATCCTTGGTTGGCTGTTGCTAATCTACCATCCTGTTATCTCACCAACTCCTACCCCGACTCCTGCAGAACACCAGTATTTCACTCTACCAGCCCACGAATTACCTCGCTGTGCAGAATTCTTCAACAACACCTTCATCCAAATGTTGCATCATCACCAGCTGATCATGAACACTTCCAACTGCTGGGTTTGTGGACGGATGCCGCATTCCATGATACACCCTGTCCCATTCTTTCCCTACCCCTATTCCATCTCTGGGTCTTGTCTTGCATGGTGGATGTTGATACAGGAGGCCTACACTGTCAATGGTTTTGCCAATTCTGCCCTTGGAACATTTCGGGATGACTTCTGGCGGAACAGGTCTGGCCAAGTCAATGCTCCTTTTTGCCCGACCAGCTCATCCACAACGCTACTATCACCAGATGAACTCGGTGAGATGGTAGTATTCAACTCAACTAATCGACAAACATTTTCCAGATTCCGCACAAGAAAGATACTGCCTGATGAACGAGACACTGTGAATGTCATAAATGTGCAAGGCCGTGTCTGCATTCATGGCCTAGGGACTAAGAAAGTTGGTACCAGTACGTGTGATGTCACAAAAGCTTTAAACTCTACATCTCTTCCGAAGCTGGTGGCATCCCCCAACACCTATTTCATCTGTGGCACTGCCGCCTACACTTGGTTCCCCGTAACTGGTCTGGTACCTACTATCTGGCCTTCCTCCTTCCACCAACGTATTCTAACCATGGAGATTATCACATGTCAATGAAGGGCGCTCTGTGCCGCTCACGTAGGGGCATCATATCAACCAAGGATACAGCAGGCCAGGAAACCGGGGACTTCTTTAAAGGTTTCCTTCCTTTCTGGGGCCCCATGGCCAACAGTCGGGCTGTACGAGGACTGACCAGGGTCCTTGAAGCCACCATCACAGTAACAGCTGGTGCCCTCTCCAACATCACTGCAGAGCTGTAGGCGGACCGCCTCATAACGCTCCAGAACTGAATGGTCCTAGATGTCATCCTTGCTGATCGTGGTGGTGTATGTAAATTGATCGGCTCCAGCTGCTGCGTGTACATCCCAGACAACGCACCTATAGTGTACGATGCCATCCAACGTTTGCATCGCCTTTCTTCCAAAATTCATCTGGCTGAAGGCAACTGGTCCCTCACATGCTGGATCTGGGGCATCCAGTGGGGGTGGAGGATCCTCATCTTCCTTGCCTTGGGAGTAACTGTCCTGGTCTCCTGCTGTTTGTGCTTTCAGTGTCTGCCAGTGCTCTGTACAATGTTTGTCCAGACCATCAAGCCTCCACCCTCTAACATTCACAACAGCAATATGATGATGATGCTCCAACAAGAAACCGATGGCCTTATGAACATTGATATTTCTTAAAGTATTTGCCACTCAATGGCAAAAGGAGGTCTGAGGAAAAGTGTTCTTCTGATCGGCATCATTTGTTCCGAGACTCCATTGCTTTTTCATTGCCATCTCGTGTCAAACACTTCCACACGACCCACCTGGTCATTTCTGCTGATGTCTGAGGAAAATCTAACTAACACGACATCAGCCATCTTGCAGCCTGCATTTCTGCCCAGGAACTGTCGCACACCCAACCCCCCTGTTCTTGCAGTTCAACAGAAAGCCATGAGACACTCACACCCTGTGTAAATGATTTGTTTTCCATCTCCTGCTCCCAGCCTGGGAAACATCCTTGACACCGTGATCAGGTTATCTAGACAATGGTCTGACTGCTAGGCCTTGATCACGGTGATTAAACAATGACCTGAAAGACCGGGCTTTGATCAAGGTGATTAAACAATGCCCTGAAAGACTGAGCCTTGATCAAGCCGCGTGAACAATGATTTGTGTACCAAGCCTTGACCAGGTCACCATCTACAAACGTCGTCTGGATCTGGTTATCAACTGCAAACACTGCCCTGATGGAACAATGAACTAACAGCCAAAAGACTGAGATGAAAAAGTATAAAAGGCTTGTAAGCTGCGGAGTAAAGCAGCAGCCTCCTCTGTCTTGTTTCTGACGAGCTTGGGACTCTGTTCCATAGCCTGGGCTATTTGAATAAATCTGTGTTCCTCCTGCAGATGAAGGCTCCTGTGTCTCCTTTTACTACGTATGAAGGGTATGGAAGACTTGGGCGATTCCCCCGCCGCTGAGACCCAGTAAGTGGGTTATTCCGGTTCTTCAGCGGGTAATGGGAGTCTCCAGTAGTAGTCAATTCTCAATAATACTCTTTTTGTATTATTAAATATACATTTGGCTGATAGGGTAGATTTAATTTTATAGGAAAGAAGGGTTATGGGATGTAAATCACCAAGTAGGGCTTTCCTAGTCATGTGGGAGGAGAACCATGAAGATTTCTGTCTGGCTAAGAATGTAGTTTGGTAGTTTCTAAAATCGGCCAGGTTAACACCTCCTAGATTTTTGATGGAGAGTCTGAGGTGTTTTTTCTGCCAAATAAAGTTTGTTTATAGTTTGTCCAACTTTTGATGGGATTCATCAGATAGCATTAAGAGTAACATGTTTATAAGATAATTAACTATCAGGGTAACCATCATTTTTATGGTCTCTATATGGGCCCACAAGGTAAGAAACATAGGGTTCCAGTCGTCAAGAAGATTTTCAATTTTCTTTAGCATCAAATTTCTGTTGTGAAGGAGCATTTCTATCAGGTCCAAGCTAAAGTCTAGACCTAAATATTTGATGAAATGAGGTTGCCATGATAGTCCCGAGGAGTTTAAAAGGCTACTAGTACAAATATTATTTAAACCTTTAACTTCGGATTGATCCCTATTTAGTTTATAGCCTGGAACTAAGGATTATTCATCAATCATTTGCAGTGAATGGGAGATAGAGTGACTGGCATTCTCAGTCATAAGTAAAATATAATCGGCATAGGCCGCCACCTTTATTGTGGTGTTATTAAAAGAGACACTTGAAATGATGGTGTTAGTCCAGATACTATGTAGTAAGGGTTCAAACGTCAAACAAAATAAAGAGGGAGATACTGGGCAGCCCTGTCTGGTGTCTCTTTCTGAATTAAAGGATGAGGATAATAAACCGCTGGTTCTTGCTTTGGTGGAGGGGCCATCTTAGTGAATATTTCACCCAGACAGAACTTCAGGAGTGTATCACAGATGACTGACCAGGAGACCCTCTCAAATGCTTTTTCAGCTTCTACGGTAATCACAACAGTATCAGACTTTATTGATTTTGCTCTATCAATACTTTGACATAAAAGGTGTGTATTATCTTTAAATAGTTGATTTCTCATGAACCCCACCTGTGCGTAATCAGGCATGGCAAAAGTGGCTCAAGTCTTTTACAGAGGATTTTGGAATACATGTTTGCATCCAGTGAAATTGGCCTATAATTTTCTGCAAAGATTGTGTCGTTCCCATCTTTGGGGATCACAACAATAGTAGCCTCACTAGCTATGCCTGCAATGACACCTGACTTTGAGAAATAGTGGAAGAGATCAAGAAGTGTAGGACTGAGGACGGTGGCAAATGTTTTATAAACTTTGACAGTAAAACCATCAGGCCCTGGGGCCTTGTGAGATTTGAGGGATTTAATGGCCATTTGTTATTTCTGCTGATGTCACTGGTGATCTAAGGGTTTCTTGTTCCAAATCTCTTTTACTAACCCTCTTTTGTAAAAGTAGAAAGATGAAGGATAGAATGACAGTGTACCAATATAGGCTGGCATTATGTGAGTGTAAAAACAGCTCCTATGCGTTTCAGGGCCCAGAGACCACCAGTATGCCATCATGCCCATCAGGTGGCAGTTGCTTCAGTTCTTTTTGTTGACATGTGGCAGTATCAGATAGGTCCAATTATTGCCACTGTCATGTCCACCAGGGAGGTGAAGGGCTGCTTATGACTTCAAAGGAGATTCCCCTGAGAGAGAACTGGGATTACAGATAAGAAATCACTTCTTCTCTCTCAGGGGACCTCCATGGATAGTCATAAGCACTGAATAGAGTAGCAAGCCATCTGTAACAAGAGCAGTGGAAAAGACAGAGGAACGACCAAATCAAGCAAACACATTTTTCAGGGAGGCTGTCGTACTTGAGCATCTGTTCTAGCATCCGGGTCCAAGCAACAATGTTTGGTAAATGTGTGAATAGACCTCTTATATAGCTGTTTTGCAGATTTCAGCTGTAGAGACATTACTCATCAAAGTGGCAGTAGCCTCTTTCCCTCTAGTATAGTGAGTTTTAGGCCTAACGCAAAATCATTTTAGCTTTCTGGTAGCATAGAAGGGTGCAAGATAGTATCCATTGGGAGATGGACTGTTTGGATGTCACAAGAGCTGTACGAACCGGGCCATAGTTTACAAATAATTGGTGCAACCTACTTGCTTTGCCTAGATAAAACTTTAAGACTCACTTAATGTCTAGGGAATTGAGCGCCCTTTCAGCAGGTATGGAAGGATTTTGAAAGGAAGTGGATAAGGAAATCGTCTGATTAAGGTGAAGATCCGAAATTATTTTATGAAGGAATTAGGGGTGAGTCCTCATCACTACCTTATTGGAATAAAACATGGTTTATGGTTTGTGAGAATACAATGCCTGCATTTCCCGAACCCTATGTGCTGTTGGGATCTCTACAAGAAAGCCGTTTTCCAAAAGAGATGTTGCAAGGATGATTAGTGAATGGGTTCAAAAGGGTCTTGTGTGAGGTGCGAGAGAACTATATTGAGCTCCCAGAGAGTATAAGGATGCCTAATGTGAGGAAAAACCTTTTTCAACCCTTCTAAAAAACCTTGATAAAAGAAATTTTGACGAAAGAGGTTTGTGAAGGATATTTTCTGCCAAATTAACTTTTATGGAAGATAATTGGAAGCCAGATTTTGCCAGATGAAGTTAGTATAGAAGAATGACGTCTTCTTGGCTGGTTGTTGGGTCCACTTTCTTATGAGAACACCAAATGTAAAATCTTTTTCATTTGAATAAATAGGCTGAACAAGTTGATGGTTGTTTAGCCTCTTTGAGAATGTTCATGCATTCTTGTTGAAGGTTCAGGTGCCCATACTGAACTAGCTCAGGAGTCATGCTACCAAATTCAAGGAGGAGAAATTAGGGTGAACCATCTGGCATCCAAATTTCCGGTCTGCACGGTAGCTTGAGATGTGGATGCTCTGACCGGTGGAGAAGGTTCCTGAGCCACCATTGATGTGGCCACTCCAGAACAATGAAGATCATTCTAGCTCTTGAATAAGACAGTTTGATGAGAACTGATGGGATCTTATGGATCGGAGGAAAGGCATAGAGAAATTTGCCAGATTTCCCCAAATTTCCCCAGTCTCCATGGTTGGAAGTACCTGGAGATGAACGTTGGGCATTTTTTGTTTTCTGTAGTGGCGTAAAAGTCTAAGTGCGGAGGGCCCCACAGTCTAAATTAGTTTTGTACGACTTTGTGTTTTTCCTGCAGTGCCATGTTTAGGGAGTCTACTTGAACATTTTGAACACCTGGGAGATGAGTTGCAGCGAACCACAGGGCTCTGGCTATCAGCCACTTCCAAATTGTCTGTGACTTGTGAGATAATTGTCTGGACCTCATTCCCTCCTGCTTGCTCAGGTAGTACATGGTTGCCATGTTGTCTGTCTTAACAAGCAGGGAGTAAGTCTTGAATGATGGGAGAAAAGCCTGCAATGCCAGGCGAACTGTGTGTAACTCGGGGAGTTTCATGTGGTAGGTCTTCTCTCTTGGAGACCATGTTCCCTCGATTTGGAGGTGATCCATTTATGCTCCCAACCCTATCAACAAGTCATCTGTTACTATGGTCTGGAAAGGGACATCCTAATGAAATGCCCCCTTGAAGCAGATTTGCGAGAAAGCACCATCATTTCAGAGACTGTTTTGCATGGGTGGAGAGTGTGATCTTTTCCTCCCCATTGCCGGTGAGTTTGTTGGTCCAACTGATCCTCAAGACAATCCTGAAGAGGACGCATGTCGAGACAGGCATTCAGAGTTAGAAAGATACACGAAGCCATCGAGCCAAGGAGAGATGACACTGGTCTCAGTTTGGGGTGAGAGTTTTTCGTGAGAAAATGACACTTTAGACGAATTGATAACAGTCTTGCGTCCGAATGACCCACTCTTGCTTGAAAGGTTTTGATGGATGCCCCCAAGTAATGCAGAATTTAGACTGGAGTAGACATTGATTTGCTGTGATTGCCATATAGCCCTAATCTTTGGAGAATATTGCTTGTCAACTTGTAATTCAGTTTGGCCTCTTGAGGCATTGACATCTTGATGAGCCAGTCATCTAGATAGGGGTAAATGAAAATTCTGTGGTTTCTGAGGTGGTTAGCTACCACTGACATACACTTTGAGAAAGATCTGGTTGCTGACTTAAGGCCAGACTGAAGCACTGTGTACTGGTAATGATTGTGGCCCATGACGAACCTCAAGAATTTGCAATGCTTTTTTGGCTATTGGTATGTGAAAGCATAGATCTTGGAAGTCTATCAATCAGAGCAAGCCTCCCTGGTGTAACTGGGGATAGATATGATGCAGAGCCATCATTCAAAATGTTTCTTGTCAAATCCACTTATTGGCCAGTTTCAAATCAAGAATAGGTCCGAACTCGTTTCTGGGACCTTTCTCATTCACCAGAAAATAGCTGGAATAAATTCCTATTCCCTGTTATTTGGGAGGAACAGTCTCCATTGCATGCTTCTGCAGGAGGGCGTCTACTTGCAAGCGCAGCATCTTCGATTGGTGAGTTGATGGTTTGAGTGGAATTTTCAGCAGAAGATTGGTGAACCTCAGACAATACACATTCTGAACAATATTTATTACCCAGGCGTATTTTGTGATGTATTGCCACTGAGAATGAGAAATACTTGCCCCTAAAGGAGTGGCTAATGGAAAAGGGTGAAGTATAGAGTCATGGCTTATAGCCTGCTGTAGGCATTACTCCCTGAACAGGCTGTTGAGTGGCTCTCGTTATGGGCTGCTGACGTTATTGTTGTTAGTAAGGTCTCTGCTTTTGCTGTGACCTTGGTACCAGTGAGGGGTTTGATCCCTCTGTGGGAAAAAATGCAGTTGGAATGGCTTGTAGGGCCTTAGTTGGTCCTTCTGTTTCTCGAGGCATACTGCCTTTAGGGTCTCCATTTCAGATTTCATCAGGGCCAGCTTGATATGACTGCTGAATAGAGTGGATCCTAAGAATATAAGGTTAAGGATCTTTTGCTGGGATTCATGTTTCAGGGCCATGAGACAGAGACATGAATGTCTTCATAAGGCCAACCAGTGGCAGTAACCATGACCTGCTAGCAAGGATGAATCAGCTGAAGCACTGATGATCTGGTTGGAGACCATCATACCCTCGTTGACTAGTTAGAGGAAGTCCTCCCTCTTCTCTCTAGGGAGGTTGTCGGCACATTTCTGCAAAGACTCCCACGAGGCCCTGTTGTACTTCCTGAAAAGAGCCAATGCACTCGCTGCCTTCATTGTGGTGGCAGATGTACTGCATACCTTGCGACCCACTGAATCCAGATTTTTTGACTTCCCTTGTCAGGTGGTACAGTAGATGAAGGAGTTGTAGAATGGTGCTTGTTTGCCTCCAGGATGACCACAGAGTCTAAAGATGGGTCGGAGCGGAGAAAAAGTGGGTCCTACTCTGGAGGGCTGTATCTCTTTTGCAGCCTTGATGGATCAGATTTGACTGAGGTTGGTGTAAGAAACATGTCTATTACTGGTACCAACAGGTCCAGAACCAAAGACAGGAGAGGGCTGGAAGTTGATCTGTGGTAAAGTGGCTCGAAGACTACTAATATGGATTGTGTAGGAGCAGGCATCGGAATGCTTCACTGTGCAGCCTCTTTTACCAGGACCTCCTGAAAGGTGTTGACATCATCCACTAGAGAGACCCGTGGTTTAGGATAATTTAACAGCGTTGGCAAGTGCCTACCTTTGCCGGAAGAAGTGGAATAGTAGGCCGAATTGTGTCTTGGCCTGGTACGTGACCTGGACCTAGATTTGGAAACATGATGACAATGAAAGCATCTGGAGGCTAGCCTAGACCTGCGGTGATGTCTACAGCAATGATGGTGAGATCTGGAACTTGATCGTCATGGGGAAATTTGAGGCCTCATAGGAGGGGCCTCCACAGGCTGTGGATGAGGAACTGGTGCTTACGGTAGAGGAGGCGAATGGCGGCGAAGGAGATGGAGGCTGTGGAGTAGGAGAATCTGGCAGCACTATAGTAGAAGACAGAGAGTACACCCTGGTATTTTCAGAGTCCGGGGATAATGGAATGCATCTCTGATTTTCATGATTTTTCCGCATGCCTAGATGGTCTCGACGTCGACACACTCCTCTGCGTTGATTTTCCCCCAAGCCTCGACATTGACTTTCCTCCATGTCTCATCATCGACACACTCCTTGACGTCGATCTCCTTCTACGCCTCAACGGTATAGTCAACTTCGGCATCTACCTACCCTGTCTCGCTGTTGACCTCAGTCTCGTCTTCAACGATGACACAGCCCTCGATGGAGAATAAGTTGGAATGGTAACTTGTCTCGACATCGATCTTCTTCATGTTGATCTGGAACAATGTCATTTTTGGGCCCTACTTCTCTTTTTGGACTTCTGATGACTGGGGTCATCAGAGGAAGGTAGCAGAGCCCGGGGAGAGGACTGACCCTCTCATCGCTCTCTGGATTACCCACCTTCTGACTGCGCCTTCTGCCCGTGCCATGGAGGGAAATATTTTCCTTTCCCTCAGTGTAGTCTGGAGAACTTCCTGCAGTGTTGACATTTGTCAGAAACATGGCTCTCAGATATTATTGAGGGTCTGCCTTGGCCTTCTTTCTCCCAAAGGCAGGACACTTGTCAAATAAAGATAACCTTTTATTTGATAAAATACCAAAAATTTCTGTCAGACACCGACAGAAAATGAAAGACACACTTGAAAACCGTGGAGTGAAACAGTTGTGAAAAAATCTGTGTGAGATTTCCGAAGAGAAATACCAGAAAAAGGCCAAGCTCAGTACTTCAAGATCCTGTCACCATGAGCCGCAAAACAGAACTGAAGCAACTGCCACCTCCTGGGCATTATGAGTTACTGGTGGTCTCGGGCCCTTAAAGGCACAGATGCTGTTTTTACACTCACATAATGACAGCCTTCTAACTTTGCAAAAAAGGGTTTGTGAAAGAAAGTTAAGATTTCTTCTAAAGTATTCAGCTTTAAATATACACATAAATGGGTTTTCTAACTCTTTTTTAAGCACAATCTGAGCAATTTGATTATAGCCTTCCCTATAGGCTGCACAATGTTGTTATCTAAAGTATTTCTGCATGCCTACCTTAAAAAAGGCAACCATCTAAACGTATTCATTTATTTATTTATTTATAAAGTTTTATATAGCGCTGGCTAGACCCTGAGGTATCAGAGGGCATTACATAAGGATCAGTGTGTTACAGGTTACAAAGTTACAGGATCAGCAAGTTACAGGTTACATAGTTACAGCAATTAGATCAAAGAAAACGGAGGGAGGGGGAGGAAAAACAGAAGGGGGCGAGGAAAACAATGTCATATGTCCGGCTGGATAGGCGACGGTCAAGGGGGTGAACAAGAGCCAGACTCCTCAGTAGCTGCAAAGAACAGCTCCACTGGGCATCAACCACGGTTGCTCGTGCTCCACAGTAGGTACAAAACAGTTTTGGAATCAGTCCAGGGGGCATCGTCATACCTCCATCATAAAGCCCCAGGTCCCAGAATTCCTGGGGAGTGCCATCAACCTAGCCTTTCAGCATACTCCCAGGACACAAGTTATGGGAGGAGAGGAGGAAGAGACAGTTCTAAAGTCTGAATAATTCACACAAAGAGCTGGCCTGGGAAAACAGCACAGGGATATCTGAAATCAATGCCCGTACTTCGTAGCTGTAATCAGTCCGTATAAGACCAGGGAAGCAGCACTGGGATCCCTGAAACCAGAGCCCATTGTCTGTGTCTGAAGCCAATCCGGAAACTTGCAAACCCAGGCCTCATTGGAGAGACACGTATGATCGCCATCTTGAGGAGTGAAATAACTGGTGGATCGTCACAACTTCAGGAGTAGCCCTTTGGTGGGGTTGGTGATCAGGACAGGAGAGGAAGCCCATATCATCAGCGTTGGGGGCTGTTCGGGATTCAAAACAAACATGGAGGGAGGCCCTCTGGGGGGGGTCTGATTCATAACCAGCTCACTGCGGTGTGTCGAGGTAGAATCGTGTTATTTGTAGGGGAGGACTGATGGGCGGGGGAGAGAGGTCACTAACCCTGGTCGCCCTGTAGGGCCATGGCGTTCACTATCTTGCGGAGTGAAAGCTGAAGGCCAAGGCGTTGGATGCTGCCCCTTGCTCTTAGGAAGACCTTCTATGAAAAACTGCTCTGGGATCTCCACAAGTGGGCGGGACTGTTTGGTGTGAATGACTATCAATGGAGATCCCCTGAGGGAGAAGCAAGATTATACAAACATATTTCGAGTTCATTGTCTATTTGGAGCATTGATCCTAATGTATTACAGAGGATTATCTTCCTTATGAAGAAACACGAATCTCAATGCTGTTCATGTATGTGGTTTCACATTAGAATATCATATACAGATTGGGTCGGACTGGCAGATAGGGCAATCAGGCAGTGCCCGATATGCTGGTCTGACTGGTGTGAAGCGTTTTATTAGCAATTTGTGGGACTGTTTTATGTCTAAATGGGTCCGCTTTTACTGATTCAAGATTTAGCAGAAAATATTTACGTCAGTTGTTTGTCTGACAGTGGTATTCTGCTACTACTTCATGTGACAGTTATGCCTGGATTCCAAGAGCAGGAGTGAATTCTTGTCCCTGTGCAAACGAAAGTTTGGGCAAGGATCGGAATTCTGAGTTGCGCAACAACTATAATGCCCACTGTTGTCCCTTACAGATTTCGATAGGTAAAACCTAGTGGATTTTATTGGAGGGGGATATCCATCCAAATGCGCGATACATGCAGATTTTGTTGTGATAAATATAGAATCTGCATGTTATATCTCATTCCAAGGTGAAAACTGGGAGCAGGAGATATTTACTGCAGGTGATGTATACCCAATCCTGGGGCATCAGCATTTACCAGCTGCTATAAATACGCCAATATATTCTACCGTTGTTCAAAGTTAGGCTATTAGTTGCACAAATAGCAACATTTACAATAGAAAATTATACTTTGTTATTGCCAAAACATTAATTTGAATTTTTAAGTTAATTTATTCATATACAGTTATAGGAGTTTCATATAATTGTATATCTGATTAAATTTCACATATATAGGCTGTAGACATTTGAGTGTTGGGCATCTGAGAAAGGTGGTCCGCGCCCACAAACGGACATGTTTGTGTCCATACAAAGCTCATTTATATGCATTTTACTACTTGGAAATGGTCATAGATTTACAGCTATTAAGTGCATAAGTAAATCTGCTTGCAAAGTGGGAAAAGATTGGTTGAGGTGTAGCAGATGAAGTTTCTTCAAGGGGGAAATGTTCCTCCCAGGAGAAATGTTGAGTTAACAAGTGCAGATTCATAATTTATTTGTGATGCAAAAGTGTGATGATTATTTCTACTGCCTCCAAGTCAGGATCAGTTCAGCACATATCAGCTCATTGTTTTTTGGCCTAGTGCCCTATACAAAGCGAACAACAAAAACAATAGAGATGCCAATACTGATAGCCCTTTCCGAACTGATTATACCATGACGCATGAACACTCATCAATGGCAGCCGGGGATCTATTGAATAGTTTTTATTTTAGATAATTTTTCATTTCTAATAATAACTTTTTTTGAAAATCACATTGCAACAAGTATATACAATGTTACAAAAACACGACCATACGACTTTAGTAAACGTAGAAAAACACAAGGACCCAACACTCTGGACTCGTCTCACCAGTCTCATTCACAACAAATTCAAATATCCACAAGCCTCGTGCCATACTCATACCATACCACACTCATTCAACTTCCACAACACCCCACCCCTGGTCTCTTGCCCACTTTGTCACTTTCTTGGACCAGGGTACCAAACCAAACAACATGCAGTTTTAACTGCTAGTTTTAGCGCATACCACAAAAATACAAAGATTTTTAGCTTTTAGCAGTGCAAACTTCACAAAAATGCACAACAACCAGACACTTTACAGAATGTTTGTTTGGTAATCAACAACGCCCGGTCGACGCGTTTCGAACCCTCTTCATTATAGGGTTCTCCTCAGGACCAAACAGTATATTTCTTAGAACTCGAGATCTTCAAATCTCAACTGAAACTCTGATGCTGATTTTTTGTCATTAATAGGTCGGTCGTGTCACAAAAAAGAGAGAATCTGTGTAGCTGATTTAAGCCACATTTCTTAATCCAAACAGTGGTGATTCAGCTCGTATACCCTTCATAGGCTTGGAAAAAGCTCATGTCTTCACTCTAGTTAAAAAATCTTCTCTAGATGAAACCCGTGGCTCCATCACCCCTCCTTTCGATTGACTTTTTTTGAACTCTGAATTTCTAGCATTTCGCTTCCATTCGATTACTTCCATGTCTCCTCTTCAGAAATAGCCAAACGGCTATACTAAACGAGGCAATTTAGAGATGCATGCCTCCTAGATGAGAGACTTCATTTTAACATGAAAGGGGAATGCACTGTTTATGTAAAGTTGCATTAAATGTGTGACACTGCTAATACAGTAATAAGAAGCAAATGAGATGCAGTGTTTTTTGTCATGCTCTGTAACTGTGTGGAAATTGTTGGCAATAATTAAAATGGGACACGGGTCATTTTGCAAGCTGTAATACAGACATTGACAAGACAATGACTGCGATGTCTTGGTAGAGCAGCAGATATAGTTATAAATTAATAAAACTGAAACTATTGAGCCTCCATGTGTAGCGGTATGAATTGGTACTGTTCGCATTGCAGAATGTAATTACATGATGGAATTGTTTTCAACTTTTGTAATTTGTAATTAATACAAACCTTACAAAGAGGAATTCTTGAAATTAAACAATTTAGGTAATTAGGAAGCACTGGGTTACCTGTTACTTATTTACATATCCTGCAAAGACATGGAAAACATTTATTGTCATTTCTTCTTTGAAGGTGACACTCTCTTTCTAGGTCAGGACCATGAAAAGGGCCCTGAAGAATAAATGAGGAGAGGCAACCCAGCAGAAGAAAACCTTTACAAACAAACGAAGCACTAGCTTCGCCACATAATTCAAGAAAAAAACGAATTCCTAAGATAATAAGGACCATAGATCAGACTAATTCTACTTATAGTTTATTTACATAATATGTATTAATATAACATTTTGCATAATTACAAAATCATATAAAACCAAAATATATATACAAAAATAATGTGAGCTCACTACAAGTTCATAAACTAAAAAGAACCAAAAATATCATCACAATCCAAAGCACTCACACCCACTCATACTAGTAGAAAAAACATGCTTTCCAGACATTAAAATCAGAAAATGTCAAGAATATTATTGCTTGCTCTATATTTTGTTTGACATCCGTGGTCAAGTTTATACAAAAAAGATCAACATTTTTTTAATTTGTTAGTTTAGATCATAAATCAAAATAATATATACACACTGGGAAAACAAAAATTCATAAAAGCTTGCGCCGACGCTCGTTTCGGTAACGCAGAACATACTTTAATTAATTTATGCAACCTTCATCGGGCTACGATTGGGACAGTATGCTTGCAGTGAGAGGTTTTGTTGCAGGGATTCTGCAGAGTCCCAGAACTATACTTGAGATCATAGAACCTTAGGAGGCAGGAACTGAGTCATACCACACCCTGAGTACCCATGAGTCCTTGACCAACTAGCAATAGTGTCTCACTTGTCCTACTACTCACTCACAGATGCAAAAGTGATTAGACACCCCAGAACACAACACTCCCAACCCTCTCAGGAATCGCAGTTGTAGGACACACCCTTTCACTCTCACACTCGTACTGGTCCATAATAAGTTCTGACAGAGACACGAGAAAAGTTTAAAATGTTTATTTTAACTATTGTGCTCTAGTATGCAGTAAATGTGCCACAATAAGTAAGAACATGCCTAACACAAATATGTTCAACATAGTAAGTAGTCCATTACTCATGAAAGGAGCTGTCATTGTATTAGACAGAATAACCTAACCGGCCTCACCTTCTACAGAAGAAACAATTATTATATATAAGATGATCTCTGGGTGTTGGCAGCAGACCCTGTACCTTAGCATGCACAGATGAAAGTGTTCTCAGGTGCTCTCACCAAGTCTTTTGTTACCTATTCTGTGCATCGCTTTATGACAAAGTATGTGTTCCCAAACAACAGCTGCTCTTGTGTGTTTTGTCTTAGTGCTAAGGCCTGACTAGAACAAAATAACAAGGGAAATTGTTGTTTGACCTTGTCTATGTTGTGCAGACTAAATCCCAAGAAAGAACAGAACACAAAAGCAAGGTTGGGATTCAGACAATCTCCAACCCCAGGAATGGACACAAAAGGAACTTTGCCAGTAGTTAACTGATAAGTACATTTAGAAGGGAATCCCAGCAGAAAGGAAGTACCGTCCCAAGTAGCAGCTATGGCCGCCAAGATGTCATCATCGATTTTATATATGGAACGTGTAACCGTTGTTACTTTAACTGTTGCTCCTGCAGATTTGGCTGCTTCATCAGCCATCGAATTACCTACAGCATGCGCTCCCGCACAATGATGGTCCAGTGTATGTACAGCATGTGAAACTTGCAAGCATTCTTTAACAGCGTCACTCAAACCCAAAGCGTTTTATACTTTATTGTGTTACCTTTAGAATCCCAAAAACCATTATGTTTCCAAAAGAACAAATTGTCATTGAAAAAATGTACACAATAGAAAAAATCACACACAACTAAGGTGGGTACTTCAGGATCAGCATATTCGAGAGCTAAAAGGAGAGCCCTCAATTTGGCCAGCTGGGCCGTGCAGTCCCCAAGGGATTGGGTATGAACCAGGGAAGAGTGAAAAACTCCATTGTTTATTGAACCTATGACAATAGCGCAAGCTGCATAGTAAGCTGCTTAGAGCAAACGGCCGGTTGAGGTGAACCATCAGTGTAAATAATACATTCATACTAGTCAAGGGGAAGTACCGAGGAAGATAGAGGGTGAACATGTTCATACTGAAGAAACTCTTGCGTCTGCAAGTAGGGTCAAATACAAAGTTGACATCAGCCAATGTCAAAGACTTTGCCTATTAAATCCAAAGAGGATGCAGACCTTTAGAATTAGGAACACTGGCTTTTGGGCGATGACAAAAATGCATTTACCTTGAGCAAGAGGGCATTCTTTTAGAATAGCCATTTATTTGCACAGCAGTCCAAAAAATTCCAATTGAAGAAAAACACAATTCCGCAGGAGTATACAGATGTGACTTATAAGCGATTGGAACAGTGTCACCCTCATTAAATGTCACGTAAGTGAAACCGATTGCTCCAGGCAAAATCAGAATGAACAAATTGGTAGTAATTAACCTAGTCTGCAAGTATTGCATAGCAAGCAAATCCTACTGTAAATCATGCAACACTGTGGTATGTTCAGAAAGCCAGGAAGAAGCAGAAAAGGATGGGTGTATTGAGGCGTAAAGGGGTCTGATACGGTGAGCAGAGTCAGGAATGTGAGTGTAGCCAAAATTAGAAAATCATAGCAGAGACTGCAATTTTTTAAGGGTAGATGGAGGTTGCAATTGAGCACACTTCTCCAAGAAATGGGGAACAAACCTGTGACCTTCATTAGTTAATTCATAACGAATAAAAAGACAGGCCAGAAACGCAAGATGTGATTTTGGAAAATTGAATTTGTAGCCCAGAGCAGCAAATCGTGTAATGATGTGATCCACTCTTGCAAGATGGGGATTGAATTAATCATCAGTAAGGTATATGTCATCAACATAAGAGAAAGTGTCAGGATCAATATCATGCAAAAGAGACACGATATGTGACGCAAAAACCCCGGGGCTATTCTCATACCCCATGGGCAGTCTTGCATATCGCCTCTGGAAGCCTAGGGTGCTGAACGCAGACACATTTCGGCTTTCAGGAGCAGGTTATAACTGAAAAATCTATTTGAAATATCAAGTGTAGTTTTGAACTTGTTATGCATAATATTGTTTACTAAAGCTTTACTATGTGTGTTCTGCACCGTAAAAGTACGAGAATGGCTATTCCAATGCCTATAACTCCAAACTATGCGATAAGTAAGAAAATGCCTACCACAAATATGTTTACCATAGTAAGTAGTCCATTAATCATGAAAGGAGCTGTTATTGTATTAGATAGAATAACCTAACCACCCTCACCTTCTACAGAAGAAACAATTTTTATATATCAGATGACCAACAGGTTTCAAGATAGGAAGATGAGGATTATTCATAGCAGAGACACATGTTTCATTAACACCCTGATATTCTAATTGAGTAAGAATTTCTTTGACGGACGCTTTAGCATCATGCTTAATTGGATATTGAGGCTGCGGTTGTGGAGTAAAGCATATGGGAAGACTACACAAAGGAGAGTCCTTATCCCAACCGGGCTGGTTGTGGTATAAGACTGGGGCCAAAGCAAGGGCCCATTCAGAAGCATAAGTATGCTTAGTCTTATCAGGGATGAATTTAGAAAAGGAAGGTATAATCACATCCTCACCCCGAGGACATGCAAGAACACACGGAGGAGGCCAATCGACCTCTGCCAACAAAATGACATCAGATTGTCCCATAAAATAGCATTTATGGTGCGACTAATGTCATCTTCAATCTGAAGTTTTACTTGGTAAAGTCTGTCAGGTGGAGCTACCCGGGTGTCCACGGTTTCAACAGTTACAAAGGTGTGAGTTGCTTTCGCCTCCAGAAAGTGGCGGAGTGTCTGGCGCACTACGGTACCCTCTGAAGCACTGTCGAGAAGAGTCACAGCCCAACTCCTGTCCAGGAGGAGGGTTCTCACCATCTGAGGCATACTTTGCTGTCAAAGCAGCAACTGTCTTCTTCTGGAATGGGGCCCTATATGGAGGAGGTTCCTCTCTCTTCACTTTCACATCCTAAGAGCGCTGTGGGTCTAGCTTGGGTTGCGAGGACTCACCCTGCCTGCAATCTTGCTGTCCTCCTCAGCCATACTGTTGATGAGATTATTCCTGAAAGGAAAGAGGATCAGGATCCTGAAACCTCTCACGAAAATCA
Source organism: Lissotriton helveticus (assembly GCF_964261635.1). Lineage (NCBI taxonomy): Eukaryota > Metazoa > Chordata > Amphibia > Caudata > Salamandridae > Lissotriton > Lissotriton helveticus. Next base: position 868,437,593 of record NC_136059.1, read on the forward strand.
TCAACTGGATATGGGCAAAAAGCCTCCGGAAAAAAGGCAGCAGTATAAGCTTGAAAATAATTATCATTCTCATCCCCAGCGGGAAACATAACCCAGAAGTAAAAGACTTTGAAACAGTAGGCAGATCTGCCTCAACTACAAAAACAAGGGTACTCCATGCTGCAACAAATGAGTAACTGCCCCGTGGCAATGAGCCAGAATCGCAACCGGGTGAGCCATGAAGCAAATAAAGGAATGCATAAAGCCCAACTGTCAAATATACCCAGTCATATGACCCAAAGACATGCTGCAGAAACTAAATGTTTAAGGCAGGAAAACACCAACTTTCTAAGAGCTTCATTTTTTTAATTTTAATTTAAAATCCGACTTCACCATAAGTTAGGATTTTTCATTACAATTTCAAAGACACCAAACATGAACAAATTGCCTGTTCCCATTTGGAACCTAAAGTGCATTGAATGTAAAACGGTAACTCAAATGTTATCCTATGGGAGAGGTAGGCCTTGCAGTAGTGAAAAATTAATTTGGGAGTTTTTCACTACCAGGACATGTAAAACTTAAAAGTAAATGTCCAACAGTTTAAACACACAGCACCCTACCCTTTGGGCTTTCCAGGGCCTACCCTAGTGGTACCTTATATATATATTAAAAAGGAACCTTTTGCCTGGCAGAATGTTCACTATGCCAGGTCTGCAGGGTAGCTTAAAACTGCACACACAGGCTGCAATGACAGGCCTGAGACATGCTTAAAGTCCTACTTAAGTATGTGGTCCAACCAGTACTGCAGGCCCACTAGTAGCATTTAATTTGCAGGCCCTGGGCACAGGTAGTGCCACCTTACTAGGTACTTACGATTAACTATACCAATTGGGTATAAGCCAATTCTACCATGTTTTAGGGAGTGAGCACAAGCACTTTAGCAATGGTTAGCTGTGGTAAAGTGTACAGAATCTTAAGGGCACCAAAAAATGTATTCTGCAAAAAAGTGGAGGAGAAAGGCAAAAAGTTTTTAGATAACCCTGCAGAGAAGGTCAGGTCCAATACTGTGCCATTAACCACTTAGGGCCTGATTTAAGGTATGGAGGATAGAGTACTCTCCCACAAATGCGCATTGTTACTAAGTGAACTATCGTCAAATAAGAACATTATTACCTTTATCAATGGAGTGTAACTATTTTACAAATGCACAACAAAAGCATAAGTAGAAACTGTTATTTCCCAATATAATTCTAGATGAATTCTCTCAATACAGCTGCAATATTGACATTACATTAGAAAGTACTTGTATTAGGAAAATTACATCACTGATCATTTATAATAATATATAATAATTTCTTACAAATGAGTAGTGACGTATCGACACCATCTACTACTTGTACCACTGTCTCTCAGAACTACCTTTTTTCCCCCTGCAAATCCTCACCTGCAGAAGGGAGCCTTTTCAGAAGCAACAGATTCTCAAGCCTATGCTCCTCCCCTCTCACTTGCTTATGTAGCTGTGGTGTGGGCAGTGCTCCTCCTTCCTCCCCCCTCAAAAACGTCACTCGTGGAAGGAGTTAGGCTCCCAGTGAAAACATTTTAGTGTGAGCTGGTGGTTCATTGAGAGGTCTGCCTACCAACCACTCATCCTGGCTGCCTCATGTTGTGCGCTCGCTGATACAGCCTGCCTAACTTGCCCAAGCCAGTGAATAAAAAACTCGGCCTATTTTTACTTGTAAATGCCAGGTAGGACTTCTCCAATTCATTGCCTAGACCCTCACAGACCGCCTGTCCCCTCTCACAGGAGGAAAAATCATTTCTGCTGCCAACCTCACTTCCAGAGCTGGAATATACATCATCTGCGGGAAACTTAACGACACTGGATATGAGGACAAAAGGCTTTCTATAAGGACCAAGTAAGGCCAATGGGTCTTAACTGTTGACCACATTTTAGAATGTTTAACACTGTCTAACAGTTTATAATCACCGATTAGAAATCTGAGAGGGAACAGAAACAATTGGCAGAGCAAAGGGTAGTTTTAGCACAGCCCTTTTTGGTTTGGAGATGGCAGAACAGCTTCTTCTGTTCATCCCCAGCACCCTGCTAGACAGTTAGGTTCCAGCCAAAGCACGATGGAAAACTAGTTTTGACGCTGTCAGGTAGGGAAGTGGCCAATAAGCTGAGGACAGGCCTGCCTGATAATGTGATGTAGCAAGAATCATGTTTTCCACACAAAGTAGGTTATAATAAGAGAGAGCATATTTATTGAACACCCCACCCCGGCTGTGACTCACCAAGCTCTTTCTCTAACCATTACAGCTGTCTTCTGCATACTACAACAACATTCTATAATTGACATTCTCCTTCTCGTGTTCACCTCAAAAATACCTGTTACATCACGAGCTATCCACGGAAGGAAAATACCACACACCTCCCTCCGTTTATAATATCCATTTGAGTGCCTATATTGATTTATATATAAAACTTCAATATTCAATTAGATCACAAACATAAACCTACTATATTCATGCTTGAACAATTCAAGAAATCTTTTGATGAAAGTACAAGTTACATGTCCACAAAATTCTTAAGATATTCTGAATGTTTCATTATTCTCATACTTTTCCTTTGTTCCTAATATATTCCTTTGTATGAGCTACAATATTGGCCTACCACCTCACAACCACAAGGAGACTTAGATTCCACACCCTACCATCATCAATTTTCACTGCATTTTGAAACAGCTGTATGACTTTATGTACTTTTGTGTATTTGAACAATGGTGCACAACCCACTGGTGTCTTTATTTTTACAAAATCACCCACTCTAACCAATACCTATTTTACTCTCTTTTGTTTATGATACCGTTTTTTCCTTATTTCTTGCTGTAGTTTCTCTCTTTCTCTCTAATCCCCCACTGTCATGTTCTTTACACTATTGTTCCACAACATCCACCTGGGACACAGCAAAGTGTTTGGTGACTTCCCTTTAAATAATTAAAATTGAGTTTTCCCTGTCAATGAATGAGAAGCCAATCTATATGCAGTGATCCTATCCTGTAAGGCTTGCTTCCAATCGAAATCATTTGCTTTGGCCAATTCTATAGTCTCCTTTCGATGGCACCAATTGTCGCAGGATGATATACTAAACACTTTTTGTGTACCACCCTCTATTTTTAAAAACATTCTCAAACTCTTTTAAACTAAACTGAGGACCATTATCAGACAATAATGATTTGGAAAAACTTTCCCTTTTAAAAACTTCATTTAAAAACTTCATTTAAAAATGTCAAAATACTAGTGGAGGTTATGTCACACACACTTTACTTCCACCCACCTGGAATATAATTCCAGTAACACAATCAAATATGGTGTACATTGTTTTCCACTAAGAGGACCTATAATGTCAATAGGTGTTTCATTCCATGGAAGTTTAGGTAGAGCACGCACCACCACTGGTATATTTTTGGTTTTAAGAATTTTATCACTGACATTACACTCCACATATTCACGGACTACCCTTTCCACTTTCCCTTCCATTCCAGGCCACCAAAAATTAGACCTCAACCGCTCCTTTGTTTTAACAATCCCTAGATGTCCTTTGTGAGCTGTTACATCATGAGCTATGCATGGAAGGAGGATAACACCTGGTTCACACATGAAATAGGGGCACCTGTGTAATTTTACAGACAAACAAAGAGGAAGTGCTGCAAAAGGAGTGTGACGCTCCTTTCTAATGGTTGGGGGAGGGGATCTGCTCCGCAATCTTAATGTGCGCTTTGTAATTGAGGTCATAAGCTTATTTTAAACTAATGTTTTATTGCTTATAAACGATTTTTTGGAATGATTTTAATTAACTGCACAATAAACATAACTGACCTTTCTAATGCGTGCACCTCAGCGCGCTCATGAATCTATGGACACAGAAGTCCTTATTATCTTAGAAGTGGCCTTCTCCCGATGATATCTCTATACTTGATGTTTGTGATTTACTGTTTCCTGGTGGCAGTGGTAGGTTTTCCAGTGCACTATTCAAAAGTGCCACATTGAGATTGGCTTTCATTTTGTTTTCCTTTATGTTTTATGTACATCCCTGGTGGCAGTGGTAGGCTCAAGCTTGTGAGTTGTATTGATTCCCTTGCAGTTCTGGCAGCATCTACCAACTTGTGCATCAGCACGCTGAGCAACCACACCATGTGCCGACACACCTGCTGAGTCACTCCATGTGCAGCTCCCCCTAGGAAACCACCACTGCTCACTTGGAGGTGCAGTTATTTAAACCACAACCTTACACAAACCAGAAGCTTAGTCTCTATACTTGAAGATCACTTACCTGGGCTCCTGGACTTCCCCGGTGCTCCCAATGCCTTGTCCCAGGTTCCTGGCTTTGCTTCTGGACTGCTTCCACTGCACCTTCTGCATCAGTGGATCCTGAAAAGATAAAACAGTGAACAGACCATGAAAAAAGTTATTCCTGCTCAACGCCTTGTGGACGTTGCATTAGGCAGCAAAGGGAAAAGCTGCATTTAAGATAAACTCTGCATTATTCTCTTTGCGTAAGGTGCTCACAAGTTTTAAGGGACTTGGGGAACAAACAGCCAGTAGGCAGTGTTTTAAATTATCGAACCTTTGACCTTTGAGACATTTGAGACACCCCATTCATTAGTTGATTACTGAATTAGTATGCATTGAAAGACTTTGGCCAAGGTTTTGGCATTGGAACTTGTTTGTTAGTTGGTACTTTGTTTATCTTTGCTTACGGGCTGTGTAGCATGGACAAAAACTATTATGAGTGTTTTGTAAATACTAACTTATGATGCAATATGTTTGCAAACAAAATTACTTATGATGTATATGATGTAATATGCTTGTAAAGCACTACTTTGACAAGAACAGGAAGTACTGTGAAGCAATAGATTCACTTATGATCAACTCTGTAGAGAGAAGATGTTCTATGGTTAAATAGTATGACTGATCAAAGTTTCTCTTGCGTTTGTGCAACTGCAATATCAGATGTCAGAGACACAATGGCTGCGCTATGGTCAATAGAGGGACACCTTCATGGAATGTGTGTCTTTAGAAGAAAGCCACTGGAAAGCAGATTCCTAGATGGTGTGTCTCTAAAAGAAGTCCACTGGAAAGCAGGTTCCTAGATGGTCGGGTCAATAAGAAATTGATCTCATTGACATACAGAACGGTGATAAGAAATACACAGCCCCCTCTGTTGAAACTGCAGAGCACTTGGGAGCAAGACCTTGGGGAGTTGGATGAGGACAGCTGGCAGGAGGCTTCAGAGTTCCCTGAAATGGTGGCTATACAGGTGAGCTTTCAATTGATTGAGTTAAAGATTATACACCAGGCATACATTACAGGCACCCTACAATGCAGGATTGACATGACGTGAGATGGGGACTGTCTTAGAGGTTGTGGGTTGGAAGGAACTTTTCTATACACACTCTGTAGCTGCCCCCACATACAAACCATCTGGGAGGTGGTTAGGAACTCATTGGAGGAGGCAACAGGGTTTCCCCTGGAGCTACAGCCAAGACTGGCACTACTGGGGACATAGGGGACCAGCAGGTCACTCCTGTTACCAGAAACTATAAGTTTACCTGGGTTGTAAGGTGGTCAATCAGGAAATCACACAGAGGTGGGGCTCTGGACTTCCCCCTACACATCAGAATTGGGAGCTTGGTATGGAATGCTGTAGAATGATGGAAAAGGAAGTGTATAAGGAAATGTGATACAATATCGGGAGAATGTACACAAATGCAGGTTGAGAGGGGAGGGACAATGGATAAAAACCTTCAATACGGGTAGAGAGAGTCAATAGTAGCTGCTTCGGTGGTCTTTCCACATTAACTTCAGGAGAATGGGAAGGTCAATGTGATGGAATAAAATAGGAGACGTTGATATGGACTCTGCCTTGGTGGATGTGCAGTGCTTAGACTTTGGTACAAATTGAGGAGGTTGGATGTTGCGATCTTAATGTTAATGTACCATGTTGGAATGCAAAAAAAAGAAGGAAAACAATTAAAAATATATTTTTTTTTAAAAGAAGCCAAGGACTTAGTAACACCATTACATTGTGCAGCTGTACAAGGAACATGTCTAGCAGGCTTAATTGAAGAATATAATGATTATCAGGATGTTTTCAATCCTGTAAAGACCACTCTGTTATCCCCTCATTAGGCGTTCAATCACTGCATCAATGTTCTTCCTAGGGCCGTGCTCCCTTGCAGCAAGCTCTATTCTCCCACATGCAACATGTATGTAAAAATGTGTACAAGTTACTGGAGTTAGGGTTAAAATGCCATTCCCCATCACCTGTATCCTCTTCTTTCTTTTTTGTTCCAAATAGGAATGGGGAATTACAGGCCTGTATAGATGGCAGGGCAGGCAATAAGTTTAGTGAGAACAACAAGGACCCCCTGATTGACCGATTACAACAATTCCTAGGTCAGGGACAAAACCACATGTGAAATAAAAACCTAGGCACTTTTTCTGTTTTGCTTGTCAAGTCTAATAATCGAGAGGTAGGAAGAACTAATGACAAATGTAAAAATGTTGCTTTTTATTAATTCAATTAAAATGTTATACACAAAAACATATCATTCAAAAAGATGTATAACTCAAAAGCGAAGAGCTAATACATCAACAAAGAATATAAAAAACTTAAAACAAACAAATAATTTTTCAATAAAATTAAAAAAGGAAGACTTTTATTACAATAAAAAACAGAGTGGCACAATATTATTATCGACGCGCGTTTCAGCGACCCGCGCCTTCTTCAGGAGAAGCCACATATTACCTATAAAATATAAAAATATATACATAATAGATACTTTTAAACCCATTACACAAGAGCAATAACAAAATAAAATGCATATGAAATTACATACTAAAGTACAATACATAAGAAATTATGCGAAAACCTTCACTTCGAACTTTCAACATTTCATCAGAAACAATAATTTCATAACTCTCATTTTTTACAAGAAAAGATAGACTAACCAAATATGTCTAGTCTTATACATCTAATTATTTCATTGCTCAGAGTCTCAAGAATGGATCACCAAATTGATATAAACGGGTAGCATATGGAACTTAATGTATCCACATCAAAATGTTCTATATATCACATTCTATTAATAGTGGTCACGAACATTGATATTGCATTTTAGCAGAATCAGGATGTTACATTCGTATCATAAGATTTCTGATTTATATAAATTAAAGACATTATTCATAGCTTGTAAGTTTTAAATAAACTATAACAATTTTAATATTGAGAATTATATACATTGTTATTCAAAGAAGTACTTACTGAATCACAGATTGTGAATAATCACAAAGTACCTTGATTGCCTCTTCCCATATGATCAAGAGAAGACTTTCTGTAACAATAAATTCATTGTGTGTAAATATATATATTTTATTTTTATATATAAATTTCTCTGTTAGAAATAAGATCAGTTTTGAAGACAATTTAATTACTGTCTAAGTTATTCGCAATTCCCTAAGTACCTCGTGTTGAATTTTGAATTTTCGCGCAACACTATAAGTAGTTATCTCAATTCTCAACAGGTAGAATTTTTTTTATTAATGAAGTAGAAGAGTTACTCTATGTAAACTTTGTTTTTCAAATGGAAATTGCAATTCTGTAGTTATAAAAAGGGGGTTGATTACCTTCTTATTTCAATAAGTCTCAGAATCGTTGATATTGGCTCAGGAAGTCTTTCACGATATGCCAAAAAATATGATTCAAATTTTCGTATGGCGGAAAAATATGAAAGCAGAAGATGTTTGTTCTTGCAAGAGATAGTTTCTATAGTTGTCTTTTCTAAAAATGAACCAACAGTCGCATTCGTATAATCGCTAATAACCTAAACAAATCCTGCATTCAAACGCCGAGTTAGAGTTAGAAGTCGATAACTCTATTGGGCGGCGTCTCATGCGGTTTCGCCGATATCACCAAGACAAACTTGAGTCTGAGAGATGAAAAAAGGGGAGAATACTTTAAGAATATATCTGTGTCTAAGGCACAATGGTAAAAAATAGTGATAAGACTAATCCTCCTATTACCTGATGGTAATAATATTGGCTTGTGTGCCTCCTGGTCTGTTTACCGATACGCTAATGGAATGCTTCTTAAAAGATCCAACAAATAATCCACCTGATATGGGGATAATCGAATACTGTGAAAGAACGCAATAAAAAACGATTACTAACGTGGCAATCAACCCTAATTCTTATGGGTACTGAAGATTCAGTTTAGATAAAGAAGTGGCGCTTACCTTAAGACATAGAAATAGGTAATGCAGGCACTTCTAAGTTTTCTACTAAAGAGTTCTCCAATTATAGGGATATTGCAGTGCTTGAAGAAATTATAATAAAAAGATGAAAACTAATTTTACAGATAAATCATTCCTATATTAACGCCGAGGATTGAAGCTAACGCTTACCTTATGATAATAAAATAGATGACGCAGACCAGGGGCCAGTGGCAACGTGTCTCTCGGTTTAAAAATATTCATCAACTACTATCTGGCACTGAGCCTTTTTAAACCGTTAGTTAATTAGAAAGGCCGCGCCTATTAGGTCATGTGATTTAATTCAAATAAATAACTCGACAAATAATAGTTAAAATGGACGATGGACTTCAAAGACCGAGAGTCTGCCAAAAACGAGAATCAGCCGATTTAGAATGATGAAAATGAACAACAGACTTCCAAAACAATAACCTGAAATAAACAACGGACTTCCAAAACCAGTACGTAAGTCTTACCTAATGAAAACTTCATAGATATAGTTACCGAAGCGGCCGACCTACTATATCATAAAATAAACAACAAGTTAAAAAAATGTGTCACTACTTCTTTCTGCACCTCTCCTGCTTCTTTCTTCACCTCTCTTTTTCGTTCTGCACCTGTCTTTCGTCTTTCTGCACCCTTCTTCACTCTCTCTGTACCTCTCCTACCTCTTTCTGCACCCCTGTACCCTTTTTCTACAGCTCTCTTGCCTGTTTGTACAACTCTCTTGGATCTTTCTGCAGTTCTATTGCCTCCTTCTGCACCTCTGTTGCTTCTTTCTGCACTCCTCTTGTCTCTTTCTGCACCCCTCTTGCCTCCTTCTGCACCTATGTTGGTTCTTTCTGCATTGCTCTTGCTTCTTTTTGTACCTCTCTTGCCTCTTTCTGCACCCTCTTTTCTCTGTCTGCACCCCTGTTCCCTCTTTCTGCACATCCTTTGCCTGTTTCTGCAACTCTCTTGCCTCATTCTGCCCTTCTCTTGCCTCTTTCTGTACCTGTTGCTTCTTTCTGCACTTCTCGTGCTTCTTTCTACACTTCTCCTGCCTCTTTGTGTATCCCTCTTGCTTCTTCCTGCACCCTTGCCTCTTTCTAAGTTCTCTTGCCTCCTACTGTACCTCTGTTGTTTCTTTCTGCACTTCTCTTGCCTCTTTCTGCAACCCTGTTGCACCTTTTGCACCTTTTTTGCCTCTTTCTGCACCTCTCTTGCCTTTTAATGAACAACACTTGCCTCTTTCTGCACTTCTCTTGCTTTTTTCTGTACCACTTGTTTCTTTCTGCAACTCCCTTGTCTCTTTCATCACTTCACTTGCTTCTCTCTGCACTGTTGTTACTTCTTTCAGCACTTCTCTTACCTCTTTCAGCTAATCTCTGGCTTGTTTCTGCACCTCTCTTGCCTCTTTCTGCACCTCTGTTGCTTCTCTCTGCACCTCTCTTGCCTCTTTCTACACACCTCTTGCCACTTTCTGTACCTCTCTTGCCTCTTTCTGCATCCCTCTTCCTGCACTTCTCTTGCCTGTTTCTATACATATCTTCCCTTTTTCTGCACCTCTCTTACTTCTTTCTGCACCCCTCTTGCCTCCTTCTGCACCTATGTTGGTTCTTTCTGCACTGCTCTTGCTTCTTTCTGTACCTCTCTTGCCTCTTTCTGCACCCTCTTGCCTCCTTCTGCACCTATGTTGGTTCTTTCTGCACTACTCTTGCTTCTCTCTGTACCTCTTGCAAATTATTGCACCCCTCTTGCATCTTTATATACCCTTCTTACCTCTTCCTGTGCCTCTCTTTTCTCTGTCTGCACCCCTGTTCCCTCTTTCTGCACCTCCTTTGCCTGTTTCTGCAACTCTCTTGCCTCGTTCTGCCCTTCTCTTGCCTCTTTCTGTACCTGTTGCTTCTTTCTGCACTTCTCGTGCTTCTTTCTACACTTCTCTGCCTCTTTGTGTATCCCTCTTGCTTCTTCCTGCACCCTTGCCTCTTTCTAAGTTCTCTTGCCTCCTTCTGTACCTCTGTTGTTTCTTTCTGCACTTCTCTTGCCTCTTTCTGCAACTCTGTTGCACCTTTTGCACCTTTTTTGCCTCTTTCTGCACCTCTCTTGCCTTTTAATGAACGACACTTGCCTCTCTCTGCACTTCTCTTGCTTTTTTTCTGTACCACTTGTTTCTTTCTGCAACTCCCTTGTCTCTTTCATCACTTCACTTGCTTCTCTCTGCACTGTTGTTACTTCTTTCAGCACTTCTCTTACCTCTTTCAGCTAATCTCTGGCTTGTTTCTGCACCTCTCTTGCCTCTTTCTACACCTCTGTTGCTTCTCTCTGCACCTCTCTTGCCTCTTTCTACACACCTCTTGCCACTTTCTGTACCTCTCTTGCCTCTTTCTGCATCCCTCTTCCTGCACTTCTCTTGCCTGTTTCTATACATATCTTCCCTTTTTCTGCACCTCTCTTACCTCTTTCTGCACCCCTCTTGCCTCCTTCTGCACCTATGTTGGTTCTTTCTGCACTGCTCTTGCTTCTTTCTGTACCTCTCTTGCCTCTTTCTGCACCGTCTTGCCTCCTTCTGCACCTAAGTTGGTTCTTTCTGCACTACTCTTGCTTCTCTCCGTACCTCTTGCAAATTACTGCACCCCTCTTGCATCTCTATATACCCTTCTTCCCTCTTCCTGTGCCTCTCTTTTCTATGTCTGCACCCCTGTTCCCTCTTTCTGCACCTCCTTTGCCTGTTTCTGCAACTCTCTTGCCTCATTCTGCCCTTCTCTTGCCTCTTTCTGTACCTGTTGCTTCTTTCTGCACTTCTCGTGCTTCTTTCTACACTTCTCCTGCCTCTTTGTGTATCCCTCTTGCTTCTTCCTGCACCCTTGCCTCTTTCTAAGTTATCTTGCCTCCTTCTGTACCTCTGTTGTTTCTTTCTGCACTTCTCTTGCCTCTTTCTGCAACCCTGTTGCACCTTTTGCACCTTTTTTGCCTCTTTCTGCACCTCTCTTGCCTTTTAATGAACGACACTTGCCTCTTTCTGCACTTCTCTTGCTTTTTTTCTGTACCACTTGTTTCTTTCTGCAACTCTCTTGTCTCTTTCATCACTTCACTTGCTTCTCTCTGCACTGTTGTTACTTCTTTCAGCACTTCTCCTACCTCTTTCTGCTAATCTCTGGCTTGTTTCTGCACCTCTCTTGCCTCTTTCTGCACCTCTCTTGCCTCTTTCTACACACCTCTTGCCACTTTCTGTACCTCTCTTGCCTCTTTCTGCATCCCTCTTCCTGCACTTCTCTTGCCTGTTTCTATACCTATCTTCCCTTTTTCTGCACCTCTCATCCCTCTTTATGCAGATTTCTTTACTGTTTCTGCGACTCTCTTGAGTCTTTCTGCAATTCTCTTGCCTCATTCAGCCCCCCTCTTGCCTCCTTCTGCACCCCTCTACCCTCTTCCTGCACCTCTCTTGCCTCTGTTTGCACCCCTGTTCCCTCTTTCTGCACCTCCTTTACCTCTTTCTGCAACTCTTCTGCCTCTTTGTGTACCTCTGTTGTTTCTTTCTGCTCTTTTCTTGCTTCTTTCTGCACTCCTTTTGCCTCTTTCTGCACCCTTCTTCCCGCTTTCTACACCTCTCCTGCCTCTTTCTGTACCCCTGTTACCTATTTCTGCACCTCTGCTGCTTCTTTCTGAACCTTTCCTGCTTCTTTCTGCACCTCTCTCGCTTCTTTCTGCACCCCACTTGCGTATCTCTGCACCCTTCTTCACTCTCTTTCTGTACCTCTCCTACCTCTTTCTGTACCCCTATTCCCTTTTTCTGCAGCTCTATTACCTGTTTCTGCAACTCTCTTGGATCTTTCTGCAGTTCTGTTTCCTCCTTCTGCGCCTCTGTTGCTTCTTTCTCCACCCCTTTTGTCTGTTTCTGCACCTCTGTTGGTTCTTTCTGCACTGCTCTTGCTTCTTTCTGTACCTCTCTTGCAAATTTCTACAACCCTCTTTCCTCTCTCTGCATCCTTTGTGCCTCCTTCTGCACTTATGTTGGTTCTTTCTGCACTACCCTTGCTTCTCTCTGTACCTCTTGCAAATTACTGCACCCCTCTTGCCTCTTTCTGTACCCTTCTTCCCTCTTTCTGCACCTCTCTTTCCTCTGTCTTCACCCCTGTTCCCTCTTTCTGCACCTCATTTGCCTGTTTCTGCAACTCTCTTGCCTCGTTCCGCACTTCTCTTGCTTCTTTCAGTACCTATGTTGCTTCTTTCTGCACTTCTCTTGCCTCTTTCTGCACCTCTGTTGCACCTTTTGCACCTCTCTTGCCTCTTTCTGCACCCCTCTTGCCTTTTTTCTGAAGCGCACTTGCCTCTCTCTGCACTTCTCTTGCTTTTTTCTGTACCTCTCGTTTCTTTCTGCAACTCTCTTGTCTCTTTCATCACTTCTCTTGCTACTCTCTGCACCTTTGTTACTTCTTTCAGTACTTCTCCTACCTCTTTCTGCACTTCTTTGGCCTGTTTCTGCACCTATCTTGCCTCTTTCTGCACCTCTGTTGCTTCTTGCTGCACCTCCTTGCCTCTTTCAACACTCCTCTTGCCTATTTCTGTACCTCTCTTGCCTCTTTCCGCACCCCTGTTCCCTCTTTCTGCTACTCTCTTGCATGTTTCTATTCCTCTCTTCCCTCTTTCTGCACCTTCTTGCCTCTTTCTGCACTCCTCTTGCCTCTTTGTGTACCTCTTGCATCTTTATGCATCCTTCTTCACTCTTTCTGTACCTCTGCTGGTTCTTTCTGCACTACTCTTGCTTCTCTCTGCACCTCTTGCAAATTACTGCACCCCTTGTGTCTGTTTCGGCACATCTGTTGATTCTTTCTGCACTGCTCTTGCTTCTTTCTGTACCTCTCTTGCAAATTTCTACAATCCTCTTGCCTCTGCACCCCACTTGCCTCCTGCACATATGTTGGTTCTTTCTGCACTACTCTTGCTTCTCTCTGTACCTCTTGCAAATTACTGCACCCTTCTTGCCGCTTTCTGTGCCCCTCTTCTCTCTTTATGCACCCCTCTTTCCTCTGTCTGCACCCCTGGTCCCCCTTTCTGCACCTCCGTTGCCTGTTTCTGCAACTCTTTTGCCTCATTCTGCACTTCTCTTGCCTCTTTGTGCATGCCTCTTGCTTCTTACTGCACTTGTGCCTCTTTCTGCAGTTCTCGTGCCTCCTTCTGGCCTCTTTTGTTTCTTTCTGCACTTCTCTTGCCTCTTTCTGTACCCCTGTTGCACCTTTTGTACCTCTCTTGCCTCTTTCTGCACTTCTCTTGCACGTTTCTGTACCTCTCATTTCTTTCTGCAACTCTCTTGTCTCTTTCATCACTTCTCTTGCCTCTCTCTGCACCTTTGTTACTTCTTTCAGCACTTCTCTTGCCTCTTTCTGCACTTCCCTGATCTGTTTCTGCACCTATCTTCACTCTTTCTGCATCTCTGGTGCTTCTTTCTGAACCTGTGCTGCCTCTTTCTATACCCCCTTCATTCTTTCTGTACCCCTCTTCCCTCTTTATATGCCTCTCTTGCCTATTTCTATACCTCTCTTCCCTCTTTCTGCACTCTTTTGCATCTTTCTGCAGTTCTCTTGCCTTGTTCAGCACCCCTCTTGCCTCTTTATGCACACCTCTTCCCTTTTTCTGCATCTCTATTGCCTCTGGTTGCACCCCTTTCCCCTTTTCTGCACCTCTTTTGCCTGTTTCTACAACTCTCTTGCCTCTTTCTATATTTTTCCTACCTCCTTCTGTACCTCTGTTGCTTCCTTCTTCACGTCTCTTGCCTCTTTCTGCACCACTCTTGTCTCTTTCTGAGCCACTGGTGCCTCTTTCTGTACCTCTTCTGCTACTTTGTGCACTTCTCTTGCAAATGTCTACACCACTCTTGCCTCTTACTGCACCCCTTTTTTCTCTTTCTATACTTCTCCAGCCTCTTTGTGCATCCCTCTTGCTTCTTCCTGCACTCTTGCCTCTTTCAGCACTTCTCTTGCCTCTTTCTGCATCCCTGTTGTACCTTTTGCACCTCTCTTGCCTCCTTCTGCACCTCTGTGTTTCTTTCTGCACTTCTATTGCCTCTTTCCACATCCCTGCTGTACCTTTTGCATCTCTCCTGCCTCTTTCTGCACCCCTCTTGCCTTTTTCTGAAGCGCACTTGCCTCTCTCTGCACTTTTCTTTCTGCAACTCTCTTGTCTCTTTCATCACTTCTCTTGCTTCCCTCTGCACCTTTGTTACTTCTTTCAGCACTTCTGCCTCTTTCTGCACTTCTCTGGCCTGTTACTGCACCCCCTTGCCTCTTTCTGCACCCTTTTTCTCTCTCTCTCTCTGTATCTCTCCTACCTCTTTCCGCACCCCTGTTCCCTTTTTTATGCAGCTCTCTTGCCTGTTTCTGCAACTCTCCTGGATCTTTCTGCAGTTCTGTTGCTTCCTTGTGCACCTCTGTTGCTTTTTTCTTCCCTTTGTCTTCCTTCTTTCTGTACCCCTCTGGTCTGTTTCTGCACCTCTGTTCTTTCTGCACTGATCTTGCTTCTTTCTGTACCTCTCTTACAAATGTCTACACCCTCTTGCCTCTTTCAGCACCCCTCTTGCCTCCTTCTGCACCTCTGTTAGTTCTTTATGCACTACTCTTGCTTCTCTCTGTATCTCTTGCAAATTACTGCACCCCTCTTGCCTCTTTCTATTCTTTCTGTACCTCTGTTGCTTTTTTATGCACGTCTCTTGCCTCTTTCTGCACTCCTCTTGCCTCTTTGGGTACCTCTTTTGCTTCTTTCTGTTCTTCTCTTGCTTCTTTCTGCACCTCTCCTGGTTTTTTCTGCACTCCTTTTGCCTATTCTGCACCCTTCTTCTCGCTTTTTGCACCTCTCTTGCCTCTTTCTGCACCTGTCTTGCCTCTTTCTGCACCCCGTTGCCTCTTTCAGCACCTCTTTTGCACCTCTCTTTTTTATTTTATTTGTATTATATTTTTATTAAGAGCAGTAAGAAAAACACTGTCCATTACACCATAATGTATACAATAGCAATAATATTTGGGATTAACATCGAGAGGTTAAGAAGAAAAAACATTTTTAAAGGATACGTCAAAACAGAATTCTATAGCAGCTTATATTCCTTGGTACCTTATTTCTGCGTGATACATCCACCTAGATCTAAAAATCAATAAATAAATAAAAAGACCCTATTGGCCGAATTTTTTAAAGTGCCTGTGTAACTAGGAAAAACTATTTCCGAAATACCGAGCAAAAGACAATTCAAACATCCAGCATTTCTTAAAGTGCATGTGCAGCTAGGATTAACTGTTACAAAAATACAAAGAAGGAGTCAATACAAATGTCAAGGAACTCTAAAAAGTGTAGGTACGACAGTCAACACTAATTTTACTAATTATTATCTCATAATTAGTTGCCAACTACAGCGAGTTTTTCAATCCTACTCTAACTCCGCTACACAAAATTTCTGCCAGACAGCTCAAAATCTTACAGTAGCTGCGATGCGGTTTGTGTAGCCCTCCTCGAATCTATAGGTCATACACATTTTACTGAGCCACTCATTAATCCTAGGTGGTGTACTGGTTTTCCAGTTTTGCAGCACCAATGATCTGGCAACAGCTATAGAAATTATTACGAAATACTGTTGATATTTAGTGAAGCATTGCATCTCTGGCGAGATACCAAATAAAACCAGCCTTGGTGATGGAACAATAGTTGATGACAAAAACTGAGATATCATAACAAAAACATCCTTCCAAAATTGCTGCACCTTACCACATCCATAAAATATATGTACCCATCCTCCTTCATCCCATTCATTGCATCTAAAACATTGATTCGAGCAGTAGGAAACAGTTTATGCAGTGTCTGTGGAGTGTAATATGCTAGCCACCTTGAAAGAAAATTCATTCTTTTATAATTCGCTCCTCGCAATGCTTTATTCGAGAATTTGCTTAATTGTTGCCATTCTTTAATATTGAACGTACAGCCTGTCTCTAAGTGAATTTTCTGAAGTTTCTTCCTAATAGTCTCTTCATTATGAGCTTGCTGATGTAAAAGCCAATACCAAACTCCAACCCACGTGTCTTTGATGATATTTGCTTGATTATTGGAATCAATGTTTCACTCAGCATAGTATAGTTATTTTCGAGAAATTTCGCAAGCTGAAGATAATTTTAAGAAAAGCTGTATTTAAATTACCGAACTGTAGCCTTATCAAGTCCCATGTAATTAATGTTTCATGGTTACAAAAATCACCAAGAAGGCCGAAACCTAATTCTTGCCTCTCTTGATAGAGTTCCTTTGACATCATTATACCTCCAGCTACACAATCTTGTATGGGGGTATAATCATAATACTCTGGAAAATTTCTTGAATTCTAAAAAAGTGTAATCCTAGTTACCAAGGCTGAAATGATCTTCCATCAGTTTTTTTAGGTAGTTGTGCTGATCGCCGAAAAATGGAGAGTTGTATAGTGCTTTCTTTCACCATTTGTATTAAAAAGTAATTATCAAAAACCGAATTCTCTTCTCCTAATTGTGAAAGTAAGTTAAGCAGGGAAGCCTGATTATAAGTTGGAAAATGTGGCAGCGCTAATCCCCCGGATGCTACATCCAACTGTAATAGGGCAACAATTTGTTGTCTTATACTTTTGTTCCTCTTCATCACAAAAAGAGGTTTTGGAAAAGGGCATTCAAGATTTTCCAACAAATGCCAATTTTTCAGAATGATCTGCTTAAATGTATTAGTATCTGGAGTGAATGTAGACACACACACCAATTTCTCAAGAGTTAGTCTGGGACTCAAAACGCGTTGGCAATCCGTCAAACATTGAGGAGTGTTGAATTGAGTTTCTTCCTCCCTGATGGTGTCACTATAATTTTATGCACCCCTGGAGTAGGATGTTTTAAGAATTCCCGATGTTTGTCCTAGACACCATCAATTAGATGGTCCAGAGTGTTGTAGGACTAGTAAATGTTGTTTCAATCATGCAATATTGATATACAAAAAAGTGTTGTCTTGTTTGTTGTTATTCGATTTGAATCCTCTTTGATATGTTGTATTGTTATTGTTATGTGTAAATATTTGGATATGGTTTGAATGACCATTTTGCATTGTCGTACACAAAATGTGCAATGACTACATTGTGTTCTGTTGTAATGTACTAATTACCCAATGCCCTCTCCCTAAAGTGGTTCTCTGCCTTGCTGCTCAGCCTATGATGAGGTCATATATAATGTTTGGCGTGTTTGTATGGAAGGGAGCATCAGTTGGTGTGGAAGGGCTGAGCAGCGAGGAGGCTGCTCCTGGTGGGGCACTTTTATGGATCAGAACATCTTCCTGTATCCTAGAACCTGTGATGTAACTTTAAGAAAAAAACTACTACCTTTACCTACAAGACATGCCTGCACATCATTCTTTGTTTTAACACTGACGACGAGTTGAAAGAACCTACGTGAGCTATCTTGAATAGACTTGTACCTAAGAAACTGGAGAGCATTTTCGGCGTCCATCATTAAGATAGCCGCTTTCATTTTCTTAACTGAAAAAAAATCAACTGCTTCCATGAGAAAGTATGTATTAGTGGCCATTAGCCGTCTGGGAAGAAAGTCATTTTGATCCGAGTGAACTATTTGTTGGGCGCATGGAGCAATCCTTCTACCCCAAATCTTCATAAACAGTTTGTAGTCTGTATTTAACAGACTGATTGGGCAATAGGAATTTGAATCGCTAGGATCTTTATCATTTTTAAGAAAAATTACAAGAACTGACTCCTTAAAACTATTAGGGGTCTCCATCCCATCCTTAACTTGATTAAACATTTTAATCAGAAAAGGGATACGTTATTCCTGGAATGCCTTAAGCACTTCGACCGGCATCCCATCTGATCTGCTAGCCTTTGCGTTAGACATAATCCCTAATACTTCACAAATTTCAGATTTTTCTATTGCTTTATTCAGCATCTCGGTGTGCTGCTGGGATATCTGGGGTAACTCCAGTAATTCTTAGATAGGACTGTAATTCTGAGTCCTCATCTACTAATGTGTCTGTATAGATTTGTTTAAAATGGGAAAGGAATAGACCAGATATTGCCTGTTTATCCTTTTCTAGCAGGTTAGTAGAAGGATTTCTAACCTGGCTGATAGTCTGCGCTGCTTTCTTACTTTTCATAGACCAAGCCAGGAATCTGCCAATTTGCTGACTCTCCTCATAGACCTTTTGTTGAAAGGCCTTGCTGCCTGTGATCTCTTCAAACAAAAAACAATCTTTCAAGCAATCATTTGCTTTTAACAACTCTTACTGTAATATTTTGAACGTATGTTCTGGGATCCCTATCAAATCTAGGTTTTGTCTCACCTCCTTTACTGCAAGCTGTAATTCCGAGATCTTTTGTCTGCATTGATTATTTAACCTGAGTTTATAGGCTATTATCTGTCCTCTGAAGATTGCATTGAATGCCTCCCAAACCACAAATCTTGGGGCAATATTGATATTCAACTGAAATAATCACTGAATAAAATTTTTTGTCTCTGCCACCTAATAGTTGTCTTCCAATATGTATTTGTCAAATTGCCATCTTGCTCTTTCTTTCCTCAGTTTTAGTATGAGGGAAACTACGGAATGATCCGAAAAGGAGTTAACCACTATCTCTAACTTGCCATTAGCCAGCAGTTTATCAATAAGAAAAAATACAAGCGAGAAGCGGTTCTATACCTCGAGGAATGGCATGTAAATTGAGCAACACCAGGGTGTCCCAGCCTCCACGGGTCCGTCAATGCAAAATCCTTTGACAGCCTATTTATTAGCTTTGCAGTCTTAGATTTTAACTGTTGTTTGGTCTTATTTGAGGTATCTAATGCCAGATTCTGTATATGATTACACTCCCCCCCAAAAATCATTATGCCTTCCGCGCTTTCAGCAAGTTGATAAATCTGCTCAAGCGCCACAGTATCATCATCTATGGGGCCATTATATTTGACTAAATTTAGCCCAATCCCGTCTAGTTTAACCTTCAGCCATAACCATCTCCCTTTTCCATCGTGCAAAACCTTCCTTCAATAAACATTGCCTCTCTGTAGAATCTCTTCATAGTGTATACATGACTGATGGAATTCATTTTTCTCCTGCTCAATTTTACTGCTGTATACCCACCCCCCACCAACCTGCATACCCTCCCCTGGAAATGTGGAAAACCTCTCTAGCCACACTAGCAACATTTCAGCCCACCCTACATACCTGTTGGGTGTCATCTCATTACACCCTTGGTGACTTAGCCGCTCCTTACCCCCAGCAATGCCAAAATGTTAACTTACACCCATAAGTCATTTTCAGTTTCTAGAGGAGATTTCTTCCAGTAAGCCCATGGCCTCTTCTAGGTTACAGAAGAGTTGAAACTTCCCTTTCACCAAAAATCCTACATGTCAGCAAAAATGCAAGATTAAACCAACTCATTTATGAGAAATTTTCTTTGCTGTACATCCTTCACTAAAATTCTCTCTTTCACATGAAAGTAAGCAAACTTCAATAACATTGTTTGTGGTATCTTTGAATGTGGCAGAGAGTGAGCGGGAACTCGAAGCACCCTTGTAATTGTTAAATCTCCATTAAATTCTGGAAGGACTTTTTGTTTAATGAACGTATCGGCCCATTGAAGAGTCTGAGCCCCCTGAATTCCTTCGGGGACCCCTACTATTCGAAGATTGGCTCTTCTAGAGTGGTTCTCGAGTTCCTCAAGTTTATTCTCTAGAAATGCTTTACTTTTCACCGCTTCACTCGTCTTCAAACACATGTCGCTCATCTGATCTTCTAGCAATGCGAATCTTGTTTCCGCCTCCTGCAGTCTGGCTGGAAAACAAGCCACAGCTTCCTCAATTTTACAGAGTCGCTGGTGGAGGGAGGCGATCTCAAATTCTTGTGTTTTTCATCTCCCTGATCTCTTCCAGGATAAGATTCAGCATATCCTTTATCTCCATCTGCTGAGAAAAGCTCCCTTCTGTCTGAGGATTGCAGCTAACCCGGGAGGCGTTTCCATGAAACGTTTGATTTCCGGTTAGTGAGTCCTCCACCTAAGGCCTGCTGTCACCTGGCAGTCCGCTCTGTATTTGAGGCAGGAGTAAAGACTGTGGCTGTTTTTGAACCTCTACTGATGATACATTTTTGTCTCCAGGCATAAGAGGCACTGGCTGAGTATGATTCTGCGTTGTGCATGTTATTAAGGCTGGTAATGCTGCTGGCAATGCTTCTGAATCATTCAAGAAGTTACCCTGGCCTGGGGTTGGCGTACCTCCTTTTAAAGAAGCAGCAGAAACTTGTTCATGACATTTGAACTCATGGTGGAGACAGCAGGGCCTGAGATGCAGTCTTTAATAACTCTCACGATGTTTTTGAGACTTCGTTGATAGGTTAGGGGGAGCAAACAGAGATGCATTTTTAAGGAAAAGTGGAAAATCCTTACCACCCTGCTGACGCAGGTGTGTTTTCCATATATTTTTTAACCTCAATTAGCCCACCAGCTACTTGCATCGGAGATAAATGTTGTTCTTCGTCGGCACTTTCAAAACTAGACTTCAGACCAGGAAGATTTGTGCCGTGCTCAGTTCTGGCTACTGGCGCAGTGGCTTTTGCCTGAGCTAAATGAGTTTTAGCTTTTAGCCCGGCTGCAGAGTCAACCTTGGCTACCGCATTGACTGCTTCAGATGCCTCCTCATCTCCCCCGCTGTTTACTGGGCTAAGCACTTCCTGTCTGCTTATTTCAGACTGCTCCTGGTCCAGAAAGGGTCCAGATGTCAGAACTCCAGTGTATCATTCAAAAAGCTAGTCTTACAGTTGGGGAATAGTGTTCATAAGACACGTCAGAAGAGGTCATAGGACTCAAAGACTGGGTATCAGCGCTGCGTTGTAGGATCCTATGATGTTTTGACACTTTTAAAACCTCTTCCCTTATGCTTTTTTCTTAGGCCAGGGCAGGCCAGTCCAAAAACAATAAACAAGTTTCTGAAATACACAGCGTCTAGAAGCTTCACCCAGTCTGCTCCAGTTTTACTAAATATGATTGCTGACCTACAAACTCCACCAATGCACTGTCCAGGCCATTCGCAAACCGCTGCATCTCAATGTTGCCCAATGAATACAACACCACTGAGTCAGGGGGGGCGCAACAGGCAAAAGCTTCATCCCAGCTCAGGCGTGCTTTTCATGCGAGCCATGCACCACCACAAGTCTCTGCTAATCCCAAGAAAAGCAGCGTCGGTCACCGTAGCTAGTGCTGACTGAAGAAGTCAAGCATGACTCACAGCGCCACATACTCTCTTGACTATATGCACTATTGCCTCCTCTACACCTGTGTTGCTTCTTTCTGTACTTATCCTGCCTCTTTCTGCACTTATCCCGCCTCTTTCTGCACCCCTCTTGCCTCTTTCTGCACCTCTGTTGCTTCTTTCTGTACTTCTCTTGCTTCTTTTTGCACCTCTCTTGCTTCTTTCTGCACTCCATTTGCCTCTTTCTGCACCCTTCTTCCTGCTTTCTGTACCTCTCTTGCCTCTTTCTGCACCTCTCTTGCCTCTTTCTTCACCCCTGTTGTCTCTTTCTGCACCTCTTTCACTTCTTTGTACACCTCTCTTGCAAATATCTGCACTACTCTTGCCTCTTTCTGTACCCTCTTGCTTCCTTCTGCACTGCTGTTGGTTCTTTCTGCACTGCTCTTGCTTCTTTCTGCACTCCTTTTGCCTCTTTCTGCACCCTTCTTTCCACTTTATGTACCTCTCTTGACTCTTTCTGCACCTCTTTTGCTTCTTTGTGCACCTCTCTTGCAAATTTCTGCACCACTCTTGCCTCTTTCTGCACTGCTCTTGCTTCTTTATGCACCTCTTTTGCCTGTGTCTGAAGCTCTCCAGCCTCTTTCTACAGCCCTCTAGCCTCTTTCCACACATCTGTTGCTTCTTTCTGCACTTCTCTTGCCTCTTTCTGCACCCCTCTTGTCTGTTTCTGCACCTCTGTTGGTTCTTTCTGCACTGCTCTTGCTTCTTTCTGTACCTCTTTTGCAAATGCCTGTACCCCTCTTGCCTCTTTCTGTACCCCTCTTGCCTCCTTCTGCACCTCTGTTAGTTCTTTCTGCACTCCTCTTGCTTCTTTCTGCACCTCTTGCAAATTACTGCACCCCTCTTCCCTCTTTCTGTACCCCTTGTGCCTCTGTCTCCATCCCTGTTTCCTCTTTCAGTACATCATTTGCCTGTTTCTGCAACTCTCTTGCCTCCATGATGCATGTTGAAGTCAAAAAGTCTCCACTTGTGGCGGCTGCCCTCACTGAGAAAATGAACAAATAGGCAGAGTCGGGGGAGACCATTATATAAAAAAGTTAAGAAGCCTGATAGTCCTCACCGCTACGGCCATAGCGTACAAGGTGCCCAGTCACCAGGAGTCACGTCAGCCTTCTGAGTAGGGCTTATCAAGACAGGGAGAAAACTGGCCCCTGTGCTGAAAGTCGGCAGACTTCCTTGCTGCACGGACACAGCTCTCAGACTGCTGTCGTCCATAACTCCTCTTCCCAGAGGATATCCTGGGGGCTGTCAGTATAGCACTTCCATGCTGCTACCTCCAGATTACGGGTAAACCTGACAGCCACAAATGACTGGTGGTGCATGTACAGCGTCACCCGCCAACACTGATAACATCAAATAGAAACCTCTGCTCCACTTGGATAAGAGCACGCACAAGAGGGCTATTGGGTATAAGGCTCTTTTATTGCATAAAGCCTCCTCCGACACGGCCAACAAGAGAGTTGCGCGTTTTGGCTTACACAGCAGCCTTCCTCAATCCAGTGAGCACCATTTTATATATTTTCCCAAGTTGCCCTGATTTGAAGACACATGCAACAGGAAATGATTCTTCGGAATCCTTATTTACAAACCAGCACATTGCATTCCAATATTTTAAAAGGCTTGACCGGTTTCAGAGCCTCAAGCGCATTAATCATAAGCATTTTGGAAAGTCACAGATGCACCAACACACACACTCTCCCATCTGCATGCTGAAGATGAATTACCCTCCGGAGGGGCCTCTCAGGTGAGTTTATGCTTGGCAGTGCATGCTGGGAACAGTAGTCTGTGTAGTGTCAGTATTTATCCCTCCACTGGCTTCTGTGTTTTTTTCAGATAATTCTTTTCCACATTTAACCCCTTCGACGCTGATGACGAGCTGGGCTCGTCATGAGGTAGCCTCCTGCTACGCTGATGACGAGCCCAGCTCGTCACGTAACATGCGCTTTTCAATATCTCAGCGTGCGAGCGGAATTCCGCCCGCACACATGCGGTTAAAGCCCTCAAGTGGGCCTCAGAAAACAAGTCTGTTTTTTATTTACAAATCTCCTGTGCTGCTTCCAGGGTGAGCATAATTCCCAGCCTGTGTGGCCCTCTTTTGTTCTATATAATGGTGGTGCAGTCTTCAAACGCCCGGATTGCCATGTATTAATTGCTCCCAAGTTGCCCAGATGTGAAGACGCACTTGACAGGAAATGATTCTTCAGTGTGTGTGTGTGTGTCTGTGTATGTATATATGTGTGTGTGTGTGTGTGTGTGTATATATATATTCACTGAAAAAACCATAGGTTTCAGACATGTTATAGGTAGGAATTATGATTTAAAAAACCTTAGAAATTCACAGAAAAAGCATAGGTTTTAGGGATGTTATAGTTAGCTGGACATTTCACTCATACAAAACCATTGAAATTCCTCCGTTATAGTTAGTTGTACTAACTATAAATCGCACGCCCGTAATCCACTGCTGATGATGTCACATATTACATCATTCATGACATGGTCAGTGACATCACTGATGACATCACTGATGACATCTCAAATGACATCACTAATGACATCCTCCAGTGAATGTGGTTTGGTTTGATATTTAAATAAGTATTATATATATAGCAATCTGCATTGAAGACTGAGTGGATGTATAAGTGTCTGGGTGGAGGATTTAGTAGCACTGTGAGTGACTGTCTAAGTGACTAATTTAAAGTGTCCCACTAAATATATGGGATAGTGATTAAACTGTGCAAAATATCTGTATCACTTTATCTCTTGTGTAAACTACTACGTAAGTTGGTTACTAGCTATGTGAAAGTCTATATCAGTTATTATTAGTTAAGTGAGTATTTGCATGGGATATTGAATGTGTGTATGGTTGGGTGGGAGGTGTGTGACTGTCCAAAGATGTGGAAATAGTTGATTTAGTAGGTATATGAGGTTAAAACTGTATGTGGAAACCGTTGTTTGGGAGAGTGAATCTCTTTATGGGTGTGGTGATGAGTAAGTATATTTCTCAATGACACATGTCCAACAAAGTAGACGCCCCTTTTTACACCTCTCTGCAACACAGCTCCGTTTTGCTTACTGGAGGTAGCTGGTGGGCTAGTTGGCCCCCAGGAGACCTCAGGATTGAAGAGGAATTAATACCCCAACTTAAAATGTGCCACAGGGTGTGTTTGCACACATATCACCTCAGGCTTCGCCCTCTACCTTAACCACTGTACAAACGCCCCTGTGGCGCGTTTCAAGTTGGGGGATTAAGTTCCCTTGAATCCTGAGGTACCCTGGCGGGAAACTAGCCCACCAGGTACCTCCAGTAAGCACCACGGAGCTGCGTTGCAGAGAGGTGTAAAAAGGGGCGTGGCCTCCGAACACCTCTCTGCAACGTATTCAAGGGAAATTCGTTCCCCATCTGCAAACGCGTCAGGGGCGCATTTGCAGAGTAGTACAAGGAGGGGGCGTGGCCTCCGACACGATCCAGTTTTTAAAAAAAATCTTTTAAGAAGGGGGGCTGTGTAGCTCCCCTTCTATTTCTAATTTATTGGCCCTGGGACACCATCCCATGGCTGCCAACACTTCCTGATTTTGGAGTGTTGACAACCAATTAGAATACAGGTCGTGCGCGGCAGGGAGCGCGGATCCTGCTCGGCCATAGATATTTATCTACTTTTAAATGTGATTTTCTCAGGAACTACTGAATGGATTTACACCATTTAAGCAGAAGGCACAAATCTGAACTAAGGACTACCTCTTTGCCAAATTTGGTGTTATTCCGTTCAGCCGTTCGGCTGTAGCCGCTATGAACGGTTCCTATGGAAAATTGCATGGGGAAAACACATTTTGGGATCCCCCTTTTTTCTCGGCCATCGCTTGACAAATCACACCGAGACTTTCAGGATAGGAGCGGACCGGAGCGCCCCACCAGTTTTGAAAATTTTGTGAAGATTCGTCAACCGGCACCAAAGTTATTCCAAAGAAATGTTGCGGATTTCCTATGGAAAATAGGTCCTAACAATAACTATCTACTGGCGACCGCCAGTAGATAATATGTATATATATATATATATATATATATTCACAGAAAAAACCATAGGTTATAGACCATATATAGTTAGGAATTAGCATTTACAAAACCTTGAAAATTCACTGAAAAAACCATAGGTTATAGACCATATATAGTTAGGAATTAGCATTTAGAAAACCTTATTTTACTCACACAAAACCATTGAAATTCCATATATAGTTAGTTGCACTAACTATATATCGCGCACCCGCAATCCACTGCTGATGATGTCACATATTACATCATTCATGACATGGTCAGTGACATCACTGATGACATCACTGATGACATCTCAAATGACATCACTGATGACATCACTGATGACATCTCATTTGACATCATTCTTGTGCTAATACGATAAACCTCTTCAGACTCTAATATAACCTTAGATACACTCAGTGTATACAGACACTCACACACTGTCACTCATCCATGGAGTTACTCACACACCTAGTCAGTCATGCAAAGAAACAATCTCACCTCCATTTCCTCAACTATACAGTTATACACACCTTACTTATTCAAACATATACTAACACATATTTACTCTCTTATACAATCCCTGATACAAGTTCACAATGATCCATACAGCCACTCACACATTCAGTGGCTCTCATGCACAGTTATTTATATATGCCAACTCTCACATGTACTGTGTTTTACATATGTACTTACTATGACATGTAGCATTGAGATATCCATTCACTCATCAATACACTCATGCACACAGTCAACCGCCCATGTAGCTTTTTCCACATGCACTCTTGAACTCATACACCTAGTGAATCAACTGCTCACACATCTATGCACAGAGTCACACACCTCCCAGCCACCCCCACACAAACTCAATCTCCCATAGAAATACTTGGGCAACCAATTAATAACACATATAGCCTCTCGTATAGCTAATGATCAACACATGCAGCAGTTTACATCACAACAGACATAATGATGCACAAATTAAGACAGTTTAGTCACTAACCCATGCATTCAGTGAGACACATTTAATCACTCACTCATACAGTCAGTCACGCACCTACTAAATCCTTCATCCAGACACTTATACATCCACTCATTCTTCAATATCTAAGACATATTTTAACTTTACAGAAACATACAGTCACTGGATGTTGTCATCAGTGATGTCATTTGAGATGTCATCAGTGATGTCATCAGTGATGTCACTGACCATGTCATGAATGATGTAATATGTGACATCATCAGCAGTGGATTGCGGGTGCGCGATATATAGTTAGTGCAACTAACTATATATGGAATTTCAATGGTTTTGTGTGAGTAAAATAAGGTTTTCTAAATGCTAATTCCTAACTATATATGGTCTATAACCTATGGTTTTTTCAGTGAATTTTCAAGGTTTTGTAAATGCTAATTCCTAACTATATATGGTCTATAACCTATGGTTTTTTCTGTGAATTTCATTGGTTTTTTAACAGCTAATATCTGTAGCTGTAAAATGTATTCTTCTTTAAATCCAAAAATATATTTTATATGTTTATGAATAATTTTTTTTTAAAATATTTTTTTTTCTTCGTTCCCGCTTCGCGAATCGGGAAGCTTCCCGTTAGCTGACCTTGATGCCGCGAAATAGACCGCGAGCCGGTAAACGTTTCTTTACCGCAAGTGCCGCGTTAGAAAACAACATCGTGACGCCTCCCGTCCGCATGACGTTCCACGTTGTCGCGTGATACGTCATATGACGTGCTACGTTAGCGAACTGGTACGCGAAGCGAGTGCCAAAGCGCAGGTTTCTGGAAGCAAACCGGGAGGCCCTGCAAAGCGCTTAACGTAAACACAGCAAGTCATGTGACTTGGTAATAACACTTTTCATTGGTTCATTTCACTTTTGGTTTCCTAATGATGTAAGACTAGGTCATATAATCTAAAATGAACACTTTTGATTGGTTGAGAACTCTTGTTTTTCCCAAATGATGAAAATCCCTCCTTCTTTCCTCACTCTGACTTTCATCATTGTGAGAGAAAGACCCTTTGTGATCACTGAGCAATGGCTTCTTTAGTAGCTTCAGCTGGTGCTTCCCCACCACCTCCACCACCTCCAAGGAAGAGAGGACCACCTGCTCAAGTTGTAATTCAACAAGAAGAAGAAGAAGAGGAACAGGAGGACGAGCACGAAGAGAGGCAGTTTTTGCCTGAGCAGCCCAAGACGTCTCACCGGAAAGAAAACTTCATTTGGCAATTTTTTAAAATTCCCAAAGGTCAGAAAAAAGTAAATGCAAGATACGTAACTTGCCTTATATGTCAAGATAGACTGTCCAGAGGGACCGACAAAAAATACAGTTTCGGAAACTACACAATGCATCGCCATATGACTAGGTGGCATCCTAACAACTACAGTGCTGCACAGTTTCGGAACGACCTAGATAATCTCCCTATTATGGCCAGAAGATCTGTTGTACCGGAAGTAACGGGACCAGAGGGCAGGGAGATGGTGCCAAATATACAAATGAGATTTGGTGAAGTAAAACACACCTGCGTATTTTGCGATGGATTCATTTCCTACGGAGAAAGAAGCATCACTCTGATCAACAGAGCTATTGACTATCATATGCAAGTTTGTCCGAAACGCCCAAAATAATAAATACTTCTTTTTTTTGTTTTGTTGCTCCTGTTGAGCCCTTTACAATGAATCGTTTTCATTGCCCCCTCCAAGAAAAACCCAAAAAAATATAAAACTGTTCCGAAAAATTCAAAAACATTAAAAAAATGTTCAGAAAAATAAAAAAAAAAGTTCTTTTCAGAACTACCTCCCCGTTATTAAAAAATTGGTACAATATTTGGAACTGTGCCAACCTCTATTTCTCTTAGTTTGCTTCCTAGTTCGCTCGCTGGTACGCGAACTGGAAGCGAACCAAAAACAGTAAGTATAAGGGAAGGAAACACACACTTATGTTAAAAGAAAGACAGCTATAGGGGAGTAAACTAGAGATACTATTACCCATAATCCACTACTGATGATGTCACATATTACATCATTCATGACATGCTCAGTGACATCATCAGCAGAGGATTGCGGGTTTTTTGGCAACATGCCTTATCCACGGTTTAATAACGCTGCCTTTTGCTTTATATAAGTTTTCAAATTGTATGAAATATATACCAATAGGTCTTTATGAACCTTTAGGTAGTGCTTTTGTTCATGAGGTCTGGTCGCTTCCATACACATACAGATGTTTCAAAGATGATCAAGAAGTTTATCTGAATGGAGAGGAATGCACTGAGACGCCAGATCATTCACTAATGTGTAGGCACATACAGTTACACGATTCATGCAACAAACACCGACCAAATATGGCTTGCGTGTTGCAAGGCACGCCAGTTCCTGCTATCATCCCCACGTTCAAGTTGTTGGAAAATGGTAGTTATTTGATGCTCAATAATGAAGATTGTTCTGAGTTAATTAAAAGTATTCCTTTTATCGTAACAGTAAGTGAACGGGTTATTTGCTGCAGAAATGTTCTATTTCCTCCCACACATGAACATAGGGAGTTTTCAATCTGGCCACAAATACCAACCTTGGGACACGTTTCAACGGCATGACAAGAATAAGAGCTCTTTTGTCTCAGAGAGAGGTGGCCTTGAGTTCGGCCCGTGAAACTTTCGTACTTCACATAGCGAACACCCGTACACAGGTTTGCCTTTCAATTTCAGCAACATGTTTCCGACTATCTTTAACGCATCCTCCACAAAATCCCTGGCACACTTTTTTAAAGTTGTTACCAGTGGTCTCGTGACTTCATTTGAGAAAATCTTTGGAGTCATCCCTGCTCCCTTTCATTCCATTTTCTCCACTCTGGTTCGTGGATTGCATTTTTACTTGCATTACCAGCGGACGCTCTTGTGCTTTTTTACATTTTTAAATATGGATGTCCCTCCTATGCAACCTCCGACCCTGCAGCTGCTGACACTGTTCCGCAATCGCATGCTAGAATATTATGGCACAATGCCGTTGGCGATATTAAGCACGGCATATGGATTATCTTTTCGGTTCTCCTACTTCACCTGTGTCCAGCCTGTATTTCACTGCCTGACCTGTGATTTCGATTGGGCCATTGATTTGTGTCTCTGCGGACCGGTTTCTCCTGACGTCGACTTTAATCAGCTGATGACTCCTATCATTACTCACGAGTTGGTTTGTCCTGGCGAAAGGATTATGGCTGTGGCATTGATGCATGGACTACTTGGTCCCTGGAATTTACTGGCGGCAGCACAGTCTTTCTTGGAACACAGCTTTCTTGAAAACCCACCGAGCTGTCCTCTGATGGTGATAGAGGATCCGGTGCTGGGAGAGCACGTATGTTCTTTTCCGCTTTTAAATTGGATGGCTGAACTGTTTTCGGATGAAGACGGTGACTTCCTGTTGGAGGCTGTTGCAGCTTATTTTGCATACACACTTATGTCATAGACCTTTTTCATGTTTCATATGCTGAGTACTAGCATTTCATTGACAATTCATTGACTTAATTGTCAAGTTTTTATTATTTACCTTGCCTATTGGCTTAAGACTCGATAAAGTACTTGGCTGTTTTATTTTTCTTTAGCATTGAATTTTCCTAGTTTTTAATGCTTTACCTTGCGGACCGTCCACATATAAACTTGCAATCTGCTCTCATGAGATGGCACTTCTATTATCTTATTCAGTTCGTTTCCGGATCATGGGGAGGTGTCATCTAGGTCCTGGATATCTTTACACCGTGTTAAGTTAGCATGGGCTCATTACCGGTTTAAACGCCATTTTTCCTTTTTTGCAACTTCTGCACACGACATTTAGTTGTTGCTTTAGCTTTCCACCTAGTAGTTCATCGTGGTTTACATGAGAATAATATGTTATTGGTCTACTATCTGCTTTACTTGTTAAACTATATCTGTACAGCGAGTGCTAAAGTTTCAAGAACAACACGATACAGAATTGTTATGAGGTCTGATCTCCACGACTTCATACTCATAACATAAGTGCAACTTCTGCCAATTCTGGGCATGAGGCGGGTTTTATATTGCTTTGCCGAACACACATACACAACAGTTGATGCGGTTCACATGAAGAGAGAGCTGGTGTATGCTGATGTGATTCCTTCAAATCTAAGACACTAAAGTATGGGCACGCCCTAAACCAACACAAAGAGACCTTCTTAGCAAATAATATAATATGTGTATTAGGGAGGGTGAGATATAAGCAGCCGCGGGCCGTGGAGGGAGTTACGGTGAGGCAGGGAGGCGGGGAGGGGGAGAAGCAGGGTGGAGCCCTCTCTACCTTGCCCCTCCCCCTCCCCGCCTCCCTGCCCCACCGTAACTCCCTCCACGGCCCGCGGCTGCTTATAAGTGTTGCTAACTCTTATTCATTTACAGCATGTTAACATACTGTCACCATTCGCTTTTTATGTACTAGTAACTATGCTGGTAATTTTGCTACTGATAATATGTGTACTTGTATTCTCCACCCTGCTTCTCCCCCTCCCCGCCTCCCTGCCTCACCGTAACTCCCTCCACGGCCCGCGGCTGCTTATAAGTGTTGCTAACTCTTATTCATTTACAGCATGTTAACATACTATCACCATTCACTTTTTATGTACTAGTAACTATGCTGGTAATTTTGCTACTGATAATATGTGTACTTTTATTATCTAAGGTACTACGCCTGAGAAGACGGCATTAGTAAATAAACATTTCAAATACACATGTGTTCTTCTTAACTCCATGTTCTGGTTTCTAAGAAATATATAACGACCGACTGTTCATGAGTTCCACGTATCCTGAGGTACTATAAGTTCATATTCTGGATTGTCTAAACATTGAGAGTTTGTTATATCCAATGTGACACTGTACCTAGCTTGCTAAATAGTTTTTGATTACTAACGTGAGTTTTGGGACACCCTAATTCGCCGAGGTTCCAATCCTCTGTCCACAGTTCTGTGTGAGAACAGAAACCCTGCGACAGGGGCACCCCCGACCCTTGCTGGAGCTTCATCACACTTGCGATACAACTCCAGCAATGCGCCACCTTTACGGCACAGATACATCACGCATCTGTGCTGTTTTTGCCCCGTGATGCGCCGCATTGTAAATGCAGCACACCATAGGTGACGGAACAGCGGCACAGAATGACTAACACATCCCTGGTGATGCGCCAGTCATCATAAATCTATCCCTATGCTTCTTATCTTGTTAGAGATGAACCGCCATATGTATCATCAAAGTTATTTGCATTTCCTAAATAGCGAACTTTAAGGAATAAATAGCGATTCTTTACCATTCCTAGTTTGCGATGAGCTATTTGCTAATTAGCCGAATGTAGCCCAATGAAGCCCAATGTAGCCCAATGTAGCCCAAAGATGGCCGCCAGACACACAAAAAAACAAATGTAGCCCAAATATCAGCCAGATGTAGCCCAACTATAGCCCAGTGACAGAATGACCAATCAGCTTCGCAAACCTCCGTTACGCGAAGCGGAGCGCTGTTACAGATATATATCTTTTTTTGAACGTTAATTTCTCAAAATCCACTGGAGCACATATATTGAGACCTAGCAAAGGCACATCGGGCTACCAGTCCCTAATATTTTGCCAAGTTTCGTGCAAATCCATTCAGCCGTTCGATTATTATTTTTATTATTTTTTTTTGCCCCGCGGGGCCCTTTTAAAACCTCCACATCAAACCTAGGGGGTCAGCGAGGATCTACTATGCCCCCTTATAGTTATTTCCCCCTTTGTTTTGACCTCCTCTTGTCTCTCGATCCTACCGAGAGACAAGATGGCGGCCGCTACGGACTGTTTGGAATGTTGACAGACGCCGGAGAACCAATCAGCTTCGCTTCACAAAGCTCCGTTGCGCGAAAAGTCCGCGAACCAGAGCGCTAACCGGTCCGCTGTTACAGATATATATCTTTTTTTAAACGTTAATTTCTCAAAATCCACTGGAGCACATATATTGAGACCTACAAAAGGCACATCGGGCTACCAGTCCCTACAATTTTGCCAAGTTTCGTGCAAATCCATTCAGCCGTTCGGGCTAAAAGTGAGGCCAACCGCCCTATGGAAAACTCAATGTTAAAAACACGTTTTGGGACCCCCCTTTTTTCTCGGCCCCCACTGGACGAACCCCCCCCAAATTTTCAAGGGCTGCTCAGAAACAGAATGTGCCATTTTCCTGAAAATTTCAGCCGATTCCGTCCACAAACGCCAAAGTTATTAGACATAGAATTTTCAAAAAACCCATAGAGAAAAAATCCTAACTATATATACCTACTGGCGACCGCCAGTAGGTAATATACATATATATATGTATATATATATATATATATATTACCCACTGGCGGTCGCCAGTAGGTAGTTATAGTTAGGATTGTTTTCCATAGGAAATCCGCAACATTCTATTGGGAATAACTTTGGCACCGGTGGACGAATCTTCGCGAATTTCTCAAAGAAGATGGCCCGCTCCGCTCTGCTCCTTCCCTCAAAGTTTGGGGGGGATTCGTCAAGCGGGGGCCGAGATAAAAGGGGGGTCCCAAAACGTGTTTTCCCCATGTTAATTTCCATAGGGCGGTTGGACTCACTTTTAGCCCGAACGGCTGAATGGATTCCCACGAAACTTGGCAAAATTGTAGGGACTGGTAGCCCGATGTGCCTTTGCTATGTCTCAAGATATGTGATCCAGTGGATTTTGAGTAATTTAGGTTCAAAAAAATATATATATCTATAGGCGCGCCCCGGTACGCGCACCGGGGAGCGCACCCGGCGCGTAACGCGAGTTCGTGCGCGGAAAGCTGATTGGCTCTCGGGTGTCTGTCAACATTCGAAACAGTCCGGAGCGGCCGCCATCTTGTGTCTCGGTAGGATCGAGACACAAGAGGTGGCAAAAACAAAGGGGGAAATAACCAAAAGGGGGCAGGGTAAACCCCCCCTGACCCCCTAGGTTTGATGTGGGGGCCATAAAAGGGTCCCGCGGGACAACATTTTTTTTTTAAAAAAATACAATTTTCGCGGGGGGAGGGCCCGGTACGCGCACCGGGGAGCGTACCCTGGAGAAAAAACA
Source organism: Lissotriton helveticus (assembly GCF_964261635.1). Lineage (NCBI taxonomy): Eukaryota > Metazoa > Chordata > Amphibia > Caudata > Salamandridae > Lissotriton > Lissotriton helveticus. The sequence continues at coordinate 868,471,270 of NC_136059.1, forward strand.
ATGACAGACTTCTTTACAAATGTAGCATTTTTTAATACATTGGAGGTAGTTCTTTTTCATTTTTTAAGAACACAGCTCTTTGATGAGAATTGGAGGTAGCTCTGAAAAGAACTTTTGTTTTTCTTCTTTTTTTTTTACAAAAACAAAAACAGGGAACTGGAAACAGCTCAACAGGAGCCAAAAATAATAATAATTAGGCCTGGGGATGGCAGCGGTGGTTCTCGAGAGCTCGAACCATGAGTGTGACACTTTGCTCCCCATAGCAAAGAAGATGGTCACATACTGAATATTTGGTATCATCTCCTGCTCACGCCGACGCACAGAAGGTGTTGCTCCACCGGTAGAAGTAGAGCCACCATCCTGGGAGCCTCTCGTGCCAGAGTCCTGACACTCTCCCGTGCATAGTTCTGGGGATGTGGCGTGTCATCGTCCAGTTCCCGAAGCTGTATTTTTTCGGGGGATTTCCTCTCGATAAGATGGTGTGGCATATTTTACACTCCACTTTTGGAGCATTTACCTTCTTCAACCCCTCTGGAATTTTGAAAAATTTCCAAATGAAATGTTCCTTCACAGTTCGTTCAGGAACCTCCTCATCAATGAAATCCTCAGTCTCATCACTGCTGCTGGATGCTCTTGCAGCCATGATAATAGAAGTAAATATGACACTGGTGCCAAAAGCAGGTCTTGCACTCACAAAAGTGAAACAAGAAGTGAAGGAAATGGGTGGGGATTTCAAAAAAGTTAGGAACCAATGAAAAGAGTTATTTCAAGGTCATATGACTTGTTACGCTTATGCTACGCATAGCGTAAGCGCGCCGGGACGTTGCGCGATCGAATGCGCTCGCGTGCTTCTGGGTGCGCTTACGCAGTGCGTCATATGACGCATCACGCGGTTACGCGAAACGTCACGATGCTGTTTTCGTTCGCGGCAATAGCGCTAACGGGACGCTCACCGGTACGCGCCCCGGGGCGCGCCGCATTATTGCGCTTACCCGTGCGTTCACAGGTATGCGCCCCGGGAGCGCTCCAGGGCAAAAAAAAAAAAAAACTATTAAATAATTATACAATATAAAATTCGTTATAAAATGTTTTACTTTTTATACCTATAGAGATTTGCTATTAAAAAAAATTGAAATTCACTGAAAAAAACCATAGATTTCACACCAGTTATAGTTAGGAATTAGCATTTAAAAAAACTATTAAATTCACTGAAAAAACCATAGGTTTCACACCTGTTATAGTTAGCTGGAAGTTTTACTCGCATAAAACCATTGAAATTCCCACGTTATAGTTAGTTGGACTCGCTATAACTTGCGCGTGCAATGCACTGCTGATGACATCACATATTACATCACTCATGACATGGTCAGTGACATCACTCATGACATCACTGATGATAAATATGTGTTATATATGTATATGTAAATGTTGATGGAAGAATAAATGTTTAAATAAGGGTTTACATGGATGTTTTTTTTAAAAAAATTGATTGGTTCACTGGCTTATTAAGTGTATCTTAGTGTATACATATATTAGTGAGTAATGTTTAAATATTTAAATATATGGATTAGTGTTTCACTTTGTGTATAAGTAGCTGCATGGGTTGGTGAGTAGCTACATGTGTATGTATATGGGTTATTAGATGTTTTTTTTTAATATCAATATGAGTGTCTATATGTTTGGTGGGGGTATTACTTAGAACATAGATGCATGAGTGACTGACTCTGTATATGTTTTGAAGACAGCATATGTGCAGGACTGTATGGGTGGATGACTGTGTATATGTGTGTGTTACTGACTGAATGACTATCTCACTATTGTCTTTATCAGTAACTACATATGTTTTAATGTAGTATATGTAAATAATGATGTATATAAGTGACTATATGTGAGAGTAAGGGATTGTAAGAGTTCCTGTTTAAATAAGTATGTGTTTCTATAAGTGATTGTTTAAGAGAGTAAGTATGTGTAAGGTTCCTTAGAAGTAAGGTGGTAGTGTGTGCATAGCTGTATATGCAAATAAATGGATGTTCAATAGTTTATTTGCATGTGTGAGTATGTGTGAGAGTATCTTTTGGATGACTGTCGGTGTGTAACAGGATGTATAGGTGTATCACTACATATGATGAGTGAGTATACGTATGAGTGATTATATAGAACTGTTGGTGAATGAGTGGATGTGTATATAGATGGTGGAATTATTGAATTGGTTGTTGTAACTGGTATGGGTATCTCCATTTTTTTTTTAAATTATAGTTTCTATTTTTGAATATGTGTTTCAAGGGTTACATTACAGTGAAAGGAGGTCTGTCACTGTGTCACAAGGATGGTGTCATCAGTAATGTCATGAGTGATGTCACTGACCATGTCATGAGTGATGTAATATGTGATGTCATCAGCAGTGCACTGCACGCGCAAGTTATAGTGAGTCCAACTAACTATAACGTGGGAATTTCAATGGTTTTATGCGAGTAAAACTTCCAGCTAACTATAACAGGTGTGAAACCTATGGTTTTTTCAGTGAATTTAATAGGTTTTTTAAATGCTAATTCCTAACTATAACTGGTGTGAAACCTATGGTTTTTTCAGTGAATATATATATATATATATATATATATATATATATATATACAATCAGTTGTATGTAGACAAACCAATGCCGAGCCAAATTCTTTTTAGCGTGGTTTGAGAAGAAACAACGAGAACTTCATAGGGACCAAAAAGTCATTGAAATGGGACAGATATTTCCATTTGGGAGAAAATTTGACCATCTCAGAGAGACTAACCAGGTGATGGCAAGGAAAACTCAACAGGCAAAAAATACGAAACTGCTGTTGAAATTGAGGGTGAGGAAGAGACACATCAAGATCCAAGTAAGTGCACAAACAGCGCATGTGATTTACAGTCAAACCCAGAGGACAGCAATGGGGACCTGCTGCGCCCCCAGCTATGCGGGTTGTACCTTTGCTGGTGGGAGGACCAGGTGTCATGTAAAATCAAAGCCTTTCCCCAACAGTTCGCCTTTGGGCTAGGTATATTGATGATGCATTTTGTATCTAGAAAGGGACTGAAATTGAAGCTACCTGTTTTGTGGAAACCCTGAATGATAACAATCTAAACTTGAAATTTAAATGTGAAATGCATACAAATGAAATTGAATTTTTTGATGTTGAAGTTAGGGTGGTTGACAGTAGAATGGAGAGTAGACTGTTCCGTAAAAAAACAATGGGAAATAGTTCATTGCATGCAGAGAGCTGCCACCCCATAAATTTAATCAACATCATACCCTATGGAGCTGTATTAAGGGCAAGAAGATACTGTAGCTCGGATACAGCTTTTTAGGAAGAATTGATGGTCATGAAAGCTACATTTAGAAAAAGGGGCTATTCTAAGAAAGAAAGTATTAGAACAGGCCTATGACAAAGTGAAAACAGTAAAAAGAGAGGATTTGTTAAAAATAAAAAAGTAAAGATGATGCCAAGATAGAACCAATAAGATTCATAAAATCATTCAGCAATCAAGCTTGGGAGATGAAAAGATGCCATAAACAATTCTGACATGTTCTATGTACAAATGACACACTGAAAAACTATGTTGGAGAGAATCTGAGAATTACCTTTAGAAGATGCAAAGCTTTGTAGGATATTTTATGCAAAAGCACAGTACAAACTGCTATGAGTAGACAGCCGATACAGGGATTTTTCACATGCGGGTCATGTAAAGCATGTAAAGCATGTAAACATAGCACTAATTACAAACAAATAGAGCTATATAAACACCAAAGACCATTTCTGATAAATATAACATCTTTTAGCAGGTCTGTCCTTATCAGGGTGTTTGCTCTTTTTAGTGCTTGTGTCAGGACCAGGTTGCTATATTCCCTCAAACTAAACTGCCTTATGCTCTCTTTCGCAGCTAATTGAAACTCAAATTCATTGGTACTATTTCTTTTCAATCTTAATTGCTCACTATATGGAATGCTATTAATGAGTTCTTAGGATGGCAACTTGTGGCGGGGAGGGTAGAATTACCGGCCGTTGATTTTCTATGTACCCTAGTATACAATTTTCCCTCTGAAATATAGACATTTAGGTCCAGATAGTTTACTGATTGGGAATTCACTTCTCCCGTAAACTTTAAGTTGACCCTATTAGAATTTAACACCTCTACATAAGCCCTCACTGTCTCAGGTGACCCCTTCCAAATGATAAATAGGTCATCGATATATCGGTGCCAAGTTATAATGTTGTTTGTCCAGATTTTAATGGACGTGGCCCAGGCTACCTGCTCCTCCCACCAGCCTATGAATAAGTTTACATAGCTGGGGGTGAAGCAGGTGCCCATGGCTGAACCTGAGACCTGTCTGAAGTGTTCATTCAGAAAGAGAAACATGTTATTTTCAAGACAAAATTCAATTAAATCCATCAGCATGGCATTATGTTCTAGGCTTTTAGAGGGCCATTATCCAGAAAGAACTTCACTGCCCTTAGTCCATCTTTATGGACTATGCATGTATAAAGACTCGTGATATCCAAGAACATAAGGTGGAAACCGTCCTCCCAACTCATTTCATTGATATGTCTTGTGCAGTTTTACCTTTCGAGTGAATCTAAAAAGATCAATTTGAGTTTGAGTGAATTCCATTGTCTTTTGGGGGCAAAAGTACAGGCCAAGTTTTAAAACTGATTCTTCTGTTTCTGACAGAGTCTTAGTAGTCAGATTTATGATAGTCAAGTTCTCCTTGTTGCTCATTTCTTTTTGTTGAAGAATTTCTTGCTTCGTGTCGCATGTGGTTATCGATTGCCTGATGTGCTCCCAGTCCCACTTCATTTTCCTGTGGACCTTTGTTCTGGGTGTTTGCCCCTGACCCCTTTCTTACCATGATTGCCAGATCAGTCTCCTCGTGAAAAGGGGTTCGTACAACTGTTGATGGTGGTCGACTCGAACTTTCCTCACCCGATAAATCATCATCCGTTATATCTGACTTAGAAGTGTCTCGTAATTCCACAGTTGACTGTGCTCACTTAGTTAATAATACCCTTCTTGGCGTATCGAATTTTCTGGCGAAGGTTAATACCCTGCCTTCGTTGTAATCTTTCTCGTCTCTGTCGAATTTCTCTTGCTTCCATTGTTTGATGTTTTGCTCATATGTCTTTAGTCTCTTCTTAATTTTCTCCCTCATTTCTTAAAGTTTGGGTTGATTATCCTCCTCCTTTAACATCTCTTCTTCCAGCTCACTGATGTCTTTCAGGACTTTGTCCCTGTCACTTCACGCAAATTTGACAAGTATAGTCAGCATCCCCTAGCAGAATTGGGCCATATGTTCCACCCACTCATCCAGCAAAAGGGTGTCTGGGTTCTCGTACCCGGGTACCGTGTAAATTCTTAAGCCTCTAGGGACTCTATTAACCTGAATATAGCTTTGCAAAGAGGTTGCCTCTCACCATTTTTGTATTTCTGGCTCGTAAAGACGTTCCAGAGCGGAACATTTGGAGGCAAGGTTCGATTTTACACGCACTCCCTTCTCGCTACTCTCCAATCTTATATCACTTTGTTTCTTAAACATGTTCAAAGCCGCCTCGCGTTGCTCTGATTCACAAAACATGATATTGTAATCTTTGCTACGATTGCAGCTCTAATATCAGTGGCCTATTTCCCCCTCGTCCTGCCGCTGTACTCAATAAGTCTTAAGCATGCCTTCGGCGGCTTACCAGTTTAATTCCTTGCTCCCGATTCTCGTGATTTCCCAGACCGTGTTCAAGTTCGCAGGGTGTCACATTTCAGGACCTCGCATGCCTTGTCTCAATGGTGTGGGTCACATCGGCGATGCACCGAAAATTCAACTTCAAGCACTCTCAGGGGTGAGCTACATGAATTTATTTAAACGGACTCTGGCCAAACAGACCCGTTTTGACTACCGACTTTTTCGATGTTTATCGGGCGCACCAAAGCCACCATTTTTTCTATACAATGCATTCTTCTTTTGACAACACAGAAAAAGGTCCAAGATCGCAAATGCGAACAATTCCGCCATTTTGCCACTGTGCAATTACATTTCTGCTAATTTGTCCGTGCTCCCTAATTTATATTGGGAACTTAATTCATCAGGTAAAAAAACTAATTTTGGGGCACATGAGAGAGAACACAAATGAGGATAAGCGATATCCTATTGCGAGGCACTTTAAGGAATTCCACAATAAAGATGCCAGGCTTTTAAAATACTGTGCCATTGACAGAATTCCTATCTCAGTGAGAGGCAGGAATAGGGTTCATGAATTAAGACTTTTGGAATCTAAACTAATTATAAAGTACAAGACTATGTTTCAAATAGGTTTAAATAAGGATGAGGAATTATCCGTCCACTTGGGCTAAAATCTAATTTAGGCTTAAATAAATGAAACTCTGAAAGCTTTTTGGGTACATTAATGCAATTGATAAGAAATCTCATCTATACCTCGCTTGTTCAATGTTTGTTGCTTTTAATGGTAATAGGTAGGTCATTGACGATCTTGCACTTTGTTTTTAATTTTGTAGAAGACGGAGTTATCATCATGTAATGAAGATGAATGCAAAAGAGCTTCAGTATCTGGGTGGCTGTTCGAACTTATAGTATTTATGGTCTAAGTGCAAAGATTACACGTAGGCCCACTGGGGCAGAATTGAAGTGAATTGCTTTATTGATTGCTCTTTTGATCATCCAACTGTGGCAGGATTGACACAGAGGATGTTTTATCAATTGGTGAAATTATGGTTATTTCATTGCAACAGCAAGAATGGAAGTTTTGGTTAATTTGAAAACTCCCATATGACATGGATGCAAAAACTAAATATGATATGTTTTCATGATTTAAAGTGCCTTATGTATGCAAATTGACCCTTTTCAAAATGGACACTGTTTTGCATAGTATTATATATATTATCGCAGTCCTACTTTCATGTTGACAATTTTGTGCACTATATGTAATTGTTGAAAACAAACATTTCTTGACCCACAACCAGGCAGGCCTTTTGCTACATGGAATTCGGCTCGCTATTGGTTTGTCTACACACAACTGATTGTTTGGATTCACTGAAGTTTGCAAGCTCGCCGGGAGCCCGCCGCCATTGGAGGCAGAGATACACGCGAAAAACTGTTTAAATATACATAAACATATATATATATATATATATATATTCACTGAAAAAACCATAGGTTATAGACCATATATAGTTAGGAATTAGCATTTAAAAAACCTTATTTTACTCACACAAAACCATTGAAATTCCATATATAGTTAGTTGCACTAACTATATATTGCGCACCCGCAATCCACTGCTGATGATGTCACATATTACATCATTCATGACATGGTCAGTGACATCACTGATGACATCACTGATGACATCTCAAATGACATCACTGATGACATCACTGATGACAACATCCAGTGACTATGTTTCTGTAAAGTTAAAATATGTCTTACATATTGAAGAATGAGTGGATGTATAAGTGTCTGGACGAAGGATTTAGTAGGTGCATGACTGAATGTATGAGTGAGTGATTAAATGTGTCTCACTGAGTGCATGGGTTAGTGACTAAACTGTCTTAATTTGTGCATCATTATGTCTGTTGTTCTGTAAACTGCTGCATGTGTTGATCAGTAGCTATATGAGTAACTATATGGGTTATTGATTGATTGCCCAAGTATTTGCATGGGAGACTGAGTGTGTGTGTGGCTGGATGGGAGGTGTGTGACTCTGTACAGATCAATGTGTACTTGTATCAATGATTGTATAAGAGAGTAAGTATGTGTTAGTATATGGTTGAAAACGTAAGGTGCTCTATGTTTAACTGTATAGAGTAGAAAATGGAAGTGTGATTGATTCTTTACAGGACTGACTAGGTGTGTGAGTAACTCCATGGATGAGTGGCAGAGTGTGAGTGTCTGTATAGGTGTATGAGTGCATATGATTGTGTTGTAAACATGAGTGATTGTATGTATGAATGATTGTATGGGTGAATGAGTGAATGTGTGTGTAGACGTAGGAATCAGTGAGTACGTATGTAGTAACTAGTATTGGTGTGTCAATGGTTTCCAAAATTATACTCTGTTTTTAACACTGGGTGAAACAGAGGTTATATTAAAATGTGAGGAGATGCATTGTATTGTCACATGAATGATATCATCAGTGATGTGATCATTGATGTCAAGTGAGATGTCATCAGTGATGTCATCAGTGATGTCACTGACCATGTCATGAATGATGTAATATGTGACATCATCAGCAGTGGATTGCGGGTGCGCAATATATAGTTAGTGCAACTAACTATATATGGAATTTCAATGGTTTTGTGTGAGTAAAATAAGGTTTTTTAAATGCTAATTCCTAACTATATATGGTCTATAACCTATGGTTTTTTCAGTGAATTTTCAAGGTTTTGTAAATGCTAATTCCTAACTATATATGGTCTATAACCTATGGTTTTTTCAGTGAATTTCAATGGTTTTTTAATAGCAAATATCATAAGCTGTCGAATGTCAAGTACGTGGTAAGAATTTTTTTTTTCGTGTTTATGCACACTGATCTGCTTTGATTGCTGCCCCCCACCCCTCATTTCTATTAGGAGTACTCTCTCTTTGCAGATAGTGAAGGGTAGTTAACGCAGCCCTTTCCCCCTTTGTAATCCGTCGTGCCTGCTTCTCTCTCCATTTGATTGATTGTTCTCTTTGGTTCATTCTCTATTTACAAACAAGCACAGAGTCGCAATACTCTGTTTAGTCTTTGCAGATAGCGAAAAATCGTGTAAAAAAACAAAAGGAATCGAGCAAAATCAGTAGGCCACTAATGGGATCTCTTTTGACCTCGCTAAAATAGAAACATTAGGAACAACCTGTTGAAAATAGCAATGCGTATGTATATAAGCGGCGTTCATTTGTGTTCACAGTACCCCTTGTTGATTGTTTCAATCGAGCATTGAATTGTTCGAAGTTAATTCTCTTAACGATCTTCTCTACCTGCAAACGAGGAAGAATAGGAATATTCTATCTCCCTTTGCAGATAGTGAAGGGTAGGTAACGCAAGCCTTTAACACGTCGTACCTATTTCATTCCTCATTGATTGATTGATTGTCCGAACATTGACTGTTTGGGAATTAGTTCTTTTTGGAGGTATTCCCTGTTTGCAAATAAACGTAGGAAAATCTTTGCAAGTAGTGAAAGGGTACGTAATGCGGACCGTTCTCCCCCGTTGTAATCTGTCATGCCTATCTACTCCCCACTGATTGATGCACCTTTTTCACCCGGACCATTTACTAGAGATACGTCATCTGGCCCGACCAGAGAGCACCCCTAGTGAAAAGGACATATGCAATAATAACGAAGTGATCACTGTATCCTGTTAACAGAAACTTTACCATGAAACAACCTGGAAAGAAAAAAATAGGAAAACGAAAATCAGTAGGCCACTGATGAACATGAACTTTTATTAAACAACGAACAAAGAAACGATAACATAACGTAATGATAAAACCTATTAATGTCCTAGAAACAAGAAAACGTTAAAATATGCCAGTGGTGAGAGACCAGAAAAACAGTAAGAGAAACCAAATCACCCCTCGCTGTCCCACCGCCTGCCACGCCAAAAAAATCGATAGACTAGGGAAAATGCAAGTCAGTAGAACATCCACCCCCACTCTGGAAACTTCCAAGGTGGGGCAGGGTTCCGGCTACGCCCAGCCGGGAGCAGCCCATATAAGGCAGGTCCTGCTGCCACGCCTCGGCCAGGAGATCCTAACGTAGGGTGTAGCCGGAGGAGAGGCCGAGACCAGCGGGACCCGGCCAGGGGATTGCCTTTACAACGCTGAACAGTTGCAGGGGGGGGGAATGTCTCCTCGACCCTCCCCTCTCTCTCCCAGTCCGGCCGCGGTGGCCCTTGAGAGTTGCAGGTAGTCCCGCCACATGCTCTTCCGGTCCGACCACCAACGGTCGGGGGGCCGAGGCCGACGGGATCCGGCTGCAGCCGATAAACCAAGAAACCCGTTCATGGGGCCAGAGCCAGGGGCGTCCGGCCGACATCCACCGGAAGCCCGGCCCGAAGACGGACGGGACACTTCTTTCTTTTATAATGGCTGCGACAACACTGGAGGGGGATGTCTTGCACATGCCTCCGACCCCCCCCTCGTCCTCATCGCCTGGTCCGGCCATAACAAATCTCAAGCGAGACGCCGTGGGGTGCACTGGGAGGGAGAGACGGTGCGAACAGGCCTCTCCCGCCTCCCCAGGTGGAGGCTTCCCAGCTGCACCCTCAGCGCTCCAGGCGGTGGCATCCTAACAACTACAGTGCTGCACAGTTTCGGAACGACCTAGATAACTGTTCTTCCACTGTGGCCATGCTGCAACGTCTCGCCCGGCAGGGTGGAGCCCGTCCGCTCATGTGACCCCGCGATCGCCGGTAGCTGCCGAACTCTCAAAATGGCGGTCGACCTGGCAAGAGCGGGCCCAACATAAAGAAATGGCCCGGTCACTGGTTGACTCCACCACCGTAGTCCTCCACGACCTTGAAGATTCTAGAGGAGCCGCGGGAGTCTCCGACCCCCGATGGGGAATGACTGCCATGATCGCCCGTGGAGTGACGAAACTGTATCCGCGGGACGTCGGCGCTCCCATGCTGGCGCCAGCCTCACTTTGAATTACTACAATCCTGCAGACCTCACTTCCGGTGAAAGCACAGTGTGACCCGGTAGGAAAAATTATTGCACCCCCTCCCCTTTTTGACTGATAGTTCAAACCACCGATCCTTTCCTTTGCCCTTTTAACGGAACTTTGGACTGCCTCCCCCTCTTTTACATTTTCTAGAGAAAACAAAACATTAACCACTACATTAGCATAGCAGTTGACACCAGAACTGTTTTCAAATTGAAAACCAACAACATCTTCAACAGAATCCTTTTTGTTTCTGCTGTGACCCTGCTACAGCACAGGCATTGTCCCCAGCAGTAATTCTGCAATGCCGGTAAGAATAGCTGTGGTGCCTACTGGACTCACTCACCCCCGCGGCGCCCCACGCCGTTTTTTGCTGGGCAGCAACTTACTAGACATCACTTTCGTGCCATCTAGATTTCAGCGCGTTCTGCTGCCTTGGAACTATTCGCACAACAGACCGCTACTGACAAGAATATTTCATTATTGGTGCTGTCAATTTCAATAAATCTATTGGATAATTAAAAAGAAATTGCCACGGTCTCTTCGTTGTTTAAATGTTTTTACTGTTTTTGTTTTGTTGTATATATTTATATGTTATTAAAGTTTTATATTCCTACTACTTTGTTGGAGTGCTATATATTTTTAATGTGACACATAATTGTAAAAACTTTGATGTACAAAGAGTCATTCCTGGAATCTTCCGCTTCAGGCTCGGTCCCCTCCCCAATCACAATACAGGATGGTTTTCAGATAGTAGGAACGCGTGTGCTGTGACGGATCACATCGGGTGTGGGCCTTGATCTACTATAACTCCTTTGAAGAGGGGTGATTCTTTACAGCTGGGGCCATAAACTACATCTGCAGGGCTAGCTGATAGCCTAGGACCGGCCTGGACATTCGGACACAGAGGAAGAGGAGTGTCAGAGGGTGCGGTAGTGAATAGGGCGAAAGGGAGGTGTCGGGCGGGCACAGAGTGTGATTCTCAGGGAAGAGCAGCGCAGATGGGGGAAGGTTTATTGCCCATGCATAAGACAGAGAGCGGTGGTGACCAGTGCCTGGGGGAGATGCTTACGAGGGTGAGGAGCCATGCTACGAATCGACAGCGTGCAGAGAGTGGGTCTGGTCAAGACATCTAAAATGGCTGCCGTGCACGACAAAAGTGTGGCATTTCAAAAAAGGCAAGATGGCGCAGACAATGTTTTTCAACACTTCCTCATTTCCTTCGAATCGAACGTTAACAGACGTTGGGGCATATTACCAAAGTTAAGCGATATTTATCGCTAACGATGCTTACCAACCAATTTTTTACCACTAAGCATCGTCAGAAATTATCGAAGATAAACCTTACTATTATCAAGGTTTATCGCAAATGCGATAATAAACGGCCGCAATGCATGAATATCGCTAAAAACTCAGCGATATTCATGCATTACCGAGCTAATACTCTTAGCCATGTTATCCACCTCCCATTGGATAACATGGCTAAGAACTGCTCAGGGCAGGTGTTACTTTTTGGAGATATTCGCGCTTAGCGCGAATATCTCCAAAAGTTGGTAATAGGAGATAGATATCTTGCATGTTGTAATGCAAGTTATTGTGGTATATGGAACTCATATCATAATCTCTCAGGAAAGCAGAAACTGATCCTTTTGGGACCGCCTAAAAAGGCCTAGGGGGTGAGGAGTACTCTACTTTGCCCCCTTTTCACGTTCCGAACTATTTTATTTTACTCTCTTCTGTAATTACACAAAATACCAGCGATAAGATGCATCGGAGACACACAGTGAGAGAAAGGAGGCCGGAGATGAAGAAGACATGTCAAATACACATTGGAGATAATATAGTGGCAGAAGGGAAGTAAATATGAGTAAACTTACCATGTAACATACAAATGTTGCACTCTATACTATAAGTCTCATTTTATACTACAATCACTTCGCTACAACCTCATAAATTAAAAATAAAAATAAATAATGTCTCAAACAATTTTTGATTTCTAAATATAAATTTATTCTTCAGAATTTTCTAAATTTGAAACAACTAGTAACATGTCCTCATCAGTAATTTCCTCTTCAATCATCTCATCTGGAATCTCCTCATTAAAAGTCTGCAATGATGATTCTTGTAACTCTATGGTCTCCAAACACTCGATAAATTCGCCATCAAGAGATTGATCAAAAAAATCATTCAAGTCATCTCCTCCTTCTGACAATATTTCATTATTGGTGCTGTCCATTTCAATCAATGTAGTGGAATCATTCAAGTCATCTCCTCGTGACAATATTTCATTATTGGTGCTCTCAATTTCAATCAATGTAGTGGAATCATTCAAGTCATCTCCTCCTTGTGACAATATTTCATTATTGGTGCTGTCCATTTCAATCAATCTAATGGAATCATACAAGCCATCTCCTCCTTGTGACAATATTTCATTATTGGTGCTCTCAATTTCAATCAATGTAGTGGAATCATTCAAGTCATCTCCTTGTGACAATATTTCATTCTTGGTGCTGTCCATTTCAATCAATCTAATGGAATCATACAAGTCATGTCCTCCTTGTGACAATATTTCATTATTGGTGCTCTCAATTTCAATCAATGTAGTGGACAATTCAAAAGAAATTGCCACGGTCTCTTCATTGTGAGCCATTTTATTTTGAAATTGCTTGCTGTAAATTGCAGAAAAAAATAATCACTTTCATTTATCGTTTTTAGTAATACATAATATAAAACTAACTTCATCAAGTATTTAGTATAACAGAAGGACTGCAAATAAATAACAGAAAACATTTTTCAAATTATCTTCAAGTGTACAACATAGTTCCCCTTACAAATTAACAACTCACCTTTTTAAAAGTAGCAGAAGTGTTAGTACTGTGTAAATCAAACACCAGAAATTCACCACCAAAAATTCCTCACAAATGTACCTCAGACAGTAGTATCACAAAATGGCTGTGGTTTCCTCTCATTTGACATATATACATAACCAATTAACTTTCATCACACACAAATACAAAACCAAAGTAACATTTTAATTGGTTCTAAATTTCAACACTTTCAAATGTGTTTTCCCCATGCAATTTTCCATAGGACATTTACATACGTCTACAGCCTGAATGGCTGAACGGAATTACACCAAACTTGGCAAAATGGTACATCAAACCTAAGAGGTCAGGAAGGATCTACTATGCCCCCTTATGGTCATTTCCCCCTTCGCTTTGGCCTCCTCTTGTCTCTCAATCCTACCGAGGGACAAGATGGCGGCCGCTACGGACTGTTTGGAATGTTGACAGACGCCGGAGAACCAATCAGCTTCGCAAAGCTCCGTAACGCGAAAAGTACGCGAAGCGGAGCGCTGTTACAGATATATATCTTTTTTTCAACGTTAATTTCTCAAAATCCACTGGAGCACATATATTGAGACCTAGCAAAGGCACATCGGGCTACCAGTCCCTAATATTTTGCCAAGTTTCGTGCAAATCCATTCAGCCGTTCGATTATTATTATTTTGGGTTTTTTTTGCCCCGCGGGGCCCTTTTAAAACCTCCACATCAAACCTAGGGGGTCAGCGAGGATCTACTATGCCCCCTTATAGTTATTTCCCCCTTTGTTTTGACCTCCTCTTGTCTCTCGATCCTACCGAGAGACAAGATGGCGGCCGCTACGGACTGTTTGGAATGTTGACAGACGCCGGAGAACCAATCAGCTTCGCTTCACAAAGCTCCGTTGCGCGAAAAGTCCGCGAACCAGAGCGCTAACCGGTCCGCTGTTACAGATATATATCTTTTTTTAAACGTTAATTTCTCAAAATCCACTGGAGCACATATATTGAGACCTACAAAAGGCACATCGGGCTACCAGTCCCTACAATTTTGCCAAGTTTCGTGCAAATCCATTCAGCCGTTCGGGCTAAAAGTGAGGCCAACCGCCCTATGGAAAACTCAATGTTAAAAACACGTTTTGGGACCCCCCTTTTTTCTCGGCCCCCACTGGACGAACCCCCCCCAACTTTTCAAGGGCTGCTCAGAAACAAAATGTGCCATTTTCCTGAAAATTTCAGCCGATTCCGTCCACAAACGCCAAAGTTATTAGACATAGAATTTTCAAAAAACCCATAGAGAAAAAATCCTAACTATATATACCTACTGGCGACCGCCAGTAGGTAATATATATATATATATATATATATATATATATTACCTACTGGTGGAGTGCTCCGGTCCGCTCCTATCCTGAAAGTCTCGGGGTGATTCGTCAAGCGGGGGCCGAGAAAAAAGGGGGTCCCAAAACGTGTTTTCCCCTTGCAATTTTCCATGGGGACCTGTAGCCGCAGATTAAGCCCGAACTGCTGAACGCAATTACACCAAATTAGGCAAAGAGGTAGTCCTTATTTCAGACTAAATGGTGTAAATCCGTTCAGTAGTTCCTGAGAAAATTACCTTTAAAAGTACATATATATCTATGGTCGCGCAGGATCCGCGCACCCTAAGCGCAACCTGCCGTGACGAGCTGTATTCTAATTGGCTGTAAACTCTCCAAATCAGGAAGTGTTGGCAGCCATCTTGTGCCTCGATAGAACGGAGGCACAAGAAACCTAAGAAAGAAATGTGAAGAACACAAAAAGTGGGCAGGGTAGAAACACCCTGACCCCCTAGGCCTGCTCAGGGGGTCCCACAAGGACCCCCAGGGACCGCCACCCCTGGGACTTTATTGTAAATTGTGTCAGGGGCTCATAGCCCCCACAGCCCCGGGGACCGCCACCCCGGGGCTTTTTTTTTAAATAAAAAACCTGTGTGGGGGGACCACCACCACGCGGGGCTTTTCAAATGATGGGGGGGGGCGTACGGCCCCTTCCTGGAGCTCTTGATGGCCCTGGGGACCGCCACCCCCCTGGGCCGGCTCCTGCAGTGTCCCAGGGTGCTCATCCCCGGGAAACTGTCATTTGCAATGACAGGGCAGAAGCCTCGCGGCTCCAACCCTGTCATTACAAACTGCTTTGCTATTTGGAAGAGAGAGCAGATAACATGCTGCCCCATGTGGAAAAGCAAAAAGGATGCGGGGAGCCGGCTGGGACCGGTGGGGGATTGGGGTCCCCCACATGGTCCCCAACGGAGTGGGCCAGCCCTGGGGGATGGGGTCCCCAGGGCTATTAGTGGCCCGGGAGGGGGGCCACACGGCCCGCTCCCCAAAATGATTTTTTAAAAACAAAAAATAAAAATAAAAAAGGGCTGGCCCCAGGGGATGGGGTCCCTGGGGCCATAAGTGACCACAGGAGGGGGGCAAAGCAGCCCCCCTCCAAATATATATATATTTTTTAAAAGGCCCATGCCTCTGGGTTGGGGTCCCGGGGCAGATTATGGCCTCAGGAGGGGGGCCATGTGGCCCCCTTCCCAATGTTTTCATTATTAAAAAAAAATTGGGGGCAGGCCCTGGGGGATGGGGTCGCCAAGGCCAAAAAATTAGAAAAAGAAGGGGGGCTACACAGCCCCCCTTCTTAAAAACAATTAAATAATATAAACAGGGTCGCGGCCGGATGCCACACACCCTCATTGCACCACTCTGCAAACGCGCTCCTGTGGGTCCCTGGGGGCCAACTAGCCCACCAGGTACCTCCAGTATGTGCCAGGAGGCTGCGTTGCAGAGAGGTGTTCAGAGGCCACGCCCCTTTTTACAACACTCTGCAACACAGCTCTGTGGCGCCTACTGGAGGTAGCTGGTGGGCTAGTTGCACCACAGGGACTCTCAGTATTCAAAATGAGTTAATCTCCCAACTTAAAATGCACCACTGGGCATGTTTGCACAGTGGTGAAGGGAGGGGGTGGGGCCTGAGTTCACATGTGTGCAAACACACCCTGTGGCGCGGTTTAAGTTGGGGAATTAATTCCTTGTCAATACTGAGGGTCCCTGGAGGCCAACTAGCCCACCAGCTACCTCCAGTAAGCGCCACGGAGCTGTGTTTCAGAGTATTGTAAAAAGGGGCATTGGCCTCTGAACACCTCTCTGCAACGCAGCCTCCTGGCACATACTGGAGGTACCTGTTGGGCTAGTTGGCCCCCAGGGACCCACAGGATTGAAGAGGAATTAATTCTCTAACTTAAAACGCGCCACAGGGCGTGTTTGCACACATATCACCTCAGGCCACGCCCCCTTCCTTCACCACTGTGCAGACGCACCCCTTGTTGCGTTTTAAGTTGGGGAATTAATTCTCTTTCAATACTGAGGGTCTCTGAGGGCCCCTGAGGGCCAAATAGCCCAACAGGTATCTCCAGTATGCGCCAGGGAGCTGCGTTGCAGACAGGAGTTCAGAGGCCATGCCCCTTTTCACACCTCTCGGCAACGCAGCTCTGTGGCGCTTACTGGAGGTACCTAGTTGGCTACTTTGACCCTAGGGACCCTTAGGATTGAATGGGACTTAATCTCTCAACTTAGAACGGTGACAGGGCGGGTTTATACAGTGGTGAAGGGAGGGGACGGGGCCTGACGTGATGTGTACAAACACGCCCTGTGGCGCATTTTAAGTTGGAAAAAAAATTCCACTTCAAACCTGAGGGACCATAGGGGCCAAGTAGCTCACCAGGTGCTTCCAGGAAGCGCCACTGCGCTGCGTAGCAGAGAGGTGGTGCAGGCCGTTCCCCTTTTTACATCTCTCTGCTACGCAGCTCTGTGGCACTTACTGGATGTACTACGAATTCCTATTTACTCACCTGTTATCAGGAGAGACCTCAGTGCTGCATCTTTGAGCCCAGTACTGATCTTGAAAAGTAATTCTAACCATACTTACCAGTAACTTGAATTATCTTTCATAGGCTAACATTGACTGGTTTCACTTGGAAAATCTTCTAAGTGTGGAGTTTTGGAACTTTTAAATATTCACCTAAAATCATCCGAATCAGAAAAGTTTCTCAGTGTCTATTTTCACAAATTAAAAATATTCCTTAAAAATCGCCTGTATGACTTAAACGCATTCTTTCAACTGTTTACATGAGATGCACCAGTGCTGGATCCAGGATCCACCACTGAGTAAGAAAAAGTAACAATAACACTACTTACCTACGAAGTGAATTTCCTCCTATAGGATAACATTGGTGATTCTATGTGAAAACATTTCTAAGTGTCAACTTTTAAAATACAATATTAGTCCTTAAAAATCACTACTGTAACCAAAGCGCTTTTACTCAACTGTTTACAGGAGATGTCCAAGCACTGAATCGAGGATCCAGTCCTGTGGTTAGAAAAGTAATCCGTAAAGTAACTAATTGCATTTAACTAGAAATTCCCATTGAGCTCAATGTTGCATTGTGTTTGAAATTGAGTTGCCCATTGCAACAACTGTAACTACTGTACCTAAAAGTCTATTGCCTATTTGCAAAGTATTTAAACTAAAGTAAATCATTCTGAGAAAGTATATTTTGTAACATAATGTATAATGTCATTATAATGTCATTTAAAAACTAAAATATCTAAAAATAAATAGTTTACAAAATGTAGTAAATCAGTATCAAGAAAATAATTATTACAATTAATACATTTAAAAATTATCATTTACAAAACCTTTGAAATTCACAGAAAAAACCATAGGTTTCAGATATGTTATAGTCAGGAATTAGCATTTAAAAAACCTTTGAAACGCACTGAAAAAACCATAGGTTTCAGACATGTTATAGTTAGGAATTTGCATTTAAAAAACCTTAGAAATTAACTGAAAAAAACATAGGTTTTAGGGGTGTTATAGTTAGCTGGACATTTCACTCGTACAAAACCATTGAAATTCCTCCGTTATAGTGAGTTGTACTAAGTATACCTCTTGCGCCCACAATCCACTGCTGATGATGTCACACATTACATCATTCATGAAATGGTCAGTGATGTCATTGATGACATCTCAAATGACATCACTGATTACATCACTGACCATGTCAGTGAATTTCTAAGGTTTTTTAAATGCTAATTCCTAACTATAGCATGTCTGAAACCTATAGTTTTTTCAATGAATATATATATATTCCAGACAAGTGAAGTCTGCTTTGTTGCTGGATTATCCTTGGAATATATATATATATATATTCACTGAAAAAACCATAGGTTATAGACCATATATAGTTAGGAATTAGCATTTACAAAACCTTGAAAATTCACTGAAAAAACCATAGGTTATAGACCATATATAGTTAGGAATTAGCATTTAAAAAACCTTATTTTACTCACACAAAACCATTGAAATTCCATATATAGTTAGTTGCACTAACTATATATCGCGCACCCGCAATCCACTGCTGATCATGTCACATATTACATCATTCATGACATGGTCAGTGACATCACTGATGACATCACTGATGACATCTCAAATGACATCACTGATGACATCATCCAGTGACTGTGTGTTTCTGTAAAGTTTAAATATGTTTTAGATATTGAAGAATGAGTAGATGTATAACTGTCTGGATGAAGGATTTAGTAGGTGCATGACTGAATGTATGAGTGAGTGATTAAATGTGTCTCACTGAGTGCATGGGTTAGTGACTAAACTGTCTTAATTTGTGCATCATTATGTCTGTTGTTCTGTAAACTACTGCATGTGTTGATCAGTAGCTATATAATTAACTATATGGGTTATTGATTGATTGTCCAAGTATTTGTATGGGAGACTGAGTGTGTGTGTGGCTGGCTGGGAGGTGTGTGACTCTGTGCAGATCAATGTGTACTTGTATCAATGATTGTATAAGAAAGTAAGTATGTGTTACTATATGTTTGAAAATGTAAGGTGCTCTATGTTTAACTGTATAGACAAGAAAATGGAAGTGTGATTGATTCTTTACAGGACTGACTAGGTGTGTGAGTAACTCCATGGATGAGTGGCAGAGTGTGAGTGTCTGTATAGGTGTATGAGTGCATATGATAGTGTTGTAAAGATGAGTGATTGTATGTATGAATGATTGTATGGGTGAATGAGTGAATGTGTGTGTAGACGTAGGAATCAGTGAGTACGTATGTAGTAACTAGTATTGGTGTGTCAATGGTTTCAAAAATTATACTCTGTATTTAACACTGGGTGAAACAGAGGTTATATTAAAATGTGAGGAGATGCATTGTATTGTCACATGAATGATATCATCAGTGATGTGGTCATTGATGTCAAATGAGATGTCATCAGTGATGTCATCAGTGATGTCATTTGAGATGTCATCAGTGATGTCATCAGTGATGTCACTGACCATGTCATGAATGATGTAATATGTGACATGATCAGCAGTGGATTGCGGGTGCGCGATATATAGTTAGTGCAACTAACTATATATGGAATTTCAATGGTTTTGTGTGAGTAAAATAAGGTTTTTTAAATGCTAATTCCTAACTATATATGGTCTATAACCTATGGTTTTTTCAGTGAATTTTCAAGGTTTTGTAAATGCTAATTCCTAACTTTATATGGTCTATAACCTATGGTTTTTTCAGTGAATTTCAATGGTTTTTTAATAGCAAATATCATAAGCTGTCGAATGTCAAGTACGTGGTAAGTGAAAATATTTTCGTGTTTATGCACACTGATCTGCTTTGAATGGTGCCCCCCCCCCCTCATTTCTATTAGGAGTACTCTCTCTTTGCAGATAGTGAAAGGTAGTTAACGCAGGCCTTTGCCCCCGTTGTAATCCGTCGTGCCTGCTTCTCTCTCCATTTGATTGATTGTTATCCAAGTATTTACTGTTTTAGAATTAGTTCTCTTTGGTTCATTCTCTATTTACAAACAAACACAGAGTCGCAATACTCTGTTTAGTCTTTGCAGATAACGAAAAATCGTGTAAAAAAAAAGAAAAGGAATCGAGCAAAATCAGTAGGCCACTAATGGGATCTCTTTTTGACCTCGCTAAAATAGAAACATTAGGAACAACCCCTCATGACAAATACAAAACTAGTGAGATGAACTGAACTCCACACAATGATGGCTGCAAAACAGCTCGGCTCCGCCACCCACCCCGCCCAAAATAACGATAAAGAGCGGCTGCCATGATTGGTTGCGGAATGGCCACAACGGAGCTACGAAATGGTGCTGCTCTCATGCTAACCCCAGCTTCGGTCTGAAACATCCAGAAACACTGTAGACTACCAATTCGATCAGTTCCGGTAGCGCCCCAATGTAACCCGGTAGAGAAGAACTAGCCCTCCCCTCTTTGACTGATGGTTCTTGTTGCCTGTCCTTTCTGTTGTCATTTAACAAAACTATTTAGCCTGCTGAAAGGGGTTGTGTTCCGACCGCTGGTTGGTGGAGACATTTTGACTATATTCTGGACCTGCGTTGTCGCGTAATGCGTCATATGACGCGCCGCGTTAGCGCATCCGGAAGTCATCCGGGGCGCGCAGCGCGTAACGTAAGCATAACAAGTCATGTGACTTGTTAATAAAACTTTTCATTGGTTCATTTTACTTTTCTTATTCTAATGATGAAAGCCTTGGTCATATCACCTAAAAACTACGCTTTTAATTACTTCCGAACATTATTTTCTCTTAAATATATGTTATAATGTTCCAGGCTAATGTACTTTCCCGGAAATTTTACAACTGTCCTGCAAGTAAAATATATTCTTTTTTCGAGAAAAAGAGCGTTTCTTCGTCCCATGACGGAGCCGTTGAGCAAAAGAGGGTCGACCTGCTGTCTTAGTCGCCGATACGCCTGAATATGAGATTCTTATCGATCACTTTATGTTGCAGGAATAGAAAACACAACAGCCCTTGACCATTTATCTTTACTGCGTTCCTTCGTATTATACCTTTTACCCTTCATGTAATTGGTCTGCTTTATTTCACTTGCCTTTTAATGATTCTAAAACAGTGACTATTATTAAAAACTTTACCAATGTATACACTACTACCATGTTTTCTTTTAAAAACCTTTATTGTGAAAATTTCATTATACAAATACGAGCCTATAACCACGTGGGCCTGCCACGGAGCAAACTGTAATCGTATATGATGAATAGACATTTACACTGTAGAGGAACGTAACGGGCGGGCCATTAGGTTGCAAAAACTAAGGTGTCTAACAGTTACGGAATCGGTGGACGTACATTTTATAATTAAAATACGACAGGGCCAGTTACAATAAAATTATCTAGATATACATTTGCGGGCAAGTACCATGGGTGACGTTAATTCGAATTTTCAACAGTACAGTAATCAATAACACATCAGAACTTAATATCAATAGGGATGTCGAAATATTCAATCAATTCTCGTCCCCGCCCGCCATGTGCTTCAAAACTGCATACGTATCTCGTGATTTCAAGGTTCTGCAACCAGTACACAACAAGGAGTTACGAGTCCCATTTATTCCGGAGCCATTTTGGGCGAGGACGGGCAGGTCCAGGATATAGTCAAAATGTCTCTACCAACCATCGACTATGATGATGTTCATATGCTGTATTTATTAGAGTAACACTCATCTGCCCACATGAAATTAATTTACCAGAATCTAAACATGTCATTTTAATCTTTCCAAAGTTCTTCTAAATATTTGGGACCGTTTCCCTTGCCTCTGAAGCTCTCAGTGCCACTTCTTTGATGAATGTACTAGCAGGTCAGGGGTTCTCCTCCAAATCTCTCTTTTATGCAGCACTATAATTAATTGGTGCCACCTCTCCATATGACGATGCATGGTATAGTTACCACAACTATATATTTTTTCGGTTCCTCTGGAGAGTTCATCGTGGCAGATGAAGCGTGTAACATACCGGGCATTTACCTTTTTTTGCATGTACAGGAAAGGAAAAAAAAATCGAGCGTTCGAGTTCTTAGGTGTCCCAGGGCCATTTTAGTGGACCAGGCCCAAATCCAAAGAACAGCTATCTCACAGGCTAATGGGGCGACCCACGCCGAGTTTCAGCATTGTAGGATGACCACACAAGTACAGCAACTTGCTAGACATCACCTCGGTGCCATCCGGATCTCGGCGCCCCACTGCAGATGAAGTGCCTCTCAACTATGAAACCACCACGGTGACATCCGGATCTTGGCGCGTTGTGCTGCCTTCGGCCTATTCGCACATCGGTCCGCTACTGACGCCATCTCACAGGCTAATGGGGTGACCCACGCCGAGTTTCAGCATTGTAGGATGACCACACCAACTTGCTAGACATCACCTCGGTGCCATCCGAATCTTGGCATCTCAACGCCTAGTGGTATCTTCCATACAGAAAATATTGTTACGCTGCCTTTGGCCCCATTCGCACATCAGTCCGCAACTTAGACATCACCTCGATGCCATCCGGATCTTGGCATCTCAGTGCCTTGTGGTGTCAGTCAGAAAATATTGTTGTGCTGCCTTTGGCCCCATTCGCACATCAGTCCGCTACTGACACCA
The DNA here is from genome assembly GCF_964261635.1 of Lissotriton helveticus. Classification (NCBI taxonomy): domain Eukaryota; kingdom Metazoa; phylum Chordata; class Amphibia; order Caudata; family Salamandridae; genus Lissotriton; species Lissotriton helveticus. The sequence continues at coordinate 868,494,307 of NC_136059.1, forward strand.
TCTCACAGGCCAATAGGGCGCCCCACGCCGACTTTTACCATTGTACGATGGCCACACCAGTAGCACAACTTCCTAGACATCACCTCGGTGCCATCCGAATCTTGGCATCTCAACGCCTAGTGGTATCTTCCATACAGAAAATCTTGTTACGCTACCTTTGGCCCCATTCGCACATCGGTCCGCAACTTAGACATCACCTCGGTGCCATCCGGATCTTGGCATCTCAGCGCCTTGTGGTGTATTCTCTTCAGAAAATATTGTTGAGCTGCCTTTGGCCCCATTCGCACATCCGTCCGCAACTTACACATCACCTCGGTGCCATCCGGATCTTGGCATCTCAGCGCCTTGTGGTGTCTTCTACTCCGAAAATATAGTAGAAAATATTGTTGCGCTGCCTTTGGCCCCATTCACACATCAGTCCGCTACTGACACCATCTCACAGGCCAACAGGGCGCCTCACGCCGACTTTTACCATTGTACGATGGCCACACCAGTGCCACAACTTGCTAGACACCACCTCGGTGCCATCCGGATCTTGGCATCTCAGCGCCTTGTGGTGTCTTCAAATCAGAAAATATTGTTGCGCTGCCTTTGGCCCCATTCGCACATCGGTCCGCTACTGACGCCATCTCACAGGCCAACGGGGCGCCCCACGCCGACTTTCAACATTGTAGGATGGCCACAGAAGTGCGACAACTTACTAGACACCACCTCGGTGCCATCCGGATCTTGGCGCGTTGTGCTGCCTTCGACCTATTCGCACATCGGTCCGCTACTGACGCAAACTCACAGGCCAACGGGGTGCCCCACGCCGACTTTCAGCATTGTAGGATGGCCACACCAGTGCGGCAACTTACTAGACACCACCTCGGTGCCATCCGGATCTTGGCGCGTTGTGCTGCCTTCGGCCTATTCGCACATCGGTCCGCTACTGACGCAAACTCACAGGCCAACGGGGCGCCCCACGCCGACTTTCAGCATTGTTGGATGGCCACACCAGTGCGACAACTTACTAGACACCACCTCGGTGCCATCCGGATCTTGGCGCGTTGTGCTGCCTTCGGCCTATTCCCACATCGGTCCGCTACTGACGCAAACTCACAGGCCAACGGGGCGCCCCACGCCGACTTTCAGCATTGTTGGATGGCCACACCAGTGCGGCAACTTACTAGACACCACCTCGGTGCCATCCGGATCTTGGCGCGTTGTGCTGCCTTCGGCCTATTCGCACATCGGTCCGCTACTGACGCAAACTCACAGGCCAACGGGGCGCCCCACGCCGACTTTCAGCATTGTTGGATGGCCACACCAGTGCGACAACTTACTAGACACCACCTCGGTGCCATCCGGATCTTGGCGCGTTGTGCTGCCTTCGGCCTATTCGCACATCGGTCCGCTACTGACGCAAACTCACAGGCCAACGGGGCGCCCCACGCCGACTTTCAGCATTGTAGGATGGCCACACCAGTGCTGCAACTTGCTGGACACCACCTCGGTGCCATCCAGATCTTGGCGCGTTGTGTTGCCTTCGGCCTATTCGCACATCGGTCCGCTACTGACGCCGCCTCACGTGCCAACGTATTTTCTCCTAATTTTACACCCTATGCCGCATAACAGGTCATGTGACTTGTTTATAAAACTTTTCATTGGTTCATTTTACTTTTGGTTTCCTAATGATGGAAGGCTTGATCATGTGACCTAAAAACAACACTTTTCATAGGATGAAAACTTTTTTTTTTCCCCAAACGATGAAAGCCCCACCTTGTTTCTGGATGTTTCAGACTGAAGCTGGCGTCAGCATGAAAGCACCACCATCTCGTAGCTCAGTCGTGGTCATTCCGCGAGCAATCATGGCAGCCGCTCCCCACCAGAAGCCTGCAGGAGTCGGAGCCCCCAAAACTTTTGATGAATTCTCAAGGCGGAGGGGACGCTTTCGAGAATGAGGTCCAAGACCTAGCAGACAAGCGTCCGATTTCCAAGGTGTCCCAGGGCCATTTCAGTGGACCAGGCCCAAAAAGGAAACAGCCTGCCGCCATTTTGAGAGTCCTGTGACAGCCGCCTATCGCTGCACCGCAAGAGTGGGCGCAACTCAGCTGAATTGCGGCTTTTGACACAGTGGACCAAAAACGGACGGAATGGCAACTGAAACGGTAAAGGGGCGCCCCACTACAACAGATGACACTCCACCTGGAGAGGCCCGTTCACGCCGCCTCCCCCGGGGCGCTCCACGCCGTTATTCGGAGCAGCATTGTAGGATACCAAAACCAGTGCGGCAACTTACTGGACATCACCTTGGTGCCATCGTTCTGCTGCCTTGGAACTATTCGCGCAACAGTTTGCTACTGATGACCCACCCCCCGCGACGCCCCATGCCGTTATTTGCTGGGTGGCAACTTACTAGACATCACTTTCGTGTCATCTAGATTTCAACGCGTTCTGCTGCCTTGGAACTATTCGCACAACAGTTTGCTACTGATGACCCACCCCCCGCGACGCCCCACGCCGGAAATCTGGACGTTGTGCTGCGTTGGGACTATTCGCACAGCCGACCGCTACTTCGTTGTTTTTCCCTAAAAATGTTTATATGTTATTACTATTTTTGTTTTCTTGTATATATTTATAAATTATTAAAGTTTTATAATCTTACTACTTTGTCGGAGTGCTATATATTTTTAATGTGACACATAATTGTAAAAACTTTGATGTACAAACAGTCATCCCTGGAATCTTCCGCTTCAGGCTCGGTCCCCTCCCCAATCACAATACAGGATGGTTTTCAGATAATAGCAACGCTTCTGCTGTGACGAATCTCATCGAGTGTGGGCCTTGATCTACTATAACTCCTTTGAAGAGGGGTGATTCTTTACAGCTGTGGCCATAAACTACATCTGCAGGGCTAGCTGATACCCTAGGACCAGCCTGGACAATCGGACACAGAGGAAAAGGAGTGTCAGAGGGTGCGGTAGTGAATAGGGCGAAAGGGAGGTGTCGGGCGGGCACAGGGTGTGATTCTCAGGGAACAGCAGCGCAGATGGGGGAGGTTTATTACCCATGCATAAGACAGAGAGCGGGGGTGACCACTGCCTGGGGGAGATGTTTGCGAGGGTGGGGAGCCATGCTAAGGATCGACAGCGTGCACAGAGTGGGTCTGGTCAAGGCATCTAAAATGGCTGCCGTGCACGACATAAGTGTGGCATTTGAAAAAAGACAAGATGGCGCAGACAATGTTTTTCAACACTTCCTGATTTCCTTCGAATCGAATGTTAACAGACGTTGGGGCATATTACCAAAGTTAAGCGATATTTATCCCTAACGATGCTTAGCAACGATTTTTTTACCGTCAGAAATTATCGCAGATAAACCTTGCTATTATCAAGGTTTATCGGAAATACGATAAAAAACGACCGCAATGCATTAATATCGCTGAAAACTCAGCGATATTCATGCATTACCGAGCTAATGCTCTTAGCCATGTTATCCACCTCCCATTGGATAACATGGCTAAGAACTGCTCAGGGCAGGTGGTAGCTTTTAGAGATATTCGCCCTTATCTCGAATATTTCCAAAAGTTGATAATAGGAGATAGCGATGTTAGCGACTGTTTCCAGTCGCTAACATCTTGGCATGCCCACTTTGCATGTCATTAGTGATAAATATCACTCACATGCAAAGTGGGGCCCAAGATGGTCGCTATCTTCTACTAGCCGTCGCTAACTGGTGTTAGCAACAGCTAGGTAATACACATATAATTTTATCTCCGCGAAGCGGAGCGCTGTTACAGATATATATCTTGTTTCTGAACGTTAATTTCTCAAAATGCACTGAAGCACATATATTGAGACCTAGCAAAGGCACATCGGGCTACCAGTCCCTACAATTTTGCCAACTTTCGTGCAAATCCATTCAGCTGTTCGATCCTACCGAGAGACAAGATGGCGGCCGCTACGGACTGTTTGGAATGTTTACAGACACCGGAGAGCCAATCAGCTTCGCTTCGCAAAGCTCCGTAACGCGAAAAGTACGCGAAGCGGTGCGCTGTTACAGATATATACCTTTTTTTGAACGTTAATTTCTCAAAATCCACTGGAGCACATATATTGAGATCTAGCAAAGGCACATCGGGCTACCAGTCCCTACAATTTTGCCAAGTTTCGTGCAAATCCATTCAGCTGTTCGATTATTATTATTTTTATTTTTTTTTGCCCCGCGGGGCCCTTTTAAAACCTCCACATCAAACCTAGGGGGTGAGCGACAATGTACTATGCCCCCTTATGGTCATTTGCCCCTTCGCTTCGGCCTCCTCTTGTCTCTCGATCCTACCGAGAGACAAGATGGCGGCCGCTACGGACTGTTTGGAATGTTGACAGACGCCGGAGAACCAATCAGCTTCGCTTCACAAAGCTCCGTTGCGCGAAAAGTCCGCGAACCAGAGCGCTGCCCGGTCCGCTGTTACAGATATATATCTTTTTTTAAACGTTAATTTCTCAAAATCCACTGGAGCACATATATTGAGACCTACAAAAGGCACATCGGGCTACCAGTCCCTACAATTTTGCCAAGTTTCGTGCAAATCCATTCAGCCGTTCGGGCTAAAAGTGAGGCCAACCGCCCTATGGAAAACTCAATGTTAAAAACACGTTTTGGGACCCCCCTTTTTTCTCGGCCCCCACTGGACGAACCCCCCCCAAATTTTCAAGGGCTGCTCAGAAACAGAATGTGCCATTTTCCTGAAAATTTCAGCCAATTCCGTCCACAAACGCCAAAGTTATTAGACATAGAATTTTCAAAAAACCCATAGAGAAAAAATCCTAACTATATATACCTACTGGCGACCGCCAGTAGGTAATATATATATATATATATATATATATATATATATATATATATATATATATATATTACCTACTGGCGGTTGCCAGTAGGTATATATAGTTAGGATTTTTTCTCTATGGGATTTTTGAAACTTCTATGTCTAATAACTTTGGCGTTTGTGGACGGAATTGGCTGAAATTTTCAGGAAAATTGAACATTTTGTTTTTGAGCAGTCCCTGAAAATTTGGGGGGGTTTCGTCAAGGGGGGGCTGAGAAAAAAGGGGGGTCCCAAAACGCGTTTTTCCCATGTTAATTTCCATAGGGCGGTTGGCCTCACTTTTAGCTCGAACGGCTGAATGGATTTTCACGAAACTTTGCAAAATTGTAGGGACTGGTAGCCCGATGTGCCTTTGCTAGGTCTCAATATATGTGCTCCAGTGGATTTTGATAAATGAACGTTCCAAATAATATATATATCTGTAACAGCGCTCCGGGTAGCGCTCCGGTTCGCGTACTTGACGCGTAACGGAACTTCGCGAAGCGAAGCTGATTGGCTCTCCGGTGTCTGTCAACATTCTAAACAGTCCGGAGTGGCCGCCATCTTGTCTCTCGGTAGGATCGAGAGACAAGAGGAGGCCAAAACAAAGGGGGAAATGACCATAAGGGGGCATAGTAGATCCTCCCTGACCCCCTAGGTTTGATGTGGAGGCTTTAAAAGGGCCCCGCGGGGCAAAAAAAAAAATCGTTTTTTTTGCGTGGGGAGCGCCCGGTACGCTTTTGTGCAATGGGCGGTGGTAATCTAAATGATATGGGGGGGGCAGCGTTCAAAGCACATCAGCGTGCATAAACACAAAAATGTTTTTATCTACCACGTACTTGACTTATCTCTCTGAGATGCATTCCCTTGTGTTTCGGCAATGGTAGTCTGTTCATTACATAGATCGCCCGAGGGCGGTAGTACAGACCGCGCGTAGGAAAGGGTCAAAAGCCAGGGGTATGGGAATATGTAACAAGCGAGCCATTTAATTGAAAAAACTAAACGTGACAAACGGTTGCAGGATCAGTGAAGGTTGATTTTATAATTGAAAGTATATAGGGTTGTCCCTATTCCTAGTCAGTACCCTTCCCCGCCCGCCATGTGCACAAAGACCGCATACATCCCCCATAACGTCAAGGCTAAGTAACTAGAACGTCATAAGGAGTTGCAAGTCGCTCCCATACTGGCGCCATTTTGGTCGCGGCCAGGCAGGTCCAGAGTATAGTTCAATGTCTCCAATAAGTAGCGGCAGGACCAGAATCCCTTTCGGCAGTTCTGGCTTCGTCATTACGAGCACTAGAAAACAAGACATTCTGGGCAATACCACCCTTGACGCAGCCCTTTATTCTACAAAATGGTGTCTTTCAAAAGCCAGGGGTATAGGAGTATGTAACAAGCGAGCCATTTAATTGAAAAAAATAAACGTGACAAACGGTTGCAGGATCAGTGAAGGTTGATTTTATAATTGAAAGTATAACAGGATCAGTTACAATAAAATCGTCCATACGCACACCATGGGCGAGTATCATGGGTAACATTACTTCGAAGCTTTATTAATACAATAATCAATAATCAATAATGAAAAATCGACATCAATAGGGTTGTCCGTATTCCCAGTCAGTACCCTTCCCCGCCCGCCATGTGCACAAAGACCGCATACATTCCCCATAACGTCAAGGCTAAGTAACTATTCAGGCGGTGGCAGTGCCTTACGTAGGTGTAAACGCGGGGAGTCACCGGAATGAAGACTATTCCGGTGTGAAGATTACCCCCTCCACCGACCTATGAAGTGAAGAAAACTGTGTCTTCACATTATAAAATCCTGGAAACACCAGGATGATCCGGTAAAAAACCGTGAGTCTTTTCCTTTTCTGGTACACTGAGGTTAGGGTACGCCTTAGCGTGCGTATACCGCCCAGTGTTGCAGTTTGGTCCTGAAGAAAGCTCGGCTAAAGGGGCCGCTATGAGCAGAAACATGTCGACCATTTGAACCACTAAGCAGGACTGTTTGACTCAAATTTATAGTCAAGCCTGTCCATCAACCTTTTTTAACATTGCGCCTGCTTCAACCTTTATTAAAATTGAGTCTAGGTTGGAACGCGCACTTTTTTATTCTTACACTTTAATTCACTATCACTTTTTTGCACTGCTTTTAATCTAGTAACCAGCTCCACTGCAGTTGCAGGTGTAGTAGCACACCGGGCATGCATTTGGCATACCAGGTGAACAACCCAATGATGAAGCATGTCACCCAATAGACGGGTGAGTGAGGGTTTTATAAAAATCATTTTGATATTTTTTCTATTACACACCCACTTGCTTTTCTCTGTGTCTCATTTTGTATTTTTCACTGTTTGAGTCACTCCTTTGTTGTTTAAATGATAAGTAACTAGAACGTCATAAGGAGTTGCAAGTCACTCCCATACTGGCGCCATTTTGGTCGAGGCCAGGCAGGTCCAGAGTATAGTTCAATGTCTCTAATAAGTAGCGGCAGGACCAGAATCCCTTTCGGCAGTTCTGGCTTCGTCATTACGAGCACTAGAAAACAAGACGTTCTGCGCAATACCACCCTTGACGCAGCCCTTTATGCTACAAGATGGTGTCTTCCATTCAGAAAATATTGTTGGCAGCATTTTGAAAGGAAAGATAAACGGCCGTTCTCCTAGTGAGTCTCACATTGTTACATTTATGAAGAATGTTGAAAAGTAGTATGTTGAAAATCTGAAGCCATCGTTCTACAAACTCTCAACCAGTCTTGGATGGAAAAATCCTGAAGAATGTACAAACTGAAAACCAGTGTTTGTCTGCATAGCATCAGCAGCAACACTTGAGTCAGCTTTGTGTGAAGCCGCCATCTTGATCCAATCAATACCGTTCCCCTGCACACATTCAGGGACCAGGCCGCATTGCGAGGGCACCGCAGGACGTGTCTTCAGGTCAAACGGATTGTGGGACAAGGTCCAGAATGGAAGAGTCACCAAAAGGCTAAAAGTTCCGCCGGACCCCGGGAGCCGGCCGCCTATGTCGGGGGCGATCTCAGGCCACACCAGGGCAACAAGACTTGGGGAGGGGGCAGGAGCCAAGCGCCCCCTCCCAGTCCGCGCCACCACACCGCACTTCGGGGGCCTCCATAAAGCGGTTCAGGGAGGCACCGCAGGCAGCGGTTCTTCAGATCAGTGGCTCTCACCGGCAAGGCTCCCCTCCGTCAGCAGCGATCGTTGGTGCTGTGGTTGTGTCCAGAGGCCCCGCCTAGTCAACGCCCCGGCCTCTCCATGTCGTAGGCCGCAAGAGTGGGCGCAACTCAGCTGGCCGAGCGAGACTTGGGGAGGGGGGCAGGAGCCAAGCGCCCCCTCCCAGTCCGCGCCACCACACCGCCCCTCGGGTGCCTCCGTCAAGCGGTTCAGGGAGGCACCGCAGGCAGCGGTTCTTCAGATCATTGGCTCTCACCGGCAAGGCTCCCCTCCGTCAGCAGCGATCGTTGGCACTGTGGTTGCGGCTGGAGGCCCCGCCTAGTCAACGCCCCGGCCTCTCCATGTCGTAGGCCGCAAGAGTGGGCGCAACTCAGCTGGCCGAGCGAGACTTGGGGAGGGGGCAGGAGCCAAGCGCCCCCTCCCAGTCCGCGCCACCACAGCGCCCCTCGGGGGCCTCCGTCAAGCGGCTCAGGGAGGCACCGCAGGCAGCGGTTCTTCAGATCAGTGGCTCTCACCGGCAAGGCTCCCCTCCGTCAGCAGCGATCGTTGGCGCTGTGGTTGTGGCCGGAGGCCCCGCCTAGTCAACGCCCCGGCCTCTCCATGTCGTAGGCCGCAAGAGTGGGCGCAACTCAGCTGGCCGAGCGAGACTTGGGGAGGGGGCAGGAGCCAAGCGCCCCTCCCAGTCCGCGCCACCACACCGCCCCTCGGGGGCCTCCGTCAACCGGTTCTGGGAGGCACCGCAGGCAGCGGTTCTTCAGATCACAACAGAGTCTCATGCTCGATCAATTGAGCTGGCCGAATCAGGCAACAAGAAGGTGGGAGGGGGCACCTCTTGCTCAACCACCACCTGAGGAGGTGGTACTCTCTTCCTAGGAGGTGGTGGGGATGCACCAGCTGAAGCTACAACACTTGCCATTGCTAAGTGATGAAAAAAGGTCTTCCTCTCACAAAGATGAAAGTCAGAGTGAGGAAACAAGGAGGGGTTTCATCATTTGGGACAAAAAATAGTTCTAAACCAATGAAAAGTGTTATTTTTAGGTCACATGACCTAGCCTTACATCATTAGGAACCCAAAAGTGAAATGAACCACTGAAAAGTTTTATTAACAAGTCACATGACCTGTTATGCTTTCTTTACGCGCTCCGTGCCGCGCCCCGGATCGCTTCCGGGAAGCTGCGCTTCGCGCCTCGCGCCTCGCTTCGCACACCGGGTGAGCTAACGCGGCACGTCATATGACGCATTACGCGACAACGCGATACTACAGTGTTTCTGGATGTTTCAGACTGAAGCTGGCGTCAGCATGAGAGCACCCCGTGGCTACGTCGTGGCCATTCCGCGAGCAATCATGGCAGTCGCTCCCCACCGGAAGTCTGCGGGAGTCGGGGGCCCCGGTGACTCTTGTAGAATCTTCAAGGCTGAGGGGACGCTTTTGGGAATGGGGCCCATGCCCTAGCAGTCAAGCGTCCGAGTTCCAGGGTTGCCCAGAGCCATCCTTGCAGGCCAGGCCCAAGTCTGTGGAGCCGACCGCCATTTCGTGAGCTCCGTGGCAGCCGCCTGTCGCTGTACCACAAGAGTGGGTGCAATTCAGCCGGATGGCGGGTGAGACGCTGTAATAGCAAGAGCAGACGCAACTCAGCTGGCCGAGCGAGGCACTGTGCCGCAAGAGCGGGCGCAATTCAGCTGGCCGAGTGAAGCGCTGGGGTGCAGCTGAGAAACCTCCACCTGGGGAGGTGGGGGAGGCTCGTTCACGCCGCCTCTCCCTTCCAGTGCACCCCACGCCGTCTCCTGGCGCAGGTATATGTGATGGTCGGACCAGGGCACCGCAGGACGTGTCTTCAGGTCAAACGGATTGTGGGACAAGGTCCAGAATGGAAGAGTCACCAAAAGGCAAAAAGTTCCGCCTGACCCCGGGAGCCGACCGCCTATGTCGGGGGCGATCTCAGGCCACACCAGGGCAACAAGACTTGGGGAGGGGGCAGGAGCCAAGCGCCCCCTCCGAGTCCGCGCCACCACACCGCCCCTCGGGGGCCTCCGTCAAGCGGCTCAGGGAGGCACCGCAGGCAGCGGTTCTTCAGATCAGTGGTCTCACCGGCAAGGCTCCCCTCCGTCAGCAGAGATCGTTGGCGCTGTGGCTGCGGCCAGAGGCCCTGCCTAGTCAACGCCCCGGCCTCTCCATCTCGTAGGCCGCAGAGTAGTCGGGGAGAAATCCCGGGAACGGCGGCATGCATTTGGATCGATGTTGCAGCAGGCTGCCATGTAAATAGTTATTTAATAAAACGTTTTACCCTGTTACTTTGCTGGTGTGTTGTATATATTTATAATATTTGCATAGAGTTTGTCGTTATTTTGGGCGGGGTGGGCGGCGGAGCCGAGCTGTCTTGCAGCCATCATGGCGTCGAGCTCGGTTCCTCTCACTAGTTTCATATTTCTCATGAGGGGTTGTTCCTAATGTTTCTATTTTAGCGAGGTCAAAAAGAGATCCCATTAGTGGCCTACTGATTTTGCTTGATTCCTTTAGTTTTTTCTAACGATTTTTCACTATCTGCAAAGACTAAACAGAGTATTGCGACTCTGTGCTTGTTTGTAAATAGAGAATTAACCAAAGAGAACCAATTCCAAAACAGTAAATGCTTGGATAACAATCAATCAAATGGAGAGGGAAGCAGGCACGACGGATTACAACGGGGGCAAAGGCCTGCGTTACCTACCCTTCACTATCTGCAAAGAGAGAATACTCCTAAAAGAAAAGAGGGGGGGCAGCGTTCAAAGCACATCAGCGTGCATAAACACGAAAATGTTTTTACCTACCACGTACTTGACATTTTAAAGCTTTTGATATTTGCTAATAAAAAAACATTGAAATTCACTGAAAAAACCATAGGTTATAGACCATATATAGTTAGGAATTAGCATTTACAAAAGCTTGAAAATTCACTGAAAAAAACATGGGTCATAGACCATATATAGTTAGGAATTAGCATTTACAAAACCTTATTTTACTCACACAAAACCATTGAAATTCCATATATAGTTAGTTGCACTAACTATATATCGCGCACCCGCAATCCACTGCTGATGATGTCACATATTACATCATTCATGACATGGTCAGTGACATCACTGATGACATCACTGATGACATCACTGATGACATCTCAAATGACATCACTGATGACATCACTGATGACATCTCAAATGACATCACTGATAACATCTCAAATGACATCACTGATGACATCACTGATGACATCTCAAATGACATCACTGATGACATCATTCATGTGACAATATAATGCATCTCCTCACACTTTAATATAACCTCTGTTACACCCAGTGTTAAATAAAGAATATAATTTTTTAAACCATTGACACACCAATACTAGTTACTACATACGCACTCACTGATTCCTACGTCTACACACACATTCACTCATTCACCCATACAATCATTCATACATACAATCACTCATGTTTACAACACTATCATATGCACTCATACACCTATACAGACACTCACACTCTGCCACTCATCCATGGAGTTACTCACACACCTAGTCAGTCCTGTAAAGAATCAATCACACTTCCATTTTCTAATCTATACAGTTAAACATAGAGTACCTTACATTTTCAAACATATACTAACACATACTTACTCTCTTATACAATCATTGATACAAGAACACATTGATCTGCACAGAGTCACACATCTCCAGCCAGCCACACACACACTCAGTCTCCCATACAAATACTTGGACAATCAATCAATAACCCATATAGTTACTCATATAGCTACTGATCAACACATGCAGCACTTTACAGAACAACAGACATAATGATGCACAAATTAAGACAGTTTAGTCACTAACCCATGCACTCAGTGAGACACATTTAATCACTCACTCATACAGTCAGTCACCCACCTACTAAATGCTTCATCCAGACACTTATACATCTACTCATTCTTCAATATGTAAAACATATTTAAACTTTACAGTCACTGGATGATGTCATCAGTGATGTCATCAGTGTGTTAGTATATGTTTGAAAATGTAAGGTACTCTATGTTTAAGTGTATAGATTAGAAAATGGAAGTGTGATTGATTCTTTACAGGACTGACTAGGTGTGTGAGTAACTCCATGGATGAGTGGCAGAGTGTGAGTGTCTGTATAGGTGTATGAGTGCATATGATAGTGTTGTAAAGATGAGTGATTGTATGTATGAATGATTGTATGGGTGAATGAGTGAATGTGTGTGTAGACATAGGAATCAGTGAGTGCGTATGTAGTAACTAGTATTGGTGTGTCAATGGTTTCAAAAATTATACTCTGTATTTAACACTGGGTGTAACAGAGGTTATATTAAAATGTGAGGAGATGCATTGTATTGTCACATGAATGATATCATCAGTGATGTGGTCATTGATGTCAAATGATATGTCATCAGTGATGTCATCAGTGATGTCATTTGAGATGTCATCAGTGATGTCATCAGTGATGTCACTGACCATGTCATGAATGATGTAATATGTGACATCATCAGCAGTGGATTGCGGGTGCGCGATATATAGTTAGTGCAACTAACTATATATGGAATTTCAATGGTTTTGTGTGAGTAAAATAAGGTTTTTTAAATGCTAATTCCTAACTATATGTGGTCTATAACCTATGGTTTTTTCAGTGAATTTTCAAGGTTTTGTAAATGCTAATTCCTAACTATATATGGTCTATAACCTATGGTTTTTTCAGTGAATTTCATTGGTTTTTTAAAAGCTAATATCTGTAGCTGTAAAATGTATTCTTCTTTAAATCCAAAAATATATTTTATATGTTTATTAATAAAGAAATTTTAATACTTTTTTTTTGTTCGCTCCCGGTTCGCGAACCGGGAAGCTTCCCGTTAGCTCATCTTGATGCCGCGACCCAGTCCGCGAACCAGTAAACGTTCCGTTAGCGCAACTGCCGCGTTAGAAAACAACATCGTGACGCGTCGCGTCCGCATGACGTTTCGCGTTGTCGCGTGATACGTCACATGACGTGCCGCGTTAGCGTACCCGGAAGTGAACCGGTACGCGAACGAGGCGCGAAGCGCAGCTTCCCGGAAGCGATCCGGGACGCGGCCCAAAGCGCGTAACGTAAACACAGCAGGTCATGTGACTTGTTAATAACACTTTTCATTGGTTCATTTCACTTTTGGTTTCCTAATGATGTAAGACTAGGTCATGTGATCTAAAATTAACACTTTTCATTGGTTTAGAACTATTGTTTTTCCCAAATGATGAAAACCCCTCCTTCTTTCCTCACTCTGACTTTCATCTTTGTGAGAGAAAGACCCTTTGTTACCAGTGAGCAATGGCTTCTTTAGTAGCTTCAGCTGGTGCTTCCCCACCACCTCCACCACATCCAAGGAAGAGAGGACCACCTGCTGAAGTTATAATTCAGCAAGAAGAGGAAGAAGAGGAAGAGGAGGAAGAGCAGGAAGAGAGGCATTTTTTGCCTGAGGAGCCCAGGAGGTCTCACCTGAAAGAGAATTTTATTTGGCAATTTTTTAAATTTCCCAAAGGCCAGAAAAAAGTAAATGCAAGGTACGTAACTTGCCTTATATGTCAAGATAGACTGTCCAGAGGGACCGAGAAGAAATACAGCTACGGAAACTACACAATGCATCGCCATATGAGTAGGTGGCATCCAAACAACTACAGTGCTGCACAGTTACGTAATGAACAAGATAATCCCCCTATTATGGCCAGAAGATCTGTTGTACCGGAAGTGACGGGACCAGAGGGGAGGGAGATGGTGCCGAATATACAAATGAGATTCGGGGAAGTAAAGCAAGTCTGCGTACATTGCAATGGGTTCATTTGCTACAGAGAAAGTAGCATCACTCTGATCAACAGAGCTATCGAGAATCATGTTTGTCCGAAACGCCCCAGACAATAAATTCTTTTTTTTTTGTTGCTCCTGTTGAGCCCTTTAAAATGAATCGTTTTCGTTTCCCCCCCCAAAAAAACCAAAAAAAATATAAAACCGTTCAGAAAATACAAAAAAAGTAAAAAAATGTTCAGAAAAATAATAAAAAAAATATAAAACAACAAAAACAATTTAAAAAAAAGTTCTTTTCAGAACTACCTCCCCGTTATAAAAAAATTGGTAGAATATTTGGAACTCTGCCAACCTCTATTTCTCTTGGTTCGCTTCCCGGTTCGCTTGCCGGTACGCGAACCGGGAGCGAACCAAAACATTTTTTTTTTTAAAAAGAACAGTAAGTATAAGGGAAGGAAACAGACAGTTATGTTAAAAGAAAGACAGCTATAGGGGAGTAAACTAGAGATACTGTTACCCGCAATCCACTGCTGATGATGTCACATATTACATCATTCATGACATGGTCAGTGACATCTTCAGCAGAGGATTGCGGGTAACAGTATCCCTAGTTTACTCCCTATATCTGTCTTTTTTTTAACATAACTGTCTGTTTCCTTCCCTTATACTTACTGTTCTTTTTTTAAAAAAAATGTTTGATCAGTCAGAAACAGTGACAGTAATAGAGACAGAGTGAGTGACCAAGAGTGAAGAAGTATGAGAAGAGAGGGACTAAGAAAAATAGTGGAAGGAGTAGAGTAATTAAGTAATAGAGAAAGGAATGAGGGAAGTAGCAAAGGCAGGAAAGTGATGGTTAAAGAAATGAAGCAATGGAACTAATAGAAGTTAAATGTGATAGAAATATAACGAAAAGAGTACAAAACATTTACCTTAAAATTGTCGTTAAGTTAGTCATTTGTTATTTTTATACTTTCAATCTGTGAAAGAGAGAACAAAAATTTGAAAAATATTAAAACATGTTTTTAATAAATTAGAAAAGACAAGGGAAAAAATAGAAGGACAAACAGTTTTTCAACAACTTTGACACTTACAGAAGCCTCTGCTTCTCCAGGCCCCCTACACAGTTCTAAAAATATACATTTTAAACTAACAGTATCTTGATGCAGATGAAGTGAGTCCTATCTTGCAACATGGTGCATCTTTTGCATGACTGCTGCATCGGTTTCATGTGGCATTGTTTTTTTACAGCATGACACATCTGCCTAGATTCATCATTTTATAATTATCTTTTCAACCGCCACTGCGTCACAAAAGTGACGCACAGTGGCGCAAAAGAGGCACACACCTATCATAAATCTGTCCCTAACATGTTAAATGATTGATTCAGGATGACAATAAGGTGTGGCCTATCCAGAGGTTTGTTTAAGGTGAGGCCTACTCAGGGTTGCAGATCAAATTTACACTTGTTGAACAATACAGAGGAGATAATACATGTGAAGGCCTACTAATGAAGTAAGTCATGTCCACTTCACTCTTGAACAAAGGCCAGACCTCTTCTGTGTCCGTGGACAGACCTAAACTTCATCTGCACAATGTCATTCGTAAACTTAGGAAACACAGGTGATGTAATTGAAAAATGTGGAGTTTATTTTCCTCATTTCACAATCACATCACCTGTGTTGCCTTTGCTTAGGTATCTCATAGTGCAGATGGAGTCTAGCATATCAAACAGTACACAGAAGTTGAGCAGTGTATACAACAATTTTGACACTTAGAAAAGCTTCAGCTTCTGCATGCCCCCTACACAGTGCTAATTATATACATTTTAAACTGATGGTATCTTGCTGGAGATGAACTGAAACCTATCTTGCAACATGGTGCATCTTTTACACAAAAGTGACCCACAGCGGAGCAAAAGAGGCGCACAGCCATCATAAATCTGACCCTAACATTTTAAATCATTGTTTCAAGATGCCGATAAGCTGTAACCTATTCACAGATTTGTTTCAGGTAAGGTCTACTCAGAGTTGCAGATGAAATTTAGGTTTGTTGAAGAATACAGAGGAGAAAATATATGTGCAGGCCTACCAACCAAGTGTGTCATGTCCACTGCACTCTTGAACAAATGTCAGACCTCCTCTGTCTCCAGAAACAGGCCTAAACCTCATCTACACAATGTGATGTGTAATGTTAGGAAACACAGGTAATATAATTGAAAAACGTGCAATTTTTTTTGCTCATTCCACAATCATATCACCTGTGTTTCCTTTGCTTAGGTATCTCATTGTGGAAATGTAGTCTATCATATGAAAGACTACGTAGAATATGAGCACTGTATGCAACAACTTTGACACTTACAGAAGCCTCACCTTCTCCATGCCTCCTACACAGTTCTACATGTACATCATAAATACAAACAGTACAGAATTAATTATACATGTTAAATGGTTTATTTTTGCTGTTCTCAGAATGTATCAAATTTCACTAAAAACAGTGACTTGAAGGTATTCATCATATAACAGCGGGGAAAAAAAACACAATCAAAATGATTGTGTTTAAAAAACCCATACAACATAACAAATCAGAATTCAGAACTCCTTAAAGTTAACTTACTTTCCATGACGTCGAAGGATGTCCTATGAACAGCTTACACTCTGTTGTGCTGTTATTACTTTCAGCCCGCCACTTTCTGAAAGAAAACCTTCATCGTTTTGAAAAATATGTTACATACAATAAATGACTTCTCGCTCTCTACCACACGTTTCCACAAGGCCAAATCGTGTCAGAGCCATTTATAACTCTTGGAATTCTTGTAAGCCAATCCCGTCATGTTGTATTTCCGCAACTTTCAGAATTAAAATGTTGAAGATCATTTTCACAATCCTGGATTACTAATATCTTCCCCTTCTTGCTCAGTCATGTTCTACATTTCCTATGACACTAATACTGCTTACTATGAAGCAGACTTACACTACCTCTATGACTACTACAATTATTTAATTCTCTACATCACTTTTAATCACAAAGCAATGTAAAACAGTAGACAGCATTGCAGACTTACATTCCCTCTACTCCATGTTTTGATTGGCTGCTTCAATTAGCTTATAAAAAGAAACAGTTTTTCTGAACTCATTCAAAGTGCACCTATTTCTCCATGACGTCCAGTGTTATGGTAAGAAGTTATGTCTCTGTACTACACTTATCCTCAAGGCCAAATCGTGTAGGAGCCATTAGAACTTCTTGAAATTCCTCAGAGCACATCCCGAGATTCTTTCCCTAAAATTTTGGTTTTAAAAACACCAGGTAAGAGTTTTTAAGGTCATACGGCAATTTTTTTTTGAAAATTAAAACAGAATCATTGCAGAATGACCAGCCATTTCTAGACTTTAAATAAGCTGTGTAATGTCCTGATGGTATTAAAGGACCGTCATGATATATAATTGCTGCAGTTACAAAAGTCCTTCCTGATATTGACAACTGTGAAGCCACAACATTTTTAATTAAAGTTGTCAATTTTGTTCCATCAGGCCTACATCGTTGGAACATTAAAATAACATACTGGCCATATGTTCGTATAAATAATGTGGACATCATTTCAGATTTACATTGGCTACACTCCATGTTGTGATCAGCTGCTTTTACTAGTTTATTAAAAGAGACTGATTTACTGTCTGCCAAAGTTAAATATATAAATCTTTCTGAGTCTACACTAGTAGTACTTGATACCCTACAGTTCTCGCAGTCATGCTGACATTGATAAGAAAGCCCAAACAGGTGATCTACATCTACACCTTCAGCATGCAATACATCAAGCATATACATTAAAAACTCCTGACAATCTTGCTGAATATTTTGAGAGAATTGTGTTTGGCCTGAACATCTGTCTAACAGATTTCGAATTTCAGACACACTTTCTATTTTTGTTCTATCAGTGCTACATTTCTCTAACACAGAATTTAACAAACTGCAAAATCTTTGATCAGAATTGACCACAATCTCTTCTTTTACATTTTCTAGAGAAAACAAAACATTAACCACTACATTAGCATAGCAGTTGACACCAGAACTGTTTTCAAATTGAAAACCAACAACATCTTCAACAGAATCCTTTTTGTTTCTGCTTATAATTTCAGGTTCATCGACTTTTCGTCTTTTTTCTACAACCTCCCCAGTATTGGTCACATTTCTTCGTTTCCGGCCTACCACACGTTTCTCAAACAAAGGATATTGAGGCAAATGTGGCGCATACTCTCTTCTTAACCTATTGTATTCCTTAACACAATCTAGATCCGCACAAATGTTTGTGACATCACACTCAATCAAGTACAATCCCGATAAAGTTCTAACTCGTGACAATGCCACATATGCCATACCCTCCTTGAACACAGAACTGCCAATATTCACCAATGCACTGTCTACACTTAAACCTTGCGATTTATGGATTGTCACCGCATATGCCAAGCAAACAGGAAACTGCTTACGGCGAACATATAAGTCTTTTACAAGCAAAAATCTAGCAGAACAACGACCAATTAGCTGTACTTCCTCAATGCCATCAAATTTAATTTTTAAAAATTCAATTCCATCTCTATTTCTGTATTTTACAAAATCAACAACATTACCCATTGATCCATTTACCAGACCTCTTTCAACATGTAAATTCCTTCTTAAAATTATACGGCAGTTCAAGCACACATTCAGAGTCTTTTCAAAACCTGCAGTTTTAGATATAGTCTTCTCTAATGAATCCAATTTTGTTTTCAAATTCTCAGACAAAATGATTGTTGATCCCATATGCTCTACTCTGTCAATAGCTTCCAGTTTCACAATCTCTTGCTTTTCTAAATGCAACATTTTGTTGTTCAATTTGGCACATTCTGCAAGAGTTGGCATCAAACATATTCCAGATTTCTTCTCAGTAATTTTCTGAAAAATATTCTCAGGCACAACATCTTGTTCTGGATATAAATTTGACAGTAATCGTGCATGTAAAGCTTCTTTCCCATGCTCGGTCACTTTTCCAATTCTAACATCTTGTAGAATAGTCTTGTAAACTTCATCCTTCGCCTGACGCATATTTTCATGCAGTTCAGCATAATTGAAGTTTAACCATATATTGACGTTGCCAATGCTCCCTAGGCACTTCCTGGTATCTTCATGCGTGAGCATTTTGAACACAGGTTGCCCTTTCACTGGTGTCAGCTGCAGAAGATCTCTGAAAACAATGATGTGTTTGCCACCAAATAACACATCATAGTCTGTTTGGAGAACTTCTTGCATTCTCAAATGCACAAAGGCAAGCATGACATTGGAAACCATGCTTACTTCGTCAATGATAAGAAGTTTCATTTTCCTCAAGATTCTTGAAACTTCACAACAAGCATCTCCAGATAGCTTGTGATATTGTAATTTGTTGTCATGCTCCACTGGCAGCATCAGTAAACGATGTAAAGTAATCCCTTTAATGTTATGTGCTGCCAGTCCAGTTGGAGCGGTGACAACACAAGACAGCGATGACTCTGTCCTTTCCTGCAAATAACATGAAATTGCTTTAATAAGGAAACTTTTTCCAGTTCCCGCTTCTCCACTCACGTACAGTCGGACAGGCTTCAACGACGTACATGAGCACTCTTTCTTGTCATGACTTAATCCATGATCAATTTGCATGGTAACTTCGTCATATATTTTCCTCTGCTCAACGTTGAGTTGTCTTTCCAACTCTTCTAAGTTAACCGCATCCTCCTGAGCATGTGCCATGGCTCTTTCCACTTCATTCATAGCAGTGGCAGCTTCATTTTCGATAACAGGTCCTCCTAGTGGATCCTGACTCAATGAAGCAGAACTCTGACTGTCCTGAGAACTGTCTCTGGCAATCTCGGCTGCAATTGTTGCTTCCTGCTCAATTTCCACATTCAACATTTCTACATATTTGGGAAAAGCAGGACATTCTATGGTCTCCTTGGCAGCATTGAAAGAGTCTTCGTAACAGAGGAAATCTCCAAGCAGTTCCTCTTCTGCACGCCAAGGCTTGAAAAGTTGCAAAAGTGCTAAATAGAAAAACTCCTTTTTTTCAGGAGATTCGCCACTCAATTTTCGATGGTTTACCAAGTGGCATTTTCTTTGCTTGACCAGACATCCCTCACTTCCTATTACAGCATACACTCCTTTCTCAGTATCTTCTTTGATGTTCCTCTTGAATATGTAATTTTGAAGAACCTCATACAGACAAACATGCTCGAGGTGACTGCTTCGATTTGGATAATATGTATCCAACATGTTGGTCTTCAAAATGTCGGTACTGTTTGGCTCCTTTTCCGCCAAATACTCAATTTCCCGCACAGGTTTCAGAACTCGATTACGCGTTGCAGCAAGACCAAGACTCGCCCAAACGATACTCCTGGACTTGGCATAGAGTCTTGCTGAAGACAACCGGTCAGAACATTCGTAAGCTCCGATTTCTCGATGCGACAACATCTTCAGACTGAAACTGTACAACTTCTTGCTGAGGCTCTTTTCATGGGAAATGTCCTCCCACATATCCTTCAATTCTGTCTTCTCTTTTTTGGTGATGTAAGATGTCACATACCGAGCCACAGCCATACAGTTATCAGCCACAAACTGTATATCCATGTTAGCATTCCACATGGACAAAATCACCGGGTTGTAGTCGTTGATGTACTTAGACTCTTCGTTCCTCTTCAAATTGTATGTGTTTTTAGGTGATTTCTTCATCACATTATGTCGCAGCGAAGACATCAAACTGTTTACTCTTCCTTTAGAAATCACCGGTCGTGGAAAGCCGAAACGACATTTGGTGTAGAACTTGTCCTTGTTTCGGAATTTACGACGACAGTACTTTCCACATCGATGGCTTTGGAAACGTAGAACTTTTTCTCTTAGGCTTTTCTTCTCCTTTGCATTTGGAACAGCACACGTAGAATACTGTTGTATGAAACTCATCACTGAGTCTTCTGGATCCGTTCCAAATTTAGGTGCATCCTTGATCCACAGCAACATATGTATATGAGGAGCACCTCTTGCTTGGTACTCCTTTCTCCAGAAGAAATCCAACACCTCTCCAAGAGGTGGATTCTTCTTATTCATGATGAAAGACATCATAGCTTCAAATCTATGATTGAAGTACCTGCATACATTGACTGGATCCAAAGAGCACAGTTCTCTGGGTGTCTTGAATTCGATGTTTTCGATATTTCCATTTGCCTCTTGTAAAAATTCAAGTAAGTCTTCCCAGCCATACTCGGCACAGCTCAGAGTGAGGAACCATGTGGGAGTTCCTAAGTTCCTCAGCATACATTTTAAATCACCATGACGACGGTACCAGTACTCATTAGTACCACGCTGACACGCCATGAGATTAATCAGGTGAGAATCCAAAATACTGTCCTGGACATTGACTTTATCCATAAAGTCACTTGTCGAGATGTTTTGCATGTGTATACCACTTTTCAAGATGTGGTTCACTGCATATGACAGTCCAGACAGATCGCTTTCAAACAGGAGATGAAACAAATAGGGAATGCATTGTCGAAACCTAGCATCTCCTGCATACAATCGCAAAGTCCGGTATTCAGAAGCAGGAATTTGATGAGGTCGCTCATCATATCTTCCTCCCTGACCTGTTGGAAAAAGCTGTGGGAAACACCGAGCTTCCAAACTTTCCTCCCAAACACTAATGGGACTCCCTTTGGCTTGTTTCATTTGAAACAACTCAATAGCATTCCCCATGACTTCCTTGGAATGCAAAGGATGAACACTATAATGTTCATATATTTCTTCACTAGTAGAGGGTTCTACTTTCTCAATTTGACCAGCACACAAATCGCTATCCTCTTCCTCACTTACTTCCTCCTCTGCAACATATACATTCCTATAGTATTTATTATTTTTTTTCAAATACAATGTTGCCTTTTTAACTTTCCTAACATCCACTAAATCTTGCCATATTTTCTTATTCTTTGTCGGAACCCCATTAACTAAGATAACCAGAGGTTCCTCTTCCACTTTTTCTACTCCAATTGTGTTAATGTTTTTCTTCAAATCTAGAGGCAAATAAACAACTCTTCCCTTTAATCCTCTCTGTAAATCTGATGGAGGCAATTTCCCTGTCTTTGGCTCCATTCTTACAATAGCCTGAAAGGGATGGATACTTTGAATCAAAATAGATTCATAAGTATTTAAATCCTTCAATTCAGAAGGAATCTCAACCAATTCCAGATTATTATGAACTGCTCTAGCAGGCATCTGGTTTTGATTTAATTTGTTACAACAATAAGTACACACACGTTGATCCAATCCCAAATCAAAACAATTTTCTACCATCAAGTATGTTGTGAAATCCTTCCATTCACTATTATTTTCCCTTTCACTTTTTGCATATAAATCCACTAACTTAGTCTGATTCTTATAATAACTGCGTCGACAACACACACAAGTGAAATTTGGCCTCTCACTTGATTTCACCTCAAACGTCGCAATTTCCCTCTGGAAATTATCTGTACTGGAAACCTGTACACTATCTTCCACATTACCCGCTTCTTCTTGGTCAATTTCAACATTCTCCTCTTTACTTCCAAAGTAACAAAACTCAATTTCTTCACATATATTCTTCACATCTATTTCAGAACCATGCAAAAGAGCAGCGCATAATTGTTTAAGCATAATTGCTGGACTCTTAGCATAATACAACATTCTAACTAATTTCCTCACTTTATTATGATGCCCTGCTAGCATCCTGAAATGATGAAAAACACTCTGGCATACTCTCCTGGAAAGACAAGCCAGTGAATGACCATGCAAACCTGTCACTTCTCTCACTCTGCAAGGATCTAATTCTTGCAACAACTTCATTTTCTGCTTCAAACTTTTCTTATTAAATGACCGTACAAAATCACAAAGCAGATTGATGGAATCCTGTCGCACACTGCAAATACTACTACACTTCCAGGTATACACAGGACCCTTAGGACGTCTTCCTAAAACCTCATTACCTAACACCTCTTCTGCCTCTGTTGTCACAAGTTTTTCTTTTTCTTTTTCAACTGGACAACCATCTTTCACTTCATAAGCTCGACCACTGGTGTCAACTGCATGCACCAAATCATTATCCTGGAAATAACTCTCCTCATTAAAAAATGCCTCACAGCTTGAACTATGCATCCATTCTCCAGAAAAAACTTCACAAAAATTACTACGATTAACTATTCTCTTCCATCTACTATTTCTTTTGAAATCATAAATTGCCTTGTTTAGCTTCCTAATTCTATTGATTATCAAAATAAATAACTTACGTTTAATTTCAAATATTTTTTAACAAATTGCCAATTATCCTGTTGCGGAACATTCGTTTACGAATGTCCCTAAACTGTTGTTTCCTTCTACTATCATGCACAGAGTTATCTCTTGCTCTAGCAGTAACATTTTTCATTGGCCTTTCCTTTCCGTTTGAATTGCTTCTCTTTTTCTGGACTGAAACATTTTCTGTAGTAATATTTTTTTTACTACAGATATTTCTTATGAATGTTTTTGTACTCTTACCCGGTGCTTTCTTGGTGACTTGACAAATCTTTTTGTTAGAGGACTGCTGCTTTTTTTCATTGACCTGCTGTCTTTGACGTTTTGCAGCCTTTCTCAGTCTTTCTTTGGTTGGCATGCTGAAATCTTGAAATGATCTGCAGTTGAATCTTTGGTAAAATATATTAAAAAATGTTATTAACCACTATTACCCAAGAGTAAATCAATAACAGTAATCAAAAACTTAAAACACTACTTGACATTTTTACATAGAAGATTTTTTAGTGCTTGGCAAATTTAGAATACAGAAATAGCAGAAAAGAAATGGAATTTATATTCATTTTACCTGTGCTGTTTTATATGTGAATCTGATCTAATTTTATGAGCATATTTTAATATTTTATTGAAGACACTACACATAACCTGTTTTTGAAGGTGTCTTTATTTTTAAATTAAACGGTTTACATTTTTACTTTTTATTTATTATAAATTTTTAAAATAAATATTTATAGTTCCATAGGCTCAAGCACGTCAGCTTCCCATCCTATGTCATACAATTCTGACAAATCTGCATCCTCATCACGTTCTTCTTCATCCTCAGGATTTAAATCATCCAAGGGATCAACATCCACTGATGTTTCAATTACGAGTTCAATGATGAGGTCGAAATCAACTGATTGCTGATTGTCGCTCATGTTGATGTTGTCTTTATCTTTAAAGAAAGATAACAACAATGAGATGTTGCAGAGTAAGAGACAAATCTCAGAGATTATAATAGTAAAATTGTTTAACAAGAGTAACATTTTGCACCTATTATTTAGCCATGTCCAGCGATGCTGAGGAAGTGAAGCCTATGTCCAATTTTTCAGTGAACAGGACTCATCTCTTCTTAACCTTGGATAAGCCTCACCGACTCTGTGTCCCCTGCACATACTTAAATGTAAAGGGGCATATTTATGTTAACTGGCACATCCCCAGGGATGCACCAGTTAACGTGCACCGCTGCTCTGCCACCCATGGTGTGCCGCATTTACAATCAGATAGGACAAAGCTGCGTCAAAACCCTGCGCCTGCTTGAAGGAGGCATAGGTCTTGACGCAGCATTGTGGAGATGGAGCACCCCTGAGCCTTGCTGGAGCTGCATCGCACTTGCAATACAACTCCAGCAATGCGCCACCTTTACGGCACAGATGCGTCACGCATCTGTGCCGTTTTTGCCCCATGGTGCGCCGCATTGTAAATGCAGCACACCATGGGTGGCGGAACAGCGGCGCAGGATGACTGGCACATCCCTGGTGATGCGCCAGTCATCATAAATCTATCCCTAAGCTTCTTATCTTGTTAGAGATGAACTGCCATATGTATCATCAAACTATTTTGCATTTTCTAAATAGCGAATTTTAAGGAATAAATAGCGATTCTTTACCATTCCTAATTTGCGATGAGCAAATTGCTAATTGCAAATTACCCATTCATTTCCATGGGCCAGGAGGCCCATAGGAATGAAGGTGCAATTTGCGATTAGCAATTAGCTCATCGCAAATTAGGAATTTTTCCAAGGGTGCAGGGGTGTCTCAAGAACACCCTGCTGCACCCCTGAAAAAGAAATTTGGGGGCATATGGCACACATACATGCCCTAAGGGCATGTATGGGCGTCATATGGCACCTTTTGTTTTTTGGAAAAAAAGCTTTTTGAAAAGAATTCGCAAATTACCACCAACTAGAAGTTGGTGGTAATTTGCAAATCCTTAATGGCATTTTTTGCATATTTTTTGTTTGATACATTGCATTTAAGAAATCGCAAAATTTGCAAATCCTTCAGTGCAATCGCAAAATAAGGAATAGCAAATTTTGCTATTCCTTATTTTGCATCAAACTTGTTTGATACATACCATTTGTCTAATTAGCATTCGCAAAGGCCGAAATTCACAGAATTTCGGCCTTTGCGAATGCTAATTAGCTTGATACATATGGCCCCAAGTGAGGCCTGTCTTGCAACATGGTGCATCTTTTGCATCACTGCTGCATCGGTTTCATGTGGCACGGTGTTTTTTACACCATGACACATCTGCCTAAATGCATCAATTTGTAATGTTGTCGCCTCATAGCAAATCTTTTGCACCGCCGCTGCATCACAAAAGTGACGCACAGTGGCGCAAAAGAGGCATACACCTATCATAAATCTGTCCCTAGCATTTTAAATGATTAATTCAGGATGACGATAAGGTGTGGCCTATCCAGAGGTTTGTTTAAGGTGAGGCCTACTCAGGATTGCAGATCAAAGTTACGCTTGATGAAGAATACAGAGGAGATAATACATGTAAAGGTCTACCAATGAAGTAAGTGATGTCCACTTCATTGCGCCAGTCATCATAAATGTATCCCTAAGCTTCTTATCTTGTTAGAGATTAACCGCCATATGTATCATCAAACTATTTTGCATTTCCTAAATAGTGAATTTTAAGGAATAAATAGCGATTCTTTACCATTCCTAATTTGCGATGAGCAAATTGCTAATTGCAAATTACCCATTCATTTCCATGGGCCAGGAGGCCCATAGGAATGAAGGTGCAATTTGCGATTAGCAATTAGCTCATCGCAAATTAGGAATTTTTCCAAGGGTGCAGGGGTGTCTCAAGAACACCCTGCTGCACCCCTGAAAAAGAAATTTGGGGGCATATGGCGCACATAAAATTTAAAAACATTCCTTTACCTCAAAAACGATTTTCAAGTCATAATTTGAAAACACTGCCCACGGGGAAATGACTTAAAATGTCCTTAAGACACATGAAAGTGTTTTTTTAAAGCCTTTGCAACTTTTTTGGGTCACTTTTAACATGGCTATGTAACTCAAACAGTCAAAAATCTAAATTTACCATGCACAGGTGGGAGCATATTTACAAGGAATTTGCTCCACGGGGAAAGGTTTTTTAATTTAATATGGGAAAAATAACATCAGAGACACTGAAATGCCTTATAAAGAAGCATACACCATTATGTCCTTGTCATACATTTTAAAACCATTCCTTTTCCCCAAAAACGATTTTCAAATCATAATTTGAAAACACTCCACATGGGGAAATGACTTAAAATGTCCTTAAGACACATGAAAGCGTTTTTTGATTGCCTTTGCAGCATGTTTGGGTCACTTTTAACATGGCTATGTAACGCAAACATTCAAAATCTAGATTTGCCATGCACAGGTGGGAGCATATTTACAAGCAATTTGCTCCACAGGGAAAGGTCTTACATTAAAATGGGAAAAATAACATCAGAGACACTCAATTGCCTTATAAAGAAGCATACACCATTATGTACTTGTCATAAATTTTAAAACCATTCCTTTTCCCCAAAAACGATTTTCAAATCATAATTTGAAAACACTCCACATGGGGAAATGACTTAAAATGTCCTTAAGACACATGAAAGCGTTTTTTGATTGCCTTTGCAGCATGTTCGGGTCACTTTTAACATGGCTATGTAACGCAAACATTCAAAATCTAAATTTGCCATGCACAGGTGGGAGCATATTTACAAGCAATTTGCTCCACAGGGAAAGGTCTTACATTAAAATGGGAAAAATAACATCAGAGACACTCAATTGCCTTATAAAGAAGCTTACACCATTATGTCCTTGTCATAAATTTTAAAACCATTCCTTTTCCCCAAAAACGATTTTCAAATCATAATTTGAAAACTCTCCACATGGGAAAATGACTTAAAATGTCCTTAAGACACATGAAAGCGTTTTTTGATTGCCTTTGCAGCATGTTTGGGTCACTTTTAACATGGCTATGTAACGCAAACATTCAAAATCTAAATTTGCCATGCACAGGTGGGAGCATATTTACAAGCAATTTGCTCCGCAGGGAAAGGTCTTAAATTAAAATGGGAAAAATAACATCAGAGACACTCAATTGCCTTATAAAGAAGCATACACCATTATGTCCTTGTCATAAATTTTAAAACCATTCCTTTTCCTCAAAAACGATTTTCAAGTCATAATTTGAAAACACTCCACAGCTCCTATGCACAAAAAAACCCTGTCAGTACTAATACTTCACATTTTCTCCAATTACAATTTCTCAAAGAAACAAAATCTATTTGTAAAACACTTGAGACAAAGCAACATTTGAAAAACACAACTTTCTTCATAATTTTCTCCTTAAAGCACACTATTCTCTATCTAAATTAAAGAAATCTTTTCTCACCTTAGCAAATACTTTGAGTTTCAAAACAGTCTCAGAAACACACCAATTTGTCTTCAGCAGAGCAAAAGGTATGCACTCCAGAGTCTGCAGCTATCAAAAGCACAGAAATGCTGTAATTCTTCACACATATCTCTCATGTCACCCAATCAAAACTCTTCCCTCACTTTTTTTCAAATCAAAACCCTTCCCCCCTCTGCCCTCTCTGCTTTTTTTGCATAGCAACCACCTCTTGGAAGACCTCTGGTGTTTGCAAGTTCACACAACAATGTTGCAATTGAACTCTGAACTCTCAGTGCACCTGCATATCCAGTGCATTCTTTCATTTAATGATTTTTTCTTGACCACTCAAAATACATCTTTCAAAGAACTCATCCATGCACCCTAACTTTCTGTTTTCAGCAATCGAAATCCACCAATCACTGTTACTGCTTCATTAACACAGAAACTCCACAGTTTTTTTCATTTTAAACTCTTATTTTTTCAACTGCCATTTCATTGCCACACTTCATCTGACTGCAGGAGAACCTTCTCTCACCATGTTTTCTGTCTGGATTGTTGGACATAGTTACATCTATTGGGCTCAGAGGTATGCTGAGAACAGAAATTTACCTAACCTCAATTTACAAGATGTGGAAATTAAGTGGTTTGGCCACAGAGGATTAAAATGTCACCAATTGATACCATTGGTGAAAACCTTTATGCATTTGCCAAAACCTGACCTGTTAATTGTGCACTGTGGAGGTAATGATTTGGGCACTTTGACTGGGGTAGGTCTGGAAATGCTTTTAAAGGACACCTTTGAGCAATTAATGGCACTTTTTCCTCAGACTGCCTTGGTATATTCAAATATATGCCAAAGACAGAAATGGAGGTGGTCGAACCAATTTTGTCCACAAATTGAGAAGTCGAGGAAGCATGTAAACAAATCTGTTTCAGCTTACATGAGAGACCATGGAATGGGCTCCATGTACAACAATAACTTGCGTTACTACATGCAAGATATCTACAGAGGAGATGGAGTTCACTTCTCAGATGAGGGCAACAGAGTTTTCATTCTGAATTTAAGACTGTGCATTGGTACCTACTTATAAGTACCTAAATGTACCATAAACCCAAAAGCTCTTCTCAGAGCTACCCTACATCTGATCACTCACAATTATTATTTTTCTCTAACTTTTTTCACTAATTTTCAACAAAGTACGCTCCCCGGGGCGCTACCCGGTACGCGAACCGGAAGCTAACCTCGCGAAATTTTTTAAAAAAATGTTTTTTTTCGCACATATAAGCCTCCTCAGCCACCCTCAGAAAACCTAGGGGGTCAAGATAAGTCTACCGTGCCCCCTTCTACCCATTCTGAACATTATTTGCCCTCCATCTTGTATCTTAAGTCGACCGAAACACAAAATGGTGGACTCCAGTAACGCTTAAGGTTCGCGTACCGGGGCGCTCGCCAGTTCGCGTACCGGGGCGCTCCCCGGGAAGCGCACCGTCAAAAAAGGTGGGAAAGTAATTTACAGAAAAACGACTGGAGACACTCTCACCAAATATAGATTAGCTCATACTACATACCAATCCCTACCATTTTCACAAATTTGATTGAAATTCCATTTAGCCATTTAGCCTGTAGACCTCTCTAAATACCCTGAGGTAAATTACTTCACAAAACACATCTGAAGTGTTGGAATTGACAACCAATGAAAATGTTACTTTCATTTTCTACTTTTATTACCTGACATTTGATTGGTTATGTACCTGAATATATATAAAAAAAGAGAGAGAAACACAGCCATTTTGACCACTACTTCCTGAAGTACATTGCAAGTGCATTTTCACTGACAACTTAAACTTGTTTTTAATAGGTAAGATGTTATTTTATAAATTTGAAAGGAGAACTATGTTATGCACTTTAAATTAATTTGGGAAAACATTTTCAGATATTTATATACTGTCCCTCTGTAAGAGTTAGACATTGAGAAAGGCTTGTTTATTATAATTATGGATTGATTTAGGTTTCTGTGCTATAATTATGAAATTACTTAGACTTCTTCACAGGCACTTTTTAATAGTACTACTTCACGCCTGAAACCATACAGTGCCCATAGATAACTTCTCTGTTATAAACTCACAAGTACCTGTCTGAACTTAAACCCAACAGTGCCCTATCTCTACTGATATATTTATTTTTTATGCAAATTACAGCAAGAAAATGGAAGGAGAGCAGATTATTTCCTTCAAAATTGTTCTGGAGAACAACACAGAAAAAGTTATTGAGGACAATGATGACTCAGATTTCATGGATGAATCACGGGACCATGAATTAGTTCAATGTGTAGATGCAGTAGATTCGCTGATTGAAAATGAGGACATTTCCGACAATTTGTTGTTAAATGTTCTGTTAAATTTGGAAAAAGAATCACAAAAATAAAATTATTTAATAATCAAAAATTGTTCGAGACTTTAATCATTTTTATATGTAATTCATAAACTAGTACCTAATTGATTATAATGTAAAGTCAGACTTATAGTATACTGTGCAACTTTTTTATGTTACATAGTAATTTTGCTCATAGTTACTTCCTTTCTCCAACTATATTATCTCCAATGTGTATTTAACAACTCTTTTTCATCTCCTGCCTCCATGTTCTTTCTGCTTTCCTGACAGACTATGATATGGATTCCATATTCCACAATAACTTCTGAAACACATGCAAGATATCTACAAAGGAGACGGTGTATATTAATTTTTTGACTCTGCATTGGTACCTACATATTGCTACTTAAATAAAAAAAAAAACAAAAAAAAAAACAACAAAACGAACAATCAATAAACATACAATATTTTAAAAGTCTATCATTCTTTTTTCCTCATAGTACGCTCCCCAGTACGCTTCCCGGTTCGCGAACCGGGCGCTCCCCACGCAAAAAACAACTTAAGTGCACAATATACTTCAGTTTTCAAAAAAACAACTTTCCTTTCAAAAAGCAGTTTAAGTTCTCAGTGAAAATTTTCTTGAAATCTACTTCAGGAGGTGGTAGTCAAAATGGCTGTGTTTCTCTCTCTTTCTTTATATATATTCAGGTACATAACCAATCAAATGCCAGGTAAAAAAAGTAGAAAATTAAAGTAACATTTTAATTGGTTGTCAATTCCAACACTTCAGATGTGTTTTGTGAAGTAATTTACCTCAGGGTATTTAGAGAGGTCTACAGGCTAAATGGCTAAATGGAATTCCAATCAAATTTGTGAAAATGGTAGGGATTGGTATGTAGTATGAGCTAATCTATATTTGGTGAAAGTGTATCCCGTCGTTTTTCTGTGAATTACTTTCCCACCTTTTTTTGAGCGAGCGCTTCCCGGTGCGCGCCCCGGTACGCGAACCGGCAGCGTTACGGGAGTCCTCCATTTTGTGTTTCGGTAGAATTGAGATACAAGATGGAGGGCAAATAATGTTCAGAATGGGTAGAAGGGGGCACGGTAGACGTATCCTGACCCCCTAGGTTTTCTGAGGGTGGCTGAGGAGGACCATATGTGCGAGAAAAAAAATTTCACATTTTTGCGCGGTTAGCGTCCGGTGCGCGTACCGGGGAGCGTACTTTGGTGAAAATTAGTGAAAAAAGTTAGAGTAAAATAATAATTGTGAGTCATAAGATGTAGGGTAGCTCTGAAAAGAGCTTTTGGGTCCTGTGGCTGATGTAGGTACCTACAAGTAGGTACCAATGCACAGTCTTAAATTGAGGATGAAAATTCTGTTCCCCTCATCTGAGAAGTGAACTCCATCTGCTCTGTAGATATCTTGCATGTAGTAACGCAAGTTATTGTTGTAGATGGAGCCCATTCCATGGTCTCTCATGTAAGCTGAAACAGACTTATTTACATGCTTCCTCGATTTCTCAATTTGTGGACAAAATTGGTTGGACCACTTCCATTTCTGTCTTTGGCATATATTTGAATATACCAAGGCAGTTTGAGGAAATAGTGCCATCAATTGCTCAAAGGTGTCCTTTAAAAGCATTTCCAGACCTACCCCAGTCAAAGTGCCCAAGTAATTTCCTCCACAGTGCACAATTAACAGGCCAGGTTTTGGCAAATGCAAAAAGGTTTTCACCAATGGTATCAATTGGTGACATTTTAATCCTCTGTGGCCAATCCACTTGATTTCCACATTTTGTAAATTGAGGTTGTGTAAATTTCTGTTATCAGCAAACCTTTGAGCCCAGTGGATATAACTATGTCCAACAATCCAGACAGAAAACATGGTGAGAGAAGGTTCTGCTGCAGTCAGATGAAGTGTGGCAATGAAATGGCAGTTGAAAAAATAAGAGTGTATAATGAAAAAAACTGTGGAGTTTCTGTGGTAATTAATCAGTAGCAGTGATTGGTGGATTTTGATTGCTGAAAACAGAAAGTTAGGGTGCATGGATGAGTTCTTTGAAAGATGTAATTTGAATGGTCAAGAAAAAATCATTTTATGAAAGATTTCACTGGATACGCAGGTGTACTGAGAGTTCAGAGTTCAATTGAAACATTGTTGTGTGAAGTTGCAAACATGAGAGGTCTTTCAGGAGGTGGTTGCTATGCAAAAAAGGCAGAAAGGGCAGAGGGGGGAAGGGTGTTGATTTGAAAAAAGTGAGGGAAGAGTTTTGATTGGGTGACATGAGAGATATGTGTGATGAATTACAGCATTTCTGTGCTTTTTTTGGCTGCAGCCTCTGGAGTGCATACCCTTTGTTCTGCTGAAGACAAATTGGTGTGTGTCTGAGACTGTTTTGAAACTCAAAAAGTATTTGCTAAGGTGAGAAAAGATTCATTTAATTTAAATAGAGAATAGTATGCTTTAAGGAGAAAATTATGAAGAAAGTTGTGTATTTAAAATGTTGCTTTGTGTTAAGTGTTTTAGAAATAGATTTTGTTTCTTTGAGTTACATAGCCATGTTAAAAGTGACGCAAAAATAGTGCAAGGGTCTTACAAAAATGCTTTCATGTGTCTTAGGGCATTTTAACTCACTTCCCCATGAATGTAGGAATATAATTGCTTTACAAGATGTGTTTAAAAACGTTTTTTGAAATCAATTAGGTTTCTTGATATGTACTGGTAGAGTTTCATAGGTTGATTGGGGCATATTTACAAGGCTTTTGAGTTCATTTGATGTAATTTTTCCCATTTTATTTTAAGACATTTCCTTGTGGTGCAAGGTCCTTGTAAATACGCCCCCATGTGTGCTTGGCAAATTAAGATTTTGATTCTTTGAGTCACATAGCCATGTTAAAAGTGACCCAAAAATGGTGCAAGGGCCTTAAAAAACGCTTTCATGTGTCTTAGGGCATTTTAAGTCATTTCCCCTTGAATGTAGGTATATAATTGATTTAGATGATGTGTTTAAAAACGATTTTTGAAATCAATTAGGTTTCTTGATATGTAGTGCTAGAGTTTCATAGGTTGCTTGGGGCATATTTATAAGGCCTTTGAGTCTCTCTGATGTTATTTTTCCCATTTTAATTTAAGACCTTTCCCTGTGGTGCAGGGTCCTTGTAAATACGCCCCCATCTGTGCTTGGCAAATTTAGATTTTGATTCTTTGAGTCACATAGCCATGTTAAAAATGACCCAAAAATGGTGCAAGGGCCTTAAAAAAACGCTTTCATGTGTCTTAGGGCATTTTAAGTCATTTCCCCTTGAATGTAGGTATATAATTGATTTAGATGATGTGTTTAAAAACGATTTTTGAAATCAATTAGGTTTCTTGATATGTAGTGCTAGAGTTTCATAGGTTGCTTGGGGCATATTTATAAGGCCATTGAGTCTCTCTGATGTTATTTTTCCCATTTTAATTAAAGACTTTTCCCCGTGGTGCAAGGTCCTTCTAAATATGCCCCCATCTGTGCTTGGCAAATTTAGATTTTGATTCTTTGAGTTACATAGCCATGTTAAAAGTGACCCAAAAATGGTGCAAGGGCCTTAAAAAACGCTTTCATGTGTCTTAGGGCATTTTAAGTCATTTCCCCTTGAATGTAGGTATATAATTGATTTAGATGATGTGTTTAAAAACGATTTTTGAAATCAATTAGGTTTCTTGATATGTTATGCTAGAGTTTCATAGGTTGCTTGGGGTATATTTAAAAGGCATTTGAGTCCCTTTGATGTTATTTTTCCCATTTTAATTAAAGACATTTCCCCGTGGTGGAAGGTCCTTGTAAATACACCCCCATGTGTGCTTGGCAAATTTAGATTTTGATTCTTTGAGTTACATAGCCATGTTCCATACAGTGCTCACCTTCTGCGTAGTCTTTGATATGCTAGACTCCATCTGCACAATGAGATACCTAAGCAAAGGAAACACAGGTGATGTGATTGTGAAATGAGGAAAAGAAATTCCACTTTTTTCAATTACATCACCTGTGTTTCCTAACTTTACGAATGACATTGTGCAGATGAGGTTTAGGCCTGTCCACGGACACAGAAGAGGTGTGGCCTTTGTTCAAGAGTGAAGTGGACATGACTCACTTCATTGGTAGGCCTGCACATGTATTATCTCCTCTGTACTCTTCAACAAGCGTAAATTTCATCTGCAACCCTGAGTAGGCCTCACCTCAAACAAACCTCTGGATAGGGCACACCTTATCGTCATCCTGAATCAATCATTTAAAATGTTAGGGACAGATTTATGATAGGTGTATGCCTCTTTTGCGCCACTGTGCGTCACTTTTGTGACGCAGCGGCGGTGCAAAAGATTTACTATGTGGCGACATATTTACAACTTGATGCATCTAGGCAGATGTGTCATGCTGTAAAGTCCCGTGCCACATGAAACCGATGCAGCAGTGATGCAAAAGATGCACCATGTTGCAAGACAGGCCTCACTTCATCTCCAACAAGATAAGAAGCTGAATCTTCTGTAAATGTCAAAATTGTTGTATACAGTGCTCAACTTCTGTGTACTCTTTGATATGCTAGACTCCATCTGCACTATGAGATACCTAAGCAAAGGAAACACAGGTGATGTGATTGTGAAATGCGGCCGCCATCTTGTCTCTCGGTAGGATCGAGAGACAAGAGGAGGCCAAAACAAAGGGGGAAATGACCATAAGGGGGAATAGTAGATCCTCCCTGACCCCCTAGGTTTGATGTGGAGGCTTTAAAAGGGCCTCGCGGGGAAAAAAAAAAAAATGTCTTTATTTTTGCATGGAGAGCGCCCGGTACGCGCACCGGGAAGCGGTCCGGGGAGCGTACTATGAGGAAAAAAGAAAGACAGGGTATAAAAAATTTGGCAATTTTGTTATAAATGGAAGGTAGTTCTGAAGAGAACTGTTTTTTTATTCTTTTACTTTTTTTTCTTTTTTTTATTAATTTTCTGAACTTTTTTTTGATTTTTGAAAACTATTTTGTGTTTTTTGTGTTTTTTTAGGGGAAATAACAAAAAAGCAGGTTTTGAACATGTCTCAACAGGAGCAAAAAAAAAATAAAATGGATTCATTGTTTTCTCATCTTGTTGCATTTATGATTTTCTCCAGCTCGGTTAATCAAAGTAATACTCTTCTCTCCGTAAGAAATAGTTCCTCCGCAATATATACAAACTATTTTGTAGTGTTCAAAAGGAGCTTGAATATTGTGGATTATTTCTCGGCCTTCTGGTCCGGCGAATGAGCTTTGTCCACTGGAGGTGCTGGGGATGACATTTTGGGGGTTGGCAGCAAGATACCTTACTTGTGCTTGGGAAAGATTATTAGGATGCCATCGCTCCATGTGGCGAATCATTGTATGATTGCCAAAGCTGTATTTTTTGTTGGGGTTGCCACGAGAAAGTATATTTTTACATATCAAACAAGACACCTGGGGTGCATTGACCTTCTTTTGTCCAGGTGGAACTTTAAAAAATTGCCATATGTAGTGCTCTTTAATATGGCTCTGCCTTGGTGTTTCTGGCAGGAACTGTCTTACTTGCTCTTCCTCCTCCTCCTCCTCTTCGTCCTCATTACCTTCCTCTCTACCAAAGTCCAGTGTTGGAGGTGGTCCTTTTGGTGGTGGTGGTGGTGGTGGTGGTGGTGGTTGCTGAGAAGCACCAGCTGCAGCTATTACAGAAGCCATTGTGAAAAATAGGTCTTGCTCTCTGGAAGTAGAAAGTAAGAATGAGGTAAAAACAAGGTGGGGTTTTCATCATTTGGGAAAAAAAATTGTTCTAAACCAATGAAAAGTGTTATTTTTAGGTCACATGACCTAGCCTAACAACATTAGGAAACCAAAAGTGAAATGAACCAATGAAAAGTGTTATTAACAAGTCACATGACAAGTCACATGACCTGTTATGCTTACGTTACGTGCTCCGAGCCGCGCCCCGGATCGCTTCCGGGAAGCTGTGCTTCGCGCTTCGATTCGCGGATCGGAGCGCTTCCGGGTGCGCTAACGCGGCGCGTCATATGACGCATTACGCGACAATGCGTTACGCGACGCGTCACGATGTTGTTTTCTAACGCAGTAGTTGCGCACACGGTACTCGCACCGGGAAGCAGTCTGGGGAGCGTACTATAAGGAAAAAAGAATGATAGACAATGATATTTTGAAATATTGTATGTTTATTGATTGTTCTTTTTGTTGTTTTTTTTATTTATTTATTTGTTTATTTTGGTTGTACTTCATGAATTAGATATAAAAATGAATAATGTCTCAAACAATTTTTAATTATTAAATAAAAATTTATTGGTCAGAATTTTCATAGTTCAATAAAACTTCCAGCATTACATCATCTGGAATCTCTTCAAACATGCATGTTTCTATGTCTTGTAAGCATTCAATCAATTGTTCATCCAAAGACTGATCCATAAAATTTTCATCTAAAAATTCTTCATTTAAAATCTCCTCAGATGTAATGTCGAAGGAAACATTGATATTTTCTTGCTCCCCTTCCATTTTTGGGGTGTAAATTGCATAAAAAATAACTATATCAGAAGAGTTAGGGCACTGTTGGGTTTAAATTCAGACAGGTAGTTTGGATTTTTTAACAGTGAATTTATCTTTGGGTAGTGTATGGTATCAGACTGGAAGTAGAAATATAAAAAAGTGTATGTGATGAAGGCTAAGTAAATTCATAATTATACAAGAGAAGCCTAAATCCATCCATAACTATAACAGAGAAGTCTATCTAAATCTATAACTATTACAAAGTGATAGTATAAAACTATCAGAAAAAGTTTTCCAAATTAACTTTAAGTGCACAATATACTTCAGTTTTCAAAAAAACAACTTTCCTTTCAAAAAGCAGTTTAAGTTCTCAGTGAAAATTTTCTTGAAATCTACTTCAGGAGGTGGTAGTCAAAATGGCTGTGTTTCTCTCTCTTTCTTTATATATATTCAGGTACATAACCAATCAAATGCCAGGTAAAAAAAGTAGAAAATGAAAGTAACATTTTAATTGGTTGTCAATTCCAACACTTCAGATGTGTTTTGTGAAGTAATTTACCTCAGGGTATTTAGAGAGGTCTACAGGCTAAATGGCTAAATGGAATTCCAATCAAATTTGTGAAAATGGTAGGGATTGGTATGTAGTATGAGCTAATCTATATTTGGTGAAAGTGTATCCCGTCGTTTTTCTGTGAATTACTTTCCCACCTTTTTTTGAGCGAGCGCTTCCCGGTGCGCGCCCCGGTACGCGAACCGGCAGCGTTACGGGAGTCCTCCATTTTGTGTTTCGGTAGAATTGAGATACAAGATGGAGGGCAAATAATGTTCAGAATGGGTAGAAGGGGGCACAGTAGACGTATCCTGACCCCCTAGGTTTTCTGAGGGTGGCTGAGGAGGACCATATGTGCGAGAAAAAAAAATTCACATTTTTGCGCGGTTAGCGTCCGGTGCGCGTACCGGGGAGCGTACTTTGGTGAAAATTAGTGAAAAAAGTTAGAGTAAAATAATAATTGTGAGTCATAAGATGTAGGGTAGCTCTGAAAAGAGCTTTTGGGTCCTGTGGCTGATGTAGGTACCTACAAGTAGGTACCAATGCACAGTCTTAAATTGAGGATGAAAATTCTGTTCCCCTCATCTGAAAAGTGAACTCCATCTGCTCTGTAGATATCTTGCATGTAGTAACGCAAGTTATTGTTGTAGATGGAGCCCATTCCATGGTCTCTCATGTAAGCTGAAACAGACTTATTTACATGCTTCCTCGATTTCTCAATTTGTGGACAAAATTGGTTGGACCACTTCCATTTCTGTCTTTGGCATATATTTGAATATACCAAGGCAGTTTGAGGAAATAGTGCCATCAATTGCTCAAAGGTGTCCTTTAAAAGCATTTCCAGACCTACCCCAGTCAAAGTGCCCAAGTAATTTCCTCCACAGTGCACAATTAACAGGCCAGGTTTTGGCAAATGCAAAAAGGTTTTCACCAATGGTATCAATTGGTGACATTTTAATCCTCTGTGGCCAATCCACTTGATTTCCACATTTTGTAAATTGAGGTTGTGTAAATTTCTGTTATCAGCAAACCTTTGAGCCCAGTGGATATAACTATGTCCAACAATCCAGACAGAAAACATGGTGAGAGAAGGTTCTGCTGCAGTCAGATGAAGTGTGGCAATGAAATGGCAGTTGAAAAAATAAGAGTGTATAATGAAAAAAACAGTGGAGTTTCTGTGGTAATTAATCAGTAGCAGTGATTGGTGGATTTTGATTGCTGAAAACAGAAAGTTAGGGTGCATGGATGAGTTCTTTGAAAGATGTAATTTGAATGGTCAAGAAAAAATCATTTTATGAAAGATTTCACTGGATACGCAGGTGTACTGAGAGTTCAGAGTTCAATTGAAACATTGTTGTGTGAAGTTGCAAACATGAGAGGTCTTTCAGGAGGTGGTTGCTATGCAAAAAAGGCAGAAAGGGCAGAGGGGGGAAGGGTGTTGATTTGAAAAAAGTGAGGGAAGAGTTTTGATTGGGTGACATGAGAGATATGTGTGATGAATTACAGCATTTCTGTGCTTTTTTTGGCTGCAGCCTCTGGAGTGCATACCCTTTGTTCTGCTGAAGACAAATTGGTGTGTGTCTGAGACTGTTTTGAAACTCAAAAAGTATTTGCTAAGGTGAGAAAAGATTCATTTAATTTAAATAGAGAATAGTATGCTTTAAGGAGAAAATTATGAAGAAAGTTGTGTATTTAAAATGTTGCTTTGTGTTAAGTGTTTTAGAAATAGATTTTGTTTCTTTGAGTTACATAGCCATGTTAAAAGTGACGCAAAAATAGTGCAAGGGTCTTACAAAAATGCTTTCATGTGTCTTAGGGCATTTTAACTCACTTCCCCATGAATGTAGGAATATAATTGCTTTACAAGATGTGTTTAAAAACGTTTTTTGAAATCAATTAGGTTTCTTGATATGTACTGGTAGAGTTTCATAGGTTGATTGGGGCATATTTACAAGGCTTTTGAGTTCATTTGATGTAATTTTTCCCATTTTATTTTAAGACATTTCCTTGTGGTGCAAGGTCCTTGTAAATACGCCCCCATGTGTGCTTGGCAAATTTAGATTTTGATTCTTTGAGTCACATAGCCATGTTAAAAGTGACCCAAAAATGGTGCAAGGGCCTTAAAAAAACGCTTTCATGTGTCTTAGGGCATTTTAAGTCATTTCCCCTTGAATGTAGGTATATAATTGATTTAGATGATGTGTTTAAAAACGATTTTTGAAATCAATTAGGTTTCTTGATATGTAGTGCTAGAGTTTCATAGGTTGCTTGGGGCATATTTATAAGGCCTTTGAGTCTCTCTGATGTTATTTTTCCCATTTTAATTTAAGACCTTTCCCTGTGGTGCAGGGTCCTTGTAAATACGCCCCCATCTGTGCTTGGCAAATTTAGATTTTGATTCTTTGAGTCACATAGCCATGTTAAAAATGACCCAAAAATGGTGCAAGGGCCTTAAAAAAACGCTTTCATGTGTCTTAGGGCATTTTAAGTCATTTCCCCTTGAATGTAGGTATATAATTGATTTAGATGATGTGTTTAAAAACGATTTTTGAAATCAATTAGGTTTCTTGATATGTAGTGCTAGAGTTTCATAGGTTGCTTGGGGCATATTTATAAGGCCATTGAGTCTCTCTGATGTTATTTTTCCCATTTTAATTAAAGACTTTTCCCCGTGGTGCAAGGTCCTTCTAAATATGCCCCCATCTGTGCTTGGCAAATTTAGATTTTGATTCTTTGAGTTACATAGCCATGTTAAAAGTGACCCAAAAATGGTGCGAGGGCCTTAAAAAAACGCTTTCATGTGTCTTAGGGCATTTTAAGTCATTTCCCCTTGAATGTAGGTATATAATTGATTTAGATGATGTGTTTAAAAACGATTTTTGAAATCAATTAGGTTTCTTGATATGTTATGCTAGAGTTTCATAGGTTGCTTGGGGTATATTTAAAAGGCATTTGAGTCCCTTTGATGTTATTTTTCCCATTTTAATTAAAGACATTTCCCCGTGGTGGAAGGTCCTTGTAAATACACCCCCATGTGTGCTTGGCAAATTTAGATTTTGATTCTTTGAGTTACATAGCCATGTTCCATACAGTGCTCACCTTCTGCGTAGTCTTTGATATGCTAGACTCCATCTGCACAATGAGATACCTAAGCAAAGGAAACACAGGTGATGTGATTGTGAAATGAGGAAAAGAAATTCCACTTTTTTCAATTACATCACCTGTGTTTCCTAACTTTACGAATGACATTGTGCAGATGAGGTTTAGGCCTGTCCACGGACACAGAAGAGGTGTGGCCTTTGTTCAAGAGTGAAGTGGACATGACTCACTTCATTGGTAGGCCTGCACATGTATTATCTCCTCTGTACTCTTCAACAAGCGTAAATTTCATCTGCAACCCTGAGTAGGCCTCACCTCAAACAAACCTCTGGATAGGGCACACCTTATCGTCATCCTGAATCAATCATTTAAAATGTTAGGGACAGATTTATGATAGGTGTATGCCTCTTTTGCGCCACTGTGCGTCACTTTTGTGACGCAGCGGCGGTGCAAAAGATTTACTATGTGGCGACATATTTACAACTTGATGCATCTAGGCAGATGTGTCATGCTGTAAAGTCCCGTGCCACATGAAACCGATGCAGCAGTGATGCAAAAGATGCACCATGTTGCAAGACAGGCCTCACTTCATCTCCAACAAGATAAGAAGCTGAATCTTCTGTAAATGTCAAAATTGTTGTATACAGTGCTCAACTTCTGTGTACTCTTTGATATGCTAGACTCCATCTGCACTATGAGATACCTAAGCAAAGGAAACACAGGTGATGTGATTGTGAAATGCGGCCGCCATCTTGTCTCTCGGTAGGATCGAGAGACAAGAGGAGGCCAAAACAAAGGGGGAAATGACCATAAGGGGGAATAGTAGATCCTCCCTGACCCCCTAGGTTTGATGTGGAGGCTTTAAAAGGGCCTCGCGGGGAAAAAAAAAAAAATGTCTTTATTTTTGCGTGGAGAGCGCCCGGTACGCGCACCGGGAAGCGGTCCGGGGAGCGTACTATGAGGAAAAAAGAAAGACAGGGTATAAAAAATTTGGCAATTTTGTTATAAATGGAAGGTAGTTCTGAAGAGAACTGTTTTTTTATTCTTTTACTTTTTTTTCTTTTTTTTATTAATTTTCTGAACTTTTTTTTGATTTTTGAAAACTATTTTGTGTTTTTTGTGTTTTTTTAGGGGAAATAACAAAAAAGCAGGTTTTGAACATGTCTCAACAGGAGCAAAAAAAAATAAAATGGATTCATTGTTTTCTCATCTTGTTGCATTTATGATTTTCTCCAGCTCGGTTAATCAAAGTAATACTCTTCTCTCCATAAGAAATAGTTCCTCCGCAATATATACAAACTATTTTGTAGTGTTCAAAAGGAGCTTGAATATTGTGGATTATTTCTCGGCCTTCTGGTCCGGCGAATGAGCTTTGTCCACTGGAGGTGCTGGGGATGACATTTTGGGGGTTGGCAGCAAGATACCTTACTTGTGCTTGGGAAAGATTATTAGGATGCCATCGCTCCATGTGGCGAATCATTGTATGATTGCCAAAGCTGTATTTTTTGTTGGGGTTGCCACGAGAAAGTATATTTTTACATATCAAACAAGACACCTGGGGTGCATTGACCTTCTTTTGTCCAGGTGGAACTTTAAAAAATTGCCATATGTAGTGCTCTTTAATATGGCTCTGCCTTGGTGTTTCTGGCAGGAACTGTCTTACTTGCTCTTCCTCCTCCTCCTCCTCTTCGTCCTCATTACCTTCCTCTCTACCAAAGTCCAGTGTTGGAGGTGGTCCTTTTGGTGGTGGTGGTGGTGGTGGTGGTTGCTGAGAAGCACCAGCTGCAGCTATTACAGAAGCCATTGTGAAAAATAGGTCTTGCTCTCTGGAAGTAGAAAGTAAGAATGAGGTAAAAACAAGGTGGGGTTTTCATCATTTGGGAAAAAAAATTGTTCTAAACCAATGAAAAGTGTTATTTTTAGGTCACATGACCTAGCCTAACAACATTAGGAAACCAAAAGTGAAATGAACCAATGAAAAGTGTTATTAACAAGTCACATGACAAGTCACATGACCTGTTATGCTTACGTTACGTGCTCCGAGCCGCGCCCCGGATCGCTTCCGGGAAGCTGTGCTTCGCGCTTCGATTCGCGGATCGGAGCGCTTCCGGGTGCGCTAACGCGGCGCGTCATATGACGCATTACGCGACAATGCGTTACGCGACGCGTCACGATGTTGTTTTCTAACGCAGTAGTTGCGCACACGGTACGCGCACCGGGAAGCAGTCTGGGGAGCGTACTATAAGGAAAAAAGAATGATAGACAATGATATTTTGAAATATTGTATGTTTATTGATTGTTCTTTTTGTTGTTTTTTTTTATTTATTTATTTATTTATTTTGGTTGTACTTCATGAATTAGATATAAAAATGAATAATGTCTCAAACAATTTTTAATTATTAAATAAAAATGTATTGGTCAGAATTTTCATAGTTCAATAAAACTTCCAGCATTACATCATCTGGAATCTCTTCAAACATGCATGTTTCTATGTCTTGTAAGCATTCAATCAATTGTTCATCCAAAGACTGATCCATAAAATTTTCATCTAAAAATTCTTCATTTAAAATCTCCTCAGATGTAATGTCGAAGGAAACATTGATATTTTCTTGCTCCCCTTCCATTTTTGGGGTGTAAATTGCATAAAAAATAACTATATCAGAAGAGTTAGGGCACTGTTGGGTTTAAATTCAGACAGGTAGTTTGGATTTTTTAACAGTGAATTTATCTTTGGGTAGTGTATGGTATCAGACTGGAAGTAGAAATATAAAAAAGTGTATGTGATGAAGGCTAAGTAAATTCATAATTATACAAGAGAAGCCTAAATCCATCCATAACTATAACAGAGAAGTCTATCTAAATCTATAACTATTACAAAGTGATAGTATAAAACTATCAGAAAAAGTTTTCCAAATTAACTTTAAGTGCACAATATACTTCAGTTTTCAAAAAAACAACTTTCCTTTCAAAAAGCAGTTTAAGTTCTCAGTGAAAATTTTCTTGAAATCTACTTCAGGAGGTGGTAGTCAAAATGGCTGTGTTTCTCTCTCTTTCTTTATATATATTCAGGTACATAACCAATCAAATGCTAGGTAAAAAAAGTAGAAAATGAAAGTAACATTTTAATTGGTTGTCAATTCCAACACTTCAGATGTGTTTTGTGAAGTAATTTACCTCAGGGTATTTAGAGAGGTCTACAGGCTAAATGGCTAAATGGAATTCCAATCAAATTTGTGAAAATGGTAGGGATTGGTATGTAGTATGAGCTAATCTATATTTGGTGAAAGTGTATCCCGTCGTTTTTCTGTGAATTACTTTCCCACCTTTTTTTGAGCGAGCGCTTCCCGGTGCGCGCCCCGGTACGCGAACCGGCAGCGTTACGGGAGTCCTCCATTTTGTGTTTCGGTAGAATTGAGATACAAGATGGAGGGCAAATAATGTTCAGAATGGGTAGAAGGGGGCACAGTAGACGTATCCTGACCCCCTAGGTTTTCTGAGGGTGGCTGAGGAGGACCATATGTGCGAGAAAAAAAAATTCACATTTTTGCGCGGTTAGCGTCCGGTGCGCGTACCGGGGAGCGTACTTTGGTGAAAATTAGTGAAAAAAGTTAGAGTAAAATAATAATTGTGAGTCATAAGATGTAGGGTAGCTCTGAAAAGAGCTTTTGGGTCCTGTGGCTGATGTAGGTACCTACAAGTAGGTACCAATGCACAGTCTTAAATTGAGGATGAAAATTCTGTTCCCCTCATCTGAAAAGTGAACTCCATCTGCTCTGTAGATATCTTGCATGTAGTAACGCAAGTTATTGTTGTAGA
This sequence comes from Lissotriton helveticus, assembly GCF_964261635.1. Lineage (NCBI taxonomy): Eukaryota > Metazoa > Chordata > Amphibia > Caudata > Salamandridae > Lissotriton > Lissotriton helveticus. Next base: position 868,538,268 of record NC_136059.1, read on the forward strand.
TGGAGCCCATTCCATGGTCTCTCATGTAAGCTGAAACAGACTTATTTACATGCTTCCTCGATTTCTCAATTTGTGGACAAAATTGGTTGGACCACTTCCATTTCTGTCTTTGGCATATATTTGAATATACCAAGGCAGTTTGAGGAAATAGTGCCATCAATTGCTCAAAGGTGTCCTTTAAAAGCATTTCCAGACCTACCCCAGTCAAAGTGCCCAAGTAATTTCCTCCACAGTGCACAATTAACAGGCCAGGTTTTGGCAAATGCAAAAAGGTTTTCACCAATGGTATCAATTGGTGACATTTTAATCCTCTGTGGCCAATCCACTTGATTTCCACATTTTGTAAATTGAGGTTGTGTAAATTTCTGTTATCAGCAAACCTTTGAGCCCAGTGGATATAACTATGTCCAACAATCCAGACAGAAAACATGGTGAGAGAAGGTTCTGCTGCAGTCAGATGAAGTGTGGCAATGAAATGGCAGTTGAAAAAATAAGAGTGTATAATGAAAAAAACAGTGGAGTTTCTGTGGTAATTAATCAGTAGCAGTGATTGGTGGATTTTGATTGCTGAAAACAGAAAGTTAGGGTGCATGGATGAGTTCTTTGAAAGATGTAATTTGAATGGTCAAGAAAAAATCATTTTATGAAAGATTTCACTGGATACGCAGGTGTACTGGGAGTTCAGAGTTCAATTGAAACATTGTTGTGTGAAGTTGCAAACATGAGAGGTCTTTCAGGAGGTGGTTGCTATGCAAAAAAGGCAGAAAGGGCAGAGGGGGGAAGGGTGTTGATTTGAAAAAAGTGAGGGAAGAGTTTTGATTGGGTGACATGAGAGATATGTGTGATGAATTACAGCATTTCTGTGCTTTTTTTGGCTGCAGCCTCTGGAGTGCATACCCTTTGTTCTGCTGAAGACAAATTGGTGTGTGTCTGAGACTGTTTTGAAACTCAAAAAGTATTTGCTAAGGTGAGAAAAGATTCATTTAATTTAAATAGAGAATAGTATGCTTTAAGGAGAAAATTATGAAGAAAGTTGTGTATTTAAAATGTTGCTTTGTGTTAAGTGTTTTAGAAATAGATTTTGTTTCTTTGAGTTACATAGCCATGTTAAAAGTGACGCAAAAATAGTGCAAGGGTCTTACAAAAATGCTTTCATGTGTCTTAGGGCATTTTAACTCACTTCCCCATGAATGTAGGAATATAATTGCTTTACAAGATGTGTTTAAAAACGTTTTTTGAAATCAATTAGGTTTCTTGATATGTACTGGTAGAGTTTCATAGGTTGATTGGGGCATATTTACAAGGCTTTTGAGTTCATTTGATGTAATTTTTCCCATTTTATTTTAAGACATTTCCTTGTGGTGCAAGGTCCTTGTAAATACGCCCCCATGTGTGCTTGGCAAATTTAGATTTTGATTCTTTGAGTCACATAGCCATGTTAAAAGTGACCCAAAAATGGTGCAAGGGCCTTAAAAAAACGCTTTCATGTGTCTTAGGGCATTTTAAGTCATTTCCCCTTGAATGTAGGTATATAATTGATTTAGATGATGTGTTTAAAAACGATTTTTGAAATCAATTAGGTTTCTTGATATGTAGTGCTAGAGTTTCATAGGTTGCTTGGGGCATATTTATAAGGCCTTTGAGTCTCTCTGATGTTATTTTTCCCATTTTAATTTAAGACCTTTCCCTGTGGTGCAGGGTCCTTGTAAATACGCCCCCATCTGTGCTTGGCAAATTTAGATTTTGATTCTTTGAGTCACATAGCCATGTTAAAAATGACCCAAAAATGGTGCAAGGGCCTTAAAAAAACGCTTTCATGTGTCTTAGGGCATTTTAAGTCATTTCCCCTTGAATGTAGGTATATAATTGATTTAGATGATGTGTTTAAAAACGATTTTTGAAATCAATTAGGTTTCTTGATATGTAGTGCTAGAGTTTCATAGGTTGCTTGGGGCATATTTATAAGGCCATTGAGTCTCTCTGATGTTATTTTTCCCATTTTAATTAAAGACTTTTCCCCGTGGTGCAAGGTCCTTCTAAATATGCCCCCATCTGTGCTTGGCAAATTTAGATTTTGATTCTTTGAGTTACATAGCCATGTTAAAAGTGACCCAAAAATGGTGCGAGGGCCTTAAAAAAACGCTTTCATGTGTCTTAGGGCATTTTAAGTCATTTCCCCTTGAATGTAGGTATATAATTGATTTAGATGATGTGTTTAAAAACGATTTTTGAAATCAATTAGGTTTCTTGATATGTTATGCTAGAGTTTCATAGGTTGCTTGGGGTATATTTAAAAGGCATTTGAGTCCCTTTGATGTTATTTTTCCCATTTTAATTAAAGACATTTCCCCGTGGTGGAAGGTCCTTGTAAATACACCCCCATGTGTGCTTGGCAAATTTAGATTTTGATTCTTTGAGTTACATAGCCATGTTCCATACAGTGCTCACCTTCTGCGTAGTCTTTGATATGCTAGACTCCATCTGCACAATGAGATACCTAAGCAAAGGAAACACAGGTGATGTGATTGTGAAATGAGGAAAAGAAATTCCACTTTTTTCAATTACATCACCTGTGTTTCCTAACTTTACGAATGACATTGTGCAGATGAGGTTTAGGCCTGTCCACGGACACAGAAGAGGTGTGGCCTTTGTTCAAGAGTGAAGTGGACATGACTCACTTCATTGGTAGGCCTGCACATGTATTATCTCCTCTGTACTCTTCAACAAGCGTAAATTTCATCTGCAACCCTGAGTAGGCCTCACCTCAAACAAACCTCTGGATAGGGCACACCTTATCGTCATCCTGAATCAATCATTTAAAATGTTAGGGACAGATTTATGATAGGTGTATGCCTCTTTTGCGCCACTGTGCGTCACTTTTGTGACGCAGCGGCGGTGCAAAAGATTTACTATGTGGCGACATATTTACAACTTGATGCATCTAGGCAGATGTGTCATGCTGTAAAGTCCCGTGCCACATGAAACCGATGCAGCAGTGATGCAAAAGATGCACCATGTTGCAAGACAGGCCTCACTTCATCTCCAACAAGATAAGAAGCTGAATCTTCTGTAAATGTCAAAATTGTTGTATACAGTGCTCAACTTCTGTGTACTCTTTGATATGCTAGACTCCATCTGCACTATGAGATACCTAAGCAAAGGAAACACAGGTGATGTGATTGTGAAATGAGGAAAAGAAATTCCACATTTTTCAATTACATCACCTGTGTTTCCTAACTTTACGAATGACATTGTGCAGATGAGGTTTAGGCCTGTCCATGGACACAGAAGAGGTCTGGCCTTTGTTCAAGAGTGAAGTGGACATGACTCACTTCATTGGTAGGCCTGCACATGTATTATCTCCTCTGTACTCTTCAACAAGCGTAAATTTCATCTGCAACCCTGAGTAGGCCTCACCTCAAACAAACCTCTGGATAGGGCACACCTTATTGTCATCCTGAAACAATCATTTAAAATGTTAGGGACAGATTTATGATAGGTGTATGCCTCTTTTGCGCCACTGTGCGTCACTTTTGTGACGCAGCGGCAGTGCAAAAGATTTGCTATGTGGCGACATATTTACAACTTGATGCATCTAGGCAGATGTGTCATGCTGTAAAGTCCCGTGCCACATGAAACCGATGCAGCAGTGATGCAAAAGATGCACCATGTTGCAAGACAGGCCTCACTTCATCTCCAACAAGATAAGAAGCTGAATTTTCTGTAAATGTCAAAATTGTTGTATACAGTGCTCAACTTCTGTGTACTCTTTGATATGCTAGACTCCATCTGCACAATGAGATACCTAAGCAAAGGAAACACAGGTGATGTGATTGTGAAATGAGGAAAAGAAATTCCACATTTTTCAATTACATCACCTGTGTTTCCTAACTTTATGAATCACATTGTGCAGATGAGGTTTAGGCCTGTTCACGGACACAGAAGAGGTCTGACCTTTGTTCAAGAGTGCAGTGGACATGACTCACTTCATTGGTAGGCCTGCACATGTATTATCTCCTCTGTATTCTTCAACGAGCGTAAATTTCATATGCAACCCTGAGTAGGCCTCACCTCAAACAAACCTCTGGATAGGGCACACCTTATAGTCATCCTGAATAAATCATTTAAAATGTTAGGGACAGATTTATGATAGGTGTGTGCCTCTTTTGCGCCGCTGTGCATCACTTTTGTGACGCAGCGGCGGTGCAAAAGATTTGCTATGTTGCGACATATTTACAACTTGATGCATCTAGGTAGATGTGTCATGCTGTAAAGTCCTGTGCCACATGAAACCAATGCAGCAGTGATGCAAAAGATGCACCATGTTGCAAGACAGGACTCACTTCATCTCCAACAAGAGAAGAAGCTGAATCTTCTGTAAATGTCAAAATTGTTGTATACAGTGCTCAACTTCTGTGTACTCTTTGATATGCTAGACTCCATCTGCACAATGAGATACCTAAGCAAAGGAAACACAGGTGATGTGATTGTGAAATGAGGAAAAGAAATTCCAAATTTTTCAATTACATCACCTGTGTTTCCTAACTTTACGAATCACATTGTGCAGATGAGGTTTAGGCCTGTTCACGGACACAGAAGAGGTCTGACCTTTGTTCAAGAGTGCAGTGGACATGACTCACTTCATTGGTAGGCCTGCACATGTATTATCTCCTCTGTATTCTTCAACAAGCGTAAATTTCATCTGCAACCCTGAGTAGGCCTCACCTCAAACAAACCTCTGGATAGGGCACACCTTATCGTCATCCTGAATCAATCATTTAAAATGTTAGGGACAGATTTATGATAGGTGTGTGCCTCTTTTGCGCCGCTGTGCGTCACTTTTGTGACGCAGCGGCGGTGCAAAAGATTTGCTATGTTGCGACATATTTACAACTTGATGCATCTAGGCAGATGTGTCATGCTGTAAAGTCCTGTGCCACATGAAACCAATGCAGCAGTGATGCAAAAGATGCACCATGTTGCAAGACAGGTCTCACTTCATCTCCAACAACATACCGTCTGTTTAAACTGTAAACATTTAGGAATGTGTAGGGGGCATGGAGAAGCTGAATCTTCTGTAAATGTCAAACTTGTTGTATACAGTGCTGAACTTCTGTGTACTCTTTGATATGCTAGAGTCCATCTGCACAATGAGATACCTAAGCAAAGGAAACACTGGTGATGTGATTGTGAAATGAGGAAAAGAAATTCCACATTTTTCAATTACATCACCTGTGTTTCCTAACTTTACGAATCACATTGTGCAGATGAGGTTTAGGCCTGTTCACGGACACAGAAGAGGTCTGACCTTTGTTCAAGAGTGCAGTGGACATGACTCACTTCATTGGTAGGTCTGCACATGTATTGTCTCCTCTGTATTCTTCAACAAGCCTAAATTTCATGTGCAACCCTGAGTAGGCCTCACCTCAAACAAACCTCTGGATAGGCCACACTTTATCGTCATCCTGAATCAATCATTTAAAATGTTAGGGACAGATTTATGATAGCCGTGTGCCTCTTTTGCGCCGCTGTGCGTCACTTTTGTGACGTAGCGGTGGCGCAAAAGATGTGCTATGTTGCAACATATTTACAACTTGGTGCATCTAGGCAGATGTGTCATGCTGTAAAGTCCTGTGCCACATGAAACCTGCGTCAGGTTTCATATAGGTGTTTTGTTGCAGGGTGGGCATTCATTTGCATGAAAGCCCTGTAAAACTAACACAGTGAAATTTAGAAGATTTCACTGAGTCAGCTTTATAGCATTGCTGAATCAAATCCTTACGCCTGTTTGAAACAGGCATAAGGAGTGATGCACCATGCAATGTGTGGCTTGCTCCTGTGCATTACAGTAGACATGTCGCGTTTACGACGTGATTCCTGCAATGTGCTGCTTTTGCGGCACAGATGCGTGACGCATCTGTGCTGTTTTTGCTCAATGGTGCTCCACATTGTAAATGCGGCACACCATGGGTGGCAGAGCAGCGGTGCACGTTAACTGGTGCATCCCTGGGGATGTGCCAGTTAACATAAATCTGCCCCTTTACATTTAAGTATGAGCAGGGTACACAGAGTCGGTGAGGCTTATCCAAGGTTAAGAACAGATGAGTCCTGTTCACTGAAAACTTGGACATAGGCCTCACCTCCTCAGCATCGCTGGACATGGCTAAATAATAATTGCAAAATGTTACTCTTGTTAAACAATTTTAATATTATAGTCTCTGAAATTTGTCTCTTACTCTGCAACATCTCATTGTTGTTCTCTTTCTTTAAAGATAACGACAACATCAACCATGAGTGATAATGAGCAATCAGTTGATCTCGATCTTATCATTGAACTTGTCATTGAAACGTCAGTGGAAGTGGATCCCTTGGATGATTTAAATCCTGAGGATGATGAAGAACATGATGAGGATGCCGATTTGTCAGAATTGTATGACATAGGGTGGGAAGCTGACCTGCTTGAACCTATGGAACTATAAACATTTATTTTTAAAAGTTACTGCAAATGAAAAGTAAAAATGTAAACCGTTTCATTTAAAATTAAACAAAACTTCAAAAACAGGTTGTGTGTAGTGTCTTTAATAAAATAGTCAAATATGCTCATAAAATTAGTTCAGATTCACATATAAAACAGCACAGGTCAAATGTAGAAGCATTCCATTTCTTTGCTACTATTTGTGAATACTAAATTTGCCAATGCACTAAAAAGTATTCTATGTAAAAATGACAAGTAGTGTGTTAAATCTTTGATGACTGTTATTGATTTACTGTTTGCTAATAGTGGTTAATAACATTTTTAATTATATTTTACCACAGATTCAACTGCAGATCATTTCAAAAGGAGAGAATGCCATCTAAAGAACGAAACCGAAAGGCTACAAAACGTCAAAGACAGCAGCTTAATAAATTCTTGCAGCAGTCCTCTACAATAAAAACTCGTCAAGTCACCAAGAAAGCTCCGGGTAAGACAACAAAATCATTCATAAGAAACATTTGTAGAAAAAAAAGTAGTACTACAGAAAATGTTTTAGTCCAGAAAAAGAGAAGCAATTTAAACGGAAAGGGAAGGCCAATCAAAAATGTTACTGCTAGAGCTAGAGATAACTCTGTGCATGGTAGTAGAAGGAAAAATCAGTTTAGGGACATTCGTAGACGAATGTTCCGCAACAGGATAATTGGCAATTTGTTAAAAAATATTAAGAAAGGTCAGCAGAAAGTGTTTTTTATAAGAGAAAAAAAAAATTGAGAAAGTTATTGATCAGGCATTTGAAATTAAGCGAAAGTTATTTATTTTGATAATCAATAGAATTAGGAAGCTAAACAAGGCAATTTATGATTTCAAAAGAAATAGTAGATGGAAGAGAACAGTTAATCGTAGTAATTTTTGTGAAGTTTTTTCAGGAGAATGGATGCATAGTTCAAGTTGTGAGGCATTTTTTAATGAGGAGAGTTATTTCCAGGATAATGATTTGGTGCATGCAGTTGACACCAGTAGTCGAGCTTATGAGGTGAAAGATGGTTGTCCAGTTGAAAAAGAAAAAATTGTGACAACAGAGGCAGAAGAGGTGTTAGGTAATGAGGTTTTAGGAAGACGTCCTAAGGGACCTGTGTACACCTGGAAGTGTAGTAGTATTTGCAGTATGCGACAGGATTCCATCAATTTGCTTTGTGATTTTGTACGGACATTTAATAAGAAAAGTTTGAAGCAGAAAATGATGTTGAATTAGATCCTTGCAGAGTGAGAGAAGTGACAGGTTTGCATGGTCATTCACTGGCTTGTCTTTCCAGGAGAGTATGCCAGAGTGTTTTTCATCATTTCAGGATGCTAGCAGTGCATCATAATAAAGTGAGGAAATTAGTTAGAATGTTGTATTATGCTAAGAGTCCAGCAGTTATGCTTAAACAATTATGCACTGCTCTTTTGCATGGTTCTGAAATAGATGTGAAGAATATTTGTGAAGAAATTGAGTTTTGTTACTTTGGAAGTAAAGAGGAGAATGTTGAAATTGACCCAGAAGAAGAGGGTAATGTGGAAGATAGTGTACAGGTTTCCAGTACAGATAATTTTCAGAAGGAAATTGCCACGTTTCAGGTGAAATCAAGTGAGAGGCCTAATTTCACTTGTGTGTGTTGTCGACGCACTTATTATAAGAATCAGACTAAGTTAGTGGATTTATATGCGAAAAGTGAAAGGGAAAATAATAGTGAATGGAAGGATTTCGCAACATACTTGATGGTAGAAAATTGTTTTGATTTGGGATTGGATCAACGTGTGTGTACTTATTGTTGTAACAAATTAAATCAAAACCGGATGCCTGCTAGAGCGGTTCATAATAATCTGGAATTGGTTGAGATTCCTTCTGAATTGAAGGATTTAAATACTTATGAATCTATTTTGATTCAAAGTATCCATCCCTTTCAGGCTATTGTAAGAATGGAGCCAAAGACAGGGAAATTGCCTCCATCAGATTTACAGAGAGGATTAAAGGGAAGAGTTGTTTATTTGCCTCTAGATTTGAAGAAAAACATTAATACAATTGGAGTAGAAAAAGTGGAAGAGGAACCTCTGGTTATCTTAGTTAATGGGGTTCTGACAAAGAGTAAGAAAATATGGCAAGATTTAGTGGATGTTAGGAAAGTCAAAAAGGCAACATTGTATTTGAAAAAAAGCAATAAGTACTATAAGAATGTATATGTTGCAGAAGAGGAAGTAAGTGAAGAAGAGGATAGAGATTTGTGTGCTGGTCAAATTGAGAAAGTAGAACCCTCTAAAAGTGAAGAAATATATGAACATTATAGTGTTCATCCTTTGCATTCCAAGGAAGTCATGGGGAATGCTATTGATTTGTTTCAAATGAAACAAGCCAAAGGGAGTCCCATTAGTGTTTGGGAGGAAAGTTTGGAAGCTCGGTGTTTCCCACAGCTATTTCCAACAGGTCAAGGAGGAAGATATGATGAGCGACCTCATCAAATTCCTGCTTCTGAATACCGGACTTTACGATTGTATGCAGAAGATCCTAGGTTTCGACAATGCATTCCGTATTTGTTTCATCTCCTGTTTGAAAGAGATCTGTCTGGACTGTCATATGCAGTGAACCACATCTTGAAAAGTGGTATACAGATGCAAAACATCTCGGCAAGCGACTTTATGGATGAAGTCAATGTGCAAGACAGTATTTTGGATTCTCACCTGATTAATCTCATGGCGTGTCAGCGTGGTACTAATGAGTACTGGTACCGTCGTCATGGTGATTTAAAATGTATGCTGAGGAACTTAGGAACTCCCACATGGTTCCTCACTCTCAGCTGTGCTGAGTATGGCTGGGAAGACTTACTTGAATTTCTACGAGAGGCAAATGGAAACATTGAAAATATCGAATTCAAGACACCCGGAGAACTGTGCTCTTTGGATCCAGTGAATGTATGCAGGTACTTCAATCATAGATTTGAAGCTATGATGTCTTTCATCATGAACAAGAAAAATCCACCTCTTGGAGAGGTGTTGGATTTCTTCTGGAGAAAGGAGTACCAAGCAAGAGGTGCTCCTCATATACATATGCTGCTGTGGATCAAGGATGCACCTAAATTTGGACCAGATCCAGAAGACTTAGTGATGAGTTTCATAGAACAGTATTCTACATGTGCAGTTCCAAACGCAAAGGAAGACAAAAGCCTAAGAGAACAAGTTTTACGCTTCCAAAGCCATCGTTGTGGAAAGTACTGTCGTCGTAAATTCAGAAACAAGGACAAGTTCTACACCAAATGTCGTTTCGCCTTTCCACGACCGGTGATTTCTAAAGGAAGAGTGAACAGTTTGATGTCTTCACTGCGACATAATGTGATGAAGAAATCACCTAAAAACACATACAATTTGAAAAGGAACGAAGAGTCCAAGTACATCAACGACTACAACCCAGTGATTTTGTCCATGTGGAATGCTAACATGGATATACACTTTGTGGCTGATAACTGTATGGCTGTGGCTCGGTATGTGACATCTTACATCACCAAAAAAGAAAAGACTGAATTGAAGGATATGTGGGAGGACATTTCCATTAAAAGAGCCTCAGTAAGAAGTTGTACAGTTTCAGTCTGAAGATGTTGTCACATCGAGAAATCGGAGCTTACGAATGTTCTGACCGGTTGTCTTCAGCAAGTCTCTATGCCAAATCCAGGAGTATCGTTTGGGCGAGTCTTGGTCTTGCTGCAACGCGTAATCGAGTTCTGAAACCTGTGCGGGAAATTGAGTATTTGGCGGAAAAGGAGCCAAACAGTACCGATATTTTGAAGACCAACATGTTGGATACATATTATCCAAATAGAAGCAGTCACCTCGAGAATGTTTGTCTGTATGAGGTTCTACAAAATTACATATTCAAGAGGAACATCAAAGAAGATATTGATAAAGGAGTGTATGCTGTAATTGGAAGTGAGGGATGTCTGGTCAAGCAAAGAAAATGCCACTTGGTAAACCATCGAAAATTGAGTGGCGAATCTCCTGAAAAAAAAGAGTTTTTCTATTTAGCACTTTTGCAACTTTTTAAGCCTTGGCGTGCAGAAGAGGAACTGCTTGGATATTTCCTCTGTTACGAAGACTCTTTCAATGTCGCCAAGGAGACCATAGAATGTCCTGTTTTTCCCAAATATCTAGAAATGTTGAATGCGGAAATCGAGCAGGAAGCAACGATTGCAGCCGAGATTGATAGAGACAGTTCTCAGGACAGTCAGAGTTCTGTTTCATTGAGTCAGGATCCACTAGGAGGACCAGTTATCGAAAATGAAGCTGCCACTGCCATGATTGAAGTGGAAAGAGCCATGGCACATGCTCAGGAGGATGCGGTTAACTTAGAAGACTTGGAAAGACAACTCAACGTTGAGCAGAGGAAAATATATGACGAAGTTACCAACCAAATTGATCATGGATTAAGTCATGAGAAGAAAGAGTGCTCATGTACGTCGTTGAAGCCTGTCCGACTGTACGTGAGTGGAGAAGCGGGAACTGGAAAAAGTTTCCTCATTAAAGCAATTTCATGTTATTTGCAGAAAAGGACTGAGTCATCGCTGTCTTGTGTTGTCACCGCTCCAACTGGACTGGCAGCACATAACATTAAAGGTATTACTTTGCATCGTCTACTGATGCTGCCAGTGGAGCATGATAACAAATTACAATACCACAAGTTATCTGGAGATGCTTGTTGTGAAGTTTCAAGAGTCTTGAAGAAAATGAAACTTCTTATCATTGACAAAGTAAGCATGGTTTCCAATGTCATGCTTGCCTTTGTGCATTTGAGAATGCAAGAAGTTCTCAAAACAGAGTATGATGTGTTATTTGGTGGCAAACACATCATTGTTTTCGGTGATCTTCTGCAGCTGACACCAGTGAAAGGACAACCAGTGTTCAAAATGCTCACGCATGAAGATACCAGGAAGTGCCTAGGGAGCATTGGCATCGTTAATATATGGTTAAACTTCAATTATGCTGAACTGCGTCAAAATATGCGTCAGGCGAAGGATGAAGATTACAAGAATATTCTACAAGATGTTAGAATCGGAAAAGTGACCGAGCATGGGAAAGAAGCTTTACATGCACGAGTACTGTCAAATTTGTATCCAGAACAAGACGTTGTGCCTGAGAATATTTTTCAGAAAATTACTGAGAAGAAATCTGGAATATGTTTGATGCCAACTCTTGCAGAATGTGCCATCTTCAACAACAAAATGTTGCATTTAGAAAACCAAGAGATTGTGAAACTGGAAGCTATTGACAGAGTAGAGCATATGGGATCAACAATTATTTTGTCTGAGAATTTGAAATCAAAATTGGATTAATTAGAGAAGACTATATCTAAAACTGCAGGTTTTGAAAAGACTCTGAATGTGTGCTTAAATTGCCGTATAATTTTAAGAAGGAATTTACATGTTGAAAGAGGTCTGGTAAATGGATCAATGGGTAATGTTGTTGATTTTGTGAAATACAGAAATAGAGATGGAATTGAATTTTTAAAAATTAAATTTGATGGCATTGAGGAAGTACAGCTAATTGGTCGTTGCTCTGCTAGGTTTTTGCTTGTGAAAGACTTATATGTTCGCCGTAAGCAGTTTCCTGTTTGCTTGACATATGCGGTGACAATCCATAAATCGCAAGGTTTAAGTGTAGACAGTGCATTGGTGAATATTGGCAGTTCTGTGTTCAAGGAGGGTATGGCATATGTGGCATTGTCACGAGTCAGAACTTTATCGGGATTGTACTTGATTGAGTGTGATGTCACAAACATTTGTGCGGATCTAGATTGTGTTAAGGAATACAATAGGTTAAGAAGAGAGTATGCGCCACATTTGCCTCAATATCCTTTGTTTGAGAAACGTGTGGTAGGCCGGAAACGAAGAAATGTGACCAATAGTAGGGAGGTTGTAGCAAAAAGACGAAAAGTCGATGAACCAGAAATTATAAGCAGAAAGAAAAAGGATTTTGTTGAAGATGTTGTTGGTTTTCAATTTGAAAACAGTTCTGGTGTCAACTGCTATGCTAATGTAGTGGTTAATGTTTTGTTTTCTCTAGAAAATGTAAAAGAAGAGATTGTGGTCAATTCGGATCAAAGATTTTGCAGTTTGTTGAATTCTGTGTTAGAGAAATGAAGCACTGATAGAACAAAAATAGAAAGTGTGTCTGAAATTCGAAATCTGTTAGACAGATGTTCAGGTCAAACACAATTCTCTCAAAATATTCAGCAAGATTGTCAGGAGTTTTTAATGTATATGCTTGATGTATTGCATGATGAAGGTGTAGATGTAGATCACCTGTTTGGGCTTTCTTATCAATGGCAGCATGACTGCGAGAACTGTAGGGTATCAAGTACTACTAGTGTAGACTCAGAAAAATTTATATATTTAACTTTGCCAGACAGTAAATCAGTGTCCTTTAATAAGCTAGTAAAAGCAGCTGATCAAAACATGGAGTGTAGCCAATGTAAGTCTGAAATGTTGTCAACATTATTTATACGAACATATGGCCAGTATGTCATTTTAATGTTCCAACGATGTAGGCCTGATGGAACAAAATTGACAACTTTAATTAAAAATTTTGTGGCTTCGCAGTTGTCAATATCAGGAAGGACTTTTGCAACTGCAGCAATTATATATCATGACGGTCCTTCAACAACATCAGGACATTACACAGCTTATTTAAAGTCTAGAAACGGCTGGTCATTCTGCAATGATTCTGTTTTAACTTTAAAAAAAAAATTGCCTTTTGACCTTAAAAATTATTACCTGGTGTTTTTAAAACCAAAATTTTAGGGAAGGAATCTCGGGATTTGCTCTGAGGAATTTCAAGAGGTTCTAATGGCTCCTACACTATTTGGCCTTGAGGATAATTGTAGTACAGAGTCAAAAGTTATTTTTGAGTTTTAAATAGTTCCTGGAAAAAAAGAAGGTTTTCTTACAGAAAGTGGTGGGCACGGATTAGTTAAAGAACCACAGAGTATTTCCCAAAGCAAACGGTGTTCTTACCATAACACTTAACGTCATGGAAAAATAACTGCACTTTGAATGAGTTCAGAAAAACTGTTTCTTTTTATAAGCTAATTCAAGCAGCCAATGAAAACATGGAGTAGAGGTAATGTAAGTCTGCAATGCTGTCTAGATTATTTGACCAAACTTTTGGTTATAATGTCATTTTAAAATTCCAACTATATAAACCTGATGAAAGTAAGTCTTCAACTTTAATTACAAATGTTGTGGCTACACAGTCATTGATTTTAGGAAGAACATTTGTAACTGCAGCTATTATATGACATGATGGTCCTTTGACAAGATCCGCTTATTACACAGCTTATTGAAAATGTAAAAAAAGCTGCTGTTTCGGAAATGATTCCCATTTGACTACGATACAATGTTGCCTTTTTACTTAAAAATATTCTTACTTTCTGTTTTCAGAAAAGAGAATTTAGGGTAGGTAACTGGCCTATAATGATTCTAGGGGTTGATATAATTTGATCTACTGTTTTAAATTGCTTTGTGATTAAAAGTGATGTAGAGAATTAAATAATTGTAGTAGTCATAGAGGTAGTGTAAGTCTGCTTCATAGTAAGCAGTATCAGTGTCATAGGAAATGTGGAATATGAGTGAGCAAGAAGGGTGAGATATTACTAGTACAGGATTGTGAAAGTGATCTTGAACTTTTTCTTTCTGAAAGTTGCGGAAATACAAAATGACGGGATTTGCTTAGAAGAATTCCAAGAGTTATAAATGGCTCTTACACGATTTGGCCTTGTGGAAAAGTGCGGTAGAGAGCGAGAAGTCATTTATTGTATGTAACATATTTGTCAAAACGATGGAGCTTTTCTTTCAGAAAGTGGCGGGCTGAAAATAATAACAGCACAACAGAGTGTAAGCTGTTCATAGGATATCCTTCGACGTCATGGAAAGTAAGTTACTTTTCAGGAGTTCTGATTTCTGATTGGTTATGTTATATGGGTTTTTTAAACACAATCATTTTGATTGTGTTTTATTTCCCCCGCTGTTATATGATGAATACCTTCAAGTCACTGTTTTTAGTGAAATTTGATAAATTCTGAGAACAGCAAAAATAAACCATTTAACATGTATAATTAATTCTGTACTTTTTGTATTTATGATATACATTTAGAACTGTGTAGTAGGCATGGAGAAGCTGAGGCTTCTGTAAGTGTCAAAGTTGTTGCATACAGTGCTCACATTCTACGTAGTCTTTCATATGATAGACTACATCTGCACAATGAGATACCTAAGCAAAGGAAACGCAGGTGATGTGATTGTGGAATGAGCAAAAAAAAATGCACGCTTTTCAATTACATTACCTGTGTTTCCTAACATTACACATCACATTGTGTAGATGAGGTTTAGGCCTGTTCCAGGAGACAGAGGAGGTCTGACATTTGTTCAAGAGTGCAGTGGACATGACTCACTTCGTTGGTAGGCCTGCACATGTATTATCTCCTCTGTACTCTTCAACAAGCCTAAATTTCATCTGCAACCCTGAGTAGGACTCACCTGAAACAAATCTGTGGATAGGCCACACCTTATCAGCATCTAGAAACAATCATTTAAAATGTTAAGGGAAGATTTATGATGGCCGCGCGCCTCTTTTGCGCCGCTGTTCCGTCACTTTTGTGACGCAGCAGCAGTGTAAAAGATGCACCATGTTGCAAGATAGGCCTCAGTTCATCTCCAGCAAGATACCGTCAGTTTAAAATGTATATAATTAGGACTGTGTAGGGGGCATGCAGAAGCTGAGGCTTCAGTAAGTGTCAAAGTTGTTGCATGCAGTGCTGCACTTCTGCGTACTCTTTCATATGCTGGACTACATCTGCACAATGAGATACCTAAGCAAAGGAAACACAAGTGATGTGATTGTGAAATGAGCAAAAGAAATTGCAAATTTTTCAATTACATCACCTGTGTTTCCTAATATTACGAATCACATTGTGCAGATCAAGTTTAGGCCTGTCCAGGGAAGCAGAGGAGGTCTGGCCTTTGTTCAAGAGTGCAGTGGACATGACTCACTTCGTTGGTAGGCCTCCACATGTATTATCTCCTCTGTACTCTTCAACAACTCTAAATTTCATCTGCAACCCTGAGTAGGCCTCACCTCAAACAAACCTCTGGATAGGACACACCTTATTGGCATCCTGAAACAATCATTTAAAATGTTAGGGACAGTTTTATGATGGCTGTGCACCTCTTTTGCGCTGCCGTTGCGTCACTTTTGTGAGACAGCAGCAGTGGAAAAGATGCACCATGTTGCAAGATAGGCCTCACTTCATCTGCATCAAGATACTGTTAGTTTAAAATGTATATTTTTAGGACTGTGTAGGGGGCATGGAGAAGCAGAGGCTTCTGTAAGTGTCAAAGTTGTTGAAAAACTGTTTGTCCTTCAATCTTTTCCCTTGTCTTTTCTAATTTTTAAATACATGTTTTAATATTTTTCAAATGTTTGTTCTCTCTTTCACAGATTGAAAGTATAAAAATAACAAGTGACTAAGTTAACGACAATTAGAAGGTAAATGTTTTGTACTCTTTTCGTTACATTTCTATCACATTTAACTTCTATTAGTTCCACTACTTCATTTCTTTAACCCTCACTTTCCTGCCTTTGCTACTTCCCTCATTCCTTTCTCTATTACTTACTTACTCTACTCCTTCCACTCTTTTTCTCAGTCCCTCTCTTCTCATACTTCCTCACTCTTGTTCACTCACTCCGTCTCTATTACTCTCACTGTCTCTGACTGTTCACTCTTTCACTACTTGTTCATTATGCTTTCTCTCTGTAGTTCAAGCACACTAAGGGGCATATTATCAACACAGGCAATAAAATTATCGCTGCTTTTATCGGCAGAAAACTGCCGCAAAAGTGGCTTTAGCGGCAGTTTTGTTCCGCAAAAGCGGCTTTAGCAGCAGTTTTCTGCCGATAAAAGCAGTCATTATCGGCAGAAAACTGCTGCAAAAGCGGCTTTAGCGGCAGATTTCTGCCGATAAAAGCAGCGAAACTTTTATCGCCTATGTTGATAATATGCCCCTATGTTATTTACATTTCTTTGCTGTTTCAATCATTCCTTTTCTGTTACTTCTTTTCTGCATTCTGTTTTTTCTCTCTGTTATTCCAATGTTTTAATCTTAATTTGATCATTCAGTCACATTCTCTAAGAAACTCTTGTTTATTATTCTTCTACTCTCCTTTTTTTCTTTCACTTCCTTATCTATTTTGTTTTTCACAATTATACCCTCTTCCATCTTTTCTTCGGTAAATAGATCTATTAAACAGTATCTTTGGTTTAGTCCCTATAGCTGTCTTTCTTTTAACATTACTCTCTGTTTCCTTCCCTTATACTTACTCTTCTTTTTTTTTTTTAATTTTTTTTTGGTTCGCTCCCGGTTCGCGTACCGGCGAGCGAACCGGGAAGCGAACCAAAAGAAATAGAGGTTGCCAGAGTGCTAAACATTCTAGCAATTTTTTTATAAAAAAGAACTTTTTTTTAAATTATTTTTGTTGTTTTATATTTTTTTATTATTTTTCTGAACATTTTTTTACTTTTTTTGGATTTTTTGAACGGTTTTATATTTTTTTTGGTTTTTTTGGGGGGGGAAACGAAAACGATTCATTGTAAAGGGCTCAACAGGAGCAACAAAAAAAAAAGATAATTTATTTTCTGGGGCGTTTTGGACAATCATGATTGTTGATAGCTCTGTTGATTAAATTGATGCTACTTTCTCTGTAGCAAATCAACTGACCGCAACGCACGCACACTTGTTTGACTTCCCCGAACCTCATCTGTATATTTGGGACCGTCTCCCTCGCCTCTGGTCCCGTCACTTCCTCTACAACTGATCTTCTGGCCACAGAAGGGGGATTATCTTGCTGGTCACGTAACTGCGCAGCACTGTAGTTGATAGGGTGCCACCTCTCCATATGGCGATGCATTGTATAATTGCCATAACTATATTTTTTATCTGTCCCTCTGGACAAATCTTTCTTACAGATAAGGCAAGTTACGTACCGGGCATTGACTTTTTTTTGGCCCCTGGGATATTTAAAAAATTGCCAAATATAATTTTCTTTGACATGAGACCTCCTGGGCTCCTCAGGCAAAAAATGCCTCTCTTCCTGCTGTTCCTCTTCTTCCTCTTCTTCCTCCTCTTGCTGAATGATAACTTCAGCAGGTGGTCCTCTCTTCCTTGGAGGTGGTGGAGGTGGTGGGGAAGCACCAGCTGAAGCTACTAATGAAGCCATTGCTCAGTGATGACAAAAGGTCTTCCTCTCACAAAGATGAAAGTCAGAGTGAGGAAACAAGGAGGGGTTTTCATCATTTGGGAAAAACAATAGGTCTAAACCAATGAAAAGTGTTACTTTTAGGTCACATGACCTAGTCTTACATCATTAGGAAACCAAAAGTGAAATGAACCAATGAAAAGTGTTATTAACAAGTCACATGACCTGTTGTGTTTACGTTAAGCGCTTTGCGCCGCGTCCCGCATCGCTTCCGGGAAGCTGCGCTTCGCGCCTCGCTTCGCGTACCGGTTCACTTCCGGGTACGCTAACGCGGCGCGTCATATGACGTATCACGCGACAACGCGATACGTCACGCTGACGCGACGCGTCACGATGTTGTTTTCTAACGCGACAGTTGCGCAAACGGAACGTTTACCGGTTCGCGGAGCGGGTCGCGGCACCAAATTAAGCTAACGGGAAGCTACCCGGTGCGCGGACCGGTAGCGAAACAAAAAATAAATTAAAAAAATATATATATATACATAAAAAAATTGTATTAAAAACATATAAAATATCTTTTTTGATTTAAAGAAGAATACATTTTAAACCTTTTGATATTTTCTATTAAAAAACCATTGAAATTCACTGAAAAAACCATAGGTTATAGACCATATATAGTTAGGAATTAGCATTTACAAAACCTTGAAAATTCACAGAAAAAACCATAGGTTAGAGAAGCTCTGTGAGTCAGTCCGTCGGCATGACCCGCTACACAACCCAAACACCATTACACTACCCTAAACACTAAAACTACTCCCAGCACGACCTCCTACACCACTGCACTATCCTAAAACACTACTCCCAGCATGACATCGTACACTACACAAACACCACTGCGCTACCCTAAATCCTAAAACTGTAATCCCAGCATGACCTCCTACACTACACAAACACCACTGCGCCACTATAAACCCTAAAATACTATTCCCAACACAAACCTCCGAACAGTACATAAACACCACAGCACTACTCTAAATCCTAAAACACGACCCCCACCACGATCCCCTATATTGACCAAACACCACTGCACTACCCTAAACCTTAAAACACTACCCCATAATGACCCCCTATACTACCCAAAGACCACTGCACTACCTTAAACACTAAAACACTACTCCCAGCATGACCCCCTACACTACCCAAACACAACTGCATTGTTGTAAACTCTAAAACACTACAACCAGCAGGACCCCCTACACTACACAAACACCACTGCACTACCCTAAACCCTAAAACACTACTCCCAGCACGACCCCCTACACTACGCAAATACTACTGTACTACCTTAATCCCTAAAACACTATCCTCAGAACGATCCCCTATACTACCCAAACACTACTGTACTGGGCTAAACCCTAAAACACTGCCCCAACACCCCCCGACACCAGCCCCTTGTCTGCCATCCCCCTCTCACCCCCCACAAACAAATGTGAGAGCAACCTTAGGAAATCTGGAACGTAATAAATTAGCTGATGTCACACAATTATAATTAAGAAGATGCATGTGAGGTTGGACAAATAAGAATCACAGTCATGTATGGATTTACATATAAAACATTTTATTTAAACAAAACAACAACAAATAAAACTATGTACAGCCATGGAGTGTCATCCATGGACCATTTGTGAATCACAGCCTGCAAGACAAAAAGCAAAATAAGATTGTGCGTCATGCGTCCATCAAAGGAGAGAGAACGAGATAAAGAGTGGGAGATAGGAGGAAAGAGAGAAAGAAAGAAAGAGCGAGAGAGAGAGGAAGACAGAGAAAGAGTGAGAGCGAGAGAAAGAGAGAGAGAAAGAGTGAGATACAAGGAAGAGAGAGAGAAACAGTGTGAGAGAGAGGAAGAGAGATAGAAAGAGTGAGACAGAGAGGAAGAGAGAGAGAAAGAGAAAGAATGAGAGAGAGAGGAAGAGACAGAGAAAGAGAGAAAGAGTATGAGAGAGAGAAAGGAAGAGATAGAGAGTGAGAGAGAGAGAGAAAGAGTGTGAGTAACAGAAAGGAAGAGATGGAGAGGGAGAGGGAGTGTTGACACTGTGGAGAAAAACCTCACAGCTCACCTTTCTGCCACTGGTGTGTCTCCAACCACATGCCTGGATATAGGGCAGCCCTCAAGCTTAGTCATCTGAAACATAGTATGGAATTAGTAATGGAAGAGTACATACAACTGCGCACGCCTAAATCGCTGTCCCGTCTTTGTGTATCCAGGCTAGTGTACCCCATCCACTTGCACTGCCCAGAGGTGCCTGTCCGCTGCTACGCACCCAGGTTGCTGCATCCCATCCACTTCCACTGCCCAGAGGTGTCTGCCCACAGCTGTACACCCAGGCTGCTGCACCCCATCCACTCCCACTGTCCATAGGTGTTTGCCCGCCGCTGCGCACCCAGCCTGCTACACCCCATCCACTCCCACTGCCCAGAGGTGTATGACAGCCGCTGCACACCCAGGCTTCTGCACCCCATACACTCCCACTACCCGGAGATGACTGCCCGCCGCTGCGCACCCAGGCTGCTGCATTCCATCCACTCACTCTGCCCGCCGCTGCGTAAACAAGCTTCTCTGCTTACCTTCTGCCACCGGCGTGTGTCAATGAGGGTCCACCACCTGCCGAAGCAACTTCCTCACCTATTGTGTACTCGCGGTGAAGCAGAGCTCAGAATTCAGGATGAGGGTTGATTGCAGGGTGGACATGCATCATCGCAGGCCTGCTGTACAAAAATCAAGATAAGATTGTGCATCATGCGTCCATCGTAGGAGAGAGAGAGAGAGAGAGTGAGAGAGAGAGAAAGAAAGAGTGAGAGGAAGACAGAGAGAAAGAGTGAGGGAGGAAGAGAGAGACAAACAGTGAGAGAGAGGAAGAGAGCGAGAAAGAGAGAAAAAGTGTGAGAAATAGGAAGCGGGAAACAGAGGAAGAGTAAGAAAGAGAGAAAGAGTGAGAGAGGAAGAGACAGAGAAAGAAACAGTGTGAGAGAGAGGAAGAGATAGAGTGAGAGAGAGAAAAAGAGTGTGAGTGACAGAAAGGAAGAAATGGAGAGGGAGAGTGAGTGTTGACACTGTGGAGACAATCCTCACAGCTCACCTTTCTGCCACCGGTGTGTCTCCAACCACGTGCTCAGATATAGGGCAGGCCTCAAGCTTAGTCATCTGAAACAAAGTATGGAATTAGTTATGGAAGAGGATATACAACTGCGCACGCCTAAATCGCTGTCCCGCCTGTGTGTAGCCAGGCTAGTGTACCCCATCCACTTGTACTGCCCAGCGGTGCCTGCCCGCTGCTGCACACCCAGGTTGCTGCATCCCATCCATTTCCACTGCCCAGAGGTGTCTGCCCGCTGATGTACACCCAGGCTGCTGCACCCCATCCACTCCCACTGTCCATAGGTGTTTGCCTGCTTCTGCACACCCAGCCTGCTGCACCCCATCCACTCCCACTGCCCAGAGGTATATGACAGCCGCTGCGCACCCAGGCTGCTACACCCCATGCACTTCCATTGCCCGGAGGTGACTGCCCGCCGCAGCGCACCCAAGCTGCTGCACCCCATCCAGTCCGACTGTCCATAGGTGACTGCCCGCCGCTGCACAATCAAGCCTCTCTGCTTACCTTCTGCCACCGGCAGGTGTTGAAGAGGGTCCACCCATGCCAAAGCAACCTCCTCACCCATTGTGTACTCGCGGTGCGTCCATCAAAGGAGAGAGAGAGTGAGAGAGAGGAAGAGAGAGAGAGAGAGAAAGAAAGAAAGGAAGAAAGAAAGAAAGAAAGAAAGAATGAGAGGAAGACAGAGAGATGGGAAGAGAGAGACAAAAAGTGAAAGAGAGGAAGAAAGAGAAAAAGAGAGAAACAGTGTGAGAAAGAGGAAGAGTGAAACAGAGAGGAAGAGTGAGAGAGTGAGAGAAAGAGAGAAAGAGTGTGAGAGAGAGGAAGAGATATAGTGGGAGAGAGAGGAAGAGAGAAAGAGTGTGACAAAGAGAAAGGAAGAGATAGAGAGTGAGAGAGCGAGAAAGAGTGTAAATGACAGAAAGGAAGCGATGGAGAGGGAGAATGAGTGTTGACACTGTGGAGAAAAACTTCATAGCTCAGCTTTTCGCCACCGGTGTGTCTCCAACCCCGTGCCGTGATATAGGGCAGCCCTCAAGCTTAGTCCTCTGAAGCAATGTATGGAAATAGTAATGGAAGAGGACATACAACTGCTCACACCTAAATCGCTGTCCCACCTTTGTGTATCCAGACTAGCGTACCCCATCCACTTGCACTGCCCAGATTCTCCGCTGCTGCGCACCCAGGAGAGGGAGAGTGAGTGTTGACACTGTGCAGACAATCCTCACAGCTCACCTTTCTGCCACTGGTGTGTCTCCAACCACGTGCTCAGATATAGGGCAGCCCTCAAGCTTAGTCATCTGAAACAAAGTATGGAATTAGTTATGGAAGAGGATATACAACTGTGCACACCTAAATCGCTGTCCCGCCTGTGTGTAGCCAGGCTAGTGTACCCCATCCACTTGTACTGCCCAGCGGTGCCTGCCCACTGCTGCGCACCCAGGTTGCTGCATCCCATCCACCTCCACTGCCCAGAGGTGCCTGCCCCCTGGTGCACCCCATCCACCCAGGCTGCTGCACCCCATCCACTCCCACTGTCCATAGGTGTTTGCCTGCCGCTGGGCACCCAGCCTGCTGCACCCCATCCACTCCCACTGCCGAGAAGTATATGACAGCCGCTGAGTACCCAGGTTGCTGCATTCCATCTACTTCTACTGCCCAGAGGTGTCTGCCCGCTGCTGTACACCCAGGCTGCTGCACCCCATCCACTCCCACTGTCCATAGGTGTTTGCCTGCCGCTGCGTACCCAGCCTGCTGCACCCCATCCACTCCCACTGCCCAGAGGTGTATGACAGCCTCTACACACCCAGGCTGCTGCACCCCATACACTCCCATTGCCCGGAGGGGACTGCCCGCCGCTGCGCACCCAGGCTGCTGCACCCCATCCACTCCCACTGCCCAGAGGTGACTGCCCGCCGCTGCGCAAACTACCCTCTCTGCTCACCTTCCATCACCGGTGTGAGTCGAAGAGGATCCACCACATGCCGAAGCAACCTCCTCAACCATTGTGTACTCACGGTGAAGCAGAGCTCACAATTCAGGATGAGTGTTGATTGCAGGATGGCCACGCATTATCGCAGCCCTGCTAGACAAAAAAGCAAGATAAGATTGTGCGTCATGCGTCCATCAAAGGAGAAAGAAAGAAAGAAAGAAAGAAAGAAAGAAAGAAAAAGACAAAGAGTGAGAGAAATAAAGAAAGAGGAAGAGAGAGACAAACAGTGAGAGAGGAAGAGAGGGAGAAAGAGAGAAACAGTGTGAGAAAGAGGAAGAGAGAAACAGACGAAGAGTGAGAGAGAAAGAGAGAGAGGAAGAGAGAGTGAAAGAGAGAAAGAGTGTGAGATAGAGGAGGAGATAGAGTGAGAGAGAGAGGAAGAGAAAGAGTCTGACAGAGAGAAAGGAAGAGATGTAGGAGGGACAGTGAAGGCCCATACTATGGACAAAACCCTCACAGCTCACCTTTCCACCACCGATATGTCTCCAACCACGTGCCGGGACATAGTGGAGCCCTTAAGCTTACTCATCTGAAACGTAGTATGGAATCATTAATGCAGAGTACATACAACTGCGCACGCCAAAATAGCTGCCCCGCTGCTGCGCACCCAGGCTGCTGCACCCCATCCACTCCCACTGCCCAGAGAAGACTGCCGGCTGCTGTGCACCCAGGCTGCTGCACCCCATGCACTACCACTACCAGGAGGGGACTGCTCCCCGCTGCGCAAACAAGCCTCTCTGCTCACCTTTCGCAACCTGCGTGTAGAAAAGCGGGCCTACCACGGACAGGGTACCCTGCATATCATGCAGCCCCGCTCCATAGGCCACCAGGTCTCACATTTAGTGCTGGGTCTTGATGGACATACCAGTGCACCCAGCTTTTCATCGCAGGCTACGCACCCGCTCAGCCCTTGCGGTGCCACTAACTCGGTGACTAGCGAGACGACTCGCCACGTGGCGGTAAGCTTGCACTGTCTGATGGCTCAGGCCTACACTGTGGTCCAGCAGAGCACACAAATCCTGAGCTGTCCAGACCGCTGGGACGGGTCATCACCGCAGGCTGCACACCCGCTCAGCAGTTAAGGTACCTGTACCTCAGTGGACCGAAAGTCACCTTCCCCTGCCGGTGTGCCTGTGCCGGCCGCAGTGCATCCGGTGCAAGCAACTCTGAAATGGCGTAGAACACGTGCGCCTGGTCTTTTTTATTGGCGGGGTCACATGTCCTGTGATGCCTGTGCTGGATGGGTGTGGTGTGGGTGTATACCAGCCTTGAGAGAGTGGCTGTGGTTTACTGACAACTAGGCTGTGACCAGCAGATCACTGCAATGAAAACCTGGGCCATGTAGCGTTGTTGTCCTTCCCTGTAAGCATAGGCAGAGTGGGCTGGCCTGTCGTATGCTAGTCCTGTGTGAGGCTGTGAAGAATGAGGAGCTATGGGTGTGGCTCTGAGGTGTCTGTATGAGTAATCAACTGATGCGGGTGTCCGTATTGTAGTGCTGCCGTCACCCGGGTCGCAAGCGCCAATGTGTCACTCTGTGAGCCAAGCGCCACAACATAGCCAACATGGATGGTACAGAGAATCACTGACTCTACATTCATCAATTGTTCCACACATGAAAGATGGTGGACATGACACATCTATGTGGATATGAATGTTTATTGCACATTCAGTGGAGTGTTGCAGCTGTAGCAATACAGGGCCATGGAAAGTTCAATTTTCAGTTTTGGCACATGGAGGGCAGCCAATTAGAGCCAAGCTCATGTTTGGGGTTAGGCTGTGCCAACATATGTAGTTATACAATCACTCCAACAATCCCCAAGCACTTATCAATTACTATACACTCTCCTTGCAGTTCTCTAATGATCCAGTCTCTACGTACGTACTTGTACAATGACCGAGCCAAAGTTACATAACCAAAGTTTTCCCCAGCTGCCAAAGGTAACATGGTTGCATTCACTGTCCACAGCACAATGTAAAGTGGTAGGGCCCAGGTGCAGCATCTTGTATACATAATGAACACACGGACACAGATAGATAGTGGAACTGGGTACGGCACATGCGCTCGACTCCTTTTTATTACCAGGGTCACATGTCCAGTGATGTCTGTGCTGGATGCTTGCGGGGTGAGTGTAAGCCAGCCCTTCAGGATTGGTTGGTGCTGGTAACAAGTACAACAGTAATCATTGGATCAGAGACAGAGATTCAATCATAAAGAGTCAATGATTTGTGCTGCACTAAGGTAGGGGCAGCAGAAATAATGCACAAAAGATTCAATCGTAAAGGGTCCATGAATTGTGGTACACTGAGGTAGGGACAGCAGATGTCAAATTATACACAAAACAGTGTATCATAAAGGGTCCATGAATTGTGCTGCATTGAGATAGGGGCATCAGAAGCATTTAGCGTGTGCGCAGCTAGCAATCATGCGTGGTGCGGGCGAGTCTCACTGGAAGCAATGTCTGTTGCCTACTTGACTGCGTCATCTGCAATTGTGACTCGATGTGAATTTTGGGCCCTGCTATTCGTAGTGTAGATCAAAGGCAGTAGTCAGCAGAGACATCGAGGAATGGTTTTTGTCACATCCTCTTAACAAAATTCGAGTAGATAGAGCACAATTCTCTCTGCAATTAATAAAACAAGACTGAATTCAAATTGTGATCTCGGCCGACCACAGTGTAGGCATATGGAAGAAAACATGAAATATGTATGGAATACATTGTCGAAATATGTAGGTTTCAGGGATGTTATAGTTCAAATTGTGAGCTCTGCTGTCCGCATTGTAGACTGTCATTCAGGGTTCTTTTGGACTTGCAAGATGAATATGGTCAATGTAGTAAAGCTATAACTGATATAAAGTTCTTGAAGCACGGATACTAAAAGGATATTAAGGTTGGATTTAAGAAACGTTGTAGTTAGTTACCTACCTACAGGACTCTAATTAATCAATCAAGACTCAATTTTAATTGTGAGCTCTGCTAACCACAGTGTAGGCCAGAGGCAGTGGTCAGGAAGGGCCCACAGCCACGTGGCGTTGAGTTGCAATGCACAGTTAGTGGCAACTGAAGCAACCAGCATGTGCGGAGCCTGCGATGATGCGTGGTCCGGGCGGGCAGCACTGGTAGCAATATATTTTGCCTACTGAATTCTGCCTTAATAAGGCTACGTGGAGATGACTTGTGGTGCAGTGAGTTAGTGGCACCTGAAGCGCTCAGCGTGTGTGCACCCTGCAATGATGCGTGGTCCGGTTGGGCCGCACTGGTAACAATGTCTTTTGTCTAATGAATTCTGCCTTAATAAGGCCATGTGGCATTGACTTTAGGTGCACTGAGTTAGTGGTACTTCTGGCGCTCAGCGTGTGTGCAGCCTGCGATGATGCGTGGTCTGGACGGGCCGGACTGGGAGCAATGTGTCTTGCCTATTGGACTGCGTCATCTGCAATCGGCACTCCATCTGAATTGTGAGCCCTGCTGTCCGCAGTGTAGATCGAAGGCAGAGGTCTGTACAGACATAAGTGTGCGGTGCTGTGCCGCTGAATTCACAGTGGGCCTGTGTTGCCGAGGCCGGCGGTCATGGCAGCAGGCACATGGCAGGGTGAGGGCCGCTGTTCTGGCAGACGCGTTGGCCTTCACACAAGTGAACCACGCCCAGAGCCCAGCCTATTTATTCATACTCCTACGCTGGAGTGGCATACGTTGGACCAGCCCACTGCGCTTCGGCTTCCAGGGGGGACAACACAGCTACATGACCAAGATCTTCCCAACTGCCTGAGGTAACATGGTTGTGTCCACTGTGCACAACACTACAAGTACCAGTAGTATATGTCCACATGGAGAGGTTTGTGCTCTGCATGCTGCGGTCTGTCCAGCACATCACCGCTACACTTAGTATTGTGTGCATTAATATTGCTGGGTGACTTGCGTCCTTCACACATACTTGGTTGGCACATCTCCCAACATTCAGCTATTGTGTGGCTGAGGGACCATGCTGTTTTTAGAAAGGTCCGCTGTCTTGTTCTGTGCTGCCTCTGTGGTAGTAGGGAGGGGGTGGTCCGTAGGGGAGGTACTGAGGGTGGTGGCAGTGGTTGTTGTGGCCTTCTTGGGTGTCGAAGGTACATGATCAGTAGCCTTATGACATGTGTTGGTCTTCAGATGTGATTCTGGGCTGGGCTCCCTTTCACACTGTAGGTAGTCGTTCTGCTTTACACCAGTAAAAGGCAGATGTTAGATTCCTACAGCTAACGCAGCTTATTGCCCGTTTTTGGATCGCACCACAGATTTGGCTGCTCATTTAAAATATCAGGAAGCAGTGTTGTTGTGTTATTTTTGCACGGGAACGCCTACTCTGCATATTATTAGTGTTATTTGTTGCTCTCATTTGTGGCAATTTTCTTTGCGGAAAACTGGCGATATCGGCTGTTGCCACCAGGTTGAGAATGGGATGATAATTCAAAATCACTGAAAAAACTATAGGTTTAATGAAAATTATAATTAGAAATCAGCATTTAAAAACCATTGCAATTCACTGAAAAAACCATAGGTTTTAGGGACATTATAGTTAGAAATTAGCATTTAAAAAACATAGAAATTCACTGAAAAAACCAAAGGTTTCAGGGACGCTATAGTTAGTTGGACATTTCACTCACACAAAACCAGAGAAATTCGAATATAGTTAGTAGAGCTAACTATAACTTGCGCCCCCGCAATGCACTGCTGATGACATCACATATTACAACACTCATTACATGGTCAGTGATATTGATTTGGTAACTTGGATCTGAAATATATATCTATATTCCCAAAAAAATCAAAGGTTACAGGGACCGTATAGTAGGATAAGAATTTACACACACAAAACCATAGACATTCAGCACTTATAGTTAGCGTTAAACTATAACTCGTGCCCTAAGGTAGCTATCACTCATGCATCCGCCATGAACAGTTTTCTCATCTATAGTTTTACAGCAAATGTTGCAGTGATATTATCAATTATGTCATAGAAAATGTTATGAGGGGTGTAATATGTGGGGTAATTAACAGTGCATGCCGAAGGTGTGTGTTATAGTTACCTCGGACATGATTTATAATTCCTTGCGATAACTCTAACTATAACTGCTGGATTTCTATGCTTTTCTGTGTGTAAATTTTGAGCCTAACTATAATGTCTCTGTAACCTTTGGTTTTAGACATGACTTTAGGCCGAACCGCTGAACGGAATGACACCAAATTTGGCAGAAAGGTAGCTCTTGTTCCAGTAAGAGCCCTTTTGTTTTTGGGAATCCATTTAGTCATTTTTGAGATATTATGGAAAATTATAATTGATATATCTAGGCATCGAGACACCTCTGCGAATATTAACGATCTCTTGCAGAGATCTGATTGACTGGCAACTCTTCAACCAGGAAGTGTTGGCAGCCCCAAAAACAAATATAAATATAAATAAAAACGGGCAGGGTAGGAATACCCTAACCCCTAGCCTTGGAGCTACGGTCCCCCAGGGAATCCGCCAGGGCCCAAAAACATTGTTTTTAAAGATTTGTTTCAAAACTGCTACTATTCATGTATTAGTTGCACATTTTTTTTTTAATGTACAGTCTCTCACGCTTCTTTAAAACTCATCCCATAGGTGGGACAGGTCCCAGGGGCATAGTCATATAGCAATAATGGGGAGGGGGCATGTGCAGCTCCCTTTCCCAAGGCCAGTTTGAGCCACCAAATCCCTGCGGCAGGCCGATCCAACTTTTAATTCGAGGGGGGCTAAGAGGCCCTCCTCCTAAGCTCCTAAGAGTCCGGGGATTTATTCTAAATATTGGAGGGGGGCCGCGTGGAACTCTCAATTCTTGTGGAGGGCCCCGGGTACCACCATCTTCCCGGGGCCAGAAACATATTTTGAGCAGGGCTGGTGACCCCCCCCAACCAGGCCATATTTGACTCCGGGTACCACCACCTCCACCGGGTCATACATAATTGTATTAAAGGAGAGGGGCTGCCCAGCCCTTCTCCTGGGCCTGTTTCAGGCCTGGTGGCACTACCTCCCTGGGACCTGCCCTTAGCAACAAAGGAGGGGGCCGCGCAGCCCCATCGTGTTACCACTTATGGTTGCTGGGACCACCACCTCCTCCAGGCCCGGTTCCCTATTTCCCGAGGTGCCCAACCTTAGTAGATAACAGTTTAATTTTGCTTGGCCAGAGCTCTGACAGCTTCCACCAAGCAAGAGCAAACAGTAAATCTGCTCCCAGTAGGCGTCTCCTTACTTGCAGGAGCAATGCTGGCTCCCTGTGTAATCAGGGAGCTGGTAGGGACTAGTGGGAAATATTGTTCTCCCCGCAGTCCCAACATAGAACACTTGCTGCCCTGGCTGGACACCAGGGCACCCAAGAGCAAGAGGCATAGCCCGGGCCAATCTCCGGGTGAGGATGGCTTCCCTGCAGAGTTATATAAATGGTCGGGTGAGGAGATAATAGACTCCTTGCTTGCCACCTTCCAGGAGATGGAGTGGGTGGCAATTTTGGGACCTGTCTCCAACAGGGAAGTCTGCCCAAACCTGGGACTGACTCAGTACAGTGTGGCAGCTATAGACCCACCTCGCTGTTAAATGGCGACATCAAAATCCTTGCCAATATCCTGGCTTTGGGACTTGCAAGGTCATCCCCTCTCTTATCCACCACACACAGGTTGGCTTGGTACCGGTCAGCTCCTCCAGGAATTACCTTCTCACCCTGGCCCACACCCTCTGGGCGACCAAGGGTCTCACGACCGATTCAGTGGCCCTTTTCCTGGACGCTGAGAAGGTGTTTGACCACATTGAGTTGGGTTACCTTTTTGCTACCATGAAAGATTCGGACTGGAAGACTAATTTATTACCAAAGAGTGACTGCTGTATGAATGCCCCACTGCCCAGATCAACTGTGGGTGGTTTTTCTCAGACCCCTTCCTGGTACAGAAATGCACCTGCCAAGGCTGCCCCCTCTTCCCCTCCTATTTCTTCTGGCCATGGAACCCCCGTCTCTACCACCCATCGCTCATCTTGCGGGTGTCCAAAATTTATTTTTACGCCAACGATGTCCTGCTCACCCTAATAGACTTCCCCCGCTCACTACTTGCCTTGTTGGAAGTCATCAATGATTTTGCAGCTCTATCCAGTTACAAAGTGAACTTGGACAAGAGCAAGGCCCTGCCACTTTCATCCAGCATTCCGAAAGCAGCGATCCATGGCTATCCTTTCAGCTGGAAATCCTCACATCTCAAAATGCCTGGGTATCTTGGTCAATAGGAGGCTGGATGGGATGGTGTCAGACAATCCAGACCCCCTGATAGCCAAGATTAAACTGGATTTCGAGAAGTGGTCTCTCTTAGGATTCCCCATGTGGGGCAGGGTGCAGGAGGTGAGAATGGTCACTATACCACGCTTCACCTAAACACTGGGCATGCTAACCCGTATTAGTACCTTTAATCACCTTCCGTCGCATTGACGCCCAGATCCGGTCTTTTGTGTGGGGCTCCTTGAGGCCCCGGTTAGCTGCTTTCAAGCTCATGGTGCATTATTCGTGTGGAGGCTTGGGTAGCCCATAAGTAGAACTTGGTAGATAACAGTTTGCTTTCGCTTGGCCAGAGCTCTGACAGCTCCCACCAAGCAAGAGTAAACAGTAAATCTGCTCCCAGTAGGCAGGAGCAGGAAAACTGCTCCTGCCCGCTGGAGCGGAGTTTTCATCTGTTTATCTGCCTGCTTTCAAGTGGGCAGGAAAACAGATGAAAGGATTGCTCCTGCACACAAGAAGCAGCATTTTTGGCTGATTCCTACTTGCAAGAGCAATGCTGCCTCCCTGTGGAGTCGGGCAGCTGGCATGGACTGTGGGGTCATTGAAGTTCCCCCCGCTGTCTCCAACATAGAAAATTGTCTGCCATGGCTGGACACCAGAGCACCCAGGAGTAAGAGGCAGGGTCCATGGATGGGAACCTGGGCTCAAAATCGGCCCAGGAGGGGGGCTGGAAGGCCCCTCTCCCTCAATAATTCTTGACCGGGCCCTGTGGTATGGGGGTCCCTGAACCTGAAATCCACCCGGGTGGGTGGCCACAATGCCCCCTTCTATAAAAGGACAAGCAAGTGTGTTTTCTCAGCAATTACACATTGAAAGTCAATCTGGAATGCTTTGTGGAGGTGAATGCACGTTAATCTATTGGAGCACAATCTGTAGTGACTGTGCCAAGTGGGTACTTTCATGTCTTTACCTGGTGAGAGCAGAGTTGATGGTTCTCCTTTTAAATTACTACGAGTATGCAAGTATGCGAATCACTTGGAAGCTTTGCCCATTTTGCCCTGACCACCTTAGTACATGTAAAGGTCTTCCCATCTTTTGCCAGGATGATAGACAGCTTAAGAAGAAGTCATCCAGCATGTTTCCTGCTGATTTTGGTAAGGTGTTCTTGATACCGAGGAATATGAGGACTACTCCACCAAACAGAGAAGCATTTACTTCATATAGTTAAGAAGAAGGACCCTTGTTCGGTGGAGATTTACCTCTTTCTACTCTTGTCGTCTTTTCTATACGAATATTCATGTTATCAGAAATGCCTAGATAAAGACACATGAGGATCAATCACATTGCCAAAACGCACACAAGGTCACTGGTGACATTTCCTCATGGTCCATTACACAACTGTAGTGTGGAATACATACGGGTGGACATTTACCCAACGAGGTAGCACTTAACAACTAACCATTAGAAAGTACTCCACTTGGGTAGATATTTTGTGCAAAGCTGTGGACTTTTGTTGATAAAGGGGCAAGTGCAGTTAATTTGTGGCATAGTCACTCACACAGCAACTGACACACCCACACAGAGACTTACAATCCCACCCACACACTCAGGTACTCACATGTTTACTAACAGACCCACTCAGACACTGGTGCCCACTTATAGACCCACTCCTGCACTCACATACCTACTCACAGACCCACTCACACATCTACTCATATACCCTCTCATACACTCTCACACACACTCATCACCCACTCATAGATATACTCAGACATTCTCACACCCACTCGCAAGCCTACTTAGGCACTCATGCATCCACTCACATACCACTGAGATACTCTCACAGCCACTCATAGACCCATTCAGACACTCATGCACCCACTCACAGACCCACTCAGACATGTACACCTACTCACAGGCCCACTAAGACACATATGCACCCACTCACAGTATACACTCTCACTCCCACTCACAGATATACTCAGAGACTCATACACTGGCTCTCAGATGCACTCAGACACATATGCTCCCAGTCACAGACCCACTCAGACACTCACCACCCACTCACATACCCACTCAGACACACACGCTCACACACCAAGTGGGACATTTATGCAACCACTACCAGACCCACACAGACACTCACGTACCCATTGAGACACTGATACACCCACTCACACATCTAGACACTCATGAACCCATTCACTGATCCACTCAGATACTAATGCACCCGATCAAAGACCCTCACACACCCACTCACAGACACAGACAGAAACTCACGCACACAATCACAGACCCACACAGACAATCTCATACCCACTCAAAGACCTATACAGCCACTCATATACGCACTCACTGACCTATATAGTCACTCACATGCTCACTGTCAAAGGTTACAGTTAGGAAATAAAATTTAAAAACCTTTGAGGTTCACTAACAAATAAAAATCTTACAGGGATGTTATAGTTAGGAAATAACAGAAAAAGCTATAGAAATTCACTAAAAAAGCCAAAGGTTAAAGGGACATTAAAAAACACAATAGAACTTCACTGAAAAAAAACAAAGGTTACAGGGACATTATAGTTAGGCTCAGATTCAACTTGTACAAAACCAGTCTGCCTTTCTACTATACCTCCAGCGGTCAGGATGCATGCCAGCAAACCACAAACCCAGGTGGATATGTTGAGGCTGGTGAGCCTCCAAGTACCCCAAGGGACGATTGAGATGGATAGGGGTGGAAGCAGGAAGATGAGTTCAGCGCTGGGAGCTGATGTGCTTCCCTTGACAGGGACTTTTATCCTAAAGCCACCCTTGTAATTCTGAAATGAGGATTGGAGCTGGGCCTCGATGGTAACTGTGCCAAGCGGGGAAGAAGTACGACTGTACTAAAGTGTTTAACTACAGCACTGGTTTTTAAATCAAAAGCACGATGTAGTATGTGGATACAATATTATTGGATTAAGGGGACATCTGAAAAGGAAATGTTAATCAGATGTTGAAATAACTTACCTGCAATGATAATGAGCAATTGGCTGCACAAGCTGATGATATAGTGCCAGAATATATTTTCAGTATTACAAGTGGAATGTGACTTTGAATGCAATAAAAATGAAGTATTCTTTTTATGGTAGTCTGATTGAATTCAATTGAAAAGCACTTTTAACAATGAGTAATATGGTGCTTGATGGTTGATAAAGGCTGACAAAGCAGCTGAAACACATTCCAAAAATGAATGCTGTGTGATAAAAAACAGCAACAACTTAGTCCCCAGAGTGCAGACTTTTCTTAAAAAGAGAAAGAAGTGATATACACACATATATATATATATTCACTGAAAAAACCATAGGTATCAGGGACCTTATAGTTAGTTGGACATTTGACTCATATAAAACCAAAGAAATTTGCCTTCTAGTTAGTTGAGCTAACTATAACTTACGCGCCTGCAATGTACTGCTGATGACGTCACATATTACATCACTCATGACATGGTCAGTGACATCACTCATGACATCACTGATGACATCTCAAATGACATTACTGATGACATCATCCACGTGATAGTCTGACACACCTCTTCATACTGTAATAACCTTTGATACACGCACTCTAAAATACAGGCTACCCTTTTGAAAAGCATAGACACACCAATACCAGATACTAGATATCCATCCACTGATTCCTATCTATATATTGTGAGCCAGATATACACTGATACAGTCACTCATACATGATGTCACTCATCATTACATCAGTATAATTTCCACTCATACACGTATATGTACACATTTACACAGTGCTACTGATCCATAACAGGCGAATTGCTCTGGTTTTATATGAGTCAAATGTCTAACTAACTATAACGTC
The DNA here is from genome assembly GCF_964261635.1 of Lissotriton helveticus. Classification (NCBI taxonomy): domain Eukaryota; kingdom Metazoa; phylum Chordata; class Amphibia; order Caudata; family Salamandridae; genus Lissotriton; species Lissotriton helveticus. The sequence continues at coordinate 868,572,278 of NC_136059.1, forward strand.
CCTGAAACCTGAATTTCGAAGGTTTTTTAAATGTTAATTTCATATTTTAATATTTATAAAACCTACATTTTTTCAAATTGTTCTTTAATATTTTGCAACTCTATCATCCTTTTTTAAACTTGACAAATTATGTAATCTTTTATATCTTTCCCACAAAATATATATATCTTTTTTTTGGGAGGGAGAAAACTACAGTCCTGTACCGGTAGTCTACCAAGCTCGATCAACACGCGAATCCTATCCACCACATTTAAATGATGCACATTTCGTATCTGACGGGTTTGTGGCACCGTGTCCCACGTAACAACATGTACATATGAGGTCGCGCCAGCTGCTACTTTGGTATGCAAAGGATAAGCACTACCAAGCCGCGCGTTACATCATATCTGTATAAGGTCGCGCCCGCTGCGTGTTGCGTATGCTACGAGTGCACGCTGCCGCACCCTGTGTTTCATATTAGACGTTCCATGTCGCGCCGCATACGCCATTCCCTCATTTCTTTTGTCTCAAAACTTTATCTAAAAAACTTTAAAGTGTATATGAGAGCAAGCAATAATTAAAAATATTTTAAACATTTATATATTTCTAAATTATATTATGTATAATTTTATTATATTATAGTAAATATATTTTCTCAAAATCACATCCGGTGCGGTCTCATTGCGCATTGGCTGCACGATTACCATGTAACCATAAAAAAAAGCATTTCATTAGTTCAAAACATTTCCCATTGTAACAGTTCGAAAACGCCACCCATTTTAGTCAATATCTGAACTGCATTTCATGAGACACACCTCGTCTGCTTAGAGAGCCAAAACTTTTTGCAATATACATATATCTTCATCATCAATATTCATGCTCTGTAAAGTAGCCTTCCGCCTATGATACCTATACACCTAAAAGTTACATTACCGAAATGTTCTCCAATACCACAGGTAACATGGTTGCATACGCTGTCCACAACGCAACGTAATATAGTACGGTCCATAGACGGTATCATGCATAGATAATGAACACACGGACACAGATAGATAGCAGAAGTGGATACGAGCACGTACGCTCGACTCCTTTTTATTACCATGGTGACATATCCATTCACGTCTGTGTTGGATGTGTGTGCGGTAAGGGTAAACCAGCCTTCAGGGAATGGTTGCTGCTAGCATCTACTACAACAGTAATCATTGGATCACACACAGAGATTCAATATTAAAAGAATCAATAATTTATGCTGCAGTAAGGTAGGGACAGTAGATGTGAAATAATGCAGAAATAATTCCATCGTAAAAGAACAACAACTTGTGGTATACTGACACACAATCAATAGATCTGAAATAATGCACAAAAAGATTATATCATAAACGCTCCATCAGTTCTAGTGCACTGACATAACAACATCAAAAGCATTCAGCATGTGCACAGCCACCGATAATGCGTGCTGTAGACAGGCCGTACTAGGAGCAATATCTGTTGCCATCAACACTGCATCATCTGCAATACCAACTCAATCTAAATTCTGAATACTGCTGTCTCCAGTGTAGGCCATAGTGAGCGGTCACAAAGGACCCACAGATACGTAAAGTGACTTCACCTACCCAGTTTGTCGTCACCGAAGCAACAAAAAAGAGTGTGCAAAGCCTGCAATGATACATATGCATGGTGCAGACAGAACACACTGGAGCAATGTCTTTTCCTACAGGACTACCTCATCAACAATAGCGACTCAATCTAAATTGTGAACATTGCTGTCTGCGGTGTAGGACAGAATGAGCAGTCACAAGGGCCCACAGCCACATGGCATTCACTTGAGCTCTACAGTTTGCAATACACAAACTAAAAAAAATGTGTGCAGAACCCGCAATGATGCGTATGAGTGGTGCAGACAGAGCTCACTGGAGCAATGTCTTTTCCTACAGGACTGCATCATCTACAATACCAACTCAGTGTCAAATGTGAACACTGAAGTCTGCAGTATAGGCCAGAGAGAGCGTTCAGCAAGGGCCCACAGTCACGTAGCATTGACTTGAGCTCTGCAGTTTACAATATACGAAGCTAAGAAAACGTGTGTGGAGCCTGCAATGATGCGTATGAGTGGTGCAGACAGAGCATACTACAGCAATCTCTTCTCTTACAGGACTGCATCATCTACAATAGCAACTCAATCTGAATTGTGAACACTACTGTCTGCATTGTTAATTAAAAGCAGTACTCACACACACAACCATCACTACTTTTTCTCACTCCATCTTTACAAAACAAAACAACATAAATTACAGAGAACTCTACAATGAATAAATCAAAACAATTCAAATTGGGATTTCATCTCTCCACAATCTACACTATTCACTGTTCCTTTGGAATTGCAAGATGAATTTGGTAATTTCACTAAACCTATAACTGATATAAAAAAGCTTCTTGAAGCAAGTATACTAAAACAATATTGTGTATGTTTCAATAGACGTTCCAAATACTTAACTAATGTATTCTGTAATTAACAATCACCATGCAATCTAAATTGTGAACCCTGCAAACTGCAGTCTACATCAAATCCAGTGGTCATTCACAACTCACAGCCACATACCGTTCGATTCGGAAGCAGTGAGTTGGTTGCACCTGATCAGAGAGTGTACACAGAAATCATCACAGACTTTAACTTATGACATCCTCAATCATAGAACCAAAACCCCATTTCACTGTTTGCACCTGCTGTACCACAGTATACTCCACCGACTACTGTCAACCAAGCCCAATAATCATGTGCAGCAGTTAGCTATGGAAGCACAGACTGTGATGCACCTCAACACACAAACTTCTGAGAAAAGCAAGCAGCAGGTAATATCGGACATCATCCATTGTGGGATCAAGACACCGTTCCACAGTTGAGACCTAGATTTGGATTAACCTGATCTAAGAGAGTACCTTCATCTCCACTCTCAAATGTAGTTCTAACATCGTCCATTGTGGAGTCAACACACCATTCTACTTTTGGAACCTAGAGTTGGTTGCAGCTAGTAGAAGGGAAAACCTCCATCTCCACTCTCGGATACAGTTCTAACATTATCCATTGTGGGATCAACACACCATTCCACTGTTGGGACCTAGAGTTGCTTGCACCTCATCGGAGGCGGGACACAGAAATCATCACAAGCTGTAACTTCTAACATCCTCCATCATATAATTAAGACCCCATTTCACTGTTTGGACCTGCTCTACCGCAGTGTATTCCAGCAGTACCAGTCAACTAAGCCAATACCCATGTGCAGCACTTAACTACAGAAGCACAGAATCTGATGCACCTCAACAGACGAGTTCTGTGAAAAACCAGCAACAGGTAATATCGGACATCGTCCATTGTGTGATCAAGACACCGTTCCAATGTTGGGACCTAGAGTTTCTTACACCTACTCAAAGAGAGTACCTTTATCTCCACTCTCAGATCCACTTCTAACATTGTCCATTCAGGGATCAAGACACCATTCCACTGTTGGTACCTAGAGTTGATTGCGCCTCATCAGAAGCTATACACAAAAATCACCACACACTTTATCTTCTGACATCCTCAATCATAGAATCAAGACCCCGTTTCATTGTTCAGACCTGCTGTACCGCGCTATAGTCTAGCAACTACAGTCAACAAAGCCCAATAATCCTGCACAGCAGTTAGCTACGGAAGCACAGAGTGTGATGCACCTTGATCCAGCGGCCTATAGAAAATATATCATAAACAACGCTACCCAACTTCATAACCTATAAACAAAATTCTATACTAAATATGGACCCATTTATAAACCTGACATATTTTGGGCCTACTGAATCAGATGGTCAGATTAAATCTATATACACATTATCTACAAAATATATACAATTTTATACATCTGCGAAAAGAATATTGTCATTAGAATAAAACTTAACCATTTAAATGACCACCATTGGCGACGTGATCTAGCTAATAGTAACCTATACTTCTGAATAACCAAGACCAGCTTGTTTGTCAAAAGTAAGATTTTATTTACTAAATTATGGTATATAAGTTGATAGTTTTATAAATGAATTTTATTAGCAATAAAGCAAGCATGATTGTAAAGAAATGTGAGAAAATACAGTTTAAGTAAGTGAATCAAATTTAAAGTAAATATATAAAGTTTAGCATTTCTAAAACCTAATTCCCTAACTGAGCTAAATAGATAGAAATTAAAGTAAAGTTCTTTGAGGATTCTTACGTGCTCCACGCAAAGTCCGACAGCACATCACCCTCATCGGAAAGTCAGAAAGCAGCAGCCAGCCCATCCCTAGGGGCATGACTTTTTATACCTTTCTACGCTAACTAAACTACGCAAAGGAAAGTTTTCAGAAATCTTCGACGTCCCATTGGCTGAGAGTGACAAGTGACATGTCACCCACTTTTCAAAAGTTCCATTAGATCATGTTTCATAAAGACCATTGTCTCTTCCACGTGAAACCAGGAGCTTCCTGAGTTTGCAACAAATGTTCAAATTTGTTCTCACTACGTCCAAGCAACTTCCGCGGATGCCAAGTTAAGGCTGACAAAATGTTCACTTTCGACCTTGGCCATGTCCGACAGAATGATGACAGCACATCAGTTTTTGCTTTGTGAATGCAGCTTTGATAAACGCTTTAATTCAGAATGGGCGTCTCGTGACTTTTGCAGAATTACAAGTCAGCTCTTTTCTGCGACTCAAGTGACTAGGCCCAAAAGCAGGCAACTTAAGCTTTCTAGTATAAAACAAACACAAGAAAAGTATTAATGTAAGAAATAATGTAGATTCTGTATCCACCCCAAGATTTACTAATTAATTAACCCACCCGATTAATCAAAATGTTATCTAGCCATTGCAAACAAATAAAGCAGCGTTTATATCTACCAGTCTCCGTTATTCCATGAGACTTATATGCACCTAGAATAGTAGAAATGACATCACACAGACAAGGAAAAGCAAAACAAGCACATGCTTCTTTTAAATTTGCAGCAGTTAGTAATGACAAAAACGAAAACAATAAATTATTTTATTATTTTGCACGAACAAAAAGATGCAACAATTATGCACGTTTATGAACACACATGTTAGTCCCCCCATGTGTAAAGTTTAATCTAAGTTGTATTAGCACGACATATCACAAATCATTAATATTATTATTCATGTTATGGAAATGTGACTTCACGAGTTTTAAACAAAATTTTGTTTTCTATCTCGCTCCATCAACTCCCTCATCTGGTGATTAACAAATCACCACACCAGCACTCAAAATTTTGATAATTTAAATTTCTAAGAAATCGATTCAAATTCATTTGTATCAGTAAACCTAAAAGTCTGTTTCTGCATAATCTTTGGAATTAGCATAACGCTCTCTATGTAACTCCTGTAATTCGATCTCTCTTTCTTCTTCTTTTCTGAGTTTATAGATTCTTTTCTTTTCTTTCAACTGTTTCTTTCTTTTATGTAACAAACAACCTATTTTGGTCAAAATAAAAATGAATACTATTATAATCAAAGGTGCCAGAATCTTGCCAAGAATTGAACTTCCAATATCATGAAACCAGTTTTTAATTGCTTGAAACCTTTTTGAAAGTTTCCCTGTAAAATCATCTTCTTCTAAAGGAATTATCTCTGAATGCATTTGTGTAATATTCTTAATATACATTTCAATATTCTTACTTTCATCAGGTATATATGTACAACAATGTTGTACATGTAAAATGCCACAGACTCCTCCCTCTTTTGCTAGGAGTATGTCTAAAGCAAGGCGGTCTTGAATTACCATAGATCTAATTGCAATAACTTCAACATTCACTAATTGAAATCCATCAGCTGTGTCAGTTGATAATCTATCAACTATAGTGGACAATTTTCTGATTCTCCCTGCATTTAGGGTTATACCAACAAAAGGTATTACAGCTTGAAAAATATCTCCCAGAACTTCAGTAAAAGTTTCTCTTTTAACTCTATTTACATAATTATGAATTTTAAACAATCCTTCTGAATCTCTGTCAACATGAAACACTTTAGGAAAAACAATTCCCACATAACAAGTTCCATACCAGTGGTCTGGAAGGTTGTAGTAGGCTTTGTCACCACAAACAAAATAAATCCCAGGAAAGATAGGATCTTTTCCACCTTTAAATCCCCAACCTCCCAAAATCTGATAAGTATCTTCACAGTTACTTGCACCTACAAAGTAATTATCAAAAAGTGTATTATCTCTTCTAATGCAAAGTTTTCCACTAACTGGTTTGTCTATGTGAATTGCAATATTTTCAAGCATTTTGCCATTTAATTTCTCATCCTCTTTCTGCCAGAAACTTGACTTAGTCTGCTTGACTAATTCATTCCTCTTATAAATTGCTCTTCTCTCCTCAACCATGTTCAAAAATTTCTTTCCTTCAGCACTTAATTTACATGTTAGATTATTCTTGTAAGCATACTCGTAAGTGAGTTCGTTAGTAACAAGGAAAAATTCTCTCATTTGTTTTGCTTTCTTATGCTTATTTAAAGCATTATCAATCTTAATATTTGCAAAAATTTCATCATAATTTGAATAGTAATATTCTAAACGTCCAGTTTGATAAAATAAACTAGTTAATACACTACATGTTACAGCATAAGTGAGAGGAAGCATATTATATGTTACTCCCTCAGAAACAGAAGCAGGTAACTTAACGCAGACGTAGCAGTCTTTTGCATCCATTACCTTAACATATTCACTCAATAGCTTTGTGAATGTATTACTTGAGAAATCACCAATTGATTTATCTTGATGAATGTTAGGCTGATGATCAATAACTTTTGCAGACGCACTATGTTTAGTTTGGCTAACCAGAGCTTTGCTTGTTATGTTAACTTTGTGTAATTCTCTATTCATTTCCAAAGGGATAATCACAGCTAGAACCAACCAGAGCAGAATTAAAATGAGCAGACACACCAGAGTCATCTTACAGCATCTTTTAAAAACAGAACACTTTGAAGTGCTCTCCTTAACATAAGGCATTCTTGGTTAATTTTAGCCTCAAAAAAATAAAAATAAATTTTAAAATTCTAAATTTATATTTACACCCCCCTTTTAAAATATTTTTTTTTTTTTTTTTTTTAAAACCCTAAACAAGATTTCTTCGACCTTATGTCATACATAAGTTTTCTTCAACTAAACAGTTTTTCTTCGACCTTGTGTCAACTAACAAATTTTCTTCAGCCTTTTGCCAATTTAATATTTCTGTACTTCAATCATTGTCACTAATTTCTTGGATTTCGTTTTCTTCTTCACTACTATCATATATGTCAATAACAGGTGGAATTACTAAGTAAGTCCACTCAGGAGACTTGTATTTTTGGTTTGGTCTTATTATTCTCTTCCCTTTTCTCGATATCACTTCAATTTTTCTTCCAACTCCAACTTCTTTTCCAGGACTCTTTTGACTACTAATTTCTTCAACTTGTTCTTTTGGCTTTTTGATCAATCTGACTCTCAATCTTCCACCTGGCCAGTAGTCTGCTTTTCTCACGTACTTCTTCTTTGGTTCAGAATTATTTGATTCTGACTTCCAAGTCCTTTTCTTTCTGTTTTCACTTTCACCTTCCACGTCACTTTCTTCAGTTTCGTAGTCTGAAATTTCAATTGACTCAGGAACTTCTCTATTCGGCAATTTCACTCCTTCAGGAACACTTTGTCTTCCATCACTGGTACTCGGTAATTCGTCTTCCTCCTCTTCCTCAATTACCCCCAACTTCCCAGATTTCGGATTTCTGTTCCTTACTTCAGAGTTTGTTCTCTGCCTTTCGATACTCTCCTGGTCTGAAACTTCCTTTTGTTTTGCTTCTTTGTCTTCAATGGAGACAACCGAATCCTCAGTTATCTTTCCTTTTAACAGATTCTCTTCACCTTCAGAATCTATTTCAATTATTTCCAAGTCTTTTCTTGTCAAATTTTCATTCACTGGCACAGTTTCCAGATGTCGACTTTCTTGTCGATCTTCAGAATCTGGAATTATTTCACCTTCTGTTTCGCCTTCTGCTTCAGAATCAGAATCGTCTGTGGTATCACTTTCAACATCAGAACTCTCAGGAGTTGGTACTGGAATAGTATGACTAGGATGAATCCAACGTTTCAATCCTCTGCACTTTACAGCATTAGTAGTGATCAAAATTATCTGCCTAGGTTTCTGCCATCTAGGAGCTAGACAATTCCTTCTCCGATGTACTTTCGTTCTGACCCAATCGCCAGGTCTCAGATCATGTGTCAAAACCTTTTCATCTGATTGAGCTTCAGTTCCCACCTGATTAGACACAGAAGTTACCATATCAGATAACCTTTTACAGTAATCCAAAATAGCACTGTCATTTATGCTCAACAGTTTACCTACAGGTACAAAAGCTTGCCTCATAACTCTTCCCATTAAAATTTCATGAGGACTCAAACCTGTCTTTTTATCTGGTGTACTTCTTAATGACATCAAAACAAGTGGAAGAGCATCAGTCCACTTTACACCTGTTTCAAGACACATTTTTCCAATTCTGTTTTTAATTGTTCCATTTATTTGTTCAACTACTCCTGATGCCTCTGGTCTGTATGCACAGTGTATTTTCTGCTCAATGCTCAAAGCTTCGCAAATTAACTTCATCAGTTTGTTATCAAAATGGCTTCCTCCATCACTCTCAATAGTGACTGGAAAACCGTATCTTGGGATGATTTCTCTGAGCATTAGTTTTGCCACTGTAATTGAATCACAATGTCGTGTAGGGAAAGCCTCTACCCATCTTGAAAATAAGCATACAATTACAAGCACATATTTCAAACAATTGTGTAAGGGCATTTCAATGAAATCCATTTGTAACCTGGTAAAGGGACCACCTTCTCGACCAATTATTCCTGTCCCCACCACTGATTTTCTGTTTGGATTCATTTGTTGGCATGACAAACACCTTTGACAAAAGGATTCTGCAATAGTTCTAAACTTGGTATTGAACCATGTTTCTCTGAAAAGTCTAACCATAGAATCTCTTCCTAGATGTGCTGGACCATGATATAATCTGGCCATGTCAGCAATCAAACAATTTGGTAAGACTACTCTGCCATCTTTGTAAACCCACACTCCATCTTCTTCACGTGGTCTACAATCTGATCTTAACCATAAGTCTTTTTCTTCATCTTCTGCTTCATTTTGTAAATCTCTAATCTCATGCCATGTTTCTACAACAGTTGTTAGCATTAATGAATTTGAATCAGTTTCTTTACTCCTCTCCCGATTGTATGAATAATTTTTCCTTGCGCAGTATTTAGCTGTTTCATCTGCGAAGGCATTTCCCTTGGAAATATAATCAGTTCCTCTAGTGTGCGCTGCACACTTAACAATGGCGATTTCTTTTGGCAATTGTATTGCTTCAATTAATCTCCTAATGAAAACTGCATTTTTAATTGGTGATCCTGCTGATGTCATGTATCCTCTCTGTGACCAGAGTTGTCCATAATCATGCACAACTCCGTACCCATACTGACTATCAGTAATGATGGTAACTCTTATATCCTTTGATATTTCACATGCACGAATTAAAGCAATCAATTCAGCCACCTGTGCTGAACGAACTCCTTCAAGACATGATGCTTCTTCAACATCTACGACTGTACAAACTGAATATGAAGCTTTTAAGACACCTCCTTCGGATCTTAAGCATGACCCATCTACAAAGTAGACAAAATCCGATTCAGACAAAGGTCTGTCTTTGATGTCTTTTCTTGGTTTAGTGCAGAATTCCATGACATCTAAACATTCATGTTCTGTTTCAATGTCATCAACAATTTCAGAATCAGGCAGTAATGTAGAAGGATTCAGATTTAAACATCTTGAAATCGAAACATTATCTGCTCCTAGTATGATTTTCTCATACTTTGTCAATCTACTACTTGTTAGATGTTGAGTCTTACCTCTTGTCAGTAATATTTCAACTGAATGAGGCACAAAAACTTTCACAGGAAATCCCATAATGATCCCCTCACTTTGTTCGAGGCTGATACTTGTAGCTGCAACTGCTTTCAAACAACCTGGTAATGCTTTTGCAATTGGATCAAGAACTGCAGAGAAGTATGCAATAGGTTTCTTTAAATTTCCGTGTCTCTGAATTAACACAGATAATGCACATCCTTCTCTCTCACTGCAATACAGTTCGAAATCTTTCTCATAATTTGGCATACCTAAAGCAGGAGCTTGGCATAAGCTCTTTTTCAGGTTCTCAAAAGAGTCCATCTCAGCATCATTGAGAATAATTGGATCTTTTACATCTGACTTTGTCAGTCTTTGTAGTGGTTTTGCAATTACTGAAAATCCACTTATCCATTGTCGACAGTAACCAACCATTCCCAAGAACATTCTTACCTGTCTTTGTGTTCTTGGTGGTAACATTGCTTGAATCATTTTTATTCTCTCTATTGTTACTTGTCTTTTTCCCTTTGCAATTCTGTGACCAAGATATTTTACTTCTTGTTTGCAAAACTGTAGTTTTGCTGGGGACACTTTATGTCCTTCTTCTGCAAGGCGATTTAACAGAATTATTGTGTCTGTTACACAATTTTCTCTTGTCTTTGCAGCTATTAACAAATCATCAATATACTGCACTAGCGTAGACCTACCAGGTAAGTCTAGGTCTTCTAATGATCTTTTTAACAATTCGTTAAAAATTGAAAGACTTTCTGTATAGCCCTGAGGGATTCTTGACCATCCGAGGGTCTTACCTTGGAATCTGAAAGCAAAGATTTCATAACTGTCTGGATGTAAGGGAACAGTAAAGAATGCATTGCAAAGGTCAATGACAGTATACCATTCAGCATCATGTGGAATCTGAAATAGAATTACTGCTGGATTTGGAACCACAGGACAACATGGAACGACAATTTGATTAACCTTTCTCAAATCTTGTACGATTCTAAATGTTCCGTTAGACTTTTTAACTCCCATAATTGGTGAATTACAAGAGCTACTCTCCATTTCTTTTAATACACCTTGCTTGATTAATTTTTCAATTATAGGTGTAATACCTTCAATTGTTTCTGTTTTCATTTTATATTGTGGAGTGTTTGGAAATTCTATTCCCTGTTTCAATGTAATTTTTACTGGATCTACGTTTTTCATCAGACCCATCTCATTTCCAGTAAAATCCCATATTTCAGATTTCACTGTTTCTTTGAGTTCTTCAGGTAAATCCTTTTCTTCAAATGCAGGAAACAATTTTGTTTCTTCTGCTTCCATCATCATCATTGTCATTCTGTATAAACCATCTTCCTCCATTGTTTGTAACTCAACTCCATCAGGAGAACAATATATTCTACAATTCATTTTACATAGGATGTCTCTGCCCAATAGATTTACTGGACTACTATTACAAACCACAAATCTGTGTTTATCTCTGTAGTTTCCAATTTCAACTGGTACTGGATCAGTTAAGTCAGTTTTAATTTGTTGATTACTTACTCCGACAACTTGGATGGTATCCCCAGAGAGAGGTAGGTTTTCAATTTCCACTGATCTAACAGTAGAACGGGTAGCACCAGTGTCCACTAGAAAAGTGATGTCTACATCATTAACTTTCCCGTTTACAAAAGGACCAGACTGGTCAACCTCAAGAGTGGCTCCAACAACACACTCTTCCTCCTCTCTCGGGCACCGTCAACAATAATCATCAGAATCGCTGTCTTGACTTTCTGCTAATAAAAATTGTTGTGAAGCATTTTGCATTTGAACCCTTTGCTGCTTTTGCTGTTTTTGTGGTTTTATTACCTGTTCACTTCCCTGAAATCCCACGTTTGGATTATATTTTTGAACTCCCCCACAATTCGGAAAAGGTGGTTGTGGCAATTGGTCTTGACGATTATTCACCTGTTGTTGTTGCTGTTGTTGTAACTGTCGTTGAATATTTAATTCGTTTAACCCCTGTTGTATCTGTAGCTGTCGCTGCAGGTCAACACCATTCTGCATCTGTGGATTCAATAAGGGATTCTTTAAGTTTTTAGGAGGATGAGGACACTCGTCTCTCCAATGTCCAATTTCGCCACAATTAAAACAAGGTAATCTTTGTTTCAACTCCTCAATCTTTGGGCTAAATTTCTTTGGGAAATTATTACCTTTAAACTTTCCTTGTATCTGGTTTGTATTCCCAGTTTGAACAAAATTAATGTTCTTATTACCCATACTGGCAATTTGTTGCTCAGCCACTTTTACTTGAGCCCACATGGCTTTCTCCTTCAGCTTCTTCTGTTTTACTTCTATTTCATCACTGCAATACTTAGCTTTTCTTAGAATATCATCTACAGATAGTGATTGCCATCCGACAATACTATTTCTGATCATTTCTCCAATTTCAGGTTTTAGTCCATAAACAAATCTATAGACAAAATGGCTCATGTCTTTTTCATCTAATTTTTCATAACCACTGTATTGTTTAAAGATTAACAGTAGTCTTTCATAAAAAGAATGAACTGATTCTTTTGTTTCCTGTTCTGTTCTTTCTATTTTAACCCAATCGACTTCTTTGGGTGGAATTTTGTTTTTCATCCAAACAATTACTTTTTCATAAAAATCCATTACAAGTGGATTTGGAGCACCTGTTTCTTTGATTCGCTCAGGTTCTGTTTTTGGCCAACTAATCGATATCTTGCATTCTGTCCAAAGATCTGATGGAACGACAATGTCAAAAAATCCATCTAAATCAATCCACAGAACTTTTGACACTTTGATAAATCTATCGACTTGCCTGTACCACTCAACTGGTTTCTCCCTCAATTTCGGAAAGTCATTTGTAAATAACAGAATGTCCTGTCTCGACCAAGGGACATGAACATATCCTCCACCTGCAATTTCTCTCATTGGAAATTGTTTTGACAATTTTTCCAATCTTTCATCTTCCTTCTTTTTCGTCCATTTTACTCTCCATTTGTTCAGTTCTCCTAGCTTTTTGATATAGACAATCAAATCTTTAATATGAACTATTCTTCCCATTGAGTTTAAACTCTCGATGTCACTTTCTGAAAAGTCTAATCTGTAATGTTTCGCAAAATTCTTTTGTTTACTCACATCGATTTCAAGTTCTGCTGCTAGATCCTCTAGTTGATCATATTTGTTTTTCGTTTTCCACTGAATGCTTTTGCAAATGAACAGTAGTTCATCATCTCGATAGTAATTTAAACTATCTGGACCAATTGTTCCAATTATTAATTCTTCGATATTCGCTTTTAATTTGGCCACATCAAGTTTTGGTGTGGTTACCCTGACTTCAGGACTCCCTATATCTGATATAGCACCCATTGGTGTTTTTGGAGATAAATCCTCATTAAAGGTTAAATCAGGCATTCTCGATTTAGAAGAGTTTATTTCAGATAAGTCTGAATAAAATTTTTCAGCAGCCTTTTGAATTTCTGTATTTAAAGGAATAGTTAATCCAGTTTTGTTTGTTTCCTTTTGATCAAATACGGGCTGAACAGGACCAATTGTTACTGGAACTGTCACAGCTTCCATGCCTTTTGTCATTCTTTTTATTAATTCTTCTTTTGATCTTAAATATTCATTATAATCAACATCTTCAACATTTCTTGCCTCTCTTGTATAATCTTTTGGAGGTTCTCTTGCTCTTGGAGCCATTGTAAAATGTCTACCTTCATTTCGAGCATTCTCGAATTCTGGTCTTCTAGGAGTTTCAATGATTTCACAATTATTTGGATAAAGTTTAGGAGCTTCATTAATTGGAGGTGCACTCGGTGAAGTTTCAGTAGAAACCACCGGAGTAGACCATGATCTAGGAGGTCTCAAAGGCTGATTCTTTCTAGCAGTTGTATATATTTCTTCCATAACTGCATCCTCAGATTCACTTTCCACAGATTTCCCTGTAGGAGTACCCATTACCATTTCATGAATTAAATACAATCCTTCACTCATGTTTCCCTGTCTCCACATTCGCAATCTATCTTCATGAGTTTCTCTTCTCCAAGGTGGATTTTTAGAAGGTCTTTTAATTCCACTAGCTTCTCTTTGTAACTGATACATCTCGTCTTCCCACTCAACTAAAGCTTCAAATTGAGTTGGTCTCGGTTTCGGAACAAGAGCATTCATTTTCTCTCGTAAATTTCTTAAGACTTTTACATTAAATGAACCATCATCAGGCCAAGTTAAAACACCGTCGTTCTTGGTATAGCGTTTCCAACTATCGAACCATAAGACAGTATGATATCCATATTCACCTTCCATATACGCTGCAGGTGTTTTATACTTATGAAGTAGTTTACCACCTCGCGTTTCGATTTTCTTGTCAGGTGAAAATAAATTCTTAAACTTCTGAAATAATGTTGGCTTTTTCTCAACATGTTTAAAATGATAACTCATTTTTAAGAGTTAAATCTAATTCACAAAATCGTTCGTAAAATATTTCCGGGATGTTCCATAAAACAACCAATCCGTGCGCGAAACACACCAACAAGCCAATGACAGTTGAGCTACGTCACTTTTCTGCTCAACCAATAAATTTGGAGTTTTTCCGAAGGACCAATCAGCTCACAGGCCGTCAGAGACTCAAGAGCCAATCAGAATATAGCTTGTGACGTAGGTCACCCAATCCCAGCGCGGCTCTGTGACGTACACAGCAGCTGCGGTTTCTCGTTTCTCACTACTGGCGCTTACCCCTCCTTCACAAAATCTTTTCACAGCGCCATTTTAAGAACACTTTTCAGTGTAAATTAATTCTTAACAATGACTATAAAGACAATATCTGTTCGTTTCACTATTTAGGATAGTTTACATACATTCAAGTATCCACACTTCGGAATAGACGGCGCTATTCACACTAAGGATAATATTCAATTGTCAGTAGAGTAACCCTTACCCCACCCTTCTAACACGTATAATTATGAACTCGCTTTGCTCTGAACCCACCGCGAAGTGAAAGTTCTAAGAGTTCCACTTGAACATAAAATACAATTCAAACTCGCACTTTCACACTGAAATTTCCCTAATTTCAAACACACATGAAATCCGTACAGGACTCTCACCTGTTTATAGAAATCATGCACCGTTAGCAAAATAACGACGTTATCCGTACAGGGCTCTCACCTGTTTATAGATATGAAACATGTACCCGTACAGGACTCTAACCTGTTTATAGATAATCATGCACCGACGCTAATTTACCCTTCACTCAAGTTCGGATATAACTAATACTCTCATCACAGTGAGTTTTATGGAAGGCGCTTTGTCCCTATTCTCATGCTGCTTTAATTTCTTAGAAAACCCTCACTTTACAAGATTCAGACCTAGCCCTAAAACTGTGCTGCTCGGCGACAACACTATGGTACACGGCGATACCTCTTGTGATACTCGGCGATATCACTACAAACAGAACAGATGGTTTGCGTGACTAATTTCTCGCCACACAATCTATACCGGTATAGCTTACAGATAGCACGAAAAACGAACTCAACATGTGTTAAAACATCGATCCTATTTCCATACCATAATACTTTAATAACCCTTAGCAACCACCATATTACCTTGGTTACTCTTAGCAACCATCAATTTCTGCTACCAGAGAATTGATCCAGCGGCCTATAGAAAATATATCATAAACAACGCTACCCAACTTCATAACCTATAAACAAAATTCTATACTAAATATGGACCCATTTATAAACCTGACATATTTTGGGCCTACTGAATCAGATGGTCAGATTAAATCTATATACACATTATCTACAAAATATATACAATTTTATACATCTGCGAAAAGAATATTGTCATTAGAATAAAACTTAACCATTTAAATGACCACCATTGGCGACGTGATCTAGCTAATAGTAACCTATACTTCTGAATAACCAAGACCAGCTTGTTTGTCAAAAGTAAGATTTTATTTACTAAATTATGGTATATAAGTTGATAGTTTTATAAATGAATTTTATTAGCAATAAAGCAAGCATGATTGTAAAGAAATGTGAGAAAATACAGTTTAAGTAAGTGAATCAAATTTAAAGTAAATATATAAAGTTTAGCATTTCTAAAACCTAATTCCCTAACTGAGCTAAATAGATAGAAATTAAAGTAAAGTTCTTTGAGGATTCTTACGTGCTCCACGCAAAGTCCGACAGCACATCACCCTCATCGGAAAGTCAGAAAGCAGCAGCCAGCCCATCCCTAGGGGCATGACTTTTTATACCTTTCTACGCTAACTAAACTACGCAAAGGAAAGTTTTCAGAAATCTTCGACGTCCCATTGGCTGAGAGTGACAAGTGACATGTCACCCACTTTTCAAAAGTTCCATTAGATCATGTTTCATAAAGACCATTGTCTCTTCCACGTGAAACCAGGAGCTTCCTGAGTTTGCAACAAATGTTCAAATTTGTTCTCACTACGTCCAAGCAACTTCCGCGGATGCCAAGTTAAGGCTGACAAAATGTTCACTTTCGACCTTGGCCATGTCCGACAGAATGATGACAGCACATCAGTTTTTGCTTTGTGAATGCAGCTTTGATAAACGCTTTAATTCAGAATGGGCGTCTCGTGACTTTTGCAGAATTACAAGTCAGCTCTTTTCTGCGACTCAAGTGACTAGGCCCAAAAGCAGGCAACTTAAGCTTTCTAGTATAAAACAAACACAAGAAAAGTATTAATGTAAGAAATAATGTAGATTCTGTATCCACCCCAAGATTTACTAATTAATTAACCCACCCGATTAATCAAAATGTTATCTAGCCATTGCAAACAAATAAAGCAGCGTTTATATCTACCAGTCTCCGTTATTCCATGAGACTTATATGCACCTAGAATAGTAGAAATGACATCACACAGACAAGGAAAAGCAAAACAAGCACATGCTTCTTTTAAATTTGCAGCAGTTAGTAATGACAAAAACGAAAACAATAAATTATTTTATTATTTTGCACGAACAAAAAGATGCAACAATTATGCACGTTTATGAACACACATGTTAGTCCCCCCATGTGTAAAGTTTAATCTAAGTTGTATTAGCACGACATATCACAAATCATTAATATTATTATTCATGTTATGGAAATGTGACTTCACGAGTTTTAAACAAAATTTTGTTTTCTATCTCGCTCCATCAACCTCAACGAGGAAGTTCTGTGCAAAGCATGCAGCAGGTATTTTTGGACATCATCCATTATGGGATCAAGACACTGTTCCACTGTTGGGACCCAGAGTTGGTTGCAGCTGGTCGAAGGAAGTACCTTCATCTCCACTCTCAGATACAGTTCTACCATCGCCAACTATGGTATCAAAAACACTGTTCCACTGTTGAGACCTAGAGTTGGTTGCAGCTGGTCGAAGGGAGTACCTTCATCTCCAATCTCAGATGCAGTTCTAACATCGTCCATTGTGGGATCTAAAACACCGTCCACTGTCGGTACCTGTGGGCTACTGTGTTACTATTATACAGAGCACTCCACGCTCCTGGGCCTCAGGCTGGGTCTGTGTACCTGTGTTGCGGTAGCCAGCGTTAATCTCAGGAGCCTTCCAAGCTCACCTTGGCCCAGGGCCTTCCACAGGCACGTTGTGGGCCCTCTTTCACATACAGCGGTGTCAAAAGGTGAACTGTGGGGCATATATGCGTCACAGCGGCCATGGCGGTTTCTGACTACCAGCAGGCTGAGAGCATCATTCACGCACCCACCTTAGCTCACAGCATCAGCCTCATGGCGGTGTAAGCTGCGCAGACCTGGCAGACATATTCGCCAGTCCGTGAGAGAACCACACCCAAAGAAACATGCCTTTTATTCGTACCCCTACGCTAGCCTTGCGTACGCTGAGCCAGCCCACTTCCCTAAACATTTTGGTGGGGGAGGCACGTACGTGATACCATTCTGTAATCTTCCCTACTACCTGTACTATCATGGTTGCATCCACTGTCCACTTCACTCAATAGACCATCAGTGTATGTTGACATGTACATGTCTGCGCTCTGCATACTCAAGTCTGTCCGGCACATCCCCTCAAGACTTTGCATTGTATACTTTTATAATCGAGAATTACTTGCCACCTTCACACATACTATGCTCTCATCTCTCACTGCATTCTGCATAGTGAGGCAGAGGTATCATGCCATGTTTAGTTTGTATACATGGCTAGCCACAGTTCCCACAGTATGTAGTGTCATTGTGTCTGCTACGTGCACATGTTGTTTGTGATGTTGATTGTCATTATATGAGGTAGCGCATTTATTCACGAGCAGTGTTTTATTCTATTTACTTATCGCTGTCTTAAAGAGCATACACAAGTTTTTCTCACAGGTGAACACTGCGACCACAATGGCAGTCATTCATTTCTATCCAACTACTGTCCAACTACACAACGCTTCTAAACAAACAGCCCCCAACCTTGCGTCCTTTCTTAAAAGCACGCCAACTCCCACAATCCGAATAACATTCACACAGCTTTCTAACAACAGTTATCTGCTTCTCAATAACATACACTCCTACGGAATGTGAGCTGGCATACCGCATGTCCTTACTGTTTCAAACACAGTAACTTCCTGTGGCAATATCTATTCCCACCCACACAAACTAACTCCCAAACTTCAACTTGGCCTTCAATTCCTAGTTTGAAAACACATTTCAAGAAACAAACCAAACTAAAAGCACCTTTGTTCAGAACAGAAGTCTCCCTCACGTCTGCAAAAGAAATTTATCGACTGCAGATACCACAAACTTTAAATAAAATACACTCCCTTTTAAATACAAACCGCCAATTACACTTTGTGAATGGTTACACAATTTTCAACACATGTCACACTCAAGGTCTGGCACACTTTTTTAACACGGTCTCCTACAGCCTTCTAACACGCTTTCAAACTGTTCTTCTTTTAATACCAAACTACAGTCAGACATTTTTTCGATCATCTCTGGAATAACAGGAACAGTGCCCATAATTCTCACCCTGTTTGCCGCCATCCTACTACTAATTCTACTTCGAGAAATGGCTACGCTCTCTATGGTAACAACTATGTCAGAAAAAATATGCCTCTACGCCAAGCTACATCAATACTGTAAAAAAATGGAAAAACTTTTTGGCTACCTGCCTCTATCTATTATCGGAGCTAGCTACATAATAACATTTATCTACACTTATGCAATATGCGTACAACCATCATTTGATTGCAAAACTTGCCCATTTGACTGGCGAACGGATAAATGCCTTACCAACATCTCAACAATCGCTCCAGATATCCACCAGGTAATGGAGTATCTTGAAAACCATGAATGTGATTGTTCTGGCAACGGAGCAATGGCGAATGCAATGCAAAAAGGAATAGCAGCGGAATGGGATTCCTGCACAGTCGCGAAAGATCTCCTGCAACGTGCGACCTTTTACAACATCGCAGATTGCCTGCCCATTCAAATTACCGCTCCAACATTCGAGGAACATTACTGTCCCTTTGAGGATATGAATTGGATTGCTTCGCTTTTCTCACATGATTGCAACAATAGACCTTCTGGACTGGAATCTCCAAGACTTGTAAGAAACTCACATTATTCTTGAATGGATTTTTTTTTCCATCTTTTTTTCCTTTTTCCTTTAAATTTTTTATAATACACTTCAATCCTACTACTTTGATATAATAACTTTCTAAGTATACTCAGACACTTGAACTCTATCCTCATTATTCTCCCTTACGTCTCCAGTCTAACCAGGAATTAGTGATGTGTGGCCTATGCAAATACGCTATTTACTTCCAAAATTAACCTAAACCCGACACCCATTTAGAAACCACGTCTATTCTATGTGCACACACCTCTCTGCCTGCCTGTTATTCACAAAGTCCTTTCACACAATTTTACTCAAAGTCAGCCTCTGCTCAGAACCTCACGATAAAAATGTAATTAGACAACTTTGTTTAGGAACTGGTTGGCACAGTGTGGTAATCATAAACTACCTTTATTTTCATTATACAATGTATTTATTCATGTCTAATAGCTATTCTGTAGGTCACATAGAACTGTAACATATAATGTGCAATTCACTGATGCAGGAGCTTTGATTTGACTACAGCAAAAGCGATTGAAGTTTGTCTAAGCTCGATGCCTAAGCTCTCTACACAAGAATGTTTTTTTTAAACAGCTGAAGACAATAATGTACGGTTTGACTAAAAAGGTACTGAATGTGCTTCTCAGAAGCAAAATGTTTGTATTCATCCTCAAAGTTCCAATGTGGGTACAACTAGTACCAATTCTGACACGCACCACATTGAATCTACTGTTCAACAGATTGCTAACTATTCTACTGTTGATAATTTTCTGTTACAAAAAGCACTGCCAAGGTACATAAAAAGTTTGATGGCTACATTTTGCAATTTCTTTTTTATTTCTTTCTTTTCTTAAATAATACATGTGGTAATCGTATCCTACCTTTATTTTCTTTAAAGAATGTAGAGTCATTCAAGTGTAATACCCATTGTTTATTTCACATGCAACTGTAACATGTAATATACAATTCACCGATGCCGGAGCTTACGTTTAAATACAGCAGAAGTGGTTCAACTTTGCATCAGCTGGATACCCTAGCTCTTGCACCAGTGGGTCCAATAATGGCACTTCAATAAAGACACTTTCTATATAATTTTCAAACTCCATCCCTTTATTACACACAACCACTTTCGTAGACACAACTCATTTTACCGTTTCTTTCTCTGGCGTTGCAATATTCTGCATTATATTCTTCATGATTATTCCTTTATTCTTGCTTCCTAAAACACTATATTCGACTCTTCAGACCAATAGGGATGAGTAGTTTGTTTCACACTCCCTGTATAGAATAAATGCACACTAACACTACTTACACAGGTATGCTACAGCAGCCAGTATCCTTCAGCGCCCACATCACATCACTTCACAGCAATAAACTCACAACTTACACTCACAGTTTCATCCCTGAGCCTTCAGACCGGTACCACTAAGTACTTTGCTTCCCACTCCCGCTATACTCTAAACACATACTAACACCACCTGCACAGATATGCTATAGTGCCCACTATGATACAGCGCCCAGAGCACATCACTTTACAGTACTCAGCTCACAGTTTAGATGCATGGTTTCATCCCCGAGTTTAGCGGTACCTCACATCTGCACCATCTCACTCTAGACAAAACAGCACTTTCACACCAGTAAGTGTAAATACTTTGCTTCTGCCAGTATACTACAGAGCACTCAACTCACCGCTTAGGCACACACTTTCATCCCCGAGTATACCGGCACCTCACCTCCGCACCATCTCATACTGAGAAAAACAGCACTTTCACACCGGTTGGGGTAAATACTTCACTTCGGCCAACATTCTACACCGCCCAGAGCACACCAGTGTACAGCACTCAGCTCACAGTTTAGGCACACTGTTTCATCCCTGTGTTTAGCGGTACTTCACCTCTGCACCATCTCACTCTACACAAAACAGCATTTTCACACCGGTAAGGGTAAATACTTCGGTTCTGCCAATATGCTACAGACCACTTAGCTCACAGGTTAAGCGCACGGTTTCATCCCAGAGTGTACCGGCACCTCACCTCAGCACCATCTCACAGTGGGCAAAACAGCACTTTCACACCAGTAGGGATAAATAATTCGCTTCACACTCCCTCTATAGCACACTCTACCCTCCCTACAAAACTCACAGTGCTCCTACCCTCCTCTCTCCCATTTTTTTCTCACTTTTTTCCCCTTACTCACTTCAACGGAATCACAAAATGGCGGCCAACACTTCCTAGTTGCAACCGTTCGCACCGCTTGCAGCCAATCAGCAGCAAGCTCGTGCTCTAAATGCCGCAGCCAATCAGATGGCGGAATTCCCAAATATCGATATCTGTAAATTTTGATATTTCTCAAAAACTACTAAACAGATTTATACCAAATAGACAGAAGTGTGCTTTCTAGACCAATACCCTACTCCCTGCCAAATTTGGGGTAATTCCGTTTATCCCTTGGACCTGTAGTCTTGTCTAAAGTTTCCTATGGAAATTAACATTGAAAAAACATGTTTTAGGACCCCCTTTTTTCTCAGCCCCCCCTTGACAAATCACCCCCAGCGACCGCCACCTCCCAGGGGCTTTAAAGAGGTTGGGAGGGGGGCTGTGCGGCCCCCCTCCTGGAGCCTGTCATGGCCCTGGGGACCGCGACCCCCCAGGGGTGGTTCCTCCAGTGTCCCAGGGTGCCCACCCCCAGGACAATGTAGTTTGCAATGACAGGGCGGGAGCCTCGCAGCTCCCATCCTGTCATTGCAAACTGCTTTGCTTCATTGAAGCAAGAGTAGGGAAACCTGCTCTCGCATCAATGAAGCAGCGCAGATTGCTTTTCCACATGGGGAGCCGCATGTTAGCTGCTCCCCATGTGGAAAAGCAATGCCGGCTCCGTAGGACGCGAGAAGCCTGCTGGGACCGTGAAGGGATTGGGGACCCCCCCACGGTCCCCGACGGGTCCCCTGGGCTACAAGTTGCCCGGGAGGGAGCCACACAGCCCCCCTCCCCAAAAGTGACCTTTTTTTTTTTTAAATAGAAAGGCCGGCCCCGGGGGATGGGGTCTCCAGGGCCATAAGTGGCCCGGGAGGGGGGCCACGCGGCCAACCTCCCCAACATTTAAAAGAAAAAAAATGAAAATAAAGTAAGGAAAAGGCCATGCCCCAGCGGTGGGGTCGCCTGGGCCGATTAGGGCCTTGGGAGGGGGGCATCAAGGCCCCTTCCACATTTTGAATATTAAAAAAAAATTAGGGGGCAGGCCCTGGAGGGTGGGGTCCCCAGGGCCAAAAAAATAGAAAAAGAAGGGGGGCTACATAGACCCTCCTTTCATCACTCTGCAATCGCGCCCCCGGCGCCTTTGCAGAGGGGGAACGAATTCCCATTGAATACTGGGGGTTCCTGGGGGCCAACTAGCCCACCAGGAGCCTCCAGGATGTGCCGGGGGCTGCGTTGCAGAGAGGTGTTCTGAGGCCATGCCCCTTTTTACACCTCTCTGCAACACAGCTCTTTGGTGCTTACAGGAGGTAGCTGGTGGGCTAGTTGCACCCCAGGGACCATCAGTATTCAAGGGAAGTTAATCCCCCAACTTAAAACGCGTCATGGGGCGCGTTTGCACAGTGGTGAAGAGAGGGGGCGGGGCCTGAGTTCACATGTGTGCAAACACACCCTGTGACGCGGTTTAAGATGGGGAATTAATTCCTTCTCAATCCTGAGGGTCCCTGGGGGCCAACTAGCCCACCAGGTACCTCCAGTAAGTGCCACGGAGCTGCGTTGCAGAGTGTTGTAAAAAGGGGCATGGTCTCTGAACACTTCTCTGCAACACAGCCCCCGGTGCATACTGGAGGTACCTTGTGGGCTAGTTGGTCCCCGGGGACCCACAGGATTGAGGAGGAATTAATTCCCCAACTTAAAACACGCCACAGACACTTGTTTGCAGACATGTCACCTCAGGCCACTCCCCCTTCCTTCACCAATGTACACACAAGCCCCTTGGCGCGTTTTAAGTTGGAGAATGAATTCTCTTTCAATACTGAGGGTCCCTGTGGGCCAAATAGCCCAAAAGGTATCTCCAGTATGCGCCAGGGAGCTGCGTTGCAAACAGGTGTTCAGAGGCCACGCCCTTTTTTACACCTCCCTGCAACGCAGCTCTGTAGCACTTATTGGAGGTACCTAGTGGGCTAGTTTGACACTAGGGACCCTTAGGATTGAAGGGGACTTAATCTCTCAACTTAGAACGGCCACAGGGCGCGTTTACACAGTGGTGAAGGGAGGGGGCGGGGCCTGAGATGATGTGTGCAAACACGCTCAGTGGCGCGTTTTAAGTAGGGGAAAACATTCCCCTTCAATCCTGAGGGACCATGGGGGCCAAGTAGCCCACCAGGTGCTTCCAGGAAGCGCCACTGCGCTGCATTGCAGAGAAGTGGTGCAGGCCATGCCCCTTTTTACATCTCTCTGCTACACAGCTCTGTGGCGCTTACTGGATGTACCTAGTGGGATAGTTGGACTCTAAGGAGCCTCAGGATTGAAGGGGAATTATTTCCCCAACTTAAAGTGCGCCACAGGGCGTGTTTGCACAGTGATGAAGGGAGGACATGGTGTAAGAATTTGGCTCTATATATACTGTACCGAAGAAAAATCAGCTGAACCACAAATTCCGATTTACTCACCTGTTATCAGGAGAGACCTCAGTGCTGCATCTTTAATCCCAGTACTGATCCTGACAAGTAATTTTAACCGTACTTACCAGTAACTTAAATTTCCTTCCAAAGGATATCATTGCATGCTTTTTGCTGAAAAAGCTTCTGTGTCGATTTTTGAAACTTACAAATATTTCTCTAAAATCAGCCAGACTACGAATTCCGATTTACTCACCTGTTATCAGGAGAGACCTCAGTGCTGCATCTTTGAGCCCAGTACTGATCCTGAAAAATAATTCTAACCGTTCTTACCAGTAACTTGAATTTCCTTCCGTAGGCTAACATTGACCGGTTTCACTTAGAAATTCTTTTAAGTGTGAAGTTTTGGAACTTATAAATTTTCCTCTAAAATCAGCCGAACTACGAATTCCGATTTACTCACCTGTTATCAGCAGAGACCTCAGTGCGGCATCTTTTAGCCCAGTACTGATCCTGAAAAGTAATTCTAACCATACTTACCAGTCACTTGCATTTCCTTCCATTGGATATTATTGCCTGCTTTTTGCTGAAAAAGTTTCGAAGTGTTGATTTTTGAAACTTACAAATATTCTCAAAAAATCGTGCCAACGATAAAAACGTAATTACTTGCCTGTTTTAGATAGAGGTCCCAGTGCTGAACGTAGGAGTCCAGCACTGGATTACAAAAGTAACATGAACATACTTTACCTGCAAATTGAATTTCCTTCCATAGGATAACATTGGTAATTCCAACTGAAAAAAAATAAGAAAATAATATAAATATATTAAAATAAAAATATAAAACAAAACAAAATTCTGTTTCACTATTTTCAAATAATTTTTTTTCCATTTATATCAAAAATATATAATGTAATTTAACCCCTTCGATGCTGATGACGGAGCGGTTCCGTCATCAGCATCGGTTGGGCTGTGCTGATGACGGAACAGCTCCGTCATCAGTACAGCCCTGGGGGAGAGCGCTGGCGTTCCCCCCCCCTGTGCGGCGATCTTTATTTTTTTGCAGGGGTGGCAGCGGAAGACTTTCCGCTGCCACCCCCTGGCCCCCCCACGCTTCCTGGTGACGTCAGCGCGCACAGCGCGCGCCGACGTCATCAGGAAGCGCTGGACGCACTGGAAGCCATTTGCTTCCAGCGCGTCCAGGAACAAGGTCGGTGTTTGGTGCTGCGGTGGGGCGGGGGGGGGCGTTTTTCGGTGCCTTGAGGCATCGAGGAGGAGGAAACTGTGTTTCCTCTCCCCTGATGTCCCAATGCACGGCATTCCTGGTGCACGATCGCGCACAGCGTCGCGATCGTGCACCAGGAATGCCCCACTAGACACCAGGGATTCTGTTTGTGTGGGAAAATTGTGTGTAGGAAGCGACCCCTTGGGCAAGGGTCGCTTCCTCTGGCTGACATATATATTTTCAGACTTTTCTGCCCCCCCTGGGGCAGATCAGCCGTTTTTTTTGGCCGATCTGCACCCAGGGGGGGCAGAAAAGCCCACTAGACACCAGGGATTGTTTTGGGGCATATTTATTTGTCGAGGAAGCGACCCCTTGGGCAAGGGTCGCTTCCTCTTGGGGCCAAATAATGTTTCAGACTTTTCTGCCCCCCCTGGGGCAGATCAGCCGTTTTTTTTGGCCGATCTGCACCCAGGGGGGGCAGAAAAGCCCACTAGACACCAGGGATTGCTTGTGTTTGTTTTTTTTGTGTGCAGGAAGCGACCCCTTGGGCAAGGGTCGCTTCCTTAGGGGGCCAAATAATGTTTTAGACTTTTCTGCCCCCCCTGGGGCAGATCGGCCGTTTTGTTTGGCCGATCTGCACCCAGGGGGGGCAGAAAAGCCCACTAGACACCAGGGATTGTTTTTTATTTATAAAGGAAGCGACCCCTTGGGCAAGGGTCGCTTCCTTAGGGGGATAAAATATTTTTCAGACTTTTCTGCCCCCCCTGGGGCAGATCGGCCGTTTTTTGGGCCGATCTGCACCCAGGGGGAGCAGAAAAGCCCACTAGACACCAGGGATTGTTTTTTATTTGAAAAGGAAGCGACCCCTTGGGGAAGGGTCGCTTCCTAGTGGCCCTAATATTTTTTAGACTTTTCTGCTCCAGGGGGCCCACGTTTATAATGATTTATAATCTTCCCCCCTTGGGGACAGACACCCCATTTGTGACATACCCTGTGACATAGCATGTTGTAATGTGTGTTGTTTTTGTTTCTTCTAATGTGTTTTGTTTTTTTTTCTCTTTAGATTGTTGCAGTGTGCGGTTCTGTTACTGGTGGTTCTGTTGTGCTGCTGTTTCTGTAGTTGCATGTGTTTGGTAAGAGACCTTTTTTTTGTTCAATTGTAATGTAATTGTTTATTTTGCAAAGTGTGTAGTAATACGAGTATGTGTTGTTGCTGTTTGTTGTGATTGTAAAACATGTTTTGCATTTGTTTTTGATGTGTCCTTCTGTAGATGTAAGTTTTTTTTCTTCTTTCTAGTGGGATATCGTTGCCTATTTGCTGTGTCTTTGCAGAGTAGGTGCTGGTGAGTGTAGTTGTGTCTTGTAAGTGAATTGTATATTTTTTCTAAATCTATTTTCTGGTGAAAAAGTCTTACAATTTTATCTTACTTTGCGCAGTGTTGGGGTTGTTGAGTTGTTTGTGCAGACTCCTTTATTTGTAAGGATAATGGCTAGCCGCCGGATTACTGCTCAGCAAGTTGTTGGAATGCTTTTTGATTCTTCCTCTGACCATGGTCCAGAGTCTGACTCTGATTCTGAGCCAGAGGTGGGAGGTGAAGATTCAGGTAGTGAGTTTTCTCTACGCATGGCTTCATCTGATGATGAAGACACTTTGAGTGCTGATGAAGCTACTTTTGGTGTGGATGATGTGCCTGTGGTTGGGGAGGACATTGCTGTGTTTACGGTTTTGGAGGACATGGTTGTGCCTGTGGTTGCGGAGGACAGTGATGTGCCAATTGTGCGACAAGAGACATCTGGGCTGCAGCCTGGGGCTGCTAGACTTCCAGTTGGTGTTGTGAGACAAGAGTTAGCTGGGCGGCGGCCTGCGGCTGCAAGACTTGACGATGAAAGTTCTGACCTCTGGGTTGCACCAGGCATGGTGCAGCCGGCATTGCCTGAATTTACTGGTGTTCCACGGTGTAGGGTGAACACTGAAAACTTTTTGCCTATTGATTTTTTCAAGTTGTTTATGGATGATGTGTTTTTGGCAGAGATTGTAGAGCAGACTAATTTGTATGCTGAAAATTTTTTGAGGGTGAACAGTGCCAGCCTTAAGCCCCACGCTAGAGCTACCCGATGGACTCCCACCAATTTGCAGGAGATGAAAAAGTTTTTGGGTTTAACTCTTTTGATGGGCTTGCTTAGGAAACCATCAATGGCTTCATATTGGTCTACTAGTCCCAGCTATATTTCCGGCAGTCATGAGTCGTGATAGGTATTTGCTTCTGCTGCGGATGATGCATTTTGTTGACAATAGTCTTGCTTTGCCACGAGATCACCCTGATTGTGACCGTCTTTCCAAGATTCGGCCTGTCATTGATCATTTGGTTGATAGATTTTCTGAGATCTTTTATCCTGGGAAAGAAATTGCAGTGGATGAGTCTTTGCTGTTGTTCAAGGGCCGCTTGGTATTTCGGCAATACATTCCTAGTAAGAGGGCACGCTATGGAATCAAACTGTATATGCTGTGTGACAGTGAGACTGGATATGTCTCTAATTTCAGGGTGTACACTGGTAAGGAATCCAGGATTAACCCCCCTGGTTGTCCGTCGACTTTTGGAGTGACTGAGAAAATTGTGTGGGAACTTGGTCGTGGATTTTTTAACAAAGGCCATCATTTGTATGTCGATAACTTCTACACTGGTGTGCGGTTGTTCAGGGAATTGGCCAAAGTGGACACTGTTGCTTGTGGCACAATCCGCTCAAACCGTAAAGGTTTCCCAAAAGAACTTGTTTGTCGAAAGCTTGCTCGGGGACAGTGCAGTGCTTTGCGTTGTGAGGAGCTTCTAGCTGTGAAGTTTACAGACAGGAGAGATGTCTACATGTTGACTACAATACATGATGAAAGCACTGAACCGCGGAATGTTTGGGGTCAGGTTGCAGAAGTGCGCAAACCTGTGTGCATACTGGACTACAATAAGTACATGGGTGGTGTTGACAGAGTTGATCAGAGGTTGGAACCGTATGCTGCTCTTCGTAAGGCTTACATTTGGTACAAGAAGTTGCCTATCCATCTTTTCCACTTGGCAACCTTTAATGCTTTCATTGTGTTCCAGAAATCTTGTCCCCAGTCAAAGTTGTCTTTTGTAAAGTTTCAGGAGTCTGTAATAGGCAGCCTTGTTTTAGTGGAACAGGCAAGTGTTCCTAGAGTTGGAGTGGTGGAGGATGTTGCCAGATTGAAAGATCGCCACTTTCCTGATACAATTCCTCCTACAACCTCAAAAGACTTTCCCAGTCGGAGATGTAGAGTCTGTTGGCGAAGAGGTTTGCGGAAGGAGGTTCGCATGTACTGCCCCGACTGCCCTTCAAACCCCGGGCTGTGTGTACCTGCTTGTTTTAGATTGTACCACACGCAAAAGAATTTTTGGGAGTATCAATGAGTGGTAAAGTGAACTGGTTGGTCTTTATTCTGTAATAGTTATTGTTCAGTTTCAAAGTTTGTATTTGTGTAGTCTTTTTAGATTTAGTTGTCGAGTTAGTAGATTTGTATCAATTTGCAATTTGTTTTTGTTTCTCTTTTATTTAAAAAAAAAAAAACTAAAGTATGATGTTGGTTTGCGTGTAGTGTCCATTGTCTGACTGTGTGCATGGTTTGGCGCTTGACTGCCGGTGTCTGTGGACTGGTGCTTGTCTGGCGGTGTCTGCGGACTGGTGCTTGACTGGCGGTGTGCGTGGTCTGGTGTTTGGTTGGCGGTATGCGTGCTCTTGCGCTTGCCTGGTGTTGTGTTTGGATTTGTCTTTGGCTGGTGGTGTTCGTGGAGTGGTGCTTGACTGGTGGTGTGTGTGGAGGGGCGCTTGGCTGGTGGTGTGCATGGAGTGGTACTTGGCTGTCTGTGCACGGAGTGGTGCTTGGCTGGCGGTGTGTGTGGAGTGGTGCTTGGCTGGCGGTGTGTGTGGAGTGGCGCTAGGCTGGACGGTGTGCGTGGAGTGGTACTTGGCTGTCTGTGCACGGAGTGGTGCTTGGCTGGCGGTGTGTGTGGAGTGGTGCTTGGCTGGCGGTGTGTGTGGAGTGGCGCTTGGCTGGACGGTGTGCGTGGAGTGGTACTTGGCTGTCTGTGCACGGAGTGGTGCTTGGCTGGTGTTGTGTTTGTGGAGTGGCGCTTGGCTGGTGGTGTGTGTGGAGGGGCGCTTGGCTGGTGGTGTGCATGGAGTGGTACTTGGCTGTCTGTGCACGGAGTGGTGCTTGGCTGGCAGTGTGTGTGGAGTGGTGCTTGGCTGGCGGTGTGTGTGGAGTGGTGCTTGGCTGGACGGTGTGCGTGGAGTGGTACTTGGCTGTCTGTGCACGGAGTGGTGCTTGGATGGCTGTGTGTGTGGAGTGGTGCTTGGCTGGCGGTGTGTGTGGAGTGGCGCTTGGCTGGACGGTGTGCGTGGAGTGGCGCTTGGCTGGACGGTGTGCGTGGAGTGGTACTTGGCTGTCTGTGCACGGAGTGGTGCTTGGCTGGCGGTGTGTGTGGAGTGGTGCTTGGCTGGCGGTGTGTGTGGAGTGGCGCATGGCTCGACGGTGTGCGTGGAGTGGTACTTGGCTGTCTGTGCACGGAGTGGTGCTTGGCTGGCGGTGTGTGTGGAATGGTACTTGGCTGGCGGTGTGTGTGGAGTGGCGCTTGGCTGGACGGTGTGCGTGGAGTGGTACTTGGCTGTCTGTGCACGGAGTGGTGCTTGGCTGGTGTTGTGTTTGTGGAGTGGCGCTTGGCTGGTGGTGTGTGTGGAGGGGCGCTTGGCTGGTGGTGTGCATGGAGTGGTACTTGGCTGTCTGTGCACGGAGTGGTGCTTGGCTGGCGGTGTGTGTGGAGTGGTGCTTGGCTGGCGGTGTGTGTGGAGTGGCGCTTGGCTGGACGGTGTGCGTGGAGTGGTACTTGGCTGTCTGTGCACGGAGTGGTGCTTGGCTGGCGGTGTGTGTGGAGTGGTGCTTGGCTGGCGGTGTGTGTGGAGTGGTGCTTGGCTGGACGGTGTGCGTGGAGTGGCGCTTGGCTGGACGGTGTGCCTGGAGTGGTACTTGGCTGTCTGTGCACGGAGTGGTGCTTGGCTGGCGGTGTGTGTGGAGTGGTGCTTGGCTGGCGGTGTGTGTGGAGTGGTGCTTGGCTGGACGGTGTGCGTGGAGTGGTACTTGGCTGTCTGTGCACGGAGTGGTGCTTGGCTGGTGGTGTGTGTGGAGTGGTGCTTGGCTGGCGGTGTGTGTGGAGTGGCGCTTGGCTGGACGGTGTGCGTGGAGTGGCGCTTGGCTGGACGGTGTGCGTGGAGTGGTACTTGGCTGTCTGTGCACGGAGTGGTGCTTGGCTGGCGGTGTGTGTGGAGTGGTGCTTGGCTGGCGGTGTGTGTGGAGTGGCGCTTGGCTGGACGGTGTGCGTGGAGAGGTACTTGGCTGTCTGTGCACGGAGTGGTGCTTGGCTGGTGTTGTGTTTGTGGAGTGGCGCTTGGCTGGTGGTGTGTGTGGAGGGGCGCTTGGCTGGTGGTGTGCATGGAGTGGTACTTGGCTGTCTGTGCACAGAGTGGTGCTTGGCTGGCGGTGTGTGTGGAGTGGCGCTTGGCTGGTGGTGTGCGTGGAGTGATGCTTGGCTGGTGGTGTGTGTGGAGTGGTACTTGGCTGTCGGTGTGCGCTGAGTGGTGTTTGGCTGGCGGTGTGCATGGTCTGGTGCTTGGATGGTGGTGTGGGTGGACTGGCGCTCGGCAGGCGGTGTGTGAGTAGTTACTTTCTGTTGGTCACTACACACACTGCTAGTTGAGTGACACTCCAAACAGTCCATCATTTTGTGTAGTTGCAATGTCCGAAATATGGGCGTGTGAAAGTGATGGGCCCTTGAATGGCGCTGTTTGCTGGTGTGAGTGTTGGAATGTGATGGGTCCGCGGCTGGCGGTGTGAATGTTTTGTATGTGTCACGCGTACGAAAGGTGTATGAATGGCCTGTAAAGCGGTTGGTGCCTTGACGTGGCTTTACAGCTCACGAGCTGAGAGTCAGTGGTTCAGTTTATCATACTTTCAATTATACACAGTGTATTTCATTTTTGTGAAATTACTTGCGTATACAATTGTATGTACTGAATCATCACTCACCCTCGTGCCAAATCTAACCAGTATGTGTGTGTGCTTGCGGATTAGATGGGTGTGTAGTAATAATTTTGTTTTTCTCTTTCTGCAGTAGGGTGTACCTTGCCCCTTATTGTGATTGTTGTTATGTGTTGCTTTTCCATTCATATGGTGTCAATGGTCTGGTTTGTATCAGGTATGAAAGATGCGTGAATGGCCTGTAAAACGGTTGGTGCCTTGTCGTGGCTTTACAGCTCACGAGTTGCGAGTCACTGGTTCGGTTTTTATGCATTTATTTATTGACAGAGCATTTCATTTTTTTGAAATATCTTGTTAATAAAATGTTATGTACTGAACCATCACTCGCCCTCGTGCCAAATCCAACCTGTATGTGTGTGTCTTTGAGGAATAGATAGCCGTGCTTGAATGTTTGACTTTTGAGTAACTCTGTTAAGGTGTGGTATCCTTTTATTCGGGAGAACAAGGGGAACGCAGGGTGGTAGGACTTTTTTGCCGGCACGGCGATCCCACGCCAAAATGTTTGGAAAAGTGCTATTTTTACCTATTTTTAAGGTTTGCAAGGACATCTGGGTAGGAAAACATTGGGGGACCCACACATGCCATACCTCCCTGGACTCTCCCGGGTGTCTAGTTTTCAGAACTGTTTGGGTTTGCTACTTTCCAAAGAATACCACCCAGCCCCGGGCCAAAAACTCAGGTGCCCCCCCCCCCCCAAAATCAAAGTTATATTGCTTCAGGGTATTTTATATTCACCACCGTTAGATTTGGACCTTTTCCTGTTGCAGCCACTATGGCTACCCACGCAAGTGAGGTACCGTTTTTATCGAGAGACCTGGGGGAACGCTGGGTGGGAGGTAATTTGTGTGAGACCAGTGATGCCACGCTTTCCCAGACTACAACGTGTGAAAAAATTGACTTTTTTCTGCTAAAATTGAGGTTTGCAAGGGATTCTGGGTAAAGGAACGTTGGAGGATCCACACAAGCCATACCTCCTTGGAAGCCCCCGGGTGTCTACTTTTCAGAAATGTGTGGGTTTGGTAGGTTTCCATAGATGGCTGTCTCGCACGGGGCCAGAAACCCAGGTAACCGCTCTTGCAAAAGCTGGTGAAATTAACAATGGTGAAAATGTTAAGTCCACCAGCTTTTGCAAGAGGGGTTACCTGGGTTTTTGGCCCCGTGCGAGACAGCCATCTAGGGAAACCTACCAATCCCACACATTTCTGAAAAGTAGACACCCGGGGGCTTCCAAGGAGGTATGGCTTGCGTGGATCCTCCAACGTTCCTTTACCCAGAATCCCTTGCAAACCTCATTTTTTGCTTGGAAAAAATCAGTTTTTTCACACGCTTTAGTGTGGGAAAGTGTGGCATCACTGGGCTCACACAAATTACCTCCCACCCAGCGTTCCCCAAGGTCTCCCGATAAAAATGGTACCTCACTTGCGTGGGTAGGCATAGCGGCTGCTTTAGGAAAAGGCCCAATTCATACTGTGGAGACCAAAACATTACCTTTAGCCAAATAATCTTATATTTTGAGGGGGTCACCTGAGCTTTTGGCCCGGGGCTTGGCAGGCATCTTTGGAAACTACCAAACCCAAACAGTTCTGAGAACTAGACACCCGGGGGAGTCCAGGGAGGTATGGCATGCGTGGGTCCCCCAATGTTTTCCTACCCAGAAACCCCTGCAAACCTGAAATTTTGGTCAAAAAACCCACTTTTCCATACTTTTTTGGGTGGGATCTCGCTGCCGGAACAAATGTCCTACCACCCAGTGTTTCCCTTGTTCTCCCGGGTAAAATGATACCTCACTTGTGTGGGTGGGCCAAAGGCATGTGACTCAGGCTGGGGTGCTTGATTTGTAAAACTTAAATATGACTAAAAACTACTTTTTTCAAAATTCATTTTTGGCGTGTTCTGCTTTGGGGCACCCACACAAGTGAGGTATCCTTTTACTCGGGAGAACAAGGGGAACACAGGGAGGTAGGACTTTTTTGCCGGCACGGCGATCCCACGTCAAAATGTTTGGAAAAGTGCTATTTTTACCTATTTTTAAGGTTTGCAAGGAGTTCTGGGTAGGAAAACATTGGGGGACCCACACATGCCATACCTCCCTGGACTCTCCCGGGTGTCTAGTTTTCAGAACTGTTTGGGTTTGCTACTTTCCAAAGAATACCACCCAGCCCCGGGCCAAAAACTCAGGTGCCCCCCCCCCGAAAATCAAAGTTATATTGCTTCAGGGTATTTTATATTCACCACCGTTAGATTTGGACCTATTCCTATTGCAGCCACTATGGCTACCCACGCAAGTGAGGTACCGTTTTTATCGGGAGACCTGACGGAACGCTGGGTGGGAGGTAATTTGTGTGAGACCAGTGATGCCACGCTTTCCCAGACTACAACGTGTGAAAAAATTGACTTGCAAGGGGATTCTGGGTACTACTTTTCAGAAATGTGTGGGTTTGGTAGGTTTCCATAGATGGCTGTCTCGCACGGGGCCAGAAACCCAGGTAACCGCTCTTGCAAAAGCTGGTGAAATTAACAATGGTGAAAATGTTAAGTCCACCAGCTTTTGCAAGAGGGGTTACCTTGGTTTTTGGCCCCGTGCGAGACAGCCATCTAGGGAAACCTACCAATCCCACACATTTCTGAAAAGTAGACACCCGGGGGCTTCCAAGGAGGTATGGCTTGCGTGGATCCTCCAACGTTCCTTTACCCAGAATCCCTTGCAAACCTCATTTTTTGCTTGGAAAAAATCAGTTTTTTCACACGTTTTAGTGTGGGAAAGCGTGGCATCACTGGGCTCACACAAATTACCTCCCACCCAGCGTTCCCCAAGGTCTCCCGATAAAAATGGTACCTCACTTGCGTGGGTAGGCATAGCGGCTGCTTTAGGAAAAGGCCCAATTCATACTGTGGAGACCAAAACATTACCTTTAGCCAAATAATCTTATATTTTGAGGGGGTCGCCTGAGCTTTTGGCCCGGGGCTTGGCAGGCATCTTTGGAAACTACCAAACCCAAACAGTTCTGAGAACTAGTGTCTAGTTTTCAGAACTGTTTGGGTTTGCCACTTTGCAAAGAATACCACCGAGCCCCGGGCCACAAACTCAGATGCCCCCCCGCCCAAAATCAAGGTAGTTTTGCAATAAGGTAATGTAAATTCACCACCGTACGATTTGAACCGTTTCCTGTTGCAGCCACTATGTCTATCCACGCAAGTGAGGTACCATTTTTTTCGGGAGACCTGGGGGCACGCTGGGTGGGTGGAAATTTGTTGATCCACGCAGATTCCAGAACTTTCCACCACAGAAATGTGAGGAAAATTTGTTTTTTTGGTCACATTTTTATGTTTGCAAGGGATTCTGGGTAACAAAACCTGGGGGTAGGCAGACGAGTCACCCCATCCTGAATTGCCCTGGGTGTCTAGTTTTCAAAAATGTATAGGTTTGCTAGGTTTCCCTAGGTGCTGGCAGAGCTACGGCACAAAAACAAAAGGTAGTCTTTTTGTCCGAATCGTGCTAAATTTCACTGGGAAATTGAGGTGCGACCATGCTGCGTTTTGCGCTGTTTCATGTCGCAGCCACTATGCCTACCCACGCAACTGAGGTACCATTGTTTTCGGGAGACCTGGGGGCACGCTGGGTGGGTGGAAATTTGTTGATCCACGCAGATTCCAGAACTTTCCACCACAGAAATGTGAGGAAAATGTGTTTTTTTGGTCAAATTTTTATGTTTGCAAGGGATTCTGGGTAACAAAACCTGGGGGTAGGCAGACGAGTCACCCCATCCTGAATTGCCCTGGGTGTCTAGTTTTCAAAAATGTATAGGTTTGCTAGGTTTCCCTAGGTGCTGGCAGAGCTACGGCGCAAAATCAAAAGTTAGTCTTTTTGTCCGAATCGTGCTAAATTTCACTGGGAAATTGAGGTGCGACCATGCTGCGTTTTGCGCTGTTTCATGTCGCAGCCACTATGCCTACCCACGCAAGTGAGGTACCATTTTTTTCGGGAGACCTGGGGGCACGCTGGGTGCGTGGAAATTTGTTGATCCACGCAGATTCCAGAACTTTCCACCACAGAAATGTGAGGAAAATTTGTTTTTTTGGTCAAATTTTTATGTTTGCAAGGGATTCTGGGTAACAAAACCTGGGGGTAGGCAGACGAGTCACCCCATCCTGAATTCCCCTGGGTGTCTAGTTTTAAAAAATGTATAGGTTTGCTAGGTTTCCCTAGGTGCTGGCAGAGCTACGGCGCAAAAACAAAAGGTAGTCTTTTTGTCCGAATCGTGCTAAATTTCACTGAGAAATTGAGGTGCGACCATGCAGCATTTTGCACTGTATCATGTCGCAGCCACTATGCCTACCCACGCAAGTGAGGTACCATTTTTTTCGGGAGACCTGGGGGCACGCTGGGTGGGTGGAAATTTGTTGATCCACGCAGATTCCAGAACTTTCCACTACAGAAATGTGAGGAAAATGTGGTTTTTTGGTCAAATTTTTATGTTTGCAAGGGATTCTGGGTAACAAAACCTGGGGGTAGGCAGACGAGTCACCCCATCCTGAATTGCCCTGGGTGTCTAGTTTTCTAAAATGTATAGGGTTGCTAGATTTCCCTAGGTGCTGGCAGAGCTACGGCGCAAAAACAAAAGTTAGTCTTTTTGTCCGAATCGTGCTAAATTTCACTGGGAAATTGAGGTGCAACCATGCTGCGTTTTGCGCTGTTTCATGTCGCAGCCACTATGCCTACCCACGCAAGTGAGGTACCATTTTTTTCGGGAGACCTGGGGGCACGCTGGGTGGGTGGAAATTTGTTGATCCACGCAGATTCCAGAACTTTCCACCACAGAAATGTGAGGAAAATGTGTTTTTTTGGTCAAATTTTTATGTTTGCAAGGGATTCTGGGTAACAAAACCTGGGGGTAGGCAGACGAGTCACCCCATCCTGAATTGCCCTGGGTGTCTAGTTTTCAAAAATGTATAGGTTTGCTAGGTTTCCCTAGGTGCTGGCAGAGCTACGGCGCAAAAACAAAAGGTAGTCTTTTTGTCCAAAACGTGCTAAATTTCACTGGGAAATTGAGGTGCGACCATGCTGCGTTTTGCGCTGTTTCATGTCGCAGCCACTATGCCTACCCACGCAAGTGAGGTACCATTTTTTTCGGGAGACCTGGGGGCACGCTGGGTGGGTGGAAATTTGTTGATCCACGCAGATTCCAGAACTTTCCACCACAGAAATGTGAGGAAAATGTGTTTTTTTGGTCAAATGTTTATGTTTGCAGGGGATTCTGGGTAACAAAACCTGGGGGTAGGCAGACGAGTCACCCCATCCTGAATTGCCCTGGGTGTCTAGTTTTCTAAAATGTATAGGGTTGCTAGATTTCCCTAGGTGCTGGCAGAGCTACGGCGCAAAAACAAAAGGTAGTCTTTTTGTCCGAATCGTGCTAAATTTCACTGGGAAATTGAGGTGCGACCATGCTGCGTTTTGCGCGGTTTCATGTCGCAGCCACTATGCCTACCCACGCAAGTGAGGTACCATTTTTTTTGGGAGACCTGGGGGCACGCTGGGTGGGTAGAAATTTGTTGATCCACGCAGATTCCAGAACTTTCCACCACAGAAATGTGAGGAAAATGTGTTTTTTTGGTCAAATTTTTATGTTTGCAAGGGATTCTGGGTAACAAAACCTGGGGGTAGGCAGACGAGTCACCCCATCCTGAATTTCCCTGGGTGTCTAGTTTTTAAAAATGTATAGGTTTGCTAGGTTTCCCTAGGTGCTGGCTGAGCTACGGCTCAAAAACAAAAGGTAGTCTCTTTGTCCAAAGAACGTAAAATTTCACTGGGAAATTGAGGTGCGACCACGTTGCATTTTGTGCAGTTTCCTGTCGTAGGCACATGGCCGACCCACACAAGTGAGGTACTGTTTTTATCGGGAGACCTGGGGGAACGCTGGGTGGGTGGAAATTTGTTGATCCACGCAGATTCCAGAACTTTCCACCACAGAAATGTGAGGAAAATGTGTTTATTTTGTCAAAATCTTAGATTTGCAAGGGATTCTGGGTAACAAAACCTGGTGGTAGGCAGTCGAGTCACCCCATCCTGAATTCCCCTGGGTGTCTACTTTTCAAAACTGTATAGGTTTGCTAGGTTTCCCTAGGTGCCGGCAGAGCTAGGGTGCAAAAACTACAGGTAGGCACTTTGCCAAAAAAGGGTCAATTTGTAACTGCAAAATTTAGGTGTGACCACGTTGCATTTTGCGCCGTTTCCTGTCGCAGGCACAAGGCCGACCCACACAAGTGAGGTACCGTTTTTATCGGGACACTTGGGGTAATTCAGATTTGTAAATCAACTGTTATTACCAATTGAGCTTTCATGCATTTCTCCCTTTCAATGAAAGACATTGTGTAAAAAAAAAAATCTTTATGAAAAATGACCAATTGTCATGCTAGTATGAGTATTCCCAACTTTGAAAATGTGCAATTATATACTGTTTCTGAACTCTATAATTTGTACCCAATTCAGAAATACATAGGTGTCTTTCATACAGATTATTCCATGTATACATTTTCCAAGACAAAGTGCACTATACCCAGTAAATGAAAAAATACCATTGCAAGTTGCTGCTCAGTTTTTGGATCTGGGTTCGTCGGGTTCTTGGTGCAACTACAAGTCCTATATATCCCCACAACCAGGAAGGTCTAACGAATGTAACAGTATATTGCTTTCCAAGAGCTGTCAAAATTAGAAAAAGTTATAGGTGAAAACGTTGAGACAAAAGGCTGTTTTTTTCAACAAAATTTCAAATATTCCAATATCTAACTGTTAGTTTCTATAACGAAAACTTCATGGATTTAGACAAATGACCCCTTTCTGAATTCAGAATTTTGTCTACTTTTCGAAAATGTAAAGCATTCCAGGATCCATTATTGCTTTTAAACTCATTTCTACCATTAACTGGAAGGAGGTGGAAAGCTCTAAAAATAGCAAAAATAGGCTATGTCCCAGAAAAATGCCAAAACTGAGTGAAAAATGTCGGTTCTCTGACAGCAGACTGTCATTCCCTGAAAGCTGAGAAAATGGAGATTTCAGCCCCATAAACCCTTTTGTGATACCATTTTCAGGGAAAAACCCAGAGGCTTTCATTTGCAACCCGTTTTTCCCATTTTTCTGAAAAAAACAAACAAATCACTATATTTTGGTTAATTTCTGGGACCCCTCGAAGAGAATCCACAAACCCTGGGCGCCTTTAGAATCCCCATGATGTTGGAAGAAAAGGACGCAAATTTGGCGCGGATACCTTATGTGGTCAAAAAGTTACAAGGGCCTAAGGGCGCACTACTCCAAAACGCCAAAAAAAGGCTTAGCACAGGAGGGGAAAAGGCCTAGCAGCGAAGGGGTTAAAAAATAAAATATGTAAAAATAAACAGTTAAAAAACTGTAGAAAATCAGTATAAAAAAATACACATAACTATTATCATTTAAAAAACCTTCGAAATTCACTGAAAAAACCATAGGTTTCAGACATGTTATAGTTAGGAATTAGCATTTAAAAAAACCTTAGAAATTCCCTGAAAAAACCATAGGTTTCAGGGCTGTTATAGTTAGCTGGACATTTCACTCGTACAAAACCATTGAAATCCCTCCGTTATAGTTAGTTCTGCTAACTATAACTTGTGCGCCCTCAATGCACTGCTAATGATGTCACATATTACATCATTCATGACATGGTCAGTGACATCACTTGATGACATCACTGATGACATCTCAAATGACATCACTGATGACATCATCTTGTGAATTTCTAAGGTTTTTTAAATGCTAATTCCTAACTATAACATGTCTGAAACCTATGGTTTTTTCAGTGAATATATATATATATATATATATATATATATATATATATTACCTACTGGCGGTCGCCAGTAGGTATATATAGTTAGGATTTTTTCTCTATGGGATTTTTGAAAATTCTATGTCTAATAACTTTGGCGTTTGTGGACGGAATTGGCTGAAATTTTCAGGAAAATGGAACATTTTGTTTCTGAGCAGCCACTGAAAATTTGGGGGGGTTTCGTCAAGGGGGGGCCGAGAAAAAAGGGGGGTCCCAAAACGCGTTTTTCCCATGTTAATTTCCATAGGGCGGTTGGCCTCACTTTTAGCCCGAACGGCTGAATGGATTTGCACGAAACTTCGCAAAATTGTAGGGACTGTTAGCCTGATGTGCCTTTGCTAGGTCTCAAGATATGTGCTCCAGTGGATTTTGAGAAATTAACGTTCAAAAAAAGATATATATCTGTAAGCGCGCTCCGGGCAGCGCTCCGGTTCGCGTACTTGACGCGTAACGGAACTTCGCGAAGCGAAGCTGATTGGCTCTCCGGTGTCTGTCAACATTCTAAACAGTCCGGAGCGGCCGCCATCTTGTCTCTCGGTGGGATCGAGAGACAAGAGGAGGCCAAAACAAAGGGGGAAATGACCATAAGGGGCATAGTAGATCCTCCTTGACCCCCTAGGTTTGATGTGGAGGCTTTAAAAGGGCCCCGCTGGGCAAAAAAAAAAAAAATGTTTTGTTTTTTTTGCGTGGGGAGCGCCCGGTTCGCGAACCGGGAAGCGGCCCGGGGAGCGTAATATAAGGAAAAAAGAATGATAGACTTTTCAAATATTGTATGTTAATTGATTGTTTGTTTTGTTGATTTATTTTTATTTCTTTATTTTTTAAGCAATTATTTATTATTGTGATTGTATTTCAAAATTTAATAAAATGTCTAACATTTCACTGTCTGAAATGTCGTTATTTTCATTGAACATAGCTTGTAATGTTTGAGTGTGTAAAATGTCCTCGTTTTCAGGGAGGACATCTACTGATTGCACACATTGCAGTAGTTCTTCGTCCCAAGTTTCATCCATAAAATCAATGTAATTTGGATCAATGATTTCTTTGTTGGTCTCTGGAAGGACAATTTCAAATGAAATTTTCTGTTCGCCTTCCATTTTGCCTGAAATTTGCATAAAAAAATATATATTAATAGAGATAGGGCACTGTTAGGATTAATTTTAGATAGGCAGTTTTTAACAGTGAATTTATCTTTGGGCAGTGTACAGTATCAGAGTGGAAGTAGGAATATAAAAAAGTGTATGTGATTTAAGGTAAATAAATTCATAATTATACAAGACAAGCCTAACTCCATCCATAACTATAACAGAGAAGTCTATCTAAATGTATAACTACTACAGAGGGATAGTATATAACTATCAGGAAAAATTTACCATATTAACTTAAAGTGCACAATATACTTCAGTTCTTAAAATAACAACTTACCTTTATAAAGAAGTTGAAGTAATTACTGAAAATCCTATTGAAATGTACACCAGGAAGTAGTAGTCAAAATGGCTGTGTTTCTCTCTCTTTTTTTATATATATTCAGGTACATAACCAATCAAATGTCAGGTAAAAAAAGTAGAAAATGAAAGTAACATTTTAATTGGTTGTCAATTCCAACACTTCCGATGTGTTTTGTGAAGTAATTTACCTCAGGGTATTTAGAGAGGTCTACAGGCTAAATACCTAAATGGAACTCCAACCAAATTAGTGAAAATGGTAGGGATTGGTATGTAGTATGAGCAATTCTATATTTGGTGAAAGTGTCTCCAGGGTTTCTTCTGTAAATTACTTTCCCACCTTTTTTAATGGAGCGCTTCCCGGTGAGCGCCCCGGTACGCGAACCTGCAGCGTTACGGGAGTCCACCATTTTGTGTTTCGGTCGAATTAAAATACAATATGGAGGGCAAATAATGTTGAGAATGGGTAGAAGGGGGCACGGTAGACGTATCTTGACCCCCTAGGTTTTCTGAGAGTGGCTGAGGAGGCCCATATGTGCGGAAAAAAAACATTTTTTTTTTAAATTTCGCGCGGTTAGCTTCCGGTTCGCGTACCGGGTAGCGCTCCGGGGAGCGTACTTTGTTGAAAATTTGTGAAAAAAGTTAGAGTTAAATAATAATTGTGAGTGATCAGATGTAGGGTAGCTCTGAGAAGAGCTTTTGAGTTTATGGTACATTTAGGTACTTATAAGTAGGTACCAATGCACAGTCTTAAATTCAAAATGAAAACTCTGTTGCCCTCATCTGAGAAGTGAACTCCATCACCTCTGTAGATATCTTGCATGTAGTAACGCAAGTTATTGTTGTACATGGAGCCCATTCCATGGTCTCTCATGTAAGGTGAAACAGATTTGTTTACATGCTTCGTCGACTTCTCAATTTGTGGACAAAATTGGTTCGACCACTTCCATTTCTGTCTTTGGCATATATTTGAATATACCAAGGCAGTTTGAGGAAAAAGTGCCATCAATTGCTCAAAGGTGTCCTTTAAAAGCATTTCCAGACCTACCCCAGTCAAAGTGCCCAAGTCATTACCTCCACAGTGCAAAATTAACAGGTCAGGTTTAGGCAAATGCATAAAGGTTTTCACCAATGGTATCAATTGGTGACATTTTAATCCTCTGTGGCCAAACCACTTAATTTCCACATCTTGTAAATTGAGGTTAGGTAAATTTCTGTTCTCAGCATACCTCTGAGCCCAATAGATGTAACTATGTCCAACAATCCAGACAGAAAACATGGTGAGAGAAGGTTCTGCTGCAGTCAGATGAAGTGTGGCAATGAAATGGCAGTTGAAAAAATAAGAGTTTAAAATGAAAAAAACTGTGGAGTTTCTGTGTTAATGAAGCAGTAGCAGTGATTGGTGGATTTTGATTGCTGAAAACAGAAAGTTAGGGTGCATGGATGAGTTCTTTGAAAGATGTAATTTGAATGGTCAAGAAAAAATCATTTTATGAAAGATTGCACTGGATATGCAGGTGCACTGAGAGTTCAGAGTTCAATTGAAACATTGTTGTGTGAACTTGCAAACATCAGAGGTCTTTCAGGAGGTGGTTGCTATGCAAAAAAGGCAGAAAGGGCAGAGGGGGGAAGGGTGTTGATTTGAAAAAAGTGAGGGAAGAGTTTTGATTGGGTGACATGAGAGATATGTGTGAAGAATTACAGCATTTCTGTGCTTTTGATAGCTGCAGACTCTGGAGTGCATACCTTTTGCTCTGCTAAAGACAATTTGGTGTGTTTCTGAGACTGTTTTGAAACTCATAAAGTATTTGCTAAGGTGAGAATAGATTCGTTTAATTTAGATAGAGAATAGTATGGTTTTGGGAGAAAATTATGAAGAAAGTTGTGTATTTAAAATGTTGCTTGGTGTCAAGTGTTTTACAAATAGATTTTGTTTCTTTGTGTTACATAGCCATGTTAAAAGTGATACAAAAAAAGTGCAAGGGTCATACAAAAATGCTTTCATGTGTCTTAGGGTATTTTAACTCACTTCCTCATGAATGTATGAATATAATTGCTTTAAAAGATGTGTTTAAAAACGTTTTTTGAAATCAATTAGGTTTCTTGATATGTACTGCTAGAGTTTCATAGGTTGCTTGGGGCATATTTTCAAGGCTTTTGAGTTAATTTTGATGTAATTTTTCCCATTTTCATTTAAGACCTTTCCCTGTGGTGCAAGATCCTTGTAAATATGCCCACATCTGTGCTTGGCAAATTTAGATTTTAATTCTTTGACTAACATAGCCATGTCAAAAATGACCCAAAAATGTTGCAAGGGCTTTAAAAAAAACGCTTTCATGTGTCTTATGCCTTTTTAAGTCATTTCCCCTTGAATGTAGGTAAATAATTAATTTAGATGATGTGTTTAAAAACGATTTCTAAAAAGAATTAGGTTTCTTGATATGTACTGCTAGAGCTTCATAGGTTGCTTGGGGCATATTTATAAGGCCTTTGAGTTTCTCTGATGTTATTTTTCCCATTTTAATTTAAGACCTTTCCCTGTGGTGCAAGGTCCTTGCAAATACACCCCCATGTGTGCTTGGCAAATTTAGATTTTGATTATTTGACTTACATAGCCATGTTCCATACAGTTCTAACCTTCTGCGTAGTCTTTGATATGCTAGACTCCATCTGCACTATGAGATACCTAAGCAAAGGAAACACAGGTGGTGTGATTGTGAAATGAGGAAAAGAAACTACATATTTTTCAATTACATCACCTGTGTTTCCAAAATTTACAAATGACATTGTGCAGATGAGGTTTAGGTCTGTCCACGGACACAGAAGAGGTCTGGCCTTTGTTCAAGAGTGAAGTGGATATGACTTACTTCATTGGTAGGCCTGCACATGTATTATCTGCTCTATACTCTTCAACAAGTGTAAATCTCATCTGCAACCCTGAGTAGGCCTCACCTCAAACAAACCTCTGGATAGGTCACACCTTATCGTCATCCTGAATCAATCATTTAAAATGTTAGGGACAGATTTATGATAGGTGTGTGACTCTTTTGCGCCGCTGTGCGTCACTTTTGTGACGCAGCGGTGGTGCAAAAGATTTCCTATGTGGTGACATATTTACAACTTGATGCATCTAGGCAGATGTGTCATGCTGTAAAGTCCCGTGCCAC
The DNA here is from genome assembly GCF_964261635.1 of Lissotriton helveticus. Classification (NCBI taxonomy): domain Eukaryota; kingdom Metazoa; phylum Chordata; class Amphibia; order Caudata; family Salamandridae; genus Lissotriton; species Lissotriton helveticus. Next base: position 868,616,182 of record NC_136059.1, read on the forward strand.
ATGAAACCGATGCAGCAGTGATGCAAAAGATGCACCATGTTGCAAGACAGGCCTCATTTCATTTCCAACAAGATAAGATGCTGAATCTTCTGTAAATGTCAAAATTGTTGTATACAGTGCTCAACTTATGTGTACTCTTTGATATGCTAGAGTCCATCTGCACTATGAGATACCTAAGCAAAGGAAACACAGGTAATGTGATTGTGAAATGAGGAAAAGAAACTCCATATTTTTCAATTACATCACCTGTGTTTCCAAAATTTACAAATGACATTGTGCAGATGAGGTTTAGGTCTGTCCACGGACACAGAAGAGGTATGGCCTTTGTTCAAGAGTGAAGTGGATATGACTTACTTCATTGGTAGGTCTTCACATGTATTATCTCCTCTGTACTCTTCAACAAGTGTAAATCTCATCTGCAACCCTGAGTAGGCCTCACCTCAAACAAACCTCTGGATAGGCCACACCTTATCGTCATCCTGAATCAATCATTTAAAATGTTAGGGACAGATTTATGATAGGTGTGTGACTCTTTTGCGCCGCTGTGCGTCACTTTTGTGACGCAGCGGTGGTGCAAAAGATTTCCTATGTGGTGACATATTTACAACTTGATGCATCTAGGCAGATGTGTCATGCTGTAAAGTCCCGTGCCACATGAAATTGATGCAGCAGTGATCCAAACATGCACCATGTTGCAAGACAGGCCTCATTTCATCTCCAACAAGATAAGAAGCTGAATCTTCTGTAAATGTGAAAATTGTTGTATACACTGCTCAACTTATGTGTAGTCTTTGATATGCTAGAGTCCATCTGCACTATGAGATACCTAAGCAAAGGAAACACAGGTGATGTGATTGTGAAATGAGGAAAAGAAACTACATATTTTTCAATTACATCACATGTGTTTCCTAAGTTTACAAATGACATTGTGTAGATGAGGTTTAGGTCTGTCCACAGACACAGAAGAGGTCTGGCCTTTCTTGAAGAGTGAAGTGGACATAACTTACTTCATTGGTAGGCCTTCACATGTATTATCTCCTCTGTACTCTTCAACAAGCGTAAATTTCATCTGCAACCCTGAGTAGGCCTCACCTTAAACAAACCTCTGGATAGGCCACACCTTATCGTCATCCTGAATCAATCATTTAAAATGTTAGGGACAGATTTATGATAGGTGTATGCCTCTTTTGCGTCACTGTGCGTCACTGTTGTGACGCAGCGGCGGTGCAAAAGATTTGCTATGTGGTGACATATTTACAACTTGAAGCATCTAGGCAGATGTGTTATGCTGTAAAGTCCTGTGCCACAGGAAAGTTGCGTCAGGTTTCATATAGGTGTTTTGTTGCAGGGTGGGCATTCATTTGCATGAAAGCCCTGTAAAACTAACACAGTGAAATTTAGAAGATTTCACTGAGTCAGATTTATAGCATTGCTGAATCAAATCCTTACACCTGTTTGAAACAGGCATAAGGAGTGAAGCACCATGCAATGTGTGGCTTCCTCCTGTGCATTGCAGTAGACATGTCGTGTTTAAGACGTGATTTGTGCAATGTGCTGCTTTTGCGGCACAGATGCATGACGCATCTGTGCTGTTTTTACTCAATGGTGCTCCACATTGTAAATGCGGCACACCATGGGTGGCAGAGCAGTGGTGCACGTTAACTGGTGCATCCCCGGGGATGCGCCAGTTAACATAAATCTGCCCCTTTACATTTAAGTATGAGCAGGGTAAAAAGAGTCGGTGGACATGGCTAAATAATAGCTGCAAAATGTTACTCTTGTTAAACAATTTTACTATTATAGTCTCTGACATTTGTGCCTTACTCTGCAACATCTCATTGTTGTTCTCTTTTTTAAAGATAAAAACAACATCAAGCATGAGTGATAATGAGGAATCAGTTGATCTTGATCTTATCGTTGAACTTGTGATTGAAACGTCAGTGGAAGTGGATCCCTTAGATGATTTAAATCCTGAGGATGAAGAAGACTATGATGAGGATGCTGATTTGTCAGAATTGTATGACATAGGTTGGGAAGCTGACCTGCTTGAGCCTATGGAACTATAAACATTTATTTTTAAAAGTTAGAAAAAATTAAAAGTAAAAATGTAAACGGTTTCAAAATTAAACACACCTTCAAAAACAGGTTATGTGTAGTGTCTTCAATAAAATATTAAAATATGCTCATTAAATTAGATCAGATTCAGATAAAAAACAGCACAGGTAAAATGAAGAAGAATTCCATTTCTTTTCTGCTATTTGTGTATTCTAAATTTGCCAAAGCACTAAAAAATATTCTATGTAAAAATGTCAAGTAGTGTGTTAAGTTTTTGATGACTGTTATTGATTTACTGTTTGGTAATAGTGGTTAATAACATTTTTTATTATATTTTACCACAGATTCAACTGCAGATCATTTCAAAATTTGAGAATGCCAACCAAAGATAGAATTAGAAAGGCTGCAAAACGTCAAAGACAGCAGGTCCATGAAATAATGCAGCAGTCCTCTACAATAAAAAATCGTCAAGTCACCAAGAAAGCACCGGGTAAGACCACGAAAACATTCATAAGAAACATTTCTAGAAAAAAAAGTAGTACTACAGAAAATATTTTTGTCCAGAAAAAGAGAAGCAATTTAAACGGAAAGGAAAGGCCAATCAAAAATGTTACTGCTAGAGCAATAGATAACTCTGTGCATGATAGTAGAATGAAACAACAGTTTAGGGACATTCGTAAATGAATGTTCCGCAACAGGATAATTGGCAATTTGCTAAAAAATATTAAGAAAGGTCAACAGAAAGTGGTTTTTTATAAGAGAAAAAAAAAGTTGAGAAACGAAAGTTATTTATTTTGATAATCCTGAAAAAAAGGAGTTTTTCTATTTAACACTTTTGCAACTTTTCAAGCCTTGGCGTGCAGAAGAGGAACTGCTTGGAGATTTCCTCTGTTACGAAGACTCTTTCACTGCCGCCAAGGAGACCATAGAATGTCCTGCTTTTCCCAAATATGTAGAAATGTTGAATGCGGAAATCGAGCAGGGAGCAACAATTGCAGCCGAGATTGCCAGAGACAGTTCTCAGGACAGTCAGAGTTCTGTTTCATTGAGTCAGGATCCACTAGGAGTCCCTGTTATTGAAAATGAAGCTGCCACTGCCATGAATGAAGTGGAAAGAGCCATGGCACATGCTCAGGAGGATGCGGTTAACTTAGTAGACTTGGAAAGACAACTCAACGTTGAGCAGAGGAAAATATATGACGAAGTTACCAAGCAAATTGATCACGGATTAAGTCATGAGAAGAAAGAGTGCTCATGTACGTCGTTGAAGCCTGTCCGACTGTACGTGAGTGGAGAAGCGGGAACTGGAAAGAGTTTCCTCATTAAAGCAATCTCATGTTATTTGAAGGAAAGGACTGAGTCATCGCTGTCTTGTGTTGTCACCGCTCCAACTGGACTGGCAGCACATAACATTAAAGGTATTACTTTGCATCGTCTACTGATGCTGCCAGTGGAGCATGATAACAAATTACAATACCACAAGTTATCTGGAGATGCTTGTTGTGAAGTTTCAAGAGTCTTGAGGAAAATGAAACTTCTTATTATTGACGAAGTAAGCATGGTTTCCAATGTCATGCTTGCCTTTGTGCATTTGAGAATGCAAGAAGTTCTTAAAACAGAGTATGATGTGTTATTTGGTGGCAAACACATCATTGTTTTTGGAGATCTTCTGCAGCTGACACCAGTGAAAGGACAACCTGTGTTCAAAATGCTCACACATGAAGATACCAGGAAGTGCCTAGGGAGCATTGGCAACGTCAATATATGGTTAAACTTCAATTATGCTGAACTGCATGAAAATATGCGTCAGGCGAAGGATGAAGTTTACAAGAATATTCTACAAGATGTTAGAATTGGGAAAGTGACCGAGCATGGGAAAGAAGCTTTACATGCACGATTACTGTCAAATTTATATCCAGAACAAGACGTTGTGCCTGAGAATATTTTTCAGAAAATTACTGAGAAGAAATCTGGAATATGTTTGATGCCAACTCTTGCAGAATGTGCCATCTTCAACAACAAAATGTTGCATTTAGAAAACCAAGAGATTGTGAAACTGGAAGCTATTGACAGAGTAGAGCATATGGGATCTACAATTATTTTGTCTGAGAATTTGAAAACAAAATTGGATTCATTAGAGAAGACTATATCTAAAACTGCAGGTTTTGAAAAGACTCTGAATGTGTGCTTAAATTGCCGTATAATTTTAAGAAGGAATTTACATGTTGAAAGAGGTCTGGTAAATGGATCAATGGGTAATGTTGTTGATTTTGTGAAATACAGAAATAGAGATGGAATTGAATTTTTAAAAATTAAATTTGATGGCATTGAGGAAGTACAGCTAATTGGTCGTTGCTCTGCTAGGTTTTTGCTTGTAAAAGACTTATATGTTTGCCGTAAACAGTTTCCTGTTTGCTTGGCATATGCGGTGACAATCCATAAATCGCAAGGTTTAAGTGTAGACAGTGCATTGGTGAATATTGGCAGTCTGTGTTCAAGGAGGGTATGGCATATGTGGCATTGTCACGAGTTAGAACTTTATCGGGATTGTACTTGATTGAGTGTGATGTCACAAACATTTGTGCGGATCAAGATTGTGTTAAGGAATACAATAGGTTAAGAAGAGAGTATGCGCCACATTTGCCTCAATATCCTTTGTTTGAGAAACGTGTGATAGGCCGTAAACGAAGAAATGTCACCAATACTATGGAGGTTGTAGCAAAAAGACGAAAAGTCGATGAACCTGAAATTATAAGCAGAAACAAAAAGGATTCTGTTGAAGATGTTGTTGGTTTTCAATTTGAAAACAGTTCTGGTGTCAACTGCTATGCTAATGTAGTGGTTAATGCTTTGTTTTCTCTAGAAAATGTAAAAGAAGAGATTGTGGTCAATTCTGATCAAAGATTTTGCAGTTTGTTAAATTCTGTGTTAGAGAAATGTAGCACTGATAAAACAAAAATAGAAAGTGTGTCTGAAATTCGAAATCTGTTAGACAGATGTTCAGGTCAAACACAATTCTCTCAAAATATTCAGCAAGATTGTCAGGAGTTTTTAATGTATATGCTTGATGTATTGCATGCTGAAGGTGTAGATGTAGATCACCTGTTTGGGCTTTCTTATCAATGGCAGCATGACTGCGAGAACTGTAGGGTATCAAGTACTACTAGTGTAGACTCAGAAAGATTTATATATTTAACTTTGCCAGACAGTAAATCAGTCTCCTTTAATAAGCTAGTAAAAGCAGTTGATCACAACATGGAGTGTAGCCAATGTAAATCTGAAATGATGTCAACATTATTTATACGGACATATGGCCAATATGTCATTTTAATGTTCCAACGATGTAGGCCTGATGGAACAAAATTGACAACTTTAATTTAAAATTTTGTAGCTTCGCAGTTGTCAATATCAGGAAGGACTTTTGTAACTGCAGCAATTATATATCATGACGGTCCTTCAATAACATCAGGACATTACACAGCTTATTTAAAGTCTAGAAACGGCTGGTCATTGTGCAACGATTCTGTTTTAACTTTCAAAAAAAAATTGCCGTATGACCTTAAAAATTCTTACCTGGTGTTTTTAAAACCAAAATTTTAGGGAAAGAATCTTGGGATGTGCTCTGAGGAATTTCAAGAGGTTCTAATGGCTCCTACACGATTTGGCCTTGAGGATAAGTGTAGTACAGAGACAATAGTTCCTGGAAAAAAAGAAGATTTTCTTACAGAAAGTGGTGGGCACAGATTAGTTGAAGGACAACAGAGTATTTCCCAAAGCAAACGGTCTTCTTACCATAACACTTGACGTCATGGAAAAATAACTGCACTTTGAATGAGTTCAGAAAAACTGTTTCTTTTTATAAGCTAATTCAAGCAGCCAATCAAAACATGGAGTAGAGGAAATGTAAGTCTGCAATGCTGTCTAAATTATTGGTCCAAACTTTTGATTATAATGTCATTTTAAAAATCCAATTATATAAATCTGATGAAAGTAAGTCTTCAACTTTAATTACAAATGTTGTGGCTACACAGTCGTTGATTTTAGGAAGAACATTTGTAACTGCAGCTATTATATTGCATGATGGTCATTTGACAAGATCCGCTTATTAGACAGGTTATTGAAAATGTAAAAAAATTTGCTGTTTCGGAAATTATTGCCATTTGACTACGATACAATGTTGCCTTTTTACTAAAAAATATTCTTACTTTCTGTTTTCAGAAAAGAGAATTTAGGGTAGGTAACTGGCGTATAATGATTCTAGGGGTTGATATAATTTTATCTACTGTTTTATATTGCTTTGTGATTAAAAGTGATGTAGAGAATTAAATAATTGTAGTAGTCATAGAGGTAGTGTAAGTCTGCTTCATAGTAAGCAGTATCAGTGTCATAGGAAATGTAGAACATGAGTGAGCAAGAAGGGTAAGATATTACTAGTCCAGGATTGTGAAAGTGATCTTGAACGTTTTCTTTCTGAAAGTTGCGGAAATACAAAATGACGGGATTTGCTTACAAGAATTCCAAGAGTTATAAATGGCTCTTACATGATTTGGCCTTGTGGAAACGTGTGGTAGAGAGCGAGAAGTCATTTATTGTATGTAACATATTTGTCAAAACGATGGAGGTTTTCTTTCAGAAAGTGGCGGGCAGAAAATAATAGCAGCACAACAGAGTGTAAGCTGTTCATAGGACATCATTCGACGTCATGGAAAGTAAGTTAATTTTAAGGAGTTCTGATTTCTGATTTGTCATGTTGTATGGGTTTTTTAAACACAATCATTTTGATTGTGTTTTTTTTCCCCGCTGTTATATGATGAATACCTTCAAGTCACTGTTTTTAGTGAAATTTGATACATTCTGAGAACAGCAAAAATAAACCATTTAACATGTATAATTAATTCTGTACTGTTTGTATTTATGATGTACATTTAGAACTGTGTAGGAGGCATGGAAAAGGCGAGGCTTCTGTAAGTGTCAAAGTTGTTGCATACAGTGCTCACATTCTACGTAGTCTTTCATATGATAGACTACATTAACACAATGAGATACCTAAGCAAAGGAAACACAGGTGATGTGATTGTGGAATGAGCAAAAAAAATTGCACGTTTTCCTATTATATTACCTGTGTTTCCTAACATTACACATCACATTGTGTAGATGAGGTTTAGGCCTGTTCCAGGAGACAGAGGAGGTCTGACATTTGTTAAAGAGTGCAGTGGGCATGACTCACTTCGTTAGTAGGCCTGCACATGTATTATCTCCTCTATACTCTACAACAAGCCTAAATTTCATCTGCAACCCTGAGTAGGACTTACCTGAAACAAATCTGTGGATAGGTTACACCTTATCAGCATCTAGAAACAATCACTTAAAATGTTAAGGGCAGTTTTATGAAGGCTGTGTGCCTCTTTTACGCCGCTGTTCCGTCACTTTTGTGTAAAAGATGCACCATGTTGCAAGATAGGCCTCAGTTCATTTCCAGCAAGATGCCGTCAGTTTAAAATGTATATAATTAGGACTGTGTAGGGGGTATGGAGAAGCTGAGGCTTCAGTAAGTGTCAAAGTTGTTGCATGCAGTGCATACTCTTTCATATGCTGGACTACATCTGCACAATGAGATACCTAACCAAAGGAAACACAAGTGAAATGAGCAAAAGAAATTGCACGTTTTTCAAATACATTACCTGTGTTTCCTAACATTACGAATCACATTGTGCAGATGAAGTTTAGGCCTGTCCAGGGAAACAGAGGAAGTCTGATCTTTACTGGTAGGCCTTCACATGTATTACCTCCTCTGTACTCTTCAACAAGGCTAAATTTGATCTGCAACCTTGAGTAGGACCTCACCTGAAACAAACGTCTGGATAGGACACACCTTATTGCCATCATGAAACAATCATTTAAAATGTTAGGAACAGTTTTATGATGATTGTGCACCTCTTTTGCGCTGCCATTGCGTCACTTTTGTGAGACAACAGCAGTGCAAAAGATGCACCATGTTCCAAGATAGGCCTCACTTCATCTGCATCAAGATACTGTTAGTTTAAAATGTATATCTTTAGGACTGTGTAGGGGGCCTGGAGAAGCAGAAGCTTCTGTAAGTGTCAAAGTTGTTGAAAAACTGTTTGTCCTTCAATCTTTTCCCTTGTCTTTTCTAATTTTTAAATACATGTTTTAATATTTTTCAAATGTTTGTTATCTCTTTCACAGATTGAAAGTATAAAAATAACAAGTGAGTAAGTTAACGACAATTATAAGGTAAATGTTTTGTACTCTTTTCATTACATTTCTATCACATTCACCTACTATTAGTTCTACTGCTTCATTTCTTTAACCCTCAGTTTCCTGCCTTTCTTACTTCCCTCATTCCTTTCTCTATTACTTACTTACTCTACTCCTTCCACTACTTTTCTCATTCCCTCTCTTCTCATAGTTCTTCACTCTTGTTCACTCACTCCGTCTCTATTACTCTTAGTGTCTTTGACTGATCACTCTTTCACTACTTGTTCATTATGCTTTCTCTGTGTAGTTGAAGCACACTAAGGGGCATATTATGAACACAGCCAATAAAATTATTGCTGTTTTTATCGGCAGAAAACTGCCGCAAAAGTGGCTTTAGCGGCAGTTTTCTTCCGGAAAAGCGGCTTTAGCAGCAGTTTTCTGCCGTTAAAAGCAGTAATTATCAGCAGAAAACTGCCGCAAAAGCGTCTTTTGCGTCAGATTTCTGCCGATAAAAGCAGCAAACTTTTTATCGCCTATGTTGATAATATGCCCCTATGTTATTTACATTTCTTTGTTGTTTCAATCATTCCTTTTCTGTTACTTCCTCTTTTCTGCATTGAGTTTTTTCTCTCTGTTATTTCAATGTTTTAATCTTTATTTGATCATTCAGCCACATTCTCTAAGAAACTCTTGTTTGTTATTCTTCTACTCTCCTTTTTTTTTCAATTCCTTATCTATTTTGTTTTTCACAATTATACCCTCTTAAATCTTTTCTTCAGTAAATAGATATATTAAACAGTGTCTCTAGTTTACTCCCTATAGCTGTCTTTCTTTTAACATAACTCTCTGTTTACTTCCCTTATACTTACTCTTCTTTTTTTTTTAAACTTTTTTTTTGGTTCGCTCCCGGTTCGCGTACCGGCGAGCGAACCGGGAAGCGAACCAAAAGAAATAGAGGTTGGCAGAGTTCTAAATATTCTACCAATTTTTTTATAACGGGGAGGTAATTCTGATAAGAACTTTTTATTTTATTGTTTTTGTTGTTTTATATATTTATTTTTTTTCAGAATTTTTTTTTACTTTTTTTTGTATTTTTTGAACAGTTTTATATTTTTTTGGCGTTTTTTTGGGGGGGGAAACGAAAACGATTCATTGTAAAGGGCTCAACAGGAGCAACAAAAAAAAAAGAATTTATTGTCTGGGGCGTTTCGGACAAACATGATTGTTGATAGCTCTGTTGATTAGCGTGATGCTACTTTCTCTGTAGCAAATGAACTGATTACAATGCACGCACACTTGTTTCACTTCCCCGAATCTCATTTGTATATTTGGGACCATCTCCCTCGCCTCTGGTCCCGTCACTTCCGGTACAACTGATCTTCTGGCCATAGAAGGGGGATTATCTTGCTCGTCACGTGACTGCGCAGCACTGTAGTTGATAGGATGCCACCTACTCATATGGCGATGCATTGTGTAATTGCCGTAACTGTACTTCTTCTCGGTCCCTCTGGACAGTCTATCTTTACATATAAGGCAAGTTACGTACCGGGCATTGACTTTTTTTTGGCCCCGAGGAAATTTAAAAAATTGCCAAATAAAGTTTTCTTTCAGATGAGACTTCCTGGGCTCCTCAGGCAAAAACTGCCTCTTTTCCTGCTCTTCCTCCTCTTCCTCTTCTTCCTCTTCTTCCTCTTCTTCCTCTTCTTGCTGAATTATAACTTCAGCAGGTGGTCCTCTCTTCCTTGGATGTGGTGGAGGTGGTGGGGAAGCACCAGCTGAAGCTACTAATGAAGCCATTGCTCACTGATCACAAAGGGTCTTTCTCTCACAAAGATGAAAGTCAGAGTGAGGAAAGAAGGAGGGGTTTTCATCATTTGGGAAAAACAATAGTTCTAGCCAATGAAAAGTGTTAATTTTAGATCACATGACCTAGTCTTACATCATTAGGAAACCAAAAGTGAAATGAACCAATGAAAAGTGTTATTACCAAGTCACATGACCTGCTGTGTTTACGTTACACGCTTTGCGCCGCGTCCCGGTTCGCTTCCGGGAAGCTGCGCTTCGCGCCTCGCTTCGCGTACCGGTTCGCTTCCGGGTACGCTAACGTGGCGCGTCATATGACGTATCACGCGACAACGCGAAACGTCATGCTGACGCGACGCGTCATGATTTTTTACGCGACAGTTGCGCAAACGGAACGTTTACCGGTTCGCGGACCGGGTCGCGGCTCCAAATTGAGCTAACGGGAAGCTAACCGGTTCGCGGACGGGGAGCGAAACAATAAAAATAATTTTTAAAAATTGAATTAAAAACATGTAAAATATATTTTTCGATTTAAAGAAGAATACATTTTAAAGGTTTTGATATTTGCTATTAAAAAACCATTGAAATTCACTGAAAAAAACATAGGTTATAGACCATATATAGTTAGGAATTAGCATTTACAAAACCTTGAAAATTCACTGAAAAAACCATAGGTTATAGACCATATATAGTTAGGAATTAGCATTTAAAAAACCTTAATTTACTCACACAAAACCATTGAAATTCCATATATAGTTAGTTGTACTAACTATATATCGCGCACCCGCAATCCACTGCTGATCATGTCACATATTACATCATTCATGACATGGTCAGTGACATCACTGATGACATCACTGATGACATCTCAAATGACATCACTGATGACATCACTGATGACATCTCAAATGACATCACTGATGACATCACTGATGACAACATCCAGTGACTGTATGTTTCTGTAAAGTTAAAATATGTCTTACATATTGAAGAATGAGTGGATGTATAAGTGTCTTGATGAAGGACTTAGTAGGTGCATGACTGACTCTATGAGTGAGTGATTAAATGTGTGTCACTGAGTGCATGGGTTAGTGACTAAACTGTCTTAATTTGTGCATCATTATGTCTGTTGTTCTGTAAACTGCTGCATGTGTTGATCAGTAGCTATATGAGTAAGTATATGGGTTATTGATTGGTTGCCCAAGTATTTGTATGGGAGACTAAGTGTGTGTGTGGGTGGCTGGGAGGTGTATGACTCTGTGCATAGATGTGTGAGCAGTTGATTCACTAGATGTATGGGTTCAAAAGTGCATGTGAAAACAGCTGTATGGGCGGTTGACTGAGTGCATTGGTGAGTGAATGGATATCTCAGTGCTACATGTCAAAGTAAGTACATATGTAAAACACAGTACATGTGAGAGTTGACATATATAAATAACTGTGCATAAGAGCCAGTGAATGTGTGAGTGGCTGTATTGATCATTGTGAACTTGTATCAGGGATTGTAAAAGAGAGTAAATATGTGTTAGTATATGTTTGAATAAGTAAGGTGTGTATAACTGTATAGTTGAGGAAATGGAGGTGTGATTGATTCTTTGCATGACTGACTAGGTGTGTGAGTAACTCCATGGATGAGTGACAGTCTGTGAGTGTCTGTTTACACTGAGTGTATCTAAGGTTATATTAGAGTCTGAAGAGGTTCATCGTATTATCACATGAATGATGTCATCAGTGATGTGATCAGTAATGTCAAATGAGATGTCATCAGTGATGTCATCAGTGATGTCATTTGAGATGTCATCAGTGATGTCATCAGTGATGTCATTTGAGATGTCATCAGTGATGTACTCCGGTACGCGAACTGAGACGCGAAGTGCAGCTCCCCGGAAGCGATCCGGGGCACGTCGCGAAAGCGCGACGTATCGCGTTGCCGCGTAATGCGTCTTATGATGCGCTGCGTTAGCGCACCCGGAAGTGCTCCGGAGCGCGAACCGAGGCGCGAAGCGCAGCGACCCGGAAGCGATCCGGGGCGCGTTCCGCAGCGCGTAACATAAGCGTAACAGGTCATGTGACTTGTTAATAAAACTTTTCATTGGTTCATTTCACTTTTGGTTTCATAATGATGTAAGGCTAGGTCAGGTGACCTAAAAATAACACTTTTCATTGGTTTAGAACTATTGTTTTTCCCAAATGATGAAAACCCCTCCTTCTTTCCTCACTCTGACTTTCATCTTTGTGAGAGGAAGACCTTTTTTGATATTTGAGCAATGGCTTCATTGGTAGCTTCAGCTGGTGGACCCCCACCACCACCACCACCTCCTCATGGGAAGAGAGGACCACCTCCACAGTTCATCAGCAACACAGAGGAGGAAGAGGATGAACAAGAGGAAGAGGAGACAGAAGGACCACAGTTTTTACAAGAGGAGCCCCGGGTTTCTCATCGTAAAATCAGTTTTATTTGGCAGTTTTTTCAATCCCTGAAGGGCAGAAGAAAGTTAATGCTAGATATGTGACGTGCCTCATATGTAAAGAGGAGTTATACGGTGATGGATTAAAACCATGATCTCTTGACTTGGTAAGAGTATTCTGCATCATTCAGAAACTCTGTCCATCACCAACCCCCTTTTCCAAAATCGGTTTTATCCACACTATGTGTGGGAGGGTATACTCAGACGTGAGTACCTTGCTCATTGCACCATCAGGATTCAAGCAAGCCGGGCCGAAGTAGGCTGTGATGCCAGAAACCGGTCCCCTGAAGCTTGTTTCCTTCCCAGTATAAGAATTGGCTTGGTAGTTTGGTTTGCCCTGTTCCCATCATGCACTGGGACAGGAACAGACTAATTTGCATATAGCCAAGTTCTGAGCTGGGATGGTGCAGTGAGCTAAAAAACGGTGATGGATTAAAACCATGATCTCTTGACTTGCTAAGAGTATTCTGCATCATTCAGAAACTCTGTCCATCACCAACCCCCTTTTCCAAAATCGGTTTTATCCACACTATGTGTGGGAGGGTATACTCAGACGTGAGTCCCTTGCTCATTGCACCATCAGGATTCAAGCAAGCCGGGCCGAAGAAGGCTGTGATGCCAGAAACCGGTCCCCGGAAGCTTGTTTCCTTCCCAGTATAAGAATTGGCTTGGTAGTTTGGTTTGCCCTGTTCCCATCATGCACTGGGACAGGAACAGACTAATTTGCATATAGCCAAGTTCTGAGCTGGGATGGTGCAGTGAGCTAAAAAACGGTGATGGATTAAAACCATGATCTCTTGACTTGGTAAGAGTATTCTGCATCATTCAGAAACTCTGTCCATCACCAACCCCCTTTTCCAAAATCGGTTTTATCCACACTATGTGTGGGAGGGTATACTCAGACGTGAGTCCCTTGCTCATTGCACCATCAGGATTCAAGCAAGCCGGGCCGAAGAAGGCTGTGATGCCAGAAACCGGTCCCCGGAAGCTTGTTTCCTTCCCAGTATAAGAATTGGCTTGGTAGTTTGGTTTGCCCTGTTCCCATCATGCACTGGGACAGGAACAGACTAATTTGCATATAGCCAAGTTCTGAGCTGGGATGGTGCAGTGAGCTAAAAAACGGTGATGGATTAAAACCATGATCTCTTGACTTGGTAAGAGTATTCTGCATCATTCAGAAACTCTGTCCATCACCAACCCCCTTTTCCAAAATCGGTTTTATCCACACTATGTGTGGGAGGGTATACTCAGACGTGAGTCCCTTGCTCATTGCACCATCAGGATTCAAGCAAGCCGGGCCGAAGAAGGCTGTGATGCCAGAAACCGGTCCCCGGAAGCTTGTTTCCTTCCCAGTATAAGAATTGGCTTGGTAGTTTGGTTTGCCCTGTTCCCATCATGCACTGGGACAGGAACAGACTAATTTGCATATAGCCAAGTTCTGAGCTGGGATGGTGCAGTGAGCTAAAAAACGGTGATGGATTAAAACCATGATCTCTTGACTTGGTAAGAGTATTCTGCATCATTCAGAAACTCTGTCCATCACCAACCCCCTTTTCCAAAATCGAGTTATCTAGAGGCACCTTAAAAAAGTATAGCTTCGGCAACTACACCATGCATCGTCACATGAGCAGGCGGCATCCACTAAACTACAGAAGGGCAGAGATGCGTGACCTTCAGGACAATCCTCAAACTCCTGTGGCCAGGACATCAACACAGATATCTTTGTCAGGGCCAGAGGCACGGGAAACCGTGCCAAACATTCAGGACAACTTTGTCCATATGAAGTTTACCTGTTTGTATTGCGGTGCATTACTCTCATGTGGCCATATGAGCATTACCTTAATCTACCGAGCTTATGAAAATCACAAGTGCTCTAAACGCCTCAGAAAGTAAATTTTTTTTTTGCTCCTGTTGAGCCCTTTCCAATGCCTGTTTTTTGTTGTTTCCCCTCCCAAAAAAACAAAAAAACCATAAAACTGTTCGAAAAATACAAAAAAAACAAAAAATGTTCAGAAAAATAAAAAAAATATATAAAACGACAAAAACATTTAAAAAAAAGTTCTTTTCAGAACTACCTCCCCTTTCAAAAAAAATTGCTAGAATGTTTAGCACTCTGGCAAGCTGTATTTCTTTTGGTTCGCTTCCTGGTTCGCTCACCGGTACGCGAACCGGGAGCGAACCAAAAATTATTTTTTTTTAAAAAAGAAGAGTAAGTATAAGGGAAGTAAACAGAGAGTAATGTTAAAACAAAGACAGCTATAGGGTCTAAACCAGAGATACTGTTTAATAGATTTATTTACCGAAGAAAAGAGGGAAGAGGATATAATTGTGAAAAACAAAATAGATAAGGAAGTGAAAGAAAAAAAAGAGAGTAGAACAATAACAAAGAATAGTTTCTTAGAGAATATGAGTGAATGTTGAAAATAAGATTAAAACATGTGGAATAACAGAGAGAAAAAACAGAAAGCAGAAAAGAAGAAGTAACAGAAAAAGAATAATTGAAACAGCAAAGAAATGTAAATAACATAGGGCCATATTATCAACATAGGCAATAAAAGTTTCGCAGCTTTTATCGGCAGAAATGTGTCGCTTAAGCCGCTTTTGCGGCAGAAAACTGCCGCTAAAACCACTTTTGCAGCAGTTTTCTGCCGATAAAAACAGCAATAATTTTATTGGCTGTGTTCATAATATGCCCCTTAGTGTGCTTCAACTACACAGAAAAAGCATAATGAACAAGTAGTGAAAGAGTGATCAGTCAAAGACACTAAGAGTAATAGAGACGGAGTGAGTGAACAAGAGTGAGGAACTATGAGAAGAGAGGGACTGAGAAAAGGAGTGGAAGGAGTAGAGTAAGTAGGTAATAGAGAAAGGAATGAGGGAAGTAGCAAAGGCAGGAAACTGAGGGTTAAAGAAATGAAGCTGTGGAACTAATAGTAGGTGAATGTGATAGAAATGTAACGAAAAGACTACAAAACATTTACCTTATATTTGTCGTTAAATTACTCACTTTTTATTTTTATACTTTCAATCTGTGAAAGAGAGAACAAACATTTGAAAAATTTTAAAACATGTATTTAAAAATTAGAAAAGACAAGGCAAAAGATTGAAGGAGAAACAGTTTTTCAACAACTTTGACACTTACAGAAGCTTCTGCTTCTCCAGGCCCCCTACACAGTCCTAAAGATATACATTTTAAACTAACAGTATCTTGATGCAGATGAAGTGAGGCCTATCTTAGAACATGGTGCATTTTTTGCACTGCTGTTGTCTAACAAAAGTGTCGCAAGGCACTAACATTTTAAATGATTGTTTCAAGATGCCAATAAGATGTGTCCTATCCAGAGGTTTGTTTGAGGTAAGGCCTACTCAGGGTTCCAAATGAAATTTCGAGTTGTTGAAGAGAACAGAGGACATAATACATGTGAAGGTCTACCAATGAAGTAAATCATGTCCACTTCACTCTTGAACAAACGCCAGACCTCTTCTGTGTCCGTGGACAGACCTAAAGTTCATCTGCACAATGTCATTCGTAAACTTAGGAAACACAGGTGATGTAATTGAAAAATGTGGAGTTTCTTTTCCTCATTTCACAATCACATCACCTGTGTTTCCTTTGCTTAGGTATCTCATAGTGCAGATGGAGTCTAGCATATCAAAGAGTAAACAAAAGTTGAGCAGTGTATACAACAATTTTGACATTTACAGAAGACTCAGCTTCTTATCTTGTTGGAGATGAAGTGAGGCCTGTCTTGCAACATGCTGCATCTTTTGCATCACTGCTGCATCGGTTTCATGTGGCACGGGTTTTTTACAGCATGACACATCTGCCTAGATGCATCAATTTGTAATTTTGTCGCCTCATAGCAAATCTTTTCCACCGCCAATGCGTCACAAAAGTGACGCACAGTGGCGCAAAAGAGGCATACACCTATCATAAATCTGTCCCTAACATTTTAAATGATTACTTCAGGATGACGATAAGGTGTGGCCTCTCCAGAGGTTTGTTTAAGGTGAGGCCTACTCAGGGTTGCAGATCAAATTTACGCTTGTTGAAGAATACAAAGGACATAATACATGTGAAAGCCTACCAATGAAGTAAGTCATGTTCACTTCACTCTTGAACAAAGGCCAGACCTCTTCTGTGTCCGTGGACAGACCTAAACTTCATCTGCACAATGTCATTCGTAAACTTAGGAAACACAGGTGATGTAATTGAAAAATGTGGAGTTTCTTTTCCTCATTTCACAATCACATCACCTGTGTTGCCTTTGCTTAGGTATCTCATAGTGCAGATGTAGTCCAGCATATGAAACAGTACCCAGAAATGCAGACTGCATGCAACAACTTTGACACTTACAAAAGCTTCAGCTTCTGCATGCCCCCTACACAGTGCTAATTATATACATTTCAAACTGATGGTATCTTGCTGGAGATGAACTGAAACCTATCTTGCAACATGGTGCATCTTTTACACAAAACTGACCCACAGCGGCGCAAAAGAGGCGCACGGCCATCATAAATCTAATCCTAACATTTTAAATGATTGTTTCAAGATGCCGATAAGGTGTAACCTATCCACAGATTTGTTTCAGGTAAGTCCTACTCAGGGTTGCAGATGAAATTTAGGTTTGTTGAAGAATACAGAGGAGATAATACATGTGCAGACCTACCAACGAAGTGAGTCATGTCCACTGCACTGTTGAACAAATGTCAGACCTCCTCTGTCTCCTGGAACAGGCCTAAACCTCATCTACACAATGTGATGTGTAATGTTAGGAAACACAGGTAATATAATTGAAAAACGTGCAATTTTTTTTTCTCATTCCACAATCATATCACCTGTGTTTCCTTTGCTTAAGTATCTCATTGTGGGAATGTAGTCTATTATATGAAAGACTATGTAGAATGTGAGCACTGTATGCAACAACTTTGACACTTACAGAAGCCTCTCCTTGTCCATGCCTCCTACACAGTTCTAAATGTACATCATAAATGCAAACAGTACAGAATTAATTATACATGTTAAATGGTTTATTTTTGCTGTTCTCAGAATGTATCAAATTTCACTAAAAACAGTGACTTGAAGGTATTCATCATATAACAGCGGGGATAAAAAAACACAATCAAAATGATTGTGTTTAAAAAACCCATACAACATAACAAATCAGAATTCAGAACTCCTTAAAGTTAACTTACTTTCCATGACGTCGAAGGATGTCCTATGAACAGCTTACACTCTGTTGTGCTGTTATTACTTTCAGCCCGCCACTTTCTGAAAGAAAACCTCCATCGTTTTGAAAAATATGTTACATACAATAAATGACTTCTCGCTCTCTACCACATGTTTCCACAAGGCCAAATCATGTAAGAGCCATTTATAACTCTTGGAATTCTTGTAAGCCAATCCCGTCATTTTATATTTCCGCAACTTTCAGAATTAAAATGTTGAAGATCATTTTCACAATCCTGGACTACTAATATCTTACCCTTCTTGCTCACTCATGTTCTACATTTCCGATGACACTGATACTGCTTACTATGAAGCAGACTTACACTACCTCTATGACTACTACAATTATTTAATTCTCTACATCACTTTTAATCACAAAGCAATATAAAACAGTAGACAGCATTGCAGACTTACATTCCCTCTACTCCATGTTTTGATTGGCTGCTTGAATTAGCTTATAAAAAGAAATAGTTTTTCTGAACTCATTCAAAGTGCAGTTATTTTTCCATGACGTCCAGTGTTATGGTAAGAAGTTATGTCTCTGTACTACACTTATCCTCAAGGCCAAATCGTGTAGGAGCCATTAGAACTTCTTGAAATTCCTCAGAGCACATCCCGAGATTATTTCCCTAAAATTTTGGTTTTAAATACACCAGGTAAGAATTTTTAAGGTCATACGGCAATTTTTTTTGAAAATTAAAACAGAATCGTTGCAGAATGACCAGCCATTTCTAGACTTTAAATAAGCTGTGTAATGTCCTGATGTTATTGAAGGACCGTCATGATATATAATTGCTGCAGTTACAAAAGTCCTTCCTGATATTGACAACTGTGAAGCCACAAAATTTTTAATTAAAGTTGTCAATTTTGTTCCATCAGGCCTACATCGTTGGAACATTAAAATGACATACTGGCCATATGTTCGTATAAATAATGTTGACATCATTTCAGATTTACATTGGCTACACTCCATGTTGTGATCAGCTGCTTTTACTAGCTTATTAAAAGAGACTGATTTACTGTCTGGCAAAGTTAAATATATAAATCTTTCTGAGTCTACACTAGTAGTACTTGATACCCTACAGTTCTCGCAGTCATGCTGCCATTGATAAGAAAGCCCAAACAGGTGATCTACATCTACACCTTCAGCATGCAATACATCAAGTATATACATTAAAAACTCCTGACAATCTTGCTGAATATTTTGAGAGAATTGTGTTTGACCTGAACATCTGTCTAACAGATTTCGAATTTCAGACACACTTTCTATTTTTGTTCTATCAGTGCTACATTTCTCTAACACAGAATTTAACAAACTGCAAAATCTTTGATCAGAATTGACCACAATCTCTTCTTTTACATTTTCTAGAGAAAACAAAACATTAACCACTACATTAGCATAGCAGTTGACACCAGAACTGTTTTCAAATTGAAAACCAACAACATCTTCAACAGAATCCTTTTTGTTTCTGCTTATAATTTCAGGTTCATCGACTTTTCGTCTTTTTGCTACAACCTCCCTAGTATTGGTCACATTTCTTCGTTTCCGGCCTACCACACGTTTCTCAAACAAAGGATATTGAGGCAAATGTGGCGCATACTCTCTTCTTAACCTATTGTATTCCTTAACACAATCTAGATCCGCACAAATGTTTGTGACATCACACTCAATCAAGTACAATCCCGATAAAGTTCTAACTCGTGACAATGCCACATATGCCATACCCTCCTTGAACACAGAACTGCCAATATTCACCAATGCACTGTCTACACTTAAACCTTGCGATTTATGGATTGTCACCGCATATGCCAAGCAAACAGGAAACTGCTTATGGCGAACATATAAGTCTTTTACAAGCAAAAATCTAGCAGAACAACGACCAATTAGCTGTACTTCCTCAATGCCATCAAACTTAATTTTTAAAAATTCAATTCCATCTCTATTTCTGTATTTCACAAAATCAACAACATTACCCATTGATCCATTTACCAGACCTCTTTCAACATGTAAATTCCTTCTTAAAATCATACGGCAGTTTAAGCACACATTCAGAGTCTTTTCAAAACCTGCAGTTTTAGATATAGTCTTCTCTAATGAATCCAATTTTGTTTTCAAATTCTCAGACAAAATAATTGTTGATCCCATATGCTCTACTCTGTCAATAGCTTCCAGTTTCACAATCTCTTGCTTTTCTAAATGCAACATTTTGTTGTTGAAGATGGCACATTCTGCAAGAGTTGGCATCAAACATATTCCAGATTTCTTCTCAGTAATTTTCTGAAAAATATTCTCAGGCACAACATCTTGTTCTGGATATAAATTTGACAGTAATCGTGCATGTAAAGCTTCTTTCCCATGCTCAGTCACTTTTCCAATTCTAACATCTTGTAGAATATTCTTGTAAACTTCATCCTTCGCCTGACGCATATTTTCATGCAGTTCAGCATAATTGAAGTTTAACCATATATTGACGTTGCCAATGCTCCCTAGGCACTTCCTGGTATCTTCATGCGTGAGCATTTTGAACACAGGTTGTCCTTTCACTGGTGTCAGCTGCAGAAGATCTCCGAAAACAATGATGTGTTTGCCACCAAATAACACATCATACTCTGTTTTGAGAACTTCTTGCATTCTCAAATGTACAAAGGCAAGCATGACATTGGAAACCATGCTTACTTCGTCAATGATAAGAAGTTTCATTTTCCTCAAGATTCTTGAAACTTCACAACAAGCATCTCCAGATAACTTGTGATATTGTAATTTGTTGTCATGCTCCACTGGCAGCATCAGTAAACGATGTAAAGTAATCCCTTTAATGTTATGTGCTGCCAGTCCAGTTGGAGCGGTGACAACACAAGACAGCGATGACTCAGTCCTTTCCTGCAAATAACATGAAATTGCTTTAATGAGGAAACTTTTTCCAGTTCCCGCTTCTCCACTCACGTACAGTCGGACAGGCTTCAACGACGTACATGAGCACTCTTTCTTCTCATGACTTAATCCATGATCAATTTGCTTGGTAACTTCGTCATATATTTTCCTCTGCTCAACGTTGAGTTGTCTTTCCAAGTCTTCTAAGTTAACTGCATCCTCCTGAGCATGTGCCATGGCTCTTTCCACTTCATTCATGGCAGTGGCAGCTTCATTTTCGATAACAGGTCCTCCTAGTGGATCCTGACTCAATGAAGCAGACCTCTGACTGTCCTGAGAACTGTCTCTGGCAATCTCGGCTGCAATCGTTGCTTCCTGCTCGATTTCCGCATTCAACATTTCTACATATTTAGGAAAAGCAGGACATTCTATGGTCTCCTTGGCGGCAGTGAAAGAGTCTTCGTAACAGAGGAAATCTCCAAGCAGTTCCTCTTCTGCACGCCAAGGCTTGAAAAGTTGCAAAAGTGCTAAATAGAAAAACTCCTTTTTTTCAGGAGATTCGCCACTCAATTTTCGATGGTTTACCAAGTGGCATTTTCTTTGCTTGACCAGACATCCCTCACTTCCAATTACAGCATACACTCCTTTCTCAGTATCTTCTTTGATGTTCCTCTTGAATAAGTAATTTTGTAGAACCTCATACAGACAAACATTCTCGAGGTGACTGCTTTGATTTGGATAATATGTATCCAACATGTTGGTCTTCAAAAAGTCGGTACTGTTTGGCTCCTTTTCCGCCAAATACTCAATTTCCCGCACAGGTTTCAGAACTCGATTACGTGTTGCAGCAAGACCAAGACTCGCCCAAACGATACTCCTAGATTTGGCATAGAGACTTGCTGAAGACAACCGGTCAGAACATTCGTAAGCTCCGATTTCTCGATGCGACAACATCTTCAGACTGAAACTGTACAACTTCTTACTGAGGCTCTTTTCATGGGAAATGTCCTCCCACATATCCTTCAATTCTGTCTTTTCTTTTTTGGTGATGTAAGATGTCACATACCGAGCCACAGCCATACAGTTATCAGCCACAAACTGTATATCCATGTTAGCATTCCACATGGACAAAATCACTGGGTTGTAGTCGTTGATGTACTTGGACTCTTCGTTCCTCTTCAATTTGTATGTGTTTTAGGTGATTTCTTCATCACATTATGTCGCAGCGAAGACATCAAACTGTTTACTCTTCCTTTAGAAATCACCGGTCGTGGAAAGCCGAAACGACATTTGGTGTAGAACTTGTCCTTGTTTCGGAATTTACGACGACAGTACTTTCCACAACGATGGCTTTGGAAACGTAGAACTTTTTCTCTTAGGCTTTTCTTCTCCTTTGCGTTTGGAACAGCACACGTAGAATACTGTTGTATGAAACTCATCACTGAGTCTTCTGGATCCGTTCCAAATTTAGGTGCATCCTTGATCCACAACAGCATATGTATGTGAGGAGCACCTCTTGCTTGGTACTCCTTTCTCCAGAAGAAATCCAACACCTCTCCAAGAGGTGGATTCTTCTTATTCATGATGAAAGACATCATAGCTTCAAATCTATGATTGAAGTACCGGCATACATTGACTGGATCCAAAGAGCACAGTTCTCCGGGTGTCTTGAATTCGATGTTTTCGATGTTTCCATTTGCCTCTCGTAGAAATTCAAGTAAGTCTTCCCAGCCATACTCGGCACAGCTCAGAGTGAGGAACCATGTGGGAGTTCCTAAGTTCCTCAGCATACATTTTAAATCACCATGACGACGGTACCAGTACTCATTAGTACCACGCTGACACGCCATGAGATTAATCAGGTGAGAATCCAAAATACTGTCTTGGACATTGACTTTATCCATAAAGTCACTTGCCGAGATGTTTTGCATGTGTATACCACTTTTCAATATGTGGTTCACTGCACATGACAGTCCAGACAGATCGCTTTCAAACAGGAGATGAAACAAATAGGGAATACATTGTCGAAACCTAGCATCTCCTGCATACAATCGCAAAGTCCGGTATTCAGAAGCAGGAATTTGATGAGGTCGCTCATCATATCTTCCTCCCTGACCTGTTGGGAAAAGCTGTGGGAAACACCGATCTTCCAAACTTTCCTCCCAAACACTAATGGGACTCCCTTTGGCTTGTTTCATTTGAAACAACTCAATAGCATTCCCCATGACTTCCTTGGAATGCAAAGGATGAACACTATAATGTTCATATATTTCTTCACTAGTAGAGGGTTCTACTTTCTCAATTTGACCAGCACACAAATCGCTATCCTCTTCCTCACTTACTTCCTCTTCTGCAACATATACATTCTTATAGTACTTATTATTTTTTTTCAAATACAATGTTGCCTTTTTGACTTTCCTAACATCCACTAAATCTTGCCATATTTTCTTATTCTTTGTCGGAACCCCATTAACTAAGATAACCAGAGGTTCCTCTTCCACTTTTTCTACTCCAATTGTGTTAATGTTTTTCTTCAAATCTAGAGGCAAATAAACAACTCTTCCCTTTAATCCTCTCTGTAAATCTGATGGAGGCAATTTCCCTGTCTTTGGCTCCATTCTTACAATAGCCTGAAAGGGATGGATACTTTGAATCAAAATAGATTCATAAGTATTTAAATCCTTCAATTCAGAAGGAATCTGAACCAATTCCAGAATATTATGAACTGCTCTAGCAGGCATCTGGTTTTGATTTAATTTGTTACAACAATAAGTACACACACGTTGATCCGATCCCAAATCAAAACAATTTTCTACCATCAAGTATGTTGTGAAATCCTTCCATTCACTATTATTTTCCCTTTCACTTTTTGCATATAAATCCACTAACTTAGTCTGATTCTTATAATAAGTGCGTCGACAACACACGCAAGTGAAATTAGGCCTCTCACTTGATTTCACCTGAAACGTCGCAATTTCCCTCTGAAAATTATCTGTACTGGAAACCTGTACACTATCTTCCACATTACCCTCTTCTTCTTGGTCAATTTCAACATTCTCCTCTTTACTTCCAAAGTAACAAAACTCAATTTCTGCACAAATATTCTTCACATCTACTTCTGAACCATGCAAAAGAGCAGCGCATAATTGTTTAAGCATAATTGCTGGACTCTTAGCATAATACAACATTCTAACTAATTTCCTCACTTTATTATGATGCACTGCTAGCATCCTGAAATGATGAAAAACACTCTGGCATACTCTCCTGGAAAGACAAGCCAGTGAATGACCATGCAAACCTGTCACTTCTCTCACTCTGCAAGGATCTAATTCTTGCAACAACTTCATTTTCTCCTTCAAACTTTTCTTATTAAATGTCCGTACAAAATCACAAAGCAAATTGATGGAATCCTGTCGCACACTGCAAATACTACTACACTTCCAGGTGTACACAGGACCCTTAGGACGTCTTCCTAAAACCTCATTACCTAACACCTCTTCTGTCTCTGTTGTCACAAGTTTTTCTTTTTCAACTGGACAACCATCTGTCACCTCATAAGCTCGACCGCTGGTGTCAACTGCATGCACCAAATCATTATCCTGGAAATAACTCTCCTCATTGAAAAATGCCTCACAACTTGAACTATGCATCCATTCTCCGGAAAAAACTTCACAAAAATTACTACGATTAACTATTCTCTTCCATCTACTATTTCTTTTGAAATCATAAATTGCCTTGTTTAGCTTCCTAATTCTATTGATTATCAAAATAAATAACTTACGTTTAATTTCAAATGCCTGATCAATAACTTTCTCAACTTTTTTTTTTCTCTTATAAAAAACCACTTTCTGTTGACCTTTCTTAATATTTTTTAACAAATTGCCAATTATCCTGTTGCGGAACATTCGTTTACGAATGTCCCTAAACTGTTGTTTCCTTCTACTATCATGCACAGAGTTATCTCTTGCTCTAGCAGTAACATTTTTCATTGGCCTTTCCTTTCCGTTTAAATTGCTTCTCTTTTTCTGGACTGAAACATTTTCTGTAGTAATACTTTTTTTACTACAAATATTACTTATGAATGATTTTGTGGTCTTACCCGGTGCTTTCTTGGTGACTTGACAACTTTTTTTTGTAGAGGACTGCTGCATTATTTCATGGACCTGCTGTCTTTGACGTTTTGCAGCCTTTCTAAGTCTATCCTTGGTTGGCATGCTGAAATCTTGAAATGATCTGCAGTTGAATCTGTGGTAAAATATAATAAAAAATGTTATTAACCACTATTACCAAACAGTAAATCAATAACAGTCATCAAAAACTTAACACACTACTTCACATTTTTACATAGAATATTTTTTAGTGCTTGGCAAATTTAGAATACAGAAATAGCAGAAAAGAAATGGAATTCAGATTCATTTTACCTGTGCTGTTTTATATGTGAATCTGATCTAATTTTATGAGCATATTTTAATATTTTATTGAAGACACTACACATAACCTGTTTTTGAAGGTGTCTTTATTTTTAAATGAAACGGTTTACATTTTTACTTTTCATTTATTATAAATTTGTATATGTTTATAGTTCCGTAGGCTCAAGCACGTCAGCTTCCCACCCTATATCATACAATTCTGACAAATCGGCATCCTCATCATTTTCTTCATCATCCTGAGAATTTAAATCATCCAAGGGATCTACTTCCACTGACGTTTCAATTACAAGTTCAATGATAATGTCATAATCAACTGATTGCTGATTGTCACTCATGGTTGATGTTGTCGTTATCTTTAAAGAAAGAGAACAACAATGAGATGTTGCAGAGTAAGAGACAAATCTCAGAGATTATAATAGTAAAATTGTTTAACAAGAGTAACATTTTGCAGCTATTATTTAGCCATGTCCAGCGATGCTGAGGAAGTGAAGCCTATGTCCAAGTTTTCAGTGAACATGACTCATCTCTTCTTAACCTTGGATAAGCCTCACCGACTCTGTGTCCACTGCTCATACTTAAATGTACAGGGGCAGATTTATGCTAAATGGCGCATCCCCACGGATGCACCAGTTAATGTGCACCGCTGCTCTGCCAGCCATAGTGTGCCGAATTTACAATGTGGAGCACCATTGAGCAAAAACAGCACAGATGCGTCACACATCAGTGCCACAAAAGCAGCACATTGCAGGAATCACGTCATAAGCGTGACATGTCTACTGCAATGCACAGGAGGAACCCTCACATTGCATGGTGCATCACTTCTTATGCCTGTTTCAAACAGGCATAAGCATTTGATTCAGCAATGCTATAAAGCTGACTCAGTGAAATCTTCTAAATTTCACTGTGTTAGTTTTACAGGGCTTTCTTGCAAATTAATGCATACCTTGCAACAAAACACCTATATGAAAACTGACGCAGGTTTCATGTGGCACAGGACTTTACAGCATGACACATCTGCCTAGATGCATCAATTTTTAAATATGTCGCCACATAGCAAATCTTTTGCACCACCGCTGCGTCACAAAAGTGACGCACAGCAGCGCAAAAGAGGCACACGGCTATCATAAATCTGTCCCTAACATGTTAAATGATTGATTCAGGATGACGATAAGGTGTGGCCTATCCAGAGGTTTGTTTAAGGTGAGGTCTACTCAGGGTTGCAGATCAAATTTACGCTTGTTGAAGAATACAGAGGAGATAATACATGTGAAGGTCTACTAATGAAGTAAGTCATGTGCACTTCACTCTTGAACAAAGGCCAGACCTCTTTTCTGTCAGTGGACAGACCTTAACTTCATCTGCACAATGTCATTCGTAAACTTAAGAAACACAGGTGATGTAATTGAAAAATGTGGAGTTTCTTTTCCTCATTTTACAATTACATCACCTGTGTTTCCTTTGCTTAGGTACCTCATAGTGCAGATGGAGTCTAGCATATCAAAGAGTACACAGAAGTTGAGCAGTGTATACAACAATTTTCACATTTACAGAAGACTCAGCTTCTTATCTTGTTGGAGATGAAGTGAGGCCTGTCTTGCAACATGGTGCATCTTTTGCATCACTGCTGCATCGGTTTCATGTGGCACAGGTTTTTTACAGCATGACACATCTGCCTAGATGCATCAATTTGTAATTTTGTCGCCACATAGCAAATCTTTTGCACCGCCACTGTGTCACAAAAGTGACGCACAGTGGCGCAAAAGAGGCATACACCTATTATAAATCTGTCCCTAGCATTTTAAATGATTAATTCAGGATGACGATAAGGTGTAGCCTATCCAGAGGTTTGTTTAAGGTGCATGAAGCTCTAGCAGTACATATCCAGAAATGTAATTGATTTCAAAAAACGTTTTTAAACACAACATATAAATCAATTGTATACCTACATTCATGGGGAAATGACTTAAAATGAAATTAAAATCGTTTGTGAGGAAAAGGAATGATTTTAAAATTTATGACAAGGAAATAATGGTGTCTGCTTCTTCATTTCATTTCTCTTCAACATTTTTGGGTCACTTTTAACATGGCTATGTAACTCAAAGACTCAAAATCTAAATTTGCCAAGCACAGCTACGAGCATATTTACAAGGAATTTGCCCCACGGAGAAAGGTCTTAAATTAAAATGGGAAAAATAACATCAGAGACACTCAAATGCCTTATAAAGAAGCAGACACCATTATTTCCTTGTCATAAATTTTAAAAGCATTCCTTTTCCTCAAAAACGATTTTCAAGTCATAATTTGAAAACACTGCACATGGGGAAATGACTTAAAATGTCCTTAAGACACATGAAAGCGTTTTTTGATTGCCTTTGCAGCATTTTTGGGTCACTTTTAACATGGCTATGTAACTCAAAGACTCAAAAGCTAAATTTGCCAAGCACAGGTGCGAGCATATTTACAAGGAATTTGCACCACGGGGAAAGGTCTTAAATTAAAATGGGAAAAATAACATCAGAGACACTCAAATGCCTTCTAAAGAAGCAGACACCATTATTTCCTTGTCATAAATTTTAAAAGCATTCCTTTTCCTCAAAAACGATTTTCAAGTCATAATTTGAAAACACTGCACATGGGGAAATGACTGAAAATGTCCTTAAGACACATGAAAGCGTTTTTTGATTGCCTTTGCAGCATTTTTGGGTCACTTTTAACAAAGCCATGTAACTCAAAGACTCAAAATCTAAATTTGCCAAGCACAGGTGCGAGCATATTTACAAGGAATTTGCCCCACGGAGAAAGGTCTTAAATTAAAATGGGAAAAATAACATCAGAGACACTCAAACGCCTTATAAAGAAGCAGACACCATTATTTCCTTGTCATAAATTTTAAAAGCATTCCTTTTCCTCAAAAACGAGTTTCAAGTCATAATTTGAAAACACTGCACATGGGGAAATGACTGAAAATGTCCTTAAGACACATGAAAGCGTTTTTTGATTGCCTTTGCAGCATTTTTGGGTCACTTTTAACATGGCTATGTAACTCAAAGACTCAAAATCTAAATTTGACAAGCACAGGTGCGAGCATATTTACAAGGAATTTGCACCACGGGGAAAGGTCTTAAATTAAAATGGGAAAAATAACATCAGAGACACTCAAACGCCTTATAAAGAAGCAGACACCATTATTTCCTTGTCATAAATTTTAAAAGCATTCCTTTTCCTCAAAAACGATTTTCAAGTCATAATTTGAAAACACTGCACATGGGGAAATGACTGAAAATGTCCTTAAGACACATGAAAGCGTTTTTTGATTGCCTTTACAGCATTTTGGGTCACTTTTAACATGGCTATGTAACTCAAAGACTCAAAATCTAAATTTGCCAAGCACAGGTGCGAGCATATTTACAAGGAATTTGCACCACGGGGAAAGGTCTTAAATTAAAATGGGAAAACTTAACATCAGAGACACTCAAATGCCTTATAAAGAAGCAGACACCATTATTTCCTTGTCATAAATTTTAAAAGCATTCCTTTTCCTCAAAAACGATTTTCAAGTCATAATTTGAAAACACTGCACAGCTCCTATGCACAAAAACACCCTGTCAGTACTAATACTTCACATTTTCTCCCATTACAATTTCTCAAAGAAACATAATCTATTTGTAAAACACTTGAGACAAAGCAACATTTTAAAAACACAACTTTCTTCATAATTTTCTCCTTTAAACACACTATTCTCTATCTAAATTAAATAAATCTTTTCTCACCTTAGCAAATACTTTATGAGTTTCAAAACAGTCTCAGAAATACACCAATTTGTCTTCAGCAGAACAAAGGGTATGCACTCCAGAGGCTGCAGCTATAGAAAGCACAGAAATGCTGTAATTCATCACACATATCTCTCATGTCACCCAATCAAAACTCTTCCCTCACTTTTTTCAAATCAAAACCCTTCCCCCCTCTGCCCTCTCTGCCTTTTTTGCATAGCAACCACCTCCTGGAAGACCTCTGGTGTTTGCAAGTTCACACAACAATGTTTCAATTGAACTCTGAACTCTCAGTGCACCTGCATATCCAGTGCAATCTTTCATTTAATGATTTTTTATTGACCATTCAAAATACATCTTTCAAAGAACTCATCCATGCACCCTAACTTTCTGTTTTCAGCAATCAAAATCCACCAATCACTGTTACTGCTTCATTAACACAGAAACTCCAAAAAATTTTTCATTTTAAACTCTTATTATTTCAACTGCCATTTCATTGCCACACTTCATCTGACTGCAGCAGAACCTTCTCTCACCATGTTTTCTGTCTGGATTGTTGGACATAGTTACATCTATTGGGCTCAGAGGTATGCTGAGAACAGAAATTTACCTAACCTCAATTTACAAGATGTGGAAATTAAGTGGTTTGGCCACAGAGGATTAAAATGTCACCAATTGATACCATTGGTGAAAACCTTTATGCATTTGCCAAAACCTGACCTGTTAATTGTGCACTGTGGAGGTAATGATTTGGGCACTTTGACTGGGGTAGGTCTGGAAATGCTTTTAAAGGACACCTTTGAACAATTAATGGCACTTTTTCCTCAAACTGCCTTGGTATATTCAAATATATGCCAAAGACAGAAATGGAGGTGGTCGAACCAATTTTGTCCACAAATTGAGAAGTCGAGGAAGCATGTAAACAAATCTGTTTCAGCTTACATGAGAGACCATGGAATGGGCTCCATGTACAACAATAACTTGCGTTACTACATGCAAGATATCTACAGAGGAGATGGAGTTCACTTCTCAGATGAAGGGAACAGAGTTTTCATTCTGAATTTAAGACTGTGCATTGGTACCTACTTATAAGTACCTAAATGTACCATAAACCCAAAAGCTCTTCTCAGAGCTACCCTACATCTGATCACTCACAATTATTATTTTACTCTAACTTTTTTCACTAATTTTCAACAAAGTACGCTCCCCGGAGCGCTACCCGGTACGCGAACCGGAAGCTAACCTCGCGAAATTTTTTTAAAAAATGTTTTTTTTCCGCACATATGGGCCTCCTCAGCCATCCTCAGAAAACCTAGGGGGTCAAAATACGTCTACCGTGTCCCCTTCTACCCATTCTGAACATTATGTGCCCTCCATCTTGTATCTTAATTCGACCGAAACACAAAATGGTGGACTCCCGTAACGCTTCAGGTTCGCGTACCGGGGCGCTCGCCAGTTCGCGTACTGGGGCGCTCCCCGGGAAGCGCTCCATCAAAAAAGGTGGGAAAGTAATTTACAGAAAAACGACTGGAGACACTTTCACCAAATATAGATTAGCTCATACTACATACCAATCCCTACCATTTTCACAAATTTGATTGAAATTCCATTCAGCCATTTAGCCTGTAGACCTTTCTAAATACCGTGAGGTAAATTACTTCACAGAACACATCTGAAGTGTTGGAATTGACAACCAATGAAAATGTTACTTTCATTTTCTACTTTTTTTACCTGACATTTGATTCGTTATATACCTGAATATATTTAAAGGAAGAGAAGGAAACACAGCCATTTTGACTACTACTTCCTGGTGTACATTTCAATTGGATTTTCACTAATCACTTCAACTTCTTTGTAAAGGTAAGTTGTTATTTTAAAAACTGAAGTATATTGTGCACTATAAGTTAATATGGTAAACTTTTTCTGATAGTTATATACTATCCCTCTGTAGTAGTTATAGATTTAGATAGACTTCTCTGTTATAGTTATGGATGGAGTTAGGTTTCTCTTGTATAATTATGAATTTACTTACGTTAAATCACATACACTTTTTTATATTCCTACTTCCACTCTG
This sequence comes from Lissotriton helveticus, assembly GCF_964261635.1. Lineage (NCBI taxonomy): Eukaryota > Metazoa > Chordata > Amphibia > Caudata > Salamandridae > Lissotriton > Lissotriton helveticus. Next base: position 868,647,103 of record NC_136059.1, read on the forward strand.
ATACTATACACTGCCCAAAGATAAATTCACTGATAAAAACTGCCTATCTAAAATTAATCCCAACAGTGCCCTATCTGTACTAATATATTTTTTTAATCCAAATTTCAGGCAAAATGGAAGGCGAACAGAAAGTTTCATTTCAAATTGTCCTGCAAGAGAGCAACCAAGAAATAATTGATCCAAATTATATAGAATTTATGGATGAAACTTGGGACCAAGAACTACTGCAATGTGTGCAAGCAGTAGATGTCCTCCTTGAAAATGAGGACATTTTACACACTCAAACATTACAAGCTATGTTCAATGAAAATAACGACATTTCAGACAGTGAAATGTTAGACATTTTATTAAATTTTGAAACACAATCACAATAATAAATAATTGCTTAAAAAATAAAGAAATTAAAAAATAATCAACAAAACAAACAATCAATTAACATACAATATTAGAAAAGTCTATCATTCTTTTTTCCTTTTAGTATGCTTCCCAGAACGCTTCCCGGTTCGCGGACCGGGCGCTCCCCACGCAAAAAAACAAAAACATTTTTTTTCTTTTTTTTGCCCTGCGGGGCACTTTTAAAGCTTCTACATCAAACCTAGGGGGTCAGGGAATTTCTACTATGCCCCCTTATGGTCATTTGCCCCTTCGCTTTGGCCTCCTCTTGTCTCTCGATCCTACCGAGAGACAAGATGGCGGCCGCTACGGACTGTTTGGAATGTTGACAGACACCGGAGAGCCAATCAGCTTCGCTACGCGAAGTTCCGTTACGCGTCAAGTACGCGAACCGGAGCGCTGCCCAGAGCGCGCTTACAGATATATATCTTTTTTTGAACGTTAATTTCTCAAAATCCACTGGAGCACATATGTTGAGACCTAGCAAAGGCACATCGGGCTACCAGTCCCTACAATTTTGCCAAGTTTCGTGCAAATCCATTCAGCCGTTCGGGCTAAAAGTGAGGCCAACCGCCCTATGGAAATTAACATGGGAAAAACGCGTTTTGGGACCCCCCTTTTTTCTCGGCCCCCCCTTCACGAACCCCCCCCACATTTTCGGGGGCTGCTCAGAAACAAAATGTTCAATTTTCCTGAAAATTTCAGCCAATTCCGTCCACAAACGCCAAAGTTATTAGACATAGAATTTTCAAAAATCCCATAGAGAAAAAATCCTAACTATGTATACCTACTGGCGACCGCCAGTAGGTAATATATATATATATATATATATATATACATATATATACACACACACACACACATATGTATATATATATATGTGTGTGTGTGTGCAAAGGTTTAGTCAGAGTAAGGTCAGAGCAATATTAAGAACTAGTTTTGCATGCTTCCTTTCGTAGGAGACTAAAACGGAACCAGAATTATTTGCATTCATATGCTTACTTTTCGAACTGGCAAACCCATAGGAGCTACTTTCCATACTGTAGTGGCTGAACCGAGCAAAACATACTGCTATGACTTGTCATCTTTGCGTACTGGGAGAAGGCAGAGAGAAGCATGGAGCAGTGCATGAAGTGTCCTTCGAAAGGAAAATGAGGCTAATCGTCTTAACTTTCCCGTGAGCTGTGTTAATGTATTCACGTAACAGAAGGTAGAGGAGTGGCAGCCATTTTCTACTTTTGTTTCTACGCACTCCACAAGTTAGTCAATAGGCACTTCAAGCACACACTGACATGTGAGTGTCGCCATCAATGCATTAATCATCTAAAATGTTCATCACAAGCCCAATTCATAAAACTCCCTTGTTTGAATCAGAAACATATTTCCTTGGGTGTTTTGCCGCATTTAGAGTAAATTGTGACTTTTATTTTATTTCACCTACAGTGGAAGAAAACTTCTAGGAAGCTGTCATCGTGCAGATTCCCGGGAGAGTACTCGTGCGTAGCTTTGATTCTGCATATGAAACTGTAACATGTCCATTTCCACAAGCGGAAATGGGACATAATAGAAAAGTTACACTTGTTATTATTAGGTTTTTTTGTTTCCTGACGCTGGTATATTTTCCACAGACCTCAGCAATTGTGTGTGTGTTTCATCAGCAATCCCACTGTGAAGTGAATGTACTGTTACTTTTGAAACACATAAACTTGTGAATTACTTTAAGGGACAGAAAGAAATTTTCATAATGGATTTACGGTCTCCGCGAATTTAGCAACAATTAACAAATGAAAAGAACCACAAAGCACCATACATTTGAAGGTTCCACTGCCAAAGGCAATCTGATCAATTTTTTTCCACCATAAAATAGTCACTATTATAGACACAATAGCTGTCGATAGAGACAAAATTAATCACAACAAGGGGTCTTACCAGCCTTATCTATCACTGGTATTTTATTGCAACTAACAGAGCTTGAAGACACAGAAAACGCTCAGCTTGTACAGATTAGCAGTGGTTTTGGCTCTTCCTTAGACATCTTATCAGTCAAGCTCTATAAAACCCTCTTACACTTTGGTGGAGCTCCTGTTAGGAAAATTTGAAAAACATCTCTTACTTTGGTTTAGTGCCCTCCAAAATAAAATCGGCCTTATTAATCCCATTACTGAAGAAAAGCCTGTAGATCCCGGCAACTAGCCTAATTTATGACCAATTTCTCAACTTCCATACCTGTCTTAGAGCCAGATGTATGACCATTTCATTTTGCGAGTCGCTAATTACGATTTTTTGCGACTTGCAAATGGGGACTTGCAAAATGCGATGTATTAACATGTCTCAGACACATTTAGCGATTCCCAATGGGCTCGCAAATGACCTACCTCATCAATATTTATCAGGCAGATCACAATTTGTGACCCAGTCTGTGATTGCTTTTCAAATAAAGCAATGTTTGTCCTGGAAATGCAGCCTGTTTTCCATAAAGGAAAACGGGATGCATTCAAAAGAGAAAAATGAAAAGCTACCTTTTCATTTTTAGGTCGAGCTGGCGTTGGAGCGCGAAGCGCTCCCGCCAGCGAGACTATAGTCACCTTCCTCCCTGTCAAGGGAGTAACAGCTGTGAACGAGCCCGATACAGACCTGGGCACGAGCCGACCCAGGTCTGTGAACGCGCTTCAAGGTTGAGCAGCTTGTGCACGTTTGTTGGACGTCAGGCGCTGCAAGCCCGCCAGACCAATTATCCCAGCATGAAACTCTACTTCCTGAGTGCCACAAGACCAATTATCCCAGCAGGAGTCTCCACTTCCTCAGGCACGCAACAATTATCACAGCATGAGACCCACTTATCACAGCATGTCAACAGGCGCCCCAGGCTGCTGGAGCACTCAACTAGAATTAATGTGCAGTTGAGTGCTCCAGCAGCGTGGGGCGGCTCTCTGCATGCTGTGATAATTATCACTTTGGGGCCTCATGCTGTGATAATTAGGGCGGCATGCTCTATTTGCAGCACTGAACATTTTCAAAGAAGGCGAAGCAGTGACATTCATTGGAGACACTCACCCTCACGCCCTCACCCCCTCACCCCTCACACACCTCCTCACCCTCACACACACCCTCACATACCCTTACCAGCACAGCAAAACACAACACAACACAGCACAGCAAAACACAACACAGCACAGCAAAACACAACACAGCACAGCAAAACACAACACAGCACAGCACAACACAGCACAGCACAACACAGCACAACACAACACAGCACAGCACAACACAGCACAGCACAACACAGCACAGCACAACACAGCACAGCACAGCAAAACACAGCACAGCACAACACAGCACAGCACAGCAAAACACAGCACAGCACAGCAAAACACAGCACAACACAACACAGCAAAACACAACACAACACAACCCTCACGCCCTCACCCCCTCACCCCTCACACACCTCCTCACCCTCACACACCTCCTCACCCTCACACACCTCCTCACCTTCACACCCCCTCACACACACCCTCACATACCCTTACCAGCACAGCACAACACAGCACAGCACAACACAGCACAGCAAAACACAGCACAGCACAACACAGCACAGCACAGCACAGCACAGCAAAACACAGCACAGCAAAACACAGCACAACACAACACAGCAAAACACAACACAACACAACCCTCACGCCCTCACCCCCTCACCCCTCACACACCTCCTCACCCTCACACACCTCCTCACCCTCACACACCTCCTCACCCTCACACACCTCCTCACCTTCACACCCCCTCACACACACCCTCACATACCCTTACCAGCACAGCAAAACACAACACAACACAGCAAAACACAACACAGCACAGCAAAACACAGCACAGCAAAACACAACACAACACAGCACAGCACAGCAAAACACAACACAGCACAGCACAACACAGCACAGCACAGCACAACACAGCACAGCACAACACAGCACAGCAAAACACAGCACAGCACAACACAGCACAGCACAGCACAGCACAGCAAAACACAACACAGCACAGCAAAACACAGCACAACACAACACAGCAAAACACAACACAACCCTCACGCCCTCACCCCCTCACCCCTCACACACCTCCTCACCCTCACACACCTCCTCACCCTCACACACCTCCTCACCCTCACACACCTCCTCACCTTCACACCCCCTCACACACACCCTCACATACCCTTACCAGCACAGCAAAACACAACACAACACAGCACAGCAAAACACAACACAGCACAACACAACACAGCACAGCAAAACACAACACAACACAGCACAGCAAAACACAGCACAGCAAAACACAGCACAGCAAAACACAACACAGCACAGCACTGCAAAACACAGCACAGCACAACACAGCACAGCAAAACACAGCACAACACAGCACAGCACAGGACAGCACAGCAAAACACAGCACAGCACAGGACAGCACAGCACAGCAAAACACAGCACAGCACAGCAAAACACAGCACAGCAAAACACAGCACAGCACAGCAAAACACAACACAACACAGCACAGCACAGCAAAACACAACACAGCACAGCAAAACACAACACAACACAGCACAGCAAAACACAGCACAGCAAAACACAGCACAGCAAAACACAACACAGCACAGCACAACACAGCACAGCAAAACACAGCACAGCAAAGCACAGCACAGCAAAACACAGCACAGCACAGCACAGCAAAACATAGCACAGCACAGCAAAACACAGCAAAGCACAGCACAGCACAACACAGCACAACACAGCACAGCAAAACACAGCACAGCAAAACACAGCACAGCAAAACACAGCAAAACAAAACACAGCAAAACACATCACAGCACAACAAAACAAAGCACAACACAGCACAGCACAACACAGCACAGCAAAACAAAGCACAACACAGCACAGCACAACACAGCACAGCAAAACAAAGCACAGCACAGCACAGCAAAACAAAGCACAACACAGCACAGCAAAACAAAGCACAACACAGCACAGCAAAACAAAGCACAGCACAGCACAACACAGCAAAACACAGCACAGCAAAACACAGCACAGCAAAACACAGCACAGCAAAACACAGCACAGCAAAACACAGCACAGCAAAGCACAGCACAACCAAGCACAGCACAACCAAGCACAGCACAACCAAGCACAGCACAACCAAGCACAGCACAACCAAGCACAGCACAACCAAGCACAGCACAACCAAGCACAGCACAACCAAGCACAACCAAGCACAGCACAACCAAGCACAGCACAACCAAGCACAGCACAACCAAGCACAGCATAACCAAGCACAACAAAACATAGCATAACAAAAAATAGCATAACAAAAAATAGCATAACAAAAAATAGCATAACAAAACATAGCATAGCATAACAAAACATAGCATAACAAAACACAGCATAGCATAACAAAACACAGCATAGCATAACAAAACACAACATAGCATAGCATAACAAAACACAACATAGCATAGGATAACAAAACAAAGCATAGGATAGCAAAACAAAACACAGCCTAACAAAACATAGCCTAACAAAACATAGCCTAACAAAACATGGCATAACAAAACATGGCATAACAAAACATGGCATAACAAAACATGGCATAACAAAACATGGCATAACAAAACATGGCATAACAAAACATAGCATAGCAAAACATATAATAGCATAGCAAAACATAGCATATCAAACACAACAAAACATAGCATAGCAAAACAAAGTATAGCATAGCAAAACATAGCATAGCATAACAAAGCATAGCATAGCATAACAAAACATAGCATAGCATAACAAAACATAGCATAACAAAACATAGCATAGCATAGCATAACAAAACACAACATAGCATAGCATAACAAAACACAACATAGCATAGCATAACAAAACACAACATAGCATAGGATAGCAAAACTAAACAGAGCATAGCATAACAAAACAAAGCATAGGATAGCCTAACAAAACATAGCCTAACAAAACATGGCATAACAAAACATGGCATAACAAAACATAGCATAACAAAACATGGCATAACAAAACATGGCATAACAAAACATAGCATAGCAAAACATATAATAGCATAGCAAAACATAGCATATCAAACACAACAAAACATAGCATAGCAAAACAAAGCATAGCATAGCAAAACATAGCATAGCATAACAAAGCATAACAAAGCATAGCATAACAAAACATAGCATAGCATAACAAAACATAGCATAACAAAACATAGCATAGCAAAACAAAGCATAGCATAGCAAAACACAACACAACACAACATAGCATAGCATAACAAAGCATAGCATAACAAACACAACAAAGCATTGCGTAGCATAACAAAACAAAGCATAGGATAGCAAAAAAACATAGCATAGCAAAACAAAACAAAGCATAGAATAGCAAAACAATACATAGCATAGCATAACAAAACGAAACATATCATAGCCTAGCAAAACATAGCATACCAAACACAACAAAACATAGCATAACAAAACATAGAAAAACAAAGCATAACACACACAACCACACACACACAACCACGCACACACAACCACGCACACACAACCACACACAACCACAACCACACACACAACCACAACCACACACAACCACACACACAACTATCTATCTATCTATCGCCCTCACTCTATCTGTCTATCGATCTATCGCCCTCACTCTGTCTATCGATCTATCGCCCTCATTCTGTCTATCGATCTATCGCCCTCATTCTGTCTATCGATCTATCGCCCTCACTCTATCTGTCTATCGATCTATCGCCCTCACTCTATCTGTCTATCGATCTATCGCCCTCACTCTATCTATCGGCCTCAGTCTATCTATCTAATCGCCCTCACTCTATCTGTCTATCTATCGCCCTCACTCTATCTGTCTATCTATCGCCCTCACTCTATCTGTCTATCTATCGCCCTCACTCTATCTGTCTATCTATCGCCCTCACTCTATCTATCTATCTATCGCCCTCACTCTATCTATCTATCGCCCTCACTCTATCTATCTATCGCCCTCACTCTATCTATCTATCGCCCTCACTCTATTTATCTATCGCCCTCACTCTATCTATCTATCGCCCTCACTCTATCTATCTATCGCCCTCACTCTATCTTATCGCCCTCACTCTATCTTATCGCCCTCACTCTATCTTATCGCCCTCACTCTATCTTATCGCCCTCACTCTATCTTATCGCCCTCACTCTATCTTATCGCCCTCACTCTATCTTATCGCCCTCACTCTATCTATCGCCCTCACTCTATCTATCGCCCTCACTCTATCTATCGCCCTCACTCTATCTATCGCCCTCACTCTATCTATCGCCCTCACTCTATCTATCGCCCTAACTCTATCTATCTATCGCCCTCACTCTATCTATCGCCCTCACTCTATTTATCTATCGCCCTCACTCTATCTATCGCCCTCACTCTATCTATCTATCAATCTATCTATCGCCCTCACTCTATCTATCTATCGCCCTCACTCTATCTATCTTTCTATCGATCTATCGCCCTCATTCTATCTATTTATTTAGATACTGATCGCCATCACTCTATCTATCTGTCTAGCTATCTATCGCCCTCACTCCTATCTATCTATCTATCTATCTATCTATCTATCTATCTATCTATCTCGCTATCTCGCTCACTCAATCTCTCTATCGCCCTCTATCTATCGCCCTCCCTCTATCTATCTATCGCCCTCACTCTATCTATCTATCCCACTCACTCTATCTATCGCATCACCACAGCATCACTAAGGGGCACAACAACATCACTATGCGCTACCACAGGATCATTGAATGCCACAGCATCACTAGTCGCCACCACAACATCTCTCAGCCCCACCACAGCATCAATCTGTGCAACCATTTACCAACAACTGGGTCAAATATGATCTCTCAATGTTTCAAGCTTTATTACAAATGTCACAAAAAGAGGTTAGTATTTCACTTCTGTTCTTGGATTTTCGTCACAATAAAATACACTGAACATATTATTGCCATTATAAATTACAATAACTTTTATTTAAGTATTAATTATTTTAAAAAATTCAAAGCCATTGTTATTTGTAATATAAATACATCTAAGTCACGTGAATACAACACATATTGCATTACAAATGCTATAGGTGTCACAAGTTATAACTATTGGCATTGTAAATGACAAAGCTAATATTTTTGCTATTTTCAAAACCAACACATATATAAAAAATGTGTCATTTACAATACCAATAGCTCAAACTTTCCTAATGCGAGACCTTATGCATTGCAAATGCTTGTTTAAGAGTAGGCAGTGGTTCATGGAACTACTGCCTGCTCTTAAAAAGTGTTGGTTCACACATTCACAAAGGGGAAGGCATCCCTTCACATTTTCAAATGGGTTACCAGCTCCTTCACTGAGTCTGTAAAATATGAATGTTTTGTGACCGCATTCCGGTCTCAAAACATTCAAACATGCCCTTATGACTTGTTATTAGAAAGGGACATCCTTGACACGGCCCTTCCTAACACGAACTTCCAGACCCTATTTTGCGAGTCAGTAATGAGTTGCTGACTCGCAAAATAGGGTTCATACGTGCTAAAAGCCATTTTAGCAGTTGCAAATGGCCTGATTCTCCGTTTGTGACCGCTAAATACGTCTGGCCCTAAATTACTAGAGAGAGTGGTTTCACTCTGAGACAATTGTGGTGGCAACTCTGTATGAGCTACAACACCTCAGGGTTTATCAGCAACTTAGTAAATTATATATTTAGACATATTATGGCGCAATATTCAGAACTTTGTAAATTTTACATTGCCGACAGAAGTGTTCATGGCAGGGTCAGTTTGTATAGGATTAGGTGTGATAGGTCAGGGAATCAGTTTGGGACTGCATGATCAGTGGCAGTTTAAACATTGATGGTGCTCCAAGTCACAGCTAAGATCAAACATGCTGCACTGCAAATGTCAAGTGAGTCTAGTCAGACAGCATTGCAGGATTGCAATCTAACAGAACTGAGCTCCAGGACATTTATGTGATGTCATTTTTCTATTGAATCCAATGACCCCTTGCTGTCTGCTCCAGGCAGTGGAACCCGCACCCCTTATAATGCATTCAATGTCATGATGAAGTGGGCTAATTGCAGTTGAAAGTATAGACCCTTTGTGATTTGTGACCAAGCCAAGTCACTGCACCTTTGATTTTGGCTGAGACTGAAGATGGACTGTCGAAAACTCCCGCCAGTGGGAACCCTACTCCTTTGTGGAGGCCATACCTGCCACCTGCAGAAGGGTATATGTGCTGAACTGTATCATGCTAAGCAAATGACGAACATTGTAAGGAGTCAGTCCATCATAGTATCTGGTAGAAATAACCTACTCAAAACCCAGGAGTTGTACATTAGCACCCCTGAGTGCGTATATTCATGTACTAATCATCACCGGTGACCAATGCCATGCGTGTCACCACACTGTTGGTCCGGTCCATATTAACACACCAGGAACATGGCCCGTATGTCCCTGCAAAAGTCATTTTCACGAGACCCTGGTAATCTCTTGAGAGTTCCAAACGTCGTCAACAATATAGGATAACCAACTACAGTACACCTATGTGTTTTTGTTTACTATGAAACGTTGTTTGGTATATACGCAACATTTTGCACTGCGGGCACTACTTTTTGGTTAGTCTTGGTTGTGATTTTTCATCTTTCACTGACGTTGTTGCTTCTATGTTGTGACAATGATTGTTGGATAATGTAAAGACTGTCTTTGTAAAATAAGAAGTGTGTTGGTCGTGTGTTTCATTGAGTTGTGAGTCATTAATTGCATTCCGTGATTTTGCTGAACATAAAATTGTGTGTGAATGATACCAATGAGAACCACTGCTCATGAAAAATTGCCATTTCTCAGGTTCCCATGGGTTTAAGGGCTGCTCTTGTTTTGTTAAATACGCAGTGAAATTACAGCTTGTATTTAGCATGGCCTCGACCGTGTAACTATGGTGCCCCCTTGTTAACTTTTTGCAGCAAGAAAATCAATAAGCATTGGCATAGCCAATAGGTATCGCTTTCGGCACCTTATAAGTATTTAGTTATGCAGCACAATATCCTTGGTGCAACAACTTCAACTGTTGCATGGCTAAGCACTTATAATGTCTTAAAGGCAAGACCTATTGGTAATGCCAATGCTTTTTACCAGTTGTCCTGGCACACTTCTTTTTTTAATATTTAAAACTTGCCATTATATTTCAAGTCTTACTTTGGTAAATTGTTTTTTAGGAATGTATGACAGAATATCGATAGACAAAAAATCGACCTACAGAAATATCGACGCAAAAATATCGAAATCAAGAATATCAACATCCTATCTACATTATGGTAAGTACAAAAATCTAAAAAAAAAAAATATTGATGTCAAAAATATTGCTGTTAAAATATCAGATTTTTTTAAGTTACAAAAATAAAATAAAATAAAGTAAATAGATATAATTAAAATAAAAATAGTTTAAAAAAATCTAATGTTTAAAAATTATAACTAATATATATAATTTAAAAATAAATTAAACATATACATATAACATATAATCCAAGCAAATATTCCATTAATATAAACAGACGTACTCAAACACTTGAGTTGCTAGTGCACGAAAAATGTATTCCTACCAGAATAAAAAAAATGTGTGCTCTAGCAACTCAAGTGTTCGAGTACGTCTGTTTATATTAATGGAATATTTGCTTGGATTTATTGGGTGACGGGGAGCCCTAACTCGAACCGCCTGTGAGCGTGATTGGCGTTATTCTAACTAACCAGAGCTGTTGTGATACATATAATATATACTTACTTATTAATATTTTTTATAATTATTTTATTTTATTATAAATTGTTAAAAAATATCTTATAAATTACAAATACATTTTTACACATAAAACAATAATATAAATACAAATTAAATAATTATGTATAACAAATTAAACAAATTACAATTATTTTCAATAGTTTTCAAATTAATTATATAATAAAATTACTATTCCAACTCCAGTGACTGCAACAGTGACTGCAACTGTAGGGAAAGTGTTGGATAGCATAGGGGTAAAAATTACTATTCCCACTCCAGTGAGTGCAACAGTAGGGAAAATGTTGGATAGCGTTGGGGTTAAAATTACTATTCGCACTCCAGTGAGTGCAACAGTAGGGAAAGTGTTGGCTAGCATAGGGGTTAAAATTACTATTCCCACTCCAGTGAGTGCAAAGGGGATTGTGTTTTTTTACTGGCAACCTGTTCGAGTGGGACTCTACTTACCGGGCACTGACTCCCGAGGACCCTCTCGCTGTCACTCTTCCTTCACTGGGGAGACCGGCCCGCAGGTGAAGACGCGGGCAGTCCCGAACTACCACTCTCGGCATCTCTCGCAGATGCACTCCAGCAGCGTCACTCCTAAGCGCCAGGAGGAGTTCAAAAACACGCTGTAAGAGGCTGGGCGGTGCCAGGTTATTTTAATCTTTGTTTACAGTTTTCTGGACATTTTTATATATCATATGTTGATTCTGTCTTATTTTTAAATACGTGTTGCAGGCTGATTATTGAGGGCCTACTTGTCTGAGGATGTGTTGGGATATTTAATCCAGTCCAGCTGTTATGGGGAGGCGAAAGACCCAGGCGAACCAGGAGGGAACCATAGGAACAGCTAGAGCAACTGTATCCACAATGGATGCCTTTCTTACTAGAGCTGCTTCAGTCACAGATAAGGAGATCGAAATGGTAAATAGGCGTTTATCTAGATCTCCTACCAGCGGCCTTGTTCCTCTCCTGGGTAAGACTTTCAATTGCTCTAAGGATTGTACTGGTGAGGTTGACAGTATTATACTTTCAACGGGGATGAGTAGTGTTACCCAAGACACAGATGTGCTCTCCCCCGTATTAGAATCTCAGAGGGAGTTAACTTCTATGCCCCGTCTCCTGTTGTTATTATTGAAAATAGGAAGGGGGTTGTCCCCTTAGCCCTCAAAGGGAAGGGTGAGGAGGGTTGGAAGACCCTTTACATTTCCACAGAGGCACCCGGCTTTCTAAATCCACCACAATTATCGAGGGAGGAACCCCAGTCTTTTGGTAGCACGAAAAGAAAAGGTAAAGCTATAGGTAGCCAAGCTAAGAAGACTAAACCCAATTTGTTGTTAAAATCTGCAGTAGATAACAGTGCTTTAGTGTCAGTTGCCCCTCCAGTGGTTGATCTCCCCATATTGGAAGCACTCACAACTATTCTGTGTAGTATGCTGGAAGATAAGTTACGCCCTATTATGACTAAGTTAAACTGTAACGAGCAAAGTATAGCAGACCAGTATAAATTAATTCAACTATTTCAATCCCACAGAGGTGCCGCATTCATTTCATCAGAGCCCAAAATTGTATTGGGCACTGTACCTTCAGGGGGGGTGTCCGGGGCTCCTTGCACTTCAACTAATATTGCACCGCCTGTTACAAATACGATCCTTAGCTGCCCAGGGGAGTTGCGTGACAATGCATCTGATAGTTTGACGTCAAAGGTGGCTTTGCCAGTAAAGCAACATAGCCAAGCTTCCCACAACTCAGGAAAGAACGAGGGTATGCAGCAGGGCCATTCCAATGATGTGCAGCAGAACTTAGCCATTATAGATTTACCACTACAATCGACACCACTGGTGATTATCCTAGGGAACGTTCCGTCTCTACCTATAGGTTTAAAGGAGGGCTTTTACCAACTTACGAACAAGGTTACTCACTGGCTGTCTAGCAATACTGCTGTGGGTCCAGCGATTGAACGAAATATTAACATGGTATGCCATGTTGCTTGGCTGGGAAGTTCTAAGAAATCAATGGGGGGTGACTGTATAGTGGTGAATTTTAAAAACTCTCTGCCTGTGGAGAATATCTTCTGGGAAGTCCATGCTGGACTGGTAAATAGAGAATATGGTACTCAGATTTTATCTCTGGGATTTTTCTATAAGGTGGAGCCCTCAAGGCATGAGATCCTAAACATATCACGTTATACGGGGTTTCTGAAGCCGGCAGAGCCGATTAGGGCTTGTTACCTTAACCCCATGACTGGGAGGTATAATTTGACGTGGAATTGCTATCTCTCGTCTATCCCGCAGGGGCCAAACAGATTTGCAGCACTTACCAGGCTGGACAATTGTGACTGACTGACTAAAAATTTAGAGCCTTTAGAACTAATTGCTCGGCCCCATACGCCCGCTGACCCTCTTTCGCCTGGTGCTGGGCCACTAGTGCAGTCATCATGTGAGTTGCCTAACCCTGTGACTAGAAGACTATAATGTTCTGTCTTGGAACATTGCCTGGCTAGCAGAGAAGATCGTAGACCCAATATGGGTGCAGTTCATCAGGCAATTCTCTGTGTTTTGTCTTCAGGAGACTTGGGTGGTGAACTGCAACCTATTTTTGGAGGGTTACAAAGCCTTTTTTGTCCCCGCCTCCCCCTCAGTCAGCGGAAGTGCTAGGGGTGGTTTGGTCATCTTTATATCAATAGCCTTGAACTGCAGGATTACGGATCTTTCATTTGCTCAAACTGACTTCCAAGGTATTGTTTTGAAGCATGGAAACGCTAGACTGTGTTTGATTAATTGTTATTATGCATTAAACAGACAGGGGGTTTGTAAGATAACTCAGTTGAATGGTCTTGTCAGGCAATATTGTGGACATGTTATTCACAGCCTTATGATAGCAGGGGGCTTTAATGTTCACCCGTGCGGTGATCCGGAAATCACCAGTATGGGTGAATTGGGTTGTGCCAGGATTCAGGGTCTTCATTTTCAGCACTCTGTGCAGGGAGATGGTCTTAATGATCTGCTTAATGAATATGATTTGATTTTGTCCATGTCTTTTGCACCACTGTCCAGTAAACAGCCTGTACAGTCTTTTAAAGGACGTAACAGTGGTTCTTTTATAGATCATATTCTGATCTTTGCTTGCCTCCAGGCCAAACTCCTGGGATTTATAATCATGGAGTGCATTCAGTGATCATAATCCCTTGTGTGTGCACTTGGTGTGCGGTATGCTGAAGAGGCAGGCAGGGGTGCTAGTGCCGGGCATGCTGAAATCTACGGATGGTAGGCGCCGCCTCAAGTGGTCCCAGGTAGCCCCGTCCTTATTTTATGAAAAGGTCCTCGTATCCTGTGTTACAGAGCTTTCTTTTTGTGTGGACCCTGACTCTTATGCTCGGGGCGTTCTTAAAGCTTTTGAAGGAATTGTTTCTAAGGTGGGGGCAATATTATCTGTGCCAGCACAAAGAACGTCGTCTGGTGATCCAAAATGGTTTAATCCACTGTCCTCCAAAGCTGCTAGAGCCTTAAAGGTCACACTGAAAGCAAACCTGAGGGACCAACCCCGGTTCCGTGCTCTGCTTCTCAACTATAAAAAGATACTGGCAAGTCGTAAGACGGAATTGAAGGAAGTAACCTGGATGGAATAGCTAGAACCAAGCACGTTAGGCAGTAGCACAAGATTTTGGGGTATTATAAATAGACCCCTTTTTGAAAGGGACAGAGCTGAGTAATTGGGCACTAATATAACGGAAGAGGAATGGGTGTCTCATTTTAGTCTTATCTTTACACAATTTTATTTCACCCGCAAGCTAGAGAACATAATAATGACCCGGTTGTATTCTCCCTGAGTAAAGTTGAGAAAGGTATTATCAGTTTGTCGTGTAATAAGGCGCCAGATCCGGATGGTTTTCCACCAGACCATTTCAAATCAAATCCTTCCCTCTGGGCCCCGGTCCTGGTGGCCGTACTTAACGCGGCGCCAAAGGACGGGTGTCCAGAGTCTTGGGGCACCTCTACTATCATACCAGTGTTTAAAAAGGGCGATCGTAATAGCACACTGAACTATAGACCAATCTCCCTTATTGATTCTGTGGTTAAGGTTGTGGGTGGAGCTGTACTGAACAGACTGGCCGCCTGGGGGGAAGATAATAAGATTCTTTCTGATATCCAATATGGGTTCCGCCCAGGACATTCTACCATTGCACAATGCCTTAACCTTTATCTGATTCTCGGAAAGTACACGGTTGCCCGCCAGGGGACGATCTACATGGCCTTCATGGATCTTTCCTCTGCCTTTGACTGCCGCAACCGGGGGGAAATGTGGCAGTCCATGAGGGCCATGGGGATGGGGGCGGGGGCTAACCTGGCTGACTTCCTGAGGGATCTGCACAGGGACACTAAGGCAAACATCAGATTTGGTCAGGATCTTAGGGTTTCTAGGGATTTCAGTATTGAAAGGGGTGTACGCCAGGGGTGCATCCTAGCCCCATTTCTTTTTAACCTTTATATCAACGATCTAGACAAAACCCTGATAGAAACAGGGACTGATTTCCCATATGTGGGGCGAAGGGGGCTGCCCGTTCTGCTTTATGCGGACAACGCGGTTCTCCTAGCTCGAACCCCAAGAAGTCTGCAGACTTTGCTTGACACCTTCCGTAACTTCATTGCAGAACGCAACCTGGCTATAAATAACTCAAAATCTTATGTAATGCAAGTCAGGCTGCGCGCAAAGAGGCAGTATCCCTTCAAGGTGAATGGGGAGAAAGTGCCCATAACTTCAACTTTTTCTTATCTGGGGATCCTTCTAGACGACAACTTAGATTGGGGCGCCCTGGTTCGGAGAAGGAGGGGGGAAGTGATAAGAGCTAACGCAGCAATTTTCAACTTTGCTGCAAAAATGGGCCAGCGCCCGAGTGCAGCAATGCTGAAAATATATCAGGCAAAAAGCGTAGCAATCGCCAGTTATGGCAGTGAACTGTGGGGATAAGTAGTCTCGGAGGGAATTCAGATGGCAGAGAATAACTTTTAAAACAGCTGTTGGGGGTACCTAAAGGAACTTCAAACCTATTAGAACACGAAGAGACAGGGATAACATTCATTTGTAACATATTGGCTATGCGCCCACTGCTTTTCTGGCTCAATTGTTGGCAAAACAAATACCTTGGCCTTAATCACGAGCTACTGACAGAAGTTCTGAGCCTGGACCACATGATTAATATTCCTTGGCTACAATACATAAAGGGCTGTTTTAGAGAGCTGGGGCGTCCGGACCTTGTTTTAAGACCTGATCGTATTACCACAGCAGGTGTGGCGTTTGTGAAGAAATCTTTTATTCTGCTTAGAAAATAAAATAGAGATGGGATAGAAATGTCTAAAACTAGCGTTCGTAAATTTGTGATGCTTAAAACTACTCCAGACATGGAGCCACATCTTCTGTGGCTTTTGACGGCACATGAGCGTTTTTTATTGATCAGGTTTCGAATGGATTATTTATATTTTTTACTTGCTGTTCCGAAGGGGTGCGATAGAGGACAAGTGTTAGCACCCTGTGGCTGCGACGGAGTGTCTCCACAGGTTCTGCTGCACTTCATGTTTTTCTGCAGCCTCTACAATGCTCCCCGGAGGTTCTTTTTAAAAGTGCTTTTAAAAAAGTTACATTTTACTCAGGTCCTCCCAGCCCTTTACTTTTTACAAATGTTAAAGCCAGAATGTATCCCATTTGTGGTTGGATTCCTGAAATGCTCTCTGAGGTATAGAAACTGTTTGGAAATTTAAAATATTCTCTTTTCATTCGCCCAAAGGCTGTTTTACCTGCTATATCCTTTTTTTTAACCTGTATTTATAGCATATTTTGTATTATTGTCTCTGGTGTATATATAAGTCTCTTTATATTCTCAGAAATATTTTTTGGGTGTATTATGTTTTGTTTTTGTATAAATGTGATTTGTACGTTTTATGGCGATTTGTAACTTTTATGGTTTTCCACTTTGTAAACCGAATAAAAGAAACTATGATGATGAGTGCAACAGTAGGGATGCGTAGGGGTAAAAATTACTATTTCCACTCCAGTGAGTGCAACAGTAGGGAAAGTGTTGTATAGCGGAGGGGTAAAAATTACTATTCCCACTCCAGTGAGTGCAACAGTAGGGAAAGTGTAGGATATTGTAGGAGTTAAATTAACATGGTTAGTAATTAAATATTTTTTATAAAAACAAATAACATATTTATAATTATTTGACAAAAATATTAATAAATACCTATCAAATTAAATGAATATTTACCTAAATAACATTAAATTACTTCCCACCTTATTCCCCTATAACCACACAACGCGCTACACATAAAAAAATAACACAATTAATTGAATTATCAATTACTCAATTAATGAAAATTAATTACCAATTATTAATTAATTAACAATAACAAAATAAAAAGTAATTCTAAATTAATTATACTTAATATAATTAATATAAATTAACCAATTAATAAAAACGAATTACCAATTAATAATTAATTAACAATAAATTAACAATCAATAACAATAAATAAAAACATATTAATTCATTAACTTCCCACCCTGTTCCCCTATAAACCCACAACCCGCACTGATACTAAAACGCAAAACATTTTTTTTAAATGACTATTTTCTAAACATTTAATTCATATATTTAAAATTAATGAAAAAACATTTAAAAAAACGTTAAACATACATATAAAATACATACTAAATACATAACAGTAACAGTAAAAATAAGAAAATCGGTAATATTTACAACAATATTTTTGCTAATGACATTATTGACTTCGATATTACTTACTTCGATATTAAATAAATCGATATTACTAACCTTGCAGTCGATATTCTGGTCAACGATATTCTTGACTTCGATATTCTGTCCCTACGATTTTAAAAACTGGATATTAGTGTTGGTCTATATTAAAATTTCGATATTTTGACTGCTCACCGTTTTTTAGATCCAACCAAATTTTTGTCACAATCACTACACCACATAATGTTTTAAATGCTCATTTGAACAGTAAATGTCCCCTGAAAATAATTTGAATTCTGTAAACATAGGTGCAATATTTATATGTATTGGGTTCATTACCATACTAATCCATGCTTCAGCCCCTTTTAGCACATCAATGCAGATATGTTCCGTTGTGGTTCAGATGCTGCTCACCATTTGTTGGACACACAAATGTGGCTCTTTGTTCTAAAAGGTTGGGCACCCTTCTTGAAATTATGGGTACCCTCAGTATATTAGATTTATAAGCAGTATATATCACCAAGATAAAGGTGAGATTCTATTGCACATTGTTCCTTTACTCATTGAACCTCCTGAGACCTTGTCGGCAGGTTTTAGTACTTGTACAAAGGCAGAACAAGATTTCAGGGGATATCATTAATGCTCGGATAATGAATACAAACAGCAGCTGAATCACATGTAACAGAATACATGTTTTAGACACCTGTCTAAACAGGATTATTAGGATGACTTAAAAAAATCATGGACTTTTTTTTACCACAATATGCCTTAAAGGCTTCAGTAACAAAGCAAAAATCAAATCTTTATTCAGAAAGTCAAAGCAAAGAAAACATAAATAATAAAAGGTTCTAGAGGCAAACTCGAACTCACTGTGCAGTGTAGGTGATTCACTTACTTTAAAAAATAACAGATATTTTTGACTCAGGGATGACGTTTTTTACATTATTTTTAGTGTTATAAAGTACCAGGCATCACTAAAACACACATTACATTGCCAGGACAAGAAGTGAATCATCCAGAACATACAATGTGTAAATAAATAGTCAAATGTGAAGGTGTAGGGAACACTTTACTGGTGGGTGGTACCTGTGCACCTGACAAAAAATATGTCAGAAGCCCTAATCCCACACCTCTAGCTTTTCCCACCTCATTCGGAGACATAGAAAATACTGTACTTCTGATAGAACAGCTTCAGCTAGTTCCACTGTCAGAAATACTTCTGCAGCAGGCCACCTGCCTGAGAATCACCACTTCCATGATTGTTGGAAAATCTGAACAGTGTCAGACCCTGTTCCAAGCAACACAGGTTGGAAAGGGGCTACTGGGCTGCAACAGTTGTGGTTGAGGTCATTTACCCCTCGTGTCCTGGGGTCTGTCCTAACATGGCTCTTCATACTGGGTCAAGTATAAATCTGTCTGAGCCTAACTCCCAGGGTAGCAAAGGCAAGCACTCCAAGGCTTCTTAAGAGGGCAGTGTGGGTGTCAAGAGCACAGACCTCAACAAGCAACCAACAGATACAATAACTTGCATGTACAGCTTATTGCTTGTCTTTTGGTGAAAAGCAAGTACTCCCAATTACATATACAGTGTTAAGCCTCTGGTTATGGAATTCAAATGGTAGCTCCTTCCCGCTTTAACACCCTCTTCTGATCCTGGTAACTTCTAGGATTATGGCCTTCCAGGCCTCTCATGAATCCAGTGGTGAGGTGCAGTTGCAGCTATGCAGGCTGATCAAGCATCCAACAGCAAGGTGCAGTTGTGGCTTCCCAAGCCCACCAAGCAGTCAGCGGTGCTGTGAAGTTGCTGTGCATCGTTGACAACCAGAGTGGACAGTTGGTGAAGCCTAGCCTGGCTGAATAATGTCTTCATGTCAATTATTGTTGATAAATCACACAAGGAGACCAGGGATTCCCCCCCCGTACAGCATCGGTTGAAACTGGTTTTGCTCTCTAGGCTACTTAAGAGCTTCCCCTCCTGCAGTGCCAAGCACACCACTTCCCTCTTTAAGCTGTCGGGCAAGCTTTTTCGCACAAGGCAGTTCAGGAGCTCCTCCAGCAGAAAGTGCAGGTGATATAGCCTCTCTCCTGGAAGACTAGCTGTCAGACAAACACCAGCCCTGCGTACACAGAGCAGCTATTTGAGTACACTGTACCTTGATCATGAAGAACTTGGAACTGAAACAAAGCGGGATGGTTTTGATCCCATTTTTATATCCATTTTCTAAATGGGGGATGTGGATCCATTGTCTCAAGCTTCAGAACCAGTTTAAGGCGGTTCTCTTTTAAGTGCCCTCCAGATACTGCTTTCGTGTAAAGTGATGTGTCTTATAGCAGATAGTACCGGGTCTGTCTCTAAGCAGGAGAGCCCATAAAATGGGCACAAACAAGTGTGAGGTTTCTGTACCTGGCTGTCATGAGCTTTCCTGAAGTAATACTCAGGGGAAAACAAAATGGCAGGGCTAACCTAGAGACTTTCTCACAATGAACAACAGAACCTGCAGTCCCACCAATCACCCTTACCACTAACCAAATGGCAGTGATCAGGAAGTACTAAAAAGAACCACTTGCTAACAAAGTCTTCATGGAATTTCTAAAGCTAGACCTCTCAATAGCCTCTTCACTTCACTGTCTCTCTCTCTCGTCATAGGAATGCAGGAAATACACTACCACTGTCTAGATTAGCTATCTTCAGCTTTCAGCTTAAGCCCTGTTAAACTGGGGCCTCCAAAATTGATCCCACTGACAGACACACAGAGATTCTCACTAATACACATGTATGGTAGTCTCCCCATACATGCACATACACTAGACATACATATGTGATGTCAAGGCAAGGGTCTGAGTGACTGGCACATAACAGTGGAACTTTACAGAAGAGGGGTCAGGACACAAAGGTCTGGTCAAATTATAAATCACAAAACACAGTACGTTGCCATCATCACTTTATGTGTTACACCCAGGACAGGGACAGTAGTGTTCTGTGAACTATAAGGGCATACTTGGTGCACCCCTTCACCTAGATCTAGGTCCACCTGCGCCTTTGTACACATGCCAGATAAGCATGATTCCAGGGCCAAAATAAAAGTCAGGATGCCAAAATCACACACCGTCAGGAACTCAGACAGGCTTTCTGTAATTTATTTTACAGGCCCAGGACTGTCATGCATCAGAGCCCAAAAACAAGTTTCTGCTTTTGAAATTTGTTTTTGGAGAAAAAAAATGTGACTAGTGCTCTATGACACCATGATGTGCCCGGCCAGTCAGTATTCTACAGTTTGCAAAAAGAAAAAGTTCTGGTGCCAGGTCGGCAGAGAAACTGTCAGTGAAAATTCCCCACCACAGTGGCAAAACAGCCTAAATTTGGCAGGCACTAGGGTGTCTAGGGAGGCGACACAAAAACGTTTATGACCTAGCCATTCTTTAGTTCTGAGTCTGGTTTGGATGCCATGACTTTAGATGCTTCACAGTGCAGTACAGTCTGTGGAATTTTCTATAAACTCCAGATTTTTTGTAATAGAACAGGAAATGGGGGCTCAGGGTGTTCTTTGTGCAATGCATTAAAATCAGCCTCGTGTTGGAGGAATGTCTTTTCCATGCTTAACTTAAATTTGTTCCTGTGAACTAAAGACATGTCCAAAGGATTGTTTCAGATGAAATATGGCCCAGGCAGCTCACTGACAAAGTTTCCAATTCCTTCATGGTGAAACGTTCCACATCGTAGTATGATTAATTAAAAGGTTATAAGAAGAATTCTGTGACAGTGAGAAACACACATTTACAAAACCCGCAGGACGCTGGCTTTCGTTTAGTGCATGCATAGATGCCTTCATTTCACACAGATAAATATAGTAAAAGTAATTCATCTCCCCTATCAATGCTCTCCTTCATCCTCCTGGGCTAGATTATTACCGATACCTTCTGTCCTTTGGCAGGCACTAGCTCCAGGGAGATGCTGCGTGCATCGTATTGTAGCCTGTGTCCTCCAGGACGTCCCAGGTTTCAGGAGTCGTTTCCTGTACAGACAGCGATCAGGACCAGTGGTCGCCAGTGGAGTGCAGTGTCCTGACACTGAGATCAGGACACAATCAAACTGGCAGATGAACAGGGCGTGACGTGCTCTTCAACTGGAGCACCTCGTCGTTGTGAGTCGTATATCTGGTTTTACATCTTCACCAGTAGGCTGTGTATACATTTTTCCCTCACATATTTTAAATGTAGGGATTATATACTCACTAAAGACATTTTTATAGTTTCCAGAAACTGATTACGAAGGCATTTGGAAATGAGGCAGCACCCAAATACACAGTGTAAGCTGAGTATAAATAGGTGTATGTCGGCTTGTTGATTATTCAGGGTATGAAAACTATGGAGTGCATAATCTTAAAGAATACATGTGTAGACGTGTGTTCTTGAGTGTCAAACGACAGTTTTGAATTCAATCAAACTTTCCAAAAATCCTATTTTTGCCTATTCTTGTTAATGCCGTGTAGATGTATATTCGATTTTAGAGTTTGATTTCTGTTTACAATTTCGGTCAAAATGGCTATAAAAGCTGAAAGCAAAACATACTAATGTACAATTGCATAAAAGTAAAATGCCTCACCAGAGCTAAGTTAAATGCTTAACTAAGGGCCCTATTAGGATTGCGGACGGACCTGCGTCCGTCCGCCACCCCAGAGGTGGAGGGACCGTCCGCAGGGGCAGCTGCGGGCCCTCCGTGCAAATTAGGATGTGACCGCCACCATGGCGGTCACATCCTGTATGTTTAACATTGCGGAGGATGCTGCTTGAAGCAGCACCCGCCGCAATGTTAAAAATGCAAGCAGAGCATTTGCATGCACAAAGCGGCAGGCACCGCGCGGTGCCTGCCGCTTCATGCATGCAAATGCAGGGGGGTACCATAGGTACCCCCCATGTGCGCCCCCACCCCCCCTTCACCCTGGGGGCCCGGAACGGGCCCCCAAAGAAAAGACCGTATGCCTTTTTGTGGCGGTATTGCCGCCTCGGAAAGGCATATCCCTAAGCAAATCCTAATATGGCTGGCGGTGTCTGATAGACACTGCCACCATATTAGAGCTTGCCTCCGCTGTCTCGCGGCAGAAAAGCGGTGGACGGTCTTGCCGTCCGCAGATGACCCCTGCCATCCTAATCTCTAGAGATGATCTACTATCTATTAGACGGCAGGTCTCTAGCTGTGATGTGGCTCGTGTGAGCCCTTTGTGTGGCCCCTACCAGTGTGTTTGCGGTAGGTGGTCCCTCTGCACGCCCGCCCTTTCTTGCTCCATGACCAGGTTGTCAGCACCCAGGAGTAATTGCCCGTTACGCAAGCTTAGCATTTGGAACTTTAATGTCAGGTCTTTGGTGAACCACTATCAAGCTATCCATGACCTGGTCAAGGATGAGTCACCGGATATCTTCTGTATCACCGAGACTTGGTTGCAGGAGGCTGATACAGCTATCCTCAACCTGGCTTTTCCGCCGGAGTATTCGGTGTACACGCTTAATCGCCCAACCAGGGGAGGGGGAATAGCGCTTGCTGTCAGGTCCTGCTACCCTTGTGACTGGAGAGGCTTAAATATTGTGGGCTGCGAAAGTGCATCTTTCCAGATCTCTATTAGCCCCCAGTTTTCCTTCTCTGGCATGTTGATTTATCGTCCACCGGGTAGTGACGTGGCGTTCAGGGAGGCTCTTCCAGATGCTATAAGTATGCTGGCCGTGGGATGTGCTAATTTTTCCATTCTAGGGGATTTGAATCTCCATTTTGAGAATTTGACCACTCCTGCTGTTAGTAGTGCTTTGGCGGACCTTGAGGCCTTTCAATTGTACCAACTGGTCTCGCACCCCACTCATGTGGGAGGGCATACTCCGGACCCTTTTTTTACCAACCTTACAGAGGCCAAGGTTTTAACATCTACCCCTCTGGCCTGGACCGACCACTTTTTGGTGAGGATCCAGTGTCCACTGTATGAGCCCCCTTCCAAACCCGTGGCCAGAGTCGTCCCCAGACGACACTGGAATAAGCTCAGACTAGAGGATCTTTACCGTACTCTGTCTGAAGATCCACTCGGCCCGTTTGATAATGTGGAAGTGGGCTATAATCTTTTTTGTGAGTGGATTACTCGCACTCTGGATTCCCTCATCCCGGTGACCATGAGCAAATGTAGCTCTAGGGACCCTAGCCCCTGGTACGATGGCTCCTTACGTTCACTAAAAAGTGCGTGCAGACGCGCTGAAAGAGAATGGTGGAAAGCCTATGACACTAGTAAAAAAGTGTAATATCTCGCCACCATTAAATCTTACCACCGCGCGGTCTGCCGAGCTCGTGCGGCATTTTATTCTCTTGAGTTCCGCAATAGCTCTAATCCTTCCAAAACAATTTTTAAGGCTCTTAAAGACCTGGTGGCAAAAAAGGCCCCTATCAACGACACTGGTTCGATGGTACAATGTGAGGCCTTGGCGAGCTTTTTTCTTGAGAAGGTCCAAGCAATCCACCGTACCTTTTCTACTTCCACATTTTATACTGGACCGTCCCTCTGTCCCGAGCAGAATATGGTCCTGCATACCTTTCCTTGCCTAGGGCCTGAGAGTTTCAATCAATTGGCCCAGCACACCAAGTCTGGCTCCCCGGCAGATCCGCTGAGACCGGCTCTGTTCAGAGATCCGTCATCTTTTGACTTTCTTCCTGTGCGCCCCTTGATTAATCTTTCGCTTGCTACTGGTACGGTTCCCGCTAAGTGGAAGCATGCGGTGGTTATGCCCATCTTGAAGAAGCCTGGTTTAGATCCTCTTAAACCTGAGAACCACCGTCCAATATCGCTTCTCCCTTGGCCGGCGAAAGTAGCGGAGGCGCATGTGAACAGAGCCCTTTCTGACCATCTGATGCGGGCTAATATCTTAGACCCTACGCAGAATGGTTTCCGTGCCGACCACAGCACGGAGACAGCCCTTCTTTCCATGGTGGAACATCTGCGCTTGGTGTTAGATTCGGGTCAAACGGCGGCGCTCGTTCTATTAGACCTCAGCGCCGCCTTTGACACCGTCTCTCACAGAATTCTGCGCCAGCGCCTGGAAGAAGCTGGGATCATAGGGACTGCCCTTCAGTGGTTCCGTTCTTTTCTTGCCGACCGATCCTTTTGCGTGGCCACTCCTCCCCATCAGTCCAAATTCCATCCGCTGGCTCAGGGGGTTCCTCTGGGGTCCTCGCTGAGCCCCACGTTATTTAATCTGTACGTGAGGCCGTTGGCTGATGTCGTCAAGCAGTGGGGCCTGACTATGGTCTCATATGCTGACGACACTCAGCTGGCGGTCACGCTCAGCGGGGACTCTGACTTGGATGCCCCTAGATTCCAGAATGGACTGAAGGCGCTTGCCAGCTGGATGAATTCCAACTGCCTCCAGCTGAACGCAAAGAAAACGGAGATAATGATCATTGGCAAGCAATCGGAACTATGGGGCGACAAATGGTGGCCTCCGGAACTTGGGCCCACCCCGACTCCGGTAATGGAGACTAAAAATCTTGGGGTGTGGCTTGATCCCACCCTCAGTTTTGTCTCCCATACTAAGAGAACTGCCGCCTGCTGTTTTGGCATCTTGCGAGGACTAAGACCAGCCCTGAAATTTTTCGACGCCTCGACCAGGCAGCTGGTGCTGCAGGCGACGGTGGTCTCTCGGCTTGACTACGCCAGTTCCCTCTTGGTAGGGGTGAACCAGGTTGAAATCGCACGTTTGCAACGTGTTCAGAATGCGGCAGCCAGAGCTGTGGTGGGTTTGCCAAGGTTCTGCTCTGCCGCCAACACGTTGCGTTCCCTCCACTGGCTTCCAGTCAAGCAGAGGATTCAATTTAAAGTGCTCTGCCTGTCCTATAACATTCTCAAGGGCTCCTCTGCCCCGATTCTTATGAATCTTTTGATGCCGTATGTCCCTGCCCGCCCTTTGAGATCTTTAGGTCAAGATCTAGCAGTGGTCCCTCGGTATAAGCTTAGCCGAGCGGGAGGCCCCTCATTTCGAGTTCGGGCTGCGGCCCTGTGGAACTCCCTTCCTTTAAAGATACGTGCGTTGGATAATCTCTTTGCATTCCGTAGGGCCATCAAGACTTTCTTATTCGTTTGAGCCCGTTTGTTCCCTAGTCTGTAGCCTTTTTAGTTGTGTTGTGTTAGTCACCTTGTCAAGCGCCAGGACGCTCCTTTGCTGGAGCAGCTGTGCGAAGGTCACATTGCCCCAGTTTTCATTCTAAAAGCTTTAACGGATTTTTTTTTTTTATGTTTTGTATTATTGTTTTAACGTATTGTGTACTATATTTTATTTATCTCAATGCTTTTACAAATTATGTATGTATAGATATTATGGTTTCTACAAACCGGAAAAAAGTATTCCTGAATATAAAAAAATGCTTAATTTAAAACGAGTGTGGTCCATAAAAATGTATATAAGAAAGATACCCTTTGCATATCATTTTGATAGAGCAAGACGGTGCTTCACAGCAGGTAAATGTTGTTAGAACAGATATAGAATTCCTTTTTAATTTTAATATTATCACATGAAAATATAATTCGAGTTGTCACAAAGATGTGTACTACTACCTTTGAATTACAGTAACCCAAAAGCATAGTTCAAACACACAGGAAAAAAAAGATTGGTAAACTACAGTATTCGAACACCAGACAGCCGCGGCCTGTGGAGGGAGTTCCGCTGGGGCAGGGTGGGGTGTGCTAAAAAACGGAATATGAATAATTGGAGGTAAGTAAACAATTTAATAAATAAAACAAATTTCGTAGCGCGCGCTGCATCGCATTTTGCGATGCAGGGCGCGCTACAAAATTTGTTTTATTTATTAAATTTTTACTCACCTCCAATTATCCATATTCCGTTTTTTAGCACCCCCCACCCTGCCCCTCCCCCGCCCTGCCTTTCTGCCCTACCGGAACTCCCTCCACGGGCGTGGCTGACACCAGATCTGGCACTGAAGTGCACTTCTTTTTGGCAAGATGTGCACAAGAGATCTGCCAACATACTGTCACTCACAGTGCAAGACAGCCAATGGCTGAAGTGGGCTGGCCCTTCGCCACATGTATACTGCAGGTAGATGCAAAATGTAAAAGGCAGTTGAAAAGATCCATGGATGAAGAGAGCTCACCCAAAACCCCTTTATGTATGCACATATGCATGTATTTTTTATTTATGGTTCTTTTAATATGAGGCTATTCAGACAGCTAGCGCTGACTCTAGGCTAGACCTGAAAAGAGTTCAGAAGAATTTTTGAAAAGCTGAGACCTTAGAAGGCGCTGTTGGATTCTCTGATCTGTCCATTTGTTATGTGTTAGTAAGTGCACTTAAAAGAATTATACTGCAGAATGAAGCAATCTGAAATGGACCAGAAACACATTGTTGAATGAATTCTTAAAGCTGTTAATTGCTACTTGCCAGAAATAAAATGGCAGATGAGCAATAGCACCAAACGTGATCTCACTGGGGACTACATTGCACTTTGTGAGTGATTCCATCATATTGGCACCAGCAGAAAATATATGCATGACTTAAATGTGTTACATACATGCACATGGTCAAGGAGTGTGACTTGTGAAGGGCCCTGAAGCATAAAAACATGAATTGCTCATGTGGTGAAGCAGACATGCTTATCATTCTAAGTGCAATACCTGGACTGTAGTCTGTAACCTGTATAGTTGTTCCTGCTCTGTGCACAAATAAAGTCCACATGATTCAGACAAAACTACTGCAACTTAAACCAGGCTTATTGATAGGTGAATTTCAAAGGCTAATGTTACCACTTTTTCTTTCAGGGTGACTGATGCCCACTTCTCTATTGAGGATGCTGTAAAAGTATCTAGTGCAGAATTTAAAATCAGCTCCAGCTCTATATTTAGTGGGTGTAAGTCACACGGCTGGCTCACTTTGCACACTGTAACACAGGGTTGGATTACAGATCACATATTCTAAGTGGGAGTCATTTCCTTTTCTACTTCTGTTGAAAGATAATACCTTCTGACTCATTCTACATCACAATGAACAGAACATGCAAATGAGCAGCAGGGCAGCCTCAGTAAGGTTTCATGCTGGTATCCGTGTGATTTCACAGGATCTCTTATGCAGCATGAGTTTCTGAAATGAAAGTGATTATGCATTTCTGAAAAATTGCCTTGCTTTGGCTTACTTTACTCAACTACCATGTTTTTTGCCTTGTTTGCTCATGAGCTGTGCTCTGAATGGTTGGCACTCTCTCGCCACGTTTCCTTCAGGCCTTTGGGTCCTGGGTTAGGCATCGTCCTCTTTCCTGGTTGCGGACTGTGGCTGGAAGTAGGAACTGATTACCAGTAACTTGAAAAGCAGTGGGGCTCTGTCTGGCAGTTTATCTGGCTTCACAAACATGGCTGTAATCCCTTTGTGTTCACTTTGCGCCCTCTTGAACAGCTCTTAGGTGATAGCATTGCTCCTTCTCTCACCCGTGTACCAATCCTCCCCACAGAGTTGCAGCAGCTGTGCCAGGTGTGGAGGGGGCTGAAAGCATGTCTTGATCTTGTTGGCAAAGTAACTCCCTAAGAACTGGTGTGTTGTCAGTGTAATACAACCTGTTGTCACCACTGTGTTGTGAACCTGTGACTGCTTGCTTTGTTCCCATAAGCTCTGAACTTTTAGTCCCGCCTCCTTCCAATCATCCTGAGCTATTCCCAGATTCCACAACTACCAGCAGCAGCTGAGACAGAGAGGACAGGACCTGCGCCCTCCTCTCATTGGCTACCCGTAATTTCGAAATGGCTGGATTGTGCACATGTGTGGCTAGTGCAGTGTGCACATTGCATATCTGTAGCATGCAATTCGTAAAGACCATCAGGATTTCAACATTAAACCATCACACTATCTGCAGAACATGGTCTGTCTGCTTCTCTTTCCTGATACGCTGTTTTCAGGATATGCAAAGGAAATTCTCAGCACACGTCTGTAGTGTATCTAAACATTTATCTGCACATTGTATGCATAAATATTAACACAATATTTTGAGTTTCTTGTTTTTCTTTCTTTATTCTTATAGTTTCTCTTCACAGGGACGTGCGATCGACCCAAGGTTATCTAGAGCCACCAAAGCGGCCGGACGAGCCCGGATTGGTCTTGGTCTGATAAATGCACGCATCCTGGGAGGTCAGCGCTCATCGGCATGTATTAGCTCTAGAATTACCATAGTTATCCAAGTAAGAGATGGGACGGTCATGTGACATTCCCAACAGGATACTACAGCCCAGAACTCCACACAAGGGAGACTCTAAAATGTCTCCATATATTCCAAAATTATCTTTCATAAGTAATGTAGCCCTTGTCCAAAGAAACTATGAAATTGAGGAAAAATGTCTGGAAATGCATTTTCTTTCTTTACCATATTCTCACACGGAGTCCTCCCTCAGCAAACCTGTTACAGTGTCCGCCCACCAGTTGTGAGAACAGTGAGAGTGCCACTCCAAGAGCCCTACAGACACACAAATCATGTATTCATATTTTATAATATAATACTTCACACAGAAAAAGGTGGAGCGAAAAGAGAGTCATGTGACTGGTGTTACTTAGTTTCACTAAGAGAATCGTGGTCGGGTCTGGCATCACCTGGGTGTGTTTTCATGCAGATGGGCACTGGATTAAATAAACATGGCCTGGATTTGTTTTCATGCGGATGGGCACTGGATTACATGGACATGCCCTGGGTGTGTTTTCATGCGGATGGGCACTGGATTACATGGACATCACCTGGATGTGTTTTCATGCGGATGGGCACTGGATTACATGACATGGCCAGGATGTGTTTTCACTTGGAGTGACACTGGGTTAGATGGCCAGGAGCACTCACAGGTATCCTTGATCACAGGGCAATGGTTCTATTGCCTCAGCTTCTCTTTGGCGGGGTGGCACCCCAGCAGAGTCATCGGGTAAACAATGTACTCACATTCCACCAGGAAATAGAAGAATCTTCGAAAAAAGGCCACAAGCAAAAAATGCAGGATTTCAACAAAACAGTCTATGTACTCTTGTATGTACTGACAAAAGCCAGGATAAATATGGAGGCACATTCGAATCATTATAAGTTACAATAAACAGTGTCTGTTTCTGCTATCACTTTATAGCAACAATTTATATATATTTATGCATGTGCCATTCTTGGAAATTTACTGATGAAAAGTAAAATAATACTTTCGCGTGGGAGTGACTAACATTAGTAACTGGGCAGAATCCGGTCCAAAAAACTATAAAGACAACCAAAGCAGCAGGACAGTGGTAAGTTAGAGTAGAGCAGGGAAAGGGAGGGATATTAAGAACAAGCACTTGCATTAAGTAGGTATGAGAATGGAAGGGCAAACTATTTCTGTTGCCAAGAATACTGACGTATGAAAGTGGAATTGTAGAAGGAATGTGAAACAACAGCTTGTAAACAGGTTAGGAGGCCAGTGAAGCATGGACGTAATCAACATTAAAATGCAGAGTGCAGAAACAGGAGATTAAATGGACGTTAACATTTAATATTCTCAGAAATTAGTTTTTCGTTGGTGATTGTTTTTTGGTTGGGCTCGAGAGAACTGTATGAGACCCACCACTTCCCTACCTCCAGTGAAACACATTACAACCTCACAGAACTGTGCTGTCATCTTTACTTCTATCCAGTTGTTAAAAGAAGAAACTCCACAAAGTTATAGGTAGATTGAAGTGCGTCTTCTTCTTTATTCAAGACAAAGGTTTCTTAAGCCGCGGAGCAGTGTGTTCCCTCGGATCACGATCACCAACAGCTGAGCGAATCCTCGGGGACGCACACGCCAAATACATCATAGCATTCTTAACAACAGCATTCTAAATGAAGTGACATGCCAAACATTCCCTTAAGCCCCAAACCAGTCCCACTTCAACACCTACTCCTTTATATGAAATACAAATATAAATTAAAAAAAAACATTTAAAACATTAAGGAAAAACAACAGAAGTCGAAATCAACATATAAAGTTCAGAAACTAACAAAATCCCCAAACCTAGAAGGTAATCTAATGGTGCGACCACTTCTAACAGACCTGGCCACCACCTCATTCCTTTCCGCAGGAACAGCGGCATTGGAAGCTGGAACAACATTTGCACTGCCGTCAACATTGGAAGCTGGAACTACAACTGCATTACCCCCACTCTGATCCTGCAACCAAAAAGTCCATTCCAATTCATTAGAACAACTACTCCTCTTCTTTTTCAAAATTAAATCAGCCTGATCCTTTCGCAACTTGACCACCTGTCTCTTATTCCACCAACCTCTACCATTGAGGAAAACAGCCCCTTTACTAACCTTACAAACCTGAATCGGATCATAAAAATGAGGCTCACCTTTCTTAATGTTAAAGGGTTTTTTGCATAACACCCAATCACCAACAGAAATATCAACATCATCCACAGACCCTTTACCAACAAAACATTTCTTCATCAGCGCCTGACTACGCCCCACCTTTTCCAACAAACACGTAGCCTGCAGTTTTCCATCATTCTTACCAACCAACCAGGAAGGAAGAAGTAAGGAATTAACTTTTCTTCCCCTAAGTAATTCAAAGGGTGTCACTCCAGTGGTGCAATGCGGAGATACTTTGTAACTCCAAATTTTCTCTTCCAAAAATGAACTGACATCCAAACCAGAAGCTATATCTGTCTGAATCCCTTCCTTCTCCTACCTGGCGGCCAAGACATGGAACTCCCTCCCCATCCACCTTCGGCTGACCCAGGACCATCTCGCCTTCAGGAGACAACTCAAGACCTGACTGTTCGAGCAATAGCAGACCCCTTCCCCCAAGCACCTTGAGACCCTTCTGGGTGAGTAGTGCGCTATACAAATGGTATGATTGATTGATTGATTGATTGATTAAGAATCTTATTACCACGCTCCACCAAACCATTAGATGCGGGGGAGTATTTAGCAACTTTTAGATGTTTAATATCCAGGGACCCTAAAAACGAACACATTCGCTCCGACACAAAATGAGTCCCGTTATCAGTGACTAAACACCAAGGAGCCCCTTCCACCAAAAACAATTTCTTTAAAAACAAGATTGTATTCTCAGTATTAGTTGCGTCAACAAACTTATAATACATCCATTTGGAATGATAGTCAACTGCGAGAATCAGATACCAACACTCCGCTGGAAGAACTAAATAGGGCCCTGAAAAATCCAGCTCCACCTTAATCCAAGCTTGTTCTGGAAATTCAGTGGGATGAAGTGACAATTTAGGAATCTTCCAGTGCTTATCAGAAAGCAAGCATTCCTCGCATCCATCAATAAGTCCTCTAACTTGTGCTTCCAAACCCGGCCACCAATAATGCTGTCTAATTTTCATATACGTTTTGGTTACACCTAGGTGACCTTCATGACCCAATTTAATAATAACTTTCCTCAAACTAGACGGAAATTTATCCCCTCTAAGAACAACATCATCCTTTACGGAAAGCTCATCCGCAACCAAAGCGAAATTCTTTAAATCCCCAGAAAGATTTCTCACCTCTGGCCAACCACTTTTACAGCAAGCTAAAACTCTAGATAGAACTAAATCTTCCAGAGAAGCTTTTCTCCAGTCCTCTTCAGAAATAAGGGAACCGCAACTTTCCACTGCGTCCAACATTGCCACACATTCCACATCATCCTCCTCAAAATGTTCCACATCATCCCTATCCATCAACATTCTAGACAAACAATCTGCACGGAAATTCTTATTACCCTGAATATGTTTTATGTCAAAATTGAACTCCTGCAGCTTGGAAACCAACCTTGTTAACCTAGCAGACATAGAATTAGTATTTAATACTTTGTTAAAAATGAAAGCAAGAGGCTTATGATCGGTCAAAATCTGAAATTTCCTTACCCAAATATACATTTAAAATTTTTGAACCGCCCACACACAGGCAAGCGTCTCACGTTCGATCGCGCTGTAATTTTTTTCAAAAGGCTTCAGTGCTCTGGAGGCAAAAGCCACAGTTTGGTCATGTCCCTTTACATTTTGACTAAGAACTGCCCCTAGTCCATTCATACTAGCATCCACAGTGATCATTGAAGGACAATCATCATGAAAAGCATGCAGCGCCTTCGCAGAAATGACTAGATCCTTTACTCTTTCAAAAACACTGTTCAAGTCCTCCGACCTGATAAACTTTTGACCCTTCTTAAGCAGACAGCGAAGAGGTTCAACCATCTGAGCGTAATTGCACACAAATCTAGCATAATATTCAGCTAGTTCAAGGAAAGAGCGTAAAGCATCTTTATCTGCAGGTGGTTTAGCATCCTTTAGAGCTCTAATAACTGAAAACTTAGGACTAATGCCTTTATCAGAAATTGTATGTCCTAAGTAATCCTGTTCATTCACACCGAACTTACATTTGTCTGCCCTAATCGTCATTCCATTACTTTCCAAAGTGCCCAGAACTCTTTTTAGGACAGGTAAATGTTCATCATAGCTCTTTGTAAAAATCAGGATATCGTCCAAGTAAGCTTGGACCCCCACCATTCCCTTGAACATAGCATCCATCAACCTCTGAAATATACTCGCTGCCGAGGCCAGCCCGAAAGGGTGTCTCAGGAACTTATACGCTCCAAAAGGTGTAACAAACGTAGTAAGCTCCTGAGACTCCTCATTCAAAGGAATCTGGTGGTAGGCGGACTTTAAGTCTATAAGGGAGAACCACCCAGCCCCCCCCCCAAATTAGTCAAGAGTTTGTGGATCCTTGGAAGGGGATGGCAATCCACCACAATATTTTTGTTCAATCCCCTCAAATCTGCAGAGAGCCTAATCTCTCCTGATTTTTTCCTCGCCACGACAATCGGGGCGACCAATTGGGAAGACTCTGTTGGCTGTATAATTTTTTGATCACATAGGTCATTTAACATTTTCTTTAACTCCTCCCTAGCACTCAACGGCACAGGTCGTACCTTATGCATGACCGGTTGTGCGTCAGGAACCAATCTGATTTTATGACTAAAATTCTTAATGCACCCAACTTTATCTTTAAAAACGTCCTTAAAATCCTCAAGCAAGAGCTTACAGTCATTTTCAGAACTACCCACATTCATGACCTCCATACTCCTCACCTTAATGGGATTTTCATCCCCTGGCACCAAATACAGACCCATTTTAGTGAGATCCTTCCACCCCACATTATTTTTCCCTTTAATTGCGACATAAACTTTTGTCATAATACATCGATCAAGAATTTCGACCTTTGACAAAAAGAACCCCAACATGTCGATGTCCTTTTCTCTAAACGCCTTTGGATTAATATCAGGGAGAGCCAAGTGAACATCTTTGCCCCAATTGTCATAAAAATAAGAGTCACGTAAAATAGTTATCGGTGAACCCGAATCTCCCATCACTGTTGTCTGAATTCCATCAATCAACGCTTCACAAAAGGGACCCTTAATCCTCAAAAGATCTTCCTTATGGTCCAGAGTAAGCAGCAAATTGTCAAAATCTTCAGAACAGGATTCTAAGCCGCTGCTCACATTGCTGACCTGAACCACTCTCTTTTGTGCCTTACAAAACTTTTGAAAGAGTCCAAACCTTTTGCAATTCGAACACCGCTTATTTAAAGCGGGACAATTAGGAAAGTTACCAATGTGAAATTTTGATCCACACCTGAATCAAAAAATTTGAGGCTTTTTTTTTAACTGACCCTGCTGGTGCAGCTGTTTTTTTTTCACTGAACTTTCCACCTATAGCCAGAACCCCTTCATCAGCGGAACCCTCTTGCTGATAAATTACATTAACTTTATCAGCACTAGCTTGTAAAGCTTTAGTAGAAATAGAGGACCTTTCAATGCCCAGAGCCAAATCAACCACTTCCGACAGAGGAGGGTTTTTACAACTTAAAATTCTTTCTTGAATTTTATGTAAGGAACAATTAAAAACAAACTGGTCCCTAATCATATCATCAACTGTTGGACCAAATTCACAAGTTATAGCCAATACTCTCAATGCCGAAATATATTCTTCCACTTTTTCCTCTTCTTTTTGTTTTCGTTTATAAAACTCATGTCGCTCCAACATAATGTTAGGAGTTTCTGAAAACTGCTTTTTAAGCCTCTCTATAGCCTCCAAATAGACATTCCAACGTCTATACCCAGATCCAGACTGACCAGGTGGGAGTGGAATAGGAGGTAAACTCTGAAAAATACGCTGTGCAGCCAAACCCAAACTGCCAAAAAGAAGAGCGTATTTCCTTTCAGGAGAATAGTCTGTTGCGTCTATGGCCACTATATGGTTTTCGAAAAGCCCAAACCACTCAGACCATATACGGTTTGGCTTACCCGGCTTGGCCAAAAATGGAGGAGGCTGCGTAAGTTGACTAATTTGTTGTTGGTTCGTAGCCATCTTCCAATTGCCCAAAAATTGCAGTTAAATGTAAAATAATGTTATTTTGAAACAGTACCTTGACACTGTCTTTCAGACAAATTGGAAGTTTCTGATCTCAAATACCTCGTTATAGGTTTATAACTAAACACTGCTTCCAATAGTTCCACGAAGAATCCTTGACTCAAATTGGTAAAATGAAAAGAAATCAAAAATAATTTTTAAAAAAACGAACAAATAGTGCCAAAATCACCGCGTTGTACCTCCAATTCGCCCAAAACAGGTGTGTGTATCACAGCGATACACAGACATCCAGCCGTGAAGACATCGGACATCCAGACGTGAAGAAATCGGAGCTTGACACGCAGCACGTTGTCAAGGAAACTGCAGCCACTTTCATTACTTAAAATGGCCGCTCCGTCACGTAATCGGTGACAGCACGCTTTCCCGGACCCTTCCCAGGGTCCTTTGCGCCAAGGCACTACTGTGATGTCACAGGAACGCAAACACTGCCCCCGGCCGTTGGCCTCAGAGCGAGCCTCCGCTCGAGCCGCCAACGACTCCTAGATCTAAGACTTTAATTAACAGTCAAAAAGGGGTCCTACCAGTCTTTTCCGTGAACAACCAAAGTCCGGTTCCAGCCCAAAGATAGCACCAAAGATTTCCGCCTTCAGGATGACGAGTGGCCTTCTGCGGGTTCCAGCAAGAAACTTGCAGGTGGTAAATGAAACGCCCAGCGTCGCCAAATGTTAAAAGAAGAAACTCCACAAAGTTACAGGTAGATTGAAGTGCGTCTTCTTCTTTATCCAAGACAAAGGTTTCTTAAGCCACGGTGCGGAGCAGTGTGTTCCCTCGGATCACGATCACCAACAGCTGATCGAATCCTCGGGGACGCACACGCCAAATACATCATAGCATTCTTAACAACAGCATTCTAAATGAGGTGACATGCCAAACATTCCCTTAAGCCCCAAACCAGTCCCACTACACCAGTGCAATATAAACCCCTAGGATCACATTAATCTCCCCAGTACTGCACTACTAATCTTAGCATCAAAATACCACATCCCGCAACACACTAACAACTACCCATCTCGCCACTCCTCCCTGCTACCTCTAGGCTGAGGACCTCCAAGCAGGACCTGGCATCCACACTCTTCAGCCTCTGTCTCTAACTACCAGCAACTGCTGAGCGAGCACACTGAACATGCACTCACCTTTCTAAAGCATCACATACCAGTTACTGTGCAGTAAGTATGTCCTGTGTATATTTCCTCTGCGTGTAGCTCTTTTGTAACCATGGGCTAGTGTAGACTGCGAGGTGGAGGGCACTTCTGTTTTTGAAAATACTAAGGACTAAGATGCTTTCAGACATACCATGGCAGATACATTCAAAAAAGTTGCAGATCACTTGGCTCTATACAATGTCCCGCAGCCAGGGTCACGGTCAGGGGAGAGGCGGTTGTTGTTGTGGGTGTGCTGCACAGTGCTTGTTCATTGGATCTGCATAGAATTCTGACGTTGTCTTGTAGCAACGGGAGATGGCTTTAGTGGCCTATGTGCCTGCTTCAGAGCGAGTTGTCTTTTCTTTTCTGAGCATTAGGAAATTAACACTGCGAGGAGCAAGACAGAGCGTACCTGGGCTCACAGGAGTAAGGCAGAGCACATTGTGCTCACAGGAGGATTTACTCGTGCTTTTTTAAAATATCCCGTTTTTGTATTTGTGTTGGATTTTATTTGCCTAAATTACCTTGTTTTTAAAACTCGCCCACTTACCTGCACATTAATAGTGATTTCACCGTGCTAGCGCGGGTCCCAGTCCCTCTAGGCAGCACCACGGCGGACATCTTGGGTTGGAGGTGTAGCGCTGAGTAGTCTGCACGGTCTAGTTGTCAGAAGGACGCTAGACCGGTATCTACTTAACTGGGCAAATTAGGTGGCCTGTCATTAGGAAATTAACACTGCGAGGAGCAAGACAGAGCGTACCTGGGCTCACAGGAGTAAGGCAGAGCACATTGTGCTCACAGGAGGATTTACTCGTGCTTTTTTAAAATATCCCGTTTTTGTATTTGTGTTGGATTTTATTTGCCTAAATTACCTTGTTTTTAAAACTCGCCCACTTACCTGCACATTAATAGTGATTTCACCGTGCTAGCGCGGGTCCCAGTCCCTCTAGGCAGCACCACGGCGGACATCTTGGGTTGGAGGTGTAGCGCTGAGTAGTCTGCACGGTCTAGTTGTCAGAAGGACGCTAGACCGGTATCTACTTAAACTGGCCATGCAGACGCGCAGCGGTCACGCGCAGCGGGCTCGCCGGAGCATCGCCGGAGTCACGCCAGAGTCCAGCCCGTCTGCGCCCGTCCGCGCTGAGGACGGGCTGGATCCTGTGACGTCTGACTTATCCGCTTGGTCCGTTAGCGAAGTATTGTCTAGTGACTTGGCGCTTCTTAGACCCCCGGTGAGCCTCTGTCACCATCGGCTCCTTCCGGAGGTCCTACGGCTGGCGAGGTCCTGCCCTTCGTGTAAAACATCTTTTAATTTCTCTTTACAGGCTGCTAGGAAGCCTGCTCGCCCTCCCCCTGGCCTGCCTATTTCTCAACCCAAGCAGGGCTTTTTAATTAATGCGCGGTCTTTGATTAAACATAACATTGACTTTCATGATTTTGTAAGCACCAGACAACCTGACTGGGTTTTTATTACTGAGACTTGGGCCTCTGAGACCTCTGGCCACGACCTCCTTTTAGCCATTCCAGAAGGCTATGCCTTACAGAGGCTAGATAGAGTGCAACGCAGAGGAGGTGGTTTGGCCATTCTCTTTAAGTCCACACTCTCCTGCACCATAAAATCTCTTTCGACTCCGACAGATTCGTTTGAGGCCTTATATTTTTGTATTGTGAATGCCCCTTCGAGTTCCTTCACTGGAATTCTTCTATATAGACACCCAGGATCCAGAGCTAACTTTTGCTCGGAGCTTTTCAGGATCTTGGAACCATATTTTGGCAGATCTTTCTTTACCATCCTAGGCGACACGAACTTTCATCTAGAGGATTTGGCATCTAAGGACACATCTTCCCTAGTTAACTCCTTGGAAGCTTGTGACTTTGTCCAAAGAGTGTTGCACCCAACCCACAAGGCTGGCCACATCCTTGATGGGATATTTTCTAATGATCAAAGATTAACTGTCGGCGTTCCTTTGCCGATAGTTTGGTCTGATCATTTAGCCATTCCATTGTTCCTGGACATGCCCCGTTCTGAGGTCAAGGTAGGGACCAAGAAATGCCTCAAAAGAAGCTTTAAGAATATTACGAATGAGGCCTTGGCCCCCTTTATTCGTAGCACGAACATCACATCCCAGCGGATGGTAGATGAGACGGCTCTAGAACTCGCTGACTCTATTACTAAAGCAGTCGATGAGTTAGCGCCCGCCTCATTCAAACACGTGGCACGACATAAGCCGACAGCTCCATGGTTCACGGAAGAACTGAGACTCCTTAGGCAAAAATGCAGAAGGAAGGAGCGATGTTGGCGCAAGTCTTGGGATCCCAGAGATCGAGAAGTCTATAAGGACCTGTTACGAGTATACAAAAATAGGGTCATTAAGGTGAAACAGGACTATTTTACCAACTTAACCTGTTCCCTTACGTCCTCTAAAGAGCTCTTTAAGATCGTTGACTCTTTATGCACACTCCAGGTACCTGATCCCGTGGTTGCTTCACAGGAGCTATGTAATAACATCTCAGATTTCTTCTTTAATAAAATTGATGACATCTATGTGGCTCTTCAATCACAGAGGAACACTCTTAGTGAAGAAGACCTCTCTCGAGTTAAACAGCTTGAATCCTGGGTTATGTCTTCTCCCCAAGTCTTGAACCAATTTCCCTTGCTCTCATTGGAGGGTCTTAACCTCCTGTTAGACAAAACTAAATCTGCTTCTCCCTTGGACCCGGTTCCTTTGAGAATACTAAAGGACTGTAGGGACACTATTCTTCCTCCAATGTTGGAAATTATGAATGGAGCTCTGGAGCAAGGTATCTTCCCGGTGGCATGGAAGAGGGCCATTGTAAAACCACTTCTTAAAAAGCCCACCCTTGACCCTGGTCTATTGAAGAACTTTAGGCCCATATCTCTTTTGCCGGCCTCTGCTAAGATGTTGGAGGCCCATCTGAATTGTCATCTCTCCAACTTCCTGGATGTATCAGGTTTTTTGGATGGGTCCCAACATGGCTTCAGAAAGCTACATAGCACTGAGTCTGCACTGACGAAGGTTGCGGATAACATCCGTCGGAAAGTTGATCTTGGACAGACGACCGTGCTAGTGCTGCTGGATTTAACAGCAGCATTTGATACCCTGTCTCCCGGTACTTTAACATCTAGGTTAAGGGAGGCAGGGGTAGCAGGACCGGCCTTGAGTCTCCTGAACTCCTTTCTACACCAGCGAGAGCAACGAGTGATGCTTGGGGAGTACCTCTCCCCTGTCAAGTCGTTGCATTGTGGGGTACCACAAGGGTCGGCATTGAGTCCGACCCTGTTCAATATCTACGTGGCCCCCCTTGCAAGACTTGTAAGATCTCAGGGGATGGAGGTCGTGTCGTACGCCGACGACACGCAGATTATGGTGTCCCTGACTCACTCCGTGAATGTCACCGCGTCCAACTTTAAGTCCTGTATGCAACTGGTTGCAGACTGGATGATTTTCAACTCATTAAAGTTGAACGGTGACAAAACGGAGGTCCTGGTCTTCGGCAAAGACCAGGAAATGTGGTCAGGTGAGTGGTGGCCTTCATCTTTAGGCATCTGCCCCACACCCACACAATCTGCTAGGAACCTAGGCGTCATTTTTGACACCCGGCTCTCCATGGAGCTGCAGGTGAACAGGACAGTGGCCACCTGTTGGGGCGTCATCAGGATTCTGAAAAGAATCGCGTACTATCTCTCCCCACAGGCACGAAAACAGGTTGTGATCGCCCTTGTTGGCTCAAGGCTGGATTACTGTAATTCACTCTATGCCGGGGCCAACAAGGGCTTTCTTCAACGCCTGCAGGTTGTGCAAAATGCCGCGGCGCGCTTCGTTTTGGCCCTGCCATGGATGTCCTCCGCGACCTCGGCAAGGAAGAGTCTTCACTGGTTGCCTATCCCTTTCAGAGTCTCTTTTAAACTTCTCTGTCTTACTTATAGCGCCTTGAGGGCAGGCCCGACTGATGCCTTGGGTTCTTTGCTCTCTAGGTATGTGCCAACCAGATGTCTTCGCTCGTCAGAGCTTAACCAACTGGTAGTCCCACGCGCTAAGACGGTAAGATGGGGGAACAAGGCCTTTTCTATTCTGGCGCCTCAGCTCTGGAATACTCTTCCCTTGGAGATTAAACTACAGCCCTCTCTTGACCTTTTCAAGAAAGCTCTGAAAACTTGGTGTTTTTCCAAAGCATATCAGTGAGCTCGTGTCTCTGTCTGCCAGCAGCTAATTTTTTTGAGTTAGGCGCCTTGACGCCCAGTGGGCATAGTAGCGCGTGAATAAATCATATTTCATTTCATTTCATTTCATTTCAGATGTCCCTTTGCCCTTTAACAAGGCCGAGTGCAGATGGATTTTCAAATCCAGTTGCATGTGTTACTCTACAAAGTGGTTTACTTGACATGACATGGCATTACAGCTTCGTATCTAGAATTCCATGCTGCTGTATTGATTGTATAATACTCGGTCCTTAGTTGTATTTTTCTTGCTCTGAGGGAGATATAAATTAAAATACTGTGCTAAAATTCAGGTTTATGGCTATTTTGGGGCTTTCCATGTTATATTTCCATTTATCATTTTTAGGTCTGGGCTCAGCCAAGACCTTTTGATTTTACGAAAAGAAAAAAAAAATATATATATATAGTATGCTAACCTATAGGGGCATCCAGTCAGCTGGCTTCATCCATTGGTATCTTTCTGTGCCATTCACATTTTTCCTCTGCCCACAATAGCATCCTACATGGGATACTTGGTCAGCCCACTTCAGCCAATGACCCTCATCATTGTGAGTGACAGCATTTGCCTGT
Organism: Lissotriton helveticus; assembly: GCF_964261635.1. Taxonomy (NCBI): domain Eukaryota; kingdom Metazoa; phylum Chordata; class Amphibia; order Caudata; family Salamandridae; genus Lissotriton; species Lissotriton helveticus. The sequence goes on from NC_136059.1 coordinate 868,688,482, forward strand.
GCACATGTGTATATCCGCCTAAAAATGCAAGGGCTTATGAGTCAATATCTCCTTTCATTCCATTTTTTTTAGGGATTTATTTAAGTTATTTACCATTTACATTTGGGAGTGCATGGCTTTTTACTTACTATTTAATGCATTTTTTACTTACTATTTAATGCATCCCACTGCTGGACTGCTTCTTTTACCACAGGTTCACCCCAAAATTCCTTTGATATGTTGTGAGGCCGCTGGCTAAACATTCATAGTGCGTGGAAGCCCTCTAATGCTAGTTCTTTATCGGAGAGCTCCCCAGTCAGGTTGATTATTTTATCATCCGCTCACTCCAAAGCTTCTCCTGTCACTGCTGTTGGTTGTACATATTCATTATGTTTTGCACGTGTACACTTAGTTTACGCATACTTCGGGCACCGCACTTCCATGGCGTGTTTTTGTCACGCACTTCCGGTCCCTAGCACTTCTTCTCCTTAGTTCAGGCCGCAATTCTGACTCTCACTTCAGGGCCGCGCTTTCGGCCCCACCACTTTATGGCCGTCCTTTGTAATTATGGTTTGCGCACTTTGAACTCACTCTCTGTCACTACAGACACCAAGACTATGGGGGAGCACCAGCACAGCATCAGTGACATGGATGTGGCTAGTTCTGATGCCCGGAGTCACACAAGAGACCTCCGTCCTGTGGCAGTGGCATAACGAAACTTAAGGGGACCCACCTGCAAAATACATGGAGCCTCTTCCCCCGACCCAGTCAGGAGCTCTCAGGCCAGAGCCCACCACCTGTGTACATTGCCGGAGAGGGCCCCCTGGTGGTTGGAGTCCCCCCTGCACCACAGGGCTGTGGGGGCTAATGTTATGCCACTGTCCTGTGGCTGGGGTGTAATCCTCCTCAGGTGTCGAATCAGAAGTTAAGCCACCTGTTATATTCCATAGAGATGCTGGTTGGAATGGAATCACACATCTCTGTGATGCAAGGATGGTTCCAGCGTGATGTCATTCACATTGCATTACTGACAGTTGGCCCAGCTGTGTCTGGCTTGAAGTTCGTTTTGATGTCTTTCTCTTAATTAATAAATACAACTCCAATCAGTTCACTATCGGATTATCTTCATTTGAATATAACACCACCGTTTTGATTTTACTGTACTGATTCATGATTTCAGCCATTTTCAAGTTCTGGTTTTACCATCAGTGGTGCACTGTTACTCCAGAAACCGCAGGGTCCTGCTCTGTGCCTGTAATAAGTTGTAATAAGCCCAATGGGCTACAGGTATTCTTTAAAGTTGTATGCTTTATTGATACTATCTTAGATGGATGCAAGTATCAAGCATAAGAATCATAAGTAAGTAAGCCCAAAGGGAGAGTCCCACCAGGAACAGCTTCCTTGCCGCTCAGCCCATCTATTCCAACTGCCACTCCACATAGGCATACCAGCATTCCATTTACTCATCACACATACCAACATTCCAAGCACACTCACGCAGGCTGAGCAGCATGGGAGATAACTAGGAAAGGTACAATACACTAAATACTAGCATACTACATACCTTCCCCCTTATAAACAACAACAAAAGAATTATGAAAGTTGGAAGCATAAAACATTGGAAAAACATTGCATTAAATAATTGAACTATCCCTTTTTCACGGAGAAAATACAAATAAATGCAATACGAAAGATAAAAACAATCAAAGACAACTCGCAAGAAAGGTTTGAGGAAGAAACTGAATATCAAGAGAATAAAATAATAAGAAGGAGAATGTGGAAAATTTAGTAGCAAGACTAAAATAAGAACAAGAACATCCATTGTGCTCTGCACGCGTGGATTCGAATCCCATCCTCGTCGCCAAATGTAATAAGTTGTAATAAGACCAATGGGCTACAGGTATTCTTTAAAGTTGTATGCTTTATTGATACTATCTTAGATGGATGCAAGTATCAAGCATAAGAATCATAGGTAAGTAAGCCCAAAGGGAGAGTCCCACCAGGAACAGCTTCCTTGCCGCTCAGCCCATCTATTCCAACTGCCACTCCACACACAGGCATACCAACATTCCATTCACTCATCACACATACCAACATTCCAAGCACACTCATGCAGGCTGAGCAGCAAGGGAGATAACTAGGAAAGGTACAATACACTAAATACTAGCATACTACAGTGCCCTTTACCAAATCAGTCACACTCGTGTGTGATGGAAGATCTCAAGGCTGGCTTTAAAATAAATGTATTGTGCTCTTCCAACACATTAGAAAATTCAGAAGGTGGTCAAGTGTTACTATGGCAACAGAACAGTTTCATATCTGCAAAACGTTTACAGGCAGTGAGTCCAATTTTTTATCTACTTCACTTAGGATATGAAGATGATCAAAATAATCTCCAACTGCAACATTATGCAGTCATTGAAAATGCACAGTCTTCTTAAATTTGGGCATATGTTAAACGTGTCCTGCCAAAATCTGTTTTTCATTATTGGTGAAATTTTACATTATAAATCGTATATTGATAAATGGGACAGCTCATCACTAGGGGAAAATATTAATGGACATTTCACGTTTGAATCAACCATGTTCAGATCACAATCAGGTCAACTAATTATAAAATAAAAGCCTTTTGACAATCTTAATATAGGTGCCATTTAGCGTAAATTATATATATCTGACAAATAAAGGATATTTGTCAACAGATTGATAGAGAGGCCTTAGAATCCCAAATCATTAGTCTTTGAATACAGTGGGCTATTTTATATGGACTTTGCACTAATGGAATTACAATTTTGCAGTGAGATCTTCATCTCTCACACTTTTTTTCAGTCCACAAAATATTTACTTTTAAAAATAACTATTACTTTATGTAGTTCTAACGTCTGCAGCAAAAAACATGCAAATACGTGCATATACTATTTGTGCTGTGTTTTTGTGCCATCTGCCTCATTCTGTCATTCCCATATCTGTGCCCTGTTTTGTATTTCCCAAGCTTATAGAGCTGCTTCTTTTTTAGTTTATATTTGTGATGGGTATTTTTGTTTACTTTTCTGCAGATGTATGCATGGGCCTTCATCCTTCTCATCCTTTGGTCTGTTCAAATGTCATTCACATTTTGGTTCCTTCCCCCATAGCATACAGCATGGGCAAGTGGCTTAGCCCACTTCACCTATTGGTTCTCTTCACTGTGAGTGACTGCATTTTGCCTGTTTACCTTGCATAAATATGTCCTTTTAGCAGACAAAGTCACTATTCCTGGGTTTACCATCTAACCACTTCTTTCCCTGATGGCGCGACAGAGCAAAAACACTGTCTCTCATCTATTTGCGACAGTTTTATACTGAAAATTATTTGTGACATTGTTCTTACGATAATGACAAATGTGGGATAGGTTATCATATTTTAAGAAAACACACTAATGAAGTTTGACTTAGATACTGTAGCGTAAAAGTAAGCAGGATATTAGAAATAGGTTTCTGATAACACTTAACAGTCTGATGTGAAGTTTAAGACTTATATTGATATATGTTCTCATGCATAGATGAATATGGTTAATAAATAGCACAGAACATTTCTCATGTGTTAGAAAAACAGTTAATAACACTAGAATGTGTATTGTGAACACTGATATTGATGCAAAAAATAGATGTTACACAAAGTGATGCTATAATTTGTCCTTTGAAAAAGTTTATTTCAAATGTGCTCTCGAAACCTCAATGATGTATTAACCTATAAAATGCAAAGAGACTTACAAAATATATGCAAAATAATTGTGGTGTTAAAAAAAGAATGGGTACCTTATAGTTGCATGAATTAATTGCTATTAATATTATTATAATATTAATCTGCCTAATTGAAGAACTAATGTACTGTTTTGAACAATGGGAGATTCATATTTTAATCCAAATTCATTGTGCACACGCTGTGTTTCATGAAGGCCTCAAAAACTGCTTTCTTGAAGGGGGCGTGGCTAGCAGCCAACGATGGCGGCCGCAGCTTAGGGAGGCTCCTGGCCAGAGGCGGCTTTCCGCAATAATCCGCATTAAAAATCCTGATCATCGCTGGCGGAAAGGGGCGGACCGGACCCGGTGTCCGTGCGGCAAGCAGCGCTGAAGTTTATGTGAGCGGCGGCGGCCAGAACGGGCGAAATCTCGCGCTCGAGAGACGGCGGAGGAGCTGGGCCTGACTGAAGCCGGGAAGCCGCGGACTGCAGGTGCCTTTGAATCCAGCCGGAAGTGTCAAGCACGCGGGGGCGAGTGGCAGGAAGCGCCGGCTCCCCGGGCACGTCACCCCGACAGCCCCGCAAAGCTTCCCTCCCGTCCGCCCGAGTACAGGGGCGCACACCGCGACGGCCTGTCGGCATTCCCCGGACCCACCTGCACCCACCAGCAGCGCGACGGGAGCGGCGCAGGCTCGACCCAGCGCCGCCATTACCCGGCCACGACGACGGAAGACGCCCGACCCTGGCAGCGGCCGGCAAAGCCATTCAACGGCCGACAAAGGTACGCGGCAGCCACAACAGGCGGGGGTGGCTGAAATTGCAGACTTTCCAACGGGTGCACAGGGGGCCATACGCACGTGGCGCCACCAGTGGGACAAGGGCCCGGGCAGCGCCCACATCAAGGGGATACTGCGGCGCGGCATACCGTGGCAGCCCCGGCCGGTGTGAGTCACAACCTGCAGTGCACCGCCAGAATCCTCCGTTGGAGCCCGGTACCGGGGGGAGACCCGGCGCCTAGCCTGCACGCACTCCTTAAGAGTCACATCACTACACAACGGCGGGAAGACACCACCCCCCACTGCGGTGCCCATATACCTCGACGCAGCCTACCGCTGGTGCGCAAAGGAGCAGCCCGTCACAACCCGCGCACGATTACTCTATCAACCAGGCAGTTCAATTCACGGCAGCACCATGTCCAACAGGGGCCCCAGGAACACCTCCACCCAGGCCAAATTGGACAAATTCGCATACGAGAGACAGTCACCGCCCCAAGACCAACGCAAGACTGCCGGAAAAGCGTCTGAAACGGAGGGGGCGAAAAAGGCCACGCTTGACGATGTCCTGGCAGCACTGGCCCAAGTGCAAACGACGGTGGGGGCCACGGCAACGGAAGTCACCTTGATAAGAGCGGATCTACAAAAGATGAATGAAAGGGTCAAACAGGTCGAGGTGGTCACTAAATCGCTGGTTGAAGATGTATCCGAATTGCAAGGAGCGGTGGAACGGCTGCAAACCGATAACAAACTGCTTAGGGACAAACTGGACGACCAGGAAGGGCGCTCCCGACGCAACAATGTCCGAATTTTAGGTGTGCCAGAATCAGAAGACACGGGGGCAATGGACCTCTATGTGGAGGACTTGGTCAAAACTCGGCTCAAGCCCAAGGGACTCTCAAATTTCTTCTCCGTCGAAAGGGCGCATCGCGTCCCGGGAGGGAAACCCAAGTCCGGGGCCGCACCGCGACCGATACTGGCCAGGTTGTTCAATTTCCGAGATCGGGATGCCATTCTGCAGGCCGCTAGAGTGGCACCGGCCATCCAAATCCAGAACTCGAAGATTGCTTTCTTCCCAGACTATACGGCTGAGGTGTCTAGGAGGAGGAAAACGTTCCTGGAAGTAAAAAAGACCTTGAGGGACAGAGAGCTGCCGTACTCCATGCTATTCCCGGCTAAGCTGCGGGTGGTAGCGGACAAGAAAGTGTGGATCTTCGACTCCCCTGAAGCGGCCCGGGACTGGCTGGAGGGTTGGCACACCGTTGGACGACAGCGCAAAACGCACAGACCGGAAAGAGGCCGTGGAGGGGACAGCAGAATGGGCTCGCAAACATCGGGACGAGCGGAGGGAGCGGGACACTCACCGGCTCATGGTTTCGAAGGGGGAGGCGAGGAAGACTGACCCCGTCCTTGGACCCAGAACATCAAGCAGGCGCCGTACGCCGAACTAACGTATAATTTCCACAGCTGCACGTAGACGCCGGCATGGCTGCCCCAAAAGCCTTCAGGGAAGCCGCCTGCCTGGGGAGACGCTCTCCCCCCTACAAGCAAGTACTCTGGTTTTGGGATGGGTAAAGCACTCTGCTAAGTTGGGGTGGCGGGCAGTTGGGGGTCCGTTAAGCAGGGGGGCAGGGAGGGGGGTTTGTTTTGAACTGTTTGTGTTAGGAAGGCGCATAATGGGTCGCAGACAATGTTTCAGCACCTATGGGGCTCAGCCCACGTTGCTTGGAACGGACAGTGACACTATGCCCCCATGATGCCTCTGAACACTTGGCGGCGCGACGCCGCAGCCGATACACTGGTTACATCTCTGGGGCTCTGCACCATGCACCTAATACCACCTGATGGCTAACAATCCCGCACCGGCAGAGGGGGTGACTCACTCTGACACACAATGCCCACCTCTGACCCTGATGTCCTGGAATGTGAGAGGTTTGGGGGACAAAGTTAAGCGGGGATTGGTGTTGACGGCGATTAAGCGCCTGCGACCTACTGTGGCCCTGTTGCAAGAGACACACCTAGTGGGGGGGGCTACGAAGGCCTTGGATAGGCGTGGCTACAAAATGTGGGCCCATTCTGCCTTCACGTCCGGCTCCAGGGGGTCCGGCGTTCTGGTACAGAAGAACTCCCGTTTCATGCCCCTATCTTTTAAAACGGATGATCAGGGTTGCTTCGCGGCTGTGCAGGGACAGTGGGAGGGGAAACTCTTTAATCTGGTATCAGTATATGTGCCACCGGCTTTACATTCGGTCCACCTCCCAAGACTAGGGGACTTCCTTTTAACTCTCCCCGAGGGTGAGACCATACTAGGGGGGGACTTTAATGCGGTCGTAGACCCACACCTAGACAAGCACCCCTCCCCCAACCTGACAGGGGGGGAAACATACTTCAGAAGATTCACCTCAGCCATGGGCATGACGGACATCTGGAGACACTTACACCCGGGCACGAAACAATACACATTTCACTCCGCGGTGCATGGCAGCCTGTCTCGCATCGATTACTTCCTGTCACTGGGGGAGGCCCTTTGTCTTGTAGATACCCTGAAGATTCACCCTCGCGGTATTTCTGACCACTCACCGCTCACACTGACGCTCTCCCTGCAGACGAGGGCACGTAAGCGCCTTTACCCCATGCACGCATCATATTTTAAAATCCCACAGGTTCGCAAAGCACTCCAGCAAGCCACAAACCACTACTTTCTTGAAAATACCCATTCGGTGCGCTCCCCGGCAACACTATGGGAGGCCTATAAAACGGTTTTGCGGGGTCAGGCCATTAACACTATCTACGGACACAAAAAACAACAATCTCAGGAACTGGCCGACCTAGAGCTTACGTTGAGGGAGCGGACAGCGACGCACGAGTCTCACCCTTCTCCCACTGCCCTGCACGCACTCACTCTCCAGCAGCAGCTATACAATGATCACCTGCGGAGGATGGTCAAGGGCCTCTTGACTGACACTCAGAATAAGATCTACGAAGTGGGGGACAAAGCAGGGAAAATGCTGGCGTGGCTCGATAAACGTGAGGGTAGCTCCAGGGGGGTCCGATGTCTAAAAGATGAACAAGGGGAGACACACACGGATCCAAGGCGCATTGCAGAACTACTCGCGTCCCATTTTGAGCGAGTGTATACCCCGCCTCGTACGATCACACCTGAGAGTGCCAGAGCGCTCCTGGCGCCAATTGAGGTTCGTACCCTCTCACCGGAGGCGTCAAGCGAGCTAGAGGCAGACATCACAGCCGACGAGATCCAACTGGCCATTAAGGCGCTAAATCCGGGCAAGGCACTAGGACCGAACGGGATACCCATAGAATGGTATCAAGTGATGCCGGACACCCTCAGCAAGCATCTGCTGGGGATGTTCAAGGACTGCCTGGAGGGGGGTTCCTTTCCACCGGACCAACGTGTGGCTACTATAATACCTATCCCCAAGCCGGGTAAACCCCCGGAGGACTGCTCCTCCTATCGGCCAATTTCCTTATTAAACGCGGAGGTGAAAATCTTGGCCAAGCTTCTGGCGCAGCGGATCCTGCCCCATCTGTCCTCAGTTATACACCCGGATCAGTCCGGGTTTATGCCGCACAGGAACACAGCGCTGAATTTGCGGCGACTGCATGGTATCCTATCCAGAGCTGACACCATCACCACGCCGGCGGTAATCCTGGCACTTGATGCCACAATGGCATTTGACCTGGTGGAGTGGGAGTACCTTTTCGAAACACTGACACATATGGGGTTCGGGCCTCGCTTTCTAGCGTGGGTAAAACTGCTCTACACGGCCCCGATGGCTCATGTGGTGGCGAACGGCCACATTTCCCGCACTTTCCCGCTGGGTCGGGGCACGCGTCAGGGGTGCCCTTTGTCGCCCCTGTTGTTTGCCATTTCATTGGAACCACTCGCGACTCTCATACGTGCCTCCCCCCTCCTCAAGGGTATACCGGGGAACGGGGGCTGGGAAGACCGCCTGTCCCTCTACGCGGACGACATGCTGTTGTATCTAACAGACCCCGGGGAGGGTATTCCGGCCTTGCTACGCATTTGTGATACATACGGCAGGATCTCAGGCTACACGTTAAATTGGTCCAAATCTGAGCTCTATGTCATACGGGGTCCGGCTCCTGACCTCGACGATACTTGCCCGCTGCGATTGGCAGGAACGTCCTTTAAATATCTAGGCATACACGTCACTAGGGACCCGGCTGAATTCATGGACAAGAATCTGAAGCCGCCCCTGGATAGGCTCAAGCGGGATGTGGAATTCTGGTCCGGCCTGCCTTTAACACTTCTCGGCAGAGCGGCGCTTTACAAGATGATGGCGTTGCCGCGCTTCCTTTACGTCCTTGACAATTTACCCTACCCGGTGCCGCCCAAATTCTTCCAGAAGGTAGCGGCTCTGGTTTCCAACTTGCTGTGGGGCAACCTCCCGGCACGGGTGGCACAATCCAAGCTACACAGGGACTGGTATGACGGGGGCATTGCGCTACCGAACCTGAAACTGTATTACTGGGCTGCACAATTGAGGCCCATTAATCATTGGATACACGCACCACATACCGAGCCGGCATTTCACTCGGACAGGGAACAGTTGGGCGCTGACAGTCTGCTGGGTCCACTATATAATCACTGCAAGGTGCGTACTCTGGTCGGCCCCACCAAGTTAACGGTGCAGATATGGCATGCAGCTACGGCGGCCCTGGGCTGGAAGGGGAGAATCACAAAGATGACCCCGCTGTGGGACTCTCGCGCATTAGGCAACCTGCGAAACACCAAGGGGTTTGCAAAATGGGACATGATAGGCATCTCCGTGGTGGGTGACCTGTGGGAGAGGAATGCAGTGATCCCCTTTGCCCGACTAAAGGAACTCTACGAGCTTAACGACAGGGAACTATACAGGTACATCCAAGTCCGTCACGCATTACTCGCAGCCATTCCAGCAGACACCCAACTCCCAGAGTCCTCACCCTTGGAGGATCGCCTACTCACAGATTGCATGATAGAACGGGCTACATCCCTCATTTACCGTAAGCTCCTCAATAACGGCCCTGACCCCACACTACATCTAAAAGAGAAGTGGGAGGGGGAGATTAGCGACATGGATGACCATGAATGGAACGCAGCTCTTGGGTCACCTAAAGAAATAGGCATCTCGGCACGCATGCGGCTGGTGCAATTTAAGATCCTGCACAGGGTTTACTATACAAGGGCAATGTTGCATCACATACATAGAGCGCCCCATCCCTATTGTCTGCGTGGGTGTGGGGAGGAAGGCACGTTCTTTCATACTATATGGGACTGCCCCAAGATCCAGGAATACTGGAAACGAGTACTCCGCACGCTTTCACAGGCGATAGATCACTCCATATTGCCGGACCCGAGGAGGTGCCTGCTCAATATTTGGGAACCTACTGACTTGACCCGGTACGAGCAACTTTGGGTCACGGCGGGTCTAATGGTTGCGAAACGCGACATAGCACAAAGATGGGGAGCAGCAGAACTCCCAACCAAGTCCCAGTGGTGCTTAAACATGGATCGAGTGATGTTGACCGAGCGAGCAGTGTACATCAACCGAGCCTGCCCCGGGAAATGGAATAAGATATGGCTGAAATGGAATGAGTACAGGGGGGACATCTGTGAACCCTTGCGAGAGGATGTGTTGGATGAATCTGATGATGAGGGAGGGGAGGGCTGAACGCGGGGGGGAGGAGGGAGTGTGGAGGGGGCGTGGGCGGCTGCAGCGGGTTGCCTCTCAGAACCTAGACGAATGAGTCCGAGGGGGTGGGGGAGGGTGGGATGAGTTGAGGCATGTGCGTACTGGGTGGGCTGTCAAGATCCCAAACTCCCAAGTGACACTAAAAACTTGTAACGCACTGATTCGTGTCAGACCTTACCGGCCTTCCTAACGGTTGTTGTTATGTGTTTGTTGTTTTCCAAAAAACAAAAAAACAAAAAAAAAAAAAAAAACTCCATCAAAACCTCAAACTACTGCATTGAATAATTGCTCAATTGGCACTTTATTGTTTCAGCTCCTTACGTCAAGACTTTTATTGACACTGTGGTATGATTGTCCTTGCTGCTGAAAATCTCTGTGTACAATGATCCCAGGATAGCGGCCGGCCCTCCGGGTTGTAGGCATTCCGCTGTGTGATATGCAAAGTGCAATAAAGGTTTTGGAAAAAAAAATAAAAAAAAAAAAAAAAAAAAATGCTTTCTTTCCTAGTATGAGCTTATGAACTGAATAGTCCAAATCTTATGGGAACCTTTCGTTCACTCAATTGATTGTGTTCACACTTGAAGCTTACTTGCCTAGACTTGCAACAAAATTGTTACTTCCTAGAGCACATGCGTGGGAAAGGCCTGACAAGGAATGAGAACATTAACTAGCCTACTTCCTAAATGTCACAATCATTCATGTGACTAAAGTACAGTGGTCCTAAGGAAAATGCATGTAATGGATTATTTTATTCTTCCGGATTTGTATATTTTTACCTACTACTTCATCTCATCCTATAGAAACTGACCAATGGGACAGAGTGCTTCGACAATTTGGTGATGTCAAGGGGTGTAAGCCTGAAACGAATGGAGTATAATTGCTTACATTTTTATTTAAAGGGGTGGATCTTCCCTCTACCCATTTTGCGGTACAGACACTGACAATTGGGACTTCAAGAAACAATGCAAACTGTGACGAAATACTGCGTTTGCTGCCGGCTGGTATGTTTGCATAGTGGAACCTTTTCAACTGAAAGGGTTAGCATCAGACAGAGCAGCTGTGGCATTGACACTGAAGTGCAGATGGGGCAGACATTAATTTCCATGAACTGAAACTGGTCATTCGGAATTTAGTGAACTTGTATTATTAGGGTTGGTATGTGAGACAACTGATTTTTTCTATAAATGTACTTCTTTAGGATAACATCTCCTTCGGCTGAGGAAGATAGGTCCTTTCATATCTGGATTTTACAAGCTTGTCTCCTCCACTTTTGCTGTCTACACTGTAGCAGCAGGTCTGCACGGCCACCCCCGCTCGCCTCCCAGCTCCGCAGCCCAGGCACAGCAGACCCAGAGCACCACATCAGTCACTAGCCTCACCCATGAGGCGGGAGCAGCATGGACCAGGCAGGCCTCTAGATGGCAGTCATGGCTCCGCGGCCCAGCAGGCCCTCACAGCTCGCACACACACTGTTGGCTCAAGCACACAGGGCTCCGCAGTTCCACAGAGCCTCGTACAATCCTGGCTGCAGCCACAAAGCCAACAGCAGCAGTCAGGGGGTTGCGCAACCTTTAGCCGCCCACGGCTGCCTCCATGTCGTCTCCAACACCGGACCGCACCAAGCCAAATTCGTCTTACTGCCTCAATCTTCCAGCATCAAACCGCTTCAGTCATCACTTGGGCACTATAGCAATGCCGTGCCACAGTGTATGCAAAACAACAGTTGATGGACAGAATGCAGAACAATGCCATACATTCACCCCAGTACAGTGATCTGAGCCTAAATCCATCGTTTTTTTGCTCACCCTGCCATTCCAGTTTGAACCCAGTCATATGCAAATCACTCTTGACCCACTGCCCCATGGGAACAGTCCAGCCCGAACTGCCAAGCCAGGTTCTCTCTGGACTGGAAACAAGCATCCTAGGACTGGTTTCGGCTTGCAGCCCTCATCAGCCAGGATAGCTAGATTCCAGTGACATGGAGAGCACGGGACTCACGTCTGAGCATACCCGTCCCACTCGGGGTGAGAAATGCAAACCAACAGTTGATGGACAGAATGCAGAACTATGTCATACATTCACCCCAGTACAGAGATCTGGGCCTAAGGGCCATATGTATGAAGCCAAATTGACTTCGCAAACGCCGAAATTCTCATTCTTGACCCTGTGCCCCATGGGAACAGTCCAGCCCGAACTGCCAAGCCAGGTCCTCAGGTGTATGCAGCTGGCTGCTACAGCATAAGAAAGGATAATGGGCAAATGGAAGGTTCAGCAGGCAAAGCTGCACTAAGGTGCAGCCATCTTGCTGCGCGCCCTCTAGCACCCCCTCGGCTGTAACTGATTGATTGAACTTTGATCTTTATACTCTGCCTCACTCCACCTTTTGAGCTTGGACTCTTTATGGCTTTCCTGCTTACATTATTTTTGCCCCATTCTCTAGAATAGGGAATTCTCTCCTTATGTAATACAATTGATGCCTATTTGTTATCATTTTCTCTAACTCTCCTTTTATTGTCAATTCTGTAATTCGACAGTTGCTTAAACTAACTCAATAAAAAGAAAATGAAAACGCACTAAACATTTCTAATGAAAATAGAACTCGTAAAACTAATCACATATCTCATTATTGACTGAACTTAGAAATAGTTTTGTGATGTACTGCTCCTGATCTTCTCATGAACTGCAGCAAAGATCTGTCTCAGGGAATTGGTTAACAAACACTGAAGAGCGGGGAGCAACCCTGTTGGTGTGAGATCAGGATGTTAAACCATTCTTTTTAAATTGATTCCCACTCAGCATTCCCTCGATCACATACGGCAGCGAGGTAATGCGGGGAAGGGACTCCAAGGACCTGGACAGCATACAGGTCAAGGCCTATAGAACAATGTTCTCACTCCCGACTTACACATCGCCAGCATAAATAAGATTGGAGTTTGGCCTCCAAAAACAATATCTAGCCAGGCACGGAGCGTACATCATTTGTTGCCACAAACTAAGAAGTGCGACTGCAAATGCACTAAATTCTCTGCCATGGAGCGACATACAAAGAAGGGACACTTCAGAGGCAAGAAAATACCTCCGGTCAGCCTTGGAAGTCACCAAACTCGCAGAGCTCTGGGGACAAACAACTTGGGCATGGCAACTTCAAAAAAATAGTCTGGTCAAAACGTCAAATTACTCTCCTTACTGGAGGACAGGGCTTCATTCGCAAAAAGATCACATGACTCTCAAATCCTACAAAATATTAACACCACAAATATACTTTAATCAGGGATACCCCAAAGCCATAAAAATTGACTTTTTAAAATTCAGACTAGGGATTTTACCATGCACAGGTCACTCACCACCATGGCTGAGGAAAGACGGCAACGAGACCTGCTGGCTTTGTAACGCCACCAAGGGCGACATCCTCCATGTAATTTGTCTATGTGAAGAATTGCAACAGGAACGCCAATTGCTTCTCAAAGATCAACTTAAGCGAAGAGGGCTTGGCACTAGAAGGCAAGCGGTCCTTGCCTGCCTGAATCCATCAAATACGCAACTGAACTGCAGACTTGTAAAATTCTTGAGAGTGGCCGAACAGAGAATGCCAAAATTGGCGGAAACCACCAAAGACGCAGGCCGAGTAGCAGATGGACAACAGGATTAAATGGCACCTTATGGAACATGACTGCCTGATACCAGTGCAACATCATTCAGCAAGAGTGAGATCAAGGCCAAGCAAACGGGGTTGACACGGCATATGGCTGAACAGGATCAGAGTTTACTACAGAGAGACCGGCACTCTCAATTATGTGTCTCATTCTGCATTGCTGAGTTTCTCCTTTTCTGAAAATTTTTAATAGACGTTTTAAGAGTTTTTATAAATGTTGTATTGCAACGGTTTTAATTAACTATGCAAATAAAAATAAACTTAAACTTAAACACTCCGCATCCCCATTCGTAACATTGATTTCAGATGGATTCGATTTTGAGATTGTACAAATCAAAAAAATTATGATGCTGAGGAGACTGCAGAGCTAGCAAATGTACCAACCAATGGTAGTGTTTGTGCCAACAGCGTTGTGCTTGAGATATTACTACCCTCTGCATAGGCAAATGAAGAAGGACCTTTCATTTGCCATTGATGGCACAACCTTTACCCCAGGTGTTGGAACTTTCTTTATGATCTTCCACTTCTACACAGAAATAGGCTCCTCAGAATAGTTTAGACACATGGATAGTGCAGATCTGAAGTGTGGATCAAAAGAAATGGCACATTTGTACTTTTGCAGGGAGAAATATGTGTTCATAATGTCATATGACTCCACAACTGTAGTTGACTAAACCCACGACCTTTACATTTTCATTATCTCCATCCTTCTCATGTTTTCCTTCAGCACATGGATCCCAGGCACGACGTAGCTCGTAGTAGTATTCGTACTGTTCACTGCCAGTGTGGCACACTACAAGTGCATCAGTCTCTGGATAATTCTCCCGATTAGCTGTATTGACTATATTTGTACTGTATAGTCATTCAGAGAGCTGCATTATGAAAACACGCACAGAAGAGGAGTTCCATTTGGTCAGAGCTTCTTGCATGAATGAAGGCAGACCAAGATGGTTCATTTTCTACAGCTTACCGAGCAGATTCCTTGCTCTAAATTATGTGATGAAGACGTGTGTACAAGGTTTGTGACAGACGACCATAATGTTGGAAGCGTGTTCTTCCTTTTGGAAGTATACTTGTACAATGAGGTTCAGGCAAAATGCAAAACAGAGCCCACATTTCCCACACTGATGGAAAAGATGATAGCAGTATAAATGTCATCTCATCTAGATTGACAACAGTTGCTATATATGCCTTAATTCCGACGTTGCTTGAAACTTGGGGCAGAGATGGTGTGTCTCGGTGTCACAAAATCAGGATGACAGAAAACAAGGCGTTTATAGAGATGTTAGTCCTGCCATACCTGCACGTGGCATTCCATACTGAAGGTCATCCACTTCTTTAGGCGTGATTGGTCACAGTGACTAAGGTCACCAGGGTTAAACTGGGATAATGCAAGTCATTCTGAAAAAAAACCTCCCACCCTAATCTGAGTTCTTCCCTTCCACAGCTGTTAGTTTAAACGTTGGGGTTTCCCACGGTTTTCCTCTCTTGCCATGTTGGTGCAATATATACATCTTGTTTTAGTAAATATCAGTCAGTGATGGGGCTAATATTATCAGATTTACTGTGATGATACCCAGAGCCAAAACAGGTCTAGAGGATGTCAGGGACTCCATACAAGAAAGGTGAGTGCCAATGTAATATTAAAAAGACCAAAATAGTACTAACAGGAACTTAAAACAAATTAAAACCTCAGAAGCTCGTCTCTGATTTACCCTCGGGCCTCGCCTTCTGGAAGTCAGGAAAACGAAAAATCTAGGAATAATTCTGCACAAACGTTTTACTGAGCACCCGGCGCTCAACAAACTGTTAAGTGGAATATTTTGCATCATATCTGCACTGAGGAAAATCATTCACTTTAATTTCCCCCTAGGTGGAATCACACCTGATGAGATCATGCCAAACTACACATTGCCAATTGTTTGTGCCTGTGAGTTACAAAGGACCTATTGTCAAAACAGAACAAGGACTTCACTGTAACAGCAATTTGTCATCTCAAGAGCCAGGTGGAAACTGCACTTATTGCTGGTTTAGAATAAAAACCAATATACATTCTTACTTATTTGACATCCACGGTAGAAGTGCAATGCACCTAGTCAAATAAACCTCTTTCTCACTGACTATCAGAATGCATAGATCATCAAATAAAGGATTATGCTGAATCTATTAAAATTAATTCCTGTGAAAGTACCCAGGGTTTTCAGCCAGGAGCAACGTTTTAGAACTTGATTTTAGTGAAACTCAGTTTTGAAGTTTAGTTTGACAAATATAAAGCACATTTTAAAATCAACCTCTCGGTAATCCGTATCTCTCAATATTGACTAGTTATCATTGTTCTGAACAGTAACCAGATACATGGAAACGTACATCAAAGTATATGCATTCTCTCCCACACATAAATACAATCCGTTTTCAGAGTCAGCAACATACGTTTCATTGCCTGTGGTAAAAACAACAACAGCGAAATATCTAGGTCGAAACCATTTAAAATTGTTTACATTTTGAATTCCATTAAGATGTTGGCAGCTGTGTGCTCAATCTCCATTCTGAACATTGTAAGACTCATGAAGTCAAGCACATAAATTCACTTAAATGTGAGTCTACATTTGGGCAAATCTATATTTGCACATGATACAATCCAAATAAGTTTTTGTTACAGATAACCACAATCTCAATATGATTCCACTGGCGACCACCAGAACTCAGAAGAGAATTTAGTTATACCCTCAAGGTGCATTTTGCAGCTGAAGATCAATTATTTATTCTCTCAAAAACATCTGTCCAAACCAATGTAGGCATTCACAAGACCAAAGCATGTTAGATACTTGATCTTGCTTGCAGGCTCAGCTCTTTTCATTCTCAGATTCTCCTACCATACTGTTCCTAATTAGCTAATGGTGCTTGTGAGAGGCAGATGTGTGTGTCAAGCCCCACATCCATCTTGCATGTGCATGTTACACCAGATCCATCTGTTTGAACAGGGGATGTGCACTCAAACATGGTGTTGCATTTTAGTTTGGGAACTACTGAAAAATAAAGATGCTGTAGCATTTTCTCAGGTCTCTATCCCTAGAAAAAACACCCTCCGAATATTATTAGGTTCCATAACAAAACATAAAAAAATAGTAAACAACCAGCTGCAGTCAGTTAACAGTGGAGTAGGAGTGAAAGCAGGAAAAGACAGCGGCACACATCTCAATATGTACTTCCATTCCATGCCACCATGCAATCTAGTAACACCTAAGACAAGGACTGACCCTTCTCACCCACTAGGACTGGGATAAATATAGTAATATCCGAACAAAGGTCCAGTGGGACTCCATTTCTAGTTACCCAACAGAGGGCTTGATACGATCTTGGTGGATGGGATATCCTATCACAAACGTGACAGATATCCTGCCCACCTTATTGCAAGTTCCATAGGATATAATGGATTTGTAATACAGCGGACGCAATATCAGTCACGTTTGTGATGGCGTAACCCTGTCCGCCAAGATCATAATCAGGCCCAAATTTACAACACCGTAATACCAATAAATCAACAACACATTTGGTCACGCATGTGACATTCAGTTGATAGGTGCACGCCAAACACAACAAATATATGTGCCTCTTGGGTTAAAAAATGTATTTCTATAAATTCACAATCTAAAGTGCTGAATATACGGTAGTGAAAGTGCAGACAATACAGTACTCTATAATGTGTAAACATGCTATATAACAAAATCACATAAAACACCAGTTGCATCCACTGCTGACCAAACATGTTGTTGATTTATTCTCATTACCATAGAGAAACTCTGTTGGGAAATTAGAAACAAAGTCCCACTGGATCTTTGTTCAGATGTTACCTTGCAGTATAGGTGTTACAATGGGTTTTACATGACCTAATAGAGTCATCTTTCTCGTATTAGTGGAATTTATCCCTTCTGGATATTGGGTCCTCATAGAAGAAACTCGTACATCTGTCTGGTTGTTTAACCACACCAATACCTATAATGCAGAAACCAGTAAGGTGTGTGTTCTGACATCATTATAAGTTCCCATGAAGAAAAGCCCATTGTTAGTGTCTGTGTTTCTTGCCATTTTTGGCAGACTGAAGTGTGGTGTGTGTATGTTTTGGGGCAGGGTATATGAAGACTCCCAACACCCATGTGAAAAAGTGGTTGGGATTCAGGGACGGCTCCTCCGTTTGAGCGGAGGAGCATCGCCCCACTAACCAAAATGCCCAAAAATGCCCCAGAGAATAAAAATAAAAGGGTAATAAAATAATTTTATCACCATTTTATTTTTTACAGCATGAGAGCAGCACGAGCATTGGTTAGGGGAGTTGTTTAAGGTCCTGCGCTGGAGGAAGAAGACTAAAAGATTAAACCAGAGCGCGGAAGACATTCATACAGGTAAGTGTTTTTTTCGTATTTCTTATTTTCTTTATTTAATGTGTTCCCCACCCATCACCCATTTGCCCACCCCACAACTCTCTGATGGTGCCAGCTGCGACTGTTGGAATGTGCAATA
The DNA here is from genome assembly GCF_964261635.1 of Lissotriton helveticus. Classification (NCBI taxonomy): domain Eukaryota; kingdom Metazoa; phylum Chordata; class Amphibia; order Caudata; family Salamandridae; genus Lissotriton; species Lissotriton helveticus. The sequence goes on from NC_136059.1 coordinate 868,706,842, forward strand.
GTTTCACATACATACTTGCAAAGCCCAGATTGGTTGGATTACAATGTGCAATGCTGATTCAATTCAGTAGAAATATATTCACAGAAAGAATAATCAAGTAGCATTCTGCACATATAGTCTAGCCATTAATTACTCGAATGGAACATAGTCTGAAATAAATTGGTCTTTCTTTTTGACATTGAAGTCCTCATGCATGTTGGTATCTTGAGCTTAAACATTGCTGAATAGTTTATTCAGGGGGGGCGGAGCTTGCCAGCAACCTTGATGGCTGCCTGAGCCCACAGCTCCGCCGTGCTTACTGAAATATCCTGAATTTATCCTACATCAGAGCTAACGGATTGTGTGCCCTTTGCCTTCCCCCGGTGCAGATACTTCCGGGGGCGACTGGCGCTGCTCTTTTCGAGGAGCCTCGGCTGCCCCAGTGCCGGGAGAGTCGGCGGTGCGACCTTCGCGCTGGAGGGCCTGAAAGCCGCGTGACACAGTGAGGGAGCAAGCTGAGGAACGTGCAGCGACGTGCGGTTGAGGAGGGCGGGGACACCTCGGTGCCCCGCGGGGAGGTCCGGTACTGCTGCGGCGATCTCCGCGACCGGTCTGCCAGGTGAGAGGAGAGTCCTTACATTGGAGCGGGCTGCACTCCCCCTTCCTGGCCTACCCCCCGCTGGATCTCGCTCTCAGAAGGTCCGGTACTTGCACTACGAGTGCGCTGGTGGAGGAGCGGCCGCCAGGCCAGAGCCCAGAGGCAAAGTGCGGGGGGCCGTATTCCCGGTCTAGGGACTAGGGGACCTCGGCAATAGTTAGCGAAACTGCCCCGGGCCGCAGAACCATAGAGGCGGAGGCCGTGGCTCACTCATCCTGCTTCACCTGCTCAACAGCGCGACGTTGGCCTAGCACCACAATCAACGGGGGAGATTGGGGGAAGACAGCGTTCCCATAGGAGACGAGGCCTACCTGCGGGGGGAGGGCTATTTCCGACCCTCGACACTGGCGGCAGGCGGACCGGGGCCCTTCCCCTCCTGCAGGTTTGCACACTAATAGGCCTGTACTACTTTATTGGTACAGCTTAACGTCCCCCTGACGCAGCGGGTACAGCGAGGACGACACGGCCCTGGGGTGCCCTTCCTGCAGGGGGGAACACAGTACACAGACCCCGAGGAGCATCTGGAGGGGAGGACTGGTCTACTCGTCGTGGAGAGCGCCTAGCGACACAGCACAGACGTCCGGACGCCGGTGTTCACCTGTGGGGCGTGGGGTGGCTCCTGGTGCCTGGGAGCTGTGTCGATTGGACGATCTTGGCCAACCTCTCCGGAACTGCCCAGATAGAGGACATAGTGCTTGGGGCCTGGCGCTATCCTCTAGTGCCACATTGTAGAGGCGCATAATAAGTTTGCGCTGATAACGGCCACCCAAGATGGTGAAATGCGACAAAGCGGAGAGCAAACTGCCCTTTGCGCAGAGGAGATCGCAGTCACAGGGAGCCCCGGCGGAGGAAAGAGTATCCACCAGAACAGAGGAAGATCAAGCAGTGGGGCTAGACATCAAGACTATGCTGGTGTCCATGGAAAAAGGTCTGCAGACTAGCATTTCCTCGCTGGGCTCCAAGATAGACGCACTCGCGTACAGGATGGACCGCATGGCGGAATGCCTGGACAAACACGCTGAGAGGCGCGACATGGCGGAAAGGAGGATGACGGTAGTGGAAGAAGCCCAGACGGAGTTGGATACGGGGAACAAAAAAATGGCGAAGATAATGCTGCAAGACAAGACTGAAGATTTAGAAGCACGTTCACGTCGCTGCAACCTCCGTATTACAGGCCTGCCGGAAACCACACAAACAGGCAATATGGAGATATTTGTGGAGAAGCTCCTCACTACGCTCCTGGGTGAAGGGGTGTTCTCGACGATGTTTGTGGTTGAAAGGGCGCATCCCTCATTGGGCCCGAAACCGCGTCCTGGGGCTCCCCCCGCCCTATCATTGCCAAACTACTGAACTATCGAGACAGAGATACTGCCCTCAGGCTGGCCAGGGCCAAAACTTCACTCCAATTCGAAGGATCGGCGATATCGCTGTACCCAGATTTTACGGCCAAGGTACAAGAGGCGCGTAAACACTTTCTCCCACATAAGCAGCGACTCCGAGAACTGGGGCTGGACTATGCGATGATGTATCTGGCCAAACTGCGCGTGAACCGACAGGGCCACTCGCACATATTCACTGACCCACAGGCCCTAAATCAGGCACTGAAACGCTGGTCCCGGGAACGGACTGACGACAACAATGGGATACCGGAAGATGGTGAAGGCAGCAGTCGTCTGGAGGAACAGGACTGATCATGGAATCTGATCAATGTGGTAAGAATAACCAGTAGCGTCAGGCTGTCACCGTATGCTGCTGCCCTTTTTGAGAGACTTGATTGAGACCACAGCCAGCAAAGATTGAGATTGTTAGTTTTTTTTTAATAGTTGCTCTGGTCTGGGGGTGGGTGCCCTGGGGAGGTGAGGAGGGCCTGGGAGTTGAGGCCGCCAAGCTACAAAGACTGATTAACCATGGACGGGCACTCGACGATTGCCTGATTGTGCAGGGGATGTTTCGGGGAGGGAGGCTGGGTACTGTGCTCTTTGCACAGTAAAGATGATTCCATGAGGCACCGTTGCTCTAATGTAACATACTGGGTGGCACGGTGGTAGCGAGGCAGGGGCTTGCTAAATGACGTGATTACACCAATACTACCTGTATTGCCAGGCGACCTTGGCCCCCGCGCGCAACGCACACCGAAGTTCACACTGTTCACGTTGGGAACTCAAGGGTAGGGTGGGTGGGGAGGGAAGGGGCACTGCAAGGCCAGGTTGGGGAAGGTCTGCTGTGGATGGGGGAGGATTTGTTCAATTGTGTTTCTGTTTTCCTGCATAGGAGTTGGCGGGGTAGTTCAGAGACGCTGCACGCACACACTGTCCTTGGGAGGTATGAGACGGGATTTGCCCTCAGACCGATGGGTAACTTGCAGATTTGACTGGTACGAGTACAGGACTAACGTCATCTGAGATGGAGGTGCTCAGGGCGCTGACATGGAACGTACGGGGATTAAATGATCACCGTAAGCTTAGAAAGGTCTTTAGTTACTTACAGCGGTAAAAAGTGGATTTGGCGCTTATACAGGAAACACACCTGCCACTCACGAGCAGAATGTTCCTTAGCAGGAACCTATCGAGTAATACCACGGCTGCTGGGTTTACGACACACTCCAGAGGGGTCCTTACATGGGTTAACCCTAGATCGAAGCTAACACTATCACTGCTACACGCAGACCCTGATTGTCGCTTTGTGCTATCCAGATGCTCCGGGAGGGGACATGACTTAATTGTCGTTAATGTTTATGGCCCCAATTATGACTCACCGTCCTTTTATAACAACCTAGCTCAACTTTCCCGCACTTACCCAACAACAGATGATTTGGGGAGGTGACCTTAACCTGGTGCTGAATCCAATGTTAGATAGATCAGCGGGTCCGCCACGCAAACCCTCGGCAGCGGCACTAGCGTTACAGACAGAGCTACTAACTACAGGCTTGGAGGATGTGTGGAGACACAGACACACAGTGCAGGGAGGGTACAATCATTACTTGGCATACCGCAATATACACTCAAGAATCGACTACTTACTTGCGTCTTTCTCAAATCTGGGTCGTATCAAGGCTTGCTCGGTTCTACCGCGTACACTTTCAGACCACTCGCCACTACTGCTAGTGCTAGAGACACCAGTTAAGAAAATCCAGCCATTTACATGGCGCTTTCCTCCATACTCGCTGCTGGACAAACACTTCCGAGGGGAGCTCGCAGAGGAGATTGATGTCTTCTTTGGGACCAAGATCGGTTGATAGTTTCCAGATGGTCTGGGAGGCATTTAAGGTCTATATTAGGGGGTGGCTATGTCTAAACACTCTAGCGTCCTCAAAGCCATTCGCCAGAGATTACAGCACCTAGAAAAGCAGATAGCTGAACTTGAACGGAGACATCAGGCGAGCCCTACCTCTGTAATAGAAGAAGACATCAAAAGATTAGTGGTAGAATATAACGAAGAAGCTGACAAAGAAGTAAAGCACATGGGGAAATATGCGACAGCACGGACATATGGTGAGGGGGAACGACCAAGCTAGCTTTTAGCCAGGATATTGAAAGGCTCCAGAGAGCAGGCGCAGATTACTGAGCTGACAACCGCTACAGGCGGAATAGTCACAGATGAGGCTGAGATTTCTCAGGAGTTTAGAAATTACTATTCAGATCTGTACTCCGCTAGCCCTGGGGACTGCGCAGACGATATTTCAGACTATTTGGAGCATATAAATTTACCTATGCTCACGAACTCAGACCGCGAATTCTTAATGCAACCCATCAGTAAAGATGAAATCATTGATGCGCTGTTGAGTATGCGCTCAGGTAGCGCCCCTGGAACAGACGGGCTCACGGTGGGGTTCTATAAAGCTTTCCAGGATAAATTGATCCCGCATTTTCCACTTTATTTGACGATGTTTGTGTGGAAGGAAGTATGCCCCAATCTATGAGAGAGGCGCTGATAGTCACCATACTAAAACCTAGCAAGCCCCGCAATGACTGCGGTTCGTACAGGCCTCTGTCGCTCCTCAATGTTGATGCGAAGCTGTATGCGAAGGTGTTGGCAACTCGCCTTGCACTACTTGTGCCACATCTGGTGGCCCCGGAACAGGCGGGGTTTATCCCAAGCAGAAATCTCACTTATAACATCCGAACGGTGTTGGGCACGATACAACATGTAAGGCAAGATGCGAAAGCGATAGCGGTCTTCCTTGACATGGATAAGGCCTTTGACTCTGTTCGATGGCCTTTTATGGTGAGAGTTTTGCGGAGATTGGGTTTGGGTGAACCGTTTCTCCAAATGATAGGTGCCTTGTATCACCCCTTCTCGATCTGTAGAGGAACTAGACAGGGCTGCCCGCTCTCGCCTCTACTTTACGTGCTTGTGGCTGAACCGCTAGCGTGTGCTTTACGTGAGTATCACTGCGCTGAAGGCGTTAGCTTCCCTACGTATAAGATCATAATATCGACGTATGCGGATGACACTCTGCTCTATGTGCGAGACCCAGAGGTTAACCTAACATCAGTACTCAGAGAGGTTGTGCGCTTTGGGGCGCTCTCAGGTCTGAAAATCAACTGGGCGAAGTCGGTTGCCTTTCCCTTGACTCCGGCGACGCACCGGTTTGACATGGAATATCCGTTACAATGGACACAAGAGTCCATACGGTATCTGGGGATACAACTCCATACACATCCGGAAATTCTCCTGAGAGAAAACTATGGAGTGGCCTGCAGTAGATTGGAGGATGAGGTGGAGAAATGGTGCAAATTACCGTTATCACTAATGGGGCGGATAGCCATCATGAAAATGGTGGTGCTGCCTAGATTCTTATTTCTGTTTAGCGCTATCCCGATGGTCCTCTCCAGAGCTTTCTTCAAAACCATCACACAACTTTGACTTAGACTGGCATGGGGAGACAAACAGCCCAGAGTGAAATGGGCCACTCTCACGCTTCCATATGAGATGGGCGGACTGGGTGCACCTGACCTGGAGTTGTATTACAGGGTAGCTCAAGCTGCCCACTGCACACGTGGATACACTGTGACTTGTTGATTCCACATATACGCATGGAACGCCTCTTTGCAGACCCTCTCCCGCTCCCAGCCATAGTGTTCAAACCAATGGACCGCAGGACGGGCATTTTAGATTCCCTCACTGCAACAAATCATGCATGGCACCACCTCTTGCACGCGCAGGATTGTGTTTTATTATATTCCCCTGCCATGCCCATCGAATGGATGCTATGGCTGTCGCCGCTTGCAGAACGCGGAGTCACTCAGGCACTACACAGGGTGGGCATTGCATGGGCGGGCGACCTGTTTGCGGAGGGCAAAGCGAAAACATAGGACAAAGTGGTAACTGACCCTGATGCGGCACCGCTGTTAACCCGTTTCCAATTTCATAGGGTGCGTAGTGCACTTCTGGAGCTTCTTGGCCCGGACACAATGGAACCGCCGGAGATCAGGGAACTCACACATGTGATCAATACTAGCTCCCCCCGGAAATTAATCACGATTCTGTATAGGATGGCTCTGTCGCATAGACAGCAACAACTCTCAGCAGCTAGAATAGCCTGGCAGAGGGATCTGCAGATAACGATAGATGATGATATGTGGCGCTATTGCTGCACAAATACTAAGACACTGTCACTGAATGGCAGGCACAGGCTGATACATTTTAAGTACTTACAAAGAGTGTATTACACCCCGGAGAGGCTTCTGCGATATGGCCTACGACAGTCCTTTGAATGCGATCGCTGCCACGAGCCGACAGCGGACTTCGTGCACCTTGCGTGGCTGTGCCCAGGCATACAAAGATTTTGGGTGAGCATATTTTCGAAATTGAGCGAAATACTGGAGCTCGAACTGACTCCGGACCCGGCGCTGGCGCTATTAGGCCATTCGCGTGGGCTGACAAAGGCTGAGAAGGCTAGCGGACATGGGGCTGTTAGTAGCACGGCGAGTGGTCGTACTTTGCTGGATGAGAGGCCCGCTGCCGACAGCAAAGCGATGGGAACATGATATGCTGTACTGCTGCATGCAGTCGGAACATTACAGTGAATTGCTACCCCCACAAGCCGTCGAAGAACTTGTGGGGCCTCTATCAAACGCACCTTCGAACTAGAGATGCTGAGGGAGATACCGCTGAGGCAATGGGCGAGGAAGACGCAAGGCCAGACACTAGTGAACCCACAGAGGAAGTATACCCGGAGGAACATAATAACACGCATGTAGGTGTGACGTTAGAGGCAGGAAGCAGATAGGTAGCTGCTAGGGGGGACACGCGCTGACAAAATATGTTCTCTCGACAACCCTCCAGAGGACATCCCCGATAGGACGCGCGGGATCACAAGTCACTGCAGTCTCAAATACTCAAAATGACCACTAGTGTAGCTGCTTGATGTATAAGAGGAGGGAGAGTTAAATAACATGATATAACTATACAGTCTTAGGAGCCCAGGGACAGGAGTAGATGTGCGCAAAGGACAGGGTGTGAGGGGTTGTTGGGAGTTTGTTCTTTCAAATTGATCTACACGACACAGGGTACTTACAGCTGTATGCACATAGCATGGAGTACCGCACTGAAGGCAGCATGGGGGTACACTAAACTATCCTAGGAGATCATTATGCTACTCTGAACCTGGTAATATATGTCGTTCTTGAATTGGAATATATATTAATGACCCGCCGCCGGGCCTCCGGGCTGTCGGCTACTAGGCTGTGTATCTTGAAGAGTGGAAATTCATGGATAGGGTCCTACCCGCTGCCGGCCTCCGGGTTGTAGGCAATAGCTATGTACGATAATGACTGTAAAATAAAAATAAATTAATTTAAAAAAAAAAAAGAAGTTTATTCAGTATGTTTAACTTTTTCCTATCACCAGCACCTACTTATAATTAAGGCCATGGTTATGAGTTAGACAGAGCAAAATTACCACATGGCTTCATGCAATGATTTTGCTCCACTCGTTTACAAATCTCTCTGCATGAGAATGAATTTCATGTGGAAATACATTAAGCATAGCGTCAGGGGGAGATAGTTTCATGGCTTGGTTATTGGGTCTGAATGCCCTGAGTCAGGTCAGCTATGTCTGTGTCAGTTTTTCTTTTCAATCTGATTTCACTAAGAGTTTTTAACATGTTAATTTTTGGAATCAGGGCCTCAAATCTACTCTAGGCCCATATTAACAAAGATTTTGTGCCTGGGTTGTGTCACTTTTTTGATGCAGCCCGAAACAAAATCCTTTGTGGTATTTACAATGCCAGGCAAATGTTTATATGTGTGGCTTAGTAAGAACAAATAACACTACGCAGCACATTGCATTGCCTTGAATTATGTTGCATCAGGCAGGTGTTTCATGAGTAACGCAGGTCCTTCCCAAGCATCCACCCATGGATTTTGAAGCAAATCCATATTTACAAACAGTTGTAAAAATGGGCTTGCGCCAAAATGGTGCACCTGCCTGAGGCTGGGATAAAGAGGATACTTTATTTCTCCTCGTTATTTCGTCTTTGCATGTGTGCTGCAGGTGACAGCACACATACAAAGAGGAATAAAGCTTCCAAAGGTAGTTTTTGTGCAGGGACGTAACTTTTATTGTTTAAAAACTACCCTGCTCGTAAAGCAGAAACCCTTGTGCTATGGCGCCAGGGTGCCTGCGTTGGTGCTAGGCAGGTCAAAGTGCTCCAGCGCATGGAGAGGGTAGAACTGTTCCATTTCTTTGAAGAGATGGCTCAGTTCTGCTATTTTGAGATGATGCAACTCAGCGCAGCAACTTTTTTTTTTTGTGTAAATATGCACCTTAGTGATGAGTTAACCGAAAAAGAAGCAAATCTGCACCCATAGAAGTACTCCTTGAATGGATGTAAATGTACTACTTTTTAGAATTCAAAAACATTGGCAGTAGTAGGCTTAGAAAGTTACGCCAGCAGATTCAGGTTTTCAGGCATGCTACTGGCAATCAATCAGCCAAAGAAATGATGGGTTGAATCCATGCAAATAGTCTAACCACTGTCAATCCCTCGGCACACCATTCCAAATGATTAGTTTTTGCCCACTCTGCCACTCTAAACAGAGGGCCTGATTTAGGATTTAGCAGACAGACTAAAAGCAGAGAGGGTGGCAGAGGACTTTTTTTTTTTTTGTAGAGTTTTATATAGCGCGAACTAGACCCGAACCGAATCAGGTATCAGAGCGCTTTACATAGCACAAGTTACGTTTTTTTTTTTGTTTTGTTTTTTTACATGAGTACACACACTTTCATTTTTAGGCACGGGGAGATTAAGTGATTTGCCCAGAATCACAGGAGGTTTTGGCGTCGTTACCGAGACTCGAATGCAGATCCCCAGGTCCGAGGTCGAGCACCTTAGCCGTTAGGCCAACTCCTCTCCCCTAATTTACTTCCTTTACTCCGCCTGCCAAATTTATAGATGTCTGCCAGTCTTGCGGACAGCTGCATACATTGGGAGGAACCGCTGTTATAGTGGTTCCTTTTAATGTAGAAAGAGCTTAATGGCCAGGCAGGTCAAACATGATGGCAGGCCATCAAACTTTTCCAAAGTTTTTATTTTGTAATGTTTTAACGTTTCAGAAACAAACTCCCAAAGCAAGAGATTGTTTTGGAAGAAAAAAAAATAAATAACTGCCACACCAATTTTCTCCCATGGTGTGAAGGTAATTTTGTTTCATTTTATTATCCCTCACTGCAGGATATATCTGACAGTTAAGGTCAATAAAAATAACAAAAAGACAACTGATCACCCACTCTAAACGGGGAAGATGGTCAGATGGCTTACTTCCAAAGGCACCTAATCCATCGGATTGTCAAAGGATGTTTTACAATGACAGAGCAAATTTTAATTCAGCATAAAACATTTGGTATACCAGACTCAAAATCGAGTGGGCAGACCGCGAGTCTGGCAGACAGGGTACTCCATCACTGTTGCAACAGAGTAACTGTCTGCCAAATGCTAATCAGCCCCAGAAGCCTACTTAATGCAAATCAGTACTGACCCTGCTCCTCATGGGAACAGTCCATCTCCATCGCTGGTCACCTCTCATGTTCAGCCGGTGGCCCACTGCTCTTTCAGTTGGGAAATTTGAGATTTGCAACTCCCGAATCTCACTGACTAAACTACGATCCTGAATGACATGGCCCTCATTGCAATTGCGTTGGATAATTCAAACCACTGTTCAACATTTCTTTGTGCACTGATTGTAATTATAAATTGTAAAAAATGTCCAAACACCTTTACCACACCTGTTAATTACTCAGGTACAGTAAATTGCAAGGCCCTACATTTTTTCTCACGGAAAAATGCCAGTTATCTACAGGTACATCCGGATTTTGGTATGAAAAATACCAAAATAAGAAAATTAGGCCCAATTAGATTTAACAAGGTGTGGTAATTAGCTCATCTCCCTCTGAGGAAATCATAATATTGGCCTATGTCTTTTAAAATGATCCTTATTAAAATAACTACTTTCAATTTTTCCTACTGGATTTAACTAACATTGTCAGAAATCCTTTGTAATGCTGTCTTTAGACTTTCTTACAACCAGGAAAAACTAGGTAATACCTAAACAGAAAGTTAAAGAGGGAAAAATTAGGAAATACACAAATAGAAAGTTAAAGTTCTTCAAAAATCGTGATTAAAACTAGTGCCTAATTTGAGCCAGTGGTTTCCACCGGTACATAATCATCAACACTGGTGCTTTGTAATGAGCACCAGTTAAGGACATGGGGAGATTATCAGCCAGATTCATCAAGCACAAAACGGCTCGCAAAGGGCCAGATTCTGAGAATCTGGCCCTTTGCGAGCGCAATTTTTGCATTTGGGATTCATCATCCCAAATGCACAAATTGCGAAATCGCTATATTGCGAGGAATTGCATTTAAGGAATCTCTATTTGAGATTCCTTAAATGCAATTCATGAACCATTTTAGAATTGCGAAATCGCAATTTTTGGCCGCTATTTACCGCGAAGTGTGACTTCGCGGTAAATAGGGAAAACTTAGAAAAATGCACTTTAGTGCATTTTTCTAAGTTGTATGTTACACACACACATGTCCTTTGGACATGTTTGTGCGCAACACCAGTGTAAATCACCATTTCAGGGGTGCTACAGGGTGTCCTTTGGACACCCCTGGCACCCTTGAAATCGCATCCTTATTTGCAATTAGCAAATTGCTAATCGCAAATAAGGAATGACTCCCCATTCATTCCTATGGGCCTTTAGGCCCATAGGAATGAATGGGGCAATTTGCTAATCGCAAATAAGGAAGGTGTAGAAATCGCAATTATTTTTGCGATTTCTACATGAATCCCGTTTTGCGAGTCTTTAATAGCGATTCCTTAATAATCGCTATTAAGGACTCGCAAAACGGGACATTGATGAATCTGGCCGTAAGTGATTTGCCAAGATATAATAGGAAGTTGAGCCAACGCCCAGACTGGAACCTGGTCCCCTAGCTCCGAAGTCGGAAGCTCTGCCCATTACGCCACATCCTGTCCCCACTTTCACAGTTAGTAGTTGGTTCTGTTATAGGCGGCACTAACAGGACAAATGGGCTGGTGCAAGCTGTCTCTTGATGAGAGACCTGGCACTTATGTTTTTACAAATTAACCACTGATTAAAACATTGCTTTGGGAGCCTAATGCTTTTTCTTAACCTTGCGAATCAACAGTTTTTTACATTCAACACCTCCCTGAATCCTTCCTGCCACACCTTCTGGCTCAGCCAGTATTTCCATCTCTCAAGTTATCGATGCCATGGGTTCCGAGTGGAGTCCCTGGAATTATGAGAGGGCCTCCCTGAGAGTCCCTTTAGCATTAATGGGGAATTGTATTTAGTGCATCTGTTCCTAGTGGTAATTCCTTATTTTCCCAGAGAGTTTATCAAGAGATTCCAGCCGCTTTGAGCAGTTGGATTTCCCAGTTAAAAGTCAGGACCGCAGATTTTGTATCTCCGATGTGGTAAGTAACTCTTACAGTTATCAGAATTACAAGGGGGATCATAACTGAGCTGTTTCCAAATAACATTTTTACAAACCAAATGAACTGCTCTGCCATCTGTTTTGGTAGCAGTCTTGAAAATAAGAAGGCAGGAGTAATAAACCTGCCATCTCATAATACTGACATTCATTTTTTTTTGCCAAGGAATTAATTTACTCCTCAAATGTCGGGCATTTTGTATTCAAGCTTCTAAAGAAAGTACATGATTTCCACATGTTGAACATGGAATTTTACAACTTTGACTGGTGATCTAATTTGCAATGAGCTTGAGGGATATGGTAAGCTATTACATTTCTAGTACACTTATTTTTATCAGATTCTAGAAGATTATAAAAGTACCATCAGTTTTACAAAAGTCATGTTAGATCACTACAATAATGTGTGCTGATGACTTAAATAGATGGTATACAAACGTACTTTGTGTAAACAGAGAATTATCTAGAACGGTGTTCCACTTATAAGCATATAATACTTACTTCAGTACATCAAACGCATTGTCAAATAGCTCCCTTTCCAAAACAAATATTTTGCTCTAGTGTTTGTTTTTCAGAGCAGAACAGACTGTGCAGATATTGGCTGAAGGCAGACGAGCCTCTCTGAGAAGACAGTTCCAGTCAGGGGTCAGAGACAGCACAAACAGATAAAAGAACACAGTTTGGCAGCCTGTCCTGGTTTCATAGTTTTGTGGCTCCACACCTGCATGAATGTCCTTTAACAAAATATTCTGAAACTGGAGGACACTGTAGTAACCCCTGGCTGGGGCACTATTCCAAAGCCCATGCAAACTATCATGTCTCTGCTGTGTCACGTTGTCGCGATCAAAATATCAAGCAACGTATATCGTGACTTTGATGTCGATTCTGAAATACTGTCAACGTAAGTAAACTTGCTTGCAATAAATTGTCAGGATATACGTGTAGGTCAACACCTCTTTACTGGGCGAACTGAAATGAGTACTTATTGGAGGCAGGCTAACTCTTAAATTACTATTCTGTGAAAAAAGAGAAACCTCTTTCTTAGAGAAATTGAGAGGTGGGGGCAAGGGGAGAGTCATACCTTCAGATTTTCAAACAGTCACACTGACACATCCAGTTAAAATACATCAACATGACAAAAAGGGCATGAGCGGGCCTTAAGGGGCTGTCAAGAGGGAGGGGAGCATGGCATGTTCGGGGTAAGGAAAGACAGGAAACACATTATTCAGGATTCTCAGAGACCTTTTGAGATTGGAGGGAGAGAAGGCTCACATTATATGACTGACATCACCTAAACTATTCGCCTCAGATTTCATTTATTAGGAGGGTCTTACACCCCAAACATCCCCCCCCCACACTGAAGCCATGCCCCAACAAATTCCAAACTTTTGGAATTCAAAACAAATATACCCACATTCTCTAAGGCAGAATTCACATGCAAATGCAAGGTAACAGCAACCAACGACTCACTAGTGTATGTGATGTATGTGTTTACTAATAAACATTGTCTGGGCTAGAAACAAACACTAAAGAAAATCTATAGAATATACTAATTTCTTCATGTTAGCCATCAACCTACAGCCTACAAGTTGTTCTCGACCAATTTTAAAATCCCGCACACCCTATCCAACAACCTCTCAGTGTATGAACTTATAAAAAACATATCAACAAAGCACATGCAAAAAGAAAGAAAATATGACTGGAGCAATGAGAAAACAGTACTACAATTAGCTTCAGCTATAAACATCACCACCGGTGGCAGAGCCTGTGGCACTCTGAGATGGCCGCTGTTCTCGTTCCCTCCCGGTTGGCTCACTTATCCGGAGATGAAGCCTATTGTTGAAGTGATGAACAGTCTCAGGTGTGCAATGCTGGATGAGGCGTTCCACTGAATCCTACCCTCAAGCACTGGCCCAGCACTCAGTTTCATTGATATTTGATATGGAAGCAGCTTTCTCCTCTGGCATGCGGCACCTGCGGCAAGATGGTGGTGACCTGAGTTAGATGCAACAACACCCAAAGCGGATCCTAAGGCCTGAAAGAGGGCATTACTGACCTGCTGTAGGTACTGACATCTGGTGGACAGGACGGGCATGGTGACCTGCCTGACTGTGGCAGGTAAAGGACACTGGAAGATACCTACTGAGGAGAGCGCTTCTTATTCTTCCGTGAATGGTGCAGCGTTGATCTTCAGGCCAGAGTTCTTGGTTTCTGCTGAGCTTACCCTGCAGGACTCTGTTATAATGAGGGGTTTCATCTGGAATGAGATATGGAATAGAATGTTGTAGATGTAATGGGTGATATACAGGGGTCCTGGGTGGTGAGGTTATTGGGTTCTGAGGTGGTTGGGATTGTTATTGGAAAGGTGTTTGGCGAGGCAGGAAGGGGCTATGTTATAATGCGGGTTTTCATCTGGAATGAGATATGGAATAGAATGTTGTAGATGTAATGGGTGATATACAGGGGTTCTGGGTGGTGAGGTTATTGGGTTCTGTGGCGGTTGGGATTTTTATTGGAAAGGTGTTTGGTGTGGCAGGAAGGGGATATGTTATAATTAGGGTTTTCATCTGGAGTGGAATATGGAGTAGAATGTTGCAGATGTAATGGGTGATGTACAGGGGGTTCTAGGTGGCGAGGTCATTGGGTTCTGTGTCGGTTAGGATGGTCATTGGAAAGGTCTGGTGTGACAGGCACAGGTTGTTCATCTGTCACTAAACATAAGAAGAAGTTCTTAAAGTGCTGTGTCCTTATTAAAACAGACTCCCACTCGGTGCTCAAAATCATGGTGCCTCACCGGTAGCAAATATCTCCTAAAGAGGAGGCCTGCAGGGAATATGTGTGTTTTCACCTAAGCCTCACTCAGACGGGCACTTCAGGCTCTGGAGTAGTCACAAAAAAGATGTGAAAATAAAATATCCTCATTGGGTGGGTGCTCGAGAATATGGAAGGGAAATTGCACTGAGTAAGCAGTGGGTAGCTTGGAATAGTTGGGCAAGATCACAGAAACACAGAGGGTCGAGTTGAATAAAGCTGTTACCCAAAGGAAGCAGATTGAGTCTTGCATATTCTCAACCATGAACCACCTTTAAGGAAAAATACGTTTCCTGAAAATGAGGTGAAAGGCCTTTGTATACCAGACAGTTGTCAAGATGGAAGACGGGAAAGGTTCTGCGAGATTGGCTGCAAAATTAAGTGGTAGATGAGTGCTGAAAGCAGTGCATGCCTTCAGGTGTTTGAAGCTTAAAGGATGACAGTAAAAGGAAATTAAGGGCACCAGAACTGTGCTAACGGATCTATCTAGTTCACGTCAAGTGGACTAGCTCTTTGAGTGACACCAAGAAACTGAAGTTGTCTATGGTGCTTCTAGATGGCATATATTCTCTAATCCAAGAGGAGAAACGCTTCATAGTTAGCAAGAGCTACAGCAATAGGAACGATCTGAGAGACTGGAGATGACCTTCTGATTCCCCGAAAAAATTAGATTTGTTTTCCTTTACACAAATGGAGGAGGCGCGTGTCTTTTTTGGGACCATATTAGAGGTTGAGCTTCAAGACTATTTAAAATATGCCATTCCTATTAACCTATGTTTCTGTTATCCTGGGTTTTGGATCACGTGATGTCACTGTCCTGTTTTATGGTGTGGCGAGGCACACGTTGTTGATTTATCAATGTCATTAATTACGTAGTCAGAGTTAAAGCCTTTCCTTTCTCTACTTACCCCCTCTCCTCACCCCTAACCTTTAACTGGCAAGCATGGCGTAGTTTAGGTTTGCTAGTGTTGGGGAGGAAATTACATTCAAACTTTGAAGGGCATGTGAAAGTCGATAATGACAATTTGTGCACCAACTTCAGGTTCAAGAACATGACACAACAAGATCATTTTGATTAAAACAGTGTAAACGCATGCAGAAAAAGTGTAGCTTAGACAATATTATTCGTATAAATAATTTAGATTGTGACTATCTAATGGACAAAGTACTATTTTCATTAACGTTATGGAGTTTATATCTAATCATATTTATTATCATACATGTGTGTATGGAACTAAAAAGAACTAGTTAACCTTCGAGATTTAACCTGAATATGATGATGCATTCTATATAAATGTACTTTTCTTGTGTAAATGTGTGCATTGAAATGCCAAAAGAAAAGTAGGTGTCGCATATTCCTAATTAATGATACCTTCATGAAACTTTCACAGATTGTATTTCGTATCTGTACTAATGCTATGTATCAATAATGATGTAAGATGTATTTTAGAATATATTTACACATTAGGACATTAAAAAAAGTCTATCATAAGGTTGTGTGATGGAAAAACGCATGCCTCAATAACACATGCCTTAACCACCCGGTCTAAACCCCAACCACGTCTTTACCACACATGCCTTCACCACACAATTTTGTGGTAAAGACATGTTTGGTAAATGGGCTTGTGTGGTAAAAGTCACACTCCTGCCCCTCTGCCTTAAACCCTAAAATCACCCTAAACCTAAACCTTACCTCCCCCGTACCTGAGCCCAAATGCCCCACCCCCTAAAACCTAACTCCACCTACCATCATCACTGACCAGCTGCCCCTTCAGCCTTAAAACTGTCCCTTTCCTATCCCCTGCTCTGAGCCCTAAAACTCTTGACCCCAGACCTATAAAACGACCCAACCTACCCCCACAAAACTACCCCAACCCAAATAATCTGCATTACCTCTGTCCTCTGCCCTGAGCTCGAAAACTCCCAACTGCCCCCTCTGCCTGAAAACTGCCCCTATCCTGTCCCCTACCCTGAGCCCTACAACTTAGCCCCTTAAAACTACTCTGACCCCAGCCCCCTCAGTGAGCCTCAAAACAAGCCCCACCCCTAAAACCTAACCCCCACCTACGCCCGCCCCAGCCCAACTGCCCCCTCAGTCCTAAAACTGCCCCTTTCCTGCCCCCTACCCATAAGCCTAAAACTCCAGACCCCTCTCCCCCAAAAGTACCCCATCCAAATAATCTATCCCACTTCTGTTCCCTGCCCTGAGCCTTAAAACTCAGACTCCCCCAGCCCTCCTGACCCCCGTTGTCCATGTAAACTATTCTAACCCCCTCCCCAGCCCTGGAAACGACCCCACAACCCCTACAAACTACCCCCTACCCCCTCAAAACCCGACTGACCTCTCCACCTCATCCCGATTCTTCCTCTTAATGCTCTTCCGCCTGGTAGCACCAGCAACCTGACCGCGCATATGCCTTAACCACGTATATGCGTGGTTAAGGCATATTCGTGGTTCAGACTTGCATCCTACCACCTGCGTGGTTTGGCCCCGCGCAGTTTAAGCTACGTGGTTAAGGCTGTTTCCCCTGTCATATTCACACAAATTATTTGTAACCATACTAAATTATTTCAAGTGCATCAAAGTCATACTAGAATACTGACATCTTTATATTTCTTATGAATGTATGCTTAATAATTCTATATATTTCACGTTATATTAGCTCGATTTAATGTAGGCCAAACTGCATTTGTGAAGTTTTTTGACTCGCTGAATCTATTGCTCGCGAGAGAATTCCTCAATATAACAAAATAGTATGAAACAGTGTTTTCTTTCCTGAGTTCTAATGTAATGTACAAGATTTTTTGCTACAATTTTTGATACAAGCCTAACTAGCTGCCTGGAAAACTGTCCTCTTGAACTCGCTTAAGTGTTCTTGCTAAAGAAGCATTGTTCTAACTTTCACGTAATGAATTGCTTAAGGACTCCAAATAGTTCGACCTATGTTCTCTGCATTTTGTGTCTTCTGTATGTTCCCTGACACTCTTCCTATACGAACTGACCAATGGACTGAATGATCTGACCAGATGAGGTGACTCCAGAAGGTGACACAACCGGAAACTTCAAAATATATTATTGCCCGATTTAACAGAGAAAGGGGCCATTGTGCCTGACAGGAGTTAGTGCTCTTAATGGGGAGAGATTCTTTGTGGAACTTTCCTTGGCAATCTTGACTTGTCCGATGCGGCTTTACCTAGCTTCCTTTATGAACTGACGCATATGCTGTGTGAGCTGAGTGGTCTCTTTCTTATTGGGAGACTACTTGAACTGACATACTTCATGTCCCTTCCTGAACTTCTGAGCTTTGGTTTCTTTTTTTCAAATGTCTTATTAGCATTTAACCAAATTGTCTTTAACCTGATTCATTGATGCACTTGTTTGCCTAAATGTTGATAAACTAGACGGTTTTCATGACTGTTTCTCTTCAATTGAGTGTGTTCTCCTAATTTGGGGTTTCTAATGACTAGAGGAGATCTTATTAGAGAGATCCTAGAACATCAAATACTAATCCTGTTATTCTGTATAGCTTTGACTGAACTCTTAGTGTGTATGATTTTGGCTCACCTACATTTCTTCAGGAGATTTGGGCTTGCTGTGATAATTTTCTAACTTTATAGTATTGTGTTGAGGGTAATCTACATGAGCCTAATTTCTAGTTTGTAGTTCAGTTATCCAATTCCTGGTCCTCGTTGGATGAGTGTTGAAACACTAATATCCAACTCCTCTCAGCATGAAGCAAAATCCTTTGGAGGACCAAGAGAGTGGTATGAATCATTGGTAAGAGAAAATATACAGAAAGACTGCCAGAGGGTGATTTTGGGATGGGCATAGTAATGCTTCAACACTAGCGTCTGACAAAGTAAAAATATAATTAATCCGGATTTCGATTCTGAGAGGTCTGCAGTGGATAGGGGTTTTCTCATTTTATTACACCCAAGTTGACTGCTTGACTGAACAAGGCACATGCTGTTATATATGAAATTTTCCCAACACAATGTTTTAAACCTAAAAATCAGTACCCTAAATGATAAACTACCAGTGATGACTTATATCTTTTCCCATTATAGAGTAAACATAGGGGCACCTGCTCTTGTTACCATCCTATTGAAGGATTTCGATGAACAAAAAAGCGAATTTGACCCAAACCTAAACTCACTTAGGGCCATATGTATCAAGCAAATTCTCAGAATTTCAGCCTTTGCGAATGCGAATTTGCTAAATGGAATGAATTAAGAAATATTTGGTGCTAAATAAGGAATTGCAAAATTTGCGATTCCTTAAATGCAATGTATGTAACAAAAAAAATTAGCAAAATGCCCTTAAGGAATCGCAACTAGAAGTTGGTGGTATGTTGCGAATTCCTTTCAAAGTGCCATGTGACGCACATACATGCCCTTAGGGCATGTATGTGCGCCACATGTGCACCCATGCATATTTCAGGGGTGCAACAGGGTGTCCTTTGGACACCCCTGCAATCTTGAAATTATTCTCAATTTGCGATGAGCAAATTGCGATTCGCTAATTGAGAATAACTTCCCATTCATTCCTATGGGCTTCCTGGCCCATAGAAATGAATGGGAAAGTATTCCATAATTACGATTCGCAATTTGCTCATCGCAATTAAGGAATTTTAAGGAATCACAAAAAAAATTTGATTTTGTACATACATACCCATTTGCGATTCTCAAATAGCGTTTTATTAAAAATCGCTATTTGAGAATCGAAAATGGATATCTTGATACACATGGCCCTAAATTTGAAGACAAGATTGGTGTGTTAGGTAAAATGTGCTTTGCCTAATGATATACTTAATGTATTTAGGAGTTTTATGAAACACTGCATGTCACTTGAGCCACTTCAGAGTTCTTCAAAAGAACGACAAAGTGAAACAGAAATTTCTGAAAGCAGAAGATAGAGTCCACTCAGAGAGCTGATATTTTCCATTCTCTCCTTGGAAGGTAAACAACTTATTTGAAAGCTTATTTTTTCAGTTTACTCCACTGGAGTTTTTTGACCTGGCAATAATGAAATTTAGTTCGAAGTTGAGAAATAAGGGTGTTTGAAAGTTCTCATTTTCTGGACTCCAAAGGTTCTTCCTCCATACCTTAGTCATTTAAAGGAACATTGCTTAAGGCACCCTGTGAGATTGCTCATGCCACCCATCAACCAAGGTTGCGTTTTACAGTAGCAACATCCTAGGAAGCTGCATAGATGCACACTTTACTAGATTTCACCTCTGCAGGTCCATGCCTTTCCCTTGCAGAAAGACGGGTAATCTATTCTTTTGATATATGGGTTTGTGCCAGGGCCCTAAGGGTACACAGAAAGAAGCTGGAGTCTAGGATTGCACCTTCCACTTTTTTTTTCTTTATTGGAAGATTTTACATAGATACAGCAGTTCAGCAAAAACATAGCTTTCGGCGATAGTACATTTCTTCTTAATTTCCCATAATCCTAGCAGGCTTCAGAGACCCGAATGCAGCACCAATTCATCCTTTGTTCTTATAGAAATTCTATACATAACACCTTTAATTTTCTGTTTTATATATATTGGCAGTCCTTATAAACACAGTGTTCTGTCTCATACAAGTCTTTTTATAGGTAAGCTATATGTCCTGTCCCATTAGACCATCTGTCACGAACTCACCCAACTTTTGTGAATCCACGGTATGAATGTACATGTATGGCTGGACACCTTTCGGTTTCTGCTTATTGCCAATATTGAAATCGTCGGTGTGAACGTGATATGAACAACTAGGTAAATACCTAATTTGACCAGTAAGACCGACTACGATCTCCAGCATTGGAATGTCTTTTTAAATTTAATTATGATATGAACCTTCTAAATAAGATCAGGCATGTTCTCACGTGGTTCACAAACAGAAAAGTGCCACTCACTGACTGAAGATCAACTGTGATAACACCAGTCACTCGAGCACTTAGTCATGAATGTCCGGCTCTCCCACAGTTATAAGACACCAAATAGAGCACGATAAGCCGAATCCAAATTAATGCAAAGTGCGCTAAGTATATGGACTATGCAGGTACCTTGGAATATTTAGTTTGTAATTCAGCCACTGGTTGCTTTTCCCTTTTTTCCTTTCTTCCTACCAAAACAGGTGGCTGTACTATTATTACAGGCAGGCAAATGTTTGAATTGTCAGTCCTGATGATGGTCCCATGTAATTAGAGCAAAAGGGATCGAAACGTCAACTTTACATAGTGTTTTCACAACCTAACATTGTGTTGAATCTAGTTGTGTCTAGCCCTTCTTGGCATTACTTCAATCTAACACTGAGTAAAAAGTGGCCAATATTGCTCGTTTTTTTGCCTGTGAAACTTCTCCTTATTTGTTATTTGTTGTTTGTCTCCCTTGAGTATGGTACAGGATTGTGCCCTAGAATTATTTGTTTAACTGCTTATATTGTGTTCAAATAAAAACCCTGTCCGGCTGGACAGAGGACAAATATAGTCTCCTATTATGGCCTATATTTTATTCTTGACTTTGATTTTGATAAGCTATGGACCCTTGTCTTTAAAAGCATACTTACCCACGGTCCTCAGCAAACTGTTTGGGTTCCCTTGCCACATGTGCACCCATGCATATTTCAGGGGTGCAACAGGGTGTCCTTTATACACCCTGCACCCTTGAAATTATTCTCAATTTGCGATCAGCAAATTGTGAATCGCTAATTGAGAATAACTTCCCATTCATTCCTATGGGCCTCCTGGCCCATAGAAATGAATAGGAAAGTATTTCTTAATTGCGATTCGCAATTTGCTCATCGCAATTAAGGAATTTTAAGGAATCGCAAAAAAAATTCGATTTTGTACATACATACCCATTTGTGATTCTCAAATAGCGATTTCTTAAAAAATCGCTATTTGAGAATCGAAAATGGGTATCTTGATACACATGGCCCTAAATTTGAAGACAAGATTGGTGTGTTAGGTAAAATGTGCTTTGCCTAATGATATACTTAATGTATTTAGGCGTTTTATGAAACACTGCATGTCACTTGAGCCACTTCGGAGTTCTTCAAAAGAACGACAAAGTGAAACAGAAATTTCTGAAAGCAGAAGATAGAGTCCACTCAGAGAGCTGATATTTTCCATTCCCTCCTTGGAAGGTGAACAACTTATTTGAAAGCTTGTTTTTTCAGTTTACTCCACTGGAGTTTTTTGACCTGGCAATAATGAAATTTAGTTCGAAGTTGAGAAATAAGGGTGTTTGAAAGTTCTCATTTTCTGGACTCCAAAGGTTTGTCCTCCATACCTTAGTCATTTAAAGGAACATTGCTTAAGGCACCCTGTGAGATTGCTCATGCCACCCATCAACCAAGGTTGCGTTTTACAGTAGCAACATCCTAGGAAGCTGCATAGATGCACACTTTACTAGATTTCCCCTCTGCAGGTCCATGCCTTTCCCTTGCAGAAAGACGGGTAATCCATTCTTTTGATATATGGGTTTGTGCCAGGGCCCTGAGGGTACATAGAAAGGAGCTGGAGTCTAGGAGTGCACCTTCCACTTTTTTTTTCTTTATTGGAAGATTTTACATAGATACAGCAGTTCAGCAAAAACATAGCTTTCGGCGATAGTACATTTCTTCTTAATTTCCCATAATCCTAGCAGGCTTCAGAGACCCGAGTGAAGCACCAATTCATCCTTTGTTCTTATAGAAATTCTATACATAACACCTTTAATTTTCTGTTTTATATATTGGCAGTCCTTATAAACACAGTGTTCTGTCTCATACAAGTCTTTTTTATAGGTGTTTCATTTATTCCACGTCTTCCCACAGCTTAAAGAACTTGCTATATGAACCTGATCTTAATGCATAGCACCGTTCCAATCCCTTTATTCTCAACATTTTATATTGCCAGTGTCCAAGTGTGGGTGCAACCTCTGTTTTCCAATTCCTTGTAATAAGAGTCAATCAAATCAATCATGTGTTTGTTAAGCGTAACTACTCAACCGTAAGGGTCTCAGGTGCTGGGGGAGGAGGGTGCAGGTTTCATTCCATCAAGGAGTGGGTCTGATGAAGAGCTAAGTTTTGAGGTTTCTCGTGAAGATGGGGAGTGATGTTGTCTGTCTGAGGAGGAGCGGTAGGGCGTTCCAAGCTCTGGCCATGAGGAAGGAGATGGAGTGGCCTCCCGATCTGGTCTTTCTGGTGCGGGGGACCACGGCGTAGGAGAGCTGGGCTGATTGTAGGGTCCTTTGGGGTGCGTGGAATTTGAGTCAGTGGTTCAGGTGTGTTGGCCCGGTGTTATGGAGGGCTTTGTGTGTGTGGGTGAGAATCTTGTTGATGATTTTAGCCTCAATTGGGAGCCAGTGGAGAGTGCGCAGGTGCTGGTAGATATGGCAGTGTCTTGGCAGGTTGAGGACCAGTCTTGAGGCGGGGTTCCGAATATTTTGTAGCTTGCGAGTGAGGTGTTTGTTTATTCTGGCGTAGAGTGTGTTGCCGTAGTCGAGTCTGCTTGTGACAAGGACGTGAGTGATGGTCTTTCTGTGCTCGAGGGGGGATCCAATTGAAGGTCTTACATAGGTGGCGGAGAGTGTGGACGCAGGAAGATGAGACAGAGTTGATCTGGCGGTACATTTTGAGCTCGGAGTCTAGGATGATTCCAAGGTTGCGTGCGTGGTCCGTGGGGGTGGGTGGGCTTCCGAGAGGGGGTGGCCACCAGGGGTCATTCCAGGCATTGGGGTTTGGGCCCATGATGAGTTCTTCTGTTTTGTCGGTGTTGAGTTGTAGGCAGCTGCTTTTCATCCATTTGGCGACAGCTTCCCTGCCTTCTTGAAAGTTGTATAGAGTCCGTGGGTTCTGGCGATGGGGGCGAGCGGAGCCATGTACACGTTGAAGAGCGTGAGGCTGAAGGGGGACCCCTGAGGAACTCCGCAGGTGGTAGGTGTAAGACCAGAGAGGAAAGGAGGGAGTCTGACCCACTGCATTCTGCCGGAGAGGAAGGAGTTCATTCAGTCAAGGGCCTTGTCTCGGATCCCAGTGTCGTGGAGTGTGCGTGTCAGGGTGCGGTGGGAGACTGTGTCAAAGGCTGCTGAGAAGTCGAGGAGGATGAGGGCTACTGTTTCTCCTCGGTCCAGTAGGGTGCGGAAGTCATCTGTTGCAGTGAGGAGGCCAGTTTCTGTGCTGTGGTTTTTTTCGGAAGCCGGATTGGGAGGAGTCGAGGATATTGTGCTCTTCAATTAAGGTGGTGAGTTGGCTGTTGATGGCTTTCTCGATGACTTTCCCTGGGAACGGGAGCAGGGAGATGGGTCTGTAGTTTTTGTGGTCGGTGGGGTCCGCCGAGGGCTTCTTCAGGAGGGGGTTGATCTCAGCGTGTTTCCAGACATCAGGGAAGGAGGATTTCGTGAGGGAGTGGTTGATGGTGTGGCGGAGCATGGGTGCGATGGTGTCGGCGGCTCTGTTGAAGAAGTGGTAGGGGCAAGGGTCCGTGGGGACCCCGCAGTGGATTGACTTTATCGTCTTCAGTGTGTCTTCGGTGGTGAGGGCTATCCAGTTGTCAATAATTGGCTTCAGGGTGGCTGGTGAGGGTTCAGCGTGTTGGTTGTGTTCGTTGAACTTGTCGTAAATGTTTTTGATTTTGTGGTGGAAGAAGGTGCTGAGTTTATTGCAGAGGTCTTGTGAGGGAGAAATGTCCATAGACTTGTTGGTGGGTTGGGCGTACTCCTTGATGATGCTGAAGAGTTCTTTGCTGTTGTGCATGTGTGTGGAGATTCTGTCTTCAATCGTTTTTTTCCTCATTTTTCTGATGAGTAGCTGGTGAGCTTTGGTGGTGTCTCTGAAGTTGTTGTGGGCTTCTGTGGATTTGGAGCTCCTCCAGGCCATTTTGAGGCAGCGACATGTGTGTCTGGACTCTCGAAGTTCACTGGTAAACTAGCTGGCTTTCTTGGCGTGTGTGTTGTTGTTCTTCTTGAGGGCGGCTATGGTGTTGGCGCTGTCGGGGGTCCATCTGTGCTGAGTTCGGGTTGCGGTGTAGGGGTCGTTGTCTTCCGCAGTGAATGGGGTGGAGTGGCTGAGTGAGGAGGTGAGCTGGTTTTCGGTGATTTTGGTCCATTTTCTACGTGGGAGCAGGTGCTGGTTGAAAGTGATGGAGTTTCCTGTTGTGAAGAGGGGGTCGAGGGTGTGTCCTGCTGAGTGTGTGGATTCCGCCATGATCTGGCGGAGTCCAATTTTGTGGAGGTTGTCCATGAGGGATGTGATGTTGGGGTGTAGTTGGTTGTCGAGGTGGAAGTTGAAGTCTCAAAGCAGGGTGTAGTTGGTGGACGCGATGGCTTGGGGGAGATGATATCCGTGTTGGAGTTGGTGAAAGGCCCACGTGGGCCGGGCGTCGGTAGATGAGAGTTCCTCAGAGGGTGGTGGTAGGGCTGGCCTGTATCTTGAAGTGTAGGTGTTCCATCAGGTCTGTGGGCTCGTCGGAGAGTGAGCTCTGCCAGAGAGTGGATTTGTGGACAATGGCGATTCCTCCTCCCTGGCAGGTGGGGCGGTCCTTCCGAGAGATCTTGTATCCTTGGGGAATGGCAATGGCGATCTCGAGGTGGTGTTGGTCTAGGTTTCGTGAAGAATGCTATGTCCAGGGTGGTGCTGTTGAGGAGGTCCCAGATTTCAGTGACATGTTTGTGGAGTGATCAGATGTTGAAGAGGATGCATTGTAGGGTCTTTGGTTCGGTAGTGTTCTTGCGGGTGGGTTGTGCTTGGTCCATGTTCCTGGCAGTGCTGCAGGTGTGCAGCAGTGACAACTGAACGGTCCATGGTTGTCTGCTGGTGATGCTAGCTTGCAGTTGTTGTTGCATCTACTTTCTGTTCCGTACTATACACAAATTCGGAATGCTTCCGAAATGTATCTTGTATTTCTTTGGGATCAGTGACCCGTGTCTTTGCTTCTTCATCATATACAGACATAATTGTGATCTGTGCCCTCCTCTTCTGCACCCGCCAAGCTAAAAACCTACCGGCATAATCCCTCCTTCATAAATCTTTAGCAAAAAGGCACTACTGGAAATGTAGCTTTGTTCATAATAGTAGTGTTATGAACTTTCCTGAGCCCCTGTTTGTTAGAATATTATATATGGCATAGAAACTTTTCAGTGACTGGCTTTAGTTTGTGTTCTAATCCCATTCTTTTCTCTTTAAAACACTTTTTTCTGCTACACTTTTAGAATTTATAAAAGTGCACATTGTAGCTTTGAAAGAATCCCAGGCTATTTCTACACTGGCAGTGTTATCATTAAGATCAAAGTAGCTAGCACTCTCTTTCTCGATCTCACGAGTCCAAGCTGCATCCTCTTGCTTCACCTTATTAAAACACCATATTTTGCTAGGCCTGTCAAATTCTATCCTAGACAGCGACATTTGACTAATGAATGGTCTAGAAAATCGTTTATGTGATTATGTTTGCAGAGGCATAAATCTGTAGAAGATAAAAAGTAGTCTAATTTTGTGGCTGATTCATATCTTTCCGATATACTGGTGTCTTCTTGCTGAGTCGGATATTTGTTTCTCCATAAATTAGTTAGGTTTAGGGCTTTTGTTTACTGACTTATTGATTTGGCGGTTTGAGGCTTATTTTTTGTTTGAGTATTTGTTGATGAATCAAATCTTGGGTTTGAGAAGGAAATTAAAGTCTCCTCTTAAAATTACCTATCTACCCTCTTTATCTGTTTGGAAAGCACTGTTTCCATACTAGAGATGTTTATATAAATTAAACAACTAAAGATGCCTAAAAGGGATGAATTCAAAAAATCTTTTCTTGAAAAAACTCAATATATCTTCTATAAAGTGACAACATATGACACCACAAAATAATTAAATCTAAACTTACATGATTCATTGAGAAAATAAATTACAGTAACCAGGGGCCAGATGTAGGTAACACATTTTTCCCAACTCTAAAATACCGATTTTTACCGAATCGGTATTTAAGAGAAGTGAAACGAGATGTAGGTCAAAATCCGATAAAAAATACCGATTCAGTAAAAATCGGTAACCCATGCACGGTATTCACCGATTCGGTAATTACCGATACTGCAAATACCGAGTCGGTAAGTCACATGCAATCCTATGGGCCCAGATGCCCATAGGAATGCATTGAAACTACTGACTCTGTATTTACCGACCGGTAAATACCGAGTCGGTAAATACCGAGTCGGTAAATACCGAGTCGGGGATACAAATATCAGGCAGTTGAAGTATCAACCAATCAGGTGTCTCCATCCCGCCCCTCAGCCAACCAACAGAGCAATAGACCAATCCTGTGCATCGACCCCACCCCACAACCAGGAAGTGGCCACACCCATGCAGGTGCAGTGTAACTGATCACACTGGAGAGCAGACTCACAGAGACAGCCAGTTGTGAAGCAGATCCCTGCAGGTTAACCAAATGGAGCAACAAGACTCACAGAGGGATGGACCTGAGAGGAAGAGGAAGATGAAGTTTAGCACTGGAGAACTGCAGGTGCTGGTGGAGGAGGTAGTGAAGCACTACCCAAGAATATTTGGAAAACATTCCCTGCAGGTACCAGAGGCTGTGAAGAGGAGCACCTGGCTGGGGATCCAGACTAAAATCAACGCCATTGGAGTCACCAACAGGGAAGTGGACGACCTAAAAAAACGATGGTACGATCTAAGGATCGTCACATAGAAAAAACTGGCTGCAAGAAGGAAGGAATCCAATTTAACAGGTGGTGGGAAGAACAAGGCACCTACACTCACAGACCTTGAAGAGCTAGTGGGGTCCACACTGGAGCTAGATTGCGTCCTGGGGATTGGTGATGCAGACAGCTCAGCCCGAGCTGCAGCTAAGAAAGGTAAGGGACATGTCCATCATCCCACACCCCCTGCCTGTGTACCTCCCCCAATGTGTCTATGTAATAAGGAAATCCAGTCCTGACTTTAGTACTCACCTGCAATGCATTATGGGAGTGGTAGTCATTAGAATACCCATATGAACAGTCACCATTAAATTTCGTCAGGCATGCCACACAATACAAGCAGACACATGGGAGGAGCAGAAAATAGTGATGTGAAAGTGTAATTTAATGTTGATAAACAAGGTGAAAGCACCACTAAGATACTGTCCATGTCTGTCCACAGGAGAGACATCACGCAAGTCCCAGCAGTTGAGGGAGAAGACACATCCCCAAAAGGATAGCACTGCGGAAGAAGGCAGGGATGCTGGGCCCAGCAGTGCAAGACCCACAGCGCCATGCGCACAAGCAGCAGACATACCAGAGGCAGATGACACAATGCAACTGGAAGCATCTCCTGTGCTCATAGGCTCACCACTACCTGCGGAAATACAGTCACACACACCAGCTGTCTCCGAGGTGTCTGAAATCCTCAGGCCTGTGAGGCATGAGGGACCCCCTCATAGGATCCTACAAACATCCTCGGATGAGGAAGGGGAAGATGATGAGGCAATGCAGTCTATGGCAGGGAATGCACCAGGGCACACATCCACTCCTGTCAGGCCATCAGAAAGAACAAGACGTCGCAGGGTCCGGGAGTCATGCGGCAGTGGCCGTGATGAGAGTGTGTTCGAAGGCCTCGAGACCACAATGGTGAAGGTCCAGCGCCTGCAGGCAAGAGGGATAAGTGCAGTACACAGGCAGATGTGAATTATGAACAGCAAATTCACAGACTTTAACAATGGAATCACATCAATGGCAGACAGCATGAGGGAAATGGCAGAGGGAGTCAGGGAAATGTCTCAGTCTGTGGCGACACTGTGTGAGGAACTTAGAGAGGACCGTGCACAAAGGCACAGGGAGAGCCATCGCACACATCATGAGACAAGGGGATTGCGCCAACTAGCAACTGCGACTTCACTCATGTGTCGCCGTTCAGTTGCAATGTAGGAGGGCCTGGTGCACTGCTGTACAGATCTATCCCGGGGGATGGGGAGAGTCACTACAGCACTTGAAGTGCTGCTGACTAACCAGTCAGCCACCACAGGACTAGAAGCAGTTGGGGACACAGATACCCCTAGTAGCAGGAGCAGCACCCCAGCCCCTGAAGTAAGGAGGAGCAGCAGACGCCAGAGTGCCGGCGCAGGCACAGCAGACTCTTAACCTAATCAACATCAGGCAGCACGCCTGGGTGTTCTTGGACGCAAGCAGTGAGTCAGACTTTTGCTCATGGACATGTGAGGGTGGCGTAACCCCCGTCCACACAGTAGTGCTGGGCACACTAGTATGTGTATTGTGTGTCTCATGTCATTTCGACGTAGTGCTAAATTAAACTACGTGCTTTGCAATACAATACGTGCTTTGTCTCTATACTTACTCAGAAGTAGTTGTGTGTGATTTCTGCCCGTCTCTGTCTACCGTCTGTGGGTGTTGGTCCTCCTACTGGGTTGGCTGATGGTAGTACCTGCTCATCATCATGGTCTTCATAGTCCTCCAATTCCACCTCTGTGCCCCTCTTAGTAGCGAGGTTGTGCAACATCGCACACGTAGCAATAATCTTACAGCATGTTACAGGTGAGTACTGGCGTGCCCCCCCACTTTTGTGGAGGCAGCGGAACCGGCTCTTCAAGAGGTCAAAGGTGCGCTCAATGATGTTGCGGGTGGATTTATGTGCCACATTGTAACGTCTCTGGCTGGGGGTTGTTGGGTTGAGGTAGGGTGTCAGGACGAAGGAACGGAGTGCATATGCACTATCCCCTAAAGTGGAAGACAAAATATACATTACTCAGATGCACACATTGACATACGTCTGCTTCATCTATCAAGGGAGTGTCACCCATTTCTTTACCTAGCAGGTATCCTTCCCCGAATCCACCCGCTGTCAGGCAGGTATAGATCCCACTGTTCTGGAAGATAAATGAATCGTGGGTACTTCCTGGGTATCTGGCCACTAAGTCTGTGATGAAGAACTTGGCATCACAGATTGCTTGAACATTAATCGTGTGTGTTGACTTCCTGTTCCGGTATATGTGCTCTGTGGTAGCAGGGGGGCAAATGGGGATGTGGGTCCCATCAATGCAGCCAATCACGTGTGGGAAGTTTGCCATGAGGTAAAAGTCAGTCTTGGTCCTGAGCAAGTCCGCATCAGTGTCTGGGAAGTGGATGTACTGATCCATTCTTTGCATCATGGCATCCAGGAACTTTTTGAAAAACGCGACAGGCAGCTCTGGTACACCCCACCTGCCGCTGCAACTATACTCTGGTAGCTCCCGGATGCTAGGAGGTGTATGCTACAGAGCACCTGGACATGGGGTGGGATGGCATGGGCCCTTGGTCTTGGGTGGTCCAGGAGTGGATGCAGGTCCCTGATCAGGTCCATGATGGTTTCAGGGTGCAGTCTGTATCTCTGCAGTATCTCTGGCTCTGTCAATTGGATGAGTGTAATCCTTAGCCTATATACCTGTTCCTCCCTTCTCCATTCCCTCTCACCTGCTGCCTGTAGCCTTAGCCGTCTTGCTATGACGTAAAATGCCGCCATTCTGTTTTCTGTGTTGCATTTTGGGGTCCTTTTTTATAGGCTGCACCTGATTACCACCTGCTTGTAATCCATGTTAATTACTGACTCTTAATTACCGAATTTTGGAACAATGCGGTATTTTAAGGCTCTCCTACATCTCAATGGCGTGGTATTTTCCATTTCGTATATTCCGACTCGGTAATTTTACCGAGTCGGAACTTTTACCGACACGGTATTTCTTCCGACTCAGTAATTTTACAGAGTCGGAACTTTTACCGACACGGTATTTCTTCCGACTCGGTAATTTTACCGAGTCGGTACTTTTACCGACTCGGTATTTGTTCCGACTCGGTAATTTTACAGAGTCAGTACTTTTACCGACTCGGTTTCTTTACCGAGCCGGTAATCTACCGATTCGGTATTTTTACCGGTTTTCGGCGACCTACATCTCATTTTCCAAATACCGGTCGGTAACTGCCGAAAACACCGATTTTCGGCCCTTATCGACCGGTATTAGGCTACCTACATCTGGCCCCAGGTGTTTCAAAAATAATTGGATTTATATTAAAAATGCAAAAAACGGGTTAAAAAGAAAACAATTCTCACATACATTGATAACAGAGATCGCAAATGGATTAAAGGTGGAGCAATACTAGTAATCAATGTATAAATATCTACCTCCCCACAATCAGAAATTGAGTCTGTCCTATACGTAGGATTCAAGACTCAAAGTAATTTAATTTAACAATAACTAAAAGGAAGAATGCGTTGTACGTTGGCGTTTCGGTCTCCGTCGCAATGTGTCAATGAGACCATGTTCAGGACATAAATGGATCTTGTGAGATTCCTCGACCCCTTACTTGATCATTTTAAGGTCGACGCAATATATACCAAATAGGTCTCCTCAATGGTACACAGAAGTAGACTTCATTTGGAGATTGGGTGACCTCACACAGAGCAATTGAATTTTAGTATGTTACACGTTCTTCCCACTGTAGCCGTAGCATTTGTCAGATGTTCCCGCTCAGCATTCCACATGGAATACTGTCATTCATTTTCGGAATGAATCATGTAAGTTTAAATTTAATTATTTGTGGTGTCATATGTTGTCACTTTATTGAAGATATATTGAGTTTTTTAAGGAACATTCGCCATGACAAAGGATAAGCTGACGGGCCCAACATCAAAACAGAGCACAATGGACAGATTCACCGGGATCGGTACAGCGGCGGCAACTGAGGGTGGCCAGGACGGATCCCCAGACAAAGCAGCCTTGTTAGCTGCAATAACCCAATTTAGAGATATGCTGGAGGCTAGAATAGGGGCGGTGGGATCTGATGTGATGTTGCTGCACCAGGACCTGGGCATTGTGGTGGAGCGCCTTACTCAGGCTGAGACATGGGTTCCTGGCATATAAGATGCGGTTGCCACACTCCAGGGGAAAGTTTCTGCCCTCTAGAGGCTCACAAGAGGCCTGGCCACGCATGTAGGAGAAGCGGAAGTACGTGCCCATAGGAATAATCTTCGCTTTGTGGGCTTTCCCAAGGGATGTGAGGAAACATCTAAGGGCAAATTCCTGGTTCCGTGGCTCAAGACGTGGATTCCTGTAGATGTTCTTCTCCCTGTTTTATAATTGAGCGTACCCTTAGAGGCCTGGCAGTGATGCCCCCCTCCAGGCGGCTGAGCATTGTAAGGATAGTAAACTTCCATGATAGAGATGTTATCCTTCAAAGAGCCAAATCTCAAGATTCCATGACTCCAATCACACAATGGTCTTTCCAGAATATATTAGATTAGTTGAACAGCAGTGGCAATCTTTTACAGGGCAAAGGCCCATCTTTGTGACCTTCAGATCTCTTCCATGATTCTGTTTCCAGCCCACCTGTGGTCAATTATAAGGATTGAACCATGTTTTTTGACACACCTGAGGAGGTGTACACATGGACCTATGAGATGTGACAGCTGAAACCCCACATGCCTCCACATCGAGACTCAGACTCTTCATCTGGAGACCCAAGACAGGCTCAGACCCAAAACAAGGACAAGCGGCGACATCGTTCGCATGGTGTTCAAAGCTGCGCGCTGAAGATTAGGCCAGGGTCCTTGGAGATTGAGCATTCGACTTTTAGACGAGCAGTGTGTGGCAGAACGGGCAGAAAAATATGCCGTCCTATAGCTGAGATTGAGGTGCCAGCAAGACAGTATCTCCAGGGGCTTCCCCAATGTAGAAGTATACTCAAAACTCTCCAGAACACTCTAGGTTAAAGGGGTACTGGGGGACCCATTGGACGAATCAAGTACCCTTGCCCCTTTGGCTTGGTGAAGGATCCCTCCCGCGACAGATACTTCAATGCTGTTTGAGGTATTGGGGTGGGGATTGCGGGAGGAAGGGTTCATAGAGTTATACTATGTTTCCTTGTTGGTTTTATTGCACGTGAGTCATTGCAGCTTGGCTACACAATGTGTCAAAGATCTATGCCTTAAGAGTCAAATACCTAGATGACCGAACAAAATATTGTAGCTCCCTCGGGGAGGCTTCACGTAGTGACCTGGAATGTCCTGGGAGTGTTAGATAAATTGAAACGGGGTGCATTACTTAGACAGGCGTAGCATCTGAGAGCAGATATACTTTAAACTACAGGAACCCTATCTTTTAGGGACTAAAACCCTATGCCTCGCACAATTTGGCTTTACACACATAATTCATGCAGATTTCACATGCCATATTGATACATCACCGGATCCCCTTCCAATCCACCCAGACGTGGGTCGATGGTCAGGGCCGGTACGTGTTTGTACATGGGACCATCCGAGGAGAACCCATTGTGATAGGTAGTGTCTATGCCCCTCAACCCCTTAGTCAGACATTTGTTGAACGCATAGTAGAAATCTGGGGGTCTATGCCGGAGGGGTTAGTGGTCATAGGGGGAGATTGGAATGAAGTGATAGAGTTTGGTGGAGGCCATTGGAGATGCACGGGGTGGCACAGGAGTCCTGTCTAGGACCAATGATGGACATACTGGGATGGATTGACTTGTGGAGAGCCTTTTACCCAATGGACATGGAATATACATTCTTTTCCTCTGTGCATGGGTCATTCTCCAGGCTCGATTATGTTTTTAGCCCTGGTGGATATGCTCAGAGTTTCAGAAGTCATGATCATGCCCAGGGGACTCTCTGATCTTTCCCCTGGGAGGGTGAGGCTCATGATGGACCCGGGGAGGCCTCCGTTTCGCTGGAGGCTATCTCCATGGCACATGCATAATCCGTCCTATAGAACACATATCCATAAGGCCTTGGAAAACTACTTTTCATTCAGTGTGGCGACTGCTTTCTCTGCTGAAGTATTGTGGGAGGCTATGAAGCCTACTATCCGGGGTGATGACATTAGACTTTGAGCAGTGAGTGCAAACAACACAAGCAAAAATTACTGCAAATTGAGGCCCATACACTGGAATTAGAGAGGTTGAGACGGGAGAGTGGCGGTGGCATCGCGCGTAGACAATTGCGCCTTACACAACAAATATATCAAGGGGATTTGTTGGAAGAGTCCAAATGCGCATGGCTGGCCACGCAGAGGAGGATTAATCAGTAGGGGGATAAGTCAGGCTTGGTGCAGAGACAGAATATCGAGTAAAAAATATAGAGTTGCACAAATATCAAGTCATTAATATTGTGAGTTAGAAATATCGACAGGAAGAATATTATGATCAAGAATATCGAATTAAGGTAAGTAATATTGATTTAAAAAATATAGAAATATTTAATATAATTTGCAAAAATATCGTTGTTATTATTAAAATATCGTTTTTATTAATGTTATGTATTTCCGAACATATTTTGTATGTGATGTATGTTTTATTGTATAAGAATTGTTTGTATTTTTAATATATGTGTTACATTTTAGTAGTTCTTATTTTTATATATGAATTTTGCGTTTTTAGTGCCGTAGCGGGTTGTTTGTTTAAAGGGGAATAGGGTGGGAAGTAATATTAAATGTATTGATTATTTTTCATTTATTAACATTTGTTTAATTGAGATTATATAGTGCTAAATGTATGAAGTGATTTATTATTAATTAATTAATAATTGTTTGTTAAGGAATTGTAATTAATTAATAGGTAATTAATTATATAACTGTAATTTATTTTAGGTGTGTGTTTTGGTGTGAAGGGTGGGAAGTAATTTATTTTTTATTTACGAATTAATAATTGGTTGTTAATTAATTTTCACTAATTAATTGTTAATTAATTATGGTAGTTGTGTAATTGCCTTTAGGTGTGTGTTGTGGTGTTTATAGGTGTAAATGGTGGGAAGTTATTTATTTATAATGTATGAATTAATAATTGGTTGTTAATTAATTTTAATTAGTTAATTAGTTATTAATTATGGTAGTTGTGTCATTAATTTTAGGTGTGTGTTGTAGTGTTTATAGGTGTAAAGGGTTGGAAGTAGTTTATTTTTAATTTATGAATTATTAATTGGTTATTAATTAGTTTTAATTAACTAATTGGTAATTAATTTTGGTAATTGTGTAATTAATTTTAGGGCGTGTGTTGTGTTCTTCATAGGAGTAAGCGGTGGGAATTAATTCGTGTTTAAATAATTAACATATAGTTGTTAATTAATGTTAATTATTTGATATTTATGTTGGGTAATTGTTTATTATTTTGTGTGTTGTTTTTATTTTTAAAGGGGTGTAATTAATTTTGGGCGTGTGTTGTGGTCTTTATAGGAGTAAACGGTGGGAATTAATTTGTATTTAATTAATTAACATATAGTTGTTAATTAATGTTAATTATTTGATATTTATGTTGGGTAATTGTTTATTATTTTGTGTGCTGTTTTTATTTTTAAAGGGGTAAAGGGTGGCTATTAAATACATTTTAATTATTTAATTAATATTTGTTAATAGTAATAGTTTTGAATTTAAAAATAAGTTTTCATTGTGTTTTATTTTTTTATAATTTAATTTAGGTGTGTGTTGTGGATAATATAGTGTTAAAGTGTGTGTAGTCAATTACTGTTTGTTAGTTTTGTTTTATCATTAATATTAATGTAATTGATTATTATTTATGGAAAAAGATGTAATTAAAATGTAGAAGTGTTTTGTTATTGATGAGGTGTTATAGGGTAGAAAATAAAGAAATACATTCATGTTTTGATTAATTGTAAATATTTTCTAGTTAAAAGAATTATTTTTTATAAACGTATTTATAATTTTATTTAATATAATATGTGGAGGTTTTTGTTATAAGTATATAATATAATAATATGTGTTATTTTATATGTTTAATATATCAGATTTTTTTTTAACTGTTTGTGTGTGAAAAGTAATTTTTGTTTCTTCGATATCCAACACTTTCGCTAATGTTGCACTCACTGGTGTGGGAATAGTAATTTTGATCCCTCCGCTATCTAAGATATTCCCTACTGTTGCACTCACCGGAGTGGGAATACAAAGTTGTACTCCTCCGCTATCCAACACCTATCCTACTGTTGAATTCCGTGGAGTGGGAATAGTAATTTTTACCCCTCCGCTGTCCAACACTTTCCCTACTGTCGCACTCTTTGGAGTGGGAATATTGATTTTTGCCCCTCCGATATGCAACACTTTCCCAACTGTTTCTCTAACTGAAGTGGGAATAGTAAATGTTACCCCTCCACTATCCAGCACTTTCCCTACTGCTGCACTCACTGGAGTGGGAATAGTAATTTTTACCTCTCCGCTTTCCAACACTTATCCTACTGTTGCACTCAGTGGAATGGGAATAGTAATTTTTTCCCTCCACTATCCAACACTCTCCCTACTATTGCTCTTACTGGAGTAGGAATAGTAATGTTACCCCTCTGCTATCCAACACTTTCTCTACGGTTGCACTCATTGTAGTTGGAATAGTAAATGTAATTCCTTCCCTATCCAACACTTATCCTACTTTTGCACTCACTGGAGTGGGAATGGTTATTTTTACCCTTTTGCTATCCAACACTTTCCCTACTATTGCACTGATTTTATTGTGAAATTTAAGTTTAAATATTTTTCTAATAGTTTAATGTTTTAACTTGTTATAGATTTTTGTTTTTTATATTTTAAATCATTAATATATATTTTATTGTTTATATATTTTAAACTTTTAACATAAATTAAAAATATTAGTTTATGAATTGTTTTAAAGTAAATATATATGTATAAATTATGTTTTGTTTAATTAAATGTATTTGTTATATTTTATTAAAATGTATATTAAATGTATTTTAATTTGTTAATATTATATTTAATATGTAATGTATTTAATATATATTCTTTTATTTTATATTTATATAAAAGTTGATATTTTATACATCTATATTTTTTACATCAATATTTTTGAGTTTATATTGTTGTACTTACCTGTTTAAGTATAGGAGTCGATATTTTTGTTTGTCGATACATCGTCGGGAAGATTACTGCACAGATTATGTTAACATGCACTGAGGCCCGTTCAGATGTCTGTCATACATGATCGCATGCCTCCATGATGCTGACGGATCAAGCTGAGATTGCCAATAGCTTTGCAGAATTCTATCAAACTTTATATGCCCAGAAGGAGATCTTGACTGCTAGGCAGATTGAGGACTTCTTTGAGGATTTGCCTCCAAGGGCCCTCTCGGCTTAAGCTCAAGAACTGCTAGAGGCCCCCCCTATAATGGAGGAACTAGCGGTAGCCTTATCAGAGATGAAGCCAGGGAAGGCTTTGGGCACTAATAGGTTCCCCTTTATGCCCCTACTGGAACCTCATTATCTTGCTACCATACAAAATGCTCTGACAGAGGCATGATTGCCGCCAGATTGGCGACTTGCAGAGATTTTGGTATTTCTGAAACCGGATCGTCCACCGGAACATCATACCTCATATCGTCCAATATCGCTATAAAATATTGAATTCAATTTGCTGGACTTGGCTAATAGATTGATGCCTCACAAGCATGATTTGATACACCCAGACCAGGCAGGCTTCATGTCCCGACGCGCAATAAGACACAATATCCGTAGAGCTCATAATGTGGTATGATAGGATATGATATGATAGGATGGGTTATTTACATTGCGTGTAGCTACTCCCAAGAGTGTCCCAGTGCAGACATAGGAAGGTCGGGCAGATGAAAGTTAAGTTTGCACAAAAAGCCAGGTTTTCGGCTTTTCCTGAAGAGCAATGAGTTACCAACCGAGCATAGCGATTGCGACAGTAGATCGTTTAGGTCCTACCGCAGCCCTGCTTTTGGCAGATATCAGTAAAGTATTTGATTCGGTCAGCTGGACATATATGTTCTTACTCTTGAAACGCCTTAATATGGTTCCTTGCTTCTTGGCATATATACGATTATTATATACTGTCCTGACAGGGTCCGTTCAGGGTCAATCTCTGCCTCCTTTCCCATTGGAAAGGGTATCAAAGTGGGCTGGCTACTGTCGCCCCTCCTATTTGATCTCACCATAGAGCCCTTGGCTGTGTGAGTTTGGATAGATGTGCTAATACGGGGCTTTAAATGGACACATGATATCTCAGACCGCATAGCATTATATGCTGACAATGTCCTTTTCTTCTTTACGGATCTTCACGTCAGGTTCCAGGATCCTACATATAATGTACATCTTCGGAGAAACATAGGGACTATACATGAACGTGCAGAAATATAACATATGAGTGTTGAAGTGGACTCTGGATAGTGGGCGCTGGACAGTGGATCTTACCATGGCAGCGGACAGGATAAAATACTATGGGGTCTTTTTATCAGACACTCGGTCAGTTTCATGGGAAAGTAACCTAGGCTCCATGCGGACCACATGAAGTCAGAGATTCGGTCATGGTCGGGCCTCCCGCTGTCTCTTTATGGGAGATGCACCATATTCAAGACAGTGTCCTGGTACCACTTAGTATGCTAGCTGCAATGTTACCCCTACATGATCCTGGAGGCGTGGTTTCATCAGATCAATGCGATGCTGGGACAGTTTTTAGGGGAGGAGGGCCTCACGAGTGGCCCTGCGTGCATCCTTTCAGTCAACATATTGTGACGATATAGCGGCCGCAGATGTCCGGTCAGATCATGCAGGTTATGGGAGACTGTGGCGTCAGTCTCTCATCAAATGGGATGGTGGGGCTGCTTCATGCGAGAAACCCTGCTGTGGCAAAACAGACTTCTCCCTCCAGTGGCAGGTCTCCAGGGCTTCGATGGCTGGGATCAAATTGGGATATCCTCCTTTGGAGACGTCATGTGGGGACATGTGTTTAAGTCACTTCCGGAACTCCAAGGGGAGTTCCTTGTGCCCTACAGTCTATTCTATAAGTATCTGCAACTACAGCATGCTTTACACCCCTATATACATGACCTCACGGCATTCCTCGAATTTAGCTCATTGCAGGGTAAACTATTGATGGGTGACTTGGGCGACCATTAAATTACAAACATTTACCAGTCCTTAATCACAAACAGCTCAACCAACTTGGGTACATTGAGGACAGCTTGGGAGACAGATTTAGGCTCCATTGATGATGATGATTGGACGTAAAAGCTGACATCTCCGAGGGGGGTAGCAATCTCATCTCTTCTGCAGATGATACAATTCAAATATCTACATAGGTCATCCAATACTAGACAGAGACTTTGGAGGATGAGACTGGTTGCCTCCCCTATGTGTCTGAGGTGTGGTAATGACAAGAGCACTTTCATAACACAGTTTGGTCCTATACTGCTTTGGATAGATTTTGGACGGGGTGGTTACATGTCTAGCTGAGGTACTTGCATGGAATCTTCCAAGAAACACCTGTTACTGCACAGTACTGATGGGGTAGGGGGCAACAGATATAAGCGACATTTGGTATTTCTAGGCCTCACACTGGCTAAGCGAGATATAGCCTGAATATGGAAGGCGGAGCGCCCACCCCTCTTGGGCACATGGAAGAGAGGTGTGGATTTCAAAATGGGCTTGGAGATATTGGTTATTAAGGCGAGAGGCTGCTCACAGAAACATTCAAAAATATGGCAAAGATGGACAGATTATAGAGGTCTGACAATGGAGCCTCACCCTACAGTTGATCACCAGCTAGATGCAGAAATTATAGGATATGGGCACGATTCAGACACTACTTCCAAAGCCAATTGTTAGTGCACGAGCAGAGTAGCCGTGGGAGGAAGTGGTAGGAACTCAAGAGGGTCATTGAGCAATGTGCTAAGTTGCTGTGTTCTACTTTTGCTTTTTGTTCACTGTCTTTTCAACGATGGTCCATGACCTGGACATGCATACATATTCATGTAGAAATACATTTACCACATCCTGTCTGGGTCCAGCATGACCATACTCTTCCAAAATCAAATAAATATGTTGGAAAAATGTTTTTTTCACTTTGAATCCTCATCCCATTTAGTTTATTGTAGCTTGCCAAACCCCTTTTAACAATCCTACAATTGAATTCCTAAAGAGTGAAAAACAATTCTAGAGTCTATACCATATCCATCGGGCAATACAAAGTTGAAGTAAAACAGAAATAAAGTACAGTACATATCATCTTGTTATAAAATGCAACATAAAGTGCAAGACTCGGCTAAGCACCAGGATATAATAGACCAAAGCTATCCTTTTCCCCTTGATAGTAGACTGCATAATGTTTTAAATCTCTAAAGTGCACTGTGCAGAAAGTACATCAACATTTCTGCTTCCAGATTGAAATAACCTAGGCAAGACATAAATCTTCTCCCTCGTACTCCTGATCTGACAGTGCTTAATAATAGTGTGATACACCTCAGAATCGTAATCAGTTATGACATGTCTTTGGCTAAAAAAGCCAACGATACTTCTATATCTTTGCCAAAGTGCATCTGAAATGTCTCCAAAGTTGAAGTGCGCTTTCCTTTACAGCCTTAAGTGTCACGCGCCAAAGTGCCAGCATGCGTAAAGTATCTCACACCTTCTGAAATTTCTGAAATTGTACAAACCATTGTATCTAAAGGTGCTAAAGTGCAAAAAACTGTACAACTGTTTTTCAATACGTTTCCGCTCTGTAGAATTAATGATTACACTTTTCTGGTCCCTATAATGCAAACTCCCCCATTTAATACCTGCTCTTTCCCCTTTCCTTCTTGCCCCCATCCTCCAGGGCCCCCTCCTACTGTGGTCCCTGAGACCCCCCTTCATTCCACCATTTGGCGCCATGGTTGTGTGCCATGCTTCCATTCCGCTCTCCACTGCCCCCTCCACCCTATAAATCATTTATAGAGACTTATTTATTTGCCACTCCTGAACTTTCTAATATCTGTTTCAGGAGCCCATGTGCTTCCTCAATTGTTGTAAACACATTAAACCAGCCGTTATGCAGTACGCTAAGCTTAGCAGGCTTAATAATGGTTTCCTGAACCCCTATTCAATGGAAAGGTGAAAGCAAATTCTTAAAGTCCTTGCGCCAGTGGGCAGTGTTGTAGTTTGGCAGCGATTAAGTTGAACATTAGCAAAAGACATCCGATTTCTAGCCGTTATCTTGACATACTGGAGTATCCATTTTGGATTTGCGGCAGCCATTTTGTCTGTCACATGCTGCCTCGTGCCATGTGCGTTGTCCTATCTTTCTGCTCATGGCCTTTTGAATCTGCCGGCAACAGGCTAATAATAGCATCTCTGTGTTTCGCTGCTGACCGTTAGGGTCCACATCTGCTAATGATTAGCCCTGTGGTAGGTAATAACGGGGTAAACCCTTTACTCACCGACCTGGGTCAACATGTAGTTACAAAAAGGGTGGTCGGTTACATCACATATTCTAACGTTAATTTCATCAGTAAATTGCTAAAAGGTACACACAAAAACAGAGTAAATATGAAACTGAATTTAATTCAGCTGTATGCAGTGATATCCAGTACTTTCACAGGTATTATATTTCATTTCATACAATACATGGCAATTGATGAAGTCATCATTCAAAACAGTGCTCGGTGGGTGTCAAAGAGAAGGAGGGGTTTGAGATTCAGTAGGGTAGGGTGTGGTTGGGATAGATTGAGGGACAAAGAAAAGGAATTGTGTCCTGTAAACAATTCTATATCAATCTGAGAACATTTCCAGTCTACAATAGATCACACGGTTCCCTATATAAACAATACACGGGGGCCACATATGGCAAATTTTGTTGTGGCGTGTATGTTGAAAATAATGTTGTCGACGTTTCGACCCCTATGGTAAGGGCGGGTGGTTCCTCAGTCTAGGGTCTTCATCAGGACAATAGAAATGGTGATAGTGAGCACCTACGAAAATAGATAAGTATATCACTCAGTAGGATGAATTAAAATTAGTAAAAGATTGGCCTCACTAAATGGCACATAAGCTGGTGTACCTACATATATTATGGCGTTTGGAGACGTCCCACCTCAGTTGGAGACTTGCGCCTTTGGGGGTATTCTGTGGGAGAACAATTTAACATTAGGAAGGATTACGTTAAGCAGGTCAGGGAGGAGTAAGCCCAAGGTGGAAACACCCACACTTACTAGATTCTTCTATGGACGATACCCATAGATGGATATG
This sequence comes from Lissotriton helveticus, assembly GCF_964261635.1. Taxonomy (NCBI): domain Eukaryota; kingdom Metazoa; phylum Chordata; class Amphibia; order Caudata; family Salamandridae; genus Lissotriton; species Lissotriton helveticus. Next base: position 868,748,232 of record NC_136059.1, read on the forward strand.
TGGAGTCCCAGATGAGTTGAGAATTGGCGTGGCACGTAAGAATCTGTGGGTACAAAATATGCATCCATGTATATGTATCCCAGTGGAAGGGTTAATAAGCACGTGAGACGCTCAATGAAAGGGTGTAGCGTTTGGCGGCATAGACTTACTTGGAAATCACCTTCAATCGTGTCCATTAGTCGGTGTGGAATAAATCATACACCAGCTAGAAGAATTAATCAGGGAGATGGTCTTGGTGTAGGTCACTCACACCATCTGTAAGAACCAGAAAGACGGTATTTGCTAGACACTCTGTGTGCTCAGGTCAGCTTGCATAGACGGTGCTAGTTAATGAGGCTAAGGCAGTTACTGATTCCTTAAAATATCATATCAATGCCCTCAAGTCGGCATCCACAGAAAGGTACTAGTTATAAAGGTTACTGGAATCCCTTTGATTCCTTTGACAGAACGGGATCTAGAATTATGATGAAAAGCATGAAGCGCGATGACATGCTTCCATTGCTGTTGTAACGAGAAGAGCAGCCCGTATACGCAGCCTCTCTATCTGAACGTACCTGTGGCTCTGCTGGCGCGAATCTTCAGCGGGAACCACCGGCACTTGCACGGTATGACTAGAAATGCTCCATGCAAGGGAGGGGGCGTGTCCCAGGGGGTGTGTCAGAGCACCTCGCGGTGCCGCCGCTAGCTGCTAGTACCGCGGATGTTTCATCACTGCGCATGCGTGCTGACAAAACTGGTGTCATGACAGGGCGAGCGATTCGCAGGGGCGCATTCGCGTGTACAGCGACCTCATCATTGCGAAGCAGTACAAAAAGTAACCACCAACATATACAAATGGATCCTGTATTAGTAATATCGCATATATGTTCACACAAACCTTATCATCATGGACTAGCAATAGCTTAAACAGAGGCAGGCTACCCTTGTAATAACGCAATGAGTTTCTCCAGCATTCTCACACAATGTCCGTGAATCGCATTATTAGATGTTGACAAATTAACAGATTGTCATAAGTCCAGCTTTCTCAGTATTAGATATCTATGTACAATAAAACATATCCTAGCATACCTGTTTTTTGTGCAAAAGGCATTTATCAAAAATTAAGGGTCAGATGTCAGTCCTGCTGATTTCTACAGCATTCTCACACAATGTTCGTGAAAGGCATTATTAGATGTTAACAAATTCTCAGTTGGTCATTAGCCCAGCTTACTCCGTGTTAAATATTTATGTACAATGAAACATATCCTAGCATACCATTTTCTGTGCGACAGGCATTACCAAAAATTTAAGGGTCAGATGTAAGTCCTGCTAGTTGTGAGTAGGTCGCATCAAGTTCATTAAGACCATTGTCCACAGTGTCCAGTGTGTGCATCCATTTACATTCCCTCAAATTAAGTAGCGAATTCAAATCACCCCCTCTTGGTCCAATCACAATTTTCTCAACCACCAGCCATTTGAAAGATTCTGGAGTATGAGCTTTGGACATAAAATGTTCGACCAAGGGGGAACCTGGTGTTTGGCATCTTATACGACTACAGTGTTGGAGAATTCGTTTCTTTACATGTTGTTTTGTTTGTCCAATATTTACCAGGTCGCAAGGACATATAATGGCATAGATCACGTCACTCGTGTTGCAGTTAGTCATAGATTTGAGAGTCACCTTGTGGTTCCGATAATTCCATACCTTGGTCTCTAAGGTGAGTGGGCAGGCTTTACACTTAGTGCATTTAAAGTGACCAACTACTTGAGGAAGGTTCCAGATGCTTTGTAGGGTAGGAGGAGCTTGAGTTTCTAAAAGCGAACACACCACTTTATCCCTGATATTTTTCGCCTTTTTGAAAGCGTGCATTGGAGGTTCTTTGTGATCAATGACATCTGATACCATATTCCAGTGTTTATTAACCGCCTTCTTAATCTCAGCCTTTGCTCCTGACCTGGCCATACTATACATGGCGGAATATGAACAGGACTACATCTTAACATCCAGAAATCCATATGAAAACAACATTTGGATGTGGAGACGGTATATCGATGATGTGCTGATGTTGTGGACTGGAAACGAAGTTGAACTGAACTCATTCTTCACATGGCTGAATATTCAATCCCAAGACATTCAATTCACTATGAATATGAGTAGAACCTCTATCGATTTCCTAGATATCAGCATTAAAGCTCAAAATGGCCATCTTCACACCACTCTCTTCCGGAAACCCACGGAAAGAAATAGCCTGCTACGGTACTCGAGCCACCATACAAGAAATCTGCGTGACAATCTACCGTTTGGCCAGTTCCTTCGAGTGAGGAGAAATTGCTCGCTCAAAGAAGACTATTTTTTGGAGTCGGACCTTCTGATCGGGAGACTGATGGAAAGGGGATATCCGAGGCGACTGGTGACAAGGGCAAGAAAGAGGGCTTGGTTCAGCCCAAGGGAGGATCTGCTTAAACCTAGAGAACGCCTCGCCGATCCAGACAGGATTGTCTGTGTCACTACATTCTGTACGAAGAGCAACCTGATTAAGAAGGCGGTTAATAAACACTGGAATATGGTATCAGATGTCATTGATCACAAAGAACCTCCAATGCACGCTTTCAAAAAGGCGAAAAATATCAGGGATAAAGTGGTGTGTTCGCTTTTAGAAACTCAAGCTCCTCCTACCCTACAAAGCATCTGGAACCTTCCTCAAGTAGTTGGTCACTTTAAATGCACTAAGTGTAAAGCCTGCCCACTCACCTTAGAGACCAAGGTATGGAATTATCGGAACCACAAGGTGACTCTCAAATCTATGACTAACTGCAAGACGAGTGACGTGATCTATGCCATTATATGTCCTTGCGACCTGGTATATATTGGACAAACAAAACAACATGTAAAGAAACGAATTCTCCAACACTGTAGTCGTATAAGATGCCAAACACCAGGTTCCCCCTTGGTCGAACATTTTATGTCCAAAGCTCATACTCCAGAATCTTTCAAATGGCTGGTGGTTGAGAAAATTGTGATTGGACCAAGAGGCGGTGATTTGAATTCGCTACTTAATTTGAGGGAATGTAAATGGATGGACACACTGGACACTGTGGACAATGGTCTTAATGAACTTGATGCGACCTACTCACAACTAGCAGGACTTACATATGACCCTTACATTTTTGGTAATGCCTGTCGCACAGAAAATGGTATGCTAGGATATGTTTCATTGTACATAAATATTTAACACGGAGTAAGCTGGGCTAATGACCAACTGAGAATTTGTTAACATCTAATAATGCCTTTCACGAACATTGTGTGAGAATGCTGTAGAAATCAGCAGGACTGACATCTGACCCTTAATTTTTGATAAATGCCTTTTGCACAAAAAACAGGTATGCTAGGATATGTTTTATTGTACATAGATATCTAATACTGAGAAAGCTGGACTTATGACAATCTGTTAATTTGTCAACATCTAATAATGCGATTCACGGACATTGTGTGAGAATGCTGGAGAAACTCATTGCGTTATTACAAGGGTAGCCTGCCTCTGTTTAAGCTATTGCTAGTCCATGATGATAAGGTTTGTGTGAACATATATGCGATATTACTAATACAGGATCCATTTGTATATGTTGGTGGTTACTTTTTGTACTGCTTCGCAATGATGAGGTCGCTGTACACGCTAATGCGCCCCTGCGAATCGCTCGCCCTGTCATGACACCAGTTCTGTCAGCACGCATGCGCAGTGATGAAACATCCGCGGTACTAGCAGCTAGCGGCGGCACCGCGAGGTGCTCTGACACACCCCCTGGGACACGCCCCCTCCCTTGCATGGAGCATTTCTAGTCATACCGTGCAAGTGCCGGTGGTTCCCGCTGAAGATTCGCGCCAGCAGAGCCACAGGTACGTTCAGATAGAGAGGCTGCGTATACGGGCTGCTCTTCTCGTTACAACAGCAATGGAAGCATGTCATCGCGCTTCATGCTTTTCATCATAATTCTAGATCCCGTTCTGTCAAAGGAATCAAAGGGATTCCAGTAACCTTTATAACTAGTACCTTTCTGTGGATGCCGACTTGAGGGCATCGATATGATATTTTAAGGAATCAGTAACTGCCTTAGCCTCATTAACTAGCACCGTCTATGCAAGCTGACCTGAGCACACAGAGTGTCTAGCAAATACCGTCTTTCTGGTTCTTACAGATGGTGTGAGTGACCTACACCAAGACCATCTCCCTGATTAATTCTTCTAGCTGGTGTATTGTGATGTATTCCTATAGGTTCTGTATCGATCCCCCTATTCCTGACCCTATTCTGGTTAACAAGTTAACTAGCAGCCATCCCATGAGGCAGAAAACCCCCATGATGCAGGAACCGTTATCTGATTAAGCCACACTACGGCACAGGAATGTGTTATCTGATTAGGTCATAACGCTTGCCATCTAATTAGACAAGCGATATTCCTCCAGCCCCTGATAAGGCATACGGAGTTCTCAAAACAAATCAAACCTATGACAACCTGGGAAAAACCCTGCGGCCATTGTTTTGATTTCATCGAGAACTTCAGCAAAAGAATGTGCTAACGACCAAGTCGTATGACATCCTTATTGACTTATCTATGTCCATCCTTACGTCAATCTCGGCACCTTAAAGGTATAAATATTACCGATATTGCCCTATGCAAACACACGAGGTGGTGACGAGATCGGAGCAGCCAGACTTGCCGAAGCCCAGAGCAGAGCAGACCCCGCTGGCGCAGCCCCGCCTTCCTGACGCGCTGAGAACGAGAAGCTGCCTTTTCTCCTGCCGAGAAATCCAGCTCCGGCGCTTCCGGGTAGCCCTCGCAGGCAGCCTGGAATATCGAGACCAGAGACGAGAGATACCATCCCTCATTCATCCTAGATTCCAGGTACAGAACTGAATAACCCCTTGCAGAGAATTCTTTAGTCAGTCACTTGGCAAAACAAACTTAACTTAAACTGTAACTTTCTATTCCCGCCCACGTATTAGGCTTAGGTCAGGTACACGGGGTAGGCGTAGTTAGAAACACCAGTTGAGTACGATTAGTCAAATGTATATGTGTATGTATATATTTTATCCATTTTAAACCATCATATGGCTTAGAAACCATATCAACGTTTTTACAGTATTATTTTATACTTCTGCTTTTAATATATGCACTTTACTTAACCATAAGTATTGCAATAATATCGATCCATTTCTCTTGTATGAGAAAAGAGACTGATCAATAAATAACATCTTTTATTGAACACGCCCGTCTCTTCCTTTTCTCTACAATCTGGTGAGACTAAGAATGCACGTACTGACTGAGTAAAATAAGTCGTCTTTTGTTTTCACACGACTCTAGAGATACACTCTTGATTAGGGGAGGGCAAAGTTGTCATGTTCTATGGTTGTCAGAAACTAAATCCCTTCTTGTCTATCCAGGGAGGTTCAACTCCTCCTTGCCTATTCGAGAAAGTTTCTAGTGAACTCTGAGCTAGCTGGAAAACCCAAAACTTTAAGTCTAATATCGACAGTAGTAGACCTAGTTAACGTCTGGTCTAGGCCTATACTACTGAAGGTATTATTCCAATGCGCAGAGCCTATTGGGATAATAGGAACTACACTACATGGCGCCCAACGCGTTTGGAAGGGCGATAAAACTAACGTAAGACATTTAGAGTAACTCAGTCGTGCTTTTTCACTCAGACCCCTTTTTCCCATAATACTCCAAAGACGTCTGGAGTGGGTGAAAGGTAATATCCGCCAGACCTCGCAGGAGGAAACTCCTATGTAGGGTTCTTGGTTTAGTCAACGTTGAAGGATACACTGTTCCAAAATATTGTGCATCTAATCTTTGTTTCCATAAGAAACCTGATCTGCAAACAAAAGAAATAACCTTCCTGTCGGTAAAATGGTAGACAGTGATGATGAAAGAGAGGCAGTTAGGATAGCAACTGAACTCGCAGCAGCTGATAATGCACTGCAAGACGCTGACCAGGATATAATACTCATCCCGGTCAACACAAGAAAATCTATAACTTTAAAACTTATAGAAAATGGACTGACACCTAGAGGTGGCACAGTCATATTCGTAATTGAGGCACACGAATATCGGCAGACAGAGGTATACTATTCATGGATACATTTTCCAGCAGCAAATGCTGTAACAAAGTACTTCCACTATTACAAAACAGAGGAACCTCCAAATGAGTACACTCCTTTCGAGGAGGTGGAAGTACCACTTAAATTTCAAGAGCACCTGCTCTTATTTAATGGCGCCCTAAAACATAATAATCACATCACCAGGCTCGGTCCCTTAGGTAGACCAGGAGCAACGTGGCCGGTCCTAGCCGGATACACACCACATCCAGACATCGAAAGAATGCCTGCACCAGAGCTATTGATACAGCTAAAACAATTAATAAAAATACATAGACAATTAGTCCAATATGTAATGCGGACTTCAACAATTCAACCAGCAATTAAAATTCCACAGCTGACCCCTCACCAGGGGAACACAAACAAAATTACACCACAGAACATACAATCCTGCCTAGGTAAAGTACCAGCTAAACGGGAACAAATACCATTCTGGTTGGCACAAAAAATCACCCAAATAGAGGCGGTGTTTCCAGACACCACCCCGTTAGAAAAACACAGGATTCTGACTATCTGTCTTCCAATGGGAATCGCACCACACGTGGAGGACTGTGACACTTGGGGTACAGTCTTTGCTTCCATCTACACAAAAACGCACGGTGTTCCATCCATTTCGGTAATACCAGATGTGCTAAAACAAATTCAAGACGAATACGGTCCAGAACCTGCCTTAACTCTTGGTATGAAATTACTAAAAGACTTCAAGCAGGTCTCGGCTATATTATTAGCCAACATAAAGGAAGAAGCAGCAAACAGAGGTTAAAGGAGACAGATATAGCAGACCAACCAGCTGAAATTGCCAGAATTATAGAAAAGTCCTATGAGGAACTAGGTAGAGATAGTTTAGGTGGAATACCAGTAAAACCACAACTGATTGAAAGTCCTGAAAAAATATTTTTTAATAATAATTCAACATCACAAAAAAAGAGCTGGGATGGAAACAAACAATCCAATCCTAAAGAAAAGAAATTCCAGTCCAGAGGAAGGTCTCCTCGGCGAAGAGGAAAGTCTCCGAACCAAAGACACAGGTCACCCCAAAGTGACTCCTCTGGGAGAAGATATAACCTTAGAAATAGGGATAATATAAAGAAGCCTGATAGATATCAAGACATTGATACACGTCCCTCTCAATCTTTTCAGACTTCCTCGCAGAAATCGGAAAGAAGAGAACGATCAGAACAAAGAGAAGAGCACGCCAAGTCCAAAGACAAGGAACCTGCTCATCTAAAAAAGAAACTACAATTTCCAAAAAAGAAGGTAGCCAGTATCAAGGTAGTTAACAATGCCGAGAATACTGAGGACACAACTGAAAAACGGAGAATGGGCTCAGACAATGCTAGACAGCGCAGCAGAAGTGAGCATAGCTCGCAAAGTCCTTATGAATCATCTGGAGACAGTGGACACGAATGAATATCTTCAAGTGGAAACTGCAGACACCAGAGTTAGCAAACCTCACAAAATATATGAAATAACTTTACGTATAGAAGGGGAAAAGACTAGAAAAATAAGGGGACTATTTTGGGATAATCTCTCCAACGGCTATGACATCCTTCTAACTGAAAAAGACTGGCCACCAGAGTTTGTCAGGGAGTGCCCTCATGGCGAAGAAATAATTATGCCTGCCTTCTCAAATCATATCCCAATTCATAAAAAATATACACTTGCCAGAAAGTGGGCAGTAGCTCAAGCTCCTGCTTTATATAAAAATCATGTAGGATGGGATGAGGACTCTCCTCCTCACAAAATCCAGTTAAAATCACAACCTACTGCACAAAGACAGTACCCAATTAAGCAAGAAGCTAAAAAACAGGTAAAAGAAATTCTAGATCAATTAGAATACCAGGGGGTGATTGAAACTTGCACCTCACAAATGAACAACCCTTTGTTTCCGGTCTCCAAACCAGACAATTCATATCGTCTAGTTTTGGATTACCGACACCTTAACTCATGTTGCAAAACTTTTGCAGTACAGAACTCGCATAGTGCTGCACTAATGAATAACATAGTGCGCAAAAAATACAAAACAACATTAGACATCTCTAATGGATTCTTTTGTCAAAACATAGCACCAGAGAGCAGATATTTGTCTGCGTTCTCAATAAATGGTACTCAAAAACAATTCTGTCGGTTAGCCCAGGGGTACAAGAATAGCCCAGGGGTATTCTCAGCGAGAGTAACAGAGTTACTACAAACATATGATGACGAAGCATTATCTTATGTCGACGACATATACCTAACAGATGATGACTTGGATACTCACTTGAAGAGAGTGAACACCATAATACTTGGGTTCGCAGCAGAGGGTTACAAATTCAACTTTAAAAAATCCAGAATTGCCCATCTAACAGTCCTGTTCTTAGGATATGAATTATCAAGTGAAGGCAAAAGCCTGGCTGACAATTTCCTAGAGAAATGTGCCGTACTCCAAGCACCTAGAACACTAAAAAACCTACAGTCAATTCTAGGCTTCCTAAACTTCGGAAGAACATACATTGCAAATTACGCAGAAAGGGTCAAACCCCTTTATGATCTAATAAAACCAGATTTTAAAAGAACCAATTGGACTCAAATACACTCAGAAATTCTGAGATCCTTACAAACAGACATGTTAATTAAAACAAAATTAGAAACACGTGATAACACACGCAATCTTGTGATTCGAGTCATCCCAGGAAGATGCGGATTCACATACCTGACCTCTAATGAGGGAGAAAAGGTACCAATTGCATTCAAATCACACTTGTACACAGAAGCTGAAAAGAAATTCAGCATTAAAGGAAAAATTGTTCATGCAGTTCAAACCGCAATAGCTAGAGAAAAAGATCAAGCTGACGGTAGACATATCACAGTCAGAACAGCAGAATCAGCCTTTGAGGCATTAACAACACCGTGTAATTTACCAACAACAACATTGAATCCGGAATGGATACAATGGGTGAATTCAATCACAACGGACAAAGTATACTACTACTTTTATCCAGAACTAGAGGAACTGAAAAATCTAGAATATGAAAGAACATTCCCTCTGCCAATCGACATTCTGCCCTTACGACAATACGCTTGCGTAATCTATACAGACGGACATGCTCAACCCTCCGTTTGGGGAGAACAAGCATACAACCCCACATGTGAGATTACAAAAGAAGTGTGGCGCGGAGGTAAACTAAGACCTCTATTAACAAAAACACACTCAGTAGAAACTAATTCAGAACAACAGACTGAAATATTAGCATTAAAAATGGCGCTAGATAATGCGGATCGCGAATTCCCGACACTTATAGTGTCCGATTCATATTACTGCGTCAAATCATATAACAACGATTTGCAGACATGGATTCAAAACGGTTACAAAGATGACACAGATGCAACAATAAAGCAGAAACTGCTTTGGGAACAAATAGCTCTTTTACAAAAAGAACTACCAAAGACTCACGTGACACACTCACTGAGTCATCAGCGTGATGGCGTTCACGTTGCAGGGAATTCATTGGCTGAAACAGCCACAGCGGTAGCAACTAAATCGGCTTCCGTAGCTCGAAAAAAGCGTACAGTGAAGTATATTGACGGTGAAACAGTGCTGGCGGTGAAAACGTCATCAAAAGGCGACTGCTCAGCGCTACCGATCAACTATCCACTCAATCATACATACATAATCGATGCAAACTCCGTCCCTTTTGCTCGAATCCCTGGAGTGGGGGATAGAGTAATTCCAAACATGGACAGGAGAAACTTGTTAATAGCAGACGCACATATGGGCGAGGGTCTCAGACACCTCAAACTAAAAGATTCTCTGGAAGAATTACAATCAAGGTACTGGTGGCCAGGCATGAGCCTGCATCATACCATGTTTGTAAAGAACTGCCCAAACTGTAACAGAAATCGCAGTGGTGAGAGAAACGGCGTAATACCGTGTCGTTTCACTCCAGAAAGAATCAACAGTAAAAAGCAAAGCGTCCGATTAACATATACAGGCTAGTTTCCACTTATAATGTAGATCCTCAGCACTCGGCTGACGTCTGGACTGTTATACAAAGATTTGCGAGTCTAAATGGCATATACGCTAAGAGCATGCTACGTTTGACCATTGTTCTCACTCTAGCCCTCCAGCCTGAGTGGAAACATGGCCAAATGAGCAGAGCACAGCGGGAATCTTCTCACTTCCTTCCTGAGGGATACGGGATGGTGTAAAGAAAAAACCAAGGCATAAAGCTATCTATAACAGAAAGGATATTAGGTTCGGGAGCTGGGTGGGTCAAACATCTAATAAGTGTCCAACGTAGTCTAAATAACCTGCCAAGAAATTCTCTGAAGGGACTCAGTCCGTACGAATTATTATTTGGAACTAGGATGTTAATCTTAGACCTCGACAGTCAGACTTCAGTGGTGAAGGAAAAAAGCTTTGATGTCAAAGATCGTTTGGCTATTTTGCAGGACTTAAACGAAACAAGAAAAGACCTGAGCAACATAAAGTTGAAACAACAGCCAACAACCACTGAAGAACCACCACCTGTCCCAGCAAGACCTGTCTGGATTCCAAAAGTCGGGGATCTAGTCAGAGAAAAGATTGCGGTAAAGAAGGAATTTGGGCCTTCTTACAGAAAAGCAGTTCCTGTCTTGTCTATCAACGGGACAAGATCAGTTGTACTACCGCCACTTGCTGGTAAAAAGGAGAACCGAGTTGTATCCATCGACCTGGTAAAACCACAATCATGTGGCCGATAACAAACAGTAGGCCAAGTGGACTCCCGATAAGTAGTAGAACACCAAGATTTGCTACAAACACAGAGGTTCAATCTAAGAGGCTAATCACATTCGAAACGCCTACAGAAGAACAACAAGGGCTATGCAACAATGCAATGGAACTTAGACCTCTGAAAACCCAAATAAAAACATTTAGCAGAGACACACCAACCTACAATGAAGTAACAAACGAATATGCAAGAAAAAGTAATCCTGAAGCAATTGGAACAATTGACAGAACTGCATCCGGCTACTTCATTAACTTCGATGATTCCTCTGAAGACCTAAGTGAATCAAAAACACAGCCATCAACAAAAATCTTTAAAGATAAAGTTAAAGAACTTTTGAAACAACTGAAAGAAACATATCTGATTTCTCCATGGATTGAATTTTGGGTGGGTTTTGGTGCATTTATCCTCATACTTTGGCTCATCATGGTACTAACTTTGGGACGCTTCATTGAGGGAAAATATGCTAAAATGGACACAGCAAGTCAGAAAATCAACTTGATCCTCAAACCACACACATCTTCACACGTCGAGAAAAGAGAACTTTCTTCAGTCAACTTCACAGCCAATCCTATACCGGGTGGGGTAGCATGGGACAACACTGACTACGAAATTTATGGTCCGGTTGAAATCCTGAAATATCCACACCAAATTAAGATCTCGTTGAGTGACTTTGTAAAACCAAGCTCATTTGCTGATGATTGGGACTTTGAAAGTATAAATAATATGATGTCTGACTTAGTAATGTCTGCTAAATTTACCAAACATGATTATTTGCAGGGTTCGACAAATTATGATAGTATGTACTGTTATAACCACTATGGTAACCATTTTCTACATAGATCTGCACAACCTAGAAATGTTTTAAATTATAATCAATGGGAACATTGTGCAACCCCTCCAAAAGGAAGCTCAAGAACCGTTTATGACAAATATTCATACTTCACAGGTTTTAACACAAGTAATGCTGAAACATTTTATTTCAAATTGTCAAATAAGACAGGGACAAAGACCATGATAACAAACACGAAATTGATATATTCAGACTCATTCTTTGAACAAATGAATACTTTTGGTTTTGATTATTGGGACAAAAATGTTGAAGTAAAGAGTGTTTGGGGTACAAAAGAATGGCAAGTACAGGGTGTAGAATCTTTGTTTAGAGCCTGCATGATCCCAGAACAAATTATATTTTTAAATGACACTGTTCAACAAACCACCTGTCTTGGCTTAGCCAAAATCAAAGACTTAAATAAACCGTCTATTCCAAAACCAACAATGAACAGCAATATCTCTACAGATGAGGAGATAGACGTAAATTATGTATTAAACAAAAACAGAACACATCCTGATTGGAAACAGTGGTTGATCTGGCCCACAGATACTAATAACTGTCAAGATAGATTCCTGAACAAAACACAGGGGTTCAAAATGACCAGGCCAGACCCTAGATATTCCCAAAGACAACACCCAGGGATAATAACAACCTGCAGTGTGGGCAAATTATGCCTTCAATGGCTACAAACTTCCACACTGACAGAAATTAAGCAACACCTAACTTTACTTACTGATGGTGCTGACTTGCGTGATTTCATTATGGGACCACGCAAACAGCGTCAAAAACGTTTCATAGCAGCCTCTGTATATGCAGCATACAACGAGGCCTGGAAGGTGACTCAAATTGAGACAGCAGAAAGAATACGGGAAATTGACCGTATTAATTTGGAAAAATCACTTTCTGTAGTGGACAATGGGTTAATGACTCTGTCCTCCAGAATTTTTTCTCTGGACAGCATTGTGTCTTCAGCAATCGACATATTATCGCAAGACTTACTGTTGTTACAACACGGTCAGTCTCAATTGCGTTCTATTGTACAGCTTGGCTGGACGTTACAAAATCTGCGTTCAGGCTATGTGCCTTGGCGTTTAATCAACACAACGTCACTATTCAATATCTTTAACCTTACTGATAAACAAATCAGTATGGCACAAAAGGGTGCTGATTACACAATCCTGAGCATTGAGAAACTTGAGAGATTACCAGTGACAATGTCAGAACGACCTGTCAGTGAATGGATAATACATGGGATAATTAATATTCCAATATCAACCTTCAGGTTTCAATACTGCCAAAAATATATACAGGCTGGCATGTACGAAAAATTGGGAAAGGGGTACATTAAAATAACATGGAACCTGCCCTATTCACATGCATGTGTCAGTAATAAAGGACAGAAAGTGTTTCTTAGTGGCAATAATTGTGCGATGTCACTAAGCGGTACACTTCTGTGTAACGGAATTAGTTTGCATGGAGCCTGTGATGGGAACTCCAATAACCTTTCATGTCACCAGCTAGGCACACCTGCAACAGAAATAGAACCATTCTTTCAAAGACTCTATAATGGGAGTTACGTTCTAATTGTGGACCGCAGATGTTGTAGTCTTATGCCCGGGACTCCTTATCTCGTAACTACGACTGCGAAGGTCAAGTGCTGTGGACGCTTATTGTTCCCCAGCTCCCTTCCAGACAGGGAGGCAAGGGCATGGCCCAACTTGAAAATTACTTCTATTCGAATAGATACTTTAAGCAGAATGAAAACAGTGCTTCTTCAGACGCCGACCAAGCTCACGTCATCAAAAGAAACATATGATCTCCTAGTCGCAAGGACGACTGCAGAGATTCACTCATTGCTATCAACTAATTCCTCCATACATTTCGCAGAAATCCTGAATAAAATCTTAAATATTTCTGATACCAGTGGAGTCTCAAAGGTATTTAAGACAGTATTTTCGATGGCATTAACACCATTCAAAGCCATGCTGGGTATTTTTCCAGATTTCGTCCATTCGATTTTTGACGGACTTCCCCTCATTTTGGGACTAATTGCAGGAATCCTATTCTTAGTCCTTATATTTCGTTATGGCAAACCATGTCACAGACAAAACTCCTGCGACAAGGGAAGAAACAATCCTAGCCATTGGATACCGGGACCGGATATCAAAAATCCTGGGACTATCCCGGCTTAGAGACCTGAACATGACTTGGTTTCTTTCATTTCGACCAATGTGGCATCGATGTGTTTTACCTGTATTAAGGTGCTTGCTATGCGGAGAAGAATGCGTGTTAGACACCTGTCTGACGCTACAATCAGATGCGCCAATGGATGCAGAAACATTGTTGAGTCCAATAAAGGCTCATGCTTTGTGCTGCCCTCAACGGCTACCAATCCTGATGACGGCATTCGTGGAAGCTTCACCACTACGATTAAGGGGTAGTGAAGTTCAAGATGAAAGCAGCATTGATCAGGTACGACCTTCTGTCAGCGATGCTAATCAAAATATCAATGGAGACAATCATGCGCACGATTGCATGGTTACACCTTTTTCCGAGTTAGTGGAACTCTCCCAGGAAGCTGTTGACAACTTTTTCGAGAGTCTAAATGATATGATGTTCTCACCAGAGCAGAAATAGAGACTTTTGAGCAAGCTCGTACACGGAGTTCCCTGAATTTGGCCTTCAACTAGAAAAGCAAAATACCATGAACAATTTTCCCTCCAGTTCACGGACAGCAATTTTTTCAGCAGCCCCAAAATATTTTGCATATTTTTCGGGACACTATCTTCTGCTTAAAGTAAGAACTATTCTTAGAGAACTAAAATTTCTAATTTTAGATAGTTTATAGACATTAGCTGCCCGCTGGTATGTTCATAATTATTTTATTCTGTGATGGAATGGTCTCGAACTTTTTTCTGTATTAAGAGCCATTTCATGTGTAAATTCCCATATACAAATTAATAATAATGTATAGATATGCGTGATTACTTTAGCATTATTCTACAGCTTGAGTGCATATATTACATGTGACTGTTTTTTCCGTATATTTGATAATTTCAAAATGCATTTATGTATTTTGGGGTGGTAAGGTATACACGATACTCTACAGTATGTTTTACTATGCATAGATTCGTAAATATGTCCATAGTTAGCGTGGAGTGGGTGTGATGTATTCCTATAGGTTCTGTATCGATCCCCCTATTCCTGACCCTATTCTGGTTAACAAGTTAACTAGCAGCCATCCCATGAGGCAGAAAACCCCCATGATGCAGGAACCGTTATCTGATTAAGCCACACTACGGCACAGGAACGTGTTATCTGATTAGGTCATAACGCTTGCCATCTAATTAGACAAGCGATATTCCTCCAGCCCCTGATAAGGCATACGGAGTTCTCAAAACAAATCAAACCTATGACAACCTGGGAAAAACCCTGCGGCCATTGTTTTGATTTCATCGAGAACTTCAGCAAAAGAATGTGCTAACGACCAAGTCGTATGACATCCTTATTGACTTATCTATGTCCATCCTTACGTCAATCTCGGCACCTTAAAGGTATAAATATTACCGATATTGCCCTATGCAAACACACGAGGTGGTGACGAGATCGGAGCAGCCAGACTTGCCGAAGCCCAGAGCAGAGCAGACCCCGCTGGCACAGCCCCGCCTTCCTGACGCGCTGAGAACGAGAAGCTGCCTTTTCTCCTGCCGAGAAATCCAGCTCCGGCGCTTCCGGGTAGCCCTCGCAGGCAGCCTGGAATATCGAGACCAGAGACGAGAGATACCATCCCTCATTCATCCTAGATTCCAGGTACAGAACTGAATAACCCCTTGCAGAGAATTCTTTAGTCAGTCACTTGGCAAAACAAACTTAACTTAAACTGTAACTTTCTATTCCCGCCCACGTATTAGGCTTAGGTCAGGTACACGGGGTAGGCGTAGTTAGAAACACCAGTTGAGTACGATTAGTCAAATGTATATGTGTATGTATATATTTTATCCATTTTAAACCATCATATGGCTTAGAAACCATATCAATGTTTTTACAGTATTATTTTATACTTCTGCTTTTAATATATGCACTTTACTTAACCATAAGTATTGCAATAATATCGATCCATTTCTCTTGTATGAGAAAAGAGACTGATCAATAAATAACATCTTTTATTGAACACGCCCGTCTCTTCCTTTTCTCTACAATCTGGTGAGACTAAGAATGCACGTACTGACTGAGTAAAATAAGTCGTCTTTTGTTTTCACACGACTCTAGAGATACACTCTTGATTAGGGGAGAGCAAAGTTGTCATGTTCTATGGTTGTCAGAAACTAAATCCCTTCTTGTCTATCCAGGGAGGTTCAACTCCTCCTTGCCTATTCGAGAAAGTTTCTAGTGAACTTGGGCGTTCAATTTGACGCTTCCCTCAGCTTCGATGAACATGTGCGCATCACCGCTGGGCGCTGTTTCAGTCTGATCAGACAATTAAAGAAGTTTTTTAATTTTCTGCCTATCACAGCCAGGAAATCAGTCGCGGTGGCGCTTATCCTCTCCCGGCTGGATTATTGTAACGGCCTCCTAGCAGGCATCAAGAAGTCCTCTTTGAAAAAGCTGCAGAGTGTCCAACATGCAGCAGCCAGGCTTGTCTTGAAACTCCCTCGTAGGTCCTCAGCCTCTTCAGCTCTTAACATCCTTCATTGGCTGCCCCTCCACAAGAGAATCTTATTCAAGCTCCTAGTCACTGTATTTAAAGCAAACAGGGGCTTGGGTCCATCCTATTTGATTAAGCGCTTCCAGCACTACACTCCTATTTGTTGCTTGAGGTCTTCTGGCGCCAATTTCATCTCGGAACCTCGCATAAAATTAAAATCCAAAGGTGGAAAGACCTTTTCCCTTCTGGCGGCCAAGGCATGGAATCGTCTTCCCCCCAGCCTCAGGCACGCTCCCTCGGAAAGCCTATTCAGGAAATTGCTGAAAACCTGGATTTATTCTCAGTCTGACTCCTCAGTCCTCGCAGCCATTTGAACTATGCCCCCCTAGGCGACCTTCCATGTGCTCAGCGCCAAGATGCTCCCTCCGGAGCGAAAGTTAGCGCTTTATAAATGTCAATAAATATCAAAATATCAATAGTGAACTCTGAGCTAGCTGGCAAACCCAAAACTTTAAGTCTAATATCGACAGTAGTAGACCTAGTTAACGTCTGGTCTAGGCCTATACTACTGAAGGTATTATTCCAATGCGCAGAGCCTATTGGGATAATAGGAACTACACTACAGTATGATTTATACCACACCGACTAATGGACACGATTGAAGGTGATTTCCAAGTAAGTCTATGCCGCCAAACGCTACACCCTTTCATTGAGCGTCTCACGTGCTTATTAACCCTTCCACTGGGATACATATACATGGATGCATATTTTGTACCCACAGATTCTTACGTGCCACGCCAATTCTCAACTCATCTGGGACTCCACATATCCATCTATGGGTATCGTCCATAGAAGAATCTAGTAAGTGTGGGTGTTTCCACCTTGGGCTTACTCCTCCCTGACCTGCTTAACGTAATCCTTCCTAATGTTAAATTGTTCTCCCACAGAATACCCCCAAAGGCGCAAGTCTCCAACTGAGGTGGGACGTCTCCAAACGCCATAATATATGTAGGTACACCAGCTTATGGGCCATTTAGTGAGGCCAATCTTTTACTAATTTTAATTCATCCTACTGAGTGATATACGTATCTATTTTCGTAGGTGCTCACTATCACCATTTCTATTGTCCTGATGAAGACCCTAGACTGAGGAACCACCCGCCCTTACCATAGGGGTCGAAACGTCGACAACATTATTTTCAACATACACGCCACAACAAAATTTGCCATATGTGGCCCCCGTGTATTGTTTATATAGGGAACCGTGTGATCTATTGTAGACTGGAAATGTTCTCAGATTGATATAGAATTGTTTACAGGACACAATTCCTTTTCTTTGTCCCTCAATCTATCCAAACCACACCCTACCCTACTGAATCTCAAACCCCTCCTTCTCTTTGACACCCACCGAGCACTGTTTTGAATGATGACTTCATCAATTGCCATGTATTGTATGAAATGAAATATAATACCTGTGAAAGTACTGGATATCACTGCATACAGCTGAATTAAATTCAGTTTCATATTTACTCTGTTTTTGTGTGTACCTTTTAGCAATTTACTAATGATTAGCCCTGGATTGGAATGTGTTAGCCGAGACCCCAAGACTGTTAACTCCTCCCACTGATCGATTGTGCTTCTCGATATTGCCTTGTATGGACATAAAATATGCTCTTGTGCTTTGTACCACCTTCTTTTGAGCCCCTGTGTGGGTATAAATAAACCATGTGTCCGGTAGCCCTTTGTGCTACTTCTTGCAGTGCCGAAGGGTACTGGTTGAACTTTAGCACCACTTCATGAAGTATAATAAATTCTATGTTTTGCAATTCCAGTTTCCATGCCAACTTTTTCCTTTGGGTCTGAGGACTTCGTGCGCAGAAGGGCGAACCCCTTGCACTAGCGGGTCTGGCTGAAGCCTGCACGACAAATTGGCGCCCGGCACGTAGGGCTCATCGGCGACTCGGATGTCCGAAGGATTGGTCGTGACGAAGGTTCGGAACTTTGCTGAGGAAGCGATCGCTGCCAGAGGAGACCCGTGTCTTGGCATCCAAGGTGTTTCTTCCCTACTTTCCGATCCGACCATCCAGGCGGCGCCGGTCCTCGACTGAGATCTCTTCTGCTGGTCTGCCGTGCAGTGACCGTTTGGCCGAATTTAGAACTTGGCAGTTGGAATCTGGACGGCCTATGATTGGTAAGAGCCGTTTTGCGGCACCTATTGTAGGCCTTGGCCTTTGGAGTGCCACGTTTGATAAGGACGCTTATTGTGGTACGTTTGACTTTGGGATAGACGTCTACTTTGATTGTTTGGGATACTTTGATTGTGTATATATGTGTTGCAACTCATATAGGCAGACATAGCATGGAGTTTTTTCTCCGCTTTGATTTGTATAGCACATTGTACTAAGACAGTACTTTAAGCGCTCTTTCCCTATAGTAGTGTATATCTTGCACTATTTTTGAGCATGTCTGTTCGTCACGCACTTCGGAAGATGTGCTGCTTGTTTGGTGGTACCAGTTTACGACTTGAGGAATCGCAGCCGGCTCCCCCCGAGGGGACTCCTAATCGAGATATGTATGTGAAGTATGGTCTTTCTGCCATAATGTACAGCGCGTTGTGGCACAAATTCACCAAAAAGGATCCTGAGTTACGTTGGCCATTGTATGGGTCGTTTGATGTGCGAAAGGTTGCATATGTGGAGCAATGTTTGTTTGAGCGAAAGTCTAGGCGTGATATGTTTGAGAGTTTGCGAATGTGGGAGAAAGAAGTACGGCAGCAAGAGAAGCGTGAGCAAGCGTTGATTGAAAAAGAACAGCGAAAGACTGTGTATGAGAAAGCGCTGGAATTGAGAAAGAAAGAAGCAAGAGAATTACAGGAACGAGAGGAGAAAGAACGAAGGTTACAGATATCTGGCCAATATCCTGTCCGTCAGCCTCTTTATCCTGTCCTTAATAAACCACATGATGATTTCTTGTTATTAGATCGACCTCCACCTCGTATATCATTCCGTCTGCTCCGTCCGGAGACGATGAGGATTCCGATTCGGGACAGCAGAAAGCGCGGGACACCCGATCGATGTTATCAACTGAACGGTCGGCCCAGATCAGACAATCTGCTCGAAAAGCATTACGTAGCACTGATTCTGCTTCCGATCTTTTTGCTTCTATTAAGGATTGGACAGAAAAGGAACAGATAAATTTCACTGCAATGTTTGCTGATGAAGTTGTAGAAATGTATCGTAAATACTCCACAACATTAGAACCTGCTGATATTGCAACTGATCATAAACAGTTACGTGACGGTCTCTTTGTTTTTTCCCAGGTGGAAGATATGATTAAACGGCTGGTTAAAATACTGAATGAGGCGAGATATCTGAAGGAACAGCAAAAGCCTATGGATACCGCTCCACAGACTAATCCGCCTCGAGAGGCGATGCGCCCTATCTTCGTGACAGATAAGAGATTACCAGTTGTCATGAAACCTATGCGGGAAGCCGCGCCATTGTATGCTCCTCCTAAAGGAGCAGGGGACAACGATGATAAAACTTCTGTCGATGCTAAGGGATATTTTATTTATAATTGGGTATACACTCCCTGGAATAGAGCAGATGTAATGGCGCTTAAAAATGCGTTACCTGACCCACGTAAAAATCCAGCCGCCTTTTACGAAGAAGTTGAGGGTGCTCTAAATTCTTGTGTTATAACTTTATGTGATATAGATTTGTTTTTCGGTCTTATTTTGCCCCCAGATATGTGGAGGACCGTTCGTAAAATTCATGATCGTGCTGTTCTTGGTGCCGAATGGAAGGAGATAGAGCGCACGGATGCGGATAGAGAGCCCGCCCAAAAAACGCATCAGCTAATATTAGATCTTCCTGCCGCTATTTTGACTAAACTTAAAACGATTATTCCCCCTAAAAAGATTGATTGGACTGTTTTAGCGTCCTGTAAACAAAAGGCAGATGAATCGGTTTCCGATTTCTTTACGCGTTTTGAGGAAGCTTTTCATGATTTTAGTGGTCAGTCCCTTTGTTGTAGTTTGGCAGCGATTAAGTTGAGCGTTAGCAAAAGACATCCGAGTTCTAGCTGTTATCTTGACATACTGGAGCATCCATTTTGGATTTGCGGCAGCCGTTTTGTCTGTCACATGCTGCCTCGTGCCTACCATGTGCGTTGTCCTATCTTTCTGCTCATGGCCTTTGAATCTGCCCGGCAACAGGCTAATAACAGCATCTCTGTGTTTTGCTGCTGACCGTTAGGGTCCACATCTGTTAATGGTTAGCCTTAGATTGGAATGTGTTAGCTGAGACCCCAAGACTGTTAACTCCTCCCACTGATCAATTGTGCCTCTCGATATTGCCTTGTATGGACATAAAATGTGCTTTTGTGCTTTGTACCGCCTTCTTTTGAGCCCCTGTGTGGGTATAAATATACCATGTGTCCAGTAGCCCTTTGTGCTACTTCTTGCAGTGCCGAAGGGTACTGGTTGAACTTTAGCACCACTTCATGAAGTATAATAAATTCTATGTTTTGCAATTCCAGTTTCCGTGCCAACTTTTTCATTTGGGTCTGAGGACTTCGTGCGCAGAAGGGCGAACCCCTTGCACTAGCGGGTCTGGCTGAGGCCTGCACGACAAATTGGCGCCCGGCACGTGAGGCTCATCGGCGACTCGGATGCCCGAAGGATTGGTCGTGACTAAGGTTCGGAACTTTGCTGAGGAAGCGATCGCTGCCAGAGGAGACCCGTGTCTGGCATCCAAGGTGTTTCTTCCCTACTTTCTGATCCGACCATCCAGGCGGCGCCGGTCCTCGACTGAGATCTCTTCTGCTGGTCTGCCGTGCAGTGACCGTTTGGTTGAATTTAAAACTTGGCAGTTGGAATCTGGACGGCCTATGATTGGTAAGAGCCGTTTTGCGGCACCTATTGTAGGCCTTGGCCTTTGGAGTGCCACGTATGATAAGGACGCTTATCGTGGCACGTTTGACTTTGGGATAGACGTCTACTTTGATTGTTTGAGGATACTTTGATTGTGTATATATGTGTTGCAACTCATATAGGCAGACATAGCATGGAGTTTTTTTTTCTCCGCTTTGATTTGTATAGCGCAACGTACTAAGAAAGTACTTTAAGCGCTCTTTCCCTATAGTAGTGTATATCTTGCACTATTTTTGAAGCATGTCTGTTTGTCGCACACTTCGGAAGATGTGCTGCTTGTTTGGTGGTACCAATTTACGACTTGAGGAATCGCAGCCGGCTCCCCCCCGAGGGGACTCCTAATCGAGATATGTATGTGAAGTATGCTCTTTCTGCCATAATGTACAGCGCGTTGTGGCATGAATACACAAAAAGAGATCCTGAGTTACGTTGGCCATTGTATGGGTCGATTGATGCGTGAAAGGTTGCATATGTGGAGCAATGTTTGTTTGAGCGAAAGTCTAGGCGTGATATGTTTGAGAGTTTGCAAATGTGGGAGAAAGAAGTACGGCAACAAGAGAAGCGTGAGCAAGCGTTGCTTGAAAAAGAACAGCGAAAGACTGTGTATGAGAAAGCGCTAGAATTAAGAAAGAAAGAAGCGAAAGAATTACAGGAACGAGAGGAGAAAGAACGAAGGTTACAGATATCTGGCCAATATCCTGTCCGTCCGCCTCTTTATCCTGTCCTTAATAAACCACAAGATGATTTTTTGTTATTAGATCGACCTCCACCTCCGTATATCATTCCGTCTGCTCCGTCCGGGAACGATGAGGATTCCGATTCGGGACAGCAGAGAGCGCGGGACACCCGATCGATGTTATCAACTGAACGGTCGGCCCAGATCAGACAATCTGCTCGAAAAGCATTACGTAACACTGATTCTGCTTCTGATCTTTTTGCTTTTATTAAGGATTGGACAGAAAAGGAACAGATATATTTCACTGCAATGTTTGCTGATGAAGGTATAGAAATGTATCGCAAATACTCCACAACATTAGAACCTGCTGATATTGCAACTGATCATAAACAGTTACGTGACGGTCTCCTTGTTTTTTTCCAGGGTGGAAGATATGATTAGACGGCTGGTTAAAATACGGAATGAGGCGAGATATCTGAAGGACCAACTAAAGCCTACGGATACCGCTCCACAGACTAATCCGCCTGGAGAGGCGATGCGCCCTATCTTCGTGACAGATAAGAGATTACCAGTTGTCATGAAACCTATGCGGGAAGCCGCGCCATTGTATGTTCCTCCTAAAGGAGCAGGGGATAATGATGATAAAACTTCTGTTGATGCTAAGGGATATTTTATTTATAATTGGGTATATACTCCCTGGAATAGAGCAGATGTAATGGCGCTTAAAAATGCGTTACCTGACCCACGTAAAAATCCTGCCGCCTTTTACGAAGAAGTTGAGGGTGCTCTAAATTCTTGTGTTATGACTTTATGTGATATAGATTTGTTTTTCGGTCTAATTTTGCCCCCAGATATGTGGAGGACCGTTCGTAAAATTGATGATCGTGCTTTTCTTGGTGCCAAATGGAAGGAGATAGAGCGCACGGATGCGGATAGAGAGCCCGCCCAAAAACTGCATCAGTTAATATTAGATCTTGCTGCAGCTATTTTGACTAAGCTTAAAACGATTATCCCCCCCAAAAAGATTGATTGTACTGTTTTAGCGTCCTGTAAACAAAAGGCAGACAAATCGGTTTCTGATTTCTTTACGCGTTTTGAGGAAGCTTTTCATGATTTTAGCGGTTAGTCCCTTACCGATGATACCGGCAGACATCTGTTTGTCGATAAATATGTTTTGAATCTATTGCCTGGCATAGCTAGCCGCCTAAAAGCTAGTGAGAGTTCTTGGACTACGTCCTCTCCGGCCTCTGTTTTGACGATGGCTCAGTATTATGAGCGCCAAGAGGCGGAGGCGAAGGTGACCGAGGACAAGAAATCGAAAGAGTTGAAGACGAAAGTTATGTTGGCCCAAGTGTATGGTCCGCCTTCTAGAGGTTATGATAGGGGCCCTGATAGAAACTATGATCGAGGTGGACGACTGCCCCTCTATACTCCCCCTGGTCGTTCGGATGTGTCTTCGAATCAATGCGCCTATTGTAAGCAGATCGGCCATTGGGCGCGAAATTGCCCTGTGTGGCGTGCTCAACGGGAAGAAAGGGGGCGGGGTCAAGGAAGAACTGGTTCAGGTTTCTCGGTGCCTCGAGGTAATATGAATGACCGTGCCCGGTCCGACATGAGTGCACGCCCACAGCAGAGACAGAACACATTTGATAGGTGAAATCAATGTCAAATGTCTGACTATGTCCCACCTGATTTGTACGATTCTGCTCATGCATAGGATTGCGTAGGATGGGGTAAGGAATCAGTTAAAGTTCCAGTAGATCAGACGGGTCCCTATGTTACAGCACATGTCTTGGGCTCTACTGATCGCTTTCTGGTCGATACAGGAGCTACCCGTAGCGCTTTGTCTAAACAATTGGTTCCGAGGGCTCCCCTGTCTGGCACAACTATTACTTCGATAGGTTTTGATGGAACACCTTCCCTTAGCCCATTGTCTCAGCCACTCCCAATTCATGTTGATAAATTTGATGCTCCATGCCCATTTTTGCTTTCCCCTAATACTCCAGACAATATTTTGGGCCTTGATATGTTAAAGCATTTCAGAGCAACTATACGATGTTTTCCTGAAGGGGTGCGAGTTATTCTGAATGATAACTACACTGAATTTGACCGAATTTGTTTGATTCAGGAGGACATTGCATTAGCTTCACTTCCTACATCTTTATGGGCTACCTCAGACACTGATGTGGGTCAGATGACCATTCCTCCGATTCAGATTAGTGTCAAGGAGGGAGCTGTGTTGCCTCGTTTGCCACAGTATCGCATTTCACAGGAGGGAGAAGAAGCGCTCATACGAATTGTACATGATCTGATACGAGTTGGGGTTGTTGAGGAAGTTCCATACAATGTTTGCAATAGCCCGATTCTTCCGATTTTGAAGAGAGACACTGACACACGAGTTTACAGATTCATTATTGATTTGAGAGAGGTTAATAAGATAGTTGTACCACAATACCCTGTGGTTTCTGACATCACAACACTTCTTACTTTAGTTCCCCCAACTGCTACCACATTTACTGTCATTGATCTGAAGAACGCGTTCTTTTCGATCCCTATTCATCCTGATAGCCGATATCTGTTCGGCTTCACTTTGAATAATCGATCGTATAGATTTTGTAGAGTTCCTCAGGGCTACACTGAAAGTCCGAGTATTTACAGCCAAGCATTGAAGAGGGAGCTTGATTCTTTTGTACTGCTCGACGGTGTGGCTCTCATACAATATGTCGATGACATCTTTTTGGCGGCCGACACTCCAGAGCAGTGTGAAAAATGTACTTTATCTTTGCTTTCTTTTCTTGCTACACACCATCACAAAGTCTCTCGCAAGAAGCTGCAATACTGTAGACCAATGGTAACCTACTTAGGTCACCTTTTGTCTAAGGAGGGACGTGTATTGACATCAGATCGCATACACGCAATTTTAGACACGCCAGTTCCTGCCACACAGAAAGCAGTACGTGCATTTTTAGGTCTTACTTCATTTTGAAGACAGTGGATTTTGGGATTTTCATACATTGTCAAGCCCCTGTTAGCACTTTTGACGAAAGATACCCCAGTACCTCTCCCATGGACAGATGAATGTGAGAGTGCTTTTCGACAATTACGACAAGCCCTTTGTTCAGCACCAGTGTTAGGTACACCAGATTACACTAAGATTTTCACACTTTACGTGCACGAGAAAGATGGTTGAGCATTATCAGTGTTGGTCCAGTTACACGGCGATAAGCAACGCCCGTGTGCATACTTTTCTGCAGTTCTTGACCCTGTTGCTAGAGCATTACCTGGATGCTTTCGTTCAGTTGCAGCAACAGCGGTGTCCATTCGACAGAGTGAAGGGATAGTTTTGTCACACAAACTGTTGGTGCTAGTGCCGCATGCTGTTGATGCCCTTCTGAATCAGACAAAGACGCAGCACCTGACTAGCGCTCGTCTTACGGGATATGAACTCACACTGCTAGCCCCCCACATTACATTGAAGAGATGTGCAACTCTGAACCCAGCCACACTGTTGCCATATCCGGTGACTCAGCCTCAGTCACAAGAAACGCATGATTATATTTTTCTGACTGAAGAACAGACAAAGGGTCGTATTGATTTACAGGATACGCCCCTTCCAGATGTAGATGGTGAATTGTGGGTTGATGGGTCCTGTTTGAAATTGCCAGATGGTACGACCTCAGCCGCATATGCAATTACCACACTTGAGACAGTAGTGGAGACAGCTCGCATACCACAGAAATCGGCTCAAGCAGCTGAATTGATAGCGCTGACACGAGCATGTGAACTCAGTGCTGGTTTGTGCGTAAATATTTACACAGACAGCCGCTATGCTTTCTGAGTAGCGCACGATTTTGGCCTACTCTGGAAGGAAAGAGGCTTTCTTACATCTCATGGAGTGCAGATAATGCATAGAGATTTAGTGCAAAATCTCTTGACTGCATTGACGCTACCGAAGAAAATTGCTATAGTGAAGTGCAGTGCACATAAGAAAGTCACAGACAAAATTGGACAAGGAAATGCTTTTGTAGACCGTGTAGCACGTGAGACTGCAATGCAGAGGAACACCACTTCTATGTATGTAGTGAAGTCACAAGCTGAAAGATGGCACGATGCTAGGCAGGAAGTGCGAGAAATACAGAAGACAGCGTCTGATAAGGAACGTGAGCAATGGTCTAGAGAAGGAGAGTTAGATGATGAAGGTTGCTGGAGAAACAAGCAGATGGATCGATGGAAGCTGCCTATAGCTTTTGTGCAACCCATGGTTCAGATGGCACATGGAGTAGCGCATGTTGGAGCTCTTGCAATAACAAAAATGCTTACGAGAGTGTGGGAGCATCCTGAGATGTCAACACAGCTAAGAGAATAGTACAGTCTTGCTTGATTTGTTTACAATACAACCCTGGTAAGGGGACACGAGTTCCGTCTGGAGGGTTTGTCACACCAACTGCACCTTTTGAAGTCCTACAAATGGACTACATTCAGCTTGAGCGGTGTAATAATTTGAAGTATAATTCTAGTGGTGGTTTGTGCCTTCAGTAAATGGATTGAGGCATACCCTATGAAGGATAATACTGCTATTACTACTGCTAAGGTGCTACTGAAGGAGTTTTTCCCGAGGTTTGGTGTTTGCAGACTTTTGTGGAACGATAACGGACCTCATTTTGTCGGGGAAGTTATCAAGTATGTCTTGAAAGGGTTAGGAATCAATCAAAAGTTCCATGCTGTGTTCCATCCACAATCTGCAGGATTGGTGGAGAGGTATAATGGTACTCTTAAGCTTAAACTCGCAAAAATTCAAGCCTCCACGAATCTGACTTGGCGGGATGCGCTGCCCTTGGCATTGTTGTCCATTAGATCAGTACCGCATTCCAGAACGGGTCTTACCCTGTATGAGGGGGTATTCGGACGTCCCATGAATATCTGGGGAGTCCCGAAACCAAGTTCTGTGTATGATGTACCTTGTGTTTTAATGAATGACTATTTGGCACAATTAACTGACAGCTTGGTTTCTATTCATCAACAGGTTCGAGAAGCACTCCCTGATTAATCCCAAGGTGAAGGCCATGAACTCCGTCCCGGAGATTTTGTTATGTTGAAGGTCTTCGAGAGGTCAAGCAGCTTGGAACCAAGGTGGCGTGGACCAGAGCAAGTACTCCTCGCCACGAGAACAGCGGTCAGGGTGACCAATAAGAAAACCTGGGTCCATAGTAACCACTGCCGAAAAGTTCTGCCGACCCTGGTGGAACCTGCTGTGCTGACTGACCATCGAGAGATCTTGACTACAGAAAAGGGCCCTGCTGTATCACCTGATGGGTTTGCGGAGTTCTTCCCGGATCAGACGACTCCTGGAGCAGCGCGATATAATTTCAGACCAAGAAAGTGAATTGCAGTTTTGTTGTTGTTGTGAGACTGGTTGAGCAACCGCTCTGGGTAGTGGAAATGGAGAGCCGATATGACAAGGGGGGGGGATCAGCCCTGCGTAGTGTAGTGACACCTGTCTTGGTCTGTGGCAAAGAAACCAACGTCTACCCAGGGTAAAGAGCTCATGGACTATTTTTGTTTTTTCATTTTTTAGTTTTGAAGATTTGGCTTTGTGACTATGAATGCTACTAAGAGAAAAATGTTAGGAGTATTAAGTGTTTTTGTTGTTTTAACTGTTATAGCAGTAATCACCTGGAGTGTTGAGAGGGTGAGTCCTGCTCGGACATTCTTTGTGGTTCCTACTACTCCGATTCCGGAAGAACATCAGCATTTTTCTCTTCCCTATCATGAGCATAAGCATCGAGAATCTTACTTGAATAACACTTTTGTTTAGATGCTCCACCATACACATGACGCCACTAATGTTACAAACTGTTGGATTTGTGGCATGCTTCCAGCTCATCAGAAGAAAGGTGGAACGCCGTTTATTCCACTTCCTTTTTCGCACAATGGTTCTTGTCGAGCCTGATACACTCTTCTCTTTTCGAACAGAAAACCTGCAGTAGGTGGACTTCTCTTCCGTTTGAATAAAGAGTGTTATCAAGATGAACATGGTTATCCTCAAGCGAATGGAACTATATGGGAATGGGAAGAGTATCGACCGGACAATGCTTCTATGCCTTATGTTTTCACCCATACAAGAGACTCTACTACGAGTAATGAATCTGTAATTACTGTAACTCGAACCAGAGCTAACCTTTGCGTACAAAGTACTGGCCGAATTCCAGTAGGAAATAGCGATTGTGTTGTTGTATTAAAAATGGATGGAATAAATGATAGTACCTTTTTAGCCTCACATAACACATATCTAGTATGTGGTAGTTATGGATATCATAGATTACCTATATGGTGGTCTGGCATTTGTTATGTATCTTTTCTGTTGCCACCTGTTTTTCTTGCACCTGCGTCTTACCACCGAGATTTTAAACTGTTTCAAAATATTTCTCTGAACCGTTATAAACTAACAATCCGAGTTGATAGTGTCGACCAAACAGACACTAGTCTACAGCAATATGTTGACTTTAATTTAGGCCTGTTCTCATTTGTAGGAGCTGCATTAAACAGCAGGAAAATACGATGATTAACTAGAGTTGTAGAAGCTGTCACCAATGAGACAGCAGTAGCACTAGGTAATATTAATGAGGAACTACAGGTTGCTAGAATTGTAGCTTTGCGGAACCGAATGGTTCTGGATGTTATGTTAGCAGATAGAGGAGGAGTATGTAAATCATCGGAAGTAGTTGTTGTGTTTACATACCAGACAATTCGCCTTCTGTATATGATGCAATTCTTAAACTGCACAAAATAGCTTCTGATATTCACGAGAAAAACGGTACCTGGACATTTGCTGGATGGTTTTGGGCTCTAATTTCTGCTTGGGGTTGGAAATTATTGACTTTTCTGTGTATTAATTTTCACCTGTTGTATGTGTATACATTGTGGTCCAATGCTATGTTCACTGTGTATAACTGCTTGTATACCATCCAAACGAAATGCCGTAAAAGCGCAACAATTATCAGATAAGGAGGTGACAAGTATAATGTGCATAGATATACGTGATGAATGCACAGATTACCCGAAAAGAGCATATGTCTTTAGCTAACTCTAAAAGGGTCGTCTGTTGTAGTTTGGCAGCGATTCAGTTGAGCGTTAGCAAAAGACATCTGAGTTCTAGCTGTTATCTTGACATACTGGAGCATCCATTTTGGATTTGCGGCAGCCATTTTGTCTGTCACATGCTGCCTCGTGCCGACCATGTGCGTTGTCCTATCTTTCTGCTCATGGCCTTTGAATCTGCCCGGCAACAGGCTAATAATAGCATCTCTGTGTTTTGCTGCTGACCGTTAGGGTCCACATCTATTAATGGTTAGCCTTAGATTGGAATGTGTTAGCTGAGACCCCAAGACTGTTAACTCCTCCCACTGATCAATTGTGCCTCTCGATATTGCCTTGTACGGACATAAAATGTGCTCTTGTGCTTTGTACCACCTTCTTTTGAGCCCCTGTGTGGGTATAAATAAACCATTTGTCCAGTAGCCCTTTGTGCTACTTCTTGCAGTGCCGATGGGTACTGGTTGAACTTTAGCACCACTTCATGAAGTATAATAAATTCTATGTTTTGCAATTCCAGTTTCCGTGCCAACTTTTTCTTTTGGGTCTGAGGACTTCGTGCGCAGAAGGGCGAACCCCTTGGACTAGCGGGTCTGGCTGAGGCCTGCACGACAGGCAGAGTCAACTGTCATGTCAGAAAATATTTTAATTGAGAATCATTTGTCAATTTCAAATATTTTCCCATCAACTGCCTTCCTTTGAATCTATTCTTTTACTAAAATGTGCAAAGTTGGTTAAGAGTGTGCAGGGAAACTGTGCATTTGTTGAGGCATGGAAAGGTACTTGTTGGGTACATACAATAGTTAAGTTCTCTGTGTGGTTCGGGATGACAAAGTTTTCAATCAACTCTTTTGCATAACCAATGGATCCCACGGCATCTTCTTAATGCTCAGGAATCACTGTAACTCTTAAGTTGGATCTTCAGGAATGGTGTTCTAACTCCTCCTGTTTACTCCAGAGGTTTCTGTGTTCGAGCAATGTGAATAGAACAGACTGGTTGGCAGTCAAGTCACTACAGGATAATAAACAAATATCAATTGAACAAGCCGACAAAGGTGGTGCGGTGGTAGTCGTAAACACACAGGACTATGAAAAAGTAGTCTTGAGGCTTTTGGAGGTTCGCACCAACTACCAACCACTGGCACGAGACCCCACACCCCACACCCCAACTCCAAGAGACTATTAGGACCTTGGTAGCGGATGCTAGAGAGAAGTAATGAATAACCAACAAAGAGGCAGAGTTCCTTATTAATGTGAGACCCAGAATGCTGGTGTTTTACATGCTGCCGCAGATACATAAAGCCCAGCGCCCGCCACCAGGTCGCCCGATCGTGTTGGGGATTCAATCGGTATTGGAACGTTTGTCCCAATTTGAGGACTTCTTTCCCAGGGAATCTGTGATCACCCAAGCATCATTTGTGCAGGATACCACTGATGTGTTGAATATTTTAAAGGAAGTGGAATACAATCCATCTACACAGTTGTTGGTAACAATAGACATAGAGTCTTTATACACCAGCATACCCCAGGATCCCAGACTGGTGCCAGCAGCGCGTGCTCATGGGGCACTGGAATGGTTTTACGATGTACCCCAAACCTTGGTATTACAATGTATAGAGCTCGCTCTAACCAGAAACTTTTTGCATACGAGGACCAGATATATCTCCAAGTGTCAGGAACTTCAACGGGTGCCACGTTTGCACCGAGTCTGGCCTGCATTTATGTGGGCCTGTTTGAGGAGAACGTGGCACACCACTTCTTGAAACCCTTCCGGGAGAATATTTCTCACTGGAGGAGGTTCATAGACAATGTCCTCTGTATCTGGGCTGGATCAGATGATAAGCTCTTGGAATTTCTTTTTTGGCTTAATAAACTAAATGAGAGCCTGCTGTTCACTTGAAATATCAGCAGGGGTACCGCTGTGCATTTGCATGTTGACATCGCAGCTGAGAATAATGGACTGGTGACAACTGTACACCAGAAACCCACTGATCGTAACTCCCTGTTACATTATCGTTCCTTTCATCCTAGAGCCCTCCGTGATAATCTGCTGATGGGGCAATTTTTGAGATATCGGAGGAATTGCTCCTCGACTGAATCTTTTAATGAACAATCTTATGACCTAGTTGTGAAAATGAAACACAGAGGGTACCCTAATAATGTGATCAAAAGAACCCGCAAGCGTGCACTGAATACACCGCTTGAAGCACTGCTAGAAAGAATGAACAAGCAAAAAGACCAGTGTGTACCAGTAGTGACAACCTTTGATCCTCTGTCTACTCAAATTAGACAGGTGATACAGAAACACTGGTGACTGCTGGATACTGGGTGGAGGAAAAATCAACCGCCGAGATTCGCCTTTAGAAGGGCTCCGAATCTGAAGGATAAACTAGTCCATACACGCCCGGGACAGGAAAAGAGAGAATCAAACCTACCCACAGGTCATTATCGCTGTGGGGGATGCTCGGTATGCAAGCTTACAGAAGTGTTCACCTTGTTAGTGGGAAAGTATGGCACCTTAACAAGTTTAGTCTTGGGAGATTTGAATCTTTACTTCGATAACCATAACAGCCCGGCCGTCAGCAGTATTTTAGCTGACCTAGAGGCCCTCCAGTTAACTCAACTGGTTTCACAGCCCACTCATGTAGGGGGTCATATATTGGATCCCTTTTTCACTAATCTAGGTGAGGCTAACATCTTGTCTATCTCCCCATTAGGGTGGATGGATCACTTTCTTGTGTCCATTCGGTACCCTCTGCCTGAAATCCCGTCTGTACCACCTGCCAGACTGGTGCCCAGGCGGCACTGGAACAAACTCAGGCTGGAGGATTTGCACCGTATTTTGGGGGAGGAGCCGCTAGGCCCTCTAGACAATGTGGAAATGGGCTATGACCAGTTCTGCCGGTGGATTACCAGGGCGCTTGACTCTCTGATTCCTATTACTCTGAGCAAGTTGAGCTCCAGAGAGTCGAGTCCCTGGTATGATAGTGCCTTACGTGCTCTGAAGGGTACTTGCAGACGGGCGGAAAGAGCATGGCGGAAGGCCTATGAGATCAATAAAAAGGCTGTATACTTGGCCTCCGTTAAGCTCTATCATCGAGCTATCTGCCGAGCTCGCGCGGCGTTCTATTCCTTGGAATTCCGCAACAGCCCTAACCCGTCCAAAACCATTTTTAAAGTACTCAAAGACCTTTTGGCGAAACGGACCTCTTCCTTGGCAGCCAGTACCTCTTCTCATTGCGAGGCCCTGGCATCGTTCTTTCTAGAGAAGGTCCAGGTTATTTACCAGGCCTTTCCTAGCACTGGGCCAGCACCAGGAGCTCTGGACTGCATTCAAGATCTTACCATCATGCGTTCTCTTCCCCCACTTTCATCTGAGGGGTTTAATAAACTGGCTCAGCAAATTAAATCAGGTTCTCCTTCGGACCCCCTAAGACCTGCCCTGTTCAGAGATCGATCTTTCCTGGGACGCGCTACGGTGTGTTCCCTGATCAACCTTTCGCTGGCCTCGGGCTTGGTCCCAACTAAATGGAAGCAGGCGGTGGTCTCACCGATCCTGAAAAAGTCTTCGTTGGATCCATCAAAACCTGAGAACTACCGCCCTATTTCATTGCTTCCCTGGCCGGCGAAGGTTGTGGAGGCTCACGTTAATCTGGCCCTCTCTGAACATCTTACTCGGGCAAAGGTCCTGGACCCCACGCAGAATGGTTTCCGTGCGGGTCACAGCACGGAGACAGCCCTCCTTGCCATGGTGGAGCACTTGCGTATGGTGTTGGATGACGGTCAAACGGCGGCGCTTGTACTTTTAGATCTCAGCGCCGCCTTTGACACCGTCTCTCACCGCATTTTGCTACACCACCTTGAGGAGATCGGCATAGGTGGGCTTGCTCTGCAGTGGTTCCGCTCCTTTCTTGACAATCGTTCCTTTTGCGTGGCCATTCCCCCTCATCAATCCAAATTCCATCCTCTGGCCATGGGGGTTCCGCAGGGATCCTCGCTG
The DNA here is from genome assembly GCF_964261635.1 of Lissotriton helveticus. Taxonomy (NCBI): domain Eukaryota; kingdom Metazoa; phylum Chordata; class Amphibia; order Caudata; family Salamandridae; genus Lissotriton; species Lissotriton helveticus. The sequence goes on from NC_136059.1 coordinate 868,781,295, forward strand.
AGTCCCACGTTATTCAATCTTTACGTGAGACCGCTGGCTGAGGTCGTTAAGCAGTGGGGCATGACCATGGTCTCATATGCCGATGATACTCAGCTAGCGGTTACTATCAGCGGGGATGCGGAATAGGATGCCCCTAGGTTTCAGAGTGGAATGAGGGCAGTGGCCAGTTGGATGACGGCCAACTGTCTCCAACTCAACGCAAAGAAAACTGAAATCATGATTGTCGGGAAGAGAGCGGGGCTTTGGGGGGACAGGTGGTGGCCTCCTGAATTGGGGCCACTTCCCACCCCGGTCGCTGAAGTGAGAAACCTGGGAGTATGGCCTGATCCCTCCCTTAATTTTGCTGGCCACACAAAGAGAACTGCGGCCTGCTGCTTTGGTGTCCTTCGGGGACTAAGACCGGTCCTCAAATTTTTTGACTCCCCAACCAGGAAGCTGGTGATTCAGGCGACGGTGTTATCCCGGCTTGACTACGCTAGTTCTCTCCTGGTGGGGGCTAAACAGGCTGATATCGCCCGCCTGCAGCGCGTCCAAAATGCCGCAGCTAGAGCGATAGTTGGCTTGCCCAGGTTTTGCCCCGTCTCTAACACTCTACGCTCCTTGCATTGGCTGCCGGTCAAAATGAGAATTCATTTTAAGGTGTTATGTTTGGCCTTTAAAATCTTGAAAGGTTTTTCCCCCCCGATCCTTACCAACCTTCTGCTCTCCTATGTTCCGTCACGTTTCCTCAGATCTGCCGGCCAGGCGCTTGCCGTGGTTCCCCGGTTTAAACTTTCTCGGGCCGGTGGTCGCTCTTTTCGTGTGAGGGCTGCGGCCATTCGGAACTCCTTACCGGTTGAGGTCCGCCAGTTGGAGGACCTTCTGCTGTTCCGTAAAGCCATTAAAACTCTTCTGTTTTAGACCCTCTCCCTCCAGTCATCCCTTTTGCGGTTCTGCTTTCAGCGTTGCTGTGCTCTACCTTGTCTTGCGCCGGGACGCTCCTTTGCTGGAGCAGCTGCGCGCATTATAAATATTCCTAGCATAGCATAGCATTACAACACCACACATGTTAGGATAACATGTGTGTGTGGGTTGCATTACATAGGTCTTACAACTCGCAAAGTCAAAGTATGCATACAGTAACATTTAAGCACCTTGAGATTAGGAAAGCTAACCACACGCCTTGTCCAAGCATTTCCGCGAATTTAAACCTGACCTCAGGGATCTGAGGTGGACTGTGTTGGAATGTGTTGTGTGTGAAAAATACAATATTGATGACATTCTTGGCTAGGAAAGAGGCAAAATGGATTTTTGCAGAGAGAGTGGGCCGTCATGGTTTAAACGATTCCATTGAATGCAACAGAATAGCTCCCTGACACTGTGGTATTTTCTATGCAGTCACCACCCTGTGGTCTGTATTCAATAATATCTGGCATGCTATCCAGGGCGGGAAGTTGTTTTTCAGTAAATATTCTCTTGTATATATAAAAAGCTGTTGAAGAATCCATGCTTAATAAAATCGTTTGAGAGTGAGTTCCTGAATATTTCCTTCCTGATGCCCGTAATATTGATAAACAGAGTGGGCGCTGATATATTGCTTGTGAAATCTGGGTTCTAGCTTTAGTAGCAGGCTTTGTAAATTGTGAGTAAAAGGTGTAGCGGTTTTGAAAGGGGCTAGGAGTTAGAGATTGAATAGTGCTCCTTTTCAAGAAGGCCGCCGTATTCTTGGGATTTACTGGTCAAGTGTATACATCATGTGACGCCGGGTGTCTTCAAATTTGCAGCAGCGTCAGAACTGGACGTTCGTGCGGGACGGAACAACGCGGAGGAAACCCCGAAGCTCGGTAAAGGGGTTCCGTTTGGAGTCAGTGTGAAATAGAAACACTGATCTTGTAAGCCTTAAGAGGGTGGCAGTCTCAGGGGATGTGGAACACTGGATAGTGAATGGAGCTTGATATTTCCCATGAGTCACACAGCGAACGCAGTAAGCGCGAAGTCGGTACCTGAAATTGAGAATAGAGCAAGTCAGTGATTTTACACTGCAGCCAGATTGAGGATTTTTGAGAGAGACTCACATTAGAACGATTTGGCTTTTAAAGTTGGGTACCGATTGGGGACCTGTGGGCATCACACATAAGAAGGAGTAGAGGTCATTAGTAAAAGTGATTGTGTGGCTATATATGACCCTCTTTGAATAAGTTATGTTGTATGTGATTTCCAGACGAGGACTGACATCTGCAGTCCAATAGGTGGAATGTCACCAGTTGGCGCAGGTTATTTTAAAGATTGTGGTTGCTGGTATGTTGCACACAAGCAGCTACTAGGTAAATGGAAGGTTAGGAGAAAAGGGGTGTTGTATGCCCATTGTTTATTGAGTTGGTTCATGATCGGTTCGTTCCTTCCACTTTTATTTTTGTCAGTAACTATAGATTGGGTGTGGATAATGGACTGAGGTGAAGATTGACTCCCCAACAGCCCTGAGAAAGTTGCCAAGAGTGTATGGCAACGAAACATGTTGGCCATTTGCAGTTAAAAGTGGCCAGTGACATGCCTGCTTTTTAAACTGAGGATGCTCACAAGAACTAATATAGGAGGTCATAGCCCTGCCTGATGTCCGAGAGGGGAAGAAAGCCCCGTAAATCGAAAAGGTCGCTGGCAGAACGGCAGTTGGTACCGCGCCATTGCGGGAAGGCGTGGGGATTATTGCCCGGCGGGAACTCTGGGTTATCCAAGATGGGGGTAAATGGGGAGGGGAAGGTTGTTAAGCCTCTTTTAACAGCAACCGTGTCCCAAACCCGCATGATGGTGCGAGTGATAGGTGACTTCAAGAGGTATCGCGGCCGGTGCTGCCGGATGAGGAAAGGAACCCTCCAAAGGGGCTTCTGGGCCATCGCCCTGTCCTGGAATAGCCACTGTTTCTCGGATTCCTGCCTGTACCATTCCACCAAATAGCGGAGTTGGGAGGCCAGGAAATATTGCAAGAGGTTGGGGACTCCGAGACCCCCTTCATCCATGCTCCGGTATGCCAGCCGTTTATGTAAGCGCGACCGTTTCCCCTCCCAGATGAAATGGTGGAGAGCGGCCTGTAGGTCCGCAAGGATGCCAGTGGGGGGCGTGACCAGGAGGGTTAGAAAGAGGTATAAGATCTTAGGTAGAACTGACATCTTTACCGCTGTGACTAGCCCCAATAGGGCGAGGGGTTGCTTGGACCAGCGCGTAAGGTCGGTCCGGATCTGGGAGGTGAGGGTTTTGTAGTTAAGCGCCATCGTCGACTCCGTCGAGGAAGTGAGAGTGACACCCAAGTATGGGAGTTGTGTGGTGAACTGTAAGCCGCCCCGTATGCGGATGTAGTCCCGCCAGGGTGGGCATTTTTGCCCAGAGGTAATATCAGGGATTTCCCTCTATTGATTTTGAAGCCTGAGACAGCACCAAAAGATTCCAGCTCCTCCAAAAAAGCGGGTACAGAGCAGTCTGGATGGTCGAGAGCGGCTAATATATCGTCGGCGTAAAGGCCGACCGTGTAAGGTTCTCGGCCGAAGGTGATGCCATGGATAGCAGGGTTATCCCGGATCTTCTGCGCCAGGGCCTCTATGTACAAGGCGAACAAGAGGGGTGAGAGGGGACACCCCTGCCTCGTGCCGTGCTGGATCTCAAACGGGTTCGATCGGAGGCCACCCAAGCGGACCCGAGCTTGGGGGCGGTGGTAACAGCTGGCGTTCCAGGACTGAAAGCGGTCTCCTAGCCGAAAGCGCGTCAAGACTCGCTCCAAGTAGGTCCAGTCGACTCGATCGAACGCCTTTTCAGCGTCGATGGCCAGCAGCGCAGAGTCCGAGTCCTGGAAATGGGCCTTGTCTACCAAATGGAGTACCCGTTTGGTGTTATCGCTGCATTGGCGGTTAGGAACAAAGCCCGACTGGTCAGGCTCCAGGACAGGCAGGCACGGACCAAGACGCGCCGCCAAAATTCCGGTAAAAAGTTTCAGGTCCAGGTTGAGTAACAAAATAGGGCGGAACGCGGAGCAGTGCGTAGGTTTTTTACATGGGAGATTTTTAATATTGCGAGCTTCCTTGTCGCATAAGTGAGACTTAGAAAAATCCGGCACCCCATGCTGGTATAAGAATACTGTAAAGCCCATGTTACTACTTTTGTAATACTTGCCTTTTTATCACTAAATTATTTTTATTGTAATGGTGTATTGCCCTTATTGTTTTAACCATACTGAAGACTTTATGTATTCATGAATTCTGTTTTATTCCTGCACTAATTTCCTTAAATTGCCCTATTATTGAAGAATCGGTTATGAAATTTTATTGTGTAATATATGTGTTTTTACTGTGTACCATATGTGTTTTATGTAATGTATTGTGATCTAATGAATGGTACTTTTATGGTTTTCAGTAATCGGATAAAGTGGTTTGGATGAATGTACACCAGATAATCATATGCATTCTTCCTCAACAGCTGGGTTGACTCTAAATGTTTTACTTTAAAGGAAACTATCCTAGGCAAAATGGGATTGTCTGCTTTATGTATTGTGCATCCCTATGTAACCCAGGAGTTCATGTTTGATGCAGTGAAGCATTCTTGAGGCACCATCCAGTCCCCTTTCAATATGTTAGAATGTCCCAAACCTGAAAAGGAAGATACTGAAAAATACGGAAACACTTATTGCAGACTAAGCACACAAGAAGGGAGCCTGTGTTATTCCAATTGGATTTCAATGTCTCTTCTAAAAATGAAAAATCAGCTATGTAGCTACTCTACTCCACAAAGGTTCCAATTGAAAAAAGCAGAGAAGCAAGGGGTTACTATGTGATGGTTGAAGGCTAACTGACTGATAGACACAACAAGGCCAATTTCTTATTGAAGCCCTTCATTGGCTACCTCATTTTGCACTAGGCGAAAAGGCACTTCATTTTTTGTAGAACACAAATCCTAATAGTTCATGTGCACTCTCATCTTATTTATTTAATTTTTGCAATTTTATATGAAGTGGGCATGGCCCGAAGACATTAGAGAGCTTTACAACAGTAGCATGATACAAGGGTACAGCAAGTAACAGTTACAATAATTACGTTCAGACATATTGCATCGGTAGCAGTGACCAGGACAAAAGCAGCCATTGGACAGAGATGTACATGGTTCAAGCATTGATTAAGATGGCGGGGACACATGGGTGATTAACGCAGGTGTCTGTCAAATAGGAGGGGCTTGATGTCCTTTTTGAAGGAGACTATGAAGGTTGCTAGGTGAAGGGAGGGAGGTAGGGAGTTCCAGATTCTTGTTGCACTACCAGAGAATGACTCATCTTCACTCAAACTTCTGAGAAAGACAGCTAAGGACATCAAAATGTGACACATGTGGTGCCCTGGCGATAAGGACTTATGTTGCTTTCCAATGTGTATAGGAGCTACACAGGAGCTACACACTAACTGAGTATTTCGAAGTATATGAATCACTTTAGTAAAACACAGACAATGCTATAGCAGGAAAAGCAGGAAACATCTTAAACTCAGGCAATGCTCCCTTTGACATACAACTCAGGTGAGGGGTGAGGTTGAAATATCCAGTCAAGTGGCACACAATTTTCTGCACTTGAAAATGAACGTCATATTAAAACGTTCTACAAATTGAGACATGAATAACATTCTTGTGACAAATTGTGGTGTTTTAAAAAGTGTAATTTGGGAGAGGTTTCTAACTGTTCAAATTACGAGGACTCAAAAATTGACAGCAGGTGTCCTGCGGAGTAATCTGCCTGACCCACAAAGGAAATAAAGATAAAATTGTGTTCATGTTACTTAGCTAATTCTATAGAGTATGGCAGTACATTAATTGCTAATAAAAAAGTGTATGAATCTGATCATATAAGACAGATGGCAGACAAAAAAGATTATGGTTAATACAGTCCTTCAGTGCCGTAATGGGCTGAATATTTTATTGACACATAGATGAAGGGCTAAGCAATCGATGAATAGAAGTACAAAACAAGCAGGATGCACTACTGACAAGTGAAATACGGAAAATTGTCATTTCATAATTTATATAATTCCTTATACCCTAGCTAAGGGTAGCACGAGCAGGAGCATGCATGGTCATGAATGGCAAGCAAGGTTTTATACCTGACTTTCATCAGACTTTCCAGGATCTGCTCTCAAAATACCTAGAGACTTTTTATAACACATTTCAAGTATCATCTCTTATTGACACTACTGTGGAGGCAATCATTTGCCTAAGAAAGATCATACGGCATGCAAGTCATATTGACAAATTATGATCATAAACTGACATCAAACTGGTTAGAAAAATAATAGAAAATAGAATCAAGAAGAACCAGCTCCAACTTCTGGACCTTGAATAATCCATGTTTGCGCACAAACATCAAACCCATGCTAATGTCCAGAGGATCTTGTACCTAATTAGAACGGTTCAAAGAAATGGGCATAGTTGTACAAACTACGGAGGGATCCTGTTCTCCCAAGGTCTGCCACATTCCAGCCTGAGGCATTGTTTGATGAATTGGCTCCTGCTGATACGAGGGTCAACACATGGCGCACCCGTTGTGTTATGAAGGCGAGAAAGCAGCGCCTTGAGACCCTCACAGGTGAGTAGTGTGCTATATAAAACCCTGTTTGATTGAAAGCAAAGAGCTACCAGTAGTGGGACGTCTGGATTGTGCTGCCTTCATTCCCATCCACTTTAGAGTTTCAGCCTGTCATCTTCCACCAATGACATTGACAGAGTACCAACCCTGCTTGAAGTGAGATACCAGTGGCTGGCATTTCTTGTGGTACCCAGAGCTTATAAACAGCACAGGGGAGGTGACTTGCTGCTGCACCAACAGCAGCAGGCAGAAATAATCTCGTCCTGGAGGGCAGGGGCTGGTGCAGCAGTAGCCTCTAAGAAGCAACAATGAAAAGATGGAGAAGCCTTCTCTCATTTTCATGGTTTGGCGTGGGATTGTGGACTGTGGGTTGGAACAGTAGTAGTGGTTTCTTCATGAGAGTGTTAGGGCTAGCCCACTTAATCTCAGCCCTTTATGATCATTATACAGTTCAGAGGCTTGTACAAGCCTGCAGGAGGCTCTGCAATGTTTAATGTAGACCCTGCCACTACTGCCAAGCCGGATACACTGCGTGTGTTTAGGGAAAGCTAGGGATGAACCATGGTCAGCCCTCGAATTTCTGTTGAAATGCACTAAGACTAGTACAAAAGTACAGAACTTTGAAACCCGTCTGGGCATAGAGCTCACCAGCCCTGACACTCTAGTAGGGGAGGCCATGATCCGAGACCTTCCTTTCACTCTAGTCTTTTCTATTATGTCACCAGCGGAAATGGAAACACTGAAATTCCTATAGGGGCGAGATTTGCAAATCACCACTAGAAGATATTGCAAAGCATAGAAGAACAGAACAGTGAAAGCCCTGTTGAATGTGATAAGTGTCAATTACATGTTAATGCACTGCACACTCGAATTGATATGTACTTGATCTGCACTGATGACTCTGTGATTTGACTTAATAAAAAGTTATAGTATGTCACTAGAGGTGTTGGGCTAGGTATGCTGGTCCAAACACTAGCCTTTGACAAGATGGGAAAGGATAGAGTTAGAGAAGGAGGAGTGTGTAGTCCCACCCCTTTTCCAACTTATCAAATAAGGTTTGGGTCCAGCTTATATGACTCTACCCCAACTTGTGACATAATAGAAAAGGGTGCAGTGAAAAGCAGTTCCAGTGCCTTAACTGGTCTACTCTTCCTCCATCCAAAACTAGACCAATGAAGTCAATGGAGAGGTATTCCTGTCCAAACATGCAAGATTAGTATGGTGCTCATTCATCTTAAAGAACTTGGCTTCAACTCAAAGATCTGGGCACTATGTACTACTCGTTTCAAGAACTGGAGGCACGATTGAAGTGGGATGAGGTTTACCCCGTACAAATCATTGGTTCCAAAATCAAGTAAAACCTTCACTCGAGGGGTTGGACCTTTGTCTTAAATTGAGGCTTATCATCAAGTCATTAATGACAGTAAAGCAGTAAAGCACATTAGGCACCACAAGAATGAGCGAGATTTTAGATTTGCAATCCATAGAGGGTTTAGAAGCAGAATAGCAAAAATCATAAATCATTAATAACCTTATGAAAACACTGTTCGGTATAATTCTAAGTCAGTCAAAATAGCAAATACAAAGGCACGTTATTTAAAGACTGTCATATGCAAATCGAACATGATTCAGTTTACCCTAAGGGAAATTCCCTAGTGCTAGGCTGATGACTCAAATGAGGTTGGAAGAAGTTAAGCAGCAGGTGTCAGCAAGTAAAGCCTCTAAAGGTAGAATCAAATAAAGATTCTGTAGGTGAATGAAGAATGGATTTGTTCAGGAGTCTAACTCGTTGAGCAGGAGCAAAATAAGACAGGCAATTTCAAGAAATTAGAAAGGAGGCATTTGCTTTAAAGCAAGTGTGAAAGCATTGCTGACTCTAACTAGTTCAGCAATGCACAAATGAATCATTCAATGGCTCACAGAAATGTAACACTCCCCACAATTCCTGGGAACGAATCAGGACTGAATAATCTCTGATGAGGAAACTTTGTCTTCTCAGCCACCTCAGAATGGAAGTTTACAGCTTAAAAAAGAAAATAGTGGAACACTCTTTGACTGACACTCTTGTAGTGTATTAGTTATATTAGTGTTTAGGTCTAGGTACAATGAATAAAAACCTGAAATATGTGTAATATCACTTTGCTTAGGTACTCAAATATTTTGTCAAAGTCTTCCAAGTGTTGCAGTAGAGAAAATATTCTTTACTTAACGATAATTTTTGCACGCAGGCTACAAACATGTCATCAGTATGGCCACAACAATATAATAAAAGTTTCAGATGCGTTGGCAATGTTGTTCCATAAACGATTCCAGCTGACATGTGTTTCGTCCTTTCATAGGGACTTTTTCAAAGCTATATTAGAGTGGAACTGCGGTCAAAGGGATCGGTGCAAATCGTACATATGACATTTGTACCTTGTAGAATGCCAACCAAATGTTAAATCAGAACTTACTCAGTAAAAGGCTCTAAAATGATTCCTTCCAGAATAGTTTTAAGGATAAGAGCCTCCTATCTCTTGGTAACAAAGTTCAGTCGGATGGCATGCCATTTCTGACATGGTACTATATAGGGACTTATCGAGGTCCCCAACCATTAGAGGAACGTATCCTCTATCAATCATTTCACGACAATGAAAATTATGTGGCAGCCTTATACTTTTGGGACGGACGGCATGTGTTTTTCATATGGGACAGACACTGCATAAAAAATCCTTAAAACAATTCTGAAAGGATCCATTTTAGAGCCTTTAACTGGATAAGTTGAACTTGAGTTACCTTTTTTGGTTGGCGAGAGAAAATCTACTTGAACATAGCCTTGAGAACTGTTTATTGGGCTGGTTTCCAAACACGGCCAAGACAAAAACTACTGGGAAATTCCAGGACCTGGCGTGTGTACTTGCCAAATGGGAGATCACTAGAAATTGGAAATCACCAGGGGGTCCGAGGGTGGGAACTTGGAAGCGAGAGCATGAAAAATGGGCAATTGTGGTGGGGAGGATCCTCTTATTAGAGGCAAGGCAGGGTATAAGCACTCAGGATAGAGCCAGATCATGGGGGCAGATGGTGGATGAATTAACGGCACCTCAAGAGGAGCAGCAGCCCCCGATGGCTCCCCACTTCACGAGTAACAAATAGAGGGGGACCAGATTTGATAGGGAAAGAACAGGGCTAGTCTCTGAACTCCTCCGCTGACATTTATGATCAAAGGATCCTACACTAGGATGACCCTGGGAGTCAATATTTTTACAGAGAGAACAGTACTCAGAAGCGGAAGCAACTCAAGAGATAGAGTGGGTGGGGGAGGGTGTTGGAACCCAGTTGAATAGTTGATAATGGATTACCGGCAATTCACATAGGATTTATGTAAGACGCATCAATGATGATGCATGTGAAATCATTGTTTGAAAATCGATCAAATCTGTTTTATAAAAATAAATAGAACATAGCCTTGAGAAAGTCCCAAAAGGGATGAAACACGTGTCGGCTGAGATCACCCATCAAGAAACAACAGCAATATATCTACAAATTCTAGCTAAACCATTCTACTTATAATTGAGGGACTGATGAAAAACTATGTTTAGATTGAGTATATAATGTGTTATTGCTTGTGTTATGGATTTGAAGTAAAAAGAAAATATCATCTATTTGAATGTTTGACATTATCAGTAATTCTGGGGACATTTTCTGTGCACAATATAAGTAACATGATTGTATATACCATGACTTCTGATGTACAGATTAAATGGACCTAAACAGATATGGTTGAAGAGATTTTTACATGATGAGTGCTCCACTATGTTCTATCTTCTTTTTCCTAATGACTTAATGTGTTGCAGGGGGATTCGTAGAGCTCTGACAGAACATCAGGCGTTACTTATGTTGTGTTGCATTGCAGTTGCAGAGATTTTAGTTCGCCTTATCCTAACTCAACTTAATTAATTTAGGCGGGTGGGTCTTCCTGTTGCTATTCTTTATTTCTACAGCATGGTTTTAAGAGTGGTGTATCTAAATCTGATTTCAAATGTGTGGGTTGGCTGTCAATTAATGGTCTTCAATGTACAGCTAATGTGGAGTTTGGTCACCCTAATTTCCACCCCTCCAATCGGCGGAGAAAGATTAATCGGAAGATCATTGTCTCTGTGGTGAATGGCTGTAAACTGTCTAATCATAAAGGGCCCAGTACGGTTAGAGAAGTAAGGAGAGTAAGCATATAATACATATTTTTAACCACACTTTATGCTGCACCAAATCTGGTAGCAGAATTATGGTTTTGCCTAGGGAAGTGAGATTTTAGTGTGCTGAAAATAGTCCTTAGCCTTAGTCCAAAGAGTCCATAATTTTTGGTTCAGCAAAGAAAAGGATTGATGGAGTGCTGATGGAATATCGCTCTGGATGCAGTAAACGTGTAGCAGCAAAGAAGTGTATCAATAGGGATGCACATTGCTATTGCTTTTGCTTAAGATTGCGTTTTTTGAAATGGCTGTGTGTTATTGAGATGGGTGAAATGGTTACGGTCTATGTATGACTGCGTGCTTTGTGCAAAGTTCTCGATATATTTACCTACAGGTTGTCTCAGTGTAGAAAACACTGAGTAAGTTGTCTGCTAGTTTGTGGTGTTAGTTGTGAGATGTCGCCGGCAACACTTTGGTATGGGTTCTCTCTGTGTGTTAGTGGTAAACGATTGGTACGGTTGACCTCAGGTGGACGGGGCTATCTATATCTTTTCAGGGTGAAATCCTGCTGGTTGCGGTTTCATTTAAAGCAAAAAAGTATAGAAAAGTTTGGTTACCTTGTGAGAGTGAATATATTTTAGTGGAGCATACAGTTTTAATTGTCCCTTGCACTGTATTGTCATTTTGCTTAGAGAAAATGCACAGGAGAAAATTGTGAAGGAGGGCAAGATGCTGCGAGGAGCCAGATTGATGTCACAATGTGTCACGCTGTGATTAATCAGTTGGTTTAAAGCCGCGCTCGGATTGGTTGACTGTGCCATTAGATTCAAACTAGCCTGGCTGATGAGGGGAGTTACCCCGAAACCGGTCCCAGGATTCTTGTTTACGGTCCATGGAGGACCCGGCTTGGCAGCTCGGCTGGCCTGTTCCCATGAGGAGCAGGGTCAAGACTGATTTGCATATGGCTGGGTTCAACTGATGTGGTGTAGTGAGCAAAAGAAAGATGGATTTAACCCGGATCTCTTGACTGGGGTGAATGTTTGATGCATTCAGCATTCCATCCATCATTTGTTGCCAAAGCCCGATTGGTTGACTATGTCATAAGAGTCACGATGTCAGTGGTTGAGCTTGCTGAACAGGTGGATTGTGGGGGAATAACCTGGATTTACAGAAATCATTTGTGAATCCAGAATTGAATAAAAATGAACTTTTTGGAGAAATTGTGGAAATTTGTAAAAAAAAGATGAGACCGCATTTGCCAAAACAAAGGTAGGGGTACTGCCTGAGGGTATGCCAGGAAACAATGTCATGATCGGTAAAAGATTACATCCATGTCTGTGGCTCGAGTTGTTTGGTACACACACTGAAAAGGATGAGGACTTACAGTTCCCTCATAATGGGACATTTCATTTGAGGATTTTTGAAAATGTAAGGAGAAGAATATACAAAATTAGAGATCCTGTTAGACCAAATGTTCTTCAGGCTTTAAATACCTGGGAGACAAAGAGAAATACCAAAGGAGGTGTTAGACCTGGCATCCTTGGTGTAGTTTTCCTTGACTTTTTGCCTCTACCTCCTGTGTTTTTGATGCTGTACTGGATTTAGTTTTTGCTGGCTTGGATGCTTTGGGCACTTTGCCACTGCTGGTCAATGTGCAAGTGATCCCTGTGTAAATTGTGAATATGATTGGTACTCTCTGATTGACATATTTGATTTACTAGTAGGTCCGTAGTAAAGTGCACTAAGTGTGCCAGGGCTGGTAAATCAAATGCTACTAGTGGGCTTGCAGCTCTGATTGTGCCACTCACATGAGTAGCCTGGAAAAGAGGTCTCAGGCCTGCCACCACGGTGCCTGTGCGCAGTTTGTAACTGCCATGTCGACTTGGCAAGTGCACCCACTTGCCAGGCCCTACCCTTCCCTATTCTTACACACAGGACATCCCTATGGTAGACCATAGTACCCCCCCTGGGAAGGTTGCAGTGTATGTGAAAGGTAGGACATATATAGATGTCAATCAATCAATCAGGCGCGACTACTCACCTATAAGGGTCTCAAGGCACGGGGGGAGTTAGCAGGCTCCAGTCCATCAAAGGGGGGTCGGTCAAAGAGGCAGGTTTTGAGGTTTCTTACGAAGATGGGGAGCGATGTTGTCTGTCTGAGGTGGAGCGGCAGGGCATTCCAGGCTCGGGCCACGAGGAAGTAGAGGAAGCGGCCTCCCGATCCGGTCTTTCTGGTGCGGGAGACCACAACGTAGGAGAGCTGGGCAGAACATAGGATCCTCTGGGGTGTGTTGAATTGGCTGTTCAGGTATGCTGGTCCGGTGTCGTGGAGGGCCTTGTGGGCTTGGGTGAGCATCTTGAAGGTGACTCTAGCTTCGATGGGGAGCCAGTGGAGTGTGCGCAGGTGCTGGGAGATGTGGCACAGTCTTGGTAGGTCGAGGACCAGTCCTTCTGGATGTTCTGTAGCTTGCGGGTGAGGTTTTTGTTTATTCCGGCGTACAGTGCGTTGCTGTAGTCAAGTCTGTTGGTGACCAGGGTGTGAGCGACGGTCTTTCTGGGTTCGAGGTTACTCCATTTGAAGGTCTTACGTAGGAGGCGGAGGGTGTGGAAGCAGGAGGACGAGACGGAGTTGATCTGGCGGTTCATTTTGAGCTCAGAATCCAGGATGATTCCCAGGTTGCGTGCGTGGTCCGTGGGAGTGGACGGGCTTCCGAGGGCACGGGGGCCACCATGTGTCATTCCATGCGTCAGATTTTGGGTCCATGATGAGTGCTTCTGTTTTGTTGGTGTTCAGTTGTAGGCAGATGTTTTTTATCTATTTGGTGACAGCTTCCATGCCTTCTCGAAAATTGTGTATGGCGGTATTGGGTTAGTTGGATAGGGAGAGGATGAGTTGGGTGTCGCCTGTGTATGACACAATGTTGAGTCCGTAGGTTCTGACGATGGGGGCTAGCGGAGCCATGTAGACGTTGAAGAGTGTAGGGCTGAGGGAGGACCCCGGGGGACTCCGCAGGTGGTAGGTGAAGGGTCGGAGAGGAAAGGGGGGAGTCTGACCCTCTGCGTTCTGCTGGAGAGGAAGGAGCAGATCCAGTTGAGGGTCTTGTCTTGGATCCCTGCATCGTTAAGTCTGCGTATTAGGGTGCGGTGAGAGACTGTGTCGAACGCCGCTGAGAGGTCGAGGAGGATGAGGGCTGCTGTTTCTTCTTTGTCCAGTAGGGTGTGGATGTCTTCTGTTGCAGTGAGGAGGGCAGTTTCCGTACTGAGTTTTTTTCTGAAGCCGTATTGGGAGGAGTCGAGGATTTTGTGCTCTTGGATGAATGTGGCGAGTTGGCTGTTGATGGCTTTCTCAATGACTTTCACTGGGAACGGGAGCAGGGAGATGGGTCCACCGAGGGTTTCTTCAGGAGGGGGTTGACCTCGGCGTGTTTACAGTCGTCGGGGAACTTGGCGGTTGCCAGGGAGTGGTTGATGGTGTGGCAGAGCATGGGTGCGATGGTGTTGGAAGCTCTGTTAAAAATGTGGTGGGGGCAGGGGTCCGTGGGGGCCTCAGAGTGGATTGACTTCATCGTCTTCAGTGTGTCTTCGGTGTTGAGGGCTGTCCAGTTGTCGATCGCTGGCTTCAGGGGGTCGGGGGTGGTTAGTGAGGGTTCAGTGTGTTGGTTGTCTTCATCGAAATTGTCGTAGATGCTCTTGATTTTGTGGTGAGAAAAGGTGCTGAGTTTGTCACAGAGGTCTTGTGAGGGAGGGATGTCGGTAGATTCGCTGGTGGGTTGGGCAAACTCGTTGATGATGTTGAAGAGTTCTTTGCTGTTGTCTGCGTGAGTAGAGATTCTGTCTTCAATCGCTTTTTTCTGATGAGTTGGTAGTGGGCATTGGTGGCGGCTCTGAAGTTGTTGTAGGCTTCTGTGGATTTGGTGTTCCTCCAGGCCTTTTCGAGGTGGCGGCAAGTGCGTCTCGACTCTCGAAGTTCGATGGTAAACGATCTGGCTTTCTTGGTGTGGGTGTTATTGTTTTTCTTGAGGGGAGCTATGGTGTTGGTGCTGTCGGAGATCCATCTGTGCAGGGTTCGGGTTGCGGTGGTGGGGTCATCGTTTTCCACAATGGTTGGGGTGGAGTTGCTGAGTAATTAGGTTAGCTGGTCGTCTGTGATTCTGGTCCAGTTTCTTCGTGGGAGCAGGTGCAGGTGTCTGTGGATGGTGGGTGTTCTGAGGGTGAAGTGGACGCATCGATGGTCAGTCCATGGGAGCTCAGTGGTGTGGCTGAAGGTGATGGAGTTTCCCATTTTTGAATAGGGGGTTGAGGGTGTGTCCTGCTGAGTGTGTGGGTTCTATCACGATCTGGCGGAGTCCAATGTTGTGGAGGTTGTCCAGGAGGATGTGGTTTTAGGGTTCAGAGGTTGTCGAGGTGGAAGTGGAGGTCTCCCAGTAGGGTGTAGTTGGTGGATGTGATAGCATGCGGGAAGAGGATGTCCGTGATGGATTTGGTGAAAAGTCAGTGGGGTCCAGGGTTTAACATGTCCTGATAGTGAATTACTGCCCATTTCCTTTTTTACCTTTGCAAGGCTACCTGTTCCCAGGACAGAATGAGGAGTTTGTTTATGACATCTTATAAACATAACTGCCCCTGGGAACAAGGTAGGAAAATTAAGTTTAGTGTGCCTGAACTCAGAATGTTAAAATGCATCTTTTAGTGAGAGTAATTTTTACATTCTGTGTTTGAAAAAAACACTTTTAGAAAGTAGGTATTTTCTTGTATAACCATTCAGTGTGCCTCTGCTAGGTTTGTGTATTGGCTGTCAGGCTGTTGGTGTGACAGGGGCTGGAGAAGGGCAGCGGCTCCAGACGTCTGATGAGTCAGAACTGGGCTGAATGGACCTGGGTTGCATTTAGAGTAGGGGAAGGAGATTTCCTTTCACCTAAATGGGCCTGGTCTGCCTTCAACAATGCTGTCACCACCTCCTGCCAGGAAGCTGCATCAGTGAGGACAGAACTGGTTTTGGCTGGGTACAGACACTCTCTGCATTCAGAGAACAAGGGATTTTTGTGTATAAAAAGAGAGGCCCAAACCCTAGAATTTTAGATAATTCCTGGAATTCACAGGGACCCCTTTGCCGAGGAGAAGATCTGGAGAAACTGAGGAGAAGTACTGCCCTTGCTGTGTGCCTGGGGTTGGTCTGCAGTTGTTGTTTCTACCAAGGAAAGGAGAAGGACTTTGTTATGTGCTGTGTCCTATGCTTGAAGAAGATCTCCAAGCGCCTGTGTGAGTGGGCCTCCTGTTCTGAAGTCTCAGGGACACAAAGACGTCACCTACAGCTCCCCTGAACTCTGCTGTTGTGAGGTCTGTCCTGCCTAGAATTGCCTGTGCCAAGTTTAGGACATCTGCTGCTGTTTGGGAACTGGATGAAAGAAGAAATGTGAAGAATTGCTAAAATCGACCCATGGCTCTTCTTGCAGCTGTTTTCTTGACGCATCTCCACGGTGCGAGAAGATTGTCCGCGCATCACTGTGAAGTTGCAAAAACCATTGCAGTGCCTGTCGCCGCTGCAAGAATCGACTAATCAAGGGATCACGGCTGAAGGGGACCGACACAGCACCATGCAACACCACCACATCGATTGCCAATGCATCCCAAAGACCCGCGCATCGTACTTGCGTGCACCGCTTTCCCGATGCATTACTTGCGGCCCGGAATCGCGCATCACTCCTCATAAAGACCAGATTCGGCGCAACTCATTCTCTGCGTGTCGCAGAACTGTTGCATTGCCTCCCCAGGTCTCAGGAGTGTCGCATTTCTTTGTTTTCTGACTCTGCGGCTGTTTGGCTTTTAGAACTTTGACACACCTTCAGGTACTTTGGTAAAAAGTCACACATCTATAGACTTCTATGGTACGACTTCTTGAAACCTTTTCATATTTTAACTGTGTATGTAGGATTTTTGTCGTTTTGGTCTTGTTAAGTTTAGATGAAGATACTTTATTTTTCTAAACTGGTGTGGTGTCCATTTGTGGTGTTATCACTGTGTTACTGTGAGTGTTAGTACAAATACTTGACAAATAGGTACCCTGGCCTCTAGTCAGGGTAAGGGGGATACACTCTTTAGATAACCCTGCTCACCCCCTTGGTAGCTTGGCACGAGCAGACAGGCTTATCAAAGACAATGTGTAAAGTATTTGTACCAACACTCACAGTAACACAGTGAAAACACCAGTTTAGGAAAATAATAGTATTTAATCTAAACTAAACAAGACCAAAACGGCAAAAATCCAACATACACAGTTCAAGAATATGGTTTCAAAAGAGTTCTTAGGGTTGCTTTAAAATAATCCACAGTTGTGTCACGTTTTAGCCAAAAGTACCTTTAGATGCGGCAAAAGTTCCAAGTGAAAGCTGCAGAGTTGAAAAACAAGAGATGCGTCACTCCTGAGACCCTGGGGAGGCGATGCGACAACCCTGCTGGACGCAGCGGGCGTGTTGCGGTGACTCCGGTCTGTATGGGGAAGGATGCGATACCTTGTGTGGATTCGGGTGCGCAGGTTTCATAGGAAGCATCTCGGAAATGTACGATGCGACGATCTTCGCGACGGCGACGATCTCAGGTGCGGCGGTGATGCGCAGCGTCTATCTTCTCCTCTTGCGGCCCCTCGATGTGATGGCTCTGCGACAACTCTCGCAGCAACGTGATGCGGTCCACAAGCAAGCGATGCAACAATCTCACCCGAGACGACAGGCTCTGCGACAATATTCGCAGCGATGGTAATATTCCCGCACCGGAGGGATGCGTTCCGTAAGCGAAGGATGCGTCAGTTCTTGCAGCGGCAACAGGCGCCGCGACGGCGGGAATTTCCTTGCACTGTCGGGGTTGTGCTGAGCAAGTGAGCGATGCGTGAAACTTTGCAGAAAGTCTTTAGTTTCTTCTAGTCCAGCTCCCAACAACAGGTACAACTTCCAGAGGCACCACAACTGGCCCAAGCACTCTAGGAAGGACAGAACTCTCTCAGTAGAGTTCAGGGGGGAAGCTGGGGGTGAAGTCCTTTTGTTCCTGGGACTTCTTAACAGGGAGCCAGCTCTACTCAGGCCCTTGGAGATCTCTTCAAGCAAGGGGACACAGCACAAAGCAAAGTCCTCCCCCTCTCCTTGGCAGCAAAGCAACAGCAGGTCAGCCCACAAGTACACAGCAGGACAATCCTTCCTCTTCAGTCTTCCAGCTTTTTCCTTGGCAGAGGTTCCTTCTTGATTCCAGGATGATCTAAAGTTCAGTGGTCTGGGGTCCTGTACTTATACCCCAAAAAGTCTTTGTTCCCTTTGTGCAGGATGGCTCTGAGCCCGGTCCAAACCAGTTCTGGGGCACCCTGTTTACATGACTCCTTCTTTCCTTTCACAGTGCAGAGCAGAAATATCAGACTCCACACAGAAGGTGGAGCCAGCATTGTGGAGGGAAAGCACAGCCCTGGAGCACTTTGTTGACATGATTCCTTCTCTCCTTTCACAGTGCAGGGCAGAGACATCAGACGCACCACAGGGGGTGGAGCCAGCATTGTGGGGGGCAGGCACAGTCCTACTCATGTCCCAGGTGCAACTCCTCCCTCCCATCTAGAAGCAGATCTCTCTATTCACCACTGGGCGGACTCATTCTGTCTCCTGGAATCCCCCAGCCCTGTCACTCACAAACCAGACAGTCAATTCACAAACAGCCAAAGGCACACAGAAAGGTCAGAAAAGAAAGCAGCCACTTTCTAAAAGTGCTGCTTTCAAACACAGGATTTAAAAACCATCCTTCCTAAAAGATGTGTTACTAAATTCTGAGTTCAGGGATACCAGACTTCAATTTTCCATCTTGCTCCTATGGGAAGATATCCAGGTAAACATTATACACAGCATTCCCCATTATAGTCTATGGGCAAGATAGCCTTTCAATAGTGAAACACGAAAATGGCTATAATTCACTACCAGAGCATGTCACCCACACTAGTACATGCTCTACCTTTCACATACACTGCACCCTGCCCAGGGGGTACCTAGGGCCTTCCATAGGGGTGACCAATGTGTATAGAAAAGGATGGGTTAGGCCTGATCAGTGTGGACACTGGCCAGGTCAGCATGGCAGTTAGCAACTGCACACAGGCACTGCGGTGGCAGGCCTGAGACACCATGTTAGGGCTACTCATGTGGGTGGCACAATCAGTGCTGCAGGCCCACTATTAGCATGTGAATCACCAGCCCTGGCACACTCAGTGCACTTTACTAGGGACTTCCTGATAAAACAAATATGCCAATCATGGATAACCAATCACAATAACAATTTACACAGAGAGCATATGCACTTTAGTACTGATCAGCAGTGGTAAAGTGCCCAGAGTCCTATTGCCAGCAACCACAGGTCAGGAAAAATAAAGGATGAAGAAGCAAAAAGTTTGGGGATAACCCTGCAAAAAGGGGAATTTCCAACACTCCCTATGAGAGAAATACCTGGAGGAGGTTAAGTTCAAGTTCAAGTTGGAGCATTTATATAGCGCACTACTCACCCAGAGGGTCTCAAGGCGCTTGGGGAGGGGGTTCATTATTTGTTGAATAGCCAGGTTTTAAGTTCCTTTCTGAATGGGATGTGGTTTTGAGTAAGGCGGAGGTGAGAGGGGAGTGAGTTCCAGGTCTTGGCAGCCAGGAAGGAGAAGGATCTGCCACCCATGGTGGATTTTCGGATGCGCGGGACTGTGGCGAGGGCTTGATTAGACGATCTTAGTTGGCGGGTGGGTTTGTAGAAGGAAAGTCGAGTGTTGAGGCATTCGGGTCCTAGGTTGTAGAGGGCCTTGTGTGCGTGGGTGAGAAGACGGAACGTAATTCTTTTGTTGACGGGGAGCCAGTGGAGGTCCTTTAGGTGTCCGGTGATGTGATCTCGGCGAGGGATGTCCAATATGAGTCTCGCTGATGAGTTTTGGATGCGTTGAAGTTTTTTCTGTAGTTTTGTTGTGATTCCGGCGTATAGTGTGTTACCATAATCCAGTCTACTCGTGACCAGTGCGTGGGTCACAGTCTTTCTTGTTTCGAGGGGGATCCAGCGGAATATCTTTTTGAGGATGCGAAGTACGTTGAAGCAGGAGGATGAGACTGCGTTAACTTGTCTGGACATCGAGAGAGAGGAGTCTAGGATGAAGCCAAGGTTGCGTGCGTGGTCTGTGGGAGTGGGTGCTGTGCCCAGAGCGGAAGGCCACCAGGAGTCGTCCCAGGCAGAGGGTGAGGATCCTAGGATGAGCACTTCAGTTTTGTCAGAGTTGAGTTTTAGGTGGCTCTGTTTCATCCATTCGGCTACTTCTTTCATGCCTTCGTGAAGATTGGTTTTGGCGGTGTTCGGGTCTTTGGTGAGGGAAAGGATTAATTGGGTGTCGTCGGCGTAAGAGATGATGTTGAGGTTGTGTTGGCGTGCGATGGATGCGAGTGGGCTCATGTAAACGTTAAAGAGGGTGGGACTGAGTGAAGATCCTTGTGGTACTCCGCATATGACTTCTGTGGCTTCTGAGTTGAATGGGGGAAGTCGGACTCTTTGAGTTCTCCCGGCTAGGAACGAGATGATCCAGTCCAAGGCTTTTCCTTGTATGCCGATGTTGCTGAGGCGTTGTATAAGGGTACTGTGGCAGACCGTGTCGAAAGCGGCGGAAAGGTCGAGTAGAATGAGGGCCGCAGTTTCTCCGTTATCCAGTAGTGTTCGGATGTCGTCTGTCGCTGCAATGAGGGCGGTTTCGGTGCTGTGTTTGGCTCGAAATCCGGATTGAGATGGATCGAGGGAGTTGTTGGATTCAAGGAAGGCGGCGAGCTGGCTGTTGACGGCTTTCTCAATGACTTTGGCAGGGAATGGGAGGAGGGATATGGGTCAGTAGTTTTTAAGTTCAGAGGGGTCTGCTGTGGGTTTCTTCAAGAGGGCGCTGAGTTCGGCGTGTTTCCAGCTTTCTGGAAAGGTGGCAGAGTTGAACGAGCAGTTGATGACATCGCGAAGATGGGGTGCGATGATGGAGTCAGCTTTGTTGAAGATGTGGTGGGGGCAGGGGTCGGTTGGTGAGCCAGAGTGGATTGAGTTCATTAGGCGGATGGTGTCTTCAGTGGTTATTGTGTTCCAGGCGCTAAGGTAGTTAGTTGGCGGAGTGGTATCTGAGGGGTGTGGGGAGGGTTGATCGTTGGGAGTGTTCTCGAAGCTGTTGTGGATGTCGACGATTTTGTTGTAGAAGAAGGAGGATAACGCGTCGCAGAGGTCTTGGGAGGGGGTGATGTCGTTAGATGCTGCGGTGGGGTTGGTGAATTCTTTGACGATGTTGAAAAGTTCCTTGCTGTTGTTTGTGTTGTTGTCGAGACGATCTTTGAATGCTGATTTCTTGGCGGATCGAATCAGTTGGTGGTGGTTGCGGGTGGCTGCCTTGAGGGTGGCCATGTTGTCAGTGGTTGGGTTTTTTCTCCATGTTTTCTCCAGGGTGCGGCATAGTTTCTTGGATTTTTTGAGATCATCATTGAACCAGGAAGCCTTTTTGCTGGCTGATTTGATCTGGTGCTTTTTCAGGGGTGCTAATTCGTCAGCACTGTGGGTGATCCATTGCTTGAGATCGGTGGCCGCTTGGTTAGGGTCCAATGAGAGGGTGGGAGGATTTTGGTTGAGTGATGATAGGAGTTGGTCGGAGGTGATTTTGTTCCAGTTTCTCCGAGGAATGGGTTGTGGACGGATGTGGTTCAGGGTGGTTTTGTAGCTGAAGTGAACACAGCTGTGGTCCGTCCAATGGAGAACTGTGGTGCGATCGAAGGAAATGTGCTTGCTGGAGGTGAAGATAGGGTCGAGCGTGTGTCCGGCTACATGAGTGGGGGTGTCAACAAGTTGTTTGAGTCCGAGATTGGCTAGGTTTTCCAGCAGGGCGGAGGTGTTGCTGTCGTGTTTGTTTTCAAGGTGGAAGTTGAGGTCTCCCAGTAGAATGTAGTTCTCTGAGGTGAGGGCATGTGGGCTGACGAAGTCGGTGATGTCATCACTGAATTGAGTGCGGGTTCCTGGAGGCCTGTAGATGAGGGTGCCTCTAAGTGTGGTCCTGGGGTCGGTGTGGATCTGAAAGTGGAGATGTTCGGCGGTTGCAAGATTGTCGTCGGAGCTGGTCGTGATTTTGATGGTGTTCCTATGGATGATGGCGATGCCTCCTCCTGTTTGGTTGGAGCGGTCTTTGCGGATAATCTTGTAGTCGTCCGGTATGGCTATGGCGATGTCGGGTGCTGATGATGTGTTCATCCATGTTTCTGTGAGGAAGGTGATGTCCGGTGACGCAGTGTCGAGTAGGTCCCAGAGTTCGGTAGCGTGTTTGTGGACCGAGCGGGTGTTAAGCAGGATGCACTTCAGGCGGTTAGAGTCGGAGCTGTGTGTGGAGGAGGTGGATTTGGTGAAGGTTCTGAAGCAGTTGAACTTGCAGGAGAGGCAGGCGAATGGGCCGTGGGTACGTCCTGGGGTGGCTTCGCAGCATTGTGGTGTGCGTCCGGGGTTGAGGGCGAGGAGAGTAGAGGCATCGTATGTGAGTCTAGTGGGCTGGGTACGGCGGGGGGCAGGGGGTCTGGCGCTGGGCGCGGTCCAGGCGCGGACGGGCACAGACGGGCTTACCTTCGGCGCGCATGGGGCGCAGCCGCTGCGCGTGAACGCTGCGCGCATAGGCATCTGTCATATGTGGATAGTGGAGGGGGGTGGGGCGAGGGAGGGGCAGCTTGGAGGTGGGGCGGGGTGGAGAGGCGAGCTGGGAGGCACGTCAACAAAATGGCATCAACAACAAAAGCAAACACTGCGAGATTGGGGCACAGATTCAGTTAAAAGCAATGCAAATTATCCAAAGCGCTACGAGGACTAATATGCAACTAAATCAATGTACGCTATGTGGGCTAAGCACAATAGCGTAACGCTAATTAACCAGCCAGTACACAAATTATGATATTCAGCGCTAAGCACAAACAGGCAGTTCCAGTAATTAAATCAAGCACAAGACGTAGTGGGAGCGAGCAATAGCTGTAAAGCGCTACGATACCAGCAGCTGGCCAGGGAGCGTGGGGAGCGACCGCTTCTGAAGCAATCAGGACGGTCACATACCGTGGACAAGACAAGATATTTTGTCATTTGCAAATGATTTCCCTAAATTGAGAGAAACACAAGTGAAATGGTACAGACAGGTTGAACAATTTAGTTTCAAAGTTTTTGTAGATTGATTTGAATACTTTATTTGAAATTGTGGTTCCAGCAGATTTGTGTGCCTAATTTAAGATTACTGTGGATAGGCCATAGGGAGAACCATAAAGGGATTCTAGAACAGGTTCACTGTCTCCAGAGGTAATTAGGAAATGCCAACAGGTGATACCTCACTTGAATACTAAAATTTCCCCTAAAGAAATTAATTGGATGGAGATTGACAGGATGACCCAAGAGCTGAAATAATCAGTACATGCCTTTTATGAGAGATTGGTCAGGTTTTCAAACAGTATAGTGTATCAGACTCTATTGCAGAGAAAGATACGGGACAATCTGTTTACAAGTATGTTATGGGTTTGGGACCTGAGATTTTTAAAATGATTTGACAGCAAATATGTTGTTGCCACAGTAAATAGTGGATGAAATTTTGCGGTTTGCTAAATATTGTGCAAATGATATTGGAATGAGACACAAGAAACTCAAGGAGAAATTCATGATTGCACAGATAAAGGCAATATAGAAAGGCCTGAAAAAACTATCAGATCAAAAAGATCCCAGGCAACCTCACCATGGTATGGACCAGATCTTAAAATTATAAAGGCCAAATGTAGGAGAATCCAACGAATATGGAGATCTGACTGTAGTAAGGAGCACAACTTGGCATATAATTTTGCCTTAGAACAATACAAGGAGGCCATTATAAAACAATGGAGGTGCTAACAACTCCTCTAGGGAGCTTTTCAAATCCATCGAAGTGTTATCTAAACCGCAGCAGGTTAATCAGTTTAGGCCGGATCAAGCCTTCTGTAATAAGTTGGCAAATTTCTTCCATACTAAGGTGCAATTGATCTACAGCGACCTCCTTAACACAGCTCGTGTCACGGACAATTGTAATAGGCCGCCACCGGAGGAGACGGCATCTCAGTGCCAACTAACCAGTTTCCAGTCTCTTACTCGCGAGGAAGTGAACAATATCCTCCTAACAACTAAATCAGGATCACTTAATGATCCCTGTCCACCGGCCATTATGCACCTGGTTTCTGGGAAGATTAGTTTACATCTAACCCCCCTTTTAAACAAAGTGTTAGAGTCAGGGATACATCCTAGTGCCTGAAAAAAAGTATGTATCAGGCCGATCCTGAAAAAGCCTGCCCTGGATCCCACCGAGGTCAAAAATTATCGACCTATTTCATGCCTGCCAAAATCCTTGAAAGGTCAGTCAACAGGGAGCTAACCCAATATCTAGACTCCAATAATCTGCTTGACTCAAGTCAGAATGGTTTTCGGTCATGCCATTCTACAGAAACTGCTTTGATTATGGCAACGGAGGAGATTCGCAGACAGGTGGATGGGGGTGGGGGTGCAGAGCTGTCCTTATCCTCTTAGACCTATCAGCAGCATTTGCCACCGTGAATCATACGTTGTTAGTGCGGCAGCTGAAGGCTGTGGGGATTGGGGATACGGCTCTGGCCCTTCTCTCCTCCTTTCTAGCCACTACGGAGCAGAACATACACTGGGAAAATCTATTATCCGACATATTTCATCTTCTGTGCGAGGGGCCGCAGGGATCAGCCTTGTCACCGACTCTATTTAATATCTATGTTACTCCACTGGCCAGACCCGTGAGCGAGCATGGCTTTACTTTGGTCTCGTATGCAGACGATTCGCAGCTTTTCATTTCCGTATCTAAACAGCCAGAGACCACCGCAATTAGCTTTCATGCCTGCCTGACGGAAATCATGAGCTAGATGAGTCAAAATTTTCTTAAGATCAACACCGATAAAATGCCTTGATGCCCATTGGGCTAAGTTCGCGTAATACAAATTAATTTTCATTCATTCATTCATTCATAAAATGGAGGTAGTGGAGTTCGGCTAGGGCCAATCCCTGTGGAATCAAATTTGGTGGCCGATTTAGGCTGGTGAATGTCCCCGTCCAACAGTTAAGGCCAAGAACCTAGGAGTGATCTTTGATGATCAGCTTAATTTCACAGCTCGGATCAATGGTCTAACTTCTTCCCGCTTCGTTTTACTGAAGACCTTACAGAAGATTTTCCGATTTATTCCTCAGGAACTCAGAAAAACAGTGGTAGTAGCTCTTATCCTTTCAAAAATAGACTACTGCATTTCACTTTTTATGAGCATTGACAAGGCACAGAGAACGAAATTACAATCTTTACAAAATGCTGCTGCATGATTGTTGTTAAACATTCCTAAAGGCCATCCCACCTCGGCTGGCATAAGGTCACTACATTAGCTCCCTATCCAGCAACGGGTAGAATTTAAGGCCCTCTGTTTGGTGCACAAGGTACTATAAGGAGGTGGTTCGGTTGATATACAGAAATTATTCTCATGGTACACTCCCACCAGAAATCTTAGATCCACAAATGTGGGTCTCATTCATATCTCCAGAATTCGCAGAGCAAGATGGGGATGTCGGAGTCTATCACACTGTGCAGCCAAACTGTGGAATAAGATGCCTATCGCTATGAGACTACAATCCAACAGGCAGCTTTTTAGGAAATTGCTAAAATCCTGGTTGTTCTGCCTAAACTAATTCACTGGTGTCAACAGTACAGTCCCTCTTCACACTTTCAGCACCAAGACGCCGCGGACAGGTACAGAGAGGTTAAAAGTTTTAATGATGTAGTGTTAATGGTTTTCAACAGCAAAATTTCCCTTCACATGGTAGAGGTTTTGGTAATCCTGTGGATCCTAGAATGGGTATTGAGGTGTCGCTTTTGAAAAAGACAAAACCATCTCATGCATGCGGAAAACATGGACATTGGAGACGTGAGTGTAAGTTTGTTTTTAATAATATGGGGAATCAGATGCAGAATGTGGATTACTCTCAGTCTCAAGGTAATAACATGGGACAGACTCAACACATGCAAGGGCAGACAGAGAATGCAGAATTCGGATGTATGACAGGAAATGGAAATGCCCCAAGCTCCCTGCCACAACTGAATGTTCAAGTATAAAGATACCGGGCCCGATGTAGGTCGCCAAATACCGGTCGGTAACGGCCGATTTCGGACGTTACCGACCGGTATTTGAAGATGGAGATGTAGGGGCATGTTAAGATACAGAATCGGTAATTTTACCGATTCTGTAAAATAAGGAATCGGTAAAATTACCGATTCTGTATTTTGACATGTAGGTAGCACTGCAATCAGTGCTACAGGGGTCTAAGAATTCGTTATTTACCACCAACTAGAAGTTGGTGGTAAATAATGAAAACCCTTTAAAAAGCATTTCTTTTGCTTCTTAAACATTGCCATGTTGCAGACATACATGCCCTAAGGGCATGTATGATTCAGAAAAGGGGGTGGTGATGAACAGAGTGCCTGAATTAAGCAGACCACTCTTACCCAGTCCAAAGATCAGGGCTTGATCCATCACCGTTTTTTAGCTCACTGCACCATCCCAGCTCAGAACTTGGCTATATGCAAATTAGTCTGTTCCTGTCCCAGTGCATGATGGGAACAGGGCAAACCAAACTACCAAGCCAATTCTTATACTGGGAAGGAAACAAGCTTCCGGGGACTGGTTTCTGCCATTTCAGGCGTCGTCGGCCCGGCTTCCTTGAATCCTGATGGTGCAATGAGCAAGGGACTCACATCTGAGTATACCCTTCCACGCTTATGGTGGACAAAATGATTCAGAAAAGGGGGTGGTGATGAACAGAGTGCCTGAATTAAGCAGACCACTCTTACCCAGTCCAAAGATCAGGGCTTGATCCATCACCGTTTTTTAGCTCACTGCACCATCCCAGCTCAGAACTTGGCTATATGCAAATTAGTCTGTTCTTGTCCCAGTGCATGATGGGAACAGGGCAAACCAAACTACCAAGCCAATTCTTATACTGGGAAGGAAACAAGCTTCCGGGGACCGGTTTCTGCCATTTCAGGCGTCGTCGGCCCGGCTTGCTTGAATCCTGATGGTGCAATGAGCAAGGGACTCACATCTGAGTATACCCTTCCACGCTTATGGTGGACAAAATGATTCAGAAAAGGGGGTGGTGATGAACAGAGTGCCTGAATTAAGCAGACCACTCTTACCCAGTCCAAAGATCAGGGCTTGATCCATCACCGTTTTTTAGCTCACTGCACCATCCCAGCTCAGAACTTGGCTATATGCAAATTAGTCTGTTCCTGTCCCAGTGCATGATGGGAACAGGGCAAACCAAACTACCAAGCCAATTCTTATACTGGGAAGGAAACAAGCTTCCGAGGACCGGTTTCTGCCATTTCAGGCGTCGTCGGCCCGGCTTGCTTGAATCCTGATGGTGCAATGAGCAAGGGACTCACATCTGAGTATACCCTTCCACGCTTATGGTGGACAAAATGATTCAGAAAAGGGGGTGGTGATGAACAGAGTGCCTGAATTAAGCAGACCACTCTTACCCAGTCCAAAGATCAGGGCTTGATCCATCACCGTTTTTTAGCTCACTGCACCATCCCAGCTCAGAACTTGGCTATATGCAAATTAGTCTGTTCCTGTCCCAGTGCATGATGGGAACAGGGCAAACCAAACTACTGATGGAGCGGGATA
Organism: Lissotriton helveticus; assembly: GCF_964261635.1. Classification (NCBI taxonomy): domain Eukaryota; kingdom Metazoa; phylum Chordata; class Amphibia; order Caudata; family Salamandridae; genus Lissotriton; species Lissotriton helveticus. The sequence continues at coordinate 868,808,786 of NC_136059.1, forward strand.
GAAAACAGAAATCTGTTTAAACCCGTGAAGTCACACTTCCATAAATAAATTAATAATGCTAACAACTTGTGCTGTGTGTATAATAATTCAACCTAGTTTTAAGTTGCATTTTCACAAAACACGCGGGAAACTAATATGTGTGCTCATAAATGTGCATTATGTTGCATTCTCATGTATGTGGAAAATAATAAATTAATCTTGTCTATTGTCATGTCATAACTAATAGCAGCTGTTTTTAAAATAAAGGCATGTGCTTATTTTGCTTCCCTTGTCTATGTGGTGTCACTATATTCTTTATAGGTGCATAAAGAACCCTGCTGGATTCATGAAGACTGGTAGATATAAAATGCTGCTTTATTTGTGCTTTACTGCTAGGTAATTTAGACTAATGGGTTAATAATTAGCAATGATGGGAGGCAACAGAACAAACTGTATTTCTTTCATTAATTATTCTTTGTGTTTGTTTATATAATAGTTTTACAAAGGAAGCTTAGAGATGGCTGCAGGAAAATAGTACCCTTTTAAAAGAGGCGCAGGGACAGTGGCGCAGAAAATTGACGCTTTCTGAAAGAGGCCTAATGATGAAAATGGCTCAAGTGAAAATAATTCTGAGAAGGATGGAAAAGGCCTCTGAGCTTTTATTTTGAAAGGTTTTGGAATGAACTGCTAAAAAGATGACTTTTTGGAGAAATTTGCTAACGTTTGCTAACGTGCCACGGGAGTTTAGAGCTGACAGGCTCAAGGTTAAAAGGAAGCTGTTGCTACAAAATGTAGCAGCCTAAGGAAGAACTGCCAAGACTTCTACATGAACAATGGACTAGTGAATTTGCCCGGGCATGTAAGAAGGAGGTGTCACAGTTTACTGTGGTACGAGGTGGCTCAGCCAATGGAGAACTAGAATTCGTCTGCTGGAATGTGAAAAATAGTTAGCTCAGCTCAATTTAGGGTATAAGAATAGGTTCAGAGAACACATAGTTGGCTTACGCTCGAGAAAATCTGGAGGACGATGTTATGCTGATGGACTTTACACGTGAGGACAGGAGTTTTTATTAATTACTTTATTACTAGGTGATGAGGGTAGAGACAGAGATATAGTTAGGATTTTGGAAAATGCTTAATTTTACTTATTCCTGCTAATGAATAATAATTCTTGATTTATGCTCTTTTTATTAATACTGAATAAATCTTTCTTTATGACATTTTCTAATGCTTGTTTAATAAAATACCAAAACCTAAGTTTTTATAGATGTGTTAAAATAAACTTTCTAAAATGACAAGCTGGTCTTGATTATTGCAGATGGTTTAAACAACTATATTTAGATCTTATCGCCTCATGATTCAAGCGCTCTATTGTTGTTATGGGCCTAGTGTTGTATTGTAAGTTTGGTGGTAGTAAATAGTGTCATTTGTGCAATATTTTGGTGAGAGCGCTGGATCAATTTCTGGTAGCCATCGGACGGTTTATATATGTTGTTTTTGACATACATGTTACATGCATGATACATATATGTTGGTAAATTCATAGGATTAAGTTTTAACACATGTTGAGTTTGTTTATTTTGTGCTATGTGTGTACCGGTACAAAAACTGTGTGATGAGAAAGTAGTCATGCAGAATATCTGATCTGTTTCTGTGATATCGCCGAGTATCACTGTTGGTATCGCCGTGTACCAGAAGTATTGTCGCCGTGCAATACAGTGTTGTCGCCGTGCAACACAGTTTTAGGGCTAGGTGTGAATCTTGTAATAGTGAGGGTTTTCTAAGAAATTAGAGCAGCATGAGAATAGGGACAAAGCGCCTTCCATAAAACTCACTGTGATAAGAGTATTAGTTATATTCAAGCTTGAGTGAAGGGCAGGGTAATGTTGGTGCATGATTATCTATAAACAGGTGAGAGTCCTGTACGGGTACATGTTTTATATCTATAAACAGGTGAGAGCCCTGTACGGATAACGATGTTATTTTGCTAACGGTGCATGATTTCTATAAACAGGTGAGAGTCCTGTACGGATTTCATGTATGTCTGAAGTTAGGGAATTTTCAGTGTGAAAGTGCGTGATTGTTTTGTAAGGTATGTTCAAGTGGAACTCTTAGATACTGTCACTTCGCGGTGCGTTCAGAGGAAAATGAGTTCATATTCTTACGTGTTAGAAGGGTAGGGTAAGAGTTGCTCTACTGGCAAATGAAAATTATCCTTAGTGTGAATAGCGCCGACTATTCCGAAGTGTGGATACTTGAATGTATGTAAACTATCCTAATTAGAGAAGCAGACAGATGAGTTTCGTTTTATGTATTCACTAAAATAGTACCAAAAGTAATTCTTAGGTACTTAGGAAAGTTCAGGATAAAGTCTGTACCATTCTAAGACTTTTTATGATGTTGTGCAGTGTTTAAATACATTTAAAAACTCTGCACGCTAATAAAATTCAATTGAAAAGTGTTCAGCATAGTTGAAAAGTATAAAAAGGTGAACTGTGCTAATTTAAAACATTCAGGAGCATTTTAGAATGTTCTGTGTTAATTAGGCTATAATTAAGGTATTCCACGTTGTTAAAAATTATTAAATAAGTAAAAAGTGATTAGTATTCATTTTATAAACATTCCACACTTTAATTGTAATAATAAATCGTTCTCCGTAGTTTAAAACGATTAAAAAGTGCCCCGATCGAAAATTGTAAGGGAGGGGCTGGTTTTGCGAGTGAAATCGAGTGAGGAGAGACAGAAGCTGCAGCAGCTGCCTACGTCAGAGCTTGCCGCGCTCTGATTGGTTCAGGTGCCGCTGCATCATAGCAGGGCCGCTCCCTGATTGGTTGATGTGCCCTGGAGTGTCGGAGCAAAGCAGCGCTCTCATTGGCTGAGGCGCGATAAAATGCTCGAAATTGTTTATTTTATAAGTATTCCCGATTCTTTCACTAGCAGATCGCGCTAATTTTATGAGAAAAACTGATTTTATTGCATGTCACATCACAACTGATGTATGCTGGCGAACGTTGCACTGTTTTAAAAGTGAAGTGTAGCGTTGTGGACTCATTAAATCGTAATTATAAATATCCCCGTGTTGCTAGATGCACTCTAATGGTTTAAAAACATAGTTAAATGTGTCCCGAGCATTTTGTGAGGGAGGGGCAGTTTGCCGAGTGAGAGGCGAAGGGGAGAGCTGCCAGCTGCAGCGGCTGCTTGCGTCAGCCGCCGCGCTGCCATTGGATGAAACACCATCGCGTCATAGCAGGAGCCGCCCTCTGATTGGACAAGGCTTCGTGAGTTTGTAGGAGCCGCGACCGGATTGGTTGAGGCTCGTGTATGGGCTTTATGCCTGCCGAAGAAGTGTTTTGTATTTGAATAAATAAATAAAACACTGTTTTAGTCCCTTTCTTTCGACGCTTTAATATATTAAAGGGAGAAGCGTGTAATAACTGATATACTGAGCGAGTGCACACAAAAATAAATAAAGATTTAATAAGTGTCCCCAAGTTTTCAAGAAAACACTTGAATAAATAGATAAATCCCCGTTTCATGTTTTCTCCTTATCGCGCTATTTTGTATTGTTTGAAGCGCGAAGGGAGAAAGTTTAGAGCTGCAACAGCTGGGTGTGTTAAGGCTGCCGCGCTCCTATTGAACAAGAGGCCGACGTGTCATAGTAGAGCTGCGCTCCTATTGGGCGAGGCTCCGTGAGCCCCGCTCCGATTGGGCGAGGCTCTCCTATTTGCTATTACATGATTTACAGTGTCTTAGGGCTGCCTCGCTCGCTCTGATTAAGCTGTGAGGGAAAAGCGTGTCACAGCTAATGTGGGCCAGAGACTGCGCGCTGTATAAAAAATATTTACCAAAAGCGAGGCGCGAGGGGGAGAGAGACTGCAGCAACAGCAGGACACGTCACAGCAGAAGAAGCGCTGTGATTGGCTGATGCGGAACGTTGTGATTGGCCGAATGTCTTAGCTCTGTGCTGTAATTGGCTAATGCGTGTCACAGAAACTGTGCAGGGATTGGCTGAATGCGCGTTGCTGCCTGCTAAATTGTTTACATTTGTCCCTGTTTAGATTTTATTCCCCGCTATTGCTTTGGTTATCATAGTTGATGCGTTTAGAGACAGCTAGTTGTGCGCTGTGTTGTGGGCTTGTTTGCAGAGGAGGGGCTGATTGGAGTGTGAGAGCTCGAGGGGAGACTGCAGCAGAAGTGGCTGTGATTGACTGGGCATTTATTAGCGCTAGTACCTGAAACTTTATTTGAAAATTAATCTACATATTGGGGAAGTGAGATTAATTGTTAAATAGCAGTCATCACAGAACTGTTGGTAGTACATTATTAAAAAAAAATTCACGTGTTGCAACTGCAAATATAGCCACAACAGTAAAAATAGTGGCAATAACAAATACTACTATTAGAATAGGGACTACAGTATTATGTTGATGTGTGTTATAATAACAGACAAACATTTTATTATAAATAAAATTGGTGATTTGTAATTTCTAAAAAAAAAAAAATAATACAGCAAAAATTTAATAAATAAATATTTCCAAGCATTTTGCTAGTTACTGTAATTACTGGTGTAATTAAGAAAAATGCGCTGTGTTCAAGGTGGCAACTAGAAATTATATGTAAATTAAGGCAAAACAGATTAGGTTTTCTTTTTTCACAGGTAAATGTTGCAGAAGGTGTGTAAGTGAAAAATAAGTACATTTAAAACACATGTGATTATATGTTGGTATTATTATTATAAATAAATATTTTGCGTTGCTACTGTTTTTGCAAATTGATGTTTTTCTTTACAGGTTAATTATAATTAGTGATACAGGTAAATTAGGAGATATATTAGATTGACCAAATTATAGGGTTTTCAACACCTGATAATGTTAAATTAATTAATTAATTGATCAGCAAACGCTGCAAGGCAAATTTAGAGAGTACATTTACCAAATTAATTAAAGAAAATGTCTTCCTTGTATAAGAAAATGAAAAAGGTTGTTGCCAAATGCGAGAGCAAATTAAAGATTCCAAAATTAGCGAAATTAAATAATAAAGGTGTCAGAGTAGAAAATATTGATCAATGTAAAATTGATATTGTAAATATGGATCAGAACAGAAATTCACGAAGACCCCTAGAACAGATTAAAGCAACGCCAAAAGTGTTAGATCAGATTAATAAAGTGCCAGCTCAGACTTTTGCTAAAAATGATGCAACAGAAAAGCATGATGAAATACCGAGTACATCTGGAATTAATATTCCTGATCATATAAATTCATCAAATGATTTAAAGGAGTCCATGAAAATTATGGAAACAGAGATAGTGCCTACACTTAGAAAAGATGAAATTAATTCCGCAATTTTAAAGGTTCCATTACCTGAAAAGGTTTATTCTATTGTACTTGAGATTGAACTGGTAGGGATCAAAAATCAGCAAGAAACAGAGATGACTTCAGTTCTGGTAAGTGAGAAGTCTGACATTGACCTAATGAAATTGACACAGTCAGACGAGTCAGAATTATGCTCAAAGAAAAAGGAGATTGAGATAAATGAGCTGAATGAACAGCTACAAATACAGCGACAGGTAATGGTTCAGCAGATTGACATGGCTTCATTGCCATTGCAAAATTTTATTAATGAACAGTCAGAGAATACAGATACTGGATTAAATAAAGAACAGGAAAACAGTCCAAAAGGATTAAATGCACTTCCAGAATATTGGAATAAAAATGATGTTCTTTTGAGTGAAGACATCAAAGTAAAGGATGCAATTGATCAACAGATTGAAACATTGACTTCTGCAGGTTCACTTTTCAGAAATGCAAATTTAATTAAAAGGTTGATTGATGATATTCAATTGGCAGAAAGGTTTGCTGTCGTGATATGTGCAGCATACAAAATGAATGATGAACATGCTTTGAGTTCACTAATACTAACATCTGTAGTTGAAACATGGCAGGTAGTCAAAGACTTACAAGATGAAGCAACTCATGAGGAGAAAAACACATGGTTGAGTGCAGATTTTAGACAGCGAGATGAGGATGAGATTTTGTCACACAAAGATGACAGAGTAGTTTTGCTAAATAGCATGATTACTGACATGGACAGAATGTACTATAAAATTGCAGAATTTCTTTACCAGAGGTGTCTGACTTATCAGCAAGTGAACACAATTAAGAGAACAGTTGTGGGAATGGGAACAGAATTACAGGAGAGTGGTTCATTGACCAGATTACAAATGAATTTCTGTGAGATGTCACTACATGACAAACTGTGCTACATTTTTGTGATGTACTGTTTGTTTTCAAAATGGGTTGAAACATTTCAGATGCGACATGATGATGAAATTACTGTTGCAAAGTTATCAGATAACAGAAAACATATTGAAAACAGATTGCTCCATTGTACAGATAGAATAGAAATTTCAGATGTTGAGGAGCATGAGAATGTTACTATAAAAGACAAGGATGCAAAAATGTGCCTAACTGCAGGTACAAAGTGGACAGAAGTTCTTCCACTTGTTTTGATGTTTTTGAGAAACACTACTAATAAAAAGACAGATTTAAGTCCACGTGATATTATGATGGACAAGGTCATGAGACAGACATTTATACCAGAGAAAAGAATGATGCCTATCAATAATAGCATCAATTTAGAGAATTTCAGGAATTTATCAGATGAAATGATCTCTGTGTTTGATGAAGATGAAACTAAAGTGCAAACAAGAGAAAAAGAGCAAGCACTTGATTTGTTACCAGGAAAAAGAATCAGGAAAAAGGTTCGTCTAAAAAGAAATTCTCTAGTGCCAAGGTGGCAGAAAAGGAGGCCAATCAGTCTTGTCACAACAAATGTAGAGAAGTGCAAAAGACTGAAGAGGTGGATTGACACTGGCCATACTTTTCGTGTAACTACACCTGAAAATCCTGATGAGAATAGTGTCACAATTGCTGATTCAGATTCTGAAGAAGAGCCTGAAGAGAATCCAGATCTTGAAGGTCGACAAGTTGGTCGATATCTGGAGAACATAAATAGAAAACAAGCCTTGATTGAAGAAGACTTGCAAGTTGTGACTGAAGACTCAGAAAATGATGGAAATCTGACAGAAAAAGAAGCAGAAGAAGAATGTGATCAGATTGTGATTCAAGACCAGGAGAGTATTGAAAAGCAGAAAAGTAGCTCTGAAAGCAGGAACAGGAATTCTGAAACTGGGAAATTGAAGGTAATTGAAGAAGAAAATGAATTGCCAAGTACCAGCTACAAAGATGACGTTCCTAACGGAGTGAAGCTGCTGAGTAAAGAAGTACCTGAGTCCAGAATGAAAATATCTGACACTGAAACTGATGAGAGTGATGAAGATTCTCAAATAAGAAAATTCAGAAAAGGAGCTTGGAGAACAGAATGTAATGTGACCAAGCAAAAGAAGAAATTACTAAGAAAAAGTGATAACTGGCCAGAAGAAAACGAAGGCCTAAAAATTAAATTGAGATACAGATCAAAAGAAAAGATTGATGAAAAATCAAGTCAAAAAGATTCTGTAAAGAAAAGTGAGACAGGAAAGAAAATAGAAGTGATACCTGTAATGGAGGTAAATAATGAGAGTCAGAAAGAGATTGAAGACAAAAGTGACAATGATTGAAGTACATACCTGTTAAAATTTTAGGTTTTCTGTTTTTGGCATAAGGCTGAAGAAAATGTGTTAGATGACACAAGGTCGAAGAAATTCTGTTAGCTGAAAAATTTATTTGTGACATTAGGTCGAAGAAAAACTGTTAGGAGGTTTAAAGAGTATAAAAAAAAAACAAAAAAAAATGTGAAAAAGGGGGGTGTTAGAAATTTTTAGAAAATTTAGGTAAAATTTTTACAATTTTTGTTTTATTTTTCTTTGCAAGCTTAATGAAAATACATTCAACAAGCTCAAGATGCTTAATTTTAAAAATGTTGTAAGATGTCTCTGATATATATGCTCCTAATAATTCAGCTTTGGTTAATTTAGGTTATTGTTCTTTTAGAAATTAACAAGGAGAAGTTTAAAGTTAATATGACAAGCAAGATACAGACATTTTATTAGTTATAGTTTTTGCAACACATTTATTGAAGCTTAGTTGTATGTTACACAAGAGAAAGAAATAGAACTAGAGGGGTTTCTTAAAACTCAATATGAGAATTGTAGATAAACTGATGAGATAAGTCTTTAGAAATACTAATACAGGTGAAATTGAATCATGTTCATCTTAGATAAAATCTTTGCTAAAATTTTGGGTGGTGGTGTGGTGATTTGTTAATCACCAGATGAGGGAGTTGATGGAGCGGGATAGAAAACAGAAATCTGTTTAAACCCGTGAAGTCACACTTCCATAAATAAATTAATAATGCTAACAACTTGTGCTGTGTGTATAATAATTCAACCTAGTTTTAAGTTGCATTTTCACAAAACACGCGGGAAACTAATATGTGTTCTCATAAATGTGCATTATGTTGCATTCTCATGTATGTGGAAAATAATAAATTAATCTTGTCTATTGTCATGTCATAACTAATAGCAGCTGTTTTTAAAATAAAGGCATGTGCTTATTTTGCTTCCCTTGTCTATGTGGTGTCACTATATTCTTTATAGGTGCATAAAGAACCCTGCTGGATTCATGAAGACTGGTAGATATAAAATGCTGCTTTATTTGTGCTTTACTGCTAGGTAATTTAGACTAATGGGTTAATAATTAGCAATGATGGGAGGCAACAGAACAAACTGTATTTCTTTCATTAATTATTCTTTGTGTTTGTTTATATAATAGTTTTACAAAGGAAGCTTAGAGATGGCTGCAGGAAAATAGTACCCTTTTAAAAGAGGCGCAGGGACAGTGGCGCAGAAAATTGACGCTTTCTGAAAGAGGCCTAATGATGAAAATGGCTCAAGTGAAAATAATTCTGAGAAGGATGGAAAAGGCCTCTGAGCTTTTATTTTGAAAGGTTTTGGAATGAACTGCTAAAAAGATTACTTTTTGGAGAAATTTGCTAACGTTTGCTAACGTGCCACGGGAGTTTAGAGCTGACAGGCTCAAGGTTAAAAGGAAGCTGTTGCTACAAAATGTAGCAGCCTAAGGAAGAACTGCCAAGACTTCTACATGAACAATGGACTAGTGAATTTGCCCGGGCATGTAAGAAGGAGGTGTCACAGTTTACTGTGGTACGAGGTGGCTCAGCCAATGGAGAACTAGAATTTGTCTGCTGGAATGTGAAAAATAGTTAGCTCAGCTCAATTTAGGGTATAAGAATAGGTTCAGAGAACACATAGTTGGCTTACGCTCGAGAAAATCTGGAGGACGATGTTATGCTGATGGACTTTACACGTGAGGACAGGAGTTTTTATTAATTACTTTATTACTAGGTGATGAGGGTAGAGACAGAGATATAGTTAGGATTTTGGAAAATGCTTAATTTTACTTATTCCTGCTAATGAATAATAATTCTTGATTTATGCTCTTTTTATTAATACTGAATAAATCTTTCTTTATGACATTTTCTAATGCTTGTTTAATAAAATACCAAAACCTAAGTTTTTATAGATGTGTTAAAATAAACTTTCTAAAATGACAAGCTGGTCTTGATTATTGCAGATGGTTTAAACAACTATATTTAGATCTTATCGCCTCATGATTCAAGCGCTCTATTGTTGTTATGGGCCTAGTGTTGTATTGTAAGTTTGGTGGTAGTAAATAGTGTCATTTGTGCAATATTTTGGTGAGAGCGCTGGATCACTACCAAGCCAATTCTTATACTGGGAAGGAAACAAGCTTCCGGGGACCGGTTTCTGCCATTTCAGGCGTCGTCGGCCCGGCTTGCTTGAATCCTGATGGTGCAATGAGCAAGGGACTCACATCTGAGTATACCCTTCCACGCTTATGGTGGACAAAATGATTCAGAAAAGGGGGTGGTGATGAACAGAGTGCCTGAATTAAGCAGACCACTCTTACCCAGTCCAAAGATCAGGGCTTGATCCATCACCGTTTTTTAGCTCACTGCACCATCCCAGCTCAGAACTTGGCTATATGCAAATGAGTCTGTTCCTGTCCCAGTGCATGATGGGAACAGGGCAAACCAAACTACCAAGCCAATTCTTATACTGGGAAGGAAACAAGCTTCCGGGGACCGGTTTCTGCCATTTCAGGCGTTGTCGGCCCGGCTTGCTTGAATCCTGATGGTGCAATGAGCATGTATGTCTGCAACATGTGCATCCATGCACAATTGAGGGGTGCAACAGGGTGCCAAAGTGACACCCTGCCACCCTTTAATGTTTCCCCCAATTACCGAATCGGTATTTACCGATTCGGTAATTGCCGTTGATTACAATGGGCCTCAAGGCCCATAGGAATCAATGGCAATTACCGAATCTGTAAATACCGATTCGGTAATTACTGATTTTTACCGATTCGGTAATTGAATCGGTAAAAATACCTACATCCCGATTACCAGTTCTTAAATACCGAATCGGTATGATTCGGTATTTAAGAATCGGTAATCTGGGATTACCTACATCGGGCCCACAATGTGAATCAAAATTCCAACCAAAATCAGAATTTAGCACAGCAATATCTTATTGAATTAGATGACAGTGATCAGGACCTTTTAGCATAATGGTGCCTATAGTGGAGAAAGAATGTGTGCTTGATGCAGCCTTAGAAGTAGACAAGAGGGGTCCCTATGTGGATGGAGAGATGGATGGCAATCCTATCTCATTCCTTGTCGACACTGCTGCTACCCGCTCTGCTGCAAGAACAGAAGAAAGTATCCAAGTTATAGGAGTTACAAATAAAAAGTTGTCTACCCCACATTTAGAACCAGTTTCAGTTAGAATGGGATCCTTTGAAGATCATCATCAATGTGTGGTGTGTGACACAAGCAGTGGCGGCTGGTTTTAATGGGGGACGGGGCGTTGCCCTACCAGTGGCCGGGAGAAGAAGAGAGAGAATGTACACTATGTGGAGCAGCAGCTTTAAATTAAGCGCTCCGCTCACTGCTTCGTGCAAATTCTAGTTTGCTTTTTTTTTTTTTAAAGGAAGGGGTGAGGTCAGACTGAGACGAGTCCTCCTGCACATATGCCAGCCGGGGGCGAGGGCTCTTGCTCCACCTCGAGGCACAAACAGGGAGAGTGATGTCAGCATGATAGGAGTGGCCGGAGGAAACGGAAACGATTAGCTTTTCAATTGGGCGCCGCGGCTAGGGCACTGACTCTGGAATCTGGGGATCACGGTTCGATCCCCGGCACCGGCGGCAATTAGCTCAGCACCATGTGACTCTGGGCAATAGCTTGCTTAATCTTCCCGACAGCCCCCAGCGCCTAGAGACCCTTGCGGGTGATTGTGCGCTTTACAAATGTGGATTATTATTATTATTATTATGCTGTAGTCCAGGCATTTCCAGCAGAGCGCCATTAAACCAAATGGTAAGGTGCAGGGCTGGCGTGCATCGACAAAGTAAAGTGGGTGGCAACAACTGAAGCACTCCCTTCAGTAGCGGCCGGTGGAGGGAGTGCTGCGGGGCGGTGCGGCGGGGTGAGGGAGGAGCAGGGTGGGGGTTAGTAAACTACGACATACGCCAAACAGAGGTAAGTAAACAAATAAATAAATAAAACGAATTTCATTGCGCACGCTGCATGCCAAATGCGATGCAGAGCGCGCAACAAAATTTGTTTTATTTGTTTACTTACCTCCGTTGGGCCGTATTCCATAGTTTACTACCCCCCCCCCCCACACCCTGCTCCACTCCGCCCCGCCCCGCAGGATTCCCACCACCGGCCGGCCTCCTAATGGACAATGGACTATGGAAGAGTTTGTCTTTGCAGCTCCAATTTCATTTCCATGATAATGAGCGTGCAGCAGGTGTTCTTTGTTTATCGTTCAGGGGGGAAAGCAGCACTGGCGCAAGTATAACTGTAGTGCAGTGTGCAGTCACAGCGGAAGGCCCGGGTGAGAACACTTCTGAAATCGATTAACAAGGTTTAAAATAATTACTTTGCAGCTATAGACGTTGACGTGAGATTTGCTTATTCCAGTATGTTAAGGGTCATGCCTTGATCTGCTCGGAAACCAGGTTTCACAGACATTTTGCAAACCTGCTAAAAGGAGGGCAGAGAGGAATGCGGTGTCCATTATGACAGTCGCTCCTTTACAAGACTGTTTCGAAGGAACACTTTGTTTGCTAATCCAAAACCCTATCTTCTGTCTTCTTTAATGATAGTTCAGTGCTAGCCTATTTACAAACACGCATCCATTGTGTATTTTTACCTGGGGCAGGAGGAGTGAGGGTAATGAAATGCACATGCACGAGGCAGTTGTTTTTCAGACGTCTTTGATATCCGTGATCCACGAGACGGGTGGAGAAGCTTCAGGAATCAGTCAGCAGGGAAGTTACAGTTTTTTTTTACTTTAGTTTCTCTAACTACTATGTATGTGCGTCGGGATACGCGTGTTCCAGGTTTTAGGCAGTTATTCCATCTCTAGCTGAGATGATTGAGGACGGGAATATGCTTGGCAGCTGGGGACATATTTGTAGGCTCCCAGAGCAGGAATGTACTTCTCAATACTGCACACAATGGGTTCTTGCAGCAGGATTGTCCTCACGGGATAGGCTCCTCTCGTGATATGAAACCATATCACCTGTGACCCTGAAAAAGATGGGATTTTAAATGCCACAATCATGGAGTTTGTAGGGAAACCAGGGAATTAATTTGACCGACTTAATTTACATTCTGATGAAAGAAACCTGTCTTGCAGCGCCAAACCGTGTGATGTTTAGTGACCCGCGCCTGGGCCCCATATTCAAGTTCATAGAACTGATAGTCTTTAGAAATGGCGGCTGCTGTGCTTTCATCCCACCAACTGACAGAAGGCTGAACCCTCGTAATGACACCACACTCAGTGACGCTGAGCTAGCCCTAGTATCACCGCACATTGGGGGGGACGTCACTGACACCAAGCTGAGCTCTCCCACTTTCTAACAGTATTTTGCACCATAGCGCTACGAGGTGGCCTCAAGTGTGCATGTATTTAAGAATGTGTTGCCACAATCTCCCCAGTGAGCCTGCCTGGTTTTCTGTTAGTGCTGTGTTTCCAAGACTGTCACCCATGTAATAATCCTCAGTGTTCAAGGCTTCAGAGGAAGGGATGCCCACACCCTTTAATGTCTGCTTATAGTATACCTTTGAATTACTTCTTTCCGTACTGTGAACATTAACAACGGATGTGTTCTGTTATGTTCTAACTATCCTGTCTCGATTTTGCTCGTAGTACGTATTTGGTCAGTACCAAGAACATGCTGGCAGATTTACAACACCTGAAAAAAGTATAGGATTGGTATATGGTTCAATAAGTTACACCTGCTCACTGATCACGATTCTGGCCCTCACTTTCTGAGTATATGAAGCAAAGGCTATCCGCAGTGATCACAAGAAGACTGTGCGGCAATATGAACACATCCTCCTGGCACATTGTGTCAGTGTTTTCAAACAGGAGGATGATCCTTTTCTTCATGCCAGCGGCAACAACATCATCGAGTTTAGTCCTACACTACTCAAGAGAGATGGAGAACACACTGATGTAAGAAGTTATGCCAGTCGATTCCCCTTCATAGTTCCTTTGCACATGACTGGATTCTTTAACCCACTCAGAGCCCTCTTCCTAGTGCCAAGAGACTGCTTAGGCAGTGATGGCGCTATAGAAACCCCAATAAGTTGCATAGCACAAGCTATAGGCAAAGTGACTTAAAAGGATTTATAAAGAGATGAAGTAGCAAATACTTTACAAGCAATAGGCTTTAGGAGGGGTTCTTTAGAAAGACAACTGTATCGACATTAATTGCATATTATTTTGCCTTTGTATTACTTTTTACTTATTAGGTATCCAGTCTGCCACTTTTATTCCCCATGGTTTCGAGGCAACAACTAGTTGACGAGACTTGAGCTTCTGTTGGACTGCTGCCTCCTGTCTGGAATATGAAGTGAGAAGCAGCATGTATTTTTAAAAAACAATTTGTACTATTCAGTTTAAACCCATAGAAACATTTATAAAAATGGATCAAATGGGAAACACATTAAACAAAAAAGAAAAAATGGGATTTCAAGCTCAGTGCTGCAAGAACAGGTTTTATCTCCGTCGTCTTATGTGATTATTCCACATCATTGCTACCATCGCGTGGGATGTAACTATGTTGACTATGTAAGCTTGCCTGCCACAGGGCCCTCATCCTGAACTTTTAAGCCTAACCACTTTCAAATGTCACCAGCCACCACTGGACACAAGTCCAATGAAACCGCTTGGACATGATTTCTTTTGTAATCTGAATTGTTAAATTTATTGCACACCCAGAGGAACTTAATTCCATACAAACGATGAAAATATTGTCTTCGAACGTGCCCAACAGAAATCAGATGTGAGGATGTGTCCTCTCCTGATGTGAGGATTTTCCCAAAGAACTGCGAGATACAGTGTTACCTGAAGTTCGAGACTTTACAGGTAAAGATATCGGAATAATCAAAGGTGTTGACCCAGTCCGAATCGCAATTAAGACAAATGCAGAGTTACTAAGAATCAAACAATAAAAATTGTCTCCAAATACCACTTCTGGAATTACTCTTGTGATTTACTCAATGATTGGGGCAGGAGGAGTGAGGGTAAGAAATGCACATGCACGAGGCAGTTGTTTTTCAGACGTCTTTGATATCCGTGATCCACGAGACGGGTGGAGAAGCTTCAGGAATCAGTCAGCAGGGAAGTTACAGTTTTTTTTAACTTTAGTTTCTCTAACTACTATGTATGTGCGTCGGGATTCTGAAGGAGATAAGGGGAAGTCTGTGTAACTCTCCCATTATGGGTTTTCAAAAGCTGAATGGCAAGTATCTCATTGTGCAGGATTTGCGCAAGTTGAATGCAATTGTTGTTCCGTGTTGTCCTGTGGTACCAAATCCTGCTTTGATTTTATTACAGATTCCAAGTGAGGCCAAAATAGTTTTCAGTCATTAACCTGTGTCAGGCCTTCTTTTCGATTCCATTGCATGAAGATAGCCAATTTGTATTGGCTTTCCATTTCGGCAGTCATATTTAGGCATGATGCCGAGTCCCAGAGGAGTATACGGAAAGCCCGTCAATTTTAATCAGATACTCGAAAAGAATCTCTAATCCCTGAAAATGCTGAATCACTCAGTGTTTGTCCAATACATTGATACCTATTGGTGGCGTTAACTGTGGGAGAAGCTTGCAAAATGGATACTATTGCTTGTTGAATCATCTTGCAATCTTGAGCCGTGTGAAAGTATTGTCATTTGTCACTCACTGACAGTATTCATGCCCCATTCCGTGAGATAGTGTTACCTCGTATACGAACACAGCATCTGACCAATGGTCGTCTGACTAAATACAAGCAGGTTTTGTTGGGTGCAGAGAATGTGTCTCTGAAGAGATGAACAGTGTTGAACCGGGCTACTTTGATGGCAAAGCCTGGAAATGAGAACGTGGTGGATGAAGCAGAGCATGATTGCTTGGATGTGACTGAGTTGTGTACAAAGCTGCATCCTGATATATCTGATGAGCCACTACCTGACTCTGATCATATACTATTTGTTGATGGTTCATGTTTGGGAGACAATGAAGGCAATCTGAAAGTTGTGTATTCTGTGTACATTTGGAGGTATTGTGGAAGCTTCATGGTTCCAAGGAGTGTTCTCCTCACATGTTGTAGAGCTCATAGCTCTGACACAAGCATGTACCATTTCGGAACCGCTCCAAATTGCAATTTATACCGATAGTCAGTATGACTTTGGAGACCTGCATGACTTTGGGCAATTGTGGTCACAGCGTGGATTCATAATGTCCTCTGGTTCGCCTATTAGAAATGGGGAGTGGGTGAGGAACCTTTTGCAGTCCTTACAATTGCCTGCCCAAATTGCTGCTGTCAAATGTGTTGCTCAAAGTACCAACTATGTCACAGGTGGCAACTGTTCTGCAGATGAGATGGCAAGAGATTGTGCTTTGAAATACTACACATTTATTAATGAAGAGATTTTGAAAACCACATCCGTCACAGATTGTACTTTGATGTTGTCAGACTTAGATAAATGGGAGGAGGTTAGGAAACTACAAGATTAGGTGAAAGAAGCAAACCGGCAGGTTTGGGTGCGAGCACGTTGTACCAAGAAGGAAGATAATGCGTGGATTTACATTGATGGCCGACCAGTATTGCCTGGGAGCTTATTGTCACCAATGGCAAGGCACTACCACGTTGAGAGATATGCAATGATGCACCTTTTCCAACAGGTGTGGTACAATCCCATATTATAGAGTAATTGCAGAGACGCTATGCCAGCATTGTGTAATATGTCAGCAACAAAACCCAGGAAGAAAAACACAGGTTGTCATGGGTCACATTGGGAATTCTGCAGGTCCTTTCAACCGGATGCAAATAGACTTCATAGAGATGCCCCTTTGCAACAGTCTAAGATACGTTTTGGCCATTGTGGGCATTTTCTCAAAATGGGATGAATCCTATCCTGCTCACAGAAATGATAGTTTAACTGTGGCAACATTATTGTTACAGAAGTTGATTCCAAGATTCGGATTTCCAGCTTCTCTTGAGTGAGACCGTGAAACTTATTTTAATAATGAGGTCCTAAATATGTTATGTGCAGTACTGCAGGTTGAGCAGAAGCTTCATTGCAGTTACCGCCCGGAGGCTTCCAAGTTGGTGGAGCAGATCAAGGGCATATTGAAATCCAGACTGGCTAAAGTATGTGCTTCTACGTCTTTGAAGTGGCTAGACACATTGCCTCTTGTGTTAATGGGCTTGAGAAGTACTCCAGATAGGAGGACAGGATTGTCGCGCCACAAAGTGATCTTGGGACGTGTGATGAGGCTGCCAGCTGTTCCTGCTAATGCATTAGTCAATATTACAGATGATTTTATATTAGACAACTGCAATGGCCTTGCTGATGTAGTATGTTCTGTCTCTCACCAGTCTGAAGAAGCTGCCCTTGCGGTCCAACAGGAGCAGTGCCATGACCTCAGTCCAGGGGACTGGGTAATGGTGGAGACACACTTACGCAAAATATGTCTGGAACCTCGCTGAAATGGACCTTTCCAGGAGATCCTAGTCACCAACACCACAGTCAGCTGTGGGCTTCTCCCGAACCGGATGCATGCAGCTCATACTCGCAGAGTTCCAGGTCCCCTTAATGATACAACAGTGCCTGCTCCTGATGTACCAGTGAGACAGGGAGCAGGTTAGCAAGGTTGTTGGGGCATCTACTGGGGCAGCACTCGTTTGGCCTGAGGGGGGTCCGAGAGAGTGAACTGTAGGTTCTAAAGAGTCACAGCCAAGAGAGTTGACTATGACATATACAGACCCCAACGAAGGGCATAGTGCAATAAGAAAGCAAGTTGTGCCCCGAGACCATTGCCCCAGTAGAGGTGAGATTCTGAGAAGCTGTCTGACCGCAAAACGAATACCACCAACTATTCTTGAAAGCTCTAAACCTTCAGATCAAAGTGATACAGATGATGAGCAAACAGTTGTGAGAAGATCAAAAAGAGCGAACGTACCAAGTCAAAGGTATGCATCTCCTGAATGGACTTATGTGGCTGCTAATGAGTGAGAACGACAATTCTATGAGTTTTGTGCTAACAATACGTGTCCACCTGAACCTCCCTGAAGCGATCTGTGTTATTGATTTGAATTTTAATCTGGATGTACCAACTGATGGATTTATGCATTTTTCCTCAATATACTAATCTACAAAGCTGATATGAGAGTCTTTCCTTATATGAAAAGATTTTGAGCTTTGCCATAATTTTTTTGTGCCAAGAGTTTGCTGAGTTGCTCACACCATTGCTGCTATTTTAGATTTTTCTTTAGTTAAACGGTCTAAATCTCAAGTAACAATGCAGTCTGACACTAGAATCTCTTCCAAATGCAAATGTGTGTATACTGTTATTCTTTCTATTTCTGTTTTGATATAAATCGCAATGCTTAAAGGGAAGACACAAGCACAGCAACGTCTGCCGCCATAAACATCTGGCTTACACAGGCCGCGGATGCATGCCTACCTTTATGCACGCAATCGCACAATTATCATCATCCACCGGCACCCTGGTTCACTGAAGCCTTAAAAAAAGAAAAAACTATTTGCAAAAACCTGGAGCGCAAATGGCGCATAAATTATGACTCGTGTTCTAAACAAAGCTATAAAGCTGCCTTAATAAAGTATCATTCCCTATGTAAAGCTGCCAAAGCTGAATATGTTAATCACACTATCCTTGAAGCAAATAATCGCCCGCTCTTCAAGGTAGTGCAAAAACTCTCAGGAGCACTATGCCAGCCCAAAGCTCCCTGTCTTAACACATCTCAATGTAATTCACTGGCTGAATTCTTCATCGCCAAAATTGATACTATCTACGCCAATTTTGGGATCTCATCTCCCTCCCCTCCTTTATCCAGCCCACCGGTCCCACTCCCAAATTGTGAGCAAGAGACACCAGAGGACAACAGTCCCATTCACTCCCTGTCGACCCCTTCCACTCCACTCACACCCCCCTGTGACTCTAGGCTCACATTTGATACCTGTCCTCCGATCGCTCAGTTGATCGACACATGGGATCCACTCAATGTTGAGACCCTCTCTGATATTATCAGTAAAATTAAATCTGGTTCCCCACTGGACCCCATTTCCCCTCAAATTCTAAAAAGGCTGGATGACACCTCCCTAGAACTCATCATGGAGCTTTTGAACTCCTCTCTAAGAGAAGCTACTGTACCCTCCGCATGGAAACATGCGATGATAATGCCTCTATTGAAAAAGGCTAATGCCGATCCCAGCGTTTTAGCCAATTTCCGTCCCATCTCGCTCATCCCAGTATTTTCAAAAATCTTGGAAAAGCATATTAACTCTCAACTTTCCACCTATGTTGAGCTAAGGGAAATCCTACATCCATCACAGTCAGGCTTCAGATCCGGTTTTTCAACGGAATCTACCTTGTTAGGAGTCTCAGAAAACATCCGCTCTCGAGTCGACAGGGGGGAAACCGTGGCACTCATCCTGCTGGATTTGAGTGCCGCATTCGATACGGTTTCCCATCCCATCCTTGTCAATGCCCTCCGATCATCGGGCATCGCCGGCTCAGCTCTCAACTGGCTCATTGACTTCTTATCCAACCGTACCTTCCAAGTTTTCTCATCCTCATCTGTCTCCCAAACATTCACATCTGCGTATGGAGTCCCACAAGGTTCCATCTTGATCCCCTTGCTCTTCAACTTATACATCAGACCTCTGGCGTCCATTGCGGAGCAAGCTGGGCTCACAATCTACTCCTACGCAGATGATACCCAGATCATCTATTCACTTTCCTCAGACTCTCATGCCCCTTCATCTGCCCTCTGCTCAGGATTGAGCAGCATTGCAACCTGGATGCTGGACAACAAACTCCAACTGAACGGAGGAAAAACAGAACTCCTTCTGTTTGGTCACAACACAACTCTATGGGGACCCCAACACTGGCCCGATCAAATGGGCACTCCACCCATTCCTTCTAAATCTGCTCGCAACTTAGGCGTGATCTTTGACGATCAGCTATCCATGAAAAGCCATGTGATCAAAACTTCCTCCACTTGCATCACAATTATCAAATGGCTGCGTAAGATCATCTGGATGCTGCCTGCGGATACCCAGAAAACTGTTGTCCAGGCTCTAATTACTTCTAGACTGGACTACAGTAACATCCTTCTCCTGGGCGCCAGTAAAGAGGTAACACGAAAACTTCAAACTGTCCAGAATATGGCAGCACGACTGCTCTGCAAACTACCCAACACGTCCCTCACCTCTAATTCCCTCCGCACGTTACACTGGCTCCGCATTGAAAATCGTGCGAAATTCAAAGCTCTCTGCATTATGCACAAAATAAACAATGGCCTGGCCCCTCCATATCTTACATCCTTGGTTCATCACCACTGTCCCCCCCGCACTTTGCGTTCATCTAACCAACACCTTTTTTCAGTGCCTAGAATCAGAAAGGCCAGAATGGGAGGCCGTTCTTTTTCCTGGCTAGCCCCTTCACTCTGGAACTCCCTCCCCCTTCAATTACGAAAAGAACCCAATTACCTCAGATTTCGCAAACAAGTGAAACATTGGCTATTTAACATGTAAGCTTCCTTCCCTCTGTCCTTCCCTCTCCTTCTGTTGATTTTAGCGCCGGGAAACCTACGGGTAGCTGAGCGCTTTACAAATGTAAATATAATAATAATAATAATATTATCTTAAATCTGCCACATTATGTTTCTATGAAATATTCTAAACGTACTATTCTTTCTGGAGCCACTAAAAGAAATGTTTCCAATTCTGTTGATATGAATGACAGTTCTCTACACAATAAAACTTTGAAAACAGATTTTAGCACAAATGTTTATGCTACTTTTCTAGGCGAATACGTAGCTACTCTTGATGTTGGTGATGGCTATGTTTGTATCCAAATACCTTCATCAGTTGCTGAGGAAGTGACCTACCTAGCTTACCTCTAACATATGGAATTTCTTGCAGTGTGTTAGCTAGCTTGTTTTACAGTGCTGATCAATTACAATATTATTACTCTAATCAAGCTCGAATCTTTTCTGAAATCTCTGTGCTTAAATATTTAAATCTGCATCCCGAACCTTCAACAATTGGAACTATGGGTTACATATTTAGATCAACTCATCTTTTGGACATGGCTTATGCACTTAGAAATAACCTGACATATAAATTGGTAAGAACTTAAAAGAGGTTTGTAAATTTTGTGGAAAGTAGACGAGACCATGAAATAAAAATGATCAGTGCACTACCTAAATTAAGTCCTTGAAACTTACCGCAAGAAGAAAACAAAATCATAGAGGGAATGGTATCATTAGCCTTAGAATAGCAACCCAATGGCACAATTTGTATATACCGAAAGAAATCAAATATTAACACGTTTTTGTAGGATTTGGTGAATGTGGACATGCATTTGAATGAAATGAAAACTAGGGAAGATATTTATGAGTAAATCCTATTTTCCCTGGAATACATTATTGTTTGTGGGAAGAGTGCTTATTACAAATTACCAAGAAAATGGTATGGAAGTTGTAATATGGGAACAGTTTTTCCAAAAATGTATCATGCTAAGTGAATTAATGAAAAGTTAGTGGAAACAAATGAAAGAATGAAGAGAAGTGAAATAGTGGGAGATATATTTAGAGTTCTAATACCTTCAGTAGCAGGGCCGGACTGGGAACTGAAACCAGCCCTGGCAAATTTTGGCAGACCAGCCCTCGCCCGGCGCGCTTAGCGAGCGAGCGTAGCGAGCGAGCTCGACCACTAATAGGGGGGTTTGGGGGGGTTCTCCCCCCACGAAAATTTTAGAAAAAGACAGATCAAAATGGTGTATTTTACAGCACATTTTTCATTACATATTCAATTGTATCAACTTTCAAATCACAGTAAATAGTAGATGATGACCTTAAAGAGCACCAGGTTACCCACCCAGTCATATGTACCCATAGACATTCTTTCAGAGAGCACCAAAAATAGACACAAGTAATGAATCAGAGAGAACAAAGTAAAAGTGAGACCAACCCCCACTACTAGGGGGAGTTTGGGGGCTTGTCCCCCCAAGACAATTTTGGAGACAGAAAGGCCAAAACAAAGCATTTTTCAACACATTTTTCATTGAATGTTTACTACAGGAGAGAGTTTACGTGTGTATAATCTTTAACGTTCTTTTAAACTATCCTGAGTGTTATGTGAAGCAAATTAGCAGAAACGCATGTCCATTTAGTTTGAGGAGTTAATAATTGGCATAGCACTCCATCATTAGCAGCAATGAAAGTCCCTGATATGCGCTGCATGCACCAAAGAAAGTACAAACTTCTCCCAGATAAATGGGAGGCCTCAGTCAGACCACAAATGATTTACCATGGATCGGGGATATGTCCGCAAGGATTTCAGATGCCTGCATGGGATGGTACCGGACTTCACGACTGATTTAATTTTTTATGGATTGATGCTTACACTAGCATCCATTCTGGGTCACCCAGATGCCATGCTAGTGTACACATCACCGCTGCTGCTCCGGTTCTCATATGATAGCCTAGAACCAGGCCAGCTAATAGTCAAGTATCCTTATAAAGAGTTGACAAGGGACTCCTTAATATTGTAAACTGGTACTACAGTCAATTCATAAAGGGTATATCATAACCTGTTCAAACTAGAATACACTGCTTGCACTTTTATCATAAACAGCTCAACATATGACTGGATTTGCCCCGCCATACTGGCAAAATGACCAGTAAAGACATTAGATAATTTCATACACAGCATTACTTGTTAAAGCGGTGTCGGTCTGAATTATAGGCAAGACAAAAGATTTCGTAGGGTAATCTAATATTTGACCGAGCCTGTCCTGGACCTTTTAAGCTCTCAGAGGTCTTAAATGCTTTAAAATTCCAAAAGACCATACTTTGTAGTCACCAAAATTGTGCAAAAACTTTGTTTTCAATCTGCTGGTTGGGATCAGCGAATTATGGGGCAAACCTAGGAGGCATAGGACAGATGAGTGAGACAGACGTATGTCGAGTTAGCGTGTTCACTTAATGTGCAGGTTTCAATCTACTTTCCACAGGTTTCAGTCTATACTGTGTAGTAACATACTAAGGAGCTGGCACTTGGGTCAGTCGCAGGTGGACATCACTTGCAGCTCCAAGTCTATGTATCCTCAGATATCCATTTGAGGAGGGTGAAGATAGAAGAGGGTGTAGAGGAGATGGGATTTAGAGAGTGTATGGCAGCATGTTAGGAAATGTTCGTGCATTGAAAGGAGACTTTACATACCAGGGTTTCTGGTATGGCTCTATATTTGTACATACCGAGATGATGTGTATTTTGGCCTGACAGTGGTGCTGGACATACCTGGGCAATATGTTTAGCATTAGATCATGTCAGCACGCACTACTATTTTGATTTTTTGTATGAAAGAAATCTCCACAAATAATGGCTGCTTTCATAAAATTGTATCTTAAAGCCGAACGATTATTGACCGTAAACAGTCAAACAAATGTAACCTAAGGATGGCTCCACAGTGACTTTTTTTAACCAGGGCACACTTTGAACTTTAGTGATGCTAAAGTAAACTTTTAAAAACTGATTTTAATTTCAGTAGAATTAAGATCTTTTAACGTTTTTATCTGTGTAATATTCCATGTTTTTTAATAACTGAAATAAATGTATCTATCTATCTAAAAAAAAAATACTTGGGCAAGAGGGAGCCAGGAAGGATTGTCCAATGGCTGAGAATGATCAATTCTGGTTGAACAATGCTTCACACACCAGAGGAATCTGGTTTCTGGTATGATTTCTATATCTGCACATTTTGTTTCATGTCATGACAGTGGTGATTTACAGTTTTAAAATGTTATGATAGTATGTCCTTGTCATACTATGGTAAAGTGGGCACTGTCACTTGGATGTATATGCAATCTGATGAGCAAGTGAGCCCTGAGATATACTAATGATTAAACCTTGCCTGTTGCACCACCCTGAACAGGAGCTCTAGTAGCTTAATCTGCCACTGACGCTGTGAGCTTTCTCACTTCACAATTAGCAGCACTTGCCGCTTTGAGGATCAGTGATCACCTTCATAAGCTGAGAGTATGAGAAGTACTCTGTCATGCAGGAATAATAACCCTTGCAGCCTAAAAGAATTTTGGATGGTGTGTTTAGTGGCAGAGGAATAGTGATGGACAGTATATTCTGACATACACTTTTGTTCTTGGAGCTTGTGATTTTTATTCCCCTTTTATTTGGAGGGGACATTTCCTGAGATAGGCACTGCATCGCCTGTAGCAACCACAACATGCTGATATCCATCCACTTTTTTTCTGCAACAAAATTTCTTTATGGGCATATCCGTGTTCGCTTAGAAGGGATTTTGCTACTCGGTGGTCTGCTAAACCTAGAACTATTGGGATATTTTATTATTGCTCTTTTCAAAACAGTTTTAAAAACATTTTGCTTTTCAACAGCTTATTAGACAAGCATTGGCATAGCCAGCAGGTCTCGCCTTTGGGAACTTGAATGCATTTAGCCATGCAGCACATTATCCTGGGTGCTACAACACCTACTGATACTTCACGTGCCATTGGAGCCTGAGCTGCATGCCAATAAAGGCCTGGTTTGTATGGGATACAAGGGGTGAACAAGCTATCAGGTACTACACTATGGAAGACCTATAAACAATATGAAAACTTGGCAGTTATGCTCATGAAAACGGTGTAAATGTATGCTGAACTCACTCCCAAGGTATCTGAGGGGATATTAACCTCAAAAGAGTATATCAATTATATCTTCTACCAACCCAAGGGTCACATAATACACATTGGGTTTCACACTCCCAAAGGTGGAAGCACTAACAGTGCTTGTGGAGAATGGGTCACTCACACTGTCCCCAAACATCCATAACCAAGCAACACCAGCTCTCAGTGCATAAAGCATATCAAGGCATCCTGTGGCACCGTGATCTCCTGGGAAACTGAGGTGAAAAGCAGCTACAGCTTGGGAGCCATGTTTGGAGCAAAGATGGGCACGGATTACTGTGATGATAACAGTGCAATAGTCATAAAAGTGAAGCCCAAACGGATATCAGATACCGTAGTATCAGCCCCAGTCAAAAACAGATAAAAGTTAATGAACTCTCACCCTAGATGAATGTTTGAATGAGCTCTCTCTCTCTCTGTAGAATTGAATTATCTAGCTATGCAGTGTTACACTGATCTGGCATTTTATTTTTAAGTATTTCAAAATATTGCTAATAATACTCCGCCATATCTCAACCTCAGAATTTGTTATTGCAGACAGCAGTGAACGACGGAAGCCTGCTTTTAATTTGCATTTATTCAAGCAAGCTTTGCTGCAGCCAAAAAGTTGTCAATCTAAATTGGCGTTTTTGTAATTACTTGTTGCATTGTTATTTTCATTGGAGCATGTGTTTGCTGTTGGATGGAACTGAATCTTTTGAAACAATTGTTATTTCTGCTTTACCGAAAAGGAAAGAAATGCAACTTACAGCTTTAACTTCTGCGCTGTGCACATTGAATGTGATACATCTGTGCTACCCACGGCATTCGGCAGTAATCTTTTGCGCACAGAATGCACCAGAAATGCTATTACAAATGCCTGCTTTGCTTGGGTGACAACAGGTGAAATACAGTTGAAGTCATCAGGTAGCAGATACAATTCTGCAAGAAGGGCACAGAGGATATTTATTCTTCTAATTTGATAATCGGATGTCCGAGTGCCCATATATGCTATTTAGACCTGTCAAGTGTACCGTACCACCTTCAGCATATCCTCGCTGTGCACTTTTTAGGTTGTGGCTTTTGCTAGCGAAGGGAGACATACCATGTGCGCGCACAGACAGGCCATGTGCACGCGCATGGTGTCTCCTCTCTGCAAGCAGATAAGAAAAGTGTTCATGAAGCAGACGAGCCACGGCGCACAGGCATTCCAAGGGCGCCTGTTCCGAGCAGTTCTTTTTTCTCATATCTGATGGGCCATTACTCACGTCTTCTGTTTCCTGCCCTCGCTACTCTACCCCCCACCCCACTCTCTCTGCAGTTCCTCCCCTCCAGTGCTGTGTGGGGCGCAACGGCAACCGCTTGTTTAAGCAAAGTAGCAGAAAGCGGTTTTTAAACATTGAAAAGTGCACACCAGACTTAAGCGTTACAGAAAAACTCCAATGTCGACTGTTAATGGACAGACAACTCCACCAGCACGAATGCATAGTTTCTTGGTAAAAAACACCTGGATAACCAGTGGGAACAGCCTGCAACATAGGGTCTTTTAAAAGTCACGCCCATTTTAATTTAACATGGTCATGAAATCAGGAGCTGTGGCAATTATTGTTTTTCTCTGTCATTCCTCCTTCATTCTCAACCCCCTGCTCACAGAGACACTCTGTTTGTGCTGCAGCGCTTGGAGGCAGCTTCTCAGCACCGAGCACTATACAAAATACAAATACATCATTTGATGGAATGGAATCTTAATGTCAAAACAAAATTCTGCACATGTGGATGCGTAAGAAAGCAGAAGACCAAAGTGACACATTTCTCATGAGCGGTAAACACATGTAACCTACACTAGTGCCTTGAAAAACACAGTATTCTGGGAAGCACTATAGAACACTCCCAGAAATAAAAACTCTCTTTACAGTAGGAGTGCGCAGGGAGGAGGGTACAACCAAGGGCAGAGAGCCTCAGACACAGCGTTTACGAGCCCTGGCAACAAAAAAAAACAATTTGAAGTCATGTTTCACCAAATACACTCACACCCTTTGCAGCATGGAGGAAGCTTCCAGGTGCGGTTCACACTAGAGAGAGGCGCTCCCTGCATTCCTCCGCGGCGGCGGCACTAGGCGCTATGTGTCAGCGGCCATCGGAGTCTTTGTTAGCTGCCACTGACCACCCATCTCACCACAGACCGACAGGGTCCTGCAGGCTCGCTCTCAGAGGCCCTTGACAGTTCTGGTGGTAAGAGCGAGGCCCCTCTTCTGATGCCCGTGTCACCAGGGCGAACCGGGAACAGACGGGCCCACGTGGAAACATAAAAACATATCTCACAAAAACCTAAACTCCAAAATAACGGTTGCCAAACTCTTGCCCTTACATTAAAAAAAACATAAACGTCGACCGTTATCCAATTCTTAAACCCACGTCACTACATTAGGAGGGGGTTTGTTTCTTCATCTGACACCACTGCTCACTGAGCCCTTCCAGACCGGAGGGAGGGGAGGCTTACGCGTGGGGAATTCGAGCAGCTTTGGGCAGCGCTAGAGACAACTATCAGAGATAGGCCTCCATTTTACCCTCCACGCTAAGTTTCTTTTTCATTTTTTCTTCACTCCTTTTCATTTGTTCGTTCCTTCCATTTTATTGTACATTATTCAACTCTCCCTCATTCCTTCGTCTTCCTTCCTTTCATGTCTTTTCTCCTCATTCCTTCCTCTCCTTACCTGTATTTCTTTTATCTTCTCTTCCTCCCTTTTTTTTTACTTCCTTCGTATTTTACTTAACTTTTCCTCCTTTCTCCATCTTACTTTATACCTGCCCACTTTCTACCTTCCTTCATCTTTCTTTTCTTTCTTTCTCACTTCTGTCGTTCTTCACTCTTTTCATTTGTACGTTTATACCATTTTGCCATACTTTCAGCTCTTCCTCCTTCATTTCTGTCAACATTTCATCATTCTCTTCCTACTTCCTCTCTTCCTTAGTTGCTCTTTTGCTTCGGGTCTATTTTCCTTAACCATTCCATCTCCATCTTTCTACTCCTTCCATCTGCTTCCATTCCTTTCAGCCGTACTTCCTTCTTCCCCTTATATTCTCTTTTATATATATCTTGTTCCTTCATTCACTTCCTTCGTTTCTACTGTCCTATCTTCTAATTTGTGTTTATTGCCCCATCGGCCATTGCCATTCCTCACACTTATTTCATCTCCCCCCCTCTATAATATCCTCGCTTTCATTCTTCCTGCTCCACTAACCCTCCTTTTGTTCCTTTTCTTATTCCTTCCTTCACTCCCCCTCCCTCCCTTGCTCATCTGCACTCCCCGTCCTATGCACTTTCCTTTCCTTCCTTTCATGGTTAGTGTTCTGCTTTTCTCCCTTCCCACTCCCTTTCTTCCTTATTCCCATTCTTCCTTTTTTCCCTCCTTTCATTCTACACTCTTTCCTTTCTACCCTTTGCGCACCTCCCCCTCCTTTCTTCCCTTTTTAACTCCTTTGCTTTTGTTTGTCTTTCCTTCTGTCCTTTCTACCTCCGTCCCTCCTTCCGTTCTTCACGCTTTCCTTCCGTCACTTAGTTCATGCCTGCCCCCCATCCCCTCACGCAGTCCTTTACCTCTTCCCTTGAAAGTCAGGGAGGCGGCAGCTGCCCTCTCATCCAACGTACCTTCTAATTTCGTACCTGCAGCGCTGCGAAGGCCCATTTTCCTGACCAAAAAAATACATCATTGCCTCGAAAGCAGTGAAAAGAGGCAATCTGCGGGCGCTGTTGTTAGATTAATCATTGTGTTCCAGCCTGTGCCACGCACCCTGCCCTGCTTGTTAATTTAAGATACCAGTGCGTTTCATGCCGGAAATGCTGTTTATTTTGGGGCCTAGCCTTTTGCTTTTAATTCCGGCCCGGCCGGCCCCTCAGTGCTGTAATCAGGGATTGCATATTTTCATGCAAAGGACTGGACTCACCTGCGGGCGGCAGACAGGGGGTCTAGATGTAATAAATTATGGAGTGCCTCTCCTCAGCGTCGACTCGTATAATGTCTGGCCTCTCAGATTATGAGATGCCTGCCTCCTCCTAAATCCCCTCTGAAAGTCACACGCACTTTTTGAAAAGATGATCATGCGCATTGGGGCTCACGCAGCCCCAATGCGCGAGCCCCAATGCGCATGATCATCATCACCAGACCCACCCCAGCTAAGGGTGAACTGTGAAACCACGGCGCGCAGATTCGGCGGGGCAGGTAGACATCTGAGCGTTGCGAGCAGCATGCAGTTTATGTGCAGCTGCAGGTGGATTTGTGTAACGGACGGTACGTGCAGCACCAGCAGCATAGTTGCACTTGAATGCTGCTGGCGCTGCCTTGAGCGGAGCGAAGAGAGACACGGCAGAGCACTAGTCTGACTGTATTTCAACACAGGCAGACTAGTACGGTCAGGGTCCAAATCAGCCCCCAGCACAAAAACCGGCCCCCTGTCCCAAAACCGGCCCCCACCCCCTCCAGCCGACCGGGGGATTGCCCGGTGCCCGACATTATCAGTCCGGGCCTGTTCAGTAGGAGTAACATTAAACTCACAGAAAATCAAAAAGATGTCTACTGTTGTTGATAGAAATAACTTAAGGGACGGTACACCCAATTCTTCTATATTCCACCTAATGTAGAGTGGTATGAAAGTATGTTCACAATATCACAAGCGGGTGAGCTGATAACCCAGGTAAATTAGTGCCCACGTCATATTTCTTGGATATATGTCCAAGAAATATGTACTATTGTTGATAAACTTTTCACCAGTACAATTGGGGTTTTTTCTGTTGTAAATGATGAAATTATATCAATAAGATCGATGGTGATTCAAAATCAGCTTGCCCTTGATATTCTTTTCACGAAAGAGGACAGAGCACGCCGATTATTGAAAGTCCAACATAGTTGCAAGTACATACCTGACAGGAGCAAAGACTTAAAAGGTTACATTAAAAACATTACTGACTTAAACAAAGACCTAAAGGCGGATGGTGTTTGGGACCCCATAGGTAAGGGATTATCGAATGTTAACAAGTGGATGGGAAACTTAGGGAATGGACAAGTGATTTCTATTTTGAGACCTGTAGTGGCGATCTCGTTGTGCATAATGCTGCTTATATTGTCAGTCACATTTTGCAGAAACCTAAAGAATAAAAATAGTTGAGTTAAAAGAACAAGAGCTGATCTTGAACTGGAGGATGCACAATGCAAATGTTATGATGAATTAAAAGCCTTAGAAGAGAGTAGAAGAAAGAGGTTAAAGAAAACATATCCATAATCTGTGATGAGATCTGATGTGATAGATAAGATGATGGCTTGATTCGCCATCAGAGAGGGGCCAGATGCAGCACGAGTATAAAAATCACAAATCACAACACATTTGTGAACTAAAAGACGAAAAGCTGAAAGTACACTTTAGATGTGTTAGACACAATGACACATGAAAATGAGACACGTGTAGTAGAAGCACCGTAAAAGCTTGCTTTAAAATGTGAAGATGAAGAAAACATCTACACAAAATAATACTACTACATATAAATGAGTTGCACTAATACATTTTGAATGCATATGTTGCTTATTAATGTATAATGATGGAAATGTTTATGTTAAGTGAAGTGTCCTAGTGTTTCAAGTGCTTTTTACTGAGAAAGAGGAAAGTTGGTGCAAAAACGTGTAGAAGTGAAATACAAGCATGAAACTTTGCACAGTAATACTAGAGCTTCTATAGTTTATGAAATATAAAAGCGATTTTTGAAATGTGAGTTTAGAAAAATATGCAGCTATATGAATGTTGAGAAAATTTGTAAGATGGGGGTATTTCTAACGGTAGCTATTTCCATGTAATAATGATTGGTGAAAGTTCTATATATTCTTTATTTGAATTGATTTAATTTCACTATATTTGATGTTGGGTTGAAACTAATTTCATTTAAATGTGTGATGCTAACTTAAAGGCCTTTTTGAAATGTGTTTTTCTAATTCTGACCTTTCCCCTGACTTAACACAATGGTTTGTTTTCTACTACTTTCTCAATGTTTCAAGTATCTCATGTAACATTACGTGATTCCAACCATACAAAGGCCTTTTAATGGTGGTGTGATGCCAGCTCACTGGGATTATATTAAAAACTTTATAAAAGAAGAAACCCAAAAGAAGGGGAAAAACCATACTTTTTATTTTCCCTGTGCAAGAGAATGCTAAGCTGATCAATTTCAAGAACTTTCTTTTGCTTTTGGATTGCCTTGCTGATGATACAATCAGTAGCTGATGGACTGAACCTTCTATGCCGAACCATTTCCATTATTCCATTCCTTTTATGTCTTTGTTTATGCTAATGGCTGGCCCTAATGGACTCAAATTTTGAACCCTTTCCCTTCTGCATAGAGCTTGAGCTGTTAGACAGCGAACTATCGTTCTGCCTTAATGGTGGTAGGACTCTGTAACTCTGCAGTTGCTTCTGATTATAACCATCAAAGAAAGCCTGCTTAAATGTTTGGCACTGTTATGCAAGATGTGCTATTTTTAACTGAACTTCTCAAGAAATTACTTGTGGCAATGAATTTTGAATCTTTAATACAATAACCAAATTTATCAATTATCTAAATTTGAGTCCTGTGGATTCTTCCATTCAAACTGTGCTGTTTCCTAATGACTTAAAACTATGTTGTAGAGAGAATCATCGAGCTCAGGTGTTACCTCTTTTGTTTTGCGTTGCATTTGCTGTGCTTTTGGTCTGCAATATCCTAACATGACTTACCTTCTTTAGAAGGTTGGGTCTTCCTGCTGCTATTCTTTATTTCTACAGCATGGTTTTGAGAGTGGTGTATCTAAATCTGACTTTAAATTTGTGAGTTGGCTGTCAATTAATGGTCCTCATTGTACAGCTAACGTGGAGTTTGCTCAGCCTTACTTCCACCCCTTCTATCGTCGGAGAACGATTCATTGGAGGATCATTGCCTCTGTGGTAAAGGGAAGTGTGTAAGCTGTCTAATCATAAAGGGCTAAGTACGGTTAAAGAAGTAAGGAGAGTAAGCGTATGAGAAATATTTTTATCACGCTTTATGCTACAAAATTACTTTAGTTAGTTCTTTGGAAGCCAAACTGAAAAGGCTGGAGAACAGTCAGAAAGCTGCAATGTGAGGATGACTAACTGATGTGAACCGGAAGAGGAGGGAGACCCATGCAGAGAAGGATGGGAAGACTAAATGTGTTATGGTTTACATTTGTAGGATATGACATGAGATGGTACCCTCTGTTGGAATTCTAGTGGGTTTCCATATTGTGTTTTCCAGTATTGTTGGAGTGGATTTGGACTGTATCGTCTAAGATGCCACCTCATTTCTTTCTTGGCTGGCCTCCCAAGTGATGGTCCTGTGATCCATTAAGAGAACTGTTGCCCTTCAAACCATGTGCCATATCCCCTCAAAAGTGTTTTATGTAGATGTGTTTATATTTCTTTCCTCCTAATATTTTGAGTGCTATCTCTTATTTAAACATTCAGCATCTGCAATGATGTTTATTTGCTAAAAGACTATGGGCATCATTACAATGCCGGTCGGACTCTCGTCCGACCAGCACTGTAGCAGAGTCAGCAGTACTGCTGCCCTTATTACAATGCGACCGTTTTCACAGTGGTCGCCAAGTGTATATTTTCCGTTGTGGCTTGTGCTGCGAGTTGCAGCACAAGCCGCAATAAAAAAAATATACACTTTAAAAACATCCCTGCACCCTGTGGCAGTAGGGATTTTGCCCCAGCCCACATAGTGGATGGCCGGGGGAAAGGGCCTTGTTACCTCGCTAGGGTCTCAAAAGTCACTTTTCACCTGCCTTTTCACAGCAGGCAAAACGCCATGAAAGGGCAGACGAAAAGTGACATTCTAATCTCTACGGTGGTGCCTGAGCAGGCACCGCCCCTATTGTCGGGATTACTGACCCTCTGACGGTCTGACAGGCTTCTTGAACCCATCGGAAAGTGTTGGACTGTCCCTCCTCCTGCTGCCTCCAACCCCACGCTTTGTAATGCGTCGGTCGAACCGCAGCAGCAGATGGAGATCAGACCGAATCCAATGAGCTGTCAGATGCAGTCCGACCACCATCAGAATGACCCTATATGTTTTGATTACTGATGTCCGTGTTCTGTGTATGCCTATTTTGCACCCATTTGTCATGAAGACACAAATAATGTAATTCGTATTTTATGTCATTACAAAAATGTACAACTAAACATATAAATGAACCATCAAGTGTGTGAATCCGTAACTAACACCTATTACCAGGGGAAAAAATATAACCATGTGCTCAGTTCAACATCTAATGTTATTTTGTTAGATTCGTCTTTACATTCACATCAACTTGTTTTTTCAATAAGTCTTTAGAGGGAGACTTAAACAATCCTACACATCATAGGTACATCCTCAAAAGTGGCCCCTGAGACCATTTCAACATTTTAGTGCCTTTCTTAAAACTTTTATTCATCAAGTTAATAGCTCTCTGATACAATCATCAATTTAGAACGATGACTTTGGGTGTCATGAGTAGAGAGCAAGCCAGTCATCTGCTGCTCCCTGTAGTTTTTCCCTTAAATTTTGTTTGGCTTGTAGCCATTCTTTGCGGAGTGCAGAGCAGTTATTTCTTTTTACATGGTATATCATTGTAGAGTGTGGTTTTTTGCACTAATATCCACAGATAATGGCTTTGTAGTCCCATAGGTTGTGAGAAGACAATAGTCACGCAAGCAAGCTTATTTCAAATACCATGTTCCAGCTCCAACTGTCTTAATCTAGAGCCAAGCAATACAATGATAGATCCACTGATCCCTCCTTTGCCTAAAATGGTAGAACCATTCTCCTACCCTTTGGTAGCCAACCCTGACACATATTCTTGTAATCTCAGATTAGTCCAGTTTTTATGGTGAGGTTTGTTGTGTGTATCTTTCTATGGCCTCAAAGTGGCTCTAATCAGATTAACTGCTCCATTTAAATATGCTGGAGCTAAAGTCTTTATTCTTGGCCCTAAAAAAGTTCTTTTAGTGATCAGATCAGTGGTGTTGTCTGATTTGGCCGACCACTCTAGGTTACATCAGGAAACAGGGTAGTATTCAATACCCATTGATTTTCTAGCCTATAAATATCTGAAAATGGGTCATTCTATGCCAAATACTCCTCACACCTAGTCTGGGGATTTACTGTATGACTTCTGTCTACCTCTGTTAGTTCTGAGGATCCTTATGAAGTTCAAGGGCAGCTGTAACTATTAGGCCACTAGGTCATCCTTCTTCTCAGCCTGGCCCCATCACCATTGGTTCTCAGAACTACCTCCATTCGCACCAAAACATGGCCATCCTACTCTTTCTAACTTAGAATCACCTATTGATTGGGGTAAGACATTTCTTTCTCTCCTTTTCCCTTCGTTTAAGGGTTTAGCTACTAAGGATCTGATTTACACTCACCGAGATCTCTCTCCAAGAATTTCAGGTGCCATGGTACCCAGGAAGAAGTCTATTATAGGATACCCCTACCCGAAAAAATGGATGAGATTTTGTTTCTGGGATTTTTGGGGGAAAAAATCAAACCTCTCACTTACCCAGTGAATAATTTCATGTTCGTCTTAGAGCTTTTACATCAAACCTGGCTAAACATCAATACATTCAAGATTTGTCTGACAGTAATTTCCAGCTACCTCACTGACATGGGAAATCCTGCTGTACCTCTGATGAGTATGTAAAAATGTCATCTCATTGGCTTTTTCCCTCTATATCCGACAAGCAGAAAACAACATATGGCTGTACAGGACCTGGACAGGGTTATTACAAGACTTATTTGTAAGCTGCTTAAGGCAAATGTCTCAGGCAGACTCAGACTTCTTGGTTGTAAGGCAGCTTTACTGGTTGCCAATACTTCGACAAGACACATTAGTCAGCTTCAGGTATTTTGTGCTTCTGAACCACGCAACATTTTCCGTCAGCATACGGAGGTTCTTTGTATTTATTCCAAAGGTGTTAATTTACTTTCATTTCAGCAAAGAGGTGTGTCTCTCAGCTCCATTTCCTGTTTGTATGCTTTCCCTGCTGTAGTGGTACTCCATATTATCAATGCCAGACTCAGTATCTGAAATCCATGGACAGGATCTGTAACCTTCCTTCTTCAGAATGAGTGTCCATTCCTTATGGCCACCTCCAAGTCCACTATTGATAGATGATTTACATATAATGTGGAGTTTTGGTAACTTTCTTCACAATGGTGATTTTCATCCTTGTCCATCAATTAGGTTTTCGTCTGATTGAGGAATCAACCAATCAGTTGGGAAAAAGATAGAGCCAGAGCACCAGAATAGGATTAAGTTAAAATAGCCCCTTCACCACATCAGTGCTGAAATGTTAAATCTATCTAAAGCATGTCTCCATGGCATAGCCATGATGATATTTTCTACCTGAAAATGCCCTGGGAGGTGCCAATTTGGAGGGGTAAATATTTTGTAACAGACACCAAAGAGTGACTTGCCAGAGACATCCTCAAAAGTCTCAAATTACCAACTTAATTTAGATAAACTTTGTTTAAACTAATTTTCTGTTATGTAGTCCAATTTAATATTGTAGCAACCTGGTTCTTGAGAAGTACAGTTCTAAGGGCCTCATTTAGGCTGTGCGTCATTTTTACGCCGCCGGTGCGTCACTTTTTGTGACGCACCAGTGGCGTAAAAAATGCGCCTTGTTGTGCCATATTTACAAAGTGACGCATCTAGGTAGATGCGTCACTTTGTAAACCCCTGCACCACATTATACCTGTGCCAGGTATAATGTATGCAAGGGGGGCGTTTTGATGCAAGAAAGGGTCATGGAAGTGACGCAGTGAAATCTATAAGATTTCACTGCGCCATTTTTTGGCCGCTTATGCGTCAAAATCTTACGCCTCGTTCATGGCAGGCGTAAGACTGACGCAGGCACTAACAACATGGGACTTGCCCATGTGAAAGTACATATTGCTGGAGTTGCGTCACTGTTGTGACACACTCCAGCAATGCGTCACTTTTACTCCTACAGATACGTCAGAAATACTGACGTATCTGTAACTCCTTGGGACATGATGCATCATATTATAAATATGGCGCATCAATCATGACGCAAGGAGTGCGCACTGAGAAGTGACGCGTCGCTGCTTTCACGCAGCGAGGCGTCCTTTCTCATAAATGAGGCCCCAAGTATTTCATTCAGTTGTGCAACCACTTCAACCGATTGATGGATGCGTCATCTCTTAAACAACCTGTGAAAAGAGGCAATTTTGGGGCATTTTTTATTTGGACTGAATATGGTGGGCAATAATGTGATACCAGCCTGCCCGAAGGAAGATCATCTTGCTGAAATGCTATGTTGTATTTTTATATAGCTCATCAATTGCAACTTAGGCACTAGATCACATTTGGAATGAGAGTTTTTGGTCGGCAGATAGGACAGGTGTGTTTCTAAATCTTTTTCACAGTTCCTATACCCTTCCATTGTATTCCATCCCACATCTTGGCTCAGTTGCATTTCTGAACCACAATTAAAGCTGTATTTGATCTGGAATACGTTTGGGTGAGTAGTTTATTTTTCTATTGAAAATGAGAGGAGTGAATATCAAACACCAGTGTCAACCTCTTCTAAAATGTATCAAAATTAATGAAATCTGTTAAAGTTTCAGAACTCTATGATGCTTTTAGGTGTTATGATCATTGAGCGCTTGAACAAAGACAGCGTAAATGTGGAATGAGAAACTTGGTATCAACGTACCAAGAGGCTAATGTAAAACATTATCTTTTATTAATCATGCAGACAAGTAAATTGACTTTCTATCAGCCTCAAAATGCACATGTAGAAAATACCAATATCTGTTTGAGCTGTAAGAACAGTCCGGGTAATTATAAATGGTATTGTACGCTATGTTGTATATGTACATATGACCGTATTGTTTAGCCTGAACCCAGCTGAAAGGCAGCAGAGCACCATACCTGACCTCCACCCATATACTGTTGACAAGTGATGGGGAGATAGCTGGGTTTTGAGAGCAAATGTGGACAGTTTCTACGGCATGATACAGAATTCTTCAATGAGGGGTAACTGCGGTTGTCGCCTAAAAATGGAAAGAGCTTAGGCAGTCCTGATGGTTATGATTCCAGACCTTTGGTACGTATGGAGAAGGCTTTTTGCCTTGTTTATTTTTTGCACTGCTTACTTTCCAATCTGATTGTTCCCTGGCTGCAGGTGTGCCGAGACCCACGAGAGGACAGAATGAGAAGAGAGAGGGGGGAAATGGGACACAGAATGGATGGATGGAGAGAGGTAGGTAGAGGGGGAAATGGCAGGGCTGGTTTGAACACTTTTGACAGGGCTCCATTTGGCTCCCAGTCCACCCTTGCAGATAGTCGGTGGCGCGGACCGCAGTGGCTTTTTCCTGAGGGAAGGTATGGCAGTGCTTAATTTGTAAAAGAATAAGTGCCAGGACATACATTTATATCCAGAGGCCCACCGACAGTGCTACTGAAGGGCAGGGGTGCCCAATGCCACATGAAGTATTTTTAATCCACCGCTATAGGTACCCTACCCATTTATTCCACTCTAAAAGCAGGTTCCACTTCCTGCTCTCTCCCGTTCGCACAATCTTTCTCTTCTTCCTTTCCCCCTTTTGTGTTTTTCTGACTTTTGCTCTGGAACAGATTCTGACGAGGAAAAATATGTGCCGGTCCCAAAAAACAGAGTGCCGGTGGGAGCCACCTGTAAACACCGGCTCAAATTAAGCACTATGTATCGCTCACTATTACCAAAATCACTAACATGTGTAGCCCTCCCTCACAGTTTGTGCAATAGCGTGTCCTTCAACAGAAATGTAGCTGCAATCTCAGGAATGCCTTTATAGGAGCAACACTGAGATAGGATCATGCATGTGACACAGTGGAATACTATGAACTCTACAAAAGCTTTTAAACCCAGACAGGATACTGCAAATGTCAAAAGCTATAGAGAGTAATGCAGGACTCCATGTGTGGCAGCAATTTGTATGTCAGCAGCCGAGTTTAGAGTCTCCAGATTTTACATTTGTGGAATATCTTTCTCCATAGGAGCCATAATAAAAACCTTGCGGGAGCACTGTGGTCTTGCGTGAGATACAGTGATGTATGTGTGCTTATACCTAAAGGTTGTAGACCTACACCCTGCACCTTTGTGCTCTTTTCCCTTCCGCGTTCCACTTGTTTAAGTGGATTAAGGTGTACTTGCTGAGCATCGTATTGTGCTGTATTCTAAAAAAAAAAGACTGTATTTTTCCTGTGTCTTTTAATGTCTACGCGACAGTACAGGTGATGTTCACTTGCACCTTGTATATGCATCGATGCCTCCCTATAGTAAGTATTTTAAACACAAAAGAAGCTTAATGTTTAAGTACTGCCCTTTATTGCCGCCAGACTTGTAAAAAAAAAGGCAGGCGGCCTAATAACACATCCAATATTGACATTCGCCACCTCTCCCTATCGCTCGCTCGCGCTCAGGTAACAGTGGATAAAGACCCGCCCAGCCTCAATGTGTGAATGCGCAGCGGCAAAGTGCGCCGCGAACGAGGATTATTTGACTGAAAAAAACCCATTCATCATGCGCAGTTTAATCAATTCCGAACACATACCTCGAGAAACCTCTGCTGTGACAGAAAGTTGAGAATAATAGGCAGCC
The DNA here is from genome assembly GCF_964261635.1 of Lissotriton helveticus. Lineage (NCBI taxonomy): Eukaryota > Metazoa > Chordata > Amphibia > Caudata > Salamandridae > Lissotriton > Lissotriton helveticus. Next base: position 868,846,773 of record NC_136059.1, read on the forward strand.
ACGAAAAAATTCCTCGCTTTGTCACAAACTCGTAATAATATGTTACTCATTGACTGATAAAAACATAGTCCGACCTGGAGCCTGGCCAGCAGCATATTTCCGGGAACAGTATATTCCAGTCTTTGAGAGCAAACAGTTGGTCTACAATTCAGGCCTTGGCGGAGCGAGCTTGCTTTGTTTTTTTAGTTTCATTCTTTTCCATGAATAAGCAATAATTCTGGCTTCTGAGAATAAATAATGAGCAGGTTGTCTTCCGATGACTCGGTGTTCCTTGACGAGCAGCAGACCCCCGGACTCAGCCCCAGCGATGACGCCCAGCCCAGCCCCACAGACAGCAACGGGTCTGTCTTCCTGAGGTAGGTCCTCGAATTGTCGTTACATTGATAATTGCTGCCAGACAACGCGACGACAGCAGCCCCTTAAAGGCTATAAGAATCGAGGTGCGACGAAGAGGAAAAATCGAACTACCTTCAAGAGTTTTTATACAACCGTCATTTGACTGCTTTTTATTACTTTTATAGATGAACCCAAGGTCAGTTACATCTAATGCGTCACTGACACGCACAGCTCAGGGGAGACTGTGGGGGGGGGGGGGGGCTACAGCCTGCGGTTGTCAGCTTTATGGTTACAGGCAGTGGCGTAACGCAAAGTGATGCCCCCCTGTATAAAATGAGGACCCCCAGTTTACCATATATTCATTGAACTTGGGCTACATGGGGGCCCCCTGACAGGTTTGGGCTCCTCAACCCACGACGAGGCAGTTCATTTGGACTGAGAACTTCAACTGGTCAGGGTTTTGTGTTCAATGACTGTTCATATCTATTTCAGAAAGGTTAAAGTGGAAACATCAATTCATTCCGATTACACGATCAGCAAGAATTCAATAGAAACAGTGGCATGCACTAGGAAGCCCCACAATGTTTGGATAATGCGTTTGAATTTTTAACAAAAGTTTTTAAGGGTTTAGCATATAGAGTGCACATTGTCACCGTTCCCATTATAATTACCACAGGTATATGGGCTGATCTCTGTGTGTGTGATTTATTTTCCCTCTTTCAGAGCAGTTTCAGGACCATCGTTGCATCTTACTTTTATTCCACCATATTCTCCATTCTGAAACTTTATTGGGGTTTTAAAGCACCAGGTTATGTTTAAGCTGTCTCCTCACTAGTGGCACTCCAAGGCCCCTAACAGGAGCATGTGCATGGAAGCAGGGCAGAGCTGTGGGCCTGTTTTGATGGAGATGGGCTGTCTAAAGCGCATACACTTAACTGGAGGTTTTGGCAGGGTTAATGCATGCTCTACAGAAAGCAAAGCTCAGAAAACAGTAAGCAGCGGGTTCCCTCTTCTTGTTTCCAAACTGGGGTGCCTGCAATTCATACGCTGACTTCGTTTCATTTGGGGGCACTGAACCCTATCTTTTTTTCTTTTACAAACCACTGTGACTTATAGTACTCTAGTCAAATTGGTTCAATGGATGTAATCAGGACTCCAAGTTACAGAATACAGTAAATTGTTAAATGAATGTCATGTAATCCCTGATAAAATGAAGTCATCTAGTAACTGTTTTTAAGGAAATACCTTCACTTGCCTTCAGGGTCGGACTGAGAACCAAAAGCTGCCATGGCAATTCTCAGACCAGCCGTCATACTGCACATAGCGAGCATAGCGAGCAAGCTTGGCCAGTGCAAGGGAACTTTACAGGGGTTCTCTCCTCAAGAAATCTTTGAAAAAAATTGCAAATAATGTGCATTTACAACACATATTTCATTATGCAACCTTGCCCAGTCATTGAATGGATGAAAATTGGAGACATGACTGCAATGTTCAATGAATGAATTCAAAGTTGAATGGCTGAGGAGGGGGTGGATGAATACATTCAAGAACGGAGGACAACGAATAACAACTTTTAGCTACACAGCGCAAACGGTCTCAATGTACTTATCAAGGGTGTGTGTTATGGTTTCCATGTTACTTCTGCTTCAAAACGTCACTCTCCCCAAGCACTACCACCACGAAGCCTTGTGAAACATGCATTTTCCGGAGGTATTTCAAACATAATTAAACACAAAACATTAAGCTTTGATTTAAAATGGGAGAGAGATATACCCGTGTAGTGGCCAAATTACACAACTTGAAACCACGAAACCTCACATTAATCCCAGTTTTCACTTGACCAAATTGTGTCATCCTAGCCTTCCTTTTCACACTGTCTCCTTTTCCTTCATAATCCCAAGAGCCTCTTTAAACACATTAGTTCAAGAGTGTGTTGCACAAATGCAAAAGACTATATTGTGACTCCATCTTTAGTAGCATTCTAGGACACATATAGGGACAAAAGACAAGTGTCTTACCTCTTGGTTTACTAGAAGCATCGTTGTCAGGACAGTGGTGAAGGGACATGAATGTTAAGTCCATGATGAGCATCACTTATAGCAATTGTCGCTCCATACAGTGATATATTTTATTATAATAATCTTAAATGTGTTGCAATATTCAGATTAGGAGGAAATATACTCTTTTAAATTTTGAAGAGCCTCTATCATATATGTACTGGACTGTTTGACCCAAGCAACAGCAGACCACTCATCACCTTCACCCTAGTGCCCTGAAGCTCATTGCTGCTTGTGACAACCCTGCAGGAGACAGGCTTTGCGGCAAGCATAGTTTGACTGGGCATGCTTTAAAACCATTTGTTTTGCATTGCTTGTTTGTAAAGCTCCAAAGCACTGCAAGCAGGACCCACAGCATACCCGGCGCCAAGCAACAAAACCGGCCCCACAGCAGGAAACATTCAGTGCCTAGTATGATTAGTTGGGCCTGCTTGCATTCCTTCAGCCTTCTAACCAATGATTGGAATATACTTGTCATATTTCTTGCTGTTATATTTTATGCATGTTTCTATTGTTTTAGTTATTTTACAAGTGCCCCTAGCTTGTAATAAGTTGTTGCCAATGTAAAAATGAACACACCATTGATGGATAGGATTAGGTATTTGCATAAACGAGGATTGGAGGGTCTAAGGGAGTTTTAAGACCTGTCCAGGCTATCATCCCCTAATGGTCATACTGTAAAATACTAAGAAACCTGGGGGTCTAAGAAAAAAAACAGAAAAAAGAGTCAACTATGTACTCTGAACTCATAAGACTGGATGTCACAAATGTATACAGTAAATAACGAATAAGTCTTACACAGAATTAATAACCCAACGCATTTAACCACCAGCAAAAGTAGGTGAGACCCAAGATCCAGAGATGGATTCCCATCAAAATCTTGTTAGTGATCTAATGTTATCATTTGGTCATCCAAAGGTTGGGCTGGTGTGTCTCTAGATCATTGAGACTGCTTCCAGACCCACCATGTAGGACTGGGGTCAAGCCCACGATTACTTGTAGACCATGCGTGTGATCACTAAATGAGACCAAGTGCAGTGCAAAAACGTGAGTGTGTGTAAAGTGAAGAATAAAATTAGAATAGAGGACGAACAGCAAGACACCTTTAATAGTTGTAAGCCTCTTTCTGATTAAAAACCAGAACAGCGCTAAAGCGCAGTGTAAACAAATAACTGCTTGTGGGCCGACATGTTTCTGCCATAAAGGGGGGGCTACCTCCCAAGGCTTTCTTCAGGGCCTCTGTTCTAATAAAGGTTTTTTTGCAACTGCTAGTGCAAACTACAATGAAAAAAACATATAAACTGTGAATAAAGTAAAACCATAAAGTATATGTATTCCTATTCCTCCATGTCAAATGGTGTATCGTTCACCTACAATGAAATGCAAAATGGTGTAAGTACATTGGGTATAACTCTGTATATAAATCAAAAATTCAAATGTAAGGGACAACAGAGATTCCTTACTCACCCATAATGACAGGGGGTATTACCTCACCTCGCCTGGACCAAGCTCAGGATAAGGGAGGCCACGCTCTATAAAGGTAAGAAAAAAGGATGCTCACATTTAGGGGAAAGGAAAGAAACTGCTCCTTTCCACAACTTGAGAGTCCCTTGTAACTGTCTTAACTCTAGAGCTCATCCTCACAAGAAACTATCTCCTAGGCTCACTCACAAGCTCTCTGACTTAAGCAATCTAAGTGAGGAGAGAGGTGCTCTCTTAACTCTATGTCTGCCTTCAACCGCAAGGGTTAAATGAATAGACCAGCTGATTAATCCATTGCTTACCTCTCCGTCGTTACCTCGGACGGTTCCTGAGGTTGGGGGAGGCAACGGAAGAGGAGCAAGGGATGTCTTATATTGGGCCTCTCTTTCAAGATCAGCTACCTGTAAAACACGTTAGATTGAATCACGTGTAAACCGTTGGCCAATTGGAGCGTTCATTGTTCGCTCTGTCGAGTGTTCTGTCTACTCGTTTTTTGCACATTTATTAGTGTTAAGAAGCCTGAAAGGCTCACCTAATGGAGTAAAGCTATGACAAGCCCCATACTTCTTCGATATATTAACGCCCGGACCGGTGAGAATGTACTTACCGGCATCGCGTAGTCTCACAGATTGTCTAAAGCCTGATCTCGCGAGAGAGCGGAGTACTACAATATGACGTCATATCTATGGGAATTGTAGTTCAATCTTCAAAAAGACAGGAGTTCGATCCCCAAGTGTGTCATTGAAAGGAATGACCTTAAATTGGTAAATGGAAGGTCTACTGTAAGTATGTCCTTGCCATGACTGTTAATAAAGCTATTGCATGTATTGCACAAGCGTGATGTATTATATTATAATATCTTCATTTCTTACGGTAGCTAAGACTGCAACGTGGCTCCGTCTATAGATTCTTTACAGTTTGCTATTAATACTGCAATGCTTAGTTATGTCATTCAACTCACTCATCACTTGTTAAAGATACACTTAACAGATAGGGCACAAAAGTCTCTCTGAGCGGCCTCCTAGATCAAACGATTACTCATTTCTGCTCAAGACAAGATAAATAAAGCAGAAGTACAACAGCCACTCCGTTGTGTCTGAGTGTCTGTTAACAGGAGAGATATTTTTAAATAGACATTTGACAATTTCAGGATGTTTCAGTTGTCTGACAATATCAGAATATGGAACTTGTATCCAAACCAATAGCGTAACAGTGGTATAAAAATTACTGACAATTACTACCATGGAAGAGATGTCAATGAGGGATAGCACTTGCTTATACTAGGTAAGTGTAAATCCTCGGAAGAGAAGTTCAATAATTATCAGTGCACAATAAAGTACCCCTCATAGGAATCAGGTATGTTGTATTCTCTGTCCAGAGTGTCATGAGCTGGTCACAACATGGTCCAAGGTATTTCATCGTTAAGACCCCAGGAGTTTGAAGATAATCTGAAGATCCATTTTTGTTCTCTAACGAACAGATATTTTGAAACGTCCCCAATATACGAAGGTATAAAGGGTTTCTCCAGGACTGTCCATGTGAAGTCAGTTTCACTATGGTTATGCTCAATAAAATGTTTCGTGAGTTTGGAGACACTTTTTTTGCATCTAAACGCACTTTTGTGCTCCAACATCCTCGTCCGCACTTTTCTTGTAGTCATCCCCACGTACTTCTCTCGACAGGGACAGGTAAGTAAATAGATTACTTGTGAGCTATTACAATTCGAAAAATTTCTCAGAACCCAAGGGCGATCTGTTCCTATGTCTATCTGAGTGACCTTAGATGTCTGTGGACAAACCGAGCAGTTCCTGCATGGGTGATGTCCGGTCACTGCCACTGAGTCCCAGAGTGTCCCTATCGCTCTTTTGGGAGTTTCTCTGGGTCGGGTATGTATCAACCGGTCTCTCAGACTGCTGGACCTTTTGAATGCAAAAAGGGGTTGTTCGATCTTATCGTTCCCAAAATTGAGAACTTTCCAGTGATGTCTCACAATGCGTTGAAACTGATTAGATTTTTTAGGGAGGAGCTTGGCGGGCATCCGAGATGGCCGCTTGAGCACAGCGCTCTCCGGACCCTCGCCGCTCCCGACATTTTATCCTGGCTGAATCCTGATTTCTTGCAAGAATTCGTGTAGGGGACGTTTGGCTGATTACCCTGGCACTTTTCTGAAATCGATTTGGATCTCGTATTCCTGAGATATGGTGCTCTGAACTTTTGGGCCCCGCCCTTGAGGTGCGCCCGGGACGGGGTGCGGTACTGTAGCCGTCCTGCAATTGAACAACAACGGCAGGAGATCTGGCCTTGTGGGTCCCCCCTTCCTAAGTTTCGGTTTCGATTCTGTTCCGACTTGGGCCACGGACGTGGATGTCGTGTTGCGACTGAGACTTGGAGGCAGATCGGCTGTTGGGCTTTCGTGTGACCTATTTGCTGGCCTGGCGACCTCTACCCGAGTTGTGCCCCCTTTTTATGTACTTTTGATCCTGTGCTTTGGGTGTCGGGCCCGTCGACCCTGGTGGCTTGTCCCGTGACGCATCTTCAAAATGGCGGGCAGAGGGGACAGAGAGACGCGCAAGACAAAAACACCTCTGCGCGGAGCTCCAGTTCAATCAAATGTCATGGACCGTTATACCCATTCTAAGGGGTCCCCCGGAGCTGCCCTGCCTGGTTCTAGTATAGCGTCCGAACGAATTTTGGAAGAGTCGGCGGAGCCCTCCCTACAGGATATCATGGGCGCCATCTCGGGCGTGAGGGAATCCATCGGCCTGCAGTACGAGGCCTTGGCCCACAAACTTGACACCGTGGCTATTGAGGTGAATCTGATTCGTGCTGATCTTGGCAAGACGAATGAGAGGGTACAATCACTGGATATTAAATCCTCTAGCCTTACGAATGATGTCTCGGAGCTCCAAACAGAGATTGGAAATCTCCGTCGGGGGAACGACTTCATGACCCGTCGCCTGGAGGACTTTGAAAATAGGGCGCGTCGCTGCAATGTTCGCCTGGTTGGTGTACCGGAAAACCCTGAACCCCACTCGGTGGATCTCCTGGTTGAGGATCTGGTCTTGAATCACTTGGCCCCTTCTGGTCTCACAAAATTTTTCACGGTGGAACGTGCACATCGTGTTCCAGGGGGCAAAGTCAAGCCGGGAGCCCCGCCGAGACCCATTGTAGCGAAGCTTTTTCATTATAGAGACCGGGACGCTATCCTGCAGGCCTCGCGGGTGAAGGGCCCGGTGGCCTTTGAGAATGCTACGGTGAACTTTTACCCGGACTTTTCCCAACAGGTTCAGAGACAACGTATGGAGTTTCGTGGTGCCAAGAAACGTCTCCGAGATCGGGGTCTACGTTATGCCATGCTCTTTCCCACTAGACTCCGGGTTGAATACAATGAACGTACCCTTTTCTTTGATCGGCCAGATGCTGTTAATGACTGGCTGGACTCATTGCCTGATCGTCCTCCTGAGACAGACTCCGCCGCTCACCCTGGTGGTGCCGAAGGTGGGGTGGAGATCTAACTGTTCGGCTCTTACGTCTTCTTTTGAATACATTCTCAGGTGTGTTGGCCGGCGTCCCTCTACAATGTGATCGCACTGTCTTTCGTTTGTTATTTTTGTTCTTGCTGAGGTCGGGGGGTGGATGGAACGGAGACCTTTCCTCCTCCGGGGTCTTTGTGTAGAATAGGGGTTCTTGGGCGACAGGCACACTGCAGGTTGGGGTGGCTCTTTAGCTTTTTGCAGGGGTGCAGGGTGGGGGGTGTTTCTCTTCAGTTTGGGGGTGGGGGGTTGGGAAGTTTTTTCTTTTCTGTGTGTTGTTTTCAAGGCGAGTTGCTCCTGTGTTTGCTGCTGTTTCTGATGTCTAGCTCATGGACGAGGGATCTGGGCTCGGGCGGATGGGATGGGGGGTAGAGGGTTGAAATTTCTTTCCTGGAACGTTAATGGCCTAGGAGATCGTATTAAGCGCAGTGTGGTCTTAAAATGTATACGACGTTTGTCACCGGACATTGTTTTCATGCAAGAAACCCATTTGATTGGTAATGTTTGTTATGCAATGAATAGATGGGGCTACCGCCTTGTGGCGCACTCGGGGTTTACCTCCGGATCTAGGGGTGTGGGTATTCTTGTTCGAACCTCCCTCCCCCTGGCTATCGATGAGGTGATTCATGATGACCGTGGGAGATATACTGTCCTGGTGGGTAGATATGAAGGCCGCACCCTATCTCTCTTCAATGTTTATGTTCCCCCGGGTTTGCAAGCCTCTACTTTTACTGACTTGGGCCGTGTTTTGTTAGATCTCCCTGATAGCACTCTCTTCCTTGCCGGTGATTTTAATTCGGTGCTTTCTGGCCTCCACGATCGCCATCCCCCTAGAGATACCCCGCAGGCTCAGCAGTGGTTGGGAGGGTTTTTAGATACCTTTGGCCTTGTGGACTGCTGGCGACTGTTGCATCCTACTCAGCTCCAATACACCTTCCATTCTGGGGCCCATGGCAGTCTGTCCCGGCTGGATTATTTCCTGATGCCCGCAGCCCAATCATCGGCGGTTCGCGAGATCTTACATTTGCCGAGGGGTATTTCTGATCACTCGCCGCTCTGGCTTCGTTTTGAGGTTGGGGTAGAGGCGGCGGGCCGAGTGGCTCCCATTAACCCTTGGTATCTTTCCTCCCCTGGGACTCGTACCCTCTTGCTCAAGTCTATGGATGCATATTTCCTGGAAAATGAGGGGTCGGTCTCTTCGGCTGTGTCCCTGTGGGAAGCTTTTAAAACTGTGATCCGTGGTCAGGCCCTTTCCTTGATTGTTGAAGCTAAGAGGGCAGGGAGGAAGGAGGTGGTGGACCTTGAGGGGGAGATCTCTGCTTTGGAGGACGAGTTGGAATCTGGTGTCACGCCTGAGAAACTCCATGCCCTGGGTCTAAAACAGTTTGCATATAAATCTCTGGTCACTGACGCTGCAAAGGTGATGTTTCGTGAACAGCAGGGCAGACTGTACGATGTGGGTGACAAGGCGGGCAAACTCCTGGCGTGGTTGGACAAGAAAGAAAGAGTTAATCGTGTAGTGCCCGTGATTCAGTCTGCGAGTGGTGAGAATGTGATTGATCCGACCGCCATTGTTGATCGTTTCGCGGAATATTTCCGTGTGGTATATGCTCCCGTGTCTGTGAGGGATGTTGCTGACTCCCGCCTTCTTCTGCGTGATATCTCTTTGCCCTGTGTCACCGACTTGGACCGTATTGCTTTGGACTCCCCTTTTACGAATGATGAGATAGCCAATGCACTTCGATCGCTCCGTTCGGGCAAAGCACTGGGCCCGAACGGTTTGCCTATTGAGTTGTACAAATTACGCCCCGATAAGGTGGCGCCGCATCTCCGCGCCATGTTTCTAGAATCTCGTGAGCGGAACATACTTCCTTATGATCAGCGTCTGGCGACAATCGTCGTCATTCCCAAAGAGGGTAAACCGCGTGACCTCTGTTCCTCGTATAGGCCCATATCCCTATTAAATGTTGAACCTAAGGTGTTGGCTAAACTTTTGGCGACCCGTCTCCTTTCGGTTCTTGGGGAGTTGGTCCATCCGGATCAATCTGGCTTTATCCCGCATCGCAACACTGCTCTGAATTTACGTCGCCTTCACGGCGCGCTTGCGAGGGCGGGGCTTTTGACTGAACCGGCCATCTTGGCGTCCCTGGATGCCTCGATGGCCTTTGATACTGTGGAGTGGCCCTATTTATGGGCAACACTTGAGAAATTTGGATTCGGGTGCGAGTTTATTAACTGGGTTAGGCTGTTGTACGCGGAACCTCTGGCGCAAGTTGTTGTGAACGGTAGAGTGTCGGCCCCCTTCTCCTTGGGCAGGGGTACCCGTCAGGGTTGCCCCTTGTCCCCTCTTTTGTTCGCGCTCGCTCTTGAACCGTTGGCGGCCTGGCTCCGTTGGGAACCGTCCCTTAAAGGTATTCGTTGGGCCCCGGACTTCGAAGACCGCGTCTCGCTTTATGCGGACGACATCCTCTTGTATCTTACTTCTCCTCGCAAGTCTTTATCTGTTTTATTTGACGTTCTCGCGTCCTTTGGCGCGAACTCAGGTCTCGTCATCAACTGGTCTAAATCCTGTGTATACGTTTTATCTGGTATCTTGCCTCCGTTGCCGAGTAGACTTCCTCTTCAGGTGGTCCGGGATGGTTTCAAATACTTGGGGGTTTTCGTTACCTTGGATCCGTCCCTTCGTTTTGATCGTAATCTCCTTCCCCCGTTGCTTAGGCTCCGTTTGGACGTTGCCCGCTGGCGCAAACTTCCCCTGTCTCCACTGGGTCGGGCGGCCCTGTTTAAGATGATGTCACTACCGCGGTTTCTCTACGCTCTCCAGAATTATTATGATCCTGTCCCCAAGACTTATTTTCGGGAGATTGAGAGCCTTCAGAGGCAACTTATTTGGGATGGGCGACCGCGCATTGCTCTCGCGAAACTTTCCATCCCGTGGTATGATGGGGGCATGGCGCTCCCCGATATTAAGAGATACTACTGGGCTTCCCATCTGTCCGCTATTAATCACGCTATGTTCTCTCCGGGTCGTAATCCGGCGTTTGAGATGGATAAACTTCAGCTTCCGGGAGGGGACTTTAATAGAGTGCTCTATTCTCGCTCCGCTGGACGCCATCTTGTGGGACCTACTTTGACTGCCTTGACGGTGTGGCGTGCTGCGAATGTGAGCCTGGGCTGGGAGGATCGCTTGACGTTGGCGACGCCGCTTTATGCTTCGGAACGTCTGGGCGGTCTTTGGTCTTCCAAGGGTTTTGACCGTTGGGACTTGATTGGGATCTCTAAAGTGGGGGATGTATATTCTAAGGGTTCTGTGCGCCCGTTTCAGGCCCTCCAGGCTGACTACGGCCTGAGTAGTCGGGAATTCTTTCGTTATTTACAGGTCAGGCATGCTTTGGTTTCGGTGTTTGCTCCTGGTGAGATTCCGCCTGACTCTTCCCCACTTGAGGACCGTATCCTTGACGAACATCTTCCTGATAGCACTATCTCCCTGATCTATAAAAAGTTGATTAACAATCGGACTGACTTATTGGCCCGACTTCGGGAACAGTGGCTGGGAGATGGGTTGGAACTTGATGACGAGGATTGGCAATCGGCCCTCTCCTCTCCGAAGGAGGTGGCTATATCGGCTCGACTCCGTCTGGTCCAATTGAAGATCCTTCATCGGGTGTACGTGACGGGCCCGCGACTGATGGTGATGGGCTTTTCCTCCGATGGACTGTGTAAGCGTGGGTGTGGTTTGCGTGCTACTTTCCTGCATATTCTTTGGGAGTGCCCGATGGTGGCTGCTTATTGGGTAGCCGTGCTTGATCTGATGACTGTGGTGACAGGGATTTCCTTGCGACCGGAACCCCGTCGCTGTCTTTTGAATGTTTGGGAGCCCACGGACTATTCGGTGGCGCAGACTAGATGGGCCACCCTGGGCTATATGGTTGCGAAGCGAGATGTGGCGCAACTCTGGGGGGCCTCCAGGCCCCCTGCCCTCTCGCAATGGGAGGATAATATGGATTGGTCCATGTTCCGTGAGAAAACTGTCTATGTGGCCAGGGGTAGACCCAGGGCATGGGTGAAGGTGTGGGGTCAATGGAACGAACACCGTGGCGACATTTGTACTCCTCCCCTTGTGGACACTATCGAGGTTACCCTATCTCCTTAGGCTAGCGTTCCCGGAATCTTCATATAGGGACTGAGCTGGTGTCTCCGGCTCTTCCCCCCTTCTTCTTCCTGATCTCTGCCCCCCTCCCCCCCCCCCCACTCCATACTTCTTTGTGCTTAGGTTATTACTACTGCACCTCCGCTGCTGTCCCCCCCTCGCGTCCCTTGGGCTGACCTTCAGTGACACACTCTCGCCTTTCTATATGTTTGTTCTTTCATATATATAAAACCTGTTTTGGTCCTGTATATAATGTGGAGTATTGCATTGTTGATTGACGGTTACCTCTGCGGGCATATGTGATATGTATCTACTCCTTTTTAGCGGCTGGCCCGTGTGGTTGTAGGCCCATCCTTGTACATTTCTGCTTGCTCAAATAAAGGTTTTTAAAAAAAAAAAAAAAAAGAAACTGATTAGATTTAGTATTGAACGTGGTCACTAGTGTTAGCCGGTCAAGTGGAGGCTTAACTGTTGATGCCTCTAACAGCGCCTTACGATGGTTATTAGCCGCCCTCTTCAATGAACGTTTAATCCGTTTTTTTGGGATAATGTCTCACCTGCAGCTGACGGGAGAGCCCTTCGGCGTGTTTATGAAAGGTCTCTAATGTTGAGCAGTTACGCCGCACTCGCAAGAATTGCCCATATGGCAAATTATCCCTTAGGGCTTTAGGGTGCTGGCTCTCGTACAATAGCAGTGAATTTCTGGCCATAGATTTTCTATATAGCGCAGTTTCTAGACCAGTCTGAGTTACGCAAATAGAAAGGTCAAGAAAAGAAATCCTTTCTTTACTACTTTCAACTGTGAATCTCAGAAACTGGTTGCGAGTGTTGAGCCACTGGTGGAACGATACAATAGACTGCTCATCGCCTCGCCAGACTACGAGAATGTCGTCTATGTAGCGCTTCCACCAGTGGATGTGTGAGAGGAAGGGATTGTTGATAGTAAGGACCTGTTCCTGTTCAAAGACGTGGACATACAGGTTCGCCAAACTGGGAGCGAAAATACTTCCCATACTGGTCCCTGAGACCTGCAGGTATATGGTGTTCTCGTATTTGAAGAAATTCTCTTTCATGGCAATCCTGGCTAGAGCCATGATGAAAGAGACAGGCGTCATTGACTTCCAAATTAGCCCCCTCCAGGATGGACATGATTGTCTCTAAAGTCTCATCCTGGGGGATGGAGGTATAAAGGGACTCTACATCTAGCGAGACCAGATGGTCTGTCTCGGCATTGAAGTCAATCTCTGGGATTACCCTTAGAATGTCTTTAGTGTCCTTCAAATAAGTAGGCATGGTCTGCACCAGAGGCCTAAGAAAAAAGTCTACAAATGCAGAAAGGGGCTCCAGAAGGGACCCCTGACCAGATATTATTGGTCTATCTGGTGGTGGTCTTTGGGTCTTGTGGACTTTGGGCAGAGTATAAAAGTAAGGCATAGTAGGACTCTGAGTTTGTAGGAACTGTGCCTCACGTGCCGTAATCCACCCCTCATTCAGGGCTTCTTTAATCAAGATCTTAATTTCGTGTGTGAGTCTGTCAGTAGGGTCCGTACTCAGGGGAACATACGAGTTAGTATCTCCCAGTTGACGAAGGCATTCTGCTCTGTACACTGATGTGTCCTGCACTACTATCGATCCCCCCTTATCCGCTGGCTTGATTGTGATAAGGGGATCTTCAGCCAAGGTTTGTAGGGCTTGTTCTTCAAGTCTGGAGAGGTTCTTAAAGGCGCTAGTTTGTGTTTGCCAGAGTTTCTCCACATCATCTTTCACGGCCCTCTCAAAAGTCGCTACTTGGAGCGGTACAGAGTGTGCTGGAGGTAAAAAGGATGATTTGATCCTTAACCCTGTGTTGTCATCATGTGTTTCTCCATCTTTGTTCCCTTTGTCTTTGAAAAAGTAGTGCAAACGTAATTTCCGAAAGAAATGAGCTAGTTCTACCTGAAGTTTAAAGGGATCACCCATGTCAGTAATCACATAACCTAAGCCTTTGTTCAGAACCACCTCTTCAAGAGTGGAAAGGGTTTTGTTACTAAGGTTAATCACTAAACTAGGTTCACCACATCCGGTCACGGGCGAGGGGTCCCCCTCATTTGGCTCCGTGTTCCTGTGTGTGGTCCCGTTTGATCCTCCGATTGTACCTGGGTTTGTGTATTGTTTCTTCTTCTGCCTCTTGATCGGCGTTAACCAAACCCTAAAACAGGGGGGCTATTAAAGTTCTGTTAACCTGGAAAAGAGCCCATAGGGGGCTGCAATGGGTATTGGAAAGCACCTGGAGGCCCCCAAGGAATAGGTGCCACCAGCGTTGTTGATGTTGTTGCCCTCTGTAGTGTTGAGAACGTATGGGGCGACCTTGTCCTCTGCCAGTGTAAGATGAAAGGCCAGCAGTGTCAGGATCACTCTCAGAGTCAGTACTGGAACCAGAGTAGTTGGAACCATACACCCTACCATTTCTCTTGAACTCAGGCGCTTTATAAGAGTCACTAGTGTAGGGGTAAACTACATCCATTTTAAACTTGTCCAGATCTTTCTTGAACTTGTCTATTTTTATTTTCAAGATGGAATAATTAAACTCTTTATTGTTTTTATTAGACTCTTCTGATTGTTTTTTAAAAAGTGTGGGTGTAATGGTTGCTTTAATCTGTCCTTCAAGGACCTGGATCTCTATTAGGATAGCATCTGCTACCCTCTTGGCGGTGCTTATTATCAGGATCAACCAGTCCCTGGTGCACCGCCAAGCTATTAGGGACCAGTCCTTGAGGAATGCCTTATCAGTCAGGAAGAGTCTAGGGGCATTCCTAACGATCAGTCCAGGAGGAGCACAACTTGCCCGTAGGTACTCCGCCATGGCGATACCATGTACTGCTGTCCGAGAGTATGATTTTTTGAGTGTTAATACTTTAGCCCAGTCATCTGTAGAGCCTGAAGAAGGGCTGGGAAGTGATTCTAAGATGCTCGGCATGTTGTCCAATATTGATTGAAAGACTGAATCGTCATATGTCAAACCTTGACGTTCAGCCATGTTAGTGGAATGAAAGCTGTTGTCAGACAGCCGGAGTGGGGAACTCCAGAAGGAGCCGAATGAGAGAAAGAAAGAAACTAATTCGAAATAATGTAATTAGAAAAAACTATCTATAAAGTGTAGTTATTAGAAAAGATCCGCAGCCGGCAGCTGCTCAGAAAATACTTGCATAAACGAGGATTGGAGGGTCTAAGGGAGTTTTAAGACCTGCCCAGGCTATCATCCCCTAATGGTCATACTGTAAAATACAAATAAACCTGGGGGTCTAAGAAAAAAACAGAAAAAAGAGTCAACTATGTACTCTGAACTCATAAGACTGGATGTCACAAATGTATACGGTAAATAACCAATAAGTTTTACACGGAATTAATAACCCAACGCATTTAACCACCAGCAAAAGTAGGTGAGACCCAAGATCCAGAGATGGATTCCCATCAAAATCTTGTTAGTGATCTAATGTTATCATTTGGTCATCCAAAGGTTGGGCTTAGGTATTGCAAGGGATGGAATACCTGTTCTAGTAGACTGGTTATTACCCTGTCGGTATACACACCTAGGTAACAGAAAAATCAGCCATACGTTTATCAAAGTCAGGCCTTATACCCATTGCTCCCTTGTTTGATGCATGTAATGTATCGTTATGGAAGAGTTTACATTGGAAGAATTTTCTTTCCATTCTACAGCCAGATTCATTTTTGTTTTTGATAGTTTTTATTGGCATGTTTTATTATATCTCCAATACAGTTTAATTGTTGTATTGCAATAAAGTACGCATCTAAGGGATGTGTCCAAGAGAAATAGGCTGGGGTAACACAACAGTATATAACTACAATCAATAAAGGCTGAGCGCCTGTATGCTGACATCAGTGAGGACCCAGGAGCACTAACAGTGAAAGTAGCAATTGTTAATTCCAAGAACGCATAGGTGAATTCTATTGGAAGGCAGAGATGCCAAAGAGTGTAATTATAACAATAATGTACTCAATGAATAGAAAGTAAATGAATAATGAACATTAAGACATCAAATAATGTGCACACTCGTTTGTGGTGATGGAATGAAGCATCACAAAGGTTGTGAATCCGGTGGGTACCATTAGTACTATACAGGTTAGTGCCCATCGGTAGGAGAGGACCCCGTGTTATCGTAGGTCATTCTAGAGCTTACTTCATAAACAATCTGTGGACTGCAGGGGGTGAGCATTGTTACAGGGATGGAAGTTGCCCAATAGTGCTTCTAAAATAAGATAGCTTTCAAACTTACATTACGGTTCTGGCTTGCAAACTTTTTCGCAGAATTATGTTCAGCTTAGATGTGTGAAAATATCATTGGTGTAACTCCAAGATCATGAGTCACAGACTCAGAATATGTAGACTTTTACACCCACTAATGCACCGTTGGGCCAAATGAATTATTAATAATCAAGTTTGCACATTGTCTGCAATGAGACCTTGATTTTGTTGCTGCTCGTATCACTTAAAGGCCCCAGAATAGTACTTTTAATTCTATCTTCATATGGATTCCAATGGATCATTACAATCTCCCCGTAAGAAAGTAGGGTATTAATTGAGGTGCATATGAGTCAATCACAAAGAATAAGGCCATTGACTTGTCAGGGTAAAAGACAATTGCAGTAATTTAAACCTGGGTTCAGCCCAGACTTAACTTAGAAAAATGTGTAACATAGTTGGCGGTAACAAAGCATTTAAAAAGTCAAAATCAACACTATTAAAATCACACAACAAATGTATAAAAATAGAGGAATCTTTAATGAACAAAATGACCCCACGAAGAAACAAATGCAATAAGTAGGATCCAGAAATATACATTTTTAAAGAATTAAGGCAAAAAGAAGCAGAAAAAAAGCAGAGCACCAATCAGTAATCACAGTTAACCGGGACCTCAGCACTATTTTAGGCTAGACGTGATGGAGTTTGGGTCAGATCAGCAAGTGGGTTTGTCTCAGTCAAAGAATTTGCCTTCTGACTTTGTCTCTGTGGTAGAAGTCAAAATCCTCCATTGGGGTAAAGTTGCAGCTGTATCTGCCTACGTTCTCTTGAAGCCGGATAGCCACTGGATGATGTCCCACTGAAGCAGTTGGTTTTGGTTGTAAATTCTGCAAGTGGGAAAAATGAAAATGTTGCGGCCGCTGAAGACCTCGCGTTGAGTGGATACTTTTCACGCCTTTGTGCTGAACATGATTTCTGGCTTCGGACTTGGCCCTTTTTATCAAGCTCAAACCCTCAAGCAGGCAAGCCTGACTTTGTATTCGATGAAGTTCCTCAGAAATTGGATACTTTTGCTGTGAAGTCCTGCTGACACTTCAAAGCTTGTAGAAGTTCAAAAATGTTCTAAGTCATATCTTTTCAGAGTTTTTTTTAGCATTTCCTGTCGGTCACTCCTAATACTCCCAGGACCTCATGGCCGACACTTGAGAGGCAGGACTTTGTCCAGTAGAGAACACCATCAGGGTTCAGTTCAGGTCCAGTTCATCCTGGTCAGCTGAGCCCTTTAGGAAAAAGGCCTCAGTCAGCTTGTGGTGTCCCTGCAGCCACACAGAAGGTCAGACAACTTTCCATTTGAGTCCACTTCGTAGTCCTGGGTACAAGTGAAAGCAGGTCCAGCTCTTCAAGTCTCAAGCAGCAGGTACAGTCCCCGTCTGTTCTTCCACAGTTTCAGAGAGTGTTCTGATGAGCTGGGAGGGAGGTGCTACTTTTGTAGGATTTACTAGACAGTGAGTGGGGGTGACTTATGGACACTTCCAAACCAATGAGAAATTCTTTTAAGGGCAAACATTCTCACATTTGTAGCACACCCTTTTTTTTATCTTACTGCAAACTACCCCACAGTGCACTATTCTTAGGAAAATCCAAGATGGCACAGCCTTTCAGCCCCTGGAGGTGGCATGTGTGACAACAAGGGTGTGTTGTGTGAGCAGTTCCCTCCTCCTCAGCTACACAAAACTGGTTCTAAGACCATCTCCCTCTCCCAGTGGGCTAGTGCTAAACTGACTACAGGGAGCCTTCTCCCCTTAAACTTGACTATAAATAGGCCAGCTTCACCATGGTTACTTTCAAGTTTTTAAAGTTCCTGAACCCTCTCCTGCTGCTCTTTCTGAGCTGTTATTTGTCACAAACCTCTCACTCAGTCTTCCTGCTAAAATGCAGTAGCCATTTGTTCTGCTCTGGTAGCAGTTTGCACGCCTCATTATGGGGAAGCTCAGAAAGGTCAGTTGCTGGCATACCAATGTTAATTAGTCTACTAGAGGTTCAAGCAGGCAAAGTCTAATTATTTAAAAGTCACCTTTCTTAAATATTTATTAAAGATCAGACTTCACAACTGAATTGGATTTTTTAATAATTATTAAAAATGATTGTTCGGATTATTCCAACCAGAGATAGCAGAAATATGATTTTTTTCTGAACTTAGTTTTTTTTCATAGGACAGCTGTAGCCCTTCACAGTGAAAACAGCGTTTGGAGGATAGTCACTGTAGGTACATGCCAACACTAACTTCTTGCATGTGCCTCTTTTAAATACTGGGCACCCTACCTTTGCTGTTATAAGGCCTATATAAGGCCTATATAGGGGTGGCTTAATTAATATTTAATAGTAGGTTTCTGTCCTGCCTAAATGGCTCATTTTGCCAAGTTTGCCCACAAGTTCAAAAGATTCAGGAGTCAGGCCCCACAGGTAGGCCTGAAGACATTTTTCTTTGTCAGCCTTGTGGATGGCACAACATGTGCTGCAGTCCACAGGTGACATTTTACTTTTCCACACCATTGGTGTATTTTCCTATACCATATATTGTAGCTTACCGGAAGGTTTAGTAGTCCAATTAGGAGTTAGCCACTTTTTCCAAGGGTGTGAGCACATCAACTCAGCACCAGACAGCAGTACACCGGGGTGCAGAGTTCAAATACCAACAGCACCAGTCATCAAAAAAACAGGTATTACCTTGCAAAAAGAGGAACTTTCTCACATTTCCCAAAGAACCCTAGAAGGGCTTTCTATTAAATATTTTAAATAAATGTTGTAATATTCACAATAGTGCACTAAGGTATCTGCAGTCAGGGTCCACACTGACATTATTCTAGAGTTTCAAGATTCCATCTACTAAGAAATCGAAGATCTAAGACTAGTTCACTGTTAATACCATGATTGTTTAGAAAAAAAATGGAAGTGTGAGTCTGTCTTCCATATAGCCTCTCGGGTATATTAAATTAGAAGGAGGTAGGTAAAATCACTAGTGAGGGTTCATGAAAGTTGAAAATGGGATGAGTAGATGAGTAGACTGGCTAGAGGAGGCTGTATAACGTTAGAGAGCAAAGAGAGGTTAAACAGAAGGAGAGTTCAGATGTGATCAGTATTGAGTTAAGCTCTGGAGTGTAGATAGGCTAGAAAAGGTGAGGCGTTGTTGGACCATATGGTTCTGGTTATCTAGAAGACAAATTTGTGAGGAGAGGTATGGTAAGGACATGACCGACAACATTACTTTCAAGATAGACCTCAGCCTCTACCACAGACATTTGAGAGCATTGAAGAAAAAGACCTTCAAATCACGCTCCATTAACAGCAAAAAACTCTTCAACATCGTCAAAGAATTCTCCAACCCCTCAGCTGCAACAATCAACATTACTGCCTCACAGGAACTCTGAGACAACCTTGCAAACCTGTACTAACCGGCAAGTCGAGCCAGCTCTTCTCACAGGGCACCATCTCCATCATGAACTCGGTCCACTCAGGGGCCCCAACCAACCCATATGCTCATCACATCTTGGCCCTAGGCAAAGCCAGAATCATTTACACATTCACCACCTTGTTCAGTACCCCAATTACCATGGCCACCTTCCCAGAGGACATGAAACACACAAAAATCAATGTTCTACTAAACAAACCATCAAAAGACCCCCAGTGAATTCAACAACTACGACCAATTTCCCTGCTCCTGTTCCCAGCCAAAGTATTAGAAAAAGGCATCAAACACTAGCTCTCCTCACATCTGGAACAGAACCTGCTAACCAACTCCTCCCTATCGGGATTCCACAGCAACCGTAGCACTGATACAACGCGGCTGCCGAGGACATCCGAACCCTACTCGACCGAGGAGAGACTGCGGCTTTGATCCTCCTAGACCTCTTGGCAGCCTTTAATATGGTCTCTCACCACACACTCATCACGAGGCTGCACAAAATAGGCATCCAAGGAGCTTCTCTCAGTTGAATCTCCTCTTACCTGACTGTAAGAAAGCAAAAAGTCTGCTTTCCCCCTTCACCTTCATGCTCAAGAAAATCGTCTGTGGAGTACCCCAAGTATCCTCGCTCAACTCCACCCTCTTCAACACTTATATGGCACATCTGGCCAGCATCACCAATACCCATGGACACATATTCTATCCTGATGACACTCAACTCATCCTCTCCCTCTCCGAAGACACCACCAAGACCAACTTCCACAACTGCATGACAGGCATCGCCAAACGGATGAAGGACAACTGGCAGAAGCTCAACAGGGACAAGACAGAGGTACTCATTTTCAGAAACAAAAGATCCCCAAGGGGCGTATCCTGGTGGCCCACAGAACCCAGACCTACTCCTACCCCACTGACCATTCTAGGAACCTAGGCATTTTAGAAAACAAGCTAACCATGATGACCCAGGTGAACGCCCGCTCCTCCTCCTGCTTCTTCATCCTCTGCATGCTTAATAAGATATTCAAATGGCTATCCCAAAGCTTAAGATGCACCATCATCCAGGCCCTCATCCCAGCTGATTGGACTATGGCAACACTTTCTAAACAAGGATTGTAGCTCACCTCCTTGATGACTACAGACCACACAGAACTCTGCAGCCAGACTTGTATGCATCTTGCTAGACAAACTTACTTCACCCTCTACCTCAGAGAGCTCCACTAGCTCACTGTACAGATAATATCCCAGTACAAGCTCCTGAACTATGCATAAAAGGCCCTCCACAACTGCAGACTCACCTATTTGAACCACCGCCTCAACTTCCATCCGCCCACCAGACACCTCCGCTCCACATCCCGTTCTCTAACCCTCACCCCTTGTATCCGACAGGGCACTCGTTAGCTGCATTCTCTGGTTACACCCTATTCCCCCTGAGAAATGTAAGATCAGCAGAAGCCTATTTGGATTGCATTCATGCTGTAAGAAGAGGACTACGTCTCGGGGCTGCTCTTTTAGTCTTTTGGAATTCAAAATGTGGAATTCTCTTCCCCTCTCTCAGGCAAGAAAAAAAAACGGAACTATCATTTTGTAAAACCTTAACCCCTTCCGCGCGGGGCACGTTCAGCGGACGTCGCGTGCACTACCACGGTAGTGCTGCGCACGTCCGCTGAACGTTCTGGCCCCGCCCGCGCAATAGAACGTTCCGCACCAGCGCGGAATGTTCGGCGCAGCGGAAGGGTTAAAAGCCTGGTCGTTTAGATCGATCTGATTGGGACTGTTTGTGTTAGTTGCTTGAACCTGTTTTTTGGGATCTATTTCTCAGCTCTGGGACACTTTGTTGGAAGTTACTAGGGGCTCTATAAATCACTTTATTATTATTATTATAATTATAATACCTAGCAGAGAACAAGATGTAACAACGCAGAACTTCCCATCTCTTCCAGAGTTCCAAAAGTCCCTGAAGACTTGGCCGTTCAGATAATCAACTGGACCCTGCCAGCACCTGGATACCCTCACGGGCGACAAGAAGCACTCTAACAAATCTAATAATTGTTTGATTATTGAAATATAGTAGAGAGTAAGATGGGCATGCATGCAACAAAGTAGGCAACACTATTAAGGTATACAGAGGATGGCCTCGAAGGAATAGATTTCAGTAGAAAGGAAGCAGAGAGAGTAATCACTAGGTATAAAAAAGGTACATGTTTATGCAGGGTTTTGGGAGAATGGTGGGAGTAGGTATTTAACACAGGATGCAATCTGAGGATGAATAAAAACTCTAAAGAATGCTTCAGGGTTTTTACCTAAGGCAGGTATATATGCTGTTGCTTTTTTAGTTGTTTTATATGGCTGATTGATGCTGTTGGCACATTGTGACCATTTTTGGTTATACAGATATAGAAGATTCTTTTGACTTGGCTTATCGTGATATGAGGTAATGGGGATTGTGTGGTATGTTCAGAGAGTGAGTCATCAATTTGTTTGGTAAGATTTGGAGGATTGGGATATCTCTGGGAATTGCATGGAATAAATCTATTATATATTAATTTGAGATGGACATATGAGTGGCATGCTTCTAGGGGCTTGTGGTTCTCCCTTACATTACTAATGGTTTGTTTAATAAGGTATTCTGCTGATGTGTTTCTTACTTGATTTTAGAGGGGTCTCTAGAGGCAGTTCAATGATCCACGTTCTACCTGCTATCAAATATGCCATTTCAAGTTGCTATCAGTGAATTAGGCATATTCTAAATTACATATTAACTAAATGTTTCACTCAACGCATCAGAAAGGAGCTTAAAATATATGTACTAAACAAATCTTTCTTTAAAAAATGTTACGTGATAGCACTAATTTAAAGCGGTTTCATACTGTATTAGTACAGTTAAATTGCCACGGTTTAAATATTTCCCAAACATATTTAGCACTAATGTAGTAAATGAATCCCCAGCCAAAAAAATGGGAGTTACTTGCATTACAACGATTTAGTATGTTGAATATGCTCTACTATAACAAAAACATATAGAAAGTCAGCCATGACAAGATCTAATAATAACATAATTACTTCGAACTATATCCATAAGGATTCCTCCTACGTTTGCAATGTATTTCTGACTACTCTAAAATTCACGTTTTGATTTCACTACACCAGTGGGACTTAACCTTTTGACTCCAGGGACTCCCAGTGAGTCATTACAAGAAGCCAAGCACCCCAGCCTAAGCCTTTTCGATTATATGAACTGCCAAACAATCCCCAAAAAACAAGCATTCATCAACAAATACACAAATTATGACATATTGTATTCAATTCACACACATTAAAAAAATTGCATTCTAATATGAATTATGGAGCTTTTCTAAATTCAACTGAGGCCACTCATCATCTGTAATATATTCTGTTCGATACTCTTGCACAGTTCCACAAATCAATCCGAGAATTTTAACGTAATTGTTTTGGCTCCAATTTCAGATTCCTTCATATTTATTGAACGGTTTAAAATATTACATTTTATATTTTGCTTTTTTATTTTTATACTCTCTATTAATATGTTAATAGTATTTAATGTCTGAAGGATTCGCGGGCCCCCAGAGTAGGCTACGGAGACCCTCAGTGCTCCCTGGACCACAGGTTAAGAAGCACTGCATAACACCATCTGGAGCTCTGCTACAGTCTCACATTCCAAGGGTTATTCCAGTATTGTTTTGTAAAATCTATGTTACAGACAAGGGTTAATATTTACTCATTTGTGCATGTACATAGTGGCAATTTACAAATGCATAAATTCAACAATGAAGTACATCTTATACTTCTAGATAATTTTTCTATATGGGGGAAATAGATTTCCCATGTGGAAACACCTTTCTCTTAACCACCACACATTTTGGTTCTGCTCCCTCTAGTTTTCCACCGAAAATGATATATGCACCTGGAAAGTCTTTCTCAATGGCCCATACCCCAGGGATCAATCAGTACTTTGGAAAAACACCACTGGTAGGTTTTGTTTTTTCCGCTATTCAGTCTAGTGACGTCAAAGGCAAATAGCCGCACTTGCAATTTTATTCCGATGAACTTTGGAAGACGTACAGGTCAATTTGGAACTTTCCATTCACCCTCTGTTTCCCTGTGCGCACGTTTGCCTTCTGGTGTCAGCGACTCCCGTGCTTATTGTAGTGTTATTTACTCGGACGGCTGTTCGCAGCGCTGTCCTTCGTCCACATCCGAGTCGGGGCTTGCTTCCTCTTGTTTCCACTCAGTTCATCAGAGCAAGGCCTGCATTTCTGGAAATAGGTCTATTGCCTGCGTGGTAATGACAGATGCGTCGCCTTCTGGTGTTGTAACTGCAGCCAGAAACTTTGTTCACCCAACCTCCCTCCACCGAGCAATTGGCTCTTAGCATATATCCAACCACACGCCAGAAGCTTTTTTTCGACTTTGGTCGATAACGCTAATTGTAAATCTGCAACAGCACAAGCTATATGTTGGAAACGTGATGGCAGTGCAATGTATACATTTGTACTGCTCTGTAACTATCAACTTTGAGAGATCTTAAAGGCTTATCTTCAAATACACATCTGTCAGTTTCTTTCCCTTTTCATCTAGCCAATTCTTTTCTCCAGTTTAAAAAACAGCCTGATATTTTCCCGACAGACAGTGCAATCTAGTGATCACGGCATCTTAAGATACAACCCCTATTCCTTGTCAAATGATAAATATTCAGAAGAGATTCGTGTTAGTACTAACAACGAAGGCACGATGAAGAGAATATATTTTCACCATAACTAGAATTCACAGCTTATTTGTGTTATTTTTCCACATCAAAGGACCGTATAGTGAACTTGTGACCACGTGCAGGACATAGCTGTGGCACTGCCTAAAACTCATTCACTTCAGATAGAGCGGCTAGTAAACAGGAAGGGTGATAGGATCTGTTTCCAAGTGGTGCTGTAAGCACTCATCCATTAGCTTAGAGAGTTTCCCAGTTAAGTGTGTATGCACTTTAGAGAAGTCAATGTCTTAAAAATAAGTGAACAGCTTTGATTTGCACAATTGCAAGCATACATGATGCAGCGTGCCAGACAGGCAAGGGCCACAGGACAGACATGGGATACTTGGTAGCACCTGTGGTCATATCCGACTCGTGTCCTCAGGTGGCGAAGACAACCAGTCCAAGACATCTCAGGAAGGTAGTGTGGGTGGTAGAGACTCAGAACTCAAACATTCACACAGTAGGGGCAATAAAGTCATATCCAGACTGATGCTTGTCTTTTTAGCAAAGGAGAAGCATTTTAATCACAACAGGTCGTATTACCGTGTACACAGAATGAGTAGATCTACAGGGATGCACTAGTGGTCTGCATCTTTCTCTACAGAATGAAAACATAGACGTGATCATGATTAAAGCTCTGATGCAGAGTCACTATGTTGCAGCAGAGCTACTCCCTACAATACTGAGACTTGTAGGTCAGCGTTAGCAAACAACTATTTAGTTCTTGTGTGGGGAAAGTAATGTTCACTAAAGTGCCCCACCAAACTCTTTTACCCAAAGTTTCTTAGTCAGTGTACCCGTGACATGTGGAATTACCTGTTGTGGAGCTACTGAGAATTATCAAGCATGGGAGTGCAGGTGGACAGGGCATAGGGAAACTGTTGCGCTCACCAAGGAGTGTTCAGGCAACTCCATGTCCTCTCTGCAGTCAGCCAGCTGGCAAGGCAGAAGCTCAACAAAAACTTGTCCTGCAGTCTCACGATATACAGTGGCAAGTCACACAGATCCTCTCTTCAGTCAGACTTAACTCTGTAGTCGGCCAGGGAGACCAGAAGACCATAGGTGCTTCATGGGTTTTTTCATCACTGTTGTATGTTTCCTTTTCTCACTCTGTGTCACTTTTCACACTGAGCCTGTCAGCTGAGTTCACCTCCCTTGGAAGGTATACCCCTGGAGGACAAAGTTCTCCCGTTTCAGTAGGCAGGCAGCTCCGAGGATCACAGCAGACACACAACTTCTGTCAGCAAGACTTAAAAAATAGAGCTTAATTTAATGAGGAAAACAAGACCAAAACAACAAAAATTCAATAAGTACAACTTGAGGTATGAAGTTTTAAAAAATACACTTCAAAACAGAGTTTAAAAGCAATAACTACTTATGTGGGTTATCTGGTCACACTGGACCGGGACAAAGTCAAGATTTCAGGCTGATCCAGATGAAGCATGGGCCAGATGCAAAGAGTCAGTGAGGCTTGCTGAACAAACCTACCTTAATCGTTGTTGCGTCAACAAAGATGAGGGGGTGCAGCCAAGCGATGCGTTCATGTTCTACAGGAGCCGCACTTTATACCCACTTCCAGGGTGAACTGGATTGACGCCACTTGGCAGGTCAAGACTCACAGATGGCAGAGTCCAGGTGCTGTAGCAGGGAGGTTGAAGTCTTTGGTGTTCCTGAGAACTCAGACCAAGAGGCAATAAACAAGCCCTTTGAGCAACTTTGGTTCTGGGTAGAAAAGATGCAGGTCCTGCCCTTCTCACTCCAAGGCAAGTGACCAGCAGGTCAGCACAACAAAACAGGAGTCCGCCAGAGTGGCAGTCCTTGTAACAGCACAGCAGTAATTTTCACTGGTAGAGTATTCACAGGTCCAGAATTATTGTACTGAAGTGGTGATGTCTGAGGTCCAGTATTTATACTTTGGTGCCCTGTTTCTTAAAGGTCTGAGAAGCTTCTAGACAGTGGCTTTGAAGTGCAGAGAATCCCCTTTATAAACCTGGCTGGAATGACAATACAGGGTCGTTAGGCTTATTGTGTGGAGACCGGGCGCATCCTATTCAGGTGCAAATGGGGCTGTGCTTAGCTCCGCGGCCCTCCCCCCATCAAGCCAGTTAATGGCCCATTAAGTGGTAGCAAGTACTCATGTGATTGGTAGCCACAAAAAGCTTTGCGGGGGAAAGTACACCCAAATATCTAGAAATATTGTATTATTCTGATAGTGTTTCTGTAATATAAATTCTATGTAACAATTACCAGTTCTGTGAATCAGTAACACGCAGGTACTGGTACATGTTATTTGTAACAAAATCACCGGGGTCCCCTCCTGCCGCCGGCCCGGGGAACTACAGGACCCAGCATCCTTTGCGGCAGGAAGCCGCTCTGACCCGCACCAGGAGGCGCTAAAAATCAAGGCAATCCCCCGCGTCGGTGCCGGGAGAAGCCCGGGACAAGGGCGGGGCAGTCTGTGCAGTCCGGGCAGACCGAGGCAGGGCAGGGCCACCCCCTTGAAAAGTAAGACTTTTATGATCGTTTAGTATATTTGTAACCACAGCTTACGTTTTGCAACTTTAAAAAGGAAGTACATTTAATGTTATAAAATCTTGTTCTTGTGTGCCTGCCCATAACTAGACGTGGTCCGAAAGGTACTAGCGTTTTTGGGGTCAGTATTTAGTTATTATTGATGGCTAAGAGCAAATCAACCATGGACAACTATTTAGTCAAAATGGTGAGTAAAATCAATAATGACAGAAGGAAATCACTGGGACGGGACAACTTGCCAGTGATAATAACTACTCCCCCTGATGACAGTAGTGGTTTGAATCTGGCCCCCTTTCCCACTACTGATGTTACTACTGATGCTATTATAGTGGAAACCCCGGAGATACTAGTGGTAGATCAGGACATACTAGACGATGATTTACCAGATGAATCCATGGATGTTTTAATACGGCGCTCACCAGTTAAGAGAGCAGTAAGGAAATGCAGGAAAGCATCAGCCAAGCGGGGAGGAACATACCATAAGAAAACGCCCGATACAGTGCAGAGGAGTACTGTTGGCCACAAGGAGACTATGACTACTAATAGTGGCATTAACACGAACTCTGATCTTTTGGACCATATTGCTAAGATGTTTGAGGCTAAACTAGAAACTACTGTCAAGCCTCTAGTGGCAAAAATAGATGCCTTGACAGCGGAAGTGTCTAGATTGGGAGGTCTTCTATACCGGTTAACTAATGATGAGAGCCCAAAATTGAGGGAAAGTGACGATTTACCAGAAAATGTTGTACAGAAGACATTGGTGGGGAGGGCAAGTACGGCTAAAGTCAGGGAGACGAGCCAACTGGATGGCCAGTCTATACAGACCAAAGTGGCCCCAGCAAGTACAGGGGGGCCATTAATCCCAGCGAGGAAAATACGTCCAACTAATCTCCCACCAGATTGTGAACCATACGTAGTCGTACTTTCAAACGCCCCACCTTTAGACCCTATAGAGTCCAATTTCCGGCAGGAATCACACGATTCACTTAAACATAAAACTGTTTCCTGGCTGAACAAGAATTGTGGATTCCCGATAAACTACTCGGATCAGATATTGACAACTAGACGAGTACCTTGGATTGGAAATGCCAGGAAAACTTGCAGGGGTGAATGTATCATCATTAATTTTAGGCACCCTCAGCATGTTGCGACTGTGCTTCTTAGAGCAGCATCCCTGAAGCAGGGTGAGAATAGTGTGGGTGTGCACCCCTTGGGATACTTCTATAGTCATTTAGCCAAGGTTCCTCAGCATAATACCTCAACTAGGCCTCCTAATTCTGACAGAAGTCCAATCTTCGAGATCTCAACGCATAACAGATACCAGGCACTGAGTACGTTGGATCAGAATGATTGACTTGTGTCGGTTGGTAGCCCTGGTCTGGGGCTATCCTTAATTACTCAGGCAGGCAAATTAAACATGATTAATTTAGAGTTTGAGCAACTACAGATAGTTGCGCCCACATTGAATTATGATGATAAGCCTATATCAGGCTCTATTCCAATGGCAGTGGTGAGGGACAAGATTTTTAATCGTGCTGGTGACAACATTGGCATCCTAGGAGAGGCCAGTATATGTTGTATCGATAGTACCGCGCCTGAGGGATCCATTACTGGAAACACCTCATTGGAAGAAATAAGTATTAAATCTGTCCCTCTAGATGACAAACCCATACAAGATACATTGTTGGATGCACCCTCACCCAGATCCAAGGATAAATTATCCGTAAGATTAATATCATGGAACATAGCAGGGTTAGCTAGGAATCTTCGGGACCTAGTTTGGTGTACCTACATTGAGGATTATGATATCATCCTCCTTCAGGAGACTTGGGCTTTAGAAACTCCGCACAGGCTTGGGTATAAAACTTTTCATTGTGACGCAATTCCCTCTGTAAGAGGGAGAGCGTCAGGGGGCCTGGTGATCTGGGTTAGAGTCAATTTAGAAATAGAAGTTACTCCACTGACAATTCCTTCCCCTGATTTACTGGGATTAAAGGTGGTGACAAGGGAAAAGGAAATTGTATACTTAATAAACATATATAATAGGCCACACCCATCAAATAAGGAATCTAAGGTAATAGAACTTCTAGACTCCCTTTTAGATACACTAGGACCAAATGCCCAAGTGGTAGTAGGAGGGGATTTTAATTGCAAATACGAACCAGTGTTGGGCCTTGATAATTTACTCGAAGAACAGGACATGGCAAACGATATCCCAAACTTGGATTCTACTGGGTCAGTTAAATATACTGTAGCAGCAACTCAAATTCTACAGCTGACTGTAGGCCACGACTTAAGGGCATGTAATGGCCGCTTGCAGTCGGACAGACCAGCAGCCCCGACATTTTGTAAAGGTAACTGTAAGTCACATATAGACTTCATATTGGTCTCTTTGAGTTTATGGTATTTACTCATTGATCTCAAAATAGACGCTAGGACAGAGAGTGACCATCTTCCACTCCAACTATGGCTAAAACCTCAACCATTTATATCTAAACGAGACGAAGAGGTTGCACTAAATAGTTTTCTTGGGAACCTCAGATATCTAATAATAGACGTGTACTGAGATGGCCCTATATCCTGGCTAAAGATGGGGCAATGCAAAATATTTATAATACCTTTTCTGACACTATTGCATCTTGTAAGGAGCCCCTATTGGGCAGCCAGGGTGTTCTAGATCTACATTATAAACTAGTTGATGCTTTAATCCCCTTTCTGAGTAAAATTTGTAAAAGGGACAAGATCTCAAATGAAGGTAATCTAGAGTTGGTTAACCTTTGGTACAATAAAGAATGTCGTCTAGCAAAGTACCACCTGATCCAGGCTGTCAAAACCAAAAACTCCCAGTCTATAAAAGAAAGTAGGCATGCATATTACAAAATCTTGACCCAGGCGAAAAAAACATGGGACGATGCAGTATGGGATGATTTATTAACAGCTGCTAAATTAAGAGATCAGGGTACTTTTTGGAGCTTAATATCAAAGGGCAACAGAAAGGGTAGATCATCTAAGGACCTTTATCTAGATGAAAAAACATGGTGTGACCATTTTACTAAACTCTATTCATTCGATGAAAAGGGGTCGCCCACACAAAATAAAGAGAGTAATCTAGAATTGAGTATTGTGCCAATACGATTCAGTATAGAGGAGACTAAGCATGGGCGGATTTTACGAATTGGCAATCCGCGAACTTGCGTATTTACGGATTCGCAATCCGCAAAATCCACGAACTCTCGCGAATTTTTTTTTTTTTTGTGTTCGCAAGGATTTCTGCCAGTTCGCGAGGGTTCTGTACCAGTTCGCAATTGCGAACTTACTTGTCGGCTCGCAACGGCCGCGACTATGTTGTTTCTACATCTGGTTCATCATCACAGGTTCACAGCACCCTCTGTTTTACCACTGCCACCCTCTGGTACACCCATGCCACCCTCTGGTACATCACTGCCACCCTCTGGTTGGTTTATCACTGTAGATTATGGGGGTGAAAAAAAGCAAGCACACCTGCCCTGCTTCAACTGACATGAATTAATTTGGGGTTGATTAATGTGTCACTGAATTTAAACTTCCAGTCTGGCTGGCACCTGCTTCCTTATCTGTAATTTGCTGAACTCTGAAGGGGCCCCTCAGGAAGCACTACAGGGAATGGTTACTAATGATAAGATTGAACTTTTGCACCTGCTGAGTGCTTTCAGTTTTGTCTGTAATTGCTTTCAATTGCAGTGTCATTTTTTTAACAGGACCTTTGTTGTATACTTGTAGCTATTCTCTGAGCCTGCTGTGAGGGTCAGAGCAGGGTCATAGAATAGTTGCAAGTAGGCAAATTAACTCTGAAGGGGCCCCTCAGGAAGCACTACAGGGAATGGTTACTAATGATAAGATTGAACTTTTGCACCTGCTGAGTGCTTTCAGTTTTGCAAAAATCAAAATATCCAGCAGCATCCACAAAAGTAATCCTTCCAGGACAAGATCCAAATCAAAGTGACCAGCACATGAAGAAAGCACTGGGAGGAGCCTGGTGGACAGGAACAGGAAGTTGGAGACTGTGGGGCACATCCTTCCTCCCACCCCCACCCCCCAAAATGGACTCCTTGCAAAGAAAAAGTGCAGGCAAATGTCAACCTGAGGAGTTATTCTGATAAAAATCATAATTTTCAAGGTTTATGCTGCCTGCTGGTGGATTTCTTGTGCGAAATTGCAAATTTTGCAATCTCGCGATTGCGAGATTGTCGCTGCCCGCCGCATCTACGTGTTCACAAGTATTTACTCCCGCGAAATTGTATAGTATTCTAGTTGGCAAGTGCGACCAAGCAAAAAATCCGCTTTGCACGGATTTTACGAATTTTCGGCAAGTTCGCGAGAGTTGGCGGATTGCGAATTTACCGAAAATCCGCAAAATCCGCGAGCGGAACGGATTTTACGCCCATGCTTAGAGGAGACCATGCAGGCACTACAGGCCATTAAAGCGGGTAAAGCTCCAGGACCGGATAAGATTCCTGGAGATCTATTAAAACATGACGTGGAAGTATGGGGGCCTTACATTAATTTCTTATGTAATTTTATAGTGGCTGGAACACCAATTCCCGACAGTTGAAAAGGGGCAGAAATTGTAACAATTTTCAAAAAAGGGGATAGTTATGATCCGGGCAATTATCGCCCAATTAGTTTAATCGATCTTTTACAGAAGGTTTTCGCCAGACATATTTTAAATAGACTCATAGAATGGATGGAGGGGATACAGATATTGTCTAAATATAAAGCAGGGTTTAGATAAAAAATTAGTACGGTGGATCAAGTGTTCAGGTTCACGTGCATCTGCTGGAAGTACATTAATATAAGAAAGGGCAGTTTGTACGTGGCATTTATAGACTTGAGGGCCGCCTTCGACCTCGTCCCACGGAATCTTCTGTGGATCACATTAAGAGATATGGGGGTCCCCGGCGAGCTACTTAAAGAACTTATTAGACTACACACGGAATTATGCTAAAGTAAGATGGGGGAAGGGTGGCGAACTTTCAAAGCCCATACCTGTGAGTCGTGGCGTGCGTCAAGGCTGTGTGCTGGCGCCCACGCTCTTCTCATTATATGTTAATGATATACCTACTTATTTAAGGGACTGCGACCATGACTCCCCGAAGCTAGGAGATGAGGCAATTACGGCACTACTTTTTGCCGACGATACAATCCTCATCTCACAGAGTCCGAAGGGTCTTCAAAATCTGGTGAATTCATTTTATGGTTACTGCGTAAAGAAGGGGTTGGAAATAAACTCATCTAAAACAAAATATATGTCCATAAACCCGCAAAAGTCCTTTAGGAAGAATTTAGCCTTAAATAATCAAAAAGTGGAATATGTGGGGAGTTTCAACTATCTAGGTATTATGTTGGATAGTAACCTTTCATGGAAGGGATATCTAGTAAAAAGTATGTTATCTTTTAAACAAAATTTGATGCCCATCCTAAAAGTGCATGGAGCTAGTTATTCTAAAGCTATTACCCCGGCACTTGAAGTATTAAAGGCAAAGGCCCAATCAGCGGCACTTATGGTGCTGAGGTTTGGGGGCATTGCTGTAAACGCAACTTCGAACGGGAAGAAAACCATTTTATGCGTAGGTTACTTAAATTACCAACCAGAACTCCCCTAGTCCCAGTGTTTTTGGATTTGGATCTTAAACGGACAGATTACCAAGCAATCCTTAGGCAATTGCTGTATTGGGTAAGGTTATGGACAACCCCGGAGTTGTGTAACTATAAAAGTGGATTGATAGAGATTATTCAGATTGATGAGTACAAGAAAATCGCTTGGTTAAAACATATTTCCCTTTGGTGTACCAGGTTAGGGCTGTCCCATTTTTGGGACTAACCCCAGAATATGACACTGGTGTGTAAAAAGCTTTTAAAGTCTACTTACTAGTCCTATGTAAACGATGAGCTATTTCATAGTTCATCTATTGGCATATTGACTCAGAAATTCCTGATTATAAAGGATAACGCTGCATTTGAACCATTCATGGATGAGATAGGACCACCACTAGCAAAAACTTTATACTTGCAACTTAGATATGGGGTACTACAGACGAATGCTAATACATGCAGATGGGGAGGTAAAAATGATAATGGTCTCTGTAGCCTCTGCTCATTAAAGGCAAAGGAAAACGATGTCCATTTATAGTTTTTTTGTTCGGCCTATAAGTTACCTAGGCACCGTTGGATTAGACCCCTCTGCAAAACTATGGGCGTAAGGTCGTACAAAGAGGCAGCGCGTATCATTAAGTCTAACACCTCACAACTGGTAGTTTTTTGCATAAGTAGGTTTTTATTTAACGTGTATCTCATCAGGAAACGGCTTGGATACAAGCTGTAATGCAATATTGGAGCCAGTAGCCTTCTCCATTCAGCATTAGCCAACGTAGAATGCACTGAGTTCACCTTTTGTAAAAATGTGTGGTTTTAAAGGTTTTAAACTCTGGTTTTTAGTCTGGCTTTTTAATCATGGAAATAACCTTTTTATCTAAATTATTTAGATTTTAACGCAGTACTGTAAAATGACTTGTTTTGGATTAATTGTTACTTTGCCCCATTCTATTAATTGTAACCTGGAGTTGTGTAACTATAAAAGTGGATTGATAGAGATTATTCAGATTGATGAGTACAAGAAAATCGCTTGGTTAAAACATATTTCCCTTTGGTGTACCAGGTTAGGGCTGTCCCATTTTTGGGACGAACCCCAGAATATGACACTGGTGTGTAAAAAGCTTTTAAAGTCTACTTACTGGTCCTATGTAAACGATGAGCTATTTCATAGTTCATCTATTGGCATATTGACTCAGAAATTCCTGATTATAAAGGATAACGCTGCATTCGAACCATTCATGGATGAGATAGGACCACCACTAGCAAAAACTTTATACTTGCAACTTAGATATGGGGTACTACAGACGAATGCTAATACATGCAGATGGGGAGGTAAAAATGATAATGATCTCTGTAGCCTCTGCTCATTAAAGGCAAAGGAAAACGATGTCCATTTATTGTTTTTTTGTTCGGCCTATAAGTTACCTAGGCACCGTTGGATTAGACCCCTCTGCAAAACTATGGGCGTAAGGTCGTACAAAGAGGCAGAGCGTATCATTAAGTCTAACACCTCACAACTGATAGTTTTTTGCATAAGTAGGTTTTTATTTAACGTGTATCTCATCAGGAAACGGCTTGGATACAAGCTGTAATGCAATATTGGAGCCAGTAGCCTTCTCCATTCAGCATTAACCAACGTAGAATGCACTGAGTTCACCTTTTGTAAAAATGTGTGGTTTTAAAGGTTTTAAACTCTGGTTTTTAGTTTGGCTTTTTAATCATGGAAATAACCTTTTTATCTAAATTATTTAGATTTTAACGCAGTACTGTAAAATGACTTGTTTTGGATTAATTGTTACTTTGCCCCATTCTATTAATTGTAACCTGTTCATGTGATCAATTTGGTAAGGGGCCCTGTATATATTTGTCTGTAAATGTTTTCCTTTTGTTTTTGTACTTCCTGCTTTTATGGCTATACTAGCCGAACTAAAGTTGAACTAACTAACTAACTAACTAACAAAGTCACCTGGCCATGCAAAGGGCATAGTTTCCTTCATACAATAACAGCTACTTAAAAAGTAATCCCCCTACTGGTAAATTGTAGATCATTTTATTTTGTTGCATTGTTGTAATCCAGTATTCCAGTTTACTCTTAATAGATTGGCTGAATCTCGTGCACCAGACAGTATTCAGAAAACCTCCCATTTGTAAATGTTAACTCTGTCTCAGTAACAAAAACTGAATTATAAATAAATTGTTTGTAGACTTGCGTTCAACATTTAACTTTTTATTGAAGGGCGTCACTACGAGTATTGTGGAGTGTGTTGCGTTGATATCTTTTTTATTGTACCAATGTAAGCAATATACTGACGCTGCAGACGGATAAGATTTTGGGTGCGCACAGGACCCTTCCTTTAAAACAAAGGAATTGAATTAGCAAACATGTGCAGCTTATATTATCAAGAAGTGCCACAAGGAGGATGCAGGAGATTGAGTGGGGGCTGTGCTGTGTAGTATTTACCGGGCACGCGACAATGCAGAATTCATAGTGAGAGTGACAAAATGTTGATAAGCTCACACACTCACTCACAAGATTGTAAGTGAGTGTCTGAAGGCGTTTCATGGCTTCTAGATATTGCAGCCTGAGGGTTTGATGATGCATGGACTGAACGGTTATACGATCCTCGGCGTTTTTTTATCTATCCGTAATCTTTTTGATATAAGATTTCCTTTTATGACTGTTGAAAGGAAGCAAAAGCTTTATTGTCAGAATTACCTATAATTGTCAACTGTTTAAACTGAAAATACTGAAGCATTTTTGCACATTGAATTCTGTTTACAGATTGTTCAGTACTATTGTAATAACGCGAGAGTGACGAGAATGTAATATCTGAAAATTGTGACATCCATACATTGTGTGTGGATGTGGCTGACTGTAGGTTTATCATGGCATACAGTCTACTGGGAGGGGGTAACTTGCTCTGTTCATTGGTTCTGGAAATATAACTGCATTATTTAGTACGGATATAATAAGTCTTTGAATTACTCATAACTGCAGTTTAAGAGGCTCTTTGAATGTTTCACACAAGTTTTCATTTTAAATAGATTACTCTTGTGTGTATCTCACTGCTATATTATTATTTATGTAGCGGAATTTATTTACAAAAAAGCCACTTACATTGGGAGCACCAACTAAAAGCAGTTGCTTTGTCTGAAGGTTACTTTTGTATATTGGCAATAACACAATCCAGGCATATTTTCGCTACTGCAGGACCGCCAAAAAAAAGGGTGAGATACATTACATAGACCTGGAACATTGAATGAGAGAAAGCAATGAACCCAAAACGTGTTCTGTTCCCATCGGCTATCAACCCCTCATTCCATACACTTGTTTTCCAACTGACCAATCACCCCACATGCACCAGCAATTTATAAAACTGTGATTGCTGCATTTCAGTATGAAATACTCCTCAGTCTTGGCTTGCATAAGCCCAAAGGCCTTATGTACCTCATGCTTGCATGATATTTTGGATCCCAGTTGCATAATTGATCTATCTAAATAGCTAACTGCTCCTCCTGCATTGCTGTGGCATTTAGAACCCCATCTTCCTCATTACTACATGTAACTCTTTCTTTTTCTCAGTTTATGCGATCTTCAAGAGGTCTCTTATAGGGTTCTGGACAAGGTGGTGGGGCTACCTCTGTGCTTGTTTTCAGTGCGACGGATGTAGCAACATTGCTCAGCTGAAAAAGATGTCTCCCTGCTCTTTAATTTTTTCTAATGCTCTGGGCGTTAATTCAGCTTGGTTGCAATATCAGCAGGCATGCTTTGTACCAGCATCTCCTGTCTCAAGAGGAATTTGAATCAGTTGTCAAGCTCTGCTGCTAATGTGGAACGTATGTGAGACTGACATATAGTGAATAATAATGGTTCTGTCGGACAGAAATACACAGTTATATAGTATTTCAATTACGTTATTCATACACTTCGTCCCTGATGAGGATACAAAGACAATGGTATCTATACCAGTAAACTTAAACACACTTATACATTTAAACACACTGACCAAAAAGTATTAAGTGAAGTTTTACTCATACACTTTCGTATTCTTTATATTTGAATCAAAACATTCATGTTGCTGTCCAATTATAAAACATAAAACATACAAGGCACGTGAATTCTGTGCAAAACTGTTACACCATTAAAACAACATATAAAATTGTCACTTCATGGACATAATTAGCGACGACAACTATATGTACAATAATCCCGTAGGTGCATCAATCTATTCTTGGGTCCTAGAGGATTTTTAATAGTTGGTTCGTGTAGGAAGGGAATGCGTCGAAGTTTCGACCCTGGGAAAGATGCGCTAATTTTGCGCATCAGTGGCGGGTCTTCATCAGGACTGTAGTGATGTAGGACAGCCTATTAGGTATAAGGGACATGTATCAGAGGTTGGTCAGTGGTATAATGCATGTAAAAGGTGGGAACACAGTTAATGCTCAACTTATGTGGACCGTGACTCAATTTGGTCCTGTTTGAGAGGAACTGCTGGTCAGACGACTCGGGCAATGTCTGGAAATTCCTTCGATCTACAATTAAAAATGTGGCGATAATTCCACATAACAATTCCTGGCTTCTCTTCTCTTAAAAACTCAAGGAAGGTTCACGTTTCATGTAGTTATACATACCTCTGTATTCGTTAGTTATACAGAAGGTAGGATGAGGAAGGCGCGATGTCCTTGATCTGTAAGGAGGCGGATGTAATCTGTTAGTCAACGGATTTATTGCGAGGTCTACTATTTTTATGTAAAACGGGAGTGCTTGTGGCCTCCCTACTAAGGTCGTGTCTGTGACATAAACGTGTAGTGAGTGATTTCTGAGAGGACTTATTTGGTCGCTGTGTGAAACTGGCTTTGTATGCCTGGGCTCGTCAACACGTGGCTGATCTTTATGATCCATGACAAATTAAGGGTGTGCATGCATTATTTATCGATTCTGTAAATAATGGCTCTATGGAACAATGAGACTGGCCGTATGTGCCGTGATTGAGCTCGTATATCGATTCTGTAAACTATGGCTCTATGGAGAAAGAGGGATTGGCTGTATAAGCCGTGATTAAGCTCATGGATATGCTGGCTAATCCTTTGCGTTCGTAAACGCTTAAGGGTGAGCATGCATTATTTTATTTTTAACACGGCTTACTCGTAGCTGTCTAGGAGGAAACCAAGGCTCTATATTTCTCTGTGACATTTAGAATTCAATCTCTTGAAGTAACGTTTTGAATGTCCTGAAATGTACTAAGGTATTTCCTAATTTTTGGGGTTATTTTCCTTTACTGGGTTTCATAATAGCTACAAATGTGCCACCTTTCTCTGATAGGTATATCTTAATTCTGATCTCAGACAGTTTGGTCACACAGCAATAATCACATCACTCACATTTTTTGCTCTCTATTGGTAAGACCTATTGTTTACAAAACATTACGTATAAGGAGTGGGCTTTGGGTCAGTCCCTTGCTCATGATTGGATGACCTTTGATTCTGTCTCACGTCTCTGCCCATGATTTGATAGTTTCCTATTTTTGTATTTGCGCTACCCATAAGCATTACGATCACGGAGCTCCCACTGGATGGTGTATCCTTCCACTGCTGGAAATGAAACCTTGCTTTGCAGTGCCTGGGAGGGACTACTTTCTCTCCATCACTAGCCTACCTCAGCTTCCATGTTGTTTTTAATTTTTTTGCTTTTAGTTACCTGCCATGCTATCATTGGCAGCCATTATTAAATGCATTTTTTTACCATTGCAAGATAACCACACATGAGTGCAAATGCAGACACGCATGCAGAGGGCAAGCATGAATGTTTTATTTTAGTTTTACAAGTCCCATTCATGCATTGCCACCGCAGTTACAGGATGCATGCACATCCGTGATGACCCTTTTCTAATGGAATTTGTTAAAGCATCACAAATGCATTCAAAGAAGGCTGCTGTTGATGCATCCGCGGATTCCATCTTTTAATACATTTGCAATGTTTTAAAAACGGCTTCATGGTGACCGCCGCCAATTTGCATGCAAATGTTATCTAAGCAAAAAATGTACTGGCAAAGCCAATAGTTTTCACCACCTAGAGTTGTTGGTTTTGTAAATGTCTGTTAAAGGCTACTAGCAGGCATTCACTCAGCATGCAATCTATTGCTTAACACCCCTTTACATTTAATTTTAATTAAAGGTTTTTTGCGCACTCACGCATCTGCTCACTCATCCATACAGCCGTTCACACAGATACTCATTCTCCAATACAGCCACTCATACACCAACTCACTTAACCAAACACCCACAGAAAAAGCCACTCACTTACCCATACAGCCAGTTACAAATCCAGGTCACTCACCCAGTCAGACGACCACTCACTCACCAGTACAGTTACTCACACACCCACTCATCCACCCATACAGCCACCCACACACCCACCCGCAATCCCATACAGGTACTCACACATGTACTCACTCACTCATACAGCCACTAACATAGACACTCACTCTCCAATGCAGGCACCCACTCAACCAATCAATTAACCAATTGTACATTCAAAGTCACTCATTCACCCATACAGTCACTTACACACACAGTCATTCACCTCTGCAGCAACTCAAGCAGCTGCTTATTCACCCATATAGCCACTCACATATACACTCACAGACGCATATAGCCATTCAAAAAGTCACTCACTTATCCATACAGTCACTTGCACCCACTCAGTCATCTGTAGAGCTACTCACACACCCAGTCACTCACCCATACAGCTAGTCACACAGCCACTCCCACAGAGTTACTCACACAGACACTTATTCACCCATACATGTACTCACACATGAACTTATTCACACATACAGCCACTCACATATGAACTTACACACCTATACAGCCACTCAGACATCCACTCATACACAGATACACACAGTCCTCACATAAATATATGTTAGAAATAGCATCACTCATTAGTAGTGCACAAAGTATAGTAATTTATATTTTGTAGTACCGTAGTATATATGTTCAACACTCATAAACATTTATAAAATACTCATAATCATTGGATGATGTAATCAGTGATGTAATTTGAGATGTCATCAGTGATGTCATTGGCCATGTAATGAGTGGTGTAATATGTGAGGTCATAAGAAGTGCATTGCAGGGGCGCAAGTTATAGTTAGCACAGGTAACTATAATTGCTGAATTTCACTGACTATGATGTCTCTATAACCTTTGTTTTTTTCCAGTGAATTTGTAAGATTTTTTAACGTTAAGTAAGATCTCTATCTCAATGCACAGTGGGGGGGAGGGGATTGATTACAGGGCCTGGCCTAATATTGTGCTGCCCCCACCCAAGCTTGTTGCTCCTGCCCTCATCTTCCTTGCCATCCATTGTCCAAGTCCGTGACCCTACTCCCTCATTGCAGGCTTTTGTGGCCATTTTTCTTCCACTGCCCTTCCTGCCTGTCCTAAATGGTTAGCTTGGTGCCCCAACCACCTCCTCCCTACCCTCTGTCATCTGTGTCCAGGCACCAGCCCCCTCCCTCTTGCCCTGCATGGTCCTATGTGCTGCCACTGCCCTCCATTTAGCTTGACGTCCTTTCCCACTCAGACTGCAGTCTGTTGCCCAATTCTATGCTCCTTCATTGACTTCCTGCTTAGCCTCTGTGCTTAGTTTGCTGCCCCTACTCTCCTTCCCCCTGCCCTCCAATGGTTGTGGGCAAGCCTCTGCTCCCTCCTTTTTGCCAACCACATTCCATGGACCTGCAACCCTCCTGTTCTGCCACCTGTCCCTACCACCTCCACCCTGCCTGTCCCAGTTCCATACCCCTATCACCTCCCTCCTGTCCTCCATTGTTCTTTTTTCTGCATTTCCCTTCTGCCTTCCATGCTCTGTTGTGGTGCAACCACTCCTCCTGCCTGCCCTGAGTGGTCTGTTGTGAAGCCCCTTCCCCTGCCCTCTTTTTTCTGTGTCGAGTTTCTACTGCTCCCTTCTGTCCTCTACAGTCTTTTTTGCATGTCCCGGTTCCCTCCCTCATGCCCACAATGGCCATTGTGCTGCCACTAACCCTCCTGCTTGCCATATATGGTAGTCTGTGCTGCCACAACCCTCCTACTTGCCCTGTGTGGTCAGCTTGCTACCCTTAACCCCCACCTTCCCTCCATTGTCTTTGTGTATGCCATTGTAGTCTCACTGTTGCCCTCCATGGCGTGTTGTGCTTCCAGTGTCCATCCTGCCAGCCCTCTATGGTCAGCTTGCTGCTCCTGTCCTTCCCCCTTGCCACCTGCCCTGCATTTTCCATGTGCAGACCCATATTCCCTCCCTCCTATCTTATCTGATCAGTTGCTGTGCCCTTGGAAAATCCCTCCTGCCCTTCATGGTCTGTTATACTTTACCTGTCCCGTCTGTCTCTCCTGTATGGTAAGCTTGCTGCCCTTCACTCTTTTCCCTCTGCTCTCTGTTGTCTATGTACATTGCCCTGTCCCCTCCCTATTGCTTTCCATGGTCTGTTGTGCTGCACTGCCGTCCTGCTTGCCCTGCATGGTGTAATATGCTGCTGAAACCTCTGACGCTGCCCTGTAAGGTCAGTTTGGTACAATTGCCCAGCTTCCTCCTGCCTTCTGTTATCCGAGGTAATGTCTCTACCCCATTCCACCTGCCCTGCGTGATCCAGTGTACCTTACTTGGAAATAATTTTAACTTGGTAAGAGGGAGTTTTTTAAATAAACTGGGGAATTGATTTTCGACCATTGACATATTGAAAAAGAGGAGATTTTAGGCAGGTTGAATATAGTTTGTTGGCATGTATGGTTGTACTTCCACTGCTTCTTCCTTCTGCCCGCAGTGGTCTTTTATATTGCCACAGCCTCTCTTGCCTGTATTGCATGGTTGTTTATTTGGCCCTGCCCCCCTTTACCCAGCCTTCCATGGTCCGTTGTGCTGCCACTGCCACTGCCTCTCCTGCCTGCCCAGTGTGGTCAAAGTGTTGCCTCTCCGCCCTCCTCCATGAGAGGGTCTTATTCCCATAGAAATTATGATTAGTGTTCTAAACAACTGAAATGAGGACATATTACTGAGTTCTCAAATAGCCACAAAGCACTTTTAAATAATTTGCTATCTTTATTTTTTTTATCCAGTTGATCACTCGATTATATTTTACACTTAAGGGAGCAGCTGTGGCATTACAGCCACAGCTGCAGACTTTGCAACTGGGGAACCAGGTTCAAGTTCCGTCGTCAGCTCCGCATCCTGTGATTCTGAGCAAATCAATTAGGGCCTTAGGGCCTGATTACAAGTTTGGCAGTCCTGGAGCGGACCACCATGCCAGCACCGCCCCAGCACCACCCAATTCGACCACCGTCCACCTACTAGATTACGAGTAATCTTGTAGTCTGGTGAGAGGTCCTTTGGCGTTCCCACAGCTATTGGTGCCTATTAAAAAGGCACCGCAAAGGAAACACCAAAGCCTGTTCCTGCAAGGCATGGACTATAAAGTCCATGCCATGCAGGAAAGGGGGTGACTGCACACATGGGGCACAACAGGTGCTCCCTGCAGGCACACCATGGCCTGAGGCAAAAGAGGGCCCTTTAGGGCCCCTATGTTTCATCACCGCCACAGTTTTCATAGCAGCCTCAGCACCATGAAAACTGAGGCATGTGGAAACTCCTAATATGCTCAGTGGTGCTGCGGCAGCACCACCAGCATTTTAGAGCCTCTCACCATCGCAAAGCTGCTGCAGGATCCATGATCCCTGACGCTTGCAGTGAGCCTGTGGCAGTCTGGCGGGTCCACCGCCAGTCTGGCTGTCTAGGGACTGCCACCACGGGTTCGGCGTTCCATCGTAATCAGGCCTTTAATCATCAAAATATAAGTAATATCACATATTTTAGCAATAACATATACATTAACAATACATTTTAAAAATGTAACACAACAACATAGTGCAGGACAGTAGCAAAAACCCATCTAAACATACCAAAAACTCTTTAACAATACTATACTCAAACGTTACACATTCATCCTTTATCCTCTTACCCTCAAAACCCATAAAATGTCCTAAACAAGGACTTACTTGTTCAGACGAACAGCAGCACCTAACCAAGACTTGCCTCCTGTAAAAGCAACCCAAACAACACAAATAAACTGCAAAAATAGAAGCTACTGGTAAATAAAAATGGCAGCCAAATGAAACAAAGAAAAAAGTCTATCTCCCCATAGAAACCAATAGGAATGATAGTAAAAATGTTTAATAAATGTAAATAAAATTCTACAAATTATTTAAAATGTTAAACAATGTTGTTGTTGGAAACAAATGTTGAAAGAATTGGAAATTATAAATTAAATAATAGCATAAAATATATACAATTATTTAAAATATACTAATGAAAAATATGTTAAACAGTGTTTAAAAAATGTATGTAAAAACGTTTACAAAATGTGTAAAAATGATTTTGACTGTAAAATTAACATGTGAAAATGTACATTATACAAATATGTATACAATGTGACTTATTCCAGTATTTACAATTTAAAACATAATTATGTATTTACTTCACTTTAAATTGCTATTATATTTATTTTAAAAATATATTTGACAAATTGTAAAAGAATACAATAAACTAAACTTGTGAAAAATACAATTTAAAAAATATATTTGACATCTTGTTATTACACTAAATTAGGGAAACATTTTAAATCCTAAAGGAGTGACATTTACTATTCCCTCTCCAATCTAAACCAATTTGAGGAATGAGTATGACACTAAATGGGTGACATTTACTATTCCCACTCCAAATTAAAGCAATGTGGGGAAGGTGTTGGACACTACAGGGGTGATATTTACAATTCCTAATCCAATCCAAACCAAACTAGGGAAGGTGTTGAACACTAAAGGGGCAACATTTCCTCTTCCTCTCCAATCTAAACGAGTTTGGAGAAGGTGCTGGACACTAAAGAGGTGAAATATACTATTTCCAATCCAATCTAAACCAACGTAGGGAAAGTGTAGAACACTAAAGGGGTGAGATTTACTATTCCCACTCCAATTTAAACCAGTTTGGAGAAGTGCTGGACACAAAAGAGGTGAATTATACTATTTCCAATCCAATCTAAACCAACTTAGGGAAAGTGTAGAACACTAAAGGGGTAAGATTTACTATTCCCACTACAATATAAACCATCTTGGGGAAGGTGTTAGACGCTAAAGGATGACATTTACTATTCACACACCAATCTAAACCAATTTGGGGGAGATGTTGAACACTAAAGGGGTGACATTTACTATTCCCACTCCAATCTAAACCAACTTGTGGAAGGTGTTGAACACTAAGGGGTTACATTTATGATTCCCATTCAAGTCTAAATTAGGGAATGTGCAAAAAAACTTAATATTGCACAATTAATTCAATTCAATTCAAATAATTTTTTTTACCTAAAATATCATATTTGACAAATATAAAAAAAAATAATGCTACGCATCATTATCACACTCAAGGACAGTATATATTTTATAAAATGTTATATTATTACACACTAAGTTAAACTACTATTATTTATATTAAAAATTAAATAGAACATTTAAATATATTTTTTATTTAGTAAAAGAATACAAAAATTGTAATTAATATTTTTTACCATTCAAAAATAAATGTTAAAGTACAACTACATTTTTAAAAAAAAACT
This sequence comes from Lissotriton helveticus, assembly GCF_964261635.1. NCBI lineage: Eukaryota > Metazoa > Chordata > Amphibia > Caudata > Salamandridae > Lissotriton > Lissotriton helveticus. Next base: position 868,890,622 of record NC_136059.1, read on the forward strand.
AATTTTCAAAAAGGAACATTTTGCAAAGTTATTACATTTTTGACATTTTAACAGCATATTTTTTTCTAAATTGTTTTTAAGGTTTTTAGTACAATCACAACAATTCCATAAAAAACATAATCATTTACATTTAAACATATAAAAAAATACAAATATAAAATTATTTAAAGATGGTTACAAATATTTTAAATATTTTTTTTTTTCACAACAACATTTTTATTATTCAATGGAAGGGAAGCAGAGCAAAAGATGTGGTTCCCCACAATCAGGAGAGCGCCACCAAACATTGTAGTACATTGTATTTTTGTCAAAACGATACCAAGTAAAAGGAGAATAAAGCAATGTAAACAATCCCTTCCCTCCCCCTGTCCCCCCCCAACAACCCCCAAAGCCCAACTACCCCACTACCCACCCCTTATCCCTCCCTAACCCTATGCACGTGTAAGAGAAACACAATCACTATCGGTCGTGAGGTATGACACAGTAATGAGGCTCCTTCGGTTCTACTGTCTATATCTCTTCCTCATGCGCTACAGGGGGATCAAGAGGCAACCCCCTATACTCCGCCCACCTCTTCCAGATCTTAAAGTGTTTACGGGGGCAGCCTCTCGCCTCAAACACAGGTCGTTCCAGTCCCATATAATAATCTAGGCCGGCCTTCCATGCACACAGGGGGGGGGCACGAACCCCCTTCCACGCTCTGGCTAGGTCTCGTTTGGCCACTATTAGTCCTAGTAGCAACAGGTGGCGCTTGTATATGTTCCCACCTACACCATCGAGTATGTGGAGTAATCCCAAACGGTGAGTGCGTGGGAGGTCCCGGCCCAAAACTTCAGACAGGCAATTCCATACGCCCCTCCAGAATCCAATCAATCTAGGACATGCCCACACTGTATGCAGCAGCGTACCCACAGCCGCACCACACCGCAGGCATTCCGACGAGCCAATCAAACCAGCCTTCCAGAGTCGCTCTCAGGTATAATAAGACCTATGGAGGTACTTAAATTGAATCAGGCGAAGCCGCATCGCTATTGCAGTTCCGCGTGGGGACTCCAGGGCTTCCCTCCAGTCATCCTCATCTAGGGGACCAATGTCAGCCTCCCATGCTGCTTTCAGAGGGAGCAGGGTAGAAGAGCAGTGGGTCACTATCGTCTGGTAGATGCGAGAGATCTTCTTATCACCAAGGTCTCCCATGAATACCTTCGCTTCAATGGGGCTAAACTCCGGGAGCGAGTCCAGATCCGCAATGCTGGGGGCGAGCGCATGTCGGAATTGTAAGTAGCAAAAGAACTGGGTTTGGGGCATACTAAACTCCGCGCTGAGTTCCTGAAAGGACTTAAGAGTAGTCCCGTACATGACATGTCCCAGCATTGATATCCCAATGGCTTCCCAGCCATCAAACCCGGAGAGGGTTGTCAGTTCAGGGAGGCGTCCATTGTGCCATAGTGGTGTCTCAGCGGTTAATCTACCCCACCATCCCATGCGACGTAATGCCTGCCGCCATACAGCAAAGACCACTTTTGTGACGCACGGTAACGCCCGCCGCAGCCGGGCCGAGTAAAGAACCGTGTGTAATGTATTATCGCCCATCAATGAGCGCTCTAGAGCGTATGTCGGATCTCCTCTATCACCATACCACCACTCATTGAGTACGAGCAGCTGCGAGGCCTGATAATAAGATAGCAGATCCGGGGTGGCGAGGCCACCACAATATGTGGAAAGGAAGCACGTCTTCAGCGCCACTCGGGCCGCACCCCCAGCCCACAGAAAGCGGCTCAAGGCAGAGTTAGCCTGCCGAAACCACTGGGGAGGGATAGGATGAGGATAGTTCTGTAATTGGTACAGGAGACGCGGAAGAGCCACCATCTTAAATATCGCTGATCTACCAAAAATGGTTAGAGGCATCCGGGACCAAGTCTTAACGTCTTCTTGAACTTTATCCCACACGGGGACAATATTGCGCTCCCACGTAATACGGGTGGATTCGGAGAGGAACACCCCCAAGTACTTCAAACCGTCGGTCGCCTGCTGTAAGTCCGTCGCCCAGGGGTCTATTTCCGCCGCGCCTCCTAGAACCCAAAGGGTGGATTTGCCTAAATTCAAGCAGAGTCCCGAGACCTCTCCAATATATGCGCATGATTTCCAACACTCGGGGCCCCGAGCGACTCAAGTCGGTAAGAAAGAAGAGGACGTTGCCTGCATATAAGGCAATCCTGTCGAAAAGTGTCTCAGACCAGACAAAACCCCGGAGCTGGGCATCTATGCGCACCCAAGAAGCCAAGGGCTCCATGGCCAAAGCAAACAGGTACGGGGACAATGGGCACCCCTGACGGGTCCCCCGTCCAATGGGGAACATCCTCGAAGTGGCCCCCGCGACCCTAACGGACGCCGTGATATCGGTATAGAGCAACGTAATGTATGACAGATACACCGGGCCCAGGTTGAGGCGAGACAGGAGTGCAAAGAGGTACGCCCAGCTAACGGAGTCGAACGCCTTATGGATGTCTGCTAAGAACAAGGCCGCTCTGTCTCCCAAGTTCCCCATCGCGTCAACTGCAGCCTGTGCGCGCCGGATGTTGTGTCGTGTCGCACGGTGAGGCATAAAGCCTGCCTGATCCGTATGGACTAGATCCACCATATATGGGAGTAAGCGGTTCGCTAGTGCCTTTGCTAGTATTTTGGCTTCCACATTGAGCAATGAGATGGGGCGATATGAATCGTGTCTGTCAGGGGGTTTGACAGGTTTCTGGAAGACCACAATCTCGGCGTGGCGCCAGTCAGGAGGCAAGCTGCCCCGCTCACGTGCAACCTCTAGAGTACACCTATAATGGGACCCCAGGAGCAGCTGGAATTTCTTAAAAAACTCACAGGGGTAGCCATTTGGACCCGGTGCCTTCCCCACATTAAGTTGGCCCAGCGCCTCCCCAAGTTCCTCAGCCGTGAGGGGAGCATCTAGCTCCTTCCTTGCCTCGTCCGACACCGACCGAGGCGGCAAGTCGTCAATAAATTTAGCTACGTCGTCTGCGCGGAGGCTGTCTTGCGGGGCATATTGTGACCTAAAATACTCCGCGAAGCTCGCTGCAAGCTCAGCTGGGTCTGTAATCGTTACTCCGTCCTCAGCAGTGAGGCCCGGCAGCGTGATCGGTTGGAGACGTCGTTGACACAACCTATGGAGCATGGCACTGGACTTATCCCCCCATTGGTATATTCTGCTCCGCGTGGCCAGCCACGCCTGTTTAGCCTCATCCATCAAGAGAGAGGCGTATGACCGTTGTGCCTGGAGAAGCAATCGTATTGCCACCTCGTCCCCTCCTCCCCGGCTCCGCTGTTCCAGTTCCTCAACGAGTTTCGCAGCCGTAGTGGTCGCTTCCCGTCGACTACGGCGGGCCTCAGCACACCACGCAATATCTACCCCTCTTATAGTGGGTTTCATGGCTTCCCACACTACCGCAACGTCCATACCATCCACCAGATTTTCTCGCCAGTAGTGTGCGACGGCTGCACGCAGATGTTGGACATAGGTAGGCTGTTGGAGATGCCACGAGGACATCCTCCACCGGAAAGGCTGCCGCTTCGTAAGCAGTTCTATCGTTATGGATACTGGGGAATGGTCCGAGAGCCCCCTCGGAAGCATCGCAGCGTCGCGCACCCTGCTCAGACAAACGCCAGGCACAAACATATAATCCAGTCTCGAGAACGAGCCGTGCACCGCAGAAACATACGTGTATTCGCACGCTGCTGGATGCATATGTCGCCACACATCCACCCATCCCAGTCCTTCGGCCATGGCCTGCAACCTGGTAGGGGAACTCGGAGAAGGGCCAGCAAACACTCCCTGCTGCCTCTGACGGTCCACACTAACATCCATCACCTCATTCCAGTCACCCCTAATCACAGCCAGAGACTCCGGGATATCGTCCCACACCGTAAACAGCTTCTCGGACAGGGCCCACTGTAGAGGGGGGGGGAGCATATACACTTCCAAAGACTACTGGCTCCGTACCCACCCTACCCTTGATAAATACATAGCGTCCTTGAGGATCAGCCCACTGCTTCTCATGGACGTAGGCCACCCTGCGGTGCACCAGAATAGCAACACCTCTAGAGCCCCTGACAAAACCAGCATGAAAGACCTGATGATATCCAAACCTCTGCAAGCTAAGTACTTTAGAGCCCATCATGTGAGTTTCCTGGAGCAAGAGTATATCAGCTGCCTCCCTCTTCCCCCAACGTAAAACAGCCCCCCTTTTAACGGCATCCAGCATCCCCCTGACATTCCAAGTAATTATCCGTAGGGACTCTCTGGGGAGTCTATGAGTCGAGTCAGCCATAGTCAATCGAGGTCCAACAGGTAAGCCTCCTGCGCCATCCCCACACACCGCGCACTGTCTTCGGATCTGTAACAAGCAGCACGTGCATTTCCCCCCCGCCCATCCCAGGCCCTCCCAACATCAACAAAAACTACCCCACTACCCCAAAATGCAAGAACTTCGGGGTCAGCAACTGCTGTTCCCTCCCCTGCTGTCCATATTCCCAACCCCCCCCCCCCTACACCTCACAGAACTATGAAGCATCTGTTGCGGCATGGACAGTCCCAAGCCCAAAACAGAGGGCCTAAGACCAACCATGCCAATGGAGCCCAACTCCCGTAAACCAATTGTCACAAATCCCCCCCCCCCCAAAAAAAACAACTCCTACTAGGGTAGGAGAGGGACAGCCCCTAATCAGCTGTACCCGAGCCAACCACCACCACCCCATTTAAATCAAAGAACACAGTCTCGAGATGTCAGCGAGGCATCAATACAGCGTCCAGTTCGCCGGGCCACCGCCGTTTACCCTCCCATCACTGGGAGCCCTACCATCAAGCAGGGAGCACAGAGTACCTGTTGATATCACTGTCACTTCCCAGAGTGGTCCTAGTCTTCAGCTCTGCCGCCTCCCTGTGCACCAGATGCAGAGGCCGACCGTTTTCGTGATCTAGATCTTCGGTGTCTCTTGGCCTTGGTCGGTGGAACTCTGCGTTCCGGCGAGGAGCCCCTCGAGGACCCCGGATTCAGTCCCGGCTGGGCATGTGGCCGGAGCGCCACCGTTTCCAAATATTTTAAATATTTAATATTTATTTTTTTGAAAAACATTTAAATATATCCTATTTCACATTAAATTGAAAAATAAAATAAAATCATAAAATACACTGTAAAATACATTTTAAGATATGCATAAAAAATTATTAACTTAAAATGTTTAATTATAATTAGGCTTTCCTGTTTTCAGTTTCTATTTTTGGTACATTCTGGTGTTTTTTTTTCAGTGTTTTCAAGTGATTTCAAGACCTTAAAAAAACAGTTGTTTTCAGTGGTTACACATTTTCGCACCACTAAAAACAACTGAAAAGGTGTTTTTCCGGTGTTTATGAAACGTTTTGCTTTTATTATTGCTTGCTTTCTGCACTGATAGAACATGGTATATAGACAGTGTACGTATCGTGTATATGAGGTCCAAAAAGATTTTTGCAAATTAAACTTATTCTAGTACACCATACAAGACTTCTTCAGTGAATCTTTAGTCATGTGCACTCGCTCTTTCCTTCCCATGTAAACTTCTGTGAAAAGGCCCTCTCAACAATGGCACTTGGGACGGACAACGCCAAAACAGCCAGTACACAATTTGTTAACTCTAGCCACTGACATAGCTTTCCGTGCCAATACTAGTGCACTTGAAGATTGCGATTCTCAGGGCAGGTTCTGCAACATTTGCATTGAGCTGGGCACTTATACCCTCAGGTATTGAAGCAGTCAAAAATTAGGCAGCACTTTTAAAACTACGGAGGAAATTCCCCTTTACTGAAGGGATCTAGAACTTGTACAGAGTATCACAGTGAGATTTCATTGACTTTAAATGCCATTGGTGGTGAAGGGACATTTCTGTGCATCATTGCAAGCCATTTCTCATACATCACTATATCTTGCATTGAATGTTTAAAGCCTGAGGTGTTGGCAATTCACCTACTATCAATACTGACCCACTAGAATATGGGGGCGGCTGTATTAAGGGGTTTTACCCATTCTCTGTGGGTAAATTTGATGACACATATTAGGAAAGATTCTTATGAAACCAGCCATTTTACCTATCAGGTAAAGAATCAAATGCAGCCAAAATATCAAATATGATTTTGATATTTCATGATTCTCTGCAGTTTATAAAATAACTAGCTTACCCGTCGCGCGTTGCTGCGATCTCTGAAGAAAGGAAATTCAAGGAAACTCGTCATAACATTCAATTTACATTGTGTCATTTTTATTGAAACGTATTCATTTTAATATGGAAAACATTTCAAAGTGTCGTTTTAATTCTATTTATTTATTCAAGTGCTTGTGGATACACGATTTTTTGTTTTTCTGTTTGGTCCGTACATCAGTATTCGAAAAATTATGAGGGCCCTGGGGGGCCGATATTTAAAACATTTATGGCAGAAACCTTCACGGGAGTGTACTAAACAACTTCCCAAAGTTTCATGGCGATCGAATGAATGGTGTTTTAATTCTATTTATTTATTCGAGTGCTTGTGGATACACGATTTGTTGTTTTTCCATCTGGTGCGTACATCAGTATTGGAAAGATTATGAGGGCCCTGGGGGGGCCGATATTTAAAACATTTTATGGCAGAAACCTTCACGGGAGTGTACTCAAGAACTTCCCAAAGTTTCATGGCGATCGGATGAATGGTGTTTTAATTCTATTTATTTATTTGAGTGCTTGTGGATACACGATTTGTTGTTTTTCCATCTGGTGCGTATATCAGTATTCGAAAGATCATGAGGGCCCTGGGGGGCTGATATTTAAAAAAATGTTATGCCAGAAACCTTCACGGGAGTGTTCTCAACAACTTCCCAAAGTTTCATGGCGATCGGATAAATGGTGTAGTAATGCATATGCCAGAAACCTTCGCGGAAGAGTACTCAACAACTTCCCAAAGTTTCATGGCGATCGAACGTATGGTTTAGTAATGCATATGCCAGAACCCTTCGCGGGATTGTACTCAACTACTTCCCAAAGTTTAATGCCGATCGGATGAATGGTGTAGTAATGCATAAAGGACAAACAGACAGACAGACAGACAGACATACATTTGTTTTTAGGTCGAGGACTCCGTCGCACTGCTGTAAGCAGTGGGCGGAGCCCGAAGATTTTATGTTTCTTAGAGGGGGCTTGGAACCCGACCCTCTTCTCCATTGGCTGGCCTAGTAAATGCTGGCCAGCCATTGGAGGAGAGGGGCGTCACTCCGTCCAAGCCCCGTCTTTTTCGGATTCGGGGGCGTGTTTTTTTCGTTCTTTCTCACAGTGAAGTCATCCATCAATCAAACCTAAAAACACACCCCCGAATCCCAAAATGACGGTGCCTTTCTCCGAGGCATTTCTTCTTGAGCTCGGAGAAAAGCGGATGTGGTTTCCCTCACTCTGTGCCCCCGAACATTCCAGCAGCAAAGCAGCGCTGCATGGCTCCTCCTGGCATCTTCTTCACGATAGCAGCCACTGATGTGAGAAAGACACCTCTTTAAAATATACGAAGAGGCATGCCTGGCATTGCTACTGTAGAGGAATGGAGAGTGTGCCCCGAAACCCCAAGTCGGAGGGGTAATCCACGGTGAGGCAACAGTGAAACGCACATCGGTGCGGCAGGAAAACACTGCCATGAGTATCTGACAAGGCACGAGCCCCCTCCCCCAAACTCGTGGGAGGGAGGGGGGGCGTCTGACTGGCACTGCGTTTGTGACATTAAACCGGAGCAGTGGTCATGTACTGGGCGCGCATACGAGAAGGAATACATATTAAAACCTTCCTTACACCAGAAACAAAAGCCTCAAACAGTACTGATGTTCAAAACATGTACTTTACGGTCTGAACAATTCTTGCACCAGCTCCCACGTGATGTAGAGTTCGAGCAGCAAGGAGAAGTCAAGGGAGAAGTTCCAGAATGTGAAAAAAAATATCAAAATTGTTTGACGGAGCAATGCACAGATGCTGAGCACACAGATTCATCTTTGCACACCTCCGCCGTCAGAGGCAGGGGAGACGGGCTCCATGTATGCATCCATTTGTATTAATTACTGGGAAATAGATGCACAACACCAATGCGAGAGCGCAGCTTCTCTGCTCGAGCATGCCCCCCATGCCCGGACCCACCCGCACCGCCTGGGCTGGTCGATAAGGCCTGCACAGTGGTACGGAGTGAGGCCCCGGGACCAGTGCTCCCGAACTATGAATATAACTGCTCCCCTCCACCCCGGGTTGCTGCTGAAGCCGCTGGAGTCACTGGAGTCACCCCGTACGTACCAAAGGCACGGTCCCCAACTCGCGTCACCAATCAGAGTGGGCAGCCCAAGTATAGCCCTACAGACCCGTGCCCCGAGGACAAGCGCGCACTCCTCTTTCACTCCAGTTCAAGGCTTAAGTTTTTCAACCACTTTCTCTACCGACAATAGTTTAGTTTCCTGTTTGCGTCATTTGGTACATTACAATTCCCCATGCACCCCGAGGAAGTGTGGGCACCCCACGCCAGCTTCCCCAAACAGCAGAAGACCCCAGGCGGAGCTCGGGGTTACAGACATGAAACCATGAACGCAGGGGTCTGAGGTGAGGGGTCAGATGCGGAGGACCCCCGCCTCTACCCGGTCGAGGGCATGAGTAATGCCCAGGGGGCCATAAAACAATGGAAGCAAATGCGAGACGTTCCAGAGCTTGCATGGCGGACTCCCACCTGCACACGTTTGTGGCAACAGAACAAGAGAAGGTACAAAGGAACACCTAAGGTGCCATTAAAGACAACTCAACAGCAGCGAACATTACACAAGGGGCACAGCGAATACGAACGAGTCCCCATCAGAGCACATACACAAGGAAAGCAAACCCCCCAACACCACTGCAGTGCGAAAACCAACAGCCAGGCTCCTCAAGGGGCAGCTTAAAGAGCCCTGGAAAGGGCATACATCAATCTCCAGGATGGGTTACAGGGGGTTCATATCGGTGGATCTGCAGCTATGGTTTATGATACGGAAACAGACAGCATGTGAGTCTGTGGATCTGCAGCTATGGTTTATGATATGAAACAGCAAGTTACCCTGTGGATCTGCAGCTATGGTTTATGATATGGAAACAGCCAGCATGTTAGTCTGTGGATCTGCAGCTATGGTTTATGACATCGCAAGCTCGACATGGAGCCAGGGCCTCCATCCCAACTGGCGCCCCTCGAGTCTGTCATATGCTATAAATAGACATGATATCGAAACAGCATGTTACCCTGTGCATCTGCAGCTATGGTTTATGATATGGAGACAACCAGCATGTTAGTCTGTGGATCTGCAGCTATGGTTTATGATATCGAAACAGACAGTATGTTAGTTACTCTGTGGATCTACAGTTATGGTTTATGCTATGGAAACAGCCAGCATGTTACTCTGTGGATCTACAGCTATGATTTATGCTACGGAAACAGACAGCATGTTACTCTGTGGATCTGCAGCTATGGTTTATGACATCGCAAGCTCGACATGAAGCCAGGGCCTTCATCCCAACGAGCGCCCCTCGAGTCTGTCATATGCTATAAATAGACATTAAAAGCCTGCATCGGTGCCTGCGCCTAGCCTCACTTTTCACACTAGTGCACCTCCCCAACACCGCAACCTATTCCCTTGCACACTCTGTACATGAGGTCTTGGAACTTGAGGCAATCGGAGCACTTCGGTCTCATCAGGAGGATTAAGCACTTTATGGCACCACCACGTGCGTGGACTTGGGGACGGGCTCCCTCAAACCTGCTCAAGACGTGGAGTTCGTGCTCGGTCTGACCCCAAGGAACGGAGCTCCTCTAAGTCAGGGGTGCAGGGCTAAGGCCCCTCCCTGCCACATGGTTAAATAACCACAGAGGAAACAACCTCAGGGACGAGGCGTACAGGTGAAGGGGTACAAGGATGCGCCCTCTATGCAGCTCAGTACACTTCAAACAACGTTTCGGCATCAGTACCACGACGACACAGACTGTATATGAAACCCATCGAATCTACCCTGTCGACTCGGTGGGCAACCTCGCCAGGCTCGGAGGGCAGGAGAGAAGCACAAGCCTAGGAGGTACCCTCGCTACACTGGAGGACAGGAGGGAGGCACAAGCTTTGGAGGTACCAGAAAAATAAGCAAACCAGCAGGACATGGGGAAGTCGGGGTTTATGTACACACTTTGGGCACTGTAACCTCAGAAGAGTAAATAAGCCAGCAGGGCCTCTGTGTGCGTGGCTCTGTCTGTGTGTGTGCGTGGCTCTGTCTGTGTGTGTGCGTGGCTCTGTCTGTGTGTGTGCGTGGCTCTGTGTGTGTGTGTGTGTGTGTGTGCGCGCGCGTGGCTCTGTCTGTGTGTGCGTGGCTCTCTGGGTGTGTGTGTGTGCGTGGCTCTCTGTGTCTGTGCGTGGCTCTGTCTGTGTGTGTGTGCGTGGCTCTGTCTGTGTGTGTATGTGCGTGGCTCTGTCTGTGTGTGTGCGTGGCTCTGTCTGTGTGTATGCGTGGCTCTCTGTGTGTGTGCGCAGCTCTCTGTGTGTGTGTGTGTGTGCACAGCTCTGTCTGTGTGTGTGTGTGTGGCTCTGTGTCCGCGAATACTCTCTACTACTCTCTAATGCTCACCTATTGCCATTGTAAATGACAATACCATTTATTTATCTTATTGAAAAAAAGAAAAAAAGAAAAAAAATGTCATGAGCAATGCCAATAGCTCTACCTTTAATAATGCCAAGACCATTACATTGTAAATGCTTGTTATATATATAGATTAAATGAGACTTCTAAACCCTGCATCTTCAGACCAAAGACCACAAAACTCAAAAAAGAAAAAGGAAGAAGAAACAATATTTTAGTGAAATCCCTAAACAACAAAACTCAAGCAGCCTTTCTTACTGCTAGCTTGTATAACAAAGTTACATTGTATTGGCCCCTTCAGGATGAAAAAAAAATACTTGTTCACTCTCTTTTTCCTTCCTTTGAATGGCATTTAGTTTGTGGTTGTGCCGGTGTTTTTTCAGTGTTTATATGTTTTCACTGGTGAGGGCTATTTCTCTTTTAGTGGGGTTTCATCAGTTATTATAGGTTTAAACCTAAAACCCCACAACCTAATTATAATATATATTTTTAACATTTTCCCACCCTCATCCTCTATTTACCCAGCATCCCGCTACTAATAGAAAATGTCATTGCTTAAAATAACATTAAAACAATTTAAAAAACACAACATATAACAATGTATTAAATACTAATTATTCTTAATTAAAACATATAAAAAAATATAGAAACACAGATTTAAAAAAATACATTACATACTAACCAAAAATGATATTGTACCCAACGATATTTACTACATCAATATTTTTTACATTAATATTAAAAACAACACTTAAAACAATATTTTTAACTCAGAATTTAATGTCCACGATATATATGGGATCCCAATATTCTTGACACAATATTTCTATCCAATATTTTGTCCAAACGCCACAAGGATTAGCCTCCACCCTTCCCTTTAAGGCATTAAAATTTCCCATTTCAGGGTAATACCTGGATTTGTGCTCCACATAAAATCAGTGAACTTTTCTGTATGTCGTGATTGTTGAGTGTTACATTTCCCCCCCTCCACACACAGTTTACATACCAGGTAGTGCAAATGGATATTTGGGATTGGAGTACTGAGGAAGCCCATGTGGACTTTATTTCTGGCTGAAACATGTTGACTCATTGTATGATGTTGGAATAATTGACATTCCTAGGCATCCCTTTCTACATTTAAATGTTATAATGGACACCCTCAACAAACCCCCTCATAAAAGAAAAATATATAGGAGTCCCAAGAGTGGTTGAATCCATTCAAGGAAAGTTTTTCCTGGGCTGTGGATGGGTCTCGATGATGAAGCATGGAACAAATTAAGGATTCTTGGTCGAAAAAACAATTAATTTCATTAGTGAGCAGAGCACACTACAAGTATCTTTTTCCATTTGGCTGGTTGTATCAGGCCACATTATGAATATTAATTTAATCTGTATTCAATATAATGCTTCTGATTAAGAACTCATTAAGCAAGTAAAGAATATACCTTTAAAAACATAAGTCTTTTTTTTAGGTTCTTTTATTCATGGTCCATTTAAAATGCTTTTTTGCAGAAGGTGGATCTAATGAAACCCACGGTATGCTTAATTTTCTCCTTACGTAAGAAACACTTGACACCTTATTGCATTTCCATCTTACATACCCCACCACCAGTGTTTCTCGCTAAAACAACCAAAGACCATTGCAAACTCGAGAGAAAGAGATGGCCAAAGAGAAGTAGTTTATGTGAGAGAAGCTAGTAGTAAGGCAGCTAAGGGACTAGATAATTTGCGTATCTCTCACTTGGGCTGTCATCCACACCAGGGGACATAATCAGCATTGGTTTCCTTTCAAGACAAGATAAGTTCTATCATAGAACAGTTGAGATCCTGTTGAACTTCTCTACTGAATTTGGCACTGTGGATCTCAAGATATTTAGCCATTACTATTTGAAAGCGGAATCAGGTGTGTGGTGCTCAGGTCATTCCACTGCTTTCAGACCCTGTGTCTTCCCCATTCAGATTAGCCAAGGTAGAGGTTGACTGTGAGGTTCCACAGTAGTTCATCCCTGTCCGTCCCCAATTCTGTTTAATGTGTACGTCTGGCATTTACTGGAGTTGCTTAGATCTTTTGGCCGCATAGCCTTGTCCTAAGTTGATTACATTTATTATTTGGTTGGGCAAGACGTTTTCTGCTTCTGCATTGAGTCTGAGGGATTGTTTGACAGACATCAATGAAAGGATGGAGCACAATTTTCTGAGACTCAATGGAGGAAAGAGAGTGCTGCATGTCATAGGCAAGAACATCGATCACCTGGACATGGCTGTGTGGCCAGACTATATATGGGTTGCACCAACCCAATTGCTAGTGTTAAATCTAACACTTGAGAGTAAGGTCTCTTTATAAAAGCAAATCAATATGGATGTAAGTTCCTGCTTTAAGGTGCTACAGCAGAGGAAGATTCTAAGGGGCTCATTAGTATGGCGGGCAGACTTGGTCTGCCTGCCATTGCCCTGGGAAATGGGACCGTCCGCAGCGCGTGCGGCGGTCCCGCACCCAAAATTAGGATGCGTCCGCCTCACTGGCAGGCACATCCTCAGCACCGCCCGCCGCAATGCCAAAAATGCAAGTTGTGCATTTCAATGTACAACGTGACAGGCACTGCGCGGTACCTGCCACGTTGTACATTGAAATGCAGGGGTGCATGCCCCACCCCCCAGAATCACTGCTGGCCCGCTATGGGCCTCTAATGTTGAAGACCGCATGCATGTCCCCGCATGCATTCTAATATGGATGGCAGTGTCTACCAGACACCGCCACTATATTAACAGCTTTTCTGCCCGGTCGACTCATCGACGGGGCGAAAAACCGGCGGACGGACTTTCCGTCCGCCGTGATCCCCCCCGCCATAGTAATGTGGCGGGGAATATGCATGCAGGCGGGGGGAAATGACGGGCGGATCGCCACCGCCGTGTGGGCGGTGCCAATCCACCCGAGATACTAATGTGCCCCTAAGTTTCCTGTCTAAAAACCTCTAAAGGCATCATTAAGATGCTGGGCGGACATCGTGTCAGAAACAGGACCGCCTGACAAGGAGTCGGAGGTCTCGCTTTACAAATTACAATGTGACCCCCTTCACGGCAGTCGGAAAGTGTATTTTTCCTATTGTGCTTGTGCAGCGGGCCGCACCATAAGCCGCAAATGGAAAAATTCACTTTTTAAATGTCCTTGCGCCGTGTAGCAGGCACCATGCAGGTGCCCCCCAGGGTCCATAGCTGAGGGCCAGGGGTGACAGGGGCCCCAAAAGACCCTTTCCGCCAGTCCTTTCATGGCAGGAGAACCGACATGAAAAGGCTGTTGGAAATAGGCATCGTAATCCCCACGGTGGTGCCTGATTAGGCACCACCTTCATTTTGAGGATAACAATCTGCCCTCTGCCCCAATGGGCTCCTTGATCCTGTCGAAGGCAGAGCGGATTCTCCCCGCATGCATCAGTTAAACCGCCTGTATCAAAATATGGCTGTCGGTCTGATGCCTCAGATGCCGGGCGGACCACCACCAATGAGATGCTGGGAAGCCTTCCGCCCGACATCGTAATAAGGCCCTAACTCTTAATTCTCGCTGCTGCATACATTCTGCACCTGCCTCCACTGTATTGGCATCTAGGTGGTAGACTTCAGATAGCTCTCAGACAGGATAACACTTGAACAAAAAAGGGCTGATGACCCTTTAAATCAAGCCTTTGTTTTGAGCCCAGCTGGAAGTGAAAATAAGAAAAATTGTTCATTACGTGCAGGTTGCTACTCGGAACGAAAAGTAGGCAACGTACAGGCACTGCTGAAGATGTCCTGGTGCCATCAAACTGCTACGGAGAAAAATTAAGTACATTTTGCTGGGGCCTTTGGCTGGCAGTTGCAGGATCCAGTTAGAGCTCCCCCATTTCCATTGCTTTGGCACTGCAATTTCTGATCTAATCACACCACAGAAGCGACCTTAGCAACACCTGAGAGGAATTGACTGAGAACAGAAGGGGATATTAAAACTATTTGTTATCTTAAATATGCAGAAATAGACCAACCTATAACTCTGTGTTTAGTACATGTCAGAAGTGCACACTCAAATTTACAAGCTTACGCCATGCAATGCAAGAGCAACGTGGAGCAATTGCAAGCCACAAAGGTGTGTCGAAACATCTGTCCAAAGCCAACAGCATTCCTATCCCTCCTGCTATTAGGAAATAATTGCCACATTTGTTTAAGATAGGAAGTCTGTCAGAGGCTCTCAAAACTCTGCTTCCAAACTAGTTGCTGTGAGCCCAACCTTGTGTTTATTCAGTGACAAGAATTTATGGAGCAAAATGTTACCTGAGATGTGGATTTACTACAGCAATATAAACTAGAAATGAGATAAGCAGACTTTCTTAAACATGTTACAAATTTAGTGATGCCTCTGGTTATGAAATAGACAAATCCATGGGCTGAGCTGTGCTGTGCTTTATTCTTTCAGAAAAGGTAAACATACTAAGAACATTTCGTAAAGTCTAACGTCTGCAAAGCAAATCTTAAATATTGTAGCCACAAGGCATGACAACTGTCATTAAATGTGCTTTTTGCAAATCACTTCCTTCTCTCTGTTACATTTTCATTTAAATATGTCATTGTTCAGTGGCTTTGCTCATCTCCTGGCAACAAGATTCTACTGCTGAAATATGGATTGTAGAGTCCAGCAGAGAAGCTTGGCTTTGGAGCAGAGAGGTTGGTCTTTGGGGGTCGTCGTACCAATCTACAATAAATCTTCTTTATTCAAGAAGTGTGTCCTGTCGTTCCAAAATTGGTGACGAGGGTGGGATCTTCTTTTGGAGAGAACAAGCACCATATATCGAAGAAAGGATTTCTTTTTAAAAAGAAGACTGGCACAATTGGATTTTGTTGATACTTGGTATTTGTTGACCCCCAGCTGTGCTCACCATACCGAGATCACTGCACACCTTTCTAGAGGTGAGACTTTTGTCTTAAAGGGAGAAATTTTGGACCATTTTCAGTAACTGGTCATCGAGCAAGACATCCACTGAAAAGCGGTTGGAATTTGGATTTTGGAAATAAACACTCACTGTTTGTCGCGCTGCTCATAGCCTGGCAAAAACTTCTTAGAGTGAGGGGACATAGTGCGACCTACATGCAGAGAACATGATGGGAATAGTATGAAATTCCTGTCCATTGTGAAGTTCCTTTCAGCCTGGAATGTGAGAACGTGAGGACTTCGCAAGAGAGTTCCTTCGTTTTTCCGCGACCTGAAATTCTTGTTGCCGTGTGGACACCTGACGTGGATTTCCATTGTCCTGTGTGACATTGACATTGCATGCGAAGTTGCTTTGGTACAGTGACGCTGGTTTAATCAGAGCCAACGTAGAGACGTGATTGCTGGGATACGAGGATAGAGTGCGTGCCGTCATTTTAATTAGGTACTGCGCTCCTCAATTTCATGATCCGGACGCACAAAGGGTTAATTCAGCGCTGCGTGCCTCAATTTCATTTTCCGGAGTGGTGCGGCGAAACTCAAAAGACAAAAGAGGAGTTTGCCTACAGTGAGTCGTGAAGGCTAAAGACAGCACCGCGTTCTTAGAGTTTCTTTTTGACTGGTTTTGTTTTATTCTAGTGACAGTTCCCTGCTATGGCACGGTGATAAGCACACCGCTTATTATTATTATTTTTGCTTGACTCATATAGTTACTGCTTGTTTCAATGTGTAACATTTCTTTGCAGGTCATTAGTGTCAACTTATTCACTGCGCATTTGAGCACTTACTAGTACTTATATAGCAGCAAGCACACCTTGCATATTGCTTTTGGAGCTGTTTTCTTTCTTATCATGGCTTCCCAGTCTTTCCCTCCTCCAACTACATTCTTGCAAAAACATGGTACTACTTGCATGGAATGGGAGGATTGGTAGGATTAATTTACCACCTATCTTGAAGCAATTGTTGGTGATGTATTTATTGCCAAAAGGAAATGAGCTATTCTTAAGCTCAGTCTAGGGGTGGAGGGCAGAAGGGTGTTGAGTACTTTGCCTATACAGTTGGGAGTGAGAAACGTTGATGCTGGATCTGAGGACGATGAAGATAATGTGTATGAGAATGCCATGTCATTGTTAGCTGAAAAGTATGGTAAGAAGTTAAGCATAGTAGTAGAAAGACACAAGTTTTTTTCTCATTCACAAAAACAAGGTGAAAAGGTAGAGCAATACGTTGCTGCTTTGAGAAGATTGTCAGTAACGTGCAAGTTTAAAGATCTTAGGGATGTGATAATTAGAGATCAGCTAATTAATAGAACTAACAATTTGAAAATGAAAGAAAAATGGTTGAATTTAAAAGATCCCACTTTAGACAAGTCAATAGAAATAGCTAGACGCATTGAAAATACTTCGCAATATGTTAAGGAATTGGCAGAATTTGCACCAAAAAGGGACAATGACCAAAATAAGGTGTGTGTGATGAGTGCCACCAAGAAAATGGCAAAAGTTGATGGTGAAGACAATAAGAATTTTGTAAAGAAACAAACAGGTGCTTATAAAAAAAGGTGCAGGAGTGTCCAGCACACTGCTGAGGCCATCCATTGTCCTGCCACCAAGGGTCATTGTTACAAATGTAGAAAAATTGGCAATTTTTCTATGATTTGTAACATGGATGAATCTCTAAAATATAAGAAATCTGTCAATGCCATAAGCAGTAATAGTGCACATAATGCAGTAAGTGACATTTACACAGATAATGAGACCGATATTGAGGTATTAGTAGTTAGTAAGGTTGACCAAGGATATACTGAGGTGTATAATCCTCCAAAATGTGTTGTAATCATAAACAATGGTGATTTACACATGTGGGCAGATTCTTGTTCCCCGTTCACTTTGATTGACAACTAGAACTGGTTAGAAGTGAGGGCCACAGAATTAATACCTACTGATATTGAGCCACAAGGATATTGTGGAATGAAATTACCTGTAATGAGATATTTTAATGCTGTTGTGTATTTTAAAGAAAGAAAGACTTCTGCAAAAATATACGCAGTAGAGAGTGGAAGATGTTTATATGGGTGGAAAGAACAGAAAGCCTTAAGCATCATCCTCAACCCTAATCATCCTTTACAAGTGATGACAACCAACGCTCATGAGGGTAATGAGGGGGATGAGAAATTCCCCAATTTGTTTAAGAAGGAATTAGGGCTCCTCAAATTTTTTTAACATCAAATCATATTGAAAAAGGGGGTTATACCTAAAGTGCACAAAGTTCACAATGTTCCTATGGCATTAAGAGGGAAATTGAAAGAGGAGCTACAAAGATTGTGTAAAGAATGTATTATAGAGCCAATAGAGGCCTCAGAATGGTTAAGTCCAATAGTTATCGCACACAAACCCAATGGAAATATCCGCATGTGTAGGGATTTGAGAGATCTAAATGAGTGTATCTGAGTGGACAGACATCCCTTAACCCGAATAAACTAAATGCTATCCGGGGTTACTGGTGGGAGGTATTTCACTACGTTGGATTTGTCAAGTGCATATCACCAGGTGCGTCTGCAACCTGAATCAAAGCATGTAACTTCCTTCATCACACCTGAAGGGCCATTCCAATGTATCGGAATGCCTTTCAGACTTGCTTTGGCATCAGCCGTATTTCAAAGGGTAATGCAAAGAGTTTTGAAAGATGTTAGCAAGGTATTGGTATTTCAGGGTGAGGTTTTGGTGTGGGGGAAAGATGAAAATCACTATAATTACATTTTGATGTCGGCAGGTCTCACTATTAGTTTACAAAAGTGTGAATTCTGCAGACAGGAAGTGGATTATTTGGGACATACACTGTCTTACAATGGAGTTAAGCCCAAATGAAATTTGGTTGAGGATTTAGAAAATGCTTCTTCTCCGCATGATAAGGATCAATTAATTTTTTTTGAGAAAGTGCATCCTTTACGAGAGCTTATGAAACAAGGGACTGATGTTTTAATGGACGGATGAATGTCAATCAGCATTTCCGGCGGTGAAGAAAGCAGTGGCTGGTGCTACTGCTTTGAGACCATATGATCCAAGAGATAGGACCATGATCATTACTGATGCCAGTGGTTATGGTCTTGGGGCTGTTCTTATGCAAGAACGGGAGAATTGTGGCTTTCGCTTTGGGTACTCTCAGAGGAGCGGATCGCTCTTAGTCTACCATAGAGAAGGATGCTTTAGCTTCTTGGTGGGGATACAACATTTTCGTGTGTATGTGTGGGGCACGAGATTTGAACTCTGTACATATCACAAACCTTTGATAGATGTACTTTCAACAGCGGGAGCTAGTAGGACTACTCCACGAATTGCAAAATGGTTGTACCGTCTGCAAGAGTTTTCATTCGATGTGAAATTCGTACCTTGATATAAGAAATGTGAATGCTGACTGTTTGTTGCGGTTACCTGTGAAAGAGATTTGTGCAGTTAATGATGAAGAGGAAGAATGGATGGTGGCGAACATAGTTGGTGTGTGTCAAGCCATCAGCGAGGAAGAATGAAAGGAAGCCATTTCGGACGATGTGGTTTTAGCTAAAGTAATTAAGAAATTGCCTATGATGTTTGGATGGAAATTGGATGATGATGTTTTGTTGTATATGGATGTATGGGAAGAGTGATCGGTTGTGAATGGAATTGTGAGGAGATGTGACAAGTTGGTTGTACCTGAAAGTCTGAGAAGCAGGTTGCTGGATTTGTTACATGAGGCCCATGGTGGCATGTCGGCATTGAAAAGAAAAGCCAGGATGGACTATTGGTGGCCGGGCATGGATAAACATGTTGAAAGATTTATGAGGGAGTATGTACCTTGCACATGCAGTGACAAATCACATGTGTTAAGATACACACCCATAACTCCAACACAGTTACCTGAAAGAGCGTGGGAAAAACTGGCCATTGACATATTGGGCCTTTTGAAGGGCTAGGAATGGGAGAAAGATACGCTTTAGTGTTGATGGATTACTATTCCAAGTGGCCGGAAGTGGCATTTACCAATGAAGTCAAATCAATTAATGTCATTTTTTTTGTGAGGAGATTTTTCGTAGAGATGGTTGTCCTGCCAAAATCCTCACTGATAATGGTCCACAATTTGTTTCGGAAGAATTTTGAGATTTTCTTAAAAAATGGGGCATTAAGCACAATAAAACCCCTCTATGTCATCCCTGGGGAAATGGTCTAATTGAACGCTTTAACCGTGTTTCGGGAGAGAGCATTCAGTTGGCTGTGTCTATGAATGAATGTTGAAGAACTCAAGTAAAGAAAATGTTGTGGAATTATAGAACCACTCCGCATTCGGTGACTGGGGAGTCTCCTTTTTGTTAGTTGAAAGGTAGAGTTCCTTGTACTGTAGCTGTTCCTGCGTGGATGGCCAGATGTGGTATAAGAGAAGTCAATGAAAACAATCTGCGTACCAAGGTAACAAAGTAACAGGACTCGTACCAACAGAGGCATAATGTCAAAATTGGGAGTTGCAAAAGAGTTTTTGAGGAGGGAAATTTTGTGAGAGTGTGTTCAGGAAACATTGTGAAGAAAGGATGTTCCAAGTTATCAGAACCAAGGGAAGTTGTACAAGTTGAAGGTAACTTGCTCAAATTGGCAGATGGGAAGTGTGGAATGTGCATAGACCAGTTAAGTGCAGTGATGTAGAAGTTAGATTTTGGACGAGCAAGAATCGTGGAAGTGCATATGTGTCAAACGATGTTTGTAGAAGAGTTCCCAAGTGAACGCATGAGATTTAGATCAAAGAAACTGGAGAGTTATGTATGCATGCTAATAGCTGTCAAATTTGTCTGCACTGTGTTTGTATCTTACAATTACATGTTCTCTTTTTATCTTCTGTTTTGTCTATATAACAAAATGTTTTTCCTTTTGAGAAGAGGAGATGTGTAACATGTTCAATTTAAATATGTCATTCCTCAGTGTCTTTGTTCATCTCCTGGCAACAAGATTCTACTGCTGGAATCTGGATTGTAGAGTCTAGCAGAGAAGCTTGGCTGTGGAGCTGAGAGGTTGGTCTCTGGGGGTCGTTGTACCAATCTACAATAAATCTTCTTTATTCAAGAACTATGTCCTGTCATCCCAAAACTCTCTTCCCAGAACTTTTTTTGTTGGTTTTCTCGTAGACTTGCTAGATGTGCACAAAGTGTCCTTCCTCTGCGATTACCGATTCTGATTTGTGTATCAGAATCAGCACATTTCTATTGGCAGATGGAACGTTCTAGTACCTGTGGTCAACTGAAAGTCAGTGCTTCTGTATTTAACTGGGGTGGCCTAATCCCAACACAAGCTTCTCTTGCCTCACGTGAGCTGTGTGGCAAGTAAATATTTGCGCCACACAAAAAAAACAGTGTGGAGACACCTAACGCCATTAAACCTCTTGTGCTAGGTTGACATAGGTGTTTTTCTTCTTTTTTTACCATATGAGAAGTGTGAGCAAGATTATTGATGTGTATTTAGGAGGGAATCTACATGAATGAATCCCTGACCTCCAAGCTACATTTATAATAGTAAGTAGGGAAAGTGACAGCGTCAAAATCAGTTTAGTGGATGAATATATATGTGTATTGCTTTGTAGAAACATGTAGAATACTTATGTTTAGAAAAACATTATATTTAGATATTCATTATTTCTGCTTAACAAATGTACATATTTACTGATAGTTACATTATTATGTTTTTAACATGTATATAAGTGACTGCATAAAAAAAGGCAATCTTTTTATCATAACTATCTACAATTGCTTCACTATTGATCTACAAATATATATATATATTCACTGAAAAAACCATAGGTTATAGACCATATATAGTTAGGGATTAGCATTTAAAAAACCTTATTTTACTCACACAAAACCATTGAAATTCCATATATAGTTAGTTGCACTAACTATATATCGCGCACCCGCAATCCACTGCTGATGATGTCACATATTACATCATTCATGACATGGTCAGTGACATCACTGATGACATCACTGATGACATCTCAAATGACATCACTGATGACATCATCCAGTGACTGTGTGTTTCTGTAAAGTTTAAATATGTTTTACATATTGAAGAATGAGTAGATGTAGAAGTGTCTGGATGAAGGATTTAGTAGGTGCGTGACTGACTGTATGAGTGAGTGATTAAATGTGTCTCACTGAGTGCATGGGTTAGTGACTAAACTGTCTTAATTTGTGCATCATTATGTCTGTTGTTCTGTAAACTGCTGCATGTGTTGATCAGTAGCTATATGAGTAACTATATTGGTTATTGATTGATTGCCCAAGTATTTGTATGGGAGACTGAGTGTGTGTGTGGCTGGCTGGGAGGTGTGTGACTCTGTGCAGATCAATGTGTACTTGTATCAATGATTGTATAAGAGAGTAAGTATGTGTTAGTATATGTTTCAAAATGTAAGGTGCTCTATGTTTAACTGTATAGATTAGAAAATGGAAGTGTGATTGATTCTTTACAGGACTGACTAGGTGTGTGAGTAACTCCATGGATGAGTGACAGAGTGTGAGAGTCTGTATAGGTGTATGAGTGCATATGATAGTGTTGTAAAGATGAGTGATTGTATGTATGAATGATTGTATGGGTAAATGAGTGAATGTGTGTGTAAACATAGGAATCACTGAGTGCGTATGTAGTAACTAGTATTGGTGTGTCAATGGTTTCAAAAATTATACTCTGTATTTAACACTGGGTGTAACAGAGGTTATATTAAAGTGTGAGGAGATGCATTGTATTGTCACATGAATGATATCATCAGTGATGTGGTCATTGATGTCAAATGAGATGTCATCAGTGATGTCATCAGTGATGTCATTTGAGATGTCATCAGTGATGTCATTTGAGATGTTATCAGTGATGTCATTTGAGATGTCATCAGTGATGTCATCAGTGATGTCATTTGAGATGTCGTCAGTGATGTCATCAGTGATGTCACTGACCATGTCATGAATGATGTAATATGTGACATCATCAGCAGTGGATTGCGGGTGCGCGATATATAGTTAGTGCAACTAACTATATATGGAATTTCAATGGTTTTGTGTGAGTAAAATAAGGTTTTTTAAATGCTAATCCCTAACTATATATGGTCTATAACCTATGGTTTTTTCAGTGAATTTTCAAGGTTTTTTAAATGCTAATTCCTAACTATATATGGTCTCTAACCTATGGTTTTTTCAGTGAATTTCAATGGTTTTTTAATAGCAAATATCATAAGCTGTTGAATGTCAAGTACGTGGTAAGTAAAAACATTTTCGTGTTTATGCACACTGATCTGCTTTGAATGCTGCCCCCCCTCCCCCTCATTTCTATTAGGAGTACTCTCTCTTTGCAGATAGTGAAGGGTAGTTAACGCAGGCCTTTGCCCCCGTTGTAATCCGTCGTGCCTGCTTCTCTCTCCATTTGATTGATTGTTATCCAAGCATTTACTGTTTTAGAATTGGTTCTCTTTGGTTCATTCTCTATTTACAAACAAGCACAGAGTCGCAATACTCTGTTTAGTCTTTGCAGATAGTGAAAAATTGTGTAAAAAAACAAAAGGAATCGAGCAAAATCAGTAGGCCACTAATGGGATCTCTTTTTGACCTCGCTAAAATAGAAACATTAGGAACAACCCCTCATGAGAAATACGAAACTAGTGAGATGAACTGAGCTCCACACCATGATGGCTGCAAGACAGCTCGGCTCCGCCACCCACCCCGCCCAAAATAACGATAAACTCTATGCAAATATTACAAATATATACAACACACCAGCAAAGTAACAGGGTAAAACATTTTATTAAATAACTATTTACATAACTATTTTATACTTTTTGTTGCCCGATCCGGCTAGCTCAATCGATCGAGCATGAAACTCATGCACTCTGATAATTCAAAGTTTTGAGGAGTGCTTGTAACACTGTCTGAAGCCTATTTGCACTTGCTACAGCTTCACTATTCTCAATGTAAGTGGGGGCTGTTTGAGGACGTGACTGCATTTGAAAACAATGTGATGCGGTGCCTTCCTGAACCGCTTGACGGAGGCCCCCGAGGGACGGTGTCATGGCGCGGACTCGGAGGGGGCGCTTGGCTCCGGCCCCCTCCGCAAGTCGTGTTGCCCTGGTGTGGCCTGAGATCGCCCCCGACATAGGTGGCCGGCTCCCGGGGTCAAGCGGAACTTTTTGCCTTTTGGTGACTCTTCCATTCTTGACCTTGTCCCACAATCCGTTTCACCTAAAGACACGCTGTAGTGGGGCGCCCCTTTACCGTTTCAGTTGCCATTCCGCCCGCTTCTGCTACACTGTGCCTCTTCCGCTATTCAGCTGTTTACCGCCTGCTCTTTTGACTACAGAGTCTCGCTCACCATGTACTTGAGTTGCTCCCGCTCTTGCGGTGCAGCGATAGGCGGCTGCCACAGGACTCTCAAAATGGCGGCCGGCTCTTCAGATTTGGGCGTGGTCCACTAAAATGGGCCTGCAACACCTTGGAACTCGGACGCTTGTCTGCTAGAGCTTGGGCTCCATTCTCGAAAGCGTCCCCTCAGCCTTGAAGATTCTACAAAAGTCTTGGGGGCCCCCGACTCCCGCAGGCTTCTGGTGGGGAGCGGCTAGCATGATTGCTCGTGGAATGGCCACGACGGAGCTACGAAATGGTGGTGCTCTCATGCTAACGCCAGCTTCAGTCTGAAACATCCAGAAACACTGTAGACTACCAATTCGATCAGTTCCGGTAGCGCCCCAACGTGACCCGGTAGAGAAGAACTTGCCCTCCCCTCTTTGACTGATGGTTCTTGTTGCCCGTCCCTTCTGTTGTCATTTAACAGAACTATTTAGCCTGCTGAAAGGGGTTGTGTTCCGACCGCTGGTTGGTGGAGACATTTTGACTATATTCTGGACCTGCGTTGTCGCGTAATGCCTCATATGATGCACCGCGTTAGCGCATCCGGAAGTGCTCCGGTGCGCGAAGCGCAGCTTCCCGGAAGCGATCTGGGGCGCGGCGCGCAGCGCGTAACGTAAGCATAACAGGTCATGTGACTTGTTAATAAAACTTTTCATGGTTCATTTTACTTTTCTTATTCTAATGATGAAAGGCTTGGTCATATGACCTAAAAATTACGCTTTTTATTACTTTCGAACATTATTTTTTCTTAAACATATGTTATAATGTTCCAGGCTAATGTACTTTCCCGGAAAATTTACAACTGTCCTGCAAGTAAAATATATTCCTTTTTCGAGAAAAAGGGCGTTTCTTCGTCCCATGACGGAGCCGTTGAGCAAAAGAGGCTCGGCCTGCTGTCTTAGTCGCCGATACGCCTGAATATCAGATTCTTATCGATCACTTTATGTTGCAGAAGTAGAAACACAACAGCCCTTGACCATTTATCTTTACTGCGTTCCTGCGTATTATACCTTTTACCCTTCATGTAATTGGACTGCTTTATTTCACTTGCCTTTTACTGATTCTAAAACAGTGACTATTATTAAAAACTTTACCAATGTAAATACTACTACCATGTTTTCTTTTAAAAACCTTTATTGTGAAAATGTCAGTATACAAATACGGGCCTATAACCACGTGGGCCGGCCACGGAGCAAACTGTAATCATATATGATGAGTAGACATTTACACTGTAGAGGAACGTAACGGGCGGGCCATTAGGTTGCAAGAACTAAGGTGTCTAACAGTTGCGGAATCGGTGGACGTACATTTTATAATTAAAATACGACAGAGCCAGTTACAATAAAATTATCTAGATATACATTTGCGGGCAAGTACCATGGGTGACGTTAATTCGAAATTTCAATAGTACAGTAATCAATAACACATCAGAACTTAATATCAATAGGGATGTCGAAATATTCAATCAATTCTCGTCCCCGCCCGCCATGTGCTTCAAAACTGCATACGTATCTCGTGATTTCAAGGTTCAGCAACCAGTACACAACAAGGAGTTACGAGTCCCATTTATTCCGGCGCCATTTTGGGCGAGGACGGGCAGGTCCAGGATATAGTCAAAATGTCTCTACCAACCATCGACTATGATGATGTTCATATGCTGTATTTATTAGAGTAACACTCATCTGTCCACATGAAATTTATTTGCCCCAATCTAAACATGTCATTTTAATCTTTCCAAAGTTCTTCTAAATATTTGGGACCGTTTCCCTTGCCTCTGATGCTGTCAGTGCCACTTCTTTGGTGAATGTACTGGCAGGTCGGGGGTTCTCCTCCAAATCTCTCTTTTGTGCAGCACTATAATTAATCGGTGCCACCTCTCCATATGACGATGCATGGTATAGTTACCATAACTATATTTTTTTTCGGTTCCTCTGGAGAGTACATCGTGGCAGATGAGGCAGGTAACGTACCGGGCATTTACCTTTTTTGCATGTAGAGGAAAGGAAAAAAATTCGAGCGTCCGAGTTCTAAGGTGTCCCAGGGCCATTTTAGTGGACCAGGCCCAAATCCAAAGAACAGGCCGCCATTTTGAGAGTCCTGTTGCAGCCGCCTGTCGCTGTAGCATCAAGAGCGGCCGAAACTCAGCTGAATGGCAACTGAAACGGTAAAGGGGCGCCCCACTACAGCAGACGAGCCTCCACCTGGGAAGGCCCGTTCACGCCGCCTCCCCCCCCCCTTCGGGCACCCCACGCCGTTATTCGGAGCAGGATTGTAGGATGGCCACACCAGTGCGGCAACTTGCTAGACACCACCTCGGTGCCAACCGAATCTCAGCGCCTTGTGGTGTCTTCTATTCAGAAAATATTGTTGTGCTGCCTTCGGCCTATTCGCCGCAAGTGCGCACGCAACTCAGCTGCATAGCGAGTGAAACACCAAGGGGCGCCCCACTGCAGCCGAGGAACCTTCATCTTGGGGGCGACGCACAGCATCACATTGCTTTCCAATGCAGTCAGATCCTCAAACAACCCCCACTGACTGACGCGAACTCACAGGCCAACGGAGCGCCCCGCGCCGACTTTCGGCGCAGCATTGTAGGATGGCCACACCAGTGCGGCAACTTGCTAGACACCACCTCGTTGCCATCCGGATCTTGGCGCGTTGCGCTGCCTTTGGCCCTATTCGCACATCGGTCCGCTACTTACGCCATCTCACAGGCCAACGGGGCGCCCCACGCCGACTTTCAGCATTGTAGGATGGCCACACCAGTGCGGCAACTTGCTAGACACCACCTCGGTGCCATCCGGATCTTGGCGCGTTGTGCTGCCTTCGGCCTATTCGCACATCGGTCCGCTACTGACGCCATCTCACAGGCCAACGGGGCGCCCCACGCCGACTTTCAGCATTGTAGGATGGCCACACTAGTGCGGCAACTTGCTAGACACCACCTCGGTGCCATCCGGATCTTGGCGCGTTGTGCTGCCTTCGGCCTATTCGCACATCGGTCCGCTACTGACGCGAACTCACAGGCCAACGGGGCGCCCCACGCCGACTTTCAGCATTGTAGGATGGCCACACCAGTGCGGCAACTTGCTAGACACCACCTCGGTGCCATCCGGATCTTGGCGCGTTGTGCTGCCTTCGGCCTATTCGCACATCGGTCCGCTACTGAAGCCGCCTCACGTGCCAACGGATTTTCTACGCTTTTTATACCCTATGCCGCATAACAGGTCATGTGACTTGTTTATAAAACTTTTCATTGGTTCATTTTACTTTTGGTTTCCTAATGATGGAAGGCTTGATCATATGACCTAAAAATAACACTTTTCATTGGATGTAAACTTTTTTTTTTTCCCAAACGATGAAAGCCCCACCTTGTTTCTGGATGTTTCAGACTGAAGCTGGCGTCAGCATGAGAGCACCACCATCTCGTGGCTCCGTCGTGGTCATTCCGCGAGCAATCATGGCAGCCGCTCCCCACCGGAAGCCTGCAGGAGTCGGGGGCCCCCAAGACTTTTGTAGAATCCTCAAGGCTGAGGGGACGCTTTCGAGAATGGGGTCCAAGACCTAGCAGACAAGCGTCCGATTTCCAAGGTGTCCCAGGGCCATTTCAGTGGACCAGGCCCAAAAAGGAAAGAGCCTGCCGCCATTTTGAGAGTCCTGTGGCAGCCGCCTATCGCTGCACCGCAAGAGTGGGCGCAACTCAGCTGAATGGCGGATTTTGACACAGTGTACCAAAAGCGGGCGGAATGGCAACTGAAACGGTAAAGGGGCGCCCCACTACAGCAGACGAGCCTCCACTTGGGGAGGCCCGTTCACGCCGCCTCACCCCCCCCCGCCCCCGGGGCGCCCCACGCCGTTATTCGGAGCAGCATTGTGGGATACCAAAACCAGTGCGGCAACTTACTTGACATCACCTGGGTGCCATCCACATCTCAGCGCGTTCTGCTGCCTTGGGACTATTCGCACAACAGACCGCTACTGACGAGCCACCCCCCGGGACGCCCCATGCCGTTATTCGGAGCAGCATTGTAGGATACCCAAAACCAGTGCGGCACCCAGGCAACATCACCTGGGTGCCGTCCAGAACTCAGGACGTTGTGCTGCCTTGGGACTATTCGCACAACCGACCGCTACTGACCATTGTTCCTTCTTTTTTCCTAAAAATGTTTAAATGTTTTTACTGTTTTTGTTGCGTTGTTTATATTTATAAGTTATTAAAGTTTTATAATCCTACTACTTTGTTGGAGTGCTATATATTTTTAATGTGACACATAATTGTAAAAACTTTGATGTACAAAGAGTCATCCCTGGAATCTTCCGCTTCAGGCTCGGTCCCCTCCCCAATCACAATACAGGATGGTTTTCAGATAGTAGGAACGCGTGTGGTGTGACGGATCTCATCGGGTGGGGGCCTTGATCTACTGTAACTCCTTTGAAGAGGGGTGATTCTTTACAGCTGGGGCCATAAAGTACATCTGCAGGGCTACCTGATAGCCTGGGACCGGCCTGGACAATCGGACACAGAGGAAGAGGAGTGTCAGAGGGTGCGGTAGTGAATAGGGCGAAAGGGAGGTGTCGGGCGGGCACAGAGTGTGATTCTCAGGGAAGAGCAGCGCAGATGGGGGGAGGTTTATTGCCCATGCATAAGACAGAGAGCGGGGGTGACCAGTGCCTGGGGGAGATGCTTGCGAGGGTGGGGAGCCATGCTAAGGATCGACAGCGTGCAGAGAGTGGGTCTGGTCAAGGCATCTAAAATGGCTGCCGTGCACGACAAAAGTGTGGCATTTGAAAAAAGGCAAGATGGCGCAGACAATGTTTTTCAACACTTCCTGATTTCCTTCAAATCGAACGTTAACAGACGTTATCTCTCCCACACTACCGGTTCCCCTGGGCTTAAACGCCGAGATGGTAGGGACTGCATCCCGTGGAGATAGGCCGAGACGTCACTCAGCAGAAAAAAAAGTAAAAAAAAGTCTATAAACATACAATAAGTTAAAAGTCAATCATTCTTGTTTCCTTGTAGTACGCTCCCCAGTCCGCTTCCCGTTACGCTAACCGGGCGCACCCCACCAAAAAAAGCGATTTTTTTTTTTTTTGCCCCGCGGAGCCCTTTTAAAGCCTCCACATCAAACCTATGGGGTCAGGGAGGATCTACTATGCCCCCTTATGGTCATTTGCCCCTTCGCTTTGGCCTCCTCTTGTCTCTCGATCCTACCGAGAGACAAGATGGCGGCCGCTCCGTACTGTTTGGAATGTTTACAGACACCGGAGAGCCAATCAGCTTCGCTTCGCAAAGCTCCGTAACGCCAAAAGTACGCGAAACGGAGCGCTACCCGGGACGCTGTCACAGATATATATCTTTTTTTGAACGTTAATTTCTCAAAATCCACTGCAGCACATATATTGAGACCCAGCAAAGGCACATCGGGCTACCGGTCCCTACAATTTTGCCAAGTTTCATGCAAATCCATTCACCCGTTCGATTTTTTTTTTGTGGATTTTTTTTTGCCCCGCGGGGCCCTTTTAAAACCTCCACATCAAACCTAGGGGGTCAGGGAGGATCTACTATGCCCCCTTATGGTCATTTGCCCCTTCGCTTTGGCCTCCTCTTGTCTCTCGATCCTACCGAGAGACAAGATGGCGGCCGCTACGGACTGTTTGGAATGTTTACAGACGCCGGAGAACCAATCAGCTTCGCTTCGCAAAGCTCCGTAACGCGAAAAGTACGCGAAGCGGAGCGCTGCCCGGAGCGCTGTCACAGATATATATCTTTTTTTGAACGTTAATTTCTCAAAATCCACTGGAGCACATATATTGAGACCTAGCAAAGGCACATCGGGCTACCAGTCCCTACAATTTTGCCAAGTTTCGTGCAAATCCATTCAGCCGTTCGAGCTAAAAGTGAGTCCAACCGCCCTATGGAAATTAACATGGGAAAAACGCGTTTTGGGACCCCCCTTTTTTCTCGGCCCCCCCTTGACGAACCCCCCCCCCAAATTTTCAGGGGCTGCTCAGAAACAAAATGTTCCATTTTCCTGAAAATTTCAGCCAATTCCGTCCACAAACGCCAAAGTTATTAGACATAGAATTTTCAAAAATCCCATAGAGAAAAAATCCTAACTATATATACGTACTGGCGACCGCCAGTAGGTAATATATATATATATATATATATATATATATATATATATATATATATATATATATATATATATATATATATATATATATATTTAAATATATATATATATATATATATATATATATATATATATATATATATATATATATATATAAATAAATAAAATGAATTAAAAGCGTTAAATGCACACCTTTTTCCCTTCTCTATCCCACCACTATCTTTCTCAATCCGAATAACTTACTAACATATCCACCACTCAGATAACTTTCATATTTTCACTATACTAATTCACCACTAATCCTTTATGGGCTCCAGAGTAGCGTGTTACTCGCTGTAAAAGCAATCCAATACCCCATCAAGGGTAGCAAGCGCTATATAAATACAAATCTTTTTCCCTCTTCTATCCCTCCACTATCAGTCTCAATCCAAATAACTGACTAACATATCCACCACTCAAATTACTTGAATTTTTTCACTATACTAATTCACCACTAATCCATTATGGGTTCCAGAGTAGCATGCTCCTCGTCGAAAAACTGCTTCGACGCCTCATCAGGATTAGTAAGCACTATATAAATGCAATTACAGAAAGCAATAGTTTGGAAAAATTTGACTTTGACGCTGAAGTTTAAAATGAATTGCACCTTTACAAATATTATGCACCAACATTTAATGATGGCCATTTTATTAACAGTGCCTATTCTCCGTAGTGAAATAGATTGGGCTAAAACGTACAATTTAACAATCAGAAGAAAACCATTGTGCATATATTAAATGGCAGCCCAAATTAATTTGGCAGATAGTACTTATGTTTCAGATCCTGTCTTGAATTTCGGGCTTTCCTTGTGCTAGTGGAGAAGGAGGCTCTAGGAGCAACTCCTTCCACTAACAGACAGCCCTGCCAAAAAGCATTTTACATTTCATATTTATTTTGTAGATTTTACAGATGCATGGGTTTAAGGCATCAAGCAATTGGACCTTAAATTGGTATAAAACATTTCTGTGACTCTTGCAATAACTACCGCTTTGAAAACAGGATCTGTGAAGGAAGCATACATTTCTGTAAGCAGTGAAACAAACATTTGGATGAGAAAGAGGAAATATTTACTTTTACTTTGAATAATATTTAAGTTCTTTATGGTTTTGTTTCCTGCTATAAACAAAAGCCATTTCCTTAGCCCTTCACTTCCACTTTCAGAGGAAGTTTTTCACCTAATAAAAAAATTACTGTGAGCATCAATCAACAACAGAATGGTGACTGTTAGACCTGACTTCTTTGGTGTGTTTATCCCTTGTTTTTTTGGCTTCTGACCTACTGTTTTTGACTGTGTGTTGCATTTCATTTTTTCACTATACTAATTCACCACTAATCCATTATGGGTTCCAGAGTAGCATGCTCCTCGCCGAAAAAGTGCTTCGACGCCTCATCAGGGTTAATAAGCACTATATAAATGCAATTACAAAAAGTAATAGTTTGGAAAAATTTGACTTTGACGCTGAAGTTTAAAATAAATTGCACCTTTACAAATATTATGCACCAGCATTTAATGATGACATTTTATGAACAGTGTTTATTTTATTCTCTTAGTGAAATAGATTGTGTAAAAACGTACAATTTAACAATCAGAAGAAAACCATTGTGCATATATTAAATGGCAGCCCAAATTCATTCGGCAGATAGTAGTTATGTTTCAGATCCTGTCTTGAATTTCGGGCTTTCCATGTGCTAGTGGAGAAGGAGGCTCTAGGAGCAACTCCTTCCACTAACAGACAGCCCTGCCAAAAATCATTTTTACATTTCATATTTATTGTGTAGATTTTACAGATGCATGGGTTTTAGGCATCAAGCAATTGGACCTTAAATTGGTATAAAACATTTCTGTGACTCTTGCAATAACTACCACTTTGAAAACAGGATCTGTGAAGGAAGCATACATTTCTGTAAGCAGTGACACAAACATTTGGATGAGAAAGAAGGAATATTTACTTTTACTTTGAATAATATTTAAGTTCTTTATGGTTTTGTTTCCTGCTATAAACAAAAGCCATTTCCTTAGCCCTTCACTTCCACTTTCAGAGGAAGTTTTTCACCTAATAAAAAAATTACTGTGAGCATCAATCAACAACAGAATGATGACTGTTAGACCTGACTTCTTTGGTGTGTTTATCCCCTGTTTTATTTTGGCTTCTGACCTACTGTTTTTGACTGTGTGTTGCATTTCGTTTTTGCTGGTTTTAGAACTCTGGACTCTTGTTCCCCCTGTGAATTGTGACTTTGATTGGTTATCCATGATTGGCATATTTGATTTCTAAGTCCCTAGTAGAGTGTAATGTGCGTGTGTGTAAATCAAATTCTACTAGTGGGCCCGCAGCACTGATTGTGCCACCCACATGAGTAGCGCTGCAAACATGTCTCAGGCCTGCCACTGTAGTGACTGTGAGTGGAGATTTAAACTGCCATGCCCACCTGGTAAGGGCACCTACTTGCCAGGCCCAAACCTTCCCTTTTTAGGTCTCGCACCTGGCGATTACAGTGCGAAGCGCTGTCTCGCCTGCGAGACCTATAGTCACCGGCTATGCTTTCAAGGAGACAGGAGATGGCCACGCTAAGCATGCCGGAATCGGATCAGGTCGCGCGCGCGTGCCCATCTCCGGTCTTCCTTGAAAGCCTCATGCACTTCCACACCTCTCCCTGGGCACACACACACGCACGCACACACACTTGAGCGCTCACATACAGAGACACACACCCCCGCCGCCGCCACCCCCAGTACAACTAAGCCCCACTTACCGCATCGGCACCACTCCTAACTTCTGCAGCCTCCGCGGGGCTCTCCCTCAGGCATGGGAGCCCCGCGTCACCACTGCTCTTCTAGGCCAGCCACCCCGTGGGTGCGGGCTTCCTGCAGAAAACGGAAGTCCCGCCCCTTGACAGGCGTGACGCTCCCGAACTTCCGGTTTCGGGATGTGCACGCTCACGGTTTGTTTTTCTTGCATTACGCCACTTTTCAGTCCACCGGGAACAATGGTCGAGGGCGCAAGGTCACGGCAGCGGTAGGAAAAACTGCACGACATGGGCGCCGAGGCAACTGCGCTAACTTTGAATAACTATTACTGCTGGCACCGTCATTGTGGAAGCGGCATCTCTTTTCTGCTGAGTTTAGAGTGTTTCGTTTTGCTTTTCTGGTTTAGGAGTACTTTTAATTTGCGCAGGTCATGCTGCGCTACCATGTGCACCTCCCACACTGCAATGCTAATCCTCCCAAGCCCCCAACCCCGTTGATTTTACTACGGCCACTAGCAGACACACTGTTCTTGTTCTAATAGCTGCCGCATTGTCACTGTTGAAATTTAAATACGAGTATTCCGCGCGCACCCGTGTAATGGGAACCCTGCTAATGCACCGGGCACACGCTTAGCTAGAAAAGACATGGTAACAGTATATGCGTCTTCTGTCCATCAATGCCCGAGCATGAAACGAGCAAGTCCCCCTCCGCTTCACGCTTCAGGAGCAGGAGTTATCAGGCCCGGTCCTTTCATAAGCCCACCCTGGAAACTGCACAATTATCAATACACCGGGCTCGTCGAGACCCGCTGCCCCCAATTACCAGAATACACACAAATTTCCAGCTATAATTTCAGAGAAAGCGAAAAAGAAGCCTCTCAGAACGAAGCCAGATACTTGACTAATTATTTCGCTCAAAGGAATCAAAATAAACAACAAAGACCAACAGCACACACGTCCTTCACTGAGTACACCACAGAGACCCCTTGGGATCACTCTTTATTGCAACAATACAAGTAACATCCCTAAAGGTCAGGACTATTGGCTTTGTCAATGGTTGTTAGTTGCATAATATAATTAAGCAGCAACTATGACTTGTTTTTCCAGTCAGCAGAACTGTAATTTTGTTGGGAACTCAGCAGGGCGCCGGTTATCATCACTGAGGCCATGAGTCCACCCGAGGGTCTGCATAGTTTTGGGGTATCAGCCCACCCTAGTGGCCCTTCATCGGTTCCAGGGTGGCTCCTTCGTGCTCTCATTGATTCGCCCCGAACGTTGATCCGATCACTGGGGCCAGGAATCTAACTGAGGCGCCCCGGAGTGGTTGGGTGTCATTCCCCTGGCGTCTGGGCCCATCTTTGGCGTCTGTGTGGCTATAGAGGGTCTCCAGCACCAGTTCTGAGGCCCTCGCCGATGCTATCATGTCGGCAGGATCTGTGCCGAGCCCGGTGCCAAAACAATTCCCCTCAGTCCAGTGGAGAGCCGGAGCATGCGAGGCAGGCCTTGGCCAGTGGAGGGAGGAGGCAGTGGACGGACAGACGGCGGAGAGTAAACAGGTGACACAGAAAAGCATAAAAAAGACCTAGCATAAAACTGAAGCACTTTCCAGCATGTCTGACAGTGGGACCCACACGGCACAGGCCACCCAGGAAGCACCGGAAGTACCCGAGACCCCCTGCGCAGAGCTCAAGGTCGCCATTGAAAAATGGTGAGTGCCCGTAAAATGTGATGTTTGCCTACAGGAATGTACCCAATACTACTACTGAGCACAGCCTACACAGCGCGAACCACAAACTGGGCTGTTATTAGGTGCTATTACTGTTAAATGGAATGTCTGTGGGGGTTCAGTTTTATTGACCTTTGGACATGGAAAGGCGGACATGCCGGGATCGGAATAGGAAAACCGCAGATTTTACACAGATCAGAACTATACAGCAGGTGGGAGGAGTCTTAGAAACTAGCTTGCTAAATATAGCAACCCATGGGCTACAGTTAACAGGAAGGTCTCTGTAGCACGCACATTAACCAACCGAGCTGTCTTACTAGGAGTAGAACCGGTGACCTGTAATTGAAGCAAACATCCCTGCGGTTAGAAGAGAAGTGGCCATAGGCTGTCACAAGGGAGGTGACTGGGGTGTACTTAAAGGATAGGCACTAATCACAATGCCTTGGGTTTTATTTTTCGCCAGCGAATTAAACCAGATTTTGTTCTGTGGGGGAACAAAAAATACAGATGTTACTTGTTCCACTTTTATGGCAGACTTTTCTGGTTTCATCTAGCCGTGAGCTCTCGTATACACTGGAAATGCAATATGTGAACTGCGATCTGCGCGCACGTATTTCCGTACCTAGCAAAATAAACCAGTCGGATGACTTATTGCATGTGAATCACTGTGACTGCCCCATTTTAACTTGTCCTAAATGCATCGTTGCGGTTTGCCTCAGCACCAGCTTATATTACACATGGTCAGAATTTTTTGTAGGCCCGGGCAAAATAAGTGATTTGCCCGGAATCAGGATGTTGAGCCCTAGAGACTAAACAGACTCGAACTGTGCATCTCAGGTTTCTGCAGATGGCGCATCCACAATCTTTGCAGTTTGCTGGAAGTGTATGTAGCCTTTGGCCTCCAAGGCATGCAGATATATCTTCAAAAAGCACATTTACTCGCCCAGCTCATGTACTATCTTCAGGAGCTTCTCTGGTGATCCAGTGATCTGACAGATGCCAGACATTTCACCAAAATCTCCCAAAAAAGAATGACGACTTTCTGTGCACTTCAGATAAAAAAGGGTCCGTTCTCTGCTTCCATCTAATGCAGGATCCACTCACGACACTGCTCTTCATACCATATTCCTGGCGCCTTCTTCCAAGATTACCACTTGGTGCCATGTTACCTGGAGCACCTTCTGGCAGTCCTTTTAGATAGCCCTCGACCCTGGCTTTTGAGACTCGTATTTCGATGCTTCTCATTATAAGTGAGTGACTGTCAGCACCCCTGTGCAGCGCGCGGCTCAATAGAAGTGGCAGGAACTCCTACAGACACGGGGCCCGTTACAACCGAGGCGTTCCGGTACGTGGGGCCCGTTACAGCTGCAGAGTTCCTAGTTTTCCTTCGCCAACAAGAGGCCTCACGTCGTGTGTGGCACCTTGAATGATGGCTTCCTTAGCAACAGCAGTTTGCACCTAGGATTTATGAGCATATATCAGAAATGTCAAAAGTGAAACTGCAACTCCCGAAATGCAGCTCATCACTGGTTTAACAAGCATTTGCAATGCAATGGGTCTCGCATTTACGCGAGCTTAAGCTATTGCCATTGTAAATTACACGTCTTTTATTTATGTTTTAAAAAACAATACCAAAATAAAAGGCCTAGGGCCAGATGGAGGTAAATCTGATTTACCGACTCTAGAATACCGAATCGGTATTCTAGATTCGGTAAATCAGATGTAGGTAATAATTCGGTAATTTTTACCGAATCTGTATGATTCGGTAATTACCGAATTGGTATTTACCGATTCGGTAATTGCCATTGATTCCTATGGGCCCATAGGAATCAATGTCAATTACCGAATCAGTAAATACCGATTCAGTAAAATTACCGAATTGTCAAGGGGGACGTTGCACCCCTGATTTTGGATTGTGTGCCATGTGACACACATACATGCCCTTAGGATATGTATGTGTGCCACATGGCACAGGTGTACATGCACAGATGTGCATGTATACAGGAATTCGTTATTTACCATGAAATAGTATTTCATGGTAAATAACGAATTCTTAAGGGCCTGTGGCACTGTTTTCAGTGCCACCTACATCTAGATTTACCGATTCGGTATTTTACAGAATCGGTAAATTTACTGAATGGGTAAATTTGAAGGCCCCTACATCTCCATTTGCACATACTGGTCGATAACGGCCGAAATCGGCCGTTACCGACCGGTATTTGCCGACCTACATCTGGCCCTTAGCCATTTACAATGCCAATAGCTCAAACTTGTGTAACTGCGAGACCTATTGCATTGCGAATGCTTGTTCTACATGTAATGCCCCCTAAGGTAGGTCCAAGGTAGCCCCATAAGCATGATGCAGTGTATATGTAAGGTAGGACATGTGCTGGTGTGTTTTACATGTCCTGATTGTGAAATACTGCCAAATCTGTTTTTCACTTTTGCCAGGACTAT
The DNA here is from genome assembly GCF_964261635.1 of Lissotriton helveticus. NCBI lineage: Eukaryota > Metazoa > Chordata > Amphibia > Caudata > Salamandridae > Lissotriton > Lissotriton helveticus. The sequence goes on from NC_136059.1 coordinate 868,927,761, forward strand.
CCCCCCATAGGTTTTCATTGAAGCTGCCTTGTAACCTCTTACAAGTGTAACTTCCAATTAGGAAGAGATAGAGATTTGGAGTATGGGATCTCTGAACTCACAATTTGAAAATACATCTTTTAGTGAAGTTGGTTTTAAAATTGTGTGTTTGAAAATGCCACTCTTAGAAAGTGGGCATGTTCTTGCTTTATCATTCTGTGCCTCTGCCTGCCTATGGAATCCACTTCTGAGGGAGGGTGACAGCTGGGCTGTTTATGCATTCATTCTGGACAGTCACACAAAGGAAGCTGAGGTATGCCTTGCATTTCTTGATGTCCCATCACCAGGCTGATGGGTCTTCCTGAGCTAGAGTGATGGAAGGAGTTGTCACTGACACCTGAAAAGGGCTGTACCTGTCATCACACAAAGTTGTCTCCACCCCCCTGTAATGTGTGTCTGGAGCCAGTCAGGGAAAGGCAGGGTCTTGTGCACTACAAAGACTGCCTTTTGAAGTTGGCCTACTTCAAAGCCGGAAACTGGTATAAGTACTGGAGCTGTGACACCATAACTTCAGAACACTTCTTGACTAAGAGGGAATTCTGCTTGTCACTGTGCTGGGCTGGCCTGCTACTTGCTGCCTCTGTCTTGGACAGTGAAAGGACTGGATTTTGCTTTCCTTATCCTGCTTGCCAAGGTTGCCTAAGGGATAATGTGGACTTCTTCTGGTTAAGAAGATTAAGGGCCATCAAAGACTTCACCTGCAGCCCATGAACTGCTGTGAGTTCTGACCTGCCAAGTGGTGCCAATTCCAATTCTGGGTCCCTGGAGGTAGTTTTCTGGAAAGAGAGAAGAAAATCCAGGCATCGCCCTTCAGCGCCTGTTTTTCCAGACCCGGCACTGCCATGCAGTTGAAAAACCAATGCATCACTGTGGTGCAGCTGAAGAAACGATGCAGCGCTGTCGTGTGGCTGATATAATCACCACAACCTGAGTACTGAGCACCGGGATCTCAGACCTACTCGCAGCTGGAAAATCTACACAGTGCCTGTTTCGGCACCTCTGCATCGACCCAGCATGTCCAAATTGTTGACTAATAGCACCTGTGCACCAAGTTCTTCAGCAACATAGCCCTGCAGTGTGAACCCGAGGCCGCATGTCCAGGAAATTACGCTTTGCCTCCCCTGCTCTTGTTTTCATCTTTGATTTTGACGCATCCCAGGTACTTTGTGCTAAAAAGTGACGCAGCCATAGTTTCTTATGGACTGACTATTTTAAACCTTTTTAAAGTGATATCTTTGCCTGTGTATGTTGGATTTTTGTTGTTTCGTCTTCTTTTACTTAGATAAAGAATGGTTATTTTTCTAAACTGGTGTGGTGTCCTTTTGTATTATTCTAACTGTTACTGTATGTGCTGGTTCAAATGCTTTACACATTGCCCCTCAGACAAGCCTGACTGCTCATGTCAAGCTTCCAAGGGAGTGAACAGGGGCTATCTTGGGTGTTTAACTCCCTTACCCTGACTAGAATAAGGGTCCCTACTTGGAAAGGGTGCAAGCAACTGGCAACTATATGCCCCCATTTCTAACAGTCACCAGTTAACTTCTGCACAGTGTGAGGAATAGCGTTGCACATTGTGTACCTAGTTTTTAAACATCTTGAGGTAGGTAGAAGTTTCTTTTTTCATAAAAGCTGCACGTAGGCAACAGAAGATGTTTACTAATTCATATTTGTGTAGAAAGATTCACTGCAAACCTGGTCACATTAGCATTAGTTGTTGTCCATGAAGCCATCACACGGGTTGCCTTTTTGCTCCTGACACTTAGGGTGCTGGACTTGGTAAGTATCTACAGGTCTCTTCCTAACGTATTTTCACATCATCCACCTTTGTCGGCTCTCACGCAACAGCATTAATACTGTGGCATAAAGTCTGGCTGTAATGTAAAAACAGTGGTTTAAGAGACACAGGGCCAGATTCACGAATGTTAACGTACACGCTTGTGCATGTTTTTAATTGTTTGCTATGTACAAAGGCATTTTACTAGTAGTATCTTTAAGACTGTAGAGTCACAGTACATAAAAAGATAGGACTGTCCAGCAGGTGCAGGTCAACAGATAAAGATAGTCTCTCAGTGACGAGCAAAGGTTTGTTTATTTTGTGAATTGTGGGAATACTATAACATTTCTCAGGTCTTGCTTTAGGAAGAACAAGTACATCTGTTGTTTCATCAATGAGATTTAACTTTACAAACATATTATTAATTTCTTTATTCAAGGTTTTTATTGGCTCTGTTTCTAAAGGTTTGCAAGTGTTGGTGTCTATTAGTTATCTCATTTGTTCCTTAATATAATCACTTACTTTCATGGCAACCACTGCACCATTTTTTTCTGCTGGTTTTATAATGACATCCATTCTCTGTTACAGGTGGTTGAGAGATTTTTTTTCTTCCCTGGTAATGTTAACAAATATCCTTTTAGGTTTTGATTCATTGATGAATTTGTTGATGGGTAAAATGTATGTATCAAGAACAGGATTTTAACCTTTTTGGGCAGTCCATGATTTGGGATTGTGAAACTTCTTCGATGGATCTGGAAGGCTAATCGGCAGATCAATATCAGGATTATTTTTTTTTTAATTGTAGGTCTGTATCTTTACTCAAACCTGTTCATCATGCTGGTGTTGTTATGGTAATTAGGTAAATGACATACCTTTTCTCAAGAGGTTTATTCCACCTGATGATAGGAGCCCTCCAGTTAAGTCAATAACTGTGTCTGATGTCTGGAAGGATTGTAGCTGGCTGATGCAATGCAGTCTTTTTTGTCTTATAAACCTTCTGTTCTTTGTATGCTGTTTACTCAGAAGACTTATACTGACAAGCTAATCTCCAAAAATAGAAAGATTTATGAAGTGGTGAGGTGGAAGAGGAGGTACATGAAAACTTAAAATGTTTCTTGTTAGTTTTGCAGATTTAATTGTAAAGGCATTGCTGGCTGACATTTCCCTGACTCCCTTTACTTATTCCCTACCCTCAACCCTAAATTACCCTTATCTCCCTTTACATTTACCCAACCGTAAACCCATAAATGACCCATGCCTCCCTTTACCACTTCCCTCCCCTAAACACTCAAATTAACCTTACCTCCATTTTCCTCTGCCCACCCCTAAAATCACCTTACCTCCCTTTCCCTCTACCCACCCCAAAATTGTAAAATCACCCTTACCTCTTTTTACCTTTATTCAACCATAAAGCCTAAAATTACCTGTAGCTCCTTTTACCTCCACCCACACCTAAATAACATAAAAATTATTTTATTAAAAAAATACCTAAGTGGTAAAGTACTGCATGGTAAAGGTACATATACAAGCATGGTAAAGGCTTAGTGGTAAAGGTTAGGCTTGGTTAGGCTTGGTAGTTAACTACCCTGAAAACAGTTGAAGATTTACAGTTGTCAAGAGCAGGAGAAAAGGTGTCTTCAGAGTGGCAAAGGAGAATGAGCATCCCCAAAATTGGTTGTGTGTAGGCAAAAGGGTTTCTGTCCAAATGAAAATGATTTCTTTGTGAAAAAACAAAAAGAACACACATCTATACATATTGTTTACCCTTGCATAAGTGTGCCTTTTCGGAGTGTAACATTCAGACTATCACACTGGGAGATTTGTGAATTAGACCCTTTTTTTGTAGTCTTCTGAAGTGTTTTTCGTAAGTGCATTGGTTAGATAGATTATATATTAGGTGGGATGGATCTGAAATACACCTATGACAGCAGTATTAGTGATGTTAGAACAAGTGAAAGAAAAGTGAATGTTGACTGGACACAAATTATTGATTCATTATAGTCTTCGGCCTTATAGGTATACCTAGAAATACATAGTAGAAATAATTAGTAATGCATAGCCAGTCCAATGTAACCAAAATCAATTTATGATGGGAATAAAATGTTGAGTGATAAGCTGCAGTAAATTCGAATCACAGTGAAGAGAGAGGGGTCCCAGTCACAGTGAAAATGTAAACACAACCATGTAAAATAATCAAAGAAACATAACTTGAATCCACACTGTTTTACTTCACAATGGGAATACGCATTTAAATATGCAATTAGTATATATAATAACAAATCGGTAATTTACATGGTGCCCCAAGAGCGGGAGGGGAGGGAAGTGGTTGTGGTTGTGAGGAAGTGGTGAAGGACGAAGTGAGATTTCAAAATAGACAGTAAAATCAACAATTGTCAATCATTTAGTAATGTTACAGACACTGTACATTGAAATGAGACAAAAAAGTTCATGGGTTATTCAAAAAGAGCCATCCTCCAAAAAGTTCAATTAATGAAAGTAGTGGGGAGTGGAGTTGGCGATGGAAGGTAGACGTATGTCGACGTTTCGACCCTGTTCGAGGGTGCAGACATCAATGTTTGTCTTGCCGGAGGGTCTTCATCAGGACAGGAGGGGCACACACCCGTGTGAGCAACAATAGATGTCAGGGCGTTAGTGGTAGGGGTCCGGTTGAACCGTAGACCAGTAAGGTAAAATCAGATTGCCGTAATGAAAGAGCGTCCGGCTGGGGAACAGTCCGTGACGGTTTAGGATGTATCCACAGTAATTGAATCCGAAAGAAGCCGTGCGGGTGCGTCCGGCTTAGAGACGAGTCCGTCGGGATCAGGCAGGGTCGTGCTCGGGCGGGGATCGTTCACGGAGTGAATCCGAATGAGAACGCGGCCGGCTGTCAATTCGAATCAAGCTGGATTTTCTTCATGCTAATGTTCATAATCATTAAAGGTGGGAGGGAAAAAAACACAATATATTTCCTAAATTGAGATGACCAATAACTCTGTATAAAGCCACTACTAGACCCGAATTTTGAGGGAAGGGGTGACTAACAGATCAACCGATGGAGGCGTGACTTGCACTTCAAACAATGGGGTGGAGCTATCCATAAAGACAATACTAGGAAAATAACAAAACAGTGTGCATGTTAAACATACTGGTCAACCCAATACGATTATAACAAACATGCTGTAGTAAATTTGACAATGTTTATATACCACTTATATGCTTTAGTGGATTTAAACAATGTTTAATAAGATACTGACAGAGATATTTAAAAAGGCAAAACAGTGATTTGTGATTTGAGAACTCAAAAACAGCTTCTGCAGATTTCAGTACACAATTTTAAAACCAGTTTTCGCAAAGTTGTTTCAAGACAAGACACTTTTTGCCAGTGCTCCAAAAATCCCTTCTGTGAATTGTTAATGTGCTCAAGAAATATTTTTCATTCCTTCCTAATAAAGGCACTGTTGCCTTACTGTTGATAAAAAATACGTTTTCAGGCTGCTCATCGCAACATTCCAACATATGTTTGTCATGGATGGACACATGTACAGTTCTCAGAAGTAAGCTTAGCTGGTTAATGCACCTGATTTTGACAGGCAAATCACTGGCTTGATTCCTAATTCACCTTCAGTTCCTCCTGCGATTGAATTAATGAATGCCAATCAGCTTGCAATATTGCCAGCTGTTAATCACTCTGCCAAGAATCTGCTCAATCCAAAATCAAAATACAACAATAAAATAGCTCCTCCCATTCAGCAATTATCCTGTGATATGACTGAGTGCTACATCCAGGCAGGAAGCCACCAGGCATAAAGAACAGGCAAAAAGGTACTTGCCTGAAATAACTGTGCCACAAGTGATGGTATAGCATGCAAAGATCACAAGTAAAACTTTATTCCCCAGAACACAGAATGTGTGGCTGATGGGCGATGTTCTGCAAAGAGGTCACTCCACCATGAACAGAAATGATGCTTCTCAATAGCATAAGGTATAATAACAATACCATGATTGCAATTCTGTTTTGAAGCCCAAAGCACACTGAGTGCTAAAATATCAATGTTGTTATTAAATCCTCCAAGGGCAATGTGCATTGTAAAAGGCACATTTTTTTTAACTTATTTCTCAATAAATCCTTTGAGAAGAATGACTATATTCTATATAATACATGTATTAATTATAACAATATGCGTGGCCTGGGGAGGGCACTCAGATGCAACGTCTACACTAGGGGAGTGCTGTTATATTTTCTCTGCATAGCCACCATCTTTGAGAAAGCCCACGTGAGACCCACACAAGCCATAAGTTAAAACAAATTATTCATCAGTCTTAAAAGCACTCTGAGAACTGATCATGGAGGCATTTGCTTTAGACAAAAGAGGTATAACTCTGGTTAGACATAAATTAGATGTGCAGGCTCTGCATAGCTGAGCTATCTTCAGTCTTCCCAAAGGTCAGGCACCAGACTTCTGATCAATCCCTGGTTTTACAATTCTGCATCACAAATGGACAGATAAACATCTGCCTGATTTCTTTTAAAACTGCCACTTAGTGCTGCGTTTTGTGTCTGAGGGCACCCAATAACTATACTGAGTTGAGCTGTTACTAAAAAGGTGCAACAATTGCCCTCAGGCATCTTGACACTGAACTAACAATACCAGAAAAGATATGTAGATAATCACTCACACAGATCAATTATAAAGCCTCCCTAAACATAAAATAGTCCTTTATTTTGCATAGGCCAAGACAGACTGCATTCCAAATCGAGGAATCAACAAAAGAGAAGAAACTTCGTGACAAGCTATGCTGCCATATTCTGAATATCTTGAAGCTTGTAAATAACAGACTCAGGAAAGCCCATGTAGCAAGCATTGGTGTAGTTCAAAATAGAAATAACAGTAGCATTAACAACATGAAGTTTCATGTGGGACAGAATAAAAATACATTTTATCTTCGAGATCCTCATTTGGAGGTAACAGGATAACACAACTGCAACAGTAGAATGCGTCAGGTGGAAATATAATCAATGTAATCTTGTTTGGAGTAATTCAGCGCAGTCACATGGGCAATTCGAGTGTGAAAACCAGCTTAAAAACTCCTCTGGCTAGCATTTAGTAACTTGTGCTCATCAAGATGTTTAGAAAGCTGCTGAGCCAGAACTTCTTACCAATTTTAGTAACTGCTAGCAAAAGAAAGATGACCCTATAGTTCTGCCTTGGGGTCTAAGTTTGTCCTTTGTAAAAGGCGTTTGACTATCCCTTGCTTCCATTCTCTAGCGACAGTGCCAGACGAAAACAGGTGTAAAGAATAAAGGCAAAAGCAGGTGTAACACCTTTAGAGTTCTGACTGGGCATACGTCATCGGGGCTGACCAACTTTAGGGACATAAACAAAGAGTAAACATTCTCTCCCTTAATTATTGGGAGAGTTGTTATGGGGGGGTGACAAAAAGGTGAACGCTTAGGAAGCTGGGCAATACAATCATGAATTGCCTTCATCCTTTGGTCATTTCATAGAAAGAAAGAGGCCAAATTGTCACAAATAACAGTGGAGGGAAAGTAGTTATCTTGGCACAAGGAAGAGTGGTGAGACTGGAGACTGCCTCCAATAGAGCCCCCGAGGAGCTGGAGGCCTGAGAGATAGACTGTTAAATCAAAGAGATCATAATAGCAGTAAGGGATAATTTACAATACCTGTGTTATTAATATATATATTCTGCTTACTTTCAAAGTCTAGTTTATGTGTGTGTATATATATATACCAATTCATGTTTTGCCCAGTGCAACATTTTTAAATACTTTACATAGAAAAGTGGAGGGGTTACAGCCCGGTTTTAATTCCTCTTACCTCTTTCGGATATGCCTAAACAAGCTGAAGCCTGTCCTTCTCTGTAAACAATTATGTTTTCCGGTTTATCAAACTATTCTAGGTGTTTTCTTTAGTTATATATACCTCGCGCTGGAAGAGTCAAGGCACCTGAACTAATGACAGAAGTGAAACCAAAGGCCTCATTTAGAATTTGGTGGAGCTGGGGTACCACCATAACACTGTTGAGCTTCCTCTTCACCAGATGTTCTGTTACCCCCTTTTTTAGAGTTGGTGGATTGGCCATTTGTACACTAGTACAGCCTTTTACATTTCTATAGGGGTAATCCTCTGACCTGTTGGTCCATCTGTCAAGGGCCTACCAAGTCGCAATGTTGGTCATCCCACCCTATTGAGAGCAGGTCTACCATCACTCATTTTACCTGCCCGAGGCATGGTGGATTCATAAAGGAAAAATGTAGAATGGCCTCCACATGCAGGGAGAAAGCTCTGTGCATCAGGCCAACTCTGTTATGTATTGAGAAAACAAACTCCTGCTTAGAGAGCTTATTTACTCAATACAAATAGGTTTTTTGAGTGAGTGCTTTTAACGTGGGCAGCCGGTTGTGGTAAAAGTGTGCAGGGGGCTGTTGTAAGGTGGGTATGGGGGGGTGAGTTGTGGAGTGTGAAGGAAGAAGAAGGGAAAGTTAGCTGGCAAGGGAAGCAGGTCATTCTCCCCCATGCTTTGCCTGGGGTTCAGGCAGGGGTATTAGAAGAGTTCCAGACTACAGTGCAGTTTTTTCCCTACAGTTATTTTACCCAGTGTATTTTCCGGGTTTGTAAAATTGGGTTCACTGTTCCCGCTCTCAATCAATCAATCAATAATAGCATTTGTAAAGCGCACTACTTACCAGTGAGGGTCTCAAGGCGCTGGGGGGTGCGGAATGCTGCTACTGCTCGAAAAGCCAGGTCTTTAGGAGTCTTCTGAAGGTCAGCAGGTCTTGGGTCTACCGTAGGTGGCAGGGGAGGGTGTTCCAGGTCTTGGCGGCGAGGTGGGAGTGAAGAACTCGGTAATTTTCGCTCTCAGGGAATACTTACTAATATAACAAGAACTTGGCACAGACTCTGAAAATATGAAAAGACATCTTTATTAAACTTAACATAGTGAGGCCACGTCACCCAGAAGCCGTAGCAAGTGGATGAGGTAGTCTGAGGAACAAAGAGGACAGAGGCCTTTTATATGTTTTTAACGTTACATGACTCAGTACAAAAAAAAGAAAGGGGCAGTTCTAGCTTTTGCAAACATGCAAAAACCCAACATTCCTTCTTACACAAGCTGCAGAAACCCATAATAAAAAACCCGGCACATCCCCATCGTAAACAGGCCATAAAGAAGGGAGCAGAGACAGGTGTGAGTAAGATAAGACAGGGTGTGTGTGCGATGAAAAGGTTTATGGCATGTTGTGCCTTGATGCTATCTCGCTCGGCCACTGGGAAAGGAACTGGCCGGGCAGGTTCGGCCTGGGGCAATGGTTTCAGCTTGCCCAGGTCACAGAGAAGTCAATTAAGGTGTACGTGTCCTTTGGAATCGAATTTGGCTGTAGTTATAAGCCTATGTGAGGGCAACTCACAAAATGGCTGCTGTACACAAAATGGAAGCCAAGGGTTCAGGACGAAAATGACGATTTCGAGGTGAAATCGTTACTGGAATATGACGAAAATGCTTGTACATAGTGTACTAGCCATTCTCGGCCTTTTGATATAAAAATCGTCATGCTACGAATAAGATTATTACACGAGTCCAGAATTTTCAGTACCACAGGAGAACGATATGCCGCCGGAGGTCACTCTTCGGATGTGGGGGAATGTGGCGAGGTCGGCGGAGCAGTGCTGGCGGGTGGGGGTGTAGAAGCTGAGTCGTCTGTTGAGGTATGCTGGTCCGGTGTTGTGGAGTGCCTTGTGTGCGTGGGTGAGGAGCTTGAAGGTTATCCTCTTGTTGATGAGGAGCCAGTGCAGGTCTATCAGGTGGGGTGTGATGTGGCTGCGGCGGTGCATGTCGAGGATCAGGCGTGCAGAGGCGTTCTGGATGCGTTGAAGCCGTTTCAGGAGTTTGGCGAGACTCCTGCGTAGAGGGCATTTCCGTAGTCCAACCTGCTGCCGACATGGGCCTGAGTGACCGTTATTCTCGTTTCGGTGGGGATCCACTTGTAGATCTTGCGGAGCATGCGGAGGGTGTTGAAGCAGGAGGAAGAGACGGCGTTGACCTGCTTAGTCATGGAGAGGGTGCAGTCGAGGATGACCCCTAGGTTGCGTGCGTGGTCGGTGGGTGGTGGAGCTTTTTCCAGTGCGGTTGGCCACCAAGAGTCATCCCAGGCAAAGGGGTGGATCTGAGGAGGAGGACCTCCGTCTTGTCCGAATTCACCTTCAGTTGGTTGTACCTCACCCATTCGGCGACGGCCTTCATTCCTTTGTAGAAGTTGGTTTTGGCGGTGTGGGGTCCTTGGTGAGGGAGAGGATCAGCTGAGTGTCATTGGCATAGGAGATAATGTTTGAGTTCGTGCCATCGGGCGACGTGGGTGAGCAGTGCCATGTAGATGTTAAACAGCATTGAGCTGGTACGCCGCAGATGATTTCGGTGGCTTCAGACCAGAAGGGGGAGGCGGACGCTCTGTGTTCTGCCGGAGAGAAAGGAGGTGGTCCAGTCCAGGGCCTTCTCTTGTATCCCGGCGTCGTGGAGGCGTGTTCATAGCGTGCGGTGGCAGACCCTGTCAAAGGCGACTGACAGGTCCAGGAGGGTGAGGGCCGCGGTTTCTTTGTTGTCTAGCAGGATTCTGATATCATCGTGGCGGCGATGAGGGCAGTTTCCACGCTGTGGTTGCTGCGGAACCCGGATTGGGACGGGTCCAGGATGCTGTTCTCCTTGAGGTAGTGGGTCAGTTGTTTGTTGACGGTCTTCTTGATGACCTTCGCCGGGAATGGGAGCAGGGAAATCGGACGGAAGTTCTTGAGGTCCTTGGGTCCGCCTTGGGTTTCTTGAGTAAGGAGTTGATCTCGGTGTGTTTCCAGCTCTCCAGGAAGATTGCTGTCTCAAAGGAAACATTGATGACTTTCCGGAGATGGAGTGCGATGGCGGTGCTGGCTTTGTTGAAGATGTGGTGTGGGCATCGGTCCGACGGAGATCCGAGAGGATAAATATTGGTTAAGCAACACTGCAAAATGGAATTAAATTGCACTCTTCACAATTCCCAGTTGGAGCCCATGTCACTTATATAAACCTTGCAAGTGACCTGACACCCTGAGTTATGAGAAGCTTGAAAAACAAGCAAAGCCTCCTCCACCTGTAAATCGCTATTGGAAGACCTCTGTGGTTGAAGTGGGCTGGATGTATTGGGAATGACATTGCCAATCATTTTTAATTTTACAGTAACAATACTCTACTTTTTGTTAAAAACATCTGTTCCAGAAAAGATAACGTCAGCCTTCAAGTGTGTCTCGCTGAAGGGGAGGGGTTCTGCTGTTCTGTGAAACCAAGGGAGAGGCAGACAACAAAAGAAGAAACAAGCCTTCCTGCTAGCATGTCTGCTACTTGAAAAAAATATAAATGAGTGTAATTGGTTAATCAGCAAATCTGAAAGCGGCTTAGGAATCAGTAGTTTGCTTTAATTTATGGAGTCATTGTAGGATTCTTGGTGACAAGGAGTTCTTCTTTTTGAGATGCAATTGAAGCATGCTTCACCTGAATTCTGGAGTGAGCCCTTCTAATGGAATCTTGTAAAACAAACACCTCTGTACTAGCTCATCCCTTTTAGTTTTGTAAAAAACATCAAATCTGTTCATTTAAAAATCTTGGTACATTTTGTGGTATAATCGTATAACCACATTTTATTGCACCTAAAAAATGTTGAACATGAAGTGAATTGGAGAGCTCTATGGCGAAGGGGAAAGAAAGAGATAGTTATAGAAATGCTATTTTCTATCATCACACATTTGGACCTAACCTTGAAAGATCTAAATTGTGTGGCCCAGCAAAGAACGGTCTCAGAAGCCTAGGCAACTGCCCAAGTGGTATAGCATCTAGGAAACAAATAAAAATTCAAGAAAGTTGACTTTGCTTATGACCCTATTCCTGGAATGTGATTATTGGTCAACGTCAACCCTTATGAAGAAATCCAAAATCCAGATATGAATTAATCAGAGTTTTGTACCATGCATAGAACAGAGAATGCTCAACTCAGATGAGTTTGTTGATACTCTCTGACAGAATAGGAACTAAGGGGGCATCAAAAGGCTGGTGCTCCAGAATCTGTATACAGCCTTCTCACTGAATCACTGGCAATTTGAGATAGAATTATGGAAACCTCTAAAACTTGGGATTACAAAAGACAGGATAGCCATCCTCACCCAAAATTTGACTAGCACTTTGGTAGACAAAGGAAGTAAAAAGTTAAATGTCTCTGTGTGTTATTTAAATTCAAAGAAGAAGAAAAAAACTTACACTATGCAACTCACCAGGACTCTGTGCTGAAAAAGGGGCAAATATTTGTGCTCAGATTCCTGCTAAACTTTCCAATGCCAGCCAGAGGAGATTGGGACTCCTGAGAGGTAGTTAGTGGACCAATCTGCACGAGTATATATCGATATATGAGATAAAATAGCTTTCAAAACGTTCAGACTTAAATAAAGACAAATTTGTTTTAGCAGCAATTCTCTACCTTCCAGACGCCTTGCCATGACTGGCGCTCCAAGAGAATTTTTTTACAAGCACCTTATAATTGTCTTAGTTGTGAGGATGATAATAATAAAAACAATAATAAGTAAAGAGGGAGAAAAAGAAATAAAAGAGGATGACAGGAAGACTCTCATTACGTTTCTTTTGAAAAGTATTCAGCATATCATGTGAAACGGTTCAATGTGTGATGGTGATATAAAGGGCCAAATAGATAAGGTAATCAGGTAGGGGCTAGTTTCAAATTAATCAAGAAAAAGGAAATAATAAAGCATTAGTCCATCCTCAATTTTCTCTAAGACTGTTCATCTGTGTCATTATAAATACAAGAGGGGGAAAAGCGTCTCCCTGTCAAGATCAGAAATGAGCCCTGATGTTCCAAAGAGGTTGGGAACCATGCACATTTGCTTTATCAGTGGCTACATTTATTAGGAACTATTATGTCTTGAAAATAAATGGGGGCTGGTCAGTACTGCTGCAACTGGTAGAGTGTTTTGAATTTGAACACATTTCTGCAGGTGAATCATCTTTTCTCCATCAACTATGTACTTCAGACATTAAGCATAATGTTCTTTAGGATTACAAAGGATACTCCTGCCCTGATAATGTGTTTAGGGCTGAAATACAATCTCTGCACAGCTAGGAGTTTGCACAGGGAATGAAATGGTTACTCACTGTTAATCTGCATTACACGGAATACCCTATTCTCATGCCAATACTTACTAAATGAAGTGTACTACCTTACATCCAGGCACCAAATGACCCAGCCTGTGCCAACCAAAAGTTATATGTTTCAACACTCTCTTTTACCCCAAATTCCTCCTCCTCTATCAATAAATAGGAAAAGCACACAAAGCACTTCTTGTCACTCCAACGCTTTTTTATTTTAACAGTAATCGAGTTAGTGAATGGGAAAGGGAAGGAGGGATGTCTGTATTTGTACGAGAATATGGTATTGGGAATGATGAGGACTATCAATGAGTAATCAATTCATTACCACTTTAACCCAGTTCGCAGACCACTACTTAGTATATGAGAATATGCTAGAGCAATACAGGGCGGATCTATGACAGAATATCGACAGACAAAATATCCACCTACAGAAACATCGACGCTGGAATATCGAAGGCAAGTATATCGACATCCTATCTACAACATGGTAAGTACAAAAATATCGAAATAAAAATATCGATGTTAAAAATATCGTTTTATCTCTGTTAAAATATAATGTGTAAAATAAAGTAAATAATACTTATAAATAAAATAAACATTGTTAAAAATATGTAGTAATGTTTAAAATTAATAAATAGATATATAATAACACTAATTAAACACATATGTAAAATATATATTATATATTTACTTAATAATACATTTTAAACGTATCCACTTTAAGATACTGATACTTGCTTTCCGAGCCTTGAACAACCTCGGCCCAGGCTATTTGAAAAAAAGGCTTGTTCTCTCACATTCGGTGAGATCCTTACGCTCTAATAGTTTACGTCTTCTGGATGTCCCGCGCTTCCGCCTATCTAGAGTAGGCGGTAGAGCTTTTGGAGTAGCAGCAACCAGGCTGTGGAACAATCTCCCCTTGGAGCTAAGATTTGTCCCCACTGAACCCATTTTTCGCCGCAAATTAAAGACTTGGTTGTTCTCCTCTTGATTTTCTGTTCTTTCTCTTGTCTCTGGGCTCATTAGTTGTTAGCGCCGGGACACCCCCTCGGGGGTAGCCGTGCGCTCTATAAATTCCAAAAATAAATAAAATAAATAAATAAATAATTACTTTAATTACTTATAAATTGTTTAAAAATACTATAAATTACAAATAGATCTCCACACATAAAATAATTACATAAAAAAGTAAATAATTATTTTTAATAAATTAAAAAAATTAAATATACTTTCAATATTTTTAAAATTAATAACATAATACATTATCTAAATTCATTCTAAATAATAAATAAAACTACTATTTAAAGTCCAAAAAAACTACAGTATTAAAAACATTGGATAGCGTAAAACGTAAAATTACTATTCCCACTCTAGAAAATACATAATTAGGGAAAACATTGTATAGCATAAAAATAAAAATTACTATTACCACTCCAGAGAGTGAAACAGTAAAGAAAACATTGGATAGCGTAGGGGTAAAAATTACTATTCCAACTCCAGAGAGTGCAACAGTAGGGAAAGCGTTGGATAGCGTAGGGGTAAAAATTACTATTCTCACTCCAGAGAGAGCAACAGTAGGGAAAGCGTTGGATAGAGTAGGGGTAAAAATTACTATTCCAACTCCAGAGAGTGAAACAGAAGGGAAAGCGCTGGATAGCGTAGGGGTAAAAATTACTATTCCCACTCCAGAAACTGCAACAGTAGGGAAAGCGTTGGATAGCGTTGGGGTAAAAATTTCTATTCCAACTCCAGAGAGTGCAACAGAAGGGAAAGCGTTGGATAGTGGGTGGGTAAAAATTACTATTCCCACTCCAGAGAGTGCAACAGTAGGGAAAGCGTTGGATAGCATAAGGGTAAAAATTACTATTCCCACTCCAGAAAGTGCAACAGTAGGGAAAGCGTTGGATAGCGTAGGGGTAAAAATTACAACTTCCCACTCCAGAGAGTGCTACAGTAGGGAAAGCGTTGGATAGCGGGTGGGTAAAAATTACTATTTCCACTCCAGAGAGTGCAACAGTAGGGAAAGCGTTGGATAGCGTAAGGGTAAAAATTACTATTCCCACTCCAAAGAGTGCAACAGTAGGGAAAGCGTTGGATAGCGGGTGGGTAAAAATTACTATTCCAACTCCAGAGAGTGCAACAGTAGAGAAAGCGTTGGATAGCGTAAGGGTAAAAATTCCTATTCCAACTCCAGAGAGTGCAACAGTAGGAAAAGCGTTGGATAGCGTAGGGGTAAAAATTACTATTCTCACTCTAGAGAGTACAACAGTAAGTAAAGAATTGGATACCATAAAAATTAAATATAACATACTTAGAAATAATTTTTATATTTAAATGTATTAATATTTAAATTTTTAAATAACTAAACATCATTTCAAAATACCCATTAATATTAAAAAAATATATTTGAATAAATAATTAACAATAAATTAACAACAAATATTAATTAAAAAATAATAGTTACCAAATAATAAATATTAAGCACTACAATACTGAAAAAAATATTATTAATAATTGATTACCAATTAAAAAACATTAACCAATACAAATATTTATATACCAAAAAAGACTTTTTATAACACATTATTTACCAATTATTTACAAATAATTTCCAATAAAAAATGTTTTAATTACCAATTAAATAAATGAATTACCAATTACAAAAAATAATTACAAATTAAATACATTAATTACCAATTACAAACATTAACTACCAATTACAAACATAAATTACCAAATAAATTAATTACAAAAATTAATTACCAATTAAACAATTAATTAACAATTTAAATTATTAATTGCCAATTAATAATTAATTAAAAATACATCATTTATCAATACCAATAAATAAAAATAATTACAATTAAAATACTTCCCACCCAATTCCCCTATAAACCCACTACCCGCTACAGAACTTAAACGCAAAAATGTATTAAAATTAATTTATAATTCCTAAACATTAATAATTAATTTCATATAATTAAATTACTTCCCACCCTATTCCCCTATAAACCCACAACCCGCTCCGGTACTAAAACATAAAAATGACTTAAAAATAACATTATAAATATATGAAAATAGTTCACATATAACTTAAAACAAGTAAAATACTTAACAAAAAACATATAACACATACATATTAAATACATACTAAAATACATAACAATAGTACAAATATCGATATTAGTAACATCGAAATTACTAACATCGATATGTTTGATATCGATATTACTGACTTCGATATTACTTACATCGATATAAAGAAAATCGATATTACTTATCTTAGTGTCGATATTCTGTCCAACGATATTCTTGACATCGATATTCTTTACCTTCGATATTACTAACTCGATATTTGTGTAGGTCGATATTTAAAACTCGATATTTCGCCTGTACCATACAGGGCAACATGATTCCAAGAATGACATAACTTCCACATTGATGCAAAAAATATTTAATAGTAATTCTGCAAAAAAGGAGAAGATAACTGCCTAGGACATAACAGCTGCCAACACTGTCATTATTGCCCACATCAAATGTATAGAGGGAAGCAAAAGTAGATGACGTCGCCCAAGTGGCCAATTTACAAATATATGTAATTGAGGACCCAAATGCTTCTGCTTGGGAGGCAGCCTTTCAATCCAAAAGAACTGTAAAAAATTATTGTTATTTATTGTATATAATAAAAAAAGCTTTTAAAACAATGGCGCTCAAGACAAAGTGCTGGTGTACAAAAAACATATCACAAACAAAACAGGTGGCAAACAAAAACCTTACATGTTATAATGAAGGAACAACATACACACAAATATAATGTGTCCTTCAACAATTTAGGCCACAGGAAGCGTCGACGGCGTTTCGACCGTTATGTTACTGCACGGTCATCTTCAGGACTCACAGTTTGCTTGAGCGTTAACAGTCTGTATAATGGAGAAAGGCATAATATTATATTACATTAGAGTTTTGTAGACTTCTTCGAAAGAAAAGGCTTCTAAACCAAGAAAACGTGCCACCAGTGCTAAATCCAAAAAGAGGGAACTATAGCAAGCCAAAACCACACCCAGTGCAGTTTCAAGAAAAAGAAACAAAATCTTCCACCAAACAAAAATTGCTCAATAGTATCACCTGTATAAAACCATTCGGACCGATCATGAATTGATGGTCATTCACACGGCCTCGAAAATTATGCTAAGACATGGAAGAGAATCTAGAATTAGATTTAAATTATCCACTGGCTCAATTTTATTAAAAAAAACTGGGCCTACTCCAAAAAGAGCAAGAAAACTTACTGCCACAATTGTAGTTAGGGCACTTTATCAAGGAAACTTGGTTCAGTCAGTCCTTGGTGAAAAAACTCCACTTAGTACTCGCCCATTTAATCGGCTATAAAAGAAGTGCAAAACAACCTTAGCATTTAAGCATTGCGATTAACAAATTACAATGATTAATGTTATATCAACAGTTGCAACTTAGATCATAACAGGCTCACCGACGTGGCCGCTATTCAAAATAAACATCGACAAGGTGCCTGATTACACTCTTAAGGTGGTTAAATCACACAGACTGCACCTAGCAAGTCTTCATGGGACCAAATCGGTGTAGTCCACATGAAAACATGTGGGTTGACATTTCAGAATATAAAATCATAAAGTGTACTTTTGTGCTGCCCATTCTTATTACACCAACATTCAAGGGCAATAAATTCAGTCCGCTCTATTTTTTTAAAAATTGACATTTGCAACAGCTAGTTATATTAGTGCAAGCCGTCTGTAAGACTTGTAAAGCCGACCACGACTTATTACCCCTGCGCTGCCTCTATAGTTGTTAACAAACAGGCAGTGAAGGAACGCGTGTGGCCTGGTTCTAAAAACGGCCCGTATATCGAAAAAGGCTATTTAACCATAAAGGCCCCAACCAGCAATATCGAAAAACGCCGAAAACGCTTACCGGCCATTTAGAAGTGCACGAGGAATTCAGGAAGCTTGCAACCGAAGTACAACCGGTATAACGTCTGAACAACCCCTATTCTCTTACAAAAGAGGTAGAAATCTTCGTGACCATTTGGTCCGAGCAGCTTTACCTTGGACAGAGAGCCCCAATTTGACATCGATGTTGGGCCTCAATAAATAGTAGTACACTATAAATGTGGTGGATGTCTTATGTGCGGTTCAAGAAACAACAAAGTGTTTGGCTGAAGCGCAGTAAGGCTGTGCCGAACATAATTCTCAACAAAACAAAATGTCAGTACTGCCTTTTGATTCAACACGTTTTGAATGCACAATGACTTTAAACAAATGTCGCATAAACACAAAACAAATTGTGACTGTCTTAATCTTTTTAATTTTTTTAATATTCACAAATATTTCATATCACAATATTTCACAAAGTTTTTTAATTAGACCAAAAAAGGGGGGAAAGGGAATTGTATTAAAGGCTATACTAAAGGTCATCCATGATGTGTGAAAAGCAGAAGACAAAAACACACACAAAAAAGTTTTTTTTAAAAGAAAAATGGACTTCAGTCACACAACCCGTTTGCCATCTGCCATGTAGTGTTCTGCAAGCTAATACACGTAAAAAGCACTAAAAATGGGAATGGTAAGGCGATTACCTTCTCAAATCAATTGCTGATTCCCACAAAGGACAAGCGTTTGGTCCCTGGTCTCCTTTAAAACCCGATTCCTAAATGGAACAGTGGGAGAGAAAAGGGAGCGTATCAATGAATGCCTCCAGTCGCGTTCGATCTAAAAGCTATGGTGTGCCTTACCTACTTATCTAATTACCCATGTAGTAGCTATCGTCCTTTACCCGCAAACGCGGAATCATGGGCTGATCTACAAGACTCCTTTTCCCTGTTTACACGGTGTCTCCGACTATCGCCGATGTTGTGGCCATACCTTATTCAGAGACGGGTCTCCTCTTCCTTGCGCGGCGTCTCTCAGTCCGCCGTCGCACTGTGGGATCCTCGTTTGCCCGCGTATAATATATGACGTCATATTGGCGCTGGGTATTCTGGGGATTGTAGTAGTTTCTTCGAACTATAGAGAAGCCTCAATGCGACGAGTTTATTTCGTATTTTTAGGGCAGAAGCCTTTCTCTTGTTGATGTGAAGTTGTGTCAAGAGGTTAGGCAGCGGATTAACCAGCACAAATCGCGAATTAGGAAAAACATCCTCACTGCACCACTTGTGCAACACTGGATTGAGCATTCGCACACAGAGAATGATCTAAAATGGACTGTGATCTCCAAGGTAGAACCCGACCCAAGAGGAGGTGACCTGGAGGAGAAATTCTCTTCACGAGAGGCAACTCTGATTCTGAAATATAATTCTGCAGTGACAGGATTAAACGAGATGTCGGAACTATACCATCTGTAATATATGGAGTTTTTTCTGACCCCCAATGTTATTCAACAATACCCAAGCTAATCATTTGCAAGCATTCACATTTATTTACCAATGGAGAAACAGGGAAGTAGCTACACACCACCAAACTGACGTTTTCCACAGGTTGACCATAAGGACCACATTGCCCAGTAGACACTTGAGTGATCCTGAAAAACACAGATCCTCCACGGATCCACGGCTGCTCCCACCACGGAGATCGCATCTTGCGCTTCAAAGATATGCAACAGTGTCATGTGCAATGATACGAATATGTCTTTTGACACAACTTCACATCAACAAGAGAAAGGCTTCTGCCCTAAAAATACGAAATAAACTCGTCGCATTGAGGCTTCTCTATAGTTCGAAGAAACTACTACAATCCCCAGAATACCCAGCGCCAATATGACGTCATATATTATACGCGGGCAAACGAGGATCCCACAGTGCGACGGCGGACTGAGAGACGCCGCGCAAGGAAGAGGAGACCCGTCTCTGAATAAGGTATGGCCACAACATCGGCGATAGTCGGAGACACCGTGTAAACAGGGAAAAGGAGTCTTGTAGATCAGCCCATGATTCCGCGTTTGCGGGTAAAGGACGATAGCTACTACATGGGTAATTAGATAAGTAGGTAAGGCACACCATAGCTTTTAGATCGAACGCGACTGGAGGCATTCATTGATACGCTCCCTTTTCTCTCCCACTGTTCCATTTAGGAATCGGGTTTTAAAGGAGACCAGGGACCAAACGCTTGTCCTTTGTGGGAATCAGCAATTGATTTGAGAAGGTAATCGCCTTACCATTCCCATTTTTAGTGCTTTTTACGTGTATTAGCTTGCAGAACACTACATGGTTTCATTCTTTTAACAGCACATGATGGGTGCCACACTCCGTATGAAGTTGTGACAATTGATCCTTCATTTTGGAAATAGGATTTTTGCAGGATTACTAAGAAGACAAGGTAACAATGCTGGTTATGCTTGTCCGTTTTAGAGTTGAAGGTTTCACTCAGGAGGGAGGATAGTAAGGATTGTTGCTTTATCTTTTACAGGACTGAACGCTCAAGGTCCTGAGGAGAACCCCCACCACTAAGGGGCTTCGAAACGCGTCAACCCTCTTATATTTCAAGGCCAATCTTGAGACAGTGTTGTTGTAAGACACCCAGATTGTAGAACGGTTCTGATGGCCTTATAGATGACTATGGTGTTGTCATTAGAAACAATTTAAAAATAAAAGCAACACCCAACCATTTACAATAATAATAGGTTCCTTTGAACCCTGGTGAGGCTATTCACGCTCTTTTTTCTATTAAACTTTTCTCACCTTTGTCTTATTATATATTTTTTTGTGTGTTTACCCCTTATCCAAATTACTTTTGATTGCAAGATGTATGTATATGACAGTTTCACAGAACAAATGGCAGATGGCGAACGGGTTGTGTGACTGAAGTCAATTTTTCTTTAAAAAAAACACTACTTAGTATATGAGAATATGCTAGAGCAATACAGGGCGGATCTATCACAGAATATCGACAGACAAAATATCCACCTACAGAAACATCGACACTGGAATATCGAAGGCAAGTATATCGACATCCTATCTACAACATGGTAAGTACAAAAATATCGAAACAAAAATATCGATGTTAAAAATATCGTTTTATCTCTGTTAAAATATAATGTGTAAAATAAAGTAAATAATACTTATAAATAAAATAAACATTGTTAAAAATATGTAGTAATGTTTAAAATTAATAAATAGATATATAATAACACTAATTAAACCCATATGTAAAATATATATTATATATTTACTTAATAATAAATTTTAATAATTACTTTAATTACTTATAAATTGTTTAAAAATACTATAAATTACAAATAGATCTCCACACATAAAATAATTACATAAAAAAGTAAATAATTATTTTTAATAAATTAAAAAAATTAAATATACTTTCAATATTTTTAAAATTAATAACATAATACATTATCTAAATTCATTCTAAATAATAAATAAAACTACTATTTAAAGTCCAAAAAAACTACAGTATTAAAAACATTGGATAGCGTAAAACGTAAAATTGCTATTCCCACTCTAGAAAATACATAATTAGGGAAAACATTGTATAGCATAAAAATAAAAATTACTATTACCACTCCAGAGAGTGAAACAGTAAAGAAAACATTGGATAGCGTAGGGGTAAAAATTACTATTCCAACTCCAGAGAGTGCAACAGTAGGGAAAGCGTTGGATAGCGTAGGGGTAAAAATTACTATTCTCACTCCAGAGAGAGCAACAGTAGGGAAAGCGTTGGATAGCGTAGGGGTAAAAATTACTATTCCAACTCCAGAGAGTGAAACAGAAGGGAAAGCGCTGGATAGCGTAGGGGTAAAAATTACTATTCCCACTCCAGAGACTGCAACAGTAGGGAAAGCGTTGGATAGCGTTGGGGTAAAAATTTCTATTCCAACTCCAGAGAGTGCAACAGAAGGGAAAGCGTTGGATAGTGGGTGGGTAAAAATTACTATTCCCACTCCAGAGAGTGCAACAGTAGGGAAAGCGTTGGATAGCATAAGGGTAAAAATTACTATTCCCACTCCAGAGAGTGCAACAGTAGGGAAAGCGTTGGATAGCGTAGGGGTAAAAATTACAACTTCCCACTCCAGAGAGTGCTACAGTAGGGAAAGCGTTGGATAGCGGGTGGGTAAAAATTACTATTTCCACTCCAGAGAGTGCAACAGTAGGGAAAGCGTTGGATAGCGTAAGGGTAAAAATTACTATTCCCACTCCAAAGAGTGCAACAGTAGGGAAAGCGTTGGATAGCGGGTGGGTAAAAATTACTATTCCAACTCCAGAGAGTGCAACAGTAGAGAAAGCGTTGGATAGCGTAAGGGTAAAAATTCCTATTCCAACTCCAGAGAGTGCAACAGTAGGAAAAGCGTTGGATAGCGTAGGGGTAAAAATTACTATTCTCACTCCAGAGAGTACAACAGTAAGTAAAGAATTGGATACCATAAAAATTAAATATAACATACTTAGAAATAATTTTTATATTTAAATGTATTAATATTTAAATTTTTAAATAACTAAACATCATTTCAAAATACCCATTAATATTAAAAAAAAAGATTTGAATAAATAACAATAAATTAACCACAAATATTAATTAAAAAATAATAGTTACCAAATAATAAATATTAAGCACTACAATACTGAAAAAAATATTATTATTAATTGATTACCAATTAAAAAACATTAACCAATACAAATATTTATATACCAAAAAAGACTTTTTATAACACATTATTTACCAATTATTTACAAATAATTTCCAATAAAAAATGTTTTAATTACCAATTAAATAAATGAATTACCAATTACAAAAAATAATTACAAATTAAATACATTAATTACCAATTACAAACATTAACTACCAATTACAAACATAAATTACCAAATAAATTAATTACAAAAATTAATTACCAATTAAACAATTAATTAACAATTTAAATTATTAATTGCCAATTAATAATTAATTAAAAATACATCATTTATCAATACCAATAAATAAAAATAATTACAATTAAAATACTTCCCACCCAATTCCCCTATAAACCCACTACCCGCTACAGAACTTAAACGCAAAAATGTATTAAAATTAATTTATAATTCCTAAAAATTAATAATTAATTTCATATAATTAAATTACTTCCCACCCTATTCCCCTATAAACCCACAACCCGCTCTGGTACTAAAACATAAAAATGACTTAAAAATAACATTATAAATATATGAAAATAGTTCACATATAACTTAAAACAAGTAAAATACTTAACAAAAAACATATAACACATACATATTAAATACATAACAATAGTACAAATATCGATATTAGTAACATCGAAATTACTAACATCGATATGTTTGATATCGATATTACTGACTTCGATATTACTTACATCGATATAAAGAAAATCGATATTACTTACCTTAGTGTCGATATTCTGTCCAACGATATTCTTGACATCGATATTCTTTACCTTCGATATTACTAACTCGATATTTGTGTAGGTCGATATTTAAAACTCGATATTTCGCCTGTACCATACAGGGCAACATGATTCCAAGAATGACATAACTTCCACATTGATGCAAAAAATATTTAATAGTAATTCTGCAAAAAAGGAGAAGATAAATGCCTAGGACATAACAGCTGCCAACACTGTCATTATTGCCCACATCAAATGTATAGAGGGAAGCAAAAGTAGATGACGTCGCCCAAGTGGCCAATTTACAAATATATGTAATTGAGGACCCAAATGCTTCTGCTTGGGAGGCAGCCTTTCAATCCAAAAGAACTGTAAAAAATTATTGTTATTTATTGTATATAATAAAAAAAGCTTTTAAAACAATGGCGCTCAAGACAAAGTGCTGGTGTACAAAAAACATATCACAAACAAAACAGGTGGCAAACAAAAACCTTACATGTTACAATGAAGGAACAACATACACACAAATATAATGTGTCCTTCAACAATTTAGGCCACAGGAAGCGTCGACGGCGTTTCGACCGTTATGTTACTGCACGGTCATCTTCAGGACTCACAGTTTGCTTGAGCGTTAACAGTCTGTATAATGGAGAAAGGCATATTATTATATTACATTAGAGTTTTGTAGACTTCTTCGAAAGAAAAGGCTTCTAAACCAAGAAAACGTGCCACCAGTGCTAAATCCAAAAAGAGGGAACTATAGCAAGCCAAAACCACACCCAGTGCAGTTTCAAGAAAAAGAAACAAAATCTTCCACCAAACAAAAATTGCTCAATAGTATCACCTGTATAAAACCATTCGGACCGATCATGAATTGATGGTCCTTCACACGGCCTCGAAAATTATGCTAAGACATGGAAGAGAATCTAGAATTAGATTTAAATTATCCACTGGCTCAATTTTATTAAAAAAAACTGGGCCTACTCCCAAAAGAGCAAGAAAACTTACTGCCACAATTGTAGTTAGGGCACTTTATCAAGGAAACTTGGTTCAGTCAGTCCTTGGTGAAAAAACTCCACTTAGTACTCGCCCATTTAATCGGCTATAAAAGAAGTGCAAAACAACCTTAGCATTTAAGAATTGCGATTAACAAATTACAATGATTAATGTTATATCAACAGTTGCAACTTAGATCTTAACAGGCTCACCGACGTGGCCGCTATTCAAAATAAACATCGACAAGGTGCCTGATTACACTCTTAAGGTGGTTAAATCACACAGACTGCACCTAGCAAGTCTTCATGGGACCAAATCGGTGTAGTCCACATGAAAACATGTGGGTTGACATTTCAGAATATAAAATCATAAAGTGTACTTTTGTGCTGCCCATTCTTATTACACCAACATTCAAGGGCAATAAATTCAGTCCGCTCTATTTTTTTTAAAAATTGACATTTGCAACAGCTAGTTATATTAGTGCAAGCCGTCTGTAAGACTTGTAAAGCCGACCACGACTTATTACCCCCGCGCTGCCTCTATAGTTGTTAACAAACAGGCAGTGAAGGAACGCGTGTGGCCTGGTTCTAAAAACGGCCCGTATATCGAAAAAGGCTATTTAACCATAAAGGCCCCAACCAGCAATATCGAAAAACGCCGAAAACGCTTACCGGCCATTTAGAAGTGCACGAGGAATTCAGGAAGCTTGCAACCGAAGTACAACCGGTATAACGTCTGAACAACCCCTATTCTCTTACAAAAGAGGTAGAAATCTTCGTGACCATTTGGTCCGAGCAGCTTTACCTTGGACAGAGAGCCCCAATTTGACATCGATGTTGGGCCTCAATAAATAGTAGTACACTATAAATGTGGTGGATGTCTTATGTGCGGTTCAAGAAACAACAAAGTGTTTGGCTGAAGCGCAGTAAGGCTGTGCCGAACATAATTCTCAACAAAACAAAATGTCAGTACTGCCTTTTGATTCAACACATTTTGAATGCACAATGACTTTAAACAAATGTCGCATAAACACAAAACAAATTGTGACTGTCTTAATCTTTTTTATTTTTTTAATATTCACAAATATTTCATATCACAATATTTCACAAAGTTTTTTAATTAGACCAAAAAAGGGGGGAGAGGGAATTGTATTAAAGGCTATACTAAAGGTCATCCATGATGTGTGAAGAGCAGAAGACAAAAACACACACAAAAAAGTTTTTTTTAAAAGAAAAATGGACTTCAGTCACACAACCCGTTTGCCATCTGCCTTTTGTTCTGTGAAACTGTCATACACATACATCTTGCAATCAAAAGTAATTTGGATAAGGGGTAAACACACAAAAAAAATATAATAAGACTGAGGTGAGAAAAGTTTCATAGAAATAAGAGCGTGAATAGCCTCACCAGGGTTCAAAGGAACCTATTATTATTGTAAATGGTGGGGTGCTGCTTTTATTTTTAAATTGTTTCTAATGACAACACCATAGTCATCTATAAGGCCATCAGAACCGTTCTACGATCTGGGTGTTTTACAACAACACTGTCTCAAGATTGGCCTTGAAATAAAACAGGGTCGACGCGTTTCGAAGCCCCTTAGTGGTGGGGGTTCTCCTCAGGACCTTGAGGGTTCAGTCCTGTAAAAGATAAAGCAACAATCCTTACTATCCTCCCTCCTGAGTGAAACCTTCAACTTTAAAACGGATAAGCATAACCAGCATTGTTACCTTGTCTTCTTAGTAATCCTGCAAAAATCCTATTTCCAAAATGAAGGATCAATTGTCACAACTTCATACGGAGTGTGGCACCCATCATGTGCTGTTAAAAGAATGAAACCATGTAGTGTTCTGCAAGCTAATACACGTAAAAAGCACTAAAAATGGGAATGGTAAAGCGATTACCTTCTCAAATCAATCGCTGATTCCCACAAAGGACAACGCTTGGTCGCTGGTCTCCTTTAAAACCCGATTCCTAAATGGAACAGTGGGAGAGAAAAGGGAGCGTATCAATGAATGCCTCCAGTCGCGTTCGATCTAAAAGCTATGGTGTGCCTTCCCTACTTATCTAATTACCCATGTAGTAGCTATCGTCCTTTACCCGCAAACGCGTAATCATGGGCTGATCTACAAGACTCCTTTTCCCTGTTTACACGGTGTCTCAGACTATCGCCAATGTTGTGGTCATACCTTATTCAGTGACGGGTCTCCTCTTCCTTGCGCGGTGTCTCTCAGTCCGCCGTCGCACTCTGGGATCCTCGTTTGCCCGCGTATAATATATGACGTCATATTGGCGCTGGGTATTCTGGGGATTGTAGTAGTTTCTTCGAACTATAGAGAAGCTTCAATGCGACAAGTTTATTTCGTATTTTTAGGGCAGAAGCCTTTCTCTTGTTGATGTGAAGTTGTGTCAAAAGACATATTCGTATCATTGCACATGACACTGTGTGTGCATATCTTTGAAGCGCAAGATGCGATCTCCGTGGTGGGAGCAGCCGTGGATCCGCGGAGGATCTGTGTTTTTCAGGATCACTCAAGTGTCTACTGGGCAATGTGGTCCTTATGGTTAACCTGTGGAAAACGTCTGTTTGGTGGTGTGTAGCTACTTCCCGGTTTCTCCATTGGTAAATAAGGCCCTATGTGAATGCTTGCAAATGATTAGCTTGGGTATTGTTGAATAACATTGGGGGTGTCAGAAAAAACTCCATATATTACAGATGGTATAGTTCCGACATCTCGTTTAATCCTGTCACTGCAGAATTATATTTCAGAATCAGAGTTGCCTCTCCTGAAGATAATTTCTCCTCCAGGTCACCTCCTCTTGGGGCGGGTTCTACCTTGGTGATCACAGTCCATTTTAGATCATTCTCTGTGTGCGAATGCTCAATCCAGTGTTGCACATGTGGTGCAGTGAGGATGTTTTTCCTAATTCGCGATTTGTGCTGGTTGATCCGCTGCCTAACCTCTTGACTAGTTTTACCTATATAGAGTCTGTTGCAAGGGCATAAAATGCCATAAATCACATACTTAGTTTTGCAATTCGTAAATTTTGAATGCTTCCATGAAATGCCATTATGTTGGAACAAGTCTCCTTCCATAGTCAGGGGACAACACGCGCATGTTCCACATTGATGGTGGCCTGTGATTGGCGGTAGATTCATGTATTCTCTGAGTGATGGAAGCTTTTGCTTTGGCATTGCTGCTCTGACTATGTGGTTTGCCACACTTTTATCTTTCTTAAATGCAAAAAGCGGCGGCTCGACTAGTTGTCCGTCCAGATCCTTGACCAAGTGCCACTTTTTGCATATCTCTTTTTTTAGCCAAATGGATGTGGGGCAAAATGTTGACACACAAACTATTCTATTTTGGTCATTTCTTGCTTTTTTTGTTAGGAGGGTCTCTCTTGGTGTCCACCACGCTCTTTTGAGCGCACGTTTCAGTAGTTTAGCTGGGTAGACACGAAGTAGTAACCTCTCTCTTAGGGCATTGGCATGGAACATATATTCGTATGTGATTTATGGCATTTTATGCCCTTGCAAGAGACTCTGTATAGGTAAAACTAGTCAAGAGGTTAGGCAGCGGATTAACCAGCACAAATCGCGAATTAGGAAAAACATCCTCACTGCACCACTTGTGCAACACTGGATTGAGCATTCGCACACAGAGAATGATCTAAAATGGACTGTGATCTCCAAGGTAGAACCCGACCCAAGAGGAGGTGACCTGGAGGAGAAATTCTCTTCACGAGAGGCAACTCTGATTCTGAAATATAATTCTGCAGTGACAGGATTAAACGAGATGTCGGAACTATACCATCTGTAATATATGGAGTTTTTTCTGACACCCCCAATGTTATTCAACAATACCCAAGCTAATCATTTGCAAGCATTCACATTTATTTACCAATGGAGAAACAGGGAAGTAGCTACACACCACCAAACAGACGTTTTCCACAGGTTAACCATAAGGACCACATTGCCCAGTAGACACTTGAGTGATCCTGAAAAACACAGATCCTCCACGGATCCACGGCTGCTCCCACCACGGAGATCGCATCTTGCGCTACAAAGATATGCAACAGTGTCATGTGCAATGATACGAATATGTCTTTTGACACAACTTCACATCAACAAGAGAAAGGCTTCTGCCCTAAAAATACGAAATAAACTCGTCGCATTGAAGCTTCTCTATAGTTCGAAGAAACTACTACAATCCCCAGAATACCCAGCGCCAATATGACGTCATATATTATACGCGGGCAAACGAGGATCCCAGAGTGCGACGGCAGACTGAGAGACGCCGCGCAAGGAAGAGGAGACCCGTCTCTGAATAAGGTATGGCCACAACATTGGCGATAGTCGGAGACACCGAGTAAACAGGTAAAAGGAGTCTTGTAGATCAGCCCATGATTCCGCGTTTGCGGGTAAAGGACGATAGCTACTACATGGGTAATTAGATAAGTAGGTAAGGCACACCATAGCTTTTAGATCGAACGCGACTGGAGGCATTCATTGATACGCTCCCTTTTCTCTCCCACTGTTCCATTTAGGAATCGGGTTTTAAAGGAGACCAGGGACCAAACGCTTGTCCTTTGTGGGAATCAGCAATTGATTTGAGAAGGTAATCGCCTTACCATTCCCATTTTTAGTGCTTTTTACGTGTATTAGCTTGCAGAACACTACATGGTTTCATTCTTTTAACAGCACATGATGGGTGCCACACTCCGTATGAAGTTGTGACAATTGATCCTTCATTTTGGAAATAGAATTTTTGCAGGATTACTAAGAAGACAAGGTAACAATGCTGGTTATGCTTGTCCGTTTTAGAGTTGAAGGTTTCACTCAGGAGGGAGGATAGTAAGGATTGTTGCTTTATCTTTTACAGGACTGAACGCTCAAGGTCCTGAGGAGAACCCCCACCACTAAGGGGCTTCGAAACGCGTCAACCCTCTTATATTTCAAGGCCAATCTTGAGACAGTGTTGTTGTAAGACACCCAGATTGTAGAACGGTTCTGATGGCCTTATAGATGACTATGGTGTTGTCATCAGAAACAATTTAAAAATAAAAGCAGCACCCAACCATTTACAATAATAATAGTTTACTTTGAACCCTGGTGAGGCTATTCACGCTCTTTTTTCTATTAAACTTTTCTCACCTTTGTCTTATTATATATTTTTTTGTGTGTTTACCCCTTATCCAAATTACTTTTGATTGCAAGATGTACGTGTATGACAGTTTCACAGAACAAATGGCAGATGGCGAACGGGTTGTGTGACTGCAGTCCATTTTGCTTTAAAAAAAAAACTTTTTTGTGTGTGTTTTTGTCTTCTGCTTTTCACACATCATGGATGAACTTTAGTATAGCCTTTAATACAATCCCCTCCCCCCCTTTTTTGGTCTAATTAAAAAACTTTGTGAAATAATGTGATATGAAATATTTGTGAATATTAAAAAAATTAAAAAGATTAAGACAGTCACAATTTGTTTTGTGTTTATGCGACAATTGTTTAAAGTCATTGTGCATTCAAAACGTGTTGAATCAAAAGGCAGTACTGGCATTTTGTTTTGTTGAGAATTATGTGCGGTTCAAGCATGAACACCAAGCAATTTTTGCATGGAAACCTCAACTATGATTTACGAAATTTTTCGAACTGTAACACATCCAATGTGGTGTATGCGATTTGGTGTCTGTGTGATTTGATCTATATAGGTCAAACCACCCAAAAGATAAAAACGAGACTTCGACAGCATAAAAGCAGAATCAGGTGTCAAACAGAGAATGTCCCCCTGGTGGCCCACTATCTAGAGTTCGATCACGCACCTAATGAGATGCGTTGGCAGATAATAGAAGTGGTACATACTACTAACATCCTTAACAAAATTGAATGTCGTTGGATGTTAAGATGTGACAGTGTAAACACAGGTCTTAACTCTATGGAAGAGTGTCATTCTGTTATAATCAGTTAGTATGATCTATTGGTATACCCTGTCGAAAATACAGGCCATGCTCTTTATGTTCTAAATTGTTTTGGGCATCCATTGATACATTTTATGAATTCCGCAAGTATAATATGCTCATGGTTGAAACTATTAACACTGTCAAAATTACAACATGTGTTTAATGGCTGTATACCACATATTTGCGTAGCTTAATGCTGTTTCTATCTGCAATTTGTTTTATGTACCAATGGTTGATAATGCCTAATATGCTGTTGTAAACATAATTTGTGATCTAACATTTCCAAGATGTGCATTTTTCCAAAATTCTATAACTAGGCATCTTTGAGAATATATGTCGATGTGATGTGCATTGCTTTTGGTTGATAATGCCTAATATGCTGTTGTAAACATAATTTGTGATCTAACATTTCCATGATGTGCATTTTTCCAAATTCTATAACTAGGCATCTTTGAGAATATATGTCGATGTGCATTGCTTTTGAAATTTGAAACTAGGCCTGTCTGATAGAAAATACAATGGTTGATAATGCCAAAAATGCTGATGTAAACATAATCCGTGATTTAACATTTTCAAGATGTGTATTTGTTTAAAAATCTGTAATAAGGCATTCTTGTGAGTATATGCCTCCAGGTTGAGTATTTTTTTGAAGATTGTAACTAGGCCTCTTCGATAAGAAAACGCTCCCCTTTGCAATCTTTAAGTTCTCTAATTGTGCGAAACAGTAATTACTCATAGAAGCTTTTTGAATTGGGTGTCTTTGGGACGCAATTCGCAGTTTTATATGATATTAATATAATGTTCAGTACACTTTGGGACGCAATTCGCAGTTTTAGATGATATTAATATAATGTTCAGCACACTTTGACTCCATTCAAAGATGGTGCCTGGTTACGCCTGGCTTTGACATCCATTAGACCGTTGTGGATGTCTATGCCTCCGGTCGTACTTATCCACAGCCATTGTGCCGCCCGGTTGTACTTCGGTTGCAAGCTTCCTGTATTCCTCGTGCACTTCTAAATGGCCGGTAAGCGTTTTCGGCATTTTTCGATATTGCTGGTTGGGGCCTTTATGGTTAAATAGTCTTTTTCGATATACAGGCCGTTTTTAGAACCAGGCCACACGCGTTCCTTCACTGCCCGTTTGTTAACAAATATAGAGGCAGCGCGGGGGTAATAAGTCGTGGTCGGCTTTACAAGTCTTA
The DNA here is from genome assembly GCF_964261635.1 of Lissotriton helveticus. Lineage (NCBI taxonomy): Eukaryota > Metazoa > Chordata > Amphibia > Caudata > Salamandridae > Lissotriton > Lissotriton helveticus. The sequence goes on from NC_136059.1 coordinate 868,959,300, forward strand.
CAAACGGCTTGCACTAATATAACTAGCTGTTGCACATGTCAGTTTTTAAAAAAATAGAGCAGACTGAATTTATTGCCCTTGAATGTTGGTGTAATAAGAATGGGCAGCACAAAAGTACACTTTATGATTTTATATGCTGAAATGTCATTCCACATGTTTTCTTGTGGACTACACCGATTTGGTCCCATGAAGACTTGCTAGGTGCAGTCTGTGTGATTTAACCACCTTAACAGTGTAATCAGGCACCTTGTCGAAGTTTATTTTAAATAGTGGCCACGTCGGTGAGCCTGCTAAGATCTGAGTTGCAACCGTTGATATAACATTAATCATTGTAATTTGTTAATCGCAATGCTTAAATGCTAAGGTTGTTTTGCACTTCTTTTATAGCCGAATAAATGGGCGAGTACTAAGTGGCTTTTTTGTCACCAAGGACTGACTGAACCAAGTTTCCCTGATAAAGTGCCCTAACTACAATTGTAGCAGTAAGTTTTCTTGCTCTTTTTGGGGTAGGCCCAGTTTTTTTAAATAAAATGGAGCCAGTGGATAATTTAAATCTAATTCTAGATTCTCTTCCATGTCTTAGCATAATTTTCGAGGCCGTGTGGATGACCATCAATTCATGATCGGTCCGAATGTTTTTATACAGGTGATACTATTGAGCAATGTTTGTTTGGTGGAACATTTTGTTTCTTTTTCTTGAAACTGCACTGGGTGTGGTTTTGGCTTGCTATAGTTCCCTCTTTTTGGATTTAGCACTGGTGGCATGTTTTCTTGGTTTAGAAGCCTTTTCTTTCGAAGAAGTCTACAAAACTCTAATGTAATATAATATTATGCCTTTCTCCATTATACAGACTGTTAACGCTCAAGTAAACTGTGAGTCCTGAAGATGACCGTGCAGTAACATAACGGTCGAAACGCCGTCAACGCTTCTTGTGGCCTAAATTGTTGAAGGACACATTATATTTGTGTGTATGTTGTTCCTTCATTGTAACATGTAAGGTTTTTGTTTGCCACCTGTCTGGTTTGTGATATGTTTCTTTTATACCAGCATTTTGTCTTGAGCGCAATTGTTTTAAAAGCTTTTTTATTATATACAATAAATAACAATAATATTTTACAGTTCCCTTGGATTGAAAGGCTTCCTATTTTTTTTTCTTTCCTTTTTTTACTTATTATATGTCTATTTCTATCTGTCTATTTAAATTTGATGTTCTCCTGAACCTACTGTTAGGTGTATCGATTGACTGTCCCTTGTTCAGGGTTGTTGGACTAGCCCTTGTGGTTGTTAATTATCTGCTTAGGAGGCGGCCATGCACCAAATGTATCTACCCTTAACCACTGCAGGCAGGACCACATCTTGTGCACTAGTGGCTAAGGAAATACATTCTTGATACATCTGCTCAAGATAGACAAGGAGGCTTTTTGAGTATGATAAAAAAACACCAAAATGAACAAACACATTTTACATTGAAATTCTGTGTTCTTGAAATATACATTTTAACTGCCTTTAAAACATCCAATGTGTGTAATGATTCTTACTCAGGGGTAGAGAGCATTGGAAAGACTAGTTTTACTAATAATATTGAATTCACATAAACTAATAATAAGACAAGGAAATGTGATACATCAAATAAACATTTAGGAACATCTACTTTCATTCATGATTATACATAGGAAATGAGAAAAATAATGTGACATTTATGCAACAAGTGAAAACAATACACAGTGTGGCTGCCTATAGCAGACCAAATCAAAGTCCTGGAATATGTTGCAACTACAGGAACATTCAGCACATGATTCCTTTTAGGGGTACACACATTTCTATAGTCCAACACAGCTAATAAGCAACACCAGAAAAAGGAATTATATTTTGCATACCTGCTGCAAATGAAAAACACAAAAGAGAAACATGCACATAGGAAACTCATTTATGTGCTTTTAAAAGTCACATTTACTGCAAAACGGATGTCAATGTAGGCTGATTTTGGCCTAGTTTCTGACAGAGGCCTAGTTATGGTACCTAAAGCACATATAAAGCAAGCATTCATTCTCCAAACATACACATAGATCCAGATGTATGAATGTTTTGCATCTTACAAATCGGTCACAAACAGGTTTGGGACTGCGAATAGGTAGGTATAAAATGTATCAAAGTGATTTTCAGTTCCATTCACAAAAGTAGTGAACCAAATCTTACTAATTTTGCAACTGCAAAATAGGTATTACCTATTTATGAATCTCTAATTGTGTTTCGAAAATAGGATGCATTACCATTTGCAAATTGCGAATAGTCCCAAAAACAGATTTTTGCATTGTCAAGTGAACAACAACTGCAAGCAGGTGGTAAACAGATGCAAACTAAAGTAGAGGAAACACCTTTTTCACAGTGGCTGCCCTGTATCCTGTGGGGAGGAGGAGGATGGTTTTTGCTCTACACCAGCAGAGGAGAAGACACAGAGGGCATCTCAGACTCAGAGTGACTGTATTCCAGCGGACTCCGGAGATGTGTGGTAAGAATAGGCTGAGCGGCACTGGTATATTAAATCTTACTGCTAAATTAGCTCCAGTGTTGACTATGGACCCACAAATGAGTTTCTCTATCCCCACACATATTCAGATACTTTGCTTCCTTCACCTTTTAGCCTCAAGGTGTTATCGGAGAGTAGTAGTCACAGTAGTAGCCAGAACAGAAGGTGTTTAATCAAGTTCACTTACCCATTTTTTCCACTTTTCTTTGTATGCAATGCTGATTAACATTGACAGATACATTGTATTTCCTAATGCTCCACAAGATTTGCAGTAGGCAACATTAGATTTTTTCCCATATGGCTCATTTCCCCAGGTAATGGCTGTGTTTTTGGCACACTTTTAATTTGTCCTCCAAGTGCCACAGAAAATTTGCATAGAAACAGGAAAAGCCAGTACTCTACAAATTGTATGCAAAGCATGCTGTTTCATAACAGACTTTATGTACCACAATTTCCTGAATCAACCCATGATGCATAAATGTTCAGGCACTGTGGCCTGTACAAACGCATTTCAAGAGGAGACTTATTGATTATAATGTTTTTATATTTTTTTAACATATAGATTTGCACTGCTCTAAACTCGAACCAGAGCAGTAATAGAGCGCACTTTTTAACTTATTAATGCTAGATTTTACTGCCTTCCCAAAAGTAGTGGTGCTCTGCAATATTCAACTGATGTGTCCTGTAAAATAATAACAGTTTGTGCAATTTTACATCGCATTCAGAAAGGGATTTCCTATGTAGCCTGAATTAGGGAGCTATTATGAGGAGGTGGAACTTTCACCACAAAACCCAATTCATGATAAAATCAGGGCTGCTAATGAAAGGGTTCGCCGAATAAACATAACAAGCATTATTAACTAAGTGCATTATAAGTGCTCTATAATGTATAATAATAAATAAAATTGTCTTTGCATAGTTTGCGGTAGTTTCATTGATGATGTAGCCTGCCACAAGGCCTTAGCTACATCATTGCTACAGTTTGCCAATTCATGTTGAATATGTATGGTTTGCCTGCCAAGCACTCCTGTAGCAGCATAACATTTCTCGACATTCTTACCATAGTTTTGTATTCTAAAAGCGATATGGTGATATTCTCATTCTGTTGTGTCTCCTTGCGAATTGCCCCAGATAATGATATTATGGCTTCTTTAAATTATTAATGCTGTTAATAGTGGAAGCCAATCTTTCATCGATGTTTCTGGCAATTATAATAGTAGAGTCCAATTGCTTATTTCGTACATCCAACATTGATTTTCAATGTGCACAAATTCTCCTCTTGAGGGTGTTGCACCTGCCTCATAGGATTTTTGAGTAGGCCCGGGTTTTAGTGGTATTAATCTTTGCCTTCTAAGCCTTTGGATGTAGAAATGTGTTCTACATTGTGTAGGTGGACATACATCTGTAGGAGATTTAGTTGTTTGTCTTCTTGGAGCCACTCTTCTTTCACAAACTGTAGTACTACTTGTAATGTCCACTGGTGGAGGAAGATTAATGATGAAACTATTCTCATCCTCTATCTCACCCTTCATTAAGCTGCCATCTTTTTCACAGAATCTAGAGTTTGAAGTTTGAATCGTGTCAACTCTTACTGGACAGAATTCAAACAGTAAAGTTTGAATCCTGTCCACCCTTACTTATGGTAGATTATGGTAGAGTCACCAGCCCCAGATGAGTCTGAATTTGGGTACCAGTGAATTCCAAATCCTGAATTGGGGCACGAAGGGTTTTATTGAAGTTGATAACATTTTTATGATGAATAAAAACTTGACAAAATTTCTGTGTGTATTCCTGAACAATAACCTTTGATGAGATATTATTGGACTTGGCCCTTTTTTCAGGGTCATCCCTGAACTTTTTGCCTTCCTCCTGTATTTTGTCCGACCTTTTTTTCTTGGTTTTATGACTCTGGGCACTTTACCACTGCTGATCAGGGTTAAAGTGCATATGCTCTCCCTATGGTAAATTGATGTATGGATTAGTGATTCCATGATTGGTTGGTTTGGTTTACTTGCCAGACCCTAGTACAGTGCACTGAGTGTGCCCAGGGCTTGTAAACCAAATACTGTTGGTGGGCTTGCAGCACTGGTTGTGCCACCCACTGAAGCAGTCGGTAAAAGTGTGTCTCAGGTCTGCCTTTGCAGAGCCTGTGTGCAGTCTGGTACTTCTATGTTGACTGGGCAAGTGCACCCACTTGCCAGTCCCTAAACCTTCAATTTTCTGCATATTAGTCACCCCTATGGTAGGCCCAAGGACAGGATGCATTGAAGGTCAAATGTAGGACATGCCCGGGTGTGTGTGGCATGTCCTAATAGTGAATTACAGCCATTTTCATTTTTCACTATTGCAAGGCTATCTATTCCCCATAGGCCAGAACGGGCAGTTTGATTATTACATCTTATAATCCTAACTAGCTCAGGGAACTAGGTAGAGTTTAGTATGCCTGAACTCAGAATGATAAAATACATAATTTAGTGTAGTTGGTTTTAACATTCTGTGTTTGAAAATACCACCTTAAGAAAGTAGGTATTTTCTTGTCTAACGATCCAAGCCTGCCTTTGCTAGGTTGTGTATGCCTTGTCTGGAGTTTGAGAGACATGGGCTGGGGCATTCCAGGAGACAGGGTGAGTCAGCACTGGGATGAATAGAGAGATCTGCTTGCAGATGGGAGGGAGGAGTTGCACCTGGGACCTGAATAGGGCTGTGCCTTCCCTCCACAATGCTGGTTCCACCTCCTGTGGTGCGTCTGATGTCCCTTCCTTTCACTGTGAAAGGAAAGAAGGACTCATGTAAAGAGAGTGCTCCAGGACTGACCAGAACTGGTTTGGACCAGGCAAAGGCCTCTCTGCCTGAAACTGTGTATACAAAGGGGGACCCAGACCCCAGAACTTTAGATCACTTTTGGGAAACAAGAAGAAACCTTTGCTGAGGAGAGGAACCAGAGAGACTGCGGAGAGACTATCCCTAAGTGTGAGGGATTGGCCTGCAGTGGTTGCCTGACTGCCAAAGAGAGAATAAAGAACTTTGTGCTACTTTCATTCAACTTGTGAAGTATCTCCAAGGGATTGAGATAGAGCTTGCCTCCTACTGAAGTCTCAGGGACAACAGACTTCAGCAACCAGCTCCCCAAGAATTCTTTGGAAGTGCCTGCAGTTGTGTTGGGCTTTCTGAGGGACAGCTGTAAGCACGACTTACGAAGAAGAAGCGTGTCGCCGAACAGCCGCTGTTGCTACACAACGGGAAAGCGCCTCGCATCGCCGGAGAAGGGGATCGACGTCACACCAGATGCCCACGCATTATCGGAAAAGCATGTTGCCACTGCAGCAGCTGTCATCGCATCGCTGCGAAAGCTTGTCGCCGCTGCCACATCGTTGCCGAAGCGCCTCGCATTGCCGGAGAAAAGGATCGACGTCGCATCAGATGCTGCCACATCACCGGGAAGCGTATCGCAGGGCCTGTCACGGCTCCGAAGAATCGTTGAGTCGCCACACAGCCATCGGACGTGCATGCATCATGTTGCATCAAGGAGAAGACGCCATTTTGTTCATTGCATCGGATCTTCATAGCATCACGGCGTTGCGGGCCACATCGCCACAGAAGCGCAGAAAAAACCGAGGCAATACCTCCCCACGCTGAGAAGAACCGACGCATCCCCTAAGCATCAGTAGGGACCGGACGCTTCACTGTTCTTGCGTGTAAGGAACCAACACATCACCTTCCCTGCAATACTTTCGTTGTATAGCGTTACGCATCCTGAGGTACATTGAACTCAAAGTGTCGCATTTTACATCATTATTTTAGGAGTGTACCCCCTTACTCTGACTAGACGTAAGGATCCCTATTTTGTTAAAGGTACCTACCTCTGCCAACTTGAGACCCCCAAATCTAGCAGATATGAATCAACCAATTATCCTGGTAAAGATATACCAGGATCCCTTTGTGATTAAGAGGGACTACAATCAGAGTTAACAGTTTTGTGAACACACATCAGTCCTGATTCACAAATGGCCTCTGCACCGGTGGTGGATGTCCTGCAGTCATAGCGGGGGACCCGCACTCATAGCTGGATGCCCGAACAGCAGTTTCTGCCTGTGGAGAACCCGTCATGAGTGAGGGCCCCCGCCACAACTGCAGGGCTTCTACCACGAGTGCAGAGGCCCTTTGTGAATCGGGTCATCAGGGAAGAAATCAGCCCAATCAGAGGGCTTGAAGTTACCATTGACAGTCCTGCACAGAGAACATCAGTAGTTTTTGATGTAGAAGAAATATCAGAATATGCAGGTAAGCATCCTTGAGATTCAAAGAAGTTATCCATTTCGCTGGACTATTAGAAGACATATTTATTGCAAAATTTCCATCTTGAACTTGCCTTTATCAAATGTAGATATAATGTCTTTAGATTGATTATCAGTTTATAATCCCCTGATTATAATTTTTTTAACCAAAAATACAGTTGAAAAGAAGCCCTGCCCTTCCTGGGACTATGGTATTGGACAAATCACCTTCCTGGGCAAAAGAACTGCGATTTCCTGTTTCAGAGCTGACTATTTAATGAATGCACTGGCCTATCCTGATAGTCAAGACCATTCCCCCTTTCTATTATTTACTGTATAGAAATGTTAGAGACATTTCTTCAAGATGTTTGAAGAAATAAGGAAAGGTGTCCTCTAACCACAATGTTGGATGCTGTGTAGAAGGCCTTTCCCTTCAAAATATCACACAAGACATCAGGCAGAAATCCACCCTGCATTTCCACGTTCAGAAATAAATCAGAACATTCCACTCCCCCCTAAATTGCAACTGTTATTGCTTGGAAATCTATAACAAGGGAGTGGAGTGCATAAACAACAAACTGCAACCCATACTCCCAGATACAGCCCAGAATTTTTTTTTTCAAAGCGGCTTCAACTCTAAAATCTACCATATTCAAACCTAATACTTTCTGAGAAATAACCAAAGAATGCTCAGTCAAATTGCCCACATTGGATTAATTCTAATTGAGGAAGTAAGAACCATATTACTCTTGGCCACAAAGTAAAGGCATAGGAGAAACTGTAAAGATCTGCTTTCTATGGGTTCTTCCCTTTAAAGTAAAACCATAACTGTCTTATTTAAAGCAAAAAAGGGGGAGGATGGAATTGCGATTATTGGGACATACCTGTACCTGTACTTGATAATTTGGCTTCCATAGTAAATTCTCAAAAACATGTCTAAAAGAGTCATCAGTTCAGATTTTTGAATAAAAGAAATGTATATCCTTTTTCTTTTAAAACAAAACAAAACTTCCCACGTAAATATAAAAGTTATCTCCATGGTAGAACCCTTAATGCACATGCATGGCCAGGAAACTAAGCCAATAGTTAAAGGTCATAAAAAGAAGTTCACATAGGAAACACTACTCATTAGGTCCCTTTGTCCACCTTCCTTTTTAGTTTTTTTGGGGGGAGAAAGACAGACATTTGTGACTGTTCCCATTGAATACTCTGAATGGCTAGCACACCATTTACTGTCCTTATGATCTCGGCCGCCTGACTCAGATTCCACTGTCATGGTACGGATGAATCAAGGATTTCCATAAAGGCTTATTGCGGTCACAGAGCTCCATATTCCAATAGGAAAGCCTATCCTTAACATTGTCCCTGGGAACAGGTGCAGTCTAAGGATGTGCCACTGCCAGTTTCAGAAGGAATGAATGCAGCCAAGAGGATAGAGAACAGGCTCCAAGTCTGCAAACATATTGCCAGTAAGAAATCTTTGATAAAAATTCTGAATAAGCCTAAAATAAACTGAGTACCCTTGCTTAAAAGAGGCACACAACACCTATAAGAGCAAATAGAGGGACTTAACCCCTCCCACATACCCCATTGAAGAAAGAAGAATGTCTATTTAACCCAAAACACCCCAGACGTCATGCCTAACAGACCAGCATACTTACTAAGGGGTTTAAAAGAATTTACTGAAACCTCCCTCAGGGAGTCTAGCAACCGCAGGGTTTACCTTTAGGTTTCCATGTCTCAGTATAAGTTCAAATACCTGTCCAACAGGTCTGTATTATCTGTTTGTGAAAGCAAACAAAAGACAACAGAAAGAATGATGGGTGCTCTTGCTGCTTATTGATAAAGGGGAAGCATTCGAGAGGAAAAGAAAGGCAGACTTAAAAGCTTTTGTTCTTTAATTGACTGATGCTGGGTCAAGGGGCCCTGGATCGAAAGTGGAAAACCTCATGTGGTAAGTAGTGGTATGAGAATGGGGTTAAAGGGTAGTCAGAATTATGAGGAATGAACTACTTAACATACTGGAAGTAGCAAAGAGAGAGCGGGGAAGGACAATGGGGTACGTCCTTTTCTCGTAATTAACGATAGTCTAGAACAACGTGGACAAACCCACTAATGAATCCTCATGCCAGGATGACTCAATTTTGTGTACTGGAATACAGGAAACCCAATAGGTTTTAAGAAGAACCTTCACTCTCCAACCTAGTTGGTGGCATGCTTCATCACTAGGTTACCAGCTGGGCTGCTGAAACAACCTAGCTGTGCTTCAACGCCTGTGTTACAGCGGAGCGGGTTTATTTTTTTTATATATGTGAAGTGTGCTTTGGGTGGTGATATTAAATATGCCTCTGGGAGCCACTGCTGAAAACTTTTTATTCCTGGGGTCCTAGGACACAATTAAATACAGGGCAGGGATATAGTGAAGATAAAAATTGGTCTTTGTTATCCCCTAAGTGTTGGTCGACATGTTTCAGCCTCCTGATAGAATTATGAGGCTTTCTTCAGGACCATATAACATGAACTGTGATGTAGCAAAAAAAAGGCCACATTAGTTTTTCCAGCAGACACTCTAAAGTGTGCTGTGCATGCTGGTGGTGGTGTAGCTGTACTTATGGACCCACTGGCTGGTTAAAACCTGGAAGACAAAACACAACATAAAGGACATACAAAACATGAAGAGAAGCATGATTGTGACTGCTCGTGCCTAGCTTCGTTTTCCTTTCGCTTTTGATGTGCTTACTTATGCATTCAAGTGCACTCCATGAGTCGATTTGAAGGATTTGTTACATGCACTCATTCACACATAGACATGCAACATACACCTAGTGTATGCACATTCATGCATGGTGGTTGGTACAGGCATGCATGTCTCATAGTGAACATTCAAAACTAGCTTGCATGAGCACATATATATGCGATCACGGTTTGAAACTAAGCATGTTTGTTGGAGCTTGGGTTTATACTCTTCAATGTAAATGGTGTTCCAGGTAACTGTGACCTAGAAAAAGTGGCCAATGTATTTGGTCATAGACAAAATAAATCTTAATGTGAATGCATGCATAACGGAAGGCATGCGATTTACACACATTCCTACTGTCACCGTAGAAACAGTAAAATGTAGGCGTAAACCGCCCGAAGTATCTTACACTAGCTATGTGAATAGAGTAGCTATAATGGATCCCGGAAGGGGCGCACTCCTGTAGTCAAACACTGTTAAAACAAATGTGGCATCTTAATTAGTATGAGCCCCCCATGTGAAGGAAAATTGTGTATGAGTGGTGCCAGGAACAGCCTAAGTCTAATGATGGAGACTTACTTCATCAAGGATGACCGCCCACCTATCCCACCTATTCTGGTCTTCTCTGGATCCTGCAGGTAACAGTGGGAGGTGGCTGCGGTGCTTTGAATGCTTCCCGGCAGTAGCCGGGGGCGTGGTCGCATATGAAAACATGACCACATCATCACAGGTACATGAGACGTGGTCCGAGTCACAAAACCGCTAGATTGAAAACCTGGGTGTGAGGTATTCAATTGTATGGCAAACAGGAAAAGGATATTTATTCATTTTTTTGGGGGGGGGAATTTGTTTTTATTGCAGAGTCATTAGATACATAATCAATTTTCGGACATCCCCGCCTCTGATCCCTGCAGGTCACAGGTCGGTAAATAGACATCACACAACCATTTAGCCCACATCCCGGAGGCCGGGCGGCGTTAGCTAGGGAACTGCCAAAAACATAAAAGTGAAAAACAATGGCATCTATTCGGCAAGATGGTCTTGCATCTGCTTTTCTGTATCTCCCTGCCCCTCGTTCACAACATTCAACTGGTCATAAACCCCAATAAGTAATTGTGGACGTCAGTGCTAGCACAACTCAATTGCCCCTATCTATCCCCTCCATCCCTCTCTGAGGAGCCTCCCAGCATGCTAAACTCAGCGTTTCTCACCTCAGGTTAGCTAGCACAGTAATCTACTATTCATCATAGTATAGTGGATAGGGGCGACTCTGCTGTCCTCATCCTCCTGGACCTCTCCGCGGCTTTTGACACCATTTCCCACGGCATTTTGAAACATCGGCTGTGGGAGATAGGTGTCAGAGGGGGGGGCCTGGGGTGGATTGAGGACTATCTTACTGGCTGCCTTACCACCGTTCAAGTCGACTCCCTGGTCTCCGGCAGTCGCCCTGTGACTGTGGATGTACCTCAGAGATCGATTTTGAGTCCGTTGCTCTTCAACCTATACCTGACTCCCTTGGCCAAAATTATCAAATCATTTGGCTTTGAAACTGTGTCATACGCTGATGACACCCAGCTGCTGATCACGTGCGGTGTACACCTCGCTGACACCTGCACCCGGTTTAAAAACTGTATGGTTGAGATCAGCAGCTGAATGCGGGGAAATAAGCTCCAACTAAACGCGGGCAAGACAGAAATTATCCTGTTTGGTAAGGCAGAGAGGTGCTGGACCCGGGAGTGGTGGCCCGCTGAATTGGGTGTATGCCCAACCCCCAAGTCGGCGGTCCGCAACTTGGGAATCATTATTGACAGCACTTTGTCTATGAAAAATCATGTAGCCAGGGTCACGAGTACCTGCTACGGAATAATGCGCCGCCTTAGAAAGATCTTCAGGTGGCTCCCCATTGAGGCCAGAAAACCTTTGGTGCAGGGCCTTATCATCAGTCATTTGGATTATGGTAACGCCCTGTACCATGGCTTGAATGGGGACCTACTGGCAAAGCTGCAAATTTTTTAGAATACTGCGGCCAGACTAGTGCTGGACATGCCGCCTAGAACTGCTTCTTCGCTGTGTCTGGAAAAGTTGCACTGGCTTCCCATTCGGCAAAGAAGCCAATTTAAGATCTTGAGCCTGGCCCACAACGCACTGCATAACAAAGGGCCTCGCTACCTCTAAAAAAACTTCATTGGTATGTTCCGAAAAGGCCCTTAACCCCTTCGACGCTGATGACGAGCTGGGCTCGTCATGAGGTAGCCTCCTGCTACGCTGATGACGAGCCCAGCTCGTCACGTAACATGCGCTTTTAAATATCTCAGCGTGCGAGCGGAATTCCGCCCGCACGCATGCGGTTAAGGTCTAGTAATAAGTCTCTGCTGACCCAACCTCGTGTGCGCTCCTCTAGGTACGGCCAATGCTCTTTTTCCTACCTTGCCCGACACTTTGGAATAAACTGCCCGTTCACCTCCTTTCCATCGTGGAGCACCAGAAATTCCGTAAAGCACTGAAAACTTGGCTTTTCCCAAGCAGGATCCCCTGTGTTGTGTAAGCCCCTTTTCTCTTCTGTCTTCTCTCTCTCTGGTTTCTTATGCTGCAAGCGCCTTGAGACCTCACGGTGAAAAGCTGCGCTATATAAGAACCTCTGACATTGACATTGACATTGACATCACAGGGGTCAACATATGGCTCATGAAGCATTCAGTTACTCCTTATACCCTCATTAGAACCCCCAACTAACCCACCCATATCCCTCCCCCCTTAACTGCTGCTGGTGTGGGCCTATTGCACACATACATAACCACAATCAGAAGAGACTTGACGGATCAATACACATCTACTGGTGTGTCTCATGGAACTCTATTCAACGCTCTCCCTATCTAGTCCTCCTCCTCTGCCTGATAGTTCTTGAGCGCTCGCACTAGCTCTTCCCATGCCCGTGCCATTTCCAAACTCTTTTCATTTGCTGTACGGGTGGCTTGCCTTAGTCTAACAGTACTTTCGCTATGGGCCCATTTATGTAATTCACTCGCCCATCTCCTACTAGATGGACCCTCTTTCGACTTCCAGTGCCAGGTTATTTCCCTCTGGGCTAAGATAAGGCCCAAATCAATGAACTTGCTAGTGATTTTTGTTTTGGGTGTGTGAGGAAACCAGAGCAACAGACATGTTGCCATGTCATATTCCACCTGTCGATCAGTAACTGCATTAAGAAGCTCCCCCACCTCAGACCAGTACAGGCCCAGTTTCGGACAGTCCCACAGCATATGATCCAGTTCCACACCAGGCATCACACATCTAGGGCACGCTGCGTCCTGCACTTGGAAATACCTCCGGATCTTTCCCAGGGTAAGGTAAGCTCTATGCACCACGAAGAAATGCACTTGCTGAAACCAAGCATTTCTGCCCCCCTTCCACGTCCTCCTCAGAATATGACCCCATGTCGTGTCCGGTATGGGCTTTCCCACACTCGCCTCCCATTTTTGGTTCAGTATCGTCAGTGGTTCCAAACCCTCGTTCAACAGTCGAGAATGTAGGCAGGTGACCGCTTTAAATGTTCCCGCTGCCATTACCACATATTGGCAAGCCATGGTCGTTGGTGGCTCCGATTTCCCAGTCTTCCAGTGTTTCCGTATCGCTGTAGTTACAGCTGCATATAACAGGAAACTCCCATCAGGAAGGTCAAATTGATCTTGCAGTGCCCTGAATGGCATCAACTCGCCCTCAGTATACAGGTCGCCTATCATGTGAAGTCCCAACTCCTCCCAGTCCATGAGTGGGGACCAGTCCCCTCCGTGTGGCAACGCTGTTAACATACCCAGAGGGATTTCAGGTGCTTTCGGGTGTACTACCCCTGCTCTCCTTTGACTTCTGTTCCAGCATAATCGCAGGGTCTTCTCCTCTAGCGTTAAATCCCGTACATCAAGCTTTTGCTGCATGATGATATACGAGAGGACATGCCTCTGTATCCCCATCCCTCGGGTCTGGACAGGGCCCCTGAACTCCTTTGCAACATTTTGTGTAAGGATCTGCAGCTGCTCTGCTAAATAATAAAGTTCAAAATTAGGAACTGCCATTCCCCCCTCCGCTTTTGGCCTCATCAGCGTAGTCAGTGCTACTCGTCGTCTCCCGTGTCCCCACAAAAAATAAGTGATCAATGTTCTCAGCTCCCGAAAGATCCGTTGAGGGATCCATATCGGCAGCATACGGAAATAATAGGGCAGCCCGGGTAAGGCCACCATCTTAAGCAGCGCCACTCTCCCCTGTACTGAAAGGGGAAGAGTTGCCCCGAACGCCATACATCCCCTCAGGGCTCTTATACAATGTCCTATGTTCCCTTCCAGCATGTTGTCAACACCATGATAAATACGGACTCCCAGATAGGTAAAACACGATCGTTCCCATATAATGTCCCTAGTCATTTGTGGTCGGGGCACATCCGCTCGCATCGGGAAGATGCACGTTTTACTCCAATTAACCCTAAGGCCCGACAGTTTCCCAAAATGCAACATGTCAATCGCTCCCTGCAGCGCCGCTGCCGTGTTCTCCAAGAACAACAACAGGTCGTCCGCATACAACGATATGCATTGCGGGATCCCGCCACATACAAGACCACTATATGCCATCCCTGTCCTATCCTGGACCGCCAGAGGCTCAATCGCCAATGCGAACAGCAAGGGGGAAAGCGAACACTCCTGCCTTGTTTCTCTCTGTACCGGGTACGCGGAAGATATTACTGACCCTAGTCGCACCCTGGCAGTCGCTGAGAAATATAAGACTTTTGTCCAGCGTCCAAACCGATCACCTAAGCCGAACTTCTCCAGCACCTTATTGAGATACCCCCATTCCAGGCTATCAAAAGCCTTTTCTATATCTACGGACAACACTGCCGGCATCAGTTCCGCGCCCAGGTCGCTCCCTAGCACCCGTAAGAGGCGTCGGATATTAATCGAGGTATTCCTGGTCGGAATAAACCCAGCTTGATCCTCATGGACCAGTGTGGTCATGTGCGGTAGCAGTCTAGTGGCCAGTATGCGACTCAGAATTTTATAGTCCACTGTCAACATGGACAGCGGTCTGTAGGAGGTCACATCACTACCCTCTTTCCGAGGTTTTAACAGGGGGACAACCAGCGCTTCACTCATCGACCTGGGCAGGTGGCCCAGCTCCGCAGCTTCAACATATACCTCCAGCAAGTAAGGCGCCAAAATGTCAGTATATTTTGCGTAAAATTCTATTGGTAGGCCATCCACTCCCGGCGTTTTGTTCCGAGCCATCTGCTTGATCGCAGCCCTAATCTCAGTCAACGTTATGTCGTGACCCAGAGTCTTAGCACTGTCCTCATCCAATTGCGGTAGCTGAATCTCTGCTAGATAGCCCTCTATGTCTGAATCCTCAGCCTCTAGGTGACTTTGATAGAGGGTCGTATAGTAACCCAAGAAGCGCGAGAGGATTGCAGTCTGGGAATAGACCATTTCTCCCGTCGCCTCACGTACACTCATAATTGGGCAACCTCTGGGCACCGGGTTCGCCAGTCTCGCTAGGAGCGTGCCCACCTTATCCCCTTCAGCATGAACCTTCGCTGCATACTGTCTATAGTCATAGCTCCGCAGTCTCTCCGTTTCCGCTGCGACTAGCTCCCTCTCCTCCGTTATCTGCGTTTGCAGCGCGGTTGCTCTGGTCGCTGCTTCTCCCAACCCCTCAGTGCCCCCTCTGCCCTTTCCACATCCGCAAGCACTACCGTCCTCTCACCTGAGTATTTACCAATGCACAGCCCTCTCATCACTACATTGAATGCGTCCCATTCCACTGCTCTAGAGGAGGCAGTCCCTCTGTTCTCAGTGAAGTAATGTTCAATGCCATCGTGAATTGCAGCACCAAAAACCTGATCCTCAAGGGTCTCCGGACGTAATCTCCAAGAGGGGATCGCAGTCCTCACATGCTGCCAGCTACGAAACACCAATTGGGGATTGTGATCGGAAATGGTCCTAGCTAAATATTCAGAGTGTGTCGCCAGGGCAGCTATCAAGTTCGTGGAGTGCGGAAAAGAAGGAGAAGTCCCTATCATTGGGGTGGTGCCCTCGCAATACATCAGTGAGGCCCCACCTCCCCTGCCAGTCCGACCTCTGCGTAGCAAGCCTACCTACCGGTGAATCAGTCAGTGGTGGATGTGATCTGTCTAAAACTACGTCTGTGACCGAATTGAAGTCCCCCCCCAGTATCACCTGTCCCGCCAGATAGTGTGCTAAAGATCCTGAGATTTTATCTAAGAAGCGGGCCTGATCTGTGTTCGGGGCATACACACTACATAACACCACATCTCGGCCCCACAGCTTCCCTTCTACTGCTACGTATCTACCCTCTGAATCAACAATCTGGTTTGTGGCCTGGAAAGGGACCCCCTCCCTCACCCATATCAGGACGCCTCTGGCAAACGCAGAGTAGGTCGTGCCAAACACTTGACCCCGCCATCGCCGTTGCAAGGCGGTGCCCTCCTGCTTAGTAAGATGGGTCTCCTGAAGCAGCGCTATCTGTATCCCACGTCGCACCAAATATGCATGCACCTTATGTCGTCTGGACATGGTCCGTAGTCCACGTATGTTCCATGTAATACACTTCAAATAAAGGTAATCCCCCCATTGCAATTGTACCTCAGCATCTCTATGTTCATGCCTCGCCTGCCCACACCAAAACAGCTCTGTCCCCAATGTCCAACCCCCTGCATAACTCCCACATCCCACCCCCCCAGAACAGGACCCAATAATAAACTATTAGCCCCCATCCAAACTTCTGCAACAAAACACACAATTCTATCCTGCAGTAGCCACTACAGGGTGCCTTAAGGGCAGTGAGAGGGTGGTTCAGGCCCAACGGGCAGCAGGTTTCGCCTCCACCCCCGGCCCCTAGATCCCTTGCGATAGTGCCTCACAGTAACAACATTACTAAACATTACCATGTCCATCAGCTCTGCTAGGATCAGTTCTCAGGAGGCCGTCTTCCGAAAGGGTCATTCATCCAACATTCCCTCCGCTGTTCGCGGGGTGACCACCGGGCCCTTAGCGCTGTCTGTGTCCGAAAACTCTGTGCCCGATTTCCCCGTCATCGTCAGAAACCGATCCCACCGTCGATCCTCCTTGCTGCGATCCAGTCATCACCGCTGTCACCGCCAGAGCTCCCCGTTTATCAGCAGCCACTTGGGTGCTCTGCTGCGTCTGCTGGTTTTTATTCCGCTTGCGGAGGCGTTGTGATTTACGCATCTGTATCGTTCTCGGCGGTCCTCGGTCTCCTCTACCTTTACGATCTGTGCCTGCTCTATAGGATTCGAGCCAAGTCCATGCATCCTCAGGTGTTAGGAAAAATTGTGTTGAGCCATCCAGGATCACTCTCAGTTTGGCTGGGAAAATCAGAGAGTATTGGATCCCCTCATCCCTGAGTTCTTTCTTGATAGTTAAATAGGAGGCCCTGCGCTTTTGTATCTCCTGGTTATAGTCCGGGAATATCGTGACCGTACCATTCCCCACTTTAAAAGGCCCTGCCGAGCGTGCCTTCTGGATCAGCAGGTCCTGGTCTTTGTAATGAAAAACTTTGGCCACTATAGGTCGGGGAGGGCGACCAGGCAAAGGCGGTTTGGCCGGGAATCTATGCGCCCTCTCAAGGGAGAAGAAAGGGGACAATCCTTCCGGAGCAACATCCGTCTTGAACCAGTTCTCCAGATATGCGATCATATCAGTTCCCTCCGATTTCTCGTGCAGGCCTACCACCCGGACGTTGCTGCGCCTATTGCGACTTTCGGCGTCTTCGGCCCTTTTTTCCAGACTCGCCAGGCGGTCCAGCACATCACCCAACTTGCGTTCCACAGTGACCACCGCTGGTTTGAGGTCTTGAATGACCAGTTCGTTCTCTCTCACCCTGTCTGCCAATTTCGAGTGGTCTGCTCTCAGGAGTCCCAGTCCCGTTGCGACCTGCGTTATGTCCTGGTGTAAGGAGTCTTTCGTCGCCGCTATGGCCTCCAGGATGCTATCAAGGCGTTTATTCAGCCGCTGTTCCTGTGTCATGCCCTCAGGTCCCTCATTACCATCATGGCCATCTTCCTGCAACCCACCGTCCTCCGTTCTCGGCTTCGGTTTCATCCTGCAGCAGAATGCGACCACCAATACTACTGAAAAACCCCCGTCCGTTCAGCGGCACCTAGCCAACTCCAAGGCGACCCAATGGTCGATCAATACAGAACCAACCGGATCTGGACAACACTCGGGTCCCTACCTCTGTTAGTTTGCACCACTCCGGGGCTCCCAGCTCCTCACAAGGGGTATCCGCTGCTGTTTCTGCTGTTTCTGCACCATCCACAGCCAGTCCCGAGTCCCCACGAGTCACCCTAGGTTGGATGTGGGCTGCGTATTGTCCAAATGGGCCGTGGGCACACTCAGGTGGGATGTATGACATTACAATGCATGCTTTTACATCGCATGCCTTTACAACGCGGTTTTTACATCGCAAACCTTTACAACGCATAGCGCTTTGGGGTGCTGGATAGTGAAAAGTTTAATTTACTATTCCAACTCCAGTCCCCGTGGACACTAGGGAAGGTGTTGGATAGTAAATTAAACTTATTCCATATCCTAGAGCGCCCCCCAGCGCAATGCGTTGTAATGGTTTGCGTTGTAAAAGTTGCGTCGTAAAGGCACTGCGTGGTAAAAGTTGTGTTGTAAAGGATGTTTCCCCTAAGGTGTCTATACAGGTCTCCAGCCTTTCCCCGCTGCTCCTGCTGCAAAACCTATATCGTCGAGCGCGATGACCCTCAGTTGTCCTTCAAGCCCTCACTTTTCCTCCCGGGCTTAGCCCCAGGTGGTCGTCCCCACAGCCAGATGCGTCGTGACCGGATCAGAGATTGTGCATCCCTGGCAAGTGCTGGCCATTCGCGTTCAGGCGCCGGTGAGTCATAGAGTCCCTTCCGCCAGAGTCCTCTCGCACTTGCCCAAGTGGTGCTTCCCAGGGGGTTATGTCAGGAACTATTATGGGCCCAAGGTACCCACGATACACACGGGCATGAAGTGCCAACAGGTCGAAAGAAACAAGCACTGTCAGTATGCATATGACAGCATTCACTCGGCGTTTCCATCAATAGCAAGGCTTAGCATGAATATAGCAGTGTAGCGCTCACAGCGCCTCCAGGTACCGTCGTCCCAATGCCTTCAGCTGCGCCTCTACTCTACTCACCGGCGCGGCTCTGCGGGCCTGCTCCCGCCCCCGCCTCCGTAGCTCCGGGCATAGGCCCACACCACCACACTCACCAGGGCCGCAGAGGGGAGACGTCCGCCAGCCGCTCGTTGTCCGTGTTGCGTCCTCCTTCTGTCTCCGCATGCCGCTATACTCTGCAGGGTGTTGGGGACCCTCCGAAGTCCCGTCAATCGATGTGTCACAGCCTCAGCTCTTTCCCTCGTAGTGGCACCCCCAAAGACCCCGGGCCTCCTCGATCCAGTTACCGCTCAGGTGTCGCACTTCCCCGCCCAGTGTCCTCGGTCTCCGCAGACCATCGAAATATCCTCCGGTTGCAGGCTTAGGTGCGTTGTGCTCCTCGAGCAATCCTCCCGGCAGCCGCCATCTTAGAGCACCAGGCAGGTCCCCTTCCTCCGTGCCGAGTCCGCTCCAGACATTTCCCCACACCAAGACCACTGATCATTCCGCCTGGACCGCAGGCTGCTCTTCACTCGGCGCTCTCGTCACTCTCTGGTTCGAGTACTCTAAGGACCTTGCAGTGGGCCATTCAGCGTTAGTCACTCTGAGCCTCCGATGATCGCCGCCATTTTGCCGTCTGCCCCTCGGCTCCTCTGGCACTTCAACCAGCTCCCATGTCACAGTGGAGCCCCCCGGTGCAGCAATGCCGGTCGCGGAATCTGCTCCAGGTACTCCGATTTATGCTCCGCTACTGTGAGCTAAATACAGGAGGTGTTAACAGGATAAAAGCCGGGATCAGGCGCGGAGCTATCGGCTCACGCCGCCTCTCCCATCGGCGCCCAAGCCACGCCCCTCGAAAAGGATATTTATTCATGTTAATACTGTACATGCAATAGAGTTGTTTGTTTAAGTGTGGCATGCATAATAAAGTATTCCCATGAATTATTGGCTGTGCACAAAGATGTAGGTAGTGTTTTATGGATTGTGCTGTGCAAAAAAGATGTAGGTAGTGTTTTATGTGTTTTTCGATAAGACTACTGACGAGTGGGCAATACGGCAAGCGCAAGGTAAGTGTTTTTTTTTTTTTATGTATTTTCTCTATTCCGTCGTCTATCGACTTCCCCACCACCCTGGCCAACTACTCTTATCTGTACCGACCACGCCAGGCTATCAAGTTTAAAAAGCAGCGTTTCTAAAAGATTCTTTAAAGGCCTAAATAATCATAAAAATGAGCGACAAGTTCTCCCGAGTAAAAAAAAACTTCCCCCCATTAGCCAGCAACCCGATAAACTCTTCGGGTGAGCAACACTAACCTTACACCTCACTCATGACATGTTCTATGACATCACTCTGATTTCGCCCATGTGGACCCTATCCCCCGGGGGCGGGAAATTAGTAAAGAGGAGGACATGCGTCCTCCCTCCCAGGCGAATTTTGTCCTGGGGCCCCTATACCCCAGAGCTCTGCCAACTAAGGATGGGTGCCCTGGTTCCCACCCAGAGCATCCACCATCTTCTTGTTGGGGGCCGCATCGAGAGCACCAAGGCCTCCGTGGCCCCAGCCATCTCCCCATATCCAGTGGGAGCTGACATTGCTCTCACCCGTAGAGTGGGAGCAATATTCAGATCAGCTTCCCTGCCTCCATCACTGCAAGCGGTGAAACAGACCTGAAGTCTTCTCCTAGCTGGCAGAGCATTTTTAAAGCTCCTGCCAGATGGGAGCGGACTTTGTGTTTGCTCTCACTTGATTGGAGCTTTGACATTGCTCCCGCAAGCCAGAGCAAACACAGATTTCCGGCCCACGCCAGTGTGGGCATGGAAATCGCTATGTCCCGGGGTGGACACCCGGGACATAACAGGAGCCTACAGGGAGGGCAGCAACATGCCCCCGCCCACTTAATAATAAGGCTGGGCCCCTGGGAGATGAGGTCCCTGGGGCCAAAAGTGACCCGGGGAGGGTGGCCCCCCTCTGCTTCTGAATATTTCCCAGGCCCCATGCATGCCCCCTCCCCTAAATATATTTATAAATCCCCCCCGGGTCTGGCCCACCCGGGGGGTCAAAAAAACAAGCTCCTGGTCTTGTTTTAACTTCAGGACACAGGTGGGGCTCCTATGGTGACCCCCACCAGCAGAGCTAGGGGGTCAGGGTATTCTAACCTACTGTCTTCTATTTTTTTGGGACTCATGCTGATCAAATTACAAAAAGAGATCTTTCTGGATCAAAATCTACCTTTCTGCCAAATTTGGTGTAATTCCGTTCAGCGGTGCAGCCCCTTCCGTTTTCAAATTGTGAGTGGTCCCCGGGAGATGGGGTCCCCAGGGCTGTAATCAACATGGGAAGGCCCCATCCCCATTAGTTAGATGGTCGAGACTTAGAGAATGGGGTTCCTGGGGCCAAAATTGGCCCATGAGGGCGGCGGCGTGCTCCCCTCCCACTTTATATTTAGGCCTGGCCCCGGAGCTGAAAATGGCCTGGGGGCGGGCCCCCCTCCCATTCTGAATATCGGTCAGGTCCTAGGAAACCCGGGAAGGGGGCTGTGTACCTCCTCTCATTTAATTTGTAAGGTATGGCCCTGAGGGATGGGATCTCCAGGCCAAAATTAGCCCAGGAGGGGGGTTTCCGTGTCCCCTTCCCCAATTATATTTATAAATCGACCCCCAGGGGGGCATACCAAAATCAAGCATGGGAGCCAGTGCTTGTTTTCTTTTCACTGCTGAATTTTTTTCTGTTTTTCTGTTTTTTGGCACTTAAGATGGCTGCCACTATATCTTCGTTGAAGTGGTAGCAACCAATCAGATCTAATTTTGAGATCTGTTAGATCTGCGGCTCCTCCACGTCTATAAGCTCTTTAATAACTACAAAACTACTGCACGGATGTACACCAAATAACAAAAAGAGATCTTTCTTGATCAAATTTTCTGCCAAATTAGGTATAATTCAGTTCAGAGGTCCCATCTGTACTTGTGCCTAAAATCCCTATGGGAAAAATGTGTTTTGGGACCGCCCTCCTTTTGTCTCTGTCTCTGCTTTACGAATAACCCTGCAACTTTCAATCAATCAATCAATCATAACATTTGTATAGCGCGCTACTCACCCGGAGGGTCTCAAGGCGCTTGGGGGAGGGGGGGTCCGCTACTGCTCGAACAGCCAGGTCTTGAGTTGCTTCCTGAAGGAGAGGTGGTCTTGGGTCAGACGGAGGTGGATGGGGAGGGAGCTCCAGGTCTTGGCAGCCAGGTAGGAGAAGGATCTTCCTCCCGTGGTGGCTCTTCGGATGCGTGGAACGGCGGCGAGGGCGTGGCTGGTGGGAGTGTAGAAGGTCAGGCGGTTGTTGAGGTACCTGGGTCCCAGGTCATGGAGGGCCTTGTGTGCGTGGGTGAGGAGTCAGAACGTGATTCTGTTGCTGACGGGGAGCCAGTGCAGGTCTCTCAGGTGTCCGGAGATGTGGCTGTGTCGGGGGATGTCCAGGATGAGTCGTGCGGAGGCGTTCTGGATGCGTTGGAGTCTTTTCTGCAGTTTGGCTGTGGTTCTGGCGTAGAGGGTGTTTCCGTAGTCCAGTCGACTGGTGACGAGTGCCTGAGTGACCGTCTTCCTGGTTTCGGTGGGAATCCATCGAAAGATCTTTCGGAGCACGCGTAGGATGTTGAAACATGACGATGAGACGGCGTTGACTTGTTTGGTCATTGAGAGGGAGGAGTCTAGGAGAAAGCCCAGGTTGCATGCGTGGTCTGTTGGTTTGGGTGCACTGCCCAGGGCAGGGGGCCACCAGGAGTCGTCCCAGGAAGAGGGTGATGATCCCAGGATGAGGACTTCCGTCTTGTCTGAATTCAGTTTCAGGCGGCTGTTCTTCATCCACTCGTCTACGTCTTTCATCCCTTCGTGTAGGTTGGTTCTGGCGGTGGCGGGGTCTTTGGTGAGGGAGAGGATCAGCTGGGTGTCGTCGGCGTAGGAGATGATGTTGAGGTTGTGTTGGCGTGCGATGGCCGCAAGGGGGCTCATGTAGATGTTGAAGAGGGTGGGGCTGAGAGATGATCCTTGTGGTACGCCGCAGATGACTTCGGTGGCCTCGGATCTGAACGGGGGGAGGCGGACTTTCTGAGTTCTTCCGGCGAGGAAGGAGATGATCCACTCGAGTGTCTTCTCTTGGATTCCGATGTTGTTGAGGCGCTGCACTAGGGTGCGGTGGCAGACAGTGTCGAACGCTGCAGAGAGGTTCAGGAGGATGAGGGCCGCTGTTTCCCCGTTGTCGAGCAGGGCTCGGATGTCGTCAGTGGCTGTGATGAGGGCGGTCTCGGTGCTGTGGTTGGTTCGGAAACCGGATTGCGAGTGGTCGAGGGATCCATTTGTCTCAAGGAAGGCGGCAAGCTGTCTGTTGACGGTCTTCTCGATGACTTTGGCAGGAAAAGGGAGGAGTGAGATGGGGTGGTAGTTTTTGAGGTCGGTGGGGTCCGCTGATGGTTTCTTCAGTAGGGCACTGAGTTCGGCATGCATCCAGCTCTCCGGGAAGGTGGCGGTGTTGAAGGAGCAGTTGATGATGTCCTGGAGATGGGGTGCGATGACGGAGTCGGCCTTGTTGAAGACGTGGTGGGGGCATGGGTCGGTTGGTGATCCGGAGTGGATGGTATTCATCGTGCGGATGGTGTCTTCGGTGCTGACCGGGGTCCAGGCGCGGAGGGTGGTGGTGGGGGGCGTTGGTTCGGTGGTAGGGTGCGTGGGGTGTGTGCTGAAGCTGTTGTGTATGTCTGTGATCTTGCTGTGAAAGAACGAGGCGAGTGAGTTGCAGAGGTCTTGCGAGGGAGTGATGTCGTTGTTTCCGGCGCTGGGGTTGGAGAGCTCTTTGACGATGCTGAAGAGTTCCTTGCTGTTGTGGGCGTTGTTGTCTAGTCGTTCCTTGAATGCTGTTTTCTTGGTGGTGTGGATCAGCTGGTGGTGGTTGCGGGTGGCGCGCTTGAGGGCGGTCATGTTGTCTGTAGTCGGGTCTTTGCGCCAGGCTTTCTCGAGGGTGCGGCAGTTCTTCTTGGATCCCTTGAGTTTGTCGGTGAACCAGGGGGCTTTCTTGCTGCCAGGTCTGCTGGGAGGGGTATTCAGTGGAGCGAGGTCATTGGCGCAGTTGGTGATCCACTGTGTGAGGTTGTTGGCTGCTTGGTTGGGGTCCGTTGAGCTGGCGGGAGGGTTCTGGCTCAGTGATGTGGTGAGCTGGTCGGTGGTGATCTTATTCCAGCTTCTGCGGGGAACCTGTTGCGGGTGGTGGTGAGTCGTGGTCCTTCTGAACCTGAAGTGGACGCAGCTGTGGTCTGTCCAGTGGAGTCCGGTGGAGTGGCTGAAGGAGATGTACTTGCTGGAGGAGAAGACTGGGTCAAGCGTGTGTCCAGCGTAGTGGGTGGGGGTGTTCACCAGTTGCTTGAGTCCGAGGTTGGCTAGGTTGTCCAGCAGGGTGGTGGTGTTGTTGTCGTTGTTGTTCTCCAGGTGGAAGTTGAGGTCCCCTAGGAGGATGTAGTCAGCGGAGGAGAGGGCCTGTGGGCTGATGAAGTCTGCGATGTCTTCGCTGAATTGTGTGCGTGGTCCCGGGGGTCTGTAGATGAGGGTGCCTCTGAGTGTGGTCTTGGGGTCGGTGTGTATCTGGAAGTGAAGATGTTCGGCGGCTGTGAGGGTGTCGTCGGAGTTGGTCGTGATGCGGATGGTGTTCTTGTGGACAATGGCGATGCCTCCTCCTGTCTGGTTGACGCGGTCCCTCCGGGTGATCTTGTATCCGTCCGGGATGGCGATGGCGATGTCGGGCGCTGAGGAGGCGTTCATCCATGTTTCCGTGAGGAAGGCGACGTCTGGAGATGTGGTGTCGAGCAGGTTCCAGAGTTCCACGGCTTATCTGTGGACGGAGCGGGTGTTGAGCAGGATGCACTTCAGGTGATTGCTGTTGGTGCTCGGCTTGGCGGGTGCGGTACAGGCCCGGATGCAGGAGAATTTGCAGGCTTGGCAGGTGAAGGGTCCGTGGGTACATCTCGGGGTGGCTCGGTAGCAACCGGGGACCCGGCCGGTGTTGAGTGCGTTGAGAGGGGTGGCGTCGTAAGTCCGGCGGATGGGCTGGCATCTGCGGGGACCAGGGGTTCTGGCGCTGGGCATGGTCCAGGCGCGGACTGGTGTAGACGGGCTTTCCTTTGGTGCGCCTTCGGCGCACAATCGGCGCACCAGCTGCGCGTGAACGCTGCGCGTGAACGCTGCGCTTACGCGTGCACTCCGCCATAAATGGCGAAGTGGGAGGGAGGAGCAGCTGGGAGGCGGGAGCGGGGCGGCCAATTGGAGGGATACAGAAAAGAAAGGGGCGGGGCCGCTGGGGAGCAGCGGCGGGGAGAGGGCGGGAACGCGGCTGGGCAGAACAAGAGGGACAGAAATGCGCAGCAACAGAGGCAACGATGAAAAAACGGGGGCAAAATACACAATAACTCAACAGAGGAAAATACGAAACGCCCAACAGAGGCAAACACGCAACAGAGGCAAATATGAAAACACGAAACAGAGGCAAAAAACAAACGTTCAGGGAACAGGAGCACAGCTGGGGGCAGCCTGGGCTCACTCACGGGGAGTGTGCGCGGTGCGTGGGGTGACCGGCCCAGAGGGTCAGAGGTCACTGCTCACCACCGCGTGCACTCCGCCATAAATGGCCAAGTGGGAGGGAGGAGCAGCTGGGAGGCGGGAGCGGGGCGGCCAATGGGAGGGATACAGAAAAGAAAGGGGCGGGCCGCAGGGGAGCAGCGGAGGGGAGCGGGGAGAGGGCGGGAACGCGGCTGGGCACAACAAGAGGGACAGAAATACGCAGCAACAGAGGCAACGACGAAAAAACGGGGGCAAAATACACAATAACTCAACAGAGGAAAATATGAAACGCGCAACAGAGGCAAACACGCAACAGAGGCAAATATGAAAACACGAAACAGAGGCAAAAAACAAACGTTCAGGGAACAGGAGCACAGCTGCAGGCAGCGGCGGCACTCGGCGGGATCGGGGGCAGCCTGGGCTCACTCACGGGGAGTGTGCGCGGTGCGTGGTGTGACGGGCCCAGAGGGTCAGAGGTCACTGCTCACCACCGCGTGCACTCTGCCATAAATGGCCAAGTGGGAGGGAGGAGCAGCTGGGAGGCGGGAGCGGGGCGGCCAATGGGAGGGATACAGAAAGGAAAGGGGCGGGCCGCAGGGGAGCAGCGGCGGGGAGAGGGTGGGAACGCGGCTGGGCATAACAAGAGGGACAGAAATACGCAGCAACAGAGGCAACGACGAAAAAACGGGGGCAAAATACACAATAACTCAACAGAGGAAAATACGAAACGCGCAACAGAGGCAAACATGCAACAGAGGCAAATATGAAAACACGAAACAGAGGCAAAAAACAAACGTTCAGGGAACAGGAGCACAGCTGCGGGCAGCGGCGGCACTCGGCGGGATCGGGGGCAGCCTGGGCTCACTCACGGGGAGTGTGCGCGGTGCGTGGGGTGACCGGCCCAGAGGGTCAGAGATCACTGCTCACCACTGCGTGCACTCCGCCATAAATGGCCAAGTGGGAGGGAGGAGCAGCTGGGAGGCGGGAGCGGGGCGGCCAATGGGAGGGATACAGAAAAGAAAGGGGCGGGCCGCAGGGGAGCAGCGGCGGGGAGCGGAGAGAGGGCGGGAACGCGGCTGGGCACAACAAGAGGGACAGAAATGCGCAGCAACAGAGGCAACGACGAAAAAACGGGGGCAAAATACACAATAACTCAACAGAGGAAAATACGAAACGCGCAACAGAGGCAAACACGCAACAGAGGCAAATATGAAAACACGAAACAGAGGCAAAAAACAAACATTCAGGGAACAGGAGCACATCTGGGGTCAGCGGCGGCACTCGGTGGGATCGGGGGCAGCCTGGGCTCTCTCACGGGGAGTGTGCGCCGTGCGTGGGGTGACCGGCCCAGAGGGTCAGAGGTCACTGCTCACCACCGCGTGCACTCTGCCATAAATGGCCAAGTGGGAGGGAGGAGCAGCTGGGAGGCGGGAGCGGGGCGGCCAATGGGAGGGATACAGAAAAGAAAGGGGCGGGCCGCAGGGGAGCAGCGGAGGGGAGAGGGTGGGAACGCGGCTGGGCACAACAAGAGAGACAGAAATACGCAGCAACAGAGGCGACGACGAAAAAACGGGGGCAAAATACACAATAACTCAACAGAGGAAAATATGAAACGGGCAACAGAGGCAAACACGCAACAGAGGCAAATATGAAAACACGAAACAGAGGCAAAAAACAAACGTTCAGGGAACAGGAGCACAGCTGCGGGCAGCGGCGGCACTCGGTGGAATCGGGGGCAGCCTGGGCTCACTCACGGGGATTGTACGCTGAGCGTGGGGTGACCGGCCCAGAGGGTCAGAGGTCACTGCTCACCACCGCGTGCACTCCGCCATAAATGGCCAAGTGGGAGGGAGGAGCAGCTGGGAGGCGGGAGCGGGGCGGCCAATGGGAGGGATACAGAAAAGAAAGGGGCGGGCCGCAGGGGAGCAGCGGCGGGGAGCGGGGAGAGGGCGGGAACGCGGCTGGGCACAACAAGAGGGACAGAAATACGCAGCAACAGAGGCAACGACGAAGAAACGGGGGCAAAATACACAATAACTCAACAGAGGAAAATACGAAACGCACAACAGAGGCAAATATAAAAACACGAAACAGAGGCAAAAAACAAACATTCAGGGAACAGGAGCACAGCTGCGGGCAGCGGCGGCACTCGGCGGGATCGGAGGCAGCCTGGGCTCACTCACGGGGAGTGTGCGCGGTGCGTGGGGTGACCGGCCCAGAGGGTCTGGAAAGAGAACTTTCCAGACAGCAGCTGAAGTGAGTTGCAAACTAGTTTTGAAAATTTCTTGAAGATTCATCAAACGATGCCAAAGGAATAAGTACAACAAAAAACGATCTTCCTATGGAAACTAGTTCCTAACTATAACTAACTAATGGCACCCGCCAATAGGTAATATATATTTACTTATTTATTTATTAGGTCATCAGTGATATCTTAAAATATGTAATTTAACATCATGAGTTAAACATTTCAAGAGAGAGGTGTAAGTTATAATGAGTTGACTAAAATGTAACTGGTGGTTTTGTGTGGTTTTTAGGCTTTTAAAACATTAGTTCTTGTCTCATTCCATCAAGTAACTATGTCATTTAAGCCTTTGTTTTTTCTGTTAACTTCTGTTTTTTATTCAATGTAAGTTGAGACCTTACTACCATGTTGAACTATAATGTCAGTGTAACCTTTGTTTTTTTCAGTGAATATATATATATCATCAAATTACAAGAGGATATTTAAATCATAATATTCAGATAGAATATTGTCATGTATGATGTAGCTTATGCCAACATGTGAGAGGTGCATTAGGGAGTTATGATTTTGTAGTGCACAATAACTGTTGAAATATAGAGTTTTTATGATTTTGGTAAAAAAGGATACTAAAAATAATACTAATTCATATTGGCAACGAAAATGTGTTTAGCAACATTTTATATCTTTGTTGCGGAGAATTACTTCAAACAAACACAATGCCATGTGGCTATTCTTATGCAAATATTAATCCTCAGGAATGGTGTTTTATTTAAACGTTACTTGTCACAATAATACTTTAATATATGACTCTGTTGCTACACTCCTGAAATTTCACTGATACAACAAGCGACTCCACTTCAGTCAAGACTGTTATATTTGTGATCACAATCACAGCAGCTGCAAACAGTAGACAATGTTTGTTTAAAGCAGCGGTCTCTTCAACCATTTAGCTTATGACTGAAAATTATAGTTGTTTTAAATTTGTATTTTCAGCAGCAGCGGCTGCCATAAGAAAAGGGTGGGGAGTGCGGGGAGGTCCCGCTGGAGTCTTTGCACAGGGGTGTTGGGAATACAAATTAAAATGATACTTACCTTCAGCCGCCGGCCGCCTCCAGTATCGCACCGCTGCTCCTCCTCTTCCTGGGTGAGGTCCGAGCAGCCCCTGGGACGGACTCCCATCCAATATCCGTGCTGCAGTGCAAGAAAGACCCCCTGCTCAGACCAGGTAGTCTGTGGGGTTTCTTCAGCCCGGCTGCTCAGTGCAGCTGGGCTGGAGAAAACCTAAGTGTGCATGTGTGTTTTGGTTGGCCTGAGATGGCTGGCCAAACAAGAATGAGCACTTGGGGCATGGAATGCATGTAGCACTCCTGCTCCCCCCTCCTTAGCCTTGGCTACGCCCCTGCCAACACCGCTGGCTAAGAGCTGGCAAATGTAAATTAAAACGATGCAACAGCATCGTTTTAATTTACATTTGCAGGATCTGATCCAATCAGTGGGGCGACACCACCGTTCCGGAAGAGACGCCACTGATTTATAGTGTATCTTACCGCCGCAGAAGTTTTGAATGAGCATGACAGGTAAAGACAATCTTTTGTTAAAACTTCAAACAAAAACTTCTTCCTGAATTAGCACCTTTTGCACTCTCACTAAATAGCAACATCAACATTCACACTTATTCATTCTGATCAACACGAGATGTCAGAATGACAGGAAGGAAATGCATATTATTCTTATTAATAAGGGACAGAACTTGCAGATGAAAGGCTGATTAGACATTCCGAATGTAACAATTCAGTTCATATTGTATGTGACGCAATATAAATTAAATATTTGACTAAAGAAAGATAATTTAAATACATATTTAATAGACACAAGTAAAAAGGCAGGGCTGAGAATGCCCTAAAGTGGCCGTTAGGCAACAGATGGTCAGTGTTTAATTGGAGCTGGTGTTTCCAAATGGAGCCAACAGGCACTCTTTTTTTGGGGCCGAGGACATATTTTTAATCATCAGATTTTGACCCACAATAAGAAAGAGAAGGCACCAAAGATAGAAAGGAAGAGGAAGAGAGATGCACAAAAACATTGTCTAAGGGAGAAAGCACAGATCAAAAAGAGCATGGAGCACGGGGCATGGAACAGTGTGATGAAGGGCAGGGAGAGAATGCTGATGGGTGAAAAAGGCATGAGGTGAAATCAAGATTGTACAACAATAAAATATGCCCCGGTTGTAGCAACTGTGAGGAGGAGGAATCTCATGTTCTCTTCTTTTGCCCAGCCTACGAGAGACCAAGGAAACATTGGCTAGTGCCTCTGTGTAGGAATCTGGGCGTAAGGAGCTATGTGAACTCGCTCAGAATACTGAAAACGGACTCCTCCCCTCATATTGTATTCGCAGTTGCTAAATTTTTAATGGCCATGTGGCACATTAGGAGCAAACTACTTAAAGTATGATTATCACAGGATTTATTGCCAATTTAACTCAAATGCCATTGAATTTTTTGACTAACTCTACGGGCAGTGGTTGTTCCTTTATATATCCTTTCCAAGTATGTCTTATGTCTTAAATTTATGGTATAACTAAAAAGTTTCTATGCATGTTTTTATTTATTAAGCATGTCTTAATTTGGTGTTATTTAATAATGTTTTTATGTATGTTTTTATGCATCTTTTATGGCCTAAATGGCCGAAATAAAGAATTTTTGGATTGGATTGGATTGGATTGGATTGTACAACCATGGCATTTGGCACCCCAAACTTTTGGCAGTGGAATCAACGAGCTCCTGAAACAAAACCCAGCCCTACCACATCTACAAATTAACCACATAGTGTATGGACAAAACACCTAAATAAATAATGAGATCATGTGCTAATTGCCTTAAATTGCTCTACATTCACTGAGTTAGCCAGTAAAGCATGCATGCCACAAGTGCCTAGCAAGGTTATTTTCGAAAGAAAGGGTGCGTCTTGTAACACTTTTTGCTCTTAGTAATCTCCTGTTCCAAAGCTTTTTCTCTACTTGCACGCTTTGCCCTTTGCCCTACTTTTGGGGCCTGCCTACTGGGGCACTTCCCTCGCCTGCCTAAGTGGAAGGTCTGGAATTTATAGACCTGGCTCTGGTCCTTGCCAGGAGGAGGATAGTCATTGCCTGAAATTCCTCAACTGGCCCAGTGGTAAAGACCTGAAGACAGGAGTGACAGAGAGGGCATGAGGGGCTTGCGAAGGCACCCCATTGCGGTGCAATGGAGGATGACCCTAGATGCCTGGGAGCATCGTGAGCGGGAACATGATTCTGAAGATGGTCACTGGGAAAGGCCTTCGACCGGTGTTTGATGTGAGTCTACTACCGGAGAGTCAGATAATAGAGATGGCTCTTAATAGGTGACGATAATAAGTAGCAAAGTTAATAGACACCTGTGGGTGGGATTGGTGGGTTGAGATGAGATATGGGGCATGGAAGGTGAGTATCCCCGGGGGTATCTCCGCATGCAGTAGTGCTCAGAGTGAATGAGGTTGTAATATGATGATTGGACTGTATCTGCTGCTTTGTGATTATGTGATTATGATACATGTCAATAAAAATATGTTAAAAAAACAAAAACTATTTCTCCACTGCAGGAAATTCCACCAGATCCTTTTCCCCACACACTACAATGAACACTGATGTGGTTTCTTAGCTCTCAGTCCTGTTGGCTTTTGTAGGTTTGTTGAGGTTCCACTGCAGTTTTTACAGTGAAGACCAATCTATTATAACTAGGAAGGTATTGGCTGGATCTTGGGTCAGGGATAGTGAGAGTAATAGTCAAGCTGCTGGCTGGCTGGCTGATATTGGTTAAGGGCAGATTCAACACTTGACACTTTTTTCTGATCTCCATTTTCCCCAGCACCCATTACATGCAAGCCATACAAGGGCATGACACATTTGTACAATCTAGAATGTAGAGACAAAACTGGACTGCATATGGAAACATGTACCTGGGAAAATTAAGTACTTTGTGTTAAGAGAGTGCACAACACTCTTTATGAAGACAGCTCTCTTTATTGCATCCACCAAAGGGTAACACAGCCTCCACTGAGCCAGCCACAATCCAACTGCTCAGTGGTAGCCTAGCACATCACAGAGTTCCACATGGTGCCCCCAAGACATCTTCCCCCCTAAAATGCAATATAACAAATCTAAGACAGGGAAAGGGAACAAGGATGAATAACAGGATCTACTCTCCCTTAAAGGAACCAAGAAGAAATACTAAAATAACTGAAGGAAAACAAGGAACACAAACTCATCCAAAGGACTAGGATAATGATAAACTTCGTCTCACCTTTGGGAGACCAAACGTTTTCTTTACATACATCATTTCACCAAGCACCCATCTGCTAGGTTTAACAGCATGCTTCTTGTAAAAACGCTCCTTATATTTTTCTTGATAATCCCTGAGCCTATGTGAAAACGGACTCACCATGCCAGAACCACCACTCAATCAAACGGGTACATTTTGAGCCAGCTATTCTTCCTTTGAGTCTCTGGAAAGGTGAAATCCCTGTCAAACTGTTGGGTGTGTTACAGTGTGCCCATAAATTTTCGCGCAGGATCCCCTTCAAAGGCAATCTGAATTCTGCAGAAGTTTGCATATATGCTCTCAGCACATGATTCATTCTTACGAAAAGACCATTGGCTTGAGGAGCATAGAGGGCCAGGCAGTGGTGTTTGATTGATAAATCCGCCAAATATTCCTTCATTTACTGAGAAATAAACTAGACACCATTTTCCGTTATAGTGGTTTGTGGAATGCCTTCACAAGCAAAGACATCCCTCAAGAACTCCAGTACGCTTTACGTCATACGGGAACGTATGCAACATGCTGATACCCATTTAGAAGTATAATCCACCAAAACTAGTACATATCTTTCATTCGCAGACAATACATCAAATGGACCAACAAGATCTAAAGCTAATTTGCTCCATGGTTCTTCAGGGATCTCTACAGGGGATGAGGGCACTGCTCTGATTGATTGTGATTTGTCATTACCAGTGCATAATAAACAATCCCTAACTACTCGCTCCACTTGCCTGGCTACCCCTGACCACCAGTACATCTCCCTCACACTGGCAATCGTTAAATTCTGGCCCAGGTGGCCTTCATGAGCCAAGTTAATGATCTTGCTGAGCAAGTCTTAAGGAGGACTCCATATCTCACCCCTGAACAGGTCATGATTAACAATACTAAATTCCTCCGGCACATTCCAAAAAGCTTTTGCATCTTCAGCCACATTGCGTCCCACCAAAAATCCAAAACCTGCTTTCTTGTAGCATCACTGGACACTCTAGCTTCCCATTCCTGCTAGTTGAGAGCTGGCTCCTTCACCTAAAGTATAGGGGCATCTGGTGCAGACACCAGCATGAATCCTTCCACCCACAGCTTTATCCTTGAAGTGGTATTCGCTGTATGTCTACATG
This sequence comes from Lissotriton helveticus, assembly GCF_964261635.1. Lineage (NCBI taxonomy): Eukaryota > Metazoa > Chordata > Amphibia > Caudata > Salamandridae > Lissotriton > Lissotriton helveticus. The sequence continues at coordinate 868,992,292 of NC_136059.1, forward strand.
CAAACATATGGAACAAAGGCCTATGATCCGACTTCACTGTGAACTGCGAACCCCGGAGAAAGAAATTAAAATGGTTAATGGCCACATGCAGGCTAATGCCTCAGCTCGATTACTGAGTAGCCTTCCTCCACCCCTTTGAGCAAACGTGAGGCCAAAGCTATCACCCTTTATTACCATCAAGTAACTGGGAAAGGACAGCACCCAACCCCTTCAAACCGGCATCCATTTTAAGTATTGCATTTATAATTACATCAAAATGTCCCAAAGTTGGCATGTGGGCTATTTCCTCCTTTACCTTATTAACAGCCTCAACACATTCGGAAGACCAAACAAATTCCGCACCTTTCTTGAGTAGGAGTCTCAGTGGCTGAGCCACGCTTGCAAGTTGCAAAAACATTTTGATTAGTACTCTGATAGACCCAAGGACGTTCTTACTTGGTCATTATCGCACAATGCAGGTGCCTTTTGTCAGTTCCAAATTGGGGATACTGCCATCCCCTGAAATGATGTGTCCTAAGTAGTAGACTGTGCCAACCCTAAACCTACACTTTTCTCTTTGGAGAGTATGGCCCTTCTCCAGCAGTCTGGTAAGAACTTTTTGTGTAGCACAGCATGAAGAGTTCTTTGCTTGGCATACACTAAAATGTCATCTTGAAAGTACAAGGCTTATTTGATTCCCAACAAAACCTCTTTCATCAACTTCTGGAAGCATAAAGCTGCAGAGACCAAACCAAAAGACATTCTAAGGAACCTGAATGCTCCCAGAGGAGGGACGTAAGACGTTTGTGCCCTGGAGTCCTCATGTAACATTATCTGATGGTAAGCAGCCGATAGGTCCATCACACTCTATGCGGTGCGATCGGTGCCACCGCACCGGACGTTGACTTAGGATGGGGGTGCCCTGTTTGCAAATATATTATTGCTTGAAAACCACCTGCTGCCGCATTCCTTGCCTCCAGCAATTTTCAGACATCAATAAAAATGTCAAGATAACTTTGGTGATTAATGTTCTTACAGGAAAGAGATGGAGTGTTGTCTTGTGAAAGTTGACTGTTTGTAGGGTAGCTCAGAGGGTTAATATGGCTGCTGCTAAGAATGTGTGCCATGCAGATCACACAGTGCATATAATGTTAGTAGGTCAATGGGTTACTGCTTTTGTCAGAGAGATCTTTTTGTTACTTGCAGTTATAAGTTACAATCCCGATATTAAACAGTGAGCTATTAACTGTCAACAAACAGCAGCATGCAAACTGCAAGGTGTATATTAGATCTACGTGTTTTTTGCCTGGTCTTTCCCTTAACCTAATCTTTCAAAAAGGGTTAATTTGCGTAGAAGTATTATTATTAAAGAGAACCCCTAACAATTAGTGTTATGTTTTAAATTCTTAATTTGAGCTTTTCCAGACCAAGGACTCCTAAACTATAGTGCCTACCAGTGTGGATGGCATGTGACTCCTACATCTTGTAATCCTCTGTCTTATGTAACATTTCCTATACACTGATTTACATGTGGTATTGTCTCTGTTAAATGTTTGTATGATGTAAAGTGCTCTGACACCTCACACTGGTATGAGTGGCGCTATAGAACTAAATTAATCTGAGAGACTGGTTATGGAGACTTGATGGGTACCGTTAAATGGTGGTAGTGAGGGAATCTGTGGCAGTGGTGGTCATTGGGGGAGCCAACAAACATTGTCGCACAGGGCGCCACCAGTGCTAAAGCCGGTCCTGATCAGACTGAAGACCTTCACTATCACTAGTGTTGCTAGAGTCTCATAGTGTTAGATTGAGGTTATTGATCAAGCCATATAAACTGGTTTATGTGGTAGGTAGAAGAATCACCAGACCGAAGAAGAATCTTTAGAAAATATATTTACAACAGTCCTGTGCACACATAAAATCAAAAACCGAATATGATTGTATTCTGCACATAAACACAATAATCGCTGTGTGTTTTCTTGCTTCTTTTAATACTTGTTGGCACAAAGAACAGCCAGCCGACACGTGTTTCGTCAGAGAAACAGTGATCTCCGACTCTTCAGGGCCAAGTCGTAATAGACTGTATGTGCAATCCCTGTGCCGGTGATAATTCCAACCCGGTCGGGGTCTGGGACACTGAGGAGAAAGTCACGTGTAAATTACAGGCCAAGTGTCCCAAACTGATGATGAATGCGTATTGTAGATTCAGAGTAGTGGAGAGAAGTGTGAAATGCATCCACTTCAATGGGCTATCAGGGACAGGGTGATCTTCACTTGTAAATGTGCTGTGTATCTTATATGCCGATAATGGGTCGGTGAGGAAAAGATAAGTCCTCCAAAAGGCAATGTTTCTGAGGCTAGAGAATCCAATTAGTCCTCTGTGACACAGGATAAGTGTCGCTGAGTTATGAATCGGACGTGGACCCCATGTCTCAGCAATGGTGCACAGACATAATATCGACTCCAAAATATCGTTTGGACAGAATATCGAGTTTTAAATATCGTTTGGACAAAATATCGACAGGACAGAATATCGACAGTCAAAATATCGTTTTTAAGGTAAGTGAAGTAATATCGACTGTAAATAATATAGAAAGTGAAAATATCCAAGTATATAATCTAGATAGTAAAAAATATCGTTTTTTAAATAATATTTAATTATTTATAGTGTTTTTATGTTATAATATGTGTGAAAAGTGTCATTTTATGTTATAATTATTTTTAATTAATGATTTTTTTTAAATTATTGTGTAATTTTATTCTGTAGCGGGTTGTGGGTTTATAGGGGAATAGGGTGGGAAGTAATTTAATTATAATTAATTAAATATGTACATTTATTAATTGGTAGTAATAATTAATTAACTGGTAATTAAATAATATTTGTTAATTATTTAAAATGTAATTGGTAATTAATTTAATTTAATTGATTAATTGCTAATTATGTAAATTAAAATAATTTATTTCCTGTAGCGGGTTGTGGGTTTATAGGGGAATAGGGTGGGAAGTAATTTAATTATAATTAATTAAATATGTAAATGTATTAATTGGTAGTAATATTTAATTAATTGGTAATTAAAAAATATTTGTTAATTAATTAAAATGTAATTGGTAATTAATTTAATTTAATTGATTCATTGCTAATTATGTTAAATTAAAGGGGTATTTTTAGGGTTCAGGGTCAGTTTTTGGTTTTTGGGTAAAGGGGTATTTTTAGGGTTCAGGGTCAGTTTTTAGTTTTTGGGTAAAGGGGTATTTTTTGGGTTCAGGGTCAGTTTTTAGTTTTTGGGTAAAGGGGTATTTTTAGGGTTCAGGGTCAGTTTTTAGTTTTTGGGTAAAGGGGTATTTTTAGGGTTCAGGGTCAGTTTTTAGTTTTTGGGTAAAGGGGTATTTTTAGGGTTCAGGGTCAGTTTTTAGTTTTTGGGTAAAGGGGTATTTTTAGGGTTCAGGGTCAGTTTTTAGTTTTTGGGTAAAGGGGTATTTTTATGGTTCAGGGTCAGTTTTTAGTTTTTGGGTAAAGGGGTATTTTTAGGGTTCAGGGTCAGTTTTTAGTTTTTGGGTAAAGGTGTATTTTTAGGGTTCAGGGTCAGTTTTGGGTTTTTGGGTAAAGGGGTATTTTTAGGGTTCAGGGTCAGTTTTTAGTTTTTGGGTAAAGGGGTATTTTTAGGGTTCAGGGTCAGTTTTGGGGTTTTGGGTAAAGGGTTTTTTTAGGGTTCAGGGTCAGTTTTGGGTTTTTGGGGTACAGGGGTACAGTGTAAAAATAAAGTAAAATTAAATTTACATTAATTTAATGAAATTAAATTAAATTAAATTAAATTATATTAAATTAATTTTAAATAATTTAAATTATAAAAATTATTATATACTTACCAATACTTACGTTGTAATGGTAGTGCGTTGTAAAAGTTGCGTTGTAACGTCATATATCCACTGTTGCACTCCTTGGAGTGGGAATAGTAATTTTAACCCCTACGCTATCCAACGCTTTCCCTACTGTTGCACCCACTGGAGTGGGAATAGTAATTTTTACTCTTTTGTATTTCTACGTTAATAATATTGGCTATTATTTAATTAAATGTTGTTACTATATATATATATATGTTTTAAGAAATATGATTACAAAAATATTATTTTTTTACTTTCATTAATTATTTAATTATTAAAAGTTATTTTAAGTATTGTTAAGTATATTTTAGTAATTAATTTTTTATATTAATGTAATTAAACATTGTTTTTATTAAAGTCGATATTTTTTACAACTATATTTTTGTAAACGATATTTTTAACTCGATATTTTTGTACTTACCTGTTTGTAGATAGAAACTCGATATTTTGTCTCTCTATATTTTCTCAACTATATTTTTGTTGGTCGATATTCTGTCCCTCGATATTATTTCAGTGATCCCTCAGCAATATTTCGAACAATCCGGATTGTTATCCGTTCCTCACCGACCCCTTATCGGCATATAAGATACACAGCACATTTACAAGTGAAGATCATCCTGTCCCTGATACCCCACTGAAGTGGATGCATTTCACACTTCTCTCCGCTACTCTGAATCTACAATACACATTCATCATCAGTTTGGGATACTTGGCCTGTAATTTACACGTGACTTTCTCCTCAGTATCCTAGACCCTGACTGGGTTGGCATTATCACTGGTACAGGGATTGCACATACCGTCTATTACGACTTGGCCCTGAAGAGTCGGAGATCACTGTTTCTCTGACGAAACACGTGTCGGCTGGCTGTTCTTTGTGCCAACAAGTATTAAAAGAAGCAAGAAAACATACAGCGATTATTGTGTTTATGTGCTGAATACAAACATAATCTGTTTTTGATTTTATGTGTGCACAGGACTGTTGCAAATATTACATGCGGTTGGTGTTCCAAACACAAAGTAAGGGGGTTAGTAGGGTTGCCCCTTTCCTGTCAGCACCATATCAATTAGTTCTATGTCCATTTACCTCCGTATACTTTGCAGAGCGCCATTGGTTCCTTTATACTAAAACCCTTTCTCTCAGTATCATATCTTTAGAAAATATGGCTTCTTTATTTGCATATAACTTCAGCCACTGCAAGGAGTGGCGCGACCCTCAGGATCTCGATCAGAACTGACAGCTGTTAATCGAATCCTCAAGGACGCACGCTCCAAGCAGGCAGCCACCAGAACATAAAGGAAATAATATTCTAAATCACAATAATACGAACCCACTACAGTTTAGGTCCCTCAAGTCAACACAAATCCTGAATTTGTTTCCACAATCCTTTAGGGTAAAATAACTGGAGCCAACCATTCAGAAGATGTAATCTCTTCGGTTACTCTCCAACGCTGTAGTCTATCTAGTTCCTCTTGTAGGGGTTTTAACATGAGGTGGGGTACCCTCCTTACTTGGTGTACAATAAGCTTTGCCCTAGATTTAAGGATTATTGTGTGTTTGAATCCCTTCAATAAACCCAACCAAGCTGGTACATTTTGCACAGCTCCCATGTACATTTTAGTCCCACTATACTCACACTCCGAATCAGCAACCTCCACAACACTGGGAGTTGTCACATTAGTGGTACCTGGTGTTTTGTGCATCTCCCTAACCCAACAAGAAGTGTGTTTCATACTTTCAACAATATCAATTGCTTCCTTGAGAGAAGGACTTTTGGCTAACAACTTCTCCTGCATTTTGAGATAGTTTGTGCACCACACAAGTTGTTCACGAATAAGGCAGTACGCGAGATCAGCAAAATCACAATTTTGAGCCAGGGCCTTCAATGGTGCAACATAATTGACAACTCTTTCAACTTTGGCTTGTACCCTCATGAAATATATATGATGTTCTATAACTACATTGATGCGCAGTCCAAAAACGGGGTAAGGCTTTATACCACAATTTCAACCAAAACATGCACTGTGAACCAGGCGCTAGTGTGGAAATCACTCACTACCGCTGTACGACAAATTTGAAGGAAAAACGTAAAGTCCTTTTGGCTTTCTTGCTGCCAATACGAAATTCGAGTCCCAAATTATCAAGGTTGCATGCAGTGTTGTCTGAAGGATGCACACTCAAACTCATCACCAGTGTTAAGAGAGCGCACAGCACGCTTTATGAAGATAGCTCTCTTTATTCCATCCATCAAAGGGTAAAACAGCCTCCACTGAGCCAGCCACAATCCTACTGCCAAGTGGTTGCCTAGCATAGCACAGAGTTCCAGATGATAACCCCAAGACTCTGTAAGGGTTAAAGGGGCAGTAGTAGATTACAACACTTTGCTCTCCATGTCAAATAAGTGTCCAGGTGTGGGCTTTCATCGATCATTTTATCACGAGTCTCCCTTCACTATTTTTTGCTTATGCATATTTGATAATATTCAATTGCATTCGTACGTTTGGCCTGCAATTTGCTCCCAAGATTGACTCAGACACATTTGACCAGTATATTATGGAATATTTCATAATTTGAGCACACTTTTGATATTGTAGCTAATCAGTGGTTTAGAATGCATTAAGTGTGCAGCTGCAACAGGGGACAGTAATCAACCCTTTGAGGTGTTAGTAACTTCTATTGAACCAAATGTAAACTGCTAGCACCGTTTTATTTCTCTTTTTGGGAGGAACCTTCATTTCCCCTCTTGAGAGGGCATTATTTTTCTGAGTTTCCTCAGCAGCGTTTCATAAGTAGAAAAACCAGTATGTGAAAACACTTGATTGCTTCTGCTCAACTAATCATATCTTATCTATATATAATTTTTATGTCTGTCACCCAAGTTTTATGGTGCTTACTATAAAAAAGATACAAACATGAATATAACATGCAGTGTACAGACTTTCATTGTTTCTATGTCTCTGAAAGTTAATTACTTGTTAGTTAGCTATACACTACAATATTGCTTTAAATAAGATGAAACTGCACACTCAGTCGGATATCAACCTTGCTTTCCGAGACCATCTGAGAGCGCTGTACGCCCCCCTTCCCAATGAAGACGTGGGGAGAATTTCAGATTTCCTGAGAGACTTACCCGTCCCTGCCCTCCCTAGGGATGTGCAGAAGGAGATGGACGGTCCTATCACACCTCAGGAAATCCGAGGGGCCATCAATGCACTTAACCGAGGTAAAACGCCCGGCATGGACGGATTGCCTGTGGAATTCTACCAGACCTATTCTACCACTCTTGTACCTATACTGGAGAAAATCTATAAGGCGTCATATGAGTCTGGTCGCCGCCTGCCTGCCTCGACGATGCAGGCTGTGGTGACGTCCATACCCAAACCTGGAAGGGATACTCTGGATCTGACTAATTACAGACCCCTCTCGATGCTCTCCACAGAGTACAAGATCCTCAGCAAAGCTATTGTGCTGCGTATACAGGCCCATCTCCCTGGCCTCATACATCCGGATCAATGCGGATTCCTCCCGGGGAGGAGTACTTCCCAAAACACGCGCAGATTACATGCCCTTATGTCTGCTACGCCACAAGACCTGCCACGAGCCGGTTGTGTGGCGTTGGACCTCAGGCAGGCGTTCGATTCCCTTTCAGGGCTTTCATGATTGAAGTCTTGCAACGGTTTGGTTTTCCCGAGTCCTTGATAAAATGGATACGATTATTGTATACGAACCCTTCGGCCAGGGCACGCACGGGTAGTTATATCTCGGCGGCCTACTTGATTCACAGAGGCACCCGACAGGGGTGCCCTCTGTCCCCATTGTTGTTGACACTGGAGCCACTGGCGATAGCCCTTCGGGCTAGAGCGAATAGAGTGGGCATCACCATAGGGGGGACGCATAACCTGATATCGATATACGCCGACGATATCCCGTTGTACATTTGGGACCTAGAGGCAGACCACACGCCCACAGTGAATATCTTTGACCGCTTTGAGGCTGTGTCGGGTCTAGCAATTCACCCAGCGAAATCGGTGGGTTTTTATTTCCATGAGCTGCAGCGGCCCCACCACTTGCAATTTGGCGGCTATCAGATACCGATAGCGCAGACCACCTTTAGGTATCTGGGCATCAATGTATACAGATTGCCTGAAGATCAGATCAATGGTAATGTCCGCAGAGCCATTAATAACCTCCGTAGTAGCGTGACCTTTTGGACATCCTTACCCCTGTCCGTTATGGGTAGGATAGCGGTCTCAAAAATGGTCCTGCTTCCCCGTATATTGTATTATTTTGTGAACCTACCGGTGATCCTTCCACAGCATATCTTCGCAACCCTGAATACGATCCTGACTAACCTAGTCTGGGCTCTGGGCGACGACGGATAAGTCTTAGGAAATGACAGCTCGGGACCAGGGCAGGTGGCCTAGGCGTGCCGGACCTACGGGGTTATTACTATGCAAGCCAATTGCAGTGGTTGTCCCGCTGGGTGGCGGGTAGAAACCTGCACGAAATAGACTTTTTAATTGACTAATTGAACCGCGGAGAGCTACATTCCCTCCTCCTACTTGGGGCTAGAATCCCCAGAGATTGTCATCCCCTATTGTACACCGCCCTGATGTGCTGGCGGAAGGCGCTTGCGTACACATCGAGGGAGAAACCCTACGCAGATAATATTCCCTTGTTAGGACTGCCAACACCGCAGGGGCGACTGACGCAGCGTAGATTGATGCCTTGGACGGAGGCAGGAGTTGAACGGGTGGGCGACTTCTTTGGAGACGATACATTGCTAGACCATGGTTCCTTCACACAGTCTACGGGGGCCCCTCCGCATTTATATCTCCTACACGCTGCAGTGTCACACTATGTACGGTCCACATGGGCCCCACAGCGCACCAAGCCTACGCAACATGAGCTGGTACATCTCCTTTATTACATGGGGACGGGAGAACACTTAGTGAGGTGGCTTTATGTTGGGATCAGGGAACACGCGGCCTTACCACTTAATGCGCTCAGAGACACTTGGGCCCGGGAGACGGGAGTGGACCTGACGGATGGGGCCTGGAAAATCATTCTGGAACACCCCAGAAGAGTGTCCAGGAACGTCAAGTTCAAATTTATACAAGCAATGATATTACACAGGGCATACCTCACTCCTGAGAGGTTACACAAGATGTTACCCAATGCTCCACAGTGCTGTCCCCGTTGTAGAGCGGATGAGGCCGACCTGCTCCACATGATGTGGTTGTGTCCCGGTCTGCGTAACTACTGGGGAGCGATCTGTCATATATTGCACACTGTTACATCCCTGCAGGTCCCTGAGGAAGCGACACACTGCCTGATAGGACATAGGAAACGTCCCAAGACCCATAGAGCTCAATTAAAGTTTTTATATTTGTCATTGCAACTAGAGTCTTGACCATGAGGTGGAAGTCCGCCAGGCCCCCAGAAGTGAGGATGTGGCGTTCAGATCTGTTGAGGTGGGGGGGAGCAGAGAGTGCGGCTTTGCGTAGGGAGGAGGGAAGGGGTCTCCGGAAGTATCCAATTGCACAGGACTGGGACCGAATGCTGCTGGAGGTGGAGGAACTGAACTTGACACACTCACAAGCAGATAGCACATCCTAAGGTACGGAGGGAGGGTGGCAATGGAGGAGCCCGAAGGGGATTAATCCGTGCATGTCCAGGCTGGCCAGATGAACATGTAGACAAGTTTCACCAGATGAGAATGGTTTACCTTCTCTGTAACGCAGTCGGCTGACATTATAGGCTGAGAGGACAGGAGACGTACGGGGAGGGGGGATGTTGGGCGAAACGGGGAAAGTTTAAAGGTTATTTTAAGCGTGATTAAAAAGCGGTATGTGAAGGCAATACCTGACAATGTAGGGTCCAGACCCAGCCACACAGAGATTTGGTTGTATTATTTAGTTACGACCTGCTGGAAGCAAAATTATAAGACTGGCGTGTAATTGTAAACCTTTCAACCTGTCACAGCTGCCAGGGGAAAAAACAGAAAAGATTGTGAATTGCTGAAAATGTGTATCGCTGTATAATACCATGTTCCATAGTCGCAAATAAAGATATTAAAAAAAAAAAACAAGCGATCGATAAAGCAATCCGATTGTAAAAAAAAATGTTTAAAGCGGCACTTCAAGCGATCGCGAAAGGGATCCAATTGTAAAAAAAAAAGACGAACGCCAGTGGTGCGCGTGCGCCACTGCAGGCATGTGTTTTCAATTGTCGCGCCCGTGTCGGCGCGATGGTTGAAGACGTATGGCCTTTGGTGCGCTTTACAGACACCAATGGGCCATGGGCGGATCTATGCGACCGCACATGGCCTATTGCGTGTTCTGTTTTAAAAGTACACAAACGCAAAGGCCAATGAGGATGGACCTGGGAGGTAACACGCACAAGCTCGTGGAATTTCCAGGTCCATTTTCAAAACCCCCGAGAAAAGGACTCTGGCTGCGCGACACTGTATATGTATGTATGTATAAATCGTTTTATAACGCGCTCTGTTACTTGGGAGTATCCTGGCGCGATGGGAAAGAGCAAGAGGAAAACATACAGGAATCAGCTTATATCACACTCTTAAACAGATGGGTTTTGAGATTTTTCTTGAACTGGGCTAAACATTGACTGGAACGCAGATGAAAGGGAAGGGCATTCCAGCCTCGGGCTGCTACTACTGCAATGGACTGGCCTCCTAGCCTGGTTCGCTTTAACCGGGGGAGGGTCATTTTAAACAGAGAGGATGATCTAAGAGCTCTTGTAGGGGCATAGAGAGTAAATCTCTTCTTCAAATATGCAGGTCCTTGGTTGTGCGTGGCTCTGAATGAGAGCACTAGGGATTTAAAAAGAATACGTTGTGGTACGGGAAGCCAATGAAGGCTGGACATATGAGACCGGGCGCTCTTCCATCTCGGGACATTAAAAAGGAGACGGACAGCGGCATTCTGAATGACCAGCAAACGCTTAACTAAGTAGGCAGGAATGCCACTAAACAGGGCATTCGCGTAGTCCAGCCTTGCTAAAATGAGCGCTCGAGCGACAGTCTCCCTAGCCTCTTTAGGAAGCAGTGGGAAGAATTTTCTGAGCATTCTTAAAGTAGCAAAGCAGGTCCCGGATAGCTTTTTTATGTGGTCCTCAAATCTTAGATCCTCCCCAAACCAGATCCCAAGATTTTTCGCAGGGCCACCCGTCACCTTGGGGCAGGGAATATTCGGGGGCCACAGCGAATTCCTGAAGTCAAGGGGGAAGGAGCCATAAAAAAGGACCTCCGATTTATCCTCATTACATTTTAACTGAGCCAAGGTAAGCCAACGAAAAACTGAAGACAGGCAGAGCTGGACCATAGAAGTGTCCAAATGATCGTCTGGCCAAGTAAAGAGTAGCTGCGTATCGTCAGCATACCCTATGATCTTAGCCCTGTACTGTTCCGCTAGATAAACCAGGGGGGTGATGTAAATGTTGAACAGTAGGGGACTATGGGTAGATCCCTGTGGAACCCCAGTAAGAAGAGGTTTAGGCTCAGAGGCATAAGGTGGCATCCAGACCTGCTGTGTCCTCCCAGAAAGAAATGAGGACAGCCAGGCCAGGACATTGCCGCCAATGCCAATTGTGGATAACCTGGCGATGAGGAGCGCATGGGGGACGGTATCGAAGGCGGCAGAGAGGTCCAGCAAAATCAGGACCGCTCTGCCGCCCCCGTCCAGACACTGCCGAATCGATTCCGTCATCTCTACCAGCGCCGTCTCCGTACTATAGGCCGCTCTGAAGCCTGACTGGGCTGGATGCAGAGCGTTAGAGGTCTCTACAAAACTCTCCAGTTGGCAAAAGACTACTTTCTCGCATATTTTAGCCAGTGCGGGCAAAAGGGAAATGGGACGATAGTTTCCTGGAGCAGTGGCATCCAGGCCAGGTTTCTTCAGAAGCGGCAGGAGCTTTGCCTGCTTCCATTTAGCAGGAATCTCTGCTGAAGAGAGAGAAAGATTCACTATCTGGGTAACATCCCTACAGACAATACTGGCCACTTCAGAGAGTACCCGGGCAGGGCAGGGGTCGGAGGGAGAACCAGATTTGAGGGACTGAAGCAGGGGCAGGACATCGCACTCTGCAGCCATCGAGAAGTTCGTGAGCTGCTGAGTTTCGCGATGGCATGGCCGGGTAGGGGGGCCATCCCCTAAACTGTCAGCCGGTCGCGCAGAGAGTAAGTCCTGCTGAATCTTTGCTATTTTATTTATAAAGAAGTTAGACAACTCATCACACCATTGCGCAGAGGACGGAAGTATGGTAGTTTCGGCAGCCGGAGATACAAAGCTTTTAACGATAGAGAAAATTTCTCTGCTGTTATTTTCCGCCTTGGCAATTCTCCCCGCATAGTAATTCCCCTTGGCAGTTTTAATAGCGGCATAGTCGTTTTTTTGGGCTAGGCGCAGAGCGGCCTTTGCGTCTGAGCTATACCCACGCCTCCAAACACGCTCTAGCTTTTTACACCCCAATTTTAACACCCTCAGCTCAGGCGAGAACCAAGGTTGAGAAGGACTGTGCCGGAACCTAGATACCGTGGCGTGTTTGGTGGACGCATTCGCCGCCTGCAGCACCCTCCCATTAAAATCATCAACTATCTTATCGATCTCAGGGGTGGGCAGCAGGCGAGTTTTTAATAGCTCCTGGCCGAACTCAGCCAAGTTGATCTTCTGGGGGTGGTTGGTGGGCAGTGCAAGAGTAGATCTGCCTACGTTTTCCACCTCCCACGAGAATCTGACGAGATCGTGATCCGACCATGTTACCTTTTCTGTGCTTCGCACCTTGATGGGAAAATTGGAACACACTAGGTCTAAGAGATGGCCTCCAACATGAGTCGGAGAGATAACCCATTGTTTGATCTGTGCCAGTTTGAAAAATTCCCCCAGTCGGCGCGTTTCCGAAGAATCAGTATCAGCTACATGAATGTTGAAATCACCGACCAGGAGAAACTTTGGAAAACTCAGGGCCCGTGGCACTATACATTCCTCCAGTGTCTCAATAAAGTGTCTAGCATAGCCCGGAGGCCTGTAAATCAGAGACCCCCCCAAAGTAAATTGTGGACTAATAGTAAGGGAAAAGTGAAGAAATTCACCATCCACCCCTGCCGCAGATTGCTCAGAGGCGAAATGCCACCCTTCCTTAAAGATAACCGCTAGACCCCCGCCCTCTGCCCACTGGCCTATCTGCTCTAGCAATCTTGAAACCCCTAGGGACAGCAAGTTCAATAATCGGGGCACATGAATCAGTGAGCCACGTCTCTGTGATAAAAAGGAGCTCAAGCTGGCCATCTGCCATTACATCATAAATATCAGCTGCGTGTTTCACCACGGATCTGGCATTGATTAGCCCGGCTCTAATTGTTGTATTGCCTATACCAGCAACTGAGCGTGGGGGTGAGGAGGGCTGGGGGAGAAACCCACAGCTTGGGCACTCCGCCCTAACCCACTCCGGTCCTGAGCGCAAGCAGCCGCCTTCTACAGCGGGGGGAAGCAGCTCCAAAAGAACCTCACGAGAGTAAGTGAGTCTGTGGGGGCCGGAACGACCATGAGGAGGGAGGGCAGAGTGACTGGCCCTGGGCCCGTCCGGGGCACGGACGGGCACAGACGGGCCCTCCTTTGGCGCGACGACGGCGCTCCCGCTGCGCGAGACCGCTGCGTGTTCTAGGTGGCATCGCTATTTGAGGCCCAAGCCCCTCCCCGAGCTGGACCGCTAACTCGAGTCCAGTAGGGGTCCGGGACTCCAAAGATGGCGCCCGACCTGTCCCTCCACACAATCGGCACAGGCAAGCCGCGGTGCACCGGGGCACAGGGGGACCGGGAAGCGGCACACAGGTTATTTTAAAAGAAGCCTTACGATTAATAATCACACAACACAATTCCTAAATCAATTGAGTGTTAAAAAAATATACGTATTTTAAAAGGGCTAAAAAGGGGAGAGCAGAAGAGATTCACTCGCAGTCCGCTCGCCTTTCCCAAGCGATATCGCAAGGCGCTGCCACCACCTTGCTCAAACGCACTGGGGCGCAGAATCCAATCCTATTTGACTCCAAAGATGGCGCCTGACCTGTCCCTCCACACAATCGGCACAGGCAAGCCGCGGTGGACCGGGGCACAGGGGGACCGGGAAGCGGAGTGTACGCTAGGCCGAGACCTAAAAATTATGTCGCTAGGCATTCGGTAGAGTCATTGACTTAGTTACTAATCTTGTGCAATAGTTTGATGGAATCAAGGAGAAATTATCTGGAGTTCCTTTCTCTTAGCCTTGAACCTATGCACTAGGTAATAACAAAATGGTAAGCGGCAGGGCTTTAACATCTTAGGAAAAAGCCATCATGCAGTGATAGCCTTCTACTTTGGGCCGACATAGATCTCTTGATTTTAATAAATGTGCTCGTTGGTAACACACAGAGTGGGAGAAGATATTATTTCCTCAAAGTTAATATTTGTTCTTTAAGTGTGACTGGTCTCTATTCTAATAGATTGTGGGAGGCCTGGACTATGGATGTTATAGATTCTTTTACTTTGTAGCCGGCCACTGGTGGCCTTTGAGGTCACTATCTTGTGCTTTTAAGATGAAAGTGCTCCGCCTTCAGTGATTAGTTATGCTTTTATTCAACGGCAATTGTAGGTTGGAATACATTTTGGTTTTCCATTCTAATCTAAGGTTTATCCTTTGAACATGTTTTTAATAACCAGTTATGAGATTAATTTTAATATATGTTTTGATTTTGTAAATATCTTTTCCCATTTTTTGTTATGTGTTTAGCAAATATTATTACTCTATGGTTTTAGATAATCTGTCAATAAATGTAAGTGCCTGACAATTACTTGAAAATATTACTTGCAGGTTAGAGAAACATACCTTATTGTTCAATGAAAGTACAAATTGGGCATGTGCATCACTGCACCTCTCCATGATGTTGAAAATTAGTACTGGTAGAGCAGAGCTTGGCATACCATACCATGACATTGCTTATTTCCGTAGATAAACATAGAAGGAAGACTAACAGTGCAAAGATCTGGCAAAGCATAAGAAGGCACCCAATGGTAAAGAAGCATCTTCATGTTTCCGGTGTGGATATAAACGGAATTAGGATAGAAGGGGGTGGTGGAAGAGTATGTTGGTGGCATGCTGTGGTCTTATTCATAAAGAAGATCTTCACCTGTAAATGTACAATTAAAGAAACCAAATAAATATTTGTTGATATGGAAAAAAAAAAAATAAGAGGAAACTCACAAAAATAAATTAAAGTTGCTGACTAAATATCTGGACCCTAAATCCCACAAGAACCCTATAACTCCTCTTTTCATGTTTAAGAAGCCGACCAAGCTTTAGGTCAAGTCTACCAGAACAAACCTATTATGTGCTTACCAATAACTCATAGTGGCTTACAGCCCACCCACTGATTACAATTGGCTGGCTTATTGCCGCTTGGATTTGCATGGTTCTTTTTCTATGGGATTAACTGTCCCATCTTGTGCCTCTGGTGTTTGTCCTTCCCCTGGATCATAGCCTCTACAATCTCTCTGATTGACTGGCTTCTATCTTTCCAAGGTTCATATTTAGGGAGCAAATTTTCTTGATTCTGGCTTAAGCATTGCATGAGAATTCATATGTTCTCCAACTGTTCCCCTCACATGCTTCTCCGCAACCTGCACTCCGTGTTGCCATCTACCTTGTGTTGCAAGCACTTTCTTGTGTGCTTCTCTCCCACCAAACTTCATCTGTCCCTCTGCGCTTCATTTTGCTTTCTCACTCATGTGCTTTTTCCCTTAGCCCCCCGTGTTGCTCTCCCTCGTGTGTAGCTTTTTCCTTCCCACACCCACTCCTTGTTGCTCCCGCCTCAACCGCTCCTGTTGCTTCATGCCCACGGTCATTTTATTTTTTAAAACATATTATTTTGTATTTTTTATTTTATTGTGGGTAGTTAGACCAGACAACAAATTGCTGTCTGCTTACCCCTCAACCTTAAAAAAGTGCATTAATGCTACTTATTTTTAATTGTATTCTATTTACTAATCAGTAAATTTATAAAAAGTTGCTTGCATCATATTGTAGGCGCAAATGCATAATGACAAATGCTCACATGCCACACCAACACACGCCTACAAAATGCAATGCCACTGTAGGCGTGCAGCGGAGTCTTTCTTTGATATTTGTTTTCTTTTGGCTATGCAGCATCACCAGAAGGCATTGCAAAACAAATAGTCCTTAAAGCGAAACCTGTTGACTTTGCCAATGCTTGTTTGTCTTTCCTTAGGTCACAAATGACAAACTGTGCTTTTAGTGGCAGTTATGACACGTATGTGTTTGTGTCTCAGGAGTGAGTTGGCGCTCATGACGAGCTTAGCTCGTCATGAAGTTTCCATTGATTTCAATGGAAATTACATTAACATCCTTCAGATGCCTTAGCATCCAAGTGGTTAAGTCCACAATGTTCCGCTGTAGGTTCCTGTTCCTCTCTTTCATACGTTGTAAGTTGGCACCATTCAGCTTGAGCTGAGTGCGACCCTGTGATCACCTTAGAGGGTCATGTGGGACTGAATCTCCCATGTCACACTGTGCCTGTGAGTTTCCACGCTATAGTAAAGACATTAAATATTCATAGTATCGCATGTATAGCAGCATTCTTGAAAGCCTCAAGTGTCATTGTAAAGATACATTTCCTAAGAAGATACAGAAACATGAATTTTCTTTCTTGTTACCCCATCAATGCATGTTTTTGTGTGGCTTGGCACGTTTTAACAACCATCAATGTTTTTTCCTGATAAACAAAAGAAGTACGTGCTGTATACACAAGGACGCATGTTGAAATCAGTTTCCTGTCGGGAGACAAATAAAATGGACTATTCACTTAGATGGCAGGGTTTGTTTTGTTAGATAAACATTGCTTAAGAGTAAAGAAGGACGAATTCATTCAAGACCAAGGTGGGAACAATAATGAATACTGAAAACGCGTATGTTATTTGGCCTACAGCTCTTGAGCCCCAAACAACCTGGTATACTTCACAGAATCATAATGCCAGACACAATGATGAGTTCTGACGTTTGCCCACTTATGCCTTGGAGACACTTTTATCCTTAGTGATATAACAGCGCAACTTGTGTGTTGGCAGAGCTGTGTATCATGGCTCTTGGCAGCGCATGAAGAAGTGAGCACACAATCACCTTAAAGGAACAGTGAGTTCCACATCAGTAAATAGGACCTTCCAAAAAATGATTAAGGTTGAACAGCAAGTAGACAAAGCGTTCAGTTTGTCAATCAGATGACACCAGCTCTGCAGACAGTTGTGGGTTAATGTCTCAAAAGATCTCAGGTCCACAATGAGCCACATGCAGTAGCTGCTGGGGCCAGCAGTAGAGTAGCAATGGAGGTATATTGGTCAAAAGCTTAGAAGGAAGCTGTTTAGGCCAGTTCTTAGTTGATTTCACCACACTTTGTCCTAACATCTGAGCTTCCCAATGGGTCTTGTGGAGAAAGACCTATGGATGGTTCCATTGCAATGGGTCCTCTGTTTCTGCAAGAATGCAACAATCTCCACGTTTATATGATCCATACAGGTCACCAACACCACACAGCCATTTTGTCTAGATTCAAAAGACATCAGACACTGCTTCTCAGAAAATGTAACTCAGATTAGAGAAGGATCTCTACCTTCAATGTCTAAGGTGTAGTCACCTCACTTCATACTCATGTGGACGTTCGTCTATTTGCATCTGCTTCTGACGCCTACAGGGTCATTTGTTTAGGGTGACCAAAAGGCTTACTTTGGGATGGTGCAGCCAAACTTGCATCTCTAGAGTATGGAAATGGGGGGGAGTACCTAGTCAATGAGTGAGATGTTGATCATCACAACCAAAAGAAATTTGAACACTGCCAATTGTTGGTCTGTCCTCAATTGATTTTTTACAATTTTTGGGGGGTTTTCTTATGTGCACATTGAAATTTCACTGACTTCACTGGCTTAACATTCACTTAAGGCCGTCAAGGAATAATTCAACAATTATAAGTCCCAAATAGTCCATGCATTACTATAACTCTTTCACATTAAAATGGGCTTAATTTCCGACTTAAAATGGTTTCGCCTTTTGTGAAGCCATGGCCCATCCCCACACTCAAAAAGGTAATTAACAGCATATTACATTCTACACATCCGTATATATACTGGTTATGCTACAACATTGAAAATAGATGTGGCCCAATAACAAATTATTTAGAGTATCTAAACTATGAAACACACATTCACCCATTTAATACCACAGTTTAAAGGATACATCCCAGTTATTTTCAGGTAGAGAAAAGTTTATATGAGCAAAATATTGTTTACTGCCTCACAAATGGCACATTATAATTGCTTTACACGTGGAAACAACTCTTATAATGGTCACAAGACTCCATTAATGTGATTTTACCTGATTGTAAAATGCATACTCTGGTTTTGTTATGTTTTTAATACAAATAACCATGAAAAAAATACTACTGCATAAACCATGTACGCAGATGTGCAGAATGGGGTATGCTATTTATTATCTTTGCAGTTTTGGGGAACCGACATATCATGACCCACATGAGGCTTTGCCTCTCTTGAGTCATGGGCCCTTCCCACAATCAAGAGAGATAATAAAGAGCATACTACATTCTGCGTGGCTGCAGATATAATATATACCCTCTCTCTCTTTCTATATATATATATATACTTATATAAGTACTCTATATATATATATGTGTGTGTGTGTGTGTGTGAGAGTGTGTGTGTGTGTGTGTGTGTGTGTGTGTGTGTATATATATATATATATATATATATATATATATATATATATATATATATATATATATATATGTATATATATATATATATATATATGAGGTAAAACAACCTACAGCAAATCTTGCTGAAAACCCAACAGATCAAACTCTTTTTCAAGATTATTGGGATTTACACCTTCTATAAAATGATCATAGAAAAACACTTATATAAATTTGTGTCTATGTGTAGGAAAGTAGGGTCTGCTTCTTATGGTTACTCCCACTTTTTGCTGGTGTCTCACTGTTTTGGACTAGTCTGACTGGAATCCTGCTATTCAGGACCCCAGTCTATCTGCTTTCTCCTTTAAACTGCTATGTATGTACTTTAGGTAGACTCCAGATTGGATAACGGGGTACCCTTATCAGTCCCTAGTATATGGCACACATGTACCCAGGGCATAGGTACCCCAGAGGCCTCCCATGGGCTGAAGCATGTATTATGCCACCCCTGAGAGGTCATTCAAAAGTATACTACAGGCCTGCTACTGCAGCATGTGTACGCTGGTGCTTGCACCCCTTACTTAGGTATAGGTTCACTACACTTAAAACCTATCGGTTACCCCTTTAGCAGGCCTTATCAATCCTGAAGGCAGGGTGCTGGGTTTTACGTGAGAAGGTGCCCCTGCATGAGTAGGGCCCCTATGTAGCCGTCAGAGACCATTCTCCCGTGTTGTCCGTGAAGCAGCCATACATATAGGTAAGGATGCATTATAACCTCACTGAAGATGCTCTCTTTAAAAGGGCTGCGTGTTGTGTTTGGTGTCAAACACCTTGGAATCATACCTCCACACCAGTACCGGTGTGGGAGGTATGATTCCACCCTTCAGAAGTAACCTTCATGGGTCACCGGTCTGCCCGTTACCAGCTTTCTCGACCCGGGCAGTACAAAATGGACGCTGCCAGCCAAAGACACATTTCTGCCCTCCTGCTGCTGAGCCGAGCTCAAGCAGAGGAAGGCATGACAATAGGCATCCTGTCACAGGGAGGTGTAACCACCTCCCACACAGGGTTAACTGTATTGGGGCTGGGTGGGTGCAGTCTGAGAGTGCCAGAAAGTCTGCACTAGGGGCACATTTGGAGTCCCTGTTCATAGCCCAGCTCAAACCAGTTATGGGAGCTGTTGACTCCTGCTCTGGTGCAAAACTGGACAAAGGACAAGGGTGTAGCCACCCCTCTCTCCTGCCCCTCCCATAGAAGGGACCCCTTAATCTTTCTAACCCTCTCCTGTGGGTATAAAATGGGTTACCTGGCTACAGGACATTGGATTTTACCTGGACAAGATTGTAGTAAGAAGATACCACGTACATACCACTGTCTGCAGGACGCTGGACGACTGATGAATCTCCCTTGGAGTAAAGGAGTTACTCCCCTGCATTTGCAGGCACCGAAGCGCATCTGACCGGCTTGCTGCTCCCAAGCTCCTGAGGTCTACCAAGATTTCAGCAACACAGGAGGTGGGTTTCCGAAGGTCCCTGAGATCAATCTGCCCTCTTGGCAATTCTGAGGCCAGTATGCCTTGTGGGGACTACGTGACCTGAACCCCTGTCCGCTGCGTACATTTGCATATGCTTGTTGACGATTCCTGAGCTTGTGCATTGGACTCTATGTAGTCCTGACCCCGAGCAGTATTTGCCCCAACGAACTCCGGCCTCCTTGCACCGAGTGCTCCGTGGGCTTGTACTTTGCAAACTTGCTTCAGGTCTCTTCGCGACTCCTGGTCCGTTGGCCTGTGGGTCCTGGCGAAGGTCACCTTGTATGTTCCTGGGCTTCCCTGGTTGCACCAGATGTGCCCTGACTCTCCATTGCTTGGAGAGTCCCCTGAACCTTGCTGGTCCCCAACGTAACCTGTTTGTCCTCCTGCATGGGTTGCATTTGCCAAGGTTTGATTGGTGCTCCAGCCGGACTTCGACCCCTCAGCACTCAACATCCTTCGTGGGACAGCTGACCTCCGGCTCCTGGTTGACCTAAGACATCTGCGGGTCCTCGTGGCTGAAGAGTCAAGCATCCCTCATAGCACAAGAAGCACCCAACATCAGTGGGCGTTCGACTACTGAGCCCCTGGTCACCTGAAGTGCCCCAGACTCTGTCCCCTCTGCTTTCAGGTTCCTTCCATCCAGAATCCAGGCTTGTATTCAACCTGACACTGTTCACTTTCACAGCAGCAGTACTTCTTCCTCGAACTCCATTGAAAATGACCGAGGTTTCCGACACCACTTGACCCCTAGGCACCTGGCTTCCCTGGGATAGGTAACTCTGGTACCTTGGTATCCACAGGTGGGTTGGCCTTAGAACCTCTTATGTTCCAAAGGGTTTGCTTGAAGTCCTCCTAGAAGTGTTCTTAAACTGTAACTTTGCCACCGCGACTTTCTCATAGAGTTGTACCGTGCACGCGGTCGTGTTTCCTTACTGCACCCGTCCTCTGTGGGCTCCATGTGTCACTACCTTGGGTGGTTCATTTGGGTCCCAGTGATTCTACGTGCTCTAGGCACTGTGTCTATTCAAGTTGTGATTGTTATACCATTTTTTTGTATATGGCTCGTCTCCCCCTGGAGCCCGCTGTGTATTGTGCTACTTACGACTGTTCTATTGATCCAGTATTGTGTGCTTTGTGTTCTATCCTCGTGTAGAGGATAGTAGAGAGTGTTATATTAATAAATGCATATTTTTATATTACTACTGTGTGGTTCTCCTTTCATTTAGTAATTCAGGAGGTGATATTCTGGTAAAACACGCCGCTTTCCATTCCTTCAAGATTAAGCCTGGAGGCTGCTCTCCACAGCTACCACTAGGATAGCTTTCTAAAGGTTATCTTTGACCTTGAACATCATACGGTCATTTGTACTGGTGCACAGTGCCGACTCTACTTCTTACGGTTACCCCCACTTTTTGCTGGTGTCTCACTGTTTTTGGACTTGTCTGACTGGGATCCTGCTATGCAGGACCCCAGTCTATCTGCTTTCTCCTTTACATCGCTATGAATGTACTTTAGGTACACTCCAGATTGGATAATGAGGTACCCTTATCAGCCCCTAGTATATGGTACACATGTACCCATGGCATAGGTACCCCAGAGGCCTCCCATGGGCTGAAGCATGTATTATGCCACCCCTGACTGGCCATTCAAAATGACACAACAGGCCTGCTACTGCAGCCTGTGTAAGCCGGTGCTTGCACCACTTACTTAGGTATAGGTTCACTATATCTATCTACATCACTACACTTAAAACCTGTCAGTCACCTCTTTAGCAGGCCTTATCAATCCTGAAGGCAAGGTGCCCCTGCATGAGTAGGGCCCCTCTGCAGCCTTTGGAGACCATTCTCCCGGGTTGTCTGCGATGCAGCCATACATGTAGGTAAGGGTGCATTATAACCTTGCGATAAATGCTATCTTTAAAACGGCTGTGTAGAAACATGCCTTGTTTGGTGTCAAACACCTTGGAATCATACCTCCACACCGGTACTGGTGTGGGAGGTATGTTTCCACCCTTCAGAAGTAACCTTCATGGGTCACCGGTCTACCCAGTGCCATCTTTCTCGACCCAGGCAGTACAAAATGGACGCTGCCAGCCACAGACACATTTCTGCCGCCCTGCTGCTGAGCCGAGCTCGAGCAGAGGAAGGCATGACAATAGGCATTCTGTCACTGGAAGGTGTAACCATCTACCAGAGAGGGTTTAGTGTATTGGTGCTGGGTAGGTGCAGTTTGAGAGTGCCAGAAAGTTTGCACTGGGGGCACATTTGGTGTCCTTGTGCATAGTCCAGCTCAAACCAGTTCTGTGAGCCTTTGGCTCCTGCTCTGGCACGAAACTGGACAAAGGACATGGGTGTAGCCACCCCTCTGTCCTGCCCCTCCCGTAGGAGGGACCCCGGAATCTGTCCTATCCTCTCATGTGGGTATAAAATGGGTTACCTGGCTACTGCCCATTGGATTTTACATGGACAAGATTCTACTAAGAAGATACCATGTACTTCGGCTGTCTGCATGATGCTGGGCGACTGAAGAATCTCCCTTGGAGTAAAGGAGTTACTCCCCTGCATTCGCAGGCACCTAAGCGCATCGGGTTGGCTTGCTGTTCCTGAGCTCCTGAGGACTCTGAAGATTTTAGCAACACAGGAGGTGATTTTCCAAAGGTCCCTGAGGTCGATCTGGGCTCTCAGCAATTTTGAGGCAAGTATCCCTTGTGGGACTGCGTGACCAGAACCCCTGTGCACCGCGTACATTTGCAAGTACATATGCTTGTTGATGATTTCCGAGCTTGTGCATTAGACTCCGTGTAGTCCTAACCCCAAGCAGTATTTGCACCAAAGAACTCCGGCCTCCTCGCACCGAGTGATCCGTGGGCTGGTACTTTGCAAACTTGCTGGAGGTCTCCTCGCGACTCCTGGTCTGTTGGCCTGTCTGTCCTGGTGAGGGTAACCTTGTGTGTTCCTATACTGAATTGGATGCGTACAGGCCATGAGGAAGTAAAATTATTACCTAACATCTGCCACTGCAAATTTGTAATTAAATCGGAAAAAGGGTACATTGTCCCACAGTGGCAGACTATATCAGGGGAACTAGTTTCCCTGGAGCAAAAAGGAAAAACGAAGAGTTCATCCATACATAGAATAATTGCACTTGGGAGTAACCACACAGAAGTGATTTTAATCAAGATGAAAAGTGACATTTGTGAGGAATAGACATGCCACAAACTCTATTTTTGCCAAATCGAGATACACTACACCAGGAGTGATTACCACTGTTAAATATTTGAAGGAGAAACAGTTCCATTAAATTTGTGTCCTGATGAAGGTGTTTTTTAAGTAAAGAGATGCACCACCAAAACGCGTCGACGCCAAATAAGTTTGAATTCAACCACAAGAAATGCTGGGAAGGAAGAAATTGATATACTACCAATATATGAACTTGATGCTTAGTGTTGGATCACTTTATACAGCAGTTAGCTCATAACTGTGTAGAAAGGGTCTCCTACTTTTAGTGTTTTATGTTTATGATTATGACAATTTTTACCGGATTTTAACATGACTGTACATTTATTTGATCAAAGACGGCATGCTGCACATTAATTTTAGATTTTGTGTTTTCACGTTTAAAAATTTCTTTGCAAAAAAGAAGCATCCTTGTTTGAAAAATAAGGTTTTTAATGAAATGAAATAAATAATCCCTGAGCGCTACATATCTAGTTTAGTGGTATATTAATAAGTAGGATATACTATAGTGGATTGAGTATTGCATTACATGATCTATGTGAATGTTAGGTGAGTGAGTTGAAGAGTCCTGTACAAACTGATTACCAAGGGGAAATTATATTTTCTCTACTGTTTAGTAGTGCCCTGTCTCCTTTGGCAGTGGGGCCACCTCTCTAGTTGTAATTACTTCCCTGGTTGCTCCAGACGTGCCCTGACTCCATTGCTTGGAGAGTCTCCTGAACCTTGCTGGTCCACACCGTAACCTATTTGTCCTCCTGCGTGGGTTGCATTTGTCAAGGCTTGATTGGTGCTAGAGCCATACACCGACCTTTCACCACTCAATATCCTTTGTCAGACAGCTCACCTCCGGCTACTGGTTGTCCTGAGACGTCTCCGGGTCCTCGTGGCTGAAGAGTCAAGCATCCCTTCATCGCACCTGAAGCACCCGACATTGGTGGGCATTTGACTACTGAGCCCCTGGTCACTTAGTGCCCCAGACTCTGTCCCCTCTGCTTTCAGGTTCATTCCTTCCAGAATCCAGGCTTGGATTCCACCCGACATTTTTTACCTGGACAGCAGCAGTACTTCTTCCCAGCACTCCATTGAAAACGACGGAGATTTCCGACACCACTTGACCCCGATGCACCTAGCTCCTCTGGGATAGGTAACTCAGGTACCTTGGTATCCACAGGTGGGTTGGCCTTAGAACCTCTCATGTTCCAAGTTCTTGAAGTCCTCCTACAAGTGTTCTTAAACTGTAACTTTGCAACCGCGACTTTCTCATAGAGTTGTACGGAGCACGCAGTCGTGTTTCCTCACTGCACCCGTCCTCTGTGGGCTCCCTGTGTCACTACCTTGGGTGGTTCCCTGGGGTCCCAGAGATTCTATGTGCTCTAGGCACTGTGTCTATTCAAGTCGTGATTGTTACACGATTTCTTTAGTATATGGTTCGGTCTCCCCCTGGAGCCCGCTGTCTGTAGTGCTACTTACAACTGTTCTATTGATCCAGTATTGTGTGCTTTGTGTTCTATCCTTGTGTAGAGGATAGTAGAAAGTGTTATGTTAATAAATACATATTTTTATATTATTACTGTCTGTTTCTCCTTTTGTTTAGTCATTCAGGAGGTGATATTCTGGTAAAACAAGTTGCTTTACATTCCTTCAAGAATAAGCCTGGAGGCTGCTCTCCACAGCTACCACTAGGATAGGTTTCTAATGTTATCTTTGACCTTGATCATCATAAGGGTCATTTGGACTGGTGCACGGTGCCTACTTTAATAAGTGGACAGTATATACTAGGCCAACTTCTCACACTATGACATTGTAAATAACATTCATCTTGAAAATTTCCATGAAACAATTTAGGTAAAATGGTTTCTCAGTAATGGGATGCCATAAAATAGTTTTTAAATTAAAATGCGTACAAGTGAATTTCTACCTCAGATGTATGAACAAGAAGTTTCAGCATCCCCTTTCAATTCAGGCAGGTGACAAGATGCAGGCCCTTGGATACAAGTATTGGTGATTTATGATTAGTTACAACTAGAACCAAGTCACTGTATATGTTGAGGGTGAAAGTGCACACACCTTCACAGAATGTCTGTCAGATCCAGTTACATTTGGGGGTGCCACGGTTGCCAGTGGATTAGAACTTGACTAGTAACGTTTATTCGAAAATGTCCCCCCTGCTCATCTGCCTGTAACTGCTAAGCCCTCAGTCCACATGGGCAGGCATCAACTATCAGGCTAATGTTTTGCTCAAAGTTGAAGAATGCCACTGAAGTGTTGGTTACCAAATCATTCTCGAAAGAACCTAAGTTGGCGTTACACATTTTAAATGAAATAAACTGTAAGCCAACATCAAATATAATGTAATTTAATCAATTCAAATAGAGGAAATATGGAACTTTCACCAAACATTATTACATGAAAATAGCTAATGTTAGAAATGACCTACTACCACAACTTTTCTCAACATTCGTATGTGTATACTTCTCTAAATTCTCATCACAAAATATGTATTTTACTTTTTAAAACCTATAGCATCTCTAGTATTATTTTGTAAAATTTGAAGCTCGTATCTAGCTTCTACAAGTTTTTGCACCAACATTTCTAAATGGTGTGTTCTAACAGAAAGCATTAGAAACATTAGCCCACTTTATTAATATCACAATTTCATTAGTTAACGTTACTAAACAACATGTTGATAAGAAATGTATTAGTGCAACCCGTTTATATGTGTGCGGAAATATCCACAATAGCAGTACTGCCGGGTACAGGAAAAGTAATACATAGTCCCTCATGGCTTGTGAGCAGGGCCCAAGTTTCAGAAATTCCAAAACTGTTCTGAAACTTGTGATGGCTGAGGAAAGCAATGGAAATTAGCAACTACCATATTTATAGTGGGTGTCACTTTATGGTCAGGCTAGATGCAGCTTATGTAAGCAGAAAAATCATGAATCATGGGTTTTGGGTCAGACCTCTTCATTCAGTAGTTTGTTCAGTGGGCATTAATGCACTAATAATACCCTTGGCAACTATACAAATCAACTCACATTGAACACAATAGTTCCAAGCAAACAGGAATATACTGAAACCATATTTATTATTATGGCGAATATTATCCTAACATTAACCCCTTCACTGCGGCGGCTATTCCGCCGCAGTGCTAAGGGGGCGGGGCGGCCGCATGGCGGCCGCATGCTGGTGACGGAACCGCTCCGTCACCAGCCGCGGTTGAGCTGTGCTCATGACGGAGCGGTTTCGTCACGGCCCCGCCCGCTCAATGGAACGCTCAGCGCAGGCGCGGAATTAGCGCCGCGCAGGCGCGCCGAGCGGGCCGTGACGGAACCGCTCCGTCATCAGCACAGCGCCACCGCAGCTCATGACGGAGCGGTTCCGTCATCAGCAGGGGAGGGGTTAATTACAAGTCCTAAAAATGTAAATAGGCTTTGATGGTCCTATTCCTAGCTTACAAACATCATATGACAACAACAGTCATACCTTCAAGCAACCATTCAGTCAAACAACATATATTCACAATACTCAACAATGTGACTATATGTTAGTTAGCCAAGAATAATCTTGACATGTTATATGAATATGTCAACAGTAAATAATCTCTGAGCATTTCATAAATAGCATAGATACAATGACAATGGGAAGGAGGTGGTGGCTTATATCATTGGTTATTTCTTCAAATGTTAATAAACAATATGGACATAAAAAATGAATTAGTACAACTAGTTTATAGTATTAGTATTACTTTGTATGTATGATTTATTCATCTTATTTTTTAAAAGCCCACTTTTACGGTGCTTCTATTACACTTGTCTCAGTTTCATGTGTCACTATGCCTAATGTGTGCAAAGTGCTCTTTCAGCTTTTCGTGTCTTTGATCAGTAAATGTGTCATGTATTATGATTTTCAAAATCTTGCATCATCAGGCCTCCCTATAATGGTAAATCAAGCCAATCACCTTATCTACCACATCAGAACTCGTGACATATTATGGGTGTGCTGTATTTAACCTTTTTCTTCTACTCTCCTCTAAAGCTTTTATTGCATTATAATATTTTCATTGTTCATTCTCCATTTTAAGATCAGGTCTTGTTCTTTTCACTCCGCATTTTTTATCCTTTTTGTGTCTGTAAAATTTGATTGATAATCTCAGCAGCATTATGCACAAAGAGATCACTAAAGATCTCAAGATGGAAAACACCAATCCATTTCCCAAACACTTGCTAACATTTGACAATCCCTCACCTATGGCTTCCCAGGCACCTTCTGCTTTTTTTTAATTTATTTTTTTTAATTTTTATTAACTTTTTTAATAAACAGTGGTGTACATCACAGTCATACAGTGCAAGATATATAATCATACCTCAGGAAATCAATTGGGAGTAAGGGATTGGGTATCTTCGACTTTGTTCTTTACAATTCATCATTGTACATTCAGAAGTGCGAGTGGCTCGTCGGCCCGGGCAATCAGGGGGGGTTAGCAGATGTCACCCCTATAGTCATTCCACTTAGACCAGATATCGACCCATTTCTGTGGGCATCCCCTGGCTACATACACTGTCTTCTCCTGGAGCATGCACCAGTCCATGTCTGTCTTCAAGAGACCAAGTTTAGGAGGCCCAGCAGCCCCCCACAGCCTAGCAATATTCCTTTTTGCAAGGGCAAAGCCAAGCGTGGCCCAGACCCTTCCACGGGTTGACAGGTCCGTGGGCTCCCATATATTCAATAGACACCTTTTTGCCTCAACCCGTAGCTCCACCTCCCATACCTCCCGCATGCATTGGTGTATCCGTCGCCAATAGACCTGGAGCACTGGGCACTCCCATATGATGTGAAGGAATGTCCCTGCCTCACCACACCTCCTCCGACAGAGCCCGTCTACACTACGGCCCATTAATTGCAGTCTAGTCCCCGAAATATAGACCCAGTGGAGAATCTTAAGTTGGATCAAGCGAAGTCGAGCCGATATGGCCACCTCCTTAGGGGATGCTAGCGCACTGTTCCATTCCTCCTCATCTATTTCCAACCCGTCAGCTTCCCACTTAGTTTTCAGGGTTTACAAAAGATCTGGGGAGTTGTTAATGATTTTTTGTAAGTGAGGGAGATGGCGTGTTTGGGAAGGTGGCCATCCAGTAATCTGTCCTCTAAGGGGGACGAGGCTGGGGGAAGCGTACCTGCCGGGCTGTTCGATTCGAGGGAGTGTCAGAGCTGCATGTACCGAAAGTGTTCTGTTTGTGCAAGCTCATACGTCTGTTGGAGTGTAGCAAAAGGCACCACACCTCCTGAACCCCATAAATCTCTAATGTGTGAAATCCCTATCAGGTCCCAGCCGCGGAACCCCTTGGTGCGTCTCAAGGTACCTAGTGTTTCAGAGGCCCATAGCGGGGTCGCGAGGGTCAGGGTATCCGCCCAACCCAATTTTCCTTGCACTATGTGCCAAATGTGTACTGAGTGTTTAGTGGGCCCAGTGAGCGGGTATCTGCCCGGCCTTGAGTATAATGCCGCCTCGAAGTTCCCTCCCGGTAGAAGCCACCTGTCCATTCCATACCCCAGGTCATTACCGTCACTGTAGGTGCCATGATTGATCGCTGCAAGGTGTGCAGCCCAGTAATATTTACGGATGTCCGGGAGTGCTATACCCCCATCGAACCAGCCTAGTGTAAGTTTCTGGAGGGAGATGCGAGGCACACCGGCCCACAGGAGCTCTCGAAGCACGGTTTCAAGAGATGCAAAGTATGACTGCGGCACCAAGTCGGGGTAGTTCTGTAGGGCATACAAGAACCTTGGTAGCGCCATCATTTTAAAGAGCGACGCCCGGCCTAGCAAGGACAGTGGGAGCTTCCGCCAGGATGCTGAGTCCCTTTTAAACTGTTGCAACCGGGGCACGAGATTTCTCTCGTATCGGGTAGCAGCGTCTTTAGAAACAAAAACACCAAGGTATTTAAACCCGCCTGTGGCCACTTCTATTGGGCAGCCACGGGGATCTACGGAGAGCCGTCGCTGAGTACATACATGACAGATTTTCCCCAGTTTATACTATAACCTGAGTTCCTCCCGAAACTGGCAAAAATGTCCATGGCCACAATAAGTGACTTTCGAGGACTGGTGAGGTACAGGAGGATGTCATCCGCATAAAGCGATATCCTGTCCTCCCATCCTTCTGCCCACCGGAGCCCCTTTAGGGAAAGGTCTTGTCTAATCCAGGCAGCTAGCGGCTCCAAAGATAGGGCAAAAAGCAGAGGCCAGAGGGGACACCCCTGCCTCAAGCAGAGGCCAGAGGGGACACCCCTGCCTCGTCCCCCTCTCTAAATGGTAGACCTCAGGGATCTTGTTGTTCACTGTGACTTAGGCAAGGGGCTCCGAGTAGAGAAGACGCACCCACCCTATAAATTCAGGACCAAAGCCCAATTTCCGGAGGACCGCCATCATATAGGGCCATTCCAAAGTATGAAACACCATAGCGGCATCGAGCGATACAACCACTGCCTCCTCACGGAGGGTGTGGCAGCGCCCCATCACGCCATGCAGTCGACGGAGATTGAGTGCTGTGTTGCGATGTGACATAAAGCCCGACTGGTCCGGGTGTACAAGCGATGGCAGAACTGGTTTGAGCCTATTGGCCAGGACCTTAGCCAGGATCTTAGGTTCCGCGTTGAGCAAAGAGATAGGCCTGTAGGATGCACATGAATCCCTGGGTTTGCCCTCCTTAGGGATGGCCACAATAGTGGCTATGCGTTGGTCCCTTGGCAACACTCCCTGTTCCTTGCTCTCCTCAAACATCCGCTTCAGATAGGGGCTTAGGCCATCCGTCTTGAGCTTATAAAGTTCGATGGGCAACCCGTTAGGCCCCATGGCCTTCCCTTGCTCCTCGGTAGTGCGCGGCGTCTGTAATGTTTTTCGCTCTGTCTCAGTGAGGGTCGGTAGACGGATGTCCGCCAGCAAATCCACTGAGTCCTCCTCTGGCCGGTCAGACCCTCTACTATAGACCTTCCGGTAGTGTCGCTCAAACTCTTTGACCACTGCACGTGGTTCATTAATTATCTCTCCCGCCTCATTCCTGAGTTCCGCCACTACTTTCTGTTGCTGCTGCTTTTTGTCTAACCAGGCTATGAGCTTGCCTGCTTTGTCGCCCTGCTCGTAAATCCTGCCCTCCATGTCTCTGAGAACCGTTTTAGCGGCGTCAGTGGCCAGTGCTTTGTATTCAGTCTGCTTAAGTTTCAATCGATGGGTAGTCTTCGGGTCTCCCCCACCAAGCACCGCCGCCTCCAGGTCTCGTACCTCGCCCTCCAGTTGGACCAGCTGCCCCTCCCGCTTCTTACGGCGGCTGGCAATCACTGAGAGGGCCTCCCCCCGGAGCACTGTTTTGAAGGCCTCCCATAACACCCCCGCAGAGTCCACTGTCCCCTTATTCTCCTCAGAGTAACGGCTGATCTCCAGTGTAAGAGCTTTACGTGTGTCCTCATTCCGAAGAAGCCAGGCATTGATAGGCGCAATACTTCCCTCTCGTTTGTCCCCTGTAGTGAGATGGACCACTAAGGGGGAGTGGTCAGAAATTCCTCGCGCTAAATGTGAAGCTTCTTGAATGGCGGTGCCGTACTGCAGTGGTGTAAATAAATAATCTAGGTGGGAGAATAAACCATGAGGGCCTGGGAAGAAGGTGTACTGTCTGTCATCGGGGTGCTTGAAACGCCATAAGTCGGTGAGGCCAAATGTCTCAATGAAGTCAGCCAGCCAAATGTGGCTAGCAGGCATGTCCCTTGGAGGGTGCCTGTCACAGTGCCCAGAGATCACTGCGTTGAAGTCGCCTCCGACAAAAAGCTGACCGTCCGGAAGGGAAAGAAGCAGTTTCCCTAAGTCTAGAAAGGATTGTGTTTGAAGCCCAGGTGGGACATAACTGGTGACCAAGTTGAGCCTACGGCCCTCCCATGTACCCGAGATGGCCGCATACCGGCCCAGTGTGTCTGTATCTGTGTGGTCTATGACTAAGGGAAGACTACGCCGCACCATAATACCCACCCCGCGGGACCCTGAAGTGAAGCCAGCCTGAATCACCAGGGAATACCCCCATCTGTTAAGCGCATGGCAGGTGTTACCTAGGAGGTGGGTCTCCTGCAGGAGCACTACGTCTGGCAAGTGTCGTTTAATAAATTGCAGCACTGTGGTCCTCTTGAGTTTGTCCCCTAGCCCGTTGACGTTCCAACTCAAGATCTTTAGGCTTTTATCCCACCCCATTCGCCGTTGAGAGACCTGGGTCCTCTAACAATCTCAAATTTCCTGGTACATTGCATTAGAATATTCAGTTCAATATGCTGTGACAACACCAAACAGTGCCCAATTCCCCTCCCCACACCCCCTGGCCCCAACCCCCCAACATGCTTGTTGCAAGACATCAAAACATCCCCCCCAGTTCAGCCAGCCCATCCTCAAAGACCTTCGCTACGTCAATAGGACTCATCCCCCCAACAGTTCCCCTCCACCCTGCTACGTAGGTTTCAAACTACCCACAACTGCAATTAGCAGAGTGCCTTTCGCCCTGTCCTAACCCGGGAGTGAGGAAAACCACCCCCTCCCGAAAAACTCTTTCAAGGGAAACGTGTGCCTGCCCCAGCTCCAGCCGCCATACCTACACTGCCCCACCTACAGTATGTTACCCTGAGCCGTGGAGCACCTAAAGCATAGCAGCAGAGTTAAGAAGTCTCTGGGCAGATATTCGTGCCACCCCAAGTCTAGTCAAAGTTTTGCAGCAGCCCCAGCACAATATACATTACAGTTCAGCAAGGCGTGGTCCCGCCGCCTTCGCCTTCAGCGTGCATCCGTGTCATGAAGAGTGTCCCCCCTCGGACTGGTGGATCTGGAACACCACGGACATTGACTACGCACGTCTACTTCCGATTTGTCCGCCATGGACCCAGGGGATGCGGCCCGGTGGTCCTTCCATGAGCCTTCATCTTGTCGTGCTTGTTCGGCTGGCGCTGCTGTGTCAAGCCAGTTCTGGACCTCCGCCAGTGTGGTGAAGAACAGGGACTTACCCCCCGAGATGACCTTTAGCTTGGCCGGAAAGAACATCATGTATTTTATGCCTTTGTCTCGGAGCGCCGCTTTTACGCCCAGTAAGGATCGCCGTTCCTGCTGGACCTGTAGTGTGAAGTCAAGGAAAAACCGGATCGTGGCTCCCTTGAGCTGCAGGTCTCCCTTTTGTCTTGCCGCCTGCAGGATGGCGTCCCGGTCCCTGTAATTTAGTATTTTAGCGATGATGGTCCTGGGCGTCGCCCCCGGCTTGAGCCTGGGAATTGGTGCCCGGTGAGCCCGTTCCACCGTGAAGATATTGGACAGTCTTTTTGGCTTCAAATGGGTGAGTATCAGGTCCTCCAGGAATAATTCTATGCTGTGCCCTTCCATTCCTTCCGGCACACCTACCAGGCAAATGTTGCTTCTTCGAGCCTGCCCTTCCTGATCGTCGAGCCGAAGGGCCACTTGGCGGTGCTGGTGTACTAGGTCATTGATCCGGCTTTCAAGCTTCTTTTCAGAGGCCCGTAGTGCTGCAATGTCCGTTGCGTTGGCCTTAGATCGCTCCGTAGTTTTACCCAGGTCAGCTCGCAGCAGGTTCACCTCAATGGAGACTTTGTCCATTTTAGTTTCAAGGTTCGTACCCAGCGTCTGGATTGCCGTCATTATGGAGGTCAGGGACGGCTCCCTCTGGCTCGCCGGGTCCTCAGCTGCCGCCCCCGTCTGTCCCTGTCCCAGAGGAACTGCGTATTTATCCAACTTGTTCGTCTGGGTGTTAGCTCCCCCTTTAGGCCTCATGGTGTAAGGATATGCCACTCCTGTGGTCCGTTACTCGACTGCAGGGTCCACCAGCCTGCTGGACAGGTAGGTAAGTCACTCTCCCGTATACTGCAACCTTGATAGGCCTGATCCTTCCCTCAGCAGGGAGGCCCTCCACGTGCTGCTCTCACTTATTGCCTGCCGGCGTGTGCGCACCCCCACTGTGTCTCGCCCTGTCCGGTGCTACCGCTCAAGATCGGGGAGCCTCAACCGGTTCGCAGCCCCAGGGCCCAAAGCAGCGGCAAGTGTGTATTTTGCCCCTCCGGGGGCCCACAGCAACGCTGAAGCGCGAGATTGCCAGCGCCACCTCCTCTAACCTTCCGCCGCTTTTGGGTTCCGAGTAAGGATATTGTGCAGTCCGGAACCCCCTGGAGTCCTCCCACCTCACCTCCTGTCACCGCTGTGGGGCTCAGGGTCCATTTGTCTGGTCCTCACGGCGCCAGGGTCCGGTTCCCCCAGGGCGCCTCAGCGGATGCTCCGTTCTGCTGCTGAGGCTTCGCTGCCCTCACTTCCGTTGCTGGCCCCCGTCTGTAATGTGTGAGCAGCTACGGGCCCCCGACTCCGCTAGGGCCATTTGTTCCACTTATGTGGACCCAATACAAAACAAAGTTTGAACCACTACAAACGCCAGGCTTTGAGGCATTAAACGTTACGATACAGCCACCAGATTCATCAGCTATTAAGGGGATGTTAATTTATCGCCCTCCTGGAGGAAAGAGCAACTTTAGAAGCAATCTTAGTATGGCAATTGAGTCCTCAATTATTAATGATAATTTCACTGTACTAGGAGATTTCAATTTCCATTTAGAAAAAGAAACCAACTCTGATTCTGTAAAATTAATAGACACTTTGGACTCCTTTGGACTCACACTGATCAATCAGGGTGCAAAACACAAAGCGGGACATATGTTAGATGGCATCTTCCCCACAGATGAAGCCATTAAACTCTTGCCATCCTTCCCTGTGACATGGTCTGACCACTGGTTGATTAAATGGCGGATGGAAATAAAAACAAATACCCAACATAGACCCCTCACTCAACAAGTAAAAAGTAGAGCCTGGCACAAAATACAACCGGCAGAGTTAGGAGAGGCAACTACCTTAACTCCTTGTCAACTAGGTGATAACATGGAGGAGAATGTGGGGCTCTTCTCCCTCTGGCTAAAAACCGCGTTAGACACAGTAGCACCTATTGCCTATAAAAACCCACAAGGAAAAAAGAAATCACAACCACGGAATAACGAGATGCTCAGACTATCTAGGCAGGATTGCCGTAGACAAGAGCAAAGATGGAGAAAAAACTACGAGGTAGATGAAATAACTATTTATAAAGCTAAACTAGCCAAGCATAAAGAGAACATCATAATAGCCAAAACCACTTACTTCACAGAGCACATTAAAGCTGCATGTGACTCTAATAAAACCCTCTTTTCTGTAATTAAGAAACTGGTTACAACTACCAAGGTAAATCAGGTCGGGTTAAACCAAGCCTTTTGCAATACACTTGCCAGTTTCTTTCAGGAAAAGGTTGTCAACATCTACAATAAATTCACTACAGATCTAACGGACAACCATCAGGTGGAACAGATGATAACTAACCAAGAGGACAGAAGGAGTTTCTCCAATTTTATAAACCCCTCGGAGGAACAACTTAGAGATCTAATTCTGACCATCAAATCCGATTCGCCATATGACCCCTTCCCGCCTAGCATATTGCATATGGTGCCTGCCCAAGTGGCCAAAAACTTAGGATTTATTCTGAACCAGATGTTCACTAGTGGGGTCTTCCCAGACCAGTGGAAATGTGCCTCTATCCTTCCACTTCTGAAGAAAGAGAACCTGGACTCTGCTGATCCGGGTAACTATCGCCCCATTTCAAGACTTCCTTTTGCTGCTAAATTGGCAGAGAAAGTTATGAATCAACAAATCTCGTCCTACATAGAAGAAAATTCTTTCTTAGATAACACACAACACGGATTCAGGAAACATCATAGTACTGAATCAGCTCTAGTTGTAGCTACGGTAGACATACGTGAAATTGTTGATGGTGGAGGGACTGGTGCTGCTCGATCTCGCCGCGGCCTTCGATACCGTCAGCCATGAGATTCTGGTCGGCCGACTCCAAGATCTATGGTTAAAAGGAACAGCTATGGATCTCATAAAATCATTCTTATCTAATCGACAACAAAACGTAGCGTTGGGCAACTATGTCTCGAGGCAATTCTCCCTGCCATGTGGAGTTCCACAGGGATCTGCATAAAGCCCGACACTTTTTAATCTATATGTCACGCCATTGGCAGCGATTATCAAAAACTCTGGCTTTTCCCTGGCCTCTTACGCTGCCGACACCCAAATTGTGGTGTCTCTGATCAACAGGGGATATAGCAGTGATATGGCCTTCAGCTCATGCATGGAAAGGGTGAGCAATTGGATGGATAGTAATTGTCTATAGTTGAATGCCTCAAAGACGGAGGTCATCATCTTCGGCAACAAACCCTCTCTTTGGACACCAGATTGGTGGCCGCTTGAGCTTGACACATTGCCTATGTCATCGACTAAGGTAAAGAACCTGGGAGTTGTGCTGGACAGTGAGTTAAAATTTAAAGAGCAAGTCAATAAAATAACATCAGTTTCTTTTTGCTACATAAGGATGTTAAGAAAGATTAAAAAAGTATCTACCCCCCGAGCTTTTAAAAACAACGACAATGGCATTGGTGCTCACACGGATAGATTACTGTAATGGTCTCTATCTTGCCCTGGCATCGAGCCTCCTGAACACACTCCATATTCTGCAGAATGCGGCAGCCCGCTTCATTTTTAAAATACCTAAACATGAATCAGCAAAAGAAGCCATCAGAAAACTACACTGGCTGCCAGTCAGACAAAGGTGCAAGTTTAAAGCTCTTTGCCTGGCATTTAAGTCCCTGCACGGCCTTGGGCCAGATCGGCTCATGAAATACTTCAAATGGTATATTCCAGCAAGAACACACTACGCTCATGCGAAGCCAGGAATATTGTGGTCCGCCCATTTAAAAAAAGCGCTGGGGGGGAGAAGTATATACAGGGTAACAGCAATGCTCTAAAATAGCTTGCCACTCTCTCTAAAAACAACCACCACCCTTCTCAGCTTCAGGAAATCATTAAAAACATGGCTTTTTACACAGGAAAAATAAAAAGTTCTCCCGCTACATTTAATAAAAGGCCCTGCTGACCTTTCTGATCAGATTTTTTTAGCGCCAAGACGCCTCTGGGCATTTGTTTGCGCTTTATAAATTTGGTTTACATTACATTACATATCACTTACTATTTCACTTGTACTTCTTTTCACTCTTGCATTCGTATCCACTAATTCTTCCTTAATTTGCCTAACATGACACATTTTTGGAAAAACTATTCCCAAATTACAACTGCCATACAATCCTTTCAGCAGTTTGTAATAAGCATTCTTCCCACAAATGCAATAATACCCCAGGGAAAACAGGATCTACACATTCCAGATATCTTCCCCAGTTCTCATACACTTCAAATGTATGTTCAAATTCACTATGTACTACAAAAACAGTATTAATATTTGACTTTTGTCTGTATATACAAAGTTTGCTTTTATGTTGCCGCCTAAAACTAATGAAACCATTCCCTCTATGATTTTGTCTTTGTCTTGTGGTAAGCGCCAAGGAATTAATTTAGGCAATGTATTAATAATATTTGTTACATTATCCTATATACTTTCTATTAAATGTATAAAATTCTTTTCAGCTCCTTACTAATTTACCTACTAGGACATTTATAAGTGCACAAGCCATATCCAAAGAATGAGTTGGTCTGAATATGCAAATCATAGTTTCAAATGTTGAAGCTTCAGAATGTGGATTTAAAAGTCTAAGCACAGTAGGTTCAGTAAAGATCCACTCTTGATTAGAGTAATAATACTGCAATTGATCTGTACCATAAAACAAGCTAGCTCACACACTGCAAGAAATTCCATATGTTAAAGGCAAGTTATGGTAGGTTATCCCTTCAGGAATTGATGAAGGTATTTGGATACAAACATAGCAATCACGAACATCCATAGTATTTACATATGCGCTAAGCAAAATGGTATAAACATTTGAGCTAAAATCTCTTCTCAAAGCATTGCTGTGTAAAGAGGTGTCATTAAAGTCAATAGAATTGGAATAATTTCTTATCGCTATTCCAGAAGAAATAGTAGGTTTAGAATCTTTCACAGAAACATAATGTGGCAAATTCTAGATAATAAGCATTGTAATTAATATCAAAGCAATGATAGAAAGAATGACAGTGTGTACAGATTTGCATTTGGAATGGATTCCATTGTCGGATCCCATGTCTGCTCAAAATTCAGACTGCTTAACTAAAGAAAAAAAGAAATATTAGCAGCAGTGGTTTGAGCAAATTCAACAAGGTCTTTGTACTGTAATTTTATGGCAAAGATTGAAATCTTCTCAGAAACGGAGAGCCGCTTATATCAGCTTCATTGTTGAGTGTATTCAGGAAAAACTGTGTTTTAATCCATCAATTGGCATATCCAGATTCAGGTTCATATCAACAACAAAGTTTGTTTCAAGGAAGTCCAGGTGAACGCGTATAGTTAGCGCAATACTTGTAGAACTCTCATTCCCACTCATTGGCTGCCAAATGAGTCCATTCAGGAGATACATACATGTGACTTGGTAACTTTTCTCCTTCTGCTCTCCTCACAACTGTTTGCTTATCATCTGTATCACTTGGATCTGATTGTGCAGAACTTTCAAGAATAGTTGGTGGTATATGTCCTGCGGTCAGACAGCTTCTCAAGAGTTCACCTCATCTGGGGCAATGATCTCCGGGTACAACTCTATTCTTGCTGCACTCTGCCCTTCATTAGGATATGTAGCTCTCATAGTCAACTCAATGAGTTGTGACCATTTGGTACCTACAGTTAACTCTCTCGGACTCCCGTCAGGCCAAATGAGTGCTGTCCCAGCAGCTTGCGGGTCCCCAACAGCTTGAATAACCTGATCCCTCTGTCTCACTTTACCATGGCACATTAGGAACAGATGCTGTTGTATCATCATGGGGGCTTGGGACTCTGCGAGTGTGGCTGGCATACACCCAGGTCGGGAGACCTCTGCACTTCAAAGTGGTATTAGTGACTAGGATTACCTAGAATGCCCCCCTCAAATGAAGTTCCAAGCCCGTTTTGTGCAATCTGGATTTCAATGTGCTGTTGATCTGCCCCACAAACTCTCTGGTCGGTAACTGCAATCGAGCTTCTGCGCAACCTGTAGTGCTGCACATAACATTTTTAGGACCTCATTATTAAAATGAGTTCCTCGGTCTGACTCAAGAAAAGCTGAAAGTCCGAACCTCTGAATAAGTTCCCTCAACAATAATTGTGCCACAGTTAAACTGTATGCACACAATGACCAAAATATATCTTAGTCTATTACACTGGCTGTCAGTAAAGAAAAGATCTTTTTCAAGATTTGTTGCCTGACATACAATGTATTGAATGAAAGAGGCCCTTGTATTTGCAGAAATAATCCCCTTGTAGGAATTTTAGATCCAGCACTCATGATCTTTTACAGATTCCCCAGATTAGGCTGGTCCGTACGGGAGGTAGAGCCTTCTCATTTCTAGCTCCAAAGTATTGGAACCAGCTCCCGCATGCTCTACTTAAAATCACAAGCTACAAAGTTTTTAGGAAACAGCTGAAAGCCTTTCTGCTCTAGCAACTTTTCTTGATTATCTGTACTTCCTCCCTCAGTAGTTTCCTGCCTAGCTAGCGCTGCAATGCCCCTGGGTGATTTGAGCGCTTTCTAAAAGCCTTACTATAACATAACATAACAATGGGGCAATAGACTAAGATTCATTTTGGTTCATTTGCATCCAGTTAAAAGGACCTGCATAGTTTCCAATGTGACTCATGACAACCTGTGTTTTTCTTCCTGTGTTTTGTTGCTGACACACTACATAACTATGGCATAGTGTCTATGCTGTTACTCTAAATCTGGGATTGTATCACATCTGTTGTAAAAGACGCATCATTGCATCTCTCACAGCCTGTGCAGGACCATTATTCTGTCTTGCCATTGGTGACAAAAGCTATCAGGCAACATTGGTCTGTCATCAATGTGAACCCACACGTGTACTTCCCTCTTAGAGCATCCTGCTTGCACCCAACCCTGCTATTCTGCTTCTGTCACCTCATCCTGCAATTTTCTCGCCTCCTCCCAGGTATCTAAAGCTGACAACAAAAAATTACAGTCAGCGATGGTGGATGTGTCTTTAAGCATTTCCTCATTAAATGTATGAGTATTCAAACCACAATACCTTGCCATCTCGCCAGCATAAAAGTTGCCAACTGTTTCACAGTTGGCACCTTGCAAATTGTAAAGAATGCAAAAGGCTCCTCACACACTCTCCATTCCTAATGGGAGAACCAGAGGACGTCATAAACTCATGCGCTGACCACAATTGCTCAAAGTCATGTATGACTCCAAAGTCATACTGACTATCATTATAAATTGTAACTCAGACCTGTTCAAAATGGCACATGCTCATGTCAGAGCCATGAGCTCTGCAACTTGCGCTGAAAACATTCCTTGCAATCATGAAGCTTCCACAACACGTCCAACTGTGCACACTGCATAAGCAGCTTTCAAATTTCCTTCATTGTCTCTTAAACGTGAACCATCAACAAACAACAAATGATCAGATTCAGGTAATGGCTCGTCACAAATATTAGGACGCGGCTTCGTACACAACTCAGTCATATCCAAGCAATCATGTTCAACTTAATCAACAGTGCTGTCACTTCCAGGCACTGGCATCAATGTAGCCAGATTCAACATTGCACACATCTTAAGATTCAATTTCTCTACACACCAACAACATTTTCTCATACTTAGTCAACTAAGTAACTATTGGTCAGATACTACGTTTGAGTACAAGTCAACAGTATCTCCACTGAATGAGGCACAAATACGGTCAGTAGATGACCCATGAAAATACTTTCACACATGTAGATGCAACCACTTTCAAACATACAGGCAATGCAGCTGCAACAGGGTCAAGACTCACCAATAGGCGATTGCTTCCAGGCATTTGTGTCAACACTGAAAGAGTGCAACCTTCCCTTTCACTGCAAAATAACACAAAGCACTTATTGTAGTCAGGCATTCCTAGCGCTGGTGCCCTGCAAAGCCATTCTCGCAGCTCTGTGAAGTTGGTTGTGCAACTGTCATTCCAGGGTAGCGATAAGACACATCTTTGTGTGTCAACCTCTGAAGACGTTTCGCTGTTAAGGAAAAATTTGGAATGCCTTTTCATTTCCTGGAGGATTCATGTTAAGAATCGCTGAGATTCTTTCCTGTGACACTTTTCTTGCTACTTTCTCAATGCGCTGTCCTAAGTACAGAATTTGCAAAACTGTAACTTGGTCGGGGATACTTTATATCCATTCTCTGCAAGACGGTTCAACACAGCAATAATTAAAACTTTGCAAGCATCCTTCATAGTTGATGCCACCGATAGATCGTAAATGTATTGCACTAATACTGAATGATTCAGCCTTTTCAGAGACTCAAGATTCTTTTTGAGTATCTGATTAAAAATTGAGAGGCTCTCTGTACAACACTGTGAGTCTCAGCACCATGCCAAAACATGACTGCTGAAATGGATAAAAACTGACTATCCTCATGCAATGGAATTGAGAAGAAGGCCTGGCAAAAGTCAATGACTGAAAAACATTTGGAATCTGAAATAAAATCACAGCTGGATTCGGCACCAAAGGACAACATGGAACAACAATGGCATTCACTTTGCACAGATCCTGCACAATGCAATACTTGTAATTCAGATTCTGCAAGCCCATAATAGGAGAGTTATATGAAATTCCCATTATCTCCTTCAAAAAAAAAGATTAAGCAAGCTATTTCCCAGAGTCAAATGGTGCTGGGCTGAGCTGCCACCGGTGATCAAACCGGGAGCCCTGTGCTCCGGAGTCAGCTACCCTGGCCGCTGCGCCACACCTCTTCCTAGTCTGTATGTGGGGTCCTGATTCACATAAGACAGGGTCAAGTCAGAAATTCGCTCCAATAAAATTACTCTTAAAGTTGTAGAAAATGTCAGACTTTTTTGAGAATCTTTAAACATTTTCAGACGTAGCTCTGTAAACAGTTGCAGCGTGAAGCAGTCCATACATATCTATCTGTATGTTGTCTCTCCTTACTTCTCTAATGTTACTGGGCCCTTTACAACTAGACAGTCTGAAGCACTTCCTTTACCACAGAGGCAATGATCCTCTGATAAATCTTTCTCTGTCGATAGGAGGGGTGGAAATTAGGGTGACCCAAACCCAAGTTAGCTGGTAATGAGGGCCATTAATTGACAGTCAACTCACAGATTTGAAATCAGATTCAGATAGACCACTCTCAATATCATACTGTAGAAATAAAGAATAGCAACTGGAAGACCCAACCTGCTAATGAAGTTAAGTCGGATGAGGATTATACTAATTAAAACCTCAGCAATTGTGACACAAAACAAGAGAAGTAACACCTGATGTTCTGTCAGAGCTCGCTGATTCTCTCTACAACGCATGTAGACATTAGTTGAAGTCAAAATGGCAGAATGAACAGTACTCAATAATAGACTCGCAAATCTTTGAATAATTTGGTTATTGTATTAAAGAATCGAAATTCATCAAAAATAAGAAGTTTCTTAAGAACTTCAGTATATCACAGCCTGCATATAAACACTAAACATTTAGGCATGTACTTATAAAACTCTAAGCATTTAGGAATATAATTATAAAATTCTGAGTTTCAGAGTCCTACTACCCCTTAGGGCAGAACGATAGTTCAAAGTACTAACAGATCAGGTCCTACGGAAAAAGGTGAAAGGTTCAGACTTAAAATCCATTAGGGGTGAGTCCATTAGCTTCGAGCTAAAGAAACAATAGAAAATTTGAAAAAATGAAAATGGTTCAGCAAAGAAGGTCTTAGTCTATCAGCTACTGATTGTAGCATCAACAACGGTCCCA
This sequence comes from Lissotriton helveticus, assembly GCF_964261635.1. Taxonomy (NCBI): domain Eukaryota; kingdom Metazoa; phylum Chordata; class Amphibia; order Caudata; family Salamandridae; genus Lissotriton; species Lissotriton helveticus. The sequence goes on from NC_136059.1 coordinate 869,034,559, forward strand.
AGTAGGAAAATTCATAATGGGGGACTTTGCCCCTCCTAGGGGTTTTCTTCTTTAATAGAATTTTTAGCGAAGTCCAGTGGCGTGGCATCTCCCACCATCGAAAGACGATTACATGTCTACATTCACATCATATCACCAGAGATGATTTAAATATCAAGCTGGTTTCCCATGCTAGTCATGACAAACAAGACTTTGCGAGTTCATACAGGCCTAACATTGGTAGAGTAGAAATTCAAAGTTGAGACTCACAGCCATAGCTGAAATTCTAATCACACAGGAATATTTCACTGTGAACGTTGGAAAACAAAAAGCATTCAATAATGACAGTGTGTAGAAGTGTACAGGACAAATGTGTAAAATTTCACTTGCAAAGAACAATCCATTGTATTAAATCAGGGGAAAGATCAGAACTAGAGAAAAGCATTTTGAAAAGGCTCTCAGTTAGCATTGCACATTTAAACTAAATAAGCTTTGGCTTTACTTCAAGTATAATGCAATGATATCAATTCAAATAAAGAATATATAAACTTTCACTAAATATTATTACATGGAAATGACTAACGTTAGAAATAACCTCCTACCACAAATATTTATGTTGTTCATATAAATGCACGTTTTTCAAATTGTATTTTTCTAATATTGTTTATAGATATTCATAAACTATATACTCTCTAATATCAATTTGCAAAATCTCAAGCTGTATCTCATTTCTACACATTTGTGCACAGATTTTTCTAACTGGCGTACTCCAGCATAAAGCATATAGAGCAATAGGCCACAACACAGAACATAAATATTTTCATCTGTATACGTTAATAAGCAACATATGCATTAGAAAGTCATTTTTGCAACTTGTTTATATGTATTAGTGTTATCCAATAAATGTTTTTGCTTCATCTAACGTTTTAAAGTGCACTTTTATGGTGCTTCTACTATACTTGTCTCTTTTCCAAGTGTCACTGTGTATAACGTGTGCTATGTGTGTTATGTTTTCATTTATCTGTGTTTACTGTGCTTCTCTGTATCTCCTTTACATGTAATGGGGTGACCCCTGTAACCCTCAGAACCTGGCAACCTATCTAAACCAGGTGCTTTGCCTGCTGGTAATTTCTCAATTGCTGAGGTAACCTCACGGAGGGTTATCCCAACAGTAACCTCATTGGCGTGGCTAGGGGCAGTAACAGATAAGTCCTGTACCCGCCTGCTAACTGAACCCAAGTCGCCTAGGGGAGCACTCTGGTTAATAGAATGTGGGTCCAGATCAGTTTCTACTGCATACAATGCCCGAAAATGATCTGCCCAAAATTATCAATGATTCGGACATACGCACCAAAGTATAAAGATATCAAGATGTCTATCAAAAAAGGCATAATGATAAGATAGAAAAGTCTTTCAGGGTTTTTGAGGATGGTGATTTTGTAAGGTTGTGTGCAGGTAATCTTGTTAAGAAGGGTGCCTCAAAATTATCTGAACCAAAGGAAGTTTTGAAGGTTAAAGGCAATTTGATTAAATTGTCTGATGAAAAATGGTGAAATGTGTGAAGGGCTGTCAAATGTAATGATTCTGAACTGAAGTTTTGGTTGAGTAAAAATTCTGATATAAACAATAATTCAAGTGATGTTAGTAGAAGAGTTCCTAGTGAATGTCTGAAGTTTAGACCAAAGAAGCTGGAGAGGCATGTTTGTGATTAACTCTTATCTTACGTATACAAGCTTTTCATTACCTTAGTATTATTTTTTTTAATTGTTCTTTATTGTTAAAATGTTATCTTATTTTTTTTTTGTTAAAATAGGAGATGTGTTATGTTTTAATTTATCTGTGTTTACTTTGCTTCTCTGTATCTCCTAGCAACAAGGTTCTACTGCTGGTATCTGGATTGCAGAGTCCAGCAGTGAAGCTTGGCTGTGGAGCTGAGAAGGTGGTCTCTGGGGGTCGTTGTACTTAACTTCAATGAATCCTTTTAATCCTGGAAGTGTGTCCTGTGATCTCAAAAACATGAACTTTCAATCTTTTGTGTTTTTTGTGAATAAATGTGTCGAGTATTATGATTTTTAAAATTATGCTGGATCAAAATCTACGATACAACTGTCCGGATTCATAAAAATGTCACTATGAGAAGATGAGTAGTTTACTGTGGAAATTCAGTTGAGCCCGTGGGAGAAGTCTACATGTTGTTGTCACTGCAAAATATTTGTGAAGGAAGCCTTTGTAATTTTCTAGAATAAACATGATTGAATTGTGTTCAGCTCCACAACCCTTTCTTGCATACTTTATTTGCTAAGCCCCTTCAACAACAAAAAACGTGCAAATAAGACCTATCCTGCACAAAATTCATACCTTCTGATGGTCTCTGCCTCATGTAAACCAAATTTAGGACCCGATTTAGAGTTTGGCAGATGGAGTTACTCCATCGGGATGGCCAAGGACATTACCTCTGCCATCATGAGGGACCTTGTCCACTAAATTTAGAAATGTCCATGGCCCCAAGGACATATCTCTACATTGATAGGAACCACTCTCAAACTTTTCAAATGTTTGTTGGTTTGCAAAAACAAAACTCGCAAACTGAGAATTTGTTCTTGAAAAAAAAGGAGCCCCACACTTAGGAGTTTCCTTCCAGGTGCGTGGGGCATTTCTTTTTTTCCTGTCCCTCACTGCCAGGTTACACAGTCCACCCTAAATAAGATGGACAGTGGAATGAGCTTTCTCCGATGGTCCATACTCCTTTAGGCCGTCGGAGGAAGTATTCCATCAACAAAGCCAATGGAGGCTCCATCAACAGACTTTTTTTGGCCACAAGTTTTTAAATGAGGCAGGCGGAGGAGCGAAGGACACTCTTTCGCGTATGTAAATAATTACACTGTCCACCAAACTCTGAATCAGGCCCTTAGGAAGATATTTGCAAAAGGCCTACTCCTTTAGATAACATTACATCAAAATATCTATCATATAAATAAATAAGATATTCCAACTCACACAGTATTTGCTCCTTTAACAAGGTCACTCTGAAGAGCCGGTCACACACAACTGAAAGGTAAGCTGGAAACGACTACACCCAGTAGGTTTTCAGCTCATGAATGGAGGCTTTGCACACCCAGAACACCCTCAGGACATTGGCAGCAGCAGCAGAAGCTTTGTTTTTTTTCGGTGGTGGCAGAGGTGGAGGGAAGGGGAAGAAGAGCTGTGCAGCAGTCCCTGGCAAAATGCCCGCCACTGCTCCCACTCAGTAAATAGTTGCTAGAGGTTCTGAAGTCTGAAAACCCTATGATCTTGAAAAATAAAAGACATAACAATCAATTTTGGAGAACGCAAGGGAGTGACGGGTGGTGTACCTGGGGATTTCAGCCCAAAATAAAGGGAGGGTTGTGGATAAACATAATTTAAAAAAAAAAGAGGTAATGGCTTCTGAGTAACAGATTATTTTATTTTCAACTGGGTCAATTTATGCTCATGTTTTAAGTTTGAACATGCACTGTTTTACTTTATATTATTTAATGTATGTTCCACCCTCATGTACCCATATTAGTATTGATACTTCACATTACACTGCTATTAATATATATCATTCGAGTGTCTCCACTTCCTGGATCACTCTCAGTAAAAACCCTAATAAATAAATAAACATTTCCGCAAGCAGCTAGTCAACTAGGTGAAAATGTCTACAACCCAAACTGTAAAGCAAAAGTGCATTAGCTGTTCTAAATCATGCTTTTGGGTTTCCACGTGATAAACATGTTTCCCTGTGGACCGGCTCCCTTATCTGCACCTTATTACATATGCATGTGTTTTCTCCCCATTAAATCTGCACGTGGTTCCACAGTGGGAACTACCAGCAAATTATTAGTGTCAAGTCAAGTCAAACCAAGCTTTATTCGATTAATTAAAATCATAAAAGCAGTTACATAACAATATTAGTGAATTTAAAAACAATTCATATGTTAAAAAATCTGTAAAAAAACAGTATATCATAAGAGTTCATAAAATACTTAAAAAACACCACAAGCAGAGAATAAAAGCAGATTAAAATAGAATCACACCTCTAAAACATTAACCAGCTGTCTTTTGGCCTTAATACGCATAGCAGCAACCAGAAAATTAGCAACTCCCAAAATTACCCTGATACTACCCAGCAGTTGTAAGTACAAGAGTGCGGGTCGCACTTGTGTAAATCCCGCTTCTCTCAATAATGGAACCAAAAACTGTTTTCTGATATCAGTAAAATGGTCACAAAACGTAATAAAGTGCATTAATGACTGATCAGAAAAGTTATCACAACTGCAAGGGATGGACTGGTCTAATTTACCCCATATGGGGTAGTCACCCAGGGAAAACTGAATGATATTGAATCTGAATCTGACAAGAAGATGTCGGTGGAACGGGATGGTAACAATCTTTAGGTAGGGTTCGATTAGTGGGGTAGTCAAGAGCATATAGTTTCTATTTCTATTTAGGGAGTTTTGTAAAGCGCATGGTGACGCAACAACGGCGTGTCCCCGCGCTGAGGAGCTACTTTCATTACTGGACCCTACAGAAACGGCGCATCAACTAAGCAAATAGAGCAGTTTTGAGCTTAGCTCTAAAGATTGATTCAGATGGCTCAAGTCGAAGCGCCGTAGGCAGCTTGTTCCATCTAGCGGCTGCAAGGCATCTGAAAGATCTTCCCCCCATCCGCGCTCTGGACACCTTAGGAACCGCCAGGAGTCCAGAACCGGAAGATCTCAGGGAGCGGGGAGGCTCATAAGGTGTCAAAAGTTCTTGTAAAGGGAGAGGGGATCTCCCATTGATGATCCGATGGCATGTGCAAAGTGCTTTAAATTCTACCCTGCTTCTGACTGGGAGCCAGTGCAGAGAACGGAGAGCCGCTGCAGAAGCAGCTCTTCTGGGTAGTCTAAGCACCAGTCGGGCAGCGGCGTTCTGTAGGACCTGTAAGCGGTTAAGATTCTTCTCCAGGGTGCCCAAATAGAGAAGGTTGCCATAGTCCATCCTTGATGTGACTAGTGCATGTACCAAGGTCTGTCGGGCTTGCACAGGCAAGAACTTCAGCGTCTTCCTAAGGCTTTTAAGAATCCCAAAGCATAGTCCGACCACCTGGTTGATCTGAGGGCTAAAGGTGAGGGCTGCATCAAACCAGATGCCCAGATTCCTCGCTTTTTGGCACGGAATGGGTGTTGGGCCCAGGGAGGATGGCCACCATGCCGACGTCCACGCAGACTGGCAGCCCCCCACGACCAGCACCTCGGTCTTGCCCCCGTTGAGCTTGAGGCAATTGGCGGACATCCAGGCAGCAAGGTCTTGCATGCATGCTCTGAAGGTGTCCGCCGAAAGACCGGGTGCACGCGATAGGGAGATAACCAGCTGCGTGTCGTCGGCATACGACACCAAGCTGAGGCCGTGACTCTCTACTAAGGTGGCAATCGGAGCGACATAAAGATTGAAAAGTGTTGGACTCAGGGAGGAGCCCTGCGGCACCCCCTGGTCCAAAGAAATTCGCTCCGAGTAGTAGTCACCCTGCCTCACTTGGAAACCTCGGCCAGTGAGAAATGAATAAATCCACTTCAACGCCGCTCCTTTCACCCCGATCTTGTCCAGACACTGTAGCAAGATGGAGTGTGCTACAGTGTCGAACGCAGCGCTAAGGTCCAATAGAATTAGCGCCATTGTTTGTCCCTCGTCAGCACCCTGCCTGAGGGCTTCGGTGGCCCTCAGAAGGGCGGACTCGGTCGAATGACGGGGCCGAAACCCAAATTGGGTAGGATGAAGATGGTTGCCTTCCTCCATGTATGCCATTAGCTGTTTATTTGCCACCTTCTCCGCTACTTTGGAGAGATAGGGCAGCAAGGAGATGGGGCGTAGATTGTCCAGGTTCTCGAAACTAATATTGGGCTTCTTACGGAGGGGGAGCACCACCGCCTGTTTCCAATCATCAGGTATTGAACTGGACCGGAAGGAAACATCCAGCACATGCCTGATGTAGGGTTCCAGGGTCTCCAGACTGTCACTCAATCTTTTAGGGGGTGCGGGATCTCGAGGGGAGCCTGATTTAACAGACTTACAGATTTTAATTAGCTCTTCCGGTAAAGGGGTGATAAAGTTAAGTAGCCGATTACGATCATCTTCCTCTACTGCTAAGTCTATTGGCTCTTCCGCTGCACAGGGTATTTCGGGGAAGGCGGCGTAGATTTTCGACACTTTGTCTCCGAAATAAGTAGCGATGCGGTTGCATGCTGCTACTGAGTGATCTTTATCTAGACTTGCAGTTTTGGGGGTGGCTAGAGACTTATATATGCTAAACAGTTCCTTAGCAGAATTCTCTGCCCTCTGGATTCTGTCTGCATAGTATGTGGCCTTTTCAATACGGATTCTGTTATGATAGAAGCGTCTCTTGATAAGGTAGACTTCTTTCATCGAACCCTCATATGCCACTCTCCATTGTCTCTCTGCCCGCTTGCAGTCCCTTTTGGCGAGACGCAATGCCTCGCTGAACCAGGGAGCAGTTATCTGTCTGCGGGCACCTTTATTAAGCCGACTCAATGGGGCTGTACAGTCCAGAGCGGCTGTAATACGATCATTAAGCAACTTGTTTGCTGATGTCACATCCTTACCTCCTGGAGGTCCTTCCGCAATGAGAGCCCTATTAAACTCTAGCAAGGAAAATGTTGCCCACCTTCGACAAGGGTAATTGAGAGGGGCGGAAGCATGAGCCTTATATTTAGGCAGGTGAATGACAAACGGGACAAGGAAGTGATCTGTCCAGGGCAGGGGCTCTGGAGGTGCCGCCAGGACATCCCCCCAGTTAGCAAATATAGGATCTAACAAATGCCCACGGTTATGTGTGGGGAGTTGACCCTTAAGCTCTAGCTGTAAAGTATTCAATTCCTCACAGAGCTCCATCGCTCCTTTATCAAGTGGATCTTCTAGATGTGTGTTTAAGTCACCTAGCAGCAAAAAGTTATCACTTCTTAACGCTGTTTCAGTGATACACTCTAGCAGATTGCCTTTAAATCTGGACATAGGCCCTGGTTGGCGGTAAACTAACACGCCTTTTAGAGTTGTATTACCATCAATTGTTATGGTGAAAAAGCCCGCCTCACAACTTGGCAAACAGATTGATTCAAGTTTGCAGGCCCAATGTTTTTTATAGGCAATCGCAATTCCACCTCCTCTGCCTTTCGATCTATCCAGGCGGACCATCTGATAGTTCTCAGGTAGGGCCTGTATAATGTCAGGGTCACAGGTGGAATCAAGCCATGTTTCTGTAATGAACATTAAGTCAAAGTTTTTATCAGTAAGAAGTTCATGTACATCATATTTATGACAGCTCAATGATCTCACGTTAATGAGGCCACAGGACAAGGAGAAGTTATTAGTCTTACTATCTGCTTTCCCTGTGTGGAAGCGGAAGTGACAGTGACGGCACCCATCGTCCAACCCCACTCTCATACTGTGGAGTCCTGGAGTGCACACATTAAACGAGTAACTTACAAGTTCATTCCTGCTCCAAGTGATTCTGCTAGTCGGGGCAGGGGTTCGGGCCCTGGGCCGTGTCCGGTCGCGGACGGGCGCAGACGGGCTTGGCTTAGGCGCGGCTTCGGCGCGCATCCGGCGCGCCCGCTGCGCCAGCCCGCTGCGCCGTCTGGCCGGAATACACATTATATAGGGTGTTAGGAGGGTGGGAGGGCGGCGCGACTAGAGCGCACCCCCAGCCCTACCTAAGATGGCGCCCGCCGGCGCTAGCAACAGTTCCAATAAAACGACTGGGCGAGGCAGGGAGGGTACAGTACAGCGTGTGAGCAGGTGTCAGTGTGCCTAACGAATTCCCCAATTAAAACAAAGTATTTAGAGCCCCCAGGTACAGATGCTAAAAAACGCTATTTTTCAATCTTTAAAATACAATTTCCTCCGTTAAATGTGCCAACATGAAAGTCCAGCTAAAAGTGCTCGCAGCCCTAGTGTCTCTCGCTAGGGAGAGCTCAAAGAAAGCAGCGAGAGTGCTGAGGAGCAGCCCTAAGTAACCTGGGAGGGCGGGAGGGCGGCGCGACTAGAGCGCACCCCCAGCCCTACCTAAGATGGCGCCCGCCGGCGCTAGCAACAGTTCCAATAAAACGACTGGGCGAGGCAGGGAGGGTACAGTACAGCGTGTGAGCAGGTGTCAGTGTGCCTAACGAATTCCCCAATTAAAACAAAGTATTTAGAGCCCCCAGGTACAGATGCTAAAAAACGCTATTTTTCAATCTTTAAAATACAATTTCCTCCGTTAAATGTGCCAACATGAAAGTCCAGCTAAAAGTGCTCGCAGCCCTAGTGTCTCTCGCTAGGGAGAGCTCAAAGAAAGCAGCGAGAGTGCTGAGGAGCAGCCCTAAGTAACCTGGGAGGGCGGGAGGGCGGCGCGACTAGAGCGCACCCCCAGCCCTACCTAAGATGGCGCCCGCCGGCGCTAGCAACAGTTCCAATAAAACGACTGGGCGAGGCAGGGAGGGTACAGTACAGCGTGTGAGCAGGTGTCAGTGTGCCTAACGAATTCCCCAATTAAAACAAAGTATTTAGAGCCCCCAGGTACAGATGCTAAAAAACGCTATTTTTCAATCTTTAAAATACAATTTCCTCCGTTAAATGTGCCAACATGAAAGTCCAGCTAAAAGTGCTCGCAGCCCTAGTGTCTCTCGCTAGGGAGAGCTCAAAGAAAAAACTCTAACAGCAGGTTTTGCCACCTCTACTGCCTCCCGTTCTTGCTCAGCTAAACCCAAAAAGTTAGCCTTGATCCAGTTCACATCTCCCTTCTGGAGCAAATTTGGGAATGCGTATAAGTCAGGCCGACCCAATTTACAGAGAGTTTTTTTTATGTATGCTACCCATGGGATTTTGTTTGCTCTTTCTAGTGCCATACAGTCTTTAAGAATGGTGTGATTCAGTATAATTTTGGAGTTGAGACAGATTTTAGCCCAGCAGATCAATGGGGCCAAGTGTAACTGGTCAGAGATGTAACCAAGACCGAACTCAGTGTGGACCGAGAGTACTGAGATGGATTGGGGGACCGCTAGTAAGGATCTGAGGAATTTATTCTCTATGATCTGCAATTTACCTTGAGGTAAAAGACCCCATAATGATGCGCCATACATTGCTATTGAGAGGCATTTGGACTTGTATACTGTTAGCAGAGCCTCGGTCGGACGTGAACCTAAGCGTTTTGCAAAGTCAAGTAAGGCTGAGGTAGATCTGGTAACGGCTATGCCTTTCGCATGTATTTGGGGGACCCATGAGCCCTTTTCGTAAAAAATGACGCCCAGATATGTAAATACCGGGACCCTGGATACATCTTCGCCATTGCAGGCAAATCGTTTTATTTTAAGAGCCTTTGGTCGTTTACCTGCAATCATTACGTGCAATTTTTTATTGTTTACTTGGAGGTCTAAGGATTGCATAAATTCCCCAAAAGCATTCAGGAGTCTCTGCAGCCCTAGCCCAGTGCGGGCAAGTAGCACCGCGTCATCCGCGTAAAGCAGTGCTGGGACTGCAAAGTCCCCTGCACGCGGTATATCCAGTGTGGCCCACTCCAAGGAATTTTCGAGTGAGTTTATGTATAAAGTAAAAAGGAGGGGCGCCAGGATGCAGCCCTGTCTGAAACCTCGTTTTGAACTGAAAAACCTGGTACATCTCCCCTCCTTGTTAACTCTAATAGATGCAGCCAGACCTTGGTGGAGAGCACCTAAAAAGTTTACCAGTGGCGGGTTTATCCCCAGATTGAGCAGGATGGACCACAGCTTAGCTCGATTGACCAGGTAGAAGGCCGATGTCAGGTCCATGAAGGCCATATGTAACAGGCCCTCCTTTGCCTGGGTGTATTTACTAATTAGCATGTGGAGATTTAGGCATTGATCGAGGGTGCCTATTTTGGCCCTGAACCCATATTGTAGTTCAGAGAAGATCCCCTTCTCCTTCAGGCAATCTCCCAGTCTGTGAAGGATGACTCTGCCCAAGATCTTAACGGCAGAGTCAATCAATGAGATCGGCCTGTAACAGGCCGGATCACTTCTCAGGCCTTTTTTAAATATTGGTATTATAGTGGAGGTAGCCCACGACAAAGGGAATCCTGATGTGGTTGTGGAGTTAAAGACATTTGTTAATGTCTTTACCCAGAACTTTAATGGGGTACTATATATATCTGCAGGCACCCCCTCTGGGCCAGGGGCCTTGTTTTTAGTCATCTCCTCTATGGCCCTTTGAACCTCTGCTTCGTTGAAGCATATAGAAGGAGCTGGGTCCATGTATGTGAAGCCCATCTCAGCCGTATTGCCCTCATCACTATCATAAATCCTGCTGAAGTGGGATACCCAATCCTCATCCGGGATCACACAATCCATACCTGAATTGTGCACTCCTAAGAAGTAAGAGTGATTAATTGATGTCCAAAATTTGCTACTGTCTTTGAGGACATCAGTCTACATGAGATTATCCCAGGCCTCCTTTTTAATAGCCTTTCTACAATTGGCCATAGCTAATTTATAGTTCTTTCTACGCCCAGCAACAAGCTCGCTATTTCTAGGTGTTTGTTAAGTGCATGCATTAATTCTTTATGGGCTTTCGAGCAGTTTGCGTCAAACCACCTTGGTTGGTTTGAAGCTACCTGCTTCTTGTTACACTTCAGATCCTACCTAATTTGAGTACAGATGGTAACAAAGGAGCCAATGATGTCTTTATCAGCTGCCGTGTCATCTAAGCATACTTCCATGTCCGCCTGTACTTTGTTTGCAAGATCCTGCATGAAGGAATCAGGGACCACCTTGGCCCAGTTTAGTCTCCTGCCCTGATCTTTAGGAATTAAGTTATTGGAGCATCCTGCCATTTGCTCTACTCGTCTGTCCGTAACGACCCCAAGGTTCAGCGTCAATGCCAGGGGGTTATGATCACTGAAGGCTGAAACTAAAACTTCGTAGGAGGAGGTCACACTAACTATACCAGCTGAGACAAAAATAAAATCAATCACCGTGTCAGCATCTCTGCCAATGAAAGTCGGGGCCCTATCCTCCCCCCTTGCGCCATCCACCTCAAACAAATTCATATTAGCAAGTAAATCTTCCAGCATTTCTCCTTGCGGAGTATGTTCGAGGTGGGTAGTAATCGAACCGGGAGGGCCCGCTTGGTGTTCTACCTGGCAAGTCCAAACACAAGGGTGTATATTGAAATCGCCCATTAAAATTACTTCGAATAAAGCACTATGTGTAGACTTGTAATCCTATAAGAATCCTGCCAAGGACCATAGGTGAGAATTCCCCATGTTCTTCTCAGGAGCATTATAAAAGTTTACCATTAAAATAGTTAAGTAATTGGTGCTGACCCATTCTATGCACAGTAGATTGAATGAAACTGTGTCTAACTTTTTGAAGGAACCAGTCAGTTTGAGTGATATAAACATATGCAGCCCTCCTTTTGGTCTTCCATGTAGCCCTGGGACCGACTTCACCGAGTGGCTACTATACCCGTCCAGACTAATATTGTCCCCTGTGTCCCATGTCTCCTGTAGTGCAATAATGTCATGTTGAGACACAAATTGTATCCATATCTCGTCAGAAGACTTATTTCTGATCCCCGCTACATTCTGTGGGAGAGGTGTGGCGCCGCGGCCAGGGCGACTGACGCTGGAATCTGGGGATCAGGGTTCGATCCCCGGCTCCGGCGGCAGGTTAGCCCAGCACCATGTGACTCTGGGCAATAGCTTGCTTAATCTTCCCGACGGCCCCCAGCGCCTAGAGACCCTTACGGGTGATTGTGCGCTTTACAAATGTGGATTATTATTATTATTATTATTATTATAACTTAGAAAATTATGGGTAGGTCTACGATCATCCTGCATTATGTGCTCAGTGCCACCCAACCGTGTGTGTGTTAGTCAGTCGTTAGATTCCAAAGTAGAAAGAGGGGAAAACCTAGTTGACAAAATTAAGCCGGGCTGCCTTTCTGGGCTACGTGTACCTGAGTGTCCCTGAGGGACTGTGACCCATCCCTCTGCCCTCAATGTGGCCTGGCGTATTTGATAGGTGGTGGTGTTAGTAGCAGGTTCTCTCAAAAGAGGACATGAAAGCAGTGATACTCTTGGTTTGTGAGAGTAAAGCTGTGGGTGAGAAGGGGGGGATAAAAGTAGCCCAGGGGAAGCGGTCTGATGTCCGAACCATCAATCTCAGATCCATCCCACAACAAGCTATCAGCGATGTTTGGCCTGTTAAAGTTTACTACCACACAATCGCCCATTATGTATTTATCTCCTTTCCCGACTCACCCAACCCGTCTAGCCATAATAATGTTTGAAGCAACATCAACACTCCCACTACTAAACTGAGATCACCACCTTTTTGTCCTAATCAAAAGATCACTCTCCATTTCCACATGGCCATTATTTAAAGGAGGTACCCCAGTTAGAATTACCACTAAGGGTGCAGCATCTGGGGGGAGGTTTAAAGTACCTAACTTTGCATTGCCCGACTCGGTCACAGGACATTCGTATCTACCAACACGATTTTTAATCTGCTGTCCCCCAGGAGGTAGTTTATCCCTAGAACCTTCAGTCGAGCAAGACCTGGTCTGATTGTTGGGGGTTTGTGGAGTATTGTGAGGGTGGGAAATTGTGGCTACCCTCTGTGTGCCCCCATTCGTGTGCTTTGGAGCAGAGTATTGTGCTCTAAATTCCCTCATAAAAACTTCAATGTGTTCACGCCCGGCGATCCCCACGCGCGTCCCGCGACGCGGGAGGAGCAGCTCGTCTTTATGCGCCTCCGGGCGTGGGAATGTGATGCGGCAAGCAGCGTTCCCGTCAGGCAAGCAGGGGACGCTGGGAATTGCAGTCTTTGGTCGCTCTCCCCTCTCGGCGGCGGCGGGGGAGAGCGGAGGTGTACACGGGTGTCCACGGGTGTCCACGGGTCTCCAGCAGTCCCGCAGATGGGTAAGTTCAAGTGCCCCCAATGAGCCTACGCCCCCGCTCCGCCGCAGGAGCAGCTCGTCTTTATGCGCCTCCGGGCACGGGAATGTGATGCGGCAAGCAGCGTCCCCGTCAGGCAGGCAGGGGACGCTGGGAATTGCAGTCTTTGGTCGCTCTCACCTCTCGGCGGCCGCGAGTCCAAGGGCGGCGGCGGGGGAGAGCGGAGGTGTACACGGGTGTCCACGGGTGTCCACGGGTCTCCAGCAGTCCTGCAGATGGGTACGTTCAAGTGCCCCCAATGAGCTTACGCTTATTAGTGAATATCCACAAACATACAGTTTTGTGGGTGTTCCCAAACTTTTATGGGTGAATTCATTCAACTTACATACAACCAACTCACACTGCGCAAGTCCTTCAGAAGCGTGTAGTGGTGAGTGGCAGTGCCAGTTGCTGTGTAAGCCTCCTGCCCATCCAAACTAGCTGAGCGTGGTCTTGGCTCTAGGCACAGGGTTGTGGTCATGTACAGCACGATCTGGTAGAGCCTGTGCTATGGCCAGGCCCTGCGCTTTATCTTAGATCCTGCATTTTTGTAGTATTCAGAGCTCTACATCCAGCAAAATATTATGAAAATAAGAAAATTGTAAAAATTGTGTGGAGCCGCCTGTGTGAGACCCAGATCCACAATTTAAATACAACATATCTGTTGGTGGGATCTGCCTTCATACTCCTGCCTTCAAAGTCTGCCAAAAAGTAATTCTGTTTAGAATGAAATTCCACTGACATTTGCTAAGCATTTTATATAAAAAGGGCATCAAAAATCAACACCAGAAGTTATCTTTCATCAAATGTGTCCACTCAAGACTCTTGCCGAGCCAAGATTGTTCACATGTCAGGATTTCATCCAGGGGCTAGCCAAGGAAGAAACATGTATGCAAGATCCTTTCAAATCGCAAAAAAACACGCTATTTCAGATGGTACTCTGGAGGACTGTCTCAGGTAGGCTGGCCAACACAAACACCCAAAGGGGTTGGAGAGCCAGTTCCGGGTCTAGACCAGCAGAGGTAGCAGATTGGTCGAAGAAGGCTTCGCTAAGTTCAGCACCGGCTTGCGTCCCACACCTTTGGTGTTTTGTCATTGTGTACAGTGACTTCCTTCAGTTCGTGTTCCCTTATATGTCTCTTAGTGCTACTACCTGTTCTACCTTTTCATGTGCATTCAGTAAACACCAGACAGATCAACACCATCGAGGGCATTGGTCTGAGGGCATCTTTAATACTGGTTTCTTCAGGGTCCCAGAGTGTTTCCAGTTACGTATGGGGCTTGTAATTGCTTATTCATCGGAAGTAACTGGCGAGTCATTTCTGAGTTTTGCATATAACCTTATACTTCAATGGTTCTGCATTCCTTTTCTAATATCGATCTGCTGTCTGTTACACTGGGACTGCACCAACATCCCAGTGTTGCATTACTCCGCCATCACAACTGCAAGTACTGAGGAAGATTGGTATGGTGCCAGACGGCAGCTGTGGTTTGTTCTCTCTCCCTTCCTCCAGGTCCAACTACTTCTTTACCCACAAAAACTTCTTTCTTGTGGTAGTTACACTACTCTGCTTCCTGAGGTGTGCAGACTGTAGTCTGGTGGATAAATTTCAGAAGCCAGTGCTCTGTATTCCGTCGCGGGATGGGAGCATTCCTTACAACACAGGCTGCTACAATTCCTACCTATGTCACCAAATGAAGGGCTTTCTTGTGGTTGTCGCTAGCTCGCCTGTCTTGCATGAATCTTGGCTGGAGGGGATGCACAAGATCTCCAGTTTCTGCTGTCTGCAGGTGCAAAGCCACCCTCTTTGTGACTGTTTTACCAAATTATTCAATAACAATATTGTCCAATATGCAACAAATCATTAGGTCGCCTGCCTGATCTGGGAATCAGTGATACTGTCGACCCTGTCATTATGGGAGTCTCTTTCTTCTCCAGTATCATTTCCTGGTAGACCTTGCAAAAAGCAAAAGGTACCACATTATCCTATAATTATTTATCCCACCAGTCCGTTACCTCTGCGCTGTTTGGGGACCCCACAATTTCATTATCACATGGACTGTTTCCATACCGCTATATTCAGCCTGACAAACACAAAATGTGATTGGAGGAATGCTTTCAATATGTCTATCTACTGGCAATTGCGCTGGGTAGCATTCCACCCCATAGTTTTTTTGCCCACCATGCCATTTCTGTTTAGAACCATCCATATGCAAATTAGTGACCCTGCTCCAAGAAGAACAGTCCTCCCGAACTGTCAGGCCCTTCCTGAACCCAGACCACAAGCAACCCAAGAGCGATTTCGCCCTGATTTGGGTTTGTCAGTCGTATGGAGCTTAGTTCCAGTGGCAGAGTGAGCACGGAACTGACATTGAAACATATCCCTGCCACTGAGGGCTGCACAACAAACACACAAAAGGTGATGGGAGGAAAGCTTGCAATAAGCCTTAACACTGGCTCGGGTATCATTCATACTCTGCTGTTTCTTGTCTCTTGGCCACTTACTACGGTTGCGTTGTGTGGTCTCCCCTACATGTGGGGCATGCACCGGCAGGCTACTCTAAGTGGAGGGAGGTCTTGCTACGTTTGCGGCTGAAGCAGAGCGACAGAATTACACATCAATTGACATCTTGGGATGGGCTCCGCACCTGAGGGCAACAAATTGTGAGGCAGAGTACATTACAGGCAGGAAAATAAGAGCTTTATAGTTGGGCTAACTTTTAGATGCTGGGTCTCATGAGTGTGAAATGGTGAGTGGTTGATGTTTAGACCTTTATTTCTCAAAATCTGTGTTAGCCATATTTGATATCTATATGCTTCCTACTTTGTGGTTAGGCTCCAGAACTCAAATTACTCTTGGTGTCACAGCTAGCACACACAGTACACCATATGCTTGGAAGGCAACAGGCACAAACTAGGCATGTAGACACATTTTAATCATACCCACTTTTAAAGGCTACAACAAAAAACAATGCACAAGAATAGCCTCTCTATGTAGGTTTTCAAATTACAGGGTTCATTTAAAAAGTATGAACCTTCCAGCCACAAATAGGCTGACCATCTCCATCCAGGCCATTATGGGCACTGTTTCCCATCCTTGCTGTTTGTGAGATATCCTAAAGCATTCCAGATGTTTTAATCTTTTTTTGCTTCTATTGATCTAATTGGAATAACATACTTGAAATCTGTGATTCTTAGGTGAAATGTTCAGGACGGAAGACAGTGTTGGTGATGATCTGGACCCATGAGGCCGCATCCTCAACACACCACACATATGCTTTCCCCCACAAACATGTTCGATTGGAGTTATAATAGTAAATCTGCTCCTGCCCCAATGTATGCACCTTCCCAAGTGTTTATTAGATTGGAGTTAGAATTATAAATCTGACTCTCCAATGTTAGAATAGCAAATCGGATGCCCTCCTCCCCCATCTAGGCGCAGATATTGTTTTCTTGCAGTTAGAATAGTAAATATGTATCCACCCCAAACCCTCATGTATGCACTTTCCACAATGTTTGTTAGATTGTAGTTAAATTAGTTAGAAGAATAAATCTGATATCCTCCAATGCTTTCACAGTTAAGTTGGTAACTTTGAGCGTCCTTTGATGAAGGACTGGGCTCACTTGTATGTGTAATACAAAGGGAGCCTGGGTGAAATCTAAATCAAGATACTTAACTATTGTGAAGGCCCATTGCAGCAGTAGTTCTGGTGGCTCTTAAGAGTTTCAGAATGTGGTGCATGTGGAGATGTTTAGGGTCATCTAATATTTGTAGTTCACAGAGAGATTAAATGTTATCTTTGAGGGACAGACCCATTCTTCATGATACGTGTTGAACTGTGACACATCACAACCAACCTGAGATGCTTGACAAACACTCCCAGTAAATTAGCAGTGGATTTCAGCACTATACTGATATGTAGTAGATTAAGCACTTGTGTCTTGAGGGCATCCCCTGTAAATCCCATGTAACTTTAAACATGTTACGTAGTAAATTAACACATGCTACATGGCACTTAATTCTGCTTGCACATGATACATAGGAGAAGCACTGCTCAAGAGTGCTACATGTCCACAATCTGGTGCTGGAAATAGGAGTTTCAACATAAGGGTGAAATGCTAAAAACCTCTGATGGTTCCCTAGTCTAATCCATGAACATTAGAGACAACATGGTGCTGTATTCTAAAGATGACATTCCAACTGAACAGAGTACTATGAAAGCCGTTAAAATAATATAATATAAATAGTGATAAAGATGGCTAGATGAAAAAATAATGTCATTTTGAGACATTTGTACAAATTTTAAGGCTATGGCAAACGCCCTGCCCCGGAGATAGGTAGGTTTCGATTAGGGCAACCTTTGCTCAAGTCTAGTCACCTGACTTGTGTGCCAAAGCATACCACAGAGAAAGCATAAAATAAAAATGAAGAAAACAAATAATTGGTTCTAAGGTTAAGGCAAAAATTAAATTGCTAACGGAGGCAAATGAGGCGCAGGGGGAAAAATAAAACACATGAAAAATGAAAATATTTCCTTTGAGGGGTAAATATCCCATAATCCGTTTGTCTCCGAGTAAGTTCAAAAGAGTTACATAAAAAGCTAAACATTTAAAAGCTACAATAAAATCAACTTTTTGTGATAAGATTCCCTTAGTTCTTATTTTAGAAGGTAAAAGAAATAGATGTAAGCGTTCTGTAATAAAGAAAACAGTTTATCTTAGAAGGTATAGACAATGGATGTAAATATTTTATATTGAAAAAAATAGTCTGATCCAAAATAGCCACTAAAAGGCATAGTACATCAAATGGTTTCACTAAAGTACCTTAGGCCAACGTTGTTTGGGTGCTTGAAGGGTTGTAGGGCACACCTATCTTGATGCATGCTGTTTCTATGATGAGATCTTTCAAGGTTGTGTTTTTACCAAATATCTTCAGAGCAGGCCTCCAGTGATAGCCACTTGCAGGAACATTGTTATGGAGTACTTGCACAGAAAAGCCAGATCCCCTAGGACTGCTTTATCCCAACATACTTGGCTACACACCACTGCAAGATTCTAGCCCTTCAAGTTAAGTGGACTTCAAGCACTTGGCAGCAATGTCCATTGGACAGACTGGATATTCTTCAAGCCATAGCTTGCAGGAACAGAAAAAGACCCACAGCAGTAAAAACAAATTTTGTAGCAGACTTAAAGCTATCTTCCCCTTTAGTCACATAACTCTCCGTTTACATAGCCAGATGGACCAGTGCTTTCGATAAAGAAAATTCAAGTACTTCTTCTGGCACATTCAGAACATTTCCACAACAGAATACATTTTCTTGTACTCTTTAAGTCTTGAACAGTGAAAAAATGTTGTGGTGGGACTTTTAAATAAAGAGGATCAGGAAAAGAAATAATGCTTTAATAATTCTCAATTCAGGTTTTTCCTCTTTTACAGCAAAATTATGTAATACATATCCTGAGAAATATGGTTTCAGCCTGAGCAGCTGACACATGGGATTGGTGGGTAAAAGTAGTATGTTAAAATGCTCCGTTAGCTAAAAGGATGTCTCCCAAATAAAAAAAATAAACTAGACAGAAATTACATTTGGAATAAACACAATCTTCACGTCCTTGTGAATGAAACTAACCAGCCATACCGTAGTTCCTTGAAGTCAAGAGGTCCCCAGCATGCATTTTCACAGATTAGTACTCAACACAGTGATTGTTGCCACATTTCTGCCAGATGGGCTAATCCCTTGACAACCTCTCTCCGGGTCCTTGCCATTGGGTGGCATTTGAACATCAGTTGCTGGCAGATTTCCCCCAGAAACATTAACATAAACTAATGAGCCTTTTTCCCATCGCAGGACAGAAAGTATTCTTATTAAAATCAATCCTGACACGAAGACCGAGAAATTATCATTTAGCAGCAAAGAAAAATCACTGTTGTCTCCAGTTTCTTAAGAAAACTATATATTTGAGACACTGTTCAACATTCCAGGTGATATATTAAGAAACATGCCTCACGTTACAACATCTAAAGATTGTAACACCTCTTTTCTTCAGACAAAACAAATATGAAGTACTTAGGGCCTGATTATGAGTTTGGCGGTGTGGAGCCAGGCTTGCTCCCACACCGCAAAACGTCACCGCCGGCTGCCTGCCAGATTACGAGTTACCTCATGGTCTGGCATGTAGTCCTTTGGCGTTCCCACAGGCGTGCCTATTCAAAAGGCGCCGTAATGGAAGCACAAACGCCTATACCTGCACAGCATGGGCTGTGCAGTCCATGCCGTGCAGGAAAGGGGGTGCATGCAGAAAGGGGGGCACACCATGTGCCCCCCTACATGCATCCCATGACCCTGAGGTAACAGGGGGCCCTCTAGGGTCCCCTTTGTTTACTCACGCCACATTTATAATGGCGGCCTCACCGCCATGAAAACTGTGGTGGTGAGGAAACTCTAAATATGCTTTGTGGTGCCGCAGCAGCACAGCCAAGCATATTGGAGCCTCTGACCAATGCGCCACCGTCAGGGATCACGGATCCTTGGCAGTTGAGGCTGTCCTATGGCAGTCCGACCGCATTAGTTATAATACGGCGGCCCAGCCACCGTTGCGGTGGTCACCGACCACCACGGCAACTCCATTGCGAGTTTGGCAGTCCAATGGACCGCCAAACTCGTAATTAGGCCCTAAATCTGTTCAACCAGGATATTACATTGTTTCTAGTTTTAAATTGGACATTCCCAACTTGTACCACCTCTCTCACTGGCACATTGTGCTCCTCTACTGTCTTTCCAAATATAAGTATAGAGCCTGAAAAAACAGCACCTGGTCTTGATCCTTGAAAATGCAATTGATCATTCTGTAAAACACGCTGGTCGCTGAGAAAAACGAGAGAATTGCAACATAAGGAGTTATGAAGGTAGTCTGAGATTTAGAATCAGAATACAATTTTATCTAGTGGTAGATGCTTCTCGAATCCAACTTTGAGAAGAACCTACCTCCATTCAACATCAGCACCATCTCGCTGATGTTGGGCAAAAGGAAAATATCCATTACAATGTTGCTGTTGAGGTCCTGAAACACACAGAAAAGTTAAACTTTCCATCAGCCTTCTTGCTGATCATGAATGGGCACACCAATTCCACAACCTCTATAGACTCATTGATCCCCGCCCACACTAGATCATCTAGCAAGGTTTTTCTCTCCTCTGTCTGTGCCATGGGTATTCTTCTCGCCATGTGACTACCTGGCTCCACTCTTTAAGTACATTTTTGTGCACATAACCCCATAGCATCCCAATCTTTTGTGAGAAAACCTTCATGGCAGCAACTACTATTTTCCCGACACTGGTGTTTTTACCAACCATGACCTCTCCTGAGCCGTCGGATATATTATTACATGAAGGTCGTATTGGGGAACCCATCCCAGAATAGGTGGTCCAGCCTTAGCTATGTTAACCTCTTTAACTTGTCTATCCTTAAAACCAATATCTGCCCACATGTTTCCAAGCACATCAATTGAGGTCCCCTGGTAGTATTTCCGGTTGATGTCTTTGGGCTACACTAGGGCTAAGCCCTTTGTTTCGAACTGCATACATTTAGCATTGATGGTGTACTTTGCTCCAGGATATGCCATCAAATCAATCTATTCAGTTCACAATGAAGCATGACTTTTGTCTTTGACTCCTACATCGATTGTTATGATTCCACACATAGCATTTGATCAATACAATCACAATTCTCCCCTACCACTGCTACATGTGCTCTTCCTCTACAAAGCCTGGTTAAGTGCTCACGTCTGCCACAGTTCCTAGATTATTTTCCTATAGCAAAACCAACTTTTTAAATCAGACGAGTGGCAGTGACTCCACCACTAACCACAAGCTGTGCCCTATCCCTGAAGACCCACCACTACTTCCCAAACTGACCTTGGGATCGACTGCGGTTGCTTTACCTACTCCTTTCCTATGTTCCAGATCATCCTTCTCTCACATGCATGGGCTAGATTCTTCAGCTATTTTTGCAAACTCTATGACTTCTTTCAGAGAAGGGTTTCTGGTAACCAACAGCCTCTCCTGCAGGTTTTTTAATGTGGCACTGAATGATGACCTGATCTTTAATCAATTCATCCAGCATTGTTGTTCCAGACTGGCCATTGATTGATAGTTCTCGTAATCTAACAACAAATTCATCCACTCTATTTACTTTTTACAAGTCTCCGTGATTTGATGTAGAATTTGTGGTGAGTCATAGCCAAGTTAACTGATTAAGCAGATCTGTTTCTAAACCTTATTCTTTCTACCTCATATACATCTACAAAGTCATGTCTTTGTTGATCCTTGGCTACCAGGAAAAAATTGAAAATATACTGTCCTTCCTGCCTAAGGGCCCTGACGAACAGTTTTTTTGTTAGCACTACAATCTTGTCCATCCAAAGCCACTAAGTAGTTTTCAAACAGGTCCCTTACAGTAAGTAGAGGTTTTGGTTATGCCAAAAAAGTGACTGGGCGAATTATACAATGTGCTTCCGTGGCCAAATAACACTGGATTAATCAGCAAAGAATCTACAAAGAAGTTTTTAAGAACAATATCTAGCAAATTCACTTTAATGGACCATTTGCATGTTGGGGTGTGACACAGCAAACGCCTGCACTCAGAAGGGCGCACAGCATGTCCTTGAATTGTATATAGGTACAAAGTAACCTTAATTGACGTTGATGTCAGAAAGTGTTTATCGCTGGAGAAGAGGATAAATACAGAATGCTATCCATACCAGGAACTTCTCTGACTACTTGCATTTTAGATGTGAAGTTGAAGACATTAGTGATAAGAAGCATTCCCCGAGTACCATGCAACTGTGAATAATATTGAATAAGGAGAGGAAGGCCAAGCGGACTTGCAGGGTCATGGGCCAAAGCTTTGCACTGAAGCTCTGAGCAGATGCTCCATTTAAAGGCGCGCTCAATGGGCCTTGCAGTACCTTCTTGAGCAGTTGGGCAACTTCAAGCTTGCTATCTGGCCTGTGAAGATCGTGCTGAAGACCAAGTGCCTCTGAGCATATTTGCTGGCTAGAAGACCAGTGTGTTGACACACAATTGCAAAAGGTAGGGAGCCCAGTACCTAGAAAACAACCTACTTCTCTTTGCCTGAAGGAAGCAGGATCATCCAAATAAAGTCTGAACACCACTCCCATGTTAAATAGTTCCTGGGTGACTAACCAGTCATCGCCAAACTGTAGTAAAAATATCAACATCTTCAGTCTAGTAAGAAGCCTTTATTTGAGACAATTGAATAGGGTGGTGCGCCGAGGCCTTCTAGGTCCCAACTGACTTGTCCTGGAAGTCTCACCCATAACATTGAAGTTAATCCAGTAATAGATAGTACCTCACATTCCAACATCTAAATATTACAACAAAAATGTATGGGGTTTCATGAAAAGAAAGCTAAGAATCTGAAAAGGAAAATATTTGCATCCACAGTTAAAAACATAGAAGTTTTGAGATTTAATTATTTAAGAAATGATCCACAGTTACTTTTGAGATCTTGTTAAGTCAATGAGGCATAGCTCAAAACAAGGTGAATACATATTCAAACCTATGGTTCTATATTTGTACCTATTGAGACTTTATACAAGAAAGAATGGCACCCTACTAGGGTATTTTAGGAACCCATCAGAAGCGTACCTATAGCATTTCTTCGAGTGCACCTCTCTGTGAGAACAGAGTATCATCAAACTACTGGCTTTTGGGTACACCAGTGGTGCAGGGAATGTATGACGTTACAACGCATACATTTACAATGCATGCCTTTACAACGCAGTTTTTACATCGCAACATCCTTTACAACGCATTATTTTCTATAGCTTGCCATTACATCGCATTTTCAGAAACTACCTTTACAACGCATTCCATTACATCACATTATACCTTTACAAAGCATACCAGTACAATGCATACCTTTACATTGCATTTAGGGTAAGTGTTGGATGGTATGGGGTAACACTTACTATTCTAACTCCAGTGAGTGTAACAGTAGGGTAAGTGTTGGATAGTGTAGTTGTAAAATTTACTAATTAAAGAAGCGCTCAGAGGGAATGGGGTTATAGATGATTGCACCTATCTCTCGTCCTATATTGTGCAGTTTTAAGGTGCCACGGACCTGAGATTCAAAGTCCCCTAAAACTCCTAGGGCAGAGACCTGTCCTTACATATACAATACATACAGAGTTGGTCCAGCCCACTTATAGAGTAAGTTATACAATTTTATATACACATGTCAATCATTTCAATGCAGAATCAATGTTCTTTTGATAATTCTTTCTTTATTAGATCTTCATTTAAAAGTCTGTAGCCAAAGCCAACGCGTTTTGTCCTTCACGGACTTCTTCAGGGCGAATTAACTCTGTATCGTGGAGTATCGTGCACCAGTGTGTCCTCAATCAGTGCTACACCTGTTACTCAAAATTCTTTGGGTGAATCCACCCTCTTCCTCTCAGCCACCATTTCTCTATTCCTGCACATCCACTGGGTTCCTTTCCTTACCGTGGGTAAGTGGAACAGGGTCAATAGACTAAAAGGGCCACCTATGTGGTCATGTTAATAGTGAAGTGACTGTTGCACCACTCAGAACTCCACAAGGACAGTGATCATGCCCATCCAATGCCCTGAAAGGTATACAATGTCTGGTACATGGTGGAGGACTTTTTTCTGTTGTGGGCTACGGCAGACAATTTACACTAGGACTTCGTTACACCAGCCAGAGATAATGCCATGACACTAGTTCTACGTTCAAAGGAGACCTGGACCACCCTACTCACACGGAACCTGGGTACACATTACATATCAAAAAACAATGGTACGTGTGGAAAAAGTAAGAAAATAATCCTAATATTTATAATAATGATATTAATTCAGCACAATGGTAATAATATAGGAAAAGATGTACGAATTTTCAAAAAAGCACTTAGAAAGTCCAGTAGGTAAACAGGTAACAGCGCCCTGACGGAGACAGACTGATGCTGTTCTCCACATAGAGGCTGCATATCCCGAAGCCACACGAATATTCACTGTCCCGAACTCGGTGATGCACCGCATTACAGAATAATCGCTTTTCACATGCAACGTTCTACCGAAAAGGACTTTTCAGTTAACCCATCCCCCATTACAGACCTGTAATTGGATACACGTGATCTATACTGTCAGATCACCTCCTACTTACGGGGCGCCCAGCGGGGCCCCATGTAAGTGCTACTTCTTTCCATCATCCCACCAAGTCACTTTCCCTTGGGTGCATGTACTACCATCTGACAAAATATCTATTTTAACCCAGATGTCCGTCAATTATTAGGTCCTGATGAGACCTCATATTTCTTAAGAGGATGAAACGCTGTCGACACCCTGCAAAGCGAACCATTGTACTAAGCCTCCGTCATTGTTACAGGAGACTGTGAATGTTTATTGTAGATTGATTAGATGGTCGCTTTTTGCTCTCCTTTTGTATATAGGTTTCACTTGGGACACTGTACAAGTTTTTGGGACTTTTGAATATAAATTACAATGCATTTTACCTACTGAGCTTTCTAAGTGCTTTTTTGAAAATTCGTACATCTTTTCATATATTATTGCCATTGTGCTGAATTAGTATCATTATTATAAATACTAGGATTATTTTCTTATTATTTTCACAGGCACCATGACACTAGTTCCAGCACCATTAGTTTGGTTCTCCTTCACAGTGCACAGTGAAATTATGTATAGTTTATTGCACTGTGCCACTAACCTTTGCCAACCAACAAGTGAAGACAATAAATCATTTATGTTAGTTCCACACAAGATTTTTCCACTAAGCTTCATACCACTACAGCAATATTGTTTCTCTTCCTTTCTCTGCTACTCAGGGCACCTACTACTTGTTGGGTCGAAACTCACTATGGGAAGAAGGCACAATGGAGCCTCCAATGGTGGAGCCTCTAGTTTCTCTTGAGTGCCAAGAAACATGCACACTCCTGATACATGCACTTTAAAATTAACATACAATATATCAGTTACTTATTGCGATACACCTTTCTCTATATGACCAATGTTATGACTGCCTGTCATAGGAGGCCTGTATCAGGGTGCAAAAAGCATGAAATTAACAAACGCCTGGTTGTTTTTCTTCCTGTAACTCCGTTGAGCAATTACGTAAAAAAATTTAAAAAGGAGTTTTCAAATTATAACATTTTTGGCAAAACTAGCAAAAGAAAATTTAAAAATCAGCTGGACATCAATCGAGCCCTAACCTCACATGTTGACTAACGATCCCAAACAAGTATTAAAGTAATTACTGGAGACAACAGTGTTTACTTAATGTTCATGTAATATAGACCTTTCCGGTAATGGGAAGAAAGTGTGGTACACCAAGTACAGCACATTGTTCCCAGTTGGGATAATAGTGCACCAGTAATACAATGATAACATAACAAGGCAGAGAAAACCCGCACAAACAAAATGGACAAAAACAAAAAAATATGATATGTATGTCATTACATATTTCTGCTTTTAATTTGCACTGGGCTTTATCTGCCAAAGTAAAGTCTCATTTAGACCTTGACACAAGCATTAAACAGGTTAGTGATTTTTAGGTTTGGCTACTGTGATGCACTGTGGGTGAAGGCATTTTGCCTGATCACATGTGCACATGTTCAACTAAAATGACCTGCAATTCAGGGATATATCTTTCCATTCTTTATGTTTTGTTTATCTATTTTTTAGTTATTCTTGTGTGGGTAAACTATGACTTCAGGTTACAGTAATTAAAACTAAATAACACCTTGTCATTGGGTGGGCCAATAAGAATTATACTTTACTGTGATGTACACTGAAACTGAAATGGGTTTGGTTCTAAGTACACCTTAATGCCTGTAATGTTCTATTAAAAGTATATGCGATTTTTTTTTTTTATTTGAAACATTTTATTGGAAGCATATGGGTGCCACATTTAGGTGGTGGCATATTTTCTTTTACACCTCCTTTCGTTTTGTGTGGCATATGCTTGCAATAAAAAATAACCATTTCACAAGCTTGATAAGGTCAGACGCACTGGCTTTCCCAATTTTTATTTTTAACGTTCTGTGTATTATATAGTGTGAGCACATAGTGACAGCAACTGCATGCTTGTACTTTGATTTACTACCAGCTTGTAGATTGGAGGTAAAAGCGAGTGAAAAAAGGGCGAAATTACAGGGGCAGAAATCAATTGTGCTTTATACTTTCCAGTAGTGTCTAAAATGCACCATCAAGTTACCTGTTAAAAAACAAAATGTATTTGCACTATTTTACATCTATGTTCACTACAGTAAGCTAAATGAAGTGCTCAGTCTTTCGTGGTAAACATTTTTGCAATCACAGGCACAGAAAGCATTTGAATTGTAAGTTACAACTAGCTTCTGGCACAACAGAAAGAGAATCAGGTCGCACAATTTGCGCCCAAAAACTGATTAAGGTCTGTTTTTTGGTTTTGCATTGTCCTATAAATGCACCTGTAAATACTCCCCTTACTCGTAAATAATGACCAGTAGTCATGTAAAGGGAGATGCCCTCAAATGGATTACCTCATCTGAAGCACCCAGAGAATCCATCTCCCACCATTAACTTCGGAACCCAAGAAGATCATCTACCGAGTCACCCAAGGATCATTTCTCAGCCCCACCCACTTCAAGATGTACAGGATTCCCCCCGGCCAACACTGTCAGATGGCACATATTCATCATCATCTCCTATGCCGACAACACCCAGCTCATCCTCTCGCTGTCAGAAGATCCCTCCACCACCAGAACCAACTTGCACAGATGTAAGATGAAAGTAACGACTGGATAAAGGACAGCTGTCTAAAGCTCAACACAGACAAGACGGAAGTTCTCATCTTTAGGAACAACACCTCACCATGGAACGATGCATGGTGGCCTGCTGAACTCAGCCCATTCCCCCACCCCGACAGACCAAGCCTGCAGCCTAGGCATCTTTTTGGGACAGCAAGCTACCTATGACGAAACGTGTAAATGCAGTCTCATCCGCCTGCTTCTACACCCTACTCATGCTCCACAAGATCTTCAGGTGGGTCTCAGTCAACACCAGAAGGACCGCCACGCAGGCTCTCGTCACCGACAGGCTCGACTATAGGAACACACTATATATAGGAATTATTGCACACCTCCAGAAGAGACTGCAGTCAATACAAAATTCAGTGACAAGACTCATCCTCGACCTCCCCAGACAGACCCACATTACACTGCACCTCAATAGGCTACACTGGCTACCGATACAGAAGAGATGCCAGTTCAAGATGTTGACCCACACATACAAAACCCTGCACAACGAAGGACCAGCATACATCAACAAATGCATAACCTTCCACCAACCAACCAAACACCTACGTTCCGCCTCCCTCTTCCTCACAGACACCCCTCGGATCCGTCAAAGCAACAGCAGAGGACCCTCCTTCTCAAACCTTGTAGCCAAAGCTTGGAACAACCTTCTGCTGAACCTCAGGACTGACCCATTGCTCTGGGAATTCAAGAAATGTCTCAAGAACTGGCTATTTGAATGAACAATCACCACAAAGCAGTTGTGTACTCCAACACCTTAAGACCCTCACAGGTGATTTGGTGCACTTGATAAATACCTGATTGATGGATTGATTTATTGGATGTAATAACTGTTATGTGGTAATACCTCCTATCTTCAAGGAGTTCGTAAAGAGTGCCTGGTACCAGCAAAACATACTTTTCTAAAACAATTAAGCATGCCTAGGTGTGGAATTAATCCAAATGCTACTAAGTGCCAGCATGTTATATGTAATACCATTGGAAAGATTAGGCTTTTAGCCTACCACATTTGCATTTTGAAACTTGTAGTTTCACTTGTATGGTTGTATCTAAGGGTGTAAATGTGCAAGCATACAAAGTGCTCTTAGGAAAAATCCAAGACTGTCTGAAACTGTCTCGCACGATGTAGGGTCACTTCACCTTTCACCCTAAGTTGGCAGGGTATGCCCAGACGTGGGTCCCTTGCTCACTTTGCCACTGCATTCAAGCTAGCCTGGCTAATGACTACTGATTAGCCAGAAATCGGTCCCAGGATGCTTGTTTCCAGTCCAGGGAAGACATGGCTTGGCAGTTCGGGCTGGACTTTGCCCATGAGGCACAGGGTCAGACTGATTTGCATATGGCCATGTCTGAACTGGGGTGGCGGAGTGAGCTAACGAATGATGATGAATTAAACCCAGATCAGTTGACTGGGGGTGAGTGTTTGCATTGTTCAACACTCCGTCCATCATCCCCTTTGGTATTGCTTTGTTCACCCTAAGTTGGCAGGGTATGCCCAACCGTGGGTCCCTTGCTCACTTTGCCACTGGATTCAACAAGCCTGGCTGATGACGGCTGATTAGCAAGAAATCGGTCCCAGGATGCTTGTTTCCGGTCCAGGGAAGACATGGCTTGGCAGTTCAGGCTGGACTTTTCACATGAGGCACAGGGTCAGACTGATTTGCATATGGTCATGTCTGAACTGGGGTGGCAGAGTGAGGTAAAGAATGATGATGGATTAAACCCAGATCAGCTGACTGGGGGTGAGTGCTTGCATTGTTCAACACTCCGTCCATCTTCCCCTTTGGTATTGCTTTGTTCACCCTAAGTTGGTAGGGTATGCCCAGACGTGGGTCCCTTGCTCACTTTGCCACTGGATTCAAGCTAGCCGGGCTGATGACGGCTAATTAGCCAGAAATCAGTCCCAGTATGCTTGTTTCCGGTCCAGGGAAGACATGTCTCGCAGTTCGGGCTGGACTTTTCCCATGAGGCAAATGGTCAGACTGATTTGCATATGGCCATGTCTGAACTGGGGTGGCGGAGTGAGCTAAAGAGTGATGATGGATTAAACCCAGATCAGTTGACTGGGGGTGAGTGCTCGCATTGTTCAACACTCCGTCCATCATCCCCTTTGGTATTGCTTTGTTCACCCTAAGTTGGCAGGGTATGCCCAGACGTGGGTCCCTTGCTCACTTTGCCACTGGATTAAAGCTAGCCTGGCTGATGACGGCTGATTAGCCAGAAATCGGTCCCAGGATGCTTGTTTCCTGTCCAGGGAAGACAGGGCTTGGCAGTTCGGGCTGGACTTTTCCCATGAGGCACAGGGTCAGACTGATTTTCATATGGCCATGTCTGAATTGCGGTGGATGAGTGAGCTAAAGAATGATGATGGATTAAACCCAAATCAGTTGACTGGGGTGAGTGCTTGCATTGTTCAACACTCCGTCCATCATCCCCTTTGGTATTGCTCTGGGTCACTTCACAACCATGTACTGCCTGGCTATGGCCATAGTATTTTCTGCACCAGATATTATGGCAAACTGGTAGATATCGAACTAGTTACCTAGAAAATCACATTCACAAAAAGAAGGAAAGGTGTCTTCAAATGGTAGGCTTACCACTACAGTTTGCATTGATACACATGTTTTTATTGATTCATAAATGCAGTAGGAGTTTGTAATGCAGTTATGTAAATCATATATTTTTAGGTATCCAAACGTACCCTCTGCCCACTATTTGTACTGCACGGAAATGTCCACATAGCAGACAACCCACTGGAATTGATTGTAGAAATATGCAAAATCTCATGTTTTCCTTTATTTTTTTCCTCCGAGGGAAAACATTTTCCGAAAGGAAAAAAAATAATCATTCAAGTCTACATTGAGCTATATATACCCTTTCCTGCACTCCGTCTTACACATGCCCCATCTTTTTAGTACATTAAATTTGCAGGTAGCACTGGTATACTGATTTTCAAAGCCCCATATATAATTACAGTTTTCCACTTGCACACTCGCTCTCCGGTAGCAACATGGTAATTTAGGTACTTTTGGCTATTTTTTAGAAACTCGTAGTCTCCCAGGGCCTCTTGTGTTGCCACTTTAATGGGGATGCATAGCATGGCCTTAATGTAGCAACACATGGGCTTGTCCATTTCTAGTGTGAGAAACTACCTGCAAAGTGTTTGTGAATTGTAGCAAATACTTTATTTTAGTCCACATGACCATAAAAGTGCAATTGCAATAAAGACATCATAATAATACAATAAAACACAATAAAGATAATAACAGAAAAAAGGGATACAAAAACATAAAAACATTATAATAAAATGTAATCCATAGGATGGGCTCATGAGGGACCTCAGGGGAAACAATTACCACTATCAACATAAACGTCCATAATAGCCTAGTTTCGTGCCAATACGTGGTCCGCCTGATCAGATAGCCAAGGTATTCTCCCATTCATACTAGTCATCAACAGTTAGTATCCTACTCTACAGATAAAAGTAATACAAATTAATAAAAAAATATCAAATAGAAAAAACAAGCATAAGAACAAGTCATATAAGCGATTTAGACTGGTAATAAATAGCTCGTAATAATAAGGCTTATATATACTTAGCAACAGTAATAATTACAGGTTCACATATATTAGACTTTTCATGCGTATTGTCCAAGCCCCCATAAAAATTGTGCAACTGCAAATACTAAAGGCTAATTTGTGTCGCTTTTCAAGATACGCATTGCCTCCCAATAGTGCCTTACACCCTTAAGTTTACACCGTGCTCAGATCCATTTTGTCAGGGGGGTGAAATATCTGAAACAAAATAGCAGAAAGTGAACCTCTGTTTCCTTTAGTAGCAGGCAAAAGGGGCAACACTCTCCAGATCACATACCACTGTACACCATCTCGAAGTGAGGCTTCTTAGGGGTAAGATACAGAGTCTGAACTGGATGTACACTTTTTTGGCACCTGCTGGATATATGCTATCCATGTAGGACTCAAAGCCAGGCGAGCAATTATGAAGTAGAAATTGCCCTGTTAATGAGCTCTCCTTATGCTCAGCTCAGATTCTAGTCAGGTCAGGCGTCCAATAATTTTTGTTTATTAGCAGCTGTCACCTATGGTAACTTCGCAAGGTATGGCCCACAAATTTCCATGGTTAAGTAATTTGAGCTGTTTTTAGGTCTCGGCTATAACGCGCTGAAAAGCGAGTTCTCGCCAGAGAACTATTGTCGGCGTCTCAGCAGTCTGAGAACACCGAAGTGAGACAAGACCTGGCCGCGCGCAGCGTTTTCCCATAGGATAACGTTGTGCACGCGGCCAGGTCTTGTCTCCACAGCATTCCAGGGCTGATCGGATCGCGCGCCTCTGTGGAATGCAGGGGGAGTCTGCAGAGAGGCGCGCGGAGCTGATAATCAGCCATGCTTTTTTTTCCGTGCCGTCTAAAGTAACTGCTTCCTTGAGAAATAATCTTAGGAGATGCAGCGGCTTCCGTCTTCATTGCACATTTTATTTGTGTGCTGCAACCCACTTGGCCCACATCCATTTACTTACTGAGAGAGAAACAGTAGCCTGTTGACTGCAGTGCAGTAAAGTGAATCACACAATATAACTTTTCCATGTAACTTGGCTCTAACAATTAGACAACGATGATGGCAAGCTCCATCGGAGCACTTCCTCCCTCTCTGAACTGTTTCCTGTCTTCATAGAGTGCTTCCTGCTCACTTTAACTTTACAGCCAAATATGTTTCAAAAGCCCTGGCGCGTGGTGTGTGCAACAGAAATCCCTCAACACAAGAAATGACGTCAATAGATGAAAGTTTCAAGGGAGCCTATCTGATGGGTAGCAATAAATACAGCTAGCCTCCTCTCCTATACAACACAAACTAAAAGTGTTCAAAGAATATACGTCAGATTAGTCACTCTAAATTATGTGTAAATGCCATAATACAACCAGCACGTGCTGTTCCCACCTCTCTCATTCGCTCAGCCCCCGTTCCTCGGAGCACAACACTGCCCCCTAGAGGTGAATGCGTCCACCGCCTGCCAAAACCGGCAATACAGCATTGTGAGAGCTTTTCTTTCTATACAATGATACCATTTGTCAGACAAAAATGTACAGTGTTTTTTCTAAAGCCATCATGAATAAACCAGTGCTGCAGTTCCTCTGGGGGGGCAGCCAGGCTGGTTAAATGAATCAGAAAACCCTCGGAGATGGTGTGCCCCCCTCAGTCCATCAGCTCCTGGACAATTATTCAAGGCCCAGCTGCGGGGAAAACAGATGGTGAGTGCTCGTTAGTGATGTGGATTTGGTCGCGCGCCGCCGCCCCCAGCCACGAGCAGCCAGCCCATGAAATGCTCCACACAAGAGCACGTTTGGGCAGGGGCGCCATTTGCAAGCCAGATGCCGGCAATTTTCAGAGCCAGCAATTGCGTCCATAAAAGGAAGGAAGGCAAATATTCTCACGCAGAAGTAACATTTACACAGATCCTTGTTTGGGCTCAGGCAAAGTGGCGCAGGAGTTTAACTTTTTGGAGTGGTGAATTAAACTGTTCTTTCGTGGGTTTGGCACCGTGCAATGGAGTCGGACACAGACACCACCACTCCCATGCACACACGGACACCACCACTCCCATGCACACACGGACACCACCACTGCCATGCACACACAGACACCACCACTGCCATACACACACGGACACCACCACTGCCATGCACACACAGACACCACCACTCCCATGCACACACGGACAGCACCACTGCCATGCACACATGGATACCACCACTGCCATACACACACGGATACCACCACTGGCGTACACACACGGATACCACCACTGCCATGCACACACAGACACCACCACTGCCATACACACATGGACACCATGGACACCACCACTGCCGTGCACACACGCACACCACCACTGCCATGCACACACGGACACCACCACTGCCATGCACACACGGACACTACCACTGCCATACACACACGGACACCACCACTCCCATGCACACACGGACACCACCACTGCCATGCACACACGGACACCACCACTGCCATGCACACACAGACACCACCACTGCCATACACACACAGACACCACCACTGACATGCACGCACAGACACCACCACTCCCATGCACACACGGACACCACCACTGCCATGCACACACGGACACCACCACTGCCATACACACACGGATGAGTTTGGGAGTGTCGGGCGCGGCACTGGAGTGGCTGTCCTCCTTCCTGGAAGAGCGTTTCTTCCAGGTGTTTGAGGGTGAGGCTGTTTCCATCAAACATCCACTTAGCTGCGGGGTGCCTCAGGGCTCTTCCCTGAGCCCCACGCTTTTTAACGTCTACATGCAGCCTCTAGCAGGGATAGTCCAACCCTTCGGCGTGCGTATTGTCACCTACACAGACGATACCCAACTGGTGGTCTCTCTAGACCACACGGATGGGTCGTCCAACACCTTAGGTCCCTGTCTAGAGGCTGTAGCTAGGTGGATGCAACTGTCCTGCCTCAAACTCAATGGGGAGAAAACGGAGGTCATGCTCCTGGGCAACCCTCCTCCGACCTGTCTGGCCTCTACTTGGCCTCCCTGCCTTGGCGCCCTTCCCCCCCAAACCCCAGATAAAGAGCCTGGGCGTCTGGCTGGACAAGTCGCTTGACTTCTCGGCTCAAGCCATTAAAACAGCGGCCACATGTGCGGGGCTCATGAAGATGCTTCGTAAAGGGCTCCCGTTGCTCCCTTTCCAGGCGAGGAGAATCTTGGTCCAGGCCCTGATCCTTTCTCGCCTGGACTATGGAAACGCGCTATATCTGGGAGCACCGGTAGCTGTGACCCACAGGCTCCAGGTCACCCAAAATTGTGCCGCCCGCCTACTGTACAACATCCCTCGCTGGCAGTCTGCTAAGCACGCCTTGAACGATCTTCACTGGCTTTCAGTCGTCGCCAGAGCTCAGTTCAAGGCCATGTGCATTGTCCACAAATCTTTCCATTGAACGGGCCCGGCCATCTTGTTTCCCTTAGTACTGCCTTATGTCCCCCCCAGAGCCCTTCGCTCCGGATCATTGCATCTAGCAACTACAACTAAGACTAACAAAGCTAGGTGGGGCGGCCGCTCCTTTTCCCACACGTCCGCCAGGCTCTGGAATTCCCTCCCTCTTGCCCTCAGAGGAATCCCCAACAGGATGGCTTTTAGGAAAGCGCTGAAGACATATCTGTACACCAAAACTCGGTAACCCCGCGGCCAGCTCAGTACTACAATCAATGTAAGCGCTGCGAGGCCTCCGGGTAGTTTCGGCGCTATACAAATATAATTTTTCATTACATTTCATTTCATACCACCACTGGCATACACACACGGATACCACCACTGCCATGCACACACAGACACCACCACTGCCGTACACACACGGACACCACCACTGCCGTACACACACGGACACCACCACTGCCGTGCACACACGCACACCACCACTGCCATGCACACACGGACACCACCACTGCCATGTACACACGGACACCACCACTGCCATGCACACACGGACACCACCACTGCCATGCACACACGGACACCACCACTCCCATGCACACACGGACACCACCACTGCCATGCACACACGGACACCACCCGTGCTTAATTTGTAAAAAAAAAATGCCAGGGCTTTCATTTGTAAAAAATTAAGTGAAAGGGCACTCGTCAGGAGGCTACTGTAGTTTGGCATACACATTACGCGACTTTGAGCTATTGGCATTGTAAATGACAATGACTTTTATTTATGTTTTGGTTTTTAAAACATAAATAAAAGACCTTGTCATTTACAATGTCAAGACCTTAAACTCGCGTTCATTTACAATGCTAATAGCTCTAACTTTTGCAATGCCGAGACCGTTGCATTGTAAATGCTTGTTTAACATGCTTTAACCAAGGCGTGTTTGTGAATACCAACATGTGGCTATTTCCCACATTTTGCATGGCACTGCCCCACAACATGGAATGGCTATGGGGTAACTGCCATTACAACACAGTTGTTACCATGTATGCCTTTACCACGCATCCGTTACAATGCATGCAAATTTACCACGCATTGCTTTACAATGCACATGACTTTACCACGCATTCTTTTACCAGGTCTGCATGGTAAGGGCATATACATGGTAAAGGTGTCAGCGTGGGGTAAGGCAATATGTGTGGTAAAAGTGCTGGCGTGGTTAAGGCTACCGGTGTTGTTAGCGGAAATGGAGACCCTTCTGTTTCTCCTTTACGACCTGCGCCGTGCCTGAAGAGAAGCCTCGTTGTTGCAGTGAGTGAGGTAAGGGGGATTGGGCCTGGGGCGGGCATCAGTTTAAGGGCTTTAGAGGGTGGGGGTACGGTTTCTGGG
The DNA here is from genome assembly GCF_964261635.1 of Lissotriton helveticus. Taxonomy (NCBI): domain Eukaryota; kingdom Metazoa; phylum Chordata; class Amphibia; order Caudata; family Salamandridae; genus Lissotriton; species Lissotriton helveticus. The sequence goes on from NC_136059.1 coordinate 869,069,729, forward strand.
CTTTAGGGGGTGGGGGTACGGTTTTGGGGCTTTAGGATATTTTTTAAAAGGGCTGAAGAGTAGTACAGAAGTCCTGTTTTAGGTTTCAGGGAAGAGGACAGGTATTTTTAAAAAGGACTTGGGCCGGGGTAGGGATCACGCAGGGGTACTGTTTTAGGGCTTATGGCAGCGGACAGGTATCATTTAGAAGGGCTGGGGGTTGGAAGGAGTGGCCGCGCTGGGTTCCGCTTTTAGGGATCAGGGCATGGGTTGGTTGTTTGTAAAAGGGCTGAGGGCCAGAGGGATCACAACGGGGACCGGTTTCAGGGCTCAGAGAAAACCTTTACCACGCATATGTCTTTAACTTTCATGCTTTTACAAAGAACTTCATTGGAAAAGCATGCGTGGTTAAGACATATTCGTTGTTGGAAAATGCGTGGTAAAGGAATTCGCATAGTAACGCACGCGTGGTAAAGGCATGCATTGCAACGGAACGAGTTGATCCATCAAACAATCATGTCTGCACTCATGCCTAGATCAACTAACCATACTATCAGATTATCTTCATTCATAAGTCTGAACTGCAACTATAAGTACAGTCTGATCCTGTCTTTTTAAACAAAGAGTTATGCTTACTTGAGGTAAATAAATTGTGAATCGCCCACTCAGTTACAAAAGGTATTGTAAACTAATGATGAAAGGTATTAACAAATAGCAATGGTGCTTACCATGCATTATGTTCAGTATGTGTCATTTAAAATCCACATTTGTACTATAATTACTCTTTATGACAAGCTTTTTCAGTTGTAAATTATGGCAGCCAGCATTGTATTTACTGTGGCTATGCAAAAGAAGCTTTTATGTGGAGTACAACACTCAAAATAGACAAAACTCCCTTTGCTTGTGAGGCGGATGTGGGCAAAATACTGGCTAACTAAACCCAACTAACTATTTTTGATCCAGTCCGATCAAGAAATCCTGAGTGATCTACTAAATGAACAAGATTTATTCATACCTAACTTTCCAGGACGGGGTCACATTGTAACCATTTGCAACTGATCGATGTGTGGCCCCAATTCCAGTGATCAGTGTCATGCTTTGGTACTATCATCTGACAAGGTGACCTACCAGATATGTCCATTCATTGTCTGCATCTTCCATGTAGAGCCTCTGATCTGTTTTGTGCTCATAAATATCCAGATTCCTCTATGTCATATCTTCTCTATTAAGAAAGTATACACTAAATGGGTTGCAAACATCTCTTGGCTTGAAAATTGCATATATAATGTCCGCATATGTTACTGACAGTTCATCACAAAGTCAGTTTTTCAATCTGAGTAGCTGTGCCTTGCATAGGAAGGTGGATATCTGACTATATGGTTACCCCAACTTTTTGCATAGTGTTTTGCTGGTTTTCGACTTAGTTGGCCTGGGATCCTGCTATTCAGAGCCCCAGGCTATCTGCTCTCCCTATAAAATGGACTCCATGTACTTTAGGTACATACCTCTGTATGGTCACCTCTGTGAGCCCCTGTATAGTGTACCATAGGTACCCAGGGCATAGGTGCATCCAAGGCCTACCAATCAATCAATCAATCAATCATTCATTTGTAAAGCGCGCTACATACCCTTGAGCAGGGGTGTCAAACTCAAATTCATCGGGGGCCGCATCAGCAGTTTGGTCACCCTCAAAGGGCCGGTTGTATCTGTGGACTATGTGTCCACTCTTTATTATCATAAATTATTGTCACTGCATTCAATTATTACTGTTTTTTGTAATAATAACTAGCTCTTAAAGCAGAAACATAGTCAGAATAATGGCAAGTAGATATTCAAATGTACAATTATTGTACAATTTATTGAAAAATGATTTTTGGTAACAGACAGTATTTTTTTTTTTAAACATACAAATATTGCCAAACACTGTTTATTACACATATGGCAAACACAAGGCATTAACTTTTTTTAAACTTTTCTGACTAGATGGCTGACATCGTTTTCCTGAGGTCAGTCCATCGATGTCTGGCGTTAGGTCTTGTGCTGTAGCAATCCGCAAAACAGCATGGAGGTTATCATCAGTGATGCGTGATCTGAGCTTGGTCTTGTTCAGATTCATGATTGAAAACATCTGTTCACATAGATAGGTGCTCCCAAACATGGACAGAACCCGTGCAGCTTGAAGTCGGAGCTGTGGCATCAAAGCAGGGGGGAGGAGACGGTAAAAGTCGTCGACTGTCGCATCCTGGAACTTCGCTTTCAGGCTGCTGTTGCACTGAAGTTCTATTAATTCCATTTGAAGGTGATGTGGTGCACTGTCAACATCGATGTTGAAGGGATTGGCAAAGCTGGTAAAGGTTAAGTGTTGTTGTTTAAAGTCAGAAAAGCGTCGATTGAATTCATCAATCAGCCGATTCACTTTGGTACCCAATCGAGCACATGAAAAAGTACCTGGGAATGAGGTTGAGATGCTCTGGCAGACAGGAAAGTGGGCAAGACTGTCTTTTTCAAGCTGTGACTTCCATAGGCGCAGTTTCTCCTGGAAAGCTGTTATTGCCTCATACATTGAGGTTATGACTTGTTTGCGGCCCTGCAGCCTCAGATTCAGATGGGCGAGATGCTCTGTTATGTCACACAACATGGCAAAATCGCACAGCCAGTTTGGATCTGACAGTTCTGACAAGGGCTTTCCTTTACTTTGCATAAAAAGAGTAATTTCTTCCAAAAGCTCAAAAAATCTCTTGAGAACGGTGCTCCTACTCAGCCACCTTACTTCTGTATGGTATGGCACATCTGTATGTTCCATGCCCACCTCCTTCAAAAATTGTTGGAACTGACGATGATTCAGACCCCGTGCACGCAGAAAATTCACTGTTTTCGTGACTGTGGACATTATGTTATCCAGTTGCAGAACCTTGCCACACAGAGCTTCTTGGTGGATAATGCAGTGATAAGTTATCAGCGGCGTGTGGCAATTACTGTTTTTCATTTTCTCTTTTAACAGTCCAACCAAGCCATTTCTCTCTCCACACATTGCTGGAGCGCCATCAGTAGTAAGTCCCACCAACTTTTCCAAAGGTAATTTCATTTTATTTACGGATTCCTCCACTGCGTTGAAGATGTCCCTCCCAGTTGTTGTCCCATACATGGCGACCACATCCAAGAGCTCCTCACTGACAGACAAGTCTTCCTTCACACCTCTTACAAAAATAGCTAGATGAGCTGTATTAGTATTGTCAGTGCTTTCATCAACAGCTAATGAAAATGCCAGATAACTGCATGCCTCTTCAGCCAACTTTGTTTTAAGATTACAGGCTAGGTCCCTGACTCGGTCTGTGATGGTGTTTCTTGACAAGCTGACATTGTTAAAAGCCTGTCTCTGCTCAGGGCACACCTGTTCACATACCTTCAGCATACACTGCTTCACAAATGCACCTTCTGAAAAGCACTTTGAAGCTCGCGCAATTTCTTCAGCCACAAGATAGCTGGCATACACTGCTGCATCATTTTTTGCTGTCATTTTTGCAAAAATATTCCGTTGAGAATGCAGGCTACCTTTTAATTCTTGGGCCTTTTGTTGCTTTTCCTGGTGGCTAAGGTTAGCAAATTTGGCTCCATGTTTGGTCTCAAAGTGCCGGCGTAAATTGTATTCCTTCATCACTGCCACTGCCTCATAGCAAATAAGACATACCGGCTTGTCTCCATTAATCACAAACATGTATTCACTTTCCCATCTCTCCTGAAATTGCCTTCCCTCTGCATCAACTTTTCTTTTCTTGGACATTTTTCGGTTATTTGATTGTAGTTTATGGTCCCTATACCACTGTAAAGTGACACGGAAGTGGTCAGTATATCCAAAGTCTACCGCTCGACTTTTAAGCAGAATAATAAGCAGAACCCCCCTCCCCCCCCACATACATCATATGACTGTGTACTTACAGTACAGGAGAGAAGGGTTCAGGCAGCCGTTGGATCTGTCACAGATCACCGGATGGCATGCGCTCAACAAGTGCAGGTTTCCTGAATGCATGTAAAGTGGAGGTTTCCTGTGTAGAACGGCCGGCGCTGCTAGAGGGCAGACGTTCTCTGGCTTGTAGGCTGCCGCGCATGCGCTGAAGAGGCGGCTTTCTTGTGTCAATAACGCTAGAGGGCAGACGTTCTCTGGCTTGTAGGCTGCCGCGCATGCGCTGAAGAGGCAGCTTTCTTGTCTCAATAAAAAAAAGCGAGAATAAAAGCAAGAATAAAAGGTGAAGGCTGGCGGCCGGCGGCGGCTACACGGGCCACAGGACGAGGTCTGGCGGGCCGGATTCGGCCCGCGGGCCTTGTGTTTGACACCACTGCCCTTGAGGGTCTCAAGGCGCTGGGGGGGGGAGGGGTGGGAGGTGGGGGGGCTGCTACTGATCGAAAAGCCAGGTCTTGAGAAGTCTTCTGAAGGCCAGCAGGTCCTGGGTCTGTCTTAGGGCTGGTAGGGAGAGTGTTCTAGGTCTTGGCGGGGAGGTAGGAGAAGGATCTGCCACCGGCGGTGGTTTTCCGGATGCGTGGGACTGTGGTGAGGGCGAGGTTGGTAGCGCGGAGGCTGCGGGTGGGGGTGTAGAAGCTGAGTTGGTCATTGAGGTATGCTGGTCCGGCGTTGTGTAGGGCTTTGTGTGCGTGGATGAGGAGCTTGAAGGTGATCCTGTTGTTGACATGGAGCCAATGCAGGCCTCTCAGGTGTGGTGTGATGCGTTGTGTAGGGCTTTGTGTGCGTGGATGAGGAGCTTGAAGGTGATCCTGTTGTTGACATGGAGCCAATGCAGGCCTCTCAGGTGTGGTGTGATGTGGCTACATCGGTGGACGTCGAGGATCAGTCATGCCGAGGCGTTCTGGATGCGTTGCAGCCGTCTCAGGAGCTTGGTTGTTGTTCCTGCGTAGAGGGCGTTTCCGTAGTCCAGTCTGCTGGTGACGAGGGCCTGGGTGACTGTTTTTCTCGTGTCGGAGGGGATCCATTTGAAGTTCCTGCGGAGGATTTGGAGGGTGTTGAAGCAGAAAGCGGAGACGGTGTTGACCAGCTTGGTCATGGAGAGGGCGGAGTCGAGGATGACCCCCAGGTTGCGTGCATGGTCGGTGGGTTCTGGGGCTGTTCCTAGCGATGTTGGCCACCAGGAGTCGTCCCAGGCTGAGGGGGTGGGGCCGAGGATGAGGACCTCCGTCAGCTTCAGCCTGCTGTCCTTCATCCATTCGGCGACGGCCTTCATTCCTCTTTGGAGGTTGGCATTGGCGGTGTGGGGGTCTTCGGTGAGGGACATGATCAGCTGGGTGTCGTCGGTGTAGGAGATGATGTTGAGGCTATGTTGTCGTGCGATGTGGGGGAGTGGTGCCATGTAGATATTGAACAGCGTCGGGCTGAGGGATGATCCCTGTGGAACGCCGCAGATGATCTCGGTGGTCTTGGAGCGGAAGGGTGGGAGGCGGACGCTCTGGGTTCTGCCGGAGAGGAAGGATGTGGTCCAGGCCAGGGCCTTCTCTTGGATTCTGGCGTCATGGAGGCGTGCTGTTAGGGTGCGGTGGCGGCGGCGATGAGGGCGGTCTCGGTGCTGTGGTTGCTGCGGAAGCCGGACTGGGATGGGTCCAGGATGTTGTTGTCTTTGAGGTAGTGGGTCAGCTGTCTGTTGACGATCTTCTCCGTGACCTTCGCCGGGAAAGGGAGCAGGGAGATGGGCCGGAAGTTCTTGAGGTCGTTGGGGTTCGCCTTGGGTTTCTTCAGTAGGGCGTTGATCTCTGCATGCTTCCAGCTCTCTGGGAAGGTTGCTGTCTCGAAGGAGATGTTGATTGTTTTTCGGAGATGGGGTGCGATGGCTGTGGTGGCTTTGTTGAAAACGTGATGAGGGCATGGGTAAGATGGGGATCCGGAGTGGATGGAGTTCATGGTCTTGATGGTGTCTTCGTTGCTGACATTGGACCAAGCGGTCAGGCGACTGGTGCGGGTGGCGGTTGCAGGGGGGGTGGTCTCGGTGGTGGATGTGGGGGTGGCGGTGTCGTAGCTGTTGTGGATGTTGGTGATCTTGCGGTGAAAGAAGGTGACCAGTGAGTTGCACAGATCTTGTGATGGTGGAATGTCATTGGTGTTGGAGCTGGGGTTGGAGAGTTCTTTCAGTATGTTGAAGAGCTCTTTGCTGTTGCGTGCATTGCTGTCTAGGCGGTCCTTGAAGGTGGTCCTCTTGGCGGTCCTGATGAGTTGGTGGTGTCTGCAAGTGGCGTTCTTGTGGGCTGTGTAGCTGTCTGGTGTTCGGTCGCGGAGCCAGCTCTTCTCCAGCTTCCGACAGGTGCGCTTGGAGGTCCGGAGGTCTTCGGTGAACCAGGCGGCTTTTTTGTTGGTGTGATTGGTGGCAGAGGTCTTGAGTGGGGCGAGGGTGTCGGCACAGTAGTTGATCCACTGCTTGAGGTTGATGGCGGCGGTGTCGGGGTTGGTGGGGTCGGCCGGTGGTCCCAGGGCGAGGGTGGTGGTCAGTTGATCCTCAGTGACCTTGCCCCAGCAGCGGTGTGGCATCAGTTGAGTGCGGTGGTGTGTGGTGGGTTTCCTGAAGGTGAAGTGGACGCATCTGTGGTCTGTCCAGTGGGGTTCGGTGGTGTGGTTGAAGGAGGCGTGGGGACTTGCAGAGAAGATGGGGTCCAGTGTGTGTCCAGCGGCATGGGTGGGTGTCGTCACGAGTTGTTTGAGTCCAAGGTTGGCGAGGTTGTCGATCAGGGCGGTGGAGTTGGCGTTGTTGTTGTTCTCGAGGTGGAAGTTCAGATCCCCGAGGAGTATGTAGTCCGTGGAGGTGAGGGCGTGCGTGCTGATGAGGTTGGCGATGGAGTCGCTGAACTGTGGTCGGGGTCTGGGTGGTCTGTAGACGAGTGTTCCTCTGAGGGTGATGTTGGGGTCGGTGTGGATCTGGAAGTGCATGTGCTCGGCAGTGGTGAGGGTGTCGTCGGTGTTGGTCGAGACTCTGAGGGTGTCCTTGTGGCTGATGGCGATGCCCCCTCCTACTCCGTTGGTGCTGTCTCTGCGGGAGATCTTGTAGCCTTCTGGGATGGCTATGGCGATGTCTGGTGCCAAGGTGGTTTTCAGCCAGGTCTCAGTCAGGAAGGCGACGTCGGGGGTGGCTGAGTCTAGGAGGTCCCAGAGTCCAATGGCGTGCTTGCAAGCAGAGCTGGTGTTGAAGAGGATGCATCGGAGGTGGTTGGGTTCTCTTGCTGATATTTGGGCGGGCCGGATGCTCGTGAAGCTGCAGTTCCGGCAGGTGAAGGGCCCTTGGGTGCGCTTCGGGGTGGCCCGGTAGCAGGAGTGATCTCGTCCGGGGTTGAGTGCGTGGAGGGTGCTGGAGTCGTAGTGCAGTTTGGTGTTGTGGGGACTTCAGGGTCCCGGTGCTGGGCGCGGTCCAGGCGCGGACGGGCGCAGACGGGCTTGCCTCTGGTGCGCCTCCGGTGCGCCAGCAGCACGACCGCCATTAAAAAGGGAGGAGGGAGGGAGGAGCAACTGGGAGGCGGGAGGGGAAAGCGAATGGGGGTGCTAGGGGGGGCGGGGCCACAGGGACGCAGCGGCGGGAAGGCTGAGAGCGGCTCAGGGAGAGCCGGCAAGGGGAGCGCACAAGGGGCGAAAATGGCACAAAAAAGGCATAAGAGGCTGCAGCATGTATTATGTCACCCCTGGATGGCCCTCCAAACTGACACCACAAGCTGGTCACTCAGCTTGGGTAAGGTGGTGTAATCACCCCTTACTTAAATATAGTATACCTATATCTACCTTATATATAGACACACATGCACCTATAAGTCACTCCTATGGTAGGCCTCGACAATCCTGGAGGCAGAGTGCTTGGTTTTATGTGAGAGGGTTCCCTAGCATGAGCTGAGCCCCTCTGCAGCTTTCGGAACCATCTCTTTATAGCTATTCTATGATATAGCCATACCATATACTCTTAAGTGCATTATAATCCTCACGGTTAATGCTAACTTTGGTTTGGCTTTATCAAAACATGTCGTGTAAGGTGTCAAACACTTTGGAATACTACCCCCCCCCCCCCGCATGCCAATTCTGGCAGCGGGGGTAGCATTCCACCCTTCTAGAGGGAAAAGACATGTGTGTTACTGCTTTACCTGGGTAAAGTTAAACGGAGCCTCAGCATCACAAAATGGATGCTGCTGCCACAGACACGAGTCTGACCACCTGGTGCTGGGGGAAACTTCAGCAAGGGCAGCCTGGACAATAGGTTTCCTGTCCAGGGAGGTGCCAGCACCTCCCCAGACAGGGGTTATGTGTATTGGGGCAGGGAGGGCTGCATTCAGTGAATGCATCTAGACATTGCCTGGAGCACACAAGGTGCTCCATGCATAGCCCGGTTCAAACCAGTTGCTGGGGCACTCCAGCCCCAGCTCTGGCGTGAAACTGGACAAAGGGAAAGGGGTGTAACCTCCCCCTTCTCAGGTCCACTCATAGGAGGGACCTAGGCAGGTAATCCAGCCCCTTAGCTTAGTATAAATATAGGAGCTGTGTCCCCACGACATTAGATTATCCTGAAAGAAACTTTAATACAGAACTCTTGGACCTTCGACATTTTATTCTGACTAGAAGACGGAGGATATCTCCCATGTGGTCAAGGAGTAACCACCCTGTGCAAACAGGCACCACCAGTAACTTGCCGGACTGCTTTGTCGATGCTCCCGCCGGAACCCGAAGACTCAGCAACACAGGAACTGGACTCTCAGACTTCTCCAACTCCGACCCACACCCATAGCAAAGCTGAGACCCGTGACGGACATGAGAGACGTGGGACCAGACACCCTGGATATCCTGCATTTTGCTAACTGCTCGACGACCGAGGTACCCTTGCAGTTGTACATTGGGGTACGAGAAGCCCCAGACACGAGCGCCATTTGCACCGAAGGTCAGCCCTCCACACTCCACAAGTGCCTCGTGGGGCCTGCTCTTGCATTTCAGCTCGACGCGTTTTCCCGGTTCCTTGCCCATTGGCTAGTGAGCCCCCTGAAGACTTTCTTTTTTAACTAAACTGCTTTCCTGGTTGCTCCAGTCTTGCTCCAGCTTCCCTTCAGAGGAGAAGCGCCACAGACCTTGCTGGTGCCAATCTTGACATCCTGCATGGGTTGCGGTTGCCAAGGCTTGTTGGGTCCAATCTGGATACCGACACCGCAGTCAACTAGATCCATCGTGGGACAGCTCGAATCCAGCGCCTGGTCATCGACAATGCCTCCTGGACCTCATGGCTGAAGAGACAAGCTCACCTTCTTCACCTTCAAGCACGCAACATCGCCTGGTTCCTTCCTGGTTCCTTCCTGGTCACTGGCTAGTGACCCAGACTCTGTCCCCTCTGCTTTCAGGTTCTTCACTTCACCGATCCACCCTTGGATCCACCCGGACACTTTTCCTCTGGTCGCCTGCAGCACTTCATTACAGATCTCCATAGAAAACGACAACGAAACCCGACACCAAAAGGCACCTAGGCACCCAGCTTCCCTGGGTGAGGTAACACGAGTACTCCGGTGCTCCCATGGGTCTTGACTCTCGAAGTGTCCTAGTCTAAAGGTGTTTTATCGTAGTCCATACGGAGTGTCCTTAAACAGTAACTTTGTAACTTCTTCGTTCTCCATTATAAGTCAATGGTAACTTGCGGCTGTGTTTAGACACTGCACGCGTCTCCCGTGGGTCTCCTACTTCCTAACCTTTGGTTGTTTAGTGTAGCCCCAGCAATTCTACAGGCCCTAGGCCTGCTGTCTAACTCTCACGTGGTTCTTATACCACTTCTTTAGTATATGGTTTGTGAGGCCCCTAGGGCATAACTATATTTGTGCAACTTATCATTTGCTAATTGAGTAACTTGTGATATACTTGGACCTCTGACCTCATAAGGAGTGTAGAGGGGTTGTGTTTTAGAATAAATACATATATATTTGATATATACCTCGTGTGGTGTCCTTTCATTTGGTATTCAAGGGATTATAATTGGTAAAACAGCTTGCTTCACATGCTCTCTGAAGTCTTAGCCTAAGACTGCTGGGCCACGCTACCACTAGGATAGCTTGTCCATAAGGTTGACTTTACAACCACCATCAATAAGGGTCGATTAGACTGGTGCAAGGTGACCACTAGAATAGTGGACATCATATGCCAGGCTAACGTCTCACACCTTGTACCAGTGAAATGGTACTCCATGCCTGGCTAGAAGTAATGTGCCTGCAACCAATAGTCTACTTTATATTGGAATCTCTGCAGCACAGCCCAACAGTGCAAACATCAGAGTCATCGAGAGGTACCCCTATGGTCAATTCTTGTATTAGTAGCCTCCAGTGACCAGGCAAGGTGCAGAAATCCACCCTTTCCTGCGTGTAGCATTGACAGTGTGTGATATAGTCTATGTAAGAGCTCAAACTGCAGTAATTTAGGTCTATTGTCTAGAGAAACACATTTTATCTGTCCACAAGGGTATCTCCACACTCATCTGTTATCGGTATACACATGAATGCCTTCCATTGTGCTTTAGTTAGCAGCGTTGTGGTAAACCTGGCCTTAAGTGCATCTGAATACAAGGAGACTACTTAGTTTTCCCCCTCCCTGATCAATGACTGCAAACTTTAGAGAAAGCAACCATGAATTCAACTTGAGGGTGTAAATTCTTGAAAAACAGGTATAAATGTTCTCTTTTTTCCTTCATTAGCCCATATACAAATCTTAACGAGAAAGCAAAACACAGAGCAAACATTTTGCAGCAATACTTCATCACATTCAAAAAGAAGAAAGATGTCATTGTACATTCAGAAAAAATAGAAGCGTTATTCACAGGAAAAAACATCTCCAATGCCTCTAATTATATATAATTATGAATGGAAAACATTTAAACTCCACTTTTCAGTAATTTTCTCCATATTATTCTCAATCAACCAGATAATAATTTAGTTAAACACAATATAACTGTAAAAACAACACCATTCTTGCCGCTAGACAATGACAAACCATACACAAGTGTGATTCCAATAAAACAAAAGAACTGATGCCCTCACTTTATGTGCTTGATTGTGAGGATTTCCCCCATTCAGTGTGGAATAATGTACAGTTAGGGTTATCATAACCAGTTTTACTGCATGATATTTCCCTTTTCACACTGTTTTGTTAGTGCAAAGTCTTCCAGGTATAACTCACCAGAATGTTTACAGGCATGGGTCGAAGTGGGATTTGTACAGAATATGTAATCTGTGCAAACTATAAAATTGGGATTAAATCTGTTTGCACTTTTTTTTCCACTTTGTGACATTTTAAGGATATCTAAAGTGTTTGCTCAAGATCCCCCAGTTTGTTCAGCTGGAAAATCCATCAGTTAAAACTAGGTCTCCCTATGCTAAAGTCCAGAACCTCGCCTGTAGACTACATCCTCTTCCCTTCATTGCCCTTTATTGGTTGTTGAGAAGGTAACTTATTAAGATATAAATCATTTAAAATAATAGCTATGTGTGCAGGGTAAAATTTGAAGATAAAATGACACATTTTATGTGCAAACTGCACTAAGCAGACTTAGTTATTTGTATAGGCCGCAGAAACACTTAAATGCAAGTAGTTTTCTTTAAACTAGAAGTGAATTTGATAATGCTGAAATGTGCACAATGGAATTTAGAGACATGAACTTAATGTGACATACTTCAGAAATATTCGTCATAATTGCAGAATGTTCCGGTTTGACAAATGTATTAAAAATTGCTAAAAAATATTTTATAGTAATAACTAAACTTCCTTTTTCCCCCATATTTCACAAAATGCTTGAATAGAATAGTTGCACATTTTAAAACAGTATTTCTTGTCCGTGTTAATGAAATGTATTAATAAACAGTGTTTTCGTAAGTCGATGTTTCTCTTCTTTAGCACAGTTCATTGTTTACGTAATGAAACATATAACATTAGAAGACTCAACTCTCATTTTCACAGCCATTCCTAGACACCCATTATATTTGACTGACAGCTGTGGTTACCGCTGCTGCTGTTTATCCTTTACCTTATTATTGATGCTCAATTTTTACAGATTGCTGCTGTAACTGTATGCCTATTTGCTTGAATTATTGATACTTGGCTGAGTTTCATGAACTACTCTTAATGGGAAGCTTGGCTGCTTTATTTGGAATTTGAGATTTATGCTCTATTTATCCAAATCTTTTCCTTTTAAATTTGAGCTCTTCATGAATTATACTAATGTTCTAACCATATTTTTATGAGACTTCTGTAAACTTACTTGAATTTATTGACTAATTTGAATAAAAGGAACAAAAAGAATCTTACTACACTTAATGAGAAATAAACTTTTTAAACTAATTTAAACTCTCATCATTGACTGAACTTGGAACCGAGTTCGGGTATCTGCAACGACGATCGGGTCTCGGCAACAACGATCAACATCCTGTGATTCTGGGCAAATCACTGAATATCCCCTGCCTAACAAAAAAAGAATGTCCCCTCATGTAACGAAACTGGTGCTCATGTAAAGCGCTCTGATACCCGATGTCTCGGGTCTAGTTTGCACTATATAAAACTTAATTAATAAAACATAGTGACAAAGATCCTTCACCTGAAGCCAGTGCGAGAACAGGGCTTAACCCTGTAACTGATAGTAAGGAAAGGTTGAAACAGATGATTTAAATTTGACCTCAACTCTATCAGTCATGTCTAAAGGATGAAAGAATTGCCATGTTTGTGCATGGCTGACTGGTAGTGGTCAGAAATGTGGACATCATTCTTTAAGTTTAAGCCACAATGGGCACTACTTCGCCTACAATGCCAGCCCTTTATAATTTCTACCCTGAATATCTTGTTGTCATCCTCAGCAACTTTGGGCTATTATATCTAATATCCTAATGATACACATAGATCAATCCTAAAATGTCCTCTTCCCAGGACGTTTCACTCAAACCCTTCTATACATCTAGAATTGGATGACGTCCCAACGCCTAATATTAAACCAACTAAAAACAGAGTTCCTCATTACCGCACCTATTCACTCTATCAATCCTGACTACGCTTGGACTGACTTCTCCAACATTACTGATTGCAATCCTGACATCATTAATTTGGCGACATTCTTGACAAGAGTTACCATTCAAGCACAAATTAAAGTCATGAGTGTGCAGTTCCAACTGCATTTTCAAGATAGTTGTTTCCAAACGTAATGTCATGACCATAGATCAATTCCTCAAGGCATGATTGTGGCAACTCTTCAGACCGATCTTCCAAACATGCATCTGGCAGCACTGAAAGCTGTTCTACATGCAGTGGCTTGCTTTGTTACCAGAAGGAACACATTTGTTGAAATCAGCCCTGGATTACTAATACTACAAGGGCTCCCCATTGAAGCTAAATAATGTTAATAGAAGGCCTGTCTAACTCACAAGGCCCTAAAATCATTGTTTCCTCCATACTTGATTAATTCTGTTTATATATCTTTATTTGGTAAAATTGCTCACCATAAAAGAATACATTTTACACAATAAAAGAGTACATTTTACCCAATAAAACAGTAGTAACTATCATCAGTAGAAACCATGATTAAAACCTACACAATATACAGAACAATATGGTTAATATGGACCCTAGTCAAACATTCTCATCAATTCATTTTGTCATAATGGTTGAAACCTTCAATTGCATCCAGTCTAATCGATTGGTAACCTAGAGTGCAGCTTCAATAACCTCGAACGTGTCAGCCATGCACTGCTCAAATATTTAGCCACCCCACATACCATGGCAGAAGATGTTGAGTCCATAGAGAGTACTCGTAAGGCCAGTCTGTGGCACCTCAGCCCCAACCCCCTACATACTGGTTTCAGCCAGATCTTCCGTGCCACTTTGTAAGCGGGGCAGGCAAAAAGTAAGTGGGCCACAGACTCCTTAGGAGCCGCACACCCAGGGCAGGGTCGCGATGGGCCACCAGAGTTAGACCACCTCGCAGTGAATTCGTGCACCGGGAGGGTCCCATACCTTAGTTTTAAATAGAGGGCTCTATCTAGCGGCTTGGTTATGAGATCAAAGAAGGGTTCCAGCTTTCTAGCCCACTTGAACTCTAAAAACAGTTCAGTGAGTGAACCCCCAGCCCCGCTGCGTGTTGCCTCAACCTGCACCCAATCCCAGTATAGCTTCTTAATCACTGATTTGGGCGGCGGCATTTGGGTCTCCCACACATCACTCAAAACTATTTGGAAAACCAGGTGCCTCACGTTGTTCAGCCATCCAATCTTATTACCAGTATCGAGCAGTATTAGGTCATCCAACCCTTCAGCATATTTGACAAGCTCCTTGGTCCTTCTCAGCGGAACCCAGAAGAGCAGTGGGCGCAGCCGCACTAGATCTTTTAGGGCTCGTCTGCCCAAGTCTAGCCGCAAGGGGATCAACGGAGTAGAAACAGGGAGAACCACCACATCCCTCAGAAACTTATTTTCCGCTAAAGTTAACTCAAAGACGTTTTCGAACCCCCAGAGCTCGGAGCCATATGATGCAGCCGGGAGTATCTGACCCTCATAAATGGCCATAACCGGTGTCACAGGTTTGCTTGTTGCCTCCCGATACTCCCTCAAGGTCACCCCAGTTACTCTTTTGTGGCCAAGTAACATTTTAGCCAAATGATCCTTCCAATTCATTCGACTGTTTATCCGCACCCCTAAATAGTCGAATGAATCAACCATCTCCAGGGGGGCCCCATTGAGCGTAAAATTATTTTAAAATCTTTTGGAGGGTGAAAGAGCCATCAGCTTGGTTTTCGAGGTATTGATGGTTAGGCCTCTGTCTATACAAAAGGTGCTAAATCGGTGCAAGAGCTTTTGCAGTTCTACCGGGGATTTGGAGATCAGTATAGTATCATCCGCGAAGAGTAGAGTGGGGATTCTTTCCCCCGCCAGGGATGGTGCATCCGTCTCTTCCCCTCTCAGATGGTCCACCACTCCATTCACAAACAAGGAGAAGAGGGTCGGAGCCATAACACATCCCTGGCGGACTCCACTCCTCACGGGCACCCTATCTGTCAACTGTCCCTGGGAACCCCATCTGATCCTCGCATAATTCCCCTCGTGGAGCCTTGCAATTAGACTCAAAAGTGAGCCGGGGAAGCCCATCCTCTCTAGTGTCTCCCACAATTTTACTCGAGGGACCAGGTCAAAAGCTGTCTTGAGATCTATGAAGGCCATATAAAGGCTGCCCTTTTTGATGGTAACTGTCTTCCAATAGATAACAAAAAAACGAAAGACCTGGTCCATCGTACCCACCTTCCGGCGAAAACCTGCTTGGAGGTGGGAGAGGATGCTTTCCTCTTCCATCCAATCGCCAACCCTTGAGATGATGACCCTGCCAACCACTTTCTGAATTACATCTATCAAACTGATAGGTCTGTAATTGGCAGGGTCATCTCTTGCCCCCTTCTTATACACAGTGACCACCTCTGCCCCCTTCCAGGAATCTGGCACAGGATGCCCCCTGGCAATCAAATTCATTATAGTGGCAATTAAGTTGGCCCAGGCCATAGGTTCTGCAATCAAAAGGTCCCCTGGGATCCCATCCGGACCGGCCGCCTTCTTTGGGGTCAAGTGTCTAATAGCCACCGCTACTTCTGAGGCCGTGAATGGGTACTCGACCTCCCCTGAAGATTCCCCTCCCCCACCGTTGGCTACCGTGGGACCGATAGAACATTCAGTTCCGCCATATAAAGCCGAGAAGTGGTTAAACCATTGCTGGCTTGTTATATGAGCTGCTAGTGGTTGGGATCTCCCCTGTCTAGCTCTATTAATTAGGTCCCAGAATAACATCGGGTTCCTCATGCTCACAGCATCTTTTAAGTCCTGCCAATGTTGTTCCTCCCACTCTCGTTTGGCCAGCGCTAATACTCTTAGATAATCCTTCCTAGCCGCTCTAACTAGTAATGGATCTTTTGTGAGTAGGGCAACTGTCAGGTCTTTCCTTTTTCCCTTGCACTGGGCCGAATACCAAGGGTTGCTTGAAGTGGGAGGTATGTTGTTTATTCTGTGGCTTTTCCCTTTTGAGAGAAAATAATGACTCACGTGCTCTATTGTGGCATTGTAAGCTGTATCAAGGGTGATGGATGGGTTCGGGGCACTCCCATTCTCCTGGTCCCATGCCTCCAGATCCAAATACAGATCCACCACAAGTGATTTTATAGTCCCTAGTTGGTCCTCCTTCAGTTGAGCCTTATCCCATTTCAATCTACGATTATTGTTATATGGGATAATCTCTTTAGTTAGCTTCAGGGGGGCACTCAGCCCCCTACCTTTCGGGTTACCCCACTTGAACTTCTGCACAGAGGATTATGGTCACTATCCTGAGTAGATACCACCTCCATATCAATTAGGTCAATCCACAATCTAACGTCCAGTAAGATGTAATCAATTCTGGACGGACCTATATGCCTATTAAAGGTCATCGCACCTGCCCTGTCAGACAAGGTCCTACCATTAAGTGCTCTTAGTTTGTGTTCCCTAGTAAGGGCATTAATTTGGATTGCCCTTGCAGACCATTTTCGAATGGGGGGTAATGACAAAACTGGGATGGACCATTTGGAGTCTTCTTCCTCATTGCCTAGGGGGTCATCTCCAAAAAGAGGTTCAAACGTACAATTAAAATCCCCTCCCACTATAATTTTGGCTGCAGGAGGACAGTTGGCTAATGCTAAATCTAAGCTTACTATAGTTGCTGAGGTTGTATCCCCCGGGGCCCCTCTGGCATACACATTGAATAGTTCGAGCCTGTTCCCCTCGATATGACCCCTAGAGGAGAGATGTAGTATATCACTACACTCGGAGTCGTGAATGACCACATCCCAGTCCAGATCGATTTTTATCCAAACCGTGAGACCTCCCGCTGGTCTGCCCTTCCCTCTACTTACTGCTGGAGAAGAAAGAGTAGTGTAACCAGATTTATTTATTGGGAGCAGACTCCAGGTTTCCTGAAACAGACATACATCAAACTTCTCGATGAATGTGTGCCATTCTGGTATAGCCATCTTCCTTTTTAACCCTGCCACGTTCCAAGATAGCAGGTTTATTAACTGGCGGCCCATAGGAACTATAGCAGGGACCCCCTGACTCCCCCCCCCTCCACCCTCCACCCTCCTTAGTCATCCATCTGACCGTAGAGCCTCCACACCTAATCGTCCACATCTCTCCCCCTTAGACTGTAAACATCAATCGCAGTCTTCCATACCGGAAAGCTGCGAGAACCTATTGCAAGTTTTCAGAGGGGTGAAGGGTCTCAAATGCTCCATCCTACTATCGTGATTCAATTTGTGTCTCTGGGGCACTGTAGTCCAGCCAAACTGATCAGCGGCCTGGGCAGGGTACTGCCCGTACGGAGGATAGATAATACTATATGGTAATGAGGGGTTAGATCTAGAAGGGTAGAACTCATTTCGATGATTGGGGGGAAACACAACTGACCTAGGATAGAAATATGTTAGAGCCCGAGGGGTGATACAGTTGTCCCCACTTCCAGTGGGCCAGTTTAGTATGTGATCTACTGCCCTTGGGTCTCTAAAATTAACCACCACTAGGTCCCCTTCGATATCTTTGCGTCTACTGCCCAGCCAGTTAATTCGCCTGACATGCACTATGTCCCCATCAATATTATGTACAATGGGCCTATATGTACTCAACCAGTGTATTATTTTATTTTTCAGTTGAGCATATCCCTCCTTCTTGTTCTCTACTAACGGCGGAACCCCAGTCAAAACGACCACAAAGGGCACTGCTTGTGGGGGAATCTCCACTTGTGGCCCCTTGGTCACTGGGCCTCTAGTGTATCTACCTTCCCCATGTTCCTCCCGTTTGTTTGCAATGGGGGCCTTTGTCGCTACCCTTTGGGGGTCACCACCCATCCCTACTACTGAGATGTTTGTGTGTTTTGGGGGCTGCGGTTTTTGAAAGCCAGGCTCAGCCCTGCCATGAGGCTGTGACTTCAGTTTAGGAGGCTGGGATAAAGCAGTTGGGGTATTAGCACCATTATTAGTGGGTAGCCCAGCTGACGGTATGGGTGGCACAACCCCGCTCCCCTGGGCTTTGGTTAAAGTCACCATACTGTTTATGGCAGTCTCCAAGATGGTCAATCTGATTTCAACTTTCTTAATGCTCTCATTGATGGGCAGGAGCAGAGATCTCAGTAAGAATTCCAGATTCCCTATTAATGAAGGGGGAGATAATATGTTTGGTACTGTATCCCCAGCGTTATTATCAAAATCTACAGCATTAGTGTCCGTAACGGGTGATGATACCTCTAGCAGTGGTGCCTCAGGTGATGGAAGTACTGGCACCTCCACTATTGCGCTATCATAAGTAGTGGGAAGTTTTAACACTTTGCCGAAGTCAGAATGGGGAGTTTTAACTTTACCCAGCCCTGCCCTTAATTTCCTCCTTCGTTTACTTGGTGGTGGACCATGCATCTGGGCAACAACTAGTTGCTTAGGTTTCGTCTTCCTAGGCCTTGTTGCAATAGGGGTTTTTAAGAGTCGATCAGCAGTAGTGCAACAGAGACTAGGAGTAGGAGAAACAATTACAATATGATCTGGGGGCAAACAGGGGGTGGGGGTACAATCTCGCAGCAAAAGAGGGACACCTTCCTGGCTTGCAATTTCCACACTAATATCGGGTGAGCCTCCCTCTTGGGCCGTAGTAAAAGGAGCAATGTCAGTGAGGGACCTATTTTTCAAACTTTCAACTGAGCGTCGTCGCTCAGCCCTTCGCTCAGCCATAGAGGATTCCTTATCACCATCACTCGAGACCCTAGGGAAATATTTGTCCAGTGACCCATTGCGTAATCTTCCCGCCTTCCCAATTGTTCCCTCCTCAGACAGCATAGCCATTGCACTTGCCTGTAACAAGGTCTGCAGGTCTTCAGGCGTTAGAGGATGGGCCCAGCCCAGCCTACACTGGCCTACGAGGGCCTCAGAGGGCCCGCCCTTTGCCCGGGCTTAGCCCCGCGCTTTGTCCCGCGTGAGTCCCGCTAACGCGGGGAGTAGGCTGATTAGATATGGGCGAGCGGGGGGCGTGTCGATCAGGGAGAGCGGCCCAGGTGCCTCAGGGCAGGTCAGTGGCCAGGACTCCTGGGTAACGTAGTCCAGCCACCGACGCGCTCGCAGCCCTGAAAGTTAACCGCCAGCTGTTATCTTCAAGAGTTCTTCCCCCAGTGTCCACAGGAGGCAGGCACCGCGAAGCGGGACCCGCGAAGCGGGTCCGGCAAGGAGTAGCGGTAAGAGGGGTCCAGCGCTCACAAGGTAATAGCGCTTCAGCACAGCTCAGCTCAGTCGCTCAGGAAGCACAAAAAAAAAAGGATGTCCCACGGAGATTCAGGGGGCCGGTCGCTTTAGCAGCCTCCAGGAGGGCGTGTCGATCAGGGAGAGCGGCCCAGGTGCCTCAGGGCAGGTCAGTGGCCAGGACTCCTGGGTAACGTAGTCCAGCCACCGACGCGCTCGCAGCCCTGAAAGTTAACCGCCCGCTGTTATCTTCAAGAGTTCTTCCCCCAGTGTCCACAGGAGGCGGGCACGGCAAGGAGTAGTGGTAAGAGGGGTCCAGCGCTCACAAGGTAATAGCGCTTCAGCACAGCTCAGCTCAGTCGCTCAGGAAGCACAAAAAACAAGGATGTACCACGGAGATTCAGGGGGCCGGTCGCTTTAGCAGCCTCCAGTAGGGCGTGTCGATCAGGGAGAGCGGCCCAGGTGCCTCAGGGCAGGTCAGTGGCCAGGACTCCTGGGTAACGTAGTCCAGCCACCGACGCGCTCGCAGCCCTGAAAGTTAACCGCCCGCTGTTATCTTCAAGAGTTCTTCCCCCAGTGTCCACAGGAGGCGGGCACCGCGAAGCGGGTCCGGCAAGGAGTAGCGGTAAGAGGGGTCCAGCGCTGACAAGGTAATAGCGCTTCAGCACAGCTCAGCTCAGTCGCTCAGGAAGCACAAAAAAACAAGGATGTCCCACGGAGATTCAGGGGGCCGGTCGCTTTAGCAGCCTCCAGGAGGGCGTGTCGATCAGGGAGAGCGGCCCAGGTGCCTCAGGGCAGGTCAGTGGCCAGGACTCCTGGGGAACGTAGTCCAGCCACCGACGCGCTCGCAGCCCTGAAAGTTAACCGCCCGCTGTTATCTTCAAGAGTTCTTCCCCCAGTGTCCACAGGAGGCGGGCACCGCGAAGCGGGACCCGCGAAGCGGGTCCGGCAAGGAGTAGCGGTAAGAGGGGTCCAGCGCTCACAAGGTAATAGCGCTTCAGCACAGCTCCTGAAATGTTATTTTCTCTGTATTTAATTGACCGCTTCTTTTCTTTTAATTGGTCTTTTCATTTTTTGGTTTCTTGTTCTCCTGTTTCTTTTGATTTATTGGGAAGGGGATGTGTTATAATCTGATGTTAGTTCTCTTTAAGGAACCATATGATGTCACCTAGAATGTGAGCTTCAGGCAAGGCAGTTCGTGTTAGCCTGGAAACTGACTGGCTGGACGTTGATGCTGTCTACAATAAAAGATACTTTGTTCACAAGAAATGGAGTATCCTGCTTTTTTAACAACTAACTAAATGCCGGAGGTGCCAGAGTGGTCTCAGGTACTGACTTAACCGGGTATGGACTGTTGTTGAGTCATTCACATTCTTCATAGATTCATTGACTTTGCCAATGCTTGTGCAGTCATGTTTTCCTTTATAAAACCAGGAGTAACCCGGAGCGAAAAATATCTGGAACGGAGTCACTACTCGAGATTGGACCAGAGCGACTTGCGAGACCTGCAGATAAGAGCCCCTTCTTATCGTTTCTGTGTGTGCTTCTCTTTATTTCGACCAGTTTCTGTCCTCTGAAAGGTGAGGAAAATATTCTGAGAACGAGATCCGTGCATCTGTGTGAGTCTTTTGCAATTACTTTTCTAACTCTTGAAAAGATTCGTACTCTGAGAGCAGGAACCAGCCCAGGATGCCATAGGATGGTCTTGATTAATAATACTTCCTGCTCCATCTTACCTTTTTTTGTGTTTCCTTTGTCTAAAAAAAACAAACTTTTATTGGGGCCTATTTCCTGCCTCCTTCGGTCTTTAATGCAGTTACTATAGCCTTATAGCCCGCTGTAGTGGGCATACCGGCTATTAAAGGCCTGCTCCAGCGTTCAGCTCGGGCCTTTGACAAGGGTGCGGGACTTTAATAGCCGGTACAGCCCAGCTACTAAGGTCTATAAGGCTATTGGAACATTCTGCCAATAGAGGGCAGAATGTTCTAACAAATAAAACAAAGTCCGCTCAGAAACCAAGGGGTTTTAGGCCTATGTGAAAACAATATTGGAATGTTGCTCTGCGGGCCTTTATCGCCCGTAGAAGCACGGAGCACTCCATTGTCTTCAATAAAGTGGTCCACATTCCAATTTTCTAATTCCACTTACGCATCTTGGCTGTTCCATCTAACATCTTTTTGTCCAATTCTTGTTTCCTGCATCCTTAGCATAACCTTTTAAATTGACTTGTTCCATCATCTTCCCTGTTTTAGTCAGTCTCTTACATATCTAGATTATTATCAGGAATTATCATATTTCCTTTGCTTCTCTCAGTGATGAGGTCTACCAACTATGTTTTAGTAGTTACTACTTGGTGTAATGTCAGTTATAAACCTAGTGAGTATCCATTTTTTGTTGAATTTCCTGGTGTATATTTTGCTTCCCCCTCACAATAGTATATATATATATATATTCACTGAAAAAACCATAGGTTATAGACCATATATAGTTAGGAATTAGCATTTACAAAACCTTGAAAATTCACTGCAAAAACCATAGGTTAGAGACCATATATAGTTAGCTGGACATTTTATTGACATAAAACCAATGAAATTCCATATATAGTTAGTTGCACTAACTATATATCGCGCACCCGCAATCCACTGCTGATGATGTCACATATTACATCATTCATGACATGGTCAGTGACATCACTGATGACATCACTGATGACATCTCAAATGACATCACTGATGACATCACTGATGACATCTCAAATGACATCACTGATGACTACATCCAGTGACTGTATAATTCTGTAAAGTTAAAATATGTCTTACATATTGAAGAATGAGTGGATGTATAAGTGTCTGGACGAAGGATTTAGTAGGTGCATGACTGAATGTATGAGTGAGTGATTAAATGTGTCTCACTGAGTGCATGGGTTAGTGACTAAACTGTCTTAATTTGTGCATCATTATGTCTGTTGTTCTGTAAACTGCTGCATGTGTTGATCAGTAGCTATATGAGTAACTATATGGGTTATTGATTGATTGCCCAAGTATTTGTATGGGAGACTGAGTGTGTGTGTGGCTAGCTGGGAGGTGTGTGACTCTGTGCAGATCAATCTGTACTTGTATCAATGATTGTATAAGAAAGTAAGTATGTGTTAGTACATGTTTGAAAATGTAAGGTGCTCTATGTTTAACTGTATAGACAAGAAAATGGAAGTCTCATTGATTCTTTACAGGACTGACTAGGTGTGTAAGTAACTCCATGGATGAGTGGCAGACTGTGAGTGTCTGTATAGGTGTATGAGTGCATATGATAGTGTTGTAAAGATGAGTGATTGTATGTATGAATGATTGTATGGGTGAATGAGTGAAGGTGTGTGTAGACGTAGCAATCAGTGAGTGCGTATGTAGTAACTAGTATTGGTGTGTCAATGGTTTCAAAAATTATACTCTTTTTAACACTGGGTGAAACAGAGGTTATATTAAAATGTGAGGAGATGCATTGTATTGTCACATGAATGATATCATCAGTGATGTGGTCATTGATGTCAAATGAGATGTCATCAGTGATGTCATCAGTGATGTCATTTGAGATGTCATCAGTGATGTCATCAGTGATGTCACTGACCATGTCATGAATGATGTAATATGTGACATCATCAGCAGTGGATTGCGGGTGCGCGATATATAGTTAGTGCAACTAACTATATATGGAATTTCATTGGTTTTATGTCAATAAAATGTCCAGCTAACTATATATGGTCTCTAACCTATGGTTTTTGCAGTGAATTTTCAAGGTTTTGTAAATGCTAATTCCTAACTATATATGGTCTATAACCTATGGTTTTTTCAGTGAATTTTCAAGGTTTTGTAAATGCTAATTCCTAACTATATATGGTCTATAACCTATGGTTTTTTCAGTGAATTTCAATGGTTTTTTAATAGCAAATATCATAAGCTGTCGAATGTCAAGTACGTGGTAAGTAAAAACATTTTCGTGTTTATGCACACTGATCTGCTTTGAATGCTGCCCCCACCCCTCATTTCTATTAGGAGTACTCTCTCTTTGCAGATAGTGAAGGGTAGTTAACACAGCCCTTTGCCCCCTTTGTAATCCGTCGTGCCTGCTTCTCTCTCCATTTGATTGATTGTTCTCTTTGGTTCATTCTCTATTTACAAACAAGCACAGAGTCGCAATACTCTGTTTAGTCTTTGCAGATAGCGAAAAACCGTGTAAAAAAACAAAAGGAATCGAGCAAAATCAGTAGGCCACTAATGGGATCTCTTTTTGACCTCGCTAAAATAGAAACATTAGGAACAACCTGTTGAAAATAGCAATGCGTATGTACATAAGCGGCGTTCATTTGTGTTCACAGTACCCCTTGTTGATTGTTTGAATCGAGCATTGAATTGTTCGAAGTTGGTTCTCTTAAGGATCTTCTCTGCCTGCAAACGAGGAAGAATAGGAATATTCTCTCTCCCTTTGCAGATAGTGAAGGGTAGGTAACGCAAGCCTTTAACACGTCGTACCTATTTCATTCCTCATTGATTGATTGATTGTCCGAACATTGACTGTTTGGGAATTAGTTCTTTTTGGAGGTATTCCCTGTTTGCAAATAAACGTAGGAAAATCTTTGCAAGTAGTGAAAGGGTACGTAATGCGGACCTTTCTCCCCCGTTGTAATCTGTCATGCCTATCTACTCCCCACTGATTGATGCACCTGTTTCACCCGGACCATTTACTAGACATACGTCATCTGGCCCGACCAGAGAGCACCCCTAGTGAAAAGGACATATGCAATAATAACGAAGTGATCACTGTATCCTGTTAACAGAAACTTTAGCATGAAACAACCTGGAAAGAAAAGAATAGGAAAACGAAAATCAGTAGGCCACTGATGAACATGAACTTTTATTAAACAACGAACAAAGAAACGATAACATAACGTAATGATAAAACCTATTAATGTCCTAGAAACAAGAAAACGTTAAAATATGCCAGTGGTGAGAGACCAGAAAAACAGTAAGAGAAACCAAATCACCCCTCGCTGTCCCACCGCCTGCCACGCCAAAAAAATCGATAGACTAGGGAAAATGCAAGTCAGTAGAACATCCGCCCCCACTCTGGAAACTTCCAAGGTGGGGCAGGGTTGCGGCTACGCCCAGCCGGGAGCAGCCCATATAAGGCAGGTCCTGCTGCCACGCCTCGGCCAGGAGATCCTAACGTAGGGTGTAGCCGGAGGAGAGGCCGAGACCAGCGGGACCCGGCCAGGGGATTGCCTTTACAACGCTGAACAGTTGCAGGGGGGGGGAATGTCTCCTCGACCCTCCCCTCTCTCTCCCAGTCCGGCCGCGGTGGCCCTTGAGAGTTGCAGGTAGTCCCGCCACATGCTCTTCCGGTCCGGCCACCAACGGTCGGGGGGCCGAGGCCGACGGGATCCGGCTGCAGCCGATAAACCAAGAAACCCGTTCATGGGGCCAGAGCCAGGGGCGTCCGGCCGACATCTACCGGAAGCCCGGCCCGAAGACGGACGGGACACTTCTTCTTTCTTGTATAATTGCTGCAACAACCCTGGGGGGGGATGTCTTGCACATGC
This sequence comes from Lissotriton helveticus, assembly GCF_964261635.1. Lineage (NCBI taxonomy): Eukaryota > Metazoa > Chordata > Amphibia > Caudata > Salamandridae > Lissotriton > Lissotriton helveticus. The sequence continues at coordinate 869,094,548 of NC_136059.1, forward strand.
CTCCGACCCCCCCCCCCTCGTCTTCATCGCCTGGTCCGGCCATAACAAATCTGAAGCGAGACGCCGTGGGGTGCACTGGGAGGGAGAGACGGTGCGAACAGGCCTCTCCCGCCTCCCCAGTGGAGGCTTCCCAGCTGCACCCTCAGCGCTCCAGGCGCCCGGAAAAGAGTTCTTCCACTGTGGCCATGCTACAACGTCTCGCCCGGCAGGGTGGAGCCCGTCCGCTCATTTGACCCCGCGATCGCCAGTAGCTACCGAACTCTCAAAATGGCGGTCGACCTGGCAAGAGCGGGCCCAGCATAAAGAAATGGCCCGGTCACTGGTTGACTCCACCACCGTAGTCCTCCACGACCTTGAAGATTCTAGAGGAGCCGCGGGAGTCTCCGACCCCCGATGGGGAATGACTGCCATGATCACCCGTGGAGTGACGAAACTGTATCCGCGGGACGTCGGCGCCAGCCTCACTTTGAATTACTAGAATCCTGCAGACCTCACTTCCGGTGAAAGCACAGTGTGACCCGGTAGGAAAAATTGTTGCACCCCCTCCCCTTTTTGACTGATAGTTCAAACCACCGATTCTTTCCTTTGCCCTTTTAACGGAACTTTGGACTGCCTCCCCCTCTTTTACATTTTCTAGAGAAAACAAAACATTAACCACTACATTAGCATAGCAGTTGACACCAGAACTGTTTTCAAATTGAAAACCAACAACATCTTCAACAGAATCCTTTTTGTTTCTGCTGTGACCCTGCTACAGCACAGGCATTGTCCCCAGCAGTAATTCTGCAATGCCGGTAAGAATAGCTGTGGTGCCTACTGGACTCACTCACCCCCGCGGCGCCCCACGCCGTTATTTGCTGGGCGGCAACTTGCTAGACATCACTTTCGTGCCATCTAGATTTCAGCGCGTTCTGCTGCCTTGGAACTATTCGCACAACAGACCGCTACTGACAAGAATATTTCATTATTGGTGCTGTCAATTTCAATAAATCTATTGGATAATTCAAAAGAAATTGCCACGGTCTCTTCGTTGTTTAAATGTTTTTACTGTTTTTGTTTTGTTGTATATATTTATATGTTATTAAAGTTTTATATTCCTACTACTTTGTTGGAGTGCTATATATTTTTAATGTGACACATAATTGTAAAAACTTTGATGTACAAAGAGTCATTCCTGGAATATTCCGCTTCAGGCTCGGTCCCCTCCCCAATCACAATACAGGATAGTTTTCAGATAGTAGGAACACGTGTGGTGTGACGGATCTCATCGGGTGTGGGCCTTGATCTACTATAACTCCTTTGAAGAGGGGTGATTCTTTACAGCTGGGGCCATAAACTACATCTGCAGGGCTAGCTGATAGCCTGGACAATCGGACACAGAGGAAGAGGAGTGTCAGAGGGTGCGGTAGTGAATAGGGCGAAAGGGAGGTGTCGGGCGGGCACAGAGTGTGATTCTCAGGGAAGAGCAGCGCAGATGGGGTGAGGTTTATTGCCCATGCATAAGACAGAGAGCGGGGGTGACCAGTGCCTGGGGAAGATGCTTGCGAGGGTGAGGAGCCATGCTACGAATCGACAGCGTGCAGAGAGTGGGTCTGGTCAAGACATCTAAAATGCCTGCCGTGCACGACAAAAGTGTGGCATTTCAAAAAAGGCAAGATGGCGCAGACAATGTTTTTCAACACTTCCTCATTTCCTTCGAATCGAACGTTAACAGACGTTGGGGCATATTACCAAAGTTAACCGATATTTATCGCTAACGATGCTTACCAACGAATTTTTTACCGCTAAGCATCGTCAGAAATTATCGAAGATAAACCTTGCTATTATCAAGGTTTATCACAAATGCGATAATAAACGGCCGCAATGCATGAATATCGCTAAAAACTCAGCGATATTCATACATTACCGAGCTAATGCTCTTAGCCATGTTATCCACCTCCCATTGGATAACATGGCTAAGAACTGCTCAGGGCAGGTGTTATTTTTTGGAGATATTCGCGCTTAGCGCGAATATCTCCAAAAGTTGGTAATAGGAGATAGATATCTTGCATGTTGTAATGCAAGTTATTGTGGTATATGGAACTCATACCATAATCTCTCAGGAAAGCAGAAACTGATCCTTTTGGGACCGCCTAAAAAGGCCTAGGGGGTGAGGAGTACTCTACTTTGCCCCCTTTTCACGTTCCGAACTATTTTATTTTACTCTCTTCTGTAATTACACAAAATAGCAGCGATAAGATGCATCGGAGACACACAGTGAGAGAAAGGAGGCCGGAGATGAAGAAGAGATGTCAAATACACATTGGAGATAATATAGTGGCAGAAGGGAAGTAAATATGAGTAAACTTACCATGTAACATAAAAATGTTGCACTCTATACTATAAGTCTCATTTTATACTACAATCACTTTGCTACAACCTCATAAATTAAAAATAAAAATGAATAATGTCTCAAACAATTTTTGATTTCTAAATATAAATTTATTCTTCAGAATTTTCTAAATTTGAAAGAACTAGTAACATGTCCTCATCAGCAATGTCCTCATGAAAAGTCTGCAATAATGATTCTTGTAACTCTATGGTCTCCAAACACTCGATAAATTCGCCATCAAGAGATTGATCAAAAAAATCATTCAAGTCATCTCCTCCTTCTGACAATATTTCATTATTGGTGCTGTCAATTTCAATCAATGTAGTGGAATCATTCAAGTCATCTCCTCGTGACAATATTTCATTATTGGTGCTCTCAATTTCAATCAATGTAGTGGAATCATTCAAGTCATCTCCTCCTTGTGACAATATTTCATTATTGGTGCTGTCCATTTCAATCAATCTAATGGAATCATACAAGTCATCTCCTCCTTGTGACAATATTTCATTATTGCTGCTCTCAATTTCAATCAACGTAGTGGAATCATTCAAGTCATCTCCTTGTGACAATATTTCATTCTTGGTGCTGTCCATTTCAATCAATCTAATGGAATCATACAAGTCATGTCCTCCTTGTGACAATATTTCATTATTGGTGCTCTCAATTTCAATCAATGTAGTGGACAAATCAAAAGAAATTGCCACGGTCTCTTCATTGTGAGCCATTTTATTTTGAAATTGCTTGCTGTAAATTGCAGAAAAAAATAATCACTTTCATTTATCGTTTTTAGTAATACATAATATAAAACTAACTTTATCAAGTATTTAGTATAACAGAAGGACTGCAAATAAATAACAGAAAACATTTTTCAAATTATCTTCAAGTGTACAACATAGTTCCCCTTACAAATTAACAACTCACCTTTTTAAAAGTAGGAGAGGTGTTAGTACTGTGTAAATCAAACACCAGAAATTCACCACCAAAAATTCCTCACAAATGTACCTCAGACAGTAGTATCACAAAATGGCTGTGGTTTCCTCTCATTTGACATATATACATAACCAATTAACTTTCATCACACACAAATACAAAACCAAAGTAACATTTTAATTGGTTCTAAATTTCAACACTTTCAAATGTGTTTTCCCCATGCAATTTTCCATAGGACATTTACATATGTCTACAGCCTGAATGGCTGAACGGAATTACACCAAACTTGGCAAAATGGTACATCAAACCTAAGAGGTCAGGAAGGATCTACTATGCCCCCTTATGGTCATTTCCCCCTTCACTTTGGCCTCCTCTTGTCTCTCAATCCTACCGAGAGACAAGATGGCGGCCGCTACGGACTGTTTGGAATGTTGACAGATGCCGGAGAAACAATCAGCTGCGCAAAGCTCCGTAACGCGAAAAGTACGCGAAGCGGAGCGCTGTTACAGATATATATCTTTTTTTGAACGTTAATTTCTCAAAATCCACTGGAGCACACATATTGAGACCTAGCAAAGGCACATCGGTCTACCAGTCCCTAATATTTTACCAAGTTTCGTGCAAATCCATTCAGCCGTTCGATTATTATTATTATTTTTTTTTTTTGCCCCGCGGGGCCCTTTTAAAACCTCCACATCAAACCTAGGGGGTCAGCGAGGATCTACTATGCCCCCTTATGGTCATTTGCCCCTTCGCTTTGGCCTCCTCTTGTCTCTCGATCCTACCGAGAGACAAGATGGCGGCCGCTACGGACTGTTTGGAATGTTTACAGACACCGGAGAGCCAATCAGCTTCGCTTCGCAAAGCTCCGTAACGCGAAAAGTACGCGAAGCGGTGCGCTGTTACAGATATATATCTTTTTTTGAACGTTAATTTCTCAAAATCCACTGAAGCACATATATTGAGACCTAGCAAAGGCACATCGGGCTACCAGTCCCTACAATTTTGCCAAGTTTCGTGCAAATCCATTCAGCCGTTGGATTATTATTATAATTTTTTTTTTTGCCCCGCGGGGCCCTTTTAAAACCTCCACATCAAACCTAGGGGGTCAGCGAGGATCTACTATTCCCCCTTATGGTCATTTGCCCCTTCGCTTTGGCCTCCTCTTGTCTCTCGATCCTACCGAGAGACAAGATGGCGGCCGCTACGGACTGTTTGGAATGTTGACAGACGCCGGAGAACCAATCAGCTTCGTTTCACAAAGCTCCGTTGCGCGAAAAGTACGCGTCCTGGAGCGCTGCCCGGTCCGCTGTTACAGATATATATCTTTTTTTAAACGTTAATTTCTCAAAATCCACTGTAGCACATATATTGAGACCTACAAAAGGCACATCGGGCTACCAGTCCCTACAATTTTGCCAAGTTTCGTGCAAATCCATTCAGCCGTTCGGGCTAAAAGTGAGGCCAACCGCCCTATGGAAAACTCAATGATAAAAACACGTTTTGGGACCCCCCTTTTTTCTCGACCCCCCCTGGACGAACCCCCCCCCCCAATTTTCAGGGGCTGCTCAGAAACAAAATGTGCCATTTTCCTGAAACTTTCAGCCAATTCCGTCCACAAACGCCAAAGTTATTAGACATAGAATTTTCAAAAATCCCATAGAGAAAAAATCCTAACTATATATACCTACTGGCGACCGCCAGTAGGTAATGTATATATATATATATATATATATATATATATATATTACCTACTTGAAGGACTGGACTATTTAAGGCCCAGCGGTGCCAGGGAACAACACCTAAAACCTTCTTGGGATACCTGTTCTGGCGCACTAAAGACAGAGACACGGGAGACTTCCTTCGGCGTCAAAGATCAGCGTTCATTACTGCAGGGATGCAAAAGTCATGGGAAGTACAACAGAGTGTAGGTTCCAAGAGTCTGCTTCAAATTGCATTTGTGTGTCGCTCTCTTTTATACAAGATCTTGTCATTGCACAATACGTAAGCAAAAGGTTACAGCTCAGTTCCCACAGTAAAATTCAAAAGGATCGCTTTCATGTATTCAGAACCCCGGAACATAATTACATTAACATCACCAGTTCCAACTGTAAAAGCACATCTTCCCATCATTAGGTACATTCCACTTGAGTTGTAAATGAGCAAGAGTAAAGAGACAAGAACAGCTGCTAGGAAGTCAGGCACACCTAAAGAAAGAGTGTGGGGGTAATATTGGAAACATGATCATAGGATCAAAGAGCTTGATCCCAGCATGTGCACGGCTGAAACAATAGGCCGGTACGGCAAGATTACCCTCAAGCTGAGCCATTTGCCTCTGCAGTGTCATTCCTCCGGTCATAAAGACGCATGAAAGGAATATGCGTCTTCCGTATGGCTTGGAAACCAACAGGTCACGATGCGGACAGTTGCCTGTTCACTGACTACGTGAGGGCAAGAAACAAAATGGATGCCGTATCCGAAATGGAACCCAAGGGTCCAGATGTAGAAACACGTAAATGAGGCGAACCATGCTCAGGTAGTGTAGTGAAAACGCGTACACTTACCGAACTCGCCATTTACGGTTCATAGATACCAAACTCGTCCATATTCGGCAATGCACAAAACACTGTAACGATTTTCACGGAACCTCAGACGCTCCTTTTGCCCTCATGTAGGCAAGCACTAGTCGAAATCAGAGTCGATCTCGATATTCATCAGATCATTCAGGTGTTGCTGGAACATTATTCTATCCAACAATGCCTCTCTGGAAACAGATGGCCTTCTTATACACGTTGTAGCACAAAGGCCACATAAGGCAGGACCACACTGCACACAAAGACAACACGTGAACAGAAATGTCATGACAACCCCTATAATCATCAGAATCTTCCAACCCCAAGTTGACATTAGACCCCAAAACCATCCTAGAAGCGTCCAATCTCCCTCGTCCACGTGTATGGACTCCGAGATTTTGTGCAACTGGGAGATGGCTTGATAAACCGTTGGAGCGTTATCAGGTATGAATATGCAGCAGCTCGAATGGATGACCTTACACACACCACCTCTATCCGCTAGAACAACGTCTAGAACCATACGGTTCTGTAACGTCATGAGCCTGTCCGCTTGAAGCTCTGCTGTCAGATTACCAAGGGCACTTGCAGTTATGTTAGCAGTTGACTCTACTACACGAGTTAACTGTCTCAGATTCCTGCTATTGACCATAGGGCCCCAAAACGGTAGGAAACCCTTGAAGAAGTCTCCTGCTTCTTGACTGGAAGTATCCTCTTTACTAATGACACCTCTCACAACTCTGGTTTTGTGATAGTCGGCGGCAACAGTGAAAGTCGGGGGCAAGAGATTTGCAATATAGCAGGTACCTGAGAAGTCGTGTGGTAACCACGTATATGCTCGGTCATAACATACAAAATAGGTACCCTTGGCAGTTAAGAAGACAGGGGAAGAGAGCATCGGTAGAACGTAAGTATCCGCACAAGCGCTCTTCCCAAGCCGGGCTCTTGGATTTCGGCCATGACCTTGCAGACAAAAGTGGCCTAGGTGAGGTACAATCCAGATTGGAGATGAGCTTTTAAGCTGCCTATCACCCACTGATATACTATACTCAGCCTCACTAAGGTACTTGTAGGCCTGCACTTCCTCCTCTGGGATAAGTGAAGGATCAAAAATGTCTCTATTTAGATCAGCAATCGCTGTCGCCAAGGACTTATGGTATGGGCCAGGACCAAAACTTGCTGAGCGTGGCTCTCGGTGGGGGTAGGAATCTAGTGCACTATGGAACATGATTTGGAATGCCCGAGCTGACCCTTGGGGACTGTACGGGAGAACCAAATATGGAATACCCCTGTCCATGGTATGCGGCATTAGCCCACACACCCAACAGTTTGTAGTATTTACCACCAACTGATGCTGATGCAAAAGTTGCACAAAAGAATTGTTTCTAAATTCCGCACGTCTGACTTGCTCATGTTGGGGCAGTATGTGAAAAGAATGTGGAGAAACAGTAGAGACGAAATTGAGATCATGAGAAGGAGAGGTAGGTAAGGCAGAAGGCAGCAATGATTGAAAACAAAAGTATACTCCACCCACCAGCAGCATAGAAACAGTTAGGAACAACATGAAAACCTGTAGCAAGAAACATTTTGTACGCAACACCTTACCTAATGCAGATCTTTGCGCCGACATTTTCTCTCTTTCCGACAGCTTAGAAAATTCCATCCTCTAACGACCGTCCGCGACGTTCTTGACGCACTCCGTTCTGTGTAGCTATTATCAATTCCCAGGAGTTCCCGGAAATTGACAAAAGAAACCGACCTAGTGTCGATAACTGCTAAACAGAAGAAAGTACCCGCACGGCCCTACGGCCAACCCGGATGATAGGTTCTAGATAAATTGAACATTCAATTTACTATAGAGTTCTTGGCTGCACGGAAAAGGGAAAAAGGTACATCATATAAAATGTCCACAATATTCAGGGTAAATGTGGACTCCAAAAATAACAAACAATTATTTTATTAGTCTTTTGTGCGTGGGCGAAAAAAGTATCGGCTGCTCCCAGGGCGAGTCTGATCTTCAAACAGTGAATTGGATGGCAAATGAGTGTTCGATTGTTCAGACAATTGTTCAGCACTTGAAGTTTTCAAGGTTGATGGAAAGGAAATTGGTCGAGGGGAATCAACAAGGGTGTCAGATATGGGCTGAGCTTCGCTGAACGGGACAAAGCGTAGTGGAGCGTCGGTCTCGGACGAGGAAAAACCTTTTTTTATCCAAGTATCCGCCGGCAAAGGAAGCGGGACTTTCTTGGTGTGGGTGGCATGTACCCAATGCTTCCGTCCCTCCAGCCGAACCGCCGTCCTTGTTGCCAGTAGCACCTGGAAGGGTCCCACAAACCTCGGCTCAAGGTTTCGTTTTCGTCCGAAGTTACGGGTGAGGACCCAGTCCCCTGGTTGCAGCCGATGACCAGGACCCTCTGTTTGTGACGGCAGAGCCTCAAAGACCTGTTGATGAATCAAACTCAATTTAGCAGTCAGATCATGGAGATAATCAATCAGCATGGGATATTCAATTCTACCAAATTCTTTAGGCCTCGGGACTCCCCAAATATTAGCAGGACGGCCGAACACAATCTCATATGGGCTAAGCCCTACTCGAGAGTGCACAGTTGCCCTGGTCGATAAGAGAGCTAGAGGCAAAGCATCTGGCCATGATAAACCAGTTGTTGCCTGAATTTTTGCAAGTTTCAGTTTCAGGGTGCCATTGTATCCTTCCACCAAACCCGCTGACTGAGGATGATTAGCACTATGAAATTTCTGTACTATACCTAAACCACGACACACACTCTTCATCACACTTCCCACAAACTCACTTCCGTTGTCCGACCATACAATCCGAGGCATGCCGTATCTGGGGAAATACTCTTTGAGCAGAATTTTTGCTGTGGATAGGGCAGTATTATCCTTAAGGGGGTAAGCCTCAATCCATCTGGAGAACGCACATACTACAACCAAAACATACTTCAAATTGTTGCATCTCTCCATATGGATGAAGTCCAATTGGATAACTTCGAAAGGACATGTAGGAGGGGCAAAATGACCAGGTGGAGTGGGGGTGCCCTTGCCGGGATTATGCATCAAACATACCATGCAATTCTTAACCACTCTCTCTGCACATTTAGTAATCCCATCATTCTTCCATACAGGAGACAACAACTTGCATATGCCCTTCGAGCTAATATGTGCTGTGCCATGGGCCATTGTAACAACAGCAAGCACGTATGCATCCGGTAACATCCATCTCTGTTTCTCTGACAAGTCAACCCAACATCCATTCTCGTCTAACTTTCCCGTGCTTTCTTTCCACTTAGTGTTTTCCATTTCAGTGGCCTCATTCTGTATTTCCTTCACACTCTCAACAGTGTCCTCACACATGCTAGTCTCTGCTGGCCGTCTTACTGAATTCGCAACGTACATTCGATTTGTCAGATCTCTAGCTGTCTCTTTAGCAGTTTCGTCGGCAAACGCATTACCATGACCAACATCATCTGTCACCTTTCGATGCGCACTGCATTTAATTATGGCCACTTGCTTAGGCAACGTGAGTGCATCTAAAAGGTCATTCACAAGCTGTCCATGCTGAATCTTCGTACCATGCGACGTAAAAAATCCTCTTTCTTTCCACAATCGCCCAAAACTATGCGCCACACCAAACGCATACTGGCTGTCGGTAAACTCATTCACCCGTTTCCCTCTGGACAACACACACGCTCTCGTCAAGGCGATCAGCTCAGCAGCCTGAGCCGAATTCTGACCCAATCTTGCGGTTTCTACAACCGTTCTCAATGTCACTACAGCATACGCGGTCGTCACATCACCATTCGGCAACTTAAAACAGGAACCATCGACATACAAAGTACCATCGGGATCTACCAATGGAGTATTTTTTAGGTCAATACGACCCTTTGTTTCCTCTTCAGTTCTTAGATAACAGTCATGCGGTACTACATCACTTGACTCCGTGTTGATCGGCAATAATGTTGCTGGATTCAACACATTACACCGTTTTATCCGTATGTGACTAGCCAGTAACGTCAGCTCATACCCAGACAACCTTGCGCTCGTCAAATGTTGAGTTTTCGTTCGGTTCAAGAGAGTGTCAACTGCATGCGGAACCATCACCGTAAGCATATTATCCATGACCAGACCTGCGGACTGTCGAATGGACGCCGCGGCTGCCGCTGTTGCTCTTAAACAACTCGGCAAAGCTCTAGCTACTGGGTCTAAGGTCGAAGAAAAATATGCGCATGGGCGCTGTTTGTCACCAAATTGTTGCGCCAGAACACTCAACGCACAACCATCCCTCTCGTGAACGTACAGTGTAAACGGCTTACTGTAATCAGGAGTACCTAACACAGGAGCCGAACACAACGCATCACGTAATTCAGAAAAACCTTTTTGACACTCTTCAGTCCATGGCAAAGGAGTCGGAACATCCTTGCACGTGAGAGCTAACAATGGTTTCGCCAATAGTGAAAAATTTGGGATCCATTGTCTGCAGTATGACGTGATACCTAGAAAGGCACGTACATCTCTCTGAGTTTTTGGCACAGTCATTCGGGTAATCGCTGCAATTCTCTCTGGGGTCAACCTTCTCCCTTCTTTTGACAATAAGTGACCTAAGTAGGTTACTTCTTGGCAACAATATTGCAGCTTGGAAGGTGACACCTTGTGATGTAAGTCACATAAATGCCGCAACAACGATACTGTAGCAGTTCTACAAATATCTTCGGTATCAGCAGCTACCAACAGGTCGTCAACGTACTGAATCAAGGCTGCGCCTGCCGGTAATACGAATGAATCAAGTTGACTTTTGAGGGCTTGACTGTAGATAGACGGACTCTCACAATAGCCCTGTGGTGCACGTTTCAGTCTAAAACTGCGACCACCTAATGAGAATCCGAATAGGTCTCTGCTTTCCTCAGCAATCGGGATACTAAAGAAAGCATTCTTTAGGTCGATCACCGTGAACCAGGAGGCAGAAGCTGGAATCAGAGTTAGCAAAGTGGTGATATCAGGGACCACGGGAAATTGTGGAATCACGATTTTATTCACCTCTCTTAAATCGATTATGAAACGGTACACAGGAGGTTTAGATGGATCAGTGCGTTTTAAAATTGGTAGTACAGGACTATTACACACATTTCCTCGGGTTTCTTCAACTACATCCTTTTTGATCAGGTCGTGTACAATCGCTAATAGCGCCCGTTCTCCCTCAATGGAGATACGATACTGAGGTATACGTGGCAGTCGCACATTTGGTTTCAGCTTGATCATATAGGGTGAGATGTCCAAGAGACCCACGTCATTGGGACCTGTGGCCCATAGAGACGCAGGAAGGGAGCTCAATTCCGGTGGGAGTTTATCGATCGACAAGTACATAGGAGAGATTACTCTTTGACCTAATGTAAGCTCCACTCCTTCAGGGGAGCAGTACAATGTCGCATATAACCGTTTTAACAAATCCAAGCCCAAAAGATTCTCACCACAACCAGTAGATAGAATCAATGGAGCCTCCAACTCACGAGGACCAATAGTGAGGGGCAAAGGGCTGGAGACAGGATTTCTAACCGGGGCGCCAGAGAATCCAACGGAAACATTTGTTAAGCCAGACAAAGGTGCGCCAGGGAGTTTTGAATGCATGATGGAACTTTTCGTTGCACCAGTGTCTAACAGAAAAGGCTCGACTACGCCAGATGTAGCAACTGCGACGTAAGGCCCGCTCTGATCAACCGGAACTGATACTACTCCCTCTCTTTGTCGGTGGCTGTCCTAGTAATGATCGTTTGCAACAGTCTCATGTTCAACGTAGTAATCGTCCACATGATATTGTGTAGATCTAACTGACCCCGCATTTCGCTGGTCAAAACAATTATTTGTATCTGATGAATTCTGAGGGCGATCGTTCTAATTGTGAATGGTACCGCTGCCTCTACCTCGAGATGCCTGCTGAGGACCACCACGGCTTCCTCGTGATGACACACCATTCAGACGGTCACGCAAAGCGGGACAGTCGTATTTTATATGTCCCTCTCTTCTACAATATGCACATTGGTTATACCCAAGCATAGATCTAAAGTCAGAGGAGTCAGGACGTGACTGTATTCTGGAGGATTGTGATTGTGGTCTATATTGCTGTTGTAAATCAGTGTGATTTGAACGCGGAGGATACGCTTGCTGCAACAAAACCTTCGTTTTCAGCTCCTTCGTTTTCTTATCTACACGATCACTTTCTTCTTTTTCCCTATTCTCATAATATTGAGCCGTCGCTAATATCTGTGCCGTGGTTGAAACAGCCCATGCACTTTCTGAATTTTTCAATTTGTTGCATAGTTCTGGCAACAAATTCAACACGAATTTGTCAACAAACAACCGTTGGCCTCCCTCAGTGCCCATATCCTGACCACTATGATCGACAAATGCCTCTTCGAATCTAGTAAAGAAATCTATTCTATTAATTCTATTAAAATTATTTGTACCGCGCGCTATCACCATAGGTTTCTTGGCGCTCAAAACAGTAAACAGTGACCTAGGGAGGGGAGTTAGTCGAAAGCAGCTTGAAAAAGCAAAGTTTTTAAAGATTTTCGAAACAGCTCATATTTAGGGCAGAAACGGAGAAAAGGCGGCAAGGAATTCCAGGTCGATGGGGCCAAGACCGAAAAACTCAGACCACCATGTTTTTTCCTTTTAAATCGGGGGACATCCAGAAGGTTGAGTGACGCAGAGCGGAGAGCTCGAGAAGGGATGTGACGAGACAGAGTTGAGGATATGAACAGAGGGGCTGCGTTCAAAAGTGCCTTAAAGGTGGTGCATGCCAGTTTGAAAGTGCAGCGCTTCGAAACGGGGAGCCAGTGAAGGGAACGGAGAAGGGGAGTGACATGTTCATATTTGGGCAGACGGAAGATCAGCCGGGCAGCCTGATTCTGCACCAGCTGAAGTCGGTGGAGGTGACAGGCGGGGATTCCAGCATACAGACTATTAGCATAGTCAAGCCTGGAAGTTATGAGCGCGATGACAACTTGAATTAATGCTTCTTTAGTAAGGAAACGACTGATCTTGCGAATTCGCCTAAGGTGAAAAAAACAGGCAGATGTCACCGCGTTAATGTGCGGCTTCATGGAGAGATCATTGGAGATGATCACCCCCAGGCTTTTGACAGAGCTCACCGGAGTGGGTGCTGACCCCAAAGTGGTGGGCCAGAAGGTGGCATTCCAAGGATGCGAGGGTCCTCCTACCAGGACAAGCTCTGTTTTTGTAGGATTTAACTTTAAATGACTATGATACATCCACTCCGCAATGGACAGCATAGTGGACTGAAAATCGATGCGGGAAGACGGATGAGAAGTGATGGGGAAAATTAACTGAAGGTCATCAGCATAATTAAGGATTGTGACTGGGGCGTTCTCGGAATCGGAGACACTCTCGTCCTTCTTCTGCTTACAAGCTGCTAATTTATCCCAGTTTACCCTCATCGCCGGCATAAGCGTTTTCATTACCGTAATTATTCTCTGGGGCAGATCCGAAATTACCTGCTCTGGCTTAGCCCCACCAACTTGTCGGCCATCAGCCGCTATTATTGCAGCCCAATCACCGCCTAACTCATTCGCATGATTTTCCTGACGAATTTTCGCCCAAACGGGCTGTGGTACAACATTACCGAACAGCATGTCGATGTCGGCAAGGTTCATAATAGTAGCATCTACTAATTGAGACAACTCCTTGTAGTAACCCGCCGGATTCTTGCGTGGATCAGGTAAGGACTGTTTGACTTGTAAGACTTCTGATCGCTTCCATGGGAGGTGTATCCAAACTCTTTGGAAATGCGGAGGGATCGGAGGGGCAGCACCAGGATCACCTGGCATCCATACTGGTGGAACCTCTCTCATAGGGTACTGACCAGGAGCCGCTTTCCAATTCTCAGAGTCGTCATCAACCGCCACTCGAGAATGCACTGTCGACCTATGGGCTAACAGTCGCTCTAAGGCACGTCGTACATCTCCACCTACAATCATACCGCTCAAAAATTGACTCTGAAGTTCAATCATATCGGGCGGTACGTTATCTAAATTGTTATTATACCAATCTTCCCTCAAAAAGTTGCACATTTCTTCGAACACGAATCTCTGTGTAGGCTCATTAAACTGAGAAAACGTCTCGAAAACCATGCGTGGAGGGTAGTTGGCAGGATGTCTTATCCACCTATGTGCCATTGTCACTAACGTCTCTTTTTCCCTCCCACTAGGGATCTGACTCCGTCTTTGGGGAGTTTCAGAAGTATCGGATGGAAATAACTGACCAGAAAGCGGTGAATAAAGGGTAGCAACAGTGTTAGGGATACGATTACGAACAGAAGGAGAAAGGAGAGCAGGAGCCACAACGTTTGAAGTGAAGGCAGACACAACAGAAGCAGGCAAGGTAGTCGGGGTGGCAGGGACAAGAGGCAGAGAGGGTACAGTCAAAGGAGCAGTAGGAATAGAGACAGGTGGTGCGACAAACGTGGGACCAACAACGGGCTGACCCGCAGCCGCCGGAACAACAGGAGGGACAACAGGAGGAACAACAGGGGGAACTACAGGGGCCGTAGCACCCTGTGCGTAAGGAGGTGGCGATTTCATCAAATACGCTAACAGGGGATCCTCCTTCGAATCCTCTTCTTTCTTATCCTGACTAGTTGGTAAAACCGGATAACATTTGTCTATCCTCATATGATGTAGTCTAGTGGAAACTTCTATTTCTTTTTCTTCTTTATCTCGCTGACATTGTTGTACAACTTCCATTATCGGAACGAAACCATCTCTTCGATCCTTTTTAAGCTGTTTGATTTCTTTCTGCTTGGCCTCTTTACGCCATAACCGAAAAGAATCAAACATAGCTGGTCTAGCTTTCCTTTTGAATAATTTAGCTTCAAGATTATCTAAAATCGTAAGTTCAAAACTTCCATGCGGTGGCCAACTAAGGACACCATCTTTTTTCGTGTAACGGACCCAATATTTATTATAAATAATAGGACCCACACCATGTCGACTATAGAGCTCATATATCGGAGTTCCAACTGGAGGTATCGGACACAAGTCCTCCAACCGGGAATCCTTGTTGCAACATTTAAAAAGACCAAGAAATCCACTATGGCTAGGCATCGTGTACACTAACCTAGTATCAAACTTCAAGGGTTACCGAAGCACTAATCTTTCGTGAAAACAAAACCCTCGGTTTTTGGCAATTGCAATTGTCAAATAAAAACTAAGGACCAACAACTAAGAACCACAAATGCAATGGAACCATGCATACAACAAAGCTTAAAGAAGCTCGACAACAACTAAGGACTGGGAGCGACCCACAAATACTTAACTGAAAATACAATGGCATCACCCGGAAGGCCCGTCTATCGTCTCGCTTGTACGAAAGGTCTACGCCAGGCGTCGAAAACAGGTCGACAGTCAGGGCATCAGTCCGCCGCAGCCGTCAGGAGGCGGGAATCTTCGCGGGAAAAATCTTCGGACCACTTATTTCGACAACAGGATCGATGAAGCGGGGTGCACCTTTTCCTCGGAGATTTCACACGAAGTTCCTCACAATCGTCAGGCTTTGGACCGGTACCGCCGGTGTCGCCCCGCGTTGGGCGCCAACTGAAGGACTGGACTATTTAAGGCCCAGCGGTGCCAGGGAACAACACCTAAAACCTTCTTGGGATACCTGTTCTGGCGCACTAAAGACAGAGACACGGGAGACTTCCTTCGGCGTCAAAGATCAGCGTTTATTACTGCAGGGATGCAAAAGTCATGGGAAGTACAACAGAGTGTAGGTTCCAAGAGTCTGCTTCAAATTGCATTTGTGTGTCGCTCTCTTTTATACAAGATCTTGTCATTGCACAATACGTAAGCAAAAGGTTACAGCTCAGTTCCCACAGTAAAATTCAAAAGGATCGCTTTCATGTATTCAGAACCCCGGAACATAATTACATTAACATCACCAGTTCCAACTGTAAAAGCACATCTTCCCATCATTAGGTACATTCCACTTGAGTTGTAAATGAGCAAGAGTAAAGAGACAAGAACAGCTGCTAGGAAGTCAGGCACACCTAAAGAAAGAGTGTGGGGGTAATATTGGAAACATGATCATAGGATCAAAGAGCTTGATCCCAGCACGTGCACGGCTGAAACAATAGGCAGGTACGGCAAGATTACCCTCAAGCTGAGCCATTTGCCTCTGCAGTGTCATTCCTCCGGTCATAAAGACGCATGAAAGGAATATGCGTCTTCCGTATGGCTTGGAAACCAACAGGTCACGATGCGGACAGTTGCCTGTTCACTGACTACGTGAGGGCAAGAAACAAAATGGATGCCGTATCCGAAATGGAACCCAAGGGTCCAGATGTAGAAACACGTAAATGAGGCGAACCATGTTCAGGTAGTGTAGTGAAAACGCGTACACTTACCGAACTCGCCATTTACGGTTCATAGATACCAAACTCGTCCATATTCGGCAATGCACAAAACACTGTAACGATTTTCACGGAACCTCAGACTGGCGATAGCCAGTAGGTATATATAGTTAGGATTGTTTTCCATAGGGAAATCGCAACATTCTATTGGGAATAACTTTGGCGCCGGTTGAGGAATCTTCCTGAAACTTTCCTTAACTTTGCCTCGCGGCGCTCCGGTCCTTCCCTGAAAGTTTGGGGGGGATTCGTCAAGCGGGGGCCAAGATAAAAGGGGGGTCCCAAAACGTGTTTCCCCATGTTAATTTTCATAGGGCAGTTGGATTCACTTTTAGCCCGAACGGCTGAATGGTTTTCCACCAAACTTGGCAAAATTGTAGGGACTGGTAGCCCGATGTGTCTTTGCTATGTCTCAAGATATGTGCTCCAGTGGTTTTTACGAAAATTAACTTTGAAAAAATATATATTGGGCTACATTGGGCTATATATATGTTAGAGCCCAAATGTAGCCCAATGTAGCCCAAAGATGGCTACCAGAGACAAAAAAAACAAATGTAGCCCAAATATCAGCCAGATGTAGCCCAACTATAGCCCAATGACAGAATATCCCAGAGTGTTCTAAAGAACAACTAGAGCGCTAACCGTCTTACTTATGACAAAAGTATGGCACACCTGAAGTCATCTTGATTGGAATAAAGTGTTAACACTTAAAACATTTAATTTGCAAAGGAACAAAATGAGGGGGTTCATTTTGCCATAGAAATTATGATTAGTGCTGAAGAAAGAAAAATTAGGGCACATTTTGAGTGACTTCTCAAATCCTCTTATATTTCATTAAAAAAATTCTGATATGCAGTCTCCCAAGATGGCCACCGGAGACAAAAGAGCCTGTGCTTAAAAACTCTGTTAGCAAAGCAAGCATTTGAGATTTAAAAAACGTTTTAATATATAAAAACGTTATCCGCTAATAGAATTAGCATTTAAAAAAACCTTGTGAATTCAATGAAAAAACCATAGGTTTCAGGCCTTATATAGCTAGGAATTAGCATTTAAAAAACCTTGCGAATTCACTGAAAAAACCATAGGTTTCAGGCCTTATATAGTTAGGAATTAGCATTTTAAAAAACCTTGCAAATTCACTGAAAAAAACATAGGTTTCAGGCCTTATATAGTTAGGAATTAGCATTTAAAAAACCTTTGAAATTCACTGAAAAAACCATAGGTTTCAGGCCTTATATAGTTAGGAATTAGCATTTAAAAAACCTTTGAAATTCACTGAAAAAACCATAGGTTTCAGGAGTTATATAGTTAGGAATTAGCTTTTAAAAAACCTTTGAAATTCACTCAAAAAACTATAAGTTTTAGTGGTGTTATAGTTAGATGGACATTTTACTCATACAAAACCATTGAAATTGCTCCTATATAGTTAGTTGTACTAACTATATTTCGCGCACCCGCAATCCACTGCTGATGTCACATATTAGATCATTCATGACATGGTCAGTGACATCACTGATGACATCTCAAATGACATCACTGATGACATCACTGATGACATCATCCACGTGACAATCACATACACCTTTTCATATACTATTACAATTTTTCATCACTCTTTGTAAAATACAGAGTATCATATTTAAATCCATTGTCACAGCAATACAAGTATCTAAAAATCCACTCAGTGATTCATAGATGTATACACACATCTAATCACTTACCTATGGATTCACTCATACATGCTGTCAGTGAACAATAGAACACTATCAAAAATACTTATACATCTATATCGACATTAAACAACAGCACGCATCCTATTCACATATGAAGTCATCCTACTCACTTATGCAAACAATGGATCATACTTACATATTTACTTAGCAAAACCCTTATACAAACACCACTTCTTCTATTCATTTAGATAGTAAGTCATACTTAGTGAATTATAAAATCATTATTACAAGTATACAGTTATCCATACAGTCACTCACACAATCATTGTGTCTTATGTATACTTATTTATATACAACAACTGACACATACACTGCCTTTTATTTTTCTAGTTTGTTGGACCTGTACCATTGAGAAATATATTTGCTCATCACCACACCCATAAAGATATTCACTCACTCAAACAACTGTTAGAACATGTAGTTTTAACTTCATATATCTACTGAATCAACTATTCACACATCTTTGGACAGTCACACACCCCCACCGAACCACACACACATTCACACTCCCATACAAATACTCAGTTAACTAATCAATAACTAATATAGACTTTCACATAGCTAGTAACCAACTGTAGAATCAGTTTACACAACAACTGACAAAGTGATACAGATATTCACACAGTTTAGTCACTATCCACTATATTTAGTGAGACATTATAAATTGGTCAAGTAAACAGTCAATTACACTGCTACTAAATCCTCCATCCAAATATTTATTTATATATATCCACTTATTCTTCAATGCAAATTGCTATATATATATAATGCATATTTAAATAACGAAGCAAACCACATTCACTGGATGATGTCATCAGTGATGTCATCAGTGATGTTATTTGAGATGTCATCAGTGATGTCACTGACCATGTCATGAATGATCTAATATGTGACATCATCAGCAGTGGATTGCGGGTGCGTGAAATATAGTTAGTACAACTAACTATATAGGAGCAATTTCAATGGTTTTGTATGAGTAAAATGTCCAGCTAACTATAACACCACTAAAACTTATAGTTTTTTGAGTGAATTTCAAAGGTTTTTTAAAAGCTAATTCCTAACTATATAACTCCTGAAACCTATGGTTTTTTCAGTGAATTTCAAAGGTTTTTTAAATGCTAATTCCTAACTATATAAGGCCTGAAACCTATGGTTTTTTCAGTGAATATATATATATATATATATAATATAATACGTTCTACTGCCATTCATAATTATTTGGTTTAAGACTAATCCACTGTATAATCTATCTGTTGTTTTGACTACTTTTTCCTGTAACTTTGCTTCTTCTGTTGCAAATTACTCTAATACATTGGGTTCATGTTTACACTAAGCAATACCACAAAAACAAATAAATATGGTTGTAGCTTTTTCTTGTGAGAGTTGGATCTACGACTTGGTCGAGCCCATTAACATTTGTATTGATCACATTAATAAAGTCTTTGCGGGCGCCCGAATAACGTTTCTAGGGTGTTATTAGATCTATATTTTAAAATAATAAAATTAAGACCAAAGTTCCCACTTTTGCCCCTGTTTAGTTTAAAATGCGAGTACAAAGTACCCATGTGCACTTTAAAAAGGGGTGGTGGGTTCGACTCTAAGCTCTCTCAGTGACAAGGAGACGGTCCCAAGTCCCTCTAATACTAATAAGACATAACCTTAAGGTTAATCGCCGTCAATCACAACTTCAGTGTGAGGACGGGTGTCGGGAGCCTGCCCTGCCTCTTGCCACCTTGCCTTGAGCGTGCCGCGGCTTGCAGCGTGCAGTGTCGGGGGAGGCAGGAAGCACACTGCCTGAATAATTCAGGCCGTGCAAAAGGCGCCACGCCTCCTCCACGCTCTGTTCCCGGAGCTCAAAACGACGGAGCACAGGTGTTGACCGCGGAAGGGATACTTTTGTTCTGTCAAAATGTACGCTGTTGGGGATTCGACCATTTCTGCGCTTTCACCATCAACACCTGCGTAAGAGGGAAAAGTTTTCGTGCGTCGTTAGCAGCGTGGAAACTCGCCCAGTCTGCAGCGGCTGCCGGGAGCGCATTTAGACCTCCCCTCTGGTCCCACTCCCCCAGACGGACTTGTTGAGTGAGGTGTTTGGTGTTTTAGTTCAGAGGGAAGCGGCTTGTCTGCGTGCGAGTCGATTTCCCCCCTGAGCGCGGAGGAGCAGCGGCAGCCCAGGGAGAGGGGCCGGCTCACTCCGCGGGACATGGTGCTCATGACCGGGCAGCACTACGAGGACGCCAGCAGGCCCATGGCCAATCGGGGCTCCGGCTCCAAGAAGGACTTCAAAGCGGTCACTTTCAGGTAAACATTTCTAAGCGGGCAGTTCTGCTACTCTGTGCTGTCATAGCTAACAGCGAGCCCGTTTGCATCCCGCAAGATGTAGTGGCGCAAATTAACACGTCATCCGTCCACCAGGCCAAAGATTACATGAATTTTGGCGACCACTTTTTAAGGAATCTGTTAAAATTTAAACGCAACCCTTGCATACTTCTTGTGTAGTTTTTGCGCACATTCATTGTCGAGGCAGCGTTTGAAAATGCTCTAAACGTTTTTAGGGCTATTCCAATTGCTCGTCATTAGTGTGTGCTAAGCATTCCTTTTGAGAATGTGAGGACCCTTGCAATTTCAAGAATAAAATGCACGCAAAAACTCCTGGCCTTACTCTTCCCCCTCTAACGCCCAGGGCATTACAACAGGGGGGTGACCAACCCTCTACCCTACGGTGGCTCCGTGGGCTTGGCGACCATCCTAGTAGGGGAGCCTGCACCGGTTTTCGAGTTGTGGTGCAACAGGGAGCCAAATTAATTGGGACCAAAAACTCGCCCAAACAGGTGTAATTATTTGTTTGTATATTTTTCATCATATTTTTTTTGCGTAAAATGAAGTGTTTGCAAAAATGAAATTACACTTTAGTTCGGTAAAATTGAAACCATAAAAACATCTAAAATATTCTCGTTTTCAACGATGCATCTAGACTGAAGAGTTTTTGCACCAGGGTTCTAGTGTCTTGGTTCATTCATGTTGTCCAATAATCCAATAGCCTAGGCATTGTAAATAAGAAATGTTACTAACAGCTGTATTTAATTGACTAGTATGTTGGAAAGTCGAGTCTGCTTTACTAGGAGTCGAGCTTTATACCTTCTGATTACCGCAGATGTCTGCGACCGACATGAACTTTCTGAGACATGTTGCCAAACAGCCACCTATGAGTAAATTAAGGGGCACTTGGTAGTGCTTTGTGTCATAAAAACGCATTTCAGATTTTTGTCTAAAGCCTTTTAAGGAAAGACTTGAATCGTGGTTTGGGTGCATGTGGTGGTCGCCATTGTGAAGGTTATTGATATCCTTCCGGCAAGGTATAGACGGGATTAGTCCCACTGTGTCAAATAATGCATACATTGGTGTTTTTTCCCCAGAGGGCAGAAGGAAAGTAAATCGAGACATAAATCAATTTGTTCAGTTGCACGCATTTAGGTCATTTGTGAAGATGCGATTGCAGCCAGCTCTTTTAGTGCCAAAGTTGTCACACTAGGCCCTATAATACACATTCTTCTGCCCCAAGGAATTATTAATGCTATAATAATACATGGGCGAACACTAGCCAAAATACTAGGGTTGTACAAGTGACATCACAGACAGTTTGACCCCCTCAAGACCCCTTATCTCACCCTTCGCCCCTCAACGTATTGCTTATTTTATGTTGCTGTTGATGTTTTTGACACTTAAGTCTGTGCAAAAACCTAGAGGACCTCTTAAATAATTTCTGGCAGTTTATACAATTTAAGAATAGAAATATATTGAAGAATAACGAGGCACACGGTGTATGTGAGAAAACAGAAAGATATTTTGAACAGTAATTTTTTATAAATATTTATCAAAATATTCGTGTTAAAAACAGTTACTATAATCACAATATCATTAGGCAAGTCATCAGTAACCTTTCATTCATACTCCATTCGCATTTGCGGAAAAAAACACATACACACCGAGAACTAACTGTCAGATGTGATCAAAGACAATTTATGTAAAACGAATTACATCTAAGGTGCATTAGTCACTATTGCTACAATATTATTGGCAATAGTAGATTTTTGCTGTGGCTTGTTGACAAATATACTCCAAATCCATCTCCGTTCTTTTTGGCCTACTGCCTTCTTCAGGAAAGTCTCTAGTTGACACTGTGTCAAATACCTGCAATTACATTTGCCTAGTTAGTTTACATTGAACGATTATTCACAAAAATGAAACCTCGGATAGTTCATGATTTGTCACCAACTTACTGGATAACAAATTAGAAAATCCCCGAAATGTGCCCAAAGATTGAAAGACCTGGCATATTAAGGTAAAAGTATCTCCAAAAGATTGGAAAAATAAGAAATGCACAAAATACCCAAGGCTGTGAAACTTAAAGAAGCACTAGTGCTCAAAATAGAATAACAATGCAGAAGTGTAGGAAGGCAGGATCCTTCTAGCATGGTTATACCTACTTGTTGCCTGGTGTCAGTCAGTTTTGGACTAGTCTGATTGGGATCCTTTTAATCAGGACCCCAATCACTGTGCTCTCTCTAAATTTGACAAAGGTTAGTACTTTGGTACCTTCCCAATTGGCTACTGGTGACCCTTCTAAGTTCCTAGTAAGGTACCAGGACATAGGCACACCAGGGATCTGAGCAACAGTAGATTGCACACGGTTCCCCTGAGGATGAGTGATGGCGTAGTGCGATAAGCTGTCTTCCTCTCTACCTCATGTATGAGGTGTTAACGTGCCTCAATCCAGCAGGGAAGGGTATCCCTTGTCGGAACTAGGGATGCCTCACACAACAGACTGGTTTTACGGCTGTTGTCATGTCACCAGTTAGTCATATCGTAACATCATCGGCTCCCTGCTCCTGCGTCAAGCCGGCGCTGCAATGCCAGACGGGTAGCACGGAGTGCTACACTCTTGCGGAGATCTTTTGTTCCTATGCCGGTAGGTGTAAGGGTGTGAGGGCCCTAGTAGGTGAAGTAGTGAGCGTGAGTGAGGTGAATTAAAACAGGTTGGTGTAAACTACGGCTTAGGTTTTATTCATGTAGTACACCACCTGAAGTAAAAACGTGTGAGGGGCAGTGGGGCTGCAGTAGCTACGAGGAGTCAGTCCCATTCAACCCTCAACTGTGAAGCGGTCAACATGTTTCATGCCTATAGTGGCAATTCTTCAGGACCAGACAGCGGTGCTCATAAACTTAGTGATTGAACTGGAAGCCCCGCATAAGGCTGAGGCTTCAGTAGTATACAACCTGTTGGGTTGTTGGATCCAGCCGGAGAGGGGTTCCTGCGTCAACGGGATACCCTGTAGGAAGAGAAGTAGAGTTCAGCTCGTGGATCAAGTCCCCCAGTAGACAAATCAGGGGGGTATATATCCTACTTCCATACCGTGAAGCAGTGTATGATGAGGTGGGGAAGACAGAGTAAAGACACTACGCATCAAGGGGATAGTGGGTCTCACTAAACAACGTTGCTGGGTAAAGGTTTCCAGCAGAAATGAAGTGTATCCATAAGCCAGGTAGGTATTTAGAGGTGTAGGAGTACACATGATGTTAAAATATTAATAAAAATACAAAATACAAAAGACCAAAGTGACAGGATATCACGCCAGCCGGCGTGCCCCTGCACGTTGTGATGGCAGTGCCTCAGGGTATATTAGAAAAGGACTATTAGAATCAATGGAAAATCGACGGAAAGGCGAGGGACTTACCCTCACTGGTGGTCGTAAAGGCCCCAAGGCTGCTCCCGTGGGGTCTGTGCAGGTAGGGCAGTAATCTAGAGGGTTTGAAGCAGACGGTTATTAATTTATATGGACAGATGGCATCTGGGAATGGGAACGTTTCCGAGTGTCCCAACACTGGGGACAGCAGGGGGGGAGGGGTCGGTCAAGGTATCAGTCCGTGGCGGGCCCCCACACCAACACTCCCGGCGTACTCAGGACAGTCACACCACCCAGGGCGGTCGCGGTCCGGGGGAGCACCAGGGCGGGGCCGGTTTGGCTCTCCTATTGGCATTGGCCGCTGACCGGTCGGCCGGCCGCCCATCACCGCCAAGCGTGGTAGGGGATATCGAGGGACGCTTTGCGGAGGGGCCGAGTCAACCCCCAGTCCAGCGGTCGGCATGCCCGTTGTGACGCCGCCCGGTGCCCCACCAATACCGACGGCCTCGAAGGGGGCCGACGCCTGAGGTCCCTGAGGGGTGTCAGAGAGAGGAACAGCACCGAGGACCCCACCATCGTGACCGGGCTCCTGGCGGTCCATAGAGTTGCATTACCGGAAAATCCCGGTCCGGAAACCTTACCTCTGCAGAGCGGGCTGGTGAAGTCAGTACCTAGTCCCACGTCCAGGCGCGCGGAGTCGCCAGAGACAGCCGTGATTGTAGACTGGTTGGGCGCCCAGATAAGGAGTGGAAGCCGGAGGCGTGTCAAGAGGGCGGCTGCGCGGCGCACCGGTGTGACGTCAGAGCGTCAGAGTGTCGGTGCCTGCCGCCATGTTGGAGAGGGAGAAAGGGAACGTCACGGAGGTCGCTGGTGCTGCAACCATCTATTGTTAGCACAACGAGAGATCACTCCTGGCTCGCTGTATAAGGGACAGGGTGCACTGTGGGGCTCT
This sequence comes from Lissotriton helveticus, assembly GCF_964261635.1. Classification (NCBI taxonomy): domain Eukaryota; kingdom Metazoa; phylum Chordata; class Amphibia; order Caudata; family Salamandridae; genus Lissotriton; species Lissotriton helveticus. Next base: position 869,119,223 of record NC_136059.1, read on the forward strand.
CAGAAGTTTAGGACAGCCGGGGTGCACAATAGACGGTAATGACTCGGTGCGAAACCCTTCGGAGTGCACACAAGACGGTAGTGACTCAGTGCTAAACCCTATCTAACAGCAGTAGTTTGGAAACCATGTGGTTGATGGTATAATACATAACGGGGAGCCAAGTGGCCTATGGTGACGCCCTGTGTAGTGTGAGACTGTTGGTCAGGGGATGGATACAGGCAATGGTCCTGCAGGGGTTGGGGCGGGGACCAGGAGAAATGTGGGCCCAGAGCTGGTCGAATGACTGCTGTCATCTGCTCGGTTCTGCTCCTGTGGCAAAGGTATACGTCTGTAACGAGTCTCAGAAGGCCAGCATTAAATAGGGGACCAGTTGAGTATGAAAGTAGACCCTGGGTCAGCCAGAAGGCAAAACTCTGATTGGCTGAAGTATAAGTGGGTCCCACTAGTAGTGAGGACCTGTAAGAAGGATCACGAATAGTAGATACAACCGTGTATTGAGTGCAGTGTGCAATATGACTCTGAAAACCGTCAGTACCAGGATGAAGGAATAATGATAATGATAACAATGATAACAGTCAGGTTTAAGAGTAGGTGCGTGGACAGGGCGTCTATCTAGACAATGTGTTCCACGGGACAGAGTCATTCAAACCCTCAGTGTCTAGACGGAGACGGTGTACCCATCTTTGCTCCAATCTAAAGAGGGCCTGTTGTTTTAATGAAGGATGCCATTCTAGCACAACCCATTGAATGTCCTCAGCTGCATGCCCCTTCTCTTGACAGTGAGCATATAGACGCGTTTGTGTCTTTCTACAGCGTACGTTGCTGTTATGTTCCATGATGCGTGTTTTCACAGGGCGGGTCGTCATCCCAACGTATTTGAGTCCGCAAGGACAGGTGAGTAGATAGATGCAGTTGCTGCTATTGCAATTGGTGTGTCGGTTTAGACACCAAGTGAAGGTATCAGTTAGTTTGACAACTGTCGTTTTGGTTGTTTGCGGGCACACCACACAGTTGCCACATCGGTGATGTCCCACCACAGGGGGCAGGTCCCACAGGGTGTTCTGCGGACGGGTAGTGGTGTTCTTTGGTCTGGTGTGGACAAGCTGGTCCTTCAGGCTGCTGGTTCTCTTGAAGGCGAAACGAGGCCGTGGAATGTCTAAGGCCACAGAGTTCAAAATCCCCCAGTGTGTATTCACTGTGCTCTTGATGTAGGATGAGTTTTTGGTGAAAGAAGTCACACACGTGATTATGTTCTCTCTTTCTTTGCTGTGTGTTTCCAGGAGGGATTCTCTATCATTGTTCCGGGCTCTCTTCATGGAACGTTTCAGAAGCCTGGTGGGATAGCCCCTGTCTTGGAGTTTGTGCTGCAGGCATCGCGCCTCCCGTAGGTAATCGGAGATGGCAGAACAGTTTCTCCTAAGTCTGAGAAACTGTCCAAACGGTAGACTGTCCCTCAATGCCTTGGTGTGATGACTGTCATAGAGCAGGAGGCTATTCCTGTCGGTCTCCTTCTTGTAAAGGGTAGTGGTTATTCCCGTGGGGCCCAATATGATCCTCAGATCGAGGAACGGTATGGAATCCTCGGCGATCGTCCCTGTGAATTTCAGAAAGGGATCCTGTTGGTTAATCCAAGAGCAGAAGGCATTGCAGCTCGATCGATCCCCCTTCCAGAAGATCAGGATGTCGTCTATATAGCGACGCCAGAAGGACAAGTTCTCGAGGAACGGGTTGCGCTCGGGAGAGTAGATGAAGAAATTCTCAAACGTGGCCATGTAAATGCAGGCCACGCTCGGAGCGAAAGTCGAACCCATCGATGTCCCCCGTATCTGGTGGTATAGTTGGGTGTCATACTTAAAGAAATTCTCCGTCAGGGCTATGTTGGCCAGCTCCATGATGAATGAGATGGGGGTATGGGAGGTCCACTCCTCTAATCTCAGGGTGGATTCCACTGCCTCTAGAGTGGCCTGTTGTGGTATGTTAGTGTATAAGGCTTCCACATCTAGGGTCAGGAGCAGGTCCACGTCAGTCCTACCATCCATCTCATTGATGAGGCGGAGGACATCCCGGGTGTCTTGGAGGTATGACGGTATCTTCTTCACTACCGGTTGAAAGAAAAAGTCACAAAACTGTGACAGTGGTTCCAGGAGGGAGCCAATGCCAGAGACGATGGGTCTCCCGGGGACCGGTGTGGTACCTTTGTGGATCTTGGGGAGGGTGTAGAAATATGGAGTGATGGGCTCCGGAGTTATGAGGAATTCCGCTTCCTTCTTGGTGATCCATTCATTGACCTCTCCTTCGATCACTAGACTCATAATAGATGTTGCCAGGCGTTTAGTCGGGTCCACAGAGAGGGGCCTGTAATGAGTGGTGTTCGAAAGCTGGCGTCTGCACTCTAGGTCATAGTCGTAGTGGTCTTGTAGGACTGTGGCTCCCCCTTTGTCAGCTGGTTTGATCACAATCGCGACATCATTGCCCAAGGCGATGGAGGCTTGTCTTTCAGCAGTTGACAGGTTTTGGAATTGGTTAATGTGTGGTCTCTGTTTAAGGCTGGAGAGAACTGCTCTCTCAAAGGTGAGGACTTCTGGAGGGACCATCCCATCAGTGGGGGTGAAAGTGGAAGGTTTTCGCAAGCCGGTGTCCAGGGTGGGGGGTTGTATGGTCCCATCGAAGAAGGCTCGTAAGCGTACTTTCCTGAAGAGATTCTTGATCTCAATCATTTCCTGGAAGCTATCTGGGACAGGAGTGGGTACGAAACCCAGACCCTTCTCCAGGATGCTGGTTTCTGCTGGGGTCAGAAGTCTCGTGGAAAGATTGACGATCAGGCTCTTCTCCCTCTGTTGGTGAAGCTCCGTGTTTCGATCATGTTCGTCGGTGTCGATTGGTCGGACCACTGGACGCCCTTTTGTCCTCCTCGCTTTCGCCCTCTTCCTCTGCCCCAACCTCTGCCTTGAAAAGGTGGCGGGTTCAGAGGGTAGAATTGAGGTGGACCCTGCGGAAAAAAGGGATATTGCCAGGGCGGTGCCATGTGCGACGGACCGTGGAACATGGGGCCCGGTTGGTATCCTTGGTGCCAGTTCGATTGCTGTTGCGCACGGTTGTTCCTTGAGGTTTGACCTCCGCTCGAATCACTACTAGAGGATCCGCGCCTGTTGCTCGTGTCCGAGTTGTCATCTGAGGAGTAGTTGGTCCTCTTACTCTTGAAATCATCCTTGAGATAAGGATAGACCTTCTCTTTATCAAACTTGGAGATGTCTTTTTGCAATTTGTCTGTCTTCTGCTTCAAGAGATATTCATGATGGTCTGCCATTTCTTGGTTGATGTCTGTTAATTTGGAGGTAAAGGCGGTCTTGCTGTTCTTATTAACTGCACCCTTCATTGTGGCCTCTAAGCTCGATATCTTGTCCTGAAGGGCGTCCGCAAGGCGTTTCGCTGTTTGTGATATCAGGAATAACAGGTCTTTGGTGCACTTCCAGGAAACCTGGCACCAGTCCATTTTGAATTGTTTGTCTGTTAGGAAGAGTCTGGGGATGATGTTCACTAATAGTCCTTGGGGGGCTATGTTGTATCTGAGGTACTCGGTCATCATTAAACCGTGCAGGGTGATCCTTATCAGTTCTTTTTTTTTTTTTTTTTTTTTTTTTTTTTTTTTTTTTTTTTTTTTTTTTTTCAGCTCCGTGAGACTCGCCCAGTCATCGCTGGATGTACCCGAGGCAGAGGCAGTGGGATTATTCAAAATCGACGGGGCTGCTCTCAATGCTTCAGCAATGGCATCCTCATCAAAGCTAAGGCCCGGTACGTCCTCCATAGTGTGGGGAGGGTGAGGAGGAACCGGGAGGTAAGTTAATCAACCACAGTCAATTGTATGTGGTTGGGGTGTGGGCCAAGAGAGTGAACGAGTTTCACTCTTGGTAACCTAAATAGTCCCGTGGGGGTAACCCACGCAGATACAGTCAACAACAGGAAGGGACGTGAAGGGACAATATTTAAAGGGGTCCAGTGTGCATGTCCCACATGCTGAGCAACAGTAGATTGCACACGGTTCCCCTGAGGATGAGTGATGGCGTAGTGCGATAAGCTGTCTTCCTCTCTACCTCATGTATGAGGTGTTAACGTGCCTCAATCCAGCAGGGAAGGGTATCCCTTGTCGGAACTAGGGATGCCTCACACAACAGACTGGTTTTACGGCTGTTGTCATGTCACCAGTTAGTCATATCGTAACATCATCGGCTCCCTGCTCCTGCGTCAAGCCGGCGCTGCAATGCCTGACGGGTAGCACGGAGTGCTACACTCTTGCGGAGATCTTTTGTTCCTATGCCGGTAGGTGTAAGGGTGTGAGGGCCCTAGTAGGTGAAGTAGTGAGCGTGAGTGAGGTGAATTAAAACAGGTTGGTGTAAACTACGGCTTAGGTTTTATTCATGTAGTACACCACCTGAAGTAAAAACGTGTGAGGGGCAGTGGGGCTGCAGTAGCTACGAGGAGTCAGTCCCATTCAACCCTCAACTGTGAAGCGGTCAACATGTTTCATGCCTATAGTGGCAATTCTTCAGGACCAGACAGCGGTGCTCATAAACTTAGTGATTGAACTGGAAGCCCCGCATAAGGCTGAGGCTTCAGTAGTATACAACCTGTTGGGTTGTTGGATCCAGCCGGAGAGGGGTTCCTGCGTCAACGGGATACCCTGTAGGAAGAGAAGTAGAGTTCAGCTCGTGGATCAAGTCCCCCAGTAGACAAATCAGGGGGGTATATATCCTACTTCCATACCGTGAAGCAGTGTATGATGAGGTGGGGAAGACAGAGTAAAGACACTACGCATCAAGGGGATAGTGGGTCTCACTAAACAACGTTGCTGGGTAAAGGTTTCCAGCAGAAATGAAGTGTATCCATAAGCCAGGTAGGTATTTAGAGGTGTAGGAGTACACATGATGTTAAAATATTAATAAAAATACAAAATACAAAAGACCAAAGTGACAGGATATCACGCCAGCCGGCGTGCCCCTGCACGTTTTGTGCCACCCATGAGAGACCACCCAAACTGACCACAGGCTTGCCTTTGCAATCTGTGTAAGTTGGTGTTATGACCCTTTACGCCAAATATACGTTTCCTGATATCAGAGGTCACACCACTTAAAACCTATAAGTCATCCCTACGGCAGGCCTTTCAATCCTGAAGGCAGGGTGCTAGGTTAGAAGTGTCAGGGTACCCTGCATGAGTCGATTCTCCAGGCTTTGTAAGTGCGATCAGCCATTTGATACATATAGTGGACATCAAGTCAATTACGAGATGTTTAACTAGATATTGGCTTCACTGAAACCGGTCAGGTTTGGTATGATATGAAATATGTTGGAATCCTACCCCAACACCGATTCCAGTGTTGGATGTAGGATCCCATGTACTGAGGAGCTCGCCTAGGGGGCCCCCTGTATTCCCGGTACCAGCCTTTTTGTATCTAACAACCAGCCAGTACTGCTGCCGACAACAGACCCTATTCTGCCCTCCTGCTGTTGAGCTGATAAGGTGAAGGTAGAACAATAGGTTTCTTGTCACTAGGATGTGTGACCACATCTCCAAGAGGACATAATGTATTGGGCTAGGGTGGGGTCGCTGCCAGCACCACCACATGTCTGCTTTAATGGTCACATTTGGTGCCCTTCGTGCGTACTCCAGTTGGAACCAGTTCAGGGAGCAGCTGGCTCCCGCTCTGGTGCGAAACTTGGCAAAGGACATGGAAGTATCCTCCCCTCTGTCAAGCCCCTCCTCTGGGAGGGAATCTTGAATCGTCCTAACCCTTGCCCTAGGGTACTTAAGGGCTTACCTGTGGGTGGCTCTTCAGATTCACATTCGGATAAGATTCAGATGTGAAGCTACTTCAACTTCAACCGTCTGGGCACCTTGGACTTCTCCTGGAACCAAGACTGCATCAAGGAAGGCTCCTGCTGCTCCTGGTCTTGTCATCCTGCCAGTCTCCTGCGTCGTCTGTGCCTGTGCTTCATCCAGGTTCTTCTCCAGGCCTGTGGGCATCAAAGACACCCAAAGGAATCTCCCTTGGAGTGAAGGAGTCACTCCCCTGCATCTGCAGGCACCACAACAAAGCTGACCGGCCTGCTGCTCCTGAGGTCCCACGGACTCCGAAAGGCTTAGCAGCACAGGTGGTTGTTCTGCAACTCCCAAGAGGCCGGCAGTTTCGTCTCAGCAAGTTTGAGACCAGTATCCTGTCAGAACCGCTGGAACAGGACCCTTGTGCATCGCGTCGACTCGCCGTTGCCAAGGCTTGTTGACTCGGACTCCGAAAGGCTTAGCAGCACAGGTGGTTGTTCTGCAACTCCCAAGAGGCCGGCAGTTTCGTCTCAGCAAGTTTGAGACCAGTATCCTGTCAGAACCGCTGGAACAGGACCCTTGTGCATCGCGTCGACTCGCCGTTGCCAAGGCTTGTTGACTCTGTCCTCCAGAGATTTTCAGGCTACAAGAAGCTGTAGCATCTCTTCTTACTAAGGTCTTTGTCCTCACGTCATCCTCTGCACCGTGGACCTGCATCTTTGGTGAGCTGCTCGAGGTCCTCTTGCAACTCCTGTGCCTTCGGCCTGTGGGTCTTCTTGAGTCTGCATTTAGCTTCAGTGGGCTACCCTGCTTGTTTGGGGCCTACTCTGAGTTTACTGCACTTGGATGAGTCCCTTGGGCCTACTGGTCCCAACACTGCACCTTCTTCGTTTTCCATGTCTGTCACTGCTGCCAAGGCTTGTTGGTGCTCCCACCAGACACCAACCCCCTGGTTCTCGACTTCTGACGTGGGACAGCTCGCGAACAGCTCCTGGTCTTCTACAGCGTCACCTGATCCTCGCAGCTACAGCGACACGGTCATGTCAACTCTCCTGCATCTTCTGTCATCGGTGATTATTGGCCTTGCGTGCCTCCTGGTCACTCCCAAGTAGCATAGACTCTGTCCCCTCTGCTTGCAGTTACTCCTCTTCAAGATTCCATACTTGGATTCAACCAGACTCTTTTACTTTCTTCACCAGCGGCATCTTTACTGAAGTCCACCATTGTGGTCTACGGCGGTTTTTGACGTTGCTTTGCACCTATGCACCTGGCTTCCCTGGTGTAGATATCCTGCTTCCTGGGGTATCTACAGGTGGGGTGACTCTCCAGCTTTCCATCTTACATGGTTTTCTTTAGGTTCCTCTGGGAAGGGTGTTTTTTTCTTGAAAACTGCAACTTTTCCATTGACTAGCATTGAATACGCAGCTGTGTTTCCACTCTGCACACTGCATCTGTGGGTATCCTGGGTACTTGCGTCTGGTGGTTCCTTGGGTCCCCAGCTCTTCTGAGTCTTCTGGTCCAAGTCTCAACTTTGATTGCAGTTCACATTCCACTTTCTTAGTATAGGGTTTGGTATCCTACTGGAGACCACTGTGTTTTTGTGCTACTTACCTGTTCTACTTTCGAAATATTGTGTTTATCTCCATTTAGGAGACATATCAATGTGTTCGTGAGCATGTATACAAAATAATATTTTTATAACTACTATGTGTGGTTCTGTTTCATTGAACCCAAACTTCTTGATTAGTTCTGGTAAAGTAAGCTGTTTAACACTCCTTCTGGACTAAGCCTGAATGCTGCTGTCCACAGCTACCACATAGAGAGATTTCTATGGTTGTCTAAGACCACTAAAATCACCATAAGGGTTGTCTGGATTAGTGCGAGATGCTTCACTTAAATAAGTGTGCACCATATACTAAGCCAGTCTTCTACAAGAAGAAAGAGAGCAAAAGAGATCCTTCCAATCTTTGATGGATTAATGTTCTTACTATATGTGGTGGAAGCGATTCAATAACCTCCAAAGCTGCTATATTCCTGGGCTTGATAAACAGCCTAAGTAAATGGTATACAACTATCCTGTAAATAGACAAAAGAAATATAGATACTGTAAGCAACCCAGGTTGAGTTAAAGTGACATTGTGCTGCAAGCAATCTGGAAAAGGGGCATGACATCTCATTCTATAAAAAGCTGAAAAGCACATGGCATGTGGATTGATAGAAAAGTTTACAATTCAAAATGTCTCGAATAAAGATAGATAAATAACAAGTAATAAAAAAAAGTAGTAAAAAGCCACCTGCTATCCTATATTCATAGGTGCATGTGGCTATAAACTGAACATGAGGCCAGATGCCAGGTTTTTCATGGTGTGAAAGGTCCAACAGTAAAAATACTGAACTTGAACTCCTCCTACTCGCTGTGTATGGCGTGATATATTGCAGTAATCACAGTAGGTGATGATGATTAAAAAAAACATGGCGAGACCGAAGTTCTATCCGATCCATTTCTCAATGCTCAATCCATTATCTCACTTTGTTTCATCAACATAATTGCGAACCTTACTTTTGCCTACAGCTGTGGATATTTTATCCATCACGTGCTACGCTGGATTGGCTGCGCCGTTCTGATCTATTGTAGCAATAGTGACTAATGCACACCTTAGATATCATTCCTTTACATAAATTGGCTTTGATCACATCTGATTGAGTTAGTTCTTAGTGTGTATGTGTTGTTTTTTTCAGTTTGAATGCAGATGCGAATGGAGTATGAATGAAAGGTTACTAATGAATTGCCTAATGATATTGTCTTTATAGTATGCAACTTTTTTTAACACTTTAAAATGTATTGATATATAAATAAATAAAAAATAACGTTCTCTTTTTTCACATACACTGTGCCTTGTTCATGCATTATTAATCTTTATTTATTTCTATTTGATAATATAAACTTCTAGAAATATTTGAGTTGCCCTAGGATTTTGCATATTGATATATTTTCCCTGCTCTAGGTACTCATATTGTTTTTCAGGGGGGTCCCTCCTCTTTACATTATTTATGGCCCTAAAGTTCATGGCTCTCAGACAGTGCACAGGGTGCCAAAGGTTAGTGCATAGGTAGGATCTTCGACCCCTAGAGACTCCCAGTTTACTTCAGTGGACTTGTGGTCTTCGACATTCAGTGCACCTGCATGGAACAATTTGAAGCCATCATTCTGTGGATTTCCAAAGCTTTTACCTGTTGATGTTTGAGTAATGTAAAATACACCTATTTCAAAATGGTAAATTATCAATTTTTGTGAAAGAAGTGGCCATAAGAGGAACTTGTTTTTATATAGTGCTTGTTACCATCGTGTTCTGTCTCCTAGCGTTGATATCCGGGCCGGACTGGGAACCAAAACCGGCCCCGGCAAAGTCCTCGTCCGGCCCCTACGTCCGGCCCCTAGAGGGGGTGTTGGGTGGTGTGACCGAGCTCTTTGCCAGGGCCGATTTTGCATCTATGCTGCATAAACGGCCCTTTAACAGAAACGGCCCCCAGGGGCCCAAATCTGGCCCTATCCCTTGCGGCTCACCGGGGGATTGCCCTGGTTGATATGTATTTTACCTAAAAGGAGAGTGCTTTTTTTGTGCTTCGTAGTCTTGTGAATCACTTAATGTATTCGCGTTTTACTCCTGAGCCTTAGATTGGTCTGCTGTGAAATATTAAAGGACATTTCTTCTTTTTTTTTTTTTTTTTTTTAACATAATCTACAACTTATTTCATTTGGTATTTTATGCAGTTAGTGTCTTTATAACCAAAATAACTACATTATTATAGAAGAGTGTAATCTTGGAAATAAATCCTCCACAATTGCATAGCTATCATAGTGCGATTAATTCAAATTGAATCTTGAGTGAACTGCTGTTTCTTAAAAAATACTATTGCATTAACATCTCACCAAAAATATTATTTCACACTATAACAGAAGGTGAGCTCACTTCAGTACAAATAAACATTGTGCTATTATTGGGCAGTACAGTCACTCCTAGAGGATATTTAATAACTAATTAATAGACTTTAAAGACACACAGATGATGGACTGAATGCATAGCAAATCAAACATTCACCCCCTGTCAATAGATCTGGGTTAAATACATTGTTCTTTTGCTCGCCATGCCACCATAAGTTTAGACCCAGCCATATGCAAATCAGTCGTGACCCAAGGCCTCATGGGAACAGTCCAGCCTGAACTGCCATGCCAGTTCTCTCTGGACTGGAAACCAGCTTCTTGGGACCGATTTCAGGGCCTCACGCCTCATCAGCCAGGCTAGCTTGAATCCAGTGGCACGGTGAGCGCGGGACCCACATCTGGGCATACCCGGTGCACTTATGGCGAGAAAGCAAAAGACACAGATGCACCTCCTTCAGCCATCACTTTACATTTACCTCCAGAGACTCTGAATCCCTAAGCTTGACTTGCTGTACATTTTTTGTCATACACTAGTGTTGAAAATTTGCCTTTCCTGTAGGGTCACTCTGGACATATTGCCTTTTCACTGAACCCTATTTTTGTTTGCTGTAGAAGTCTGTGCTCTTTACGTCTGCTTACCAAGGGTGAAGTGCTTGTGCCCTACTTTTCAAACATGGTAAAATTGGTATATCCCCGATTGTCACAGTTAATTTGCTTTTAAGTCCCTAGTATATGGTACGCCCTATAGCCATGGCCTGGACATTAAATAATATTAATTGGTTCCACCCACCACAGTAGGACTGCAAAACACTTCACCAGGCCTGCCCTTGCAGCTTGTGTGTGCCTTATAAAACTGCCATTTTGACGTGGCAAAATAAACATTTTACCAGGTCTAAACCACAAATTTTAATACTAATAAGTCCCTCCTAAGGTAGGCCTTAAAAGCCCATATGGCAGGGCGCGTGGTATTCAATAAGTAGATAGTGTGTATTTACAGTTTTATTTGAACTGGCAGTGAAAAACCTCCAGTTCAGTGGTTAATTTCTTAAACAATAGGTTCCCGGGCTCATGTCAGGAGGCAGCTTGCACCAGCCCATGTCTCCTGTTCGTGCCACCTAAAAAGAGTCAACTCCTAACCATAAGAGTGAGGAGAGGTGGTGGTGTAATGACCAGAGCTGCCGACTTTGAAGCTGGAAAACTAGGTTCGAGTCATGGTGTTGGCTCAACATCCTGTGATTCTGGATACATCTTGTAATCACCCTGTACCTACCATGAATGAATGTGTCCTTAACTGGTGCTCAAAAAAAGCGCCGGCCTTTATAATTTAGTGCCGGTGCTGAGCATCGGAAACCAAAGGTTCAAATTAAGCACTGCTCCAAATTAGTTTCACTGTGGCGAGGCTGGCTCTCCCATAAGTTAACACTGGTTTACACTACTACCATTTGTAAATTGCTAAATATAGTTTGGAGTTCGCTATAAAAATGGTTTAAGGACTTGTATTCATAGTAACTTAACATTCAATTTAATGGTCAAGTTGGATTTCATATTACTATTTTTGAAAAGGCACTTTTACAAAGTTGTCATTTTCCTGCCGAAAACCAAAAGTCTTTCCTGCCAGTGTCCAGCCGTCACCTGACCCCAATAGCTGCCTTACAGTGAGATGTGCTTGCTCCCTGATAGTGGATAAAGAGCTCTTGGTGCTGGGATTTCTCCTTTGTCAGGAATGCTTGGGGGGGGGGGGAGGCTGAGCCCAGCCCCTTCCTGAGCTTTCAAGGATGCCTATCTTGTCACTTAGGCCTGCCTCCCCTATGTCTCTCTAGTCCGGTTGGCACCAAATCCAGTGGGATGGGAGAAACTGACCAGATCTGGTTTAGGGGTGGACAAAGGCTTGCCTGCACCCACAGGCTGGCACTGGACAAGGTAGATCCCACAGAACGCTCCTCGGAACACTCCTGCACAGGCGAGGAATTAGACAAAGGACTACCCTGTTGTCTGAAGAACCTGAAGGAAGACTGGCCTGCTTGCCTTGAGCCCAGGACCCAGGAAGTGACTCCAAGGATTAGTTGACTGGCCTTCTGTTTGAGACACAGGGATCCAACTAGCTTCCTGTGGCCGCTCTTCCTGCAACTTCCCAGTTTTAACTCGACTTGCCCTGGATTGTGCTGCTGGCCTCTTATTAAAGCGAGTTGTGACCCCTAAGTGGTGCACTGCAGGTTGTAAACCCTAGGCTGATGTTAAGTCTACTCCTCTTGTCCTTCAACTGTAAAAAGAGGGATTTTGAATCTTTTTGGCAGCTTTCTGCCTGGAGAATCGAAAGAGACTGGAATCGATGTCCGAACCACAGCTGTTGATGTCTAATCGCCAGTTAGCCTCCTCTTCAACTTGCTAGTTTGCCCTACTGAGGGAGATCTGACCTCCAGAAATGTTTTTAAGTCCAAACATAGAGGGCTACATCGGGACCCATGCCAAACAGCATCTGATGGAGATTGAGCCTTCCCAGTCATAGTCTTCGCTGGCTTGTTCTACCGCCTTCATAGACAAACGCACTGGGCCCTGCTCTTCAGTAACCCGTTTTTGTAGATCCTATTTCAAATCTATCTTTCCACGCAGATGACTCGCCAGCAACCACTTTTACACCCTAAAATGTTCTATGTCAGAAAGTAAACTTTCTACTAGGACAAACCTGGTCCCTGTATCCGACCTGCCCTCCATTGTGGTCGGCCTTAACTTTTGACTTTGACCCAGTCTAGCACAATCAGATGACAGTAGCTGGTGCTTTGTGCTTCGTAGTGCTGTTTTCATTCAATCTTTAAAATTCATCTCTCTGCTTATTAAATTTGTCATTTTGGTATCATATTGTGTATTAAAATGTACTATATTGGCCTGATTCGCAAAGGTAAATTTACACTTTTGTTTGCTATTCACAAATATTTTAACAAGTAGTATTTTTATGGCTGCAGAGTTTAAGTACATGAAAAGATGGGACCGTTTAATCTTTTTATGTGCGGAGACTCTGCAGTCTTAAAGTACTTGTAAGAATGTTTTGTGAAATAGCAAAAAAACATAAACTTACACTTTTGCTTAAGTTTTCCTTTGTGAATCAGGCCCCATGTTACTAAATTAGCTAGGGATTTTTGTGTGTTGTGTTTTAACATTATTACTGTTCGAAGTGCTGCACACACTTTACACTTTGCCTCTAAGTTGAGCCTGACTGCTGTGTGCCAAGCTACCAAACGGGTAAGCATAGGTGTATTTAGTGACTCTCATGGTTTACCCTGGCAAGGCTTGTGATTACAACTATTATTATTTAATATGGGCTCTAACCCTCTCATCTAAAGCTTCAGTTCTGTACAGCGAGTAGAACTGACAAACACAGTTTCAAGTATTTTTGTTACATTCAGTTATAGGTAGGTATTCAATGCACTGTCTCAATGTAGGTTAAAATGCCAAACACTGTAAAATCCATTATGAAAGATGTTAATTTGGAATGATGTCGACAGACCTAAAAGAATCTGGACACTGACCAAGCCAACATGCAGACTTTCTCTTCTTTCAGGTCACCCAAGAAAGTCTGCATGTGCATGATGGAGGAAGCCATGCTGTAATACACAATATTGATTGATTTGAGAAGGGGAGAAAAAGGGTGGTAGTGGTAATGGTCTATTATATCAAGGGTTGGCTTCATTTTCCTTTCTTTTCTACTCCCACTTTCATATATTTCCTCCCTTCTTTCCCTGGTGTCCTCCCACGTCCTTAACAGCACCCGATTTGTCCTTCTCTCTCAGCTTGTGTTCTGCAGTCCATCTCAGTGGTCCTTCAGCCCAGTCAAGTCAGTTTCTCGCCCAGAGTACCTATGACCCTGACATTGAGTGTATAGGTCAACGTGTTAGGGGATGGAGAGGTGGGGGGATGAGGACGGCGAGGACGGTGAGAGGAGGGAGGGGAAGAGATCACTTAAATGATTGCAACACACTGCCTAGGCAGCAACAAATAAGGTTTCTCTCATAGGGTGCAGGGTGCCAGATGCAGCATCATTTTAAATGTAATTCATATGCACTACTGGTTCTGCACTTTCAGCAGCATTGCATGCTTTATGCCCACACACAACAGGTAGAACATGGGCCAGAGTGTGGGATTTTATCACACATAAGCGGTGTACCATAGCCACAGTACTAAAAAGCGTTGCTCACACAAGCAATAGTGATAAAGCACAAAGGTAGCTATGCAAACTTCCTTAAAACATTGGCTGCTACAGTGCAAGCGTCCTTCAGACCAGGACTAAAAAGGCACAATGGACAGCCACTGTGAAGATCACTCTCAGGAAACGTAACTGCACCAGAGAAATGAGCTGGGCAGGCATCTCTCACACACCATGGTGCATTACAGCAAGCGGCCGTTCAAGCCTCCTTCATATAGTTATATGAAGTAGCAGGAGAAAGCTCCTTCACAATACAGGTAGAGGATGGTAGGATCTGAGTGCAAACCTCCAGACAAAATAAGACTAGCATGAGCAGCAGCTGAGCACCGGAAACCATTGTTATGCATATTTGTGCAAAGCTGCCAAGGGGCATCATGTCATGTGACAGGCTTTTGGGCAGTCCTTGATTTTACCAAACAGTACCTTACATGCTGTGATGTCTACCGGCTTGCTTTATGTGGTAAAACAAAAATGCCAAGTGTGATTGGATTAGAGGTTAGAGTGGTGGATGGCGTTACACATAATGGGACTTATTGGCAGCAGTTAGTTAGACCTGTGCAAACCATAGTTTTGAAATGTGCGAGTAACACATTGATTGATATTCTGTAAGTAAATTAGAACACCCAGCAGAGTGATCCTGACAGTGCAGTCACTACTGTTGCTAAAATTCACATTACAGCTCCAAGCAATAATCTTACAGGGATTTCAGGGATCTGACCTGCAGGACTTCCTTGCAGTTGAAACATTTATGTTCTTGTATTAATCTTTGCACAATGTATCTGACAAAGGAATGTTGTTCAATGCTACCCTTTCTGCTAGGCTGCACAAGTGAAGGAGATTAGAAAGCTAGCCACAGTTTCAGTTCTATTTCCCATGTCCAGAAGATTAATGCAGGCTACAGGCACAGAGAGACTTTCTGTCCCTCTCTAGAATCTCCCACCTGCTCTTTTTCTCTAGTCCAGATCCGAGACCCTGGCTGGCAATGATTTACATGGGCAAGCCCGGCCCCCGAATGTCTAGGTCATACCTCTATAAAACACAATTCAAGTCCACTTTAAACAAGGACGCCAAATATCAAAGATAGATTTTACAGCCTTAGAGATCTGAAACCTCCAGTTCATACTCTCATTACTTTTGTTTGTCCACCAACTTTTATATATACTTTACCTTGGATGAGAAAAAGAAACTGAGTCACAAAAAGCAGGTGTACCATTGAAATCGGATGATGGCGTTGTCAAAATGAACACCCTTTATTTTTTTGGGGTTTAAAAATTCTGAAAACACATTAAAAAAAAAAGAACTCTTGCAAATGGTTTGAGCCCAATCTGTGATAGAATTACTGCTTGAGGGGAAAACTCTCTTCTGTGCTTGCCCACTGTAAGGGAGAGCAGACACCTAACCGATGACAACCAGGGTTCAGCTGCACAGAAATCAAAGCAGGCAAAGAGTGCTCATCAAGTGACATGTCTGCGAGCTTGCTGGGGTGAGACTCGTGGTAAGATATTTCTTTGCAAAATGAATGCTTCATTACACTGTGTGAACAGCACAGTAGCCCTTAAGAAAACCACAGCTTTAGTTTGCATACCCTGCACCATTGCAGCAATAATATCCTTGTCCCTCTCGCCTACAGTGCACCTATGAATATATGTTCAGTATGGGCAGGAATGTAACTCTTGTACAGCACGCAGTATGCCACCATCACCCTCTCCAGAGGGATATAAGATGTTGTTAAATGACGGGCGGGTGGGTGGTTTTCCTTTTAAGGCATGCTGCCTCGTTAGACTCCTTCCAGTCTTGGGGGCAAATCGATTTTTAAGTTTAGAGTGTGTCACTGAGTACGCAGCTGAAATGGAAGGGGCTTCTAACTGGGTATAATGTTGTTGTGATCAGTTTAAGCTTGTAATAGGAACAAGACGGGTATTTTATAAGCGGATCAATGAAGAAGAGCTTGCTTTCATTTCAGTAGCCTAAGTACCACATCATACCGCTATCACCCTCATCAGCATCCCTCCAAACTAAGGGTTGTTATCGTAGAAGATAATTTGCGTAGACAAAACAACCTGGGCATCACTTTTAGGTCTCACCTGCAACAGCACATGCATTCTCACTTGCGAAAGATATATACAACAAGGGAGTTGCAGTGTGCCCATCGCTTCATATTTATTGGCTTCATTGTCACTCTTGTTTGTTGCCTTCTAATTGACTAGTGTGTGCTGGTTTAACTTCCTCTTCTTTTGGCTGGACCAAGTACTGATTGCTTCAGCTTGATTGCGTTCATTTTGCTGATCTCCCTGTGATAGAGGTGCTACTTTTGTTTTTTCTTCCTCATAGTCCTTGTATAACTTCTTGCCATTTGTAGCTACGTTTCACTATACCAGACGCACTTCAGAGAAACCTTTTTATCCTTTGAAATGGTGGTTTATTGTTACAACCGATGTTAGCTGCTATAGTTCTGACAACATCTCCTGCTCAACACTTCCAAAACTGAATTTCTGCTCATTTCCCCTACGAACCACATCCCCAAGCTAGACCTCTGGCTGAGTCACCTCACTGCTTTCAACTGCACTCCTCTCATCATAGATTCAGCCAAGTCTCTCATAATCACCATGGACAAGCACCTGAATATGAAAAATCTTATCAGCAATGTATGTAAAGGAGCCAACTACTTGATGAGGTCACTCGAATATCAAACCTTTCCTTTCTCTAAATGATTTCAAACTGGTGGTCCAAGGGCTTGTTTTGCAGAGGCTAGACTAAGGCAGTGCCACCCTCTGTGGCCTTCCCAAATACGCCCTGGCTCCACCAAGGGCATCACTGAACGCTGCGGCTAGACTGGTTACAGACACCAAACGAAACTAACATATATCCCCAGTCCTAAAATCCCTCAAATGGCTGTCCTACGAAGCACAAATTCACTTAAAGATTGCTGTTCTGACGCACAAAGCCCTTCACTTCAACACTCCTACGTACCTTGCACTAAAACTTCAACTATGCTGTGGTGTAAGAGCCTCAAGAAGCGCCTTTACCTTCCTCTTGAAACCACTCATCCTTAACAAAAAGAGAAGTTGTCACCGAGCCTTCTCCGGCGCTGCCCCAAAGATATGAAAAACTCTTCCACCGAAAGTACGCCGAATATCTTCATTTATGGCGTTCAAATTGGAATCCAAAAGATTCCTAATGAATATCCTAATAGGGATAGGCTCACGCGCCCGTTGACATTGTTCCTACTACCATTGTACTTTCATTTGAAACAGCTCTCCTTTACTGCATACTGTGCCCCCCCCCACAACCCCCCCCCCATCGCCCGCTTACACCGGATTATTGTATTACCCTCCTATGTGCAATTGTCCTGTAATCTGCAACCCTTCCTGACTTTCTCTCTCTCCTACTTGATATGGATATTGCATTTATGTCCTTCATCCTATCAGATTGTAAAGCGCTATGATATCCTTCAGGACCTTGTTCGCGCTTTATTAAACTTTATAAATGAAATAAATAACATGTTTTTCTGCTTCCAAATATAATTTTATTAAGACACAGACCTGGGCACAGTTGCTTTATTTATGATTGTATTTTTATTTTTATTTTACCAAATTACATTTTTTTTTTTTGCTATTTCATTTGGGGAGTTGGGAGGAAATAATGATTTGCTCAGATTCACTGGGGTGCCAGGGTCTAACACGCATTGCCAACAAGTCTTGCCTTTGAGACTACTGATTCATCCACTGCCTTTTGTTCCTGTTGTACAGCATAGGTTTTCTATCTTTGGCAATAATTTATTGCCATGCTGTGTAGCTTTGTGAATGCTGTGCAGTGTAGCTAAAAATAATACAAAAAGAACTATGAAGCACCCATCGCTACTGCACTTTATTGAATAAAAAAGTGCATTATATGTGGCTGCTTCATAGTGGTTTTTTAAATTAGTTTTAGCCACACTGCAAAGCTTCCGTGCTGCTGTATAACATGGCTAAAAAACATTGCCAAAGCTGAAAGCTCTCATAGGCAAGACCTATTAGCTTTGCCAATGCTCATTTCCTTTTCTAACCAGCGTGCATTAGAGAATAAAGCAAAGGAACCCACACACTGTTGTAAAAGATGCTTTAATAAAGAGACTAAATGGAGTCCAATCATTCATCCACAGCCCCATCACTTTACTCACTCAATAAAACGAATTCACCGAACTAATAGATGGTTGTTACCATATCTTCTCACACCCCTAAACAAAATGAACTTGCCTGCTTCACTACCACAACACACCCCTGATCAACTTCTACACTCTTCTACCTTTCTCAACTACCCTCTGCCCCCCATTTAGACTACTAGAAGAGTGCTGGTCTTTATACTCCTGGTTCCTGCTGGTGCCTTAACTAGTCTGATTGGTCCATGAATCACAGCTGCACGAATCAGCTGCGCTATCTTGAACAACCTCTTTACCCTTGCAATCCCCTTCAACCAAACTAAAACACAGGGCCGTAGCCACTGGGGGAATTTGGGGGCCGGGCACGCCCATGTCAATTGTTGCAGTCCCCCCACCACCAACGGCCCAGGCAGCTGGCACACTATATATTACAATTCTGATTATTTAAGCAAACTTATCTGAATGTATAGCTGCCAACAATTCACATTGTTGTGTGACATTTACATTATTTCATTGTCATTATGAGTGTCATTTCAACGACTGAGTGACACAAAATCGAGCAATGAGACCAGGGAAACATATAAATAACGTGTAATCCAGCCCAAACAGCATGTGTGAGTCACCAACTGAGGCAGGAAAACATCAAGGACCTGCATGGACATCTGTGTTGCTGGGCAGGCCGGCAGAATCCCAACTTCCAGCCTTTGACGACTCTGACTGACCCCACCCCTCCTGGCTCCACACTTGTAATTAATGATGCTGCTTAGAGCATCACTCTATCACAGTACTCTCTGCCACGTGGGACATGGCTCTCACAGGATGTCTGAGGTCCCAACAACACACTCCTCTGGTGCCTACTGTTGCCAGGCGGGCCGGCAGAAAAGCAAAACACATATTGCCAGCCTGTTTGGTGTGCCCCCTTCCCTGCCGGCAAACTCCAGAGAGCATCAAGACTCAGGGCTTCTGACATCATATGAGTGACCCGTGCCAACAGGGCACAGGGTTGGACCGATGTCAGAGAGGCATCCAACAACAGCAACATGAACAGCTGTCAGTTAGTCAAACACGTCATGCCGGTCGATCGGATCCATCCACCTATGTCACTCTAGACTAGAGTAACAACTTTAAACTAACACCGGCAGGCACCAGCTGCAGCTGTTTCATCTGATTACGTACTGCCTTTGGCATCATCAATGTCTTACAAACCACACATAGGCTCACAAAGGCTGGTACTTACTGTCTTGGGCTGCAGATGAGTCAAAGTCAGTCTGAACTGTTGCAGGCAGGTGGCGCCGGCAGGCAGCAACTCTGGTCTGCAAGGGCTGGCGGCAGGCAGGCTAAGCTCAGGCAGGCAAGGTCACAAGACACCTCCGGCCACTGCAATCCCGGTTTGCAGCCCGGCATGCTGCCTTCACAGTGATTGGGCTGTCCTGCCTGACTCTAGTTCTCTCGAATCTGCCTTAATAATTTAGAGGCCGCAGGGGTTAGGTGGACGAGGTAAAAACAGCTGAGTGACTTACACGGCAGCAGGGCCACCCGCGAACAAGGCAGCCCAGAACCTCAGCCATCATCCTTAAACTGAACTCCCTGCTCCGGGCAGCAGGATGTGACTTCCCCTGCAGTGACTGGTATCTGACTGGACTGGGTACTGGTCATTAGACACTACCCAATGATGACCCTTCCGTCAGGCTGTCAGAGCGCGGTACCGGGAATGATCACAATTATGAATTATACAATTGTAGCACTGGTCTACAGTTCTGTAAGCCGGCGAGCACTGCATTAACTTACAGTGCGAGCCCCCAAAGCCTGCGGGAGCACAGCGCGCACAGTGCACGCCACGGGTGGCGCACAGCCAGCTGCTGACTTGAGGAGCTTTCACTCAGTGACAGAGACACACAGATATGCGTGACAATGCATTTCAGGGCGGTAATGCGAAGTACCACACTGAAATGCGTTAGTTTAACGCCTGTTGCGTGATACATGGCAGGACTGTGTTATGTAAAATGAAAATAGTCCTCCTCAAAATGCAGCCTAACCAAGAAAAACGTGGCACCTTCAAACAGCAGTTTGTTGCTGTCTGCAGAAAATGGCGGGTGGTTTGTCCTGGGGATGACCTCTGAGAGGGAGGCACAAAAGGTCACCTTCATGAAAACTAAAGTTCCCTCACAAGTTTCTGTGCTGAGTTTTGCAGGTGCACCTGCCGTGTCTCTGATCTGGACTAGAGAAAAAGAGAAGGCAGGCTATTCCAGAGAGGGACAGAAAGTCTCTCTCTGTTCCTGTAGTATGCCTGAATCTTCCGGGCACAGGAAATGCAACAGAAACTTTCCCCAGACCAGGACACACTGTAAACTGTGGGTAAGTTTCTCAATTCCTTCCCTTATGCAGCCTAGCAGAAAGGGTCACATGGAACAACTTTCCTGCCTCAGAACCATTGGGAAAGATCAATACAAGAACACAAATGT
Organism: Lissotriton helveticus; assembly: GCF_964261635.1. Taxonomy (NCBI): domain Eukaryota; kingdom Metazoa; phylum Chordata; class Amphibia; order Caudata; family Salamandridae; genus Lissotriton; species Lissotriton helveticus. The sequence goes on from NC_136059.1 coordinate 869,139,779, forward strand.
TTAAACTGCCGGGTTAGTCCTGCAGGTCCGATCCCTGAAATACATTAAAGTTATAGCTTGGAGCTGTAATGTACATTTTAACAACAGTAATGTCTGCACTGTCAGGATTTCTCTGGTTGGTGTTCTAATGTACCTACAGAATGTCAATGTGTTACTCGCACACTTCAGAATTGTTGCTTGCACACGTATAACTGCTGCCAGTGGGCCCCATTATCCACCACTCTAACTTTTAATCCAGTCGCACTTTGCATTTTTATTTTACCGCATAAAGCAAGCCTGTTGACATCACAGCATGTAAGGTACTGTTAAGTAAAATCAAGGACTGCCCTAAAGCCTGTCACATGACGTGATGCCCCTTGGCAGCTTTGGACATCTTTTCCTGCTAGCAGTGTGCACATGGTTGTTGAAAAGAGGCTTGAAGTGATTGCTTCCGGTCCATCTTTTTTATAAGGTAGACATGCTCTGCTTCTTTACCTACTCCTTTGCGTGAGGGAGGTTTGAAGAGCTGTTGCCTGTGCTGTATATATTGTGAAGGTGCAGTTCAGCCCCAGGACACCCTCCCAGGTGCTCTACCTGTTTTTAAAAGCTGCTGCTCATGCTTTTCTTATTTTTTCTGAAGGTTTGCACTCTGTTCCTGCCATCTTCTACTTGTATTGTGAGGGAGCGTTCTCCTGCTACTTCATATAACTATATGAATGAGGCTTGCTCAACTGCTTGCTGTGACACACCAGGTTGTGTGAGAGATGTCTGCCCAGTTCATTTCTGTGGTGCAGTTACTTTTTCAGAGAGTGATCTTCTTAGTTGCTGTCTGTACTGTGCTTTTCTTGTCCTTGTCTGAAGGAAGCCTGCACTTCATCTGTCAATGTTTCTTTGTTTGAAGGAAGTTTACTTAGCTACCTTTTGTGCTTTACCACTACTGCTTGCATGATCAAAACTTGTAGTACTGCTGCCTAAGGTATACCCCTTCTGTGTGATGAAATCCCATCTTCTAGCCCGTGTTCTACCTATTTTGTGTGGAGAAGAAGCCTGGAATGGTGCTAATCAGTGCAGTGCAGTACTGCATATGAGTTAAGTTTAAAATACTGCTGCTTCTGTCACCCTGCACCCTATGAGACAAACTTTATTTGTTGCTACCTTGGCATTGTGTTGCAAGCATTTAAATGATCTATAACACTCCCACAATCCCCTAAACATTGATCTGTATACACTCAATCGCAGTGTCATAAGTAATCCGGGTGAGAAAATACTTTACTGGGCTGAAGGACCACAGAGATGGCCTGCAGAGAACAAGTTGAGAGAGAAGGACAAACTGGGTGCTGTGATGGATATGGGCGGGAGTAAATGAAAGTGGGAAAAGAAAGGAGACAACCCTTGATATGATAGACTATTACAACTACCACCCTATTTTTCTCCTTCTGAAATCAGTCAATATTGTGTATTACAGCACGGCCTTCTCCATTATACACATGCAGACTTTCTTGGGCGACCTGAAAGGAGAGGTGTATGCTCGCTGTGTTGGTTTCCAGATTCTTTTAGATCTGACTATATCATTCACAATTAACAACTTTTCATAGTGGATTTTACAGAGCTTGGTGTCCAAGCCAGTTTAAACCTACATTGCTTAGACAGCTCAATAAATACCTACCCATAACTGAATTTAACAAAATGCTTGCAACTGTGCTTCATAGTTTTAACTCACTTAAAAAAATGTAAGCTTTAGATGAGAGGGTGTGAACCCGCCTCAAATACTAATCACAACCCTTGCCAGGGTAAACCACAAGAGTCACTAAATAATCCTTTGCTTAACCCTCTGGTAGCTTGGTACAAAACAGTTAAGCTTAACTTGGAGGCAAACTGTAAAGTATTTATGCAGCACTTCAAACAGTAATAAAGTGAAAATACAACAAAAGAAAAATCCAAAGCTAATTTAGAAACATGTGGCCTGATTCACAAAGGTAAACTTACACTTTTGTGTAAGTTTACTTTTTTTTGCTATTCATGAACGTTTTCACAAGTAGAATCTGTGGAGTCTCTGCACATAAAAAGATAGGATGTTCCTATTTTTTCATGTGCTGAAACTCTGCAGTCATAAAGATACTACTTGTACAAATATTTGCTATTCGCAAACAAACGTAAACTTACATAAAAGTGTAAGTTATTCTGTGTGAATTAGGCCAATACAGTAAATTTTAATACATAAGATGACACCAAAATGATATTCAATTAGCAGAGAGATTAATTTCTAAAGATTGAATTAAAAATAGCACTAAAAAGCACAAAGCGCCAACCGCTGTCATCTGGTTGTGCTAGACTAGGTCAAATCCAAAGTTCAAGCCGACCACAATGAAGCACGGGTCGGACACCGGGACCAGGCTCTTCCTGGTGGAAAGTTTACTTTCTGACTTTTAGGGTGTAAAAGTGGTTTCTAGTGAGTTGTAGGTGGGGAAACCTGGATCGTAAATGGGGTTCGACAAAGGCGGGACACTGAAGAGCGGGGTCCCGGTGCAGATGTCTATGAATGCAGTAAAACAAGCCGGGGAAGACTGTGCCTGGGAAGGCTCGATGTTGAGCAGATGCTGTTCGGTTTGGGTCCTGCTGTAGCTCTTTATGTTCAGGCTTAGAAATGTTTCTGGAAGTCAGATCTCCTTCAGCGGGGCAGACTAGCAAGTTGAGGCTGATGGCAGTTCAAAGGCTGTGGTTCTGACATCGATCCTGGTCTCTGCTGGTTCTCCAGGCACAAACTTGCCAAAAAGATACTAAATCCCACTTCTCACAGTTTAGGGACAAGAGGAGTAGACTTTAACACCAGCCTAGGGTTCCGAATCTGCAGGGCACCACTTGGGGGGTTACGACTCCCTTCAAAAGAAACCGGCAGCACTGTCCAGGACAGGTCCAGTTAAAACTGGTCCGCTGGGCAGTTGCAGGCAGAGGGGCTACTGGAAGCATGTTAGGTCCCTGTTGCTCAAACAGCAGGCCAGTCAACTGACCCTTGGAGGCACTTCTTGGGCCCTGGGCTCCCGGCAAGCAGGCCAGTCTTGTTTTAGGTTCTTCAGACAGCATGCTAGTCCTTTGTCTGATTCCTCACCTGTACAGGAATGTTTTGAGGAGATCTGTCTGTTCCTTCCCTTCCGCTAGATTTGGTGCCAGCCTGACCTAGAGCGAGACAAGTGGGAAGCAGGCCCAGGTGTGAGCACCTCTGCCAGTGACCAGATAGCATCTTTTTAAAGCTCAGGAAGGGGTGGGCACCTCCCCCACCCCAGGCATTCCTGACAAGGGACGAGTCCCACTCCCCACACCCAGAGCCCTTTATCCACTGTCAAGGAGCAATGCACATCTCACTCTAAGGTACTTCTCAGGGTCGGGGTGACAGCTGGGCACTGGTAAAGTATTTTGGTTTTAGGCAGGAAAATGACAACTTTGTAAAAGTGCCTTTTTAAAAATAGTAACATGAAATCTGACTTGACCATTAAATTGAATTTTAAATTACTATGAATAGAAGTCCTTAAACCATTTTTCTATTCAAGTTAGCACTTTACTAATGGTAATAGTGCAAACTAGTGTTGACTTGTGTAGAGCCAGCCATGCCACAGTTAAACTCGAATTTGGAACAGTGCTTAATTTGAACCGTTGGTTTACGGTGCTCGGCACCGGCTCTTAATCATCAAGACAGGAGCTTTTCATGAGTACCAGTTATAGTCACATTCATTTATGACAGGCACAGGGTGATTAAGTGATTTGCCCAGAAGCGCTGGTGACGGGGCGTGGCCTGTCGTTGATGTAGTGAGCAGCAAAACTTGTGAGCTCCCATCGGCCGGCCGTCATCTAGTGCCATCCTGAAGCCCTAAAAGTGGCAAGAAGCCCTGCAGCACACCCCTGCAGCTGGGAGAAGGGTGAGAGGTGCCCCAGAGGCAAGGTAAGCCTGCCCAGCAGCCCAAAATAAGAAAACCGAGCAGAGAGCGCAGCCGCACGCTCAGACAAGATGGTCGGTGTCCGGCGTGTGGTGAGGGAGCCGGGACGAGCATCGGCCCTCTGCTGGACTTTAACGGCATTGGAGGAGGCCTGGATTACCCCTCGCCTCCGGCTCCGCGCTGAATGATCAGCCGGGAAATCCCATAGGGCCAAGAGCAAAGGAGCCGGACACGACAAGTAAAGCTGGGTGCAGTGATAACATGGCGGCCCCCATGGAATGCGGCAGACACTAGAGCCGAATCGGGATTGTCGGCACGGCCCTGTTCAGAACCTGGAGTGCTTCCCCCCTCGCCCCATGTGCTGGACTGAGTGCCGGATCCGGAAGCCCTTCGAAGTAAGCCTGGTGAAAAGGGGGGCGAGGTAGTCTGCGGCTCTGGTGCCTCAAGTGGCAGACCCAGGAGCTGCCTTGGACGGTTCAGGAGCAGCAGTGATCCCTCAATGCCCCACTGGGGGCTCAGGGCACATTAGGCACAGCTGGAGAAGTGCCAGGCTGCCTGTGCGCGCCTGTTGGAGGCGAAGAGAGGCCTGGAATACCTTCCCCTTGCTCCCCTGCACCAGCTCCAAGTGCAGGTCTCAGAGCCCCCTTGCAGTATTTCCGGAGGAGTGAGGCAGCGAGGAGATCGGGTCTCAGTGAGGCCCCGCTTGATGAACCTGGCAGCCGGACGGAGCAGGCATAGGAAAGGCAGAGACACTTGAGGGCCCGGGGGATCTGCTGACAAGGCCCTGTGGAGAGCGACACTTGCCATAAGGTTTGGAATCTGCGTGCAGCGACTGAAGCAATGATCCTGGGGCTGAGGTCCTAGACAAGCGTCCACAGCAGGGCCCACCAGTGTGGGGCCATGGCACCAGTGACTGGCAGCGGACCAGGGGCCAGCGTGAAAAAGGCTGTGCACCTTGCCATCCGGGAGGCCCTGGAACCCCCTGGGGGGGAGAGGCAGTCTGAGGGAAGGAGCCTGCAGAAGCCCGAAATGCTGATGAGTTTGGACAGGGGGGCCTAGAGCTCCTGCCACCGGGGCATAACTCAGAGTGGCAGGGAAATCTTCCCCCAGCCTGAAAGTGGCGAAGCAGACTGAGAGGCTTAGCAGCTTCGATTACAAGAAATACTTGGAGCGTACGCATGCTGAGAGGAACATGTCTGGATCGGTTCTGGCATGGTTGACAAACCCAGTGAAAAGGGGTCCCCCCCCAGTGGAGTTAAAGGATGAGTGTGGGGTTAGACCTTTCACGCAAGAAAAGTCTTTGCCCACTACTATGCCAAACTCTACAAGAAGACGAGCCAACAGACATAAGGGAATACCTGGCCGAGTTACAGCTGATATGCCTGAGCCTGGAAGAGGCAGAAGACCGTGGAGCAGCCATCATACAGCGGGAGGTATGGGTTGCCATTAAGGGCATGACCTGAAACAAGACCCGGGGCACAGACGGCCTACCGGACAAATTCTATGCAACCTATGTGGAGGAGCTGGCCCCCCGCCTGGTTACGATGTACCAAGAGGCCAGAGAACGCGAAGAGTTGCCCGAGGCCCTCATTGTCCCAATACCCAAGCCAGCAAAGGAACCACTGGCTTACAGGCCACTATCCATGCTGAACATGGATTATAAAATCCTGAGTAAAATTCTTGCGACACGCTTACTTCTTCACATATCCCACCTGATCCACGCGGATCAGGCGGGGTTTATCTCGGGGCGGAATACAGCCATAAATATCAGATGACTACTGGCTGTGTTGGATTCCGAAGGGTACGCCAAACGAGGCGTCAGTGTTGCAGTGGACATAGAGAAGGCATTTGACAGCCTGGAGTGGTCATACCTATTGAATTCTGGCCAAAATGGGTCTGGGGGATGGATTTTGGCATGGGTACGGCTGCTGTACGCATCCCCTCCGGCCTGAGTGCGCACTGGGAGGACCATGGCGCTGAAACAGAGGGTGGAGAGAGGTAAGAGGCAAGGATGCCCCCTCTCCCTGCTTCTGTTTGCACTCGCTATGGAACCGCTGGCGACTAGAGCCCGGAGCGGCCAGGACTATGAGGGCTTGGAGATGGGAGGGGGCACCATTTCATAGCATTTTATGCTGATGACCTCTTGCTATTCTTACACAACGTGGCAGACGTACTGCGCGGGGCGTGTGACATGCTGGCCCGATTTGGCACAGTATCTGGCCTTAAAGTCAATTGGCAAAACTCCAGCTTGTACTCGATGGCTCCGGATATTGCCGCCGCCGCTCGCTCTTGAACACTTGAGGTGGGAGCCTAGCTGCCTGCCGTACCTTGGAGTTAAAATATATCATAGAGCGATGGACTTACTGGAAGGTAATGTGGGTAAGGTCAGCGAAAATAGAGATGGATTTTTCGGGTATCGATGCCGCGGTCAATAGCTGGGAGGGTGGCAGTCCTGAAAATGGTAACGTTGCTGTGCCTATTATACTACTTCGGGACTCACCTGGTGTGGATCCCGCGAGCGATGTTCAAAGAGTTTGACTCGATCACGTCATTTATTTGGGGTGCAGGACTAAGGAGGGTGGCGTTGGCCTCACTGCGACGCCCCACAGCGGAGGGCGGGCTGGCGGTGCCTGATTTCGAGAGTTATTACTAAGCTGCACAATTATACTGGCTGGTCCAATGGCTGGCAGCAGATCGTACCCCGGAGCGGGAACAATGCCCAGCTGCGCCAGACACTGAAAATTCTGCTACGAGTACGTCGGAACACGTCCGAAGACACAACCGAAACTGGGGTGGCGGTGCGCTGCTGGGCTAGATATTTGAGGAGAGTGGGTGCTGCAACTCCCTATTCACCTGACATACCTAACACAATGTTACGCTATCTTCCACACTGCGAGCACTTGGCAGGACTAAGAGAGATGGGGGATCCACTCTACTTACATGTGAAGATTTGCAAACTGCGAATGACTTGCCTAGGGGGTCACTTCCTGAAGCACAGGGCCCTCACACAAAGGATTAGGACACACTGGAAAGGTGGGGGTGCGGAACCGTGAGCACTCGTGGGATGCAGGTATGTTGCACTGTCAGCAGGAAGAATTAAGACAGTGTCCTGCCTCTGTAAGGCGATATGGAGAGATATGCAAAAGCTGTTTGAGCGCATTGCGATTACAGAGGGAAGAAGACTTGGGTAAACAGATACCATAGGGAGAGTGGGATAAAATCCTAGAACGCACACTGTAAGCGTCTAGAAATGCACGATTCGAATGAATTAACTATTATGTACTACATAGAGCGTATCCAACGCCGTCACGCATTAGGAGGTATTTTGGAGCGGAAACGGCGGTTTGCCCGAGATGCGGGAAAAGAGAGGCGCACATACTCCATATGTTTTGGAACTGCCACATATTGCAAGCTTTTTGGGGGGCGATACGGCAGGTGGTAGGAGACGTTATTGCCAAGTAGCACCCGCAGACCCCAGAGCACTTCCTCTTAGGGTGGTCTCCCCAGACAGCCAAAAATAAAGTGACAGGAAAGTTCCAGGACCGTACCTATGTCTTGGCCAAGAGGGAGATAGCCAGGAACTGGATAGCGCCAGGAGGGCCGCGGACTACCATATGGAAATAGAGCTTGAGAGGTGGGCAGGGGTGTAAGGCAGATTGCTACTCCGAGAGGCCAGCCGGGGAATAGGCACAATGGAGAGGGCTAGAGCCTGGGAAAGCCTGGTGTGTGAATTGGTGGCGAATACGCAGGACAACAGTGGGGCGAGCACTCCGAGGGTGGCAGAGCCAGAACAAGCGGATAGGAAGGGCATTCAACCTAATGACATTTGAAGGTATAGCACTGTAACACACAGAATCTGGGAGACTGAAGCACGAGAACCCGATACCACGTGGACGCACTCACCTGTTCACCTCACTGCAACTCGGGGGAGGGTGGAGGGGGGGGGGTGTTGTGTTTTGTTTCCAAGGGAATGTTGAAGAAAATGCGCCAGAGAATGTAACTGGTATGTTATGTACCCCGGGTGCCAGATCCGGGCCTCAGAATGAGCATGTATGTTGCTATTATTTAAAAGCCAAAAAAAATCTGGTTAAAAAAAAAGTGATTTTCCCAGAATCCCAGGATATTGAGCAAACGCCATGACTCAAACTTAGTACCCCAGCTCTGAAGTTAGCAGCTCTGGCCATTACACCACATCCTCTCCCCACTCTCTTGGTTAGTAGTTGGCTCTTTTTAGGCAGCGCGAACAGGAGATTTGGACTGGTGCAGGCTGCCTCCTGATGAGAGCCCCAGCACTTATTATTTTATGAATTAACCACTTATTTCGAGGTTTTACACTGCCCTGACTAGCAAAACGCCAAGTACACATGATCTACTTTTTAAACACCATTTACTCTGCCCTATGGGCTTTTAAGGCCTTCCTTAGGAGTGACTTATTAGTATTAAAATGTGTGGTTTAGGCCCAGTAAAAGGTTTATTTTGCAAGGTCAAAATGGCAGTTTAAAACTACACCTAGGCTGCAAGGGCAGGCCTGGAGACCTGTTTTTCAGTCCTACTGTAGTGGGTGGCACAATTGGTGCTGCAGCCTACTAGTAGCATTTAATGTACAGGCCATGGCAACTGGTCGTAACCTCTGCAAGGGACTTAAAAGCAAATTAATTGTGACAGTCAGGGGAATACCAATTTTACTATGTTTGAAAAGTAGGGCACAGACACTTTTCCCTTGGGTAGCAGCGGTACAGTGCACATACTTCTACAGCCTAGAAAAATAGGGTTCAGTGAAAAGACAAAAATCCTGAGGGACCCTACACAGAGGGCACATTTTCAAAACTAGCGTATGACGTAAAACGTACAGCAATTCAAGCTGAGGGTTCCTGAGTCTCTGGAGGTAATGTCGAATTATGGCAGAAGGAGGTGGCGGCCTTGTACAGTATTTGTGTGCAGATATTTCATGGAAGACCCATCAATTAGAAACACATTTGTTTTAAAAATATGCGTTTTTTCTGGTCTAATGAAAATAACAAAAAATAATTGGTAGTTATCTTCTGTGTATGTTCAGTCTTTTTAAGTGCTACGAAGTGTCAGATTCTGTTAATTATTCATTAAATATCCTCTAGGTGCTTGTTCTGCCCATTAATAGTACAATACTTCTGTTTAGAAATGCAGACATTGCAAAATGTTATGCCGGGCCTGGCCAGTAGATCTATGCATGCATTGCATTTGTATTTGACACCATGGTCCAAGGTTTGAATCCAGCCTCGCCAAACCAGCCTTTGCCTCTTGGAAGGATTACAATTCATGCCATTGAGAAGGGTGATATTAAGCATCTATATTTTATCAACAGGCTGGCTGGGAGCACATGCACTTCCCAAGTATGCCTTTAATAAAGCAGCAACTTTGAGAAGTGTTCCTGATGTTACATTTAATGTGTACAGCGGAGCTGACCTGTGCTTCTAGTACTCTGTGAAATTGTTTGATCATAAAAATATATATAATCACCAAGGGGCCCCTTTGCTTTTCAATACTGAAGGACTTGCACAAATGACACTGAATTTTAATGGTCAATTTAATCATTACCCATTGTTTTAAGACCCAATTGAATACTTGTGTGACTTCAACACCATGCTGAAATAGAATGGATTACAGAAGTAATTCAATGCACTACTGACATTACATTAGACAGGCAAGATAATCACTTTTTGAAAAGTGGTAAAGTAATCGATCTGGTAGACCTCTTGGAGAGCTTCAAACTTGAATAGCTTACTGCAGACTAGGCGATAGATGGTGTGAGTTGCTTCCATTGAGATTGCCCCAGGCATTGGACACTGGTGCTGAGTCTGGGATGTGTGTACCCAGTGGCTGCTGCCATGTACTGAGAGTGGTGAAGCAGGTGGCACAGAATAAAAAACAATACACTTATCTTCCTATGTCAGTCTCCTCTATTCGAGGCAATCCCCAACGCGAAGCCCAGCCAACTCCCCTAACCAATCCTGGCGCAGCTCTCATGCTGGTAACCAGCAATAGAGAAGCGCCAGGGGTGGAGCTGAGCGGCCTCTTTCAGCACTCTTAAGAGCACCGGGGTCCTGCGCTTTCTCTAACCCAGCTGGCTAAGACCGCTAGATTAGAGCAGCTTAAAATGCGCATGTCTGGCTGTCTGCCACAAGAAACCTGTGTTGTAGCGTAAACGTGTTGGGCCTCATACATTATTTTAATTGGTCTAATTTATCCCAGAATAACCTCAGCTACCACGCTAATCCCATTTGGTCCTCCGTTGGATCTTGTTCTGTGCTGAAAGGGACCAGAATACTTAAGGGATGAACAATTATCTTATGAGGAACTGGAATAAGATAATTGTTAACATTCATTCATTACTAAAGGGAATTTATTGGATTAAATCTATCCTTTAGGTCAATAAACTTTGAAACCGATAAATTGGCCACAACAAATAATGAAACAGAATCAGCAGAGTAATTTATCTCAATTTGTATTTTTATAAGATTTTCAAATGATTTGCATACCAATATAATCTTATGAATTGAAAGGATTCAGTAAGCATTAACAAACTGAAATTTAATCAGAAGGGAGTTGTCCTCCTCAGCCGAAGGAGATAAAAACCTCAAGAAGTGAGTCTATAAAAAGCAATGATCTTGCATACAAACCCTATGTATGAAAGTTCAGTAAAACGCCAAATGACCAGGTCCAGTTCATGGACAGGATCGTTTGCCCCTGACTGTACTGCAGCGTCCATGCCACAGCTGTTGTCGGAAACCTTCCAGCCGGAAAGATTCCACTATGCAAGCACACCAGCTGGCAGCAAACTCAGTGGCTTGTCACAATTCGCGTCATTTCTGGAAATCCAATTAGTCTATATCTGTACCCCAAGATGAGAGGAGAAGGTGGACAAGATAGGTACTGCCCGTGTCCATAGTTTGAGCAATTATACTTCATCGGTTCCTGGTTTACGCCTCTTGACATCACCAATTTGTTGCACCACTCTGTCCCATCTGTCAGTTTCGGTAAGATGAAATGATGTAGTAGGTAAAAATATACAAATCCGGAAGAATTTCTTTGTATTTTCTTTAAGGCCACTGTATTTTAGTCATGCAATTGGTTGTGACATTTAGGAAATAGGCGAGTTCATGTTCTCATCCTTTGTCAGTCTTTCTCAAGCATGTTCTCCAGGAAGTAACAAATTTGTTGCAAGTCCAGTCGAGTAGCTACAAACGTGAAAGGAATCATTGAGCCTTAGAGCAAAAGTAGAAACTTTACCAAAGGTTCCCATAGGCTTCAAACTATTCAGTTCATAAGTTCATGCTAGGAAAGAAAAGAAAGTTTGAGGCCTTCAGGAAACACAGCTTGTGCATGATGAATTTAAGCTAAAATATGAATGTTTTGCATCTACATCATGTGAGTATAAAGTACTCCTAATAACGTTTTAATAGTTCATTATTATTTTGTGTACCTAATTTGCAATTCTCTTTTCATGTTATAGGTTAATGCATCATTCAGGATTCAAAACCACATTAAAAATGAAACTTTGTATAGCACAAATCATTATAGCATCTGTTTTCTCTAGAATGTTGGTGCTCACATTACACATTCTAATGTTATCAACCATTTTCTTAACACTTAACAGCCTTATTCTTTATAGTTTTCTTCGTTTAATTATTACGTTTATTTATGCATAAAGAAAAGATATCAGTCAGTCAAAAAGGTCTTTATTTCGATTTACATCATAAAAGACATACTATACAATACGCTACACAGTTCACAGATAAAAATGTCATAAAATGAGCAATAAAATCCATAAATATATAACATGCTAAAACCAGAAGTAAGAAAAATTATTAAATATATGTAACGAAGACATGCGACTGATACAATCAATAAAACCATCTACGCACAATCCAGTATTCATATAATGTAGACAGTATTGCTAAAGCCACCAACAGCATCATATACACTTTTAATTAAGGACTCATGTTCCGGATCTGAGTTATCCAGGCCCAACTCACGAATTTAGCAACACCTATAACGATAGGTTTTGAAGTGTCAGATTTCAAGATTCTTCTAGCGGCCTGTGCGGATCTGGTTCCCAGTAAACGACATACGGAGCTTAGCCATACACGTCTAGGTTGTAAATACATTGGACAGCAAAAGAAGATATGGTCAAAAGTTTCGAGCTCATCCACACAGAAGGGACATTTATCATTACCAGATAGATTCCAGTTTTTCGTTAGCCCCCGGAGCGGAAGAGAGCCTACTCTAAACTGGTGGTACAGTTTGCGATCTAATGGCTTTGTTATAATGTCCCAATATTCTTCATAAATGGAAGTACCCAAAACAGATGCAAGTCTCTTTGCCTTAATCCTGCTCCAATAAGCTTCCTTAAAAAGCTTCTTCGAGGGGAAAAATAGCAGTGACAGGGTTGGCCCATAAGGACCCCATCCCCATATCAATCAGAGTGGCTTTTATTTCAGATAACCAGGGAATCCTGTGCGAGCCCCTTAACCCTTTAACTTCTAGTAAGGCCTTGGCATACAGGGACAGTTCCGGTTTCGTCCACCGACGTCGCCCGAACGCCAGTGGTCTATAACGTACCATGTCCTCAACGGGCTAACAACCTAGGTCGTATAATAGGGGAATACAAGGTGTTGATTGAGGTAACCCTATTGCTGACCTAAGGAATTTATTCTGTGCAACCTTTAGTTGGGACATGTCGCTGAAGCCCCACAATTCTGCACCGTACATAGTGGCTGGGAGAATTTTAGAACCGTAGATTTTAATCGGGGGAGCCAATGGTTTGGTGAAAGAGTTTCTATGTTCCTTCAGCAGAGATCCACCAAGTTGGGCATGCTTCAGGGTAAGGAGGTCTATCTGGGGCTTCCAACTTAAGTTTTCACTGAAAGTTACTCCCAAATAAGTAAAATCAGCTGTCTGGTCGAGGATAACTCCACCCATATTAACCCTTGCACTTACAGATCTTGGGCCACGAAGGACCATGAATTTTGAATTCCCAATGTTAATTTCCAGCTCATGTTCGCGGCAGAAAAGCTCGAAACGAGACAGCTAGCTGTAAACCCTGTCTCATCTTAGATATTAAGAGCGTATCATCCGCGAACATGAGCAGAGGGACTTTCATACCGGCAAGGGAGGGCGCGTCTGTCGGTTGGTTAGAAAAATAATTCGTAACCCCGTTGATAAACAAGGAAAACAGGGTGGGGGCTAGCACACACCTAACCCCTTTGGAGACCTCAGACCTTTCAGTCACCTCCCCTGGTTTGCCCCCTCGAACCTTGGCATGAGTGTGTTCGTGCATATTAATCAAGAAAGCCACCAGCTCTTTAGGCATGCCCATCCGCAATAAAACTTCCCACAACTTGACCCTGGGAACAAGATCAAACGCGGACCTTAGGTCCACGAAGGCCGCGAAGAGCATGCCACCCCCAAGGAATACCTCTTTCCAATACAGAACCTAAACGCTTGGTCAAGGGTTCCAATATGTGACCGGAAACCCGCCTGAAGCGCTGTTAATATGCCTGAATCGGCCATCCAGCCCTGTATGCGTCCCAAAAGTAGACGGGCTACGATCTTTTGTACCGCGTCTTAAAGGCTAATCGGTCGATAATTGGCCGGGGCAGAGCGATCGCCTTTCTTGTAGATTGACAATATCTCTGCCCCTAGCCAAGAACCTGGAACCGATGCTCAATTAGCAAGGGCATTAGCTAACATTGTCAGATAAGGGACCCACAGGTCTTGCTCATGTTTGAATAGATCGGCAGGGATACAATCAGGCCCCGGTGCTTTGCCACTCGGGATTACCTTTAAGACAGACCACTTCCCTGGGGACGAATATCAAGGTTTCCTCACAAATGAGGGAGGGTGTTACAACTACAAACCTACTCTTAGACATAAACTGATTTTCAAAATACAAGACCCACTGCTGTGGCTCAACATGGATTGTGGGTTTCATATCTTGAGGGCGTTACCCCATTTAAGGAGGTGCCAGAATTGTGTCATGTTCCGCCCATCACAAGCCAGGAGTAACCCCTTCCAGCGATCCTCGTCCCAATTCCTCTTTGCTTTTAATTGGGCAAGTTTATATGTGGCCCTACAACTACGAATAGCATCAGGTGATCTAGATTTAATGGCTATAAGCAATGCTCTTTGGCCTGTCTACAACCATTATCATACCAGGAACAAGATCTCAACTCTTTATTTTTATTGACGGGGGGTAAGCTTTTAACAAAATAGTTTTAAGCACTAAAAATAAGTCACTATGGATACCGGGGATGAGTTCTTTAATCTCAACCTGGGACTCAAGGCTGTTCAGTTTATCCAATGTGATTATAAGCAAGTCCCTAATTTTAGCCTGTGTTCTCTCATTAGTGACTATTTTTGGCCAGCGTACCCTTCTTTCATCATAGTTAGTTTTACTTTTGCCTGTACAATAGGGACATCGACCATGAGGGTGTCGATAAAACTATTATCTGATATGGACAGGACTAAAGGGTTATAGTCACTTTCTGGTCTACACGTGACCACCATATCAGCGATGACCGACCACATCTCCAGGTTAGCCAATATATAATCAATTCGGGACCCGGATCTACCGTTATCGAAAGTCACTGCCCCAGACCTTTCTGACTTCGTTCTACCATTAACATTAACTGCCCTCATGCCCTTATCAAGGCACAAACCCTTCATAAACAGAGCCGCTTTCGTCCATTTTCTAAATGGGGTCAGCTCCAACTGGGAAATACCCCACAAAGAGTCCTCAACCTCTGAAAGCTTCCCATCATCCACATCCAGGGGCTCAAAACAGGTGTTGAAGTCCCCAACCACAACCCTGTTTACAATTTTAGTTTCGATACTTAAAAAGTTCTCCAAAAAAAGGGCTGTTGGAGAGCATCTCCCACCTGGAAGGCACCTTACATGAATGTGGATAATAACGATGTTAAGCCCCTTCGTAGAACTGACCCTAATAGCTATAATATCCGGGCTATCTATCGAAATCTCAACCACTAACACACCCTCGCATTGTCGTACCCATATGTATAAACCACCCACTGGTCCACCCCTGATACCCTTAGCTGCTGGTTTAAAAAAGTTCAGAAAGCCAGAGTGAAAGAGAGGGGCTATTGCCTACGTCTCCTGAAAGGACCAAATATCTGATTCGTCGATAAAACTAGCCCAATCTGGTAGATGTAATTTAGATTCTAGGCCTGCAATATTCCATGAAGAAACCTTCACAGAGGGAGTAATGGAACTGGGGTTCACCGCCTGGCTAACCGCCATATGGCGGGGAACAGAACACCCCTTGGGAGTGCTAGCGTTAATAAAAGAGGAGGCCTGGGAAGGGATAGAATCTTTAGACGTTGGTTGAACACTAGGAGCAATTACCCCAGGAACTAGAGCCAGACCCCCCTGTAATGATAGCCTATACAAATCATTACCATCCCCAAGTCAGTCGATTTTCCTCTAAGGTGGATTAGGAGTCAAATCAATTGTATATTAGTGTAGGCTCATTGAATAGTGTATCGAAATGATTAACCCGGGGGAGACGACACTCTTCCCTATATGCCAAATTTGAGTGTCTAAATGGTGTTTCCATCCTATTTCGTGAGAACAGTGGGAAACCCGATACTAATCGAGGATAAAAATAACTTGGATTAAGGGTTTGAATTCCACCCTCCCCTCTAAACTCACTTCCTTCACAGATGAACCTTACAACTCTAGGATCTCTGAAGTTTACAATTATACAATCCCCTTCCTGGTCCTTACATCTCCTGCCCAACCAACTCACCCTCCTTACAGGTAAAATGTTGCCATTAATATAGCCTGGGAGTGGTCTATGGTTGCAGAGCCAAAAGATGACTTTATTTTTCAACTCCCTGTGATTTTCCAATTTTTCCTGTTGGATCTCTGGTACCCCCGTCAGTATCACAGTATAAGGCGCTGAATCAGGGGGGAGATCAATACAGGGATGTTTCCTCTTCCCGCCCTCTGGACCTAATACCTCCTTCTCTTTAATAATTGCCTCTACCGCCACTTTAGAGGATGCCAACTCCTTCCTACCCTCACACACCGGCACTTCAACTCTCTTGCTATTGGGGTGAATTATCTTATTTCCCCCAGTAATAGCCATACTATCATTTTGATTTTGTTGCCTGGGTGATCTTGGGAGGTTTTCATGGGGACTAGCTACTAAGGTACCGCCGGGTTCTGGCATTGATCTTTCTTTAGCTATACAGTTGGGGTCCAGAGTACAGCCCACAGCCTTCCCTAAGGCTGTCGTATTAGCCCTGACAATTCTTTCCAACTTCCCCAAATTTTCAAGAATTAATTTTATTCTCTCAAAGAGGGGTAGCATCAGCGACTTCATAAGGTGCTCTATCTGGCCAAAAATGCCATCAGGAAGCTGGGCTGTCAGCGGCAAGCGCTGTAGCAACTCGGGTATCTGTTTCCCTTGATTTTTTTTTTTATTGAGCGGCATGTTATTGATTGCCGAGTGGGACAATGTAGCAGAAACCCCTCCTGTATCAATGGTTTTAATTACTTTAGGGCACCTGCCCTTTTGTTTACCCCTCCCCCCCACGCTTTCTTTTCCTGGGCTTTGTGGGTGCGTTAGAGCCTTTTTTGGAACTATGCTCTGATGATGGTCTCGGGATAATGGGATCAACTATAGAACAAGCAGCAGATTCGTCAGTAGCCGCCAGTTCCAGGCTAGTTTCCAGCCAGTTGTCATCCTTAGGTTGGTAATCTGATGGCTGCTCAGGGGTAACAGCATCCCTAATGGTGCCCAGCGAGGAACGCTTAAAAAAAATTGGTTCTGACAAGAGTCTTTTTTCAGTTAGTGCTATCTCTCGTTCCAACACAACTGCAGCCCTTGTAATAAACTGGTCCAGAGTCCCAGTAATAGACCCTCCAATGCTGCTGGTCATACTTTTTTTCCCTTTCCCTATAGTAGGCGTCATGTTAGATCCACCTCAACCAATCTCAATAGTGATAAAACAATTGAGTAGCGATACAATGTCAAAGACACAGTGTAATAATACAACCAGATTACCTACGAACTTTTGTGGGCATCGGGATAAGAGCTTCCACTCAGTCCACAGCTAACAATAACATTTACAGGACTAATTATCGGAGCAACAAAGACGCTTAACTAACCTAGAGTCCCAGCTGATGACAATGCCCACGTTGGTAGAGTTAGGGGGGTGGCCCTGCCCGGCCTCTTCTGGCCCCGGATGGCCACAGATGGCCCGCCCTTTGCCCGTGCTTAGCCCGACTCGTCCCAAGCGCGTCCCGCGTTGCGGGATTATGGGGCTGGTTTAATACACCTGGGTAAGGCGTGGCGGGAGGGCGTCTCTCTGCCCCGATGACTGCTGGGCAGTGTAGTTCCCCCTCTGCTGCTGCCAAAAGTCCCCAAACTGCGAGCGTTTCCCGCGGAAACGCGAGAGGTGTGCAGGTAATCACAAAAGGGGAGAGCGTGGTTCTCCTCCAGGTCATGACCCCTCTGCTGCTTCAACAAGGTCACACAGATTTCGAGTTGATATCAATATATTTGTTAAACTTTACATTAGTTTGTTTACGATTAAATGTCATTACAAACTTACGTCTAATAGTCTGCATTCTTTAACGAGGCAGTATTTATATCTAAACACAGTAACCTAACACATTTGTCATGTTCATAAATAAATGTCAGGGTGAATTCATAGATTAAAACAAAAGATAACATCCATGCTCTATCACGTGCACATTTTAAACTTGTGCACAGCTCCCTGCTGCCACTCAGCAGCAGAAGCCCCGCCCGATCCGTCCTGACACTCTGTTCAGGTAGAGTTGGTTGCTGAAAAATAAAATGGTAATAAATAAACTTAATTGAAATTTTATTTTTCAGTTGTGGCCTGGGGCTTTTCTTTGTGCGGTGATGCTTCTCCGCTCAAATGGATGAGCCGCCCCTTGGTGTACCTGGCTCTGGAGGCTGGACTGGTGTATTGGAGGCTGGAGGGAGGGTTGCACAGGACATTCGATGCAAGAGTAGCAACTGAATTGCAATTAAATACTTGCAAGAACAGCTAAGGAACAAAAGGATGGACATGCCATGGGTGTGCACGTGTTTTCGGCTGTGCCTGCACATAAGTGTTAGCTAAACATGTGATGACTGAGCCCCTGGAATATTGTGGCAATACCCTAGTCAAGATATAGGTGGTATAGAAAGAGCACACTGTACCTTAGCAACTACTAATTGTACACTTATTATGCAGTTCTTAACAATTATGTTCAAGTGTGTGATGGTGTGTGGTCAGTGGTCGTGTGAAGTCACTTCCTGTGATGATTACTTTCAAAGATCATGTGATGACAATTCCTGTGATGTCACAGAGAGAGAGAGTTTTTTTCTGATACCCTTCGAATTTTGGTGAATTGAGGTCCACAATGCTTTTTTAAAACTTCGTGCAAGCAGGTAAGATCATTTCAGAGCAATACTAATATTTGGTTCAGATTTCAACTGTCACCAGAGGAAGAAAAAAATTAAGGTAAATACAAGCACTAGTTAAAATAAAACACGTGCTGACCCAAAATTTGGTATTCTTTTTAATAATGAAGAACTTTTATTTTCACTTGCCCTTTCTCATCCAGGAAAATATCTATGATCTTGGCGAGACCCTTTCCTTTATGCCACTCTGTTTTTGTCGGAGCTCCGGGCCATTCTCCTGTTCCATAAGGATTCTCCCGTTCCATAAGGATTCTCCCTAGAAAGGAATGAGACTCCAACCATTTCCATAGCAGGAAAGGTTTGGAAAAATAGTCCTAAAGATTCTCAAAAGTGTGAGTGCAAAACATTCCCTGGCATCCAAATCCTCCACACCTATTCCCTGCACTTGTCATAGCATTTATCCATGAGCAATATTATGCCTCCTTCAATAATAAGCAAATGGATTTACTACTGCATGGTCCTCGTTTGTGAATGCCTTGTACATTTAAATGAAGTTATTTTCATATGCACAACTACCTGTCCGACTTCAGCTCAAACTTCAGCAGGGATACCATACCATACCTTACACATCCTAGGCAATGCTCTCCTGACAACATCCCCTGCTTCCTGATATTCCTGGACCACTCGGCTCCTTTTGACACAGTGATGATACACAGCTCTACTTGAAAGGCTACTGTGCTTTTTACATGCAATTCCTTAAGCACTGCTTGCACATCAGCTAAACCTGGATTCACAGTACCGACCAGAAGCTCAGCCCAACCAAGACAAAATGTCTGTCTGGGAAGAACAGAAAACAAAAAACAGTACAATATGAATAATTGTATAGAGTAGTCAGTACTATAATTACAGACACTTTTGCTAATCACCGGGATTATGCTTTGTAGTTCACAGGAAATAGGATTATGTACATGTTGGTGGATTTTCTATTCAATTGTGTATTTGCACAATTTTACATTCATAGTTCAAAACAAAACATTTGTTGGAATATCATGTGAAAGACGGACAACATGCATTTCGCCCCTTTTGGCCCGGAGGCCTGGCTCTTCCTCAAGCCTGGAACTCCTTGTCACTAGAGATGCGATAGACTGTAAATTCAGAATGACTTGTGGAAACTTGATTGAGTGTGTTTTAATATGTACCTTACACATCCTTTGAATTCCTACAAATAGAATCGCACCAATAATGCCAAAGCACCGAAGAGCATTGCAGGCATTAAAACTTCGCATATTGTACATTTGTCCCATTTGGGAAAGGTTGCACATATAGTACAGAACTATGTTTGGTCATAGCTGGGTCCATGGCCCCCTAAAAGTATACTACTGGCCTGCCTAGACTTGCATGGGAATAGTTGGTGCCATGTTTCAGTAAATCATCAATAAGTTCTCAAATTAAATTGAAAATGCCAAACCCAAGCTGTTGACCGATCAGTGCCTTTTGGTTTAGCTGTTCATAAATTACTATGTTGGTCATACAGCTATAGTCCAGCTTTAGAAGTACAATACACAAATAAATAAATCCTGAAAAGCTTTAAAGAAAAATGGCCTAATACACCTTTGCAGGTCATCCTGACATATTTGTAAAATAGTTGCACGGTTGTTTAGGTAAAAGTGCACTCCCTTGGCATAGCCTCCAGTAAGCAAGTGGAGGTGTGTAGAGATGTGATCCCATAAAACAAATGGGAAGGGGCCAGAGCGGCCTTGGAGGTAACTTTGGAGTAATCCACCTTTGCATCAAAATCTGATCTGTAATAAGCTTCCCAAGCCCTTTCAGGACTGTTGTCAGAACCCCTCTCAGAGGGCCACGGGGCAAGCTGGAGCGAATGGGACCAGCTTTAGGGGTTCCTGCCTTTTTACTCCTGATGTCTCGTGGCCTGACCTACTATGGGTCTTGAGTAACTGGGCCAAGTAATAACCCTTCAGTACTGGACTCTCAGTGGTACTGTGGGCCAAGCAGTCAGGGGCTCTTCAGGGGTAGTTAAAATATGCGAGGGCTCATAACTCAAAATACCCACAGTGACTCCAATGAGATGATTGTCCAGTCTAAAACTTATCTTTGGTGTGCAAAGCTGTATTTATTGGAAATGATCAACGCAGCACACTAAATATTAGACACAGGTTGTCTATCTAGCATACTTGCACTTCCAAGTGCCCCCCTGGTGGGTCCACTTGTTATTCCCCCTCCCCACTCCTTACTGTCCCAGAATGGATATTAGAAGGTGACCCCTGGTGCTGCCCGCACTAGCAATGTGCATCACAGTCTGGCTTTGATGTTGGAGGTTTTGAGCTCTTTGGGCGGTAACTCCTCGAGCTTTAATAAGTCTTACATAGGCCTGCGGCCCTGCTTCGATCTTATACCAACTACGGTCATCATATGAGTACAGGAGCTTGGATGATTTTTTTCCCTGGTGTTCAACAATGAGCAGCTCGCAGTGCTCCCTTCAAGCGGGCAGTATACAGAGGCAGACCGAGACTTCACAGTGCAGCGGCTCCTTCTTTGTTCCTTCTGGTAAGTTTTGAAGCAGAGGTACTCTTGCAGGCGGTGTCTGGACTTGTTCTTGACTCCCTTTGCTGGTCGCGGGAGCTTCTCCAATGCCAATCGCCAAAACAGTCTTATGGCCACTTCCTGATATGGTGGTGTTCACAGGCACTGGTCGATGGGCCATAGTCTCAGTTGCATGGGTGATGGCCACAACAAAGTCAGTGGCAACAGCCTACTGCCTCAGCAGTCCCAGTGGCTTTCTCTGTCAAATAGGGGTCAGAAGTGACTGCTTCAGAAAGCTCTGCAAATTCACGGCAGTCCTGATGGGGTTTGCCAACTTTCGGAAGGGAAAAAGAACAGATGATGGATGGAATGCTGAACAAATCGAACATTCAACCCCCAGCCACAGTCTGGGTTTAATCCATCATTGTTTTCGTTCACCACGCCAAAATCAGTTTTGACCCTGCTCCCCATGAGAACAGTCAAGCCTAAACTGCCAGGCACTCCTTTTTGCTCTTTTCACCCTATGTGGGAATGGTATGCCCAGATGTCCATATTCCAATCGGGAATGGCGTGTGAGGCAACACAAAGAAAACTATGGATTTAACCCAGGTCAGTGACTGGGGTGAAGTGTTTATTTGTTCAGCATTCTGTCCATCATTTGTTTGTGCTGCAGTTTTCGTCCTAAGTGAGTTGGATATGCCCATACTTGGGCCCCATGCTTGCTATGCCACCGGATTCAAGCTAGCCTCAATGATATGAAGTGATAACACAAAACCGGACTGGGATGCTTGTTTCCTGGTCTAGACAGAAACTGGCCTGGCAGTTCAGGGAAGCAGGGTCAAGACTGATGGGACCAGATCTGTGAGAAGGGGTGACTGATTTGTTCAGCATTCCGTCTATTTGTTTGTGCTGTGACTTCCGGTAGAGAGCAGACGGTAGACTGGACCTGGTGCCTCACCATCTGCTCACTGGGATCCACTCACTAGGATCTCTGCTGGAACTCTCACCATCCAGGTTCTCCCCACCTCCTCATAGGGCTCACTGGTCTTGGCAGGAAGGCAGAATGGTGGTGTTCCAGGCACAGAGCAAATGTTCTTGGCTTCTTAATGATGGCACCTCACCCTGATCGGAGACTGGTAGACCTTGGTCCACAGTCCTGGTTCTAGCAGCACGTCGTCTTGGTGATCTTGTCTCTCCTGATGAGATTGTACTATTCAAAGTATGGGGCTTATGCTGCCAACTTTATAGTCCAAATTCAGACACGTTATTTATTATTTGGCCTTTGAAATTTGTGTTTGAGGCATCAGCTCCTTTGAAGTGCTTTCTTCTCTGCTCAGCTCAAGGAATTATACGAGATCACACCGATATCACAGCCTCCACTGACCCCATAAAGGTTGAATGGACTAAGCCTTTCTCTCTATCCAGATTCCATGGTGGTGTCAACTTTATCAGTCCCACCATCTACTTGACAATGAGCCCAGGCTCCACTAACCAATACCTCTTCCTAAAATCAAATAACCTTTTGATGTACAGAGAGGATATTTTGGTCCTCTTTGTTCAGTGTGTAGCCCACCCCGTTCTCAGGAAAGTTAGCGATATGCATTTCCTGTCAGGGGGATGAAGTATTCACCTCCCAGGCCCAAGGCGGAGTATCACTTTGAGCACTTTTTGGATACCATCCAACCTTTCTTGGCAAGGAAACTTTTTTCCCAGTTTAGAATAGGGACTTAGCTGCTTTGTGCCTTTACGAACAAATGGTCAAAAGCCTCCCCCTTGGGGTGCCCTGCATGTAACTGCACCAATGAGACTGACGTTCATGTTTTCTGTTTTTTGTCCTGGGTACAAAATTGCTAGACTGCGATGGCTAGTCCCACTTTGCATGAACCTGGGGTGCAGGAAATGTCTGCGGAGGCATTCAGACTATTGCGAACGGACTCCCACCCACCCATAGTTTTTGCTGTTTCTAGTTTCTTGAATTCTATGTGGCACAATCGGAGGTCATTGTTAAACTCAGATTTGTAAGTCTAAAATATCTTTTTTATAGTCCCTATTGTCATTTTTTATTTATCATAGTTATTTTAATCTTCTAATATGTTATATTCCAAACATCAACATTTTTGCACAATGGAAACTTGAAGCTACCAACTTGATAAGGGGCAATCTGTTGTCTCTTACTAGTATCTGAATGAATCTCCTTCTGTCATGTTGAATTCTACTGAAGTTTTCAACTGAGCTTGTTCTCATTTTATGCTTATAAATTTGCTTTTCCGTGTATTTTATCTATTATTGTTTGTATTAATCACTTTTTAAGGTCTTTCAGACCGAAATAAAGTTTGATGGAATGAAACCCATAGGCCGCCATGTGATGTACTATCCAGAGGCACACACCTACAACCCAGCATGCACAAACTATCACGTGGTGTCCGGCACTGCACAGAATCCATGCAGGTCAAAGCTGAGTTAAGTACACAGCCACAAAACTTTGTACCAGTGTGCCAGTAAGCCTCGTTCCAGTGTCGCAGGTAAAAAGGTCTACCCTATTACTGATTCTACTGAACACAAAAGAGGCATGCTGCCACCACAGCTCTTGTGTCCTGTAGCTACAGCTAAGAGCAGTAGCCTTCTACCTTCACGAGGGAGAACACTTGGAGCGCACCTCCAGGTTTAAGCATCCTTTTAAGAACAGGGCATGGCGCACAAATATGATCTGTGTTCGCCCATGGCCAAAAACTAGTACGGGGATCGATATATCGATACAGCTGGGGCTTGGGAGCACGTCTGTCATTATGCTGGGGACATATCCATCCCAGCAGTGCTGTATTTGAGGCACTTAAAGAACTCGACTAGATATTGATCTGGTATTCTTTGTTGCACCTCCCTGGCAGGCGTCCATACTTTTGTGTCCGAAGGGCTGAAAATAGTTTCATTTGTGCCATTCTCCATTGTGTTAGTCTCCATTAAAGGAAGACATAAAGACCTGCTGAGTCAGGTAAGCTTACATTCTGCTGCAGATCAGACAGTGTCAGGCTGATGGTAATCCTATATTCATCAGCTGGCCCTCACCAGTGTTTTCCCACATGACATGACATGGCAGAGTTGCATTTGTCCTTATATCAGAGACACTACTGTCTCGCTGCCCATCTTCGAAAGTATTTATAGGAAGAGTACATTCGGAAACAGTACATTGACTGTGTTGTAGTCGGCTGCAAGCCAACCATTTATTCTGTTTTATAAAGCCTTCCAGGCTAAATTATTTAAGCACGTCAGTCTTCATGGGGGGCCCACTGTCCTCATGTCGGACCAGACAGTACACTTGATCTTAGCTAGAAGGCCATGAAACACGAGTGCTGTAATCCGCTCCTCTGACCTCCGTACTTCCTGTTAGTAAATTCAAGACAATTACAGGTAATGGCGAGAATATCTACTGCTTTTATCAGGGTCCTGAAACAAGAGCCTAGGATTGCCTGGCTTACTCACACCACAACCTCCTTTTTTTTATTTTTTATATTTATCTGAATTTTTTATGCAATCAATAGAAATACACCCTTATGTTTACTTTTTGGGAAAAGAAGTCTGGAAATAAAGGAACGCTGGCTAAGATTCTTTTGCTGAAGTAGTAAGACCCGGGGACATATATTGCTGCCTTATCTCTCACAGTAACCTCAAGGCATCCAGTTGGTGCAGCTGATAAATAGGTTCTTTACAAGTATTTAAGGTTAACCATATCGCAGACTGGGTCTGGTTCAGGAGGGTGAAGAGTTGGAAGAGAAAGATTGTTTAATGGCTTACTATCTACAATTCTACAAATGAGGACCATGCCACCCATTATGCTGTGAACCCCTAAACTCATATCCTTTTCTGATCATGAACATGTAAAAGCTTCTAAAATGCTAAAATGAAATAATCTTTGCGTTGGATCGCTTTTATAATCCAGCAAAGACTGTTTGAAGGGTTACAGTAATCATTTTATAATGCATGGGATTTTGTAATCCCTTTGTAAACACCAGTATCCAATGTCTTTATAATCTGCAACTTGTGACGCACCCAGCTGCCGAGTAAAAAGAAAAGACGTCAGAACTCTGCTATTATGAGTTAATACAGTCGAGTTTTGTCACTGCCTGCTGCCAGATCCCGCAGCCAAGTTGAAATGCAGGTCAGGTCACAGAGTATAATTGAGACAGCTGTGTAAAGCAACACAAATAGAATGTTGCTTTTCTTCTGCTCTATTTTTTAATGTACAATGACAAGCAGAGAGACCATGTTTATTTTTTGTTCGCCGATAAAGAAAAAGCTAGAATCTTTTTTTTAAACTGACTTTTATTGAATTGTTTCAATATCTGCAACAAATAACCGGTTTTTAATGTGTTTAATTTTGCACTAGAGGTTTTATTTTTAGTCTTCAGGTTTGCAAATATGCTTGCTCTTTCATATAAAAGAGATGCACACCAAGGTTTGAAGTGGTTTGTGGGAAAGTGGGCAGTGTGACCGTGTATTGAATGAGATAAAGTGCCCCCCCTGGCATACAAAAGGATATTGCACGTCACCTCAGAATTCCATAACCTTATAAATGAACACTGCCTTAAGCCTCGTTCCTCTATATGATTATGGTACGATTATGGTTCTCCTCTGTGACTTGCAATA
Source organism: Lissotriton helveticus (assembly GCF_964261635.1). Taxonomy (NCBI): domain Eukaryota; kingdom Metazoa; phylum Chordata; class Amphibia; order Caudata; family Salamandridae; genus Lissotriton; species Lissotriton helveticus. The sequence continues at coordinate 869,165,306 of NC_136059.1, forward strand.
TCCTCATGATGTACAGCAGGGCACACTTTATTCTTTATATCAGGTGTCTCCAACTAGTCAATCATGTGCTACCAGTAACTCCCAGACACCTTCAGAGTAGCTCCCAGCCTTGAGTTCATTTTTAAATAAACACAGGGTCACAGTTTCCCCTAACAGTTAAGGGAAGGCTGTGTTTATTTTACATTATTAGCTTCAGGCTGCAGATAGCAGGGCCTGATAATGAGCATTGCTGAAGTCATTTTTATGACCCAGCGCAAATAGGTGAAGAACTGAAGCACTGAGGTATTTCAATCTTAAATAAAGGTCCTTGTCAACTCCGTATGGGAGCATGAGAACAAAATGATGTTTCTCAATGCTTTTGCACTGGAGAAAATTAAACTGTAGTGTTAACCTAATGATAAAGTTAACTCTTCATTTTAATTGTATTCCATTTCAAAGCGTCACATTTCCATTTCAAAGCGTCCCATTTACAGACAGCAGGCCTCTTGCTCCCAGTGGCCAGTAGACACTATGCCATATATATAACCGGCAAAACACTGTAATTTGTTTCAAATGGGAGAAATTTAAAGTATATAAAAATATTTCTTTGAAACACTTAGTCAATATTTTTCTCTATTTTCAATTAAGCCAATTACATCTTAATACTTTGAGGCATGCTCTTTCACTATAAATTCCTCCTATGTAAACAAATACCTGTATTTTTCTGTTATAAAGATGGCACTGCGTCTACAGGCCACTGGCTGCACGAGGCCTGCTGTTTGTAAATATGACACTTTGAAATGGGTAAAAGTTAAATGATGAGTTTTATGGAATCCATATAAAGATGAAAGTAACTCCTCAATTACATTTTCTCTCACTTCAAAGTGTCACATTTACACACAACAGGCATCTTGCTCTTAGTGGCTGGAATGCACTGTTATATTTTTAACCGAAAAATACAGCCATTTATTTAAGTGGGAAAAATGTAAACTTCTGAAAACGTTACATATTATGACATTTTTGCAGACCATTTTCTGCACTTTAAAGTTCTCCTATTTAAAACAAAATGGTTGTATGTTTGTGTTATACATGTAACAATGCCACATATGGGGCAAGGTATGTCCTGTGCCACAAGTACATACAACATACTCTTTCACCTATTCAGAAATATCCCATTCATGCAAACACTTTATCATACATCCTCAAAGACCAAGCTCTCACAGATGCACATGGCAGCTCTGTCATAGCCCCTAAGCAAAGTATTTTGTTCACTCTAATCTTTGGCTCTATGGACATAAGGCTTAGATTTTATGAAACTGGGTGTGGGGGTGTTTGGTAAAACTGCGGGAGTGACTTATCCTTCAGTAGCTCACACCGATTTTTCACTGATCAGACGTAGCTTTCACTAAAGAAAAGGTTGGGGACCCCTGCCGTATATAATGCCAAGCAAAAAGAAGGGTGTCTTCTAATAAGCTCTTTCAATGAAATCTACCTGTAACTTTGGAATTGTAATGTGATTAATGACCGAAATGCTTCAAATTTTAGTTAGAACTAAAGACCACAGAATATTGAAGGAGATATCCACTGCCTAGTGACTGTTTATTAGCAATACTTAAATAGATGCTTCAAACTCTGCCTGCATATTTTCTTTTTTTTTTTAAACACTTTTTGTGACCATGTGTTCAACTAAAATGTGTATTCTTTTGAAAATCGAACAAAATCCCCTAGTAATCCCTTTCTTAGGTCTCGCGCCTAGCGTTGCAGTGCTCGCGTAGCGCGAGACCTCTTGTACTGGGTTCTGAAAGCTGACCACACGCTCGTGCGTTTGATCAGGCTTTCGCCCGCTGCCATTGGCTTGAGCATGTCTTTTTTTTTTTTTTTTACACAAATAAGACACACAATTGGGCAAAGGCGGGCGCATGTCCCACCTATGCTCTGCCCATTCCCGTTGGTGTCTAGCACGCGCAGCAGCGCGCGTTCACGCCGCTGCCGCACTCCCTAGCCCCCGCTCCTCTGTGGTGCACATGCACCACTGCTTTTGATTCCCGCTCCTCTGTGGTGGGTGCGCACCACTGATTTCACTTCCCTGCTTGTTTTAGTTCCATTGTGAACGTTTTGGATGTTGTCTATTTTTAAAATGGGACTACAAAGTCCAGAATCAAAATAAAAAACCTGGACTGGAAAATGGGCACTCACACATGGACATGGGAAATGTGAACAGCTCCAGTCTAGAACTTGTCAACTACTCTGCTATCCATTTTACAGCACTTCACCTGCTGTTCTTACGAAAGAAAAGCTGTTGCACTGTCAACCGGCACATAGTAGGACAACTATACTACTAGTGAGGCATAATGTATTTTGTTATAGAGGGCCATTCATGGAAGTTTACGTGGGTGTCCTGTGTTGACTGCATCTTCTGCGTCAATAATGGCACTTCTTGGCAAAACTATTACACTTCCCATGGTAGTGCCAGCAGTTCTCAGCAGAGCCGAGGTACATTAGATGAGACTGTCCTGGCACTTCTCAGAACTCTGCGTGTACTCTGGAGCCCAGAGCACCTGCCCTACTTGGTTTACAGTTTGGGCCCTTCCACAGACACACCCATAATTGTGTCATATTTAAACAAACTGCATCTGCGCCCCGTGGCTTCCGACAGCCACTCGATGTGACATCTACTTCTGACATCTGTCCCCGTGAGCGATGACAACAGAGTGCAGTGTGGTGCGGTAACGTGTCGTCTATTTATAACTCCCGTGCTTGGGTGTGTGGACATGAGTTGGGGTGGCGTGATTTCATGACTCTCAAACCGCTATCATTTACATTTCCCTCTAGCCATACTTGGGACTGCATGTTAAATTGGCAGCCACGAATATCTTAAGCCGAGCTATAGTCAAGGTAGTCCTTAAACTGTTGGAACTGGGAGTCAACAAGAGTATCTGGTTTCCAGTTTTATACTTCCTCGCAAAATAATTTTACAATGCTACTTTAATCCAAATGAAGTTTATGTAAGACTACAACTCCCAGAATGCATCTTTTTTTAAAAATGAATTCCCAGTACAGGAAACAGTAAATCGGATGAAAAAGGCGAGTGGTTGAGGCGGAGAGTAGAGTTGGTGGTGGGTGGTCCATGAAAGCAATATTGCCAAAGAAAAAGGAGCCTAACTGGGATTCCTTTCCAAGATGCGTTGTTGATATAATTAAAGATATGGCATAAACATGAACTGCAATTTTGTGTTTATCACAACGTGCCACCTGACTGATGTTTGCGTGCCTGTCTGAGTTTTCGATTGTTGCATCCAGGCACAGCACAGAACGAAAATGTACACAAAACAATCTGAGCCAATTGGCTTTGCTAATGATCGTTAGTTGCATTACATAATGATGATGTTGTGAATAACTAGAACCTGTTTTGATTCTGCATATATGAGCATTGTTTTTTTTGTTTTGGGGCACCTCGCTTTTTCTTTGCAATGTCTGTGCCTAACAAAGGTTGCAAGCTGAAGGGGGTCTTAAGCTGGCGCGTGTGCACGTTGGAGGTGGGGCAGTCTGTGCCCCGATCATGGACTGGTTCTGGTCTCTGGAAGAACTTCACGCATGGGCTCTTAATAGGAGGTCTTTGTATCAGCACAGCGCTCTTGCTTTAAGTGTCTTGCCTCCCCTTCATTCCCCCCTCCCTTCCAATCAGTCACGGGGCTCCAGATTACGCCTACCTCCCAGCGCAGCCAGGTGGTCGGGGATGGAGGGCTGTGCTGGTAGTTTTTGATGACTAACCAGGTTTTCTTAGAACCCAGCGGCGCCAGGGACACGCCCAAAGTCTTCGGGTTCTCCTGTCTTGGCAAACAGAGACACGGAATACTTCTAGGTGGCGTCGGAGATCAAATTTATTAGCTGCAGCTAGTAACAGTAAACCAAGCAATACAACACGGTGTACAACTCCGGAAACTGTCCATTTTTGATAGAGCAAGACATCACCTTTTATACACCATATTCTCATTACAAATGTACACCCACTGCGCAAAATTCTGACCAATAGGACACATTTTCTAACTGAGTTTCACATTAACAAAAACCCAATTTACAGTAACCCAACCCAAAAGTTAATTATTAGGACTGTCCGAAATTCAGTTTCCACAAGCCGGACAAACCCATAATTGAAAGCACTACCCATGTAATGAAAAGTCGTAAGGAAAGAAACAATTCAGATGCTGATTAGGATAAGATATGTGCAAGGAAACTAAAAGTTAACGATATCCTGAACATTGATTGGCAATTTTAGACAAGAATCAAACTTAACGGAAATTGGTTTTGCGAGGTCAGTTTCTGGTGAAGAGGTCAGTTTCTCTGCAATTCACTCACAAATCAGAAAAGGGCCTGTTAATGCATACATGAACAATGAGGCCCATGCAACTTTGTTCGTTCGGTTACCTCCACAGCCTACGTGAGGGCAACACAAAAATGGCGTCACGAACAACTCAAACAAAATGGAGTCTGGTTCGAAATCACGGAACCTCAGACCCTCCTTTTGCCATTACGTAGGCAATAACCTAAACTCACGTCAATCTGAATCCAGGTCTATATTCTCATCAGGTCGTCAAGGTGTTGCTGTAACATCATCTTATTATCCTTCACTTCTCTCGGGACTGGTCTTCTCACACAGATCGTAGCACAAAGACTACAAATGGCGGGACCACACTGGATGCATAAGCAACACGAGAAAAGGATTGCTAAAGCCATACCAAGGAACATCAGAATCTTCCATCCCCATTTGAACAGCAGTTCCCAAAACCATTCTATCAATGACCAGTTCCCTTCGTCTACATGTATAGACTCCGCGGACTTATGTAACCTCAAGATGGCTTGGTACACTGTCGGGGCGTTATCTGGTATGAAAACACAGTAACTAGACCCGATCAATTTACATACCCCACCTCTATCTGCAAGTATAATATCTAAAACAAAGCGGTTCTGTAATGTCATAAGGCGATCCGCTTGAAGCTCAGCTGTAATATTGCTAAGGGCACCTGCAGTCTCATTTATAGTGGCCTCGACCACTCTCGTAAGCTGACGAAGATTCCTACTATTAGCCATAGGACCCCAAAAGGGCAGAAAACCCTTAAAGAAGTCTCCAACTTCTTGTGCGACAGTATCTTTCGCATCGATAACACCTCTACCATATCTTGTCTTATAGTAATTGAAAGCAGCTGTGTATGTAGGGGGAAGCAAAAATGCCACATAATGTGCCTGAAAAATCAGAAGGCAACCATTTATATGCTCTGTCGTGACAAACAAAACACGTGCCTTTAGCTGGCACGAACGGTGGAGATTTCTGGGTCGTATAGACATAAGTGTGAACGCACACACTCTTACCAAGCTGAGCTCTCCCGGATTCTGACCATTACCTTGCAAACAAAAATGACCTCGGTGGGGTACAATCCAAATAGGAGGAGACCTTTTCTGTCTCTCCTTTTCAGTCAGACTAATACTATATCTCGTCTTGTTCCAACCAACATATGCTCGTACCTCTGCTTTAGGGATAGCATTATACGCATCAATATCTCTGATCATATCTACTATTCCCTATATCAAGGCATTATTACTCGTATTATCTTTGACGGAGCGTACAGGAGATGCTTCATTCGCATAGATAAACATTGCTTTGAGTGCCCATACTGACCCATTAGGCGAAAAAGGCAAAACCAAATATGGCATTCCCTTATCTGTCATATGTGGCATAAGACCACAAACCCAGCAATTCGTAGTATTTACAACTAACTGATGCTGATGCAACATCTGTATAAATGAATTGTTCACATATTCTGATCTTCGTGTCTGTTCATGTTCAGGCAACGTATAAAACTCATGTGGGGAGACAGTAGGAAAAGAAAGAGTAGGTTGGGAGGTAGATGCAAGCGTATGTTGTGTGGCATAAACAATCCAACCCACACAAGCTAACGTAATATTCAAAAGCATTAGAAAACAGTATTAAAAAACATTTGCTACGAATCAATATACACACTTTCATTTTAGGATCAACTCTCTTAACACCCTCATCAGACCCAAAAGACTCCATCCTCTAACGTGCTGCTCACGGCTATTACCTTCTTCACTTAAGTGTGCGTCAAGATTGCACTAACGACCCTGAACCACAGACCTTATGTCAATACACGGCTCACCCCTTAAGGCTGTACCGTGACCCTGCAGCTGATTCCGGATGGTGACTCGAAAAAGTAAAAAAGTCTCTTGATCTGACAAGGTGTAATTCACTACATAAAAAAAATTCAGATTTTTATTTGTCCATGACAACAGTCTTTCTTGGTCTCAAATTGTAGCGTTCTTTACCAAGCACAGTTGGGTCTTTAAAAAGGAGCTCTGGATTCGTCGTGTCGAGCTTCAGATGTGGAGGCACAGCAGCTTGCAGAACATCATCATTCTCGCGTTTTGTCCATGTCAAATGTGCATCACTAAAAGGCCCTTCATCATTTGGGATTCCTGTTAACCATATAATAGGTTCACTACCGGTTAAGATGGAAGTTCAGATATTATAACCTCTTGTAAACCAAGTAGTGACCAATATGGTTTAGAGTGTCACAAACTACCCATCGATAGAAATGAGGGTGACTGATTTGCAGTGCTAGTGAAGGAAGAAGTGCTAAGTGAAAATAAAATTGGGTGAGGGAGCAGGAATGAAATTTTATTCTGTTTTATGCTCGCTCCACCAAAATTAGAAGAGCAGCAAAGGTAGGCTTAACAAATATCTACCTAGAAAAAATGGTCAACATGTTTCAGCAAATTAAAGGGACTAGAGAGTCCATTGCTTTCATCAGGACCTGGATATTAAATAATACTACTGCAAAAAATGTATTGTGAAATGTAAAAAGTGACTACATATTAAACAATCTGCAACATGAAAAAAGATCACCTGGGTTCCTAGGTGTAGTCTTTATTCGCAGAGGTTTGTATGTCACTGCCATGGGGAGAAAAAGAGACACAGACAAAGACCAGTAAAAATGACCACATAAACACAGACATAGTAAAGTGTAATTACTCCACATTTAACTGTAACCCAATTGTTTTGGTATAACAGCACATTGGTTCTGAAATTTATCAACATGAAGACACTTAAATGTAATACTTACATGTGGAATAGTGTACTTCGTCTTACCATTGTAGTCGAAGTAGTGGGCTCCACCCCGCCTGGCAACGGCTCAGGAAACGAGGGAAGCACCGCTCTAGTAAAAAGGAAGCAAAAACAGACATGTCGTCGCCTCCTGGTCAGTTATAAATAGTACACATCACTAGTACCCCGAGAACATTATGATACGAGGCTTCTGTTTCAAGAGAATATGTGAGAAAACATATCATGAGTTATTTCATTACGGTGACCGCTTCAGAGCAAGAGTCTTGGCTGATTATCTCAGGTTACATGCCGGGTATCATAGAAACTCGGCGGTTGGTAAATAGTTGCCTGTATGTTAGCGAGGTGAAAGTGTTCAGTACTCCTTGGTACTTCTGTGGACCGAGTTTAAAGGCCCCACGCAGAGTATACAGGCTATAATGAAAAGTGCAAAGATTCTATGCCTTTGCACCAAACAGATCATGTCTGTTTCACCTGAAGAGGATCTTAACATCAAAGTAAGCTCGATCTTAAAAAAAGACAGAAGTTTAAACAGGTCATGAGTGTACGCTCTTATAAAAAGAGAGTATCGTAGCAACAGCAAAACTACCAAGCAAGACTTTTAGTATATCTCACCTCTCCGTCGGTACCTCTTCGCTGCCTTCCGAGCTGGTTAGGGAGGTACCTAAACGGAGTGAAAGCTATGGTTAAAAGCCGTTTGCTGATTGGTCCTCAATTGATCATGTGATCGGATCGTCCAATAGGAATTCCTATAACAGCCAGGTTCTTTATGACACATAACAGTTTAATGATTGGTCCTTAGCTGATCATGTCAGAGAAAATCTACCCTATGGGCAGTTCTTGAGGGTACAGAGAAACTGTTCAACTAAAGAAGGCTCTAAGACACACTCAGAAGCCTTACAACATCAACTTCATTGTAGGAAATATCCGCCTAAATTGGTACGAAAATCGATGAAGCGGGCCAAAAACAATAACCGATTGGCCCTTTTGGAACCTTCAGTGCCTAAAGCTACATCGAACAGATTGACTTGTGTCAGTACTTTTGGGACCTTGTCCAACCAGATTCAGAAAAATAGTGAAAAAACATTGGTCCATTCTGAATTCAGGACAAGAAACCTTAGAAGCACCACTTTTTTCTTTCAAGAGATGTCCCAATCTAAAGGACCGCATTGTCCACACTAGACCTCACATCAATATGCCAAGGGCTCTTGGCACAATCTGGAACCTTCAACCTGTAGTAGGACACCATACTTGTGGATCGTGCCAAGCCTGCCCTCAAACCAATAAGTCACTTGAAATTGACATAGGTACAAACAGACCATGGAAACAAGTAAAATTCACCAATTGTAATAGCGAGAAGCTAATCTATCTCTTAACCTGCCCTTGCGGCTTGAAATATGTTGGGATGACTACTCGGAAAATAAAAATCCATATTTCCGAGCATAAAAGCACGATTCGTTGCAAGAGACAGGCAACCAAACTTACCATTCATTTTTTGGAAAAACAACATGCTCCGACTGCATTTGTTTGGACTGTTATCGAGCAACCCTACATTCCTCCCCACGTCACAGATTACAGTAACTTTCTTGTACGTAGGGAACAAAAATGGGTTTTCAGGTTAGGAACCAACAAAGGCGGATTGAATGATGACATACCTTGGTCTGTTTTATAACCTATCAGCTATAGCATTGCTCCTAAGAAATCAGGTTGCTATAACATTCTAGAAACCGGATTACGAGCTGGGGCGCCTGAAAATCCTACGGAAACATTGGTCAAGCCAGACAAAGGTGTGCCAGGAAGTTTAGAGTGCATAATAGAACTCTTCGTCGCACCAGTATCCAAAAGAAAAGGTTCTGCCACACCTGATGTAATCACTTCAACATAAGGTCCACTCTGGTCTACTGGAACGGACACTACTCCCTCTCTTTGCCCATGGCTGTCCTAACTATCTTTATAACCAGCACTCTCACTCTCGACATAATAATCCTCAAAGTAGTACTGTGCAGACTGACCACTCGGAACATTCTGTCTGTCAAAATAATTCGCAGAATTCTGAAGGGAAGAGGAACGCTCATTCTGGGGTAACACACCACGTCCCCTACCCCTAGGAGCGTGTTGGAAACCACCACGTCCTCTATGACCAGATACGCCATTCGCACGCTGTAACAAAGCCGGGCAACTATTCTTGAAATGACCTTCCTCTCTACAGTAAGCACACTGATTAGGACCAGGAAAGAATCGCTGAGCATAAGGCTCAGGCTTCTGTAACAATCTCTGAAACTGTGGAGGTTGCTGAAACTGAGGCTGATTCTAACGAGGCGGATAAGCTTGCTGCAAAAGAACCTTCGTCTTTAATTCTTTAGTTTTCTTCTCTGCTTTATCCTTCTCATCTTTATCCCTATTCTCGTAATATTGTGCAGTAGCCAATATCTGGGCCGACGAAGAAACAGCTTATGAACTCTGAGTCCTTTAACTTATTAGAAAGTTCGGGAAGCAAATTAAAGACCAATTTGTCCACGAACAACCTTTGACCACCTTCAGTACTCATGTCCTGACCACTATGATCAATAAACGTTTCTTCAAACCTCGTGAAGAAATCCGACACACTCTCGTCTTTCTTTTGTTTGCATGCTGCTAACTTATCCCAATTCACTCGTAAAGGAGGCATCATAGTTTTCATCAAAATAATAATCCTACCAGGTAATTCTGCAACTAAGGGCTCAGGTTTGGCACCTCCTACTTGCCGACCATCTGCAGCAACAATATTAGCCCACGTATCTCCTAATTCTTGCGCATGATTCTCATGACGAATCTTCACCCACAAAGGTTGAGGAACTACATTACCCATTAACATATCTATGTCAGCTAAATTCATAATACACGCTTCAACTGTCGGAGACAACTCCTTGTAATAACAGTCAGGATTCTTACGGGGGTCAGGTAAAGTCTGCTTAAGAGCCAAAACCTCAGCTCTTTTCCATGGGACATGTACCCACACTCGCTGAAAATGTGCTGGTACACCCAGAATACCCTGATTAACATTAGCAACAACTTCCTCTCTCCATACAGGGGGAACCTCTCTCATAGGATACTGCTTCACTTTCCTCCTAACAGAAGAATCGGGTTCGTACAATGTCTGATGCGGTAATCTAGACCTAAAAACAATAATCGTCTCCACGGCATCTGTAACATCAGATTCCACTATCGTCCCTTTGGCAAATTCTGTCTGAACATCAAGCACTTCCTGCGGAATTGGTCCCAACTCATCTTCCCATTCCTGACGGAGAAAAGTACACATTACATCAAAAACATACCTTTGCTTAGGCGGCTCCCACTTAAAGAAAACATCCATAACCGCTGGCAAATTATACCTGGAAGCATTTAAAATCCATCTACGAGCAAACAAATCCAACACTGTCCGTTCCTCGGAACTAGGAAGCTGACTACGACTCTGCTTACGTTCCGAAACTGGGGTCATACTCAGTGACCCAAACAATGGAGACAACAGATTAGCAACGGTCTCAGTCATTCATTTTCGAGCAGAAGGAGAAGATGCAGACATAAGAACAGGAGAATAAGTATTTTGAGGCAAAAGAGGTGTAGGAACAAGAGCAGTAGGAGTCGAAGATGCAGAAGTAGAAGGCAAAGGAGTTTGAGGCAAAGCTGGTAGCAAAGCTTGCGACCCTGGAGTGGGTTGCGCAGTAGGAGGCAAAACCATCTGTGGAGCACCGGGTGGCTGAACAACAGCAGGAGGTTGAACAACAAAGGGTGGAACAACCGGGGGTAATGGAGGCGCAGTAGCACCCTGCACATAAGGGGGTGGCAATCTCAGTAGATGAGAGATCAAATGATCTTTTTCAGGATCTTCAATCACTTTTGGAGGAGAAGACGGCAAATCCGGATAACATTTATCTATGGCCATACAACGTTGTCTATCTGAGACTTCACTCGCACGCTCTTCTCCATCTTCCCTAAACTGCCTAGCAGCTTGTAGTACTGACATATTCTTATCTTTCCTATCTCTCCTTGCTTGCTTAATTTCTCGCTGTTTGGCTTTTTTAAAGAGTCAAACATTGCCGCCAGGCTTTCTTCTTGAATAGCGCAACTTCCAGATTATCTAAAATATTGAATCCGAAACTACCATGTTGGGGCCATCGTAAAACACCATCTTTCTTTGTATAGTGGACCCATACTTCATTATAAGCAATAGGACCCACTCCGTGTTTTGAATAGAGCTCATAAGTCGGAGTTCCAACCGGAGGTATCGGACACGAATCCTCCAATCGGGAATCCCAGTTACAACCACAACTAAACCATTTCCTAATTTTGCTAAGACCAGGCATCTTATAGCTCACTAATCTAGCTTCAAACTTCAAGGGGTTATCAACTATCGATACACTGGTAAATATACGAGCCCCTCGGCTTCGATTGTTGCAACATCCGAATCAAAACCAAGAACCAAAACAAAGTCGTGGGTGCGACCCACTTATACTTAACCAAAATATCTGTCACGCCACCAGAAGACAGTCTATCGTCTCGCTTTACAAAGGATCAATCAAGGGTCCAAGACAGGGCGACAGTCAGGGCAGCAGTCCTTCGTAGCCATCGGAAAGCGGGAAGCCTCGCAGAAAAGACCTTCGGTCCACGTCGACATGCATGGGTCAATGAAGTGGCGGCCTTCCTCCAGAATTTCCTCACGTGGCTCCTCACGATCCTCTGGCTTGGACCGGTACCGCTGAAGTCGCCTCACGTTGGGCGCCAACTGAAGAACCGGGTTTTCTTAGAACCCAGCGGCGCCAGGGACACGCCCAAAGTCTTCAGGTTCTCCTGTCTTGGCAAACAGAGACACTGAATACTTCTAGGTGGCGTCAGACATCAAATTTATTAGCTGCAGCTAGTAACAGTAAACCAAGCAATACAACACGGTGTACAACTCAGGAAACTGTTCAATTTTCATAGAGCAAGACATCACCTTTTATACACCATATTCTCATTACAAATGTACACCCACTGCGCAAAATTCTGACCAATAGGACACATTTTCTAACTGAGTATCACATTAACAAAAACCCAATTTACAGTAACCCAACCCAAAAGTTAATTATTAAGACTGTCCCAAATTCAATTTCCACAAGCCGGACAAACCCATAATTGAAAGCACTACCCATGTAATAAAGTCGTAAGGAAAGAAACAATTCAGATGCTGATTAGGATAAGCTATGTGCAAGGAAACTAAAAGTTAACGATATCCTGAACATTGATTGGCAATTTTAGACAAGAATCAAACTTAAGGGAAATTGGTTTTGCGAGGTCAGTTTCAGGTGAAGAGGTCAGTTTCTCTGCAATTCACTGTCAAATCAGAAAAGGGCCTGTTAATGCATACATGAACAATGAGGCCCATGCAACTTTGTTCGTTCGGTTACCTCCACGGCCTACGTGAGGGCAACACAAAAATGGTGTCACGAACAACTCAAACAAAATGGAGTCTGGTTCGAAATCACGGAACCTCATGCCCTCGCCATAAAGCTCGATACAGGAATGCAGAGCAAATGGTCTGCCACTGTCTGTCTGTCTGTATACAGTAACAGTAAGAGACTTACGCAGGTGACCCATGAACTAACCGGGCTGCAATGCAGTCTTCAAAATTCTGTGTCTGAGTATCTTTACAGGCTACTTGCACGGCCAGTAGATAGTGGTATACTAAACTGTGAGTGCTATTTATTATGTACCCTTTGCCTCTCTGACTTTTTAACAGTACACGGATATCTTCCTCTGTGGATTGCCTTTCGCCCAGAACACTTAACACACGCATGTACATTGCCTCCTTTAAACGTCAACCGATACCACATGGCCCGTAATTGTATTTCCTGCCATTCCCTGTGATTCTTTAATGTGACGTGTGAAGAAGACACGTTTTTTTGCCAGGCAGTGGGTAGTTTATGACACGAAACTTGACGCCATACTGGGAAAGTGAATTAAGGTCCCATATATAAAAATCAACGTCCTGTTTTGGATGACATTACCCCCAAGACAGCATAACAGAGCAATGTCTCCTAAAAATCACAGTGACTAAAAACGAATTCTCCCCATTCCTAACGGCGTATTTGTTGGAAAGCACGCAACTCTCACCAACAGATTCTTTCAAGTTAGGGGAAATGAAGTATTCACCACAAAGCATAGACTGGCAATCATGGTATCTGTTCTGCAACAGTAAACACACTTGGCAAAACATCATATTAATCCATGGCTATAGTGAGTGGCAGTAGTTGATAGCGTCTTATCCCACATGCATAGACTGTATTTCCTATAACACATTTGCCCCACTATCACATACTAACATTATAAATAACCTTGTATATATTTATTGCTTTTAAAACAAAATAGATAAAAAACAATGCCATTTACAATACCAACAACTTTAAACTTTGCTACTGCGAGACCTCCTGCATTGCAAATGCTTGTTGATTATATAAAGGACCTAGGCTTGTGTTGCAGTACCGGTTTGAAAGTATATATTTGCAAGGAATCAGCACAAGTTATTTTTGAAACCTGTTCCTTTTCTACTTCTGTCAGGGACATTAAAGTTTGTGGTATCCCTTTTATTCCACGCATGTATGTTATGTTATGTTAAATTATATTTGTAAAGCACCAAATCAGCAACTGTCTCTAAGCGCTATTACCATGAACCCAGGGATACTATATAATTTGCAGATAGGGCAGAATTGGGGTGAGCTTATACAAACCCTTCGGTGAACAGGATGGTCTTAAGTTTCTTCCTAAATGGGAGGAGAGTTGTCTCCTTGTGCAGACTTTCTGGTAATTTATTTCAGATCTGGGGAACCACAACCGAGAAGGCACGTCCCTCCCCAAGGGGGTTCTGTAAAAGCGCGGACAGGCCAGCAGGTGTGTCCCTGATGAATGGATGTGAAATGCACAGGCCCTTAAACCTGACCCTCTGCTTAATAGGGAGCCAGTGTAACTGCCGTAGCAATGGTGTGGCATGTGTTCTTCTCGGCAGTTTAAGGATCAGTGTCGCTGCATCGTTTAAAACCACCTGAAGTTTCCCCAAAGTTTATCGGGGAGTCCTAGGTATGCTGCGTTGCGGTAGTCCAGGCGTGACCAGATTAAAGCTGACACCACGGTACGCATGGTAGCGAAAGACAGCAAGGGTACAATTTTCCATAGTTGCCTTATCAATCCCACACTCCGCTCCCCACTACAGCAGCTACCTGGTTATCCATTGTTAACTTAGCCTAACCTGATACCCAGGTACTTCACTGCTGGCACCTGTATCAGAGTAGTGCTAAGCTCTTGTGGCCAGAAGTGACTGGACCAGGTGCTAGCCCCTGTAGCAATAGCAAGGACCTCCATCTTGTCTGGATTTACTTTGAGTGAATTTAGAGTCATCCAATTCATAGTAAACCGAAGGATGTTCTTTACCTTGAGATGTGCCTGAGAGGAATTTTGCGGACAATTAGTTGAGTATTGTCTGCATTGTTATATATCTGACATTTCAGTGTAGCCAATGCTGCTATCAAAGGCTGGAGATAAATTTTAAAAAGCAGAGGGGAAAGCGCAGAGCCCTGCGGAACTCCCCATGGCAAAGCGCTGAGACTAGATTTACATTCCCCTATTTGGACCTTTTGGGACCGAACCTCCAAAAAGGAGGAAATCCATTGGAGGACCGTCCCAGTGACTCCTAGCCGACGGACACAATCCACCAGTTGTGCATGGTTCACCATGTCAAACGCGGCTGAAAGGTCCAATAGGAGCAACACAGCAGGACTTCCTATCAGCTGTTAGCCGTAGCTCATCTAGCACTGAGAGCATCACCAACTCAGTGCTATTGTGGGCTCTAAATCCCGCTTGCCTGGTGTGTAGCAGCTGATGCTCTTCCAAAAGAATGAGAGCACTCTAAGCACATGTTGCTCAAGCACTTTTGCCAGGTATGGAAGTCTGGAGATGGGTCGAAAATTCTTCAGATCCGCCCCTGATTTATTTAGCAAAGGGGTTACTATGGCTTCTAGAATCTCTTGCCCTATCACTGGGAGAACCCAGACTTTACTTTAGTCATAATATAGACTAGACTGTTTAGATCGAGAGCAGGGAAGACAGAGTGTGTGCCTCGCTCAAAGTCTGGTTGGTCAAGCACCAGAAACGGACACTGACTTATATGAGTAGTGCCCATTTCCCTAATGATCTCTGTAACCTTGGTTAAAAAGAAGTCCTGTATCTTGCCACAGTCCTCCTGGTTAGCGACTGACCTCAGTTCTTTCTTTTTACTCCGCTCCCCAAGTACGTTAAACGTCTACTTTTGGGTGTCAGTGGCTTCCCTGATCTTCAAATCATGATATGCAGACTTTGTGGCAATCAGAGATGCTTTGTAAAGGGCTAATTTTACTTTGCAGCTTTCCCAAGCCATTGGCGCATATGATTTCCGCCAATACCTTTCGCATTGACGAAGGGCCTGTTTTCTGCTTCTCAATTCATCGGTATACCAAGGGGCACCCTTTGTTCTATCCACGATCGTTTCCCTTCATGCAGGGGGCACAACATCAATGGCTGTCCTCAGGCGATGAGTAAACTTCTCATACCCCCAAACAATCGCACAGCTAATTATGCCACCGTGGCGATAATGTATTCATTCATAATGATAATCAAAAGTAATCAATGTACTCCTTATTATTCCATAATTTCTCATAATTTTTCTTCAATTTTTGTTCAAATCCACACACGGAGTTGGAGTGTCCATGTCTTTTCCCAAACTTCTACTGTTCAAACTGTGTCCATCCTGACCTCTTGCAAGAACATGACTGAAGCATAATTCATTTCAGGCAGCGTTTATTCGGAAAAAATATATATACCCAATGCATTTCGTGCATACTAGCACTTCTTCAGGGGTCACTGTAAATAATCATAGAAAAACCCAATCACCAACTATTATCTTCACTATGGTTTACTTTCTCTCATTGCTATACCATAATAAAGGTGCAGCATTGTATTATACCAAAAAGATTATTTCATATATAAATTTTTTTTATTGCATTGCATTGTACATCGGAACATTTTACACTAGACCACTCCTTCCCATTCGGCATTTGGATTCCCCCATCTACACTAACATCTCAATATCCCATGGGATGCACCACAGGACATTCTCATACTAAATGGAAAAAGTACGAGGAGTGGCCTATAGGGCAGTTTTTCAAGGCTATGCCAAATATTCTACGCAGTCTGGTGGGTTTCATAGGAGCGATTATTTAGAAAATGTAATTGTATCAGTTTAAACAAACTATTTCTAGAGTTGCAAGTTACACAGATAACTATTCTTAAACATTGTATGTCCCCAAATTATCTATCCTCCCTTTGTGTGTGTATTCCAATAGGCTCCTTGCTCTAGGACCTCTAGTAAATGCTATGGAATTGGGACATCTTGTGTTTAGTATCCCTTGTCAGTAGGGTCTGCAATATCTTGACAGTTGGTTGTTCATTAGCTCCGTTGTTTCAGAACACTGTTGGTATGTCCTCAAACTGCTGTGTACTAGAAACAAATGTAGTGACATCAAAATATTTATTCTGGATCTTTCCAGAATTTTTCTATGTTAACCAGCAAAGTGAGTACACATCCTGCTTTTTCTCCTTCGATGTTGTCCAATCACCAATGCTTGATAAACGTGTAGCCCGAGCCTGTCTTTCTGCTCTCTACCAGGCACTTCTGTTTCACATTCAACATCTTCCCCCAACTGCAGCTCCTCTCTCCAGTACATTCGTTCTGTCTCCAGTCTAGTAATTGTCTGAAGGATGTCTCTACAGTGGTTTTTTGAGCAATCTATTATTATTCAATTCAGAGTTCACTGTTTAATTAGTCACCCAGTCATATAGTTATATATGCTAGAGGTTCTCGGAGTAGCTGTGCCACAGTGGAGAAGTAGCAGTAGTGTTTGTTTGGTGTATACTTGCAAATGAATTGAGTGTGCCATACAATGCTCCCTTGACCTCACAGATCACCCTTGTGTGCCAGTCATAGAGTGTTGGGCCTGGAAGAGGGCATCCAAGCCCATCCATAGCAGTACTTCCTTAGTGGGGGAGGAATACAAAGAATAACCCAGCTTGTTCTCCAACTCCCTTCACAGATCTCCTTTAGTTAACTGTATCCCTGGCAACATCACTCCATGAATTCTGCCATCACTTCAGATAATCATGTTTGCATTTGTACCAACCATGGCCCATCTATAGATGTGTAAGAAAATGTATCCAATATGCTGTTCTGGGGTGCCACACCAGTCTACCAGTTTGGGTATGGAGGAGGTGCAAGCTAAGCCTCTGGTATTTGGAGGGAAAGTGGTCTGAGCAAACCGGGTCTAAGTACCCATATAATGCCTCCACACTCCACTGACACCAACCAAAGCGATGTGCCCCACACCCCTCAATAATAAACAGTTACCAAGCAGGTTATGTAAAGAAAGAAATCCTGGACAACTAAAGCAAGTGACAAAGTGTGATCGATTCCAACAACACCCTCTGCCTATTGAGTAACAGATATCATCCCTCACTTAGAGATTCAACATAGTGCAGTGCATCAAGGTGATTAAGACAGTGCTCCCTCTCTCTTCATCTCAGTGCGGGGTAACTGAGTGTAAGTAATGTTTTATTTAAGCAGTTTTCTCATCAAAGTAACATATTTTTGTCTGTGTATTCGGTGCCATAATTGAATTACAGCAATATTGTGTTCCGATTGTAATTCCGATACACTTGTGTCCTAGCCACTATGAGCAAGTTCATGGTGTCTCTTGCATCAGAAGTCAAGCACTGACCACATGTGGGAAGAGCTTGGGAGGATTTACTGTGTGGATGTCTGATGATCTTGCCCACCAAGATGTATTTGTCTTCAAACCATGTAGTGCTGAAATCTACCAAGAAAGACTTTATTAGATATGTATCGTATATGTTTCTGTTCCTTTGTGAAGGCCCAAAATTGTATGTTATTTTGTCTTGATCTGTTGTACAAATTTTATAACATCGTTTTATTAGCAGTTTTAAATATATTGTACAACACAACATAAAATTATCCTTCACAGACCTACAGAGTGAGTTCCCAACTCGTGGCTGTATCAATTCGACATATTCTTTACATTCGTATCGCAAATAGGATACAACACCCCTTTACAGTAGAATTCACAACAATATGATCTGCACCAGTAGGTGGGCAGGGGCATGATTCGATAAGTACACATTTACAGTTGATCTTCATGTTGCTTCAGTATTGTGGAAAATAATAATAGGGTTGATGCACAGCTGTGATACTTCTCACGTTATTCAATTTTTGCAATGTTTTAGGTGCTCCACAAGTGGCGTCGAGTGTCCTACGACGTCGTCTAGAACATGTGATGATTGTGGGGTCAGTGGACCACTGGTCCCATCCTTATGTGCACACTAATGTTTCCCACATACAATGGAGGTTTCACACACTTTTTGATCGTTCAAAATTGTTTCATTCTTTTATTTCCATCACGAATTTTGTGGAAAGATTCAATGTCCAATATTTACAACTTGTTAGTTTTTTAACATCTCACAATCCTTTAATCAAGTCCAATGCATTTCGGGCCTAGGTTTTGGCCCTTCATCAGGGAAAGGACACTATAAATATAAACAGATAACAAAAAAACAGTCTGTCACTAATGATGTATACAACTCTGTGTATATGGGGTTGGTGCGTGTGAAGCTCAGGGTGTGATAAATTCACTGTGTAAAGTTAGGTGATCACCTTAAAAATCCAGTCACCCAAGTGAAAAAATAATGGTCGTGCCGAGTCTCTTACGCGATTTGGGGTTCTGTTAGGGCACGTTATGTCTCTGTATTTTAAAAAGAAAACATGGTATAATGTACTAGCGTGGAAAACAGAGTTTCAAAAGATTAACATATTCACCATGGTTCAAGTGATCGTGTGGCTGGCAGCTAAGTAGGACTGACCTGCAGGAACTTGTAATGGTCGGAGTGTTGGTTTTCTGGTTTCAGGACGCCGGTCAACCCGGAAATGCCGGTGGCCGCGTTTTAAAGCGCTAAGAAAGTTGCGATCACGTGATGAATTGGAAGTGTAGATAGACTACATCTTCAACGCGGGACTCTTGGTGGTGTGTCTGCGCCAGTGTTGGAGGTGAATGTGCAGAATGCATACTCACCTCAATATATGACCGATCGGTATATAGATTGAAAAGAATAAATGTGAAAAAAAAAAATGAAAAAAAAATTGGTAGTAAAAATAGATCGTCGTGACTAACACATTGCCCTATGGAATCACTTAGCACACCAATAGAGCTTCGGGCTCACAACCCCACACGGCATGGAATCGAACCCTTGTCACGACGATCTATTTTTACTACCATTTTTTTTTTATTTTTTACTTTTTTTGTTTTTATTTTTCACATTTATTCTTTTCAATCTATATACCGATCGGTCATATATTGAGGTGAGTATGCATTCTGCACATTCACCTCCAACACTGGCGCAGACACACCACCAAGAGTCCCGCATTTCCCCAATTGGTCCAGGTCTTGGGCAATTTTTAACTGAGATTGACATCTTGGGTTCTTTTTGATTTCCTCTAGGGCGAGCTGCTACAAATCGCAGTTAAGGGGCATTGCCAGGTCCTGCGACAAGGTATTATAGCTATGTTGAGCATCAACACTTGTCTGAGCCATTTAAACAAACTTGTATGTGCTTGTGTTATTTGGTTGCCCTTGATCTTACAAACAGTATTTCTGCTTACATGGCATCAGCACCCTATCAAATAAGTACTCAACCCAATCTACAGACTGACTGTAGGTGGGCATCAGTGATTAGCTGCAGTAGGGTGTCTACTTTCAGAATCACCGACATTGCTTAAATGTCTGAAGGTCCTCATTAAATCACTTATTCAGAGGTAGCAGCTATCTCCCAAGTTGTCAAGTCGTAGGTGTATATTGCTTCCTCATGCCAAGCTACTCGGGTGCCTGGGGAGATTGCCACATTAACGTATGTTGCACACTCTGGCTACCTCTGGGACATCACAAGATCAAGACGTCGGTCTTGGAAGTGTTAATAGATTACATGGGAACGACATGGCAATCAGGACTACACTGGAGTACACGGACACTTCATGGACAACGTTGTGGCTGTGGTCTGATGTGTATCATTGTTCTTGGTAAATAAAAAAAATGGTCTTCTTGGTGTTTTATATAGAGCAGGGATGGACCCCTGCAGGATACCGGATAGGCTGTCACCCCAACCCCCCCACCCCAACCTTGCTCCCCCCTTGACCACCCACCACATGTCATCTGAGGCTACGGCACAAAGGACAGACCAGCAGGCCCTGTGTTTCCCAGCTTTAAAAGAAAGACTTGGGGGCTCAGACCTCCAAACTACTCACTCACCCAGCGAAGTCCGGTCTGCCAGTTAGAGACTCGCCTGCAATCGCTAGTCCCCTCAGTGGCGAACAGAAGTAATAAAGTTGCCGGCAGCACCAAATTGTAACTCCGCTCAGAGTCCAAAATAAGAGAAAAATTTTTAGTTGTACCATTCTTATTCATGCCAGATTTTTTGTTCATCTTTCATCAAGGATGGCACAGAGATTTAGGGTGCCCCGTCTTATGGGAGTGTTACGGGATTCAGGATGATTTTGAAAAGGACAGAGCGGAAGGTGTCCACATAAAGTTTGCTTTAGTTCCACACAGTTCTAATCTTTGGCCGAAATTAAGTTCATTGGTGAAGCTGTGTAATATTAAGCTTTTCTGATTAAATGACTGAAATCCTCAGATTTAATAAATGTGCTATATAGTAAATGTGCTTTATGACCTTCTAGGAGTCTATATCAGATTGCATGAAACTGTAGACCCCTAGTATAAAAAGTCATGGCAAAATTCTGCATGTTTAGATGAAGATCTGAAAGTAACCATGTTGATCAAAATTGTAGACTGAGACTGGTTGAGTAGAAACACAAGAGAAAGACTACTCTATTCTTGGGTACATTCATATAGAAGGGATTCATTGTTTTAATGACTTTGATAAATGGAAGATGTCTGGATGTGGCCGTTAATCTTTTAAGTATAATTGTATTAATATACTCTACATTGTAAGTTTCTGTTGTGAATATATTTTTTTATTTGATCCGTTTTGAAGTTCATTTTCACTATATAGTTCATGGTTGGGTGGTGTACAGTAGAAAAACTCTGCACTCGTTCGCTGTTAGTTGATTTCTACCTGCCCATACTGATGAATCACCTGAAATGTATTAATCTATAAAATATGTAAAAGTAATGTCTTAGTAAAGATGTAGCTACCATCTGATCGATTTCTTCCTTTAGATGAACAACATACTCTATACTTCTAAATCCTTTTCTCAATCCTTTAATTGCATTTTAATTAGATTGGATGATCATGTGTATCAATAGGTTGGAAAATGAATGAATGAATGAAAAAAAGACTTGTAAAGCACAAAAAATGGCATGTATGCGCTGATAGCAGTTAGTCTTCGGAGGGGAGAGAAAACAAGGAGAGGCTTGCTGACTACCTTTTACAAAGTAAACAGCCAGGTCTTTAAGGCCTTGCGAAATAAGCCGTAAGATTTAAGACTGGAAATTGAAAGTGGAAGCGAGTTCCACAGCTTGGATGCAGCCACCTAGAAAGCTCTACCTCCCCATCTCAATTTCCTATACTTAGGAATAATTAGGAGATGTCTGCCTGAGTATCACAGCTGTCTAGAGAGTGCAACTTGGAAATAGATTGCGGAGTTGTTTCGGGCCTATGTTTTCCAGGGCTTTGTGAACCAAGAGCCTTAAAGGTAATTTGTTTATTCACAGGAAGGCAGTAAAGCTTCCGAATTCCTGCAGAGACTGACTTAAATGTAAGAATATACAGCCTGATTCATCAAGCCGAAATCGGCTCGCAAAGGGCCAGATTCTGAGAATCTGGCCCTTTGCGAGCGCTATTTTTGCATTTGGGATTCATCATCCCAAATGCAAAAATCGGTAATAGCGATTTCGCTATTTAGCGAAGAATTACATTTAAGGAATCTCTATTTGAGATTCCTTAAATGCAATTCATCATCCATTTTAAAATTGCGAATTCGCAATTTCGGGCCGCTATTTACCGCGAGGTCAAACCTCGTGGTAAAAAGCGAAAACTTAGAAAAATGCTTTTAAAAGCATTTTTCTAAGTTGCATGTTGCACACACATGTCCTTTGGACATGTGTGTGCGCAACACCTGTTTCAATTTGCATTTAAGGGGTGCTACAGGGTGTCCTTTGGACACCCCTGGCACCCTTTAAATCGCTATCTTATTTGCGAGTAGCAAATTGCTAATCGCAAATAAGGAATACACCCCATTAGGAATGAATGGGGAGTTATTCCTTATTTGCGATTAGCAATTTGCTACTCGCAAATAAGGAACATGTAGGAATCGCAATATTTATTGCAATTCCTACATGAATCCCGTTTTGCAAGTCCTTAATAGCGATTCGTTATGAATCGCTATTAGGGGCTCGCAAAACGGGAGAATGATGAATCAGGCTGTTTAAGAACTAGTCTGGTTGCAGCATTCTGAACAAGCTGCAGTTTAGCAAGAAAAGTCTTATTAATGTCCATATAGAGAGTATTACAGTAATTCAACCTGGACATGATGAGTGCCAAAGCTACTTGTTTTCGTGCATGAAGGGAAACACTTTCCTCAGGGATTTAATTATCCTAAAATAGTTAGAAACTGTCCTGTTTCATTGCAAATCAAACGATCGGTTTCTATTGACCACTACAAAAGTTTTTGCAAAGACTGTTGGCTTGGGTACAGCCCATCAGCCTATCTGGCCACCACAGATTGATGGGCAACCTTCTGTATGGTCCAAATATCAGATCCTCAGTCTTGTCCCCATTCAATCTTAAGTAGTTTCTCTCCATCCATGTGACCATTGCCTGCTGTTGCATCCATGTCCCTTGAGATAGACACAGTGATTTAGGTGTTATCCGCATAAAAAAAAGCTTGGAGCCAAAAGATCTAATAAGCTTCGCCAGTCAAGAAATATACATGTTCAACAATGTTGGGCTCATAGAGGAGCCCTGAGTCTCCCCAAATGGCATCATTATGGACTCCCAAACAAAACTGATCCACCATGACCATCTGTGCCCTGTCACTTAAAAAATATGCCTGGAGTATAAGTGCCAAGTCTATGTACCCCACCGCCCTCCCCCAGTTTCTGGAGCAGATAAACAAGTCTGATCAGTTAGATGGTTTCGAAGGCTGCAGAATGGTCCAGAAGGACCAACACTGCAGCCTCCCCATCATCCACCATGGAGCGGATGTTGTTAACTGCAAATACTACTACCGTCTCAGTCCCATGGTTACTCCTAAAGCCAAATTGAGATGCTTCTAGGAGTTGGAGTTGTTCACGATATTTAATAACCTGATGGTTCAGATGTTTTTCAAGATTTTAGTGGGTAGAGCCAGCAGGGAAATGGACCAATAGTGTTTTTTGGTTCTTCATGGTCTTTTTGAGCAGAGGCTTAACTACCGCCTTGTTCCAAATTAGAGGAGAACACCCTCATTCAATAACTTTATTCAGAGTTTCAGTAAGAAGGGGAGCTGTTCTCTTTTCTCCTAATTGCAGGACACTAGGTGGGCAAGGTTCTAGTGGGGAGCCCGATTCAACACAGAGCAGATAATGTTATGTCTGCTGTTGTGTCAATAGAGTGAAACACCATAAACTTGCTGTGGGAATGTCTTTGGCAGACAGATTTTTTTGAAGGCCATACTCTGCCTGAGACTCTACATTGAAGGAGTTAGAGCTTCAGTTGTGAAGATCACGGTCTTTGTACATATACACAACTTCAGAATAGAAGAAATTGGTAATTCGGTCACAGAAATCAATGGAGTTCTCAATGCGCAAAGGAGCTGGAGGGACAGATCAAAGATTGATCAGCTTGAAAAGATCTCTAGTAGATTTAGTTGAAGCAAGCTCATTGGTGCAGTACCATGACTTTTCCTCCCTAATAGGCGCTTTGTATTCAGCCAAAATAGCCTTGTTGGCAATTCTTTCAGGAAGGAGGCAAGATTTTCGCCAGGCTCATTCCTGGCGACCAGCCTGTCTAAGCAGTCAAAGTCTTTCTAAAAACCATGAGCATTCCATTTGCAGTTATTCAAGGTCTGGGATAACGTTTCTGCACTGAGCCCTTTCCAGTTCATTTTAAGAAGTGAGTTTTGCTGCCCATGCATACTTGGCTTGAGCTACTTTCATCAAGAATGGAGGAGGGCCCTGTTGTATGAGTTGCAGCTATTTTTTTTCTCACTTGGCATAGGTCCTCTTGTACATAATGGGTTTTCTTTTGTTATTACAGGAAGTCTCGGTGTGAATGGCAGCACCTGTAGCATTCCTCTTGGAGTTAATTTCCCTGTTTCCTGGCAGGAGACAAAGTGGCACTAAAACAACTGTTTATAAGACATTAAATGTAATGCTAAGCATGTGGGAATCTTTTTCATAGGTAACTTAAAGTTAGCTCATGACTTCTAGAGAACAAATGCGTTTTTTTTTTAAATAAAGCAAAACATTTTTTTAAAACTACATACCCATCCGCAGATTTTAACATTTTCTCTTCTTTATACTAATGACAACTAAATAGTATAGTCCAGTGGTGAACTTGCCATTTCCAATGACCATATACCTATCTAGAAAAAGCGTTTTCATGCTGAGTCAAAATAAGCATGCAATAAAAACAATTCTTAAATGGTAAATATGTCATATTTGTCCCATATTAGCTTTTCGGAGTTTTGGTGACAGCTGCAACACACTCCGCTTTTGACCTCCTGGCTTGTCATCGTAAATTCTCCTCTCAATATAAGTGCACATTACACTGTAGCCCCTTATGTTTGAAATATAGGATGGTCTGTAAAGTAGTATGGCTCCAGTGAGAAAGATTTTCATATTCAGCTTTAGAAAGAATTAAACTTTTGGTGTTGCGTAATTTGAACATAAATAGAATTGTATACTTCTATATTAAATAGTCATTTAAATCAACATTGTCAAATTTCTCAACAAAAATGCTAATTTCACATATTTAAACAAACCTCTAAATATTCTATGAAAGGAACTTCAGTCAATCGTGAACCTGTCTTCTCTGGCTCACTGCACTCAAAAAACACAGCAGATCCCTTTTATTTCCAAAACCCTCAGGATAACGTCCAAAGGACCTCTTAAAAGACAATTGAGTTTGATATTGAAAATGTCTGTAGAGCGCTCGAATGCCCTAGGCCGTTTTGGCGCTGATGTCCAGAAACCAAAAGCAAATCTGTTAGTCAAAGATGAAGATATTAAAGAATCTGCTTTTGTGAAAAGAACCATGTTTTGAATTGTTTCCTAAACTGCAGGAGGGTAGGGGATGCTTTGATACTTACAGGAAGTGTGTTCCATAACTTGATGTTGACATTTGAAAAACTTCTCCTTCCCCAAGCTGCTATCTTGATTTTCGGATGTACCATAAATTTGGTGTAACTGGAACGGAGGGATCTACTCTGCCTATACCAGCAAAACATTTTCCTCAAATAGTGAAGGCCTATATCATGTAGCACTTTATACGCCAAATACAGTTCTTTGAAAGCCACTTTTTGCCACCTCAACCAGCAGCTGCTTGATAGTTTGAGAAACTGATGCACGTTTAGGAGTTTTAATCATCAAACAAGCAGCAGCATTTTGAAGAGCTTGTAATTTGCTTAAGTGCCTTTTTTTGGATACCCAAATGCAGGGTACTACAGTGATCAATCTTAGACAACATTACTGAACTGATAACTGTTTTTTGTCGGTCAAAGGAAATAAATGGCAACATATTTTTTAGAATTCTTAAGAGATGGGAAACGGCAGAGGTAGTTTGATCTATCTGCTCTGAGAGCATGAGCTTACTCGCAAGAATAATCCCTAGATTTTTGACCTTGGAGACGGAAGGGGGCCTTATTCCTGAGGCCACCAAGTTGGATTCCAGAAGGCGGTGTCTCTTCCAAACAATAGGTTGTCTGTTTTTTCTGAGTTTAATTTCAAATAGTTGTTTCCCATCCAGCTCACAACTTTTCTCATACAAGATCTGAAACGGTTTCCAACCTCTGATGGATCTCCCAAGAGTGAAACTACAATCTGTGTATCATCTGCATATGATACAGTGGACTAGTCAAATAATTTAATCTGTTTGCCCATTGGTGCCACATAAATGTTAAAAAGGGTCGGACATAGAGAAGATCCCTGAGGGACCCCACAGGCCAAAATGAAATGGGTATATGTAAAATCACCTAATAGATCCGTCTGTTCTCTGTCCATCAGAAAAGATGTCCACAGAGCAAGTGCTGATCCACCAACCCCTATACTTTCTAGACACTTGTTCAGTACTAAATCGGAGACCGTATCAAAAGCGGCAAGAGAGATCTTATAAGATCACTGTCACTTGTCCTCCCTTATTCATGATCATTCCTATTTCTTCCACCAATGCTGACTCTGTGCTGTGGTTTGTCCTGAAACCTATCTGCACTGGGTCAAGGACTTCATCTGCATCTAGAAATTAAAAAATCTAGCGTTGAGATGTTTTTCCAATATGTTTGATGCAAGGGAAAGCCTACCAATGGGCGTATAACGTTTTGCCTCCGTAGGATCTAGTGAAGGTTTTTTTTCAGTAGGGGAAGAATTACTGCATTCTTCCACTCAGTGAGAAAGGTTTCTGTTTGAATAATTAAAATCAAAGTATGGTAAGATGGCCTGAGATTGCTTTTGATGCTAATTGAAGAGTAGATGGAGGACCAGGGTCTAAAGGTGAGCCAGACTTGGTGGATTCAAGAAGCTGACCCACCTTCTCCTTAGTCAGCGAAGGGAACTCTAGGAAAATACCCCGGAAGTGTGAGCATTATCTAAACCATCCCTTGAGTTATTAGTGTTCAAGCTAGGTGTAAAGTTACCAAATGTTGTCTATATCTTATCTTTAAAGGAATTAGCTAACTTAATACATATCAGTTGATTCGGTGCAGTAATATCAGGGGTGTCCAAACGAACCTTTTTTTTTTTTACTGTTAAATAGCTCCTTTACAGAATTCCTTGCTGATTTTAAATTTCTCTGTAAAATACTTTGATTTCTTTTCAACAGTTAGCTGCTTATATTCCAATAGAAGTTGTTTATATTTGGAATTTTCAATCTTGCAGTATTTGTCCCTCCATTCCCTTTCTCGGCATCTACACTTTCAGGCAGTCTGCTTACTACTGCCATGTTTAAGGTTGTTTGGGGGAACAATTCGAGGCTGCTGTGTCTGGATCCACCAAACAGAGGTAGACTTTGCCAGGGTCTCAAGGAAATTAGTCGAATTTATCTTTTTGCAAACTTTAATTTTGAGACACTGTTTTAAACTCTTACCAGTAGTAACTTTTTTTTTAGGGTTTTTAGAGTCCACAAAATTGCTTTGTGGTCGGAGCACGGCAAGGGTAAAAATAATATTTAATTTTTAGACCTTTATTGTTAGAATAGATGCCATCCAAAGTATGGCCAGCCGTGTGTGTAGCTTGACCGATCAGTTGAACCAAATCAAAAGTGTAAGGTTCTCTATGAACTGCTCTGTATTTGCATTCTTGTGATCTTCAAGATGAAAATTGTAATCCCGAAGATTTTAAAATTGATATACTGCATACAGGACTCAATATAATCATTTAATTTCGATAGAAATTAGGGTTTTGGGTCTGAAGGACGATAAATAAGAAGACCATTAAACCCTTCCCTGTTATGTTTAAATGCAAAGGTTAAATGCAAAACTAAGTGGCTACAATCAACTTGGGAGATTTCCTCCCCCATAATTTGTAGGTGGCTTTGATAAATAATAGCAATCATACCTCCTGGTTTATTCTTGCGGTCTAGCCTCCAGGGCATATATCCCTTGGGCACTGCAACCACTAGTACAGAGGTTCGGGTCTGGTGTGCCCAGGTTTCAGTTAAGAAACCTGGCCCTTCCTGCAGAGTCATCCCCAAACATTTTGCTCTCCACCTGCTACTTTTTGTTGTATTCATTTTTGCTGGTATCAGCACTCTGCACAGTTTACCCGTGCTAAAGTGCATGTTCTCACTTTTAAAATGTGTTAAAATTGGTTCCTCCCCAATTGGTATATTTAATGTACTAAGGGCCATATGTATGAACACATTTTCTAATTGACACAGAATGGGTAAAACCCTTTGATACATCTGGCCCTTAGTCCCTATTAAAGTGGTACTACATGTAGCCTGTAAATTAATTCCTACTAGTGGGCCTGCAGCACTGGTTGTGATACCCACTTAAATAGCCTGTTAAGCATGTCTCAGGCCTGCCAATGCAGAGCCGGTGTGTGCAGTTTTAAGCTGCCATTTGACATGGCAAATAAACCTGTTTCCAGGCTCAAATCTTCCTTCTTAAATACATATGTCACCCCTAGGGAATGCCCAGGACAGCCGATAAGGCAGGGTGCAATGTACTTTGAAAGTAGGACATGTACTTTTAAGTTTTACATTAGCATTACTTGCTAATTCGTTTTTCACTACTGCAAGGCCTAGCTATCCCATAGGATAACATTGGAGTTGCCGTAGTGATTTTCATAAGTGTTAATTTCAAATGGGAAGAGATTTGGTGCTTTTGGAATTATGGTGAAAAGCCCCATTTGGTGGTGAAGTCGAGTTTTGATCACAATATTTAAAATGTCACTTTTAGAAAGTTCCAAAACACACAAAGGTATTGTGGCTTCTGAAAACTATATTGATCAGTGTTCTGGTACAAATCCCTGAGACCTAAATTACCAAGATTCTGGCATCTATAGGGGTAAACCCAAGAGGAGAAGAAAGTCCAATCATATCGGAAGAGGAAGCCGTAATGTGACATGCTTCATCATAGGCAACCTTTCCCTACCCTGGTAGGACAATACCACCAGGGCGAACTCTACCTCCTAATGTACCCGCTGGAGGGTGGGGCAAGCATGCCTATTTTAATAGCAAACATTTCTTGTTTTAGAGGCATTCTGATGAGAGGGCAGACATTTTGCATTAGACTCCCTCAGCCTTTGCCTGTAGTGGGTGTGTAACCATAGTGTATTCATGAACTCTTCAAACTGCAGAAAATAAGGTTGTCTGCAAGAGGAAGTTATTGGTGGAGAGTGGAGTGGGGCAAAATGCATCCCAAACCACCACCATCGTTCATTGCAAAGTTTAAATGTATATAAATCTTTCAAGTTGACAAAATAAGTGGAAGCATTCCTACTATAAATGCTGTACAAAGCTTAAGAAAAAGAAAAAAAGGTGTGCCGGAGCCAAGTCAAATATGGATGAACTGTAAAGGTAGTGTAGAGGTTTGTGATTAGTTGAGGTTACAGCTTACAAAGTAGATCACAAAAACAAAATGATATATTTTGATTCCTAACCATTAGTATTAATTCTATATGGAGGTTGGTCATCCTCTAACGTTCTCCTCAGAACGTATTCTCTTAAGATAGGTTTGTAGACCGGGAAGGATACTTGTTTGAAGCTTGTTGGAAAGTGTGTTCTAAAACACATGGGTTAAGAGGTTAAAGGATTTAACTAGATGCAGGTTGATTTGGAGATTAATAATAAGATACAGTTTATGAAGTAGCAGCAGATCAATTGAGAGAGGTTCAAGGGAGCTGTTCAACATAGGTGTGTGAGGACTAGTACCAGAAATGTATATATGGTCCTGTTTATGAATAATAATAAAAATCCAACCTAATGTTGGAGTTGGGTGGGTGTTTGTCGAGGCCGAAAATGGTGCTCACAGCCAAATGTATTCTCTTGTCTACAGGTGTGAAAGAATACACACAGAAATGGCTACCTCTAGACTACTGCAATAATGAATCTCTCATGTTTACACTTTCCTGTTTTAACTTACTATCTGTGAATTCCAGTGTTTTTTCATTATTTTCCAATGTTTTTAAAAAGTATAAAAATCATTGGTTATTGGTGCTTTTTCTTTGTGCTCAACATAAAATCATTGGAGTGGTGTTTTTCCAGTGCTTATAAAGACATTTGCTTTTATTACCTTCCTTCCTGGTAATTTGAATTGTTAATTATTCCTCCCTTCCTTCTTGCGCCTAGCCCCCTTTTTTGTACCCTTACTTTGCATTTGCTTTTCCAATTTGCTTTCCATTATGTCAACACACTGAATGAATGAATGAATGAATTGGGAATTTGTATGGCGCAACTTAACCCGGAGGCATCAAGGCGCATCTGGTGGAAAAAGAAAAACAGCTGAGTGGTCGGAGGCACCTGCGAGGAGCAAATTTTACAGGTAGGACTCTGCGAAAAGCCAGGTTTTTTGATTTTTACGAAAAAGGGCAAGAGATGGCTGGCCCTTAAGGTCAGCTGGAAGCGTGTTCCACAGTTTGGGGGCAAGGGAGAAAAAAGCCCTCCCTCCCCACCTGGCCTTGACGGTCCGAGGGATCGTCAGAAGATTTTTGTGAGCCGATCTCAGGGCCCTGCCCGGGGTGTAAAAGGACACGAGAGACCCGATGTCTTCAGCACCCAGGCCGTGTAGAGCACGGTAAGTCAGAACAAGGACCTTGAAGTTAATCCTGGCCTGTACAGGCAACCAGTGGAGATTTTTCCTGATTCCAGTGACAGAAACACGTCTGGGGGCATCCACAACAAACCTGGCTGCAGCGTTCTGGATAGTTTGGAGGCGATGAATAAGCTTTTTGCTAATACCAAGGTAGAGGGCATTGCAATAGTCTAGGCGAGGAGAAATGAGGGCCACGGCAACCTGTTTCCGGGCATCGAGGGAGAGGTAGTGTACTAGTTTCCTGAGGATCCTGAACACCCCACAGCAAGTGGAAACAGTTTTGTTCACTTGTTTATCAAAAGCAAGTGCGGTGTCGAGGGTGACCCCCAGATTTCTGGCAACCAGAGACGGCTTGGGGCAAGTTCCAAGGGAAGGTGGCCACCAGTCCTCCGACCACAGATCTTGTTTGCCACCAAAGATGAGGATCTCAGTTTTTCCACATTGAGTTTGAGGAAATTTGAGGACATCCAACCTGCCACGGCTTCCATGCATTTCTTGAAATTAAGAGCTGTGGACTCCACAGAATGAGATAAGGAGACCATTATCTGGGTATCGTCAGCGTACGATAGGACTTCCAGTCCATAAGATCTAACCAGCCTTGCAAGTGGGGCCACATATATGTTGAACAGTGTAGGGCTCAAGGCTGAGCCCTGTGGGACCCCACAATGCAAAGGCTTAGCAGGGAAAAGGAAGTCACCCAGTTTGACCTTTTTGGGCACGCTGGTTGAGGAAGGATGTCCAAAGCCGGTCCTCCCACTCCCATCTCACCGAGACGCCTAGCCAAGATGGATGGAGACAGGGTGTCAAAAGCGGCTGTAAGGTCGAGCAGGATCAAGATGGTAGCATGACTTCTGTCGACCTTAGCGCGGATGTTATTGACCACCACTGTGAGGGCTGACTCTGTGCTGTGCGCCTTCCGAAAGCCATGCTGAGATGGATCTAGCAGGCTGGAATTGTCCAGTAAGGGGCTAAGATGGTAATTGAGGTGGGCCTCAAGCATCTTGGCCGGGGCAGGGAGAAGGGATATGGGACAATTTTTTTTTAGGATACCTGGATCCAGAGTGGGCTTTTTCAATAAGGGTTTTACAATAGCCAGCTTCCATGATGCAGGGAAGACGCCGTTTGAAATTGCCGAATTCATTACCTCAAGATAATGGGGAAGCAGGACTTCTCAGCAATTTTTCAATATTTTGAGAGGGCAGGGGTCCATGGGGGATCCCGATTTAAGTTTGTCAAGAAGAACATTTAAGCCTTCATAGGATAGAAGAGGAAAATTGGACAAATGTTCTAGAGGGACCGAGAGCGAAGCAGGACGGGACAAGGGGTCCGAAGGTAGGGCGGAGTCCTGAGTGGAATTGAGGGCTTCTAAAGCGGAGTGAATATCCACGATTTTGGTGTGAAAAAATGTGGAGATCTGGTCGCAAAGTTCTTGAGACGACACAATTTTAAAAAGATCTCATGGGGAACTGAGGGAGGTGGTCAGGTGAGTAAAGTAGGATTGTTTAGCCGCTAGAATTGCGGCCTTATAACCTATGATGATGTTTTTATGTTTGGTCCTTTCGTCAGGGTCAGGGTGAGCTCTCCAGAATCTTTCTTGCCTCCTACACTCCTGCCTACGAGTCAGAGAACCAAGGGGTCGACAGACGTTTCCTGGCGCAGTAATGGGGTTTGGCAGGGGCGAGAATATTGACTGCTTCCGAGATGGTGTTGATCAGCTCCCGAGCGGCAGTATCCGTATCAGATTCGGGAGAGGACTTGAAATTGGCAATGAGGGGGCTAAGGGATACGTTGTTGAGGCCACTATAGGTCCTTTTGAGAGTCCAGATGCTGTTTTCCTTTGGGGGCAGATCCTGTCGCCCAGGATCGAACTCAATAGGGACTGCCTTATGATCACACCACGAGAGGGAGATGGGGAGGTCTACTTCCAATCTGGGGTCATTTGTAAAGACCCTGTCTAAAGTATGGCCCGCTGAATGGGTGGAGCATCTCACTTTTTGTAAAAGCCCACAGGAAGCCAGGGAAATCCACAAGGGATATAGTGTCAGGCGAGTTAGAATTTTCGAGATGGAAATTAAAATCCCCTAGGATAGTAAAATTGGGTACATCGATAAAAGGTTCAAGGACTTCCAAGAGACTAGCGGTGAAGGCTGACCTAGGACCAGGGGGTCTGTAAATTAAAATGCCCGTAAAGGACACCGTGGGAGAGGGGCTGAGTGAGAAATGAGCGGCCTGGAAGGAGTTATGAGGGGAGGGGAGGCATTCAATACGGCAGTTTGATGAGGTCTTATGTAAGATGCCATTCCGCGCCCTTCCGGCCAACTCTATCCAGTCTCAAGAGGGCATAACTATCGGGAATAGCATCAACCAGGTCAGGACCAGCTGAATCTGAGCCCCATGTTTCTGTGACGAAAGCCCACGAGGGCTTTCTGTCTGAGACGAAGTCACTAAATGCGATATTGTTTTTCACCAAGGAGCGAGCATTTATAAGAATGCCCGTTTCTCTGGAATGGAGAGAGGGGGAGTGTGTTTCAGTGACAGTCGAGACGACCGAGGGTATGGGAAAGGGCGTATGATTCGTGTTCCTAAAGCACCGACAGTTACAAACTTTATGCAATTCCTCCGGCCGGTACTTATAATGACAGAATAACCTCGATGGCCGGAGTGCTATCATAGTGCTAATGGAGTATGTAGTGTATGTAATAGGAGAGGGACTAAAATCGGCAGACGGACTGGCCCCTGGCACCTCCTTGGCGCTGACGGGCGCAGACGGGCAGGACTCTGGCACGGGTCCGGCACGTCCGCTGCCCAAGTTCTCAGTACTTAAACCCGTTTCAGCCGCCCAGTACCACCCCATGTCAAGGATGTTCACAGCTGAAGACAGGCTTACATCTCATTGAGATTTGATAGTAATTGACAAAAAGGTTAATGGTGGGTATTTAACACACGTTCCTGCTGCTTTGTTCTTTAAACTAATGGCAAAAATCTGCTGAATGGAGCTTTTCTACTCCGAACATGAGCTGCATATTGTGCGGTGCTCTGTTATTGCGAGCGAGTGTCACATTACCCAGTTCTTCTCCTCGAGATATCAAAAACAGGCCTGGGCTAAAAAAAATTGCATTATTATGGCTCGGCCTATTCCTGCTTTGTCTGGTCATAGAAGAGAAGCCTGCAAAAAAATGTATGAATATGAATACTGTTAGCGGTCCCCATAGCTAACTGCTACTGTATGAAGAAGCAATGGAGGTACTAAACTTTTATAACCTGCAGGATATGGTGGGTAATTTGCTGGTGCAGTTCACACCGTGAATGACATTTATTTTACATTGATGGTCTGTGTATGTGGGATTTTGAGTATTTTTATTTTTTTTAAGATATTAAAAATACATACTGCTATTCATTTTAACCAGTCATGTGGGACTTTTGTTATTTGAAAGCAGAGTAGAACTGTGTTCCTGCTGGGCCTGTGTGAGAATTGCACACAACATTTTAGCTTTGTTTTATGTGTAGTGTGCACTATTCTGGTGCATTTTGTATGTAGGTGTGAAACAAAAGCTCAGCTTAATAGGTTTCCATCAACTGCAGTCAAAGGGATTTGTTCGAGTGATGTTGCTAAGTGTCCAGCCTTGTTTCAATACCATAAGTTCAAAGCTTATTTTTACATGGAGGCAGTAGCAATGAAAATTGATCTTTGATTCTGGGACTGTATTACGGATGCATCCCTATTTTGTGAACAGGCTCATCAGAAACCAGTCCATGCTGTTGTGTCCTGAAATTGAGCTGTGTGGAGCAAATACTAGGAAGCACAAAGAAATGATCGCCTCTTTAAATTTCAGAGCTGTGCTGTCTGCAGCTCTAACACTAACTTGTAACTTTTTTGTGTTCATATTTGGGCAAAAAGCACAATAGTTTAAGTAAAACTGGCACACAACCCCCTTTGAGGCATGCACATGGGTACTGAAGATGTTCATGATATGGACGCTGTTCCCTCCGTCTGAAGTACTATGGCTCATCTAGACATACTTTTCAGACCATCATGTCCACCATTTCAATACCCCCTTTTACCTGCCGCAAAAGCTAGAACGATCAGGATGGGGTAGACCATCAAGAAGTGCACAGTCTTGCCTCTTGAAACCACAGATTTTCTGTAAAAAGAGAATGAGGCACAGAGTATTTTCAGGCTCGGTCCGGAAGACCACAGAATCTCATCAATTGCTTCTTTCAACAAGCATTGGCATAGCAAATAGGTCTCGCCTTTTGGACCTTGTAAGTGTTTAGTTATCCAGCACAATATCCTTGGCGCAACAACGTCAGCTGTTGCATAGCTAAACACTTATACGGTCCTAAAGTTTCCTTTACATTCACAAAAACAGTACCCCATTTGCAGCATCAGTGAAGTGAGTCTAAGAGAAGAGGGTAATGTGGAGAGTCATGTGTGAGGTGGAGAGAGAGGAGGGTGACGTGGAGAGAGGGTAACATGGAGAGAGGAGGGTGTGGTGGAGAGAGAAGAGGGTGAAGCAGAGAGGGGAGTGTAATAGAGAGTCTAATAGAAAGAGTTAGGGGAGAGGGAACAGGGTGAGGTAGAGAGAGGAAAGATACTGAGGAAGACAGATGGCGGATGATGAGGTGGAGAGAAGAAAGATGGTAAGTTGGTAAGGCAGAGCGAAGAGAGTGAGTTGGAGAGAGAATGGAGAGGTGGGCAAGAGTGAGGTTTAGAGAAAAGAGGTTGACACAGTGAGAGCATAGCGAGGTGAAGAAAGGAGGATGAAGCAAGAGAAAGATGAGGGTGCAGCAGAGAGAGGGAACCGTGGTTTGGAGAGTGGAGGGTGAGGTTTGGAGAGTGGAGGGTGAGGTTTGGAGAATGGAGGGTGAGGTTTGGAGAGTGGAGGGTGAGGTTTGGAGAGTGGAGGGTGAGGTTTGGAGAGTGGGGGGTGAGGTTTGGAGAGTGGAGGGTGAGGTGGAGAGTGGAGGGTGAGGGGGAGAGTGGGGGGTGAGGTGGGGAGAGTGGGGGGTGAGGTGGGGAGAGTGGAGGGTGAGGTGGGGAGAGTGGAGGGTGAGGTGGGGAGGGTGTGGAGGGTGGGGAGGGTGGAGGGTGAGGTGGGGAGGGTGGAGGGTGAGGTGGGGAGGGTGGAGGGTGAGGTGGGGAGAGTGGAGGGTGAGGTGGGGAGAGTGGAGGGTGAGGTGGGGAGAGTGGAGGGTGAGGTGGGGAGAGTGGAGGGTGAGGTGGGGAGGGTGGAGGGTGAGGTGGGGAGGGTGGAGGATGAGGTGGGGAGGGTGGAGGATGAGGTAGGGAGAGTGGAGGGTGAGGTAGAGAGAGAGAGGACGATGAGGTGGGGTGAGAGGAGGGTGAGAAGAAGATATAAGATGGTGTGACTCAGAGGTGTAACACTAGCCCCCCCTAGCCTCTGAGGTTGGGTGGGGCCGAGCTCCACGGGTGACGGGCCCGTGGCCTGACAGCTCTTGACTGAGTGCAGGGGAGGGGGCGCTCTTTTACTTTACAAAGGGGCCCCCTCAAGTTTCATTACTCCACTTGTGCGGCTCAGAGAGCCAACTGTGAGGTGGAGAGGAGAAGGTGACGCGGAGAGGAGTGCAGCTCTGTAGGAGGTTGATGCATGATGCTCTTTCAGAGGATGACTAGGTTGAGCATAAAAGGAGGGTGAGATGAGGAAAAATGAGGTTGGGTCAGAGACAGAGAGGAAGCTGCAGCTATGACCGAGGCGGATGGGGCGGAGAGAAAGGAGGGTGCAGAGAAGAGAGCGATGCCCGCAGGAGAGCGGGGTAAAGCGAAGGGTGTGGACGAGAGTAAGGATGCAGAGGCGGAAAGATAGGGTAAATTTAGACTATTCAGCACCCAGACTCAGCTCTCAGACGCCGGCGACACACCAGGCAACCCCATGCTTCCTCGTGGCACTCCCAGATACCGAAGCCCGGAGCTTCAGGTAGCCGTTGTTCTTTCCTGCTCAGTTAGCTGTAGAGTAGACCCTGGTGAAAGAGTTCTGGTGGCCGACAGCAGAGAGCCGCCCCCTGGTGCTTGCTGAAAGCCTGTAACTCATGAAGGGCGCAATGGTACACTTCCTGAAAGCAACTGTCAGGAACCCGTGGTGTGTTGGGTAGGCAGCAGCGCCCACAACTGTCTCTGTGGAGTCGCTGATCACGCTGTTCATTCTGGCTGTGCTGAAGCTTGGAAGGGAGGATGACAAAGGCCAGTGATCGGCTGAGGCAGCACGACTAAGAAGTTGAAAATAGAGTACCCTCAGTGCATCTAATTTATGACCAATGACTCCCTCCTGTCCTTTCCAATGTCTTGAGCCACTTCCCCCTACTTTAAGGCTCAGTGCCACTTGCTGGTGCTTACTGGCCGCTCCCTCAACCCAATCCCCCATATATCCTGTTGCCTGCCCTAATGATTTCACATCCCGACTGGATAAAGAGTGATCAGCAATTTACATAAGCGCTAGAACATATTACACAATATTCCTGGCACGGGGAGGATTAATTTTTGTCCAGAATGACCAGATTTTGTACCAGATTTTAAGCCTGTTTCCCCAGTGCCAAGCTCGGTAGTTCCAGCCATATGACACATCTCCGCATCGTTATGGGTCTCTCCACATCTTTAAGGAGCGACTGCATTTTAAACCAGCACAAGCGCTTGTGCATCGCACAGCAGCAGGGAGACGGGAGAGAGGAGGGGGCCTGCGTGATTCCCTTGCGGGAGTGAGCAGCAAGGCGCGAAAATTGATAACATATGGCACCGCTGCTCACTTCGCAAGGGAATCACCAAACATGCACACGTTGCCATTGAAAGCAATGCAACATGTGCATGTTTTTGGCCTCAAAATCGACTTGATAGCTAAAGGTCTTTTTCCTATGCAGCGCATGCGCGCTGCGTAGGCGAAACCTAAAAAGGAAATGAAAATAATCCTTATGAACAATGACCATGGCTCGTCTTTCTCTCTCACCGCCTTTGGATTAACTACTATATGTGAAGCCCAGAGTTGTCCAGTTATACTCTCATAAGTTATGATTGTTCTTTTCCCTGCACGCTTTGTATTCTTTAAATGTGATGTTCTTTGATACCCCCTCTGTCACTGTCCCTTGCATACATTCTCAAATTACGTTGGTTTTACTCCCTTTCTTATTTACGACACTCCAAATTGTGAAGCGCTCTGATGCCCATCTGGGTCTTGTTCTCGCTATACAAAACTTTATAAATAAATAAAATCATGCATTAAGCTAGGATCAAGGGAGTAGGGTGCAGTGTTTTATGGGAGGGAATGGATTCTGGTGGCGTCCTTGTGCCCCGTGATCTTTGTTTCTATCATCCTGATGCCAGAGCTATGAGAAATCTACACTCCATAATGCTCTTAAGTTAAAGAGGTTGACATCAGGAGATGGCACTTGCTTTGGACTGCAACACTGCTCAACGTTCAGCTGCGAACTTGTTGTCCACTGCACAGCAACATGCCGTGAGTAGTTGGCAGAAGCCAATTGAGATGAGCCAGGCTCCGAAAACATGAGTGAATTAGGTCTGGGGAGCCAGAGGACATACTAAATGGTTTACCATGCTTACAGTGGGTTATTAGCTGGAGCATCCTTCACAGGAAAGAGTTTAGAGGTGCGGGCTGTATTTATATGGTTTCTGGTATACTGGAATCTGTAGTCTCAAGATATGCCTATTAGCGTGACAACTGCCTTTCTAAACAGGTGAGTTTTGTTGTAAGAGAATAGTATTTTTCTTTTTTTTTATTATACCCAACTTTATTGCAAGTTTTGCTTCAAAACATTCATTGTCACATACAGATGAAACTGTGCATATGGTGATAAAGCAGGACATGGTACATTACAGTGGCGAAAAACAATTGCTTACTCTGACAGTCCATAGAAGGAGCATCAGTTCATGCTTATGGGGGCACCCATAAGCAATATAAATAGGCTTCTCCGGTTGCACACATCAATCTACCAAACCCCCCAACTCCACCTCCCGGCACCAACACCGGTTCATGGAGTGTGGCCATTGTCTCCATGTAGGCGCTACCTCTCTCTTCGGAACCAAGCAGTCCACCCTAAGGAAAATTCGTTCAGGCTGTGGGTCCCCTAGTTCTTCCAACAAACCCAGCACCACATTACAGGAGGTCAAGTGCAAACGGCATACAAGAACCGCAGAGAGCTCTCGGCCCACCCCGTTAAGGGGCACAATGCTGTACAGTTTCCTGCTACGTGGAAAAAGTCTGCCTCCGTAGTGTGCATCGCATGCAAACAACCTGCACGTTTAAAAGTATTTACTTTTAACTAAAACCAAACACTGGGATGCTTGACCTTTGAGTACTAAGCTCTTTGCCCCTCGCACTACCTCCCTGACAAGCTTTAGACTGCTTGCCCTTACTACCCTGAGCCTCCACTGTGGGTAGGGATGTACTTGGCTCCGTTTGCACAGCTATAGTAGGAGGGATACCAATGGTAATTGACTCAGACCACCACTTTAGGGCCCTGTATCTTACATCTGACAGATGTCTCTACAAACAAGACAAGAATTGGATGAATGTTTTTTATGACTGAGCATGTTAGTTGAACATAATGCATTAGCCGGGTCGGGTGGCTTAGTGGACTAATGCTTCTACTGTAGGGGCCCGTGTTTGGCCTTGATCCAGCGCTCCTATTGAAAAACTGTCTCTATAACGCTACCAATCACCTCAATTCTCACCATTTAATCATGAATCACTTATAACGGCCCATAACACCAATTAGACAATCTTTGAGTGTCTGAATCAGGTGGCCGGATTAATAGAATCTATTTACATATAATCTACAAATTTATATACAACTGCAGTTTTATCTTTTTTCACCATGGTTTTAAACATCACATATCTTTAATCAAGCCACTAAGGCGATAAAATCAACTGATGGTAACTAGATCATGAATAAACAAGACTAGCTTTTCGGTTCAAATCTAATTTTATTCGCTTTATTATTCATAAGGAAAAGACTTTAAATGTTTAGAATCTTTATTTCATAAGCAAATAAGAATGCAGCATTTTAGTGAGGAAATGAATTATCAACTGACATTTTAAGCAAGCTCAGAATAAGTTTCCATTCCCTAAAATCTATTTCCCTAATTCTCACTTCACCTAGAAAGGAAAATTCATTAAAGTCTGCTGTCCTTACGTGCGCCAAAAGTCCGACAGCATGTCACGTCAATCAGGAATCGGAAAGAAGAGACTTTTTTCTCTGCTCCAAGCGTCAGGTTTTATACCTTTCTTACTAGCTAAACTTTCTAAATTCACATTCTTTAAAAGAAATCCAGGCTTTCCATTGGCTGGCTAAAGTCAGTCCACGATAAAATATGAAGTCACGTCCGACTCTTTACCAAGATCAGGCTTTTACATAAGCCCTATTGTCTCTTGCTTCCACAATTTTCTGCTTCCTCAAGAAAGATACTTTCCTCGAGTTTCACATATTAGCTTCCTAGCCTGGGCAGATGCAATGAGTTCCTGCCCTTGAGCCTTTTTTCCAAGAGAGCATGTTCAGCACAACCAAAGAACCTTTTCAAATATTGTTGTCAACGTGGTAAAAAAAATCTCCACTGCTGCGCATGTGCGAGGCTCCATTCTGGACAAGCTTTCGGAACTGCAGCTGTCAGCCATTCTCTAAGCGATCTTTAGGTCTCACTTTGGAAACTATTATTAAACAAACACAAGACATCAATTAATTAAAGAATTGAAACCCATTCTGTTACCCACTCCCTTTACTAATTAAACCCGTTAATTATGTTACCTAGCTGAAGTACATATAAGCAGCATTATATCTACCTTTCCTTTAGGAATTGCTGTAACTCTTTTATGCGTTTTATCACAGAAAGACATAACATAAGCACACAAATAAGCACATGCCATTAGTTAAACAGCCGCATTTAATACTGACAAAGACAATAGACAAGATTAGTTTATTATTTCTTCTTTACGATTGCGACATGAAAGCACATTAGTTATCCCGCGTGTAGTGATGCGAAAACTCTTATACTATGTTGATTAGTATTTTCATCACAAGCATATTAGTTCAGTTATGATTATAGGAAATTAACTTCGCAAGTTTGAACAAAATATTGTTCTGCACCTTGCTTCATCACCCTCATGGTCACAGGTTCTAATCTCTGCGGGTCCACTCAGCCTTTTATCTTTCTGAGGTCTATTAAATGAGTATCATTGAGTTGGATAACAAGAAACATCTATTATTCAGCGCTAAGATACCCTTCTGGGTGAGCGTGCGTTTTAAAAATACACATGTTATGTTATTTAGGTATTCAAGAGCTTTGGATAAAAATGATGGTTGAGAAAAGGGATAGAAACAGAAGGTGTTAGGGAGTTGGTAAGGGCTGTTATTGGAGGCAGCCATGTTGAAGCAGAGAATCTGAGGAGAGCACCCAGTGGAAAGGTAATGATTGAACAGGAAATTGGACAAGATTTTACCATTGAGGACTGAAAGATTCAGAAGATGCATAAGATGAGTTGACTGTTAAGAATATGTTGATCATTTTTTCCTTGAGTTAAACAATGGGAGCGATGGTCCTGGGTTGAGGACAGTAGCTTTTAACGTGAATGTGTGTGTGTGAAAAGCTAGTTAAATGCTAGCTGTGTGGAGGGCTAATGGTGTGTCTGTTGTCAATCCAAATGTCTGAAGTGACTTTAAAGGGGGGGCTTGTTACATATGAATATGGCATTGCATCAGCAGGAACATGCAGGGATCTAGCTAGTTATTTACCTTTCTTGGTTAGTATTTGCTGGATAACTAGGATTTATTGGGAAATCACGAAAATCCATGTGCAGTGTGAAAGAGTTGTGGACTGTATATGTGCATGGTGTGATGTGGCATAACTCTAGTGTCCGTGGAGGGCAGTGGCCCATACTGAGGATCTAGAGTGTATTGATAGTGGAAGGGTGACATGGCTGTGGAGGAATTTAGGCCTGAGGATTAGGTCAGTGTTTGGGGAGTCAGTGGGGAGATAAGTAAATGTGCCGACTACAGATAGTGATGTTCACGGTTTTAAGATCTGATCATTCAGTTGGGAAATAGTGCGTGGGTGGAGGGAACCTGAGGTGGTTAAAGATGGAGCACAAAGGTCCGTAAGGGGCATTGAACACTCAATAGTAACGTTTTTTAGGTGTACAGGGATTAGGATTACAGATCTCAGTCTCTGAACTCGGGAGAGCTGGAGCACAACCATTGAGCGGCTCACAGTTCTCAGGGGTGTGGTGATATTGGTGATGTAGCAGGTCACAAGCTTTAGGGGTATGTATGAGCCAATCACTCTGCGGAATAAGTTTCTTACTGAACGCATTGATGGGGAGTATTGGGTCAGTAGTTTAACTGCAAGTAAATCGTGTCATAATGTCCCTCTTTAATGAGTTACCAGGAGAGGTCATTGAGGATCAGGATACAAAATAGCCCATACATAGGATGTGGTGCCTGTTGAACTGCACTAGCGTTGACCTATAAATAGCAAGTTTGCGAGAGATCACCAGGGATCCCTGAAATGCCTGGATCAAAAAGGGCCCATATAGTCCTCCCTAGGGTACAGTATCTGTTGAACTGCACTATAGTGCTGGCCTATAAATTGCTATTGTGTGAAAGCTCACCAGGGCCTCCTGAAATGTTTACTGAATAGTGGTTAGGTTAAGAGGTTGGAATGATTGTA
Organism: Lissotriton helveticus; assembly: GCF_964261635.1. Classification (NCBI taxonomy): domain Eukaryota; kingdom Metazoa; phylum Chordata; class Amphibia; order Caudata; family Salamandridae; genus Lissotriton; species Lissotriton helveticus. The sequence goes on from NC_136059.1 coordinate 869,207,675, forward strand.
AATGCAAAGGCGCAGAAGAAGCAACAATGTGGGCCGAAGAACCTTCAGCCGGGGCAATGGGTATGAAGCAGAGTTCCAATCTGCATATTTCTTTTGGCATGGTGCAGTTGGCAGTGGGGTATTGGGGGAAGGCGAACTAGGGATCTAGTTTTTTTCACCCATGTTAAACCGGTCGCATAGTTTACTACTCTGAAGTGCGGGCCCATAAGTAGCTGGTGGTATTGGGACTTCCAGTTCTCATTCTACAAATATGTTGTCCTTTCTTTTTCACTCATTCACCCCACGCTTGCAACCATAGCCTATGAGGGAGCTACATTGGTGGAAGGCTGTGATTACCTATTGTCATTGCCTGCCTGCTTCATGTTGTAGCTTGTGTATGTGTGTTTTTTTTTTTTTTTTTTTTACCCATCCATATATGTGTGGTAGTTACGAGCATATTGAGCTATTGGTAATTAACGAGACGTCTAGACCCGGAATAAATGATACTTTTAATACAAAATCGATACTGGAAAAGTTGTGTTTTTAGTATAGCCTTATGAACACTCTTCGTTATTTTTTTCTCCACAAATCAGCAGAGTAAGCTAAGTAAGAATTCTCCAGTTTGATCCAAGTGCTGCTTTTTAACGTCTGGGGAAATTAAATGTTTGCATAACCATGACATCAGTGGTGAACTAGTAAGATCTGCGGTTTCATACCTGGAGCTTGAATTTGAGGATCTTAATTGCACGACTGTGTTCTGACTTTTGCCAATATATCTTAGGGTGAGCAGATGCTGAGAACTGGTAAAACTGGTTGTTTCTATATTTTTTGTTGGGTGTGTACCGTTTACCTGCAAATTCCACTTGGCAGTGTGTGTGTATCGCGTATATTTTCATCGGCGAATGTCAGTGAATAAATAGTTACATTTTACTTTCTCTCCTTCGCGTATAGAATTGTCATACTTGATTACATTCATAAATATCCTAATTCGCAGTTTACGCTTATAACCTTCCCTCTACTGTTCACAACATTTGTATGCCTTTTTCCCCGAGTGCTGGTGCCAAAAACCACTTCTTGAAGATGTTGAAGTCGGAGTTTTGTGCAGGGTGCTTCATGTGTGCACATACGTGGCTCTGTCCATAACTTCAGTGTACCCCATATCTCCTCCGCATCACCCCTTTATTAAAATCAGTGGGACTGGAAACTGCTTCTTTCTCCATTAGTAATCCTGCACCATGAAGCAAGCACTCGTCTTGCCTTTTTTCGCCATATATTTTTCTCTTCAACAAATACTGCCCGCAATGCTCAGGGTTTTAACCATACATTTCCACGGGTAGTTAGCTGTGGTGTACATTAATATTGCATGTTCTGCCGGGAAAATAGTTATCCAAGGCAAACCAGAACTCTGTAAGCTGCAATCTCTGAACAACTCCTTGTTGCTAAAACAAAAATACCCGATTCGTCAGGAGATGTTGAAGAGGAAAATTCTGAAGGTAGTAATTTGGCTTGCAAATGGCCTGTGGCATCATTCAACCTCCGACGCTGACAGTATCCGAAGTATTTCTCAGCTGCTCTCTGGAGGTCCTTTTTTCAGACCAATTACAGCTCTCAGTAAATCCCCTCGAAGGTGAAAACACTGGGTTTCTTGGCTGTTGGCTAGTTTATAGGCCACATGGGTAACTATATTGACTGCACTGAATGAAGTCCGAGTCTAGAGTGTAAATTTACTCTTTAGGACGTCACTCCTATATCCACATGTCGGCTCATGCTAAACTATCGAAGGTTGTCTCTCGCTTATACAGACGTTCTCTATATTGCTTGGGCCCTCAAATGAAGGTTTGTTCATAGGAGTTCAGAGGCAAACAATGTTACGTCTAAACTTCAATTTCTTCTCAGATAATTATGCCTATTATTGTAAGGCAGAGGTATTACTATAATTGATCTCTGTTTTACCTAGTTCCTCAGCATCCTATGTCTGGCGAGAAGCAATGAACGGAATGTATAAGTATCGCTGGTGGCCCTCATTAGACTTTTTTTTATCCCAGGATCCTACACCAAACATATATTCTAACACAGACATTTCTTATTCATGTAATAATAAAAATGTTGTTACCATGGGCCAAAGTTCAAGACCGGTATCTCACGAGGTTTCAGACAACACTGCTGTCCTAAATGCAGCAGACCGAATGTGCAAAGGTGAACTGTAAATCCACAAAGGCTAAAATGGTGTATACTGAGCAGGAAAGGGAAACTGAACTGTATTTGTTTTCACTGAGGGTCAGGAATACCTGGGCATCCAAGCTCTGGAAATTTTAGCAAGGTGTTACCACACACAGTTCAGGGGGAGACGCTTTATGACTGATTTCTAACCAATTTTAGCCTGCTTCAGGTTATTGGGAAGTTAAAGGGCACCACTCTTGGCCCCCAAGCATTTTTATAAACCTCGGGGATCTTTATCCAGGACCATTTCGATTTTTCATTTTATTTGGGGGCATGTACCACAACAGGGTATGCTTTCACACCACAACAGGGTATGCTTTCACTGGCCTTAAATGAGATCATGCAACGACACAGCTGAGGGCTGAAGGTAGGTAACTGATGTTGGTCCCTCCTGGCCACCGAAATTATTTTTCAAGTGTAGAATATATTGAAAAGGAGAGCTCCCTAAACTAATCTCTTAGACTCTGGCACGGACATTGGGTTCCAGACCTCTACAGGAGGGGGGATCCTGAGACTGGCCTGAAAGATCATCAGTGTTGACTATCTGGATCTAGCTAAATCCAAGCAACTGATAGTTTTGTGTGGCTCACCTCTATATAGGACTTGCTACCTGCTGCTGGACGTCATGCTTGTTAACTAGCTATAATTAGAGGTGGGGTATACACGTTCAGCATGGACGAATAGACTGTGCTGGCCCCTTGGAAGAGTGGCAAAGGCTTCCTCCTGCTCGTCATGGAATTCATAACTAGTTACTCTGAGGCATTGGTCCAAAGCCTATTGGTGCAGAGTCAATAGTTGAGTCTCTGAAGGAGTTATTACAGACTGTAAACTTCCCTAAGGAGATCCTCTCTGATCAGCTATCTCTATTCATAAGCATTGATTCACAGCATCTGACATTTTGGTAGTGATCCAGAGGTTTAATTGGTTCTCTTATGAAAGGCTAGGAACCCCTAAGGAAACTCAGTGGACATAGTGGCAGGAAAATCTATCCGACAACTTTTTGGTCTACTGGGAGGCCTCACAGAAGTCACGTGGTCTCAATACAGGTAGAAACCTGTTTCGTAGGTGGTGACAGGCCCTCTACTGTTCATTTGAGACATGTGGGAAAATGAGCATGGGCTAAATTGTATACACTTCCCCATCTCCTTAACATATGGGAACCTCTGCAAGAGTTCATGCTTTTAACCACTGTAGCATAGAGGAATAACGTTTAGTAGGTAATTGCCAGAGTATTTTACCACAGATGTAGCAAATTGCCCATCCTAGTCTGTCGGAGTATACCATAAAGATGGTCCAACCTTGTGGACCGCTCCAAAAAGGGCTTTTGTGTTTCTACTATTCCTTGAAAAATTCCTTCTTTTGGCACCATTTATTCAAAATCATATGGAAAAATGTTGACACCTTTCCAGGATGGATCTGTGCCGCTACCAAGAGCAAAACATTTCTTCCCAGGGTTTTTAATGGTGGAACAGCTTTCTTATTTGAGGAGTCTATGGATTCTGAATGGCCTTCCTCAAAGGGAAATCCACATTGCTCCACTTTTAGACCTCCTCAAGGAGATTACTGTCATGGTGTTCAGGGTAAATTTCTGAATAATGCAGTGTATCAGGCGGTTTCATAGGGAGGATTTTCATACTGCATCCTGTTTATTTCTGAAGGGCAGCCATTCGCCTGGTGCCTTAGTATTCTAGTGCTATCTATAACTGACCCTCACTCAGCATTACGGTGGTGGAAGATCCTAAGCTTGTCTGAATACTCTGCAGGGCCTCAATTGGCTAATTTGGCTCCAAGGGGTCAGACAAAGGGCATTCAACTCTGGCAGAGCATGACTGTTCTCGGAGTCTTGATAGGTTTATCTAGCCTTGCGTCAGTTTGAAAGGAGTAAATGTGTCATGGCCTCTGCAGTGCCCGCTAGCAATGGATGTCATCACCACATCTTTGGCGCCCCACGACCTTCCTATGCCTGAAGCCCCAGTGTCCTGAGGACCATACATCTGCTCTGCCAGAAGGGAGCCCGCAGCTCCCTGTAATGCTGGTGGTGCACGGACCCAGCTCAGAGTTTTTAGAAGGCAGACTCCCGCAAAAGTGCCGAGCTAGACTTCCCTCAGCGTCCTCTATACCTGGAATGGGCTCCACTGAGTGCTCACTGTGGAGGCTGTTGGCAGATGTGGGGCCCATTGAGGAGTTTTAAAGGCATAAAAGCAATTGGAAAATTATTTACTTATCAATCATGTACAGTCACAATCCCATAGAGCTCAAAGCCCCAAGAAAAAGTTGTCTCCATAGCCCCAGCAGGTCAGAGGAGGATGATGTTGCAGCATTTCATTGGTGCCTTTGAAAATCTCTAGATTTATAGGCAATTTAGAACAAATTGTGCTGTAAAATGCACCATTTGAACTACTTTTTTTTTCCCTTCAACATTTTTACTAACTGTAAAACGCGCTCTTGGGGGAAGCCTGGCATTTTTAGATGGGTCTTTGAGAATTGTACATACCCCGAAGTCCTTTGAAGGAACTCTTATGATGAAATATTGCTGCACCTGTCTTTTACCTCCCTTGTGATGAGGGGTTGAATGCCATGAAATCTGATTTTCATGAAGCCTGGCTTCCTTCGTTCTGGTATGAGTCACAGAAACAACTGAGTCTTATCACTGTGCTACCTGGCTCCCTCGTTTTCCTGACTGGGAGGATAAGGTTGCCTCCCCACAGACTGGCTATTAGTCATCCCGAGGACGGCACTATAAAGCTGCAGTAAAGATATGACTATTTGTCTGCTCAGATGTTTCCAACAGCAAGCCCCACACTAGGTCCGGCAGAAATTTTAATTACGCCAATGAAATGACCCAATTCTGCTTTATGCAAGATTGATGAAATTTGTCGAAATCACGTAATACCCCACTTTTTGTGTAACTTACTTTTTGTTTTTACTAGAGGATACTTGTCTTGTAAGATAAGAGTGGGGGCCAGGTTTGAGTAGCAAATACTTTGCCAGGAGGAATTTTTTCACTCGAATCATACTTCTGCCAGTATCACAGGACTTTTTAACGCAGCGGGCGTACTCCTATAGGAAAATAAATGACGTTCTGGCGAACCTAATTTTGCTACAAAAGTATAATTTTTTGTGAAAAGTTTTCAGGACATTTCCAAGTTTTACTCTACACACAAAAGTAAATGAGGGAACCTCTTATTTCTTCTGCGTGAAAATAGCCAGATGAAGTTAGCTAATTTCCACGAAGGTACCAATACTTTTGGAAATCTATTACCTTTCTAAACAGTGACATAGGTGTAATGCTTGTTTTTATCCCTTCAAATTTTTCAACCTAACTGAATCTTTCACATCACACCTTCCAAATATTTATCTTCCTTTAATTTTTGGACCAATTGTACGTTCGAACCGGTATATTGTATTCATGCACCCTTCCTGCCCTCTTTATGTCCAGTATCGCATGGAATTTCCCAAACCTAGGTCAGGTTGCATCCTCCCCTGGCCTTTTCCCTCCTAGAATCTGGACGTTTCTCCATACATGTGCCTTCTTCCCAACTCAGGCCTTGATATGATGTTCTAACTTGATTTTTTTTCTTCCATTTTAAATCATGTGAAGGTTAAAATGAATTCTGAAAATGCTTTGGTGCAAGTGCTCCTCCTACCAAGATGTTTCCAGAAGGAAACACAGCTGGTCTTCTCCTGGCCTTCACTCACCTACTTTCGCCAGTAATCGTCTAAATAAATGGTCCATCGTAGAAACAACTCAGAGGGCACTGGGATGGTGGTCCAAGGCCAGTAGTTCTGCACCATGCAGAGCCTTCGGCAATATTTTACTTTTAAAGGCTAATAAAAAGGAGGGTAGTACATAGCCTTAGGCACCCATGATTACATTTTGCTAAACTGCCCTCGATTACCATAGACTGAACAGTTTAAGGAGCTGGAGAAAGTGAAGTCTAGAAATTTGTGAGCACACAATTTTCTGAAAACTGACAGGAGACCATTTCCTATATTTCTTGCCAAAATACGACTTTGTGTTAGCAATGCTTACTGTAAGCAGATTATGAAGATGAATACAGTACTCATGAAGAGCCACCAACTTCCATTGCAGACGTTTTAGCGTGAGAGCCACTTTGAACTAGGTATTCTGATTGTAGTAGACATGGCACATGGGCTCCTCCTATTCAGGAAGAAAATGAATCCGTTTCATTTAATGTAGTTGGCAGATCAGCCAAGTACAACCCAAACAGTGCTGGCACCAACACACAGTCCTGGTTTAATCCATAGTGCACTGGAATCTATGTGGTAAATCAGACTGTGAAAGCCACTCGTACCTGGGCCCAATTAGATGTATGCAAAGCAGAACGAATTGAAATGAGGTCTGGAGGGTTGTCAAATCAGTAAATTATTTCCAGAATTGCTTTATGTCCACTAGATCACTTACTCCAGTTAAGCTCTAGAGAAGGGACAGCTACAGATAATTGATTATTTTCATTCGGTGTTACATAAGCATGAAAAACGAGCACACTAAATACAAAAAATGTTTCTACCAAATTCATCATCAATATCAAGGTTTATTATTTTTTAATTTTACGTTGTATATAACATGGTCAGGTGCAAGCTGCCCAATAGCCTCTTTGAATGTGTTTGGGACTAAAACCAATGAACGCACAAGCGTCCGACTATTTTCTCGATCAATAATCATTTAAGCATGTCAAACCGTCAGCTTATTGTCTTGAAAAGATGGCTTTGAAGCAATGTGAAATCCCCTCCGTGCCAATCGGCCACCACAATCCATCTTAAAACCAAGATTCTTCGCAGACCCTTTCACCTCAGACAGTGCCTTGTTTGCTTTTTACCACACGTGAATGGCCAGGGTTTCACGAAAGTCACAATGGGTCTACTTTCCAGGGCGTCATGCTGAAAGTCGTGGTTGACGTTCCCTGAGAGGCAAGTGGCATTCTTTAGAGAAGAAAGCTCGTTGTATTCAATGACCTGGGTGTACGTGTGTGCCTGAGGGTGGGGTGTGTCGAACATGGAATATGATCACGAGCTTGTACAGCATTACTTTGTTCGTTATTGTTTCTTACTCAGGGCTGTTCTAATGTTTGTGCACTGGTGAAACATGACTTATCCCTTAGTAACCATCTACGCACCTTTCAGCATCAAACCTTTGACCAGCTTTCTCCCGCAGACCGAAGACCTGTGTTTGTAGGTTTTTCTGATGCGACTAGCAAAGGCGAACCTATTAAACACTGCAGTATTACATGAATGGGTCATATCACATCTGCAGAGGCTTCGCTCATATTTATTTATTCAAGACAGGCTACAAATGTTTTATTTTACAAGGTGCAAATAAAAACAATGCCCTTAATAAGCTCTTAACCAACTAGTTGTACAACATCTGAAAGGCAAAATAGCAAAATGTAACTACTTCCAGTAGGTTCATAAAAGTAAAGCTGTTTCAAATCGATTTATAAAATCCTTCATATTTGTTTGGGCGAATTTGTTGGTGACCCATTACTGCTCTGCAAGTGATTATTTCCCAAGAAATACTGTAGGCTTCTCTTGGAATAGTTTTAGGAAAATGGATAAAGCTTCAAGGTATTTTACTCATTTTTTTAGGTTCCGTCTACGCAGCGCGCATGTGCTGCATAGGAGGAGATCTTTAACAATAGATTCAGTTTTTCAGGCAAAAACGTGCACGCATTGCATTGCTTTGAAGAGCAACGCATGCACGTTTGGCAAATCTCTTGCGGGATCGAGCTTTGAAACCATCTGTTTGTAATTAAGAGATGGTTCCTGCTCGCTCCCGCAAGGGAAACGGGCGCAGGCCCCCTCCTCCCTCCCCTTCCCCTGCTGCCTCCTCCTCTCCTTGTCAAACTTGTTTTTTTTACTCTCAGCGTGAGTTGCAGGCACTTGTTTAATACGATGTTATGTTGGCTTGTGATTCGGGATAAACCAACTCTGTGCGCGTGTCAGAATCAAACATTAATGCCGCATCAATGATTTATTGATCGGGAGAGCAAGCCCCAACTGTTAACAAAGCTACATTCTGAGCAATGAAGCTGCCAGGGGTGAACGTTACATGTCATCAAATAACGCAGGCCCACAATTTAAGTGGCCTGTTGTTCCCATCTTAAGGAGAGCGATGGCTGGTATATACATCTGAGTGAGGCAATCAGCACTGCAGATACGCGGGCGACTGAGCACTGATTAATGATCCTAAAAGGTGCTATGTTTTCCACGCCAAAGCCTGTGTGCAGTCACTAGGTGCAGGACTGAAGGTGCACCATGCAATAATGAACCGTCTGTTCGGGGAAAATATTCTTACACTGATGACTGCTTTTTTGACACTTCGCCATCAAGTTGAGTTATAATCTAAGATACCTGGCAGGAAAACCGGGGGTCCTACCCTTAGTTCTGATAAAGGTCATCATACACATATAAATATTAATGTTGCGTTCAGTAGACGGTAATAAAAACTGCTGAGGAAAAAAAAGTAATTCACGTGAAATAACCAAAGCAACGAGAGTACCCCAACACAGGATTGGCTGTTGGAGTACCTAACTGCGACAGGCCACTGCTTGTGCAAAGTGTCTTAAGAGAAGTTGTACATAAAAGCAAGGCTTCCCTCTGGCCTTGTCTATAGAAAAATCTGCAGCTGTCCTACCCGCACAGGAGTGGTGGGCGAAGAGGTCTCAACTGCCAGATGCGGGTCCGTGGGGTCCCACCACGAACAGGGGTCTTCGGTGGACTTCACATGGAAAGCCCGAATTAATGGGGTGGCCCACAGCCTTCTGGCAATTTTTGTTTTGTATTGCTATTGTCATGTATTCCTATAGGTTCTGAATCGATCCCCCTATTCCTGACCCTATTCTGGTTAAACTAACTATCAAGTTAACTAACAGTCAGCCCATGAGGCAAGAAAAGCCCCCATGATGCAGATACCGTTATCTGACGCAGTCACACTACGGCACAGGAACGTGTTATCTGATTAGGTCATAACGCTTGAGATCTAATTAGACAAGCGACATTCCTCCAGCCCCTGATAAGGCATACGACGTTCTCATAACAAATCAAACCTATGACAACCTGGAAAATCCGTGCGGCCATTGTTTTGATTTCACAGAGAACTTCAGTAAAAGAATGTGCTAACGAGCAAGTCGTATGACATCTTTATTGACGTATCTATGTCCATCCTTACGTCAATCTCTGCACCTTTAAGGTATAAATATTGCCGATCTTGCCCTATGCAAACACACGCGTGGTGACGAGACGGAGCAGCCATACTTGCCGAAGCCCAAAAGCAGAGCAGACCCCGCTGGCAGCAGCCCCGCCTTCCTGACGCGCTGAGAGACGTGCTGCTATCTCCTACCGAGAGACCCAGCACCGGCGCTTTCGGGCAGCCCTCGCAGGCAGCCTGGAATATCGAGAGCAGAGAAAGAGATACCATTCCTCATTCATCCTAACTTCCAGGTACAGAACTGAATAACCCCTCACAGAGAATTCTTTAGTTATTCACTTGGCAAAAACAAACTTAACTTAAAACTGTAACTTTCTATTCCCGCCCACGCATTAGACTTAGGTCAGGTACACGGGGTAGGCGTATTTAGAAACACCAGTTGAGTACGTTTAGTCAAATGTATATGTGTATGTAAATATATTTTAATCATTTTAAACATCATATGGCTCAGAAACCATATCAATGTTTTTACAGTATTATCTTATACTATTGCTTTTAATGTATGCACTTTACTTAACTATAAGTATTGCAATAATATCGATCCATTTCTCTTGTACGAGAAAAGAGACTGATCAATAAATAACACCTTTTTATTGAACACGCCCGTCTCTTCCTTTTCTCTACAATCTGATGGGACTAAGAATGCACGTACTGACTGAGTAAAATAATTGCCTTGTGCTCACACGACTCTGGAGATACACTCTTGATTAGGGGAGAGCAAAGTTGTCATGTTCTATGGTTGTCAGAAACTAAATCCCTTCTTGTCTAATCAGGGGAGTTAATTCTTTCCTGAACATTCGAGAAAGTTTCTAGCGAACTCTGAGCTACGCTGGCAAACCCAAAACTTAAGTCTAGTATCGACAGTAGTAGACCTAGTTAACTTCTGGCCTAGGCCTTTACTGCTGTAGGTATTATTCCAATGCGCAGAGCCTATTGGGAAGATAGGAACTACACTACATGGCGCCCAACGCGTTTGGAAAGGGCGATAAAACTAACGTAAGACATTTAGAGTAACTCAGTCGTGCTTTCTCACTCAGACCCCTTTTCCCAAATACTCCAAAGACGTCTGGAGTGGGTGAAAGGTAATATCCTCCAAAACCTCGCAGGAGGGAACTCCTATGTAAGGTTCTTGGTATAGTCAACGTTGAAGGATACACTGTTCCAAAATATTGTGCATCTAATCTTTGTTCCATAAGAAACCTGATCTGCAAACAAACATAATACCATCCTGTCGGTAAAATGGGAGACAGTGATGAAGAAAGAGAGGCAGTTAGATTAGCAGCTGAAATAGCAGCAGCTGATACTGCAGCACTAGATGCGGACAGGGATATAATACTCATCCCGGTCGCCAAAAGGAAATCTATAACCTTAAAACTTATAGAAAATGGACTGACACCTAGAGGTGGCACAGTCATATTCGTAATTGAGGCACACGAATATCGGCAGACAGAGGTATACTATACATGGATACATTTTCCAGCAGCAAATGCTGTAACAAAGTACTTCCACTATTACAAAATAGAGGTTCCACCCGACATTTACACTCCTTTCGAGGAGGTGGAAGTACCACTCAAATTCCAAGAGCATTTGCTCTTATTTGATGGCGCCCTAATACATAACAATCACATTACAAGGCTCGGTCCTTTAGGTAGACCAGGAGCAACGTGGCCGGTCTTAGCCGGATACACACCACACCCAGACATCGAAGGAATGTCTACTGGAGAGCTGTTAATACAGCTAAAACAATTACTAAAAATTCATAGAAAATTAGTCCAGTATGTAATGCGGACTTCAACAATTCAGCCAGCGATTAAACTTCCACAGCTGACCCCTCACCAGGGGAACACAAATAAAATTACACCACAGAACATCCAATCCTGCCTAGGTAAAGTTCCGGATAAACGAGAACAAATACCATTCTGGTTGGCACAGAAAATCACCCAAATAGAGGCGGTGTTTCCTGACACCACCCCGCTAGAAAAACACAGGATTCTGACTATATGTCTCCCAATGGGAATCGCACCACACATAGAGGACTGTGACACTTGGGGTACAGTCTTTGCTTCAATCTACACAAAAACGCACGGTGTTCCATCCATTTCGGTAATACCAGATGTGCTAAAACAAATTCAAGATGAATACGGTCCAGAACCAGCTTTAACTCTTGGTATGAAATTACTGAAAGACTTCAAGCAGGTCTCGGCTATATTATTAGCCAATATAAAAGGTGAAGCAGCAAACGTGGCGATCCGCCAGAGGTTAAAAGAGACAGATATAGCAGACCAACCAGCTGAAATTGCCAGAATCATAGAAAAATCCTATGAGGAACTAGGTAGAGATAGTTTAGGTGGAATACCAGTAAAACCGCAACTGACTGAAAGTCCAGAAAAAATATTTTTTAATAATAATTCACCAAAAAAGAACTGGGATGGAAACAAACAATCCAATCCAAAAGAAATTCCAGTCCCGAGGAAGGTCTCCTAGGCGAAGGGAGAAATCTGCGAACCAGAGACACAGGTCACCCCAGAGTGACCCCTCTGGGAAAAGATATAACCTTAGAAATAGGGATAATATTAAAAAACCTGATAGATATCAAGACATTGATACACGTCCCTCTCAATCTTTTCAGACTTCCTCGCAGAAATCGGAAAGAAGAGGACGATCAGAACAAAGAGAAGAGCACGCCAAGTCCAAAGACAAGGAACCTGCTCAACAAAAAAAGAAATTACAATTTCCAAAAAAGAAGGTAGCCAGTATCAAGGTAGTTAACAATGCCGAGAATACTGAGGACACAACTGAAAAACGTTGAGTGGGCTCAGACAATGCTAGACAGCGCAGCAGAAGTGAGCATAGCTCGCAAAGTCCTTATGAATCATCTGGAGACAGTGGACACGAATGAATATCTTCAAGTGGAAACTGCAGACACCAGAGTTAGCAAACCCCACAAGATATACGAGATAACATTACGTATAGAGGGAGATAAGACTAGGAAAATAAGGGGACTATTTTGGGATAACCTCTCCAAGGGTTATGACATCCTTCTAGCTGAAAAAGACTGGCCACCAGAGTTTGTCAGGGAGTGCCCTCATGGCGAAGAAGTAATTATGCCTGCCTTCTCAAATCAAATTCCAATTCATAAAAAATACACACTTGCTAGAAAGTGGGCAGTGGCTCTAGCACCTGCTTTATATAAAAATCATGTAGGATGGGATGAGGATTCTCCTCCTCACAAAATCCAGTTAAAATCACAACCTACTGCACAAAGGCAGTACCCAATTAAGCATGAAGCTAAAAAACAGGTAAATGAAATACTAGATCAGCTAGAATACCAGGGGGTGACTGAAACTTGCACCTCACAAATGAACAATCCTTTGTTTCCGGTCTCCAAACCAGACAATTCATATCGTCTAGTTTTGGATTACCGACACCTTAACACATGTTGCAAAACTTTTGCAGTGCAAAACTCACACAGTGCTGCACTAATGAATAACATAGTGCGCAAAAAATACAAAACAACCTTAGACATCTCTAATGGATTCTTTTGTCAAAACATAGCACCAGAGAGCAGATATTTAACTGCATTCTCAGTAAATGGCACTCAAAAGCAATTCTGTCGGTTAGCCCAGGGGTACAAGAACAGCCCGGGGGTATTCTCAGCGAGAGTAACAGAATTACTACAACTATATGATGATGAAGCATTATCTTATGTCGATGACATTTACTTAACAGACGATGACTTGGATACTCACTTGAAAAGAGTGAACACCATAATACTTGGGTTCGCAGCAGAGGGTTACAAATTCAACTTTAAAAAGTCCAGAATTGCCCATCTGACAGTCCTGTTCTTAGGATATGAGTTATCAAGTGAAGGTAAAAGCCTGGCAGACAATTTCCTAGAGAAATGTGCCGTAATCCAAGCACCTAGAACACTAAAAAACCTACAGTCGATTCTAGGCTTCCTAAATTTCGGAAGAACATAAATTGCAAATTACGCAGAAAGGGTCAAACCCCTTTATGATCTGATAAAACCTGATTTTAAAAGATCCAATTGGACTCAAATACACACAGAAATTTTGAGATCCCTACAAACAGACATGCTAATTAAAACAAAATTAGAAACACGTGATAACACACGCAATCTTGTGATTCGAGTCATCCCAGGGAGATGCGGATTCACATACCTAACCTCTAATGAGGGAGAAAAGGTACCAATCGCGTTCAAATCACACTTGTACACTAAGGCTGAAATGAAATTTAGCCCAACGGAAAAAATTCTTACAGCAACACAGACAGCTATAGCAAAAGAACGAGCCCTGGCACAAGGTAAACGAATAGTAATCGTGACACCAATACCAGCCTTAGAGGCGGTAACAAAGGCAAGCATTCCAAATGCTATAGCACTCCATCCAAGATGGATACAATGGGCTAACTCTCTTGCTGCAACAGACGTGGTGTACGAATTTGATCCTTACTTAAAAACACAAGAATTTCTCCAATATGAATTTGAATGTCCTCCGCCAACCGAAATTCTGCCTCTAGATCACTACGGCTGTATAATATATACAGACGGATCAGCACAACCCGCAGTAGGGGGTAAACAAGCTTACAGTGCTGCGTGCGCGATTGTTAAAGGTCGTTGGCACGAAGGGAAATTTAAACCAACCCTCACTAAAACACAATCCCTAGGAGATTGTACAGCTCGGCGAGCTGAACTACTAGCATTCAAGATGGCGCTTGAAAATACCGATCGAGAATTCCCCACACTCATAGTGTGCGATTCGTATTATTGCGTTCAGTCTTATAATGAATATTTGCAGATCTGGCTTCAGAATGGTTTCAAGGATGCGAAAGGTGGCACAATTAAGCATAAAATGCTCTGGGAACAAGTAGCTCTTTTACAAAAAGAACTACCAAAGACTCACGTGATACATACACTGAGTCATCAACGTGATGGCGTTAACGTTGCAGGGAATTCATTGGCTGATGAGGCCGCGAGGGCAGCTGTGCAAACGGCTTCCGTAGCCGCCGTCACCCGGTCAAAAACAAAAATAGACAGCGAAATATTACAAGCTGTCAGCGCTTCAGAAAAGGATTCGATAGAACCACTCCCTAAAGGCTTTCCAGTAAAATACTCATACATAACTGATGCAAACAATGTTCCTTTTGCTCGAATCCCTGGAGTGGGGGATAGGGCAATTCCAAACATGGAACATAGGTTAGGACTAATAATAGCGGCACACAAAGGGCTTGCTTCTATCCATGCTGGCGTCTCAGCCACAGTATCATTATTAAAACAGAGATACTGGTGGCCACAAATGAGAAGACAAACGAGGAACTATGTTCTAGCATGTGAAATATGTCAAAAAATGAAAGTATCAACGGTGAGACGTCCAGTGCAGACGCCCCTTCTAATCTCGGATAAACCATTAGCCTGTGTTTATCTAGACCACTGCGGTCCCTTACAAAGGGATGGTAACTATAAATATATCTTGGTTGCAGTGGACTCATGCACGAGATTTATATGGATGTGGCCCCAGCGAACGGCTGACGCCAGAACTGTTATAAAAGATTTGCGAGTCTTTATCGGCACATACGCAATTGGCATGCTGCATTCGGACAATGGTCCTGCTTTTAGCTCTTTAGCTCTCGGGCTTATAAGGAGGCCATGGTCAGTATGGGCGTGCAATTGCGGTACTCTTGTCCATTTCACCCTGAGGGGAACGGAATTGTTGAAAGAAAAAAACGTGACATAAAGCAATCTATAACGGCAAAGGTATTAGGTTCGGGAGCTGGGTGGGTCAAACATCTAATAAGTGTCCAACGTAGTCTAAATAACTTGCCAAGAAATTCTCTGAAGGGATTCAGTCCGTACGAATTATTATTTGGAACTAGAATGATTATCTCTGACCTCGACAGTCAGACTTCAGTGGTTAAAGAAAAAAGCTTTGATGTCAAAGACCGTTTGGCTATTTTGCAGGACTTAAACAAAACAAGAAAAGACCTGAGCAACATACAGTTGAAACAACAGCCAACAACCACTGAAGAATCACCACCTGTCCCAGCAAGACCTGTCTGGATTCCAAAAGTCGGGGATCTAGTCAGGGAGAAGATCGCGGTAAAGAATGAATTTGGGCCTTCTTACAGAAAAGCAGTTCCTGTCTTGTCTGTCAACGGGACAAGATCAGTTGTACTACCGCCACTTGCTGGTAAAAAGGAGAACCGAGTTGTATCCATCGACCTGGTAAAACCACAACATGTGGCCGATAACAAACAGTAGGCCAAGTGGACTCCCAATAAGTAGCAGAACACCAAGGTTTGCTACCAGTACAGAGGTCCTAACAAAGAGGCTCATCACATTCGAAACGCCTACAGAAGAACAACAAGGACTATGCAACAATGCAATAGAACTCAGACCTCTGAAAACCCAAATAAAAACATTTAGCAGAGACACACCAATCTATAATGAAGTACCAAGTGAAAATGCAAGCAACAAAAATCCTGAAGCAATTGGAACAATTGACAGAACTGCATCCGGCTACTTCATCAACTTCGATGATTCCTCTGAAAGCCTCAGTGAATCAAAGACACAGCCATCATCAAAATCCTTTAAAGACAAAGCTAAGGAACTTTTGAACCAACTGAAAGAAACATATCTGATTTCTCCATGGATTGAATTTTGGGTGGGTTTTGGTGCATTTATCCTCATACTTTGGCTCATCATGGTATTAACTTTGGGACGCTTCATTGAGGGAAAATATGCTAAAATGGACACAGCAAGTCAGAACATCAACTTGGTCCTCAAACCACACACATCTTCACACGTCGAGAAAAGAGAACTTTCTTCAGCCAACTTCACAGCCAATCCTATACCTGGTGGGGTAGCCTGGGACAACACTGACTATGAAATTTATGGTCCGGTCGAGATCCTGAAATATCCACACCAAATCAAGATCTCCTTGAGTGACTTTGCAAAACCGAACTCATTTGCTGATGATTGGGACTTCGAAAGCATTAATAACATGATGTCTGACTTAGTAATGTCTGCTAAATTTACAAAACATGATTATTTGCAAGGTTCTACAAATTATGATAGTATGTATTGCTATAACCACTATGGTAACCATTTTTTACATAAATCTGCACAACCTAGAAATGTTTTAAATTATAATCAATGGAATGGGAACATTGTGCAACACCTCCAAAAGGGAGCTCAAGAACCGTTTACGACAAATATTCATATTTTTCAGGTTTTAACACAAGTAATGCTGAAACATTCTATTTTAAATTGTCAAACAAGACAGGGATGAAAACCATGATAACCAACACAAAGTTGATATATTCAGATTCATTCTTCGAAGAAATGAATACTTTTGGATTTGATTATTGGGACAAAAATGTTGATTTGAAAAGTGTTTGGGGTACAAAAGAATGGCAAGTACAGGGTTTCGAAGCTTTGTTTAGAGCTTGCATGATCCCAGAACAAATGATATTTTTAAATGACACTGTTCAACAAACCACCTGTCTTGGCCTAGCCAAAATCAAAGATTTAAATAAACCGTCTATTCCAAAGCCAACAATGTTTAGCAATAGCTCTGATACGGATGAAGAGATAGACGTAAACCATATATTAAACCAAAACAGAACACATCCTGATTGGAAACAATGGTTGATCTGGCCCACAGATACAAATAACTGTCAAGACAGATTCCTGAATAAAACACAGGGGTTCAAAATGACCAGGCCAGACCCTAGATATCCCCAAAGACATCACCCAGGGATAATAACAACCTACAGTGTGGGCAAATTATGCCTTCAGTCGCTACAAACTTCCACACTGCCTGAAATTAAGCAACACCTAACTTTACTTACTGATGGTGCTGACTTGCGTGATTTCATAATGGGACCACGCAAACAGCGTCAAAAGAGTTTCATAGCAGCCTCTGTATATGCAGCATACAATGAGGCCTGGAAGGTTAATCAAATTGAAACAGCAGAGAGAATACGGGAAATTGACCGTATTAATTTGGAAAAATCACTTTCTGTAGTGGACAATGGGTTAATGACTCTGTCCTCCAGAATTTTTTCATTGGACAGCATTGTGTCTTCAGCAATCGATATATTATCGCAAGACTTACTGTTATTACAACATGGTCAGTCACAATTGCGTTCTATTGTACAGCTTGGCTGGACGTTACAAAATCTGCGTTCAGGCTATGTGCCTTGGCGTTTAATCAACACAACGTCACTATTCCAAATCTTTAACCTTACTGATAGACAAATCGGTATGGCGCAAAAGGGTGCTGATTATACAATCTTGAGCATTGAAAAACTAGAAAGATTACCAATGACAATGTCAGAACGACCTGTCAGTGAATGGATAATCCACGGAATCATAAATATTCCAATCTCAACCTTCAGGTTTCAATACTGCCAAAAATATATACAGGCTGGCATGTACGAGAAATTGGGGAAGGGGTACCTTAAAACAACTTGGAACCTGCCCTATTCACATGCATGTGTCAGTAATAAAGGACAGAAAGTGTTTCTTAGTGGCAACAATTGTGCCATGTCACTAAGCGGCACGCTTCTGTGTAACAGAATTAGTTTGCATGGAGCCTGTGAAGGAAATTCATACAACCTTTCATGTCACCAGCAAGGCGCACCTGCAACAGAAATAGAACCATTCTTTCAAAGACTCTATAATGGGAGTTACATTCTTATTGTAGACCGCAAATGTTGTAGTCTTATGCCCGGGACTCCTTATCTAGTCACTACGACTGCGAAGGTCAAGTGCTGTGGACGTTCTTTGTTCCCCAGCTCCTTTCCAGACAGGGAGGCAAGGGCATGGCCCAGTTTGAAAATTACTTCTATTCGAATAGATACTTTAAGCAGAATGAAAACAGTGCTTCTTCAGACGCCTACAAGGCTCACGTCATCAAAAGAAACGTATGATCTACAAGTCGCAAGGACGACTGCAGAGATACATACATTATTATCGACTAATTCCCCCGTACATTTTGCGGAAATCCTGAGCGAAATCTTAAATATTTCTGATACCACTGGGGTCTCAAAGGTATTTAAGACAGTATTTTCGATGGCATTAACACCATTCAAAGCCATACTGGGTATTTTTCCAGATTTCGTCCATTCGATTTTTGGCGGACTTCCCCTGATCCTGGGACTAATTGCAGGAATCCTATTCTTAGTCCTTATTTTTCGTTATGGCAACCCATGTCACAGATCAAACTCTCGCGACAATGGAAGATACAATCCTAGCCATTGGATACCGGGACCGGATATCAAAAATCCTGGGACTCTCCCGGCTTAGAGACCTGAACATGACTTGGTTTCTATCATTTCGACCAATGTGGCAAAGATGTGTTTTACCTGTATTGAGGTGTCTGCTATGCGGAGAAGAATGCGTGTTAGACACCTGTCTGACGCTACAATCGGATGCGCCAGTGGATGCAGATACATTGTTGGTTCCTACCAAGGTTCACGCTTTGTGCTGCCCTCAAAGGCTGCCAATCCTGATGACGGCATTCGTGGAATCTTCACCACTACGATTGAAGAGTAGTGAAGTTCAAGATGAAAGCAGCATCGATCAGGTACGACCTTCTGTCAGCAATGCGAATCAGAATGTCAATGGAGGCAATCATGCGCACGAATGCATGGTTACACCTATTTCCGACTTAGTGGAACTTTCCCATGAAGCTGTTGACAGTTTTTTCGAAAGCCTTAATGATATGATGTTCTCTC
Source organism: Lissotriton helveticus (assembly GCF_964261635.1). Classification (NCBI taxonomy): domain Eukaryota; kingdom Metazoa; phylum Chordata; class Amphibia; order Caudata; family Salamandridae; genus Lissotriton; species Lissotriton helveticus. The sequence goes on from NC_136059.1 coordinate 869,226,861, forward strand.
CAGAACAGAAATAGAGACTTTTGAGCAAGCTCGCACACGGCGTTCCCTGAATTCGGCCTTCAACTTTAAAAATAAAGTCACATGAACAATTTTTCCCACCAGTTCACGGACAACAATTTTTTTAGCAGCCCCAAATTATTTTCTACAAAATTTTCGGGACACTTATCTTCTGCTTAAAGTAAGAAACTATTCCTAGATAACTAAGATTTCTATTTTTAGATACTTTATAAACTTTAGTTGCCCGCTGGTATGTTCACAAATATTTTATTATGTGATGAAATGGTCTCGAACTTTCTTTCTGTATAGCCATATTAAGAGCCATTTCATGTGTATTTCTCATATACCAAATAAGCAATAATGTCTACAAATGCGTGTTTACTTTAGCGTTTAATTCATAGCTTAAGTGCATACAATATATATGACTGCAATTTTTCAGTATATTTGAAAATTTCAAAATGCATTTATGTATTTTGGGGTGGTGAGGTATACACTATACTCTATAGTATGTTGTACTATGTTATACTATGCATAGATTAGTAAATATGACCATAGTTAGCGTGGAGTGGGTGTCATGTATTCCTATAGGTTCTGAATCGATCCCCCTATTCCTGACCCTATTCTGGTTAAACTAACTATCAAGTTAACTAACAGTCAGCCCATGAGGCAAGAAAAGCCCCCATGATGCAGATACCGTTATCTGACGCAGTCACACTACGGCACAGGAACGTGTTATCTGATTAGGTCATAACGCTTGAGATCTAATTAGACAAGCGACATTCCTCCAGCCCCTGATAAGGCATACGACGTTCTCATAACAAATCAAACCTATGACAACCTGGAAAATCCGTGCGGCCATTGTTTTGATTTCACAGAGAACTTCAGTAAAAGAATGTGCTAACGAGCAAGTCGTATGACATCTTTATTGACGTATCTATGTCCATCCTTACGTCAATCTCGGCACCTTTAAGGTATAAATATTGCCGATCTTGCCCTATGCAAACACACGCGTGGTGACGAGACGGAGCAGCCATACTTGCCGAAGCCCAGAAGCAGAGCAGACCCCGCTGGCAGCAGCCCCGCCTTCCTGACGCGCTGAGAGACGCGCTGCTATCTCCTACCGAGAGACCCAGCACCGGCGCTTTCGGGCAGCCCTCGCAGGCAGCCTGGAATATCGAGAGCAGAGAAAGAGATACCATTCCTCATTCATCCTAACTTCCAGGTACAGAACTGAATAACCCCTCACAGAGAATTCTTTAGTTATTCACTTGGCAAAAACAAACTTAACTTAAACTGTAACTTTCTATTCCCGCCCACGCATTAGACTTAGGTCAGGTACACGGGGTAGGCGTATTTAGAAACACCAGTTGAGTACGTTTAGTCAAATGTATATGTGTATGTAAATATATTTTAATCATTTTAAACATCATATGGCTCAGAAACCATATCAATGTTTTTACAGTATTATCTTATACTATTGCTTTTAATGTATGCACTTTACTTAACTATAAGTATTGCAATAATATCGATCCATTTCTCTTGTACGAGAAAAGAGACTGATCAATAAATAACACCTTTTTATTGAACACGCCCGTCTCTTCCTTTTCTCTACAATCTGATGGGACTAAGAATGCACGTACTGACTGAGTAAAATAATTGCCTTGTGCTCACACGACTCTGGAGATACACTCTTGATTAGGGGAGAGCAAAGTTGTCATGTTCTATGGTTGTCAGAAACTAAATCCCTTCTTGTCTAATCAGGGGAGTTAATTATTTCCTGAACATTCGAGAAAGTTTCTAGCGAACTCTGAGCTACGCTGGCAAACCCAAAACTTAAGTCTAGTATCGACAGTAGTAGACCTAGTTAACGTCTGGCCTAGGCCTTTACTGCTGTAGGTATTATTCCAATGCGCAGAGCCTATTGGGAAGATAGGAACTACACTACACTATGGTTTTTGCAAAACTTTGCTTGGGAATATGCCAGGCCCTCATCAATCTGAAAAACGAAATCCTTTGCTCCGGGCAAACAAAAAAAAAAGCACACGTTCCCGTAGTGCTCCTGGCACTGAAGGGAACTATTTTGGTGTGTATGTGTGGTTCCTTGTAGTAGTAGTAGTAGTAAAGTCCACCAATGGCTGAAGGACGTTGATAGATTGCCCCTTAATTAGTAACGGCTGCTACCAAACGAGGTTGGGGAACAGGGGTGTGTGGAGGGAATAAAAAAACAAGTATTGGCATAGCCAATAGGTCTCGCCTTTGGGACCTTATAAGTATTTAGTTGTGCAGCATAATATCCTTGGTGCAATAACATAAACTGTTGCGTGGCTAAACACTTATACGGTCCCAAAGGCGAGACCTATTGGCTATGCCAATGTTTGTTCAGTTTGTGATTGGAACAGATTGCACTTATGCCTGTGCGAAGCTCTTCTGGGGACGGATCGGAATCAGTAGGTGAATGAACGGAGCGTCTCGCACTGCACGACATTTTAGATCTTTATTTATTTGTGTCCTGGCTTCAAGTGCTGGTGATCTCAAACCACCTTTCGCACCCACCTATGTCTTATGTTTTGCAACTGACCTCCTAGCACATCATTTATTATTGAAAAACACAAGGTAAATGTCCAGATGTAAATGTCCCGTATTTGTAAAGCGCATAAAATTAGCCGAGGGCATCAAGGCGCTGGGGGCCGTCAGAAAGATTAAGCGAGCTATTGCCCAGAGTCGCATGGTGCTGGGCTGACCCGGCGCCGGGGATCGAACCGTGAGCCCCCCGGTTCTGGAGTCAGCTGCCCTGGCCACTGCTACACCCCTGTTCCCGTCCTCTCTTTATGCAGATATTGCTGTGCTACTATTTTTGTGTTTTTTTACTTTATGTTCATGAGTCAATACAGAAGTAAATATTTAGGTTGCACTAAGTGTAGTGTCATAGTGGCTGCGGCAGGCATTCATGGTGTGGTTACTTATTTTAATTGTGCAAGAGTCTCCAATAACCAAATTTTATTATTGTTTTTTGCATGCGCGGTCTCTAAAACTCATATTCTTCGTAGACCTCTTTATGATCTCAAGACCTGCTTTTATCTGAATCTGAACACTGTGGTTCAGCATGCTTGTTTAAGATCATCAGAGTCTCAGAACATTACAATTCCAGCTACAACAGCAGTGTTTTGGTGATTGAAATTCTCTCTTTAATCTTACCTTTTACACCAGCAGTTGATCATATTGGCATTACAAAAACTTGTTATCCCACTGTTTACATTTTCATGGAACCAGTAAACTACCAGAGTCTGTAATCTGTCTGGATTAAACATCTAAGACTTGTATTGCAGTTTTTTGTATCCTCAGAATAAGGGATCTGACTACTTAAGCTCAACATGTGAGTATTGCACATTTTGTAGTAGACCAGTCATGGTATGCTACCAGCTCCTCGGGTGGTGTTCATATAAATTGTGTCCTATGCTGAGGGACGCTCTCTTTCTTACATTTTGATATTTTTTCTGGGCACTTTCCATAGATGTAGGTTCCGCTCTGTCTCGAATGAGAGTAAAAGTCAATACACTTGTTTATACTTCAGTTTATTATACTACTTCTGATGGTTTCAATATGAGCGCTCAATTCATTCAGGATATTAGTCCATTACCAGAACTTCAATCCTTAATTTATTGTAACCATTCTAAATAATATTCCAATACACTTGCCAACACGTGTTTCGCATTATGCTTCATCAGGTCGTTGTAGGTACTTCCAATGCATTATTAGATAATTGTTTACTTTTGCCCCCACTCTGTTTTCCCTTTATGTGAACGGAGTGGTGGAGCACTTGTTGAAAAATCCATCTGACGCTCCTTCCCTGGCGGCCAAGCGGATACCAACTCTCATATTCGCTGACGACACCCTCCTCATCTCTAAGACCCTGTGGGCCTCCAGAGCCTTTTGGTTAGTTTCCAATCTTTTTGTACCTGTAGAGGGCTCATAATCAATACTGACAAGACTAAATACTTGGTGCTGAACCCCCCACGAATCTTGGGTGTCCTCCGGCCTTGAACCTTGTGCCCCTGGAAAGGGTGGCGGAATTTGATTATCTAGGTATCCGTATATATCAGATAATATGCCGTGGAACCCACATCTCCAGAAGATGTTGTTGAGTTACAAAAGGGTAGTGGGGGCACTCTTAAAGGAACAGCGTTCTTCCTCAACCAAACCTATTGCCCCGGTTATAGATATATACAAGGCTAGATGAGTTAGCGTGGCCCTCTATGGGGCAGAACTCTGGGGTACCTATAATCTAGGCCAGTTATCCAGGTCTGAAAATAAATTCTTGAAGGAACTGCTGGCCCTTCCTCAGAGTACTCTGACGTTACCTGTGCTACTTGATATGGGGTGCGCTCGATTTAAAGACCAGGCACAAATCCGTCCACTATTACTATGGGCCCGTCTATGGCGAGTCCCAGAACTAGCCAACTATGCGGATGGGTTGTCGGAAGTAATGCCAATGCCAGGTTGGTCCAAAATCAAGTGGCTTAAAGATGTAACATTTTTGCTTGTAGAATTGAGGCTTGGGGATGCCTGGGCTTCTAGATCTGCTCCCCCCAAAGCTGTTCTCAAGAATCTCTACTGGAAATGGGTTTCCAGCAAATACTGTTCCGATTCAAAACAAAGTAGAGCTACTGTTGAGTTCCTTAGGATGAAAGACTTGGCATTTCGGGAACCTTATCTCGATATTATTCTAAAACCTTTTGACTTGTACTTCAAATTTAGGGTAGGAAGCCTCCCAGTTGGTGAATTGGCTGCACGGTGGAAGATCCCTTTCCAAACCTCACCCTTTTGCTTATTTTGTACGTCTAGAGATGAGTCTGTTGCTCATCTTTTATTTGAATGCCCGAATACAAAGCACCGAGAAAAAGTTGGCTTAAACCAATATGCAGAGAATTAGACACCAGACACTACTTTGTTGCATTGCGAATTCTGATGTCAGACACTCAGCCCTTGTTTGTGTGTAGTCTGTCTAAATGTTTAAGATGGGCTTGGTCTATTAGATCGAAAAGGCTTAATGAAATTGTTTAATTATGGTCATTATAGTTAGACCTTTTTAAGAGTTTTTAATCTAATTTAATATGGATATGTTTATTTATATAATTGTCTTGAATGTATATTGTGCTTGTTGTGGTTTTTAAGCTGATGTACTATGTTTTGCTTTTAAAGATATGATTTATCGAAATAAAGCCTTTTACTACTACTACTACTTGAGTTCAGCATTCACTCGGGTCCATCTGAATCAAAATATAAAACAAATACACAGAAGACTAAACTTAAATCATAAGCACAATTTTTTTTAAAATAAGCCTCCATGGTTCCTAGTTTAATAACAATTAATTGACATACTTGTTACTTTAATACAGTTATATTACCATCTCAAGGTAGGAATAGGGTTTATCATGAAATTTGCATGTTTAGGAATGAATGCAAAGTTTTACTTTCAAAACGTTTTTCACATTGATATGTTCTTACTGTATGGGCAACAATTGATTGACTACATTTCTTGTAACACAATTCATAATGCAAGTGGGTTAGAGGGCAGTCTTAGAGCAAGCTTTCATTCAAAAGAAGTTCAGGTTCCTGGAGTTTCATCTCTTTTATGTAAAGTGCTGGATTATATGAATCCGTTCTTATCGGACATTCATCAAATCAAACATGAACTTGAACAGGGCTTCAACTTGTGGGCTACCCACTGATCACATGCTAAATTGGTTACATCTAATTTATTTATCAAATTAGTTGTAGCCATACAACAATGTTATAAAAATGCAAGGCTTACAATGCCCTGATAAAGCGTTATGCAAAATATGCTGGCATGTGGATAGGAATATTACTTTGACAGAATTAAGGATTGTAGTAGTGGTTGTGGTATTGGATTGATCTCCTGAATGGATAGTGTTTATACTGGTATTACCAGATGTAGTAAAGGCAAGCAAATGACTCTTTTTGCATGATACCCCTAAACCTTTGGACTGATGCTGCTGTTTGTTGGACTCTGAGTGCACGAAGGCCTGTTAACCAGAGCTCAGGGCCAGTGTTCTGACCCTACAAAGTATATGTTTGATTGGCTTAACCTCACTATGTATAACTTTACTTACTTACAAGTTGAGTGCAATGTTAATCATCTGTGCTAACTTGTGAATGGGACTACTAAAGTTGATACGTCAAGGTATCAAAATAATCACTACATTAAATCGAATGTGATGCCCAAGTCGAATTTAACTTAACTTTTTAAGAAATGCAACTTTTAGAAAGTTGCCACTCTGTTGCCCAAGTTATCCTGTAGCCACTTGCAGATGCAAGCCACAAGAAAGTCTTCTGCCCTCCTAGGGAGAAGTGGGAACAACTCCCAGGAGTGCGAACGATAAAGGCCTGAAGTTGGAAGAGTTGTCCCCTCTTCCTGGCAGGAAGCCACACAGGGTACGAGCCCAAAAGGCAAGCTTCAAAGGGGAAGCGCTTTTGAAGGGCAAGTGGTGGATACACACAAAAGGAGCTGCTCTTTTGTTGAAGTAGACTGGGTGGCGTTGGGGAAAGAGAGGGGAGACCAGTTGCCAAACCAGTTTTTTGGAGAGCATGTACCTCTAAGGTGGGCTACCGGGTTCCACACATTGAGAGAGGGGTTTCTCCATCTTGTATGTGGGCAAAATAATGCCTGCTGGCATTGCCAAATGTAACACATAGCACAAAGTCCTCATCAGGCGGAAGTGTCCTAAAAGCTCTATGACTAGAAATCAATCCATCCCCTTTGGGCACTTAATGGGTTTAAATACGGCACCCCTGGCCCCCAGACCTCAGATCACATCTGGACTGGAGAGGGGACCAAAGGATGGCTGCCCTGCTATTCCCTGGATCGTTTAAGAGAAACTGCACCAACCACTGGATTGCACCTGCTGATGCTTGAGCTAGCAAAGAGAGGACTGTGCCTGGCTTGTAGAAAAGTAGCTACAAAGCCCAAGATAGAAAAGGTGAACCTCAGGACTCAGTTGGCTGACTTTCTTTTCCAGTACCAGGGTCACTGAAGCAAAAGGAGCTCATTCTGTCCATTGAGTAGCCACAATTGGTTAGTCTCCATTGACTGCCAAGGTGCAGCCCATACAACTAAGTACCGACACTCAAAAGTTGCACCCGAGTCTGCTTGACCTGGGAGACTGGTCGGAGTGCAATTCCGTCACCCAAGATAAACACATGCTTCAACCAAGAGAGCCCCTGGTTTTGCTGTGATTGGAGACCAGTTGTCCAGTGGCAATTGGACTGTTGTAAGACTAAAGAGGCCTTTGAGGGACATCAACCCCTAAGGCCAAAGTTGCCCCACCAGGACTGTGGACCGAGGAGTAGTCTCAGGAACCGCATCATCTTCAGCATCCTGTATCCCTTGCATCAGGACCACTCAATTAAAGTCTATGGCAGTTCACTCATAGAGCCATGAACCGGACTTGAGACTGCTTTGTTGACAGGGTAGCTGTCCTGCTACTCCTCATTGCCCCCCCTCCCCTGATATTTCCTCTATTTCAAGTGGTCACCCAAAGCTTCCCGGAGTAGCTGAACACCACTCTTTAATAGTTTTATAAAGTTTGTGGTTACCAATGCTTGTACGTGTTTGAGTGAAAAGCTGTGATTTACGATTTACTAAGAAATCTATATCTCCAGACAATTTTGTTTGCTTTGGTATCTAGAAATTTGTGGACAATTTTGTTTTGTTTTGGTATCTAAAAATTCGTATAACTAAAATCTATTTTAAGAAGTTGGTGTTGGGATCTCTTTTGTGTTGTGTGACTTTCTTATTTCGTTTTTTTGGTACTTCTAAATGTTAACAAACTAGCCTAACTCGATCCAGGTCGGTAGTATGAGTAAGTGTATTCCACAGTGAGCACTCACAACCACACCACATAATGCGCCACTTTCCTCACAGTAAAATAAATATTGAAAAAGGATGGAGTAAATTTGCGTAGGAGAGTTATTCCTCCAGCATCATTCATGGCTTAAGCCCCTTATGTAGTGGCTGCTTTTTGCTTACTCTCATCATTGTTCCAAATAGATTGGTGAATGTATGTCAGTCCTTGCTTTACGTTTCTATTACCATTTGAGATGACTGTAGGAGAGTAGGGTCTGCTTCCTATGGTTACCCCCACTTTTTGCTGTGTTTCACTGGTTTTTCGACTTTAGTATGGCTGTGGCCCGCTAACCAGGCCCACAGCCTGGCTGTTCTCTTTCTAAATTGATACCATGTACTTTAGGTTCATACCAGATTGGTTATTGGGTCACCCTTGTGAGCCCCTGTATATGGTACCCAGGGCATAGGTGCACCCTAGGCCTACCAGGGGCTGCAGCATGTATTGTGCTACACCTGGTTACCCTTCCAAACTGACACCACAGGTGTCAACCTTACTTAGATATAATATATATATATATATATAAAATAAAAGTCACTTCTATGGCAGGCCTCGACAATACTGGTGGCAGAGTGCTTGGCTTTGTGTGAGAGGGTGCCCTAGCATGAGCTGAGCCCCTCTGCAGCTTTCAGAACCATCTCCCTATCGCTGTTCTATGATATGTTATGTCCCCTCTGCAGATTTCAGAACCATCTCCCTATCGCTGTTCTATGATATGTTATGTTATAGAGTGTTTTGTAGCGCGCTCTATTACTCGGGAGTATCCTGGCGCGTGAGGGTAAGTGAGGAGAGCAGAGGTAGAAGGCGGTGGAAGCAATTAGGAAGTTAAATTAAACAGATGAGTTTTTAAACCATTCTTAAAATGGGCAATATTCTGAGATGCACGGAGGTGGAAGGGGAGTGCATTCCAGGCTCTGGCTGCAGTAACGGATATAGACTGGCCACCCAACCTAGCATACTTGAATCTAGGAAGGGCCATCCTACACTGATTGGCTGATCTGAAGCGCTTTCTTAGGTACATTGGCCCCAACTCATGCGTCTCTCTGAAAGAGAGGACCAGTGATTTAAACAGAATACGCTGTGCCACTGGGAGCCAATGAAGATTGCGCAGATGGGAGCGGACGCTAGACCTCCTCGGAATGTTAAAGAGGAGTCTAGCTACCGCATTCTGAACCACCTGGAGTAGTTTGATCAGGTAGGATGGAAGGCCACAGAACAAAGCATTGGCGTAATTGAGCCTAGATAGAATGAGGGTGCGCGCCACTGTCTCTTTAGCTTCCCTTGGAAGTAGAGGAAAGAATCTGCCCAGGGTTTTCAGGGTGCCAAAACAGATACCTGTAAGTTTTTTAATATGGTCCTCAAATTTTAGATTACCTCCGAACCAAACACCCAGGCTCTTAGCCGGGCCTCCCATAGATTTGGGGCAGGGAATATCAGGTGGCCATAGATAATCTCTAAAGTTGCTGGGGAAGGTTCCAAAAAAGAGGACTTCAGACTTTTCCTCATTGCACTTTAACTGTGCAAGTGCGAGCCAACGGAAAACAGAGGAGAGGCAGAGCTGAACAGCTGACGTATCCAAATTGTCACCTGGCCAGGTAAACAGAAGTTGGGTATCGTCAGCGTAGGCAATTATTTTTGCCTCCAAATGCTCAGCCAGATAGATCAGAGGGGTAAGGTAAACATTAAAAAGCAAGGGGCTAAGTGTAGACCCCTGTGAGACTCCAGTAGAGCGTTTTCTCAGCAAGGACGCATTGTCATGTATTCCTATAGGTTCTGAATCGATCCCCCTATTCCTGACCCTATTCTGGTTAAACTAACTATCAAGTTAACTAACAGTCAGCCCATGAGGCAAGAACAGCCCCCATGATGCAGATACCGTTATCTGACGCAGTCACACTACGGCACAGGAACGTGTTATCTGATTAGGTCATAACGCTTGAGATCTAATTAGACAAGCGACATTCCTCCAGCCCCTGATAAGGCATACGACGTTCTCATAACAAATCAAACCTATGACAACCTGGAAAATCCGTGCGGCCATTGTTTTGATTTCAAAGAGAACTTCAGTAAAAGGATGTGCTAACGAGCAAGTCGTATGACATCTTTATTGACATATCTATGTCCATCCTTACGTCAATCTCGGCACCTTTAAGGTATAAATATTGCCGATCTTTCCCTATGCAAACACACGCGTGGTGACGAGACGGAGCAGCCATACTTGCCGAAGCCGAGAGCAGAAGCAGACCCCGCTGGCAGCAGCCCCGCCTTCCTGACGCGCTGACAGACGCGCTGCTATCTCAAGCCGAGAGACCCAGCACCGGCGCTTTCGGGCAGCCCTCGCAGCCAGCCTGGAATATCGAGAGCAGAGAAAGAGATACCATTCCTCATTCATCCTAAATTCCAGGTACAGAACTGAATAACCCCTCACAGAGAATTCTTTAGTTATTCACTTGGCAAAAACAAACTTAACTTAAAACTGAAACTTTCTATTCCCGCCCACGCATTAGACTTAGGTCAGGTACACGGGGTAGGCGTATTTAGAAACACCAGTTGAGTACGTTTAGTCAAATGTATATGTGTATGTAAATATATTTTAATCATTTTAAACATCATATGGCTCAGAAACCATATCAATGTTTTTACAGTATTATTTTATACTATTGCTTTTAATGTATGCACTTTACTTAACTATAAGTATTGCAATAATATCGATCCATTTCTCTTGTACGAGAAAAGAGACTGATCAATAAATAACACCTTTTTATTGAACACGCCCGTCTCTTCCTTTTCTCTACAATCTGATGAGACTAAGAATGCACGTACTGACTGAGTAAAATAATTGCCTTGTGCTCACACGACTCTTGAGATTGACTCTTGATTAGGGGAGAGCAAAGTTGTCATGTTCTATGGTTGTCAGAAACTAAATCCCTTCTTGTCTAATCAGGGGAGTTAATTCTTTCCTGAACATTCGAGAAAGTTTCTAGCGAACTCTGAGCTATGCTGGCAAACCCAAAACTTAAGTCTAGTATCGACAGTAGTAGACCTAGTTAACGTCTGGCCTAGGCCTTTACTGCTGTAGGTATTATTCCAATGCGCAGAGCCTATTGGGAAAATAGGAACTACACTACATGGCGCCCTACGCGTTTGGAAAGGGCGATAAAACTAACGTAAGACATTTAGAGTAACTCAGTCGTGCTTTCTCACTCAGACCCCTTTTCCCAAATTCTCCAAAGACGTCTGGAGTGGGTGAAAGGTAATATCCTCCAAAACCGCACAGGAGGGAACTCCTATGTATGGTTCTTGGTACAGTCAACGTTGAAGGATACACTGTTCCAAAATATTGTGCATCTAATCTCTGTTCCATAAGAAACCTGATCTGCAAACAAACAAAATAACCATCCTGACAGTAAAATGTCAGAAAGTGATGAAGAAAGAGAGGCAGTTAGATTAGCAGCTGAAATAGCAGCAGCAGATACTGCACTAAAGGATGCAGACGCGGATATAATACTCATTCCGGTCAGCAAAAGGAGATCTATAACCTTAAAACTTATAGAAAATGGACTGACACCTAGAGGTGGCACAGTCATATTCGTAATTGAGGCACACGAATATCGGCAGACAGAGGTATACTATTCATGGATACATTTTCCAGCAGCAAATGCTGTAACAAAGTACTTCCACTATTACAAAATAGAGGTTCCACCCGACATTTACACTCCTTTCGAGGAGGTGGAAGTACCACTCAAATTCCAAGAGCATTTGCTCTTATTTGATGGCGCCCTAATACATAATAATCACATCACCAGGCTCGGTCCTTTAGGTAGACCAGGAGCAACGTGGCCGGTCTTAGCTGGATACGCACCACACCCAGACATCGAAGGGATGTCTACTGGAGAGCTGTTAATACAGCTAAAACAATTACTAAAAATTCATAGACAATTAGTTCAGTATGTAATGCGGACTTCAACAATTCAGCCAGCGATTAAACTTCCACAGCTGACCCCTCACCAGGGGAACACAAATAAAATCACACCACAGAACATCCAATCCTGCCTAGGTAAAGTTCCGGCTAAACGGGAACAAATACCATTCTGGTTGGCACAGAAAATCACCCAAATAGAGGCGGTGTTTCCTGACACCACCCCATTAGAAAAACACAGGATTCTGACTATATGTCTCCCAATGGGAATCGCACCACACATAGAGGACTGTGACACTTGGGGTACAGTCTTTGCTTCAATCTACACAAAAACGCACGGTGTTCCATCCATTTCGGTAATACCAGATGTGCTAAAACAAATTCAAGATGAATACGGTCCAGAACCAGCTTTAACTCTTGGTATGAAATTACTGAAAGACTTCAAGCAGGTCTCGGCTATATTACTAGCCAATATAAAAGGTGAAGCAGCAAACGTGGCGATCCGCCAGAGGTTAAAAGAGACAGATATAGCAGACCAACCAGCTGAAATTGCCAGAATCATAGAAAAATCCTATGAAGAACTAGGTAGAGACAGTTTAGGTGGAATACCAGTAAAACCGCAACTGACTGAAAGTCCAGAAAAAATATTTTTTAATAATAATTCACCAAAAAAGAACTGGGATGGAAACAAACAATCCAATCCAAAAGAAAAGAAATTCCAGTCCCGAGGAAGGTCTCCTAGGCGAAGGGAGAAATCTCCGAACCAGAGACACAGGTCACCCCAGAGTGACCCCTCTGGGAAAAGATATAACCTTAGAAATAGGGATAATATTAAAAAACCTGATAGATATCAAGACATTGATACACGTCCCTCTCAATCTTTTCAGAATTCCTCGCAGAAATCGGAAAGAAGAGGACGATCAGAACAAAGAGAAGAGCACGCCAAGTCCAAAGACAAGGAACCTGCTCAGCTAAAAAAGAAATTACAATTTCCAAAAAAGAAGGTAGCCAGTATCAAGGTAGTTAACAATGCCGAGAATACTGAGGACACAACTGAAAAACGGAGAGTGGGCTCAGACAATGCTAGACAGCGCAGCAGAAGTGAGCATAGCTCGCAAAGTCCTTATGAATCATCTGGAGACAGTGGACACGAATGAATACCTTCAAGTGGAAACTGCAGACACCAGAGTTAGCAAGCCCCACAAGATATACGAGATAACATTACGTATAGAGGGAGATAAGACTAGGAAAATAAGGGGACTATTTTGGGATAACCTCTCCAAGGGTTATGACATCCTTCTAGCTGAAAAAGACTGGCCACCAGAGTTTGTCAGGGAGTGCCCTCAAGGCGAAGAAGTAATTATGCCTGCCTTCTCGAATCAAATCCCGATTCATAAAAAATATACACTTGCTAAAAAGTGGGCAGTGGCCTTAGCACCTGCTTTATATAAAAATCATGTAGGATGGGATGAGGACTCCACTCCTCACAAAATCCAGTTAAAATCACAACCTACTGCACAAAGGCAGTACCCAAGTAAGCAAGAAGCTAAAAAACAGGTAAATGAAATACTAGATCAGCTAGAATACCAGGGGGTGATTGAAACTTGCACCTCACAAATGAACAATCCTTTGTTTCCGGTCTCCAAACCAGACAATTCATATCGTCTAGTTTTGGATTACCGACACCTTAACACATGTTGCAAAACCTTTGCAGTACAAAACTCACACAGTGCTGCACTAATGAATAACATAGTGCGCAAAAAATACAAAACAACCTTGGACATCTCCAATGGATTCTTTTGTCAAAACATAGCACCTGAGAGCAGATATTTAACTGCATTCTCAGTAAATGGCACTCAAAAGCAATTCTGTCGGTTAGCCCAGGGGTACAAGAATAGCCCGGGAGTATTCTCAGCGAGAGTAACAGAATTACTACAACTATATGATGATGAAGCATTATCTTATGTCGATGACATTTACTTAACAGATGATGACTTGGAGACTCACTTGAAAAGAGTGAACACTATAATACTTGGGTTCGCTGCAGAGGGTTACAAATTCAACTTTAAAAAGTCCAGAATTGCCCATCTGACAGTCTTGTACGTAGGATATGAATTATCAAGTATAGCCTGGTTGACAATTTTCTAAGAACTAGAAGAATTAAAAAATCTAAAATATGAAAAGACGTATCCTCTGCCAATCGACATTCTGCCTCTACGACATTACGCCTGTGTAATCTATACAGACGGACATGCTCAACCCTCCGTTTGGGGAGAACAAGCATACAACCCCACATGTGAGATTACAAAAGAAGTGTGGCGGGGAGGTAAACTAAGACCTCTATTAACAAAATCACACTCAGTAGAAACTAATTCAGAACTACAAACTGAAATAATAGCTTTGAAAATGGCGCTAGATAATGCGGATCGCGAATTCCCGACACTTATAGTGTCAGATTCATATTACTGCGTCAAAGCATATAACAAGGATTTGCAGACATGGATTCAGAACGGTTACAAAGATGACACAGATGCACCAATAAAGCAGAAACTGCTCTGGGAACAAGTAGCTCTTTTGAAAAAAGAACTACCAAAGACTCACGTGACACACTCACTGAGTCATCAGCGTGATGGCGTTCACGTTGTGGGGAATTCATTGGCTGAAGCAGCCGAAGCGGCAGCCACTAAACCGGCTCCCGTAGATCGAAAAAAGCGTACATTAAAATACATTGACGGTGAAACAATGCTGGCGGTGAAAACGTCATCAAAAGGCGACTGCTCAGCGTTACCGATCAACTATCCACTCAATTATACATACATAATCGATGCGAACTCCGTCCCTTTTGCTCGAATCCCTGGAGTGGGGGATAGAGTGATTCCAAACATGGACAGGAGAAGCTTGTTAATCGCAGACGCACACATGGGCGAGGGTCTCAGACACCTCAAACTGAAAGATTCTCTGGAAGAATTACAATCACGGTACTGGTGGCCAGGCATGAGCCTGCATTACACCATGTTTGTAAAAAACTGCCCAAACTGCAACAGAGATCACAGTGGGGAGAGAAACAGTTTAATACCTCGTCGTATCAAGGCAGATAATATCACCAGTAAAAAGCAGGGCTTGCGATTAACATATACAGGCTAGTTTCCACTTATAATGTAGATCACCAGCACTTGGCTGACGTCCGGACTGTTATACAAAGATTTGCGAGTCTAAATGGCATATACGCTAAGAGCATGCTACGTTCGACCATTGTTTTCACTCAAGCCCTCCGGCCGGGGGGGAAACATGGCCTAATGAGCACAGCCCAGCGGGAATCTTCTCACTTCCTTCCTGAGGGTACTGGATGGTGTAAAGAAAAAACCAAGGCAGAAAGCAATCTATAATGGAAAGGATATTAGGTTCGGGAGCTGGGTGGGTCAAACATCTAATAAGTGTCCAACGTAGTCTAAATAACTTGCCAAGAAATTCTCTGAAGGGATTCAGTCCGTACGAATTATTATTTGGAACTAGAATGATAATCTCTGACCTTGATAGTCAGACTTCAGTGGTTAAAGAAAAAAGCTTTGATGTCAAAGACCGTTTGGCTATTTTGCAGGACTTAAACAAAACAAGAAAAGACCTGAGCAACATACAGTTGAAACAACAGCCAACAACCACTGAAGAATCACCACCTGTCCCAGCAAGACCTGTCTGGATTCCAAAAGTCGGGGATCTAGTCAGGGAGAAGATCGCGGTAAAGAAGGAATTTGGGCCTTCTTACAGAAAAGCAGTTCCTGTCTTGTCTGTCAACGGGACAAGATCAGTTGTACTACCGCCACTTGCTGGTAAAAAGGAGAACCGAGTTGTATCCATCGACCTGGTAAAACCACAACATGTGGCCGATAACAAACAGTAGGCCAAGTGGACTCCCAATAAGTAGCAGAACACCAAGGTTTGCTACCAGTACAGAGGTCCTAACAAAGAGGCTCATCACATTCGAAACGCATACAGAAGAACAACAAGGACTATGCAACAAAGCAATAGAACTCAGACCTCTGACAACCCAAATAAAAACATTTAGCAGAGACACACCAATCTACAATGAAGTACCAAGTGAAAATGCAAGAAACAAAAATCCTGAAGCAATTGGAACAATTGACAGAACTGCATCCGGGTACTTCATCAACTTCGATGATTCCTCTGAAGGCTTCAGTGAATCAAAGACACAGCCATCATCTAAATCCTTTAAAGACAAAGCTAAGGAACTTTTGAAACAACTGAAAGAAACATATCTGATTTCTCCATGGATTGAATTTTGGGTGGGTTTTGGTGCATTTATCCTCATACTTTGGCTCATCATGGTATTTACTTTGGGACGCTTCATTGAGGGAAAATATGCTAAAATGGACACAGCAAGTCAGAACATCAACTTGGTCCTCAAACCACACACATCTTCACACGTCAAGAAAAGAGAACTTTCTTCAGCCAACTTCACAGCCAATCCGATACCTGGTGGGGTAGCCTGGGACAACACGGACTATGAAATTTATGGTCCGGTCGAGATCCTGAAATACCCACACCAAATCAAGATCTCCTTGAGTGACTTTGCAAAACCAAACTCATTTGCTGATGATTGGGACTTCGAAAGCATTAACAACATGATGTCTGATCTAGTAATGTCTGCTAAATTTACAAAACATGATTATTTGCAAGGTTCTACAAATTATGATAGTATGTATTGCTATAACCACTATGGTAATCATTTTTTGCATAAATCTGCACAACCTAGAAATGTTTTAAATTATAATCAATGGGAACATTGTGCAACACCTCCAAAAGGGAGCTCAAGAACCGTTTATGACAAATATTCATATTTTTCAGGTTTTAACACAAGTAATGCTGAAACATTTTATTTTAAAATGTCAAACAAGACAGGGATGAAAACCATGATAACCAACACAAAATTGATATATTCAGATTCATTCTTCGATAAAGTGAATACCTTTGGATTTGATTATTGGGACAAAAATGTTGATTTGAAAAGTGTTTGGGGTACAAAAGATTGGCAAGTACAAGGTTTAGAAGCTTTGTTTAGAGCCTGCATGATCCCAGAACAAATGATATTTTTAAATGACACTGTTCAACAAACCACCTGTCTTGGATTAGCCAAAATCAAAGATTTAAATAAACCGTCTATTCCAAAGCCAATAATGTTTAGCAATAACTCTGATACAGATGAAGAGATAGACGTAAACCATATATTAAACCAAAACAGAACACATCCTGATTGGAAACAATGGTTGATCTGGCCCACAGATACAAATAACTGTCAAGATAGATTCCTGAATAAAACACAGGGTTTCAAAATGACCAGGCCAGACCCTAGATATCCCCAAAGACATCACCCAGGGATAATAACAACCTACAGTGTGGGCAAATTATGCCTTCAATGGCTACAAACTTCCACACTGCCTGAAATTAAGCAACACCTAACTTTACTTACTGATGGTGCTGACTTGCGTGATTTCATAATGGGACCACGCAAACAGCGTCAAAAGCGTTTCATAGCAGCCTCTGTATATGCAGCATACAATGAGGCCTGGAAGGTTAATCAAATTGAAA
Source organism: Lissotriton helveticus (assembly GCF_964261635.1). Classification (NCBI taxonomy): domain Eukaryota; kingdom Metazoa; phylum Chordata; class Amphibia; order Caudata; family Salamandridae; genus Lissotriton; species Lissotriton helveticus. Next base: position 869,244,303 of record NC_136059.1, read on the forward strand.
CAGCAGAGAGAATACGGGAAATTGACCGTATTAATTTGGAAAAATCACTTTCTGTAGTGGACAATGGGTTAATGACTCTGTCCTCCAGAATTTTTTCTTTGGACAGCATTGTGTCGTCAGCAATCGATATATTATCGCAAGACTTACTGTTATTACAACATGGTCAGTCACAATTGCGTTCTATTGTACAGCTTGGCTGGACGTTGCAAAATCTGCGTTCAGGCTATGTGCCTTGGCGTTTAATCAACACAACGTCACTATTCCAAATCTTTAACCTTACTGATAGACAAATCGGTATGGCGCAAAAGGGTGCTGATTATACAATCTTGAGCATTGAAAAACTAGAAAGATTACCAATGACAATGTCAGAACGACCTGTCAGTGAATGGATAATCCACGGAATCATAAATATTCCAATCTCAACCTTCAGGTTTCAATACTGCCAAAAATATATACAGGCTGGCATGTACGAGAAATTGGGGAAGGGGTACCTTAAAACAACTTGGAACCTGCCCTATTCACATGCATGTGTCAGTAATAAAGGACAGAAAGTGTTTCTTAGTGGCAACAATTGTGCTATGTCACTAAGCGGCACGCTTCTGTGTAACGGAATTAGTTTGCATGGAGCCTGTGAAGGGAATTCATACAACCTTTCATGTCACCAGCAAGGCGCACCTGCAACTGAAATAGAACCTTTCTTTCAAAGACTCTATAATGGGAGTTACATTCTTATTGTAGACCGCAGATGTTGTAGTCTTATGCCCGGGACTCCTTATCTAGTCACTACGACGGCGAAGGTCAAGTGCTGTGGACGTTCTTTATTCCCCAGCTCCTTTCCAGACAGGGAGGCAAGGGCATGGCCCAATTTGAAAATTACTTCTATTCGAATAGATACTTTAAGCAGAATGAAAACAGTGCTTCTTCAGACGCCTACAAGGCTCACGTCATCAAAAGAAACGTATGATCTACAAGTCGCAAGGACGACTGCGGAGATACATACATTATTATCAACTAATTCCCCCGTACATTTCGCGGAAATCCTGAGCGAAATCTTAAATATTTCTGATACCACTGGGGTCTCAAAGGTATTTAAGACAGTATTTTCGATGGCATTAACACCATTCAAAGCCATACTGGGTATTTTTCCAGATTTCGTCCATTCGATTTTCGGCGGACTTCCCCTGATCCTGGGACTAATTGCAGGAATCCTATTCTTAGTCCTTATTTTTCGTTATGGCAACCCATGTCACAGATCAAACTCTCGCGACAATGGAAGATACAATCCTAGCCATTGGATACCGGGACCGGATATCAAAAATCCTGGGACTATCCCGGCTTAGAGTCCTGAACATGACTTGGTTTCTATCATTTCGACCAATGTGGCAAAGATGTGTTTTACCTGTATTGAGATGTCTGCTATGCGGAGAAGAATGCGTGTTAGACACCTGTCTGACGCTACAATCGGATGCGCCAGTGGATGCAGATACATTGTTGGTTCCTACCAAGGTTCACGCTTTGTGCTGCCCTCAAAGGCTACCAATCCTGATGACGGCATTCCTGGAATCTTCACCACTACGATTGAAGAGTAGTGAAGTTCAAGATGAGAGCAGCATTGAACAGGTACGACCTTCTGTCAGCAATGCGAATCAGAATGTCAATGCAGACAATCATGCGCACGAATGCATGGTTACCCCTATTTCCGACTTAGTGGAACTTTCCCATGAAGCTGTTGACAGTTTTTTCGAAAGCCTTAATGATATGATGTTCTCTCCGGAACAGAAATAGAGACTTTTGAGCAAGCTCGCACACGGCGTTCCCTGAATTCGGCCTTCAACTTTAAAAATAAAGTCACATGAACAATTCTTCCCACCAGTTCACGGACAACAATTTTTTAGCAGCCCCAAATTATTTTTCACAAATTTTTCGGGACACTTATCTTCTGCTTAAAGTAAGAAACTATTCCTAGAGAACTAAGATTTCTATTTTTAGATACTTTATAAACTTTAGTTGCCCGCTGGGATGTTCACAAATATTTTATTATGTGATGAGATGGTCTCGAACTTCCTTTCTGTATAGCCATATTAAGAGCCATTTCAGGTGTATTTCTCATATACCAAATAAGCAATAATGTCTACAAATGCGTGTTTACTTTAGCGTTTAATTCATAGCTTAAGTGCATACAATATATATGACTGCAATTTGTCAGTATATTTGAAAATTTCAAAATGCATTATGTATTTTGGGGTGGTAAGGTATACACTATACTCTATAGTATGTTGTACTATGTTATACTATGCATAGATTAGTAAATATGACCATAGTTAGCGTGGAGTGGGTGTCATGTATTCCTATAGGTTCTGAATCGATCCCCCTATTCCTGACCCTATTCTGGTTAAACTAACTATCAAGTTAACTAACAGTCAGCCCATGAGGCAAGAACAGCCCCCATGATGCAGATACCGTTATCTGACGCAGTCACACTACGGCACAGGAACGTGTTATCTGATTAGGTCATAACGCTTGAGATCTAATTAGACAAGCGACATTCCTCCAGCCCCTGATAAGGCATACGACGTTCTCATAACAAATCAAACCTATGACAACCTGGAAAATCCGTGCGGCCATTGTTTTGATTTCACAGAGAACTTCAGTAAAAGAATGTGCTAACGAGCAAGTCGTATGACATCTTTATTGACGTATCTATGTCCATCCTTACGTCAATCTCGGCACCTTTAAGGTATAAATATTGCCGATCTTGCCCTATGCAAACACACGCGTGGTGACGAGACGGAGCAGCCATACTTGCCGAAGCCGAGAGCAGAAGCAGACCCCGCTGGCAGCAGCCCCGCCTTCCTGACGCGCTGAGAGACGCGCTGCTATCTCAAGCCGAGAGACCCAGCACCGGCGCTTTCGGGCAGCCCTCGCAGGCAGCCTGGAATATCGAGAGCAGAGAAAGAGATACCATTCCTCATTCATCCTATATTCCAGGTACAGAACTGAATAACCCCTCACAGAGAATTCTTTAGTTATTCACTTGGCAAAAACAAACTTAACTTAAAACTGTAACTTTCTATTCCCGCCCACGCATTAGACTTAGGTCAGGTACACGGGGTAGGCGTATTTAGAAACACCAGTTGAGTACCTTTAGTCAAATGTATATGTGTATGTAAATATATTTTAATCATTTTAAACATCATATGGCTCAGAAACCATATCAATGTTTTTACAGTATTATTTTATACTATTGCTTTTAATGTATGCACTTTACTTAACTATAAGTATTGCAATAATATCGATCCATTTCTCTTGTACGAGAAAAGAGACTGATCAATAAATAACACCTTTTTATTGAACACGCCCGTCTCTTCCTTTTCTCTACAATCTGATGAGACTAAGAATGCACGTACTGACTGAGTAAAATAATTGCCTTGTGCTCACACGACTCTTGAGATTGACTCTTGATTAGGGGAGAGCAAAGTGTCATGTTCTATGGTTGTCAGAAACTAAATCCCTTCTTGTCTAATCAGGGGAGTTAATTCTTTCCTGAACATTCGAGAAAGTTTCTAGCGAACTCTGAGCTACGCTGGCAAACCCAAAACTTAAGTCTAGTATCGACAGTAGTAGACCTAGTTAACGTCTGGCCTAGGCCTTTACTGCTGTAGGTATTATTCCAATGCGCAGAGCCTATTGGGAAAATAGGAACTACACTACAGCATGCGGTGGCATCCAGACCTGCTGAGTCCGATTGTTCAGAAATGACGTCAGCCAGTCTAGGGCCGAGCCAGTAATGCCAATGGCGGACAGTCTGGTGAGGAGAAGGAACCGTGTCGAAGGCGGCAGAGAGATCCACCAAAATCAGAACCGCTATGCCGCCTCGTCCAGGCACTCCCAAATAGCTTCAGGCACCTCAACCAGCGCTGTTTCAGTGCTGTAGGCTGCCCGAAACCCTGATTGGCCGGATGTAGGCATTACAGGTCTCAACATAATTGTCCAGTTGACAAAACGCCAATTTTTCGCAAATTTTAGCCAACACCGGTAGCAAAGAGATGCCGGTAGCTTGATGGGGCGGTTGGATCCATCACGGGTTATTTTTTTAGGAGCGGCAATAGCTTAGCCTGCTTCCAGCCTGATGGGACAGTCGCAGTAGAGAAGGAGAGGTTAACTATCTGAGTGACCTCCCCACATACCGTCTCAGCCACTCCCCCAAGCACTCGGGCCGGACTGGGATCCGTTGGGGACCCCAACTTCATGGACCTTAGTATTACCAGGATATAGCCATACCATATACTCTTAAGTGCATTATAATCCTCGCGGTTAATGCTAACTTTGGTTTGGCTTATCAAAACATGTTGTGCAAGGTGTCAAACACTTTGGAATACTACCTCCCCTACCAGTTCTGGGGTCTGGGGTAGCATTCCACCCTTCTAGAGGGAGAAGACATGTAGTTACTGGTAAACCCGGTTAAAGTTAAACCGAGCACCTGCATCACAAAATGGATGCTGCTGCCACAGACACGAGTCTGCCCTCCTGCTGCTGGATGAAACTCCGGCAGGCGAGGCCTGGACAATAGGTTTCCTGTCCAAGGAGGTGATGGCACCTCCCCAGACAGGCTTTAGTGTACTGGGGCAGGGTGGGTTGCATTCAGTGAATGCTTTTCAGACAGTGCCTGGGGCACACAAGGTGCTCCATGCATTTCCCAGTTCAAACCGGTAGCTGGGGCGCTCAGCCAGTGAAACTGGACAAAGGGGAAGGGGTGTAACCACCCCTCCCCAGGTTCTCCCATAGGTGGGACCCTAGAGTTAGTACAACCCTTAATCTTGCTATTAGAATAGGATCCCAGGCCCTGAGACTTTAGATTACATTGGTCGAAATTCTGATACATAATTCATGGACCTTCGACATTCCATTTCGACTGGAAGACGGAAGAAATCTCAAGGAGTAACCACCCTATCCAAACTGGCACCAACAGCATCTTTGCCGGTCTGCATTTTCGAGGCTCCCGCCGGATCTTGAAGAATCTGCGACACAGGACACATACTTCCAGATATCTGACGCTGACCTGCGCTCCCAGCAAAGCTGAGACCGGTGGCGGACACGAGAGACGTGGGACCGGAACTCTTGGACATCCTGCATCCTTGCTACTGCACCTACTTCCCGAGGTATCCAGAAGTTGTGCATTGGGGTATTTGAAGCCCCAGCCCGAGCACCTTTTGCACCGAAGCTCAGAGGCCAACACTCCACGAGTGTCCCGTGGGCCCGCTTTGTACATTTCAGCTCGACGCGTCTTCAAGGGTTCCTAGTCCGTTGGTTAGTGAGCCCCCACGAAGACCAATCTTCACTTTCTTGAGCTTTCCTGGTTGCTCTAGACTTGCTCCCACTCTTCTCCAAAGGAGGAGTTCCTCAGACCTTGCTGGTGTGCTCCGAATCCCATCTCGACATCCTGCATGGATTGCGTTTGCCAAGGCTCCTTGGGTCCAATCCGGATTCTGACACCGCAGTCAACTAGATCCTTCGTGGGGAAGCTCGAATCCAGCTCCTGGTCATCGTCCACGCCTCCTGGACCCCGTGGCTGAAGAGACAAGATTCACCTCTTTAATCCGAAAGCACCCGACATCGGCTGGCATCTGCTTTCCGCCATCCTGGTCACTGGCTAGTGACCAAGACTCTGTCCCTTCTCCTTTCAGGTTCTTCACATCTCCGATCCACCTGGACACTTTTCCTATGGTCGCCTGCAGCACTTCTTCGCAGCTCTCCATGGGAATCGATGACGAAACCGACAGCAAAAGACACCTATGCACCCGGCTTCCCTGGATGAGGTAACACGAGTACGCCGGTGCTCCCGTGGGTCTTCACGAAGTGTCCTAGTCTAAAAGGGTTTCATCGTAGTTCACCTAGAAGTGCCCTTAATCTTTAAACTTGTAACTTGTTCGTTCTCCATAGAAAGTCAATGGTAACCCGCGGCTTTGTTTAGACACTGCACGTGTCTCCCGTGGGCCTCCTACATCCTAACCCTTGGTGGTTCTAGGCAGCCCCAGCGATTCCACAGGCCCTCGGCCTGCTTTGTAACTCACTTGTGGTTCTTATACCACTATTTTAGTATATGGTTTGTGAGGCCCCTAGGGCATAACGTATACTGTGCAATTTATCGTATGCTAATTAAGTTCCTTGTATTGCACTTGTACCTCTGACCTCATAAAGAGTCCAGAGGGGTTGTGTTTAGAATAAATACATATATATTTGATATATACCTTGTGTGCTGTGCTTTCATTTGATCATTCAGGAGATTATAATTGGTAAAACAACTAGCTTAACTAGCCCACTCGCTGACATAGCACAGGAAGCTGGACTTACGATATTTTCTTATGCAGACGATACCCAGCTTATTTTCTCTCTTTCGACTAATAGCACCGCTAAATCACCATCCCTTAAAATAGGCTTATAAAATATTGCGGGATGGATGCACGCAAACAAACTTAAATTGAATGGAGGAAAAACGGAACTCTTGATTTTGGGTGGCAATAAAGATCTTTGGGGACCGCAACATTGGCCTCACCAAATGGGTTCCCCTCCCACACCTTCTCAATCTGTCTGTAATCTGGGTATTCTAATAGATGATCAGTTGACTATGCGTCAACAAGCAATTAAGGTTGTGTCAATATGTTTTACCATTTTAAAATGGTTAAAAAAGATCTTATGGATGCTGCCTTCTACAACACAGAAAACGGTTGTCCAGGCACTGATCATCTCAAGATTAGACTACGGAAATATCCTGTACTTTGGGGCAAATAAGGATGTAATCCGTAGGCTACAAGTGGTCCAAAATTCGGCAGCTAGACTCCTATGTCAGCTACCTCGAACAGCCTCCATTTCTAAGTCACTCCGGGACCTACACTGGCTAAGAATTGAAAATCCCTGTGCTACATGTACAAAATCAATGCCGGCACGGCCCCTCATTATCTGAGCACCTTGGTTTACAATTACAAGCCAACTCGCGCCCTTAGATCCTCGAAGCAAGCCAAACTTGTGACCCCTAGATTCAAACTGACCCGTATAGGCGGCCGCTCTTTCTCTTTGCTCGCTCCTGCTCTGTGGAATTCAATGCCTCTTTCACTTCGCTTGGAACAAAACTATATCAAATTTAGGAAATGCATCAAAACTTGGTTATTTAATATATAGTTTTGTCTCTCTTGTTGCTCTGTTGTTTAGCTTGTGTCCGTAAGGCGCCGGGAAACCTCCAGGTAGCTGTTGCGCCATATACATTTAAATATGATGATAATAATAATAACTCGCCTCTAAGTCTTAGCCTGAAGGATGCTCTTGTTGTAGACGAATCTAGGACTCTAATTAAATATTCCCGATTTATGTCCTCATGTGGTTATATCAAATAATATCCTTATATAGGCATAAGAATCATACCCATATTAAGACATAGCCAATGCAGTCCAAATACGGCAAGGCTACTCCCATAGACTCCTAGAAAGCACAACGTGTTCTTAAACAAACCAAGCCTCCAGCAGCCCGGGAATTCCCCCTGCTTCTGTATTGATTTGTCCTAGAACTCCTGGAGCCCTGAAAGAACTGCGAGTTCTGAGTGACGTCTTATGTCCAACCTTACGTCAAACTGGGCACCTTCCAGGTATAAATATACCAGCATCTGCCCTAGCAAAACACACGATGGTTTGGAGCAGATCGACAATCTACTTGCCCGACGCCCTGCTGTAGCAAGTGCCGAAGGAAGCCGGCCCTCCCATTGACGCACTGAGAGAGACGCTGTCTTTTCTCCTGCCGAGAAATCCAGCTCCAGTGTTTCCCTGTCACCCTTGCGGGTTGCTGGGATATCGAGTCCTGAGAAAGAGATACAAGACCTCCTTGATTCTATAACCAAGGTACGGAGCTGATTAGACCCTTAGAGAATTCTTGATTCAGATTTTTGGCAGAAACTATCTTAACTCAAACTACATCTCACTTACTCCTTCCCAAGTACTAGGCTTAGGTCCGGTACACCGGGGTAGGCGTATCTTAGAAGCACCAGTTGAGTACGTTTAGTACTTATTTTATCATTGTGTGTATTGTACCCATTTTAAACACCGTATGGCTTAGAATCCATACCATGCTTTTACAGTATTACTTTGTAATACTCTTTTTACTGTACGCACTTTACTTTATGGGAAGTATTGCAATTGTAGCAATTCACTTCTCTTGCATGAGACAGAAGACTGTTCAATAAATAACCTCCTTTATTGAAAACGCCAGTCTCTCTGTTTCTCTGCTCTTCTGGTGAAACTAATCATGCACGAGTGACTGAGTAAAATAGCTATCTATTGTTTCCGCGACTCTCGAGGTATACTCCTTATTATGGAGGGAGCAAAGTTGTCATGTTTATGCGGTTGTCAGAAACTAATCCCTTCTTGTGTACTCGAGAAAATTTCTAGTGACCTCTGAGCTAGCTGGCATTTCATAATTAAGTCTAACATATTCAATAGAGACCTAGGGGACTCTAAAAGACATATTTACCAGGTGGAGCCCTTGGGACCTGTTGCCAGTCGCCTGTGAATCGGAACCCAGAACTCGCCGCACCTGCTTCGCGGGTGCCGCATCGCGGTCTTGGTCATCGGAGGGAGCTGCTGTTGTGTGGGGCAGTTCTGTGTGCCTACTGGGGGCGTGTGGGCTGGCTGGAAGAACGTGCCGAACGCTGCAGGGACTCCAAGTACCAGGAGTCCCTGCCTGACCTGACACACCTGGTCACGCGTTCGGCCGGAAGCCCCGCCCGCACAGTAGAGTTAAAACGCTCCCGCTCACCACTGCATTTGGGACTCTAAAAGACATATTTACCAGGTGGAGCCCTTGGGACCTGTTGCCAGTCGCCTGTGAATCGGAACCCAGAACTCGCCGCACCCGCTTCGCGGGTGCCGCATCGCGGGTGCCGCATCGCGGTCTTGGTCATCGGAGGGAGCTGCTGTTGTGTGGGGCAGTTCTGTGTGCCTACTGGGGGCGTGTGGGCTGGCTGGAAGAATGTGCCGAATGCTGCAGGGACTCCAAGTACTAGGAGTCCCTGCCTGACCTGACACACCTGGTCACGCGTTCGGCCAGAAGCCCCGCCTGCGTTCACCTTAGGCACTATTTAACAGATCTTGATCGCCGCAACGCGTGAGCGTTGCGGGAGAAGCCCGGGACAAGGGCGGGACCATCTGTGGCCGCCTGGGGCCGTAAGAGGCCGGGACGAGCCACCCCTCTTATATCTAGGGTGGACTTGCACAAGAGACACTACTAAGGAGGGTTTTGTATATTATTAGACACTGTTAAAACCCGGCCATTTGTACAGTCACTTCTGGGTAGAGTGCCCCGATAATATACAGCAGGAGTGTCACACTGTACTATCATGATTAAAACAAACCCTAAAGTGTGCTCTGGGTCTGCCAGGGTTGGAACCTTGGACGCCTTTCTTAAACTAGCTGAAAGTGCAGTGGCAAAAGAAATCGAACTTGTGGAGAGAAGGCGTTCGCTGGACCCATCCTGTGCCACTGTACCCCCAATATTAGTCCCTGAGACAATGGATAGCACGATGGTTTCATCTGCCCTTGTACATCTCCCGCAGGCTATTAACGGGTCAGTACTAGTTGACAGTTTATCTATTAGCTCGGCACCACCTTCCCCATCTTCTGTTAGCAGTTTAGTTCCTTCGCCCCCGGTAATACGTAATAGGCAGCGGGCAAGGCCGGTGAGCAAGACTAAGACTGTAACAGGCAAAAGAAAGGCAAATAATGCTCCCAAAGGTAGTCAGCAACAAGCTAAACAACCCAGAAAACTAAATCCCTCATCTGGGTTGGGGGGGCAGCAAAATAAGGTTATACCCAATGTGTCTGAAAGCAGAACCCCAGGCAGAAATGAGCAGTTGGTAAAAGATGTAGGGGCCAATCAGGGATGCAACATGATCGAGTTAATGAGATATATGGATGAAAGCCTCTGGTCCCTTATCTCGCCATTAATGAACAAACTTGAGCAAATAGATGGTAGATTAAATGCCATAGAAAAACATCTCCTAGACCAAAAAAGCCCCCTACCGGAGAATAATTTAACAGCGGGTCATTCCTTGAATACAATCACAACTAGAGTAAACGATTTGGTGGACTCTATGTTAACTTCTTTGCCTCCGGATATTGCCCAAAGTGTAGCACCCACCATGACTTTCCCAGCTGTAGGCCCCAGTGAGGAAGCCAAACAAGGACCTCGGGGGGCCTGTAGGGAGACTAAGTCTACTGGAACGACCATCTAAAAAAATCTTCTCACTGCATCTTCCACCGGAGGCATGCCCATACTCAGTTAATCTGGCAAATTTTCCAAAAACCCAGGCTGGCCGTGAAGAACATTGGACCACACTTAAAAATAAGGCCCTACACTTCCTTTCCGTAAAAACTGTTCTGGGTGATCATTTGTACAATAATTTTAAGATGGTGAGGAGGGTACCATGGGTGGGTACTTCCAAAAAATGTATGGATGGTGATTGTGTTGTGGTGAGTTTTAGATCCCCTAGATTGGTTAATGATATCTTGAGGCAGGCGGGATCAGAAATTATTCATCATGACTATGTAAATGTTGTTCCGCTGCGTTTTTTTTACCCCCCTCAGAAATTTGGTGTTAGAGGCGAGGGTCGGTTCAGTCGGGAAACAGTTCCCCATAGCAACTTAATTACAACAAGTAATAGATATGAGGTCCTGAGCTCGCTGGACACTAAAGACTGACTTATGGATGAAAACACCAGGGTAAGGGGAAGGGTGTGCCCAGGTGATGTAAACAGAGGGGGTTTACCAGTGGAAACTGGGCCGCAAAGCCCGTTGGAACAGTTAACCACCTCCAGTCGGGGTAGGGGCGCAGACGTAATAGAGACCAGGACCAAAGCTACTGAAATCTTTAGAGGTGAAAGCGGGTTGGATTCTGGCCATGTTGAAACCCTGGAACACACTCAGACTAGCGGGGGCACAGGAGAAGCTCAAGAAGTAGTAAGAGTTATCTCCTGGAACATAGCAGGTCTGGCATCCAAACTTAATAACACTGAGTGGTGCCACTATATTAGTGGCTACCAGATAATTAGCCTTCAGGAAACATGGGTGGTAGATAATAGTACCTATCACATCCAGGGGTATTAATGTTTTTTTGTCCCGGCACAAAAATCCAGATCAGGCAGAGCCATGGGAGGCCTATCCATATATGTAGACCTGAACCTTCAGGGTACTTGGTCCAATACGACTGGAGTTCGTATGCTATTCAAGGGGTACGATTTAAGGGGAAGGGGTTAAGGTTGACCATGTTCAACCATTCCTGAGTGCGAGAGCCTAGCATTCAGCATAGACTTCACTGCGAACAGCTCCTTCTCTGGTACTTTGATATATCGCCCCCCAGAACCAGGGAAGCTGTTTCACAGATCTCTCCCAGATATTATTTCTAATCGAATTCTAACCTCTGCCAACTACACGGTTCTAGGAGATCTCAATTTTCATTTTAACTCCCCCACAGATCTTACCGCCAGGGAATTAACAGAGGACCTTGCAGCCCTACAGTTGATCCAGCTGGTTACAGCCCCCACCCATGAAAAGGGCAACCTCCTTGACCTGATATTTAGTAACTGCACCAAGTTAATGGTAGGGCAAACCACTTGCCTTCCATGGTCGGACCACTTCCTAGTCCCACTTACCTGATTTACCGGCAAGTCCCCTTTACCGACTCCCCAACCCGTAACCAAGAGAAACTGGAAAAAACTTCCCATAGAGCCATGGATAACCAACCTAGAATGCTCTCGCCCACTACCCTGCACAGACCCCAACCAAGCAAATAAAAATTATGAGGGTTGGATCAGGGACTCATTGGACATGATCCTCCCTCTACGGAAATCTGTACCTAAGAGGTTGCATAAATCCGCGCCCTGGTTCTCAGACACCTTGAGAGACCAGAAACGCCTCTGCAGGAAAAAAGAGAGAGCTTGGCGACTTGACCCTCTTCCTGGAAAAAAATCCCAATACAAAGAGGCAATCAAGGCCTACAGAAATGGGGTCAGGGCGGCCCAGGCCTCCTACTTTGCAGACAAAATAATGGCAGCCAATTCAAAACCTAAGGAAATTTTCCATTTAGTAAAAAAATGTATCAACGTGAACACTGCTCCCCCTGTTACAAAAACGCCGGAACAATGTAACGAACTCGCAGACTTCTTCCATAATAAAGTCACTCAGATTTACTCCTCCTTCCCGATAGTAACCAACAATTCAGAAACACCCAATCATACTCTTCTGAGCAACCCTCCCCCCCGGCCAGCCAATTTTGGAACGTTTCCCCCCATTATACCTGGACACACTGCACCAACTGGCATGTCAAGTTAAATCCGGCTCTCCCCGCGACCCTGCCCCACCAGAGATACTGCTCCAGGCAAGCCAAGCCACCCTTCCCGTGGTGCTGGATCTTCTTAACTCCTCCATCTCCTCCTGTACAGTACCCACTGGATGGAAGAGAGCTATGGTACGGGCATTGTTGAAAAAGCCCACTCTCAACCCAGAAGATCACTCCAGTTACCGCCCAATCTCACTACTTCCCTGGGTAAGTAAGGTGCTGGAGAAGTACATAAATACCCAGCTAGTACAATTCCTGGAAAGCAACTCGCTCCTCGACCCAACCCAGACAGGATTCAGGCCCAAGCACGGCACTGAAACTGCCCTGCTTGCAGTCACTGAAGAGTCACGAAAGATACTAGATCAGGGAGGATCAGTGGCAGTGATCCTCCTTGATCTAAGTGCGGCCTTCGACACGGTCAGCTATGCCACCTTGCTGAACCGTCTATGCAACATCGGTGTCACAGGCGATGCTCTAAGGTGGTTTGAGTCATTCCTGAACAACAGATCTTTCCAGATCTTTGACGGGGACACAATTTCAGCCAGAAAACCCCTGAACTGCGGGTACCGCAGGGCTCCTCATTGAGCCCTGCGCTGTTCAATGTATATATGAAACCGCTGGCCGGGATCGTCGAACCTTATGGTATAAAAATGGTATCATATGCTGACGATACCCAGCTAGTGGTTTCATTGGCTCAAGAGGGTACCAGACATACGTCAGAAAGTCTGATGAAGTGCCTAGAGGATATCAAGGAGTGGATGACATGCTCCTCCTTAAAACTTAATGGAGATAAAACCGAGCTCATGCTCCTGGGCCCGGTATCACCAGTGTCATTCACCTCCTTATGGCCTCCGTGCCTGGGCACCCCTCCCATCCCCAAGGAAAGCGTAAAAAGCCTAGGAATATGGCTTGACAATAATCTCTCCTTTTCCACTCAGGTGACCAAACTATCCGCCACTTGTTTTGGCTTACTTAGAACACTAAGGAAAGTCCTTCCCCTCCTTCCAATGGAAGCCAAACAATTGGCAGTACAGGGCCTGATTCAGTCCCGGTTGGACTCGAACAACGCCCTGTATGTTGGAGCCCCCGAGATGACCCTGCGAAAGCTACAAGTGGTGCAGAATTGTGCAGCCCGCACCCTGCTACAGATTCCACGGATGCAGTCTGCCAGACCCGCATTGAACAGTCTACACTGGCTTCCAGTGAGACAGAGAGTGGCATTTAAGGCATTATGCATCGCCCACCGGGCTTTCTGGAAGTCAGGTCCAGCTATCATTGACAAGCTAGTTACTCAATACCATCTTAAGAGAAACCTCCGGTCTACGGAGGCCTTCCTGGCCGTGGTACCCAGAGTAAGGAGAGCCAGGACCGGAGGAAGGATGTTCTCCTTAAACGCCTCTAGGATGTGGAACTCACTCCCCCTACAACTCCGGACTAATTCAAACCTACTCTCCTTCCGCAAACAATTGAAAACCTACCTGTTTGCTAGGTCCACTGAATCCTAATCTCTCCGTTATTCCCAGTTCTGTCTTCATGCTTCAGCGCTTGGACGCCCACTGGGCAGCCACCGCGCTATATAAATAACAATACAATACAATACAATACAACGTTTTTAAAAATGAGGCTGGGGGAGACTCTAACACATTCCCAGGGGAACTGGATGATAGATTAGGCCAGGAAACTATAGTTAGGAAAGGGGCACATGTACAAGCTATATTGGTTATGGTAGACTTTAACTGTCACCTTTGTCCGGCCCTAGTTCCAATAGACGCTGATTGGTCACATTGCCCTGTGGAGAACGGGCCGCATTTTGTTCATACGCCGGAAGGTCTGGCTTTCAGTAAACTCCTTCACAGCCATGATTTAGAGCACACAATTAATATGATGGTTGTGCAGAGGGATGGCAGTCTACCACCGACATTTAAGGGCAGAGGGTGTTCCTCATTTATCGACTATATCCTAGTCTCCAGATTTTTAAAAAACAGAATTACTAGTGTAGAGATAGAATGGAACACTTTTAGTGACCACAATCCCCTGGTACTAAAGCTGCTTTATGTGGCTGGCCCTAGAAGGAGACCGTATGGCACAGCTATTGAGAAGGTAACGGACCAGGGCAGGCGTCTGAGGTGGTCCAAAATAAATGGGGAAACTTTCTATAAATCCCTGATGGACACTGGGAAATCTGCCTTTGAGGATTGTCTAAATACGGCAGTACAAGGTCTACCGCTACTTGCAGCATTTGGGCAGATTACTAAACTGATAGATTGACTGTTAAAAACAAGGGCGCCTACAAGGAATCATTGTCACCCACGATGGTTCGATCGAGATTGCTCACAGGCCTTAAGGGAGCTTAAAAGCAGTCTCAAAACTAGACCAAGGGACCCCCAACAAGTTGCACTGTGCAGGAACAAATATAAGAGTGAGACCAAGAGGAGGAAATTAGCCCTACAAGGGGAAGCATGGGCAGACTTAAGAGAAGCGGGGGGAAAAAGGGACATGTCTGAATTCTGGACCAATGGTGCTATTGCAAGCTATGGGAGGAGGGTAGGTAGATGGTGCCCCGAACAGGTTATGAACCTTTATTGTTCTATATGCTGCCCCAAAGTCATCTATGGGGCAGAAGTATGGGGCTTCGCTAACATCTCGCAACTCCAGTGGGAGGAAAACAAATACTTAAGATCCATCTTGAAAGCCCCACCAAGTACCGCTGGTATAGTAGCCCATAGGGAATTGGGGAGGCTATACCTTGAAGACCTGGTAAAGCTCAGACCGATAATGGCTTGGTTAAAAATTTGGTCGAACCCCGAGGCGTCTTTGAGCAGGGAAATTTTAAAGGACTGCTTAGGAAGAGAGAAATGTATGAGAATCCCATGGCTCAGCTATGTAAAGGTCGCCTTAGAAGCTCTGGGCTACAAGAACCTCTTTACTGATCCGGTAGCAATTGCACCCCAGCATAAAGTGATCGTAAAGAAAGCCGTTTTAGCCCAGAAAACAACAGAGAGAGCTGAGGCCGAAGGGTTAAAAAAAGACTGTGCGGGCTTATACTCTTGTCAAGAGCACTGAGGGAATGGAGCCATATTTGTACCACATGCATAACGCCCAGGATAGGTTTTTAATGTGTGGTTTTAGGCTCAATTTTTTACCATATTTATTAGTATCACCAGTAGGGTTTTTAACTACAATTGAGCAGAAGGGAACCTGCAGCTGTGACAATAGGTCTCCGCAGGATTCCCTTCATTTTGTATTGTTGTGTCCTTTTTATTCAATGCCCAGGCGCAGATTCTTGGTAAACATTTTAAAACAAGCTAATATGAAACATGCTAGTGAGGCCTTAATCTATCTACAACAAGCATCTGACCCGTTGACACTGTGTTGAATTTTATCAAAGTGGCGGTCCGATTAAGGGTAACCAGAGGGGAGGTATGATTGTTAAGATTGTCATTGTATTCTCTGAGATTCCCTTTCCCCTTTTATTTGTATCTAATAGTATTACAAGCAGGATTCTGTCAAATATTTAATTGAATTTTAAACTGTTGTATGTATATATGTGCTTTTATGGTGATTTTTAATCATCGAATAAAGAATTCTTGACTTGACTAGTCGACCTAAGTCCTACGTCTAAACTATCATTTATGTTATTCCAATGCGCAGAGCCTATTGGGAATATAGGAACTACACTACACTCTCCACAGCTACCACTTGGATAGCTTTCTATAAGGTTGACTTTACAACCTACCATCAATAAGGGTCGTTTGGACTGGTGCAAGGTGCCCACTAGAATAGTGGACTTCATATACCAGGCCAACTTCTCACAATGACATTTTCTAGAATTGATTAATTTGCAGGTTTGTCCAACTGTCTCTTGAGTCAATGGTTATTTTAGAAGTGAGAATTTCTCACACGTGCATCAATGTGCTTGAGAATGGGGATTGGCTACTTTCATGTAATTGTTTTAAAAATGTTTTGATTTTTAAGTAATCGGGGAGGAATAGTATTATGAAGTTGGGGCCTTAGCTTTGAAGCGAATTCAGTCATTTAGTGTGACCTTGCTGATATTCTAGAGTCAATAACAATTTAGTGGTGGGTCTTGGAGACTTGTGCTGCAAGCACCATTGTATGTCTTGAATTTGAGTCAGTGATGTAGTAGGCTTGATGTAGAATTTGCCATTTTGCCTTTTTTTTTTTTGAAGATGCATATAATCAACTAAGGTATTCAAAAGCAAACGCCAACTTTGACCGTAGATATGACCTGATCCAAAATATATTTCAAAATGAGCTCTTTAAGGGTAATCGGTGAGTGGAATGATGAAAACATGGGATAAGTGGCTGGGAATATTCTTGCTGCACATTACACATGTATATGTTGACTTCAGTATGTTGCTGTAAGCTTGTTAAAAAAAACGGCCTATGTCTCCAAATACTATAGCTTGGTTATATAATAAAGGAAAAAGAAACGTGCACTGTTCTCGTATTTCATTTCCTTATCTACATTTGCTTTTCTTTGTTGTTCTGCACCCAGGTCTAAGATCCTGGTTTCGAGGCATGCCACAGTTGCCCTAAGCAGATGACGAAAGACGCACAAAACAGCGTAGCTATTACTGTCCTTTTAGTCCAACATTATTATTGCTTAGATTCCCAACAATGCCTTTTTAGTCTGGTGAGGGACAGAACTAGACACACCTTTTGTTTAGTTTAGCAATGCTGGTCTATTTCACATTTGTATTCTATATTTCGGTAAAGATTTTAAATTTCCATTTCCCCGTTGTAGTGCCATTCAGAGTTTGTTCATTCTGATCCCGATTTTTGCGCCACACAAATTCAGGGTTTGTAAAAGTTGGGAGCAATTTGTACTAATGTGAAGGTGGAATGTCCTTTTTAGGTCTCGACTATTCTGTCCCGCAGGGATAGATAGGCGAGAATTATAGTAAGCACTTCAAAAACTCTACCAAACTTGCGGATCACGCACAGTTCATGTGAGCTATGCGCGTGCACCAACCAGCCATGTCACACCACCATTTGTCTGTGCCTCTCATCAGACTTCAAAGGATCTGCTCCCCCAACCCCTGCATCAGACTTCAAAGGAATGCGCTCCCGCTCCGCTCCCCCACACCCCGCCACAGCAATGCCACAAGCTTGTTGTTGTTTGTTCACCCCCATGGATCACCATGATTACTTGTGGCATACAAAGTTCTCCCATTATAAGCTCTGCATGCAAGTGTTCGTGTTTCCTTTCCCTTAATCAGTGCAGCGCGTCTTCACGGCCGCCCGCTTCATCTTTCACACCAGACCACTTACATTTTTTACCGTATTTCCTTATTAGTGCCCACATAGGTACATGCAACAATGCGCTAGTCCTTCCATCTTAAACTTGGTTTTCCTTGCATTCCAACCGAAATAAACACAGAGACAACAGAGGAATTTCTATTTGCGAGAGCTGACTCTGCTCTGATGCTCCACAACGTGCTGCCACTCTGCACCACACATTCACTGTGGCCACTGCACGGTGTCGGCAACAAAAGGCAGAACCACTCCTCCTATAAACGTAGCACGTCTGTGCTGCTTCTTCAACCATGGCCTGGGCTTTAATCAACATGCAAGCAATCCCATAATGTACGAAGTCACCTTTATTTAGTTTCAGCTACAGCCTCCTCCCCCCATCCCCTCAGTAACAGATTTGCTTTCGGCCTGAGGCGATGTTTTGGGTTTTGTTTTAGTCTAGCTTCCCCGCATTTGTTAGCCCGCATCATTCTTCACCCCACACAGTGCTGCACCCCACACAGTGCTGCACCCCACACAGTGCTGCACCCCACACAGTGCTGCACCCCACACAGTGCTGCACCCCACACACTGCTGCACGCCTCGCACTGCTGCACGCCTCGCACTGCTGCACGCCTCGCACTGCTGCACGCCTCGCACTGCTGCACGCCATGCACTGCTGCATGCCCGCGCACTGCTGCACGCCACGCACTGCTGCCCGCCTCGCACTGCTGCCCGCCTCGCACTGCTGCCCGCCTCGCACTGCTGCCCGCCTCGCACTGCTGCCCGCCTCGCACTGCTGCCCGCCTCGCACTGCTGCCCGCCTCGCACTGCTGCGCGCCTCGCACTGCTGCGCGCCTCTCACTGGCGCGCGCCTCTCATTGCAGGACACCACCGCATCACTCAGCCCAACAGCATCACTCAGCCCCACAACAGCACTGTCCTTGCTTGCTACCGACAAGCATTGCCATAGTCAATAGGACTCGCATTAGGAAAGTGTAAGCTATTGGCTTTGTGAATGACAGTGCTATCAATTTATATATTTTCAAAGCCAACACATTAAAAAAAATTGTCACTTACAATACCAATAGCTCACACTTTCCTAATGCGAGACCTATTGCATTGCAAATGCTTGTTTAGTTAGCTAAGTGCCTACAGTGAAGCGGAAGAAGGAAGAGAATGAAACTTCAAATGATTTTTAGAGAACTTTCAATTCATACTATTCCAGAGTTACAAAATGTTTATCACTTGGAGTTTGTATTGGCGAGAAGGTTTGTTGGCCGCAAAGGCATGGAAAAATTAGAATGAGAAGTTGGAACAAAGGGTGTTAAGTTTGCCTGTGGAGTACGACTGCACGAGGCAAGTCCGGTTGGGCTCAAGGAGTAAGGGAAGTAAGGATTGTGCGTCCTTTGAGGAGAGGTATTTGTGGGTGGGCTTTAGAGGTAAGTTGGAGCGTGTAGTGAGTGGTCGCAGGAACATTAGGATGTGAAATTGTGCAAGATGGTGGAGATGCGGGGTAGAACTAACCACAAGAACAGATTGGAGTCCGTGGCTAAAACGGTCAAATGTCATGCCAGGTCAGATGAATCCACTGTCACAATTGTGGAAGCTCGAAGGATGCACAGTGCAGGACAAATGAAGTAGCTTCCTTGATGTCTTCTGGGAATCTTTCCACAGGCGGTTGCTAGTGGAGGTTATTCACCAACACACAATGTATTCCATATAGTTTGTTTTTATTTCAATATTTGCATTGCAAATGAAGTCAGTTTAGTTTGGTCCCCCAGCTTGGTTACAGCCGGAAGCGGAGGAGGAAATGACCCGGTTCCCAAAAAAATAAAGCACTACAGAGCTTTGTGCAACAACAGGTGTTAAGAGCCAGCTTGAGTTTCCTAATCAGGCATTGGTGTAGGAAGAATTCCTATTAGTAAATCAAATGGTTGTGAATGCTCTTCCATCCGAGTGAGAAATAGTTTGAATCAATTGGAATTGCCCCTTTATGCTTCAGAGACCACTCTCTAGATGTGGCTTTGTAGCAAGAATTTGTTTAATATTTTGTTATCTTTTTCTTTCAGCTCGGATGCAGAAAACGGTGTGGATGAGAAAAGGAAGCATGCTCAGTTGATTCCTACAATATCTCATCCGGCGAACAGTGATGCAGAAGTATGTGAGATCAAGAAGAAACTTTCCATATCGAGGTAATGGTTGCAGCCCTAGAGTTCTCCTAGGTATCTTTAGGGTAGAATACTTTCCCCCGAAGGCTATGTATCACATTTCACAAAGTTAATAACTTAAATCTGCGAACAGATTTGGAGCCTATTCTGGCTCAATTGGACTAAGATTTGCTACAATACAATAATCAAATTTAACTCCAAATGTGCATTTGTCGCCTCTGCATATAACTTTTAGTTTTTCTAGAATGCGATCACTTCGTCATGAAGCACTGCACTAACAGTTATCCCTTTACCTTCTCAGTGGTACTTTTTTCCTGCTCAGTTTTCTAGGAAACTCGAGATGAAACATGTAAAACACTATTGGCTTTAAAAAACAAGCATTTACAATGCAATGGTTTTGCCTTTGGAAAAGTTAGAGCTATTGGCATTGTAAATGACAAACTTTGTATTTATGTGTTGGTTTTGAAAACAGATAAATAAATGGCATTGTCATTTACATTGCCAATAGCCTCTGCAGTCACTAACAATGCAGCAGGCACACCTGACACGGACAGGCAAGCAGTGGAAGAATCAATGGGACACAGCGTGCTCTCGCACAAACTTCCATTCCGTATGACACCTTTTCCATGTCCCAAAGGATTTTGCTCGGATACCATTAGCACCACATTGGGAGGCATGCTCAGCCACGTCCGAACGATGTCCGAAACAAATAAGAGGGTGAGACTAGAAATGGACTGCCTGTGGAGAAACGGAGATAATGCTTGACAGGTAGCTGGCTCTAACGTTGGCGTGTGCAGAGGACGTAGTTGAATGTCAGGCCTTCCTGACATAGGAGTGGATCTTCAACAGCCTCACCAGCCAGCTAAGCAGATACTGTGATTGGTGTCAGGGATGTCTCAGTGTTACATAAACAGCCCCTCTCTGCCATCTCTTCAGACTGGGCCCGCCTCCCTCTAATGATGAAACCCCCCTCCCTCATCCCCCTTTCGAATGAGCCACAGTGAGTCTGCAAGCCTGCCAACCCCACCCCCCGACCCCCCTGCAGTGTACGGGTCTCCTGCCGCAGGGAGGGGCAACGCCACAACCCCTCACACACGAGCGCCCTGATATTATCACAGCAGCCTGTAATTTGTCACAGAGAACAGAGCTCCGTGCCGGCGCCGCTCGGATAACAATCACCAGTGACAGCACTAAAAGCATTGTGTGTGTTTGTGCTGGGAGGGGGCGGGCTGGAGACTGGAGGGGCGATGCCGCAAATTGTTTCACGACTCCGATGTGTTGGTTAAATAACAGCATGTCAGAGAGTGGGGAATCAAAGTTAATTCAACTGTATACAGATCTCAGCAGGAGTGCAAACTTGCAGAGCTGGCTAAGTAGCTAGAAGACATTGCAGCCTCCGTTCCCTCCTATTTAGAATGGAGAAGAGCAGGAGTGTCTGTAAGTATAAGCAAAGGTGCCCGGCGAGAGGAGGGGGTAGATCTGGCGGGTCGGGGGAGGATGGAGAGAGGGGCAGGCACTGCATCATGGCATGGGTTGGAAGAACATGGGGGCTTCGCCTCGCCAGGCATCCCCCAAGTGAGTGATACCAATTCTGTCCCGCCTCCCAAATCCTTGTAAACCAACCAGAAGGGGGGGTTATCTACGCAACCACAGCGGAGTCATCCATGTGGGTTCATCCGATAAGTCGAAGGGCCCCCTTCCAGCACAGCTTTACATTGTGGGCAATAGTGGAACGGTCTAATGTTCCTACTTTGAAGCAGGAACCTGGAACTTCTGTAAGGCTGAGAAGATTTAAGACTCTAATCATATGCTGGTACTAAACTATACACCATGGTCCTTAGCTAATACGACTCAGACTTGAACTCCTGATAATTTCATATTGTAGGGAGACATGTGGATATAGTCTGTTGGGTAACAAGAAACAGAAGGAGTGATATGAGAGATGAGATACATATCACTTCAGAGTTATGCTATCGATGCCTAAGGAAGTAAGTGTGCAAACATGGCTTTATGATTGACTAATCAACACTGAAGGAAACATAGAAAGATGAGAATAGAAAAGTTAGAAAGATGAGAATAGAAAAGGAGAGCGTGTGGGAGTCACAGCTGAGAACTGGGCAGGCGTGAGGGAGCATTTCTAAAAAGCTGAGTTGACAAAAGCCAAATAGCACTGGGTTGATCAGTTTAAAGGCATACACATAGCCCGTTAAGTTATTAACCCCTTCAGTGCTAATGACAAGGGTAACTCGTCATGGAGTTTCCATTGATTTCAATGGAAAGTCAATGGGAAGAGGTGGATGTACCTTAGCATCCAAGTTGTTAAACAGAGGTTGCCTCATGATTCTGTAGAAAAAGGGGTTCAGATACGCAATACTATTTGAACAAAAAGAACGCAACTGGGTATCGTTTCTTAAGCAGGTATAAAATAACAGCAATTTTGAAACATTACAGGCAGGCTCCAGATATTGCCTCAAGCGAAGCAGGACGACAGTATGGGTTGTTAGATTGAAGTGCAACATGCTTCATAGGCAACTAATGACAAAACAATTAAGCTCAGCAGAATGTAGTGCCTGGAAATAGGACAACAAGAGGGGTAGTGAAGGCACGATCTGATATTTCAAATGGCAATGATCACTGCAGAAACATAAGATTTGGAATTCACCGACAGTGAGCCTAGACAAAGTGCGGGGTAGCTTACATGCTTGAGGTTGGAAGGAAGAGCGGAAACGGATGTAAGATGATTTGGCTGGATCAAGTGCCAGAGTTTGGCCTCAAAGGCAGCAAGAGCTCAGAGAGCGGGATTCCATCCGTCTTCAGGGGTGGGCATACATCTTTGACAAAATCACGGACAGCGGGAGGGGGGGCGGGAAAGGAACGGACAGCGGGAGGGGGGGCAGGAAAGAAACGGACAGTGGGAGGGGGGGCGGGAAAGGAACGGACAGCGGGAGGATTTGTGCTTGTAAAGTAGACTTCTAAAGTATTCCGAGAGTTGTGGGTGAAGCTCCACAATAAACATCTGTTATCACACTGTTAAAACTACTCTTTGCACCAGAGGGCAAAGATATGAAGTTTTTCTTTTGCAGTGGATACTTGCCAATCTTTTGCTGTAATAAGAACATCGCTAAAAATGTTTTAGTCTTTGTAATTTGAGCTGCATTTAGAGGCAACATGCTGGCAAGCTCCTTACTCAGTATTCCCCAAGCCAAGCAGAATGCATTGCTTTTGGTAACATCTTACACAATTTGTGGCCCGTTTATAGGCTTGAACAACAAGCACTGGCGTTGCCAATAGGTCTCGCAGTAGGAAAGTTGGAGCTATTGGTTTTGTAAATGACAAAGCCCTTTATGTTTTTAAAATGAAAACAAAAATAAAAGGCATTGTTATTTGCAATTGTAATGTAATGTAATTTTGGACCCTATAAGTATTTAGTTATGCAGCAGAATATCCTTGGTGCAACAACACCAACTGTTGCATGGCTAAACACTTATAAGGTCCCAAATGCTTGACCTATTGGCTATGCCAATGCTTGTTAATCTTGTTAACTATCCACTCCCAAGCTGCGTGGCACCACATCCAGGTTTGAATCTTTCAGTCTCTTTGCTCTGTTGCGTTTGTACACAATCTAGCGAGTTCTAAGTAGCCACCTCCCTCTCCTCTTTAAAACTTCACTCATAGTGCACCTCACTTTAATCAAATGGGTGGAATGCTGCTTATTGAGGGCGACCCCTACACAGAGAGCCCTGGCACAAAACAAGGAAAAAATACATTGTAAAAGTGTGCTACACAAAAGAAGGGAAGGGAAGGGAGGGAACGGAAGAAGGTAGATAGATGTGATAGGAAGAAATAGAGAAGAAGGAAGAAAGAAATGGGGGACGAAGAGAAAGAAACACAAGCCAAAGAAATAGGAGTAGGAAACAAAAAAGAATGAAATAAACAGAAAAATAAAGAAACAGATGGAGGGGGGAAAAGGAAGAAGAAAAAAGGAGAGGTGAAAAGGGAGGGAAAGGTGGAAAGGCAAGAAGATGGAAGTGTGAGAAATAGAGAGAACGCTGATGTCGTACAAGTTCTTGAGACACCCTCTCCTCAGCACCTTTCTGGTAAACTCTGTCGGAGGAATGAGGAAGCGAGCGGCGTGCTGAGTGCTGCACTCGAAGCATGCAGGGTAACAGTGTGAGGAGCAGAACTGAGGAGAGACAGACAGGCAGGCACAAATGAGAGACAGAAAGGCACAGAAGAGAGACAGGCACAGAGTAGCAGCTGCACGGAGAGAGGAGAAACGATAGGGGGGGACAGCAGTGGAGAGGAGACACAGGGGCCGAGGATAGATAGACAGACAGGAGTGACAGATACAGTGGGGGAGACATGGGGCAGAACGAGAAGCACACATGAGAAAGAGGCACAGAGGAGAATAGATAAGGGGGTGAGCCACAGAAGAGGGCAGCAGAGAGGCAGCCGAAGCCGAGAGTAACATGGAGAACAGACGGACACGAAAAGGAATAAATAACAAGCATAGCTAGAGAGCAGCGGAGTGATCGAGGATAGACAGCCACAGAAGAGGGCAGCAGAGAGGCATCCGAAGCCGAGAGGAACATGGAGAACAGACGGACACGAAAAGGAATAAATAACAAGCATAGCTAGAGAGCAGCAGAGTGATCGAGGATAGACAGCGAGATAGGCAAAAAGCTTTCAATAAAGAGCGGCCCGGAAACTGAAAGTACGGCCGGCCAGCCATGAATAATTAGGGGAGGAGAAGCCGCAGAGCACACGCTGGGAGAAGCCCTTTGATGTGGTGGCGGCCATGAACAAAATGCAATTAGGAGGGAGGGAGGGAGGCTGATGCGCGTGCTTGTTTGGTCACGTGATTCACGTGAACTCAAAGAAAACCGCACCAAAAAGCCCTTGGTTTCACGAGGATTTTGAGCACTTGAATTCTCTCCATTTCCCATTCCTTCGGAATGAAAAAGGCGAGACCTAAAAATGTATGGTATAAAGAAGTACAAATATGCCCTTTAAAAAGGATTTTAAAATATGTAAAGACTAAACATTTGATTGTCAATTCAGCATATCGAATTATGTTATTTTAAAGACTGAATACGTTGTAAGACAAGTTATCTTCTTACCTGTTCCATAGTGCTTGAGAGTGGACACTTTGGATTTTTCTAAAGTTAGAATAAGACTCAGGCTATCAAAACCTGTTCAGTGTGCAAATCCATGTACAACTCTAGACAAATTGATTGGTTCCCCCTAAAATGTAACTACATACAAATACAATAACTCTCAGGGGAAATCTACTGAATGATGAAAGAAATGACCAAACTACACTATGGCCTCCTCAGCCATATCTTGCTACTTTAATTAGAGTACACTTCTCTGTAAAAAAAATAAAAAAAAAAAATACTCATGCTAACGAAAACCTCATTCAAACATATTCCAGAAATCGGGAGACTTCTCGATGTCTCTTTGGGAATTGAAGCATTCATAAACTGCACCAAAGCGCCCTTGCCTGCAAATATACGCACATTCAGTTCTTTTCCATTTTTGAAGCTTGACCATACAATTAAAAATGTCTGCTTTCAGATCCACTAGAATAAATATACTTTAACTAGTTGCTTAGAAACATAAACTGCTCATGGAGAAATATTTTGCACTCTGAAGTAACGTCTTCTTCAGAGGCCTTAACCTTCACTGAGTTGAAGATCATTTTATGGTTCTTACGATTGTTGCCTAGAGTAACACTGCAAGAAATAAAGCTCTTCATCTTGAACAAATAGCCCTGTGATGTAAGAGCACGTTTTGAGTTGACTGATCTAATCACCTCGTGTTCCCTTCTTGGTTTGGCATGATGGGGAACACAGGTCAACCCAAAGTCCAGAAAACATGGGTCTGAAATAGAGAAGATTATACCTAAACAAGCTTAACAGATTTGTGCCCCCTGGTCTTGCGCAGTACTGAGCAGGCAGAGACCTAAACTTACACTACAACACAGTGGCGACCTCTTGATGAACTGGAAGCTCTTCTTTGTTTTTTTTTGGTGATACTGAAACACTAACCAGACTGCATGCGGTTATTAGGCCGTTTTTCGATTGTTTGAACACTGTACAAATACTTTATTCATACTGGCTTGTGAAACACTGCGTTTGATTGGAGGATATACTATCAGCGGCGTCACTAGGGGGTGCGGGGGGTGTGGACCGCACCGGGTGACACCTGCCTGACACCATCGTCATGGGGTGACACCAATCTGCCTACAAGCAACAAATACTGCAGTGCACGCAGCCACGCATGCGCCACCTAGCATAGTGAAGATGGTGCGATGCGCGGCGGTGTAACAAGTTTGTGGGTCCCAGGGAAGTCAGTCTTACAGCGCTACCAATGACGGCCCTGGGCCATCCCCTGCGCTGTGCGGAGTCCTCTGACGTGCGCCACTGCCGCCACCACCACGCACTTAGACAGTCTCGGCAGGGGAGTGCTGAAGGTTATTTCCAGAACCCCTACGGTAGGGGCCCAGCCACCAACACAGTGGAGTGATTATATTAAGCACGTTTGATCAAATAAGGGAAACAAATGCTGCTTCCAGTCTTTTGCTTTCGTTTTTGCTTAGCTGGCAAGATGGGCAGAAGGGAGATAGAAGGAACTCTTCTAAAAGTAGTTTCATGTCTGGTATGGCTTTATATGGAGGGCTCTTCGTTTTAATGGACAGATGAAATGTTATAACTGGTTGTGGGTGGGCAGACGTCCTGGGAAATGATACTTATGTGATTCGAAGCAGGAATTGGATGCGTTTTTTTAATTTCTTGTATTGTATAACTTACATAAACTTGAAGTGAGACCAATTTGTAATTTTAGCATACATCTTTTTAGATGTATAGTTTTATTATATTATTAATTCAATTTACATTTTGTGTCATTTTTAACTGTATGTGTTGATTGTGATGTTTGTTTTGCCTAGTCGGCAACCTATCAAACAAATACATTTAAACTGAACTGAAACTGAAATATATGTTTGTGTGTGCGGTTTCACTAATAAGAAGTCTCGAAATCGAATTGCTTTTTTTAAATGGAAAAGGTGTCAAATAATTTTCAACTCAGCATGGTCCATTTTAGTGAATGAAAAATTGATTCAAAATCTGCAAGGACCTAAACATTGTTTTGCCTAGAGGAATCCTAGGGGTGGCTAAAAGTGAGGGGGGCTGGGGAGGCAGGACTCCCACCAACATTAAAAATGGCTAGTGCAATATTTTTCAAAAACCGAAAATTAAGATGCTGCTCTCCTTTCACTGACCAGGCAGCAGCTTAGCTCCTAGACTGTCTGGCGGTCTCACAGGGAAGCTCTGAAAGCCCTGTTTACTTTCAGTCTCTGGGTGCTCAGAATGATGCCCTGTGACCACTGGGTAGACTTGGCAGACAGTGTCCCACCAGTGTTTGCTCTCCCTAGCACCTGCAAGGCTTTCACTTGCGTTGGAATCTCTCTTGGGAGGTGATTGGGGGTGAGGGGGAATGGGCGGGGGGTGCTGTTGCGTCAGTGTTTCTCTGTGGACTGATAGTTCAGGTTTCTAGCTGTGGGCGGGTTGCCTTCACTCACTCCAGGACGAATTGCACCTTGGCTCTGACCACCAAGGGATTATTGTAATACATTGGCATGTATAGCTCATCGAAGCCCGGGGAGACACGGGGAGCTGTGTGGGGGTGCTCTGTGGTCTCTGTGTGCAGAACGTTACCTCGCACCGCCTTCTCAGCGTTATGCTTCATCAGTAAATTATCTTTGAAACAATATCTGCAGCCCCGAGCCATGCCCACTGTTCTTAAAAGAAGTCGGCCATATTGACTTTACTGTGTACGTCCTGCCCTCTCTGGCTGGCCCTACCTGTCCCACTCTCCCCTCTCTGGCTGGTCCTCCTTGTCCCTCTCTGCCGGTCCTCCATGCCCTCTCTGCCCTCTCTGCCCCTCCCTGTCCCATCCTGCCATCACTGGCTGGCCCTCCCTGTCCCATCCTGCCATCACTGGCTGGCCCTCCCTCTCCCACTCTGCCCTCTCTGGCTGGCCCTCCCTCTCCCACTCTGCCCTCTCTGCCGGTCCTCCCTGTCCCACTCTGCCCTCTCTGACCCTCCTTGTCCCATCCTGCCATCACTGACTGGCCCTCCCTGTCCCATCTTGCCCTCTCTGGCAGGCCCTCCCTCTCCCTCTCTGCCCTCTCTGGCTGGCCCTCCCTCTCCCACTCTGTCTTATCCAGTCCTCTATAGCTGGCCCTCCCTGTCCCACTCTTCCCTCTCTGGCTGGCCCTCCCTGTCCCATCCTACCCTCTCTGGCTGGCCCTCCCTGTCTCATCCTACCCTCTCTGGCTGGCCCTCCCTGTCCCATCCTACCCTCTCTGGCTGGCACTCCCTGTCCCACTCTGCCCTCTCTGGCTGGTCCTCCCTGTCCCACTCTGCCGGTCCTCCCTGTCCCACTCTGCCCTCTCTGACCCTCCTTGTCCCATCCTGCCATCACTGACTGGCCCTCCCTGTCCCATCTTGCCCTCTCTGGCAGGCCCTCCCTCTCCCTCTCTGCCCTCTCTGGCTGGCCCTCCCTCTCCCACTCTGCCCTCTCTGGCTGGCCCTGCCTATCCCATCCTACCCTCTCTGGCTCGCCCTCCCTGTCCTATCCTGCCTTCTCTGGCTCGCCCTCCCTGTCCTATCCTGCCTTCTCTGGCTGGCCCTCCCTGTCCCACTCTGCCCTCTCTGGCTGGCCCTCTCTGTCCCATCCTTCCCTCTCCGGTTGGCCCTCCCTGTCGCACTCTGCCCTCTCTGACCCTCCCTGTCCCATGCTGCCCTCTCTGGCTGTCCCTCTCCATCCTCAGGGCTCTTAGAAGTCACTGCCGGCAGACACAGTGGTCTCCGCTCGGCTACTTTCCCTCTCATTTCTCTGCTATTTGCTGTTACAGATATTTGGCACCACGCTTTAATCATTAGAGCACCTGTGGCCCTCTGTTCCCTGTCACTTGTTAATGGATAGCTTGCTTTAATGCAACCTCAGGACATGGAGGTCGTTGAGCACTGAGATGATGCCCCCTCGTCCCATTCTATCCCCAGGGCACTCTACTGCTCTTAGATCACTAAGGATAGACAAAGACCGGTTTTTCCCTAGGCACTGTCACCAACATACTCTCATTTCTAGTATAACTCGCTCCAAAACGATGCAGACTCGCACCTACTAAATTGTAGGCATCATAGATTCACACCTACAATTTGTGCAGTTGTGTGAAAAACCTGTTTCCTACTTATTTAGTTCCCAAAAAATAATTTGGAAATAAGGCATCCAATACAGAAATCTGTTTGACCTCCTGATAACAGGTTCGAGGTCTGTAAGGTCCAGCCAGCCTTTCATCCATCTGAGGTCGATAAAATGAGTACCAACAAACATCTGTTATTAAGTGGCAAGATGCCTCTAGGGCCAAACGTGCACTTTACAAATACAGATTACAGACTAATTTGGTCTCTTATCAAAGCCAGACTCTTACCCTAACAACAATTCCCACACAAATGTAAACCATAATCCAATTAGTCAACATTCCTTCATAACATAGCAGTTAATCATAACCCTAATTGATTACACATATTTTGCAATTCATTTTTTTTTTATAATTAAGCCTATTTTGTTTTCCATGCTAGAATTTTGCTGAAACCCACCCTCCGACAAAATCAAAATTGGCAAAGCCAAGAGGTCACACCTTTGAAAGTGGTAGCTGATCTTTTGACTTTGACATTGCTTGTTGCCGATTCTGATCAACTGCGGCTAACGCCAAAAAAAACAAGCATTGGCATAGCCAATAGGTCTCGCTTTTGGGACCTTATAAGTATTTAGTTATGCAGCACAATATCCTTGGTGCAACAATGTCAACCGTTGCATGGCTAAACACTTACAAGGTCCCAAAGGCGATTACATTTACAAATGTTACTTACCAACTGTGTCCACTGGCGGACTCTGAGCGGAGGAGGTCCATGCGGTAAGTCGTGAGGGGGTGACACCATGAGTTACCCGCACCGGGTGATACGCAACCCTAGTGACGCCACTGTATACTATATGCCATACATTGAAAGCCCTGAAGAAGTCTCTCAAGAGACTAAACGCGTTGGCTATGATGAATGAATTTGTGAAGAAAGAATCTGTTTTTGATAAAGAGAACTCTGGAACAAGAAAAACGAACTCTGGATTTGGATAAATTTTTTTCCTTGTGTGCAAAACCACCTAAATTCATTGATTACTCATTGTGATAAGAAAGACTAATACTAGTGCATTGAGTGCTGAAACCATTTTTGTATTGCAAAGTTGGTAGGACTAGCTCCTACATTGTGGGGAGTATAGATGGGAGTACTCCCTGGTTTCGTGCACCACCAAGTTACTTAAGGACACTTTTCACGTTTTGAGTGCGGCTCTTATCAGCCTCTGCCCTCAGTTGTGTTGCTTAACTTGGAAATATAAGCTTGGGCACAGAACTGCAGGGACTTTGCTGCTGACTTATTTTTAAAAAGTCAAGAGGTGTGCTGAACATTTCCTTCGGTCTGTGGATTACCCTAGCCAGCCTGAGGGATCTAGAAACAGAGAAGCCCTCTTAACGCATGCCCCACATGCACGACACCGGCGACAAGAAAAGAGCTGTCTCAAGAGCATATGGAAATATTGGCGACTCGATGCTTAGATATCTATTGTTTTGTCCTTTGTTGATCTTGCCCTGTGTGTAGAGGTCAAGCAGTCATTTGACCTGTGTGCTTTCCAGGTCAAATAGTGCCTCTGTCTTTCATTGTGAGCTCTTTTTACTTTCAACCTACACCCTTCTTCAAAAACCTTGGCTTTCCTACAGTGAGGAGCTGCTAATTAGGACCATTTAGGACATCCAGGTTGTAGGTAGCCCATTTCTTTTAAGGGACCATTACCACATAACACTAAATCGAGAGCTAGGCTTATCTTGGACACTTCCCTCGCTTTTCCATGTTACGTTTGCGCAGTATTTCAATTATCACTGTTTTCCTTAGTTTTAGCCTACTTTACTTACTGACCGTCATTAGAATAGCAAACTATTAAGGTTTGTGAACCACAAGTCTATTTTATCACGAGTGTTGCATGTTTGCGAACATTATTCGAACCATTTAAAAAGTACTGTGAATGGATTGGTAATGGTTTCCGTTTTATCATTTTCAGTCGTGTTCTTGTTTGCTTTTTTGTTTTCACTGTATTGTTACAATTTTTGTTTTTTGAATGTTTAAACCTTCGTTGCTATCATTTTAAAGATGCGCACACACACTCACACTCACACACTCAGCTTAGTTTTTCACATCATAATCCTAGGTGCACTGTCTAAAAGGTAGGGTATAGTAGCCTTTCCTGAAAGTAACCTGCCTCGTATATACTCTATTTTGACCACTTGATGAAAATCACTGAGAGCTGATCTCAAATCTGTGGGATTAATCAGAATGTATTTGCCTCCATATTAAAAGAAGGACGGTGATGATTTTGGCCACTTGCTGAAGGATGTTGGTTATGTTTCCTACAGATCTGTTGCTGTTCAGAGGCAATATGAATGCTAAAGAGACATCAGTGGAACATACATTATTGAATTCATTTCACTCTACCTCTTAATCTAGGGCTTTGCATGGCAGATACTGTAAACCATGTGTGTAGTGAATAATTTCATAATCCTGGTTTTATTGTAATTAATCGGTTCTCGTCTCGCCACCTAAAAAGCACATCTTTTGTGCCTTTTGAAGCGCACTGAAAAATTGGTTAGTTGTTAATTTGAAATATGAACAGGAATAAAAACTATAATTTAAGGAATGTTTGATTTGAGTGCCCTCTTACCAGAACAGATGATTCTTATGGGGAAGATAGCTAATTATGGCGATAATGATGCGTCAATAAAGGAATCTCAATAGCATTGTATAAATGGCAAAACCTACCAAAATCAAATCTGGGGAAATTGAAAGGTGATAGTCACAGAAGCCTGACCATATTTTGACGGCTAATTGAGGTTCGGTGTTCCAAACTTTTCCTTGTTTTTGACAAGTGTGTTTTCTAAAAACAGAATTGTCAGCAAATAATGTTTACTAAGATACTAAGTGTGTTGATAGTTAAACATATTAAAGAAGAGTAGTGCAAAAAGCAGTAAAGAACAACTTTAATTTGATGTTTTTGCAGGTTACAAAGAGGAGGCCATATAAAGTAGTTGCACAAATAATGCTCATCTTTAAATGCTTTCGAACCATGTTCAAGAAGACCTTGAGGGAAAAATGGTGCAAGCATTTTGGAAGTTGCTCCCATGTACTAGCTCCATTTAGGAGACGTGTACAAAGGTTGACTACTTGTAACATTAATTATGCATCTTAGCTTACTCCGTTATGGTTACATTATTTCAAAGGGGACTTAAGGACAGCTCTCGAGTTGGAAATGAAGAAAAATTTTAACATTAAAGGAACATTTAATATTATAGCTAACATGTATACTCCCCTGCCAAATGTTAATTGGCAACTGTCGGATCAGTCATGATGTTATTTAATCATGGTATTAATTGATGGGTATACACACTTTATAGTCGTCTTTATGAATGCCTGGTGTGCAACTCTGTTGTGCTGTATTTGAAGGACTTTTTTGCACTCCTCTTTGGAAGTTAAGAGTGTTATTATGCGTAATAGCTATAGAGTCAAATCGTTGACCTACATCTTTAAATTGTAAGACAACTTGTGTTAATACCTTTAGAAAGTGGACTTCTGGAGTATACAAAGTAGATGTGCAGTCATATTAAAGTGAGAACGATGAAAGTCAACCATCTAAGTTGAAAGTGAGGTTTTCTAGGGAGAAACTTAAAATCTGAAAAACAATGTATTAAATGGAAAATGCAAAGAATCCTACCAGTAGGAGTATCCGGTTTGTTTTTGTATTCTCCATCTTTCATATATACTTGTCATAGGATTTGTCAATTTTGATTATTTTTTAATTGCTGTTTCACTGTTCCATTCAGCATATTGTTTTTAGGTTTTGAGCATTCCTTCATCTTTGGTATATTGACTACTTTCTGTTAATCCCCTTTATGTAGTCCTCATTCACCTCCGCAAATCCTAACCTTTGGTGCACAGTACTTTTTTCTTCCTGGAGGAATTTCAAAGTAATATTAACTATTATAAACTTTTGTGTGTCCTTTTGATTTACTTTCTAATTTGAGGTCATCAAAGGGGTGAACTCTGGGTGTCTGCCACCATGTGAGTTTAAGATCCATGATTCCATGGGCTCCGTTTACAAAAGTAGTGCACCTGTGTATTGATGTACATCGTCTTTTAATGCTATTTTAATGTAAACTGACGATACTCTCCAACACTTTCGCTGCCAAATTAATTGGCTGGCACTGGTGTACTATAATATCATCTGAAGTCTCCTTTTCGTTAAACTCTGTGTTGATTTATAAGGCTAGGTGTGGGAGATGAGTGGGATATACAGTGGGCC
This sequence comes from Lissotriton helveticus, assembly GCF_964261635.1. Lineage (NCBI taxonomy): Eukaryota > Metazoa > Chordata > Amphibia > Caudata > Salamandridae > Lissotriton > Lissotriton helveticus. The sequence goes on from NC_136059.1 coordinate 869,277,572, forward strand.
CTATTTAATTTGCCTCCTCTGTTTAAGGAGTGTATTTGGCACAGATTTCAGTTGGGTATCAAAAAAATATCCTCAAGAAGGTCTTACCTATTTTAGGATATTTCACACTTTCTTCATGCGATGGCCTTATCCATTACCTTATTGCCTCTGGTTACTCTCATAGTTACATTCGCTAAGGGGATTCTGAACTGCAACTTGTGGGAATGTCTTTATAGACCCTGCCAGTGGAGACGCACCAAACCTACCCCAGCTCAGTTAGTCCTGCAGAAATATTAACTTGACTTAAGGGAAAGTAAGGAAAAGTCAGGAAATGATTTAGTTCTGTTGTCTGCTGGGTGTTGCCAATGGTAGCATAGCCAAACTACTAGTCAAAAGGTAAATGGACTTAAAAGCCATCACACCCAACACAAAACACAAACCATCATGGCCTGTCATTAACAACATGGAACCATCAGCAATGTGTGTAAGAATATGCATTTTATGAATGCAATATACAGAGTGTGATAAAAGTGTCTCTGATGCACTGGGGGCAAAAAGAAAAGGGGTCAAAGTTTTGAAGTTACAACACCCTCTGTGTTTTCTGAATTCGTTTATCCTTAGTTCAGCCTTCACTTTCCATGCTTGTTTTTTCAGAACGAAGAACTGCTATCCCTACATGTTACTGTATCTCCACATGATGCTGATTGTGTAGGCTGGGTGCTACTAACTTTCATTTCCAACTTTGATCCAAATGTTTCGGAGGACTCCACTAGTCTCAGAAATGCCATTTTACGGTCTGTCTCCTGACAGAAAAGCAGAGGAGTGAAGTTGGAAATGTTTTAGCAACTCACTTGTTCACTGAGGGAGCAAAGTCATTATGGGGGAAGGTAATTGATATGTGGAGTGGGCCTAATTAAGTAATAGAACTTTTTTTCTTTTAGCCTAATTTGCAATTTGAATCCCACCCATGCCCAATGGACTAGTGTTAAGAAAAGCAAGATATATTACTGGAAACAAGTGCTACGTAAGGCCATCCACTCATGCATGGGTAATACAGATAATGTTCCAAGGTCCTTCATCATCCTGCCACGTGCTCGCCCTTCTCTAGCATTTTGATCACCTGTTGACAAATCTCTCAACATACTCGCTGGATACCTGAGCCAGGTCCATAATGACCAGTCTTTTCTTTCATTATTTGATCCACATAATTACTCAGTCAGCCCCTACCTGCACTCATCTACACAGATGTAGCGTCCCCTTCCATGGGCCGCCTGTAATTAGATCCTACTAACTTTCTGTGCTGTAACTCCTCCCTCGGCTCACCCAACTGAAAATGCTACTTTGACTTCACTCCCTTCCTTGGGGATTACCCTCAGAAACTTGAACACTTAACATATTCCATACTCCAGCAAAACACTGTTCGGATCTTTAATGACTTCGCATTTTGCATTCCCTCCAGAAATGGTAAGATAAATGCAGTCTGAATTTGGCTGGACACACTACACCAATAGTCTTGCACGATCTGTCCCCCTTACCTATTGCTGTCCGGTTGACCGCTTTTTCCTAACATGATTGGAGGTATATCATTGCATTACTTTGACCATCATTGTATCTTCATACCATTTACTTTTGCTTCCTCACATCACCCCTCCCAATCATATGACCAGGTATTCCGAACTTTAAAAATACCTCGTACTTCGATCCTATCACTTATCCTATTCCAACCAATCCAAACAATAATGTTAACAAATGACATATCCTAAACTTTCCCTCTAAAAAAAAATAATAATTTTTGAATTTAATAATGTTAATCGCATCTTTTTAATTAAAGTAAATACAATTTGAGCCCTTGTTAATGTCAAACACTTTAATAAAGTATATTCTATACTTAACCATTACAAATGTTACATTATTATTTTAGTTGAGATTAAATTAAATCATAAAGCCAAACGCTATACCAATATAAATGTTAAGTTAAATTGAGGTTTTTGTAACAATGTGAATGTGAACATGTTTAATTATTTGAATGTGATTTTAAAGAGAGGCAGGCAAGCCCTAAACCTGTGGTTCCCAAACTTTTTCAACCCACGGCTCCCTTGACTCATTAGCTCTCGGCCACGGCTCCCCACTATGTTACCCTTTTTTTTTAGGGTGGAGGATGTAAGCCCGGCCTCATGAGTACTTCCATTTGTCTCCCGGAAAATAATTGGAATGATGCCAATGAAGGTATTATAATCATATGATTACTAGATCATCCCAATTTAATTTAGCTGTAACCTTGCATATAAGTTATAGAATTTCCCTTGCACAGAGGGTACTGGTCCCCTTGCCCACACCCAACATGGTCAGTGTTTGTACGATGCAGTATAGCGTTTTAGAAATACTAGAAGAGCATGGAGAGGGTAAACGCTATGGTTCATCTTCCTCCAAGTGAGAGCCCTCTGAATGTGCCATGATGCTAATGTCCACCTACAGACAGCTTGTTCCTGGGAGAGAGTGAGCAACACGGACCTTCTGTGGCTTGATTACTTCATTCAGAAAACGGGCCAACTTTAACTGCCGGCCTGAACTGAGGCCAGTGACCGGCCGCTTCCCTCCCTGTGGTCTGCATAGCCAGACCTACACGCGCAAAATAATGTGAGCCGCCCTGATACCTGCAAGCTTCTGAAGCCTGACACCACGCCTTAAGTCCTGCTCTGCGCCTATTGCAGGTGTGAACACGACATACCTACGCCACGGCAACCTTTGTGCCCGCGTGCAGAATCTGTTTCCCAGTCCCTGTCCTGAAGAGAACCTTGAATACTTAGGTTCAAAACGCGTCGACAATACCACCCTGTGGCTACAACAAAGGGTGCCGCTAGGATGTAAATCATACCACCACTCTGTATCCTAGCCTTGCAACCCTATTTAACATTACACCACAGGCTTTCGTTGACAGGCAGGCTTGTTTTTGATCTCAACCCCGCCTGTCACTTGGTTTTTTCAATCTCTAGGACTGGTTCCCGTTTGTTCGCTTATGGATTAATCTCTGCACTGTATATAATTGCAATTTATTTGAATTATTATACATTTGTGATTGTCTTTTGGTGTGTCTAACCAATCTTTTGTTTGATTCTTTGTTGTAAATTTGTAAATGTGTGCATTTGTAGATACTGTATATATGAACCTTTTGAATTGACAGTGGTTTTGTTTGTGCTTGTGTTTCAAAAAATTGCTGATAAATGTAAAAAAGAAAAATAAACTTGTTTGGAAAATTAAATCCAGTGGTCACACGGTACAGATTGACTGTGTGTCTGGTGAATTGTTTCACGAATAATCCTGTCCAGCCACCCTGTTCTGTTTTTCCTAATGTGGTAGCACAGCACCACAATGGCCCATTATTTTTCCAAAGCAGACTTGTTTCTTGCAGATGTAAACATAGCCCATTTAGGTACACCCACTTACTCATACTGCCCCCAACCCACATATATTTGACATTTTACCTCTTGTAGCTTCTCCTATGGCAGTATCCTGGTGCTGGCACGAAGTGCCAAACTTGACACACTGCTCAGTAAGTGCTACTTGCCAATTCTGCCTCTGCTCTTGAAACAACTGTTTCAAAGCAGTGCCTTCATTTCGCTTGAAAGTAGGCAAATTCACATTTTCATTTGTTTTCATGGCTGTTATACATTCACAAGCCTGAGAGGTAACTAACACTACTCTCACCAACTACGTGATATCTCTTTGATTAAGAAAATCGTGCTCTCACGTCACTGTGTTCGTTCCTGTCTAACAATCAAACTAATGACAGTGCTACGCTGACTCCTACAGCAATATCCCACGTTGTGGTCATAGAAATAAAAAGAGGACTGCACGACCATGGTCCTCGGAGGCGATGTACTTCTTTCACCGCTCAGTGGTTCCCAAAATGTGTGCTTGGTGCGCGGCGCCCCTGGCTGGTTTTGACGGCGCACCGGGGTGCCGCGGCGCACAGATTGGGAACCACTGCCCTAAACCCTTAACAGTCAAATCAAATCAACTTTATTCGATTCAAACAAAGAATCTTAAAAGCTTACAGTTTAGTACAGGTTTAAAAATGAGAAGAGTTAATAAATTCATTAAAAAACGGGTACAGTAAAACTGCTTGCCAATTTAAAATACAGCAGTTAAAAACTTCCTTTTAGTGATAACAGACCTCAAGAATCTTGCCACTACCACACATTTAAACAAGTCCGGAAGCAATTGTAGGTATAAGTAGGCTGGTCTGCATCAGGGCCGGACTGAGAACCAAAATCGGCCCTAGCAAAGTGCTCGGCCGGCCCCCTGGGGGTGCGACCGAGCTCTTTGCCGGGGCCGGTTTTCGGCCGATTTTGTTACAGGGCCGATTTTGCAGCTATGCTGCAAACACGGCCCTGTAACAAAACGGTCCCCAGGGCCCAAAACCGGCCCCCAACCTTGCAGCGCACTGGGGGATTGCCCGGTGCCCTCATCGGCCAGTCCGGGCATGGTCTGCATTGTCTAAAATTTAACCATTTCATTAGAGGCTTTATAAAAATAATCCTTGGGTCTGTATAAAATTTGCAGAAAAACATACATGAATAGTTGATTGTTTAGAGATCTGGTTGCAAGGACAGCATATTAATTGACAAGACCAATTGTTGGTAGTAGGAAAGGTTGTCAAACGATGAAAAATATCTAGCCAAAAACGTATCAATACAAATCTATGTTGAGCATTTAAAACACCAATTAAATACGGTTGCATCGTATAACCGGTCAGTACCATTCGGTTATATTGTACGGTGGGCTTCACAAGTTCTGTTGTTAATCTCTTTTCCTCGAAGTTATTCAGGCATATTTGCCTTAAGGATGCTCTTGATAAATGCAACAAAGATTCAGGATTATCGTAGTAGTCAGAATGACAAATATCCTGCATAAAATTCTTTATGTACTTCAGCCATGGAATTTTCAATGCATGGTCGGCACCACAACAGTCCTGTACGATGGCTCTGTTAAAGCCTGTGTGGTCCGATGTCCAAAACGTGTGCCATAGGAGCACTGTCTTCTAAGAAAGTTACGCCCAACTCTGCATGACACACGAAGTTTGAGCAACTGGTTGGGAGCCCCAAAAGATTTTTAAGAAACCCATTTTCTACCAGCTGTAAGGAATTGACATATACCTGTCCCCACAACTCAGAGCCGTACATCGCTACTGATCGACATTTGGCGTTATAAATGCTCATCATAACCCTGGGAGATTTACGTCCCATTTTCCTAGAAAAATTATTCAGACCCACAATTGATCTGAGGAGCTGCATTCTTCTCGGTTTCACTGCACTTTTCCAGTTATCATTACTATCGTACTGGATTCCCAAATATAAAAAAGTTGATGTTTGGGGAAAAATCTCATTTCCTATTAAAATCTTGCATCCCTTGGCTAGCTTTCGACCAGCTTTCATAACGTACGTTTTACCTATATTGATTAAAAGACCTAGGTTCTCCATAAAATTTACAAATTTATCTAAAAGATGCTGAAGGGCATAGGGTGTGCGGGCCATAAGTACATCTTCATCCACATACAATAATATTGGTACTGGCCTATTGCCGATTTGGAGCAGATCGATACAGGAGTCCACAAGGGTGCTGGCTAAACCATTGATGTATAAGTTAAATAATAACGGCGCAAGCACACACCCCTGACGGACACACTTCTTAATGTCAATAGGGGTTGTGCATTCACCATTCATACCATATCGGATCTTGGTAGAGCTCATTGAATACAAATATCTGAGAAAGATGACGATAGCACGATCAACGCCCATTGAGGCCATAATAGACCAATAGTTTATCATGGGCGACAGTCGAATGCAGAGGTCAAATCCACAAATGCCAAGAACTGGTTGCCCCCTTTTATTTATGTGTACTTGCTCACTAGCAAGTTCTAGTTGATGGCCTGCTCAGTGGTCCCAACACCCTGTATTGGAAGTCATACAGAATATTGTTACAGCCTGCCCACTCCTGCAATCTGTCCAGCACAATACGACTCACCACCTTGATCAGCGAGTCCAGCAAGGAGTTGGGTCTATAGTGTGTGGGACAGTTGCGGTCTCCCTTTTTAAATATAGGCACGATATGTGATTTCGACCAGGATGCTGGAAAACCAACTTCCCAAAAAGACTTCAGGACCAGGGTCAAAAGAGGCCCCCAGAGAACAATGTTGTCTTTAAAAATGTCAACTGGGATCCCGACGGACCAGGAGCCTTCCCTTCCTTGCTAGCTCCAATTGCCCTGATCACCTCCTCCAATGTGAAGCTAAAATCAAAATTCTTCCACACTGGAGTGGGCCCAGGGGAGATATCTCTCATGCCGGCCACGGAGTTCTCTTGGTTCTTTTCAACTGAACCCATATATAATTTCGCAAAATGGGCCACCCATTCTTGTTCTGTAATTGCTGCTCTACTCTGGGTTTATCATCGTCACAGCAGAAGGGAAAGTTTACAATACGCCAGAATGACTTAGAATCTTTATTATGGCTTGCTTCCTCCAGACGGTCCCAAGCCTCCTCTTTAAGAACCTTTTTGGGATGTTTTAGTGCTAGCTTATAGGCCCGCCTACAGTTTTGTACTTCTGTGTTATTCCTAGGCGACTCCTTCAAGGCCTTCTTTAACTTATTGTGTGCAGAAGTGCACACGTGGTCAAACCATCCTAGCTTTTTTGTTGCCCCTCTAATCTGTTTGGTAATCAGCCCACCACTAATATCCTCACTAATATGTCCAAAAGCCTCCACGACCGTACTAGCATCAGCAGTCTCATCCAAACCGACCTCAAAAGCCTTACTCTGTTTTATAATGACATTCTGTAAAAATCGAGATGCGTCAACCATGGACCAACGCAGGGTAAAGCCGTTTGAACAGGAGAGTACTATATTCTCCGTGGCAAGCATGGATTGCCCTTGACCAGACTTGCTCCGAAGACTAATGTCCAGTTCAAAGCTCTGAGGAAAGTGATTGCTCATTCTGATATAGTCTAATGTAAAGTCAACAACAAGTGCAGAATAACGTTTGGGGAAAATAGGAAATCCATGACACTCTTACCCCTGCTGCTATCAAATGTACAGGGTACTGCAACCGGGCAGCCTCCAAGTTTGTTAGTAAATCCTAAGTCATATTTGAAGAGCTGCTCATTAAGTTTCTCCACGTACACTGAATGAACAAAGTGGGAGACATCTTCACCCAATGGAGAAATCATGCCACAGACTGTATTAGCCAGCAGTTGGCAGAGTTGGATATTAAAATCACTTCTCCCCCCCCCCCCCCCCCCTCCAAGCAAGATTTTATCATTTGTACCCTTATCCAAGATAGTTTCCAGTTTCTCATCAAGTTGACACAGAATATTCTTTATGTCCGAGTTACAGGCATTGTTATAAAAATTAACTAAGATCAATGAAATAGAGGTCGTAGAATCAATCTGGACAATTTGATCAAATGGATTGGATGAATTTACTGTTACACTGTTGCTGGCCAATTTGTTAGAAACATAAACACAGAGGCCACCCTTTGATCTACCATGACTGGATGGAATAGCTTGGTGATGGAAGGTCTTGAAACCATTAAGTTGGCCCAGGTTTCTTGCACCATCATGATCACAAAACCGGTCATAAATTCCAGCCATTCTGGAATACTATGTTTACTGCGGAGCCCCGCGACATTCCAGCTTAAAACTGTAGGGTTTTTCCCTGATGATTTCATACAGATATTATTATTATTATCAATATTGTTTCCAAGAAGGTTACAATAACCAGTAGAGCTATGAGCCACATTCCCAGAGGTATTCGTCTGTAGACTAGACCCATAAGCATCCTGACAATCATGGTTACTGCAAAGTAGATCATAATTGTTACAGGGAAGGATGTCATTAAAGGCATTAGAAGGGAGACTATTACTTTTTAGAAAGGATGCATGAGGAGTTATATTTATCTAATTTGGGCTCTGCTCGTTATTGCAGGGTACAGTGCTGTCACCTGGCCTCTCAGCATCTAAGTGGGCATCAGCCAGTGGCCCCTCTCTACCTAGGCCACGGTCCTCTTGTGAAACGTCAAGTGTTTTGGTCATCCCACGGGTCAGAAAGGGTTAGATTGGGAACTAATCCTTCTGGACAGCTTACAGTAGACTGGCTCAGCACTATGTGACTAGATGCATAGTTGAGTCAATCTATTTCTTCCAGGGAAGAGAGTATATCTAATCTATTGTGTAGTGGTACACTAAATTGTAAATGATTGGCTAAATGTGTAGATCTCTGCTGTCGTGCCTGGTGATGGATGTAATCTGTTGGAGGGTAGAAGTATCCCAGGGGGAAGTACGTTTCTATCCCTAGTTGTCACATAAGTGCTACCAAGTCTTTGTAGAATCTCCCGTGTCAAGCTAGGCGTTCTAAGAGTAAGAACAAGACAATCGCCAGGGAGTGTTTTTTCCCTGGTCCCTACCCATCTGACTCTTCTTACCATTTTAAACTCTGTGAACAGGGCTACTGTTAGTCCGGTCCTAGTTCCGAGCCAGCAGAGTGCCTTGTTCCTTAGTGTCGCCCACATTTCATTAGCCTGTAAGGTAAGAGATGGAACATTTGCCAATATTATATACGGCGTGGCTTCTGGGGGCAAGTGCAATCCTGTAGTGTAGCTCCTATTTTCCCAATAGGCTCTGCGCATTGGAATAGTACCTACAGCAGTAAAGGCCTAGGCCAGACGTTAACTAGGTCTACTACTGTCGATACTAGACTTAAGTTTTGGGTTTGCCAGCATAGCTCAGAGTTCGCTAGAAACTTTCTCGAATGTTCAGGAAAGAATTAACTCCCCTGATTAGACAAGAAGGGATTTAGTTTCTGACAACCATAGAACATGACAACTTTGCTCTCCCCTAATCAAGAGTCAATCTCAAGAGTCGTGTGAGCACAAGGCAATTATTTTACTCAGTCAGTACGTGCATTCTTAGTCTCATCAGATTGTAGAGAAAAGGAAGAGACGGGCGTGTTCAATAAAAAGGTGTTATTTATTGATCAGTCTCTTTTCTCGTACAAGAGAAATGGATCGATATTATTGCAATACTTATAGTTAAGTAAAGTGCATACATTAAAAGCAATAGTATAAAATAATACTGTAAAAACATTGATATGGTTTCTGAGCCATATGATGTTTAAAATGATTAAAATATATTTACATACACATATACATTTGACTAAACGTACTCAACTGGTGTTTCTAAATACGCCTACCCCGTGTACCTGACCTAAGTCTAATGCGTGGGCGGGAATAGAAAGTTACAGTTTAAGTTAAGTTTGTTTTTGCCAAGTGAATAACTAAAGAATTCTCTGTGAGGGGTTATTCAGTTCTGTACCTGGAATTTAGGATGAATGAGGAATGGTATCTCTTTCTCTGCTCTCGATATTCCAGGCTGCCTGCGAGGGCTGCCCAGAAGCGCCGGTGCTGGGTCTCTCGGCTTGAGATAGCAGCGCGTCTCTCAACGCGTCAGGAAGGCGGGGCTGCTGCCAGCGGGGTCTGCTTCTGCTCTCGGCTTCAGCAAGTATGGCTGCTCCGTCTCGTCACCACGTGTGTGTTTGCATAGGGCAAGATCGGCAATATTTATACCTTAAAGGTGCCGAGATTGACGTAAGGATGGACATAGATACGTCAATAAAGATGTCATACGACTTGCTCGTTAGCACATTCTTTTACTGAAGTTCTCTGTGAAATCAAAACAATGGCCGCACGGATTTTCCAGGTTGTCATAGGTTTGATTTGTTATGAGAACGTCGTATGCCTTATCAGGGGCTGGAGGAATGTCGCTTGTCTAATTAGATCTCAAGCGTTATGACCTAATCAGATAACACGTTCCTGTGCCGTAGTGTGACTGCGTCAGATAACGGTATCTGCATCATGGGGGCTTTTCTTGCCTCATGGGCTGACTGTTAGTTAACTTGATAGTTAGTTTAACCAGAATAGGGTCAGGAATAGGGGGATCGATTCAGAACCTATAGGAATACATGACACCCACTCCACGCTAACTATGGTCATATTTACTAATCTATGCATAGTATAACATAGTACAACATACTATAGAGTATAGTGTATACCTTACCACCCCAAAATACATAAATGCATTTTGAAATTTTCAAATATACTGAAAAATTGCAGTCATTTATATTGTATGCACTTAAGCTATGAATTAAACGCTAAAGTAAACACGCATTTGTAGACATTATTGCTTATTTGGTATTTTTTTTTTTTTTTAAATATATTTTTATTGCAGAATCAGGAAGAAAAAGCATCCAACAAACCAACCCGTACACCAACAGTCCCCATCACACAGTGCAATAATAATACAGTACACAGCCGATCGGCCCACATCCCGGAGGCTGGGCGGCGTATCAATAAGTCAAGACACTGGGGGTACCTCGGTGCATGCCCTATTCGGGACACAGGTCAAGTATAACATTTCTTATCCGCTTTTATCCCACAACAACCAACCCACAGTCTCCATCAGAGCCCAGGCCACTCTAATGTCATGTCACTAAAGCATCATAAGTACTATCCTGGGCCAGTCAGTTCTGGGAGGTTGCCGCTAGTTGGCATACCACTCCCCCATACAACTCCCTCCCAGTGCCCCCCCCCCCCCAACTGCTGCTAATGCGGGATCCACCACCCCCGTACTGCTCCCGGGTGACAACTATCAGGAAGCTTCGATAAGCAAGCAGCCACACGGAACCCTTGGGCGAAACTAAGCAGTGTCCTCGCCTTCGGTGAGATAGTCCCTCAATGCCTGCACCACCAACTCCCAGGACCGCGCCAGTTCCAAGCACTTCTCGTTGCCAGCCCTAGTCGCCTGGCGCATTCGTAACACACTCTCACAGCTCGACCACCTCACCAATTCATTCTTCCACCTCCGTATGGACGGCCCCTCTTTAGACTTCCAATGCCACGTGATCTCACGCTGCGCCAGTATCAGTCCCAACCCAATGAATTTGCTCGTGACCTTGGTCTTTTTGGTATGAGGGAACCAAAGAAGTAGGCATGCAGCCATGTCAAAATCTACCTCCCGATCCGTGACTGCATTCAAGAGGTCCCCTATCTCAGACCAGTAGTCCCCCAATTTCGGGCAACACCACAGCATGTGGTCAAGATCCACCTCAGGTTCTAGACATCGCGGGCACAAGGCATCAAGCACCTGGAAATGTCGCCGCAGCCTCTCCGGGGTCAAATACGCCCTATGGAGCACAAAATAATGCACCTGTTGGAATCTCGCATTCCTCGTCCCCTTCCAGGTCCTGTGGAGCACCTGACCCCATACCGAGTCCGGGATTTGCCTGCCAATGCTGGTCTCCCAACGCGACTTCAGTTCAGCCAACGGGGCCAGACCCTCATTTAATATCCTATTGTGGAGGCAGGTCACCGCCTTAACGGTGCCCGCGGCCATCACTACATATTGGCACACCGTCACCTCCGGCTCCGTCAATCCGCCCCCCAATGCCTCTGCAGGGCCGCAATAACCGCCGCGTGCAACAGGAAGGTACCACTCGGCAGGCCGAACCGCTCCTGCAAGGCTTGGAACGGGGCTAGCGCCCCGTCCACATAAAGGTCACCTACCATCTGCAGTCCCAGGTCCTCCCACTCTAACAATTGGGACCAATCAGCCCCGTGCGGTAAGGCAGTGAGCATTCCCAGCGGAATCTCCGGCGCGTACGGTCGGCGCTTCCCAGCCCTCTTCAGGTGCCTGTTCCAACATAACCTGAGCGTCCATTCCTCCATCGTGAGGTCCCTACTGGCCAGTTTCTGTTGCATCACGATGGATGACAAGACGTACCTCCGAATGCCAACCTCCCGGCCATCGTCAGGTCCCCTGAACTCTCTGGCCACGTTCTGCGTCAGGACCTGGAGCTGCGCTGCCAGATAGTATAGCTCATAGTCGGGGACTGCCACCCCACCTTCACACTTGGGTCTCATCAGGGTGGTCAGTGCCACCCGTCTGCGGCCCCTGCCCCAGAGAAAGCCGGTCACCAACGTCCCCAGCTCCCGAAAGACACCCTGCGGGATCCACACCGGCAGTGTTCTAAAATAATAGAGGAGCCTCGGGAGTGCCACCATTTTCAACAGCGCCACACGGCCCAATACAGATAGCGGGAGAGAGGCCCAAAAGTCCATGCTGCCTCGTAGCGCCCTAATGCAGCGCCCCACATTCCCTTCAAGGAGGTCCGCCGTGTCATGGTATATACGCACTCCTAAATAAACAAAACAAGAGGGCTCCCACACTACCGGCCTCGTGAGCTGTGGGCAGAGCGTGGTCTTCCGCAGCGGAAACACACAAGTCTTAGTCCAGTTCACCCTGAGGCCTGAGAGCCTCCCGAACCTGTCCAGCATGTCCACCGCACCCTCAAGAGCCCTCCCAGAGTCTGCCAGATACAGTAACAAGTCGTCGGCATACAACGAAATATAATGCGAATCAAGCCCCAGCGCAATCCCCTCAAAAACAATTCCCTGCCTCGCCTGCGCCGCCAGCGGTTCCATTGCTAGAGCAAAGAGCAGAGGAGACAGCGAGCAGCCCTGCCTCGTGCCCCTGCAGACCGGATAAACCGAGGACACCAAGGTCCCCAACCGCACCCTCGCCTTAGCCGAAGAATAGAGCACTTTCGTCCAGCCCCGGAACCCCTCCCCAACTCCGAACTTCAACAGCACACCATCCAAAAAATCCCATTCCAAACTATCAAACGCCTTTTCAATATCAACCGTCAACACTACCGGGCCTGGGTCTGCCAGGGCAGCACCATCAATAACCCCAATCAGCCGCGGACGTTCATCGAAGTGCTCCTCGAGGGAATGAATCCCGCCTGATCCCTATGCACCAAAGAGGTCATCAGTGGGAGGAGCCGGGTGGCCAGGATGCGGCTCAAGATCTTATAATCCACAGTCAGCATAGACAACGGACGGAAGGAAGAAACATCCAATGCATCCCTGCCCGGCTTTAGCAGGGGCACAACCAGCGCCTCCGTCATAGTCAGGCAGCCGCCCCAATTGTTCCGCTTCCGCATAAACAACCTGCAGTCTGGGAGCCAACACTTCCATAAATTTGGCGTAGAACTCGATCGGCAACCCATCCACCCCAGGAGTTTTGTTCCGCGCCATATGACTAATCGCCCCTCTGATTTCCGCTAGAGTTACAGGGCCCCCCAGATCCCGCGCGTCCTCCTCATCTAGTACCGGTAGAGGGATCTGAGCCAAATAATCGCCTATGTCCGCGGCATCCACTTCGAGGTGGCTGGTGTATAGGCTCGCGTAGTAGGACTGAAAGCGCCCCAGGACCATCGATTGCGAATAAACCACCTCCCCATCCTCCTGGCGCACACTCATAACCGGACATCCTCTAGGGTTCGGATCAACCAACTTCGCAAGGAGCGTGCCCACTTTATCTCTTTCGTCATGCACTTTCACCGCATACAACTTATAATCATAGCACCGCAGTCTCTCTGTCTCTGTCGCCACCGCCTCCTTTGCACGCAACAGGCTAGCCTGCAGCTCCGGCCGCTCGGGCCGCCGCTGTTCCACCCCTCTCAGCACTGCCTCCGCCTTCGCGAGGTCATTCAGCACCGTACCTCTCACAGTCAGAAACCGACCCATACACACCCCCCTCACCACCACTTTCATCGCGTCCCATTCATTCGCTCTAGTCTCCGTCGACCCAGCATTAACCGTGAAGTATTCGTCTATACCCTGTCGGACCGTGTCACAGAATGCCGGATCCTCCAGCGTCTCCGGGCGAAGTCTCCACGAAGGGACCGCCGATCTCGCCAGCTGCCATTGCACAGAAATCAGCAGTGGGTTATGGTCCGAAATGGTCCTAGACAAATATTCAGAGTGAGTCACCGTCAGCGCCAGAGACTCACAACACAGCACTGAGTCCAGTCGAACATGCAGATCATGCAGGGCAGAGTGAAAGGAGTAATCCCGAGTTTCGGGGTGCTGCGCCCGCCATACATCCACCAAGCCCCACCTCTCCTGCCAGTCCCGCCTATGAGTTGCAAGTCTGCGCACTGGGGAGTCAGCTAAAGGCGGGTGCGACCTGTCCAACAGCACATCCGAAATAGAGTTAAAATCCCCCGCTAGCAATATCGGGCCCGCCAAATAATACGCCAGTGAGCGCGACAATCCCTCAAAGAAATGTGCTTGATCAGCATTGGGGGCATAGATGTTACACAGCACCACTTCCCTACCACACAGCCTCCCCTCCACCACCACATAACGACCCTCCGGATCAATCTTCTGACTCGTGACCTGGAATGGTGTGCCCGCTCTGATCCATATTAACACCCCTCTGGCGAACGCCGAGTAAGTCGTGCCGAACACCTGACCCCGCCACCTCCTCTGCAACGCCCCACACTCCTGCTGTGTCAGGTGAGTCTCTTGAAGCATCGCTATCTGAACTCCCCGCCTCACCAAGTAGGCATGCACCTTGTGGCGCTTAACCATAGTTCGAATTCCCCGGACATTCCATGTGACACATTTTAAATTAGGTAACGTCCCCATAGAGCATCAATCCCAACAGTGGCGCTCGCCAAGAACTGTGACCCGCATTGCAGCAACTGAACAACCCCTTAGAAACACACCCCATAACTCCCACTCCCCCCCTCCCCAGGACAGGGCCTAATAACCCAGCTTCAGCCCCGTTCCAAACCTCAAACACCCAACACATCACACTAATCTGTGGTCGACACCACAGAAGACCTTAAGGGTCTAAAGAGGGCTATGGGGCCCCGAGCCAGGACGACAGAGCAACCACCCCGCGCCTACAGTCCCATGCTGCTAATGCAGCCCCATACCTGGTAGTCCAAACGAAGTCAGGAGCGTCCAGACCCGATAGAATTTCAGCAACCACGAACTTCATCCATTAAAGATACCATCCGAAGTCTGCGGGGTAACCTCTGGCCCCTGCGCTCCCCCCCCCCTCCAAATCTTCGTCGCCGGTCTTCTCACCTTCACCGTCCTCCTCCGATGCCGAGCCCCTGGAGGCATCATCCCGTTGTGAGCCCGTGATGGTCGCCGTGGCCTCTAACGCACTCTTCCTATCTGCAAGTATTTGCGCCTCACGCTCGGCCCGTTGGCGCCTATTCCTGGAGCGGATGCGCTGCGATTTCCTGACCCTGACCGGCTGCTCACGTTCCCTGGCGGGCCGGTGAGCCCGATCCGTTCCTGCACGATATAGTTCCAGCCAGGACCACGCTTCGTCAGGTGTCTGAAAAAAGTGCGTCCTCTCATCCACGATGATCCGCAGCTTGGCCGGGAAAAGCAAGGAGTATTGAACCCCTTCCTCTCTCAGTTCTTTTTTCACCGGCAGAAAAGAGGCCCTGCTCCTCTGTACCTCCTGCGTATAGTCCGGAAAGATCGTCACCCTACTGTTATCCACCTGGAAGGGCCCACAATCTCTCGCCCTTTGGATCAGCAGATCTCGGTCTTTATAGTGCAGCAGTCTGGCCACCATCGGTCGAGGTGGTCGGCCCTCCAGAGGAGGCCTCGCGGGCACCCTGTGCGCTCTTTCCAGAGAGAAGAAGGGGGAGAGGCCCTCCGGCGCCACCACCGTGCGGAACCAGTCCTCCAAGTAGGCTATCGCATCGCCTTTCTCAATTTTCTCTGGTAGCCCCACTACCCGCACGTTGTTCCGGCGGTTGCGGCCTTCCGCGTCCTCCGTGCGGCGCTCCAGATTCGTTAGTCGCCGGATAACGTCATCGATTTTATGCTCCGCCGTAACCACCGCCGGCTTCCGCTCCTGGAGCAGCAGGTCATTGGATTTCACACGGTCAGAGAGCTTGGAGTGGTCCGCCCTCAGCAGGCCTAGGCCAGACGCCACCTGCGCAATGTCTTGGCGCAGCTCATCCTTCGTGGCAGTGATCGCGGCCAGGATAGTATCAAGGCGGAGGTTCAGCCTCTGTTCCTGTGTTGAGGCCTCCGTTGGGAAGCCGCCACTCGCATCCTCCAACCCCCGGCTTCCCTTTTCAGACGGTTCGGCGGCGCCATTCCCCTTCGCGGCCATCTTGCGTGCAGGGATCCAGCCTTCCAAGCCGCTCCCTCGGAGAACGGCTAGGCGCACCAGAAACGCTCAGCGGGGTGTCCCAGCCAGCGCGGTCCACCAATCCCCAGGCAAGGGAGAATGCGTGGCGCCAACTGCCCTCACGCCTGGTCAGTCAGCAGCATCCAATTCAAAGGAGCATCCCATGCCGCCTCAGCTTCTCATAGGGCGTCTGCCAGGCTCCCCAGGGCCAGGGGGAGCAGATTCCGCCGAAGATGGCCGCCAATCAATGAAGAGGGTCCCAGGGCCCGCCGAGCACACTGTCCCCGGCAACACTGGTCACCGCAACACACCAAGCACAGCCCAGCGCTGCGCTAGTAGGTCGGCGCCTCCGTGCCCTCCACCGGGCAGGACCCGCGGCAAGGACCAGACCCACGGTGTGTGCCTCTTGAGCCGGGATGCGTGGGCGTCTTGGGCGGTCCCTCTCTCAATGCCCCAGCCGCTCTCTGCACTTCTCCATGTGCTGTCGGCCCCCACCGCGGGTCGGCCGGCAGGCGAGCGGCCACACAGCACAGCATTGCCTCCGCCGGTGCAGCGCCCTCTCAGGCGCCGCTCTCGCCTTGATCGAGGGCCCGGGGGGGTGAGGGGGCCCTTCCCACCGGCAACACCTCCAAACCTCTCCGCAATCCGGGGCCCGCTCCGACGGGTCACCGCACCATCCACCGCTGCTCGGGGGTGCCGCAGGCGCCCGACGCTGCTCCTGCGTCCCTCACCGCTCCGCCTTCGGAGCTATCTTGCAGTGTGTGCCGCCATCTTGCCTTTGTCTGCTCGCAGGAGGGAGCCGAGCACTACGGCCCCCCGCACACAGCATCCAGGGCTCCGCTCGGGTGCAAACGTTCCCCAGTAGGGCAGCGGCCCCTCCGGTCCTCAGTCCCGGCCACCAGGCGACCCGGGGCAACGTTTAGCAGGATAAAGGATGGGACGCGGCGCGGAGCAACTCGCTCACGCAGCCATCCCGGTCGGCGCCGAAACCACGCCTTATTGCTTATTTGGTATATGAGAAATACACATGAAATGGCTCTTAATATGGCTATACAGAAAGAAAGTTCGAGACCATTTCATCACATAATAAAATATTTGTGAACATCCCAGCGGGCAACTAAAGTTTATAAAGTATCTAAAAATAGAAATCTTAGTTCTCTAGGAATAGTTTCTTACTTTAAGCAGAAGATAAGTGTCCCGAAAAATTTGTGAAAAATAATTTGGGGCTGCTAAAAAATTGTTGTCCGTGAACTGGTGGGAAGAATTGTTCATGTGACTTTATTTTTAAAGTTGAAGGCCGAATTCAGGGAACGCCGTGTGCGAGCTTGCTCAAAAGTCTCTATTTCTGTTCCGGAGAGAACATCATATCATTAAGGCTTTCGAAAAAACTGTCAACAGCTTCATGGGAAAGTTCCACTAAGTCGGAAATAGGGGTAACCATGCATTCGTGCGCATGATTGTCTGCATTGACATTCTGATTCGCATTGCTGACAGAAGGTCGTACCTGTTCAATGCTGCTTTCATCTTGAACTTCACTACTCTTCAATCGTAGTGGTGAAGATTCCAGGAATGCCGTCATCAGGATTGGTAGCCTTTGAGGGCAGCACAAAGCGTGAACCTTGGTAGGAACCAACAATGTATCTGCATCCACTGGCGCATCCGATTGTAGCGTCAGACAGGTGTCTAACACGCATTCTTCTCCGCATAGCAGACATCTCAATACAGGTAAAACACATCTTTGCCACATTGGTCGAAATGATAGAAACCAAGTCATGTTCAGGTCTCTAAGCCGGGATAGTCCCAGGATTTTTGATATCCGGTCCCGGTATCCAATGGCTAGGATTGTAT
This sequence comes from Lissotriton helveticus, assembly GCF_964261635.1. Taxonomy (NCBI): domain Eukaryota; kingdom Metazoa; phylum Chordata; class Amphibia; order Caudata; family Salamandridae; genus Lissotriton; species Lissotriton helveticus. Next base: position 869,295,460 of record NC_136059.1, read on the forward strand.
CTTCCATTGTCGCGAGAGTTTGATCTGTGACATGGGTTGCCATAACGAAAAATAAGGACTAAGAATAGGATTCCTGCAATTAGTCCCAGGATCAGGGGAAGTCCGCCAAAAATCGAATGGACGAAATCTGGAAAAATACCCAGTATGGCTTTGAATGGTGTTAATGCCATCGAAAATACTGTCTTAAATACCTTTGAGACCCCAGTGGTATCAGAAATATTTAAGATTTCGCTCAGGATTTCCGCGAAATGTACGGGGGAATTAGTTGATAATAATGTATGTATCTCTGCAGTCGTCCTTGCGACTTGTAGATCATACGTTTCTTTTGATGACGTGAGCCTTGTAGGTGTCTGAAGAAGCACTGTTTTCATTCTGCTTAAAGTATCTATTCGAATAGAAGTAATTTTCAAATTGGGCCATGCCCTTGCCTCCCTGTCTGGAAAGGAGCTGGGGAATAAAGAACGTCCACAGCACTTGACCTTCGCCGTCGTAGTGACTAGATAAGGAGTCCCGGGCATAAGACTACAACATCTGCGGTCTACAATAAGAATGTAACTCCCATTATAGAGTCTTTGAAAGAATGGTTCTATTTCAGTTGCAGGTGCGCCTTGCTGGTGACATGAAAGGTTGTATGAATTCCCTTCACAGGCTCCATGCAAACTAATTCCGTTACACAGAAGCGTGCCGCTTAGTGACATAGCACAATTGTTGCCACTAAGAAACACTTTCTGTCCTTTATTACTGACACATGCATGTGAATAGGGCAGGTTCCAAGTTGTTTTAAGGTACCCCTTTCCCAATTTCTCGTACATGCCAGCCTGTATATATTTTTGGCAGTATTGAAACCTGAAGGTTGAGATTGGAATATTTATGATTCCGTGGATTATCCATTCACTGACAGGTCGTTCTGACATTGGCATTGGTAATCTTTCTAGTTTTTCAATGCTCAAGATTGTATAATCAGCACCCTTTTGCGCCATACCGATTTGTCTATCAGTAAGGTTAAAGATTTGGAATAGTGACGTTGTGTTGATTAAACGCCAAGGCACATAGCCTGAACGCAGATTTTGCAACGTCCAGCCAAGCTGTACAATAGAACGCAATTGTGACTGACCATGTTGTAATAACAGTAAGTCTTGCGATAATATATCGATTGCTGACGACACAATGCTGTCCAAAGAAAAAATTCTGGAGGACAGAGTCATTAACCCATTGTCCACTACAGAAAGTGATTTTTCCAAATTAATACGGTCAATTTCCCGTATTCTCTCTGCTGTTTCAATTTGAGTAACCTTCCAGGCCTCATTGTATGCTGCATATACAGAGGCTGCTATGAAACGCTTTTGACGCTGTTTGCGTGGTCCCATTATGAAATCACGCAAGTCAGCACCATCAGTAAGTAAAGTTAGGTGTTGCTTAATTTCAGGCAGTGTGGAAGTTTGTAGCCATTGAAGGCATAATTTGCCCACACTGTAGGTTGTTATTATCCCTGGGTGATGTCTTTGGGGATATCTAGGGTCTGGCCTGGTCATTTTGAAACCCTGTGTTTTATTCAGGAATCTATCTTGACAGGTATTTGTATCTGTGGGCCAGATCAACCATTGTTTCCAATCAGGATGTGTTCTGTTTTGGTTTAATATATGGTTTACGTCTATCTCTTCATCTGTATCAGAGTTATTGCTAAACATTATTGGCTTTGGAATAGACGGTTTATTTAAATCTTTGATTTTGGCTAAGCCAAGACAGGTGGTTTGTTGAACAGTGTCATTTAAAAATATCATTTGTTCTGGGATCATGCAGGCTCTAAACAAAGCTTCTAAACCTTGTACTTGCCAATCTTTTGTACCCCAAACACTTTTCAAATCAACATTTTTGTCCCAATAATCAAATCCAAAGGTATTCATTTTTTCGAAGAATGAATCTGAATATATCAATTTTGTGTTGGTTATCATGGTTTTTATCCCTGTCTTGTTTGACATTTTAAAATAAAATGTTTCAGCATTACTTGTGTTAAAACCTGAAAAATATGAATATTTGTCATAAACGGTTCTTGAGCTCCCTTTTGGAGGTGTTGCACAATGTTCCCATTGATTATAATTTAAAACATTTCTAGGTTGTGCAGATTTATGCAAAAAATGATTACCATAGTGGTTATAGCAATACATACTATCATAATTTGTAGAACCTTGCAAATAATCATGTTTTGTAAATTTAGCAGACATTACTAGATCAGACATCATGTTGTTAATGCTTTCGAAGTCCCAATCATCAGCAAATGAGTTTGGTTTTGCAAAGTCACTCAAGGAGATCTTGATTTGGTGTGGGTATTTCAGGATCTCGACCGGACCATAAATTTCATAGTCAGTGTTGTCCCAGGCTACCCCACCAGGTATCGGATTGGCTGTGAAGTTGGCTGAAGAAAGTTCTCTTTTCTCGACGTGTGAAGATGTGTGTGGTTTGAGGACCAAGTTGATGTTCTGACTTGCTGTGTCCATTTTAGCATATTTTCCCTCAATGAAGCGTCCCAAAGTAAATACCATGATGAGCCAAAGTATGAGGATAAATGCACCAAAACCCACCCAAAATTCAATCCATGGAGAAATCAGATATGTTTCTATCAGTTGTTTCAAAAGTTCCTTAGCTTTGTCTTTAAAGGATTTTGATGATGGCTGTGTCTTTGATTCACTGAAGCCTTCAGAGGAATCATCGAAGTTGATGAAGTACCCGGACGCAGTTCTGTCAATTGTTCCAATTGCTTCAGGATTTTTGTTTCTTGCATTGTCACTTGGTACTTCATTGTAGATTGGTGTGTCTCTGCTAAATGTTTTTATTTGGGTTGTCAGAGGTCTGAGTTCTATTGCATTGTTGCATAGTCCTTGTTGTTCTTCTGTAGGCGTGTCGAATGTGATGAGCCTCTTTGTTAGGACCTCTGTACTGGTAGCAAACCTTGGTGTTCTGCTACTTATTGGGAGTCCACTTGGCCTACTGTTTGTTATCGGCCACATGTTGTGGTTTTACCAGGTCGATGGATACAACTCGGTTCTCCTTTTTACCAGCAAGTGGCGGTAGTACAACTGATCTTGTCCCGTTGACAGACAAGACAGGAACTGCTTTTCTGTAAGAAGGCCCAAATTCCTTCTTTACCGCGATCTTCTCCCTGACTAGATCCCCGACTTTTGGAATCCAGACAGGTCTTGCTGGGACAGGTGGTGATTCTTCAGTGGTTGTTGGCTGTTGTTTCAACTGTATGTTGCTCAGGTCTTTTCTTGTTTTGTTTAAGTCCTGCAAAATAGCCAAACGGTCTTTGACATCAAAGCTTTTTTCTTTAACCACTGAAGTCTGACTATCAAGGTCAGAGATTATCATTCTAGTTCCAAATAATAATTCGTACGGACTGAATCCCTTCAGAGAATTTCTTGGCAAGTTATTTAGACTACGTTGGACACTTATTAGATGTTTGACCCACCCAGCTCCCGAACCTAATATCCTTTCCATTATAGATTGCTTTCTGCCTTGGTTTTTTCTTTACACCATCCAGTACCCTCAGGAAGGAAGTGAGAAGATTCCCGCTGGGCTGTGCTCATTAGGCCATGTTTCCCCCCCGGCCGGAGGGCTTGAGTGAAAACAATGGTCGAACGTAGCATGCTCTTAGCGTATATGCCATTTAGACTCGCAAATCTTTGTATAACAGTCCGGACGTCAGCCAAGTGCTGGTGATCTACATTATAAGTGGAAACTAGCCTGTATATGTTAATCACAAGCCCTGCTTTTTACTGGTGATATTATCTGCCTTGATACGACGAGGTATTAAACTGTTTCTCTCCCCACTGCGATCTCTGTTGCAGTTTGGGCAGTTTTTTACAAACATGGTGTAATGCAGGCTCATGCCTGGCCACCAGTACCGTGATTGTAATTCTTCCAGAGAATCTTTCAGTTTGAGGTGTCTGAGACCCTCGCCCATGTGTGCGTCTGCGATTAACAAGCTTCTCCTGTCCATGTTTGGAATCACTCTATCCCCCACTCCAGGGATTCGAGCAAAAGGGACGGAGTTGGCATCGATTATGTATGTATAATTGAGTGGATAGTTGATCGGTAACGCTGAGCAGTCGCCTTTTGATGACGTTTTCACCGCCAGCATTGTTTCACCGTCAATGTATTTTAATGTACGCTTTTTTCGATCTACGGGAGCCGGTTTAGTGGCTGCCGCTGCGGCTGCTTCAGCCAATGAATTCCCTACAACGTGAACGCCATCACGCTGATGACTCAGTGAGTGTGTCACGTGAGTCTTTGGTAGTTCTTTTTTAAAAAGAGCTACCTGTTCCCAGAGCAGTTTCTGCTTTATTGGTGCATCTGTGTCATCTTTGTAACCGTTCTGAATCCATGTCTGCAAATCCTTGTTATATGCTTTGACGCAGTAATATGAATCTGACACTATAAGTGTCGGGAATTCGCGATCCGCATTATCTAGCGCCATTTTCAAAGCTATTATTTCAGTTTGTAGTTCTGAATTAGTTTCTACTGAGTGTGATTTTGTTAATAGAGGTCTTAGTTTACCTCCCCGCCACACTTCTTTTGTAATCTCACATGTGGGGTTGTATGCTTGTTCTCCCCAAACGGAGGGTTGAGCATGTCCGTCTGTATAGATTACACAGGCGTAATGTTGTAGAGGCAGAATGTCGATTGGCAGAGGATACGTCTTTTCATATTTTAGATTTTTTAATTCTTCTAGTTCTGGATCAAAGTAGTAGTATACTTTGTCCGTTGTGATTGAATTCACCCATTGTATCCATTCTGGATTCAATGGTGGTGTTGGTAAATTACAAGGTGTTGTTAGTGCCTCAAAGGCTGATTCTGCTGTTCTGACTGTGATATGTCTACCGTCAGCTATGTCTTTTTCTCTAGCTATTGCGGTTTGAACTGCACGAATGATTTTTTCTGTATTACTGAATTTCTGTTCAGCTTCTGTATACAAGTGTGATTTGAATGCAATTGGTACCTTTTCTCCCTCATTAGAGGTCAGGTATGTGAATCCGCATCTCCCTGGGATGACTCGAATCACAAGATTGCGTGTGTTATCACGTGTTTCTAATTTTGTTTTAATTAGCATGTCTGTTTGTAAGGATCTCAAAATTTCTGTGTGTGTTTGAGTCCAATTGGATTTTTTAAAGTCTGGTTTAATTAGATCATAAAGGGGTTTGACCCTTTGTGCGTAATTTGTAATGTATGTTCTTCCGAAATTTAGGAAGCCTAGAATTGACTGTAGGTTTTTTAGTGTTTTAGGAGCTTGGATTACGGCACATTTCTCTAGGAAATTGTCTGCCAGGCTTTTACCTTCACTTGATAACTCATATCCTAAGAACAGGACTGTCAGATGGGCAATTCTGGATTTTTTAAAGTTGAATTTGTAACCCTCTGCAGCGAACCCAAGTATTATGGTGTTCACTCTTTTCAAGTGAGTATCCAAGTCATCATCTGTTAAGTAAATGTCATCGACATAAGATAATGCTTCATCATCATATAGTTGTAGTAATTCTGTTACTCTCGCTGAGAATACTCCCGGGCTATTCTTGTACCCCTGGGCTAACCGACAGAATTGCTTTTGAGTGCCATTTACTGAGAATGCAGTTAAATATCTGCTCTCTGGTGCTATGTTTTGACAAAAGAATCCATTGGAGATGTCCAAGGTTGTTTTGTATTTTTTGCGCACTATGTTATTCATTAGTGCAGCACTGTGTGAGTTTTGCACTGCAAAAGTTTTGCAACATGTGTTAAGGTGTCGGTAATCCAAAACTAGACGATATGAATTGTCTGGTTTGGAGACCGGAAACAAAGGGTTGTTCATTTGTGAGGTGCAAGTTTCAATCACCCCCTGGTATTCTAGCTGATCTAGTATTTCATTTACCTGTTTTTTAGCTTCTTGCTTAATTGGGTACTGCCTTTGTGCAGTAGGTTGTGATTTTAACTGGATTTTGTGAGGAGGGGAGTCCTCATCCCATCCTACATGATTTTTATATAAAGCAGGTGCTAGAGCCACTGCCCACTTTCTAGCAAGTGTATATTTTTTATGAATCGGGATATGATTCGAGAAGGCAGGCATAATTACTTCTTCGCCATGAGGGCACTCCCTGACAAACTCCGGTGGCCAGTCTTTTTCAGCTAGAAGGATGTCATAACCCTTGGAGAGGTTATCCCAAAATAGTCCCCTTATTTTCCTAGTCTTATCTCCCTCTATACGTAATGTTATCTCGTATATCTTGTGGGGCTTGCTAACTCTGGTGTCTGCAGTTTCCACTTGAAGGTATTCATTCGTTTCCACTGTCTCCAGATGATTCATAAGGACTTTGCGAGCTATGCTCACTTCTGCTGCGCTGTCTAGCATTGTCTGAGCCCACTCTCCGTTTTTCAATTGTGTCCTCAGTATTCTCGGCATTGTTAACTACCTTGATACTGGCTACCTTCTTTTTTGGAAATTGTAATTTCTTTTTTTAGCTGAGCAGGTTCCTTGTCTTTGGACTTGGCGTGCTCTTCTCTTTGTTCTGATCGTCCTCTTCTTTCCGATTTCTGCGAGGAATTCTGAAAAGATTGAGAGGGACGTGTATCAATGTCTTGATATCTATCAGGTTTTTTAATATTATCCCTATTTCTAAGGTTATATCTTTTCCCAGAGGGGTCACTCTGGGGTGACCTGTGTCTCTGGTTCGGAGATTTCTCCCTTCGCCTAGGAGACCTTCCTCGGGACTGGAATTTCTTTTCTTTTGGATTGGATTGTTTGTTTCCATCCCAGTTCTTTTTTGGTGAATTATTATTAAAAAATATTTTTTCTGGACTTTCAGTCAGTTGCGGTTTTACTGGTATTCCACCTAAACTGTCTCTACCTAGTTCTTCATAGGATTTTTCTATGATTCTGGCAATTTCAGCTGGTTGGTCTGCTATATCTGTCTCTTTTAACCTCTGGCGGATCGCCACGTTTGCTGCTTCACCTTTTATATTGGCTAGTAATATAGCCGAGACCTGCTTGAAGTCTTTCAGTAATTTCATACCAAGAGTTAAAGCAGGTTCTGGACCGTATTCATCTTGAATTTGTTTTAGCACATCTGGTATTACCGAAATGGATGGAACACCGTGCGTTTTTGTGTAGATTGAAGCAAAGACTGTACCCCAAGTGTCACATTCCTCTATGTGTGGTGCGATTCCCATTGGGAGACATATAGTCAGAATCCTGTGTTTTTCTAGCGGGGTGGTGTCAGGAAACACCGCCTCTATTTGGGTGATTTTCTGTGCCAACCAGAATGGTATTTGTTCCCGTTTAGCCGGAACTTTACCTAGGCAGGATTGGATGTTCTGTGGTGTGATTTTATTTGTGTTCCCTTGGTGATGGGTCAGCTGTGGTAGTTTAATCGCTGGCTGAATTGTTGAAGTCCGCATTACATACTGAACTAATTGTCTATGAATTTTTAGTAATTGTTTTAGCTGTATTAACAGCTCACCTGTAGACATTCCTTCGATGTCTGGGTGTGGTGTGTATCCGGCTAAGACCGGCCACGTTGCTCCTGGTCTACCTAAAGGACCGAGCCTGGTGATGTGATTATTATGTATTAGGGCGCCATCAAATAAGAGCAAATGCTCTTGGAATTTGAGTGGTACTTCCACCTCCTCGAAAGGAGTGTAAATGTCGGGTGGAACCTCTATTTTGTAATAGTGGAAGTACTTTGTTACAGCATTTGCTGCTGGAAAATGTATCCATGAATAGTATACCTCTGTCTGCCGATATTCGTGTGCCTCAATTACGAATATGACTGTGCCACCTCTAGGTGTCAGTCCATTTTCTATAAGTTTTAAGGTTATAGATTTCCTTTTGCTGACCGGAATGAGTATTATATCCGCGTCTGCATCCTTTAGTGCAGTATCTGCTGCTACTATTTCAGCTGCTAATCTAACTGCCTCTCTTTCTTCATCACTTTCTGACATTTTACTGTCAGGATGGTTATTTTGTTTGTTTGCAGATCAGGTTTCTTATGGAACAGAGATTAGATGCACAATATTTTGGAACAGTGTATCCTTCAACGTTGACTGTACCAAGAACCATACATAGGAGTTCCCTCCTGCGAGGTTTTGGAGGATATTACCTTTCACCCACTCCAGACGTCTTTGGAGAATTTGGGAAAAGGGGTCTGAGTGAGAAAGCACGACTGAGTTACTCTAAATGTCTTACGTTAGTTTTATCGCCCTTTCCAAACGCGTTGGGCGCCATGTAGTGTAGCTCCTATTTTCCCAATAGGCTCTGCGCATTGGAATAGTACCTACAGCAGTAAAGGCCTAGGCCAGACGTTAACTAGGTCTACTACTGTCGATACTAGACTTAAGTTTTGGGTTTGCCAGCATAGCTCAGAGTTCGCTAGAAACTTTCTCGAATGTTCAGGAAAGAATTAACTCCCCTGATTAGACAAGAAGGGATTTAGTTTCTGACAACCATAGAACATGACAACTTTGCTCTCCCCTAATCAAGAGTCAATCTCAAGAGTCGTGTGAGCACAAGGCAATTATTTTACTCAGTCAGTACGTGCATTCTTAGTCTCATCAGATTGTAGAGAAAAGGAAGAGACGGGCGTGTTCAATAAAAAGGTGTTATTTATTGATCAGTCTCTTTTCTCGTACAAGAGAAATGGATCGATATTATTGCAATACTTATAGTTAAGTAAAGTGCATACATTAAAAGCAATAGTATAAAATAATACTGTAAAAACATTGATATGGTTTCTGAGCCATATGATGTTTAAAATGATTAAAATATATTTACATACACATATACATTTGACTAAACGTACTCAACTGGTGTTTCTAAATACACCTACCCCGTGTACCTGACCTAAGTCTAATGCGTGGGCGGGAATAGAAAGTTACAGTTTAAGTTAAGTTTGTTTTTGCCAAGTGAATAACTAAAGAATTCTCTGTGAGGGGTTATTCAGTTCTGTACCTGGAATTTAGGATGAATGAGGAATGGTATCTCTTTCTCTGCTCTCGATATTCCAGGCTGCCTGCGAGGGCTGCCCAGAAGCGCCGGTGCTGGGTCTCTCGGCTTGAGATAGCAGCGCGTCTCTCAGCGCGTCAGGAAGGCGGGGCTGCTGCCAGCGGGGTCTGCTTCTGCTCTCGGCTTCGGCAAGTATGGCTGCTCCGTCTCGTCACCACGCGTGTGTTTGCATAGGGCAAGATCGGCAATATTTATACCTTAAAGGTGCCGAGATTGACGTAAGGATGGACATAGATACGTCAATAAAGATGTCATACGACTTGCTCGTTAGCACATTCTTTTACTGAAGTTCTCTGTGAAATCAAAACAATGGCCGCATGGATTTTCCAGGTTGTCATAGGTTTGATTTGTTATGAGAACGTCGTATGCCTTATCAGGGGCTGGAGGAATGTTGCTTGTCTAATTAGATCTCAAGCGTTATGACCTAATCAGATAACACGTTCCTGTGCCGTAGTGTGACTGCGTCAGATAACAGTATCTGCATCATGGGGGCTTTTCTTGCCTCATGGGCTGACTGTTAGTTAACTTGATAGTTAGTTTAACCAGAATAGGGTCAGGAATAGGGGGATCGATTCAGAACCTATAGGAATACATGACAATCCCACCTCTTCCATGTTCTCCCTAGCCGTAGGGGCTGCACAAGGCCTTGGCAACTTGAGAGGACGTCTAGCTTTATTGTGTATTACGGCTCCAGTATATTTTATGTCGGTGGTATTCTTGTTGCCTTCAAGTGCCCTGTCTTGTGTTTGAAGAGTGTTAGCCTGAGGGGCATGAGATGGGGCATGAGATGAACTGCCAGTATTCAGTGTGGGTGTGGGTTTTGGAAAATTTTGCAAGTGATTAACTGAGCCTATGCTTTCAACTCTTTTTTAATGCTTCCTCTATATCAGGTACCCTGGCCAGCAATTTCTCTAGGGGAGCTTTAATTGATACATAGAAATTATCCAAGACCAGACCCTCCCCATGAGCAACCAGTAACATGAGAGGGCACATTTTGACCATTCAAATTGTTCATATTGTTTAGGACCATGTCCGTACCTTCTAAGCACCCATACAATTGGGCAAATTTAGTGTCAGTAAGGTCCTTAAACTGGGTTAAAACGCTATCCAAAAGAGGCTGACTGCCCTTGGTAACCGCAGCTTCTGAAACAATGCTTGACGTAGGGAGCACAATATCATCAGTCTGTATGCCAATAGAACTTGTTTGGATCGATGGAGGGAGGGTACGATGGGGCTCCTTTAGTGCTTTTGATTTATACGCACCTGTACCTATACCCCGTTTATGCTTCGCAGGTAACTCTCTTGTCGTACCTTCACAATGAAGTTTAGAGGTCCGAGTCCTTAAAGCTATGCTGGGCTCATTGAGGCCGCTGAAGGTATCCTTTATGGAGACCCTCGGGTTAAAGTCATGGTCGAGAGGGGCCTGCAGCGTACCCTGTGGAGAGGGCGACAAACAGGTTTGGGGGGCAGTTGAAGCAGCAATGCCTAATGATGAGCGCCTTTGTAAGGAGGACGGATCCAAAGATAACCTCCTCTTCGTGAGTTGGATCTCGTAAGTAAGGATTCAGCCCTTATAATGAAAGCGTCCAACGTTTCTGTAACCCCCGAAACCCCCTTGTTTTTGCTCATTGTTAAAAGTAAGATCTACACACCGCAGACAAAGGCACAGAGTCACAAAATTAAGGCCGCGGTATGGCCACGGTACAGTACCTGCCAAAATAGATCATAGGGCAGGTCAAGGTGCCCTTTCAGAGGGGGGAGGGAGGGACGACCCCATCGCCCTTGCCCCCGGTTTTAAGCGCTGCTTGGCTTGGCGCGGTGCCGATGATGCGGCTCCTACCAGTCAAATGCTTAAATGCTTTCGCCTCTCTACTCTCTAGATGTCACAGCTGAGTCAACCTTCCCTGTGGCGTGGGGCTCCCGCTCTCCGGTTTTTAGATCCCATGTTCCAGTAGCTCATCCAGTCCAGATTTTTCCATTTTGCCATTCTGTGATAAGAGCCCTGACAATATAGTGGTATAAACATTAGTAAAATTACAGAATGCAAAGAAACATGGATCAGTTGAGCAATATGCATGTAATCTTTTGAGCCCTGTTCACCAACAACGCCTCTCCTTCTATAACATCTCCTTTGGCAACATCGTCTACTGCTTGCTTTTCTCACACTATTTACATGCGTACTATACATTTGTTTTTCTTCTCACCACCTTTTTGGCCTGCTCTAAACAAAGATCTGAGGCTCACTGATAGTTTCCTGGCAGTTACTCAACCACCATTCTTTTGTAAATTTACAGATAACCTCTTCATCTAAAATCCTCGTCTCTGTCAGTCTTCCTTTAACTAACCCGGTCATCTTTCTCGTATGCCAGGAACTGAAGAATTATACTTCATCTCAGTATGTGATTGGAGTCGTTTGTTATGCCCACATCCACTATGACTAGATTCCAGGTGCATGCAAAACATCCACCAGAATCATGTCTTCGAAATTAAGTTCCCAACGAGCATGTGGACATTGAGAAACCTTAGTTACTGAAAGAATCTATTTGTGGGACCCCCTTCCATATGTATTCTTTTCGCTGTACAGAATTAACCCTTTTAATGCAAGCACAATATTCTGCGCTCTCCACCAGTCATCCACCAGTCTACAGCAACAAAAAGTTGATTGGCAAGCAGCCAAATAAAACCGGATTTAAAACAAGCATTTGCAATGCAATAGGTCTCGCATTAGGAAAGGTTGAGCTATTGGTATTGTAAATGACAAATATTTTATGTATGTGTTGGTTTTGAAAATAGCGAAATGAATAGCTTTGTCATTTACAATGCCAATAGTTTTAACTTTCGCAAATGTGCCACCTATAGCATTTGTAATGCAATATGTGTTGTATTTACGTGACTTAGATGTATTGATATTATGAGGAGGGGTGAAAACAAAAGGAAGAGAGAGGGTGGATGCTGGGCTGAAGGGGGGAGGACGAGTGAGAAACTTATGAGGAGGACAATGGAGAAAGCGGGACAAAGGGGAGAGAGAGACTGACAGTGAGAAAGAAAAGATGGAACTGATGAAGCACCCCTCTCCACCGCGCTCTTCTCTGCATCTGTAAACAAACTCCCTTGCATGTCAATGTGGCTCACTCAGCCCGTGCATTTCTAGTTGAATAATAATTATAGTGTGTGCCACAGAGTCTGTATTTCGTAGTGCTGTAAGTAACAGGAGTGCAGTCAGAGCAGCGCTTGTTTGATGGCATCGAAGTGCTTCAGACACCCTGGGAGGCATGATGTGGAAGTTTGTAGGCGTGACCTCGTACTGTGGTGTAAAGCAGTGTGTGATTTGCGGGGGGGAGGGTAATTGGGAAAGAGGGGAAAAACACAACTATGGGTTATGGGGTGGAATGTGTCGATCCTAGAGCCGGAGGGAGGTTTTCAGGGAAGAAAGTCTGCAGCCTGTCAGCGGCTCGGCAATGCTGGCTGTTTGTGCCCGATTTAGCATCTGAAGATATGCACTCATCGCGCACACAGACTCAATAGAGCATTAATATTCTGAACCTTTATGCATGAAACGTCTAACTGGCAAAGATCTATCCAGGCACGCACACATCACAGCTTCAGGGGAGAGGGTAGTTAACACACTGTTTATGGGGAGTAACACTGGGAATATTCCTGGCCACGAGAACCTCGCGTCTGACAGGTGCAACAAAAAAAAAATAAGGAGCTGGTGACGGTGGAGCACAGAGAGGAAAACTTAAAACTGGCGAGGAAAAAGTCAAAGAGGAGGAGGGTAGCCAATCGTCCACTGCTGTTACAAGACCTTCACCCCTACACTAGAAGAACACTGTACATAAACTACGCTGGTGGCATTGCTTTACCGGCCCAAACAGAAGACTGCTCAACCAACTTTCATTCGAACATCATACCACATTAAAACTAAATGCTACGCTCACAGTATATACCAAACAAACTGCAACACCCTCCATAGTATATGCTTCTGCCCTACTGACAACATACACAATAGAACCCAAATTACCTGCCAATGAGCACCAGCACCGCCACAAATAAAACATCGCGTCATCACGTCTCCTTACTAGTCGGCAAAGAGCTAGCGGAAGTCAGGCAGCCTTCGGTGGGACGTGGGCGGGGCCTGCAAAGACACAGGAAGGAACTGCCAGGAGAACGTCCTGGAACCCTGCACGCTGAATGCTGGCTGCCGAGGGACACACGGAAAGAGCCCGGTGAGTGGAGGGAGGGAGGGGGGTACGCGCGTGTGTCTGTGCGTGTGTCTGTCTGTGTGCGCGTGGGTCTGTTTAAGGGGGGTGTGTGTGTGTATGCAGTGTGTGTGTGTGCCTGTGTATGCGTGTGGCTGTGTATGTGCGCATGCGTGAGTGTGGCTGTGTGAGTGCATTTGCGCATGGGAATATGAGGCACGAGAGGGGCACGGCGCCGTGCGCGCCCACGAGGTGAAATCTGCGTTCGTGCCCCTCTCGTGTCTACATTCCCAAATACGGGCAGCAATAGGTCTCGAGCAGACTACTCTGCTCGACCTAAAAAGCAGCCCCTTTCTAATGAGTCACTCGCCACTCTTTATATCCCCCTTTACGCTCAGCCAACAGATACTGCCTAACTATGCTTAAGCCTGCATGTGCCTGTTCAAAGTTCAGATGTTTCATCTGCATGGCCCTCACTTGTGGGACGTCCTTCCTTCTCTTCACCAGAATTCAAATGAGCCTTAAAGTTCACGCCACTTGATGTTACCATGTGCCTTCAATAACATGTACTATTTCTTGTTGCTATGTACATGCTTTGTTAGATCCCTTTAATACAAATATATATTACTTCAGTACAAGTCTGGTATACTTTTCTAATTCACCATAGAAAATCAGAAACTATTGGTTTTGACATTGTTTTGAAGCCTTTTGATATGATAGAAGCCTACTTGCCTACTTGCTGTTCTGCCAATTTGATTACAATGTATTACTGTGTTTCAGAGGCAACCTACTGAAAATAATGGTTCAAAAATATAACCTTTACTAGAACAAAATGCAGTTTTAACCAGCCATATGAACTAACGCATGAAATGCATCCTTTTGTATCTGGGTACATTGTTGGTTGGCAGCGTCTGTAAGTCTACCTGGTGTGTTCTAAATGCACAGTACCGTGCTTGTTTAAAGGTTGGCTGCTTGTATCCACTGCATGTCATTGTCAGTCGAAAGTACAGCATGCCAGGTGTAGTGTGATGAAAGCAATAGTAGGTTCCCAAGGTGAATGCCCTTGTATTCTAAGCTGCAGATGGAGACCTGAGCTTTAATGTCAGATTTGTTGTATAGCGCAGGTATTACATGCTGCCAAAGAAACTGCACTAACGAATTGCAGGCCTTTGACAGCAAAATCAATCTTACACAAAGAGGCAGTGAGAGTGGGGACATTAATGAGCGCCATCTATCAGAATAGTAAAAAGTTTGCAACTGTCAGTGAAAATGAAAGTATCAAAGATTCTTCTTCACAGTTTTAACTAAGAAATTGAATTAAATAATTAACAGCTTGTGAAATTACTTTCCAGATCACCAGCGTCACCAGACATCTTAAATTCAACAAAACCTGAGACGAAAAAATCTGGGCTCATCCAGGTATGATGGTTCTGCCTTGTGAATTTTACAAAAACAATGGATGGCTTTCTTCTGGCATAATTGATTTTAAAATTGTTTGCAATTTCGTTTTGTGTTTGCAAGTGGTATCCTTCGTTAGGAAACGATTTTAAGATATCAAAGGACAGCGCAACTGACATCAATGAAGCATCTACGACGCACATCGAAATATAGGATGAGCAGCCTCTCATGTGATGGTGTAGTAGTCTTTGCCTGACATCTTATTTTTCCAAGGGGGACTCCATCTGATGTGCTAGGCTTGTTATGACTTGGGTAAATCAGCGACTGGCTATAAATTCAGATGAAAGATCATTTGCATCCACCAATAGACTTGCATTCCTCCTGAATGGGTGGTAACCAGCTATTTTTGGCTCTAATATTTGTTACACGTAGACAGTCACCAGTATCCCATAACAAGTGCTTCCTTTTTTAAGCCACAGTCCTTGTGCTTCAAGGAAGATGCTGTTGATTTGCTCACAGTTACTTGCATTCTCTGCATGAACTGTGGGGTTGGGATTTTGACCTGGCTCCACCTAAATGGTGATATAGTAATGGGCTCTGAATAGCCAGGTGCACCTAGCTTGCTTGAATGCGTCATCTGTGGGCGAACCATTTCGAGTTAAAAATGTAGGGCTCAGCTTAAGTTGATTCAGTCAACACTGCCAGCTATTCACCCCACAGTGCATGTCCTAGAGTGAGATTTTTTATTTAGAAAGTAATTTTCTTTACTAGCGTTTTAAGAAAGTCTAAATTCTAGTAAAGACACCTGGAGAGTATTTTCTTTCTTTACTCTGAACACTCAGCAGCAAGGAAACAGTAACCTGGTACTTCATTTTCTGTCATTCTTCATTAAATCTGCAGTTTATGCAATCGGAATATGGACCAAATCTACCCAGTAATCATTACCTAGACACTTTCATCAGTTTCACCCTGGGTGGCTCGTCTTTGATTCAAAGGCTTCTCCAGGTTCAGACTCCGATTTTATAAATTAAAAAAATTAAAAGGAAGGGGAATTAGGAATGGCTCATTCAACAATACTTTTAAACTAGATATTTAAATCGCCATCTCACATCAGTACATCTTCAGATGAGAATATGTAACAAAATATGCCACCCACAGGTGTTGACTTTCATGAACAGTCCCAGAGTGGGATAATGCTAGTCTCTACATCTTAACAATCACTAGTATGAAAACCTTTCATCAGTGGTGCCAGACTATGGGGAGTATTTTGCTAGTTTGGAAGTTCTCAATTTATCCACCTCTCACTACATCAATGGGTTTAAAATGGAGCTCTTAAGAAAAATGTCTTGACAAATATAATAACTTCCTAATAGCCTCAAACGCATTAGCAGTAATGGCACACCAAGGTATCGTTCCCCAAATAAATACTTATCGATCTGACTTTCTTGCATCTTACAGCTGCCTATTGAACCAAGGTGGGTGATGAAACTGCCCCATGTTTCCTTTTTAATTGAAATTTGCAAGCAACTTGACCAGCGAAAGTTCAGCTCACTACCCATGTATTCATAAGCTTCAAGACATACAACACACCTTCCAGGTTGGTAGAGAGAAGCCAGATGCAAGATCATTCTTGTTCTACCCTTACAGGATATTTGAAATTTCAAAGTCATAGCAAGTGTAGCTGATGCCCTAACGTTGGAGACCATCTAGCTCAATATCTGGTATAAAGCATTGTCGAATTATGTCTTTGTACCTTGAAAGATAAATTCCCTACTTTGTGTCAAAGGAGCATCTTCAACATGTCAAAGAGATCTGATTCGGAGGCAAGGCCTTTTCAGATATAGGAATCTGAGAAAGTACCAAGTTTTCCACTAGCGCTTTCTCCTTCTACAGCCTTAATTCGGTTATGCCTATCTTGATCCTGTCATGTTTTAAAAAATGTAGGATATTCCCTAAAAGGGCTGAAAAGGGATGGAGCTCCTTTTCCCCACACAAACTTGAAAAGTAGTTTTTGTAGGGCATCTATTGCCACTATCTCAGTGGGGACCTTACATAAAATCCATACTGTGTGAGATTCCTTGTTCCCTCCTTTTGTTGTTGCAGCATTATAGTTGGGGCTAGTTCCCATTAAAGAAACCACTACGTAGAATATTGAAATATCTGGGTTGCAGCTACTGCATTCCAATATACAAGAATCTGGTTTGTACGATTGTCTATTGCAGAACGCTTTGTAAATGACTTTGTCCATGTTAGATTTGGGGGTCTCTAGTTGGCAGAGGTGGGTACCATTTACCAAATAGGTACCCATGCGTCTAGTCACGGTAAGGGCCTATACTCCTAAAATAACACCTGCTCACCCCCTTGGTAGCTTGGCACGAGTAGGCTGGCTTATCTCCTGAGGCAGTGTGTAAAGCATTTGTGAACACATACAGTAATAGTGACAACACTACAGATGGACACCACACAGGTTGTATTATAAAAATAAGTATTTTTATATAGACTTAACACAAGACTAAACAACAAAAAATCCACAACACTGTACTCAAAAAAAGACTTAAAAATAGGTGGTTCACTTAAAATCAGTCTCTAGCAATCAATAACTCCAATGTGAGTTATCACGACGTTGTGACACGAGAAATGCCAAAGTACGGCGCCGACCGCGAGGTGCGCAGCGTCCAGCCCAGAGTCAAACAGTCCCCCAAAGAACCGTACCTTGGAAAAGAGATGAAAAACTGACCGCTCACGGCTTCGAGAAAGTGCGGGTTTGTTGGTGCTGCACAGCGTCGGTTCCTTACGACCCCAGGGGAGGTGTAGACTCAGTTCCTTACTGCAGCGCAGGGGAGGTGAGATGACCGTTCCTTACTGCGTCAGGGAGGTGATGTCACAATGGCGCCAAAACCACGGTTCCTTACGATGTTGTGCTGTTGATGGATTCTCTGTCACCCACGTCGAGGATCGGCTCCGCGATGTCGTTGTACGCTTCGGAGTCAATGCAGCCCAGCAGCAGGCGTCTGGACCACGGCACTAGTCGGAGCAGCGCTCATGGCTTCGGGCAGGTTATGGTTGCGCTCGCTAGCGTCGATGTGGCATGGCGGCTGGCGTCGGGTCTACGGTGCAAGTCGGAGCAGCGCTCACGGCTTCAGTGCAAAAGACGGCGTCGCTCGCCGGCGTCGGTGTTGCAATTTCCTTCTGCAGCAGTTAAAACTGCAGTTCTAGATGCAGGTAAGCAGAAGGGGTGAAGTCTTGTATCCCTGAGACTTCAGGCAGGAGGAAAGTTCAAGTTCAAGCCCTTGGAGATTTTCCTCAAGATGATGAAAGCACACTCGGTCCTTTTCTCCTTTCTTTGGCAATGAAGCAACCACTGCAGGCCAACCCCAACAACACCCAGCTTAGGGGCAGTCTTTTCCTTCAGTTCCACAGTTCCTCTCCTCAGCAATGGGTTGTCTTGATTCCCAGAAGTGATCTAAAGTTCTGGGGTCTGGGTCCCTCCTTTTATACACCAAAACCCTTGGTCTCTGAAGGCGAGAGTGTCTGTGCCTAGTCCACACTAGTTCTGTGCAGTCCTTGAGCACTTTGTTTACAGGACTCCTTGCCTTTGACAGTGTGGGCCAGGGTCAAAAGACACCCCACAGGAGGTGGAGCCAGCATTGTGGAAGGCATGCACAGCCTTATTCAGGCCCAGGTGCAACTACTCCCACCACTCTACATGCAGATAGGTCTATTCAGCCCTGTGCTGACTCACCCTGTCTCCTGGAGCCCCCCAGCCCCTGTCACTCAAAAACCAGACAAGGAATACACAACCTAGAGGAGGCAGGCTTGGATAGTTAGGCAAGAAAATACCTACTTTCTAAAAGTGGTATGTGAGAAGTTGGCCTGATGTATGATGTCTCCAATTCTGGGGGCACCTTATATCAGTCCAAACAATCCCTTATGGTGGTGGTTGTAAGTCAACCTTAAAGACAAGCTATCCTAGGGGTAGCATGGACTAAGCAGCCTAAAGGCTTAACTCAAGAGGACATGTGAAGCCAGCTGTTTTACCATATGCAATCCTGTAATATCAAATGAAAGGACACCACACAAGTTATATATTATCAAAATGTATGTATTTATTCTTAGAATAATCCCCACTACTCTTTATGAGCAATGAAGCACAAGCGTTTAAATAAAAGCACAGTATAACATATACAAGTTGCACAGTTATGGATGAGGCCGGTGGCCACTCAAACCATATATCAAAAAAGTGGTATAACAATCACTAATCGATCGGGGGTAAGGCCTAGGGCCTTGGGAATCGCTTGGACTACACTGGATTAACAGCAGTTAGGACGGGAGTAGCCCGCGGGATTCGGGTGCAGTGCCTAAAGCACAAGCATGCACCAATGCAAATTCAATGGTGCGTAAAAGTTATCGAGTTACAGTTTTAAGAGCCTTCCGACTGGACTAGAAGGACAAAACTTTAGACTTAGACACTAGAGGTCTAAACCACTACAGGAGCACCGGTTTTCAAGAGTTACCTCACCCACAGGAAGCGGGTGCACAGGTGCAAAGATGTGTCGGGTTTCGTCACGAAGATCTAGGGTGCCTGGAGATGAAGATGCTGCCGGCGTCCAGAAGAGAAGTGTCCGGTGCGATCCAAGGGTGGATCGAAGTTGCAGAGTACCTGAAAGCAGAGGGGACAGAGTCTGGGTCACTAGCCAGTGACCAGGAAGGAACCAGGCAATGTCGGGCGCAATCAGGTCGATGTCGTGAAGCTTGTCTCCGCTGCCACGTGGTCTCTGGGGCACCGAGGATGTCCTGGAGTGAATCACGAGCTGTCCCACGAAGGCTCTCGCTGTCGGCGGTGTCGGCTTCAAAATCGGAGTCAACAGGCCTTGGCAAATGCAACCCACGCAGTATTCGAAGATGGCTTAATACTCGGACCAGCAAGGTCTGAGCGGGTGCTCCTTTTCAGGGGAGCGAGGGCCAGTCTGGAGCAACCAGACTAGCTGAGCAAATTCAAAGGTTCGTCGGTACTGGGGCCACTAGCCAACGGGCAAGCGACCGGACCAACGCGTCGAGCAGGTAAATGCAACAGGGCCCCACGCAGCACTCGTCGAGTGTGGAGGGGTGAGCTTCGGTGCACAAGCTGCTCGGGGCTGGAGCTTCTCAGACTCCAATGCACAGCTTCGAGGGAGCCTCGGATGCTGCTCGGTCAGCGCTTCGTAGTTTTTCCAAGATGGCCGGCCCCACGCTTCAGGTCGCCTCCACGGGTCTCAGCTCTGCATGGACTGTGGATCGGGCTGTTAGAAGGCAGGCACGCTGGGTCTTGTCGATCGAACACGCTGGGTCTTGTCGATCGAATTCCGGCGGGAACTGCAACAAAGCAAACGTCGAGGTGCTGGATGGTGCGTGTTTGCACAGGGTGGTCACTCCTTGACCACAAGGGAGATTCTTCAATCTTCCACGTCGAGTGGGATGTCGAAGGGTCCAGAGTTTCATTTCGTGAGTTTCAATCAGGATAATCTGATGTGCATCTGCACAGCTCCTACTTTTAAGTCAAATCAAATCAAGGGGCTGGATTACCTGCTGGGTCCCTCCTATGGGTGAGACCTGAGAAGGGGGTGGTTACACCCCTTTCCCTTTGTCCAGCTTCGTGCCAGAACTGGGGCTGGATGGCCCCAGAACCGGTTTGACTGGAATCTGCCCAGGGACACCTTGTGCGCCCCAGGCAGTGTCTAGTTTTTTTCAACCCTCCCTGCTACAATCCACTATCTCCTGTCTGGGGTGGTGTGACACCTCCCCGTGACAGGAAACCCTTTGTCCAGGCGTCCTCTGCCAAGTTTCGGTCAGCAGCAGGAGGCCAGACATGTGTCTGTGGCAGCAGCGTCCATTTTGTGATGCTGGGGCTCTGGTTAGGATTAACCGCGTTTTCAGTAAAGTAACATCCCTTCTCCCTCTAGAAGGGGGGAATGCTATCCTCATCACCAGGACTGGTGAGGGGATAGTATTCCAAAGTGTATGACACCAAACACGACATGTTTTGATAAAGCCAAACCAAAGTTCCAATAACCGCTAGGATTATAATGCACTTAAGAGTATATGGTATGGCAGTATCACTGGAACAGCATTAAGGAATTGGTCCCAACACTGCAGTCAGGCTCAGCTCATGCTAGAGCACCATCTCACATAAAACCAAGCACTCTGCCTCCAGGACTGTAAAGGCCTGCCATAGGAGTGACTTATAGGTATAGATGTGTCCAGATATAGGTTTAGACATAGGTCTACTACATCTAAGCAAGGGGTGAGTACACCACCTTGCCCCAGCTGTGGGAACAGACAGTTGTGTCGATTTAAGTACCAGCCAGGGGTGGCAAAAGATATGCTGCAGCCCCTGGTAGGCCTTGGATGCACCTATGCCCTTGGCACCTAGTGTGCACTGGATAGGGGCTGACAAGGTGTCCAGTACCAAATTGGTTGCGTACCTATAGTACATGTCTGTGAATTTAGAGAGAGAACAGCAGGCTGTGGGTCTGATTAGCAGACCCACAGCCACATTAAGTCGAAAACCAGTGAAGCAAAAATTTGGGGTGACCATAGGATAGCAGACCCTACTCTCCTACACAACCCCCCACCCCCCCAAACGCAGGGACATTAAACTTAACCTTGACCAGATAAGTCTTCATGTTCTAAGTGGAAGTACCTGGAGAGACCATCTGCATTACCATGGTCAGTCCCTGGGCGGTGCTCCACTGTAAAGTCCATCTCCTGTAGGGAAATGGACCACCTGAGTAGTTTGGGGTTTTCACCCTTCATCTGATTGAGCCACAAGAGGGGCTTATGGTCTGTCTGAATTAGGAAGTGAGTAACAAACAAGTATGGCCTCAACTTCTTCAGGGCCCAAACTACAGCAAAGGCCTCCCTCTCAATGGCTGACCAACGTTTCTCTCTAGGGGTCAGCCGTCTGCTAATGAAAGCAATGGGCTGGTCTTGACCATCTACATTAAGTTGTGAAAGCACAGCTCCCACCCCCAACTCAGAAGCATCTGTCTGAACAATGAACTGTTTGGAGTAGTCAGGACTCTTAAGGATTGGTGCAGAGCACATGGCCTTCTTCAGGTCATCAAATGCCCTTTGACCGCGAACTGTCCACTGAACCTTTTTGGGCATCTTCTTGGATGTCAGATCATTCAATGGTGTCACAATGGACCCATAGTTCTTTACAAATTTCCTGTAATACCCAGTCAGGCCCAAGAAGGCTCTGACTTGTGTCTGGGTAGTTGGAGGAGCCCAGTCCTGTGTGGCCTGGATCTTGCTCTCCAATGGTTGAACTTGGCCTCCACCTACTAGGTGGCCCAAGTACACAACCTTGCTCTGCCCTATCTGGCACTTGGTAGCCTTGATAGTCAGGCCTGCCTTTTGCAGGGCCTCTAGAACCTTCTTCAGGTGGAACAGGTGATCCTCCCAGGTAGAGCTAAAGACAGCAATATCAACTAGATATGCTGCGCAAAAGTCATCCAACCCAGAAAGGACTTGATTCACCAACCTTTGGAAGGTGGCAGGTGCATTCTTCAAACCAAAGGGCATCACCACAAACTGATAATGTCCACGGGGGGTAGAGAATGCTGTTTTGGCCTTAGACTCCTCAGCTAACCTGATTTGCCAATAGCCAGCTGTCAAATCAAATGTGCTCAGATGTGTGGCAGAAGCCAACTTATCAATGAGCTCATCTGCCCTTGGAATGGGATGAGCATCTGTCCTAGTGACAGCATTGAGACCTCTATAGTCCACACAAAATCTCATTTCTCTCTTTCCATCTTTGGTATGAGGTTTTGGCACAAGGACTACTGGGCTGGCCCAGGGGCTCCCTGATGGCTCAATCACTCCAAGGTCTAACATTTTCTGCACCTCAGCCTTTATACAATCCCTGACATGGTCAGGTTGCCTGTAGATTTTATTCTTCACAGGCAGACTGTCACCAGTGTCCACCTTATGGGTGCACCAGTTAGTTTGACTGGGTGTAAGTGAAAACATGTGTCTGTGGGCTTGCAAAACCTGTCTGCAGTCCATCTGTTGCTGGTCAGTGAGGCTGCCTGCCAAGGCTACTCCTTCCACTGAGCCATCATCAGGGTTTTGGGAAAGCAGGTCTGGGAGAGGGTCTCACTCTTCCTCCTGATCCCCATCTGTAGCCATGAGTAAACCCATGCTTTCCCTGTCGTCAAATGCTTTCAACCTGTTCACATGGAGCACCCTGTGGGGGCTCCTAGGGGTTTCAAGGTCCACCAAGTAGGTGACCTCTCCCTTCTTTTCCAGTATGGTGTAGGGTCCAGACCATTTGTCCTGGAGAGCTGCTGGGGCCACTGGCTCCAACACCCACACCTTCTGCCCTGGCTGGTACTCCGTCAGAACAGCCTTTTGGTCATGCCAAGCGTTCTGTAATTCTTGGCTGGCCTCCAGGTTTTTGGATGCTTTCTCCATGTACTCCGCCATCCTGGAGTGGAGACCAAGTACATAGTCCACAATATCAAGTTTAGGCTTTTTGAGAGGTAACTCCCATCCTTCCTTCACAAGACACAATGGACCCCTCACAGGGTGGCCAAACAAAAGTTCAAAAGGGCTGTAGCCAACCCCCTTCTGTGGGACCTCTCTGTAAGCAAAGAGTAAGCAGGGTAAAAGGATATCCCATCTACGCCTGAGCTTTTCAGGTAATCCTTTTATCATTCCCTTTAGGGTCTTGTTGAATCTCTCCACCAGCCCATTGCACTGAGGATGATAGGGTGTGGTGAACTTATAGTTCACACCACACTCTTTCCACATTGCTTTCAAGTATCCAGACATGAAGTTGGTACCTCTGTCTGAAAGTACCTCCTTTGGAAAGCCCACTCTGGAGAAAACTCCAAGTAAGGCCCTTGCCACAACAGGAGCTGTTGTGGTCCTCAGGGGAATTGCCTCTGGGTACCTGGTGGCATGATCCACTACCACCAGGATAAATCTGTGCCCAGATGCTGTTTGGGGATCCATTGGTCCAACAATGTCAATCCCAACTCTCTCAAAGGGCACCCCCACCACAGGCAGAGGTATAAGGGGGGCCTTTGTGGTGCCACCTGATTTGCCACTGGCTTGGCAGGTGACACAGGAGCCACAAAACTCCTTGGTATCTTCTGACATGTGAGGCCAGTGAAAGTGAGGGACAAGCCTGTCCCAAGTCTGGCCTAAGTGTCCTGCAAGGGGAATATCATGGGCCAAGGTTAGAAGGAAGCCCCTAAATTGCAGAGGTATAACCAACCTCCTGGTTGTGCCAGGCTTGGGGTCTCTAGCCTCTGAATAAAGGAGCCCATCATCCCAATACACTCTATACACTCTATGGGTACCTTGAGCATTCCCAGCAGCCTCAGCAGCAGCTTGCTGTCTGAGGGGTTCAAGAGAAGGGCAAGTTAATTGAGCCTGCCCCAGATCTGCCCTTGAGGGTCCCCCTGTCCCAAGAAACTCAACCTGATCAGGTTCAAGCTCTTCTGGGACAGTCTCCTCTTCGATCACAGAACCAGCCTCCTGTGAGGTCTGATCCTCAACCTGGGGCAAGTGGGAATGCACTGCCTTGACCCTCTTGCTCTTTCTCTTGGGTTGTGGTTGGTCTATAGTTTCAAGATCCACCACAGGTTCAGGTAGGCACTTCTTGGCCTGGGACCTGGTTACAGCAAGGACATGGGCTGAAATCCCTAGCATTTCTGCATGAGTCCTGTACTCCACTTCTGACCATAAGGATTCCTCCAGATCATTGCCCAACAAACAGTCAACTGGGAGGTCTGCACTAACAACAACTTTCTTGAGGCCAGTTACCCCTCCCCAGGAGAAATTAACAACAGCCACACTACGTGTAGTAGTGGGATTGCTAGCGTTGGTCACTAGGTAATTCTCACCTAGGTAATCTGTTCAGGGTCCACAAAGTTAGGTGTCACCATAGTGACACTGGCACAAGTGTCCCTGTAGGCCTGAGCCAGTTTCTCATTGATTAAAGGTGTCTGCCTGTACTTGCCCAGGTTACTAGGACTTATAGTAGAGGACATAGCTATGTCCCCCTCACAGATCAGAATTGCCTGAGTAGGGATTCTGACTAAGCCAGACTCCATCTCCGATCCCAGGGTTAACCCTACTATCCCCTTGGGTTGTGCACTACCACTGCTGACTGTACTAGGGGGTGCAGTTGCCTTAGGGGCTGCAGTGGCAGGAACTGGATTTCTTAGTGCATTCACTTCCCCAATGAGAAGTGGACTTACAAGCTTTACACCAAGGTTTCTTTGGGCCATCATTCTTCTTTTTCTTGTTACCATTCTGGGAACCACCCTCCTTATTACTATTTTGGGGGCCTGTAGAAGACTTCTGGTCTTTTTCTTTCTTGTCTCCACCCTTCTGGTCTGCTTTCATCTGATCACCTCCTTGGTTCTGGGGTTTCTGCTTAACCCTTGTTCTGACCCATTTGTCTGCCTTCTTTCCCAATTCTTGGGGAGAGGTCAGATCAGAGTCTACAAGGTGTTGATGCAACAGCTGGTTTGTACAGTTATTAAGGATCTGCTCTCTCATTATAAGATTGTACAATCCTGTATAGTCTGAAACTTTACTTCCCTGCAACCAACCCTCCAGAGCCTTAGTGGCACAATCAACAAAATCAGTCCAGTCTTGAGTCTGTGCTTTTGGGGTGTCTCTGAACAACAACCTGTATTGCTCAGTGGTTAGGCCAAACCCCTCAATAAGAGCACTCTTCAAGACAGTGTAGCTTTTAGCATCCCCAGGTCTAACTGTAAGGAGCTTATCTCTCCCTTTTTTCAGAAAAGTAGAGCCACAAGATTGCTGCCCACTGATCTTGAGGAACCTGCTGTACCATGGAAGCCCTCTCAAGAGCAGTTATCCATTTGTGGATGTCATCCCCATCTCTGTAGGGGGGCACAATTTTACTCAGGTTTCTATGTTCATAGGACCTGTCTTTATCCTTTGGGATAATGCTGCCACCAGTGGGAGTCTCCCCACTCAACTTCTGCTCTCTTGCAAAAGCAAGTCTAGCTTGGGCCAGGGCTAATTCCTCTCTCTCTATTTGGAGATTAACAGCTCTCATCCTGGCCCTATGCTCTCTTCTTTGAGGGGAAGTCATTCCTCTCTGAGATTCTCTTGAGGCACTAGAAATGTGAGAATCCCTTGAAGGGGTTCTCTCTCTCCTATTGCCTGGGAGAATCCGGCTATTGGGTCTGGGGAAGTGATTCCCTTCTCCATTCCCATGTAGGACCACGTTAGCTTGGCTAAGCCTTGCAACTGGTACCTGGGTATCCCTCTGACCATGATCTGACTCTTCACCTTCTGATTCAGGGTCTGCCTCATCATTGTCTACTTCTGGGGAGGTGTTCTCATTATCTGGGGGATTCACTCCTTCTCCTGACCCTGAGGGAACTATTCTAGTTTTCTCAAGATCATCCTTTTCTAGGATGGCTATCATGATAGGAATGGTAGGGTTGTGACCCTTTCTCAGCTTCCTTGCAGTGCACAAGGCACTCCAGTCTCTGTGGCTGAATTTGTCACAGTTGGAGGTTGCCTGTGGAGGGTCAACCGTCACAGGTAGAGAGCCTGTAGCTTCACCTGTGCCAGACATGACTCTAGTGTGGTGTAAGAGATGCACCTACCTACACTAAGTGTTTTCCTACTGTACCTTGCTAGTGAGTTGTAGTCAGGGTGTGCTAAGCCCTTCTACCTACAACTACTAAGTTCAGTAGAACTTAAATATGCTAAGCTTTTATTTATATGTACCTATGGTACTTAATGTGATCTTTCAATTTGATAAAAGATTGCAAAGGTAAAACAGCAAGCTCAAATCCGTACTGCAGCTCACCAATGTGAGAAGTTGGCCTGATGTATGATGTCTCCAATTCTGGGGGCACCTTATATCAGTCCAAATAATCCCTAATGGTGGTGGTTGTAAGTCAACCTTAAAGACAAGCTATCCTAGGAGTAGCATGGACTAAGCAGCCTAAAGGCTTAACTCAAGAGGACATGTGAAGCCAGCTGTTTTACCATATGCAATCCTGTAATATCAAATGAAAGGACACCACACAAGTTATATATTATCAAAATATATGTATTTATTCTTAGAATAATCCCCACTACTCTTTATGAGCAATGAAGCACAAGCGTTTAAATAAAAGCACAGTATAACATATACGAGTTGCACAGTTATGGATGAGGCCGGTGGCCACTCAAACCATATATCAAAACAGTGGTATAACAATCACTAATCGATCGGGGGTAAGGCCTAGGGCCTTGGGAATCGCTTGGACTACACTGGACTAACAGCAGTTAGGACGGGAGTAGCCCGCGGGAATCGGGTGCAGTGCCTAAATCACAAGCATGCACCAATGCAAAGTCAATGGTGTGTAAAAGTTATCGAGTTACAGTTTTAAGAGTCTTCCGACTGGACTAGAAGGACAAAACTTTAGACTTAGACACTTGAGGTGTAAATCACTACAGGAGCACCGGTTTTCAAGAGTTACCTCACCCACAGGAAGCGGGTGCACAGGTGCAAAGATGTGTCGGGTTTCGTCACGAAGATCTAGGGTGCCTGGAGATGAAGATGCTGCAGGCGTCCAGAAGAGAAGTGTCCGATGCGATCCAAGGGTGGATCAAAGTTGCAGAGTACCTGAAAGCAACGGGGACAGAGTCTGGGTCACTAGCCAGTGACCAGGAAGGAACCAGGAAGGAACCAGGCAATGTCGGGCGCAATCAGGTCGATGTCGTGAAGCTTGTCTCCGCTGCCACGTGGTCTCTGGGGCACCGAGGATGTCCTGGAGTGAATCACGAGCTGTCCCACAAAGGCTCTCGCTGTCGGCGGTGTCGGCTTCAAAATCGGAGTCAACAGGCCTTGGCAAATGCAACCCTCGAAGATGGCTTAATACTCGGACCAGCAAGGTCTGAGTGGGTGCTCCTTTTCAGGGGAGCGAGGGCCAGTCTGGAGCAACCAGACTAGCTGAGCAAATTCAAAGGTTCGTCGGTACTGGGGCCACTAGCCAACGGGCAAGCGACCGGACCAACGCGCCGAGCAGGTAAATGCAAAAGGGCCCCACGCAGCACTCGTCGAGTGTGGAGGGGTGAGCTTCGGTGCACAAGCTGCTCGGGGCTGGAGCTTCTCTGACTCCAATGCACAGCTTCGAGGGAGCCTCGGATGCTGCATGGTCAGCGCTTCGTAGTTTTTCCAAGATGGCCGGCCCCACGCTTCAGGTCGCCTCCACGGGTCTCAGCTCTGCAGGGACTGTGGATCGGGCTGTTAGAAGGCAGGCACGCTGGGTCTTGTCGATGTCTGTCGCTCGAGTTCCGGCGGGAACTGCAACAAAGCAAACGTCGAGGTGCTGGATGGTGCGTGTTTGCACAGGGTGGTCACTCCTTGACCACAAGGGAGATTCGTCGGTCTTCCACGTCGAGTGGGATGTCGAAGGCTCCAGAGTTTCGTTTCATAAGTTTGTCAGGATAATCTGATGTGCATCTGCACAGCTCTTACTTTTAAGTCAAATCAAGGGGCTGGATTACCTGCTAGGTCCCTCCTATGGGTGGGACCTGAGAAGGGGGTGGTTACACCCCTTTCCCTTTGTCCAGCTTCGCGCCAGAACTGGGGCTGGATGGCCCCAGAACCGGTTTGACTGGAATCTGCCCAGGGACACCTTGTGCGCCCCAGGCAGTGTCTAGTTTCTTTCAACCCTCCCTGCTACAATCCACTATCTCCTGTCTGGGGTGGTGTGACACCTCCCCGTGACAGGAAACCCTTTGTCCAGGCGTCCTCTGCCAAGTTTTGGTCAGCAGCAGGAGGCCAGACATGTGTCTGTGGCAGCAGCGTCCATTTTGTGATGCTGGGGCTCTGGTTAGTATTAACCGCGTTTTCAGTAAAGTAACATGCCTTCTCCCTCTAGAAGGGGGGAATGCTATCCTCATCACCAGGACTGGTGAGGGGATAGTATTCCAAAGTGTATGACCCCAAACACGACATGTTTTGATAAAGCCAAACCAAAGTTCCAATAACCGCTAGGATTATAATGCACTTAAGAGTATATGGTATGGCAGTATCACTGGAACAGCATTAAGGAATTGGTCCCAACACTGCAGTCAGGCTCAGCTCATGCTAGAGCACCATCTCACATAAAACCAAGCACTCTGCCTCCAGGACTGTAAAGGCCTGCCATAGGAGTGACTTATAGGTATAGATGTGTCCAGATATAGGTTTAGACATAGGTATACTACATCTAAGCAAGGGGTGAGTACACCACCTTGCCCCAGCTGTGGGAACAGCCAGTTGTGTCGATTTAAGTACCAGCCAGGGGTGGCAAAAGATATGCTGCAGCCCCTGGTAGGCCTTGGATGCACCTATGCCCTTGGCACCTAGTGTGCACTGGATAGGGGCTGACAAGGTGTCAGTACCAAATTGGTTATGTACCTATAGTACATGTCTGTGAATTTAGAGAGAGAACAGCAGGCTGTGGGTCTGATTAGCAGGCCCACAGCCACATTAAGTCGAAACCCAGTGAAACAAAAATTTGGGGTGACTATAGGATAGCAGACCCTACTCTCCTGCATGGTATTTTCAAACATAGAATGTCAAAACCAACTTCACTAAAAGATGTATTTTATCATTCTGAGTTCAGGCATACTAGACTCTAATTTCTACCTAGTTCCCTGAGTCAGTTAGGATTATAAGATGTAATAATCAAACAGCCCATACTGGCCTATGGGGAACAGTTAGCCTTGCAATAGTGAAAAACGAAAATGGCTGTAATTCACTATCCAGACATGACACACACATCAGGGCCTGTCATACATTTTACCTACAAAGCACCCTGCCCTTGGGCCTACCTTAGGGGTGACTATTATGTAGAAAAGGGAAGGTTTAGGTACTGGCAAGTGGGTGCACTTGCCAAGTCAACATGGCAGTACCAGACTGCACACACGCTCTGCAATGGCGGGCCTGAGACGCACTTTACAAGCTGCTCCGATGGGTGGCACAATCAGTGCTGCAAGCCCACCAGCTGCATTTGATTTACAAGCCCTGGGCACAAGCAGTGCACTGTACTAGGGTCGGACAAATAAACCAAACAAGCCAATCATGGAGTCACTAATCCATACATCAATTTACCATAGGGAGCACTTGCACTGGGACCCTGGATAGCAGTGGCACAGTGCCCAAAAATATCTACAACCAGCAAAAACATTAGAAGCAACAGCAAATAAAGGAAGGGAGACCCACGCCAATGGTGCCAGGTCTAACAGTCCGCTTTAGTATAATCTTGCTAAAATGCACTAGTACCCTATTTCAAGGGATGGGAACCAAACTAGAGGGGATCATCGTGCTCTGTTCTGGAGGATTTTGTGAATGTTTCTATATATCAGCTGCCTCCTCCTACTTAAAGCCTACAATATTGTGCAATATGATGATCTAAAGACTCCAGTCCCTTGCGAGAACATTTTGACATTAACCTAGATCTTATTGAGTGTCTGATGCCAAAGATGTTTTGTGACTCTTCAGCAGTTAGAATACCACACAACACAGATTGATGCAGTGTTACAAGATGGTGGGGGAAGATGCTATCTGCATTGGGGATTGTGTGACTTTGAGCACACTTCCAAAACATTAAAACTGTCCAGTGTGATTTTGATGTACCACTCTCTAATAGCAAGCGATGCTCTACTAACATTGATGGTTTCAAATTAGCTTTCAATTGTTAATCCGTTTTTTGTTTCTATATTAATGTTTTACATTTCGTAGATCGCTTTGGTGTCCACTTGCTTAGTTATGTCAATTTCTGCTTTACCTGTGATGTCTGTCAGCCATGTAGCTTCACATATGACAAAATCAAAACTACGCCTTCCAAACCACTTGTATTCGATTAATGATCAGCAATGAGTCCTAACATCTCTTTTTTATTTGTAGTTTTCCAAGGCAAATGCTAAATTTCACAAACTATTTCAGGATGTACCAAATGAAGAACTACTGAAGCAAAGTAAGTGTCTCCTGGCACAGCATCTTAAATGTTGATTTTCTTGTTTGGGCTTTTACTCCGTAAAGATCGACTAACAGTATCACTAACTGTTCTATGAACCATGCAATTCTTTACAGCAGTGCTAATGACCATGTTTAAGAGTTCATAACCTTTAAAGAAAACATTGAAGGTATTGTAGAGAAACAATGACCTTTTGTCATTCTCAGAAGGCAGGTGTAATTGGTCTAGAGTTGTCAACCCAGCGCCCCGACAAGTGTGCCCTAAAAGGGTCGGTTGATTTCTGTGCAGTATTCATTGTCCACAGGATGCATTGTGCTGTAGCAAACTTAACAATTGCATGCCTGGCTTCTCTTGAGTTGGCATCTTTTCAACTTATGGTGTCAGTCTTCTGTGCTGAGGTAATTCGAATGTTGGTCTCCAACCGCATTGATGTTTGTTTCGGTTTAAGATTAATGTATCTCAATATTTCAACCCCTACAAAGAAACAATGTTGTTAAAAGGCCTGGACCGGAGTAAAGGGCCCAAGAAATATTTGAGGGCCTGTAATGAGGAAGCAGGCCTTTAACAACCAGTACAGCCCGAGGCAGTATGACTATAATGCTATGAGAACATTCCACTTACTAAGTGTGAAGGCTTCTAAATTAAAATGGGAGAAACAAAAAACACAACATTGGGTTATTAGCGCAGAAGGCCTTGTGGGCAGCTCAAGCCACATCAATATTCAGTCATTTTCACTGCAATATAAAGTTCCAAAGTGAAACTTCCAATCAACATAATAATCAGTGTTGTCTTGGGTAGTCAATTGGTATAATGTGAATGAACACTGGCTTGGTCAGAGTTGAGATTGAGGCACTACAGACTCGGACAAGGATGTAAAACAGTAAAAGCACAAAAATTGTCATATAATCATAAGGCTTGAAGTATTTTAATTTCCCGTACTCCAGAAATGCTTTTCAATTCTGACAACCTGCCACCCATACTGTCAATTGTGTGTAAATGTTTGACACTTCCATATATTTTATTTGTATGTGCATGAATACCAACAAAAATGTTTGGAATAAAGGTGCAGCATTCATCACAGTTTATGGCATAAATGATTCCCTTGTCCGCTGGGACAAAAACAAGAGCCATTCCATTTTGTAAAGTAACAGCTCACTCAGCAACTTATTAGGTGGGAATTACCCTTAGGGCTGTGGTAGTTGGGTTTGACACCTTCTCCAGTATTTTTACCACTGTGTATCTCATAGATTGTCAGTCCCATTCCATAGCCCAAGATCAATATGGTGAAGAATCGTGCCGTCAAATGTTGCTCAACCTGTGAAATAGGTGGATGTATAGGAAGGACAATGTCTAATTCCTGGCTCAAATTAGCAGTGTAGCAAAATCCAGACCAGTCCTCAGGCAGCCCAAATGCAAGCTTGATTTCTATCAACGTAATATGTCCCAGCCCTATACGCAATTCCACTGCAGGTGAGCAATATTATAAAGATACTTCATGAAAGGTTAACTTGGGAAGAGCATCGATAAGGTGTGGGCTAAATGTGCTAAAGGATGGAAACGTTTAATCAAGATGTCCCCTGAATATTCTTCAACTTCCAAATTCTCAGACTAGTCTGTGAGCAGTAGGAGCTAAATGAGCAGCAGGAGGGCAAGGTCCATTGGTGAGGCAGGGGCATCACCTGATCTCAGAGTCAAGTAATGCAGTTGTCACATTAAGAGCTGAAGTGCCTGTCCAGGTGTTGGTTGTTGCAATGTTCCTTTTCTCAAATGGGACTAGGATTGTGGGCACTCCGCCATTGGAGTTGGTGGCCAATGGGTGCACACCGTACACGAAAAAAATATTTAAATCCTGCTTGTACTGCTTAATGACTTGCATGGAACTGTTGTCATTGTAGATTGCTTGTCTGTTGCCTACCTTAGGAATTAACTCCGTGTAGGCAGTTTCTTTTAGCCCACAGGCGTCTTCCAGACACAGCCATGGAATGATCCAACCAGACAAGCATGCAGCAAACCGCTGGCCAGATATAGTGAAGGATCAGGTAGCTTTGAGGCTTCCCACTACTTTCAGGCTATAGCTGTGGACAGGAAGAGGAGCAGTATGTTGATGTTGATTGGCAGGAGCAGGAATTTCTTAGTTTGCTGGACCAGTGTCTCTCTGTTCTGTAGCCTTCATGCAGTGTGATGCTTGAATCCATGGAAGCAGTCCATGATAAAAAGCACAACCGTGTCTGTGATGAGCAGGATTTGGTGTGGTCCTTGCAACCATGACTGACGCACAGACTGCTGCTAGTGGACCTTGAATGTATACCCTGTCGCTGGGCTGCAGCTTTTGGCAGGCTTCTGTAGGACTGGTGAGAAGGGCAGATTGTACCTGGAAACGGAAACAGTTGATACAGCAAATCATTTATTTGTCACATTCTAAGGTCAGATCATCATTCAAGCAAATCGAGCACTTTGGAGATACTAGAGGAGCAACCGGTAGGATCATGGGCATTCCCATCGAAATTTCAAACGGGTCATTCTATTGGATATTTCTAACTGAAGATTCTTCACCTTGTGAATACAGCCAGGTACCAGACTGGATCCAGAGAATCAGCAATTCAGTGCAGCTCTGTGTCTGGTCCATCCCGCCCCAGATGTGCCCTTTGGTGCCCTACATAGCCGCCACCTGCGCATGGTGATATCCGTTCCTTTATTTGCACGCCTTCTGATGCAGATCCGGTGCTTGCTCCCTTCCATTCTGTCAGGCCTGACGGACTTTCACACACATTTTCTCTCCAGTGTGCAAGGGACCTGTCCACTTCAAAAACAATAGGTTTTAGACCATGTAAGCATTGTCACAAACAGATGTAGGTGAGCAACCCGCCCCCCCAAGGTCGGTCTCTGGTGTCTGGGCTCCATACATAATTCAACGTCATGCAACAAGTGTGTGAAGATGAACCTGAAGGCCCTTTGAGACCATGACGTTAAAGTCTACGTTGCGGAACATTGTTGGAAAACTAAGGAGGCTGGTGTCATTTAAGGGTGTGGATATGCTCTCGCTCCAGTGGTCACTCTTGAGATCGTTCATCTTCGAAGTTAAGATCCACCTTTACACCAAATAAATCAAAGAAACACACGAAGTCTAAGCACTACTCCCCTTCGTCCCACCACTATAATCACAAGGTGTCAGGTGATGCCCTGGGTACCTCCAAGCCACGATCTTGGTCTCTGTCCTTGGAACCACCTCCAGCTCTCGTCCCAATGCATCCCTACTTCCCCCAGGCCATTGGCGACTGCAACGACTCGGCGCAAATTCAAGGTCGTCATTGGATAGAATAATTGGTACCCTACTGGATCCCTTGGAGTGTCTTTGGGTCTTAAGGATCTTGGGAGGCCACCAGATAGTTTACAGTCGGCAGATTTGTCCCAATGCTGACTTTGCCACAACACCCCTTGTAGAGTCGCCCACAATTCCTGGCATTGTCCCAAGCCCTATGCCATTTACGGCGATGCAACCGATGCCTCAACCCTGAGTATGGACACTGGTGTCACTGGAGTGGTGTCACTGGAGGGGAGATTTCAGTAGTCCTTTTGGACTCTCGGGGTCTGGTATATGAGGCTAAGAATGTATTTTGACCCACTGGATACCAGGGGCTTGACACTTCCTCTGACACTGACCTCCATTCTGTATCTACTGCTACTGAGGAATCTGCTGCCTCCTTTGCCACACTTATAAAGAGAGCACCAGAATAACTAAACCTTACCCTACCATTAAGCTTAACTGAGTTTCTTCAACCAGGGCAGACCCCTCAAGAACCTCTGACAGATAAACTGATGACTACTTGGGCAAAGTCAGGATCTTGGACCCCAGTTAATAGGTTGATTGCATAGCCCTTCTCTGGGCAACCCTGCCTTCCTCCTCCAGGACCCTACTCCAAAGAGGCCTATGGTGCAGGCGTCCACAAGTAGATTAAACCCAAATATGTTTCTGACCACCCCATCAGACAGAATTTAAATGCATGGAGGCATTCACAAAACCATGTTCTCTTCAGCTGGCCTTGCCCTTAGATCAGTAAATAACACCTCTTGGGGAGAAACTGATGTGTCCTATATAATACTGGACTTCATGCCACCCGTCCCAAATGACATTCAGCCTATTCTCCAATGTCTTACTCAGCATGGGCAGTATATAGCAAATCACTCCATCCAATCTGGCCTGGACACTACCAAGTGCTTGGGTAGGGCAGTGGGGACCAGTGTAGTGCTTCTGAACCATACTTAGAATCTCTGCACAGGTTTTTTGAGCGACGTCCAAGTGTTCCTCTTATACATGTTATTCGATGACACAAGTCTCTTCGAGACGAGACACTTAGCCCTGGAGCACTATAAAGAATGCAATGCGGCAGCAGAGCTCTTTCGGATTGGCACTACCTGTTTGGCAGTTTTCCCAACAGTTCATCCCTTTCAAGGCTTCAGAAAGGGGTTCCAACAGAGACCGCATCAGACAATCCCTAAATGTCAATAGGGCCCCCCAAGCCTTTCGTGGCAAATGCCGGGGATCCATTCGGGAGTGTCCATGCCCCATGCAGTGAACTATCTACAATCCAGCACCTCACTACACAGCTGCTGCAAAACCGCTTTAATTTCCCCTCCGATCAGCCAAAACGAGATTACATTGCCTTTCCCTGGAGGAACACCACGTTCAAACTGCAGGTGCTCCAAATTGTCCAGAATGGTTACTCCCTTCCCTTTCTTACCTACATACCCCACCCAGGACAAGCCTCCTACACCACAACGCCTCTTGGAGAACCATTTGTCTATACTCCGAGGAGAATTTCAATATCTTTTAGCCAAGGGAGCCATAGAGAGGTTACATCCATCAGAAATTGGGACTGGTTGCTATTCCAGTTACTTTCTGGGGCTGAAAAAGGATGGAGGCCTCCACCCTTTCCTTGATCTTTAACCTCTGAACTTTTTTTTCTTGAAGGGGAAGTTCAGAATGCTACCCTCTGACCTAAGCTTTGTCTGCCCTGGACCCAGAAGACTGGATGGTTGTATTTGATCTGCAGGATGCCTATTTCAGCGTCCTTGTTTTAGAGTCCCACAGACGCTACCTGTGGTTTCGGGTAGTCCGTGAGCACTTTCAGTTCTCTGAACTCCCCTACGGCCTTAACATTGCGCCTTGGGTGTTCTTGAAAGTGATGATGATCATTGCCCATCTATGGAGGTTGGGAATACCAGTCTTCCTGTACCTCGACGACTGGCTGCTAAAGGCGGGCTTGCTTCAAACATCTCTAGACGACTGCCGACCTGTTAATATTTTTGGGTCTTTCCATCTCTAAAGTTACACCTGACTCCAATGCAGAGGCTCCCTTTCATTGGAACTATTCTGCACTCAATGCTTCTCCATGCCTTCCCTCTGTCTCGGCACGTCTAGGACATTCTAGCTATTATCCCACTGTTTCAACCTTTGTCCTGGGTCTCAAGGAGAGCAGATCTGAGACTTGGTGGCATCTTCCTTGTGGACCTCGCCAGGTTTCACATGCAGGCTCTGCAGTGGGTTTGAAGTTTCAGTGGGCTCTGCATCAAGGAAACCTGCCAGAGTATAGCTAGGTGTTGACGGAGACTCCAAAAGACTTGCACCAGTGGCAGCTAGACCCCAATTGGATCGGTGGCAGACCCTTACGCCACCTGGAGTTTAGTCAATTATCCTGGGTTGGTAGGTCATATCGGAGAGGTGGAAATCAGAGGACATTGGCCTCTGGCGAAGCCAGTCTTCAAATAATCTTCACTACCTGTTCTGTTGCTATACACCACCAACTTCCCAGGTAAGCAAGTCCTTAGGACTAAAGCAGCATTTCTCCCTGAGGTTGTCATGCCTTTCAACATCGGTCTCCCACCCTGCCAAACTGTTTCACCCACTAGTAATTCCAAAGAGGAAGAAAGATTCCATTGCCTTGAACCAAAGAAGGACCTAAACTTTTACTTCGATTGCAACGGAGAGCATCAGGTGGACGTCCAGCTCTATGTAGGGTTCTCTGGGGAGAAACTGGGGAAAGCTGTTATACAAGACAACCCATCTGCACATGGTTAATTTTTTATCAAGATCTGTTACGGACTAGCCAAGAAACAGACTTCAGAAGGGCAACGTGCTCCTTCTACAAGAGGAAACTCTGCTACCTGGAGCATGGTGTGCCAGACTTGGACCTCTGCCAGGTTGCTATGTGTACGTCAGTTCACACATTCACAAAGCACTACTGCTCGATAACCATGTCCAGCATTTTGTCGTACAGGATTTCCTAATCTGAGCCTTCCACAGACCCACCAGTTGGGGAGGTACTGCTTTATCTATTCACTAGGTGATGAATATGCTTTTAGAAGTATCTATCAGAAGAATAAGTTACTTGCCTTCAGTAAGGATATTTCTGGTGGATTCTCTAGCCGCAGATTACTCGACGATTCGCCTAACTCCCATTCTGTGGAATAGACTCCTCTAGTCCATAGTGATAAGATTCCAATCTAGAGCTCTTCACACTGGCTCAATCTGGTTGTTGAAGGCTTCACATCTCAGTGTGGACAGATATAAGAATTAAACTGATTTCTGTGCGCAGCTATGTAGTGTCCCGAACGTTGCATCTAGTATGGGCCAGACCTGACGCGGAACCACAAAGACGTGCAAGGGAATTGCTGAGAAAATTCTCTGGATCCATTTTGGTGCTTTACAAGTTGGTTATTTACAAGGTGAAGAATCTCCTGTTAAATGATGTATCCACCAGAAAAATCATTACTGAAAGTAAGAAACGTGTTCATTTAGTCTTTGTGGCTCAATTTAACAAGATTGCCAATGGTAATGCATTAGGCCACTAAAGCCCCATTTCACTACATGTCATAGATGCCTAATTTTCAGTGTGCCATTTTGCAGCTCGACTTTCTCTGAAAATTCTGAATGTTAGGCACAATTAAATGTTGTCAAGTCATCATGAAAAACAGTAGACAGAAAAGGATAGAGGGGCAAGTTTTGATCCATCCAGGGAACAGAGACGCAATGCATTAACAAAGGAACAAAATCAGGGTATCTTAGTATAATCAATATGGATACCTCCCCCATGGCCTCTCTGAAGGAGGATAAGCAGTTGAGATAGCTTTAACACCTTTACCAACATTCTAAGCCCAGCATACAACACAAGAGTGACATTACTGCTGCGAAATGGAGGTGAAATGGGGTGTGAAACAATAAGTGCTACCAGCATGGATCATTCCTTTTTGGCTAACCTGTGTAAGACCGTGGAATAGTCAGGCTAAATTTCGGAGTAACACTAGACGCTACTTCAGGGGTGCTGCTCCCCCCCTCGCCATAGAGTTCTTTTGGTATTCATGCCTAATCTAAGTGCCCTTTTTCATTGCTTGGTGTCCATCTGGTAATTCTGCAAAGTCTCTCAAAGTGGGCATGATGGGTTAAGTAATCAAGGACACGTACCAAGTTACCTCAGAATCTGAGACAAAGCGACCCTTCTTAGTAGATCAGTCAGCAGAAGCAGCGCCTATTTAGATGCTTCATCCAGAGTAGATTGCTGAGCAACACATTTGACAATAGCAACCTTTAGAGGCAGTTGAAGAGCATCAAGCAAACCTTTAATGCAAAACCCTTTTTTTAATTGGATTTCTGGCTTGGTAGAGGATACCTCACCATAAAATCACTGAAAACAGTTAAAGTTTTCTGAGTGGCTAAAATGCAGCAGCGGTAAGGGCTACTAAACCAGCTATTTGAACAGTGCGTATTTGTGGTAAACATCTGCTCAACAACTGGATAGATAACCAGCAGCCAGGGACCCCTTATCGTTTTGGAGACATGAACCATCAACTTAATATACAGGATCATAGTTCGGTAATTATGCAGCAGTGAAATCAACAGTGTCTTTGGTTACGTAGGCAGTGGTGAGTACAGTTGCGTTGTTCCCTCCTCAAAGACAGTAAGGAAAAGGGAAGTTGGGTTTAACACTGGTCCTTGAATCATTGTGATGTGAGAGGCAGAGAGTAACAATATTTCATACTTTGTCGATCTAAACCTAGACAATTACTGTTTTTGCAGTCCACAATAGTGCAGCCTCAGCTTGAGGTACAGCCACATAAAAAGTAAACCAAATATAATGCTATGCCATACTTCAGTAGGATAGGCTGCAGCAGTGACAACACGCAAAGACTGAGGAAGCCCTGCTGCCACAGCATCAGGAGCAGAACTATAATAAGCAGGCTGTTTCTTTGATCATCGTTCTCTAATCAAGCCCTCCCTGTATTAGCATTGTAACTTGTAATGGTTTGATGCCCTTAAGCAGTCCTTAGGCCGGTGCAGAAGACATTGTTTTTTTGTTTGTTTTTTTTGCTTTTTAACACATTTAAAAAAAAATCAAAATGTCCTACACATAACTTGGTAACATGTAACATCCTAAGGATGTGCTGTTCTATCAATATACTTACCTACTGGCGACCGCTAGTAGGTAATATGCATTATCAATGTTAACAATATTTTACTCCATTTCACTGTTACATGACTTATTCTACACATGCTCTGTATCTCCCTTTAAGAAAGAGAAAAGGGAAGAAAACTAGAGAACAAAATAATGTAATGAAATCATCAAACGTAACTCTTCAACCCCCCAGCTGGTGAACGAATGGCTCCAAACATGCCGTATTCACCAGTTGACTTCCTGATGTTTTTCATATCCAGCCATTCTCCATGTAACATTCTTACTTATGCCGGACACGTCTTGATTACTCATTCACTGTATCCCTTCAAGATGCCATCTGTGACATTCATAACGTTGCGTTTTCTAGCAGAACTTAATTTCCAGTTGCTAATCCTCAACCCCTATTCTAGCCTTAATCTACCATTTTTCTTCAAATATTTACAACAATTCATCCCACGTTTCCACACTTTTACCTACACCCCTTTGTTTTTTGCTGTGGAAGAAATCCCCTTCAAGCTCTTGTGACTATAAAGCATTGTGTATCCAAAGTCTGGCATTTGGAGCCTAGTCAGATCGCCACACCAATGCCATGTGAATATTTGCTATTACCATTGCCAAGCCTATAAATAAAATTGCTTGGGTATATTTTTCTTCGATCTGGCTCGGTCTCCTCAGGCCCTTCCAATGCCATCCCAGTAATCCTTGCCCCCGAGCCCTTCCCAGGATCCATTGATCACTTTACAATTCTACATCTGGTGTGTCTTCTGCTCTTCTGCATGACATGGAGTCGACAGACCTAGCTCAGCAAGACGCGAGCAGACAAACGCCCATTGGCAAGGACAATTGAAAGATGGCCACCACATTCTAGTTATCATTTGGAATGTGACTGTCACTATGTGGATGCAATATTGGTTACGGAAATATACACTTAACACTCACCATTTCACCTCCCATTTTAGAAGTATAGAACATCATTTAAATCTGGATTCATTATTAATTAAATTAAATCCATATTCAAGATATAAATGTTTTAGAATAAGTAAATGGAAGGAACTATAAATGTACCTCACTCCTATGTCCATCTAATTTGATCGACCCCATGATGAAACGTCTCCAACTCTGACCACAAGTGTTTTACAGTTCCCGCTAGAAAAGGTAGGACTGCGTATTAGGACAACAGGATGTCAGAATGCAGGAACTGAGGTCATCTATACCATCAGAGACTGTTGGCCCAATTCGTAGCTAGCTCACAGTGCCTCTCCCGAACACCTAACCTTCCTGGGGTGGCAAGTGATTTTGGCAACCTCAAACAGGACACTCTGATCCCCAAGGGAATCGTGGAAACGGATCTTACCCCTTGCATTGTCTACTCATTGTCTACTCATGCATGCCGTTGATAAACATAAATATACGACAGAAGTTTTCAATAC
The DNA here is from genome assembly GCF_964261635.1 of Lissotriton helveticus. Taxonomy (NCBI): domain Eukaryota; kingdom Metazoa; phylum Chordata; class Amphibia; order Caudata; family Salamandridae; genus Lissotriton; species Lissotriton helveticus. The sequence goes on from NC_136059.1 coordinate 869,335,957, forward strand.
ATTTGTTGTAACAATCGTAATCTTGCATAGAAAGAATGAGCTGTGACTATTAGGCAGCTGAAGCAAAGCAATGTAACTAGCATTATGAACATGGTAAAAATAATAAACATTCCAACCACGGCACTCTTATTTCTGGATATATCTACCTATCACTACACCTCCTCTGAGAGCATTATGGGTGTACCCTCTACCCGATTTCTTAGTTTAGCCTCAGACCCCATACCTGGATTACTTGGTTTGCAGTAGGATTGGCAATCTATCTCTGCAGGATGGAAGATCAGCGTCCGTAGGACTGCATGTCGAATTCAACCTTTGTTCCAGGACCGTTGCGACTGGAGTGCCCCTCTGACCTGTAAAGGGGCAGTGCATTGTTTATATAATAAAACCACTGTGTAAGACGTTCAGCTCTGGTGAAATGATCTGTATAGATGTTAGAAGCTGTCTCTGACAGGGCCATACAAGCACTAGGATATCTTGTTCTGTTATTAGCCTTTAAACGAAGTGTACAGATTATGTGGCAGGAAAGACTTTCTAAAAACAAGCAGCATGTACAGCGTCTTTTCAGAGTAGTAATCTGTAAATAAAATATGTAAAAATAACAAGGCTAATACAAAGTCTGCTAAAAAATGTAAATATGAAATAAAATGGGGAATCAAAGTGGGTCCAAGAGGGCCTCAGTACATCAACAAAGTATGCATTACTTTAGTCACGACAACTGGTTAGAAAGCAAAGGTAGGATCAGACAGCCCTTTTTTCATGTCAGTTACCTAGAAGGGATGTCAAAGTTTGTTCTAAATTGTCCACTGATCTCCCCTTGCTATCGGAAGACCTCCAGTCACAGCCCTTTGGGGATCGTAGATGGTCTGGGGCAGCTGTACTAGTGTACTTCTTTCAAATGCATTCATTCACTATGGTCAGACCTTGAGTTCTATTCAACCCTTGCCCCACAGTCTAGAGCCTCCCACTCTAAGACTATGGATTTCATTCACACTTTAAGTTACTGGGGCTAACCATACTTACCCAAACCGGTTTTATGCTGTGGCACATACCCAGACAACAGTTCTTAACTTGAACACCAAATGGACCTAAATACAGACTGTAAACTCAATGAGGCTCCTTTTTTTAAAAAAGAAATAAGGAAAACACTGAAAACTGCATGACCTGATTGGTGAGCCAGATACTGGGACAACTTTCACCCAAGTTTTTTCACAGGGAATCCTCCATCTTAACCTTTGGTGCCTGGGACTGTTGTGTGGAGATCCAGTCCAATTTAAGAAAAAAAGTCTGTGAATCGTAGGTTCAAACAGCCATAGATTCCTTTATGGACAGTGTTTGGAGCAAGCTAAGATGCAAATTTATACCCTAGTGTACACATGTTTTCAGTTTGGATCACATGTATTTCTTACAATAAGCACTAGCAGGTGCCTAGTCTAAAAGCATAGAACTAATAATGGATGACCTTCAGATAGGTGAAAATGTATTTACTGTTTCAGGTCAACCCGGTTGTCTCAGTTTTCACCCATTAGGAGCCAATGTGCACAATCTGAATCACCACAGAGACCTGACGCTTTTCAGGGGATAGTGTCAACATAAGCAAGAAAACAATGGCTGAATCAGATTATCTAGTAAATCCATTTTTATGCGTTTATTTCTTATACCAGTCTTTTTTGGCCATGAGCCACTTCATTGTCTTTAATGGAGCTCCCAACATTCTAGTGTTCTAATGCCTGCATATTTAACCTTGTCAAAGAAAATCCAGCATGCGGGGCGTAGGGCGGCACACTGACCTAATACATGAAGTAGGGTTAAAAGACTGCACGTATCCTAGATTGTAAGTTGATCTCACTGACATTTAAGTGGGCATCCACACAAACCTTAGTTGAATGAAGACTGGTGATTGTGCTATTTCAAAGATCATATTGCATTCGATAGTCATTAATAGACTGGTTAAAAAAAAAACCTGGCAAGCATTAAGAGCATTCTTGTGTTGCACTCTGGTGGCATGTCGTATGGTAATCTTAAGACCTGAACGGATGCCAATTCAGTACTTTTTAGTTTGGTGGTGTACAGCCCTGGCCTGTATTTATTACCCACAAAAAACCCGAAGTCTTGCTAGTAGTCTTAAAAATACTGTGAATGATTTTTAAGGCTAAATCCATAGGAATAAATTAACATAGAAAATGAGTATTGCATTTCAACACCTTTGTTGTAACTATTCGCTGGATTCATGAAGAATGTGGGGAGACACATTTTCACCTGGTTCTGGACATCCATGGTTGCATATGTGTATTTAAAGAATACAATTGTAGATATAAAGCAATAGAGTGCTGAACAGAGTGGAGGAAACGAGTCCAAACAAAGGAGTATGTGCACCTTAATTTGAAAAGAAGTGAAGATTCTTAATTATTCTGCAAGATAAGATGAATCACTTGTTTAAGAACTGTATGAACAGTGAAGGGAGGTGTTTTCAGTTCCTTTAGGGAGTGGAGAATGAGGTAGTGTAATCTGATCGGAGATAGATATTCCAGATCCACAGCTTATTGTAGTAGAAGGCTGGTCATCTGTTCTTCTCTTTCTGCACTTTTTCATCTCAAATCCTACAATGTTGTTACTATCAGGGTGTGATTTTAAAATGTGTAAATCTGTTATGTATTATCTGACCATTTGTTTTAACTAGCAAAATTCAAGTTGTCTTCAACTATCTGAAGCAACAATCTATCAAAGCTGTTTGCTGGGGGTGGGGTGATCTTGGGTTACAACATTCAGCAGAAGAATTAGCTGTTAAACAGTTTATATAGAGTGAACTACTTGGAAGAATTCATGTAATCTAAACAGAGACCTGGTCACTACTTCGCTTCTTTCCATTACCTGAATGCCACTTCTTATTTAAGAAGAAGAAAAAAGTGCAGCCTTCTCCTAACTCTGTTAACTTGTACATGCCATGCAAATGATTTCTACAAGGATCATGTGGAAGGAAGTCTGACAGTTCCTGTTTAGATCAACTCCCCTCGCTGTTAAGACAGCATGCAAAAGTTAGTAGTACATTTAGCCACAATTGGTCGTCAGCCCTGCGGCCCCAGAAATAAAAAATAAAAAGCAAGCTTCACTCCCAGGTGGGTATATATCTGGTAACATTCATTCTCCATAGGGCTCCTATATATCCACTACTCACTGTCTTCCCAGAGGGAAAATGTGGTTATATTCAAAGGTGGGTATGTGTGCTGTTGTTTAAGGCAGCCAGGAGCAAATGTCAGTGGGAGAGGGACATAAAGCTTAGAGGTTGTATGCTACCTCTGGGGGTAAAGACATGCATGCTAAGGCATGAGTTTGGGGGCAGTGAGTGATCTACTCAGTCTCTTGCACAGGCATTATTGTGAAGGGCTACTCCTTTTCATAGAAATGTGAACAAATATGTTAAGAACAATTTAAAGGTTTATCTTAAAGAAAGCGGAGGCAAAAAGTCACCAATGTTGAAAGGTTTTTGACTAGGCAATCGCATTATAGCAGGGAGTAGTGATGAGGCTACAAAAAAAGTGAATACTGCGTATGGAGAGGTAAGTATAGATTTCCTTAAGGATTTTGGTTTAAGTAGAATGGTAATCCTAATGTGTTCTTTTGGTGATTATATTTCTGTCTTTGAAAATTAGGTTTCACCTGTGCACTTCAAAAAGAGCTCTTGTATCACGGGAAGTTATACATATCTGAAAATTGGATAGGATTCCATTCAAAGGTCTTTGGTAAAGGCACCAAGGTTAGTATGCTTGCAAAATAGACAGTACATACTTATGGAAGAAGTGCTGTGGGGTTAACGGGAGGAGAACATCAATACAGAAGTGCAGATGAAGATGAAACAATCGGAGTAAAATAAACTGTATAAATAGGAATTTTCCTTTACATTTTATGAAAGATTATGGGAAGTTTGATCTGGAGCATGGTGGTGTTTTGTCATCATTGAGGGTCATTTACGGAGATTTTTTCTGGGTTTAGGACCAACTACTGCATTTAGTGCATTAGGAGTGGAATTGAGGATTTATTCACTTAATTTGTATGTCATACCTTTATTTTATTTGCCATATTACTATATTGAGAGCAATACAACTACTACGGAGTCACTTAAAAAGGCTTCATTAAAAGCTGACGTCCTGGAAACAATAATCTATATAAAGATTACTGGTTAACTGATACAAAAAGCTTTGTTTTTCAGATAATCAAATCGCTTTGTTTAAAGGCTATTAAAAAGAATTCCTGTCAGTTCTTCGTATGGAAAACAAGTTAAAATATATGGGAGTTTTCCTCATTACTTCATTATGGAGGTTTCAGTTGGATCACAGTGGTATATGCTAGAAGTCTGACACTGAAATTGGAAATAATTTATTTGAAAGCTTTGTTAGATTTCTTTAACTACCGTCTTTTTAAGAGGGGTCGTTACAAATGTATGTAAAGAAGATGAACAGTTTGTTCTACTTATAAAATTATCACTTTTAACATACTGTCTACTTTTTTTAAATACATGTAAGAGCATAAATATGTAATTAGAGTTCTTTCAGAAAGGTTCAGATATATTTTAAGAATGCTTCAATAGGCAAGGCAATATCTTTTGTTTTAGGATTTTGTTTTATAGTGCAGAAAGTGTTGCAAGCATTACATTTAATTCAATAAATCTTCCGTTCATGTAGTGAGTGAGAAGGCGCCATATCGGCTCCTCACGTGCTACATACAGCACACTGTCACGACGTGTGCGGTTTCATGAAAAATGTTCTCTCTCCATATTGTTTCCTGATCCTAAACAGCTAACTCATGTTTAAATGCTCACATTTCAGATTATTATACCCGTGGTTTCTGTAGTAATGATGAAGAAAACTAGGACCGCTCTCTTGGTGCCAAATGCTCTAGTCATATCCACAGCCACTGAAAGGGTAAGTGTGATTTCACCTCCTAGAATACATACGGAAATCTCTTCCATGTTTTGTCCATGTTACTTACTACACGTCTGAATTTATTTGTTGGAAAGTTGTGCAAACTTCAAACGTGGCAACAGTGTTAAATGAGACCAAAGATTTGTCCTCTGTAACTTTTTCTGCTGTTTCTCGTTAACCATATTTGCCATTTTGTTTCTTTTTTGCAGTATACATTCGTCTCTCTTCTCTTCAGAGACACCACTTACAAGTTACTGAAATCTGTTTGTACCCACTTAGAGGTCAGTTTTTAAACTAATTATGTATTTGTCTAGGATTATTTTTTCCCAAAGTTCTTGTTTGACATCAAGCTTACATAAATCACAAATTCATGCTTTATGACTCATGAATTATCTGCTTTATCTGAGGATCCATTAGACTAATCTAGACGTTCTATTTTTACTAGGAAAAATGGGAATGCAAGAGTTATGAATTTTATTTGCTACCCATACGTTTCTGTGCATTTCTAAAATAGTCTCCGTAGCTTCAGAATTTAACTGGATAGATAAGCGTCCTCTATTAACTTAATGGCCACTCATCCTTTGAGGAACCATCAGATTGTTTACGTCTGGGGCTAGCCAAGACCATGTGATTATACTTAAATTAGGTCTGTAATATACTTACTTGGAGACTTTCAGCCAGCCCTCTTCATACATTAGTCTGTTGCTGTGCCATGCACATTTTCTCTTCACCCACTGCGGCATACAGCATGGGGCACTGGGTCAACTTCGTTGTAAGAGACAACATTCTGCTCTTTAACAAAAAGTACATCCGTACACAAGCTAGTGCCTTTCAATGCCAGGGACTACTATTTCAACCAGTGCCTTTGAGTCAAAGGTATTTTTACTTTAATGTACTGTGTTTTTCCATTATTAACAAGGGCACAGCAGCTTTCACAACGATAACGTTTTGCAAAAGCCATGACAAAACATACATTGACAAAGCCAAAAGGCTGATGCCAAAGCCAGACCTATTTCCAGCGTGTGCATCAGAAGGATTGCTCAAGAGATCAATATTGAGCACACTTATTGACGATATGAGTTCGCTCACTAGGTCCTGGTGCTGGAGAGGAGAATCATGAGCCAGCAGCTACAAAGTGCCTTTTCAGAGGGGAGCAGCTAGGCCTTTGTAGCGTTGCTAAATTTCCAAAGATCTGATTCTACTCAAATAAACAAGGCACATAGTTCTTGACATGCGATCTTCAGATCAGAGAAACAGCAGCCTCTAAACCTGGATCCCTTAAAGCATAGAATGCATATTCAGTAGTGTTTGGCTGATCAGAGTTCCTATTGAGGCTGCAAGTGACTATTGCGTTACTGGCCAACTAATGGCTTGACAAGTAATGTGTGGGTTCACCTATTGGTCTTTTGGACTAGTCAGCATGATTTAATTTTCACCATATTAAATACCAAGAACAAATTAAAAGCATGGAGAGACTTGAGCAAAATTCAACAGAAAGCGAGCAGAGCTGCCACATTCTGCAAGGTTGAAAGACACTGATCTATATCCACTGTGTTCCGATGAGGGCCTTGCTTTGGTAGTGTTTTGAGAAAGCTGCTGCACATATCATGATAAAGTGGCCAATTGTGAATTCCTTTAAAGATCAAGGATGTTCTTTATTCTTGAGAGCTGTATTAAAGGAAAGTGTTGCAATGTTTCTAGAACCATGTAGAGCAAAGTGACTGTTTTTGAGATCATATGGCAGAGAATCTGTTTTTAGTTATGCATTGCAAACGTGCCTAATTTTCAATGGATCTCTCTTGATTTTGTATTGAATGTCACATGTAGAGAGCTTACTTTGTGGTTAAAAGGCAACATGAAACTATTATTTTAATGGCTTACAGTATACAAGGGGAGAGTCTTCATTGTGTTTATCGGTGTCATTTACAGCAACTATCCCTATTAAGTCGCAGAGTATGTGTGTGTGTGTGTGTGGGTGTGTGTGTGTGGGTGTGTGTGTGTGTGTGTGTGTGTGTGTGTGTGTGTGGTAATTCTATGCAAAAAGAATTTTGTTTTACTGATCCATGTGGGGGTTATTTTTTGCTTCGGACAATATTTATTCTCGGTAACAGGGTCTAGGGTGTTTTTAATCTTCATGGGCCCAGTGCTCAGCAGAGGCTGAGAATGTATGCTTGGTATTTTGATACCAGCGGGGATATTTCCTTTTGGCAAGCTGCATATTATCCGCTTGCCAGGTTTTTCTTTTATTTTGACCTGTGTAAAGCCACATCTTTGCTATATCACCCCTTGTGGTCCTGCATTTAACACTCACGGTACTGCTGTAGGGACCATAGTTGTGTGGTGGGCCATCAGGAATTCATTCCTTGGTGGCACCAGACTCTGTGATTAAAGTGCATAATTCGGGCTGGACTGGTGAATGGGGTGGTAATTAGGCATATTTGTCATCGGTTCAGAGCCAGAAGTGCTGCAACATTGTCACACGAGGGGTTAATGCATTAATGCATTCATAGGTTACCAGGTATTACTTTAAAGGACAAGTTATGACCTTTGAGATGAGGTGTGGCAATTTCCAGAAATACAATATAGATTAATTGGAACATGCATGAAACTCTGAGTATACTCAAAGAGGGGAGACTTGCAGAGGATGGAAGTAAAGAGGGTTATTTAAAGAAAAAGAGAGTGGTAGTAATCTGTAATCTTGGTTAGATTTTCATGCATGGTTTTTTGGGACATAAAGTAAAATTTTGAGATAACATGCACTCTGAGGATGCAAAGCTCTAAAAATTTGCATCTGAGATAGTCCTGTATTAGGTTCTCTTGAGAAGCCCTAGGATCAGGCAAACAGAGTTTGCTGGCTGCTCGGTCACTGCTTCAGCCAAGACCACTGATCAGCTCGGGGTTGGAAGAGTTACTTGATGGCTGGACACAGAAATTAGGACATAATGAGAGTTGTGGGCTGCACTGAATGAAGGATAAACCTCATGATCAAAGAATGATCAGTGTTCTCTCATAAAGTTCTCTAACACCAGTGCTTAATATGAGCCGGTGGTTTCTGGTGCTCCGCACTGGCACTTAATTGTTAACACCGTCTGCCACATAGTTCCATTGTTTGTCTAAATTAGAAATGAACACAACAGTTGTTTATTCATTCAGTATACAATAAAATTGAATAATACTTGCTGCCAAAGCCATTCTTATAGCAATGGAGGCTTTGAATAGTCTGCATTGTTACAATTGAAGGGTGTGATGATTAGGAGTTGTGTTGGTTCTGTCATTAGTGGCACTGGCTGGGGCAATGGAAGAAGTGGGCTCCTTACAAGGGCCCTGTCACTTCATTTTTTTGCAAGTTAAGCACGGTTTAGCACACATTGGCCATGTTAATGCTATACCAAACTGCACAAATAAAATAAAAACACCATGAGAGGCCATACTTGTTTAAATAATGCAAATATCTCATTCAAGCATCGAAAAGGAGATTTAGTAAATGCTGGAGCGGATGACTTCTGATGTTTACCCTTAAAGTTTGTCCCACTGTATTAATTGCCAAAGCTAAGTGGGATCCATCTTGGATGCCTCCAGTTTTGCATGGCACAGGATGAGGGTGGGGATAGCTTCCCAGACATTGGCAGGGTAGTGCCTGCATTCCTTTACCTAGAGGGAGAGTCCCAGACACTGAAGTGCGATGGAGGGACCAGGCTACCTTTAGTAAACCCAAGAGGCATTTTTTTTTCAACAAGGAGATGCTGACAATTTTTCCCTTTCGCTGCCATTTGGTGGATGTGTAGGATATGTGAGGTTACTAGGGAGCAGTCGGCCGCAGCGCGTGAGGAACCTAAGCTCGTTTTAAAGCTAGAGTTCAGGGAACGCCGGTTCCTGTTGTCCACTGCGTGCTGATTTAATTAATTAATTATTAATACGCTTCTGCAGAACACGATTACTCCAGGGGTGCCCTGTTCGCTGAACTGCAGGTGCCCTGTACGCCCATCACCAAGTTGGGCAGGATCTACAGCAGATATCTCACCCCTATTTTACCCATCCCACAACATAGGGGCCTGGCCACAGTGGGAAGCAGGGACATAGAAGTCCAGCTGTCGCAGGGGCACCGGGTTTCTGCGTGTTTAGAGGCCCTTTATGGCTACCTTTTATTACCCACCAGAATTGGGGGAGGAAGGGCAATTTATTTTACTGGTTTTTTTTTTCTTATTGAGATTTTCAGTCATTGGCCATAACAAAACATTACAACTCATTCCGAGACATACACCCCATAGTAGTTCCAGCATATTTGCACAATAATATCAACATTGGAATGCCATTCAAATCAAACAACAAACATAAAGTAAAGTCCTCACAGTTTGGGGTAAGGAAGGGGGGGCGGAAAGGCGGCAGGACAATCTCTCTTGCAAGAATATATATTTAGGAAAATAAATGTAAAAACATCATATATGACTCCTAGTGCAGTAACGTACTCCATTCGGTGGTGAGTATGACACAGTGCTTTCATAGATCTTTACAATCTGCTCTCTTCGTGGAGTGTTGTGGTGGAGTGAGATACTGCCCTATGGTGTCAGAAGAGTAGTGGGGGCTAATTTTGGCAGGGGCCCTTCCCCTCTGTCAGCTTATGGAGAAACTGAAGAGGGGTGAGGAGATGGCTGTTAGGTCTGCTGTAGGTAGCAGCGGTAGACATGCCAGATGTCCTTAGGATGCGAGGTTGGGGGCTGAAGCGTAGCATACATTTCAGTCTGTGTATCACAGTAGGCCATGCTGCGCATCCACATGTCTTTCGTTGGACTGGTTTTCACGCCCCAGTGCACAGCAATTTCCCTTTTCATTCGCAGCAGTGCTAGACCAACACACCGTCTGGAACATAATTTTACGTACAACTATTCCCAGTAAAGCCAACTTGGGAGTTGTAGGAAATGGGGAAGCTATAATGCCTGAGATCGTTTGAAAGACATCAGTCCAGTAGGATACTATCCGGGGGCATACCCAGGGCATGTGGGCAAAATCCGCTGCGGGAGCCTGGCATTTTGGGCTGATGGGTGGCCTAGTAGGATCAAGTTTATTCAGCTGAAACGGTGTGATGTATGTCCTTTGCACAAACCTAAGGTGGAGGAGTTTGTGCCTATGGCTGGGAGATACCCTGTGTATTTGTTCTAGGCAGCACGCCCATTCCTTATCCGTTAATGACCGACCCAGGTCTTTTGCCCACCGTTTTCTAGCCCCTTGAGCCCAAGCCAGTTTTAACACCGAGCAAGCTCAGTATAATTTGTTGACAAGGTGATCTCCCTCTTTGTCAGTTATTAGTAATGTGAGTGGTTGGAATTTCGTAGGGGGAGTAGGAAATGTGGAAGTAGACGAGCAGAGTGCCCCAAAAGCCTTGTTACCATAAAATTGTCCATATATGGCGATTCAGTGCGAAGAGGGAACCGACAGTAAGTAGTTTTAGTTTGAGTGTATTTTGTACCACTACCTCAGTACTAAGCAGTAAGTGTGGGTTCCGTCATAGTGGGAGCTCCGGGGAGTAGAGGGAGCCATCACTTAGCTTCCGGCTCAACCGACGCCAAGCCCAACATGTAGTTGAGAGAGGTTGTACATGATTTGGATCCAACGGGATACCCTGTGGAAATAACGCCCCCAAGGGGTATGGGCGCCAGGTCCAGTTCCTGCTTAGTGTAGGGTATGCATGCGTCTGGATGAAACCAGTGACTGGCAAATTATGCCTGTGTGACCAAGTAGAACAGGTGAAAGTCGAGGACTGAAAACCCAACCCTTTCATATGGAAGCATGAGTGTGTCAAAGGCTATCCCTGGCCTGCACCAGCCCCCCCCCCCCCCAACCCCCTGTATCGGCAGTCCCTTTAGTTGTGCAAAAAAGGCATTGGTGAGTAGAATGGGTATAATAACGAATAAATAAAGCGGGGAAGAACATTCATTTTAATAAGGGCGATATGCCCAGCCATGGAGATAGGTAGTTGAATGCATCGCTCCACTTGTGAGCTAAGTTGTAGAATACAGGTCCGTAGTTGAGGCGTATAACTTGTTCCTTCTGCTTGTGTAGCACAACACCCAGATATTTGGTAGTATCCCCAGCCCAACGTAATGGCATCTCCAGCTCACCCGGGGATAGCAGACTCCGTGATTGGGAATAGCGCCGATTTATTCCAGTTGATCCGCAGCCCAGACATTACCCCGAATCCATTTATCTCATCGATGAGGGGCTGTAAGTTGGTGTTGGGGTGTCTGACAAACAATAATATGGCGTCTGCATACAGGGACATTAACAGGGGACTGGACTGAAACTGGAGGCCACGGAACATATGTTTTTACTGTAGATGTAGATGTCCATGGCTATTAAAAAAAGCAGAGGGGACATGGGGCAACCCTGTCGTGTCCCTCTTGAGATAGGAATTGGTTTTGACAGGGAGCCATTCACACGAATACGAGCCGTGGGGGCTGAATACAAAAGCGTAATCAGCGTAATAACGTTAGCTTGGAGCCCCAACTTACGGAGTGTGGCAAGCAGGAATGGCCATTCTAAAGAATCAAAAGCCTTCTCTGCATCGGGAAGAGCTATCGCTGCGGGTACACTTGGGTTGATTCGATTAATGACTGGAAAAACTGTCCGAAGGTTTAGGGCGGTAGACCTATGCGGGATAAAACCAGACTGGCAACAATATTTGATCTAACAACAAGGAGAGTCGGTGGATAATAGTTTTACCAGAATTTTATTATCAAAATTTATCAAGGATATGGAGTGATAAGAGGCACAACTCGTGGGTTCCTTATCCGGTGTCCACACAAGAGAGATGGCTGCCTCCCGCCTAGAGGGGGGTAGGACTCCAACCTCCAGAGCCTCCGCATAGACTTCAAGTAACTGGGGCGCTAAAACATCCTTAAATGCTTTAAAAAATACTCCCGACAGACCGTCCAGGCCAGGTGCCTTTGAGCCACACAGGGCCTCTATTGCCGTGGTAATCTCCTCCACCGTGAAAGGATCACTAAAACTCAGCTTGACCCGGGGTAGGCCACACCATGGCAATCTCCTGCAAGTACGTTAAGTGCTGCGTAAAGTCCTTGGGCAGATTGGTAGCATAAATAGATTGATAGTATGCAACAAGTTCAGTAAGAATGTCTTCAATTGCCATGGAGTCATCAGCTTTTTTTATTGCCACTATGTGTCCTACTCCCCGAGGGGGCCTCGTCAAATGCACCAGCGTTTTTCGAGGGCTTTCCCCTATGCCATAACGGCGGGCTGCATGTAATTTACCTAAGAAGGTAGCTTCCCTATCGGCATGGTCATTAAATTCATGTTGAAGCGCTTTACGTTTAAGGCAACAGGAGCATCTAGGGTCATATCTAACATCAACCCTCCCTCTTAACCCTGGTGAGGCTACCCCGTATAGAGCGCAATACACCCGCCTGCTTAGATATGCAGATAGCACGGATATATGCCTTAAAGGCGTCCCAGAGAGTAGCATATTTATCTACAGACCTAGTGTTTAAAGTAAAATATTCTTCAATAGCTTCACGAAGCTCAGACTTAAACAGGTCGTCCATCAGGGCAGTAGCAGGAAAGGACCATCTCTGTTCCCATCCAACCGCATGGGGAATGTCTAAGTGAAGGAGTAATGGCGTATGGTCAGAAAGCATATGCGGCAATGTGTCTACGCCCTTTGTCCAGTGGCATCCCAAAGCGTCAGTAAGCCAATAATCTAAGCGTGTCTGGGTGGAATGTGGTGCTGAGTGAAAGGTGTATCCGGAGGCCACTGCGCCAGAGGTCATGCAGGTCTCTGGATCGGATGGAGTCCATTATCTCCTGATGTGCGTGAGGCTTGCTGCTGTGCACAGAGCTCGAGGAGTCACGCTCCGGGTCCAACCATATATTTAAGTCTCCCCGAAGGAAAATCAAGTCGTACTCGTATCTGTGCAATAATGTGTGTAGATTTGCACAAAAAAAAAACAGGTCATCTGTTAGGTACATAGACGTTGAAAAATACCGCCATTTTACCTACCATTGATCCCACCACCAGCCACCATTGTTTTAAGTGTAAATGGGAGAGTATGATGAATTAGAATGCATACCCCATGAGAATAGTTGCTGTAACTGGGAAAGAATCTATTCGCTCTCCAGGACGTTGCGAACGGAGGGGCAGTCTGCAATGGAAGATGGGTCTCCTGTAGGAATGCAGTCTTAACACTATGCCTTCGGAGGTGCGCCAGTACTAATTTACACTTTCTAGGATTGTTCAGCCCTCTAATGTTCAAAGTGATCATGTTAGTCTTGACAGCTAAGTCAAGGGCCATTTCCAGCTAGGGGGTATGTGCCTGTATATATACTCGGTAAATCCTTATTTGCACTTCAATTTCAAAGAGAGAGAGGGACATTTAGGGAGAACAACATAGGCACCTTTGAAAAACCATGCATTAATGCAAAAAACTATGTAAATGAAAAAGATCACCACCACCACCACCCCCCTCCCACACCTGAACAAGAAAGTCAGGCGAAAAACCACCCTCCCCCTCCCTATCATGAAAGAAAAACCCCAAAGACAAACCATATGGAGTCATCCCCGGGAGGCGGGCGACGCCTCGGAGGCTCTGAGCCCATTATTTAAAGTAAACAATTTGCATAATCTTAGCATTCCGGAACTCATGCAACCATTTGAACAAACTCTACATTGCGCTATCCCCACACCCAACAAGGTACAGAGCCAAGTTACTCCAGGGCCTGACATAAACTTCCTAATGGCTGCTATTCTGTGGTGAAAAGTTCCGCGCTTGCAGCAAGTTGCCTGTCTGGGGAGGAGTGTTCTGAAATGCTGGTCGGGCTTCTACGAGCTGCACTTTGGAATTGTTTACAAAAGGATACAGCATCGGCGGCAGTCTCGAAGAAACGTGACTTGTTGTCTAATGTCACTCGGGGCTTATCTGGATACAGCATAGCGTAGGGCAGGCCCAATTTGCGAAGCTTGAGTTTAGCATCTGTGAATTTTCGGCAAGCCTCTTGGACCGCTAATGTGTGGTCCGGGTAGAATGAAAGAGTGGCACCTTGATATTGAATTGGTGCGTTTTCTCGGGCGAGGCGGAGCGCCGTGTCACAGTCCCTATAGTTGAGCATGCTGGCAATAATGGGTCGCGAAGGGGATCCTTGGGGGTGAGCGGGCCAGGAGATCTATGTGCCCTCTCTCTTCCATAAAGGCTTTGGATCAATCAATCAATCAATCAAAGCATTTATATAGCGCACTACTCACCCGGAGGGTCTCAAGGCGCTGGGGGGAGGGGATCCGCTACTGCTCGAATAGCCAGGTCTTGAGCTGCTTCCTGAAGGCGAGGTGGTCTTGGGTCAGGCGGAGGTGGGTCGGAAGGGAGTTCCAGGTTTTGGCTGCTAGGTAGGAGAAGGACCTTCCTCCTGTGGTGGCACTTCGGATGCGGGGGACGGCGGCGAGGGCGTGGCTGGTCGATCGGAGCTGGCGTTTGGGAGCGTAGAAGTTGAGGCGGTTGTTGGAGAAGTTATCCACCCCAATCCGTTCCGCCAGCAAAGTCTCGATAAAGGGTTCAGGTCGCCCCATGTTTGTGGATTCCGCCAGACCCATTATGCGAATGTTATTCCTCTGAAACCTCGTTTCCAGGTCTTTATTCTTTATTTCCTCTGGTGTAAGTAGGCGCTCCACTCGCTCCAACCGGTGCTGTGTGTCCGAGAATTGAGCCTCGTGAGAGGAGATGACCTTCTCGACCTTGTCCAACCTGGTGTCCTTTTTCTCTAGTCGTTCCCCCATTTTATCGAGGCGGGAGGTCAGGGAGTCTAACCTGGAATCCATAGCATGGAATCCAGCTCTGAGTTCCGCCAAAATAGCTGCGGTGCCAGTGGTAGCTCGTCTTGTTCCGAGTCCTCCCCTCTTTCGACACTGTGGTCATTGGACGCACCCTGCTTATCAAAGTTTAGTTTCTGTTGTTTAGGTTCCCTACAATCCATGACAGTGGCGTATGTGTCAAAGTATTGTAGAAAAGGTAGAAGCCCCGTACTTCACCCGGTCAGCAGGCGGGGGCGAGGAATGTGTCTCCCACGTCGAATTCAGTAGTGAAACTCACCCCGAAGCAGCCCGCAGCATCCCAATGAAGAATTAAGGCTTTTGATTGCTTTACAGCCCACGAGTGCGGTGCGTCAGGGGGAGTTGGAGAGGAGTAAATACTCACCTCTCAGGGATTAGTAGGACTGGACTCCACAAGTGTGCGTTCAGCTGCGAAGACACTCCAGTAGCAGGGCAGAGCCCCACCACCAGCGAGCAGCAAAGTAATCTAGGTCAGTGGTCACAGACCCCGGTCGTCGTCAGGGCCCACAGTTGTATGTATAGGAAAGGAGGCGAAGAGGAGTAAACACACATCCCTCTGGTAGTAGTAGGCCTGGACTGCACAAACGTGCGTTCAACTGCGGAGACATTCCAGTAGCCGCGCAGAGCCCCAGCGAGCAGCAGAGTAATCAAGGCCTGGTGGTCTCACGCCCATGTCGCTTTCAGGGCACACAGTTGCAAGCAGAGGAAAGGAGCCACCACTGGCTTTAATCATGGGGCCCCCGCAGCCCCCCAGTCAATATAGCCCCACTTATTCAATCGGGCAGTGATCGTTGCCCCGGTAATGCGCCACAGATTGTATTACTGTGTCACCGTAGCGGTACCCTCCACACGGAGCCACCCGCAGGTCGGGTCCCAGTTGCGCAGGTCTTCAGTTCACTCCCGTCACCACCACAGACTTGACTGGGAGCATTGGCAGGAGCATTGAGGTGGGGGGGCTTTGCAGAGGCAGCCACAGATTGGGGATAGTCCGGGCATCGGTACACACGGTAGGTCCCCATTAAGGCCGCAGGTCTCGCTTTCGGCACTCACCCAGCCCTGATCCGTGCACAGATGCCCCCGGCGTACTCACAGACATCAGGCCCAGCATTACAGCGGTAGGGGGAGGTGCAGAGCGGGGCAGTGGGATACCTGACGGAGTACCGCTGCTCCGGCCTCCGGCTCACCCATGGACCCTCTCACCACGGGGCCTCCGAGGCAAGCCAGGTCACTGCGTAGCTTCACCCATCTCCACACCTCTGGCCCAAAAGCGGTTCAGGGCCATTGATCGGGGATATTTCAGCTCAGGCCTGCCGACGGTCATCTGAGGTGGCCACGATCGCCAAAACTCGAGGGCAGGTGCCAGATTGAGTCAGTTCCTGCCGTGTTTAGGGCTCTGAGTGCTGGAGCTTCTGTGCTACGTGGCCATCAAGTCACAAGGGCCTCTTGGTGCACATGGTACTCCCATAGAGTTGCAACTTACAGTAAATCACTTATGTTTGCCTATTCTGCACGCTTTCTATTTCCATATGTGCTTTTCATTGCAAATGTATGTAACTTTTTACATACCTTCTTTGCAGCGGTGCCAATTACAGATGTACACATCTATCGCCTACCTTAGCTATATACATTTCATGTGTTTCGATGTGGCATTTATTTTTCTCACATGAACGTGTCAAAGCTCTCTGAAACACAGCAGATCTGTATCAACAACAATTAATACACTACCTACCTTAAGCTCCATTGTCTGGACATCAAAGCTTGGCACAGGGAATGGTTCTTGCTTGTGTGTTGGTGTTACACATCATCACACACAGTTTATCTCCACAGATGCAGCTCAATTATTACTCAGTCACATGTTTCTTAAACTGCACACTTGAAGCCCCTTTGAGTCCATAAGCTCACATTTCCGCTCCTTCATCAGTATGAATCTGTATCATCAATGACTTAGCCTAATGCCAATTAATTTCTCTGTACGCTTCTCTGATCCTTTTCCACTGTGATTTCTTCTCTGAAGCAGTTGGCTGTGCTGACAGCCTGAACTCTCTGACATATCTCTGTCCTGGCCGGGAAGGGAGTCCATGGTCCTTCTTCATCATCTATGTTTCTGGGCACCTGGCGTGGATTGCAGTCTGCATTGTTCTGTCCATCTGACTACTCACTTCCGCTTGCTGGCATACGGAAATGTTTGAAAAAGTGTTCTGAGTAATTACTGCTGTTCTTTTCCTCACAGACACCCCAGTCACTCGAATATGGGTGACCGGCCATGGTTACTGCTCAAAGGGGAACCGAAATCTACTTCTGGGGTGTCAATCCTTAGCCAATATCTTGTCCCAGACCTCCAGGCGGAGTGGCTTGGCCTTCCTCTGTTGGGAGATGTGTTGGTTTTGGTCCGCACGCTGGTGAGGCGCTTGGTTCATTGGTGTGGCTGCCTTGGGCCTATGCAGGGGGATCAGGAAAGGCATCTTAGATTTTCCGGCCAAAACATAAGATGCTGGGAGTTTTCTCTGTTGTGGTGTTGGGAGTCAGTCTGTAGTATCTCAGAAAGACGTAGATGGCCTTCTCCATGTATTGCTGTTCAGCTTTAGTGATGCAGATGGTTCTGACTAGTGTCCACATAGACCTCTTAATTTCCCAGTTGGCTTTGGGTCACCAAGAAGTGATTTTGCTGTGTTTGCTTCTTCAGGGAAGTGAGGTAGGTTTTTAATTCTTGCCCATTAAACAGAGGCCCATTTTCTGTATGCAGCACCAGGCCCCAGGTGGCATTGTTTTTTCTCCAATTTGGGTATAGTCCTTCCTGCTGATGTTGACCCTACAATCTCCACCTCTAGATATTTAGCGTAATCATCCAGAAATACTAATAGGTGTCACCCGCCAGTAAGACTCCCAAAGTCTGCACTAGCACAATGGCATAGCAGGGATGAGCTCTGTGTTGATGGACGCCAGAGAGTCTGATGCCCCAGTGACTTGGCAGATTTCGTAGTGTTAAACCGTCTGCTCCATAAGGTCGTCCAGGCCTGGGAACCAGACTTTGCTACAAAGTCGGTTTTTCATCTTGACAATTTCTTGATGGGAACCATTTACAAGGGAGACAGCCCTTTGAGTAACGCTCCTTTGTATGACTAGCCGGTGCCCTCCCAGAAGGCAACCTTCGGTTATAACCAACAGTCAGTTTTTCTCTTACATGGCTTACCTCTACCCATTCTTTTCTGTAGACTGTTTGTGGCGGTTTTCCAGTTTCCTGATTGTACCACCGGGCCAGCTAGTTACAGCAGCCATTTGCATTGGTGACTTTGCTATGTTAGCTAGAGACTGGGAGAGTCCGCACTTGCTCTTTGACCATCCTGACGTACTGCTCGCTGTCGGCCGCTTCCATCTCCTCTTGGGCCGTGATAGCCTGCAGGGTTGTGTGCTCCTGGTTTTTACTTGACTAAGATCTGGTACTCCTGCAGCTGGAGGATCCACGTTTTGATCCTCGGGGTGAGGGTTCACTGAGGATTCTTTAAAGAGTGGGGACTGGACCTTGTGGTCTGTGTTTGACATACAGGCGGAAGTGTCTGCAGCCCCAGTGAATGCAGATCGCCTCTTTTTCTGTATGGGAGTACCGTTGCTCCATTGGCGTCAGAGCCCTACTGGCATAAGTGATGGGATCCCTTTCTCTGCCTGACTGCCTCTGTGTGAGCATGATTCTTAGGCCAGGGTGGCTAGCATCCACTGACCGGTCAGTAGCCGTGCTTGGGTCCAAGTAGATGTGAGTGGTATGTTTGGGTAGCGCTTATTTGGTGGCTTAGAACTTTAGCTCTTGTTCATTACCCAATTGTCAGGGGGGTGAACTCCCGGATGGGTTTGTGAGGTTTCTCATAAACAGGCTGCAGTACATGACCATCCCTAGGAAGCTTCTTGTGCCAGTCACAGTGGTCAGGGATGGTGCTGATTGGATGTTGCAAACCTTGTCGGGGTCAGGGATAACTCCTTTTGCGAAGAGGGACTAAAAAATCGTATTTTCTCCATCAGGATCTCACCCTTCTTTTTGTGCAGAATGAGTTCACTGTTTTGAAGTTGGCAGAACACAGCCCCTTACCTGCTGGGGTGTTTCTCTAGAGTGGCTGTGTGTACCATGATATCGTTATTAATAATTAGCACTCCTGGGAGTCCAGCCAGTACTCCTCAGATGTCCTGAAACACCTTGGTGGTGCTGTAAATGTCAAAACTGAGTGTTTGTAGCGCCTCAATCGGATAGAAGTGCCAACATTGTTGCGTGGTTCCAGTGCTAGCAGGATCTGGTGATATCCTGATCTTAAGTCCATCTTGGAGAGCCAGCAGCATCCTGCGATGTTATCAACTGTCTGGTTCAGATGCATTTCCTGTTTTATGACCTAATTTGGGAGGCACAGAGCTACTCACTTTCGCACCTCTCCCGGTTGCTTTGGCTTCATAGCGATGACAGAGAAAAAGACCCTTGGGGTGGGCATGTCGACTTTTTGGATGATTTCTTAGGCTTCGAGCTTCCAGGCTCCCCTTCTGTGGCACAGGGAAAGAGGTTGGAAACATGTTGGATGGACTGATCTACTTGAATGAGGACTACTATGCCTTTCAGGGAACCAGTGGCTGTAATTCGTGTTCGAATTCTCCTAGAAGGGAATCTGTGGCTCTGGTGTAGACTCTGAACATGTACTGAACTAACTGGAGGCTCTCTGCCATTTGGCAGTTTACGAGCATTTACGTTTCCCCAAGTGAATTAGATCTTCCCCCATGTCGATCGTTCTTGGTTTGGGATGTCGGCAGTGAAGATCCCAGCCAGGGAGAGGGATGTGGTGGTGCCAAAAGCATACACTCTTATAGCTGTAGGGCAAAGGGTCGGTGGGGTGGGAATTGCACTGCATAGAACTCACGGCTGTATGTTGATCAAGGGCTAGTTGTCAGAATGCATTGAGGTATTCGCCCTCCCCAGGATCTGACAGCAAGGTGCCATTTGGGTACGTTTTTGAGACTGTTCAATGGCATGGATCATGTGTACAACACATTCTGGTGCGTCATCATCCATGTCTTCGTCCTTGATCAGCATAGTGGAAGTCTCCATGGCGTTGATGCTTTTCTTGCTGGGCGCCATGGGAGGGAGGTGGAGCAGCACACTTTAGGAATTGGAAATACTGTGCTGATAATCTGATTTTTAGCAGAGACTAGATTAAAATGTAGATTCTGATTTACACAGGTTTTTGGATATCTATGTCCGTCAAAGAATGTAAGTGACTAATGCTTTCACACCCTTTTCACACTTACGCAAACTTTTGATGGATGTTGCATTTAAAATATTTGTGAATTCCCACAAAGTTGCGACTATGGGCATTTGCCTAATTTTCACTGGCCACCGTTCTGGCCCTCCCCTGAGAGTAGATCTCGAAATGATGTTCTGATCCTGTACACCGTAATTGTGCCCTCCTAGTGCAAACGACTGAAGTAAGTATAGAAATTGGTGGAAAAACACACACTTTCTGTCCGTGTAGACCATAGATTGCTTTACTTGGTGGTGTGTTTTGGTAGTGGAGGAATTAAAATGGGAAAAGAATGCTATAAATGTGAAAATACTCTTCAAACTTAACTCCTATGAATTGCCGGACGAAAGGCAATCCTAGGGTTTAAGTGTAGGACAGAAGTAAAATGCATGCTAATCTAAATTTGTGTAGCTTTCAGTGCTCTCTGCTGTGGATTTTTGTGAATCCCCTAAAAGTCTGAATCTACACAAATCCGTTCCTACGTAGGTTAGAGAAGCTTGGTTCAAATCCATTATTTTCAGCATTGAGAGGAGGCATTAATCAACTGCATGATTTAAGAAAAATGGTTCTTTGATGCGTTTTCTTTTTTGCCCGTTTGGTTTGTTGTGCTCAAGATAACAACCCACTGTTTTCCAGGAGTAAGTCTAAGAATGGTTGCGTGGGCAGATGGCCCAAATGTTGGGTGAGCTGTGAACATTGCAATTGGTTTCTCTGCTGAATAAAGAGGGATTTCGTGCCTCTTATCTATAAATGGCTGGTCGTTGATGGAAGCAAAGTACAGCTGCTTGGTAACCTCAGTTTCATGACTGTTATGGTACTATCAGGATACGTTCCCTTTTCTTCACTTCATGATGTAACGTTTGGTGCAGTGCTGTTTGGGATAGGCCAGTTTTAGCACTCTTCTGTTCATTTGAGGTGTAATCGACTAAAGTTTCAGAGAGTACCAACATCGAATTATTTTCAAAGAATAAACATAGGCTAGAGATGCTTGCTTCTAAACTTCCTGGTCATGTGCCTTTGGAGCTGCATTCCATTGTTAATGTGGCAGTGCCCTTTAAGAGAGGACAACCCATTTAGAAATCTACCTGATTCTCCCCCCTCATACCTCCCCCAAAAACCCTCCGTCCACTGCACGTGAGATACAAGAAGACGCATGCTTATTTCTCTCTTTCTTACATTCCCTCGGAGGGGAGGCTAGATGATGTTTGGGTCCTGTAAGGATGGAGAGACGACTACTACTTCTGGACCTCCAACATTGACTATGAGGTCAACCTACTGAATACCAATAATGTGGTAATAAGATCCCCGTTTTGAAAAAGCTTTGCTTTCTGAAATAACCATGCTTGAGTACCTTGTAAAACCCTTTTTTTACCAATAATATTTCAGAATGGAGGATATTTATTTAAAAATAACAGAGGAGTGACGTAGTGAAAAATGAAGAGAAAAAAGTGCTAATAGAACTCAAGAAGAAATTGTTGGCTCCTTCAGTACTGTGATAGTGGTTGATTACTCCCACAATCACACGTGCATTGTGTCTAGTCTTTATCAACCTAGTAACACCCGTCCTGGTCCCTTACCAAGAGGTACCCAACGGGTACATAACTCAACCACAAATAGCTTTAAAGAGAAGGGAAAAACTCTTATCTTTAAGAAGGACCCTCACTCACCACTAGTTGGTGACATGCTTCATCATCGGGTCCCCGCTAGGATGACCGAGTGTCACTGGTTACAGCGGAGCGGGATGTGGTGAGTGTGACAGTGCCCAAATTAAGAGTGACTATGCGTGAGTGTGCTAGTGTAATTAAAAAATGCGGAGGTTGTAACCTTTACAAAAATCTTTAATAATGGTCAACCCGCATTGGCTAAAAGCAAAGTGAGCGGACTACACAAGGTTCTAAATTAGGGAACCGGAGTCCTATGAAAAAATGGTCGACATGTTTCTGCTGTATTCAATGCAATTTGCTCAGCATTCTTCAGGACCTAACATAAAGTCTTCCGGTGGTGTGCGCGCGCTAAGGCGCACCCTCCCGGGAGGCTCTAAATGTGAAAAACGATTTTATTTAATATAAAAAAAAGTGTGAGGATTCACACATCAGTATCCATAGTTATCCCCTGCCTTTAGCAGGAATAATCATAGGAAACTGTAAAAGAGACGATGACACGCCCCTTCAGTGAGGGCAGCGCGGGTCTGTTTCACGCGGTGGCTATTTCGGCACTCGCGGCTCCCCGCCCAAAACCTACATTCTAGGCTGCTGCCTCTCTTGTTGTTAACTAACTGGATATTTATTTAACTCACAAGCCCCGGTGTTGTGGAGAGGTAACTACTCCAGCACAGAATCACATATGCTGGGTTCTGTTCGAAAGTTGCCCAGATGGCCAAGGTTATTCCTTAATTTCCTGTAAATCATTGCCGATGGGGTGTGGAAGGGGTAAGGGATTTAATTCAGCGAGGCAGTCCTAGCCCCTTTTCTTGAAAGTGCAATTATGTTTTTGACTTCCTGTATCATGGTAGCGAGTGTTACACCTTGGATCAGTACTTTGTTTTGTACCATACAGGAGCAATCTAGAGGATATTTTTTCCTTGAGAATGAACACCTCTTACAGACATACCAAAATCTCATGTGCTCGGTTGTGCCCATATCCTGAGCTCCATGCAGTTCATTGAGGTCAGAGTCTCTGTTGTCCAGCAAAAGGCATAGAACCCCCCCCTCCTCACCCCCCACCAGATGATGGAGAAATCTCTGTTCCACAGTTGGGTGAGATCCTCATTGTTCCTGATGAGAAGCTCTTTGTAGAGGGCCACTAATTGTTTTACCTGTTAGTTGTAAAACCAAAGTAATTAAAAGAACTATCACACTCGTGAGCATGAAAATCAATAAATAAGAATTGCAAGGCCGTTCCCAAGCTGTTGCTATCTTCTACATAAGGACATTATAAATGCTAGTTAAAAGGTCAGCCTGATAGTATCAACTCTGACAGAATGTGCCAAATCGTTCAGGAAACAAGTACTTCTCTAGACAATCATGATAGTATGTTGTTGAGTATTTAGCATATAACAAGTACAGTGATAGTATGCATGAGACTTAGAATGGTGTTGTGCAAGATTTCCCTGTCTTTGTTTGCCTCAGTGAGCTGCTCTAATACTTGTGGGGTGTTTTTGTTTTTTCTTGACTCCTTATTTTCAGATCGGCAGTACTACAAACAGCCCCTTTCCGTCACCGGCTGTAAACAGTTTCAGGGTTCCACGTCCCGAATCTTTACCTTTGGTAAGTCATGTTGACTGTCCCAGCTCGCTATTCTTTTAACTGACTTACTTTTATAAGCCTCCAATGGTACCACGGGCTGCTCCTGCTCCTCCTTTGAGCGGTCCAGTCTGCATGGCCGAATTTTCCAGTGCTCTTCATAATGCCATTTTGCAAGGCATATCTATTTTCCACCCTGAGAAAGTCACTGGGGACTTTTTGCTTTGACCTTAGTTTAGAGTTCTGTACAACTGGCTGGGTCTAGTCTAACCTATTCTGGCTCGGTTTCCACCATTCGCTACTCAGTGTGGTTCTGTAGAAATAATGATTAAAAAGTGTCTGAACCCTAATCCTAAACTCCAGTGGTGACCAGTAGATGCCCCTGCCCCCTATACATATCCACTTTAGCCAGCTGTTCTTCATAACTTAGATGCGTAGCTTTTTTCTATTATCCTGGGTGTCCATTCTCCTTAGTAATAGTTCACGCGCCAGCATTTTACTTTGGATACAAGGTAGAGCTGCAAATGGTACTTGCCTGAAAGTACTCCCTCCTTTTTAACGTGTAGCCCTCCAACTCCATCCATAATGCCACGTCCTTTGGTGATTTGAATCCATTATTTTTCACTGGGGAATATTTCAGTTCACTTTTGAATGGTGGGTATTGCAGTGCTGGACATAAATTTGAGCTATGCGACATTGACTCCAGATTCTTAGCAGCCTGGGTTCTTACACCGAGTTAAGAGACTCCACTTACACTCTGCACCATTGTAAAGTAGGACAAAGAGTAAATGTATTCTAAAATGCTTGCTGCATTGCAGCATTTGTCTGGCACCTTTGTTTAATTGACTGTGACTTATAAATAAATTCATAGCAAGATCACAGAGAAAAAAGAAAAATCTACGCTATAGCTGAGAACTTACTATTCCTAGGACTCAGTTTTTTGTCTATTGTAGTGCAGTCCTGCAAAGTGCAGTCAGTGTTTTGCATCATGTGCTGCAAAAAGTTCTAGAACCTTCTGGCTTGTTATTTTCAGTTACAATGATGTAGCTGTGACTAGCCATTAGTTTTCTTATTACTTTCCTACTGGATCCAAGTTCCATACTTGCTACCTGCTCCTGGAGCAAGATTGGACTACTGTAACTCCATTGGGCTGCAACTATACAGAGGGAGTAACTTAGTTATCAAGCTAGAGTGAATCGTAATTGAGGTGGCGAACAGTGCCCGCACCAAATACTGCTGTTACTATTTTTTTCGGAAGAAAAGTGTAGGCCAGACTTGTGTGGTCCCTTGTTGGGTTTTACCCACCTGTACAAAAACATTCTTGCATAGACCTTTTTATGTTGGATGTCATTGGGTTCGAAGCCAAGACGCAAGTGTTATTCCTCCTAATGTGTTTCTCACTTTCAACAGGATTTCAATGAAGAATATCCACAGCTGGATGAAATGGTCAGACAAAGAAGAGAAGTACTAGATGAGTTTAGCAGTACTTGTTCACAGACTCCAGAATCTGAAAATTCTCAAGGTCAGCATGAATTGTTTTATCCTTTCCATTGTGGGAACATGTGCAATGTTCTTAATGAGCAAACTGGAGGTGATGGCTTTACAGGGCCCTTTCTTGTGTCCTTGGGGTCTCTGCACACTTTATGTAGAATGCAGATTAGTTTTTTCCATTATGGTTC
Organism: Lissotriton helveticus; assembly: GCF_964261635.1. Taxonomy (NCBI): domain Eukaryota; kingdom Metazoa; phylum Chordata; class Amphibia; order Caudata; family Salamandridae; genus Lissotriton; species Lissotriton helveticus. The sequence goes on from NC_136059.1 coordinate 869,360,893, forward strand.
ATATTTACTTAAATTAGATTTTTTTTAGGTGAAATGCAAGCCAAAAGTATGGCTTTTCGTTGAACATTTTATGTGTTATGAAACCTAGAATACTGTATGTCCATCTTTCTTAATACAAATGTGTTTGAATCTTCAAGCAGGCCACTAACCGAGCTCCAAAGCATTCTTGTCCAGGATATGCTCTCAGTTGTTGAATATAGTCTCTACAGGAAATGAGACTCTGAAGACTAAAGCACTTTTATATTAATTAATCCTATGAGTTGGCTGTTTCGTGTTCTGTATGTATGGATACCATGCACATAGTGGCCAGACCCAAACTGCTTCTAAAGTTGTTAATTCTGATTGGGAATTATATCTGCAGATTCCTCACTGTTTGAATATCCCAGGCACTAGAATGGAGCACAAAGCTTTTCCACAGCTTTTCCACCCCAGTATTGGACACCGACTCTGTGTTGACAAGAGAATGGACATCATAATGGCATCACCGAAGTCATACTGCACACACACTAGGTGCCAACATGTGTTCCCTTTTTTTCAATCCCCTCACTCACTGCAGATCTGGAGCTTGCTCTTTTACAGTTGTGTCAGAAGTTCTTCAACAATTTCTCTTCCTTCCCATGCCCCCACAAACATTTAGGCTTTAAACCGTGCAGTGATTGGGAGGGTCAGATGTCTATTACTGATCATCTTTCTTTTTATGTCTTGGCTCAGACTATGACTTCTGAGAGACCTGTCAAAGCATTCTCCATAGAGCCATCAAAGAGCTGAAAGCAAAGCTCTTCATGGCCGAGGCTACAGATGATTGTTGGGGCAAGCGATGCTCTCATCGCTGTTCAAGGTCCCCCAATGGTTCCAGCTTTGACCTTAGGGGAAAAATGACATAAGCACAAGAAGAAGCGAAGACACGACAATAAACATAGTAAAGGTACGTGCACACCCCACATTCTCCACACCTTGGAGGGGTGTCACCTTCCAATCCTGTGCTATTGCATACTCCACTTCAGGAATTATCTTACCCCGAGCTCCCTGCTTAAGGTACATATTTGTCATGTTTACTAGTCTCCACTTTTGAGGTCTCTTGGAGCGTCATCAGGCCTCATGGTACTTTTAGGTGTGCTGTATGGCCTTCTGCCAGCTGGACTTCCAACTGTGCCAGTACACCCCTTCATGCCTTAGTTCTCGTTGGCACCCGCACCTTCAGCCCTGACACTGCTCTTGGCTTCACTGGTGCTGGCACACCTTTCTAATGCTGCCATCTGTTCCTCTCTGTGCCGATAGTGGCACCAATAACGAAGTCAAGAGACCAGATCTTCACTGGTCTTGAAGAGGGGCCCACAGTCACCTTGAGTAGCAACACTATGGTCAAGAAAACTTTGCCTGTTCCTGAACAACCTTACATGGCCCCTCACAATCTGTTCTCTGGATGTCAAGAGTGTCAGAGTCAGATGATTAGGGTGGTCCTCCACAACACCTGTCAGTTGTCTACGATGACTTGGGTGATGCCAGGAGCAGAGACATCCTCCCTGAATTACAAATGTTACAACCTACAGGCCCTTTACCATCAAGTGGCTTCCTATCAGGAAGGCAGCAATGGTTTTGGATCTTCCTCTTACTTTAATCAAAAGCAAACATCCCAAAAGAGGTTCTTTAATCTTTCCCTCAAATCTTTGAACCCCTTCTAATGCTCCTTTAGAGCCAATTATGGTGGTTTGGGAGAGGCCTACTACATCCCCTGTGGTGAAGACCGTAGCTAGACAATACCAGCCTGTACAGTAGACCCAGTCTTTCTCTCCGTCCACCCTTCACCTGAAAGTCAGATGGTTCAAGCTTTTTGTTCGACAAAGTTCTCCTCTGGTACCTTTCCGGCAGCCCTTTCTGGCAGGGAGTCCAAAAATAAATGTGAGGCTGTACAAGAGAAAGTGCTGACCCATGCCTATGGGACATGGCAAACCTAATCTGAAAGAGACATGTTCATGATAGATTCCTTACCTTAGAATATCCCCAGGCGTCAGACTGGATCCGTAAAGTTTTGCTTAGCAGTACGTACACCTGCGCGTCAGTAGGTGACGTCCTGCGGTTCCGCGGCCGTTGCTGGCATAATAAGCGCCGAGATTACGTCACGAAGACTACTTAGGCGCCACCCATGCGTGCTGACGTCAGTTCTTTCTTTTTCCGCGCCAGTAAGCGCAGATCCGGATTGAGCACGTACCTTGGTCTCTTTTTGACCACTATTTTGAGACTTTTTGTCTCCCCAACTTTGTACATCTTTATTGACCTGGATATGGTACTATCCCTTTGGTAAAAAAGGCCAAAGCGTCATTGTTCAATAAAACAGTATATCGGGTATGCCTTAATCCCTTTGAGTGCCAGTTCTTTGAAGGCAGTTGTTCTTGATCTGTATCTGATCTGGTATTGGATAAGGTACCATACATATCTTCTCTTGGCCATAAATTGGAATGTCCCTACACTCTGGGCCATCTTCATCTGCAGCCTTTGGCTGAAGCTCTGCAACCTGATGCTGCTCTCCTGACCATAATTAGTGGCTCAGAGGGCTCCTAGGTGAACCAAGAGTTCGAGAATAGGGGCAACAACAAAGCATACCAAAGGTGCGCCATCATGGTTTTAAATGTCCCCAAGTGCAATACTGGGTTGTGACCCTGGTATTTCAGTCCAACACACACTAATGGAAAATGTTTACACCAAAACCATTTCTTTAGATCCTCGAGTTTTTTTATCACCGTAAACAGGAGTGCCTGTTACACATGGGATACTGGATATTGTTCAGATGTGTAAATCTTCAAAGCAAATTCTATCCACCTCTTTTCTTTGACAGTTCCTCTAAGGTTGAAAAACAAAGTTTAAAATGTGTGCTAAAAGCTCAGCTTCCTAATTTAACGATGTATTTATCTTGCAGCCTGTGCTAGACAACCCTGTTTACCAGGAGTAATGGAAGAGTAGAAGTTCTTATGAACTTTTTAACTTCCCGCATTGTGGTGTGCTATGCTATGTTTTTAAATTGCAATAACGTGTGAAAGTTTCCTCAGGGTAAACTTTAAGGATCATGGGTGTTTTGTATTCTAAATGGCTTTTCATCTCTTGGCATCCTTTAGGCCTCTGTTGAAGGCATCTTGTTGGCAGTTACTTCCATTGTTCAATATTCAGTTTCTGTTGTTTCAGAAAAGTATCGCGACGGTGATATCTTGTGACACTCGTGAAAATCAATAAATAGATGGTTTCAGATATTTAATGACAACCTGCCTTAAACGGGTGCCTTCTGTGCAGTCTCGAGTTTACTTGAAAAGAAAATGATCTTTTTAATATTACTGGTTACCTTAAGGTAAAAAGTTGCATTTTGTAAGCATTTAATGTTTGCCCTGACTCGTGGTACGTTTAGACACAGGGCGCGAGCATGGGCTGATGGGAAACAGTAGTGAATTGTGTTCTCGTCTGAATGGGAAGGAGATCAGTGGAGCGAAAACCTAACCGAGTTGTTGCCTAGAAGACCAATTACCGTGTCAGAGGTAGGAATGTGGTCTAAATGAACTGGAAAAAATGTACACCTGATACAGATCACTTGATTTTCATGCAACCGTTTGTATTGTTTTTAATCTAGTCTGTTCACACACCTTTTAAAAAAGAATGTGCATGTTTTTCAAAAGAGTTCGCAAGGCAGGAATGTTCACCGACTGGCTCGTGCGGCTCGCTGTGTCGTCATTTGAACGGCAGGTTATATTAGTTTTGTGCGCGGCGGGGAAATTAAACCAAAGTATGTGTTTGTACGACTGCCTTCGGGATTGTGAAGGCTGCCGAGAATACAGGGTCAACTACGAGTGGACAGTGAGCCGTTTGTGGTGCTGGAAACCCATTCCAGTCACTCCAGCTCATAGTTGATATTCTGACATTATGGATGGCGGGCTCTTTCTGCACTGCTAAGGGCACCAGCGGGCTACCCAGGCGGCGCCCTCAAACAAGCATATCTACACTCATTTAATTTAAAAAAGAGGTGGCGTTTGATCTTCTCCATTTTTGAGAGAATAGGCAGCCCGAGCCTCCTAGTTTTTCAGACTTTCTGTAATGTAATTTCCTTAATTTATATCCACATCACCCATTGCCACCACTTGTAACCCTTATTAACAGCTCGTTTATAAACTCGACAAATTAATTTAAATCATCGGGCACATCGAGGCTTTTACTATGAGGAACTCTAATTTAGAGCACATCTAGTCTGGAATACAAACTCTCGCCAGTCTGGCCTACCTACACCAAATGCGCACGCTTACTGGCTGAATTCGGTCCTTTCGAATACCCCCTAAAACGTTCTCACTTCTCCGATGTATCCCAGTGATAGATTGCTTAACTCCTGAAAGCAAGTGAGGGAATCAAACTCAGCCACTTTACGTCATTGTGAAACTCTGTGTAACCATTTACCAGCCCTTGGAGTATGAGCCTGTAGCGCTTCTTTGATTCGCTCTAGTCCATTCTTCCTGGGTCGTTTGAGAGTCAGGCTTTGCAATGAATTCTAGGGAATTAGAGAGTCGTGGAGCCTAGCCGGAATACATTTCTTCTATGGTTTAACTCTCATCAGTCCTCCAGCCTAAAGGCCGGCAGCATCCCTCTTGGAATGGTTGGTCCTGGGATCTCCTTCCATAGAAGATCGTGAGCATTCCAAGACAGCCTGTTCAATTTACCCAGAGTGTTGTGCTTCCATGTGCTCCCTGGTGAAACCAAACACGGGCTTCTCTAACGAGGGCTTCTCTTTGCTCTGCTGTTTGATTGGCTGAACTACCTCTCTACTCCTCTACCACCTAGTAAACACAAGCCTACTCAAAACTACCAGCCAGCTTCAAACGCCTTCATTTGCATTATAGTCATTGAAAAAAGTTAGTGTGTTTTCTGGACAAATATACACAAGCCACCTTGCACAACATGTAAAATGTAAGCAATTTTTTCTTCGCTTCCACATATACACAATGTAATGGGGGATGCGTATGTTGAGAAGAAGATTCTCTGGCAGCTTTATCATATACAGAGCAAATCCTGAAAAAATGGCGAGGAAAGTTCTAAGTGATTGAGAAAAAGTGTGGGTGAAAACTGCACACAAATGACTAAAGTCCAGGTGTGCTGTATTTAGGTAAACTATTCTTAACCCCTTAGGCGCGGGTATAATTCCCCCACGGTGTGGGGGGCCGCGCGTGGCACCACGGTGCTCATGACAATCCCAGCTCGTCATGTGACACCGTGGAGCTGTGCTCATGACTCCGCCCACTCCCGCGGAACGTCCGCATAGGCGTGGAATTCGCCGCGCGGGGGAGTGGCGCGGCCATTATGACGAACTCAGCTCGTCATGAGCACAGCTCCACTGTGCCTCATGACGAGCTGGGCTCATTATTAGCAGGCAAGGGGTTAAGGCAATACATCTTGTAGGCCAGTCTGCTGGTCTGTATGTCCATTATTTGACAATACATGCCATGTAGCAAAAGATTTGAAAGTTCCACAGTAACCTTCAATTTAGTTTGGCAACTTGGCTTTCACTACCTACCAGTTGATCAAACAGCTTATTTTGTTGTTGTTTATTTTCATTGAGAAGTACTTGTCAGTTTATTAACAATACATTAAAACATAAAGGAGTATAAACAAATCCGATTATGGCCTCACAATGAATTACTATGAAATGGTAACTTCTCAGATTTCTAAATACAAAAAAGATAAAACGGATATCAAAAGATACAATATCTGTGATACTCCTAAAACCTGGAAAGGAAGAATCAGGAAAGGTGGACTAGGGAGTAGATGATATAGATAGTATACAATATGTAGTAAACCATATATTATAGATGGTTGGAAGATAGTAGCGATAATATCATACAAATATAATATTTTAAGTGAAAATATTCCCACTAACTCAACAACTTCCAATAGTTGAACAGTAAGTCCTAATTCAAATAATCGTGTTACTGGCTAAAGTATCAATAGTCCTAATGATAACATCAAACATCTTCGAGATGCAGCAACATTCAGTCTTAACGTTCATAAATCATTTAGACCTCTTTGCCTTTGAGAGAATCCCCCCACCAGCAATCCTGACCCCAAAATATGAGGCATTCTCGATAAACTGATGCAACCCCCTTTACTGAGTGTAGCTTGTAGTTTGTCTTCTAGTGATGAACGAATGGGTTCTTATGTTTTGCGGCAAGTCTGTGTTTGTAAGACAGAATACACCAGCATCCTTCCTTGTATGAGCTCTGATTGGCTCCATGGAGTTATGATTGGGGCCCTTGTGCCTAGCAATTTAAACCATTGGGTAGGATCATTGACTTTTTTTAGCTGTTGATAAAATTATTTTCTTAAATTTTTTATTTTAAATCAGACACATTTTGTTTTTACTGGTTTGGGTCGCCATTACTCGAGTTTGTTGTCTTTCCTGCCTGCTTGTGCTTCTTTGGTCACCTACTGCCTCTCTTTGCTTTTGCCAGTATACAAAGGCATTCACCATTAGTGATAGGAAGGTGTGCCTTCTCAATAGCTATCCCTTTGCTGAAAGAAACGTCAGATTTCATCTACAGTTGTAGCACACCTCAACCTCAGGCGTTCACACATTTCCCAATTGTTTAGAAGGGCTTCTAGCATCCTCCATGTTCTTTCCCCACACTCCTCTGGCCCACTTGTGACAAACTAATGATGATTTGTCCCAATCCAAAAGCAAAGGTTTCTGCGTGTTATAGCCAACCCAGGGACGTGTTGTATACTCTGTCAAGTGTTGCTATGTGGTAAAGGAAGAGTTAAGCAGCACCACACAGCCACAGGGCCAATTGGCCCACGGAGTGGGCCCTAATGTCATTAATTGCACCAGCCCACTGCAGCACCCCAGAGTTGCGGACACCTTCATTATGAAGGTGTCCAAGTTTACACTCTCCTAATCCACACGCATGGAAGTACCACCCATCTTTGCCGTACGCATGATTCAGAGATTGAGCTTTATATGGCTACAAACTACTCCAGTCTTAACAAGTTTGAGGGGCATGCCAAGTATCTCCTGAGAAGAAGCGTCCTTGCCCGTGAATTATAACAGACAAGGTGAATTTGATTGATCCTCAAACTGAAAACTTTTAAAGAAAGTTTCCTATTTCTCATCGCTCCAGCATGCTTTTAGCATTTTTCCTCTCTTGTTAATCTTCCCCTAGGAGCCTGAGGTATTTTCTTCAGGCTAAGGAGGAATGATGAGCTGTTGCTTAGGGCCTCCTCTAGCTTTGAACTTTTATTGCTGTGAGGCTATAAAGTAGTTAAGAAATAAATTGTGCCGCTAACATAACAAGCATTGGTAATGCATCGGTTTCGCCTATGTAATGAAAATGAGCTGTTTTCATCAATCGGTGTCCGGGAGAAGGAAAGAGCTCCCTGACAGATAACACAGGAGTGGAGAGGATGTGGCACAGCGATCATAGCAAAAGCTGGGGATCCCGGCTCGAGTCTCTGTGGCGCTGTGCAACATCCTGTGATTCTATGCAAATCATTTAATTGCTCTTGGTGATAAATTGATGTATAAATATGCTGCAAGAGTAAAAGGCAAAGCTTTATGAAAATATAGTTCCACTAAAGCGGATGTTAACAGTATTTTGGCAGTGTGAAACTGATAAGAGAAGCAAACTAGAAACAGGCATTGGTAAATGCGGGCAAAATATGCTACAGCCAATAGAAATGGAGGAAAGGTAAGTGGCATGCACATTAACCAATGAGAAGCCAGGACCGAGAGGAGGCAGGATGTAAGTCCCTTGTAAGTTTCTATTAAAAACAATAGATCTCTTAAGCACAGCACAAGTGCTGTGCATGTGAAACCTAACCAGTGCAGTGCAAGCACTGTGCTGGCGAAACCTAAAAAGCATCAGAACTCCCATTTCGTCCCTGCAGTTTCTAATCATTCTGTGAAACCGCCAGAAGACACTCTAAATGTGATGTAATGACCCTGGCTGTGCGAGGAGAGGGTGGATGGGAATCGTGGTCGGCTGCGAGTGCTGGATCGTGCCTGGACATGAAGACCAAGTTGAGGTGGTTGAGCCCCTGCACTTCACCAAAAACACAGAACTGTACAGATCCTTGAGGGCATGGGTTTTCAACCTTCCTGTGAAATTGATTGCCCTTTGAAAACAAGATAATTGTAGGCGACTAGTAGTGCTTTGAAATAAAAAATGACGAATTATCGGTGACTGTTACTTCTGAAATCCCATCTTTTACCAGTTGGAGTAGATGAGTAAAAACCAGTGGGGCAGTGTACACATAGTTTCTGCAGCAGCAGAGACCGAACTGAGGCATTGCAATTTTTCATTAGTTACTCTTAAAAGTGCCTGTAAAATCTACGCGTTTCTGCTAATTTTGGGGAAATGTTTTAAAAAGCATCGTAGGTTCAATTCTTTTAAACCGTCTCGGAGTTTGAAGGTCTGACCCCTGACCATCAGCTAGCCCCTGTTGCTCTGAGAAAAATTAAGCTTCCTTGAATAACCTAGTTTTTGAACAACAAAAAAGTAAAAATGCATATAAAATAGATATCCGTTTGCTTGCTAATTTTAACTGAAAATGACACCTTTTGCCCTGTGTTTTTTGGTCATCATTTTCGCTGGAGATTTGAATTCCACCTTCCCCCTGAATTCCACTGTGATGGCGTGGTTGCTCAGTGCATTTTGGTACATGGGTTTAAGCCTTCTCCATTTCAAGCTGATCGACGTCACTGAAGTGATGCTATGCGCCGGGCACTGCCAGGCACCTGTGCTTCAATCAGAGTCCGCAGTTAGGCTGGAAGTAGAAACGAGAACGATGTGACGTAGTAGGTCAGATTGTGTAACAGACGGATTTGCCTTTTTCCACGAGCTTCATTCTCTGCAAAGCTCTTAAATTTTTTTTTTTTAAACATACACATCTTGCAAACCTTGTAGACTGGTTCACTTCTGACGTGGGCCATCTTCAGGCCTGAGGCTTCAGGAGTATTTCAGTTCAAGGGAGTGGTGGTGTTTTCGTGGTGAGTGCCTCGGCTAATCCGCCATGTGCCCAGACAGATTTTTCCTGTTCAAAAGGCAATGAGTCAAACACACTATTGTCAAACGTTGATTGTGTAAATTTAAGACTATGCTCATTCTGATTTGAGAATTCTTGAAAATGCTTACAGCTACAAGTCTAATGGGTTTGCTTGGTTGTCACATTATTACACAATCCAATAATTGCTGTTTTTTTCTCATCCGGAAACGCATAGAATTCCTGCAGCATGCTGCTCTAAAACGAGAACAGAATCTTCCGATGCTTAAAAGAAATAAATACTTTTTCTTATTCCGTGATCTGGATTGCAGCCACCGTTGAAACTTAATTTTGCCTCCCATCTTGATAACATCATAAGTAAAGCATTCTCGTGGTGTGTTAGTCTTGGGTTTGTGATAGCCCACACTGGTATGAAGTTTCACCAAGTTAGCTTTTATATGCTGATTTACATTGAAACTGACAGCAGCACATAAAAGGGTTCAATATAGGAAGACCTTGTTACTGAAGATAACCTGTTTTAAGATGGGAAGAGCAATGCAGAATTTCTACAGCATACCTCTTCTGTTCAAGGCAAAGTTTCTCTTTTCATTAGCACATGGTTCATATTATGCTTTATAACCCGAACACCTTGAAGGAGAAAAAACTAAGCATGCAAGAATGGAGGCATAGGTAGAAAACGAAAACTGTAGCTGGTGGCCAGAGGTCTGAGGTCTCAGGTGACCCAAAATAACCTGGTATTACAAGGAGAGTGCTGGGACAGTCGCCTAGGGTGGAGCCCCTACGTGACTGGCTATAAATAGACCTCTTACCTATTTGAGTATGGCAAATATGTAGAAAAGACCTGGTCTGCCTAGATTTTCAAACCTCACATAGCACGTTGCCACTTCTAGAAAAAAGAAAAGGAAGCAAAGGCTACGTTGGTTAACAAAGAGATGGTGGGAATCAACATGGAAATAGAAGCATGCAGATGGTTCTTAAAATTGCCGACATGTTCAAGCACAAGCTTTTGTTTTAATAAATTTTGATAGGGCAGTTTCCAATATTTATTTTCAGTTTCTATAGAATAGTGGTGCTGCATCGCTTTGTTTTGCTGATTTGTCCCTTATCAGGTAAAGTAAATGTAATTCGACCATGCCTAAGGTCAGTAAGGCTGTGATTGAATTGGAGGATGTCAAAAATGTCCTAGTGTGTTGCTTTTCAATTGTGCTAGTCCTCTTCAGAGCTGAGAAACAGCCTACAGCATTCAGGTTTTCCATCCAGCAACTGAAATACTCTAGTAGCAGAAGGCAATGTGAGCAATTGTATCTTCAAAGGACAATTATGCTTTTGTTGTGATATTGGTCCCTATAAAAACAGAATGTAATACATTTTCAGTCTACACTATTCATATTTTGCAAGTTCTTGGAAACAAGTTTACAGTATTTGCAGATGTCCTTCAGTCCTCTGTCACACTGCCTCTTAATTTAATTTCATTTCAGGTTACGGTTAGTTCTAGTCAACCTAATAGTTATCTAGTCCAAGGCAATGGGAGTGGGGTTGCATTCCACAACTCCGCAGTTCAAGCCCCTGTGATTGGATCCGTCCGGAATAAAACCGTGTTTCACAGAACTAACCGTTCTTCTCTTAGCCTGCATAGAGGAGATTTCAAAGGCTGTACTGCGAGAAAGGCCTTTAAGTGCTTTTCCTTGTCTGAACATTAAGGTCGATAAAATGGCCAGTCTTCGCTGCCTCACCTTCTGATGTCTTCACAGGTATTGGCTTACATTTGTCACAGATACACTGATGTGATTTAAATAGGATGTCATGTGACTTAGAGGACCAGATCAAAAAGACCAATCCAAACCCCAAGCGTGTGGTGAAAGCTAAAGCTTAAACCTAATTTTATCCTTTAAAGAAATGAAACTGGGAATTTACCATACCCAAACATAACATCAAAAAAGGTTATGGAAAAAATATAGACTGCTGTAAGTAGATTGGTGCTAACTTTCCAGTTTGAGGTTGAAATTTCAGTGTGCCAGTACGTAGTCCAAATATACTTCTAACACACATTTGGCTCTGAGAAGCCTTAGACTGAGTCTGTAATTGGCAATTATGCCTGAATTTCCACATACATCTTCGCTTGTTGGGTATCGTAATCTGGTGCTGGATGCACCTACCTGGGAATGTTCCACACAGGTGTTTGGAAGATTTACAGAGATATTGATTTGAAGTTTTGTAAAGTGCTCAAATGCTCTGGGGCGTCTTGGCACTGCTGCCCAGCAAATACCAGATTGCTACAGATAATAGAAGTAATGGTTACTTAGTTGACAAAGAGCAAGGTTTTCATGGATTTTCTAAAGGCCCATACATTGGGGCTGTTCTTTTGTCTACAGGGAGTGTTCCAAATTGTGTCTGTTCCTAAAATAAAGCTCTTTCCACCCCAGTGCGCTCTCTTGGTTCTGGGGAGTTCAGTGAGAGTTACTGGAGGAGGACCATACATTTCTAGCGGGTGATTACCAGATCAAACGGTTCTTCAAGTATTATGGGTCGAAGCCATGCAGTGCCTTGTAGGCTAGACACATGGATTTTAAATGTAATCCTTTTATCGACTGAAAGCCAGTGCAGTTTTTCTCAGGCCTTATGACACCAACTGATATTTTGGGTTATCAAGCTGCAAGCGCGCTGATGCATTTTGAAGCCTCTGTAGCTTTTGCAGATATTTTGGGGGGATGTTTACTTAAAGGGCATTTCCATAGTCCAATTTGGACAGAGCTAGTGCTGTCACAGGTGTCATTTGTAGGTCTAGCGGTATAAGACTGGAGCGTTCTTGTGCTGCAGCAAGAAATTGTTGTATTATCTCTGTGCAAACAAAAAATAACTGCCTGAGGACCATTTAGATTGAATCCACTGGACCCCAGTACCCTACTTCCTTTAGTGAATGGCTGCCTCTTCTCCTGCTTCATGCATTCTTTGGCAAACTCCTGGTTCAATCATCTACTGTACCTGCAGTGTCTTCAATTGAAGCAAATATTTTTAAATTACTAAATTAATGGGACATTACAAGAGGACTCCAGCTTCCATGCCTCTGAACTTAAAGTTTGAATAAAAAAAATGAAACTACTGAAGAAAGTGTTATATGGCAAAAGCAAAAAGGTGGGTGTACACCTGAGTATTGAGTTTTAAATATCATGCTTCCAAAATGTCAGAGCTTAAATGTAGACTACCACAATATCATGAACAGAAGTATATATTGGTAGGTATGCATTTACTATACTTAACTTTACTTGAACTTGAAGGTATATTTACCTTCCAAATATGTAGATATGGAGTTAAGAAAAGTAAATCTGTATTTAAACACATATTCTCAACTTCATAATATTTGCCAGTTGATTTAGGCTGCGATATTTTGGTAGCTTAATATTTTTGTGCTCAGTATTCTGACTTGCTGCCCAAAGCATCTAGTTGACTGGATCACAAAACACATTTGAAATGGAATACTTCAAAGAGAGGGTCAGGACTCTGTCCATCTCCTACTCTGGGGAAGAGATGGTTCAAGGGATATTGTTTAAGGCTCAGACGGTATCCTTGCTATTCTATGAAAAGTTTTTAAAAAGACGAGCTGGCCCTTTCATCAAAGAAAGTAATAGGTTCATTCAGTCCAGGCAGATAACCGATTTAGTAATAGAGGTAAATGTTCATTTCTAGTCAAACAGGATAAGCACCCTCTACAATGCTCGAAAAATCGTGAGGACGAACCGGGCAATAAACTTGGAGGATAGAATACCAAAAGTGATGAACTCGGACAAAGGCAGAATAATTAAGAACGAGAGACTTTTTCAAATATTAGGCGAGTCCTTTATACAATTGATGTCTCCAAGAGAGAGAAAGAACTTTCTTTCTGTCACTTACTGCCAAAAAGGCAAAATACAAGTTTAACTGGCTTCTTTTAAACCCTGCTAGCAAACTATTGGTTACACATTTATAAACTGTTACAGCAAGTTATGTATCTTCAAACGTTTGTGTAAATAAAAAATGTACATTCCGATTGGATGGAGGAGGTAGGAAAATGTGGCTACTTTTCTTTTGGTGTTTGCTGTAGCAATTACAAAATACCAGTAAAATAATAACACAACAAGGTTATTAAAGGCTTAATGTCACCCACTAATAATAATCCCATTATGTTGAGGAGTCACAGTGACCCCTGCGCCCTAACTGAGCTACAGCTTTCGGGTATTCACTCAAATTTAAGTTTCATAATCCGCATTCAGACAAAAGAATGGCTTAGATTAGAACATGTACTTCCAAACTATTACCATGATATATGAGCGGTATTCAAAGATTACTCTGGATGATCTATGTACAAAGAAGTATGAATATAAAATATTGTGGGCATTATGCGTGCCTTAACATCTGTACGTATTTTAATTATGAATAACAAGAGGAATAATGCAACATGTGTAGCAAAATAAATAACCTATACAGACACAATCACAAAATAACTTATCTGAGAAAGGGGGATTACCTTTTTTGGGTACAGAAAAACACAACTCCACACCCAACGGGTTGTAAAATTGACCGCTGGAAATTTCGATAAATATTAACATGCTTTAGAGAGAGTCTCAAATTGCATTCTTTTGAGTAAACTACAGTGGATAGAACGTAACCATGGCGACGCTTGGCGCATCAATGGCCCCTGGTTAACAGATGAAATTTCGGAACTGCTGTGAGGAAGTTATTTTCTTTCCCGACCTTACTTTTCAAGTCTGTTTTTAAATATGTTGGGTAGGGAATTTTAATGGCTAGTCTGTTCAGACCTGGGCTTTCGGTATAGCACTGTTTAATCCAATAATCTATTATTAAAGCTGTGCTGCTGTTAACCCTCCGTGACGTGTGAAGGATGTAAACCCCCTGATTGGGAGTAGAGCACATTACTGATTCATATATTCAGCTGTAAGAAATAATAGATAATATACTGTCATTACTAAGAAAAGTTATTTGTTCAGTTTGAATATTTCATACTATTTCGGGTTATCTTTGCTCATGGTTTAACTTCGAAATGCATGTGTAGTTTTCTGCTTCTCACCAATGTATGTTGTATAATGTACAGAGTTCCAAAACATATTTTAAAACTGTACAGGAAATCACTGTTTTCGGCCATAACTTTCACTTCTTTGTATGAAAAATGCTTAGTTTGGGTGAATAATGTACAATCGTCAGTAAAAGTATGAGGCAAACGGAAAACCGTTGTTTTAAACAAAGTATATTTCACATTCGAAGGAGAGCCGTACATAAAGTTAGGGTGCCAACTTTTAGACTGCCAAACGAAATGTATATAAATCAGACTGTTATTTATTCACCCAAATGCATGATCTCTAATGTAAACCCATGTTGATTAGGCCTTTAAATAGTTCGCTGATTTTTTTGTTAATTTACTAACGAGGCTTGTGCAGTAGTTAGTATAGCATGTATATTGTTTTATTAATAAATAGGAGGATGAGTTTATTTAGCTTTCCCCTTGTATTTTACTATGCCTTATAATCATGTGAACACAACACAGCAAGCATTTAAATTAGCTTAACTAAAAGCCCATTGGGTCCTTAATTCCTGCATATATACAACTATTAAGCATCTCGTTTTTGACAGAATTTCCCTTGGACGATCAGCCCATTCTGAAAGTTTCAAAGGCTGAGAAGATACCTGCTCTTGAAGAAAAAGCCAGGAATGCCCCACTAAATGGTAAATCAATGCATTCTGCTTCACTGTGCTTTAGTTTTATTGTGAAATAGCTTTGATGTCACTGCTTGTGTAACACGCTGCTACCATTTCTGTGGCACAGTAGTGTTTTCAGAGTTTGGGACCCCTTTTGTGGCTAAATCCCTGTTCCTTTTCTCAGCAGCTGGTGGTTCAAGACTTCAGCGACTCTTCCATCACACAGGATCCCGGCAGCTATTGTCCCTTAACGGGCTGCTTATTTGCTATGCAATTCTGTGAGTAGCCACAGTTTCTCATATTCCAGTAACAATTTATTTTGCATGTAGAATATATTGTTACTTCCTGCGTGTAGCATTAGAGAAATATTCTAACAGTCACAGATGGGATGAAATTAAAGGCAAAATGGGGTCGCCTAGCCGTCCCACCTAGTGGAACTTGAAGCTGCTAAAAGCTTAAAATGGCATCCTTCTCTTGTGTCCAGGAATCTTCAGAATACCCACTCACCCAAATATCTTTGAAGGTTCTAGAAGGACTGTAACAGGGTGTTTAATAACGTGGTGCAAAGCTGTAGGAAGCAAAGAGCAACCGTTTTTGGTGTACGTCATAACCCTTGCCCGGGTGTATCAAGTTTTGCCAACTGTGACTTTTATTTTTGAAGTAAACTTTAGTTCTTGGATCTTCACTGATGTTTCTTCATGACTCCTTCAACTTTGGGAAAAGCCTTCCTCTTCTATTTTTGCTTGGAAATTCTCTTCTGTTTTTGTGGGGGAAAACGTTTAACCAATAGTCTTCAGTTTCATTTTCATTGTCAAATACATGACTTTCTCTGCATGTTTCAAGGTGTTTAAAGGCCTCTTCTCTGTTGCTGAACCACACATGGCACTTCAGCTTTTGTGTATTCATGATCTTAATTTTACGTGCCAGCTCTGCAGTGTGTAATTTTTGAGGTATTCATTGGGATTAGCGTCTTTTTAGTGGAGAAGCGTGGCTCAGTGGTTAGAGGCGGCAGACCCGGAAGCTGAGATCGACCGTGGACCAGGGTTCGATTCCCCGCCTCGGCGGGTCTCGGGCTCAAAATTCCACGGACTCGACAATTCTCGCTCTGGTGCCTACTCAACTCACGGGGTCACACTCTGCGACTCTGGGCAATAGCTTGCTTAATCTCCACTACGGCCCCTCGCGGCAGGATGCCTGGCTTTCACCTTGTGGACACCCTGCCGGGGTTTCTCACAGGGGAATACCAGGGCGGGTTCCCTAAGCAAGTGCCGGGACGCTTACGGGCAGCTGTGCGCTTTACAAGTCCAACACATTTACATTTACATTTACAAGGTGTGTTAGTCAAACTCCCAGATCCTGGCTTCAAAAGTTGTCTCGTTCAATTTTTCGGTATCTGCTGTGTATGCACAAGTACTGGTTAAAGCATCAGTTTGTAAGACTAGTATCCTACATAACTCTCATTTGAGGAAGTATTCTAATTTGCTTATGTTTTTTGGGTAGTTTTTAATGGTGAGACTGGTCTTGTGTGAATATCTGACAATAAATCGCTGTTGCTCATAACGAGGGCACTGGCCAGTCTTGGTTTTCTGAATCTCTTCATTAACTTGACCATTTAATAGTCCACATGTCTCGTTTTGTATTTATTGGTAATAAATATAATATACATATATTAGTAAATATGCACATCATTGGCAAGTCACCTTTAGGAAGAAAAAGTGATGGCAGAGTTTGCACATTTTTAGTTCTAGGGTTAGCCAAGACGTTTTTGATTTTTTTCAATAACTATAGTTATAATATACGTACTTAAAGAGGCTGTCTTCATCCATTGGTCTGTAGGTGTGTCATTCACATTTTGCTTCCACCCACAACCACATGGAGAACAGGTCCAGCCCACTTCAGCCACTGGGTAACTTCCATTTTGAATGGCTTCATTTTTCTCTTTCACAAGGTTCACATCCACAAGCCAGGTAGTACTCTTCAGTGCCAGTGGGTTTTTTTTGTGCAAAGTTTTATATAGCGCAAACTTGACCCGAATCGGGTATCAGAACGCTTTACATAGCACCAGTTACGTTACATGAGAACACATTCATTTGTGTTAGGCAACGGGAGATTAAGTGATTTGCCCAGAATCACAGGCCTCTCAGCGTCATTGCCGAGACTCGAACCCAGTCCTACTAATATAGACATTTAACTATTCTATTACTTAGTTTATCTCTGCCACTTATTCTGGTTTCTTGTTCTATTTGCCTTTGCAATCCTATCCGTCTGTCAATCTACCTTTTTTTTTAATATTATTTTTATTGAGAGTTCATAAAAACAAGATCAACATTACAGAATAAGTTGGTAAAAAGCTTTAGTACAATACATGGCATATGTTTATACATAAATAATTAACGATCAAGTATCCATGACCTAAATATGGAGGAATATGTGACGAAATCCCGCATTCAAAAATCCCGCATACCATGACTCCGCATTAATTACAACGCGGAGCCATTACTCCGCAGTACAATCACACCGCAAAATGTAACCCCGCATATAACTTTACAACGTATGCCTTTACAACGCAAAGGCATGTGTGGTGAAGTTATATGCGGGGTAAACTTAGAAAATGTACTTCCATTATTTATATATATATATATATATATATATATATATATATATATATATATATACCAATTAATGCATATGTATATAAATAAATATATATTTAACATTTATATATTTTTTTAAATAATTAAAAAAATATATATATATATCATTTAAAACAATACTCTTTTCACCCTTAAAACTAATACCACCCTGCTCCCTTAAAATACCCCAGCACCCCAAAATCCTAACCCACCCTTACTCCTTAAAATACCCCAGCACCCTTAAACACTAACCCATCTTAACTCTATAAATATACCCTGTACTCCAAAACCCAAACCTATCCCTAAACCCTAAAAATACCCCTGTACCCCAAAACCTACCACTGAACCCTAAAAATACCCCTGTACCCCAAAACCCAAACCTACCCCTGAACCCTAAAAATACCCCTGTACCCCCAAACCTAGACCCGAACCCTAAAAATACCCCTGTACCCCAAAACCCAAACATACCCCAGAAACCTAAAAATAGCCCTGTACCCCAAAACCCAAACCTACCCCTGAAACCTAAAAATAGCCCTGTACCCCAAAACCCAAAAATACCCCTGAACCCTAAAATTACCCTGTACCCCAAAACCCAAACCTACCCCTGAACCCTAAAAATACCCCTGTACCCCAAAACCCAAACATACCCCTGAAACCTAAAAATACCCCTGTACCCCAAAACCTAAACCTACCTCTGAAACCTAAAAATACCCCTGTACCCCAAAACCCAAAAATGCCCCTGAACCCTAAAATTACCCTGTACCCCAAAACCCAAACCTACCCCTGAACTCTAAAAATACCTCTGTTCCCCAAAACCCAAACCTAGCCCTGAACCCTAAAATTATCCCTGTACCCCAAAACCCAAACCTACCCCTGAAACCTAAAAATACCCCTGTACCCCAAAACCCAAACCTACCCCTGAAACCTAAAAATACCCCTGTACCCCAATACCCAAACCTATCCCTTAACCCTTAAATACCCTTGTACCCCAATATGTAAATGTGTAAATGTGTTTCGATTTATATAGCGCACTAATCACCCAGGGGTCTCAAGGCGCTTGCTTAGGGAACCCGTCCTGGTATTCCCCTGTGAGATACCCCGGCAGGGTATTCACAAGGTGAAAGCCAGGCATCCCGCCGCGAGGGGCCGTAGTGGAGATTAAGCAAGCTATTGCCCAGAGTCGCAGAGTGTGACCCCGTGAGTCGAGTAGGCACCGGAGCGAGAATTGTCGAGTCCGTGGAATTTTTGTGCCCGAGACCCGCCGAGGCGGGGAATCGAACCCTGGTCCACGGCTGATCTCAGCTTCCGGGTCTGCCGCCTCTAACCACTGAGCCACGCCAATACCCAAACCTATCCCTTAACCCTTAAATACCCCATAACCCAAACCCACCCTTAAAATACCCCTGAACCCCTAAAACATATACTCCAACACCCCCAAACTAAAACCATATACTTACCTTACACTTAAATATAAAAAACAAATGCTTTTACCATTCATGCTTTTACAACGAATTTCGTTGTAAAAGTATGCATGGTAAAAGCATAGAAGACATAATGGCATGCGTTGTAATAATTTGCGGAGTAACAGTACCTGCGTTATGATGGGATGCGGAGTAAAGGTATGCGGAGTAAAAAATGCGGAGTGAAGGTGTTTTACCATATGAAGTGCAATAAATAATTGTAAAGTGCAAAAATGCTTAAAAAGTGCATATATGCAGACTAGTGATTATGAAGGTATCTTTCACAGTTCAAAAACACTCCAGAACTTTTCATATTTTTTGAGCGCCCCTGATCTAAGCGCGTATTTTCTTTCCCTGCCCTGTGTTCGTATTAGTTTAGCCTTCCATCTCTGAAAGGACGGTACTTGATTAGTTTTCCAGAACTGTAGTATAAGTGATTTAACTATTAGAGAAGCTATGAAAAGAAATTCGTCATATTTGGTGTTGATCGCTGAGCAGCCTAGAACAGGGACTAGATCATCGAATATTATGGGAGTTTTAAGCTCAAAAGAGAGGTATTTTTCAATTTCCCTCCATAGTGGTTGGATTTTAGGACATTCCCAGACGATGTGTTTCCAGGTCCCTTTTTCCTCACATCGGAAACATTTATCGTCTACTATAGGAAAAATATTGTGGAGATAAGAGGGAGTTCTGTAAATCAACCATTTATTATAAAATTGCATGCGTTTAAAATTAGCGCCGCAAAAAATTGTTTTATTAAATTTGTTTATTTTGTCCCAAATTTGTTGATTAATTTCAATATCCACCTTTTTTTCCACCTCTCGATAATCTTATTCGAGGCTTCTTGTCCTCTTTTAGTATTTTAATCCAAATGCTCATCTTTTTTTGAGTTCTGTTATTCAGTGCTGTAGATATATTTTCCTTAAAGTAAAGATTTCCTATATCCAGCTCTCTGAGTATTGGATTCAACATAAAAAAGGACCATTTCAGAACGGAATAAGAATGGCTCACCTGGCTGGCAATTTGATCCCATGTCTTCCAACTGTTACCGGCCAGGAAGTCTTCTATTTTATCAAAACCATTTTCTTTCCAAAGATTTATTATTTTCATATCCATACAACCCTCTTCGCCTAGGTTAAAGTTGTTCAAGTCAGTTGTGTTACTTATCCTAGGAATTGAATGGGATTTCAAAAACTGGGTTTTCTGTCTAGAAATCCATTGGAGGGACTTGTAGCGGAATTTCTTTGGATCTTTAGTTACTCTAATCGAATCAATTATCTTTACCTCTGACAACATCTTCTTAATAAAAAAATTGTCTGCCTCGTTCGTGTCTAAAAAGAAAAACCTAAAACTATGGTGTGCAAAAGACGCAAAATAGTATTCCCTTATGTTTGGGAGGGATAACCCTCCTTGTGTAAATGAAAAAAGTGCTAAGTGCGAGTCTAGGAGACTTTTTAGCCCAAAGAAATGAAGATATTAGGGAATCTATCTTTTTAAAGAAGGAGACCTGAATAACGCAGGGTGCTGCATTAAATAAGAAATTGAAAAGAGGTAGGATCGACATGCGTATCAATGCTGCTCGGCCCATAATGGACAGAGGTAATAGATTCCAGCATTCTAAAAGGGACTCAACCTTTTTTAGCAACTGTGAATAATTAAGTGAGAACAACTCGTCTAAGTTATCCGAAATAAATATTCCCAAATATCTCTTCGGCGTAGGGTTATAAATCTGCCTAAATTCTGGTATTAAAGTGTCTACAGTGCAGTTTAGTAAAATAATTTCCGTCTTGTTAACTGTAATTTTATAGCCCCCTAGTTTTTGAAAGTCGAAAAATATTTTTTAAATTTTCGCTTGACTTAGGGGGCTGGAATCTAAAAACAGGGCAATATCATCGGCGTATAATTTTATATTAGTCATACCAGCTACCGGGACTGTATTAGTTTGTATATTTCTGATCGCAATCGCTAGAGGTTCAATAAATAATGCGAATAATATTGGAGATAGGGGACATCCTTGACGGGTGCCTCTAGTTACCTTACATGTACCGATGTTGGAATTATTGATGATAATCTGTGCACTTGATTTCAAATATAATTGTTTTAAAAAAGAGATAAAAACATTCGGGGAAATTAAAACTGTGTAAAATAACAAATAGGCGGTCCCAGGACACTAGATCAAAGGCTTTCTCAGCATCTAAAAACCAGATTTGGGCCTTCACTTTATTAGTTTTAAAAGTCTAGTGCCTCTAATACAAACTTTGTATTTGTATGGAGCGGCCTACCTGCAATAAAACCGCACTGATCGTTGGCTACCAGACTTCCCACTATTTTATTCAATCGATTTGCTAAAAGCTTGGTAAAAATGGTATAGTCTGTATTTAATAGACTTATAGGTCGGTACGAGTTTATGTTCTCACTATCCTTTCCCTTTTTTAAAATACTGACTACCACAGCTGAGCGGAAAGAATCCGGGGGGATCCTCCTTTAAGTAAATCATTTACTAAAATTAAAAGTTCTTTACGAAGAGTTCCTTCAAATTTTTTAAAGAATTCAATTGGAAGACCATCGTCACCGTTGGCCTTTCCATTAGGGAGGGAGCCGATTACTTCGTCTAACTCAGATTCCGAGAAGGTCTCGATGAGACATTCCTTCTCTTCATCATCTAATTTGGGAATTGTAAGTTGAGATAAAAACTCCCCTATTGAATCAGTTGAGGCCTCTTCTGTTGTTTGATAGATTCCCTCATAATGTTTCAGGAACCACTCACCAATTGAGGCTGTGGTCTAAGCTTGTATTTTAGTGATTGGGTCAGTTAGTTGATCAATTCTGTTGCAAGCCTGTTTTTCTTTAGTTTGCCAAGCCAGGAGCTTCCCTGTATACTGTCAATCTACCTTTGCAACCTTTTGCATCTTTTCAATTCAGCCTGCCTTTGGAAGCCTCTGCCTGTCTGTGCAAGCATTTCTATCTGTCCGTCTAAGCCTCTCTGTGCAAGTCTGTCTGTCCGTGCAAGCCTTTCTGTCTTTTCGTGCAAGCCTTTCTGTCTTTTCGTGCAAGCCTTTCTGTCTGTTCGTGCAAGCCTTTCTGTCTTTTCGTGCAAGCCTTTCTGTCTGTTCGTGCAAGCCTTTCTGTCTGTTCGTGCAAGCCTTTGTCTGTCCGTGCAAGCCTGTCTATTTATGCAAGTCTCTTGGTCTGTCTGTCAGTGCAAGCCTGCTGTCTGCCTTTGCAAGCCATTCTATCTATCTGTGCAAGCTTTTCTATCTATCTGTGGATTCCTCTGTCTGTGCAAGCCTTTCTATTGGCTAAGTCTCTCTTTCTGCCTGTCTGTGTAGGCCTTTTTGTCTTTGTCTCTCCAACCCTCTCCGTCTTTGTAAGCCTTCCTATCTTTGTGTGCAATCCTCTCTGTCGGTTTGTGTAAGCATCTTTCTGTTTGAAAGAAAGTTTTACAAACATATTTCAAAAAAGCTTTAGAAGAGGCTGGCAGCCAACAGAAAAACATTGGCTTTTTTCGGTCAGGTGTGAGCAAAGATCTTTTGATTTTTCGCAATTATGTATATAATATAGTTACTTATAGGGCTTTTTGGCCAGACTTCATCCATTAGTATATCATTCAAATTTTTTTACCAGCCACTTTAGCACGCATCATGGGGCTGTGGGTTATCCCACTTCAGCCGCTGACTTATGAGTGATAGCATGCTGGCCTTTTACAAGAAAAAATACAAA
This sequence comes from Lissotriton helveticus, assembly GCF_964261635.1. Lineage (NCBI taxonomy): Eukaryota > Metazoa > Chordata > Amphibia > Caudata > Salamandridae > Lissotriton > Lissotriton helveticus. The sequence continues at coordinate 869,383,415 of NC_136059.1, forward strand.
AAAGTTATACGTGGAATGCTTGATTTATCACAGCCACTGGTATTTATTCTGGCCGCATCCCAGTCCATCGTTATTCTGCACAACATGCCACTTCAGTTTGGACCCAGCCATATGGAAGTCACTCTTGACCCCCCTTCAATGGGAACAGTCCAACCCGAACTGCCAGCCCATGTCCTCTCTGAAAGGAGCACACGCAACCCATGACCTGTTTCGACATGATTACTACTCAGAAGCCTGGCATAGCACTCACAAGGAGCACATCCACACACAAAGTATTCCTCTTTGGCATCAGGGACTACTATGGTAATGTGGCTTTTTTTTAAACCAAAACATATTTATGGCTTTAGCCAATGATTTTGTTTAGATTGATGGCCTTGCTGAGTGCCCAACAATAAGGCTTTGCACAAACCATAACAGAACAAAACAAGAATTGCCAAAGCCAAATGACTGGAAGCCAACGTTAAACCGATGTGGCTTTTGCTAATGCTTATTCTGTCTGTTTTGCCTTTTTATGACTGTCCGTGGTGCATGCTCTCCTCAGAAAATTTCCCTAGTTAAGTGTATTTGCTAGTTCAGCTTGGCTTATGCTAAGGAGTAGTTTAAGAATTCGGTATTTGTTAATTAGTTCTTAAAACTCATTGATCCTTCAGCCCTTTCACGAATGATCTGGTGTCAAGTTTTCACTTGTGGGGCGAGGGAGGAAGACAGACCACTTACAGGGGCATGGAGAAATGGGCAGGTTAGAAGAAATGTGACTCACAATGTGATGGAATAGTCTGTGTATGCTTATCCCATATCTCACGTGCCACATTGTCCAATTTAGGGCTCTGCAGCAATAAACATCTTGATCCACAGTCTGCTAATTGGACTTTGACATATTCTCAGGCCGCTAAACCCTGAAAATCTGTACAACTCACCAGAGAGACTTGTGTGTAAAAATTACAGATTTGTTACAGGCTCTTTAAAAACTGCACAACAAGCATGAAACGGGCTCAATATGGTAATCTAGCGCCACATTGCATAATTATTTTTCGTGTTTATCGATGAGCAGATGCAACCAAAATCCTTACTCATATTAATCTAAATCTTTAAAAATATTCATATAGAATGTAAGTCTCGCTATACTCGTCTTATGCAGCCTCATCAGTTTAATCTAACTTGATCCCATGCTTACTAGCAATTGTCATGTAGACAATACAATGAAAACATGGGCTCATTACGTAATTACTTTAGCCGAACGGTGCAAAGTATTCTCAGTGCCTAATGTCTCAGTAGTTTGTTTCAATTTCTTATTGTGAATCAACAGAAAGGGGGTACAGTACAGCAGCATCTAAACTACCATCATATAAGATCTCCAGTGGTATTTCATGCTCATTATACACCCGGCAGTGCCCACTCCTTTTGTTTAGTACACCTCATGTCCAACTTCATAGGTATGTGGAAAAGTAAATTTTGCCATGTTCTGTGTCCCTACGTGTCATCCATCATATGTTATGTGTGCATGATTAAATATGCATATGTACTCCCCATGTCTGATTAATGACGCAATTACAGTTGTGTCCCCCTCTAGTATGCCAGTTTCCAGTCCTCGTGAATACTACGAATATCAGGCCTATGTAAAGCTAAGTTGCCACGTTTCTCAGTGTGCACGTTATTCTATTATAAAGTCCCCGTTTCTAGGCCTCAAAAGGGCCTGGACATCAGATTCAGCTCCTGTCTCCCGAAGCCTCGCTGAGGAGCGATACAGCCCCCACCTGTATCCTCGACCCTTCACTTACTTCCTGCCTCGCAGTGCCCGGCCCAGCCTGGCTCAGTCTCTGAGTCTGCCAAGAATTTGTTATGATTCCAGTTATCAGTTCAGTCCTCCTTCTCTGCATTCCTAAGCTACTGAACTGCATCAATAGTTTCCGTCATTGTCTAGCCTTCACGTCTCCACGTTAGAGAAATACTGTATTCAATGGTCATTTCATATTCTTCATCACGCACTACATGTAGAATAATGCATGGTCCAGTCTTAGAATCCAGTTAGCCTTTCCTCTCTTGACTTCTAGTTTATATCAACATGTTCTCTAAACATCAGATACTAGATACTGTTTAGGTACATGTCGCCCTGACTCTCCAGACTTCAGTCTCTGCTCCTAGCACAGAGTTCATAGCCCCCAGCTTCTCCTAGTGATACGTCATTGCTAGTTTGCGCGCACCATCAGGTTAGAGGTCCCGGCTCCTCAGGTAGCCCCCTCCATGGTTTCCGCCCCATTCATGATATATCCTGTTACGTTTGCATCACATGTCTATGTATACGCCCAGTTACACCTCTTTTCCCCCTTATCTTTCGCGACTGCTACGCGTCACGCCTTCTGCTCCACCCACTGCTACGCCTACTGCAATGTAATGCTATGTGTTTGCGTTATGTATATATGCTCATGTATTGTTATTAAAAGCCAGCGCGCTCATCCCAGATCCAGCCCCAGCAGCTGCTGGGCCCTGTCACCCTATTCCCATGCAGGTTGTCCTGTTCCTGTCCTTATGCTGTATTAAACCTGCAAAACTCCTACTACCTCGAATCTTGACTCTTATTTATTGAGCTATCTGTTATGATATATGTCTAGTCAAAAATAGGGTATTATTTATTTATTTACCACATAATGGCGCCCGAACAGGGACTTGCCCTTTCCCCACGCGTCGGTGAAGCCACGCCGACCCCCTGACCCTCTGCAGTCGTGACGGAACTCTTCTGCGCAGAGGCAGATATTTCTGCTCAAGTATCCCTCAGGCCCACGGAGGAGACGGAGGAGGCGGTCCAGCATCCAGACGAGACGGTGGAGGAACGCGGCGAGTCCCGACCAGAGCCCAAGCCAAGAGTCCGAGGTATCCGGAGGTCCACCCGTAACTGAAGTCCGAAGTCCGAAGTTCGTCGTCCGTCGTCGTAGCAGTCCAGTCCAGTCTGAGGCCTTCCGTTCTTGCTGCCCGGTGAGTACCGTTACTGGGGTGGTATCTAGACAGGGTCAATTTAATTGACTCTGGTCTGTGGGTTGGTGGTACACAGTCCCACAAACGAAGTGTCCACTTCGGTGGATGCGGGTCCTGACGTGTCTCTTTATGAGACCGGTAAGTTTCGTACTGTTTCAGCAGTGCATCTAGTTTCTGTTCTAGTCAGTTTCTGTTCTCGAGAAAATTTATGTGTCTGTTCTCAGTATTTCCAGGTAGTATTCTGTTCGAACTGTTATTTTTTAAATGTTTTTCATGTATTTTAATGTCGTGGTATGAATGGGGTATAAGTATCGTGTTCATTGTATATTATATTGTGTCTAGATTACAGTTCAGTCATGCCCATATTTTCCAAGTTACGTCAGTTAAAAACTAGAAAGGGTCTGCTGGAAGCAGCAGTTCCCGTCCCGCCCAGGGACAGTCCAGGTCACTTTATGTATCAGAAACATGGCATAAGTGCCATATTGTATCTAGATTTATGGGTAGAGTATACCAAACAGTTAGAAGAAAAGTATAGATGGCCCGTATCGGGTACATGGGATGCCGAATGCATCATGCGAGTAGAAGAAGCATTATGGAAAAAGAAAGCCAGACAGTCACAGAAAGATGCCATCGAGTTATGGCGCAAAGAAGCTCATAAAAGAACTGAAAAAGAAATCAGAAAATCAGAATTAAGTAGAGAATCTCAAGAGCGAGCCCAAGAAAAAGAATTAATCGAGATAGGTGAACAAGTCAAAGCCGAACAGTCAGACAGACAGAGGAATGCCCTTATTAAGGGTATGTACCCTCTTCTTGCCGAGGGCTTGCCAAAAGCGACCCCGGAGGCATCCAGTAATTTCCCGCCACCACTAGTTCCGACCAAGTTACGTCACAAACCGACCGCAGCTGATATTTTTATTTCGTCCTATCTGGACGACACAGTCCCTGAATATGCAAATCCTGTTCGCGCTCCGCCAGTCCCTGTAAATCAGGCACATCCTGCTCCTCCAGACACCGGGGCACCCCATGCAGTACCTGCTACGGTACCCCCGGTCCAGCCAGCATTTCAATTTCCCGCTCCGCCGCGAAGAATATCAGTCGACGATTCTAGTCTAGGGGCCGCAGGAGGAGGTCCTCCTCAAACCCCGCCGCCACGCAAGCGTTTATCAGCACTCGAATTACATGCTCAAGCATCACAGCGTACTCCCAAGAGTAATAAGTCTGTTGCAGAAATCAGGCAAGCCCTTGGCGAATGTGCCTATGACCCAGTCCCAGGCGAGAATAATATGGTTTTATATTCAGTACGCGTAAGGAGGGTGACCGAGTATCTAGTCACCCTACCCAATATGAAAGAAGATCTAGACAGAATATATCGTTTCATCCGTACAGGGGATGATCCAGAAAGTATTAGTGATGCCATGTCTCAAAGGAAAGCTGAGATCCAGCGTATGATATTAAAGTTTTTAATTAACTGTCTAATAAGAGAACAAGATTACCCGTCTAAAGATCCGGCCGAAATGAAAACCCTGACAAAGTGGAGTGATAATATAGCCGAGGGTAAGCACAATACCATTAGTGCCATGGAGAGTATGTACAAGAAAATCCGTAGAGAAATAATAAAGATACACGAACAACGTAAAGCAGCACAAGTAAGCGAGAAAGAAAGTAACTCTGATCCTGAAGAGGAAGACGACGAGAATACCGCCAGAATAGCGTATGTAGGAAAATCTAGATTTCCAGATCGCCATTTACGCCTAGAACACAAGTCTATTTTCCATCATCCAGCACCAGAACAAGGTTCCCTAGAACAAGTATTTCAAGCTACCGATCACATTCTGAAATCACGAATCGGTTACAGTGAGTTAAGTACCATGCATGAACAAGAACTAGCCCGATCAGCAGTCCGATGGATTACTGATTCTACCACTTTTCCAGACGAAATAGTGGCACAAATGTTTCTGAAACTGCCCCCAGGCGAGCAGCGACTGGTGGGTATGTATATGATCCAGCACCTCATTACTCTGTATGAGGGTCAGCACTCTGATCCAGGTCCATTACATGATATCCTGAACGAGTTACTCCAGTACAGATGGAGAGGTCTAGGTACCGACTTAATTAGTGTCATTCTAGAACAGCGCCACAAATATAGAACGTTTCTGAACCCGCATTTTGTTCATGTCTCACCCCCAGAAAGTAAACCATTTTACATGGAAAGACAGAACCCGTTACGAGAAGTGCATCCAGTTAAGACAGAGGACGGTGAAATGCAACGAGTGTTTGTTTACACCCCGATTACAAAGATGGAACTCCTCGAAATGAAGAAATTAATTCCCTGTCATGACAAAGATCCAGCAGGGTTCCATAGAGAATTAAAAGACATGCTCCGTATGGGAGAATACACTTACCCAGATATCATTAAAATGTTAAAGGTCCTGTTGCCCGCAGGGGTGTATGAAAAGCTAAAGGAAAAAGAATGGGAGGTAGGAGAGAAAAAGATCGATTGGGCAGTTCTAGAAGCTGAAGACAAGGCACGAGTACCAGGTACCGGTCTAGGAGAGAAATGTAAAGAATTACCAGAATTATTGATTCAAGTTTTACCCAGATTATTGACAACTAGAAAAGAAGACTGGGATGCAATCTCAGCCTGTAAACAGAAGCAAGACGAGGATATTAGTGATTTTTATTCTAGGTTTGAAAAATGTTTCAGCATCAACAGTGGTCTCAAGACAAGTAGCGAGTCATACCCTCACCTTTTTGTTACTAAATTAGTCGAGAATTCAAGTCCACCAGTTAAAAATCGAGTTTTGAAAGTCGAAAGCACCTGGCAAGCTAATACTCCGTCCCAGATGCTCCAGATGCTCCAGTACCACCAGAATAGAATCAGGGAAGAGCAAGAACACGAGAGAAAACGTATGAAAGACACGAAAATGAAAGTATTAGTTGCACAATCCGTTCCTCAAGACAGTCAGAAGAGGGGTCCGAATCAAGCCAGTCATCCTGCAGCTCCCGTTAAAGGGAACTGCAATTATTGTAAACAGCCAGGTCATTTTATAAATGAGTGTGCAGTTCTGAAACACAACATAGCTACTGGTAAGACTAAAGAAAGACCACGTCCGCCTAGACAAGAGCAAGTTTCACAGACTCCTCAGCCACAGAATGCACAACAGACAGTTACTGCACCGCAGCCTATCGCTGCAACACAGCATGTTACATCGCAGATGTACCAGTATGCACAGTCTGAGTACCCAGAGTACCAGCAGTATTCATGAAACAGCCTAGAGAGGGAGGTAGGCTTGCCTCTCATCGAGATACCTGTAGATCAAGAAGGTCCCTATGTTCACAGTCAAGTATTAGGGAAAGACAGAAAGTTTTTGATTGATACAGGGGCAAGTAGGACCACAATTAGTCATGCCGAAGTTCCAGGGGCTCCGCTCTCAGGCTCAAGAAATGTTTCCCTTGGATTTTCAGGAAAACCTATCGTAAATGAGATTTCAAAGCCAGTTACTCTAGAAGTAGGTCCATTGTCCCGCACTACTGATCTGTTACTTACTAAATCATGTCCAGAAAACCTATTAGGCATTAAAACACTGAAAGAGTTAGGTGCAGTTATATGTTGTTCCCCAGAGGGAATACGTCTGTTCCTACGTGACTTTAAGGGTCACTATGTGTTACGAGATTTTGATCCAAGACTGTCTAATGTTCCACAGCATCTATGGGCGCAAGGTCCAACTGATGTAGGTTATATGCAAATCACACCCTATCGTGTGACTCTCAAGCCAGGTGTAGTGTTACCACGAATCAGACAGTACAGATTGCCACCTGAGGCTGTAGCAGCCTTATCCAAAATTATTGACGAGCTCATGGCTCAAGGAGTGGTTGTAGAAACTGACTCCAATGTATGTAATTCTCCGATCATTCCAGTCATGAAACGTACTGATCCAAATGCACCCCCAGTATATCGATTAGTGATCGACCTACGAGAACTTAATAAATGTATTATTCCTCAGTACCCAGTTGTCCCAGACATCTCTTCCCTATTAACGGCCATTGATTCCGAAGCCACGTTCTTCACTGTCATAGACCTCAAGAACGCATTTTTCAGTGTCCCTATTCATCCAGACAGCCAGTTCCTTTTCGGATTCTGTTTAAATGGAAGGAGCTATATGTTCACACGCGCTCCTCAAGGTTTCACAGAAAGTCCTAGTATTTACAGTCAAGCACTTAAGAGACAACTAGACAACATTCACATGCCAACTGACACTGCCCTGCTCCAGTATGTCGATGATCTACTGGTCACAGCCCGTTCCGAACGTGCTTGCGAGCGGGCATCCCTTACAGTTCTGTATTTCCTAGCCGAGATGGGGCACAAGGTGTCCCCTTCGAAGCTTCAATTCTGTGTCCAGCAAGTGATCTACTTAGGCCACTTACTGTCCAAGAGGGGTAGGCAGTTGACACCAGACCGTATCCAGTTAATAGCGAGTCTTCCTCAGCCCAAGACCCAGAAGGAGGTACGTGCTTTTATCGGCCTCACTTCTTACTGCCGACAATGGATTCCCCAGTATGCATTTCTAGCCAAGCCACTGATACAGTTAACGACACAGGAGGCAGCCGTATCGACTGTCCTCCCTTGGACATCTGAACATACACTTAGTTTCAATGAGTTAAAGAAAGCCCTATGCCAAGCTCCAGTTCTAGCGACACCGAACTACAGTAAGCCTTTTACACTTTTCGTTACTGAACGTGAAGGTACAGCATTATCAGTTCTCACACAAGATCAAGCAGGACAATACAAGCCCTGTGCTTATTTTTCGAGCACATTAGATCCAGTCGCCCAGGCGTTGCCTGCGTGCCTTAAGTCAGTTGCAGCCACAGCCCTAGCTATCAGACAAAGTGATTCCATAGTCTTAGGACATTCCTTGACAGTACAAGTTCCACATTCTGTGGAAGTTCTTCTGAACCGAACACAAACTCAGCACCTGACAATCGCACGTTTAACAGGTTATGAATTGACACTGTTCCAGCCACACATAGAAATCAGACGCTGCAACATTTTAAATCCTGCTACACTGTTACCATCAGTTACTTCAAATCCTGACCCACATGATTGTGTGGAAGTAGTTAACATTACGACAAAGCCAAGACAAGATCTGACAGATACTCCGTTACCAGACCCCGACCTGACACTTTATGTGGATGGTTCATGTATGAGAACAAGTACAGGAGAACTAGTCGCCGCGTATGCAGTGACTACTGACACCGAAGTTATTGAAACACACCGTATTGATACTCTGTCCGCTCAAGCAGCAGAGCTAGTTGCTCTGACACAAGCCTGTATACACGCCAAGAACCTGAAAGTTAACGTTTACACAGATTCACGCTACGCATTCGGAGTCGTACACGACTTCGGAGTGCTCTGGCAGGAGAGAGGTTTCATGACTTCTCATGGAACCAAGATTCAGCATGGTCTCCTTATCCAAGCTCTGTTAGATGCCATACACTTACCGACATCCATCGCTATCATGAAATGCAAAGCACATACGAAAGTCACTGATATTATTTCCCAAGGTAATGATCTAGCAGATCGCACAGCCAAGCTTACAGCACAGACTCCAGACATTCCAGTTAACATGACACATACTCCAGATCCGATTACATGTATGACAGTTAAGGACCCTACACAAGATGTCATAGATATCCAGTTACATGCTACTCCCGAAGAAATCAAGAAATGGTCCGAACAAGGAGGGGTCCAGACAGATCAAGGATGGTTAACAAAGGGTAGAGCCACATGGTTTCTCCCCGACTCTATGGTTCAAGTCATTATTAATACCGCGCATAGTCCAGCACATTTAGGAGAAAAAGCTATGTTAGACAGTATCCAGAACATTTGGTTCAACAAGCATTTACGAGCTGCAGCCAAGCAGAAAGTCCGTACCTGTATGATATGTTGTCAGTTTAATCCAGGTAAAAGTGTCCCGGTGGAACAAGGTGGTTTCCAGCCTCCTGACCACCCTTTTGAAGTCCTCCAGATGGATTATATTCAGATGGAGCGATGTCGAGGTTTCAAGTATGTCCTTGTAGTTGTATGCGCTTTGTCCAGGTGGACAGAAGCATATCCAGTCCCAGATTACACAGCCGCGACCACTGCCAAGCAGTTGGTTCGTGAATTCTTCCCTCGTTATGGACTCCCTAGAGTCGTATATTCTGATAACGGCCAGCCATTCTCCTCAGAGTTAATGAAGCACGTTTCCCTTTTGTTAGGGTACCAGTGGAAGTTTCATTGTGTGCGCCATCCTGAAGCAGCCGGTCTCGTTGAGAGACATAATCAAACCCTGAAAATCCGCATCGCCAAAGTCTGTCAAGAAAAAGGTGTGGACTGGCTAGTAGCTCTGCCAGTCGCTTTATTTTATATGCGCATGGTCGCACATTCCAGATCAGGTCTGTCCCCGTACGAGGTCGTATTCGGCCGCCCCCCAAACATGTGGGGTACTCCTAGACCCCGAAGTATTACCGATGTTTCAAGTAATATGCTGACAGATTACCTAGCTTCCTTGATGTCTGCCCTCAACTCATGTCGTTCACAGGTTGCCGCCGCATTTCCAGACAATACCGAGGTGGCACCGCATGAAATCGTCCCAGGATCCATGGTGATGGTCCGCAACTTTGACAGATCACGTCCGCTGGAGCCTCGTTGGAAAGAGCCCCGACAGGTCCTCCTCACCACCCGTACAGCCGTGAAGTTGGAAGGACGCAAGGGCTGGGTGCACCTTTCTCATATCAAACTTTTTAATGGACTAAAACCCGCCTTAAAGAACATTTCCCAGGATTTGAAGGATTGCCAGAATATTGTTTTCCAGGACTGTCCCGCAAAAGACATTGCTACAACCCCTCCCCTGTTAGAGAAAACTCCGCAGCAGGAGTATAAACAAAAACTACGGTCTAGTAAATTAAGTCAGCCAGTTTGATTGTCTAAGTCCTCCCCTAGGTGAAACGGTTAGACTGTTTCTGACATGTATAAAATAGACCCCCATAGTGAGAGAGTTAGTCAAAACTCAATCCGATGTATCGTTTTTCTATGTTTCATATTGTTTTCCAGCATTATGATTTCCTGCACCAGTTATGCATTTTTCCTATGTTTCCCAGTTTCACATGTAAATAAGTCTGCTAATGCTACAGTAGAGCACACGTTTAGTGATCTGCCTCCTCATGAACTGTCCTACCGCCTCGCTATGCGAAATAATTCCTTTGTCCGCATGTTACATTACTCACACCAGACCAGCAATGCTACTAATTGTTGGGTATGTGGTCGACTCCCCCCTTTCCAGACACCGAAGGGAGTTCTGCCACTTTTTCCTTATCCATTTTCACATAATGGTTCGTGTGGAGCATGGTCCACGTTAACGTCATCCTCAACAGATATGTCTTTTCTTAACAGTACATGTTTCCCAGACAAGCAAGGTCTCCCTCACAGAACCGGGTTAGATCTAGAAAATGAAGTGTATAATTTAGGTAATTATTCGTCGAATTTTATGGTCCTGAATGTTCAGTCTGATACTACTCCAGACTTACCTGCTATTTCAGTACTACCAGTCAAAGGCGAATTATGTGTCCGAAATAATGGTTCCGTACATGTAGGACATAGTGATTGTACTACTGTTGTCAAGTATAGTGACAGTGGGAAATCTATTTTCAAAGCTTCACGTCATTCATATTTTATTTGTGGTCAAACCGCATATGTTCGTCTGCCCCTCGATTGGGAGGGAACCTGTTACATTGCCTTCCTACTGCCACCCGTTTTCCTAGCCCCACCTGATTATCATAGAAATACACATCTAGTACACATTAGACATAGAAGGGAGTCCCCAATTGTCGATTATACTGAAACTACTCTAGAACAATATACCGATTTCAATAAAGGTTTCTTTTTCTTTATAGGACCTATCCAGAATAGTAAACTAATCCGTAGGTTAACCAGAACCCTTGAAGCTGTAGTAAATGAGACTGCCTCTGCTCTAGGTAACTTAACCGAAGAGCAATCTGCTATGAGATTTGTCGTTTTACAGAATCGTCTCGTCCTTGACGTCATACTGGCCGATAGGGGCGGAGCCTGTAGAGTCATCGGATCTAGTTGCTGCATTTTCATTCCAAATAACGCGCCGTCTGTTTATTCAGCTATAACCAGACTCCATAAAATTGCCCATCTGTTACACCAAGATCCAGGCACCTGGACATGGTCCGGTTGGTTCTGGAATATAATTTCCGCATGGGGATGGAAAATATTGTCCTTCCTAGGTATTGCAGTAGCGATCATATTCAGCTGCTGCCTCTGTATACAATGTGGCCCTGCGATTTGCGGCATTTGTGCTACCTCTTGTATTCCTAGTCCCAAGCCCAGTTCTAAATCCCGTTCCAGGATAATTCGAGACGAGCAAATGATACTGTATGAAATGATAGATGGTATCATGAATATTGATGTTTCCTGATGGAAACGTAGTGACAAGGAGGGAATGTGGAAAAGTAAATTTTGCCATGTTCTGTGTCCCTACGTGTCATCCATCATATGTTATGTGTGCATGATTAAATATGCATATGTACTCCCCATGTCTGATTAATGACGCAATTACAGTTGTGTCCCCCTCTAGTATGCCAGTTTCCAGTCCTCGTGAATACTACGAATATCAGGCCTATGTAAAGCTAAGTTGCCACGTTTCTCAGTGTGCACGTTATTCTATTATAAAGTCCCCGTTTCTAGGCCTCAAAAGGGCCTGGACATCAGATTCAGCTCCTGTCTCCCGAAGCCTCGCTGAGGAGCGATACAGCCCCCACCTGTATCCTCGACCCTTCACTTACTTCCTGCCTCGCAGTGCCCGGCCCAGCCTGGCTCAGTCTCTGAGTCTGCCAAGAATTTGTTATGATTCCAGTTATCAGTTCAGTCCTCCTTCTCTGCATTCCTAAGCTACTGAACTGCATCAATAGTTTCCGTCATTGTCTAGCCTTCACGTCTCCACGTTAGAGAAATACTGTATTCAATGGTCATTTCATATTCTTCATCACGCACTACATGTAGAATAATGCATGGTCCAGTCTTAGAATCCAGTTAGCCTTTCCTCTCTTGACTTCTAGTTTATATCAACATGTTCTCTAAACATCAGATACTAGATACTGTTTAGGTACATGTCGCCCTGACTCTCCAGACTTCAGTCTCTGCTCCTAGCACAGAGTTCATAGCCCCCAGCTTCTCCTAGTGATACGTCATTGCTAGTTTGCGCGCACCATCAGGTTAGAGGTCCCGGCTCCTCAGGTAGCCCCCTCCATGGTTTCCGCCCCATTCATGATATATCCTGTTACGTTTGCATCACATGTCTATGTATACGCCCAGTTACACCTCTTTTCCCCCTTATCTTTCGCGACTGCTACGCGTCACGCCTTCTGCTCCACCCACTGCTACGCCTACTGCAATGTAATGCTATGTGTTTGCGTTATGTATATATGCTCATGTATTGTTATTAAAAGCCAGCGCGCTCATCCCAGATCCAGCCCCAGCAGCTGCTGGGCCCTGTCACCCTATTCCCATGCAGGTTGTCCTGTTCCTGTCCTTATGCTGTATTAAACCTGCAAAACTCCTACTACCTCGAATCTTGACTCTTATTTATTGAGCTATCTGTTATGATATATGTCTAGTCAAAAATAGGGTATTATTTATTTATTTACCACAGGTAGATCTACTGTTGCCCAGTGGAAACGTGTTGGGAGTTTGAGGGATGGAGTAGGGCAGGCAAAATACAGCAGAAAGAGGTCTTGACTAGGGTCCTAAAAAATATAGCATATTATTTCTTAAGGATAGCCTCTAAATTTGCAGAGGTCTTTACTCTGGAGAGCTAGAGTTGGTGATGGGGTGTTTTTAATTATGTGTCTTGTGAACCGAAGCCTGTGCCCATTGCCCCACCTGCATGCTGTATCCAGAGGCTGTGGAGTGAGGACAGCATACAAGGATGTGGGTGGGGCATATCTCCAGTGCCTTTTAATGGGCCGGTACTGCCAGGTAATGCGTACCTACACTCCTTTATTTTGAGAGGGAGGGTACTGCACTTCTCAGCAGCTGGGCAATACTTTTAGTTGATGAGTGCCGGCACTTCTCAGATGCAGGTAGGTGCTGTGGTACAGGGTACCTGTACTTCTATTTTTCCACTTGAAGCCGTGCATATCTCCCCTCGAATCGGAGAGTTACAGGGCCTGAGGGACTATGAATGAGCGAGTCTCTGTGAAAGGTCATGTTTTGTGTGAAATTTGGCATAGTCTGACTGAAGAGAACTTTTATATAAAGCAAGTCCCTAGGCCAATGCAAAATTGCCAATTCCTTCAAAAGTTGAATGTATGGTAACCAACATGCAATGTAAAGAATTTCTGTGATTAATGGCCACACCAAGGCACCTTGGGTAAACTTACGGTGACATATGCTTCGTTGTTTAGTGGAAGGAGCATTTGTAAAGAGGTGAAGGAGAGCCACGGCTCTAAAGTAGCTTTCATTGATCGCATAATCTTTTCCGTGCTAGAACAGGTTAAAGAGCGGGTCTGGAGAGTGAACCTAAATGAAGGAAAGGCTTGCATTTTTAGGAGAGACTGCTGTGCAGCTTGGTTGGATCAAAACTGCAAACACTAAAATGTGCAGATGACCTTCAAGAGTTTCACAGCTGTGCAATTGTGCTGGGTTGTGCAGATACAGCTGTTTTGCAGGTGACTGAAAATGTGGTTCCTAGGTTGTTGCTAAATCGGAGTGCTGGTTCACGATTTACAGGTTTAGAGCGGAAGTTGAATATTAAACATGTTTCACAAATAAAAACATGCAGGCGAATGATCGATGGCAAGGTTATAAGCAAATCTGTTATGTAGACCCTTTTTTATTATCATTGGAACTTTTATGTATTGTGATAAATTTGGCAAACCTGCTATGGGCTAGGAACTAGTAAAGTTAACCAAGAAAACCTTTCATCAATAAAAGGCCTATTCTGTTATTTTATGTATAAATACTGCACGTACATTATATATTGTGTAGTCGAAGGCAGCAAACTGCAAGTTTTTTGATTCAAAGTCATCAGCTTTGCAAACTTCAAACCAATTGTGGACGCGCTGTGTCCAGTTCGTAAGATATATTACCTCTTGATGTTTTTGACCAGCTGAAAGGACTGAACCAACAAAGATTGGCATTATACACCCTGTTGTATGATCTCTGTTGCCTCTCATAAACAGGGCAAATTCCCTTACTCGGGAAGATGCAGCAGTGAACTAGCCTTATTAAACTTCACCATTTCTGATTTGACATTCAGTAGGATACTTTATATGGACTGTGTGGAATTTGACAAAGCAGTTTAAATGTAGAACACAAGATTATATTCATTTATGAAAGCTACGATTCTTTGCAATAATGATTTTCCGATCCTATAATTTGAAATAGACAAATGTAAGGCTTTAGCAAGATCATGTCAGCACAACACACACTATAACATACTGAAAGGAGATTTGGTTCCGCCCTCTTTAGCCATTGACTTGATTGGGCATGCCCCCTTCAGGAATTGGCTTACTGGGTTGTCTTTTACATTTTAGTATCATCCCTTGGCATTTCTTGAATATATACGTTTTTGGTGTACATTGTGAATTTGTAACGATGGCAGAAATAAATGACTTCCTAGATCTAGCCCTGTCCAGCTCAATGGTAAACAAGCATTTGCAATGCAATAGGTTTCGCATTTGCGAGAGTTTGAGCAATTGGCATTGTAAATGACAATGCCTTTTATTTATGCAGTTTGAAAAGCTGAAAGCGGTGCTTGAATACGCAATTTGTACTTCTAGTCCGTGCTTACGAGAAGCAAGGCTGGCAGTAAAAGAGGCGCAGTTGTTGCCAGCTTTGCATCTCGTAAGCAAGGACTATATGTACAAAGAGCACCTTCGCAGCTTTTCAAAACACACAAATACAATGCATTCTCATTTGCAAAGCCAATAGCTCAAACGCTCGCTTAGACAACAAGAAGCATCTTTTTTTTTTTTACTTCCGTAATTTTTTATTGAAAATAAAGAGCGTATTTACATGGTACTGGGTGAAGAACACATGGGGAAAGAGAAAGAAGAAAAAGCGCCGGGTAGAAAAAACATAGCACAAACATCCAACACAGCTACACTTTGCAGGCTCTCCTTGTGATTCGGGAAAGTGTTAAATCCGGACTCCAGTGCAATGTTTGCACCTGAATTAAGATTACAAATTGAGTTCTAATTTTGCACCTTCTTATTTTACCCCCCCCCCCCCAAAAAAACAACATTTTCCAGATTATATTGCCTGTAGGAATTTGTGTAGGGAAAATAGGTCTGAACAATGGAAATTATGTCAATTTCCACACAGAAACAGAAATTCCACACTATTCCCCTTCTTCCGTCCCAGAAAACTCATAACAGAGTGATGATATTGCCCAGGCGCTATAATGCAATTACACTCCCCACTTCCAAATTCTTTGCATATACATAGTCATTATGCAGGGCAATGGCCATGACTATTCTCCTACAAGTTGCACAAGTGATTCAGTACAGCACCCTGGTGTCACCTATAAAACACCAAGAGCATTCACCCACAATTCAATCCGTTGTGGCAACCCACTGACTTAGTTACTCTTACTGTCTCGTAGAACTGTCACTAGTGTGGAGCTAGAACATATTAGAATTTCACAAACAATCCTAGAAATAATGAGAAAAAATGCTTGTTCCCTTAAAAGAAGGTCTATACATGTTCAACAGCCCTCTTTTGAACCTTTAGACAACATATATCGAATACAACAAAAAGTTTCTTGTTGTTTATTTCTACCTGCCTTATCCCTGCTCTCCTCTAACTCCCATGCTTATCTGTATCGAGCTCAAGCCACAAAGATACTGGTGCAGCCTGTGACCAAGCACCTCTTACTCACAGATCTGTAAGAGGCGCTACATTCACCGAGGCAGCATACTCCGATCTCTGCCACAGGTGCTTTGAGCCGCTGAGCTGTCACACTAGAGCTAACGTCTGTGACCACCCACTGAGACAGCCTCCCAGGCCCAGGATAGATTGAGCTGGAGGGAGTGAACCCGCTGCTCAAGGGCTGATGCTTCCGGGTTTGAAACCTTGTGGGAGAATGATGTGTTTAAGCTATGGTGTAGCGTAGTGTGTCTGCTGTTACAAAGCGATCTCAGCACCAGGGGCATAAACCGCTGAGCTATCTCACTCGCACTCAAGTGGACCTGCAGAGTTTGAGCAGATGGAGAGCAAGAGATCAGAGCAGCAGGTGTGTTAACACCGAGAACTATCTCTAGGACTGGAACATGTGGCATGGAGCTCTCTGCAGTAGGCGCATGAACCGACTCAGCTAGGTTACTTACAGGGACCACAGGGACCTCTGCACGATATAGCGCATGAGTGTTAACCAATGAGCCCCCTCTGCCCAAGGTTGGATTGGGATTAAAAATCGGCCCGGGCACGCATAAAAAAATCGGCCCACATTTGCATAATGCCTTGCCTCAAATCACTGCTTCAGCGTAATTTTACATAAAAGGTGGGGGGGAAGGGGGCGGGGTGTTTCAAAATATATATATGCACACATCAGTTTACACTAGTGAAACACACCTGAAAACAAGTGAGGCCACTAATGCTCAGGCCCCCTGCCCCGCTCAGTATGTCTACATTAATGGTAGGCCTAGCGAGAGAAAAGGGGTGACACCTCTACCTGTTGCTGCTATACGGGAGGTAATGAGTGCCCATCTCCCTCCAGAAAGGCCATTTAGACACCCACTGGGCCGCTGGAGGTATAGTCGAACAACAGAGACACAGCCCAAATCGGCACCCAGGCTGCTCAAAAGCAGCCCTCAGGTGGAACTCGAACCCTGGCCCTATCCGACGCTGCCTCTGCCGTAGGTGCATTAACCAAACGAGTCAGCTGAGTGGGAACTGTGCAAACACAGGTCTCTTACAGGTGCAGTAACTGAGTGAGTTGTCTTATTCCGATCTGACATGTGGCCCGTAGGATACACTTCCCTGCTGGTTACACCCATCTCCCAGCAGGCTGCTGTGCCCAAGCAGCTCTTACTCCAAGGTACACTCTGATCTCTGCCACAGGCGCTTTGAGCCTCTGGCCTGTCAATACTGGTGGAGCCTGTGACCAAGCACCTCTTACACACATCTGTAAGAGGCGCTACATTCACTGAGGCAGCATACCCCGATCTCTGACACAGGTGCTTTGAGCCGATGAGCTGTGTCACTAGAGCTGAAGTCTGTGACCACCCACCGAGGCAGCCACCCAGGCCCAGGATAGATTGAGCTGCAGGGAGGGAGTGAACCCGCTTCTTGAGGGCTTATGCTTCCGGGTTTTAAACCTTGGCCGAGAATGAGTTCAGTGAATAACAAGGAAAATTTCTAAGTTTAGATTCGCGAACTCACGGGGACCCATGTTACCAACGGGCACTGCCCTTCGCGTGCTTACTCTTGGAACAGATCCCAAACTTTATTAACAAGGCACTGTGCAGGGGCGGGCTGAACACCTGGAGTAACCCCATGCGCCTCTGAGCTCCGTGCAAGCTGGCCTGGCTACTGCAGCTCTGCCGCTCCCTGTGCGCCCATGGGCTGTCCCTGCCACGCCGCAATAGACGTGATACAAAAGAGGATGATGGACGGAGCTTTTGAACAAATCAAACACTCACCCCCAGTCAACTGATCTGGGTTTAATCCATCACCATTCTTTAGTTCTCAGCCACCCCAGTAAACATGGCTATATGCAAATCAGTCTGACCCTGTGCCTCATGGGAACAGTCCAGCCCGAACTGCCAAGCCATGTCTTTCCTGGACCGCAATCAAGCATCCAAGGACCGGTTTCTGGCTATCAGCCTTCATCAGCCTGGATAGCTTGACTCCAGTGGTGTGGGGTGAGTGTTTGATTTGTTCAAACGCTCCGTCCATCATCCCCTTTTGTATCGCTTTGTTCGCCCTAAGTGTGGCAGGGTATGCTCAGACGTGAGTCCCTTGTTCACTTGGCCACTGGATTCAAGATAGCCTGGCTGATGAGGATTATTAATCCGAAACCCGTCCCAGGATGCTTGTTTCTGGTCCAGGGAAGACATGGCTTGGCAGTTCGGGCTGGACTGTTGCTATGAGGCACAGGGTCAGACTGATTTGCATATAGCCATGTCTGAACTGGGGCGGCTGAGTGAACTAAAGATTGTGCTGATAAGGGGCTAGCCAGATTCTTGGCTAGTAAGTCTTTTTTTTTTTTTTTTTTTGCACCCACATGTTTTGCAGCCTGCTTTTACTATTCAGATCAGCTGGATCCAACACACGTTAAGGTGCTGCACCTGCACCTGCATGTGGATGAGGTTATCACATTACATACTCCACGCTAAAGCAGGGGGTTTACACCACAAGAGGAATTGTTCTGAGAATATTATGCTGTTTGTTACCGTACACATTGGTTCAATTATATTACAACCTCGGGAGTAGCCAACTCATTTTGAAATTGTTAGTTGCATTTTTAGTTTTTCTCCTTTCAAAGATACAAGTCGATCCTAGGAGATGTAAATTAAATAATTTTGTGGGTTTTTTGCACACCTAATGGACTGGGATCTTACTGCACGCAATCTACCTCCCTGGTCATAAAACAGTCAATTAATTTTAATTTATGGATAATGTTTTAGAACCTTAATTTCACTGGGAAGTGATTATCCTTTTGCTAGGTTTTTAATGTAGTTACTACTTGAAATCGGCAACTTTATGCACAGTTATGTAGGGACCTACTAATGTTTTTGTATCTAACATTTAGGATATATGTCTGGTTAAGTATGCTGCACTTTTATACATTCTCTAGAAACCACTGTAGCTACTTTTAAGAAGTTGCACTGCAGGCGGATGTTCAGTATTAGAACAAAGAGGTGGATGGCTCCAACTTGGGGGGTAACACCGGCTGAAAATGGTGTGAGATTTAAGACAACTACACTTGTTTAAGGAATCTGTGAATAAATCCCCGCTATCTTTAGCTACCCATTTGAGGAGCCGATTGAGAACCTCTGGCATGAGGAAAGTAACTTCTTTTCCCTGACAATACTGTATTGCTGACTGTTCATGTTTACAAATGTTGCATGACTGCACACGCTTCACGGTTGTGCCGTAGACACCCAGTAGTAGGATATTTTTATTGTTTTTAAGTCATTTTGTATTGCAGTGTAATTTCTATTCTACCATCGCATAATTGTCTCGCGTTTTTTCCCTTTTCTTCCTCAGCGTCTGTATTCTAATGTTTTCGACTATCTACATGAGATCTAAAATCATTATCCTGGAAGAACGCCTCTCGACAATGGGCCCTTTTTTTGTGAATGAGTAAGCATACTTTTACCTAGTTGGTGATCTAAATACGGTGTGTGTTAATGTTGGTTCATCCTAAATTGGTGCCAGCACTCGCCTCGTGGTGGTGATGTGATAGTCTAGTGACAGACAAGAATTCTGAGAATAGACAAAGCAGTCAATATATATTTCCAAATAAGCAGACAAAATAGCAGCGTCTTACTCAACAATTGTCCTAGGCTTAGTAGGAACATGAATGCTTTCACCTCACTCTGCACTGTTACCAATTGCACATGTTGTTTTCCTAAAACGCTATGCACACTGCCTTGTGTATTATCTCCAAATAGAGTACTGGGAACAATGAATGTTTGAAGTTCTTGAAAACACCGACTGTACGCTGTGTAGATTGAGAACAGTCTTAGTTGTTAAACCCAAGAAGAAAACTGTTGTGATGGATACAGAGTGGGTTGCTGTACAGAAGTTAACAAAAGGTGAACTGTTTCCGAAATTCACTGAAAGGACATTGGTGAAAGCGAGTGAAAGAGTGTCTGTATTTGATACCATGCTTCTAGGGCGGCAAGACTTAGCTGTTCATATCTCAGAGGCGTGAGACGGGTAGCTGAGATGACAGTGGCCCTCCTTTCGATACCTAACTAGCTTCTAGACTTGATACTGCAAAAAAGGAGGTTATTAGTATATAAAACGCACCAAGTTTATACATTTGAAGAGGAGTGGAATGGAAATGACAGTAAATAAATGGGCATGTCTTTTAATTCGAGGTCACGAAAATAGAAAAGGTGCAAAAAGAAACTATACAGGGTACAGGTGTTTAACAATCCAGTAAGTACATTAGAGTAGATTCTTAAAATGAGGTTTATTCTTGGGGACGGTTATAGTTTTTAGAGGAGGGACAATGTGCTAAAAAAAAATTAATGGGGGAATATAATTTGCAGATCATGACACCGAGACAGGCTTAGAGTTGGGGCAAGGGGTGAGGTTGTGACAGCTGAGAACTCCTCGACAGAAAGTTGTGTAAAGGAAAAAAAACATTAGGTCTATGAGGTAGTCACTGTGCATAGTGTCTGACAAAGATTCCGGTGCTTTCCGACCGAGCATATGGCGCTGGTTGAAATGAGTTTACATGTTCAGATGTATTGTAGTGTTGTTTCGGTTCCCCCTAAGCTCTGGATCATGTGCACTGAGTGTGTTTGCCTCGGTGTTCTTAAGTGTGGGAGAACTAATCTTCACCCGTCCTTCCTAAGTAAAAATTGTGCCCGATGTGAAATGATGTTGTTTCCTGGCCCCCATCAATAATAAAGTAATGCCCCAAGAGGGTATGAATACTGAAGTATTTTATTCTTTATTGTCAAATATTAACAGTGTACACCAGAGTCCTTGTAGCTCTATGAGTGAGACAGTTTGTAGGAGCGGGTAGATTTTCCCTCTTCACATTGATGGACTGTCCCAATCTCCCTGGACACAGGTAACCTTCAAAGAAGAAATTGGGAAAGGTCTGGTGAAGTCCCCCTGCTGCTTGCATACTGACTGTGATATGCCCTTGATATAGGAATCACCCCATTTCATTTCCCACCTCAGAGAAAACTCTTCAGTTTGGCTCACCCTCCATCGGGACGAAGGAATGTGTGATACGTGCTTTGCAGAAGACTTGGACTCCTGCCTCTGCTCCTTCAAACGCTTTCCTTCTTTGTGCTGAACTTTGGCAGCAAGGATGGCTTTTCCAGGAGAGCTGCTCAGGTAAACCCTCAGATACCATCTAGGATAGACTCCCTTTCCCACACCTGCACAGCAGCATCCCTTCCCTGTAACTTGTGCGTCTGCTGGAATCTGAAGAATTGTACCAGATTCTATCTGAGAAATAAATCTCAAACTAAATGAGAAGTGGTCTCCTTTTTGGGCCACTGAAAAAAGGTTTTTGGGAGTCCTGAGGGAAGTGTGTGTTTTGAGTGTGGTCCATGATGATTGAGGGGGAGATTTTTAGCATTATTGTTGTGGTAAGTAGAAAAGATGAATCATGCAGGAACTTCTCAACAGGTGTGAAGTTTATTTGCAGCACGGAATAGACGAGCAGAACACCATCTGGCCAGGCTCAAACTGACACCATTAGAATTCAGTATAGAACCATAACATTAAGAACACACAAAAGTTCCAAGCAAGAAACATGGAAAACAGACTTAACAGACAAAACTATTTACAACACATCTCCCTCCCTTAAATTAACAAAACCAAGAAAGAAAACAAAAGAACAGTTAATGAATGTAGTCGTCTAAGTAGACAGGTGGACGGCGAGATCGAGGACTCCTCAAACTGATCCCAGTAGAAACACCATAGTTGGAAACATTATCATGGGTAGAAACTCCACCCCCACAACTAGAGGAGGTAGATGTAGAAGCATCACCACTACCCACCTCCCCCCTTACAACAGACTGAGAACAAGCACTCGAATCACACTGGCTAGATAACATATAGCCATTGTTGATTGAATCAGAGACAGGTAATGCACCCTTCACAGACACATCAGAGTGTTTCCGATACAGTGCCACCCTTCTGAAATTCCATTTCTCCCCATTATCGAGAACAACAAAATGAGGGAATACCCGCTTCACACAAAAAGGACCTCTAAATTTTGAAAGTCCTTTAGAGAACCTGCCAGGCTTTACCTTGACAAGATCTCCAACGGAAATCGGTAAAGAAACGCTGTCAATAGAAGATTGCATGGAAGAAACCTTATCTTGATTTGCCAACCAAGAAGGTGTTAACTTTGTCACAGGAGAACGACCACGCATCAACTCAAAAGGAGATTTACTCTCATGCTTATGGGGAGTTGAACGATAGGCCCACACAAGCTCTTGAACCCTATCATTAGAAAAACAACCAAATTCAACCGACATCCGAATAATGCCTTTCACCAATCTATTAACCCTCTCACACATACCATTACTCTGTGGGTTATATAGACTGGTCCGATGATGGTCAATTCCACACTCCTTCAAAAACAGTCATTTTACCAGACGTCAATTGTGTACCATTATCTGTTATCAAAACAGAAGGAAACCCCTCATAAACAAAAACACTTTTCAGAAAACTGATTGTAGAATCAGTAGTGATTTCCCTAACAAAACGAACAGTGAGCCACTTAGGAAAACAATCCATAATAACGATCGCAAAACGCTGATTAAAAAGCAACTCATTTATTGGCCCGATAAAATCCAGACAAATAGTGTGCCATGGTAAATTCTCAAAAGAAATGCTTCCAACATTCTGAGACCCTACCACTTTCAAACGTTTCTCACCCTCCTTACAAAAACTGCAACGCACAACACACTCCTCAGCATCAATAGATGGCCACCAAAAATTCTCTTTCACTCTACGTTGGGTGAGAGTCTGGCCCAGATGCCCTTCATGAGCCAAATCAAGTATTTTCCCTCTCAGCGAACAAGGAGGAATAAACCTATCACCCCTCATTAAGACATTGTTGTTAGAAAGAGATAACTCATCCAAAATTCTAATAAAAGGTCTGACAGAAGGCTCAACCATACTCTCCCTCCTAGACCCCTTAATGATAAGATCTACAACTTGCTTTAAGACTACATCATTCTCCATCCCTTTAGCCACTCATCACATGAAAATGAACCAGCACAAAGAAACAGAACATCCTCTATAAAAGCAGTCACACAATCATCTTGAGACTCCACCAACGAATTCCCACAAACCATAGATTGAATAGGAAGACGGGACAGACAGTCAGCTTGGACGTTTTTCCAACCCTGAACAAACTGCACATCAAACTGAAAATCCTGTAGACGCGATGCCAATCTAGCCAGTCTGGGTGAACCCTTCCCAGTACCCCCAGGAGCCAAAACATTAACTAAAGGTTTATGATCAGAGCGTAACACAAACTTGGTACCCCACAAGTAAGTCCTGAAATAATAGGTGCCCCAGACAGCAGCAAGAGCCTCTCGCTCAATTACAGAATAATTACATTCTGACAAAGTTAAGGGTCTAGAAGCAAAAGCAATAGTTTTTTCTTCACTTCCATGCCGCTGAAGAACAGCACCTGAGCCGATGCCGCTAGCATCCACCATTAAAATAGAAGAGCGTTTAATATCAAATGGTGTGAGAACATTGGCAGAAGACAGTTCACTTTTAATCAAGTTAAAACAAGACTCTTGCTCACTGGTCCATAGAAATTTCACTCATTTTTTCAGTAAACCCCTCAAGGGAGCAGTCTTACTAGAAAAATCCCTCACAAATTTGGAGTAGAATTCAATTAAGCCCTCAAGGACCGCAATTGATCCTTATCAACCGGACAGGGAGCCAGCTCAATTGTCTCCAATAAATTTCTTTTGGGTTTAACCCCATCAGCTGAGAGAGAAAAACCCAAATACTCAATTTCACTAACTAAAAATGCACACTTTTCCCTCCGCAAAGTAAGGCCAGCCTCAGCCTGCACAACACACGTTGAAGAACATTATTATGTTCCTCCATGGAGTCACCAAAAATGAATGTCATCTTGGAAATAGATGACCTTCTCTATCCTTTTGAACACCTCCGACACCATCCTTTGAAAAACACTAGCGGCTGAAATCAGCCCGAAGGGTAACCTAGTAAACTGAAAGGTCCTTTCGCCAGTTATAAATGCAGTCAAATGTTTAGACCCCCTCATCAAGTCGAATCTGGTGATAGGCATGTTTGAGGTCTAGCTTACTAAAGTACTTAGCCCCCTTTAAAGTAGAGACTAGCTCCCCAATATTAGGTAAGGGAAAAACGTCTGCAACCACACACTTATTTAATGATCTAAGATCCACACAGAATCTGATCTTGTTATCAGGCTTCTGAGAAATGACCACAGGAGAAATCCACGGGGATGCCTCCACAGGTTCAATAATCCCGCCCTGAAGCATTTCTTCCAGAACCACCTTGACTTCACTCCTCACTGCAAATGGCACCCTTCTTGCCTTATGCTGAACAGGGATACTACCTTCCTTCTACAAAATGTTATGGGCATAGCCTTGCAATTCCCCTAATTGTTCTCTGAAAACACGTTTGAAATTCAAAAGAATATCATTCAAGGTAAAAACGTCCACAACCATCACAGGTTCCTCTGCTCTAGGATTTACTACAATGTGAAGATCATATTGATGGATACGACCTAAAATAGCTGGGCCATTGACAGAAATATAAATTTTTCCCTGAGTAGATCTATCCTTAAAAAGGATTTCGCTCTCAAAATACCAAAGAAGGTCTATTTTTTCACCCTGATAACCAGAGGGAAAAAATATCACAATCCACAAGACTTTTGACCCCACAGGTGCTTCATCAAAGACATAGGAATAATGGTCCATTTAGAGCCAGTGTCGACCATGAGACTAATAGTTTTGTTGTCAATAATAAAATCAGCCTTAGGGATTCTTTCCCTATTGTCCTGACAAGCACAAACAGAATCCTGTAGCACCAGTAATTTGTTAACATCACGATTCAACTCACAATACACAAAACAGACTTGACAGACAAAGCTATTTACAACAAATGTATATAGGATTGACTTAATCGTTGTGTTGTATTGCCAGGTGGATTAATTCATTCATTGTTGGTCCTGTTTAAGATAATTATGACGAAAGTATGTATGATTAAATAATGAAAGATATGTTTTTGTAAGTCGAAGCAAAAATGTTAAGGAGAAAAGATTGTAAAATAAAAAGTTTGTATGAATAATAAAATAAAATATTTAAGGGTGTGTTTATGGGTCAGTGACAATGTTAGATTAATTCCACTTAATAATGCAGAATGGTCGAGTGGAATATTTATTTTCATGTTTGAGGTTTTGTTACCCCTTTGTTCCCGAACCTAAAATCAGGTATTAGGGGGTGCCCTTTGTGGTTAGGAGTAGAACCATTATTGCATACATGTTGCCCTCAACAGGATTTCTGTAAATATAATGGACGTGAAGCTTTCTAGGAGTGCTTCTGGAATGCTTTGTGAAACCAATAGGGTCGGAAACCTCCAAGAATAGGAGTCTTTTTGCAGGAGTAGATTTCCAACTTAAAAAAAGAAAGACTTAACTGGTGCTCAGTTTTGTGAAATTGTACACCAATCGATAACATTTTTCTTGTTTAAGATTTTATGTCAAAGGAGGAAGAAGTAACGGGGCCTTTCTCCCCCTACCTCCATTTATTATTTGACCCATTTTCATTGGACCTTTTTCACAAGTTATTTCAGAGGAGTTGACCAGACGCACCTGTACTCCCCTGTGATCATCACAAAAATCCCCTTCTCCGAAGTTGGCTTCTTCGGTTTCCCGTCTCCATTTACACACCAGCTGGGTGGGAGATGGCCTCACTGACACTCCTCTCTATTGAGCTCAGGATTATTTTGCTTCTTGCCATCTGCTATCAACTGCATCCCTTTCGCTTCCAGTGCGCTCAAATAAAAATCTTAACCTGGCTACTCCCACAGTGTTGCTTTCTGCCCTACCCATCTCTGGACTGTGCCGTCTGTCGCAGTCTCTCCACCTTTCTAACATTGAACCCACAAGGTCTTTTTTTAATGGATGAAGCTGGGTCTAGATTTGTAAAAGATTGATTCAGATAAATTCCCTGCTTGTCTTTGGCCTCCTATCCTCAAATTTCTAACAATTCTTTTTGTGGAATGCTCAAAGGGTGAGCTGTACAGAAAAGTGACTCTCCAAGCCTGCTTGGATCTGCCTCTCCGGAATTTCTTTAAGTATGGTATTTGTTTTAAAATATTTTCAAGGGCATGTCCAAGATGGCAGCGGAGTAGCTGTGCTTCCTTTGAGCTCTGCCGCCCGCTTTTGCAAAAGTTGCCGGTTTGGCATGCTCCGGGACACCACCATGACTCAACACTGTGGGGAAAGCCCTCTTGCCACACTAGGCGGCAGCATTGCAATTTTGTGGTTACATCGACGTCCAGTACCGAGATCTCCGGCCTGCAAGGAATAGCGCAGACACAACTAAAAGAGCGCCCGCCGCAAGGCTTGATCCTGACGGCCCTGGCGGACTGTGCTGAATTGCCTCCGGCCCCCACGTATCACATGGACATCTCGGAACACAATAGCGTTCAGACCTTGTGCGACCAACGCCCATGAGTGCAGCACGGAGGCCGAATCTGGGCTGTGGCAGTGATGGCAGGCTGGATCGTGCCCCCTCCAATAAAAGCCATCTTCAGCCTGCATTGAGAAAATAAGAGGCAGCGAAACTTCACAACTGGCGGCCCTTGGGCGAGGCGCTGGGCTGCGCATACTGGTGGTGAAGGTGAGGTGCTGCTACTTACGGCTATGAGAGATGAGTTGCAGCGATTCTAATTTCCTGGCACAGGGAAAAGACCAGGCACCCTGCAGAGAGAAACACTGGGCATTTCGGGTAGGGACACCTGTCCCCTCGGGACTGCATCAAAGGTTGATGTGCGCTCTACTGGAGTGGGTGCCTCACTGAGGGATAGCGACACAGCTGGTAAGACTCCAAGACCCCATTTACACACCCTGAAAAAGCAACCCCACCACAGCACTCTCAACCTCTGCCCACCGAGGGAGTGTCCACCGCTTTAGCGGCTTCAGTGAGCTTTGGACCCCTCTGGGCCCTACAGATCTAGCAGCAGCGGGGATTTATCATTAATGTTTCAGCAGACACATCAGGTGAAACTTGCAGTTAAGGGGGTCCCACATGCAGACAGAGACCTAGGGGAGACTACGTCCAGGAAAACCCTTGTATTTTGGCTGCACTGAATCACAAGAATCTTGGTTTAATCCATCATTCTTTTGCTCACCACACAACCCCTGTTTGCACCCAGCCATATGCAAATCAGTTTTGACCCTGTTCCGTGTGCATACAGTCCATCCCGAGCTGCCAAGCCAGGTCCTCCCTGGACCAGAAACAAGCATCCGATGGATGGATTTAGGCCCATATCTCTGTACTGGGGTGAATGTATGACATTGTTCTGCATTCTGTCCATCAATTATTCTTTTTGCATTTGTCACCCTGAGTGGGATGGGTATGCCCAGACATGGGTCCCGTGCTCTCCATGCCACTGGAGTCCAGCTATCCTGGATGATGAGGGCTGAAAGCCCCGAAACCGGTCCTGCTTGTTTCCAGTCCAGGGAGGACCTGGTCTGGCAGTTCGGGCTGGACTGTTCCCATTGGACACAGAGTCAAAACTGATTTGCAAATGGCTGGACCCAAACTGGAATGGCATGGTGAGCAAAAAAAAAGCGATGGATTTAGGCCCAGGTCTCTGCTCTGGGGTGAATGTATGAACTTTTTCTGCATTCTTTCCATCAATTGTTCTTTTTGCATTTGTCACCCCGAGTGGGACGGGTATGCCCAGACGTGGGTCCCGTGCTCTCCATGCCACTGGAGTCAAGCTATCCTGGCTGATGAGGGCTAAAAGCCCGAAACCGGTCCTAGGATGCTTGTTTCCAGTCCAGGGAGTACCTGGCCTGGCTGTTCAGGCTGGACTGTTCCCATTGGGCACAGGGTCAAGACTAATTTGCATATGGCTGGGTCCAAACTGGAAAGGCATGGTGAGCAAAAAACGATGGATTTTGGCTCAGATCTCTGTACTAGGGTGAATGTATCACATTGTTCTGCATTCTGTCCGTCAATTGTTTTTTTTTGCATTCATCCTGCACACTATGCTTGGTTAGGGCAGATGCAATGTTCAGTTAAGTGTGGTTAAGCTTGCAGTGTTCCGCAGCATGTGGCTCTGCCCTCATTGTTCCGGGCATTACCCGTCGGAAAGAAGCCATCATGTCAGTAGTGTGAGACCGGAATACTATCACCTTTTGAGGGAGCGAAGGTATGGTTATTCCAAGAGTTATCTCTAACGTTACAGCACCATAGGGTACTTTAACCAGCCACCTTATTCTTAAGGGAAAAGGGGATCCTGAATAAGTGTGGTCACCCTTTTCGGCTCATCTTCATCTGGAATAATGAGGCCCATACTGTCGGCACCTTGGTGGAAGATCATTCTGTGCTGGGCATGGAGGGCACCGCAGGAGGAGAACAATCCCACGAAGCCTACCACAATCATCCACCATGTTGTGACTCCCCCCACATGATCCGCGATAAAGTGCCTTAGTAAGCCTGCAGGAACAGAGAGCCGCCAGGAAAGAACAGCCTTAATACGCCAGCTGAGGTTCAGTGTATCAGACCCTGACATTGACTGATAGACCAAGGATTGCCTGCCCCTTGCCTGATTGACAAGTGACTGAATCATCGAGGTCCCCTGGGCACCCCCAGCTTGGATCCAAGAAGGCCCGACTGCCTTACCCACTCTTTATTGACACTTCTTTCATGTGGCGGAGGTCCGATCTCGTTCCAACTGTAGACAATTACTCGCCGACAAAATTGACCTCTTCTACTTTGTCCGCTAAGTTCCAAAGAGGGGAACGCTCTAGCTGTACTGTTCTCTTACCTCCCTTCTCTTGCTCGACGACTCAAGCACTGATGCCCCTGTCTCAGGCAGTGATGGCTCATCTAGCCCGACTGGGTGGACGCACTGCTGCTCAACCCACATTCACTTGTTTGGCCTTATTACCCATTCTAGCAAGTGGTTAAAATACTCAGCCTGAATGTCTGAGGCCTCAGTGCTCCAACTGCGATATTTGCCTTCTCCAAGAAACACACCTTCTCAAAGCTGACTGAAAACGCTTGCTGTCCTGTTGGTTTGACTGCCAATTCTTTGCTTCTGGTCGCGGGAAAATGGTGGGGGTGGCGGTCCTTTTGTCGATGCACTTCCCAGGTCCGGTCATCCAGACACAAGCCGGGTAGCCAGGCTGACTACTTTCCTTACGTATCTCGAATGAATACACATTACTCATACACAACAGGGAACCCCTCCCTCCCACCCCCATGTACCACGCACACATCCTTGGCATATTACTGGACTCCTCACTCTCAATGAACCGCCAGATCAACACTGTATTTTCATCCTATTTCCACACACTCCGCCTGCTCTGAAAGACATTCTGATGGATCCCTACAGAATCGAGAAAGACTGTCACCCACTCACTCATCACCAGCGGACTAGACTATGCCGGCATCACCCAGAAACAGCTCAGGAAGCTACAGAACATCAAAATGCAGCAGCCAGACTGGTCCTCGACATCCTCGCCGCAGACACATCACTCACTCACTCAATACCTCCGTCAACTCCACTGGCTCACAGTCCATAAGAGAATCACCTTCAAGCTCATCGCACATGCCTACAACCCTCTCCACGACACAGGACCAGCATATCTGAACCACCACCAATCTTTCCACGCAACCACCAGACAGCTTTGCTCCGCCCAACTTGCAGTGACCACCGTCCCACGGATCCACAAGACCAGGATCGGAGGAAGATCCTTCTCCTACCTTGCTGCCAAGACCTGGAACACCCTGCCACTCCACCTCAGGCAATCACCCTCTCTGACCCCATTTCAGGAAGGATCTCAAGACCTGGCTCTTCGACTGTACCTCCATGCCCAGTTTGATCAGCAGCCTCCCGCCCCCATCCCCTCTTCCCCTGTGCCTTGAGACCCTTATGTGTAAATAGCCACACTCTATAAATTCCTGATTGGTTGATTTACATTTGCTAACATCTATGTACCGAATGACCACCAGGAGGCTTTCGTCCTGGATGCTGTGGGCCGAGTGATGGCCACTGTTGATGCACACACTCTTATAGGAGGCGACTTTAGCCTAGTCCGTGATACACTCCTGGACAGGTCGGCTCAAAGGACGGGACAGATGGTGGCACTCATCTGACAGGCCTTCAATAGCTGGGGGACATGGTACTGGTGGACATGTGGTGAATGTGTCATCGCATAGTAAAAGACTGTACCTACTTATCAGCAGCCCACCAAACATATGCCAGAATAGATTTCTTTCCGAGCTTGTCGCGCTTTACAGCAGCTACCAAATTGGTGGACGTTGGCGTGGCCGCTCTCTCACCACTCATCCATCTCTATCACACTGCACATCCCAGAATCCAAATTACAGCCTTGCACCTGCTGCCTTAATCATAAACTACTAACATATGACTGAACTATATCCGAAATCAGTGATGCAATTTTCACCTTTCTCAGCACTAATGATATGCCTGATACCCTAGTCGCCATACTGTGGGACACACTGAAAGCAGTGTTCCGAGCAGTTTTATAGCTATTGCAGCCCAAATTAATAAAGACAGAAAGGACCACTCCGACTAGAGGGTCAGGTGAAGGAATTTGAGGAAGCCCATAAGCAGTCTTGCTGACATAAATTAGGGTGCAGACTCATGATAGCCCAAGATCTGCTTAAGGCCCTAGACATGGATAAGACTGAATACGCACTCCTTTGTCCCTGAAAAAAAAAGTATTATGCAGGGAGCAATAAAGCAGGGTGTCTTTTGGTTCATGTATCTAAAGAGAGAATAACCGAGATTGAGTGGTCGTAGGGCTGCAAGGTGCAGGGCCTGGAAGATACTGACCAGGCCATGTTAATTCCCGAGAGGGACTGCAGGAATACCCAAACGCCTTTTCTTTTCATAGACAAAATTATTTATTCCCGTACATCAGCGCTGCTACTCTGTCAATGCCGAAAAGGCATTTGACTGGGTGTGCTGACTGTATATTCAATTGGTGTTGGCCAAAGCTGGTCTCAGATATGGTATAGTTGTACTAACACTTCAGGTGTGGTCAGAGTCAATGGGCTGATGTTGCAACCTGTAGCATGTGTCACTAGACGGGAGTACTCCTTGTCACCACTCTTCTTTGCCCTCTATATGCAGCCGATCACGGAAAGAGTGCTTTGACACCCCCACAAAGCAGGTATCACCATGGGGGTTCGGGAGCATAAGCTCGCTTTATATGCTGACGATGTTATGATAGCCGTGACACAACCTTTCACATCGCTCCCTCTGCTGATGCAGGAATTTGAAGCCTTTGGGAGAGTCTTGGGTTTTAAGGTAAACCTCAAGAAATCACAGGCTCTTATGCTTTCCATTCCACAAGCTGACCAACCCCAACTAGAACACCTTAAACCCTTTACATGGACCACCAAGGGGTCACCAATCTAGGCAGGCAAATATACCTCAAGCTAGAGTGCAGAGCACAATTACGCTGCATTAATTTCCACTGTCTGATCAGATCTACAGTCCTGGAAGGGAGGCTCCCTTTCTTGTTAGGAAGGCTGACAGCAGTTAAAATGACCCTACTAGGAAAGATACTCAATGTCATGCCGACATTGCTACTGAAGCCCCCCCCCCCCCTGTCATTGGTAAACTATATCATCTAATTGAACACTACGGATGGAATGGCAAAAAGGCATGCATGGCAAACAAACCAGCATAACTTGCTGTGACCGAGGGTGGTTTGAGATTCCCTACTTGGTGTGGTACTATCAGGTAGCACATCTCAGTCGACATCTGGAAAGTGCCATGGCTCCCCAAGCCACACCGACCCCCAGGGGTTTATATCTCTTCCTTAGGGTGATGGTAGGAGCCTTGTATAATGTGCAGTTGACACAGAAGCTCTCCACCCGCATATCACCACAGATAGTGATTATAGAAGATCCCGACTTCCCTCCAGGGGACCGCATTCTCACTGTGGCAGAAGGTAAATTTGAAAAGGGTGGGAAACGTATTCGACCAAGAGGGTCTTATGGCCTAAACGCTGGTCCAGTCTAACTATGGCATCCCTCCCAGCGCACATTGTCAATATATTGCCATTCGGGACTGGTTTACACAGCCACACATGCGCCCACACTTCAGCCGAACCCTCGCATCTGTTGAGAAATGGCTTCTCAGCCATCGCACAGACAAAACTCTTCTCGATAACATATACGCCTTCTTTAATGCCCCGATGACAATGCCCCAATGACAAACACTAAATCTTCAGCACTGCGGCGATGGGAACTAGAGTGTGAGTGTTAAGTTAACGGATACTTGATATAGCGCAACGACTTGCCCCCGGAGGGGCATCTCTGCACTAAAGTAGCAGACAGGTCAGGAATCAGCCATTAGAATAACAAGGTTTTAAGATGTCTTTTAAAGCCTGAGAACTCGGTGCATGCCCTAATATAAAAGGGGGGCGTATTCCATATGTGGGTAGCAAAATATAGGAAGGCTTGTCCTCCATATTTATATGTTCTAATACGTAGGGTGCGAAGAAGGAGTTGACCCCTTAATCTGAGATTTCTCTGAGTGCCCCTTTACCCCTAAAGAATGGTCTGACATTCTACACCGAGCCCGCACGTCTGCTTGTAGTGCCTCCTGTACGGAGACTTTACTTAAAATTGCACATGTTCGGTACTACACCCCTGCTAGAACAGCTAAATGGAAAGCGGGCATGGATGATTGATCCTGGAGGCAATGTGGGCATCGAGGCACATTGACACACATTCTCTGGCATTGCCCCAAACTGCAATACTGGACGGACGTCCTGGTCGATATTAATGAGATGTACAGAACCGACCTGCCGAGGTTCCCCAACTACATTTTGTTGGGTCCCCCCAACGCACTAACGTAACCCCTGTGATCGGTAAGGGGGGGGCTTATCACCCTTGCCCTCTGTGCAGCCAAGCAAGTCATACTGTCCAAATGGGGTACGGATAGGACGCCAACGCGGCTGGATTGTCAACATGAACTATGGGAACTCCTTGGCATAGTGAAGCTGACGGCGATAGTGGACCGTAATTTGATAAAACTTGGGGGCCCTGTATACAGTTTCTAGCTCACAAATTCAGGAAACTCTCCTGTCCAGCCATCTTGCATGCCCTTCGCCTCACACAAACGGACAGTGATGCTGACTGAGGTGTGGAAGTAACCACTTAAAACTTGTATTAGCTACCCCTTGGCCTGAACTCCTTAAATTTCCTGATAACGGGGGTTGTCGAGCAAGTGCCTTCTACCCTCTTTCCTTTGTCATTCTTCGTCATTTTACCGCCCCCTTCTTATGCAAGCCTACCCCCACTATCTTCAATCTCGCCGGGTTAACCTCCCTTTCCTACTTACACCTCACCGCCCAACGGATGTAGGTGAATATTGTTCTGTATCGTTCATTTCTTGAAACTCAAATAGATTTACATCTAAAATATTACCAGCATTCATTCATGTCTCTTAAGCAGTTCAACCAGCTTTGGTCTGGTCTTCTGCTATTTTATACCACTTTGAAATGTCTTACTGCTTCTCGGGAAAATAAGTCAAAGGTCTCATTTTGCATTTGTTATGGGACAAGGTTGATGTGCATGAATTTATAAATGGAGGTGTGCTCTCATACTTGCTTCAAGGACACACAGTGTGTTTTAGAAGTCGAGAACACTTGTCAGTTATAATCTCAATCCCATTGTTCGTTTTTTCTTTGGCATGCTGGCTCTGCAGACCCGCCTGCTTAAACTATGCGGGCACAAAATGTTGCAACGACGAAAGATATGACGACGTGGCAAACCAAGTCTTTCTGAGAGTAATCTTGAATGAAGCAATTGTTTGCAGTAACAGAGCACCATTCGCGTCAGAGGCCAGGGAAACAAGTCTGTTTTTACGAGATGGGTAAACAAGAGTAAATAAAGTAGGAAAGCAAAGTCACTCCCTACCACACAAAATCACTGAACTGTTCGCTTTGTTTATTTCTCTCGTTTTCTTTACCCGGGAGGGCTCCAAGATGCTAGATTGGCAGATTACATATCCCTGATCAAGGTATTAAAATTGCTTGCTACTTTTTCAAAGAATGATTCTGCAGCTTTGATTATATACACTCGGGGAAGTAGCTGTTGGACAGCGGATTTCAAAATACTGGTGTGCTTTTTTTCTCCGGTAGGTGCAACATCATGCTTGAATTTAAAGTAAGAGAAATGCATCTTAAACCTGTTTTTGGGTGCTATTGGAAAACTGTGGAGTTCGCCAACATTAAGAAACGCGATCCCTCCTTTTCAGGTCCCCATTGTGCTCGGCCTGCCACCAGGCCACAAGTTTGCTCTGGGGTTGCAATAATCTAGGTCAGTGGCTCCCAAACTTTTTACTCCTGAGGACCCCCATTGAGTCACTACTGGAAGCCGGGGACCCCCAAGCAATTTGTATGATTTTAAATTTCAAATATTAAAACAGTAATTCGAAAAAAAAAACACGTATACACACAAAACAAATACTCAAATTACTAAGGATTTTGGGGCCAGATGTACGACCATTTCATTTAGCGTCTCGCAATTGGCAACACATTGCAAGTGCCAAATTGCGAGTCGCTAAATGAACCGTACAACACTGTGTTTAACACTGTTTGGGATTATCAATGGGGTCACAAATTGCGAGGCTCATTAATATTAATGAGCCCCTCGCAATTTGCGAGCCCATTGGGAATGCCAGCCCTCCCAGGGATGGTGCCCTGCTAGGCTCAGCAGACCACCATGTCTGGGACTGCTTTTAAATAAAGCATTAAAAAAATGCAGCCCGTTTACATGCATTTTTAAAAAAAAAAAAAGAAAATGAAACATTTTTGTTTCTTTTTTTAAGGGCAGGCAGTGGTCCAGGGACCACTGCCTGCCCTTAAAAAATTATTTTCCATGCATTTGGAAAGAGGAATGGGTCCCCTGGGGACTTGAATTTACCATCTACTGAAGTAGGTGGTAATTGCGAGTATTTTGCGACCGCAATTGCAGTTGCAAAATATTTGTACATGGTTTTGAGACTCGCTATTTGGAGGGGAATGCCTCTTTCAAATAGCAAGTCGCAAAACCTATTTAGCGAGTCACAAAAAAATTGTGACTCGCGAAATAGGCTATGTACATGGCCCAATAGGTTTTTGCATGTGCAAATGGGTTTGCGAACCCATTTGCGCATATAAAAACGGGTCGTACATCTGGCCCTTAGTACTTTATATTGAAGGAATTTGCAAAAAAAGGAGAACATTTAATGGGAAGGTTGTTGCCGCATCTCCGTGACTAACTTTTAAATTGTTGGTTTTATTTCGCAGTACAAGGCTTTTGAACAGCATCAGGTTAATCAATGACTGGGAAAAAACATGAGTAACTAGCTGGTACCAATCAGTTTGCA
The DNA here is from genome assembly GCF_964261635.1 of Lissotriton helveticus. Classification (NCBI taxonomy): domain Eukaryota; kingdom Metazoa; phylum Chordata; class Amphibia; order Caudata; family Salamandridae; genus Lissotriton; species Lissotriton helveticus. The sequence continues at coordinate 869,418,759 of NC_136059.1, forward strand.
AGCAGCTCTTTGATGACAGTTTATAGGTCTCTCTGCTTGATTACGATTGTCACTTATGAAGTGCAAAGTAGCAAAAGAATCTCTGGGGCACATGCATCAACCTATTTAGGAAGTGCAAACGGTGCGAATCGGTAAATTCGGCCGTTTGCACTTCCTAAATACGTTTTTGGGATGCATCAAACTTTTTTTCTTAATTCGCATTTTTTTGCATTTCTAAAAAATGCGAATGCATTTAAGGAATCGCATTTGTGCGATTCCTTAAATGCAATGCATCAATTTAAAAAAAATGCGAATTATGAAATTGGAAGTGCAAATTAACACGAGGTTGAACCTCGTGTTAATTTGCGAAAATCTTTCAAAAATGAAAAAAATGAATTTTTTAAACTGTCATGTTACAGACACACATGTCCTTAGGACATGTGTGTGTGAAACATGCACTTTCTAATACATTTCAGGGGTGCAGGGGGGGGTCCTTTGGACCCCCTCCTGCACCCGTGGAATGCATCAACAAATTGCGAATTCTTACATGCCTTCCCATTGACTCCTATGGGCCATTCGGCCTATAGGAATCAATGGGAATTGCGAAAATGCACTTTGGAATTCGCTATTTATTTGAGATTCGGTAAAAATTGCGATTTTTACCGATTCTCAAATAAATAGTGAAAAAAATGATGCATAGCATTTTGCAATTCTTAATTTGCGATTCGGTAATTTTCGCAAATTAAGAATTGCAAAACCTATGAATGATGCATGTGCCCCTCTGTGACAAAAGCAGTAACCACGGACCTATGCACATAAAATACTGCTTTATAAAATGCATGTTACAGGTTCTTTGCAGTAGGCATATTAACCCTCTGTACTACATTAGTTAAGTCAAAGCTGCAACTGAGCAAAACTCTCATCTCTCTCCAGCAGGTACATTAATCATTGGCATTATCTTGACACTTTTATTGATGCTCGAAAGCTGCTAATTATACAGGAAACGATGCTGTGCTTTTAAAACTGCTGCCTATGGACCCCCTGGGAATGTATCAAGGAAGACCCCTGTGGGTCCGCGGACCCCAGTTTGGGAAACACTGATCTAGGTGTTTGTTTACTTACTACCACAGTTCAGAGCTGCCGCTTTGACGTTTCAGTTCTTTGAAAGAACGAATATAGTTTTAAAATCAACATTAACAATATATTGCTTTAACATATTTACAAGACCTGTTCCAAACAACAATTTTGCTACTCGTTCCAGGTAAAATATTTGGGATTACAAGTATTTACAGATCCGCAAAAGGGACAGAATTATTTCTCACCCTCGTTAGCCATTTGCCAAAAGCATGCAGGCGTTTTTAAAAGCAAAGTGTCTTAAAAGATGATGCTTTTTGCAAAATAAGTTTGTCACTTAACGTCCTTTGGGATTTACAGATATTTGTGGTATACTTAAAGTTAAAAAAAATCCCAAGGGGAGTTCTAACAAAAATAGTAAACAGAAATATGGTACCACACTTAAATGCTTTCCACTAGTACGCAAACTTTAAGAAGAGGTAAGACATGACTTTAACCTTTTCAATTTATAGTGAGCACGGTGTGATGGGTCTTAAATGAACAGGTGGAGATTAAATGTCGAATGTCTTAAATACACTTGTATGTGCTTGGAAGCAGATCACTCCCGTGAAACTGGCCAGACAGGTGTATGTGGTGCATGAAGTTGTCATAGATAATTGATCTAACCATACTTATTTCTTTCATCTCTTGTTCCCGCAGACAGACGCCGGGAGGTTTAGCAATGAGACCAGTGCTTCATGTTAATGTTGACACCATCTGTGACGAACTGACCTCAAATCTTGCAAAACTAGATAAGGTACAAGGTGTATTCAGAAAGCCTCACCTTTTAAATGCTAAACTTGTAGGATAACATCCACATTTTATAAGCACAATATCTAAGCGTAGTTGCACACTAATAAATAAAAAATCTGAACTTTTTATTTTAGTAAATTTAGCTGTTCACTATCGCTCTCTTTAGTGTCATGCAGTTCTGTTTTTTTCGCGGCTCAGTCACGATTGTATGCTGACCCAATAGTGCGGTAACATCACTGTTACATTTCCCGGCATGTTTCAATGCCTTTAAAGTATTTATCAATTAGTCAATAAACCTGTTCTGTAAACAAGGCTCAACTCACTAAGAGCCCACGGGTCCAGAATGAAAGACTACTGAGTATGTGGAGCACAAATACCAGACACCATAATGGAAACCGAATGGTATGGGGAAGGTATCCCTTTTGAAGGACGGTTCCCCTCACACACCTTAGGTGTCATGCTTCATCATAGGGGTGCCTCCCCGCTTTAGGAACCTAGGGCCAGATGTAGGAAGCCTAATACTGGTCGGTAACGGCCGCGAAATTACCGAATTTCGTCCGTTACCGACAGGTATTAAGCTTTTTAGAAGTGGGAGGCCTAAATGAAGGATTCAGTAATTTACCGAATCGGTTATTTAAGGATTCTGTAAATTACCAAATCCTTAATGTAAGGAGCACTGAAATGAGTGCTTTTCCCATTTCAGGATTCGTTATTTACCACCAACTACAAGTTGGTGGTAAATATCGAACCCTATAAAAAGCAATTTATTGCAATTTATGACTGTGCCATGTGGCAGACATACATGCCCTTAGGGCATGTATGTGTGCCACATGTGCACCATGCACTATTCAGGGGTGCAACAGGGTGTCAAAGTGACACCCTGCTACCCTTGAATGTGTTCCCCCTTTTACCGAATCGGTATTCCCATTCATTCCTATGTCCTGGAGGCCCATAGGGATGAATGGGAAATACCAAATCAGTAAATACCGATTCGGTATTTACCAAATCTCACAGATTCAGTAAAAAATACCGAATGAATACCTACATCCCATTTACAATTCTAAAATACTGAATCGGTAATATTCGGTATTTTAGAAACGGTAAATCCGGATTACCTACATCTGGCCCCTAGTCCTGACGCGGGCTACAACCCCCTCTCTGCGAGGGAGGAGCTCTGGGATGTTTTTAAATTTGAGCACATGGATTGTACTAAGAACCCTATGTGAGCGTGGCTTGTGAAAGTGAGTTAAAACTGCCTATAGAGCTTGCTATCAAAAACTTTATTTAGAAACCTGATGCTGAGGGCTAAGAGAAAACAGACTGTCTTGGCTTATCACAGGGGCCCTGGGCGACTGGCAGGAGAGTTCTGGCCGTCTGGGTGCCTTTTGATACCCCTCAAACACTGGCCAGATCCCCAGGAGAGAGAGCGGGGAATTGGTGTGGACGGTAATGTTGACTGCCGGGAGACAGGAGGACAAATCCAGCCTTGGTTCCCTACTGCTGCGTACCTAGTGGGAGCAGACTCCACGGAAACAACCTCAGCGCAGTGATTCCAATTGTACGCCCAGAGGTTTGGGGTGCTACCTGAAAACCGACAGGCCGGGTGGACAACTCCACTGCAGGCGGCGGAGAGTAGCGGTTGCACCAAGACAATGATGGGCGGTAACGATACAGGACCTATGGCATCTTGATGTACTAACCGTACTGCGACTCAAACCAAGCTGGAAAAATTTGCCTGGCAAAAACAGCAGAATGAAGATCAAGGGGAGATGGTGGCCCCGATTGACGCTGTGGAGCCCTCAAACAAAGATCTCCTCGAAGCAATTACAGCGATTAGAACTTCCCTCGAGGTAGGGATTGACAAGGTTGCCAAAGAGGTAGCGCTGATCTGCGAATATATGAAGAAGATGGCGGAGCAAGTGAGTACAGTAGAAAATGTCACGAAGGAACTGGTTACCGACACAACCCTTCTAAAGCAACAAGTCGCCAAACTACTCAACTCCCACGAGGCGATGGTCCTGCCGCTAGATTACGAAGGCAGAATGCGGAGGAACAACATCTGCATTCTAGGTGTTCCGTAATGCGCAGAGGAGCAGGCGGCAGATCTTTTTGTCGAAGAGTTAGTCCTCAAACATCTACAACCCTGCGGACTATCTAAATGCTTCACAATTGAAAGGGCCCACCACGTTCCATGAGGCCGGCTGAAACTGGGCGTATCCTCTAGACTGCTTCTGGCGCGGGTGTTCAACTTTCGAGATCCTGATGTCATTATCCAGACGGCGCGGTGGCCCCGCCATTGACCCTAGAGAACAGCAAAATCATGTTCTTTTCAGACTTCATTTTGAGAGTACAGAAACCGCGTTGCAGCTTCCTCGAGGTGAAGTGGGCCCTCCGGGTCCAAGAGGTCAAATATGCTATGATGTTTCCCACCAAGTTGAGAGTCGAAACCAAGGAAAATCCTGGTTCTTCACCTGACCAGAGTATGCTTGGGACTGGTTGGAGGGCTGGCGCACAGTGGAAAAAAGACTAAGAAAGGACACTTGGCTGCCGATGAGGATGCTGACTGGCGCCAGCAGAGACGATCTCCTCCACATTCTGACTCGGACACACAGGGGGGGCGTTGATCCTGGAGGCTGGTAAGACTATTTGATATCAGTCCAGATACCTGGAGGGCCTCCAGAACTGCACGGGGGCTTGAACACAAAGCCACTGTCTCCTTAAATGTGGGGTAATGGACCATGGACTGGGTCGAGTGGGCGGGGGTGGAGGGGAGGGGAGGGGGGGTCACGCCCCTGATGTTCGATACTCCCGATTGTTGTTTAGGGGTTTGACCAAGCACTCCATGAACCAGCTTAATGTCTTGATCAATCTGCTCTTTCATCGTAGCGGACTGTTTCACAATTGTAGGTTCTTTAATGGGGCCCTATCCCAAAGTCATAGCGGGATGACACAAGAGTATTATTGGGGCTATGTGCTATACACTGCTGTGGAGGTAGGGCGGGGCGGGGGGGACCAGGCATCCACCGATAAGTGATGGTTGTTTTGGGAGCGGGGTAGCTCACGTTCCCTGGAGTTGTTCATGGGTGGGCGACAGGCACTCTGCATGTTGGGGGGGGGAGGGGGCGGTTCTAGTCCCATGAAGCAGGGAGGCAGGAGGGCGGTGTGTTCCTAATGGTACAGGTAATTTTGGGTTTGATTTGTTGGGGGGTCGTTCTAATGGGCTTACTGCAGCAAGACAGAACGACTGGTTGTATATTGTTCGGGGGTCTTTGTTATTTAATTGCAGCTGGACAAAACGGCATCTTGTATGGGTACATTTCTGCTGGTTTTAACATTCAGAACGCTAATTGCATGCTACAAAACACTGTATTGTGCTGTCACACTCATGGAGCCACTCTGAGGGACACAGTTGAGGGTTCCACTTGTCATGAACGCTATGCATATTTTATTATACCTATGGTAGAGACCAATGGCTGGTGGGAAAGGTCTTAGGCTCATAACATGGAATGTCAAAGGTTTGGAGGACAAAATAAAGCGAAGTATAGTGTTACAATTCATTCACCGTTAGGGGCTTGACATGGTGGTGTTCCAAGAAACCCATTTAATAGGCAACTCCTGTATGGCTCTTAACAGGAAAGGAATCGCATGGTGACACACTCAGGCTTCATGACGGGGTCCTGAGGGGTGGGGATCCTCCTCCTTAAGGGCTGCCCTTTTATGATACAAAACACGTGGACTGATCCGCAGGGTAGATACGCCGCCTGCACGGGCATTTGGGGAGGCAGAGTCCTCAATGTTGTCTCGGTGTATGCCCCACCGGGTCTTCAACGCATGACATTAACTGATGTAGGAGCGATGTTACTGCACTTGCCTGTGGGTACATTGGTGATGGGGGAGGACTTTAACCTGAAAATGAATGACCAAGAAGACCGATTCCCCACCCAAGCGAGACTCGACACATGGTTCACAATTACTTGACTTTGCCAACGCCCAGGGGATGGTAGATATCTGGAGGGGGCACACCCCCACGACGCACTCTTCACATTCCAATCCGGTGTGCACAGCAGTCAATCACAAATTGACTACCTGTTTACTCACGCACAACATATACAGGACTTCACCGACTTTGCTTGCTTCGCACGAGGAGTGTCTGACCATTTCGCAGTCTTGGCAGTTTTCGGTGCACAACGAACGTCACAACCAAGCCCCATCATGATCCAGCCTTGGGCACTAAAGTTACTGCACACCGGAGAAAACTTAAGAAAAGATACTGATTACTATTTTGAGGAGATATAGGATCAGTGGATTCAGCTGTTACACTTTGGGGTGCATACGGTGCGGTGATAGAGTGGAGGGCATTATCCATGATGGTGGGCCACAGGGCAGAGCGCAACCGGAGAGTGAACAAACTGGAGACGGAGATCTTGAGACTTGAACGCGCTACTGCGCAAGACCCTGATCAAGATGCTCAACATACCCTTAGTATTAAGAAGCAGGATTATTAGCAACTGCTCTTAGAGGACGCAAACAGGCGTGCTCTCGCCACCCACCATAGAATATATGAACAGAGCGAATGAACTGGGAATTTATTGGCATGGCTGGAACGTAAAGAACAGTCGGCGAGGCGGGTGCGAGCAATAAAGGGGCCTGACTATACACTGATTACCGACCCCCGGTGCATCGCAGAGGCGTTCGCGAAACATTATGAGCAAATATACGATCTCCTCGCTACTATTAAGGTAGCATGTATCTCCCAACAGCACCGGGAGACCCTAGGTGCTGATATCTTGGTTGAAGAGATCCAGAAAGCTATCCGAGACATCAATTAAGGCCCTAATGGGCTTCTGATCGAGCTGTTAAAACCTATGGCTACGAAACTTGCCCCCACTTCTTAAATCTATACAATGAATGTTTCGAGGCTGGCCTCCTCCGTGTTGCCACTATCGTGGTCATCCACAAACTCGGTAAACCGGTGGAGGACTGCTCATCGTACTGACCCATCTCGCTGTTAACTTTAGAGGCCAAAATTCTGGCCAAATTGTTAGCTAACTGTCTGCTCACTAATCTCCCCGACCTGATTCATCCTGATCAGTCGGGATTCATGCCGGGTCGAAACACGGCACGTAATCTACGTCGTGTCCATGGTGCACTGGGACTGGTAGAGACATTAGAGGAAGAAGCAATATTGCTTGCTCTGGACACAAAAATGGCGTTCGACACCGTAGCATGGGATTATCTGTTCGCGGTCCTGACTTTCATAGGGCTCGGGCCCAAACTACTTGGGTAGATCAAACTTTTGTATACGCTCCCTATTGCCCACGTCTCAGTAAACCATCATCGCTCGGAATCTTTCCCCCTCAGCCGCGGTACGAGGCAGGACTGCCCACTGTCGCCGCTCCTCTTTGCCCTGGTCCTTGAACCTTTAGCAGTCTGGATTAGGGGTGACTCGGGTATCAGAGGCATTAAATGGACGGACGAACAAAGACTGTATATCTCCCTACGTAGACGATATTCTGCTCATTCCGCCGCGTGCTCCATATTTTCCACATATTTGGGGCCCATTCTGACTACCAGATAAACTGGTCTAAATCTCAGATGTATTCCTTCTAGGGTGACCCTCCACAAAGTCCTCGAGGATATAGCATTCCCTTAGCGAGAGGTCGCTATTCCAATGCGTCTTCGACTGATTCAGCTAAAGATCCTCCATCGGGTGTACTTTGATGCCAAACTGTTATTTAAACTGGGTAGGAGACCAGACACGCTCTGCCTTCGACACTGTAACCAAACTGGCTCATTCATACACATCCTATAGGAATGCCCTCATATGCAACAGAATTGGATTAACGTCACCCGACAGTTGGTAAGGACTTGCGACAAACCCATACAGCCATCTCCCAAACTGTGTCTCCTCAACATCTGGAAGGCAACAGACCTCACCCAAGCTGAACAATCATGGGCCACTATGGGGTGGAGTACAGCGAAACAAAACATTGCCCAAAAGTGGAGGGCGGACACGGTACCACAACTGCACGACTGGGCAAAAGACTTGCACCATGCTCCTTAGTCACGGTGTGAAACATACCAGAAAACTGATAGCGCAGAAGGGGGCTCACCTTTAAATACGGTTCAATCTTCAATTACCATCACTCTCAGGGCTAAACCCTGATACCGTGCTGGTATCTCTTTCAGGAATCTTGCCTTGGGTGAAAAATCTTTGCCACTGTATTGTGACTCAAGGAGCTATTTTAGGCACTACTGATTAAAAATTATAATGATGAGAGTTTAAATTAGTTTTAAAACCTTTATTTTTCATTAAGAGTTTAGTAAGTTTTCGCTCTTCAAATTTGTCACTAAATCTTCAGTAATTGCCAGAATCTCATAAAAAGAGTTTGGTTAGAACATATAATCCCATTGCACATTAAGTGTGTTCCCTAAAGAAATATAGTCCCTGTTATAAAGCTCAAGATTTGAATTCCAAATTAGGAATACCCATCAAGTGTCCAAGATGAAAAAGAGAAAAGAGTGAGATAAAGATAGCATAAAGCTCAAAGTCAAATTAAAGCAGCAGAACTTCCCATAAAGAGTAGTTCATGAAATTCATCTGAGTCTCAACCAGAGCAAATCAATTTACAGTTGCAGCAGCGCCCTGCAAAAGTAGTAGTTGCCATAAGCATCAGTGTAGGGCAAGGCGAAGGCACAAGGCGGGTAAAAATGTGGAGTGTGTGTGCTGGGGCTGCACTAGGAACATGGAGTAATATAAAATCGACTAAACTAAGTTGCAGATATTGTTGCAGGCTCTGGTCCAATCTGGAGACATCACTCATCTGTGAGCCAGTTCAGTTCTTCCTTTCCCACGAAATAATATGCAGCTTGCAAAGCTCTTATCACAGTTTTAGACATTTTCACTTGGGTAGTTTTTATAAGCATAAGCCTTGATGGACAAAGTACTTACCTTCAGTAACACCTTATCTGGTAGACATTATCTAGCCACAGATTCCCTACCTTTGAACTTCTGGGCATCAGGCTGGATCAGGAAGATTTTGATAGCAGTACCTCTGCACGCCGATAAGTGGGGTGCGGTCGACCCCCGCATGACGTCGTAGGCGTCAGGTTTGTTGTCATTGTGATGTCCTCGTCATCAATCTAGGTGTCACCCAGCGCACTGACATCCATACTTTTCAGGACTTTCCACGCCAGAAGCGCGTAGCAATGAAGTGACTGACCATGGTGTGTGAAGGGGAATTAGTCATGGCACTAAACCAATCCGCAGTGCGGGTAGGATGGGTGGGTCAGTAAGTAATCTGTGGCTAGATCATGTCTGTACCAGATAAGGCGTTACAGAAGGTAAGCAAGTAGTACATCTGGGGCCATATTACACAGTATCATTGCTTGCACCCGGCTCACCTTTCGAAACCCTGTTATGGTGTATGCACTGCCTCCAGGGGAGCCGCGACCTCGTGGCACCTGCCTGCACTTTCAAAGGGGAATAGAGATCCCCTTGCTGGCGGGTGCAGTCAGTGACTGCACCCCCCTGCAAGGGGGTGTCTGGGGGTCCATGGGACTCCCTCTACCCCCTCCAGAGGGCTTCTCTCAGGGGGCGCACTGACAGTGCGCCAGTCCATCTTTAAAATGGCACACTGTCAGTGCGCCTCCTGAGGATTTATTTTACTCTGTGCCCGTGTCTGTAATATAGCGCGGGCGCAGTCTCAAAGGAATCTCCTATGCAAATGAGGGAACACCCTCTGAAGGTAGCACTGGCGCTTTAAGTGCGCCAGAGCTATTGGTATTATAGAAGGGGATATACAGGCATCTGCGTATAATACCAAAATGTCCCGGGGGTGCGCAAAGCGGGAGCCAACGTCAGTTTTGCCCCCTGGGACACTTTCTGTAATACGGCCCCTGTAGACATCAAGCCACCGATTCCTTACCTTTGAACAGATACCCAAGCAATGCCATCCTCGGAGGAGTGACTCCGAAAACCTTTTAGGCTAGGCTATTTCTTCTCCAAAGGGCAACATGTTGTTATGCAGTGGATGACCCAGCGTGAAATGGTACTCTTCTGAACTGCTTATCCAATTCTTCTTTGCTCCAATGTACCCTACGAAGAGTTGGTCATCCACCGGAACTCTTTAGTGCGATCAAGGTAGAACGATAACGCCACTTTTGGGGGCCCTACAGTGGAGGTGCTTCTCTTCCTTGGAAGGATGCAGAGGTGCATAGAAAGTGGGCAGAGTAACCAATTGAGCCAGAGGGAAAGGTGTTACCACCTTTGGCAGAAAAGATGCTGTAGTGCGGAGCACTACTTTGTCCAGAAAGACGGTCCGGTAAGGAGGCTGACATGACGGTGCCTGCAGTTCGCTCACCCTCCTGGCAGAAGTTATTGCCACTAAAAAGGCTGTTTTTATAGTGAGCAGCCGGAGGGGGCAATTGTGCAGAGGTTCAAACTGTGCACACATTAAAAAGATAAGGAACAAATTTAGGTCCCATTGTGGCATACTAAAAGGAGAAGGGGGGAACAGATGGATAAGCCCCTTCAAAAATCTCTGTACAAGAGGAGACTTAAAGTGATGGCTGATCTGGAAGCCAAAGAAAAGCAGACCGGGCCGAATGGTTCCCCTTCAGAGTGCCCAGAGCAGAGCCCTGCTGGGCCAAGGAGAGACTAAAGAGAACAACATCTCACAGAGGCAGACAAATGGTAAACAGACCGTTCTGTACAGTATTTACACATTTTTTGCCCTCGGCAGGCGTATACCAACTTCGTGGAGAGCCGCCTGGCTGCCAGACTAACCTCACAGTGTTTGGCAGGAAGGCCAAAAGCTGTCAACTGTCGCCGCTCAATCTCCTCGCAAGGAGGCGGAGGTTGGATAGGTTCGGGTGGAGAACCCTCCCCTGCTGCTGCGACAGAAGATCCTCCTGAAGGGGCAGCCTGACTGGAGTATCAATGCTCATTTGTGGGAGCTCTGAATACCACACACTCCGTGGAATCATTGTACCCAGGATCACTTTGGTCTGGTCACTCCTGATCTTCTTGAGCACTCTGGACAGTGGAAAGGCGTACATGAGGCCTGTGCTCCACTCATGCCGAAAGTGTTGACGAGCGAGAGCTGGCTTAGTAACTCCAACGTGCAAAACTGCTGACATTGCGCGTTCTCTTTGGAGGCAAACCAATCTAACAAAGGCTCTCCCCACAGCTGAAAGAGACCTTGCACCACCTCCTGTCATGGTCCACAAGGCACTGGCGGCTAGTTTGTCCGCTCTGGCATTCAAAGAACAGGCCAGAAGTTTAACCACCAGCGAAATGCTGTATTGTTCCAGCCAAGTCCAGGGACGAAAGGCCTCTTGACAGAGGGTCCACGACCCCACTCTGCCCTGGCCGGTAGTGTTGTCTGTGGACACCTGAACTAGCCTTCCTTTTATAGATGGTAAAAAGGCTTTCAGTGCCAACTGGATCGCCCAAAACTCCCAACAGGTTGATATGGAGCTTGGCTTCCACCAGAGTCCTCGGATCTCCACCTCTCCAGATGGCCGCCCCATCCCAGAAGGGTCACATCCGTCACTATTGTGAGATCTGGGTGGGGAAGAGAGAGGGGTCTGCCTCTGACCCAATCGCGATTTTTCAGCCACCACTGCATGTCGTTCGCGGTTCCCTCCAATATCTGAACTAGGTCGGTGAGCTTTCCCCAATTCTGTGCCCATTGGAACTTCAAATCCCACTGCAGAGTCTGCATGTACCATCTGGCATGGTCCACTAGTAGGATGCAGGAGGCTATGAAGCTCAACAGCCTCAGAGTCCTTCTCCCCAAAAATCCTGGATAGAGGTTGAAACATCAGTATCATAGCCTGAATATCCTTGACTCACTGCTCGGGTACACAAGCCAAACACTGCACCATGTCCAAAACTGCCCCATGAAAGTGAGCATTTGAGAGGGAGTCAGGGTTGACTTTGGCACATTGATAGTGAGCTTCAGAGAATGCAGGAGGTCTGCCGTAGTAGACAACTGCTTGGGATGAGCCTGCCATCAACAACTAGTCGTCGAGACAGGGGAAGACTGGGACCCCTGATCTCCGCAGATGAGCCGCAACCACTGCCATCATCTTGGTGAACACTCTAGACCGGAGAGCAGCCGACCAGCTCCTCACAATGCGGCACATGTGTATGCCATGAAAGCATAAATAAAGGCATTTGCAATAGAAAAGCCTCCATTCATGCCTGTGAAATGGGACTCAACACCTGTATGCCTTTCCTCAGCGCTGCTTGGCGAAATGCTCAACTATAGTAATTCATGGCATCTAGCCATTCCACAATTCTCTTATGCAGTCTTCATATGAACCCAAATGCATCACCCTTACAAGTGGTTGCTGTGAGTTTGAATCTCTTCTCTTGAGGGCCCTTCATTACCTCACTGTATCTGTGAGGAATGACGTTAAAAGAATTTCTCATTCATAGCACTATTTCTGACTGTGCTGCCTACCTGACAAATGTGGATGACAATTTACCTTATTTGATGCACTGGCCTGTCTTATTTAAGCACACTGGTGGCTAGTTTGTCTGCTCTGGCATTCAAAGAACAGGCCTGATGTTTAACCACCAGCAAAATGCTGTATTATTCCAGTCAAGTCCAGGGACGAAGGGCCTCTTGACAGTGGGTCCACGAGCCAACTCTGTCTTGGCGGTAGTGTTGTCTGTGAACACATGAACTAGCCTTCCTTTGATGGATGGTAAAAAGGTTTTCAGTGCCAACCGGATCGCCCAAAGCTCCAACAGGTTGATATGGAGCTTGACTTCCACCAGAGTCCTCGAATCTCCACCTCTCCAGATGGCCGCCCCATCTCAGAAGGGTCACATCCGTCACTACTGTGAGATCTGGTTGGGGAAGAGAAGGGTCTGCCTCTGACCCAATCACGATTTTTCAGCCACCACTGCATGTCGTTCGCGATTCCCTCCAATATCTGAACTAGGTCGGTGAGATTTCCCCAATTCTGTGCCCATTGGAACTTCAAGTCCCACTGCAGAGTCCGCGTGTGCCATCTGGCATGGTCCACTAGTAGGCTATGAAGCTCAACAGCCTCAGAGTCCTTCTTACCAAAATACAGGATAGAGGTTGAAACATCGATATCATAGCCTGAATATCCTGGACTCACTGCTCGGGAGGACAAGCCGGAAACTGCACCATGTCCAGAACTGCCCCATGAAAGGGAGCATTTGAGAGGGAGTCAGGGTTGACTTTGGCACATTGATAGTGAGCCGCAGAGAATTCAGGAGGTCTGCCGTAGTCTGGCAGTGAAAGACAACTGCTTGGGATGAGCCTGCCATCAACAACTAGTCGTCGAGATAGGGGAAGACTGGGACCCCTGATCTCTGCAGATGGGCCGCAACCACTGCCATCATCTTGGTGAACACCCGAGGGGCACCGGCGATACCGAAGGGGAGCACGGTAAACTGAAAGTGCTCATAGCTCTCCGTCAACCTCAGATAGCAACAATGGGCTGGCAGAACGGGAATGTGGAAGTAGGCACTCTGCAAGTCCAACGCTACCATCCAGTCTCCCTGGTTCAGGGCAGACGAAACCTGAGAAAGGGTAAGCATCTTGAACTTCTTTTTGAGGAAGTATTTTAGGACCCTAAAGTCGAGGATAGGACGAAGGCCTCAGTCCTTCTTTGGAACCAGAAAATAGCGGAAATAGCAACCACAGCCTATTTCTAGCCCAGCAACCCTCTCTTTAGCTCCCTTGGCCAAGAGAGTCTTGACTTCCTCGTGGAGTAAGGCAAGGTGATCATCCGTCAGCCGATCGTAAGTTGGAGGCATTGAGAGGGGAGTAGTCTCAAAAGGGAGGGAGTAACCCCTTCAGACTATTTGAAGCACCGACCTATCCGAGGTGATATCTCGCCAGTGAGGGATTTGATGGTGTATCCTGCCACCAACTAGATGCCCATTATCTGGAGGAATCTAACTAGGAAAGTTTTCCGGTGGAGGAAGGGTTTGTGGCTTGACCGAATTTATGGCCACCTGACCTGCGAAGGCGGGGTGAACCACGGCCCGCAGAGATTGTTGAACTTGCGGAGTCCCCTGGCTGTTAAAAGATTGGCGCGGTTGGAAGCCATATCCACGAAAGGGGCAAAAGGCAGACACAGCCGGGTAAAAGTGGAGAGGCCCAGGGACTTGGCCGTAGCTTGCGAGTCCTTGAAGCGCTCAATCGCTGCACCTGCCTTTTCTCCGAAGAGACAGGAGCCATCAAAGGAAGCCTCCCCTAAGTGGGTCAGGAACACATCGAGAGTCCCCCCAGACAAGCTAGAAGAGGGACTGGGCTCACTCCTCACGAACTCGATGGAGCTCCTCTCAACCACGGAACTCGCCTCGCTCTACCACTCCAATTTGGAGCTCATCCTGGATCAGCTGGCACCTCTGAAATTGAAAAAACCCAGGAGCATCCCCTCCAGATCCTGGTTCTCCACTGACATTAATGAGGAAAGGAGACACCTCAGATCCCTGGAAAGAACTTGGAGGAACAACCCCACCTCCCTCCACCGGGATCAACTCAAGACAGCACGCAAACTTTACTATATCCATATCAAGAGCAAAAAGTCATCCTTCTTTCGTTCTGCTTTAGACAATGCCAAAAACCGCCCCAAAGAACTCTTCACCATCATCAGGAACCAAACCTCCAATCCAGCGATAGCCAGCATGGCGGCGTCCAAAACCCACTGTGATGATTTTGCAAGCTTTTTCGACGAAAAAATCGCTAAAATTGGTTGATCCTTCAGCGCTAAGCCCTCCGCCTGCACCGAGACCCGCCCTCCTGCAACTAACCACAACAGGACTTCAACCTCGCCTATTCGCTGGTCATCCTTCCGACCGCTTCAGGATGAAGTGATTAGCAATCTCATAGCCTCTGCTAAACCCTCGTCACACTCCCTAGATCTGCTACCCTCGAGACTGACCAAAGACCTGAAGCTTACTCTAGCCCCAATCTGGGGCAAGATCATTAACAGTTCTCTGAGCGAGGGCTCCATTCCTGACTGCCTCAAACTAGGACAAGTCACACCACTGACCCGGCCTAGATCCCAAGGACTTGAACAACTTCAGACCGGTTTCGAACCTCCCGCTCTTATCTAAAATTCTTGAAAGATGTGTGCTGTCACAGCTTACCCAACACCTAGAGAACACTAATCTATTCGACCCACACCAATCAGGGTTCAGAAGGGGCTGCAGCATGGAAACCGCAATCCTAAATGTCCTAGATGATCTGCACAGGTCACTCGACTCCAACCAATGTAGCCTTCTCATCCTCTTAGACCTCTCGGCTGTGTTCGACACAGTGGATCATACCCTGCTACTCAATGTCCTCCAGGAGAGAGCGGGCATTGAAAAGACGGTTCTAAAATGGTTCTCCTCCTTAAACAACAACCGCACACAAAAAATAAAAATCAACAGCTTTGAAACGGACCCCTCCCCATTAATAGAGGAGTTCCACAAGGGTTAGTACTCTCCCCGCAACTTTTCAACATCTACATGGAATTCCTCACCGCACTTCTAAGGAACTCCAACATCCCCTTCCACCTCTACGCAGACGACACACAACTCTACCTGGAAACCACATCGATCGCTGACATTAACAGACTAAATAGTACACTCACGGAGGTTCAACACTGGCTCTCAACCAATCACCTCAAACTCAACGAATAAAAAACAGAAGTGCTCCTCATCTAGAATAAAGATGAAAACCCCCAAAGAACTGAATGGCTCAAAGCCTTTAACGGCCTTAATGTTCCTCTTGTGCCGACAGACTCTGTAAAATCCCTCGGGATTACGCTCGACCCCAAACTGGACATGAAAAAACACATCTAAAAAACTGCCAAAAGTGCGTTCCTTAACCTGAAACTTCTCTACAAACTAAAACCCTTCCTCCCACCCGAACGATCTGAAACAGGCCACTCAGGCACTGGTGCTCTCCAGAATTGTCTATGGCATCGCAGCTCTGACTGGTACAGCCAAATCTCACCTGGGACCTCTGACCACTACCCTCAACACCGCAGCAAGAATGGCCACAGGAACAAAGAAATACGAACACATCTCACCGGCACTCAAAGACCTGAAGTGGCTCCCTATTGACCAAAGAGCTTGCTTTCGCACAGCTTGCCTCACACACAAAGCCCTGCATACAGGCAAACCTGAATATCTGGCCGCCAAACTCAAAAGGGCCGGTCAGTCTAGGAACCTCAGAAGCTCCAACACGCTCCTTCTCATCCCTCTGAAAACACAGAAACCTAAAACCGCAAATAAATGCTTTGCGGGCAATGCTCCTAGAATCTGGAACTCCATCCCCCCCATATCAGAATCACCGCCTCCTTCCTGAAATTCAAGAAGCTACTCAAAGCCCTCTTCCTTGAGCACTCTGGAGCGCAACGAGAACCCCACGTCGGATTGTGAAAGACCTCTAACTCTGCGGGCGGTGGCGATCCACCCGACAACCTTGGCCACCCGCCCGTCATCCATTTCCCCTTCGCCATATTACTATGGCGGGTAAACCGCGGCAGATGGAAAGACCGTCCGCCACTTTTCCGCCCCAGTCGCCTTGCGACCGGGGCGGAAAAGGTTTGATATGGTGGGGGTGTCTGTCAGACACCGCCAGCCATATTAGTATGGGCTTCCCCCTGCGGGCCCCCATGGTGAAGGCGAGGTGGGTGATGCACATGGGGGAGGTACCTGTTGTACCCCCCTGCATTTGCATACACAATGCGGCAGGCACCGCGCGGTGCCTGCTTCTTTGTGTATGCAAATGCATCACATGCATTTTTAGCTTTGTGGCGAGCGGTGCTGAGAGCACCGCCCGCCACAATGTTAAAAATGCAGTATGCGCCCGCCACTGTGGCGGGCGCAGCCTAATACCCCCCACGGGACCCCCGCCCTTATGGCGGGAGGTCCCATAATCCGATAGGATGGCGAGCGGACTAAGTCCGCCCGTCATTCTAATGACCCCCATAGTGTCATAAAATTCTTTTAATTGTGCTGGGGTCGCTCCTGGCCCCAGAAAGGGAGCGAAGCGCAGAGCCGACTCAGGCTCCCACTGAGGTGAAGTCAAAGCGGCTTCAACTTCTTGTGCTTTTTATGGTGCTTCTTACCTGACTGTGATGACTGTGAGGAAGACTACTCGATGAGGTGACCTCCAAGATGCCGGCCGTGGGCCCCAATTAGCTTTAAGGACTGCACCCTCAAAGCCTTCGGCGTCATGGCCCAGCAATCGGAGCATGACTTTGTGTTGTGGTCAAGCTGCAGACACCAGAGACACACCAAATGGGGGTCCATGACCAACATGGTGCAATGACAGGCCAGCACGGCTTTAACCCCGAGGTCTTCTTACAGGACATGACCAACACACCAAAAGGATTCGACAGTTGAAAAAAGTCTGTCAAAAAATGACAAGGGTAGCTCTCTTTGGGTCTGTGCTGGCTGTTGCGGAAAGAAAAGAACTGATGTCAGCACCCCAAAGTGACGCCAATATTGATGATTCGGACATAATGGCAACGAACCAGACGCCTACAATGTTATGTGAAGTCGACTGGCGCCACCTACCAGCAAACAGAGGTACTGTTACCAAAATCTTCCGGATGCCCCGATGCCTGGAAGTTCAAAAGTAAGGAATCTGCGCCGAGATGTCTTTAACACATTTTCATAGACTTGGATCACATCTCACCTTCTAATTATTCAAAGTTGCATTACGAGAACAACAAACTATACAAAAGAAAAAAGAAAATGAACTTGCAGTGCCACGGTTAGGCAATGCATTTGATTTAACACGAACAAGAATTATTGTGTACAGTGTACAGTTATTCTATTAAACATTGTGACAGAAAAAAAATGGGAAGCTTAGCTAATGAACTGTTGCCTTGTAAATTAATACATTTTGCTTAACCGGAATGTTCTGAAGTTGTGTAAAATATTTCTAAGCATGTTGCACTAGTTGTCATGTCCTAAATTGTGTTGTGTATATTACAGCAATGTCGAGTTCCCTTTTCTGAGGCATATTCAAATAACTATGGCTGCTTAGTGGAGCTCGCACATTGTAAATGTGTGTCATTTTAGATTTTTGAATTTTTACATTAATCGTTGCACATTGGCTGCTAAACTAAATCATTTTTAGTAATATAGGTCTGTGTGCGTTTATTGACTTTGAAAAAGCAAAACTTGCTTTTTTTTTATTTAAGAAAATTAAAAGCAATCATTTGTACTTCATTTCTTTTGGAACGCCAGAGTCTTTCACTGCGATGTATGACGTTCATGCTTGAAATCGTTAGTCTGAAGTTCCATAAACTCTTTAAAGGCCCGACTAATATATGGCAAACTACCCTTGTTGCATCATTGAGAATCGATTTATTTGGTATTGGGCTGGCCTACCAAGGTACATGGATGAGGCATACAATCGGAGGGAAAATTCACATTGGTATTATTTCAGTTACACTTTCGATTTTATTCCTAGAAAATAAAATGAGCTCTTCCCGGAAATACTTGTATTGGGTCCCTCCCTTGTTTATGGTTAGCTTACGCTTTATTCAGAATAGCCAGTCCACTTTGTCTCTGCATTGGATTTCCGGAGTCATATACAAGACTTTGTTCCCATGTCCTAGAGATAAATTATTTACTATTAGGGGGTCTGCTTCTTTACTCCATAATGTAAGTCTAACATGAACGTAAGTTCTCTGGAGAGGTTAAGAGTATAGCTGCTGCCTTGAAGAGGAACTCCCAGGAAGGGGAGGAGACAGGAATTTGGGCAGTAAAAGCACTGGCGTAGCTCCGGGGTGCGGGGGGGGGGGGGCGCGGTCTGCCCCAGGCGGCACCATTTTGAGGCGGCCACGGCGGCCTTTATAATTTATTTGGTCCCCAAATAAATTATAAAGGCCGCCGTGGCTGCAACTGTAAAGGTTGCCTTGCTGTTAGTGACGACAGGACACAGCTTTGTAATTCAAGGGATTTATTCTCTAGTATACTGCTCAGAGAGCGCCGAGCCGAATAGCTGCGGGCTCCGGCACTTGCGCTTCTCAACTGTGGATGCGCGCGCATCCACAAAATGGCAGGGGGCGCGTTGCGTCATCACGCAACGTGAGTCAGCTAGAGCGCTGACATTACATATCTCCCCTTTTTTCTACCAATGAAACAAACATGAAAACGTACAGTCCATCGCTCATATCGTAGTCCTGGAACCTGGATGGTCTCACCACCGCTCTCCCCCTTCGGGTATGCCTTACCGGGGTGGCTGTAGCTTCTCTCTCCTGAGTCTCTCCACTACCTTCTCCAGGGCTCAGTTCAGCTGGGCTCCCCATAGACCTCCTTACACTCCTCTCCATCTCCATTCTGGGGGTACTTCTGCCGCTCTGCTCCTCGTTCAAGTCTCCATCTTCCGTGTCCACCTCCAAGTTGGAGAGTTCATTTTCTTCATTGGGCTCCACTGCCCCTTCCAGCTCCTGCTCACCATGGCTCCACTGTAATCTTTTATTGCATCTCGCCATGCGGTCTTGAGACCATACATTGCCATCGCTTAACAGGGCAGCTCTATCACCTCCTTGACCTGAAGGGGTCTACTGTATTTGCTGTCCCCCTTCCTTTGCATTACCGCCAACTTGACTCTCACCCATTCGCCTTCCTCTAATCCAGTGTCTCTCACATTCCTTCGTACGGTATAGTACTTGGCGTAGACAGCTTGTGCTCTCTCCAAGTTTGCCTGAACCACTGCCAGGGACCATTTGCTGGTTACTGTTTTCTCTTTCCACACTCGGTTGTCCTTTGTGAAAGGATCTCGGCCCCTCAGGATTTGGAAAGGGCTATACCCTGTTCCTGTGGGGGTGATTCTGTACGCCCAGATCATTCTCATATTTCTTTCTCCCAGTCCTTGTCACTCATTATAGCCGCATGCACAGGTCCCATCACCACCTGGTTAAAGTGTTCTACTAGTCCGTTACCAGCCGGGTGATATATGGAGGTGTGTTTGGAGAGGATGCCATTCCTCTCCATGAATTTAGTCCATTTTTCTGAGGTGACCTGAGGACCGTTGTCGCTCAGAATGGATTTGGGAATGCCTTCTCTCACGAACGTATCATTCAGAAACCTTAGAATTGTCTCTGTGTCCATTACTTCTTCCACCTTCACTTCTGGCCACTTGGAGTACCTAAATAACAAGCAAGAACCTAGGAGGTCTATGAGCCAGGCAATTAGCTGGCTAGACTGTCAAGTCTGTCTTTATGACAGTTGGTGCTAAAGTCACCATATAGCAATGTACAAAGAGAAGAGAAAACAAGTGTGTAAGTCACAGAAGAGTGATGATATCGAAGACTCAATCAAGAACTGGTCAGACTAGATCCAGTACACATATTTGTGAATAACCATCAAAAAACCAAGTGATCAGTCCTATCATTTGGTCGTTCACACTGTGACCAGGCGGGTCCTTGGATTATCTAGACCTCATGCCACACAGTCAAAGTGAGTACTGGATGTGGTCTACAGTCAGAATTGGAACTACCTATTGTTGGTCTGATTGTGATGGCTCATAAAGGTGATAGGAGTACAGTGCAACACAATAGAAAAGTGGTGAATCTAAAATAGGGTGATCTGTCTAAACAACAACTTTAATAGAAACTAGGCACATCCCCTAATTAAAATAGGAACAGCACAAACGACAGTATGGAACAATGACTGTCGCAAAACGGGCCAACATGTTTCTGCCTAACGGGCACTGATTCCCTTGGCTTTCATCAGGGCCACTGCTCTCAAATAGTTGCTACTGTTTAAATGTGTGTGAAAACAATAATAGTGAAAAAAAAATTTGAAAGTAGGAACGATACAACCTGTACCTACAGTTCAATTACTCATCCTCCTAGTCAGTGGACGTTCAAAGTGATCTAGAAAGACACATATATTACACTCTTATTAATAAGTCATGCACACATGCTCTCTACTTCTCTTATATCTCGGGTAAATGATTCGAAAAACATTTTGGAGTACCTGTCTATGAGGACGCACACATACTTCTGGGTTCCTTGTCCATCCAAGATCAGGCCCAAGATATCAATAGACCGCTCTTTCCACGGGTTCTTCGGGGAGTCAAATTTTCCCAGAGCAGGTCTCAAAGGCTTAAGCGTTTTGTCCGCTCCTTGGCACTGGATGCATTCCCTGACGTATCGTTCAGCTTGCACGTCCATGCCTGGCCACCAGTATCCCTGTTTGGTCCGTAGTTTTGTTTTTCTGATCCCCAGATGTCCTTCGTGGAGTATCGCTAGCAGTCTCGGAACGATTCCTGCTGGGTGGATGACCTTGTCCCCCCTGTATACGAACACTCCCTTATCATCCACTGACAGTTCCTCCCTGACCTCATAGTACTTCCGTAGATTCTCGCTAAGGTGTTTCTTTTCTGGCCAACCATTCACTATTTATTTATTTTATTTATGGTCTTGTATCGCGCATGAATCAGCCCCGAAGGGGTATCTCCGCGCGTAGCTTGCATGAATTGGGCAGACTGTAGTAAGTGAGGTGACAGAGAGAGTGGCCATGTTATTCGTATGAGAACAGGTGAGTTTTTAATTTCTTCCTAAAGGAAAAGAGATTGGAGGTTAGCCTCAACTGAGGTGGAAGAGAGTTCCACAACAAGGGGCCTTTATAGGAGGGGGCACGCCCCCCCTGTCTTACTTTGGAGACTTTAGGAACATGCAGCAGCATGGTGTTGCTGGAGCGCAGAGCCCGTCCAGGAGAATATGGAAGAAAAATTTCTTTTAGATATTTGGGGCCGGATCCATATATGCATTTGTGCATAATGCAGCACATTTTGAAGTTTATACGCTGTTGCACTGGAAGCCAATGGAGATGGGAAAGAAGAAGGCGGGAAGGGGTGCGGGGGGGAGCATTCAGGATGAGTCTTGCCGCAGTATTCTGCACCACCTGCAGTCTGCGTAGTTGTTCCTGGTTGGCGGAAATGAGTAGACTATTACAATAGTCCACTCGTCCAAGGATTAGTGCCTGTACCAGCGTTTTCCTATAGATGTTGGGTAGGAAGGGGAAGATACGCCGTAGAAGACCTATTGTGCGGAAACATGTTCCTGTAACCTGACTGACGTGATCTTTCATGATCAGAGCTTGGTCTAGGCGTACTCCCAAATTTTTGATGGTGAGTTTGGGCGCTGGGACAGGTCCTAGCTCAAGTGGCCACCAATCTGGTGACCAGAGCAGAGTGGCACCTCCGAACAACATGACCTCTGTTTTGGACACGTTGCACTGGAGGAAGTTCTGCGCCATCCATCCAGCCACTGCTCTCATGCCATCTTGGAAAGATTTCATGACAGCAGGAGTGATGGTCTGAAAGGGAAACAGCAGCTGAGTGTCGTCAGCGTAGGAGATTGGAGAGAACCCGTAAGATCTTATAATCTCTGCCAAAGGGGCCACATATACGTTAAATAACGTGGGGCTCAAGCATGAGCCCTGTGGCACACCCTTGGTAAGCTTCCTGCAGACAGATTTATGGGAGCCTAGTTTGACCCCTTGTTGTCTGTCTTCAAGAAAGCTTTCAAGCCATGCAAGGGCGGTCCCTTTTACTCCCACTGCCTTCAGACGGTCGAGAAGAATTTCATGCGACACCGTGTCGAAGGCAGCGGACAAATCCAATAGCACCAGAATCACTGAGCTCCCCCTGTCAAGTGACATTCTGATGTTATCTGTCACTGAGAGGAGAGCTGATTCGGTGCTATGGTTAGGCCTGAAACCGGATTGCGAGTGGTCCAGGCTGCCCGCTGCCTCGATGTATCTAGACAGGTGTGCATTAACGTGTTTCTCGGCCATCTTGCTGTAATAAGGCAGAAGGGAGATGGGACGGAGGTTGGAAAGCTCTGTCCACGGGAGCGCCGCATTCTTGCGGATGGGGTTCACCACTGCATTTTTCCACTCAGCTGGTACTTTTCCCTCTTTCAAAGACTGATTTATTACATCCTGAATGTGGGGGGCTAACAAGGTGCGGAGAAAGGTCAGGGTTTTGGCAGGAATGAGGTCATTCGGTGAACCAGATTTTACTTGGGTCATAATTGTGTGGAGCTCTTCGGTATTGACAGGGGGAAATGTGGATAAAGTGAAGTTGGTATTGTTATAGGGGGAGGAGGTATTCATGGTATCACTTTTTGGTTGGGATGCCAGAATTTTTTCATAGATTGCCTCTATTTTATTTTCGAAGTATAATGAGACCTCTTCACATAGATTTTGTGAGAAGTCATCTGGGCTTGTGCAGGCCATGGGTTTAGTGAAAGTTTCCAGAATCCTATACAATTCTTTAGGAGAGTTGCCTGCTTCTAATAGTTGTTGAGCAATAGTGTTTTTGCGGGCAGCTTTAATATGTTTATAGTAATTGTTTTGCCCTGCACGGTGTGCCTTTTCGTTCTCCTCAGAGTGTGATTTCCTCCACCTTTTTTCTATCCTCCTGCATTCTTGTTTCTCTTTCCTAAGGGCCTCGGTATACCATTTCTCCTGCTTAGCTACAGCAAGTTGTTTGAATGTTTTCAGGGGAGCAATTTTATCAATGGCTGTAGTAAGAGATTGTTGGAGCATAGTTAACTTGTGTTCTACGTCTTCGGTGTCTCTAATCTCGGGTTTTTCCCACGCCTTTTGTAACGTCTCCAGTGTGAGTTTATGCCACTGTCTGCGTATAGAGGGGGGTAGTAGTTTCTTGTGGGGACCTGCATTAGCTTTAAAAATAGTGAATTGTAGTAAGAAATGATCTGACCAATTGAGTTGGATGGGTTTATGACACAGTATGTTGTCAAAGTTGGTATATATCAGGTCAATGCAATGTCCACCTTCATGGGTGGGATCCTGATTTTTTTGTGTCAGACCGATGGTGTTCATGTCAGTAATCAAACTTTTAGCGCCTATGGAGTCAGGTTGGTCGGTATGAATATTAAAATCTCCAAGAAGGAGAAAATCCTCATTGGCTCGTATATGGGGGCCAAGCATCTCTAAGAGAGATGTAGAAAAATTGGGACAAGGAGGGGGTGGTCTGTATATAAGTACGCCTTTACTAGCTTTCCTGTTTGGGAGAATAATTCTGAAAACCATAGTTTCCATTTCTTTGCAACATTGTTTGTCCAAAATGTCTAGTTTGAAGGACTCTTTATAAATTATGGCGATTCCGCCACCTATTTTGTCAGGACGGTCGGAATGATGAAATTTGTAACCCAAAGGTACTCCCAATGCAATGGCAGATACCGTGTGGGGCTTTAGCCAAGTTTCAGTGATGAAACAGAGATCTGGAGTCAAAGAATGTATTAGATCCCAGATCTCAATTTGATGTTTGGGCATTGAGCGAGCATTAATTAGGATACAGTGCAGATCATGAGGTGACTTGCTAGGTATATGGGATTCAGCGAAAAGCATAGAGGAGTAATGACATCTTTTGCATGAAAATGGTCCTACAAAGCAGGGTCTGTTGTCCTCTGAAAAGCACGGAGATGTTTGTTGATTTACGGTTTTCAGAAAGGTAGCCTCATACCTGATATGGTTATCCGCTCGTGAAGGCGGCATGTTGTAGGTACCACGCCCCGTCGCCTCGTCCTGTCGCGGACGGGCGCAGACGGGCAGCTCTTTGGCTGGTCTTCGGCTGCAATGAGGCTGCGCGCAATCGCTGCGCGCTTCCGAAGAGGCGATGGCTAAGTAGCCCCCAGTGGACAACTAGAGCGCTAACCGCTCCCGGAAGTGCCTGGCCCTCACCTGTCCGCCCTCCGCTCAACGGTAATGAATTACCGAGTCGGACCGAGGCGGGCAGGAAGAGGAATCGGGTCAGCACTCCGGTGAAGTTAAAATAGTGATAATGCAGGTATTTAAAAAGGAATTAAACAATTTCGAGCAGCGCTCTCTAGAAAGCGTGCGCTGAGTAATTTAAAACACCACAAGTCTTTAAATCTTAAAATGCGCTGTTGATTAAAAATTGCGCTGCTAGTCTCTCATTTAACAGTATGACTCCGCATACAGCAAGCTAGCGGTGGGAAGACACTGCCACCGTCTTCCACCGCAGCTGCGCTGTCTGAAGGCTCCGCCTAAGTAGCCCCCAGTGGACAACTAGAGCGCTAACCGCTCCCGGAAGTGCCTGGCCCTCACCTGTCCGCCCTCCGCTCAACGGTAATGAATTACCGAGTCGGACCGAGGCGGGCAGGAAGAGGAATCGGGTCAGCACTCCGGTGAAGTTAAAATAGTGATAATGCAGGTATTTAAAAAGGAATTAAACAATTTCGAGCAGCGCTCTCTAGAAAGCGTGCGCTGAATAATTTAAAACACCACAAGTCTTTAAATCTTAAAATGCGCTGTTGATTAAAAATTGCGCTGCTAGTCTCTCATTTAACAGTATGACTCCGCATACAGCAAGCTAGCGGTGGGAAGACACTGCCACCGTCTTCCACCGCCACTTCCACCTTCCACTATGCACTCCTTCACCACCTGGGACGAAGCCTATAAGGAAGATCAGGTCAAGGACAGTACAGGACGGTTTCGGGAAAGAGAGTCCGACAGAGTGATCAGGTTGATCCGCTGTGAATGAGCACGAGAGGGGGTATTCCCCCCTCCTACGCTTCTATCCAGGGACCAAGAAAACCTGATCAGATCATGGTCAGACCATGTCACCCTCTCAGGACGTGTCATAATAATGTCAAAGTTAGAGCAAACCAAGTTTAAAACATGGCCGCCCACATGAGTTGGGGCATCGACCCATTGTTTAAGGTGGGCCATGGTTAAGGCCTCACCTAAACGAATGGCCTCAGTGGAGTCACACATATCGACATGAATATTAAAATCCCCCAAACGGAGGTATCTTGAGAATCTTAAAGCCCGCGGGACTATGACCTCCTCCAGCTCCCCAACAAAGTTACCCACATGGCCCGGAGGACGATATAGGAGTTTGCCTCCCAAGGTGAAATGGGGATTAAACACCAAGGCAAAATGGAGCAACTCCGCATCCCCCAAAGCATCTTGGGGCTCACTCAAAAAGACCCATTGGTCTCTATGGATCACGGCAACACCGCCCCCTCTGCCCGACGGGCGGTCTGCCCTTGTGATCTTAAAGCCACGGGGAATTGTTAGCTCCACAACCGGGGCACATGTATCATTTAGCCAGGATTCAGTAATAAAAAAAAGATCCAACTGGTTCTCAGCCAGAATTTCGAACACATCAGCGGTGTGCTTCACCAATGACCTAGCGTTAATTAACCCCGCCCTGATCAACGTAGGGTTAATGTTCGCCTGTTCAGGGAGGCTCCGTGTGTTATGGAAGCAGAAATTACACGAGGGGCATATACGCGAAAGACAGTCCGTCACCACCCAGGAGTGTCCCTCATCACATCTAGGGACATTCAATGCAACCAGGTCCTCCGGAGAATACCTCAACAGAGTGGTATGTTGAATCCGCTGGACGCAGGCAGGGGATCCGGCCCTGGGCCCGTCCAGGACACGGACGGGCACAGACGGGTCCTCCTTTGGCGTTCCTTTGGCGCGCAGGCGGCGCGCCCGCTGCGCGCTCGCCTAATCATAGCGTTAAGTAGGGTCGGCCGAGCAGAACCCTAGAGCGCCAACCCAGAGTGCAATGCGGTCCCGCCTAACTTCCGGGTACCGCTGGGGTCGAGCGCTAAGACCGGCACGATCGGACTAAGCAAATGAATGGCAATAATTATAAACAGCGCAGGTGCAAATACGCAATATGT
Organism: Lissotriton helveticus; assembly: GCF_964261635.1. NCBI lineage: Eukaryota > Metazoa > Chordata > Amphibia > Caudata > Salamandridae > Lissotriton > Lissotriton helveticus. Next base: position 869,445,312 of record NC_136059.1, read on the forward strand.
GCAAAGAAGCAAAGAAACTAATGGATACCTCACTGAGTGTGAAGGGCGGAATTGGGCTCACAATACAATCGTAGGTACAATTTTAAAATACGAACAAAAGTACGCTATAAAATGATCTGATGCGATAGTTAAAATAAGCAGAGCGCAATTTTAAAAAGGTCAGCAGTGGCAAGGCAAATGGCTAATGGACAACAGAACACTCACAATTGTTCCTGATATCTCTTCGGGGCTCCTCCTCTTCTATTCTGTTCACCATAGGTCTGGCTAACGTCTCTTTCTTCGCCGCCTCCGCGCATCGTCGTGCCAACTCCGCTTTCTTCACTATTGCCATGACTTCCTTCAGCGTGGCATCCCCACTTGCCCATAATTTATCTTGCACGGCCTTACTTGTGGTGTGCATCACGATTTGGTCTTTAATGAACTCATCTTGGAATGTATCGTATCTGCACGTGGATGCTAGTTTCCTTAATGCCTCTACATACTCTTCCACCGATTCCCCCAGCTTCTTGCTTTCCCTGTTGAAAATTGTATCGATCAATTGAGACACATACTGCTGGTCTGTAGTGTTAATTTAATTCTCCAATTGCGTGGGCATAGACATCGTCGTCGGTATCTGCTCGTTGTTTAGGTACTAAGTTTTTGAATACTCTGAGCCCCTCCGGGCCCAGGTTGTGTAACAGTATCCGTTTCTTCCTTTTACTTGTAAATTTCTCCTCATTTTCATCCTCTAGTACTTCAATAAAGTTATCGATGTAGTCTCTCCAGTCTTCCAACCTCATAAGGGCTTCTCCTGGCTTGGGCGGGAATGGTACGGGCACCGTAGCAGAAGACGCCTGTGCGCACATGGTTTCGCGCCTTTCAGGCGGTGAGGTCCCACTTTGGCCCTTGGGACTGCCTGGTGCGCTGTCTTCCTCCTGCTTCTTAGTTTGAAGCTGGGGGCTTTTTGTCTCTTCCCCTTCACTCTTCCCTGAGGTCGCCAGTGCTCCTGCCCCTAGGGTGTATTGTTGCTGTGGGGGTGTCCCTTGCGTTCTTACCCCGCTGCATGCACTTTCTGTCCTTCTCTGTGCCCTGTCTGGCTCCCTCTGTGGGTGTTGTAGGCTCTGTCGCGCTCTCAGATGTCCCTCTTTTGTGGCTTGACTGTGGCTCTCTCAGGCCCCTTGTGATGGTCCGATGGTTGCACCTGCTTGGGTTCAGTGCTCATGTTTCCGTTTTTTTCCCGTTTTTTCTCCTTTTTAATCCGACCTCATCGCCATTGTAAAGGTTGCCTTGCTGTTAGTGACGACAGGACACAGCTTTGTAATTCAAGGGATTTATTCTCTAGTATACTGCTCAGAGAGCGCCGAGCCGATTAGCTGCGGGCTCCGGCACTCGCGCTTCTCAACTGTGGATGCGCGCGCATCCACAAAATGGCGGGGGGCGCGTTGCGTCATCACGCGACGTGAGTCAGCTAGAGCGCTGACATTACAGCAACGAGCCTCCAGTGCCGCGGCCGTAGTTTAAAAGTAAGTACAAAGACGCCAGCGCTGCAGCCTGCACTCCTTTTGGCCTGCGTTGGGTAACTGCTGCAGAGTGCACACAAACGTGGGACTTAGTTTTTGGCAATATAATTTAAAGCACCGGGCTTTCAATTATATTGCCAAAAACTAAGTCTCGCGTTTGTGTGCACTCTGCAGCAGTTACCCAACGCAGGTCAAAAGGATTGCAGGCTGCAGCGCGGCTTTACTAAATCCTGCGTTTGTTCCTCTCGGCAGGGGAGGTTCCTCTATATGGGATTAAACCCCACCCCCCTCTGTGACGAGATGGAGAAGGGTGGGATTAGACTCCACTACGCAAAATCCAGCAAGGTCAGGGAAAAGGCCAATCTGTGAAGTGGGGTCTGACGACCAGATGAAGGTAGGAGAAACACAGCAGTTGTAGCGGACGCATTCTAGTTGATGCACGTCACGTAGGCGTGACGTGCGTCGGCCATGTTGGCAAGCTGCGCGCGCAGATTCATTGCGCGCGGAGACACAGCATTGTTCGGAAGCGCCGGCCGGCGCTCCTCAGCACTCACTTATAAATTAAGAATAAATTACTTAACATACCATTACAGTGTTGTGCAATTCATTATATGCACCAACATTACAGTGGCGACGAGGACGGGAGGATCCAACTGGTATTCAGCAAGAAAATAAAATCGAACCCTCCACCACGTGGGCAGCAGCATAGCAGGCAAACCCCTGACCACTGGGACACAGCGCAGAGCGGCGCTACCAGGCCAGAGTGTGGAGAGCACAAGGGGGCACGGCTGAGCCCACCAAGAACGACAGGCTGAGGAGCGTGGCAGTGCCACAACAACCGGAGGGGCGGCGCAGTGGCCAGAGAGGCAGCACCGCAACCCACAGAAGACAAATCACCGCAAATACCTTCCCATCGCACTGTGGAAGGTAGGAACAGCGCTGGCTACTAAAGGGGAGGAAGAGGGGACCAGAACTAGGAGTCCCCAGGAGGACGCCCATACAGAAGTGAAGGACACTGCCCCAGGGAGCCCCACCAGCAAGGCGACAGAGGTCAGGGAGGCGAGGATGAGCACACCGGCAGGCTATGCAATTGCGCCGGTGCAGTTCCTACCGAAACCTGGCGAACCCCTGATGAAGTGGGAGGATTGGAAGGAATATATCGATAATTTCATAGGGGTCCTAGAGGACGAAAATGAAGAGAAGTTCACCCCCCAAAGAAAGAAACGTATCCTGCTGCTGAACCTGGGACCGGAGGGTCTCAGGATTTACAAGAGTCTGGTGCCCAAGAAGAGAGCGGACACTGATACGGATGTCTATGCCCATGCAGTAGAAGACCTGGATGAGAGGTACCGCCCCACCATATGTGTGTCTGTGGATAGGTTCAACTTCCAGCAAAGGAAACAACGGGCTGGAGAAACCATAGAGGAATATGTAGGGGCCTTGAGGAAACTAGCGGCCCCGTGTAAATACGCATTGTGGGAGGATGAATCCATAAAAGACCAGATCGTGATGCACACTACGAGCACACAGGTCCAAGACAAGTTGTGGGCGAGCGGCGACACCACGCTCAAAGAAGTAATGGTCATCGTAAAAAGGGCGGAGCTTGCTAGGAGGTGTGCTGCAGCAACCAAGAAAGATGTGGTCACCCCAACAATGGTGAACAGGATACAAGAGGGAGACCACCGTAAGGACCAAAGAGGAAAAGACCCAGCAGCCAAAGGAACCAGCAGATGGCAAGGGAAACAAACAGGGAGTGATAGCAAGAAATCGTGCTACAGATGTGGCAGTTGGTCCCACGACGCACGTGACAGAAGATGTCCCGCATTCCGAGCCAAGTGCCTACACTGCGGTATCCTGGGCCACTACGAAAAGGTGTGTAGGAAGAAACATTCTAAGGAAACAGTGAAATACGTCGAGCAAGGTGAAGAAGATCCGGAAGAGGTAGCAGAGGAAGAGGTGATCACCGTCCTGTGCATATATGACCAGGTAATGAGCATAGAAGGGAGGAAATCCACAAAACCCATCCTGGACATGTCAATGGGAGGAATCACCATCACCGTGGTGGCGGACACAGGATCCCCCTTCACCATCATCCAACAGGCAGTATGGGAAGAAACATTCAGACCCAAGTTGGGACCGGAGCTGGAAAAGCTAGACATCCGACCGGTCACTTACAACGGCGACCGCATTCCAATGTTGGGGTTCCGCCGCCTACTGTTCGAATTCAGGGGCCGGTCAGCATGGTGCAAGCTGTACATTGCAGAAAAGGGACCCTCGGTCCTGGGATGGCTAGACCAGTGGGACCTAGGAATAAAACTGGATCCAGGAGGAAAAGAGCAAATATTACTCACAGAGCAAGAAGAATGGCCGGACATGAACAAATGGAAGGAGAACTACCCGAAAGTCTTTGGTGGCACAGTGGGACGGATGGAAAACTTCCAACACAGGATTGTGCTCAAGGAAGGGGCCATTCCGGTAACCCACAAGGTGAGGAATGTGCCGATTGCGGTGAGAGAAGCAGTCCAAACTGAACTCCAGGAGCTGGAAAAGAAAGGAATAATAGAGCCGATAACCTGTGCAGAATGGTTGGCGCCCTTGGTGGTCGTAATGAAGCCAAATGGGAAGGTCCGGCTCTGTGTGGATCTAAGAGAACTGAATAAGAATATCGTTGTAGAGAAATTTCCCCTCCCCAGAATCGAGGAAATGTTGACCAAGACCAGGGGGGTACAGTGGTACTCCACTATCGACTTGACCTCGGCCTATCACCAAATCGCACTCCACCCGGACAGCAAACGGCTCACATCCTTCATCACTCCGTTTGGGTGTTACCAGTTTTGTCGGATGCCTTTTGGACTGGCCTCAGCAGCCGCAGTCTTCCAGAAAATGATGCACCAACTATTCAGAGACTGTAAGGACGTCCAGTACTTCCAGGATGACATTTTGGTAATGGGACGAGATAAGCAGGACCACGATCAGAAGCTGGGAAAAGTGTTGAAAACACTAGTGAACAAAGGCCTCACGGCGGAGTGGTCGAAGTGTCGATTAGGACTGCAATCGGTAACGTACCTAGGTCATGAGATCGGAAGGCAAGGGGTTACCCCCAAAGCAGAAAACGTCAAAGCCATCGCTGAAGCACCGCCGCCCCGGAACAAGGAAGAGGTCAGATCGTTCCTGGGGATGGCGGAGTACTACAGCAAGTTTGTGGTACACTTCGCTTCCAAGACCCACAATTTGAGGCTGTTGACCAGGGACAGCACAGTGTTTCAGTGGACGCCAGAAGCCCAAGCAGAGTTCGAAACAATAAAAAGGGACGTTACAGGAGCGGTTCCCCTCAAGGGTTACGACCCACAAGGCACCACCATACTGACGACAGATGCCAGTGACAAGGGCTTGGGCGCGGTACTCATGCAAGACAGAGGAAGAGGGGAAATGGAGACCATCAGTTTTGCGTCCAGAGCATTGACAGATACGGAGAGCAAGTACAGCGTGATTGAGAAAGAGATGCTGGCGGTTGTATGGGCCATGGCAAGATTCCGGCAATTTCTGTGGGGGACACGCTTTCTTCTCAGAACGGACCACAAACCGTTGGTGAAGGTGCCAACGTCGAGCGGACACGCCAGTGCCACTCCCCGGATATCCAAGATGACTCTCGTTGCTCGAGTTCAGGTATGACGTGGAGTACATTCCCGGGAGCCGTAACCAAGTAGCGGATTATCTGAGCAGGGCGGCTGCCATGGAGCTGGGAGAGGAAGACTCTGCCGGCAGTGGGGAGTTGGTAGCTCTGATAGAAGACCAAGAGAAACTAATCAGCCTACAAGAATGGACAGAGTCATATGAAGAGGACACTGACTTAAAGGAAGTGAAGGGGCACATCGTACATGGATGGCCGGACAAAAGGAACGTGAGGGCAAGTCTCAAGCCGTACTTTGAAGTACGGGAAGAACTGTCGATAGGAGACAAAGGGATCTTCATATACAGGGGAGATAAGGTGATTCCCCCAAGGAACCTCACCTCAAAACTTGTGGACTTGCTACATGAAGGACACCTGGGCATAGGGAAACTCAAGGCACGAGCAAAACAAAATTACTGGTGGCCAGGCATGGACATAAGAGCTGAGAGGCATGTCAGGGAGTGCCCACAGTGTCAACGGGCGGACAAGACATTAAAACCGTTGAGGCCAGCGATAGGAAAGTTTGATCCCCCTTCAAATCCGTGGGAAGAACTATCCATAGACATTTTGGGACCGGTCCTAGATGACCAAGGCACACAGAAATACGTGTGTGTGCTCATGGATCGATATTCAAAGTGGCCGGAGTTGAGAGTAGATGAGTCCATGGACACTGAGAACATCATTAAGTTTCTGTCAGAGACTTTCACGAGGGAAGGAATACCAAAATCGATCTTGAGTGACAATGGACCCCAGTTCACGTCAGAAAAGTGGAACAAGTTCATGCAAAGAAATGGTGTCACTGTCAAACACACCGCAATCTACCATCCGGCCGGTAACGGTCTAGTGGAGAGATTTAACAGGGTAGTGATGCCATACAAGCAGCCATATCAAGTGAACAGAACTGGGAGAAGGCGTTAGAGAATATGATATGGGCCTACAGAATAACCCCCACGGGCACGGGGTATAGTCCATTCCAAATATTGAGAGGGCGTGAACCCTTTACACACGACAACAGGATTTGGAAGGATAAACTCATCACTAGTGAATGGTCTCCTGCAGTGGTGCGGGCTAACCTGGAAAGAGCACAGACAATCTACAGCAACCACTACAACAAGCGCAGGAATGTCAAAAGTACAGGTCTGGAGAAAGGAGAGTGGGTAAGAGTAAGGTTGGCCACCCTACAGAAGAAGGGAGACAGCAAGTACACCAAGCCGTTGCAAGTTGTGGAAGTATATGATCGAGCAGCCTTACTAAGCGACGGGAACGTGTGGTCCCAAGACCGCATGGCCAGGTGCAATAAAGTTTTGGGCTGGGAGCAACAGAGCGCCGACTGGGAAGACAAGGAAGGCTCGGAAGTGGAGAGGAATCAAGAAGCCGCAGAACAGCAAGGTGGAGTGAGAGCTGGAACGGAAAGGGAAGAGGAAGGAGAAAATGGAAGTCAAGGATTGGAATGGGACAGGCTGGAGAGAAGCACGCATGAAGGAAGAGTTGAGAATGAAGGGACAGTAAGCCATGAGACGCAGAGTCAAGAGACAATGGAGAACCCAGTCAGGGTCACAAGGAGCGGAAGGCAGGTGGTAAGACCTTCCAGATATCGAGATTTTGAATTGGACAATGAACTGTAAGTGACTCTTTAATGTTTGATAAAAAGGGGGAGATATGTAGCGGACGCATTCTAGTTGATGCACGTCACGTAGGCGTGACGTGCGTCGGCCATGTTGGCAAGCTGCGCGCGCAGATTCATTGTGCGCGGAGACACAGCATTGTTCGGAAGCGCCGGCCGGCGCTCCTCAGCACTCACTTATAAATTAAGAATAAATTACTTAACATACCATTACAGTGTTGTGCAATTCATTATATGCACCAACATTACAGCAGTCACCTGCAATGTCGGGTAAGTGCGTGCATCTGTTTTATTTCATTAAACTTCAGAGGCTCTCTTCAGCAGATATAATGCACCGGATTGCCTCTCCTCGTCATTTCATTCGGCTCTTTCACCAGGCGCTTCTGTTTTTTCCCACGGCACTGTTAAAACGTAATCCACTGAAATATCTGAATCCTAATCATGCCACCAATGATCAAATGAAGTTTCCTACTTTTATGTAAGGCAGCTAACGTGTATTTATATGAGGATGGAAATACATTTTAGAACGTTTTCCTTTCTATGGAAACCGCAAATGTATATTACTCTTGTAACACACTGTTTGCTACCGCTCACAATTTGTTTGCTTTTGATACTTGCACAAGTGCCACCATTGCCTACGTAACGTTTGTTCTTGTGCCTCTGTGTCTAGCATATATTGCAGTATATAACCTCTAATTGTACTTTGTTTTCTCTTGTAACCTGCACACTTGTCACTCTTTCCTCCTGTAATGCACTATTTGCTACCTCATATATTTTGTTTGCTCACAATTGTCACTTTTACCTCATGTAACTTATCGTCTGCTTTTGTAATTTGCTCACTTGTAATTTTCTGTTCCTATTGTGAAGCGCTCTGACGCCTTCGGGTAAAGTCCGTGCTATATAAAAACGCATAAATAAATAAATAAACCACTGCATGTGTATTATGGTGCACCTTACAGTTTAACTTGGGCCTGTAGGTGGGATGAATGTGGTGGTGCCCCGATGGCTGTTATCGATTATATAGCCTGCAAAACATGTAAAGGAAAGAGGATAGACTACGTACTGCAGGAGAGTGGGTTGTGTGAATGAAGTTTAAAACACTATTACTGACATTTTAGATATGTTTACTTTAAACTTATACGGTTTCTTTAACTCAGGGTATAAGCTACATTAAAAAGTTGCTGCTTTAGTACTACAGGAACATTTAACACAATGTGACCAAATAGCCCGAAATACTAAAAAAGGGCCTTTCACTTGCATGTGATGAGAATAGTAGTACACATCATTTTACAATTCACAAGACAGGCCAGTCTTTGTCCCCATTGCTTGTTGAGTCCTAGGCATCTGCAGGCAGGACAGCTAGGAGGGCATGGTATCCAGTGTGCTCACCGTCTTTTTTCCCCAGCACCTCCCCCGGCCCCTCAAGGGGTGGCAATCTGAGGGATAGCCCCGGGTGCCACAAGCTCTAGCTACGCCTCTGAGTAAAAGGGAGAAGAGGAGCTTAGACAGGAGAGCAGCCGACCAGCTCCTCGCAATGCGGCACATTTGCATGGCGTGAAAGCATAAATAAAGGTAGTTACAATAGAGAAGCCTCCATTCATGTCTATGAAATGGGACTCGACACCTGTATGCCCTGCCAGTCTTCATATGAACCCAAATGCATCACCCTTACAAGTGGTTACTGTAAGTGTGAATCTCTTCTCTTGAGGGCCCTTCATTACCTCACTGTATCTGCGAGGAATGACGTTAAAATAATTTCTCATTCATAGCACTATTTCTGGCTGTGCTGCCTACCTGACAAATGTGGATGACAATTTACCTTATTTGACTCACTGGCCTGTCTTATTTAAGCATAATGTACGATTGTAAACGATTCAAGACTTATAATATTGTGTTTATGGTTAAGGTGAAAATCAATGGACACCTTCAACATGGAAACAGAAAAGTGATAATCAGTGTTGGCAAACCTGAAGGGTTCTCTGAATCCTGAATATAATGTTAATATTGTGCAAATATAAATAGGAAATGGGGCTTTTAAGGGTAGAGTCAAATGGCCAGTTTGGGCTAGCTATTTACTTCGAATTTGTACTCTGATTTTCTCACAGTGATGAAATTGTGTTGAACTTGACACATTGTTAATGCAAGTCACTTTTCCATGATTTTATTTTTCTAATCGTAAACTTGTTCTTTTGAGTTTCTAATTTGAGAATTTCTGCCCTTTTCAGATCCAGAAGAATCTGCAAAGACTTCTTGAAGATATAGTGTAAAGATGCTTGGTGCGGTAGACATGCCCTCTACCCCTCCCCATAATCCGCATGCGCTCTGCTGGTCAGAGTGGGGTTACCATTGCAGTGGACTTAAAGTTACATGTGTAAAGATTGTTAGGCCTTTGATCTTGGGAGCATGGGTCTTTATTGTGCAATAATATGAAATATAATTATGTATATATTTTTATGGGATGGTAGGTTTCCATTTTCCAACTGACTCTTTTAAGCTATGAAAAGAAGCACTTTGCTTAGCAATGACAAACATGTTTTTGCAGGAGAATCCTAATGTCTTAGTAGTGTGTTTTGTAAAACCTCTTTAACTCGTGCACCTTACAATGTTGCCTTCATTCAGTAAGGAATTCCATGCCTGATTCATTTTGTAAAGGCAAGGGGCTTTAAAACAGAAAGTTGGTTCATATTACCATTCAAAGCTATTTAAAAGTGTGGCCTTTTTAAAGAGAGATCACACTAGTTTGGTGTCACTTATAATGTAATTTGTTATTTATGCGCCTGCTTTAACCACTTATTGGATACCATTGTACTCTGAAACACAGCAATGCACATATAAAAATAGAATTTAGTTTACCATACAGTAAAAATATTTTTAAAGATTTAGGGTAATTTCTTCTTCCATTAAGTGAGAAAGTAGTGTTTGAGAAAAATAATTGAAACATCAAAATATTTGTTTATTTAGCCCACTGCATATTTTGAATTTGAGCACACGTCGTTGTTAGTTATTCCTTTTTTAATTGATCCCAGTGGGGATTTTTTACCGCTGGTGAACCCTTGCGATTTATTCAGTTTTTTGTATGTAGGCCCAAGTAAGGACGTGTATTGCTACATTGATTTTTCTTAGTCCACTAATCATGTGTATGATCTCTGAATATTGCCAAGGAAAGGATGTGAGTTTTGAGAGGAATGTATTTCGATCTAAAGTTTATCTAACGTAAAAAGATATGGGATATGAATTCTGTTTCTCCAAGAGTGGCGTGGGTCCTCAGTTACATTGCAGATCCGTTTGATTAATCAGTTGGCTCTAACCCAATAATCTCAATACTTTTTACACCAGAACGGTCCTTATCAAGTGCTTTTGGGTTAATAATACGAACATGCTAGTGCTTAGTATTGCACTTGATTTGACTCCTTTGCCTTTCGGTCAATTTAATGTACACAATCCACCAAAATAAGGAAGCCACTGTAGATAATTGAAATGTTCAGTTTCATTTGCTGGTCGCTTACTAAAAATCTTGCGAGCAGAGTGGATGTGAGCTTCTTAAGAATTCGCTCCTCTGTTACTTAACTATCTTTCAAATTCATGAACTGTGATAGACAACTTGGTACGTGTTTTTAGTTTTCCAGTTTCAATTCCTTTCTGGATAAAAGTACTAAAGTATTTTAGTTGTCCTCAAATCTGCAGAGTTTTTAACATAGTTAAAGGGCGTCATGTTTTGCACTCTTAAACATTAAACAAACCAGACCTTTTCCATTTATTGACTTTAGATTACTTCCTCTGGTTGAGAATTTCACCTTTGAACAAAATCAAACAGCATACCTGTACTTTGATAGTAGATGCCATGCTTGTATGTGACCTTAAGACCATGATTACATTCTATCCCTGGCTGATGCAATCTTTTTTTTTAATTTCTTGTAAAGATCTGGATGTTAAAGTATGCGATGCAGGAAATTTGGTCGGAGCCGTTTGTTGACGGGGTAAATCTGGCTCAAAACACATAACTGCCTGAACTAAGGGTGCTTTGCTTCTTTTTCTATGTGTTGTAAACGACTACAAGTGAGCCATAGTATCCTAGATGCATATACAAATGATCCACATTGCTATATATTTATAATTTCAAAATGGAAAGTCACAGGTCTGGAAAAAATTGAATGAAGCCAAAATATTACATATTCTTTCTTCAAGCTCGAATAAACATGTTGGAAACCTGGTTAAAACTTGAGTTATGAACATGTGCTTTTAACTACCTCTTGAACAAGTGCAATTAGCAAATGTTTGTAAAAGGGTGTTATGGTGTTTTGGTCTTTTCCATTGTAACTGAATGAAGAACTTGGAAACCGTTGAAGATGTTAATTTTGTTACATTAGAATATTACAATTATTGTTGGTTACAGCATGGGCTAGTTGTCATAATGGAAGCAATATGATTTGCATGATCCATATTGGTACTATAAGTCCTTTTATGCATTTTACCCATTTCTATGAAATGTCTGATATTTTTAGAAAATAAAATGATCATTGAAAGAGTTGTAGTGTTCTGATAATATTTCTTGTTCCAATTACTCCTATTAGCATTGAACAACTGGGTTATTCTTTTTTGATAAAAGAATCTCTACTTTTATAGTTTTCTTTGTTCGAAATCTACACTTAAATAATTTTCTAGGAAGATGTGGCTATGTACCTTTTTTTTTTTTTTACTGTACCAACATTTTATTCTTTCTAATTTCAATGAATGATAATGTATCTATCGTGAGTGACGGTAGAATGGTGAAAGAATTCTAGTTCCACGTCATGAAACTGACTAGAGGTAAAGGTCCAAAGAAGGCAGTTGATGCTGTTGGAGGGAGCTTGTGGATCGTTATATGCTTACTGCACATCAAATATAAAGGACTGCATTTTCTTTTTTTTTCTTTTTTTTTTCTTTTTAGTCCTCATTCTGCAACTTTTTATAGTAAGGATTTCTCGGGGTCCTTTTTCCTTAAACCAATCTTTACCTTCGCTGCCATAAGTGTGAGTCTAGGCAGAAGCCCTCAGGAGTTTCGGAGTAAAGGAACCCCTTACTTCCAATTACTTTAAGAGAAGGTTATTTTTCGGAGGTGGGCGAGCTAGCCATTTTGGCTACACTTTTTGGCCTTCATCTGATTTTGCGTTGCTCGCACGTAATCATTGGACTTGGTAACAAAAAAGAAAAAAGGAGTACATGCACTTGATAAGTCAAAACCTTGCAATTTGGCAGTGTTAACTCATATGATGATTTTCCTATAGCTCCCGGAATTTATACTTCTTAGAAAAAGGTTTCTTTTTTTTATCCAAATTATAAATTTTTAAGACTGAAGATAGCCATTCCCTGTGAAGTGGAGGGGTTGGATTTATCCACTTTACACACACCTCTCTCCTTGCCAAAAGTATCAGTAGGAAAACCAGATTTTCCTGAGCATTTGTTAGATTTCCTGCCACACTTGAGCCCGTCACTCCAAAGATAACTAAATCAATACTTACAGTTAGATGTTTTCCCACTACCTCTTCTAGAGTCTTACCCACGTCCTTCCAGAAGCCATCGAGATGGGGGCACTGCCAGAAAATATGCAGGTCATCGGCCTTCTGTAATCCGCATTTTGGGCAGCTCTTCACTGTGGACCCGCTGAATAACCTTTTTAGAGTCCAATACGCTCTGAGTGGTATATAAGTGATTTCTTTTTAGTGCAGCAGATGTCACGATTGACCAGCATTTGCTCATTGGTACTTGCCATAGATTGTTTGTATCCAACGTTGGCAGATCTTTCCCCCATATTCTCTCTGGAATCCGGAAGTCTTCCTCCCCTACTGAGATTAGGGCCCAATACCAGTAGGATATTTCTTTCTTGAAGGGTTTCTTTTCCAGCATCTTTAATTCTAAAGGATGATTCCCTTTCCTGACTTCTTTTAGTGACTTTGCCCAAATTAGGAGTTGATAGTATTTAAATTTTGATAGTAGGGAATTCGTATTTTCAGATAATATCTCCCAGTCTAGTATCTTATTCTGAAACAGAAGTTGCCCCCACTCTATTATTCCTGCTGATTTTAGGGGAGCCGCAAGGCTGTCTTTGAGGCACTCTGGAGTGCTCGGCGAATCCCATATCGGGGCTTTGTCTCTAAAAAGAGGGATATCCAAGGTAGATCTTATACAGTACCACAGCTTAGCGGCTGACTGAAATATCTTCCGTTTTACTTTTTTTAAATATTTCGGATGGCCAAATTTGAATAAAAAGTGGCTAGTATTATTTGTCATTTTCTGTAGATACATTGGGTAGTCTTCATATGGGCCCAACAACGTCCTACTAGATTTAAATTGAAAAGCTCTGCAATATTCCAATAGGTCAGGGCTGGCTAGCCCCCCCCTGTTCTTTCCTTCTCCTTATTTTGCTCCAAGCGATTCTTGGTGTTTTTGAAGACCAAATAAAGCTAGAGAGATCTCCCTGAATTTTCTTTATGGTTTCTCTTTTAAAATCCAGCTGGATAGCACCAAAAACAAAAGTAAATTTCGGCAGGACTGACATTTTAACGATATTTGATTTACCCAGAATCGATAATTGAAGACCACCCCAAACTTTCAACAACTTTTTCACCTCCACCTCTATTCTGTGAATGTTGATTTAGGCTACCTTATCCAAGTCCTTGACGAGGTCAATACCCAAGTATCTAATTTTATCCTTGTTGTATGGGCTCGTAAATTCTTCGTTCCAGGTCATGGTTTCGGTTTTAGACTGATTTATTTGGTAGCCAGAAATTCTTCCAAAATTGATTAGGGTCTCATCTATTACAATTAGGGCCTCCTTCAAGTCGGAGGTAAAGATCATAAGATCATCAGCATAAAGTGCCACTTTTTTATGCCAGCCTTGATAACAGAAGGGAGAAATTAACGGTTGGTTCCTAAGACTTTCAGCCACTGGCTCGATATAAAAATTAAATAACAACGGAGAGAGAGGGCATCCCTGACGTGTTCCCCTCTTTATCTGGATATTTTCCGTTAGATTACCGTTAATTAGTATTTTTGCCTTAGGGGAGTAGTAAATATTTTCCACCGTGTTCAGTATGTTTACCCCTAAATCAAATTTCTTTAATACCTCACTTAGGTAGATCCAGTTCACTCTATTGAACGCTTTAGCAGCGTCAATTGTAATTATCGATAGAGGTAACTTCTCACTGGTGGCAATGTCGATTGCTCCAATCAACTCTTGTGTCAGCTCTTGTAGGTGTCTTCCTGCCACGAAGCCCTTTTGGTTGGAGTTTATCAATGACCCTGCAATTTTCCCTAGTCTTTCGCCATGATTTGTGTGAAGATCTTGTAATCACAGTTTAAACTGGATATTGGGCGATAAGACTCGCATTTTTTAGGATTTTTGCCTGGTTTTAAAAGGATGGAGATTGTTGCATCATTCCAGGACTCTGGGAGTTTACCATATTTCAAAAAGATTTTATTAAAAAGGGCCGTTAAGTGGGGGACCAGTGTATCTTTTAGTTTTATATAAAACTCGTTTGGGAGGGCATCTGGACCCGCAGCCTTACCTCCTTTTTAGATTCCTTATAATGCCTTCTACCTCTTGAGTTGTTATTTCTGCGTTCAGCTTAACTTTCTCCTCCAGAGAGAGACTAGGGGTGTTTTGCCCATCTAGGAATTTTTTTATTTCCTCTGGTGTAGGGTTGCAGTCCTCAGAATAAAGATCTGCAAACAAGGCGGTGAATTCCTGTTTTATTACAGCCTCCTCTGAACCATTATGGGATATGTTACGTGGATCTAAAGTACCAATTTTGTTTCTTGAACGATCAGTTTTAGTTTTCTAGGCCAGCATTTTTCCGCAGCCTTCCCCATATTCATAATGGGCTAGTTTGCTACACTCCCATTTCTCTCTGGTTCTGTCTTCCAATATTTCAGATACTTTCTTTTTGCTTTAGTCTCTCAGTTTCTAACTCCAACCCCCCAGGAGAACTGTCCGCAAATATTTGCCGGTCTAATGCTTGGATGTTAGCCTCCAACTTCTGAATCTCATTTTTTTAGCCCCTAGATTTATATGTTGCTAAGTTTAGGATCTTCCCCCTTATCACCGCCTTATATGCATCCCATATGATTTGAATTGAGACGCCCTCGTTGTTGTTCTCAAAATATAGATCTGTCTCTTGCTTAAGTTGGTCAGTGATTTGGGGGTCCAAAAGGATTGTACGATCCATCGTCCATCTAGGTACCTTCAGGTCATCTTTTAATTTGATTGTGATCTGTACTGCCGAATGATCTGAGAGGCGGGCTGGGAGGTGAACTTTTTGTGTCTTTTCTAGCAGCCCTTGGTCTATTAGGAAGAAATCTATTCTGGATTGTATTCCTAATTAATTCTTTTTAAAGGTATAGTTATCTTGCTTGTCTCCCTTCTCTCTCCAGATGTCAATTAAACTTAAATCCCTTTTATATACTCCTAACCATTCTCTCTTCTTTGGCAGATTTGCTTGTTTCCCTCGAGGATATCGATCCACTTTCGGGTCTAGAATAATATTAAAATCTCCACCTACAATCACTGGGGATGAAGCTGAAATCAATTGAGAGTATAAGGGTTGAAGAGGAGTGGGGTTGTCTATATTTAGGCCATAGTAGCCAGCCACCTTGAAGGCCTCACTGAGTACTCTATTGGTGGCTATTGCCCACCTTCCCTTTGGGTCAGTTTCTGCCGATTCTGTTCTCGCTTTCAAGTTTTTTTTTTTAAAAGAATGGCTACCCCCTTAATAACGCACTCTTGATTTGTGCATATATAGGAATCAACCCAATGTAGCGTTTTCATTATTTCCTGTAAAATTATAATTTCGCTATCGATTGATTTCAGGTACTCGAAGATCCTCCTTCGCCTGCTCTTAGTTCGTAGCCCATTGACATTTCAGGAAGTTATTTTTAAATATTTTAGATTCTTCTTCATCTCTTCCTGACTTTTTGCCTGCCTCCCCGGTTCTTTTCCCGACCCCCAATTTCCTCCTTCAATTATATCTTACATTTTGTTGAGGACAATTTTTTAATTTTTTTCCCCTTAACTTGCTCCCATCTCCCGTGCATTTTCACTCTTTTTTTTCTCCTATTTTTCGAATTTATAAATTAAAACAAATGTGGAAAAGAAGAGGAAAAAGAAACAGGAAATCACCCTCCCTAGGAGAAGCCTCCCTTTTCCTTCTTTGGGCTTTATTATTAGCCCACTTTGAGCTCCATGCCTCTATTAGTCGATTTCTGAGAGTGTGCTGCTAATCTCTTCAGTGAATAAATAAATAAACTAAATTATTTTTGTGCTTGTGTCAAAGACTGCATCTTTATCTGATCACGCATTTGGTCTAGGAAGGTTTCAACTTCCTTACGGTCTCTGATGTTATACATCTTGTTCCTCCACATGATCCTAAGGGAGGCAGGAAATTTCATTTGGACAGTTGCACCGAGAGACTTTAATTCAGGCATCAACTGTCCCTGCTCCCATTGCCTATCCTGTGTTACTTTTGCAATGTCCGATCGGATTTTAAAAGACCAGTCATCTTTGCTATATGACCCGCTTTTCAAAGCTTTGCTTAGAATCCTTTCTTTAAGAGTGTACGTCCTAAAGTTTACTAGAATCCTCCTTGGGTTTTTTCTTTCCTTAAGCTTTCCAAAAGGGTCCCGATGTACCCGCTGAATATCATGTTCCAGCCCAAGAGTTTTACTCCATGGAAAATGCTCCTCCAGAAACGAGATAATAAATTTCTTTATTTCTGAACCTTCACGCCCTTCTGGGACATTAAGAAGTCTAAAATTACATCTTCTAGACTGATTTTCCAAAGCCTCTAGCTTTTCGTCGATGCTTTTATCCTTGGCCTTTAGGGTTCTAATTTCTTTCTGAGTTGTTTCTACTTTTTTTACTTAATCCATCAATTTCTGCTTCCACTGTAGTAACTCTCTCACTTAATGCGTTTTAGTTTGATGTCTAGCATCTCAAATTTTTCATGAATCTTATTTTGATTCCCCTCGGATATTTCAAACCTTGACCTAAGCTCATCTAGCATTTTCTCAAGAAAAATGTCCGTACTGCTTCGAGGTTTGTCTTAAAGATGGACTTCTGGACGGACTTTTGGATGTATTTCTAGCAGGACTCTGGGCTAGACTAGTAGCCGAACTAGGGACCGGATCTTGAAATGGGGCTTGACTTTCGACCGGGGTCTGACTAGGATCATGAGTCTGTTCTGTTGACTCCCCTTCCGAGCCGTCTGTTGTACCATCTGGTAGAACCGGAGTTATACAATTTTCCATTCCAGATTTAGAATTCCCTAACTCTGGGTTTTTTTCCCGGCTCTGACCCCGCTCCTGCACCTTGAAATATGACATTAAGGATGGAGTGATCTTTATTTTGGAAGCTCTAATCACCTCGCCTATTTCCAGGTTGTCTTGTAGCTGCCCCTGCTGCCCTTTTTTGTTGTTCGGTCTATTTGTTTGCAGTTTCAAGGCCTTTCGGGAGATTCTTTTAGTGATTTGTGGAATGACAGGCTATTTTGCCACTAGGGGGAGATTTGACTTAATAAACTGCCTGTTCCTTAAACAGTAAGAGGATCTCCCCCTCACATCAAGACTTACAAGAGTTGCGCCCGCGTGTTTCTTTACAACAGGGGTCTCTCCCGTGATACCCTGGTCTGCCTTTAAAACCTCTCGGGAGTGGGGTAGGCCTAGCTGTGGCTCTTTTATTTTTAATTGGAGTAACAAGCCCCTTGAGTGTAGTGGAATCCGTTAGGTTTTCTGTTGAAGTGCCCGCCTTCTCAGTATTTACTTTTGCCCCCTCCACCTTTGCTGCAGAAAGCCTGCTTACCCTGTTAATGTGGTGATTAAGCGGAGGGCAAGGCTCATCCAGTACATCGATCAATAAAAGGTTCAATTTAACCGTATGCAGTGAACCCTCCGCCTGCTCCCGGCCTTGAAATGAAGTGTAGGTGATATGGGGGGTCAAGTTACCTGCACATGTTCCCGTGGTTCCTAAGACACTAGAGCGCAGAGCAGAGCAGTCCCGCGATGCATCCGGTCCTGCCTTTCCTCGGAAAAATACCGGGATCCAGCCCACTGCTCTCCTGCAATTTTGTTGAGCCCGTGACGCTGCCTCCCACCAGCCGGAGGCAGCGTGGAGTGCCGAGCCGTAGATGGCAGAGTCCTGCAGCACCGACCGTGATCTGCCTCCAGGCTGCTCCTCCCCAGAGAGAGCAGAAACACATGCGGAGACAATCCGAGCCAGAGCCGGCAAAAGCAACCACCATGCCGTCAAATCCGCGGCCCCGCTTCAGGTATGTAAGGGGATGTAAGAGGATGCCGGCAAAAGTTAGTTAAAAGGAAAGAAAAACAATGCGGTGTGTGGCGGCAAGCCGGTCAAAACTTACCCCTGTTGCACCTCAACAAGCGGAAAACGGGCACTCCGGAGCTAGCATGCACTGGCGGGGGTAGTCTTTTTAATTCAATACTTTCATCATTTTACCTCCAATGCATTCCTCAATCCCAACAGCAGCACTTTCTTCCTCTCAGAGCCGTTTCAGCCGCATTCTTGATTCCGTGGCACGGAGCTCCCGACCGGGCTTATCGACCGGCTGCCATCTTCTCCCTCTGTCCTCAAGGACTGCATTTTCAACCATAACTTTATAGAGGCACCTTCATCACTGGTGACAAGCGCTTCACTGGTCTCTCAGGGTAGACCTTTGTGCTTTACTGGCGAAAACTGCCTAAACATCCTTCTCAATGCTCTACATATATTGCTATGATGGACTTCAGCAAAACTTACAACTGGACCATGAAGCTATCCGTATCAGCAGAAAAAGCTCCACCAAAAAAACGTCGGGCACGTATGCAATATTGTTAGCAATGATGCGGGTGTCTCAAGTCAGGCAAGTGTGTGACTGCTCTAATGGATGCAACTTCATTCTCTGGCTGCCTGTTTTATGTGTCACCATTGTTAATCAAGAAGCAGCTCTACTCTAAGCATGGCTCTTAAAGCCAAAAAAACAAGTCTGTGTTCGCTATCACAGTGATATTTCACTTTTGAGGTTGTTTATATGTTGAAGCTGCCATGCCTAGCTAGCAAGTAGACTTGAGTGGATAACTCCTATGAAGTGATCTAGTATAGAACATTAAATGAGGAGTTGCCTTTGCATGCTGTAAATGTTATTATTTAACATGTGAACAGAGATAGACTCTGTCAAAATATATATTTATCATCAATTGAAAAGTTAAGATGCTGAATTGCATGATTAAGATTTCCAAAGCGGTGTTTAAATAATGCCTACACATAAGTAATTGTGACTTAATAGATTACGTTTTGGAATAGAAAACAAAAGGGATTTGATGAGTGTGTTGACATTTGTGTTTAAACTATTAACGTGTTCTCCCCTGTGAGAAATTGGGTTGTTGGTTAACTGGGGTGTGGGCCCTGGTCAAACAGCCACAATCCTTTGCTGGGTGAACCACAAACAGTCACTAAAACAACCTGTGCTTAACCCTGAGTAGCTTGGCACAAAAAGCAGTCAGGGTTAACTTGGAGGCTATTTGTGTAAAGTAGTGATGCAGTACCCGAACATTAATTAAGTGAAAACACAAGAAAAAATACCAAACCAATTTAGAAAAATAGAATACATTTTAATCAATTATTTAACACCAGAATGACAAAAATCCATCATTAGAACCGGAGGATTTAATTGTTTTAAGTTCAAAATAAAAGATAAAAGTTGTGTCAAACACGAAAATCTAGCCACGCGAGACCTGGTCAAAGTCGAACGTTAAGGCTGACTGCGATGGAGTACGGTTCGGATACTGGAAGAGAATTGGGCCCAGTCATCGCTTACCTTTGGACTTAGAGGAAATTCTTGAGAAAAATGTCTGAGAAGGTCAAGTTCAGTAGGGCAAGGCTGCAGGAGGTGTCGGAGGAGGAAGCACTGTCATCGGATGGCCATGGATCACAGCAGCTGTGAAGATTTCTATGTTTGAACTCTGTTGCCGAAAGGGAAGTCCAAAAATTCCAGCAGGACGAAGCAGAGGGCTGTAGCTGAAGACAGTTCCATGAGGTTGGATACCACTTTGGCGAAGCATCACTGAAATTGATTTGTTTCTGTGGAGAATGTAGCGGGAGAAGCTGCGAAGTTAATCCTACCAGCGATTCACCTGAGGCGGATAAGCAAGTAGGATGGACCCGGTCTCCTCCTGGTTATCAGAGCACTTTTTGGGCAAATTTTGTCTTAGCCCTCAGATTTGAAAATAGGCTGTCTGGGCACTTTTCGCACTGCAAACAAGGGTCCAGACCTGATGGGTCATCTCTTGGGGGTTCAGGGCTCAGGCTAGGTCCAAGTACGGGTTCAAGGTGGTAGGAGCCTGGTATGTCCCTGTGGCTCTGAACAGGAGGGCAGCAAACTATCCCTTAGTCACTTCTGGTAGTCCTAGGTGCAGTTGAGGATGCAAGACTGGCCTCTGAGGGTTCAAGGCAGGCTTCAGGCAACAAAGCAGTCCCTCCAGATAGCAGCAGTCTGGCTGAGTGCACTACAGCAATCCGTCCTCAGAGTACTTCCACGGGTCCAGTAGTGAACTGAGTAATTGGCCTGAAGGTCCTATTTTTATACCATTGTGCCTGTTTTCAGGAAGGTGGGAGAAGCTTCTGGAATCCCCAGTATTATCATATGGGAGTGGTCGGCCTCACAGTACTGAAAAAACAATTGGAGAATTTCACTACTAGGACATAAAAAACTTAAAAGTATATGTCCAACCTTTTAATTACACAGCACTCTCCCCTATGGGCTACCTGCGGCCAACTTTAGGGTTGGCTTCTATGTAATAAAAAGGGGTGTTTAAGGCTTGGCAAGGGGTTTGAATGCCAAGTCGGCATGACCATGTTTCAATGTATTCAGGTTGCAGTGGCAGTCCTGGGACAGGTTTTAAGGGGCTACTTAAGTGGGTGGCACAATAAGTGCTGCAGGCCCACTGGTAGTGTTTAATTTACAGGCCGGGGTATATGGTATACCACTCTACAAGGGACTTAGAAGTTAATTAGATAATCCAATTAGGTATGTGCCTTTGGAACCATGTTTAGGGGAGGGAGCACAAGCACTTTAGCACTGGTTATCTGAGCACAGAGTCCTAAAGCCAACAAAAGCAAAAACCCTGCAAAAATTGGAGGCAAGTAGGCACAAAGACTGACCGGTCCAACGTCCACTAATGTGGTTATTTTTATTAATTGCCTCTTGAATTTTTATGTGAGATCTTGTAGGTTTGGTGTTTTTTTTTTATTTAACCTGTATCACACTTGAAGGCGGGGGGCTTAGCCTAATTATCTATAACATAACCACTTGGTTCTGTATTCTCTGCCTCTCCTGGCTTTGTTTGTTGGGCAATCATATGAAGTATGCAAGGTCCATGGTGCTCCTTGCTGGTTGATAACTTGCAGGATCTCCTGAGCCACACTGCACGGTTCACATTGGCAGATCACCTGACCACTAAGGAATATCAAGGGCAACACAGTGACATTTAAAATCCCATGATTTGCTGTGGTTCTAACCCAAGATACTTTACACTCGCCCGCATATATGTTTGCTCCCTTTTAAAGAAAGTCAAAGAAATAGCAAGACATCCTTCGAAGCAAGAAGAAAGAAAAGCGCCCCGACCATCATAAGCCATATTTATTATTTACATTGCAAATTCTGATGTTCCTTTGGAAATTTTGCAACCGGAAAGTTGTATCTTGAAAGTACAATAAACCAGCAAAACTTTGTGTACCCCTTGACAGTGATATTTTCCAGACTGACTCTGCTTTCACAAGTTATCATTCATTTCTTCCATTTTCATCCTCGCCTTCCTTTCATTTCCATGTGGCTCCTTTGTCTCCTCGTCTATCTTCTGTTTACTTGTAGAGACGGCCCCTGGCATACTGGTATCTCCTCTGTAACCATCCACATTCACCAACGCCAACTACCATCTTTGAAAGCCAATGCGCCATTGAAAACCACATCGACCACTATCACCTATTTGTCTGCAAATTGATTGAAATTCTAAACTTCCCAACCTCTATGTTAAATAGTTAATAAATAGTTCAACACTCTGTTGTATTCAAACCACATCGACTCTCCACTGTGACTTTTTATTTTATTCTTCTCCACTGACAAACCTTCACCTGGATTTTTTGTGTGCATTTTTAACACTATGCCATTACTTGCATTGTTCTTGTTCCTATTCTATACTATTTATAATCGTTGCACACTTCACTATTTTTAGATTGCCCCATCCGTCCAGGAATAACTTCAGCATGAGAAATTCTACACCTCACAATTGTAGATACAACTCAGTTGTTGACTACAATAGCAGCGTTAATTGAGAATCTACCATATGATTCGCCCCATTTACAAAAAATGCCCAACAACACAACTCTGTTTTGGGTTATCCCTCACACTGTTTTCAGTATATTATTCCTCACACATGCTAAGACTTGTTATTTTGAACTTCTCTCAACCCGTATACTATCCAGTTTCTGCCACCCGACAATCCTGTTGATCATTTCCATTAACTTTATCACATTTTATTGGTGGTATCAATTAAAGATCTGTCAGTGTCAGAACCCCTTTCAGAGTGCCTAGTGGCAAGCAGGTGCTACTGGGCCCAACCATCGGGGTGGTTCTTCCTTTTTCTTCTGATGGCCCGGGTCACAACCTACTGTGGGTCCTGAGCAACAGGGCCAAGTAACCCTTCAGGTCGAGCTGTCCGAGGCTCCTCAGGGGTGTGAAGGGAGACGATAGATGCGGGGGGCGCGGTGAACACAGGCTCACCACTCAAAGAACGTTCAGTTGCAGCACTAATCGTCCAAATATTTATTTTTATATATATATATATATATGTGTGTATATATATATATGTGTATATATATAAGTATATGTATACATATACATATATATATATATGTATATATATATTCACTGAAAAAACCATAGGTTTCACACCAGTTATAGTTAGCTGGAAATTTTACTCGCATAAAACCATTGAAATTCCCACGTTATAGTTAGTTGGACTCACTATAACTTGCGCGTGCAATGCACTGCTGATGACGTCACATATTACATCACTCATGACATGGTCAGTGACATCACTCATGACACCATCCAGTGAATGTGTGTCTTTCTGAAAAATACATATGTTTTATATATGTATATGTAAAAGTTGATGGAAGAATAAATGTTTAAATAAGTGTCTAAAGGGATGTTTTTAAAAAAAAAAAATGATTGGTTAACTGGCTTATTAAGTGTATCTTAGTGAATACATATATTAGTGAGTAATGTTTAAATATTTAAATATATGTATTAGTGTTTCACTCTGTGTATAAGTGGCTGCATGGGTTGGTGAGTAGCTACATATGTATGTATATGGGTTAGAAGTTTTTTTTGTTTTAGTATCTGTATGAGTGTCTGTATGGTTTGGTGGGGGTATTACTTAGCACATAGATGCATGAATGACTGACTTTCTGTTTGTATGTGTTTTGAAAACAGCATATGTGCAGGACTGTATGGGTGGATGAGTGTGTATATGTGTGTGTTAGTGAGTGAATGACTGTCTCACTAGTGTGAATATCAGTAACTACATATGTTTTAATCTAGTATATGTGAATATTATTGTACATAAGTGAGTATATGTGAGAGTAAGAGATTGTAAGAGTTCCTGTTTAAATAAGTATGTTTTTCTATAAGTGATTGTTTAAGAGAGTAAGTATGTGTAAGTTTCCTTAGAAGTAAGGTGGTAGTGTGTGTATAGCTGTATATGCAAATAAATGGATGTTCAATAGTTTATTTGCATGTGTGTGTGTGTGTGTGTGTGAGTAACTTTTGGATGACTGTCGGTGTGTAACAGGATGTATAGGTGTATCACTACATATGATGATTGAGTATATGTATGAGTGACTATATAGAACTGTTGGTGAATGAGTGGATGTGTATATAGATGGTGGAATTACTGAATTGGTTGTAACTGGTATGGGTATCTCGATTTTTTTTAAACATTTTTGTTTCTTTTTTTGAATGTGTTTCAAGGGTTACATTATAGTGAAAGGAGGTCTGTAACTCTGTCACAAGGATGGTGTCATCAGTGATGTCCTGAGTGTTGTCACTGACCATGTCATGAGTGATGTAATATGTGACGTCATCAGCAGTGCATTGCACGCGCAAGTTATAGTGAGTCCAACTAACTATAACGTGGGAATTTCAATGGTTTTATGCAAGTAAAATTTCCAGCTCACTATAACTGCTGTGAAACCTATGGTTTTTTCAGTGAATTTAATAGGTTTTTTTAAATGCTAATTCCTAACTATAAATAGGGCCTCAAACCTTTGTTTTTTTTCAGTGAATTTCAAAGGTTTTTTAATAGCAAAATTCTATAACTATGAAATATAATATTTTTTATATGTATATTCATGTTTTTTTCAACAACAAAAAAAATTTGTTTTGGGTCGCTCCCGGTGCGCGTACCGGTGAGCGTCCCGTTAGCGCCATTGCCGCAAACGAAAACATCATCGTGACGTATCGCGTAGCCGCGTGATGGGTCTTGTATCGCGTTGCCGCGTGATGCGTCTTATGACGCACGGCGTAAGCGCACCCGGAAGCGCCCGAGCGCATACGATCGCGCAACGTAAGCGCCACCGGAAGCGCCTACGTTCGCGCCACGTAATCGCCCCTGGAAGCGCTCCGGTACGCGTAGCGTTAGGGCGTCAAGCCATGTGAGTTTAAAATAACACTTTTCATTGGTTCAGAATTTTTTTTCTTCAAATATTGAGAAACCCACCCATTTCTCTCACTATTGCTTTGTACTTGGAGAGAGCAAGATGTGTTCTGTGCATTATCTGCTTCTCAAAGTTTCCTGATTAACAGCAATGACTGAAAGGGAGTCATCCAGCAATGATTCTGATGGTTTTTTGCCTGTGGACCCTCCTCACCACAAAACAAAGGACCACTTCATTTGGAAATTTTTTGACATCCCTGAAGGAAAAAAAAAGGTTAATGCTGCTAAGGTAACCTGCAAGATATGTGGCTCTATTTTATCCAGAGGCAATCTTATAGGAAATATAGCTTTGGAAATGCCACTTTAATTAGGCATGTCCAGAGAATACATCCAAATAACTATGCCAGGGAGAGTGTCAGGGACCTGGCACGGAATTTACTAAAGAGATGGCAGCAGCACCTCCACTGGTGGAGCAACACCTTCAGGAACACCACGTGGAAGAATGGTCCCTAAGGTGCAGCCGGTCTTTGCACGCATAAAATTTCTATGCGTGGACTGTGATGAACTGCTCTGTTATGGGGAGCAGAGCGTTAAACTCATTGCTATGAAGAGACAGGAACACCGCTGCCCTCCCCGTCCCTTATTTTTCACAATTTTTTGCTCCTGTTGAGCAGTTTTGGAATCCCTGTTTTTGTTTTTCCCCTGAAAAAAATCCCAAAAAAATATAAAATCGTTATAAAAAAGTATGAAAAATATTTTAAAAAAAAGTTCTTTTCAGAACTACCTCCAATTCTCAAAAAAGAGCTGTATTTTCACACTCATTTTTTACAGTTTTTCCCCGTGGTGCGCTCAGGGTATGCGTACCGGAGCGCGCACCTGTGAGTGCACCCAGCGCTTACCCCGTGAAATTTTTAAAAAAAAAAAAACTTTTTTTGCCCTTAAGAATCCTTCTAGGCCCACCTCAGAAAACCTAGGGGGTCAGGGGGTGTCTACTCTGCCCCCTTTTGGTCATTTCCCCCTTAGTTTTTGCCACCTCTTGTGTCTCGATCCTACCGAGACACAAGATGGAGGCCGGTGCGCGTACCGGGGCGCGCATATAGATATATATATTTTTTTTAACCTAAATTACTTAAAATCCACTGGAGCACGTATCTTGAGACATAGCAAAGGCACATCGGGCTACCAGTCCCTACAATTCTGCCAAGTTTGGTGGAAATCCATTCAGCCGTTCGGGCTGAAAGTGAGTCCAACCGCCCTATGGAAATTAACATGGGGAAAACACGTTTTGGGACCCCCCTTTTATCTCGGCCCCCGCTTGACCAATCCCCCCCAAACTTTCAGGGAAGGAGCAGAGCGGAGCGGGCCATCTTCTTTGACAAATACGCGAAGATTCGTCCACCGGCGCCAAAGTTATTCCCAATAGAATGTTGCGGATTTCCTATGGAAAACAATCCTAACTATAACTACCTACTGGCGACCGCCAGTGGGTAATTAATAGATATATATATATATATATATATATATATATATATATATATATATATATATATATATATATATATATATATATATATATATACACACACATGGATTTTTGGGGTGGTAATGGTAATTTTAGGGTTTATGGTGGGTATGGGTTTTGGGATGGCAAGGGAAATTTTAGGGCAAAGGGTAGTTATAGGTTTTTGGGTGACAGGGGTGTTTTTAGGGTTTAGAATAGGTGTGGTTTTGGGTGGCAGGGGTATAGTTTAGGGTGGGTATGGGACTTTGGGTATCAGGGGCATAGTTTAGGGTGGGTATGGGTTTTTGGGTGGCAAGGGTATTTTTTAGGGTTTAGGGTGGGCATAGATATAGGTTTACACTGGGTGGCACACTGGTGTTCAGACCGCCCGGCCCCTCTGGAGCCTTTTTGAAAGCCATAGATGAGGTAATTGTCCCCAGGTCCCTTCGCTTTTCGAACTTCCTGCTTCTTGGATGTTTTTAATATCCATCAGGACTGTCTGGACGCTACTGACACCAGGGAATTCTATGACTCGCTTAACATGGCGCAACTTACTCAATGGACTAACTCTCCGTCCCATGGTGGGGGGCATATTTTAGATCCTGTATGTTCAAATTTCCCTTTATATATCATGGAACCCCTACAAGTTTCCTGGTCTGATCATTTCCTGATACAGTTCTCTCCTGCTCCATTAAGCTATCTCCCTTTTCTAAGGGATTTCCTCAAGGCAGACCCTCACCAAGCATTGATTCAATTGCCTTTTACATGGCACTGTTGGACACACGTCCTGCTCTCACCAATAACCTGAATAGTGCGCTGGAGAGTTTCACTAACTGGATCTCCCAGGCAATTGAATTTTTAACCCCGCCCCATCCGAGCAGATGAGCAAGAAACGCCCTTTCAAAAACCTGATATTCTAGCAAGCTTCAGGAATTAAAACAGTCCTGTAAAATATTGGAACGCAGTTGGAGACAGGCATATTGCCCCTTGGCTAAAACCGTTCTAAGGAAGGCCCAGAGGGTATAATATGCTGCTATTAGAGAGGCTAAAAGTTGCTCCTATGCGGAACATTTGGACAAATCCAAAAGTAACTCAAAATAAATTTTTGCCCAGCGCTGAGCGTACTTCCCTTCCTGCCTCCAATGAATAATGTGAAAAGCTATCATGCTTTTTTATTGTTAAGATCCAGGCAATCCAGGACAGTTTGGGGACTTGTTCCTCCGGGCAGGTTGGGTCTGCCAGTTCGACCATCTCTGTTTCCACCCCGTCAGTTTATCCCCTGGCGGGGTTCTCATTCATCGCCCCGCTTGACACACTGTTCAATCTTAAATCGCTTAAGTCTGGCTCGCCGACCGACCCGTGCCAGGCTAGGCTGCTTGCCGGGTCAGGGGATGTGGTTAACCCGGAGGTTAATAAAATCATAAATCTATCTCTCCAGACTGCTACAGTTCCTCTGAATTGGAAGCAGGCTAAATTACTACTGCTATTAGAAAAGCCTTCCCTGAGTTGTTTCTACTTTTTTACTTAATCCATCAATTTCTGCTTCCACTGTAGTAACTCTCTCACTTAATGCGTTTTAGTTTGATGTCTAGCATCTCAAATTTTTCATGAATCTTATTTTGATTCCCCTCGGATATTTCAAACCTTGACCTAATCTCATCTAGCATTTTCTCCAGAAAAATGTCCGTACTGCTTCGAAGTTTGTCTTAAAACACATTTGGATTTTTAGATGGACTTCTGGCCGGACTTTTGGATGTATTTCTAGCAGGACTCTGGGCTAGACTAGTAGCCGAACTAGGGACTGGATCTTGAAATGGGGCTTGACTTTGGACCGGGGTCTGACAAGGATCATGAGTCTGTTCTGTTGACTGCCCTTCCGAGCCGTCTGTTGTACCATCTGGTAGAACCGGAGTTATACAATTTTCCATTCCAGATTTAGAATTCCCTAACTCTGGTTTTTTTTCCCGGCTCTGACCCCGCTCCTGCACCTTGAAATATGACATTAAGGATGGCGTGATCTTTATTTTGGAAGCTCTAATCACCTGGCCTATTTCCAGGTTGTCTCGTAGCTGCCCCTGCTGCCCTTTTTTGTTGTTCGGTCTATTTGTTTGCAGTTTCAAGGCCTTTCGGGAGATTCGTTTAGTGATTCGTGGAATGACAGGCTATTTTGCCACTAGGGGGAGATTTGACTTAAGAAACTGCCTGTTCCTTAAACAGTAAGAGGATCTCCCCCTCACATCAAGACTTACAAGAGTTGCGCCCGCGTGTTTCTTTACAACCGGGGTCTCTACCGTGATGCCCTGGTCTGCCTTTAAAACCTTTCCCCCATCTTCTCGGGAGTGGGGTAGGCCTAGCTGTGGCTCTTTTTTTTTTATTGGAGTAACAAGCCCCTTGAGTGTAGTGGAATCCGTTAGGTTTTCTGTTGAAGTGCCCTCCTTCTCTGTATTTACTTTTACCCCCTCCACCTTTGCTGCAGAGAGCCTGCTTACCCTGTTAATGTGGTGATTAAGCGGAGAGCAAGGCTCATCCAGTACATCGATCAATAAAAGGTTCGATTTAACCTTATGCAGTGAACCCGCCGCCTGCTCCCGGCCTTGAAATGAAGTGTAGGTGATATGGGGGGGTCAAGTTACCTGCACATGTTCCCGTGGTTCCTAAGGCACTAGAGCGCAGAGCAGAGCAGTCCCGCGATGCAGCCGGTCCTGCCTTTCCTCGGAAAAATACCGAGATCCGGCCCGCTGCTCTCCTGCAATTTTGTTGAGCCCGTGACGCTGCCTCCCACCAGCCGGAGGCAGCGTGGAGTGCCGAGCCGTAGATGGGAGAGTCCTGCAGCACCGACCGTGATCTGCCTCCAGGCTGCTCCGCCCCAGAGAGAGCAGAAACACACGCGGAGACAGAGACAGAGTCAGAGCCAGAGCCGGCAAAAGCAACCACCATGCTGTCAAATCCGTGGCCCCGCTTCAGGTATGTAAGGGGATGTAAGAGGATGTTGGCAAAAGTTAGTTAAAAGGAAAGAAAAACAATGCGGTGTGTGGCGGCAAGCCGGTCAAAACTTACCCCTGCTGCACCTCAACAAGCGGAAAACGGGCACTCCGGAGCTAGCATGCACAGGCGGGGGTCGTCTTTTTAATTCAATACTTTCGTCATTTTAGTCATTTTACCCCCAATGCGTTCCTCAATCCCAACAGCAGCACTTTCTTCCTCTCAGAGCCGTTTCAGCCGCATTCTTGATTCCGTGGCACGGAGCTCCCGACCGGGCTTATCGACCGGCTGCCATCTTCTCCCTCCGTCCTCAAGGACTGCATTTTCAACTATAACTTTATAGAGGCACCTTCATCACTGGTGACAAGCGCTTCACTGGTCTCTCAGGGATACACCTTTGTGCTTTACTGGCGAAAACTGCCTAAACATCCTTCTCAATGCTCTACATATATTGCTATGATGGACTTCAGCAAAACTTACAACTGGACCATGAAGCTATCCGTATCAGCAGAAAAAGCTCCACCAAAAAAACGTCGGGCACGTATGCAATATTGTTAGCAATGATGCGGGTGTCTCAAGTCAGGCAAGTGTGTGACTGCTCTAATGGATGCAACTTCATTCTCTGGCTGCCTGTTTTATGTGTCACCATTGTTAATCAAGAAGCAGCTCTACTCTAAGCATGGCTCTTAAAGCCAAAAAAACAAGTCTGTGTTCGCTATCACAGTGATATTTCACTCTTGAGGTTGTTTATATGTTGAAGCTGCCATGCCTAGCTAGCAAGTAGACTTGAGTGGATAACTCCTATGAAGTGATCTAGTATAGAACATTAAATGAGGAGTTGCCTTTGCATGCTGTAAATGTTATTATTTAACATGTGAACAGAGATAGACTCTGTCAAAATATATATTTATCATCAATTGAAAAGTTAAGATGCTGAATTGCATGATTAAGATTTCCAAAGCGGTGTTTAAATAATGCCTACACATAAGTAATTGTGACTTAATAGATTACGTTTTGGAATAGAAAACAAAAGGGATTTGATGAGTGTGTTGACATTTGTGTTTAAACTATTAACTTTTTCTCCCCTGTGAGAAATTGGGTTGTTGGTTAACTGGGGTGTGGGCGCTGGTCAAATAGCCACAATCCTTTGCTGGGTGAACCACAAACAGTCACTAAAACAACCTGTGCTTAACCCTGGGTAGCTTGGCACAAAAAGCAGTCAGGGTTAACTTGGAGGCAATTTGTGTAAAGTAGTGATGCAGTACCCAAACATTAATTAAGTGAAAACACAAGAAAATACCAAACCAATTTAGAAAAATAGAATACATTTTAATCAATTATTTAACACCAGAATGACAAAAATCCATCATTAGAACCGGAGGAATTAATTGTTTTAAGTTCAAAATAAAAGATAAAAGTTGTGTCAAACACGAAAATCTAGCCACGCCATACCTGGTCAAAGTCGAACGTTAAGGCTGACCGCAATGGAGTACGGTTTGGATACTGGAAGAGAATTGGGCCCAGTCATCGCTTACCTTTGGACTTAGAAGAAATTCTTGAGAAAAATGTCTGAGAAGGTCAAGTTCAGTAGGGCAAGGCTGCAGGAGGTGTCGGAGGAGGAAGCACTGTCATCGGATGGCCATGGGTCACAGCAGCTGTGAAGATTTCTATGTTTGAACTCTGTTGCCGAAAGGGAAGTCCAAAAATTCCAGCAGGACGAAGCAGAGGGCTGTTGCTGAAGACAGTTCCATGAGGTTGGATACCACTTTGGCGAAGCATCACTGAAATTGATTTGTTTCTGTGGAGAATGTAGCGGGAGAAGCTGCGAAGGTAATCCGACCAGCGATTCACCTGAGGCGGATAAGCAAGTAGGATGGACCCGGTCTCCTCCTGGTTATCAGAGCACTTTTTGGGCAAATTTTGTCTTAGCCCTCAGATTTGGAAATAGGCTGTCTGGGCACTTTTCGCACTGCAACCAAGGGTCCAGACCTGGTGGGTCATCTCTTGGGGGTTCAGGGCTCAGGCTAGGTCCAAGTACGGGTTCAAGATGGTAGGAGCCTGGTATGTCCCTGTGGCTCTGAACAGGAGGGCAGCAAACTATCCCTTAGTCACTTCTGGTAGTCCTAGGTGCAGTTGAGGATGCAAGACTGGCCTCTGAGGGTTCAAGGCAGGCTTCAGGCAACAAAGCAGTCCCTCCAGATAGCAGCAGTCTGGCTGAGTGCACTACAGCAATCCGTCCTAAGAGTACTTCCACGGGTCCTGTAGTGAACTGAGTAATTGGCCTGCAGGTCCTATTTTTATACCATTGTGCCCGTTTTCAGGAAGGTGGGAGAAGCTTCTGGAATCCCCAGTATTCTCATATGGGAGCGGTCGGCCTCACAGTACTGACAAAACAATTGGAGAATTTCACTACTAGGACATATAAAACTTTAAAGTACATGTCCAACCTTTTAATTACACAGCACTCTCCCCTATGGGCTACCTGCGGCCAACTTTAGGGTTGGCTTCTATGTAATAAAAAGGGGTGTTTAAGGCTTGGCAAGGGGTTTGAATGCCAAGTCGGCATGACCATGTGCCAATGTATTCAGGCTGCAGTGGCAGTCCTGGGACAGGTTTTAAGGGGCTACTTAAGTGGGTGGCACAATAAGTGCTACAGGCCCACTGGTAGTGTTTAATTTACAGGCCGGGGTATATGGTATACCACTCTACAAGGGACTTAGAAGTTAATTAGATATTCCAATTAGGTATGTGCCTTTGGAACCATGTTTAGGGGAGTGAGCACAAGCACTTTAGCACTGGTTACCTGAGCACAGAGTCCTAAAGCCAACAAAAGCAAAAACCCTGCAAAAATTGGAGGCAAGTAGGCACAAAGCTTGGGGCAAGACCTCCCTAAGACTGACCGGTCCAACGTCCACTATGCTGGTTATTTTTATTAATCGCCTCTTGAATTTTTATGTGAGATCTTGTAGGTTTGGTGTTTTTTTTTTTTTTATTTAACCTGTATCACACTTGAAGGCGGGGGCTTAGCCTAATTATCTATAACATAACCACTTGGTTCTTCTCTGCCTCTCCTGGCTTTGTTTGTTGGGCAATCATATGAAGTATGCAAGGTCCATGGTGCTCTTTGCTGGTTGATAACTTGCAGGATCTCCTGAGCCACACTGCACGGTTCACATTGGCAGATCACCTGACCACTAAGGAATATCAAGGGCAACACAGTGACATTTAAAATCCCATGATTTGCTGTGGTTCTAACCCAAGATACTTTACACTCGCCCGCATATATGTTTGCTCCCTTTTAAAGAAAGTCAAAGAAATAGCAAGACATCCTTCGAAGCAAGAAGAAAGAAAAGCGCCCCGACCATCATAAGCCATATTTATTATTTACATTGCAAATTCTGATGTTCCTTTGGAAATTTTGCAACCGGAGAGTTGTATCTTGAAAATACAATAAACCAGCAAAACTTTGTTTACCCCTTGACAGTGATATTTTCCAGACTGACTCTGCTTTCACAAGTTATCATGCATTTCTTCCATTTTCATCCTCGCCTTCCTTTCATTTCCATGTGGCTCCTTTGTCTCCTCGTCTATCTTCTGTTTGCTTGTAGAGACGGCCCCTGGCATACTGGTATCTCCTCTGTAACCATCCACATTCACCAACTACCATCTTTGAAAGCCAATGCGCCATTGAAAACCACATCGACCACTATCACCTATTTGTCTGCAAATTGATTGAAATTCTAAACTTCCCAACCTCTATGTAAATAGTTAATAAATAGTTCAACACTCTGTTGTATTCAAACCACATCGACTCTCCACTGACTTTTTATTTTATTCTTCTCCACTGACAAACCTTCACCTGGATTTTTTGTGTGCATTTTTAACACTATGCCATTACTTGCATTGTTCTTGTTCCTATTCTATACTATTTATAATCGTTGCACACTTCACTATTTTTAGATTGCCCCATCCGTCCAGGAATTACTTCAGCATGAGAAATTCTACACCTCACAATTGTAGATACAACTCAGTTGTTGACTACAATAGCAGCGTTTATTGAGAATCTACCATATGATTCGCCCCATTTACAAAAAATGCCCAACAACACAACTCTGCTTTGGGTTATCCCTCACACTGTTTTCAGTATATTATTCCTCACACATGCTAAGACTTGTTATTTTGAACTTCTCTCAACCCGTATACTATCCAGTTTCTGCCACCCGACAATCCTGTTGATCATTTCCATCAACTTTATCACATTTATTGGTGGTATCAATTAAAGATCTGTCAGTGTCAGAACCCCTTTCAGAGTGCCTAGTGGCAAGCAGGTGCTACTGGGCCCAACCATCGGGGTGGTTCTTCCTTTTTCTTCTGATGGCCCGGGTCACAACCTACTGTGGGTCCGGAGCAACAGGGCCAATTAACCCTTCAGGTCGAGCGGTCCGAGGCTCCTCAGGGGTGTGAAGGGAGACGATAGATGCGGGGGGCGCGGTGAACACAGGCTCACCACTCAAAGAACGTTCAGTTGCAGCACTAATCGTCCAAATATTTATATATATATATATATATATATATATTTTTATATATGTATATATATATATATATATATATATATATATATATTCACTGAAAAAACCATAGGTTATAGACCATATATAGTTAGGAATTAGCATTTAAAAAACCTTATTTTACTCACACAAAACCATTGAAATTCCATATATAGTTAGTTGCAGTAACTATATATCGCGCACCCGCAATCCACTGCTGATCATGTCACATATTACATCATTCATGACATGGTCAGTGACATCACTGATGACATCATCTAGTGTCTGTGTGTTTTTGTAAAGTTTAAATATGTTTTACATATTGAAGAATGAGTGGATGTATGGAAGACTGAGTGTGTGTGTGGCTGGCTGGGAGGTGTGTGACTGTGCATATCAATGTGTACTTGTATCAGTGATTGTATAAGAGAGTAAGTATGTGTTAGTTTATGTGTGAAAAGTATGGTGTTCTGTGTTTAACTGTATAGATGAGGAAATCGAAGTGTGATTGATTCTTCACAGGACTGACTAGGTGTATGAGTGCATATGATAGTGTTGTAATAATGAGTGACTGTATTTATGAGTGATTGTATGGGTGAATGAGTGAATGTGTGTGTAGACGTAGGAATCAGTGAGTGCGTATGTAGTAACTGGTATTGGTGTGTCATGATGTCATCACTGATGTCATTTGAGATGTCATCAGTGATGTCATCAGTGATGTCATTTGAGATGTCATCAGTGATGTCATCAGTGATGTCACTGACCATGTCATGAATGATGTAATATGTGACATGATCAGCAGTGGATTGCGGGTGCGCGATATATAGTTACTGCAACTAACTATATATGGAATTTCAATGGTTTTGTGTGAGTAAAATAAGGTTTTTTAAATGCTAATTCCTAACTATATATGGTCTATAACCTATGGTTTTTTCAGTGAATTTTCAAGGTTTTGTAAATGCTAATTCCTAACTATATATGGTCTATAACCTATGGTTTTTTCAGTGAATTTCATAGGTTTTTTAATAGCAAATCTTTATAAAAATAATACATTTTAAATCTAATTTTATATTTTATAATTTTTTTATTTTTTTTTAATATTATTTTTAGTGCGCTCCCGGGGCGCGGACAGGTGAACGCACGGGTAAGCGCAATCTGGCGGCGCGCCCCGAGGCGCGTACTAATGCGCGTCCCGGAAGCGCTATTGTCGAGAACGAAAACAACATCGTGACGTATCGCGTAGCCGCCACGCCTTGCGTCATAAGACACGTATCGCGTAGCCGCGAGATGCGTCTTATGACGCACCGCGTAAGCGCACCCGGAAGCGCATACGATCGCGCAACGTAAGCGCCCCGATGCGCTTACGATACACGCCCGGGACGCGCCCCGGGCGCGTAGCGTAAGCGCGTCAAACCATGTGACTTTAAAATAACACTTTTCATTGGTTCAGAACTTTTTTTTTTCCAAATTGTGTGAAACCCACCCATTTCTCTCACTATTGCTTTGTACTTGGAGAGAGCAAGAGCTGTTGTGTCTACTCTATCTCCTACTTTTCTGATCTCCAGCAATGGCTGCAAGAGAGTCATCCAGCAGTGATTCAGAGGGATTTTTGGATGAGGACCCTCCTCAGCAAAAGAAAAAAACCCATTTCATTTGGAAATTTTACGACATCCCAGAAGGACAGAAAAAAGTGAACGCTCCCAAAGTAACATGCAAAATATGTGGGAGTAGTTTATCCAGAGGCAATCCTCTGAAAAAATATAGTTTTGGCAATGCCAATTTGATCCGGCATGTCAAAAGAAGACACCCTAACAACTTTGCCAGGGAGAGTGTCAGAGAGCTGGCACGGAATGTACCAACAGATGGCGGCAGCACCTCCACTGGTGGAGCAACACCTTCGGGACCACCCCGTGGAAGAATGATCCCTAACATTCAGCCGGTGTTTGCGGGCATCAAATTTTTGTGCGCAGAGTGTGACGAACTGCTCTGCTATGGGGAGCAGAGTGTTGAACTGATTGCCCTAAAGAAACAGCAACACCGCTGCTCTTCCAGTCCCTAAATTTTCAATTTTTTTTGCTCCTGTTGAGCAGTTTTGGAATCCTTGTTTTTGTTTTTCCCTTGAAAAAAATACAAAAAAAATATAAAATTGTTTTAAAAAGTCTAAAAAAATATAAAACAAAAAAAACAAAAAAAAAATATATATAAAACAACAAAATGAAAAAAAAAGTTCTTTTCAGAACTACCTCCAATTTTTAAAAAGAAGCTTTATTTTTTTTAAAGTCTGTCATTTTTAATCTCCATGGTACGCTCCCCCGTACGCTCCCCGGTGCGCGTACCGGGCGCTCACCCCCGCGAAAATCGAATTTTTTTTTATTTTTTTTTTCACCCGCGGGAGCCTTTTATGGCCCCCACATGTAACCTAGGGGGTCAGGGGGTGTGTACCCTGCCCCCTCTTGCTCATTTCCCCCTTTGATTTTTGCCACCTCTTGTGTCTCAATCCTACCGAGACACAAGATGGCGGCCGCTGCGGACTGTTTCGAATGTTTATAGACACCCGAGAACCAATCAGCTTGCCGTGCGCAGATCGCGTGGCGCGCCTGGAGCGCTCCCCTGTACGCGTACGTGGGAGCGCTCCAGGCGCGGCTCTAGATATATATCTTTTTTTGAACGTTAATTTCTCAAAATCCACTGGAGCACATATATTGAGACCTACAAAAGGCACATCGGGCTACCAGTCCCTACAAATTTGCCAAGTTTCGTGCAAATCCATTCAGCCGTTCGGGCTAAAAATGAGGCTAACCGCCCTATGGAAAACTCAATGTTAAAAACACGTTTTGGGACCCCCCTTTTTTCTCGGCCCCCCCTGGACCAACTCCCCCCAAATTTCCAGTGGCTGCTCAGAAACAAAATGTTCCATTTTGCTGAAAATTTCAGCCAATTCCGTCCACAAACGCCAAAGTTATTAGACATAGAATTTTCAAAAATCCCATAGGGAAAAAATCCTAACTATATATACCTACTGGCGACCGCCAGTAGGTAATATATATATGGATTATTTTTGGGGTGGTAATGGTATTTATAGGGTTTATGTTGGGTATGGGTTTTGGGATGGCAAGGGAAATTTTAGGGCAAAGGGTAGTTATAGGTTTTTGGGTGACAGGGGTATTTTTAGCGTTTAGGATAGGTGTGGCTTTGGGTGGCAGGGGTATAGTTTAGGGTGGGTATGGGGCTTTGGGTATCAGGGGCATAGTTTAAGGTGGGTATGGGTTTTTGGGTGGCAAGGGTATTTTTAGGGTTTAGGGTGGGCATAGATATAGGTTTACACTGGGTGGCACACTGGTGTTCAGACCGCCCGGCCCCTCTGGAGCCTTTTTGAAAGCCACAGATGAGGTAATTGTCCCCAGGTCCCTTCGCTTTTCGAACTTCCTGCTTCTTGGATGTTTTTAATATCCATCAGGACTGTCTGGAGGCTACTGGCACCAGGGAATTCATTAACTCTCTTAACATGGCGCAACTTACTCAATGGACTAACTCTCCGTCCCATGGTGGGGGGCATATTTTAGATCCTGTATGTTCAAATTTCCCTTTATATATCATGGAACCCCTACAAGTTTCCTGGTCTGATCATTTCCTGATACAGTTCTCTCCTGCTCCATTAAGCTATCTCCCTTTTCTAAGGGATTTCCTCAAGGCAGACCCTCACCAAGCATTGATTCTATTGCCTTTTACATGGCACTGTTGTACACACGTCCTGCTCTCACCAATAACCTGAATAGTGCGCTGGAGAGTTTCACTAACTGGATCTCCCAGGCAATTGAATTTTAACCCCGCCCCATCCGAGCAGATGAGCAAGAAATGCCCCTTCAAAAACGTGATATTCTAGCAAGCTTCAGGAATTAAAACAGTCCTGTAAAATATTGGAACGGTGTTGGAGACAGGCATATTGCCCCTTGGCTAAAACCGTTCTAAGGAAGGCCCAGAGGGTATACTATGCTGCTATTAGAGAGGCTAAAAGTTGCTTCTATGCGGAACAATTGGCCAAATCCAAAAGTAACTCAAAATAAATTTTTGCCCAGCGCTGAGCGTACTTCCCTTCCTGCCTCCAATGAATAATGTGAAAAGCTATCATGCTTTTTTATTGTTAAGATCCAGGCAATCCAGGACAGTTTGGGGACTTGTTCCTCCGGGCAGGTTGGGTCTGCCAGTTCAACCATCTCTGTTTCCACCCTGTCAGTTTACCCCCTGGCGGGGTTCTCATTCATCGCCCTGCTTGACACACTGTTCATTCTTAAATCGCTTAAGTCTGGCTCGCCGACCGACCCGTGCCAGGCTAGGCTGCTAGCCGGGTCAGGGGATGTGGTTAACCCGGAGGTTAATACCATCATAAATCTATCTCTCCAGACTGCTACAGTTCCTCTGAATTGGAAGCAGGCTAAATTACTGCTGCTTTTAGAAAAGCCTTCCCTAGACCCGGCCACACTTGATAGCTATAGACCTATATCATTTTCCGGCCCTGGCGAAGGTGTACGAGAAAGCAAGTTTTTAAACGGTTATCCACCTTTGTTGAGGCATCTGGCGCCCTCCATCTAGCTTAATCGGTATTCAGAGCATCCTATACCATAGAGACGGCTCTAGTCTAAATGTCTAAGGCAATAAGGGAATGCTTGCATGCAGGCGGCAGAGCGGCTCCGATTTTATAGGACCTCTCTGCCGCCTTTGATACGATGCCCCACCACCAACTGCGTGCTTTCTCTCAAGTATTGGGGTTTCTGGACCGGTCTGGGACTGCCTCAAATCCTTTTTAGAGGACAGGACCCAGCAGGTATGACAGCCTCTGTTCTGTTCGGCACCCAGAAAGTTGACTACGGGAGTTCCACAGGGCTCCACTCTGAGTCCCCTCGTTTTTAATATTTATGTCACTCCCCTGATTTACTTAGCAGAGGAGCTGGGAGCTAGGATCATTGCCTATGCTGATGATACCCAGCTCCTCTTCCACTGGAAGAAAAATGACCTGTCCCCAGACAAAGTGAAGAACTGTCTCTTAGCTGTTTTTATATGGCTTGCACTGGTGCAGCTGAAGTGCAACGAGGGCAAGTCGGAGGTACTTCTGTACGGATCCTTTCCCCTGCATTTTAGGGAGGCTCTCTGGCCCACTGAATACCCCCCGCCCAATTCTGTAGGCAACCCTGCTAAGAACTTGGGGGTCTGGTTTAGCGAAGCCCTCAGGTTCTCTATGCAGATAAAGAAACTTGCAGGAGTGTGCTTTGGCACGTTGAAATCACTCAAAGTTTATTCCCCTGTTGCCTCGGCAAGCTAAGGAAATGGTGACTCGTGCTCTAATCCTGTCACGCATTGACTACGCCAATGCTCTGTACATTGGCTTGCCCGGCTAACATCTAAAAAGACTGCAAACAATACAGAATGTGGCAGCTAGGGTTCCACTCGGTATCCCAGGAAGATCAAGCATGAATCCACACATACAGGACCTCCATTGGCTTCCCGTGGCCTGTCGTGTCCAGTTTCAAGCTCTTACTTTGGAGCATGGAGCTTTACACAGATTGGGGCAACTTTACCTTAGGAGACGCTTCGCCTTCTAAGTTCCTCGAAGACGACTGCGTTCCGCTGCGCATTGTCTGGCAGTCATACCTGCTTTCGCCTTACTCGTATGGGCGGCAGCTCCCTATCTTTTAAGGCGGCTGAAGCTTGAAATTCTCTTCTGGTGCAACTGTGCAACATCCAAGATACTAGGCTGTTCAAGAAGCACCTCAAAACCCTGCTCTTTGATTAAGCTGCGATATGCTTAGCCTCCTCTGCTTCCGACAATAGCACTCCGGGACACACTTGAGTATCTGTGCGCTCTATAAATGCATCATAACATAACATGGGATGGAAAGGATATGTTTAGGGTAGGTGTTGTTTTTTGTTTGGCAATAGTACTTTTAGGGTGGGTATGGGTTTTTAGGTGGCAAGGGCGGGTATGGGTTTTCGGGTGGGATGTCTGTATATGTATGTATGTATGTATGTATGTATATATGTATGTATGTATATATATATATATATATATATATATATATATATATATATATTCACAAAGAAGCCTCTTGTGGGGACGCCCACACGGAGAGTGTCTCTGCAGGTAAGTGTGTGCAGCACGACCAGCTTACGATGGCTAATCCTTGTTCACGAGTAAGACTCAAAGAAACATCACAGACATGCTCAAACTCGTTTTAACAGCTTTAATAAGTCCGCCTCAGTGGGCGTGTACTTGCAGTCATCGGCAATCCCAATGCTTTCTGGTATTAGTAGTTTTGAGCATCGTATTATCACAGTGGATTCTGCAACATTCCAGAAATAAAGTCAATACAACCCCAGTGGGTAGGTGAATAGCTCGTGAAAAAGGATTAGCCATCCGAAACGCGTCGAGCTGTTTGAGATTTGGAGAAAGCACGTAAGCTGGTCGTGCTGCACACACTTACCTGCAGACACTCTCCGTGTGGGCGTCCCCACAAGAGGCTTCTTTGTGAATATATATATATATATATATATATATATATATATATATATATATATATATAATTACCTACTGGCGATAGCCAGTAGGTATATATAGTTAGGACCTAGCTACCATAGGAAATCCGCAACATTCTATTGGGAATAACTTTGGCGCCGGTTGAGGAACTTGCATGTAATTTTCCAAAATTTTGGCCAGCTCCGCTGTGCTCCTTCCTTTAAAGTTTCGGGGGGATTCGTGAAGTGGGTGCTGAGAAAAAAGGGGGGTCCCAAAACATGTTTTCCCCATGTTAATTTCCATAGGACGTTCTGACAAGGCTACAGCCCGAACCGCTGAACGGAATTACACCAAACTTGGCAAAATTGTAGGGACTGGTACGCAGAAGTGCCTTTGCTATATTTGGTGAAAATTGCTCCAGTGGTTTTTATGAAAATTAACTTCAAAAACACATATATATCTGGGCGGAGCCTAACCACACATCTCATCGTGAGATCTGATTGGCTGTCAGCACTTCATCCAAGAAGTGTTGGCAGCCATCTTGGGACCAATATACATGATAGCACCTCATTAAAAAGCATTGTAGTTAATAGAGGGTTTTAGGACTTTAGTTACATTATAAATCATTTGTTGATGGTACCATACTCATTTTAGGAATTGTGGTGTGTTCTAAGGTGATTTTACCATGTGAAAAAGCCTTCTGCTGGGATATCATGAATCATGTTTGAAAGAAAACTATTATCTCATGCTTTTCCCACAGTGGTTTGGAAGGGGATCTATAAGCTAAACTGAAAGCATATTTTCTGTAAATTCACATTATCTTTCTCAGTCATGTGAGAATGAAGTCTGACATTCTCAGTAAAACATGTACATCCAACAAGGACAGAGACTGTCAGTTGATTCCTTTGTGTTCTACTGCAGCTTCCCAGAGTGTTCTAAAGAACAACTAGAGCGCTAACAGTCCTACTTATTACAAAGGTATGGCACACCTGAAGCCATCTTGATTGGAATAAAGTGGTAACTCTTAAAACATTTAATTTAAAAAGGAACAAAATGAGGGGGTATATTTTGCCATAGAATGTATGATTAGTGCTGCAGAAAGAAAAATTAGGGCACATGTTGAGTGACTTCCCAAATACTCTTCTATTTCATTAAAAAATTCTGACATGCAGTCTCCCAAGATGGCCACCAGAGACAAAAGATCCCAAATGTAGCCCAAATATCACCCAGATGTAGCCCAAGTATAGCCCAATGACAGAATGTCCCAGAGTGTTCTAAAGAACAACTAGAGCGCTAGCGGTCTTACTTATGACAAAAGTATGGCACACCAGAAGCCATCTTGATTGGAATGAAGTGGTAAGTCTGAAAACATTTAATTTAAAAAGGAACATGAGGGGGTTCATTTTGCCATAGAAAGTATGATTAGCAGCAGACTTCCCTGGTGGGCAGTAGGTTTCCTACAGTGATCTAATGAGCGACTGGAGTGCTAACATTCAGAATTTATGGCAAATGTGTGACACATCTGAATGCCTTCTTGATGGAACCAAAGTAAACAAGCATTGAAAATGCAATAGATCTCACCCTCGTTTAAGTTATGTTTGTAATGAGGTGGCTTTTTAGCTTTGCTTTTATTAGTGTTTTTAAAACTTTCATGTAAATAGCATGCATATGTATGCATATATGTATATGTATGCATGCATTTATATTTGTATTTATATAGATATGCAGATTATATATGTTTATATATGTATGTATACATAAATGCATATATATGCATATATATATGTGTGTGTATATATATGTGTGCAGGTAGAGAGTTGAGGTAGAGAGGTAGAGACTAGTAGAGAGAAGAGAGTGAGTAGTAGAGAGTGAGTAGTAGAGAGCAGTGAGTAGTAGAGTGTAGTAGAGTGAATAGTAGAGTGAGTAGTAGAGAGAGTAGTAGAGAGAGTAGTAGAGAGTAAGTAGTAGAGAGTAAGTAGTAGAGTGAGTAGTAGAGAGCAGTAGAGAGTGAGTAGTAGAGAGTAGTAAAGAGTGAGTAGTAGAGAGTGAGTAGCAGAGGGAGTCGTAGAGAGGGAGTCGTAGAGAGGGAGTCGTAGAGAGGGAGTAGTAGAGAGGGAGTAGTAGAGAGGGAGTAGTAGGGAGGGAGTAGTAGGGAGTGAGTAGTAGAGAGTGAGTAGTAGAGAGAGAAGTAGAGGGAGTAGTAGAGAGTGAGTAGTAGAGAGTAGAGAGTAGTAGAGAGGAAGTAGTAGTGAGTAGTGGAGAATATTCTAAAGTTTGGCACAGCACCACTTGCACAATAAGTCCAATCAAATCATATCACTTAGAGTCCTTATTGAAGCGCTGAATCTTGGTGTATATTCAAATGCTTTTATTTTCCTTAAGTTTATGTACCACAGCCAGCATTTCGTTCTGAACAACAGAACTTCTTCAGGGCGTTCGTATTTCCTTCAAGTTATGTCGGTATCCTGTTGTCATATAACTAGATATTTCTTCCAAATGTTAGACGAGACGTAAGTACATTCTTATTCAAAGTAACTAGTTATCAATTTTACCTATACAATTCGGGCAGACTTGAGTAATTTATAGCATCCTCAGTCATTCTTTCAAAAATTCCAAAGTATAGGACATGATAATCTAAATCCAAATGTTTCTCAAGAAAAGTCATTTTCAATCGTTCAGAATTTCGGCGTTTGGGCAGATATGACCCAGGGACCCCCAGTATGCAAGGGGAATTAGTCCCCCCTCTGCTAACGCGCCAGTGGCCTGCGTTGCAGAGAGGTGTAAAAAGAGGCATAGCCTCATTACACCTCTGTGCAATGCAGCCCCCTGGCGCATACTGGAGGTTCTAGGTGGGCTAGTTGGCCCCCAGGGACCCGCAGTATGCAAGGGGAATTAGTTCCCCCTCTGCAAACGCGCCAGGGGGCTGCGTTGCAGAGAGGTGTAACAAGGGGCGTGGCTTCATTACACCTCTCTGCAATGCAGTCCCCTGGAGCATACTGGAGATTCCTGGTGGGCTTTCAGGCCTTATATAGTTAGGAATTAGCATTAAAAAAAACTTTGAAATTCACTGAAAAAACCATAGGTTTCAGGCCCTATATAGTTAGGAATTAGCATTTAAAAAACCTTTAAAATTCACTCAAAAAACTATAAGTTTTAGGGGTG
The DNA here is from genome assembly GCF_964261635.1 of Lissotriton helveticus. Lineage (NCBI taxonomy): Eukaryota > Metazoa > Chordata > Amphibia > Caudata > Salamandridae > Lissotriton > Lissotriton helveticus. The sequence continues at coordinate 869,488,541 of NC_136059.1, forward strand.
TTATAGTTAGCTGGACATTTCACTCATACAAAACCATTGAAATTGCGCCTTTATAGTTAGTTGTACTAACTATATTTCGCGCACCCGCAATCCACTGCTGATGATGTCACATATTAGATCATTTCAAAGGTTTTTTAAATGCTAATTCCTAACTATATAAGGCCTGAAACCTATGTTTTTTTTCAGTGAATTTGCAAGGTTTTTTAAATGCTAATTCCTAACTATATAAGGCCTGAAACCTATGGTTTTTTCAGTGAATTTGCAAGGTTTTTTAAATGCTAATTCCTAACTAGATAAGGCCTGAAACCTATCGGTGATGTCATGAGTGATGTCACTGACCATGTCATGAGTGATGTAATATGTGACGTCATCAGCAGTGCATTGCACGCGCAAGTTATAGTGAGTCCAACTAACTATATTGTGGGAATTTCAATGGTTTTATGCGAGTAAAATTTCCAGCTAACTATAACTGGTGTAAAACCTATGGTTTTTTCAGTGAATTTAATAGGTTTTTTAAATGCTAATTCCTAACTATAACTGGGGTGAAACCTATGGTTTTTTCAGTGAATTTCATAGGTTTTTTAATAGCAAATATCTATAGGTAAGAAAGTAATCATTTTATAACCAATTATAAATAGTGTAAATATATATATTTTTTTTGTTTGCCCTGGTACGCGCCCCGGAGCGCTCCCGGGGCACGTACCGGTGAACGCACGGGTAAGCGCAATGTTACGGCGCGTACCGGGGAGCGTCCCGAGAGCGCTATTCCCGCGAACGAAAACAACATCATGACGTTTCGCGTAGTCGCGTGATGCGTCATATGACGCACTGCGTAAGCGCACCCGGAATCAACGTCATGACGCGCTTATGCGACGCGCCCCGGGGCGCGTAGCGTAAGCGCATCGGGTCATGTGATCTGAAAATAACACTTTTCATTGGTGCAGATCAGTTTTGGTTTCCAAATGATGAAAGCTTGGATCATGTGACTTGAAAATAACACTTTTCATTGGTCCAGAACACTTTTGTTTTCCAAATGATGAAAGCCCCCTCCTTTTTTCCTTACTGTGACTTTGTCCTTTGACTGAGGAAGACCTGTTTCGAGTTCTATCTCAGAAAATGGCTACAGTAGTATCAGCAGCTGGAGCATCTGGCCCACCACCACCACCATCTAAAAGACCACCAGAAGATTATATTGGTGGTGAACAGGAAGAGGAGGAGGATGAGGAAGAGGAGGCACAGACAAGGGAGTTCCTGCCAGAAGATAAACAGCCCTACAAACCCAAAGAGCACTTTGTATGGCAGCTCTACAAACTCCCAAGGGGTTTTAAAAAAGTCAACGCAGCAAAGGTGACTTGCTTAATTTGTGGTGATCAGCTATCCAGGGGGAACCCTAACAAGAAGTATTCATTCGGGAATCATACGATGATTCGCCACATGATGCGTTGGCATCCAAACAACTACTCTAATGCAGAGTTAAGGGACCTCTGCAGTAAACTACCCCCATCATCGGCTCGAGGCTCAACATCAAAACAACCCACTCCATCGGGTTCGGGGGTAAGAGACACATTGGCTACTATCCAACCAAAGTTTAATGATTACAAAATTTTATGCAAATATTGTAACAAGTTACTTGCTTATGGTGAGCAAAGCATTGAACTTATTATGGTTTCTGGTGATAACCATAAGTGTCCAAAAAAAACTAATTTTCCTGATTTTTTTTCATGCTCCAGTTGAGCCAATTACAATTCCCTGTTTTTTGTTTCTCCCCATAAAAAATACAAAAAAAATATAAAAGTGTTCAGAAAAGCCAAAAAAAGTACAAAATGTTCAAAAAAACATAAAAAAAATATAAAACAACAAAAAGAAGAAAAAAAACAGTTCTTTTTAGAACTACCTTTACTTTATAAAAATAAACCTATATTTTTAAAAAATCTGTGTCACCGGGGAGCGCACCAAAAAAAAGAAAAAAAAATTAATGAAGGAGTTAGCATGAGGGAAGAACACAAAGAGAGTAATGTTAAGAGAAAGAGAGCTAGAGGGAGAAACAGAGGGATTGTTTACTACATAGTTAAAAACAGACAATGTGTAATAGGGTGAAAATGAGAAAAGTAAAATCACTAAAGGAGCGAAAGAAGGGAAGAGAGGAAGAACACTAAACTAGAGATAGTGGGAGAATGTGAGTGTGTGTTGAAAGAAAACGGTAGGACAGAAAAAAATTGAGAATGAACGGTAGTGGCGTAACTGGGATAAATGTATAACGGTGAGGGAGGGTAAGAAAAGACCAGTTAGTATAAGTAAAGAGGGGTGAAAGACAGTGAAAAATTGAATTAGGATAAGAGATGGGGAGTGGCAAACACAAAGGACAGAGAAAATAAAGGTAACAGTACCTGAATGGAATGTGTGTGTGTATGTGAAGTGTGTGTGTGGGTTTTTTTTTTTCTGTGTATGAGGTGTGTGTGTGATGTGTGTGTGTGGTGTATGTCAGAGGTGTGTGTATGTGTTGGGACGGGGATGAGGTGTGTGTGTAGGAGTAAGGTAAATAATTAAGAAAAACAGAATGAGTGAAGAAGCAAAGGAAGAGAACAGAGGGTAAGTGAAGTAAAGAATAGGGACTGAAAGAAGTTGAATATGAGAGGGGAAGTAGGGAAATTGGAGTAAACATGGAGAATAAGAATAAGTGAGGGAAGCAGAGTAAAGAAACAGGAGTGAGGTTGGTTGAGAAAATATTAGTGAGCTTAAAGCAAAGGGTGATGACAAACTACATTTTTTTTAGTCACACTTACCATATAATAAATGTAACTTTAATTACATTTTTTTAGTACACTTTATATCTGTGAAATAGAGCAGAAAAAATAAGTTATAATTAGTAAAATATGTATTTTAAATTAAAAGATACAAATGAAGAGGTTAAAAATCATAACAGTGTGAAAGATAGGAAATGAGAGATAGTAATGGAACCAGAGTAAAAGAAATGGGATGAAGAACGATGAGAGAGGAGCAGTGAAGTTGTTGTAAAAGAAATGATGGAAGGTAGATAAACACAAGTGAACATAACACAAGGAGAGTGAGCCACTGAGGACATAGAAGTAGTGAACGAAAAATATATAGAAAAGGTCAAAAGTAAGGAGCAAACAAAGATAAGCGAGGGAGAGTGGGTGATTTATAGTGATAGAGTGCGATAATAGTGCTGAGTGAGTAAACAGGAGTTACTAAAAGAGCAAAGGAGGAAAATACGGAAAAGGGAAGTAAAGCAGAGAGACTGAAAGCTGAAAAGTTATGCAAGGGAGAGAGGTGATGCAGACAGTTGAAATGAAAATGAGGGGTTGTCAAAGAAGTGGAGTAAGGGAACGGGGGTTACAGAGAGTGAGAGAAAGACATTATAAGTGAGTTAAAAGAGCTGAAAGAGGATGCAAAAAGGAAAGTGAGTGTCAGAGAATGGGAATACAATTTAATTTACACAATCCAAAGTATAGAATAACTTGTACAACATGTTACATAGTTTATTTTTGCTGTTCTCAGAATATATTGAATTTCACTTAAAACAGTGAGTTCAAATTACTCATCATATGACAGCGGGAAAAAAAACACAATCTAAAAGATTGTGTTTTAAAAAAAACCTTAGATACTAACAAATGTACACTAATGTTTGATTGACTTACTTTTCCTTGAGGCCAAATAGTATATCATGGAGGTCCTTTTCTCGTTGCAAAGTACTTTGCTGTTCAGTAAAAAATCCATTTCATCGACTTTCTAGAAGAAAAACTCCAAGAACATCTGAAATATTTTCAATATTTTTATATACTCCTTTTTTTCAGTCATGACTCTTTACTCATTCCTGCACCTTTCCATTTGGCCAAATAGTGTCAGATGTATGAGTATATATCAGTACTCCTCCCGTCTTCATAGGCCAAATACCTTTACCTAAATTTTGGCTGTAAAAACACTAGGTATGAATTTATAAAGCCATAAGGCAAACGTTGTTTGAAAGTCAAATGAGTGTCGTTACATTGGGTCCAACCTTTAGAAGTTTTTAAATAGCATGTGTAATGCCCTGATGCTGTAGAAGGACCGTCATGAAAAATAATAGCTACAGTTGCAAAGGTTCTTCCTGATATCGATAACTGAGAAGCCACGAAATTTTTCATAGAAGTTGACAATTTAGTTCCATCAGGTCTACATCGTTGGAACATTAAAATGACATAGTGACCATAATTTTGTAGAAATAACGTGGACAGCATTGCAGAGTTACATTGGGTACACACCATATTGTGATCCGCTGCTTTAACTAGATTATTAAAAGGCACTGATTTGCAGTCTGGTAAAGTCAAATATATAAATCTTTCAGAGTCTATTCTAGTAGTACTTGATGAAGCACAGTTATCACAGTCATGTTGCCATTGATAAGAAAGGCTAAAAAGATTTTTTATATCTACTCCTTCATCTTGCAATACATCAAACATATACATTAAAAATTCCTGACAATCCTGCTGAATATTCTGTGAAAATTGATTTTGACCTGAACATATGTCTACAAGATTCCTAATTTCTGAAACACTTTCTATTTTTGCTCTATCACTACTACATTTCTCTAACACAGAATTCAATAAACAGCACAATGTTTGTTCTCGATTTTCGACAATCTGTTTTTGTACATTTTGAAGAAAAAAAACATTAACTACTACATTAGCATAGCAGTTGACACCAGAACCGTTTTCAAACTGAAATCCAACAACATCCTCAACAGAATCCTTTTTCCTTCTGCTTACAATTACAGTATCATCTACTTTTTGTCTTTTTGCTACTACCTCACTGCAATTACTCTCAATTCTTCTTTTTCAGCCTACCACACGTTTTTCAATCAGAGGATATTGAGGCAAATGTGGAGCATACTCTCTTCTTAACCTATTGTATTCTTTAACACAATGTAGATCTGCACAAATCTTTGTTTCATCACACTCAATCAAGTGCAATCCTGATAAAGTTCTGACTCGTGATAATGCCACATATGCCATACCCTCTTTAAACACAGAACTTCCAATGTTCACCAAAGCGCTATCTACACTTAAACCTTGAGACTTATGAATTGTCACCGCATATGCCAAACAAATAGGAAACGGTTTTCGGCGAACATATAAGTCTTTCACGAGCAAAAATCTAGCTGAACGACGACAAATTTGTTCTATTTCATCAATGCCATCAAATTAAATTTTTAAAATTTCAATTCCATCTCTATTTTTGTAATTCACAAAACCAACAACATGACCCATTGCTCCATTTACCAGACCTCTTTCAACATTTAAATTCCTTCTCAAAATGATACGACAATTTAAACACACATTGAGTCTTTTCAAAACCAGCAGTTTTAGATATAGTCTTCTCTAATGAATCCAATTTTTATTTCAAATTTTCTGACAAAATAATTGTTGCTCCCATATGCTCTATTTTATCTATAGCTTCCAGTTTCACTATCTCTTCATTTTCTAACTTCAGCATTTTGTTGTTGAACATTCTTTCAGAGTAGGCATCAAACATATGGCAGATTTCTTCTCATTAATTTTCTTCAAAATATTCTCTGGAAGAATGTTTTCATTTGGGTACAAATTAGAAATTAACCGTCCATGTAAAGCTTCTTTCCCTTGCTGACTTATTTTTCCTACTCTTACATCTTGTAAAATATTTTTATAATCTTCATTCTTTGCCTGCCGCATATTTTGAAGCAGTTCTGCATATTTGAAGTTTAACCATATATTAACGTTTCCAATGCTTCCTAGGCACTTCCTGGTATCTTCATGTGTGAGCATTTTGAACACAGGTTGTCCTTTCACTGGAGTCAACTGCAGAAGATCTCTAAAAACAATAATGTGTCTTCCTCCAAATAAAACATCATAGTCTGTTCTAAGAATTTCTTGAATTCTCAAATGCACAAAAGCAAGCATTATATTTGACACCATGCTTACTTCATCAATGATAAGAAGTTTCATTTTCTTCAGGACTCTCGAAACTTCGGAACACGCATCTCCAGATAGCTTGTGATATTGCAATTTGTTATCATGCTCCACTGGCAGCATCAGTAAACGATGTAAAGTAATCCCTTTAATATTATGTGCTGCCAGCCCAGTTGGAGCGGTAACAACACAAGACAGCGGTGATTCAGTCCTTTTCTGCAGATAAGATGCAATTGCTTTAATCAGAAAACTTTTTCCAGTTCCCGCTTCTCCACTCACATACAGTTGGACAGGCTTAAATGATGTACATGAGCACTCTTTCTTCTCATGACTCAATCCATGTTCAACCTGCTCTATGACTTCGTCATATATCAGTTTCTGCTCAAGGTTTAATTGTTTCACCAAATCTTCTAAATTAATTACATCCTCTTGAGCTTGCTACATAGCTCTTTCCACTTCATCCATGGCAGTGGCAGCTTCATTTTGGATAATTGGTCCTCCTAGTGGATCCTGACTCAATGAAGCAGAACTCTGACTGCCTTGAGAACTATCTCTCGCAATCTCTGCAGCAATTGTTGATTCTTGCTCTATTTCTTCATTCAACATTTGCAGATAATTTGGAAAAACAGGACATTCTATTGTATCCTTCGTAGCATTAAAAGAGTCTTCATAACAGAGAAAATCTCCAAGTAGTTCCACTTCTTCTCGCCATGGTTTAAAGAGTTGCAAATGAGCCAAATAGTAAAATTCTCATTTGTCTGGATTTTCACAACTCCATTTTCTATGATTAATCAAATGACCTTTTTTCTGTTTCACTAGACATCCTTCACATCCAATGATTCCATATATTCCATTATTGATATCTTCTCTGAGGTTCCTCTTATAAATATATCTTTGCAGAACTTCATAGAGACAAACGTTCTCAAGGTGAGGACTTCTATTTGGATAGTATGTATCCAACATGTTTGTCTTCAAAATATCTGTACTTTCTGGTTCTTTCTCCGCCAAATACTCTATCTCTTGTACAGATTTCAAAACTTGATTTCGTGTTGCAGCAAGACCTAGACTCACCCAAATGATGGTTCTAGATTTGGCATAGAGACTTGCTGACGACAATCGATCAGAACATTCATATGCTCCAATTTCTCGATGCGACAACATCTTCAGACTGTAACTGTACAATTTCTTGCGTAGGCTCTTTTCATGTGAAATCTCCTCCCACATTTCCTTCAGTTCTGTCTTTTCTTTTTTTGTGATGTAAGACGTCACATATCGAGCCACAGCAATAGAGTTGTCAGCAACAAATTGAATATCCATGTTAGCATTCCACATGGACAAAATCACTGGATTGTAGTCATTGATGTACTTGGACTCTTCGTTTCTTTTTAAATTGTATGTATTTTTTGGTGATTTTCTCGTCACAGTATGTCGCAGAGAAGACATTAAATGATTTACTCTTCCTTTAGAAATCACTGGTCGTGGAAACCCGAAACGACATTTTGTGTAGAACTTGTCCTTGTTTCTGAATTTTCGACGACAGTACTTTCCACAACGATGGGATTGGAAGCGTAAAACTTGTTGCCTTAAATTGTTTTCTTCGGTAGTTTTCGGAACAGCACATGTTGAATACTTTTCAATGAAGCTCATCACTGTCTCATCTGAATCTGTTCCAAATTTGGGTGCATCTTTAATCCATAATAACATATGTATGTGAGGAGCACCTCTCGCTTGATACTCCTTTCTCCAAAAGAAATCCAAAACCTCCAAGGGGAGGATTTTTTTTGTTGGTAATAAAAGACATCATAGCTTCAAACCTATGATTGAAATATCTGCATACATTCACTGTATCCAAAGACCACAGTTCTCCAGGTGTTTTGAATTCTATATTTTGTATATTAGCATTGGCCTCTCGTAGAAATTGAAGTAAGTCCTCCCATGCATACTCGGCACAGCTAAGAGTGAGCAACCATGTAGGAGTTCCTAAGTTTCTTAGCATACATTTCAATTCCCCATGGCGACGGTACCAATACTCATTTGTACCACGCTGACATGCCATGAGATTGATTAGATGAGATTCTAAAATATTATCTTGCAGATTCACTTTCTCCATAAAGTCCCTCGCCGAAACATTTTGCAGATGTGCTCCACTTTTCAGAATATGGTTTACTGCATAAGAAAACCCAGACAAGTCACTTTCATACAGTAGATGAAACAAATAGGGAATGCATTGACGAAACCTTGCATCTTCAGCATATAATCTTACAGTTCGATATTCAGATGCAGGAATTTGAAGTGGTCGATCGTTATATCGTCCACCTCGACCTGTTGGAAATAGCTGTGGAAAACAACGAGCTTCCAAACTTTCTTCCCATACACTAATGGGACTTCCTTTTGCTGTTTTCATTTGAAACAATTCAATTGCATTCCCCATTACTTCTTTGGAATGCAAAGAATGAACAGTATAATGTTCATATATTTCTTCACTTCTAGACATATCAACTTTTTCAATTTGGCCGCCTGAACAATCACTGTCTTCATCTGCAGCTGTTTCCTCTGCTGCAACACATACATCTTTGTAGTACTCATTGTTTTTGACTAAATACAACGTTGCCTTTTTGACTTTCCTAACATCCACTAAATCTTGCCAGATTTTTTTACTCTTTGTTGGAACCCCATTAACTAGAATAACTAAAGGTTCCTCTTCTACTTTTTCTATACCAATTGTATCAATATTTTTTTTCAAATCTAGGGGCAAATAAACAACTCTTCCCTTTAATCCTCTCTGCAAATCAGTAGGAAGCAATTTCCCTATCTTAGGCTCCATGCGAACAATTGCCTGAAAAGGATGGACACATTGAATCAAAATAGACTCATATGTATTTAAATCCATCAATTCACGGGAATGTCTACCAACTCCAGATTATTATGAACAGCTCTAGCAGGCATTCTGTTTTGATTTAATTTATCATAACAATATTTACAAATACGCTGATCAGAACTCAAATCAAAACAATTCTCCACCCACAAATAAGTTGCTAACTCTTTCCACTCATAATTATCCATCTTTTCACTTTTTGCATATAAATCAACTAACCTAGTCTGAATCTTATAATGAGTCCGTCGACAACACACACAAGTAAAATTCGGCCTTTCACTTGATTTCACCTTAAACCTGGTAATTTCCTTCTCAAACTTTTCTGTATTTAAAATCTGTACATTGTCTTCCACATTACCTTGAATTGCTGTCTCAATTTCTACACTGTCCTCTTTTTCACGAAAATAACAAATCTCATTTTCTTCACAAATCTTCACATCTAATTCAGTTCCATGCAAAAGAGCACTGTTTAATTGTTTAAGCTTAAGTGCGGGACTTTTTGCATAATACAACATTCTCACTAATTTCCTCATTTTGGTATGATGCACTGCTAACATCCTAAAATGATGAAAAACACTCTGACAGACTTTTTGCTAGAAAGACAAGCCAGTGAATGGCCTTGCAAACCTGTGATTCCTCTCACTGTGCAAGGATCTAAGTCTTGCAACAACTTCACTTTCTGGAATATACTTTTCTTACTATATGTACGTAAGAAATTACAAAACAAATCAATTGATTCCTGTCGCACACTACAAATACTACTACACTTCCAAGTGTACACTGGACCCTTAGTACGTCTCCCTAAAACTTCATCAGTTAACACCTCTTCTAGTTCTCTAGGCACAAGTTTCTCTTTTTCAATCGGACAACCGTCTTTCACTTCATACGCTCGACCACTGGTGTCAACTGCATGCACTAAATCATTATCCTGGAAGTAACTCTCCTCATTAAAAAATGGCTCACAACTTGAACTGTGCATCCATTCTCCCGAAAAAACTTTACAAAAATTAGTCCGATTAATTACTCTTTTCCATCTACTGTTTGATTTGAAAACATCAATTGTCTTGTTAAGTGTCCTAATTCTATTGATTATTAAAATAAATAATTTTTTCTTAACTTCAAAAGCCTGATCAACAATCTTCTCTACACTTTTCTTATTCTTATAAAAAGCAACTCTGTTTACCTTTCCTAATGTTTTTTAACAAATTTAAAACCACCCTATTGCGAAACATTCGTTTACGAATGTCTCTAAACTGATTCTGCCTTCTATTCCTGTACATATTATTCTCTCCTGCTCCAGTTGTAGGATTCTTTGAGGTTCTCTCCTTCCTTTTCAAATTTACTCTGTCATTCTCTTTTTCTACATGCTGTCCATTTTTTATTTTTTTAAAGTACATATGTTATGTAAGAAAGACTTAGTTGTCTTACCAGGAGCTTGGATCCTGTTTTTTGAAGTATTTGTTGTGGAAGAGTGCTGTAATTCCATTGCTGTTTTTGATTTTTGGCGGTTACATCCTTTTCTTTTCCTTTCCCTAGTGGGCATGTTTGCTTACTCTTCAAATGTGTATTTCAATCTGTGTTAAATAAAAAAAATAACACATTATAGACCACTATTATCAAACAACAAAGCAATGACAAAAAGCAAACAATCTATACAGGGTTACAGATCAGGTGAGCATTCTCCAGGGGTGCACAAAAGGTGAGGCCTGTATTGAAGAGTATAGTGGAAGACAGCTCTGTCCACAAGTACAAAGAAGATGAGACCTATGTCTAAGTCCACTGCACTCTTATACACAGGCTTCACCACCTATGCTTCCCGAGAAAGTATTGAGTTATATAGTTATATAGAATTGTATTTTGTAAAATTGTGAAGCTCCATGTGAAAGCGTTTGCCTCAGTCTTATTCCTGTTGTGAGGCAGGTGCAAGATTTTGCCTCAGTCTTATCCCTGCTGTGAGGCAGATGATTGTAAATAGGATCTGTGCTGTGTTTCCTAAATGTGATGTCAAAAACGATTTTGGAGAAAATGAATGGTTTTACATTTTTGAATATAATGTGGCGCAGAGGTTTAAAAAGTGACGCATCTACCTACATGCGTCAATTTTTAAATATGGGGCAAAAAGGTACATGTTTGGGCTTTCCTGGGGAGCGTAGGTGGTGAGGCTTGTGTCTAAGAGTGCAGTGGACTAGGCTCCATGAAGCCTATCTCTGCTGCATTCTTACACAGGTGTCAATTTTACAATGATGTTACCTGTGTTTTAACTCAGTGTAGGAAGCATATTGAGTTTGTTTGCATAGAGTAATTATATTTTGTAAAATTGTGAAGCTCCATGTGAAAGCGTTTGCCTCGGTCTTATTCCTGTTGTGAGACAGGTGCAAGAGTTTGCCTCAAAACACCTGTGTCTAAGAATGCAGCAGAGATAGGCTTCATGAAGCCTAGTCCACTGCACTCTTAGATACAAGCCTCACCACCCAGGCTCCCCAGGAAAGCCCAAACATGTACCTTTTTTCCCCATATTTAAAAAGTGACGCATGTAGGTAGATGCGTCATTTTTTAAACCTTTGCGCCACATTATACTCAAAAATGTAAAAACCATTTATTTTCCCCAAAATCGTTTTTGACATCACATTTAGGAAACACAGCACAGATCATATTTACAATCATCTGCCTCGCAGCAGAGATAAGACTGAGGCAAAATCTTGCACCTGCCTCACAACAGGAATAAGACTGAGGCAAACGCTTTCACATGGAGCTTCACAATTTTACAAAATACAATTCCTCTATGCAAACAAACTCAATATGCTTCCTACACTGATTTAAAACACAGGTAACATCATTGTAAAGAGTCAAATTGACACCTGCGTCTAAGAATGCAGACAAGTATATGCTTCATGAAGCCTAGTCCACTGCACACTTAGATACAAGCCTCACCACCTAGGCTCCCCAGGAAAGCCCAAACATGTACCTTTTTTCCCCATATTTAAAAAGTGACGCATGTAGGTAGATTCGTCACTTTTTAAACCTTTGCGCCACATTATACGCAAAAATGTAAAAACCATTAATTTTCCCCAAAATAGCACAGATCCTATTTACAAACATCTGCTTCACAACAGGGATAAGACTGAGGCAAAAGCTTTCACATGGAGCTTCACAATTTTACAAAATACAATTCCTCTATGCAAACAAACTCAATATGCTTCCTACACTGAGTTAACACAGGTAACATCATTGTAAAGAGTCAAATGTATTTCTATTAAACATGAACACATTCTTTATTCCTTTTAAAAAATGTAAAAAACATTCATTTTTCCCAAAATCGTTTTTGACATCACATTTACAAAACACAGCACAGGTCCTATGTAGAAGCATTCCATGTCACGACTAAAACTTCACAATTTTACAAAATACAATTACTCTATGCAGTAAAAACTTTTTACCAAGCATTATCAAAAAGCATGACACAAAGCAACATTAAAAAACCACAATTTGCTTCCAAATCTTCTCCATAGAGTATACAAGTCTCTATGTATATTAAATGAATCATAACTCACCTTTACAAATATTTTAGGAGATTCAGAACAGTGTCAGATACACACACCAATATTTCTTTAGCAGAGCAAAAGGTATGTTCTCCAGACACTGCAAACCATAAAGGCACAGAAAACCTCTAATTCTATACACATATTGCTCATGGTAACCAATCAAATCTCTTCCCTCTGTATTTTCAAACCAACACCCTTCCCCCCCCTTCAGCCCTTTCTACCTGTTACCATAGCAACTCCCTCCTCACTGAGCTCCCAGGGTTAAAAGTTTATTCTACAATGTTGCAAATCACCTCATCAAGGATGTTTGACCTGCGAATACACCAGCTTTTCTGGTGCAAGGTTTCTTTAAATGACTTTTTTTAACCATTCAAATTACTTCTTACACAGAACACAACCATGCACCCTAACTTTCAGTTTTCAACTATCTCATTCGACCAATCATTGCTTGTGATTCAAGAGAACTGAAACTCCACAGGTTTTTTTTTGCAAACTCCTATTGTTCCAACTGCCATTTCTTTTCCACACTTCATCTGACTGCATCAGAATCTCCTCTCACCATGTATTCTGTCTAGATTATTGGACATAGCTATATCCACTGGGCTCAAAGGTATGCAGCTACCAGAAATTTTCACAACCTTGACTTACCAAATGTGAAGATTAAATGGATTGGCCAGAGAGGATTGAAATGTCACCAATTGATACCATTGGTGAAAACCTTTTTGCATTTGCCACACCCTGACCTTTTAATTGTGCACTGTGGAGGAAATGACTTGGGCACTTTGACTGGGGTAGGTCTGGAAATGCTTATAAAGGACACCTTTGACCAATTGATGGCACTTTTTCCTCAAACTGCCTTGGTATATTCCAATATATGCCAAAGGCAGAAATGGAAGTGGTCCAATCAATTTTGTCCACAATTTGAGAAAGCACGGAAACATGTGAATAAATCTGTTTCTGCTTACATGAGAGACTATGGAATGGGTTCAATATACAATAATAACTTGCGTTACAACATGCAAGATATCTACAGGGAAGATGGTGTGCACTTTTCAGATGAGGGGAATAGAATATTCCTCCTGAATTTAAGACTGTGCATTGGTACCTACTTGTAGGTACCTAAATCAGCCACAGAACCCAAAAGCCCTTTTCAGGGCTACCCTATCTCTGATCACTCCAAATGATTATCTTTTTCTAACTTTTTTCACTATTTTTCACCATAGTACGCTCCCCCGTACGCTTCCCGGTGCGCGTACCGGGCCCTCCCCCCGCGAAAAATATATATATTTTTTTGTTTGCCTATTTGGGCCTCCTAAGACCCCCTCAGAAAACCTAGAGGGTCAAGGAGTGCCTACGATGCCCCCTTATACCCATTCCCAACGTTGTTTGTCCTCCATTTTCGGTCTTAAATCTACCGAAACACAAAATGGAGGACTCCCGTAGCGCTGCCGGTACGCGTACCGGGGCGTGCACCGGGAAGCGCTCTAAAAAAATGTTAAAAGTTAATTTACATAAAAACCACTGGAGACACTTTCACCAAATATAGAATAGCTCATACTACATACCAATCCCTACCATTTTCCCAAATGCAATGGAATTCCATTGAGCCATTTAGCCTGTAGACCTCTCTAAATACCCTGAGGTAAATTACTTCACAAAAACACATCTGAAGTGTTAGAATTGACAACCAATTGAAATGTTACTTTCATTTTCTATTTTTTTTTCCTGACATTTGATTGGTTATGTACATGAATATAAATGAAAAATGAGAGGGAAACACGGCCATTTTGACTACAACTACCTGAGGTACAGCTTGAAAGGATTTTCGCATTTTGTCTTCACCTCTCTGTAAAGTAAGTTGATAATTTGTAAGGGGCACTTTAAGTTATTTTTTAAAAACGTTTTCTGATAGTTATTTACTGTCCCTCTGCTATAGTTATAGATAGAGATAGGCTCCTCTGTTATATTTATGGATTGACTTAGGCTTCTCTGCTATAATTATGAATTTACTTACGTTTCTTCACTTGCACTTTTTTATATTTCTACTTCCTGCCTGTTACCATACATTGCCCAAAGTTAACTTCACTGTTAAAAAATCAAAACTACCTGTCTGAACTTAAACCCAACAGTGCCATATTTCTACAGATTTTTTTTAATGCAAATTTCAGCACAAAAATGGAAGGAGAACAGAAAGTTTCCTTTGAAATTGTCCTAGAGATGAACAATGAGGAAATCATTGAACCCAATGACTTGGAATTCATGGATGAATCACGGGACCATGAATTCTACAATGTGTAGAATCTGTGGATTTGTTAATTCAATATGAGGACGTTTCTGACAGTCAAATGTTGGAAGTTATGTTCACTCAAAAAGAGGACATTTCGGACAGTCAAATGTTAGACGTTCTATCAAATTTTGAAAATGAATCTCAAAAATAAATTAATATTTAATAATTCTAAAATTGTTTGAGACATTATTCATTTTTATATGTAAATCTTAAACTACTACCAAATTGATTATAATGTAAAGTCAAACTTATAGTATACTGTGCAACTTTTTTGTTTTACATAGTAATTTTGCTCATAGATACTTCCTTTCTCCCACTATATTATCTCCAATGTGTATTTGACATCTCTTTTTCATCTCCTGCCTCCATGTTCTTTATGTTTTCCTGACTGACTATGATATGGATTCCATATACCACAATAACTTCTATAACAACATGCAAATTATCTACAGAGTAAACGGTGTATATTGAATTTAAGACTCTGCATTGGTACCTACATGTTGGTACTTAAATCACTCACACAACACAACAACTCTATTCAGAGATACCCTACCTCTAAGCACTTTAAATTATTATTTTAGTGTTTCACTGAGTTTTCCCCATGTGTGGGGGTGGGGAGGTGTGTGTGGGGGATGTGCGGGGTGTGTCTGTGAGGTGTGTATGTGTGTGTGTGGGTGTGTGTGTGTGTCTGGGGGGGGAGAGGTGTATATCTGTGTGGGGTGTGTGGGTGGGGATGTGGGTGTGTAAGGTGTGGGTGTGGGTGTGTGGGGTGTTTCGGTGTAGGTGGAAGTGTGGGTGTGTGAGGTGTGTGTGTGGGGTGTGTGTGGGTATGGGGAGTATGTGTATAGGATGTGTGTGTATGTGTGGATGTGTCTGTGAGGTGTGTGTGTGTGTGGGGGGGAGGTGTGTGGGATGTGTGAGGTGTGTCTGTGAGGTATCTGTGTGTGCGTGTGTGTGTGTTGGGGGGGTGAGGTGTGTGTGTCTGGGTGTGTGGGATGTGTGGTTGTGGGTGTGGATGTGTAAGGTGTCGGTGTGGGGGTGTGGGGTGTTTGGGTGTGGGTGGAGGTGTGCGTGTGTGAGGTGTGTGTGGGGAGTGTGTGGGTGTGGGGTTGTGTGCGTGTGTGTGGGATGTACTTGTAGGTACCTAAAACAGCCACAGAACCCAAAAGCTCTTTTCAGAGCTACCCTACCTGTAATCACTCAAAATGAATATTTTACACTATTATTTTCACTATTTTTCACCAAAGTACGCTCCCCGGTGCGCGTACCGGGCGCCCCCCCCCCCCGCGAAAATCGAAAAAAAAATTACATTTTTTTTTACCCGAGGGACCCTTTTATGGCCCCCACATCAAACCTAGGGGGTCAGGGGGGGTGTACCCTGCCCCCTTTTGGTAATTTCCCCCTTTGTTTTTTGCCACCTCTTGTGTCTCGATCCTACCGAGACACAAGGTGGCGGCCGCTGCGGACTGTTTTGAATGTTTACAGACACCCGAGAGCCAATCAGCTTCCCGTGCGCAGGTCGCGTGGCGCGCCCGGAGCGCTCCCCGGTACGCGCACCGGGGCGCGCTTACAGATGTATACATTTTATTGAACCTAAATTACTTAAAATCCTCTGGAGCACATATCTTGAGACATAGCAAAGGCACATCGGGCTACCAGTCCCTACAATTTTGCCAAGTTTGGTGAAAATCCATTCAGCCGTTCGAGCTAAAAGTGCGACAGACCGCCCCATGGAAATTAACATGGGGAAAACACGTTTTGGGACCCCCCTTTTATCTCGGCCCCCGCTTGACGAATCCCCCCCAAACTTTCAGGGAAGGAGCGGAGAGCCGCGAGGCAAAGTTGCTGAAAAATTCAGGCTGATTCCTCAACCGGCGCCAAAGTTATTCCAAATAGAATGTTGCGATTTCCCTATGGAAATCAATCCTAACTAGAACTACCTACTGGAGACCGCCAGTAGGTTATATATATATATATATATATATATATTATACTTACATTTTCGTGGTTAAGGCATACTTGTGGTAAAAAAAAATTGTTGTAAAGACACTGTTGTGGTTCCAGTTTTGTCATAAAGGCATTTGTGGTAAATGCCCTCATTGTTCTGTAATACATCTGTACAATAAGCAACATCAAATATATTGGTTGAGGCGCAACAGAATGAGATACAGAATTGTAACAGCCACAATTGTAAAATAACAGATAAAAGTGAGCAGGTTTTCCATAAGAAACTTCCCTTCTCTACTCTAAACATGGGTCAAATGCAAAATTATCTATCAAGGGTCTCTAATTCGGAAGCATAGAAAAAGATGTTGGCATAATCAGACTTCAGTGTTTATCATAAAGCTTCACACTTGCAAGAATAGGGCAAGCGGAGAGGTTTGTACCTCTCAGTCTAAAGGGAATCTCTGTAAATCAAAGTATGGGTACACCAATATAAAAGTAACAGGATGTTCAGAAATGTCACATCTCCCTCACACCACCACGAGCCAATCAGAGCACCACTTGAGTGTATCTGCAACATAGCTCTGAATTCACAATCCATCAAACTAAGGCTGCTGTATTCAGCCTTGAACATCTTGCCAACCTGGTACACGATGAACAGAAAGCTTCTTTCAACCGTTTTTCTCCACGTTCACTGCCATATCTTTTCCATATCTTTTCCAGGCTTCTCTAGCAGCCATCTAATGCAGACAATAAGCCACTCCTCAGTGAGTGTAATGTAGTGAACTGTCAAGGTTTCACTGTTCAGGTCGACGTGTTTCTCGCTCTGTCGGTCCAATACAGGATCCTTAGCGTTTCTTCTGGACCAAAAAATGTGTTCCCATACCCTAGGTCAGGGTGGGTATTTAGAGTATCGTTTTATGTCATCTCTGGTTATGACGCATTAGATCCTTAGTAAATAGAATATGCTCACCCCAATTAGCATCCATAACTCAACCCCTACTTACAGGACAAGGCAGAGGAGCGCAACATTTTTTAATGGTTCAGTTTCATGTACGGTCTGCCGCCCAGAACCTACTCCTCATCCTGCCTTCCTGTAGATCTACATTACGAATAGTGGCGCTTCCTAACTCAGCACACACTACCCTGACTTAGTTTTTAGCCTTCCAAAAGGAACTTTGAATAAAGTTTAATTTAATTTCCTTGAGGTAATTTTAGCTCACACTCTTTACCCCTAATATTGAGCTCCACACACCCACATACACAATCAAGGCTGACACAAAAAAAGATCTCTGACAAAGAGCCCTCTCGTGCGGCCTATAGGGCGTTGTAGCGCCAGCCCCATGAGGAGCAAAAGGCCTGATGAAGCATGTGTGTATGACTGCAACATTGCCAAATAAGAAAGATTTCCCCCCAGAACCGTAATTCCAACCATTTACTTCTCCTCTCCTTTCTAGCTCTTTTCACTAAGGAACAAGTACCCACATTGATAATACATATTATTCTAATATAGGAGTAGGAGTACTGGACCTTTATCTTGCTCCCTGTCCCCCCCCCTCTCTTTGATTAATGACTCCTGTTTAAACTGAACATTAGTGCACACATATATACATCTCTAAATTCTATAGTGAATACATTTCAGTAATGCGTTTAAATGTTTTACATATTTAATAAAGTTTAAGGCACACAGTGAATATAACGGCAGGTGCATGTGTATAATTGCATCTCTTTGACGTGTAAGGGTGGAGTCTAAATTACGCTGCTCAACTAACTGTAGTAGTAACTCCCTATTCACTATAGGTGACATTCATGTTAAGCCCCACTAGTAGTTTGAGTCTCAAGAGTCCCACTCTGTCAAAGGTGTTCCAGCTCCTGAAGGGCTATGTGGCAAAACAAGTTCCCTTCAGGCATTTCAGTCATACAATCAGTCTTACCTGTTCATGCAGGAGTGGCACTACCGGGGTCTCTGGGGACATTTCACTCTGAGACGTTGTGGAGGGCTGCAGTGGCTGAGGACAGTCTGTGGCACTTGCAGCTCTGCAGGGTCAGTGGCTGGGCATCTGCTTTTTCTGGTGAGATGGTAAGTTCCTCTGATCATTTCCATAGGTGATTGAGGACACTCACTAGGAATCCAATACTTGGTCAAGTTTCGGGCATGCACAGGTCACCGTGGCATCATCTCCTTTCGACAACGGACCCAGGCAGTGTCCCCTGTTCTTCAGAATGCCCCCCTTTGGCATACAGGGTCACGCTTGAAGGCCCCATGGGCTCAGTAGTAACTGCCTTATCACAGCAGCCCTCTTTGACATACAGGGTCACAGACTTCACTCCACGCAATGGCTACTATCCTATTGGCATACAAGGTAGTCTAATTCACTCCACTCTCTGGTTACGGCCTGAACGACACAGCCGTCTTGCCATCTCCATGGAAGCCACCTCTGCTAAACAGGGTCACGGATTTCACTCTGCACACAGGCGAAGGCGCGATCGGTGTACCCACAGCTGACGTCATGGCGGCCCCCTGTGCATAAGGGTTGCTAACTGAAATCTTTACACAGGCAATGACCCGCTCGGCGCAGCAGCAGTCTTCTCACACCTCACTACGTGGATCCACTCTGCTGTATCCCTCCATTGGCTCTTGTTTGCTTCGAGCGCTCTCCTCTTCCTCACAAGTCACACTGGTAAGCAGGCAGGCAAAGGTGATCCAGGGACAAGAGGTCTTTGATGTCCCACGGTGATGTTCCTGACCCAGTTGGGAGTCTGGCAGACCTTGACCACTAGTCAGACCTTGACCACTAGTCCTAGTCACAGGCAGAAGACTTGCAGAGCTTCTCCTCCTTGACATACAGCCAGATTGGTTGCTTGATAGTTGGCAATGTTGGGCGCCTCCACCTACCCTTCTTATAGTCTTTTTCCAGACCCCCAATGTGATGAAGAGTATGAGCCTTTTGAAGTTTGTGATGGGGATCTGCTTCCTTTTGTGAAAACAGACTTTCTTGACAGACTGCACATATTTTGCAGGGCTCTGCACACCAGAGGCATCTGCAGATTAGAAACATGACATCAACTGAAATGCAATCAACTTTTCTTTACAAGCAAGAAAAAGCTAGTATAGAACAGCGCAGCACTTAACAAGCTACCGCTCCCAACTCCCCCCCCACACTCCAGAGTCGCACAAGATCCACCACGAGTCACTCACACACAACATAACGTGCACCGAATAGATAGCTGCATACGCACACCCGCCTCCCAGGCCCCCCCATACCCCAATCCCCTGTGCATCTCAACCCCTGCATCACACCCCCGAGAGGTCATCCAGCTCCACGGGAGGCTCAAGCCACAGGCCCCTATATTCAGCCCAGCGTTTCCAAATGTTATCATGTTTTCGCGGGCAACCCCTGGCCACAAAAATCGACTGCTTCAGCCCCATACAAAAATCCAACCCCTTTTTCCATATGGCCGACGGGGCACGTGGATCTTTCCACGCTTTGGCAACGTCTCTCTTGGTCAATGTGAGGCCCAGCTGCATAAAGTGCCTTTATAAACGTTGCCACCCACCCCATCCATCACATGCAGCAAGGCAACTGTGGCGTACGTGAGAGCTCCCACCCCAACACTTCGGATAGACAGGCCAAGGCCCCCCTCCAGAACCAGTCTAGGGATCCTCAACTCCAGACTGTATGCAAGAACGTCCCTTCCTCCCTGCCACAGTTGAGGCATTCCAGTGATGCTATCATTCCCACCCGCCATAGCCGAACCCTGGTGAAATAAACTCTGTGTAAGTATTTAAATTGGATGAGACGGAGGTGCGTTGCTATGGCCTTACCCCTGGGGGCACCTAAAGCCTCTCTCCAATCCTCTTCCTCAAGTTCACCTACATCCTCCTCCCATGTCTCCTGGAGCTTCTGCAATGTGGGGGAACAGTGCATGACTAGTGACTGGTATATGCGGGATATCTTCTTTGTCACCAAGTCCCCCATAAATACTTTAGCTTCTAGGGGGCTAAAATCAGGGAGGGACTCCAAACCCTCTAGGCTGGGGGACAGTATATGACGGAATTGGAGGTATCTAAAAAACTGGGAGCGGGGCATTCCAAATTCCTTACAAAGATCCTGAAAGGACTTAAGGGTCGTACCCCTCAGTACATCCCCCAGAGTTGAGATGCCAATGTTGTCCCATCCCCGAAACCCCTGTAATGTCGCAAGGCTAGGTAGCCGCCCATTGTTCCACAGGGGGGTTTCACCAGTTAGGGTATTCCACCATCCCATGCGGCGCAGTGCCTGTCTCCAAATTCGAAACACAACCTGCGTGGCCGAAGGCAGTGCGCTCCGCAACGGTGCTGTGTAGAGAATAGTGTGCAGCGTATGAGAGATCCCATGAGATAGCGTTCCAGAGCATACGCTGGGTGCCCCCTGTCGCTATACCACCACTCATTCAAAAACAGAAGGTGAGAGGCCAGATAGTAGGAGTGTAGTGTAGTTCCTATATTCCCAATAGGATCTGCGCATTGGAATAATATATCCTGTAGTTTAGACGTAGGACTGAGGTTGACTAGGTCTCTACCGAATATATTAAATTTAATTGTGAGTGCCAGCTAACTCCGAGGTAACTAGGAACTTTCTCGAATTCACAAGAAGGGATTAGTTTCTGACAACCGCATAAACATGACAACTTTGTTTCCCAAGAATAAGAAATCAATCTCTAGAGTTGCGGAAACACTAGATAGCTATTTTAGTTAGTCAATCGTGCATGCTTCGTTTCACCAGAGGTGCTGAGAAATAGAGACAGGCGTTTTCAATAAAAAGTATTTATGGAACAGTCTTCTTTCTCAAGCATAAAAATGTACTACTACAATCGTAATACTGGTTATAAAGTACAAGGCATATAATACGAAAAGTATTATAAAGTAGTACTGTAAAAGCATGGTATGGTTTCTAAGCCATATAAAATAACATGTAATACATACAATGCATATAGTGATAAATAATGACTAATAGTACTCAACTGGTGCTTCTAAAATATGCCTACCCCGATGTACCTAACCTAAGTCTAGTACGAGGGAAGAAGTAAGTGAGGTGTAGCTTAAGTTTTAGTATTCTTTGCCAAGAACCTTTTCCAAGAATTCTCTAAGGGTCTAATCAGCTCTGTACCTTTGTTCTAGAATGAAGGAGGTCTTGTATCTCTCTCTCAGGACTCGATTTCCCAGCAACCCACAAGGGTAGCCTGGAAACACTGGAGCTGGATTTCTCGGCAGGTGAAAAGACAGCGTCTCTTAGTGAATCAGCTGGAGGGTTGGCTTTCTTCGGCACTTGCTGCTGCAGGGCGTCGGGCGAGTAGTTAGTCGAACTGCCCCAAACCACTGTGTGTCTGGGCAAATGTAGGCATATTTATACCTTGAAGGTGCCGAGTTTGACGTATGATTGGACATAATAACGTCATCAAAGACTCAGTTCTTTGAAAACTCCATGATTTCCTAGATAAATTAGTATTCAGGCAAGGGGAAGTCACTAGCTGCTGAAGGCGGATTTCTCTAAGAAATCGTTGTTGATTCTTGGAACTTAGTGTAAGTAGCCATGCCGTATTTGGGCTGCATAGGCTCAGTCTAAATATGGTAATGATTTCTATGCCTATATAAGGATCGGGTAATTTATAACTATATAAGGGCATGAATCGGGAAAATTACACTTGGGTCCTAGATTCCTACACAACACCCACACCACGATATTAAGTTCAATAAAACTAAATGTATAAACACTGAACATATCTAAGGCAAGTGTTTACAATCCCACCCAAAATACAAATTGCATTTGAAAGGTTTGTTCACATGAAATGAGTATAAACTGTATGAAAAGTAGGTCTCAACCAATATGAAGCATAGTATGAGAGCATACATTCTAACATTTATGAAAGACGAAATTACATTCATGAAATGTCTCTAAGGTACAGAAAAAAAGTCGAGACTATCCCATAGCATAATATTTAAACTGTTTCGTTTTTTAGGACCAGGCCAAATATTGTCATTAGGAAGTTTTCAAAAGAAATCTTCTTCTCTAAGAATAGTTCTACTTTAAGCAGATTACTGTATGCCAACAAGTTCTATTTTGGAAAAAGTTCAAATTTGTTAGACGGTTTGTTTTGAAAAAACGAAGGCCGAATTTCAGAGTTCAGGGAACGCTGTGTGAATTAGTCAAAAGTTATTCTCGGTGTCAGGAGAAAACATCAGATCGTCTAGGCTGGCAAAGAAACCGTCTACCATAGTAGGTGAAAGTGGAACCACTTCAGTTAGCAGGTCAAATGTGCATAGATGAGGATCATCGCCGTCAGCGTTTGATGCATTAGCAATGTCCGCAGTAGGTGGTACCTGTGTGCCTGTAGTGTCACGTATCTCACCCTCAGTTAGACTTGCCGGTGAGACCTCAATGAATGCCATCATCAGAATGGGCAGCCGTTGGGGGCAACACGATGCATGAGTCGTTACCGGACCTAGCAAAGCGTCAACATCTGATGGCAGGACTAATGGGAGTGCAAGACAAACGTCCAACACACATTCTTCTCCGCAAAGCAGGCATCGCAGAACCGGTAAGATGCAATCTTGCCAGATTGGTCTGAACGAAAGAAACCAAGTTGTGTTCAGATCCATTAAACAAGCCAAGCCAAGAATCTGTGTAATTCTCTCACGATACCTCATGGCAAGGAGGGCTTCTTCCATGGTAGTCTGGGTATCGCTGGTCACTGGACTTGCCAAATCTGAGCAGAAGGAATAAAAACAGAATTCCTGCTACGAGTCCCAAGATGAGAGGCAGTCCACCAAACACAGAGTGCACGAAATTTGGAAAAATGCAGAGGACTGCTTCAAATGGTGCTAACAGTCCCAAAAAAGTGTCTTAAATACATGTGCGATGCCACTGGTATCAGACATATTTAAGGTTTGACTTAACATTTCTGCGAAATGTACTGGGCAGTTTGTTGATGATAATGCATGTATCCCTGCAGAAGTCCTTGCAACTTGCAGATCATACGTTTCTCTAGACCAGGTCAGTGGCACATTTTTTTGTTAAAGAATGACTTTCATTCTGCTTAAAGTATCAATTCGTATAGAAGAGATATTCAGTGAAGGCCATAACGCCGTCTCCCTTTCTATCTTACTTTTTGGATACAATACTTGCATACAACAAGTGACCCTGGATGACACACTAACTAGATACGCTTTTCCTGGCAACATGCCACAACAGCTGTGGTCATTGAGCATAACGTAGCTGCCATTGGATAGCTGCCTGAAAATTGGTTCTGTCACTGTGGAGAGTGAATTGTGCAGGTGGCAAGAGAGGTTATTTGCAGAACCTTTGCAGGCTCTGTGTAAATTAATACTTTGGCACAAAAGTGTACCACTTAGTGAGTTCTTACAATTTTTACCACTAAGGAATACCTCCTTTCCCCATTCCATTCCCCATTGTGTGTGTAGGGTAAATTCCAGGTCGACTTAATGTATTCTTTACCCAACCTTTCATACAGGCCCGCTGGTATATGCTGTAGACAATACTAAAATTGGAAAATCGTCACTGGTATCGTGATGGTGCCATGTATTATCCATTCAATGACAGGCTTCTCAGAAACTGTCAATGGTAATCTTTCCAGTTTCTCAATGCTCAGCACTGTATAGTCTGATCCTCTTTGTGCCAAAGAGATTTGTTTATCTGTAAGGTTAAACACAGTAAATAATGACGTGGTGTTGATTAGACGCCATGGCATGTAGCCTGAATGGAGATTTTGTAATGTCCAGCCTAGCAGCATTATAGAATGTAATTGAGACTGGTCATGTTGTAACATTAGCACTCTTGCTCTATTATGTCAATTGCAGATGATACGATGCTGTCTAAAGAATAAATTCTGGAGGACAGAGTCGTTAACCCATTGTCCACTACAGAGAGGCTTTTCTCTAAATTAATATGATCAATTTCTCGTATTCTTTCTGCAGTTTCCATTTGCGTTATTTTCCATGCTTCATTGTAAGCAGCGTATATACTGGCGTATATGAAACGTTTTTGACGTGGTTTGCGAGGCCCCATTAAGAAATCTCGCAAATCATTGCCTTCTTTAAGTAAAGATAAGTGTTGTTTGATTTCTGGAAGTGTAGATTTATGTAGCCATTCAAAGCATAGCTTTCCTACACTGTAAGTAGTTACTATCCCTGGATGTTGTCTCTGGGAATATCTTGGATCTGGCCTATTCACTGTGAACCCTTGTGTTTTGTTCAGGAATCTATCTCGACAGTTATTCGTGTCTGTGGGCCAGATTAACCATTTTTCCAATCAGGATTAGTTCTGTTTTGTTTAAAAATATAGGGTACGTCTACCTCCTCTTCTGTAGTATCATTACTGTCAGATGTGGGCTTAGGTATAGACAGTTTGTTTAAATCTTTTATCTTAGCCAGGCCAAGACAAGAAGTTTGTTGAACAGTGTCCTTTAAAAATATTATTTGTTCTGGGATGATGCAGGCTCTGAATAAGGCTTCTAAACCTTGCACCTGCCAATCTTTTGTGCCCCAGACAGTTTTTGTCTCAATGTTGTCTTTCCAAAAGTCAAAACCTAATGTAGACAGCTGAGCATAAAAGTTTACAGAATACATTTGTTTTGTATTGGTCAACCTTGTTTTCATTCCGGTCTTGTTTATATTTTTAAAATAAAACGTTGCTGGATTTGTAACATTAAACCCTGAGAAGTACAGACATTTTTCGTAAAATGTTTTTGAGCTACCCCTTGGTGGCGTTGGACAATGTTCCCATTGATTATAAGTAAAAACATTTCTAGGGTTTGCAGATTTATGCAAATAATGGTGACCATAATGATTAAAACAATACATTTGTTCATAATCTGATGAACCTTCTAGGTGTCATGTTCTGTAAATTTAGCTGACATTTCTAAATCTGTCATCATGTTGTTAACAGTTTCAAAGTCCCAATCATCAGAAAATGTGCTGGGTGCGACAAAGTCACTTAAAGAAACCTTAAACTGGTGTGGAATCTAAAGCAGTTCCACCGGGCCATAAATGTCATAATCAGTTCTGTCCCATGCTATACCACCAGGTATAGGAACGGCTGTGATGTTTACTGATGACAGGTCTCTTCTTTCACGATGAGATGATTGTGAGGTTTCAGGACCAAATTGATTTTCTTACTTGCTGTGTCCATTGTACTATATTTTCCATCTATCATCCTTCCCAAACTTAACACTAGTATGGGCCAGAGCAGGAGGAAAAGTACACCTAACACAATCCAAAATTCAACCAATGGTGAAACCAGATATGTTTTTTCAAGTTGATGAAAGAGTTCTGTTATTTTTTCTTTGAAAGTTTTATTTTCAGGTTCACTGGGATCCTCAGAAAATGTATCAAAGTTGATGAAATAGCCAGAGGCAGGTCTGTCAATTGTTGGGATTGCATCCGGATTTTTCGGAATCGCTGGAGCTGTTTCTTCCTTTGTCATATTAGTATAGTCAGAGGCTATATCATTGTAGACAGGCGTTTCTTGACGAACTGTGTTTTGGGTTTCAAGAGGTACAAGTTCCATGGCTTTGTTGCATAGTCCTTCTTTTCTTACTGCAGGTTTATCAAAGGTGATAAGTCTTTCAGTTTGAACCTCTTGGATTGTAACAAGATTTGGTCGCCTGCTACTTCTTGGGAGTCCACGGGGCCTACTACTTATTATCGGCCACATGATGTGGTTTGACCAGGTCGATGGACACAACTCTGTTCTCCTTTTTACCAGCAAGGGGCGGAAGTAACACTGATCTTGTTCTGTGGATAGTTAAGACAGGTACTGCTTTTCTGTAAGAAGGCCCAAATTCCTTCTTTACCGCCATCATTTCCCTGACTAGATCCCCAATCTTTGGAATCCAGACAGGTCTTGCTGGGAGATGTGGCTTTTCTTCAGTAGTCGTTTGCTTCTGTATTGTGTTACTCAGACTTCTTCTTGTTTCATTTAAGTCCTGTAAAACAGCCAAACGATCTTTGACATCAAAAGGTTTTTGTTCCACCACTGAAGTTTGACAATCGAGGTCTTCGATTATCATTCTAGTACCAAACAGTAATTCATATGGAGTGATCCCCCCAGAGAATTTCTTGGCAGATTGTTAAGACTACGTTGGACACTTATTAGATGTTTGACCCACCCATCACCTGAACCTAATACCTTAGCTGTTATGGATTGCTTTATGTCAAGTTGTTTTCTTTCCACTACCGCATTACCCTCAGAATGGATGGGACTAGAATACCGCAATGCAACGCCCAAGCTAGCCATGGCCTCTTTGTAAGCTCGAGAGCTAAACGCAGGACCCTAGTCAGAATGTAGCGTGCCGATTGCGTATATGCCGATAAAGACTCGCAGATCCTTTATAACAGTTCTGGCGTCAGCCGAGTGCTGGTGCCACATCCAAATAAATCTTGTCCAAGTAGTTGTGGGACCGCATCCGTCCATGGTGACGTCTGCGTGTAGATAGTCTAATGCTGTCTAGCAATGGTGTCTGAACTGGGCTGGCTATACCGTAGTCAGGTACCCAGTGGTTTTCGAAGCTATGATCTTTGTAAATGGTGTCAAATTTAATTGCGAATTTGTAAACTTTGACGCTCTTTCCCGGCCACCAGTACATCTCATCTAATTCTATTAGAGATTCTAAGAACCCTCGATGTCTCAGACCCTCTCCCATGTGTGCTTCTTGAACCAAAGCACCTCTCCTGTTCGGAATTTTCTCTGTCCCCCACTCCAGGGATTCGAGCAAAAGGAACGGAGTTTGCATCAATCATGTATGTATACGTGAGTGGATAGTTTAGAGGTAACGCTGCATAGCTGCCTTGCATTGAGGCTTTTACTGCTAATAACGTTTCACTGTCTATTACTCTTTTCGAGCGAGTGATTGTAGCTACGGAAGCCGTTTGCACAGCTGCCTTTGCAGCTTCATCAGCCAATGAATTCCCTGCAACGTGAACGCCATCACGCTGATGACTCAGTGTATGTATCACTTGAGTCTTTTGTAGTTCTTTCTGCAATAGAACTACTTGTTCCCAAAGCATTTTATGATTAATTGTGCCACCTTTTGTATTTTTTAAACTGTTTCGAACCCAGTTCTGCAAGTGCTCGTTGTAAGATTCAACGCAGAAGTATGAATCGCACACTATGAGTGTGGGGAATTCGCGATCGGTATTTTCAAGTGCCATCTTGAAAGCCTGTAGTTCAGCTCGCTGAGCTGTACAGTCTCCGAGTGATTGAGTTTTAGTGACCATAGGTCTAAATTTACCTTTGCGCCAGTGACCTTTAACAATCGCGCACGCAGCACTACAGGCTTGTTTGCCTCCAATTGTGGGCTGTGCTGATCCGTCTGTATAGATTATACATCCGTAATGTTCTAGAGCAGATGTCTTCAAACTGTGGGGCACGACCCCCAGGGGGGTCGTGGAGTTCTAGGAAAGGGGTCGCATATTCCCCAGCTTCACTTGTCCCTGCAAAAAGACAGCTGTCCTGGGACCGCTAATTGAAATCGTTATCAGCTGCTTGGCTGAATGAAAGGCAAATATGCCTTATGAGTTAATCTACAAGTGTGATGCCTGGGAGCAGTTCTGGCTCTTTGTGAAGACAAAGATATATTTTTTTGAGTGTAAGTGCAAAGAGTTCAAAACTGGGCTGTGAAGTTCTTGCTTTTAATTTTAACTGCATTTAGACAGCCCTTAGTGCCCCTAAAGAGGTGCTGAAGGGACAGTTATGTACAAAAAGACAACTGCATTACATACACTCTGGTATTATTAAAACTACATTTTGAAAGAACCATTTTATTGTAAAACTATTTGCATGTTTTGCAGCATTTTCTCTTAGCCTGTGTGTAATGCATGAATTAAAAATTGACTTACATAGTCACAGTGCTTATAGCACTAAAAATACTCATCCGTATTCTCCACTGCACCAATCAAGATTTAATTCTGTGGTTCTCTGGTTACACACAGACCTCTGCAGTGCATTAAGTATTAGAAATGTTTTAATGTACTACAGTGCATTTGCCACTCAGCAATAACTTTTTTTTATTTATTTTTCATTTACGCTGCCCATTATTTAATATGCAGATACCTGAAGGTGAAAGACCTCAAAAAGTACAGAATATTTTGGACTTATGTATGAGAGGCTCGCATTGCCAGAGCAACACTTTTTTTGATGCTCTGGTGGCGCAAGCGTTTCAACCATGCCTATGAGGCGGTGCAAAGTCACCCTGCATGGCTCTGCATTGCCTCATAGATATGGAGTAAGACATAGCAGCGCAAGTCACTGCGTTGCCTTACTCTGCGTCAAGGAGGTGGTCCATGGGCTTTGTGTGGGGTTCCCTGGGGGAGACGGCAAAATTGTCCCTGTGTCCCCATGATTGAGAAAGCTGTCAAATGCCTGCTTTCAGGTGCAATGTTTTGACAGAAAAACCCATTTGAAATATCTAATGTGGTTTTATATTTTTTACGTACAATGTTATTTATCAGTGCTGCACTGTGTGCGTTTTGTACTGCAAAAGTTTTGCAACAAGAGTTTGTGTCTGTAGTCCAAAACTACACGATATGTATTGTCTGGTTTGGAGACAGGAAACAAAGGATTGTTCATTGATGAGGTGCATGTTTCAATCACCCCTTGGTATTCAAGTTGATTTAAAATCTTCCTGACCTGTTTTTTAGCTTCCTGTTTTACAGGATAATGCCTTTGCGTTGTTGGTTGATTTTTTTAACTGGATTTTATGGTGAGGAGAATCCTCATCCCATCCTTCGTGATTTTAATATAATGCTGGAGCGTGAGCTACTGCCTATTTCCTGGCATTTGTGTATTTTTTATGAATTGGAATGTGATTTGAGAAGGCTGGCATAATTATCTCTACGCCATGTGGGCACTCCCTGACAAATTCAGGTGGCCAGTCTTGTTCAGCTAGAAGAATGTCATAACCCTCGGAAAGCTTATCCCAAAAGAGGGCCTTTAGTTTCCTAGTTATGTCCCCCTCCATCCGGAGTGTTACTTCATATAACTTGTGGGGTTCACTAACCCTGGTGTCTGCAGTTTCAACTTGAATGCATTCATTCAAGTCCACTGTCTCCAGATGATCCTTCAGGATCTTGCGAGCTATGGTTACTTCTGCTGCGCTGTCTAGCATTGTCTGGGCCCACTCCCCGTTCTTGAGTTGTGTCCTCAAGATCCTCTGCATGTCTGATTTTTACACTTGCTACCTTCTTCTTGGTGTATTGAATTTTCTTATTTTTTGGAACGTGCTGTTCGTCTTCGGACTTCACACGTTCTTCTTTTTGTTCTGATTGTCCTCTTCTTTCTGATTTTTGCAAGAAGTCTGAAAGGTACGAGAGGAACGTGTATCAGTACCTTGATATCTATCAGGTTTTCTCAAGTTATTCCTATTTCTGAGATTGTACCTCTTTTCAGAGGGCTCCCGTTGGGGAGACCTACCTCCCCGTTGGGGAGATCTTCCTCTGGCCTGAGAACGCTTCTCTTTAGGGAGTGTCTGTTTAGTATTTTCCCACTTCTTTTTAGGGGTAGTAAGATTATTTTTAATAAAAACCTTTTCATGATTTTCTGTTAGTTTGGGTGGGAAACCATTAAAACCCCAACTATCTCCACTTAGTTCTTCATATGATTTTTCAATAATTATTGCAAGTTCATATGGTTGTTCTGTTATATCTATTTCTTTTAACTTTTGGCTGATTGCCACTAATGCTGCTTCACCTGTAATATTGGCTAACAGTATAGCCAAGACCTCTTTGAAATCTTTTAGTAATTTCATACCTAGATTTAAGGCTGGTTCTGGACCGTATTCATTTTGAATCTGTCTTAGAACATCTGGTATTACCACCATGAATGGAACACCATGTATTTTTGTGTAGATTGAAGCAAAGACTGTACCCCAAGTGTCACAGTCCTCTACGTGTGGTGCAATCCTCATTAGTAAACAGATTGTCAGAATTCTGTGTTTCTCATGAGGTGTACTATCAGGGAATACTGCCTCAATTTGAGTAATTTTCTAGTACAAATCTGTTTTATTTTTGAACACAGCGTTAAGCCTACAACCTCGTGCCGAGGCCGGCCGCGTAGATGATAACTCTCGTGTTGTAGTGCCAGCGTGAACGGGGAAGGGGCTTCAACACAGCGCCTTGCCTACAACCCTCTAAGGAGGGCCGGCCGCGTGGCTTAAGGGGGCATAGCACAGAAAATTGTCACACATGAGAGTATATCCGCTTTTGCGAGGAAGGCGTGGGGCGTGAAACTAGCCCAGCTGTCGTAGACTGCCCAACAGGGCACAACTGTCTCGTAGAGAGACGAGGGCCAGAGCGGCAAGTGGGAGAGAAGGAAGTAGGAGGGACGAAGGAGCCTGAGGGTAGGCAGAGAAAGAGAGAGAGGGTGGTGGATACGCGCAGCCTGGTGAGGAGTGAAGTGTAGGGAGTCGTGCGCGGTAGCATTAGCATCATCTATAGTGTGCATGGTGATCAAGGACACAGCCTGGCCGGGTCCGCAGGAACAATGGCATCCTCGAAGAGGTGTAGTGCGCGGAGTCTAGGGGGCATATGTCGCGCGTATTCTATAGAGCAGAGGTGCCGCACTAAGGGTTCCCAAACCGCCTTGAATCGCGTATCCCGCGCCTGCAACCTTGCTGTGAGTAGCTCCATCTCCAGGACTTGCCAAAGGCGCACAAACCAGGAAGCTATGGGTGGCGCCTCTGCTCGCTTCCAGTATAGGGCGATGAGCTGTTTAGCTGCACCCAGCATTTGGAGCGTAAGGATCCAATCGCTGCGGGTAAGTGCCTTGAGCGCGGTAGGATAGATGCCGAGGAGGATCGTGCTCACTTCGTCAGGCAGGGGAAACCCCAGCACCCCTTTGATGTGGCTAAGCACCTCCTTCCAGAAAACAGTCAGGGTCGGACACGTCCACCATATATGCACAAAGTCACCAGTCGCAGAGTCACATCTCCAACACGTCGGCGAAGCGGTGGGAAACATTTTGCTAAGACGCAGAGGGGTGTAGTACCATTGTGTGAGCAGTTTATAGGCGTTTTCCCTCTGCGGGATGCTGCGGTACACCTTGGGTATATCCCTCCACAGTCTGTTCCATTGGGGGGGGGGGTCGATGTCGGTTTCCGTCGCCAATTGCCATTGTCTCTGATAGGGATGTGCAGGCGCCGACGTAGTGTGCTGCAGTATGTAGTATATTTGCGAAATTAGCCTCCTCAGCCCCCCAAGGGAGCGTGCCAACTTCTCAAAGGGCGTAAATGCCCGGGTGGCCGCTTGATACATGTCGTCGCTCGCGGTCCAGTGGCGCAGCTGGGCATGCTGTAAGCTAGCCGTCTTAGGCACCCTAAATTCCTCCCTGCAGTCCTTCCATGTCTTGGGCGAGCCCCCAAGGAAAAGGTCTCCAACTACTCTGCAGTCCCCTTGTATCCATTTGTCAAACGCCCGAGATTGATGGGCCGGGGGGAACTGCGGGTTCCCCGCTATCGGGGTGTGTGGGGATGGGAACGTGGTGAGACCACTAGACACGGCTATGCTATCCCAGATGTCTAGAACCGTTCTTGTGGGGACCGCGAGGTATGCACTTCTGGAGCGTGCCGCCCGCGGGAGCCAGGGCAGATCCCATATGGTACGTCCTGTGACCGCTCGATCCATGTGGAACCAGTGCTTGTCGCTTTCACGTGCGCCCCACTCTACCACGAAGCGTAGATGTGCGGCCCAGTAATAGTGCACCAAGTTGGGACACGCCAGGCCGCCTCTGTCCCTCGGTTCCATGAGAACCTTCTGCGAAAAGACGTGAGCTCGCGTTGAAGGCTCCGAATGCAGTGGAGCGGGATAGGAGTGGGTAGGCATTGGAACAGGTATAAAATTCTAGGGAGGATCGACATCTTGACCGCATTAAGGCGTCCCAGCCATGAGATCATCAGGGGCTTCCACTTCCGAAGGTCCTCTAACACCGCTTTGCGACACTCCGTCCAGATCACCGAGGACCAGGAGTCTAGGTGGGGGGTGAGAGTAAGGCCCAAATACCTGATATGGCTTTCCGCCCATTGATAGGGCACAGCCTTCTTCAGGGGTGGGATATCCGCCGCAGGTACGGTGAGGTTGAGCGCCCAAGATTTAGTGTGATTTATTTTAAGGCCCGACGCTTGTTCAAATAGGCAAAGCACCTCATGGACCGCTGGGAGGGATTCACGAGGGTGTGTGAGGGTGAGGATCAGGTCGTCCGCGAATAACGCCACCTTGTTGTCCCTCCCCCCATGGGCGATTCCATGTATTCTAGGGTCGCGCCTTATCAGTGCCGCAAGGGGTTCTACTGCGAGGGCGAACAGGAGCGGCGAGAGTGGGCACCCCTGCCTCGTGCCTCTGTGTATCGTCAGCGGTGACGTTAATTGACCATTCACCCTGATTCTGGCCTGTGGCCCTAGGTATGGGGCCATGATACTCGCTATCATTTTGGGGCCTAGACCTAGTTTCTGGAGGACCTCTTTTAAGAAGGCCCAGTCCACCCGCTCGAAGGCCTTCTCCGCGTCAAGCGAGAGAAGGCAGGCCGGAATGTCCCAGTGCCGCACCTTGCCCACCAAGTGTGCCAGTCTGCGTACATTATCGGCCCCCTGTCGGTCCCGGATGAACCCCACCTGGTCCGGGTTCACCAGTCCCGGCATGTAAGGGTCAAGTCGCTTGGCCAGTATCTTGGTATAGATCTTCAGGTCGGTGTTTAGGAGGGCGATGGGGCGGTAGGAGGGACAGAGCGCAGGGTCCTTCCCCGGCTTCGGTATCAACGCAATCTCCGCCATTCCCATATCAGGGGACGGACCCGATGTGTCTGAGAAAGAGTGGAACAGCCTCAGTAAATGAGGGCGAAGTTGAGCCTGGAAGATTCGGTAGAAGGTCAGTGGCAAGCCATCTGGCCCCGGGGTTTTCCCGGCGGGGAGATTTTTAAGAGCCGCTGAGACCTCGTCTTCCAGGATGGCTCCTCCAGCTCCATCGCGCATACCGGTGACAACGGAGTCCCCTCGTATTCAGCGAGGACAGCGGCTCGCGCCTCCACCGATGTGGAGTCGCTCACGTACAGGGAGGTGTAGTAGGCTACAAAGGCATCCTGTTTGACTCTTTCAGTGACGGCACTAGTACCATCCTGGCGTCGTACAGTAGCAATATGGGCTCTGGCTGTTTTCGCCCTCAGTCGTCCCGCCAGCAGACGTCCCACCTGGTCTCCCCCCTCGTAGTATTTTTGTTGGAGCGCTAGTAGGGAGTGTTCCGCCTTGTTGGTGCGCAGGAGGCGAAGTTGTCCCCTAAGGTTCGCCAACTTCCGTCTGGACGCCAGGGAAGGTCGGTCCTTGTCCAGCGCCTCCGCCCGCTTGATCTCGCCCGTTAGGTCAGCCTCCAGCTTATAGGCCGCCCTGCCTCTCGCTATCGCCAGGGAGGTAATGTGACCCCGTATGGTGGCTTTAAAGGCATCCCACACTCCCGGGAACGGCGTTTCCGAGATATCATTGATAGCGAAGTACGAGTCTATGGCTTCTCGGATGTTGTTAACATCCTCCGGGTCTCGAAGGACGCTCGGTGGGAGGGTCCACCTGCGCTCCCGGGGGGTTTGCACCAGTGGATCTTGGAGGGTCAGTTCGACGTGTGCATGGTCCGACAGCGAGATATCCGATACGGCAACCTTCAGCGTGTCCCACATCAGGTCTAGAGAGATAAAGAAGTAGTCGATGCGCGAGTAGGTGCGGTGGGAGTGCGAGTAGAAGGTGTAGTCGCGTATCACGGGGTTGTGGTATCGCCACGCATCGACGAGTCCTAGGTCCGTAATCTGTTCCCTTAGCGTGGCTGACATCGCACCCGTGCCGCTAAACGCATTGTCCCCGCGGTCTATGTCCGGGTCCCATACTAGATTAAAATCCCCGCCTAGTATTGTGCGTGGTTCACTGGTCCGAAAATGTTCCCGCAGGAGCGACTGGAGATATTTATCTTGCGACTGGTTGGGTGCATATACATTGCCTAGCGTGAACTGCATCCCTCCCACCTGTACCGTGGCCCGAAGGAAGCGTCCGTCGCCACTCTTGTAGGGTTTGGTGGATCCCTGCCTAAAGCCAGCCCTGCACAGTATCGCCACCCCGCCGTTTTAGTGTCAGCCGAGGCCCAGAATTGTGTGGGGTACCTGGGATGTGCCATGCGTCTAGTGTCCCCCCGCAAAATATGCGTCTCCTGGAGGAAGACAATGTCAGGGGAGTGATGGAGAATGTAGCGCCATACCTGATTTCGCTTGTTGGGGGAATTAAGGCCTCTGACATTAAGCGTCAGGACTTGTAGGGGTTTAGGAACGTTCACCGCCATAGCACTAAGGGGGTTGGAGCCGCCCCGTCACCCAACATTTCCCACCCCGTGGAGCGGAGGGGTTCAACCCTCCCATCCCACCGCAGTTGCACAGACATCCCTGAAAATTTCCGAATCACCACTCTAAACCAGGAGAGAAGAGGTCTAGTACAGAAAAGGCTCAGACGAGAAGTAGGAAAAATAGTACAAGTAGGAGAAGAAAAGGTACTTAGAGGGTATATAACCACAACAGGCCAACGTGGCCGTAGAATAGTGTCCCAGGTTCCGGGCATCCTCTACCCGAGGGTTTGGATGGACTCAGGAATGTCACTTCCTAAGGGACAGTAAGGGGGGTGTTCTGCTAGAAGGGTGGGTCTCGGTTGCCCCGAGGCCCGTCTGCCCCGCTGACCAGGGCGGATTCGGGGGGTCGCTACCACAAATTCAGCGCAAAGGTAGTCGTGTCACATCGATCGGCTCAGAGGCGCCAGGTCCCAACGGTGAGGAGAGCACTCCCGGGCTGCGGGTCCACCAGGACCGATCCTCACGATCCCCTCCATGAGAGCAGCTGCACCCCAGGCCGCTCCTCCGCAGTCCCCGCTCCCGCCAGAAACTCGTTGAGGCCTCCACCAGTGTCCAGTCGACCTCACTCCTTGGGGTGGCAGGTTCAATTCAGGGAGCGCTCTCCGCCCGTGGTGCCTGGGAGTGCATTCACATAGGGACACCGTAGTGAGGGGATCGTCTTATTGTCTTTCAGGGAGCGCCGAGCCACGATAATTGATCAGTACAACTTCAGGAGGTGGGGCGGTGTTTTCCTCGCTGGTCATTGAGTATCGAATGTCGAGAGTCGGTCCTCTGTAGGCTACGGAGTGCGGGGCTTCGTAGGTTGCCCCTCGCGGTCATCTTCAAGGGAGCGAATGGGTTCTATGATATCTCGCTTGGCCTGTGATGTGGAGCAGGCATCCACTGGGGGTGTTCGGCGACGGCGAGTCACCGTGGTCCAGTCCGGTCGGGCCGGGATTCTCTCTTGGCGCTTGGGGCGGGAGGGGCTGCGCTCCGGGGATTCCGAGAGTCCAATCAGTTGTGCCGCCTCGCGGTAGGAGCGGATGGTCCTGCGCTTGTCCTCCCAGCGGAAGATGAGAGCGAAGGGATGACCCCACTGGTAGGGTATGTCGAGGGCCCGCAGCTTCTCTGTCACCGGGCGGAAGACCTTCCTTCTGTGCAGCGTGTTGGGGGCCAAGTCTTGAAAGATTTGGATCTTGTGTCCTCCATAGCGTAGGTCCTGCTTGTCCCTCGCCGCTTTCAGTATGGCCTCTTTCTCCGTGAAGTAATGTACTCGGGTTATAATGTCCGGGAGGAGGCCCGACCGACCTCCCACACCGAAGATCCAACGGGCACGGTCCAGGAGTGGTGGGGGGGGCGTCTTCATTTCCCCACACCTCGTGTAGAAGTAGGGCCACATAGGCCATGTTGTCCGTCCCTTCTTCCCCGAGTGGCACGCCCCGGATACGGAGGTTGTTGCAGCGCCCCCTATTCTCTAGGTCCTCTTGCTTGATCTGGAGCTCGATGTTTTGCTCCTCCAGGGCTGCGACTCTCTGCCACAGCTGCTCCATATCTTCCGTGCGCGTATCAACGGTTTTCTCGAGCCCGTCAACCCTGTC
The DNA here is from genome assembly GCF_964261635.1 of Lissotriton helveticus. Lineage (NCBI taxonomy): Eukaryota > Metazoa > Chordata > Amphibia > Caudata > Salamandridae > Lissotriton > Lissotriton helveticus. Next base: position 869,525,129 of record NC_136059.1, read on the forward strand.
TCACAGCTCGGTCACTTCCTTGCGCAGCTCCTTGACGCACGAGTGCACCTCCGACCTCAGGGACCCTATCTCCGATTTTAGGTCCGCCATGAAGGATGACATGAAGGCCTGGGTCACCGGGAGGGAGGAAGTAAGAGGTGGCGGCGTCTCCTCCGTCGGCGCTGATGCTCCCGCTTTGCCCCACATAGCAACCACCGATGTGTCCTTGGACGCCGCCGCCGAGTCCGCCTTGCCCCCTCTGCCGCGCGTCATGATCAGTCCGGAGCGCAGGGTCCAGCCACCCGGAGCGTCACCCGTCCCAATGGGCGCGAGTCCTCGATGGCGCTGCAGTAGCTTGGGGACGGTCCCGTATTTATTTATTATTTATTATAGGGGCTTATAGAGCGCCTGGTGACGTCTCTCGACGTGTCCCCGCGCTACAGGCCATCAGTAGTCTCCTCCCCTCTCGTGCTCCTACTCACATGCAGGCCCGCTTCACCCAGGGGATAGGTCGGGGTCCGTGACCTCAGCGGGCCACACAGCGGCACCCACCCGTGAGTGGGTCGCTAAGGGGGCCAGCACCCCCCTCGAGCCAAGGGCGCGTCACACCTCACCCCCGCGGCATGTGGCAGTCTCCCATGGGGACAGCCGAGGTGCGCTCCGCTCCCCCACCACTTTCGCACCCCCCGGGGGGGCAAAGAGACAGCGTACAGTTCACCCCAGGGCCCCAGTGTATATAGGGGGGTACTCACGCGGCTGCAGTCAGTTCTTCCCGGGCCAGGCTGCGGGGTGAGGGCACCTGCGGAGGGAGCAGCTCGCCCAGTCAGCCGAGAGCAGAGTTCTCCCCAGGCAGGGGGCCCACCGGTAGGGGGAGAGGCGTGCGGGCCGCCTCTTCAGCCACCCAGGCAGCGTCGACTCCTCCGAGGTCCTCTCTGAGGCGGGGGGGTGGTGAATCTGGTCCAGCGTGGGCGCCCAGACAAGGGCAGCAGGGCCGGGCAGTGGCTAGCGAGCACCCCTCAAAGCGGGGCTCCGTCGCACCCAACGGGCAGCTGAGTCGGGCACCCGGGCCAGAGGTGCCGGTGGAAGCAGGGAAGATGGCGGCCGTGACGCCGTCCGGGGGCGCGAAATGGCGGACAGCACTTGCGGCGAGCCTAGCCGCGATGAAGTAGCCCAAGGTGCCGCCGGGGCATCAGGTAGCAGGTAGAGGGGGGCCGTGGAGGGATCAGGTTGCCAGGGCGCCCCCGCGGCAGCCTGTGATCTTTTTGGCTGGGTCCCCAGGCCGTGAGGCAGTCTGCGGCTTTCCTGCGGCGTGCGCGGCCCTGCGCCTCCTCCAAAGCCGGGGCCTCTCGTAGGGCCGGCAGCCGAGTGTCCTCCACACCCCCGCCCGGGGGTCTCCCCGACGCCGGCAGCTCCGTCCTCTCTCTCTCTCCCCGCTGGTCATGTCGCGCGCAGTCCGCGCGTAGGGAGGCACCACTGCAGATACGCTGGAGGCTCCGGTCACCCCCTCAGCGCTGCGGGCCGCCCGCAGGGGAAGCGAGAGCAAGGCCCCGGCCGCCAGACGTGGCGAAGAAATGGCGGCGGTGCGCCGGCAGCTGAGCGCCAAGGCCTCGGACGTCCTCAGCTGTGTCCCCCTCACCAAGGCGGCTGCTCCGAGGGATGCCCCGCGTCCAGGGCTCAGGTAAGAGACGGGGTCCCCCAAGTAGCCCCCCGAATATCGCTCCAGAAAGCTTATTAAGGCAGCAGGGCAGCGGAGCTCACTCGAGGTGCGCCCGTTTACATCGCCGCCTTGACCACGCCCCCTTGAGTAATTTTCTGAGCTAACCAGAACAGAATTTGTTCCCTTTTTGCTGGTAATTTACCAATGACTGATTGTATAGTCTGTGGTGTTATTTTTTTTGTGTTCCCCTGGTGAGGGGTGCACTGTGGAATCCTAACAGTAGGTTGGACTGTTAAGGTCCACAGGACATATTGAACCAATTGTCTATGTATTTTAATTAACTGTTTTAGCTGTACTAACAGTTCTGGACCTGTCATATTGTCTATGTCAGGATGTGGTGTATAGCTGGTTAGTACCGGCCATGTCGCTCCTGGTCTACCTAGTAGACCGAGCCTGGTTATGTGATTTTGATGTTGTAGTGCGCCTTTAAACCAGAGCTGAGGCTCTTGGTAAGTTAATGGAATTTCAACGTCCTCGTAAGGAACGTATTCCGCTGGAGGTTCCTCTACTTTGTAGTAGTGGAACTCGTGTGTTCCTGCATCCGCTGCAGGGAACTGAATCCATGAATAGAATACCTCTGTCTGCCGATATTCATGTGCCTCTATAACAAAGATTATTTTACCACCTCTCGATGATACACCATTATTTATGAGTTTGTAAGTTATTGTTTTTCTTACATTTACCGGGATGATTATAGCATCCGGGTCATTCTGTTGGAGATTTCTGTCGTCTAAAACTGCTTGAGCAGCTCTAGCCAATTCCTCGTCACTATCCGGCATTTTGTTGACTGGAAGTGTTGCAGAACAAGTTTCAAGGAAACAAAGATTAGGTGCACAATATTATGGAACACTGTAACCTTCAACGTTGAATAAACCAAAAGCGAATACATAGGATTTTTCGTCCTACTTAGTTATGGCGGATATTATATCCTTTAACCCACTCCAGACGTCTTTTGGAGTTTTTACGGGAAAAAGGGGTCTGTGTGAAAATCATGACTGAGTTACTCTAGTATCTAGCGACGTTAAATTATCGCCTTACCAAACGTTGGGCGCCATGTAGTGTAGTTCCTATATTCCCAATAGGCTCTGCGCTTTGGAATAATATATCCTGTAGTTTAGACGCAGGACTGAGGTCGGCTAGGTCTCTACCGAATATATTAAACTTAATTGTGAGTGCCATCTAGCTCGGAGGTAACTAGAAACATTCTCGAATTCACAAGAAGGGATTAGTTTCTGACAACCGCATAAACATGACAACTTTGTTTCCCAAGAATAAGAAATCAATCTCTAGAGTTGCGGAAACAATAGATAGCTATTTTAGTTAGTCAATCGTGCATGCTTCGTTTCACCAGAGGTGCTGAGAAATAGAGACAGGCGTTTTCAATAAAAAGTATTTATGGAACAGTCTTCTTTCTCAAGCATAAGAAATGTACTGCTACAATCGTAATACTGGTTATAAAGTACAAGGCATATAATACGAAAAGTATTATAAAGTAGTACTGTAAACGCATGGTATGGTTTCTAAGCCATATAAAATAACATGTAATACATACAATGCATATAGTGATAAATAATGACTAAAAGTACTCAACTGGTGCTTCTAAAATACGCCTACCCCGATGTACCTAACCTAAGTCTAGTACGAGGGAAGAAGTAAGTGAGGTGTAGCTTAAGTTTTAGTATTCATTGCCAAGAATCTATTCCAAGAATTCTCTAAGGGTCTAATCAGCTCCGTACCTTGGTTCTAGAATGAAGGAGGTCTTGTATCTCTCTCTCAGGACTCGATTCCCCAGCAACCCGCTGGTAGCCTGGAAACACTGGAGCTGGATTTCTCGGCAGGAGAAAAGACAGCGTCTCTTAGTGCATCAGCTGGAGGGTCGGCTTCCTTCAGTACTTGCTGCTGCAGGGTGTCGGGCAAGTAGTTAGTCCAACTGCTCCAAACCACTGTGTGTTTGTCTGGGCAAATGTAGGCATATTTATACCTTTAAGGTGCCGAGTTTGACGTATGATTGGACATAACATCATCAAAGACTCAGTTCTTTGAAAACTCCATGATTTCCTAGATAAATTAGTATTCAGGCAAGGGGAAGTCCCTAGCTGCTGAAGGCTGGTTTCTCTAAGAAATCGTTGTTGATTCTCGGAACTTAGTGTAGTAGTCATGCCGTATTTGGGCTGCTTAGGCTCAGTCTAAATATGGTAATGATTTCTATGCCTATATAAGGATCGGGTTATTTATACCTATATATGGGCATGAATTGGGGGAAAAGTGGATAGAAAGCAGGTGCGCAGCGCCACACGCACAGTACCACCTTCCCACAAAAACTGCCCCAGCACGGAGTTCACCAACCGGACCAATTTTGGCGGGATGGGATATGGGTGATTTTGCACTTGGTATAACAGCCGGGGGAGAGCCACCATTTTAGAGCTTGCCGACCTGCCGTAGATCGTCAGTGGCATACGGGACCAGGTCTTGAGATCTGCCCGATCTCGCCGCCATACTGGTGCCAGATTCCGCTTCCAGGAGACGGTAGGCACCTCTGATAAAACCCCCCCCAAATATTTAATGCCCCCCACTGCCACCTGAAGTGTGGATGCCCAATCGCCCACTCTTGACCGCTACCCCAGCACCCATAGGGTAGACTTGCGTGTGTTCATGTAGAGTCCCGACGTTTCTCCGAATATCTGCATTATCTGCAGGAGGCGCGGACCCGACCTATTGAGATCCGTGAGGAAGAACAGGGCATCATCTGAATACAGTGCGATCCTATCGGACAGCCCCTGTGCCCACTCAAACCCACACAATTGCGCATCAATGAGCACCCAAGCCGCCAACGGCTCCATAGCCAGGGCGAATAGGTATTGCGAGAGGGGGCGGCCCTGCTGGGTGCAACGCCTGATGCGAAATCTGGAGGAGATTGCTCCCGCCTCTCGAACCGAAGCCGTCAAATCAGTGTAGAGAAGTTGCAGGTAGGACAGGAAGCGAGGCCCGAGGTTAAGTCTGGGCAGGAGCGCGAACAGATAGACCCAGCTCAGCGAGTCGAATGCCCTGTCCATATCTGCCAGGAGAAGTGCGGCCTGCTCCCCAGTATGTCGAACTGCCGCCACATGCGCTCGCCGAATATTGTGCCTGGTCGCCCTCTGGGGCATAAAGCCGGCCTGATCTGGGTGTACAAGTGCTGAGATATGAGGTAGAAGCCGGTTGGCTAACGCTTTGGCCAGGACTTTGGCCTCCACGTTCAGAAGAGAACTTGGGCGGTATGATGTTCCGGGGACGGCCCGGCTTGTGAAACACCACTACCACCGTGTCTCCAGTCCGGGTGGAGTCTGCCCTGCTCTCTGGCCCCCTTTAACGCCGCCCTATAGTGAGGGGCTAGTTGTAGGTGATATTTCTTGAAGAATTCACTGGGGAACCCATTTGGTCCGGGAGCTTTTCAAGAGTTGAGCTCACCCAGGGCCGTGCCCAGCTTCTCATCTGTCAGCGGGAGCTCCAACCGATCTCGCACCTCATCAGACACAGCTTTTCGGCGGCAAGTCAGCTATGAACTTGTCCACCATATATTCCGGCAGGCACTGTTTTGCGTCATATAGATCCCCATAATACGCAGCGAAGCTCTCTGCCAACTCCCTCGGGTCGGTAATCGGGGCCCCTGCTCCATCCAGTATCCCCGGTAGGGTCTGCACATGGAAGGCACATTGACAGAGCCGATGTAACATTTTGCCAGATTTGTCCCCCCACTGACATATTCTGCTGTGCCTTGCAAGCCAGATCTGCCGCGCCTCATCCATCAGGAGGGCAGTAAATGACTGTTGGGCTAGGAGCAGCTGCCCCACTGCCTGGCCCTCACCCCACGCTGCCCTGGCGTTCTAGCGCTTCGATCTCTGCCTCGGCTCACACCAAGTCCGCCCTGCGCCTCTTTCGGGCCACCAAGCAATATCCACCCCCACAGTGTCCCGGCACTAGAGACAGAACCCACATTCCCGACCAAGTAATCAGCGATTGCTTCACCCATGTGCCTCCCGTAGTCTTCCTGTTGCAGGTGCCACACCGAGAGTCGCCAAACGAAACAGCTGCCGCCCCCTCCCCATCCGGAGATCAACAGAGATAGGGGAGTGATCCGAGAGCCCACGCGGAAGTATGGCCGCCGTCTCCACCCTGCCAGCCATTTCACTAGGGACAAAAATATAGTCCAATCTAGAGAAGGATTTGTGAACTGCTGAGAGAAATGTGTATTTCCCGTACATTGCCGTGCAAGTGCCGCCATGTGTCCACCCAATCTAAGCCCTCAACCATATCACGCAATTTGGTGGAATGGCCTACCCCAAAGCCTCCCCCGGGCCTGTACCTGTCTCAGAGCACTTCCAAAACATCATTCCAATTTCCTCCCACCACCAATACTGTGTGGGGGATATCTGCCCATATCGCAAACAGTTTCTCAACTAGGGACCACTTTTGGGGGGCGCGGGGCGTATACCCAGCCCAACACCAGAGGATCCTCCCCGACCATACCCCTGATAAACAAATATCGCCCCTGTGTGTCGACCCACTGCTTTGAATGAATGTAAAGGATTCTACGATGTACTAATATGGCCACCCCCCCTGGAGCCCCTCAGAAAGCCCACATGGAAGACTTGTTGATATCCATAGCCCTGCAAGCACAGAGCCTTAGTACCCAGCAGGTGGGTTTCTTGTAGCAATAGTACGTCAGCATTAGCCCTCTTTGCCTGGCGTAGTGCTGCCCCCCTCTTGATTTTATCCAGGACTCCATGCACATTCCAACTGAGAATACGGAGGGAACCTTGGGGCCCTGAAGCATTGTCAGTGCGACCCGCCATCAGGGAACGACCAGGACCATAGCCCGGACACCGGTCCGTGCGGGTGTGTGCAAAGTAAGTGTAGGGAACCCCTTGCGGTTGTACGACTCATGCCCAACAAGAACAAACCCCCCCCCGACAAAAAAATGTAACAAACTCCCCACACCTCAAAACCATTGAAGTTCCTGTTGCGGTAAGGTTTGCACCCGGCCCCCAACGATGGAACAGAGGCCTCCCATGCCAATGGATCCCCAACCTTCAGCCCATAGCTCCTAGCCCCCCCCCCCCCACAAGTACCAGACTGAGGGGGAGTCCGCCCATGTTACAACTCCCTCCATCCAACTGTAGCAAACATAGACAAAAGCCTGCTAGAGGGAACACCCGACACCATCTTGGCAACATGAAACAAAGGTCTACTGTCTGTTGCCCAGGAGACGCAGCCCACGGTCGGAAGCACCACGAGGCTCGGAGAGCCGACGAGATCGCCAGTTCCCCCTTCGGCGCAGCCCTCGGAAAGTCTGTGATTGTGCCTCACTCAGAGAAGAATCCGACTCCAGACCCGCCAGTGTGTGCACCCTCACTGTTTCGTCAGTCCACTTGAATACCTCCTCCAGAGTATCCAAGAAGTGGGTGCGTGATTGGAACACCACCCACAGTCGGGCCGGGAACAGCAAGGCATAGGGGAGCTGGAGGTCTCTGAGACGGGCCTTGGCGGCCATGAACGACTGCAGCTGCTGCTGTACTAAGCGCATATAATCCGGAAAGATCAGGATGCGTTGGTTCTCATAGAGCAGGGGTTCCTTGACCCTGGCCTGTTTCAGGATTGTATCACAGTCATGATAATTCAAACGTTTGGCGATCACAGGCCGCGGGCGGGCCCCTACCGGAGGTTTCTGTGTGAGCGCTCCGTGGGCCCGCTTTGTCACGAAACATCGGGATAAGGCATTCGGGGGAAGCCAGCTTTCCAACCACTGCATCAGGAACCCATCCATATTACCTTTTTCACAAACCGACAAAGCGCAAATTGTTCCGCCGGGCTCACCCTTCCGCATCCTCGGCACGGAGCGCCAGGCCCTTCTGAATGCTTTCCATACTGGCCACCTTACGCTTCAGGGCCGCGACGTCGTCCACTACCCCTGAGATCCGGGTCTCTGCCTCTGTAATGCGAGACACGGCATTCCGCAAGTCCTGACACAGTAGCATGACATCTGAGCCTACTGTGCCTATCTTACCGTCCAGCATATCCCGGGACAGAGTGATTGCTGCCATCAACGCCGCATTGTCTGGTCCGGACTCCTGCTGCCCTCCTGCCTCACCTGCCCCCACCCCGCCAGGTCCAGTAAATTTGTCAATGGGCCCATGCTTTGCGGCCCGCCACTGCCCTTGTCCCGCGTCATGGCCACCTGCGGTAGGTATCCACCCAATTCAGGACCGGCTCTCTTGCCCACACCGGATCCCACGCAGACACCACAGAATCCAAACTGGGCCGCTCCCCACCGGAATGAAGGTACCCTCGAACCAGGGCCCGCAATCCACCCAGGTGGGCCCAGGTGTCAGCCCTCGGATCCTCTGCACAGGGGGGGGCCACCTCACTCCCAATGCCCTGGCGTATTCGCAGGGTCCAGCTGCTACCACCGCCTCCAGGCCCCCCTTCCGGTCCGTCCGACTGTCGCCGAAGGCACCACCCGGGGGCAAGGAGGGGCACCAACGATCGTATGCCAGCACCCCCTGCAGTCCGGCCAGACACTCCACGCTACACTCTCTGGACTCTCGGCTAGGATGGCGCCGATATCAATACTTGACCGCGGGACACCGCTCCAGCCCTACGCCACACTCCTCACTCCTGCTGCCAGACCCGACCGCCGCAGAACGTCCTTCAGGCAAGCGCCACCCGTGAGGCCGCCACGCGGCCCACACCACCAGGCCTCATGGATACTCCGCAGGCCCCATCTACTGGTGAGGCCACGACCCCCACCACCACCATGGAGGCCTGGCTTTGCTGCCCAATCTCTGAGGCCTGCAGCAGGAGGCGCCGGACCAACCAACCAGGGTCTATGTGAACCGCTCAACACAGCCCGATCCGGGTGAGGACACAGGACAAGGGGAGGGGGACCTCCAATCAGGGTCAGCTGCACCACTGCCACGTTGCGGGGTCCCCAGAGGGCCGACATGCCCCCGATCTCCTTCCGCAGGGCCCACTGCCTCGGGAACTCACCAGGCAGAGCGCTGGCACAGTGCCGTCATCCCACCACACTCCCGGGCAGCGCCAACCTCCACCTCCCGGCTCCTCTGCTCGGCACTAGGCCCCACCTCGCGGGGACCCCAGGACAATGGAAAGGGGCCTCCACTCAGGGACCGCCGCTCAGTCGCCACGTTGCGGGATCCCCAGGGAGCCGATATGCCCCTCGATCACCTCCCACGGGGCCCGCTGCCTCGGGAACCTGCCAGGCAGATTGCGGGTCGCCTCGCCGTCAGCTTACCACACTCCCGGGGCATGCCAAACTTTACGTCCCGGCTCCTTCGATCTGCACCAGGCCCCACCTCACAGGGATCACATCTCCGGTCTTTGGCCACGCCAGACAGCAGAATTACTGGCGGAGCATCGTGACAGGCTGCAGGTGCAGAGATGACTCCCTAAGGTTTCAAGTACGTGGAGGAAGTTAGGATTAATGCAGGATAATTATCGGGCTGGAAGGAGCGCAGCTAAGGCACGTCCGGCATGCTGGCTCACCTAGCCACGCCCCCATCTGCTTCCTTTTCAAGTGCTCACTCCACTGCCATTCCTCCAGAAAGCAGTCTGTCACAGCAGGAGCTACTCCAATTCTGATAGCCCCACAGCACAGGTCATGGGAGAGACTAGAAGTTTAGACCAGTATGCCATCCACAGTGATATGTCCTTCAAAAGGTAAGCCCTTGGCCCCAGCCCAGGGAACAGTCTGAACAATCAATCAATCAATCAATCATGCCATTTGTATAGCGCACTACTCACCCGGGAGGGTCTCAAGGCGCTTGGGGGGAGGGGTATGCTACTGCTCGAACAGCCAGGTCTTGAGTTGTTTCCTGAAGGCGAGATGGTCCTGGGTCAGCCGAAGGTGGATGGGGAGGGAGTTCCAAGTCTTGGCAGCCAGGTAAGAGAAGGATCTTCCTCCGGCGGTGGCTCTTCGGATGCGTGGTACGGCTGCGAGGGCGAGGCTGGTGGACCGTAGCTGGCGGGTGGGCCTGTAGAAGGTCAGGCGGTCGTTGAGGTACTTGGGGCCCAGGTCGTGGAGAGACTTGTGTGCGTGGGTGAGGAGCCGGAACGTGATCCTCTTGTCGACGGGGAGCCAGTGCAGGTTCCTCAGGTGGCTGGAGATGTGGCTGCGTCGGGGGACATCCAGGATGAGTCGGGCGGAGGCGTTCTGGATGCGTTGTACACCGCAGACTTAACCACGTGTGTTCCGTCTACGCTGGGGCAACTATGCTTGCCTTAACCGTGCATATGCCTTAACTGCGCATATGCATGGTTAAGGCAGGGCACGGGCTAGCTGTTGGCCAGACAGAAGGAGGAATACGCCCCAGTGAGGTGAGTAGGGCGGGGGGGTTGGGGTAGTTTAAGTGACAACATGGAAAGCGGTCGGGTAGTGTAAGGAAAGCGGAAGGGTCTGCACGGGTGGTGGGGTGGGTGGGGTAGTGTTAGTAAAGGGCCTGGGTTTTAGGAACAGTACCGGGGTGGGGGGTTGGTGGGTGCTTTCAAGGTAGGGGTGACCTTAGCCCCACATACCCCTTAACCATTCATGCCTATACGACAAGATTGTGTGGTAAAGGAATGCGTGGTTAAGACGCATTTGTGGTTTGGGCTGTATGGTAGAGTAACGCTTGGTTTAACCATGTGTGCTTCTATCCTACAATCCCCCAGCCCTACTCTTGATCCATGATCAGCTTCAACTCCTTACTGAGTTGTGCCCAGGCCCCATTCCATTAACCTCTTTCTGAATCAAAGAGCACTCTTTGAAGTGTACTAAAGAGCCCGGCTCTCCTTCCCCCAGTGTGTCCTACCCAGTTCTCAGGAATGCAGCAATCCACAAATCTGTCTGGGGGAATTCCTCCATATGCGCCTCCATTCAGCCCTGGGTCTCCAATATTGGAACCCAGAGCCTTCCGTGTAATGTACCATTCACAGGCACACAAACATAGAACGCACCTGCAACCACATCTGCTGCACAGCACTACATACTAACTGATGGAGGCCAGGGGCGGGTTAAGCACACAGCAGTGGAACTTTACATGAGTGAGACTGTAGGCCTCACTCTAGTGACACAGGTAAAAAGGCCTGTTACTCCTACTGATCACTACACAGTATGCTGCCAACACAGTGCTCGTGCCAATTGTGCATTATCCTTTCCTCACTATGATGGTAGCTCTTCCTGTGCCCCTCCTGGTCCAACAAGACCACAATCCGTGAGAAAGGCCTAGGTCATGGCTCATATGCATGATCCATCTTCGCCCATTACAACAAAAATCTGCACCAGGGATCCGGATACCATTGTACATGGGATCTTCAGGCTAGGGGGGCACGTCCTTCACCATGCGAGGGACTTTTCCCATACAATAGTCACATTATTTGCTTCTTACATGTAGTCTATGCTATATGTAAACTCTTTCCACTTCATGTACAGTGTAGCAATGTGGGCAAACTCGAAACCATACCTTCCATGGCTAAAAGCGTGATATGAGGTTTATGGTCGTTGCTTAATGTCAATTTCTTATCTCAAATATTTGACAGCTATTTCTGACCTCTTGGTACATTCTTCTGGGTTGTGCAATGTCAAATCATACCCTCTCAACACGAATAACCACACCTTTTCCAAAGGAATCTTTCCAGGAACTAAGCTACACCAGGCTCTCTCCTACATTGAACAAGTTTAGGTATCACAGCGCAAAGAATAGCTTGCAATGTACACATTTGTAATCTTAAAGTTTGATAGTCTACATCTCAGTCTCCATTTAACAAATATCAACCTTCACAATGACCTTTGGGAAAAAACTGTTCTACTCATGTCCTTATGTATTATATTTATCATGTTTTCTTTCTGCTGTGTTAAATCAACGTGGTTCTTAACCCGCGCAATAGCCAGGGAGGTGATGTGTAGCGGATCGGGGCCTTGAAGGCATCCCACACCACGGGGAAGGGCGTCTCATGTACATCATTAGTCGCAAAGTAAGAGTCAATGGCAGTCAGTTTGCTTTGCACATCAGCTGGATCCCGCAGGACGTTTGGCGCAGGCGCCACCGACGAGTACGGGTGGGGCAAGCGGCCGGGCCCTGCAGGAGAAGCTCAACATGGGCATGATCAGAGAGCGATATGGCAGACATAGATGTCGCCAGCATGTCTCGTATCAGGTCATGAGATATAAACAGATAATCGATGTGCGAGTACGAGCGGTGCACGTTGGAGAAGTACGAGAAATCCCACGCCTCAGGAGAGTGGTACCACCATGAGTCCATCAAGCCAAGGTCTGCTATCTGTTTCCGGAGGGTGGAAGACATGGCCCCCGCCCCATTCGAGGAAGCTTCACTGCTATCCACCCTAGAGTCCCAAACTATGTTAAAATCTCCCCCCAGAATCAATGATGGGTCGCCCTGCCGCACCTGATTCTGTAAGAGTGCACGGAGGTAGGAGTCCTGCATCTGGTTGGGCGCATAAACATTGCACAGTGTGAATAGGCGTCTCCCAACATCAACACCCGCTTTAAGGAAATGTCCATCTGGGCTTTGAAAGACTTTGAGTTCCCCCTACCTGATGCCATTTCTGCACAGAATTGCCACTCCAGCCATTTTGGTGGTCGCCGTGGCCCAGAATTGAAGGGGATATTTAGGGTGTGCCATGCACGGGACGTCTATTTTTAAAAGGTGAGTTTCTTGGAGGTAGATAATGTCAGGGTTGTGTTGGAGAAGTTAGCGCCACGTCTGCCGCTGCTTGTTGGGAGAATTAAGCCCCTTAACGTTAAAGGATATGACTTTAGAGGGCAAGGGAGAGCCATAAGGGTGTCTAATCCCAAATTAGTCCATCATGCCACCATAGGAAGTAACTCGGGGCAAGGGAGAGGATGTGCAGGAGCAGGTCTGTCCTATCAGGAGGGGCGCATCGCAGCCACGGAAACACCTGCCAGCCACACCTAGTAGGCAAAAAAAAGTAGAGAAGAGTTAGGCAAGTAAAGTACAAGAATGAAGAGTAAGTACCCAACAATGGCCAACCGGGCCACATTATTCTGTTCCAGTCGCGGGACAGCCTGTACCACAAGGTTTGGATGATCCCAGAGATGTCACTCTCTCAAAAACAGATGGGGGTAGGTCTGCAGCCTCTCTCAGATTCTTCCAGGGGAGGTGCTCCGGCACCATCTACAGAGAAATTGGGGAGCTTGGGTACTGTCCAGATCACTAGAGCAATCATCAATCCCGGCAGGGAAAGAGCACGCTTCCGGCGGCAGGTCTCGTAGTGCACTGTGGATGTGTGAGCTGTCTATCAGGGGGTTGATTGACCCGAGGCTGTCTCTGATTTATCCCCCTATAAGGACCTTATGTGTTGAATGATGTCCTGCTTGGCCTGCGAAGACGATTGCTCGTCAAGGAGTGGAGCTCGTCAAGGAGTGGCGAGCGTCAGCGACGAAGCACAGTGGACCAGGACGGTTTGGCAGGTACCTGTGCAGGAGGCAGGAGGCGGGAGTCGGGTGGGACTGGCAGGCGGTGAGGATGGGAGTCGGAGTAGTTGAGCCGCTTCTTTGTAAGACCGCATCACCCTACGTTTGGACTCCCATTAAAAAATAAGGGCAAATGGGTGCCCCCACTGATACGAGATGTCCATGCTCCGCAGCTTGTCTGTCACAGGCTTAAAAACACGGTGTCGTCTTAAGGTGTTAGGTGCTAGGTCCTGGAAAAACTGGATCTTGTGCCCATCATAGGTGAGGCCCTGCTTAATTCGCGCCGCCTTGAGGATAGCCTCTTTTTCTGTGAAGAAGTGGATCTTGGTTAGAATGTCCTAGAGAACGCCCGGTCTTCCCGCGGGCCCAGATACTCGATGGGCCCAATCCAGGGCCGGCTAAGAAGTGTCATTGTCCCCTCAGACCTCATGGAGGTGCTGTGCCACATAGGTCATGATGTCTTTCCCTTCTGCTCTGAGGGGAACCCCCTGGATGCAAAGGTTGTTTTGGCAGCTCCGGTTTTCCAGGTCCTCCTGTTTCAGTTCTATGTGTTGTTCTTCTAGGATGGCCAAGCGTTGCCAGAGTTGTTCCTGGTCCTATGTTCGGGCATCGACTGTCTTCTCCAGCCCGTCCACATGTTCTCCCAGATCTGCAACCTCCTTTCTGAGTTCCCGAACACAGGAGTGCACCTCAGTGCGCAGGGAGCCTATTTCAGTATTTAGTTCAGACATGAATGAGGCCATAAATGCTGGTTACCGGCGGAGAGTCTCCTCCGGTCTGCGGCGCCACCTCCGGGGGGGGTGGGAAGCACAGACGAGCCTGCCTTGGCCCACATTGCCGCTACAGGATTGTCTCTGGGGGTCGCTACCGAGGCGTCCTTGCCCCCTTTCGAGCGTGTCATTGCAAATCTGTAGGCGTCCTGCAGAGTACCAGTTGTGAAGGGCAGAGAGGGTCCGCAGTAGTGCACACATGAATGCCCGTTCTCCAAGGAAACTCGCTATGCATCAAATGCAGGAACCTCCTGGGTTAAAAACAGTGGCTGGCATGCCAGTCGCCTGGTCCCCCTACTGGCTCGTGATGCCCGTTGACGATACAACCAGTAGTGTCCAGAGCAGGCGCGGACCTCACCACCTTTGCAAGACAACAGGGCCCAGACTTAGTGTTCACATGGGGAGAGGCCAGTAAAGAAATCCATAGCGGTGGCTATCCTGGTCCATTCCATACCACGGCACGCATCGACTTGGTAGGCACCCACACAGCAGGGGTCCTAAGGGGAGGACTATCCCCACGCAGCAGGTTACTCATGTGTCTGCAGGTTTCGTGTCAACTTCAAGGGCATGGGGAGCCCAATACAACAGGCCCAGGCGTGCCGGCAGTCATGGGTGTTCAGGGGATCATAGCAATGCCCGTGCCCGGTGTCGCTCGCTAGGCCCACAGTGTTCCCTCAAGGCCTACGGCGCTCTCGCAGAAGTATGCGTTCGGCCCCTGGTGTGTCAAAAGATGGTGTCCAAGCCAGGGTATATTCCTGCCCCACTCCAACTGTAAGGGAATAGGTGGGCCCCAAAGTAATCGTCCCAGCCCCACGGGCCCAAAATTGCATCCAGGGGGGTCTTGCGCATAAAGCCCGAAGCACTGTCTCAAGTCTGTGTGCTTACCAGGGCCTATCCCCAAGATGGCGGCCAAATCACAAGGGGGCCCGCAATCTCACCGCCCACCCGCAACAGCTCCAGGGGGCGAACGGGACTCGGGGTAACGGGTCCAAGCACAGAGGAGGCCACAGTGCTAGTCGTGGTTGCAAAGGCGCCCACTCCAGGGGCCCTCTATGGCACAGAAAAGTCTATACAGGCCGCGTGCTACCAGGTGTCATATGGCAGTTGTCAGTCCCGAAGGCTCCTTAAGACCAGACACACTCACTCACCGGTAGGGTCGTATCTGCCGTCTCCTACCGTGAACGGTGCACTGCCTCCTCCACTGGTCAGCTCCTGTGCGCACAGGGGGGCCAGCTCCAACGTCTCGTGGGCGGCAACAGCACCGCCACTCTTGCTGTGGGGCTCTCCACTTGGCCCCGGCCTGCTGCTTGCATTGTGTCCGTTGGGCTCTATGCCCCTGTTGCTCCGCCGCCCAGCTCAGCGTTATTCGGTGGGCCCCGTGCTCCCCGGGCACAAGGACAGTCAGCACTGCTGCTCCGGGGCGCTCCCGCTCAGAGGGCTCAAAATGGCAGGGCTCCTACGCTGGGCCGGGTAGCCGGTTAGCGCCTCCCAGCGTTGATGTCGCTTCAATAGGGGGGATCTTCAGTGGCCGCCAAGCTCCGGGACCCAGCCCCACCAGGGCCTGTGCCTCGGAGGCCCCCAGCAGAGCGCCGCAGGGCGGGCCCCATCAGGCCATAGCGCCCCTCGCCACTTCTTCCAACCCCGGGGGACGCCTCCGATGCAGGCTGTAGGATACCGCCCCGAGTCTGCCTCCCGTCCTCTCCCCGGTGTCAGGCAGCCAGGCACTCGGGCACTCCTGGGCTCCCCGCTGCTATGCCGTCCGGTCTCCACCTCAGAGGGACCCAGGGAAGTCGCCGGGACACAGGGAGAGCCCCGTTGTAGGTGCCACAAAATGGCGGGCGACTCCGCTTGTCCACCGATCCCCTACAACTCCTGCTCTTCAGTCAGCCCCAGGTAGGTTTCGGATGGGAAAGTTGAGCCCCACACTGTCAGCCGTCTGTGCCCCTCCAAGAGTGGCGGCAATGGCCCCCCAGCTCCGCTAAAATAGCTTAATAAAGTAGCGGTCTGCCGGAGCTCACCAAACGTGCATCTCACCGCATTGCTGGCCAGACCACGCCCCAAAAAAAAATCTTTATTTTAACATAAATTTTGGAGCTTTTCTAAATTCAATTTAGGCTGCTCATCGTCATTCTACATTCTATTAGATGCACTTGCACTGTTCCCACAAACCAATCTGAGAATACTAACTTTATTTTCAGCATCTAATTTCAAATTCCTTCATATTTACAGAATGTTTTAAAATGTTCAGTTTTAGATTTTTCTTCTTTATTTATAAATACTTTATTAATCTGTTAATATTTATTTTCTAAGCAAACAAAGAACCCCTGAGTAGGCTTTGGGACCGCCAGGGGTCCGAAAACTAGTTTGAGAACCAATGGTATAGCGTATATGGTAGGCATGTTGATTGTGAACTAATAAACTTTGTGGAATTGCAAGTTTTTGTGATTTGTGAATATCAGTTGCATTTGTTACATTTTTAGCCTTTCTTGAAATGCATGCCATTTTACCCATTTACTGTTGGTGATGACTAAACCTTTAAATTTGCACTGCATTACTGGAGCAGTTTTGAGAGAGATTCAAATCCACCCCTCTGGATGTGCTTACATATCTCTGATTGAGGCACACCATTAGAGACAAGACCCCAGAGTTCCCTAAGGAGCCAGCTGAGTTTGAGCCCCTAGTCTAATTGATATCAATGGACTCAACCAGATTGGTATGACGGCTAAATGGCATAGCATATCAGCTATGAGTGTCTGTAGTAAACGGGCGTAGAGTTCTGAGCTGGGGGAGGAACTAAAATCTCTTCTATGCAGACAGAATTATAAACATAAACTTCTCCACTTTAAGTTGTACACACAAGGGGGCAGCACAGAATAGATCCTACCAAAGTACATTATTATTCGCAGTGTTGTATGGAACACGTCGGCTGTATCCTCTGGGCATGGGCGTATCCACCTCTTCTAAGCTCCCAAGGGGAACTTACCCAAAGTATATTCAAAATGGTAGGCTCTCAAAAAGATGCTAACACCCTTAACTGATTTATTGGGCTATGTAAAACAAATCCCTAGTGTCACAAGAGACGTCTTAGCAATTTCTTAACTTTGACACGCATTGGTGGGGGACACATGTTCGGAAAATAGATGATTGGCTGAGGGACATGACTACTATATATAACGACAGAACTGTTACATAAATATCCAGGCCAAGGGATATTTGGGGACCCTTCTGGTACTACCTACGGGGCACAAGTCAACAATGGTTTGCCTACTTAGATGTTCTGTATAGGGTAAATCTGCACTCATCATGAATATACACACTGTATTAGAAACTGGAATCATAGTCTGAATGTGACACAACAGATGATTGCTTGATGTTCAGTAGCATTCAAACCCTCAAAACTCTGTGTAGAGTTGATATCCATACCAAGGAGTAATACGGTTACTGTGACTTAGAAATTACTTGAGATGGTGTTAATCTAGAACATTGGAAATTTAGATAAAAGTAAGGAAAATAAAAAATAAACTGCCACTGTATACTTTACTGTTTGTATATATGCCCCCTTGCCCCTAACTACTTGTCGATTCCTATCATTTTGCCATGTTTATATAGTTTTCCTACTGCTTTTTGCTAGATTAAAAAAAAAAAAACAGATGTGTTTTTCAAGTGTATCGAACATAGCAGTGTTAATGTTTTTATTGACAGAATTTCTGTTGTAAGATTTTCCAGATAATTATTCAAGTACTAGTGTTACAGTTTTTTGGCAAATGTGCATGCCAAACATTTGCAGATTCTTAACTTTTATATTTTGGGTAGTCTCAAATGGTGAAATAGTAATAATGAGCATTAAACGACAAGTAAAAGCGGGTTGGAGGGTCCTTTAGAACATACTTTAGCTTAAATTAGAAACTGGAACTCCAACAAGACCCCCTCCCACCTTGACTCCATCAGATCTGCCCTCAATATCTACCACCACCGGGTCAGACAAGCCAAGAAAGAAGCCCTCAACACCTGCATCGCAGTGAGCGCCATCCACACCAAGGAACTATTCAACATCATCTGAGAATTCTCCTGCCCGTCCACCACTGAGAACATGTTCTGCCCTTCCCAAGCCCTCTGCAACACTCTAGCACACTACTTTCACAGCAAGATCTCCAACATCTGCAGCAACTTTGACCCCCAACCCACCTCTCTCAACCACCTCCACACCCTAACCAATGCAGCCCACACCCACTGACTCACTGACAGGAAGCTGCTCTCGGCTGAAGACACCGTCTCCATCATGAACTCCATTCTCACTGGATCTCCCTAGGACCCTTGCTCCCCCCACATCTACAACCTAGGAAGAAAAACAATCGGAGGCCCCCTCACAGTACTCCCCAACACCTCCATCACCACAGCCACCTTTCCAGACACTTGAAAGCATGCCGAGGCCAAACCTCTACTGAAGAAACCCTCAGCCAACCCCAACAAACTCAAAAACTATTGACCGATCTCTCTTCTCGGCTTCCTTCTAAACTCCTGGAGAAAGCCATCAACCGCCAGCTCACGGACTACCTCGAAGAAAACCACCTGCTTGACCCCTCCCAATCAGGGTTCTGACCCAACCACAGCACCAAGACCGCCCTAAACGCAGCAACGGATGACATCAGACACCTCTTCAACCTAGGCGGATCGGCCACACTCATCCTCCTCGAACTTTCGTCAGCCTTCAACACCCTCTCCTACCACACCCTTATCACCAGACTCCACCACTTAGGCATCCATGGCAAGGATCTCAACTGGGTCTCCTCCATCCTCTCAGGCTGAACACAGAGGATCCACCTTCCACCCTTCTCTGCACCAAAGGATATCATATGTGGCATCCCCCAGGGCTCCTCCCTCAACCCCACCCTCTTCAACATCTACATGACACGTCTGGCAAACATCACCTGCACCTAAGGACTCAACATCATCTCCAATGTCAACACCCAGCTCGTCCTATCACAGAAGACACAGACACCGTGAGAACCAACTTCCAAACCACCATGACCGATGTCACCACCTGGATGAGGATCAACTGCCTGAAACTCAACTCAACAAAACAAGCCCTCCCCCAGGGACGACACCTGGTGGCCCTCTGTACTTGGGCCCACACTCACCTCTACTGACCACACATGCAATCTCTGAATCATCCTAGACTCCCGCCTCACCATGAAGCAACAGATCAATGCCGTGGCCTATGCCTGCTCCCACACCCTCTGCATGCTTTGCAAGATCTTCCAATGGATCCCCATCTCACCCAGGAAGACAGTCACCGAAGCCCTCCTCTCCAGCCGACTAATCTACAGCAACGAACTCTATGCTGGAACCACCAAACTGATCCTGAACCACTGCCAAACCATCCAGAACTTGGCAGCTAAACTCATCATTGGCCTCCCCAGAAGATCCAGCATCACCCCAACACCTCCGAGGTTCTGCTCCACTGGCTCCCAGTCAGGAAGAGATGTCTCTTCAAGCTCCTCACGCACACCTACAAAGCCATCCACAGAACCAGACCTACCTACATCAACAGCCGCCTGACTTTCCACTAATCGACCAGAGAGCTCCTCTGCTCTACCCTCGCCTTAGCTCACATCCCTGCATTCGTTGCAGGTGCTGTGGAGGTCGCTCCTTTTCCTAACTCGCTGCAATATCATGGCATGACTTCCCCCTCCACCTTCGCACTGACGCATCCCTGAAGGCCCGCACAGTCACCCACCACCTGATGATCTCCAAGGGTGAGACACCGCGTTCTACAAGAACATCGGATTGATTGCCACATTTTCGAGTGAGACACCATTTTATTAGAAATGGATGGTGCTTTCTGTTTTACCGTCTACTCTGTTCCTGCTCATCCCCCTCCCAATCAGAGACCCGCTGCAAAACCTTCTCTCCTCACAGTCTCTGTGGGCATAGCAAGACTGACATCAGCTGCATCACTGGTTAGAAAGCGTTTATTGTGAATGAAACTTTCTTCATGTACCTATGTATCATTTTGAAGGACTTCTGCAGGAGCGTCTGATGTAGGCCTGCTGAAGACATGATTTGTATGAGTGTTTGTTGAGAAATGTTACACATCAAGAATACGCTTGCTGAGAGGGCAAGTGGAGATTTACCTTACCTCAAGAAGTAGGTTTGTATTAAGAATAATGCTTGCGAAGCTGTTGATCCGGATTTGCCGAAAGAGAGGGAACTATGATCGTGGCATGCTGAATATGTGGTATGCTAAGTGTTCTGCATAAAATGTGTAGAAACCCGCCTGCTTTCGAAGGATCGGGGGAGCCTCTTGATTTCCTCCTGAAATTCTGTCCGATTTTTTTTTAGCTTTTTCTTACACAGAAAGCTGTCAGAACTCTTTGAGTATGGCATTTAACTTGGGGATTTAGCTTTTTATTGCAAATGTTTTATACTGATATTGCATTCTGTATCTGGAGTCTTCATGACATTGAAAATTCTTTCTGTAATGCCTTATCAGATTTTCTTTTTGTAATAAATCTTTAAAATGTACTCCTGATCTAGAACTCAATCATTGAGTGGTCCCGGAGACCATTTAATCGTATTTGATTTATACTCTGCTAATGTGATGGGGACAATGTGAAGAGAGTGGTACCCCCTTGCCGCTAGATCCACTGGAGTGGAGGCGTCGAGCTGCCAAGGTAAAATATGGGGTGTCTGAAATATAGGAGTTCACTTAAATATTGGGGTTCAGCGCCCATACAAGCATTGTAGCTTTCAAGATCAAAGCACATATGCAACCTAAAAACTATTAAAGAACAAACATCTGGAGATTACTCCTCCGTGCTAATCAGCTGCTGTCTATCTCTGCCTCTGAATCTTGTCAACTCCATTAACCAGAGTTCCTGACAGGCCCTGTGGCCAGAGGCTGGAATTGTGGGGGCTATTCCTATTTGCCTTACCCTTTGCTACTCCTCATGGCATGCCCTAGAGGCAATATGGGTGGTTCACTTACATTGAAGTCTGAAAAATGGCGACTGTGCATTCCAGCAGAAGATGATGTTCAATGCTTAAAGATAGTGTGCCTCTAGAAATAGGGTATGTTTCCTAAAGAGACCTGTCTTTCTGCAAAACACCGCTTTAACATAGACAGTTGTGTTACATGGTCTTCAAGTCCAGTTCTAATTGTAAAAGATTACTTCAGTGAAACAATGCCATCATCCAGTCCCTGCTAGGTGACATTTTCTGCATAGGGATGCTAGAGGAACACTGGTCACTGTAAATGTGACTTTGAGTTGCTGTCTGATGAGTATTCCCCACCTTCACTAATCTGCCCACCACCCCTAACGTTTTTTTAATTAGAAAAATTATTATTATTATTATGCGTTCTTATATAGCGCTCGATTACCCGTAGGCATCTCGGCGCTTGCCTTGGGAACCCGTCCTGGCTTTTTCCCTGTGAGATACCCGTACTGGGCATCCCCAAGGTGAAAGCCAGGCATCCCGCCGCAGGGGGGCCGTAGTGGAGATTAAGCAGCTAATGCCCAGAGCTGCAGAGTGTGAACCCGTGATTCGAGTAGGCACCGAAACGAGAATTATCGAGTCCGTGGATATTTGGGCTCAAGACCCTGCCGCGTCGGGAATTGAACCCTGGTCCCGGGTCTGACCTCTGCTTCAGGGTCTGCCTCTGCTTCAGGGTCTGCCTCTTCTAACCAGTGAGCCACACTTCTCCACACAGGAAAATGGTAAATCTGTCACAAAGCCAACAATCTGTCCTATCCCGCATTTGAATCCACAATGTAACTGGTCCTTACCAATACAAGCACTTCTGAGGCACATGGAATACTCCACCATGACTGTAATTCAAAGGTCAATTGAAGTGAAGTGTTCAGTCTGGTTAGGTCTCAATGAACATGTTCCTGGTGGATAGCCAGACCTAGAGCACTCAGTCGATAATCGGGATGCTACTTATTGATTGCGAGCATTATTTGCTTCTTGCACATTTTTTCTCTGAAGCGTTCATGTCATTTTTGATGTTGTGATGAGCTTTGATAGATAAATCGTCAGAATCAATAGAATGCGCAAAATGTAGACGTCTAGGATAATGACCACAGGTACAGCAAAATATAGAAACATGTAGGAAAACTGGTGTTATGTTGGTTCATGCAAACTCTTCAACCCACAATATTTCAACCAAAGACGCTATGTCAGAAATGCCAGCTTTGAAAGGAGGCTCCAGTGACTGATTTTATTTTTCAGATTCACGTTTAGGTTGTCGGTGGTCGCTGAAGAATTCATTGACTAAGACAGTAGGATTCTCACAGTACAATTTCCAAAGGTGTGACCTTATTTGAAGCCCTGTCTGAATTCAAAATCACTGATAAGCCATGAAAAGAAAAAAACAATTTAGAACAGAGCTGTGTCATCCGATCTAACGGCACGACCTGTTTGGTGCTAGCTGAATTTAGTTGCTGAAAAAAGAAGTTTACACACAGACTGCTTTATGAGCCAACTGTGAGACAAACTGAATCCGCACCAGTAGAGGCATCCTTTGGAGAGAGTGCAACATGCGAGATTGAGCAAATGAAATGGGACCCAGTCAAGAGTATTGTAGCCACACTCTGGAACAGCTAGACTCAGTCAGGTCTTGCCTGCTAAATATGAATGCTGTTTCTGCAGATTGTACAAAGGTATTGATGAAGGAAACCGGAAGTTGGTAGTCAAGAAATGGTAGGATGAAACACATGACCCTTACTTAAATGGTGGAAAGAACAACTGGATACAGAGGAAGCCTGAGAGCACATGGCAGGCCTAGATTGCATGCTGATTTATCGGATAGTTAAAGGCATGTAGTTTTACAGTGAGTTTTCTTCTGTTGTGATTAGTCTGCTACTATGAGTAGGTGATTACATTTAAATTATAAGCTCTTGGTTTCTCTATCTCAGGCTTTAAAGTTCACGAAGAGTCTGCAATCAGAGGGTTTCTTGTAACAAGTTCATTAAAATCTTATAACGAATAGTGTTCTGAATCAACAGTATAATGGTTACCATTTAATAGGTCGGAATAAAGATATTTTTAGTTTCAACATTCGGGTATGCTGATGGCTGACAAGTGGTATTGTCAGAGTGCAAATCTATCCTACAATCCAGCTCATGGGGGTACGCCAACGGCTAGGACTGGTGGCGGTGTAGTCCTGAAAGGACTTTGGTGCTCCCTGACTGGAGCCATCAATTTTCTGACATGAAGCTCAATAGTAGGTTCCAAACATTCTTATAAGAATGACAGACCAGGATGATTGTTTCAATGCTTTATATAAATGATCAATAAGCAAATGTTATAGGACATGCCATAAGTAAAACTGTGTAGCAAAGCGTACAGATCATAAGAACTGCAATTAGTTCTCTATAGTAAGTAAAATCCGGCATTGATTCGCCTTCTAAGGGGTAGAATAAGGTCTACTGTACATATAATTCTACAAGTCCTTTTATAGGACTTCTAACAAAACCATTTAAACATTCTACATGAGTACATGATTCTCATGATATGCACCGATGGGGACCAAGCATTAAGAAACTTTTACTACAGAATTTATTTGACGTTTCTCTGATAGTAGTAATATGTTGGCAAATATCCTTTTTTAGGTGCAGTGAGAGAACATCTCGAGTTGTTCCTGTGATTCTTACAATTCTTTATTTAGAACAAGAAGACAGCAGTTGTTATTACGTGATATATTATGATGTTGGAGCAAGATGGGTAACAGTGTAAACCCAACCTAGGTTAGTGTAAACTCAATTCATCATGTGTTTATTATGCAGAAAGAAAGGCAACTCCCACAACCCCCTCTGATGATTTCTAAATCATCATTCCATTTCTTTATTACAAAACATCATTAACTAACTTCGGGTTCTTCTTTCTGAACTCTACCAGATACTGAAAGGTATAGTAAAGTTCACTATGCATTTGTTACACCTTTACATTAAGCCTCTTTATTTCGTTTCTGACAGCTTCTTACACCCACAATCCATACCATTTCGTGATGAAATTCTTTGTAAAACTTAAAGGAAATAATCATATAAGCAATTCCAATCAACATAAGCAAAAGTGGGGTTAGAAGTAATTTCAGGATTTCTCTGCCTACACTACAAAGCTATTCCGCTATCTTAGTAAATCCCTTTTCCAATGGATCTGAATATGGATTGTAACCTTTCCAGGTACTTGACCCTTCCAACTCCGTTGGTTCATGCGTGATGTTCTTAATCTTAGTAGCTGTTGAGCTGCTTATCTATGCATTGAATGTACGCACAACATTCCTGAGCGTGAATGACTTTGCAAACTTTGCCTTCCTTTGCGAGGAGTAAATCCAGCACAAGGCTATTTTGCATATTCATAGCTCTCATTGCAAGCAATTCCTTCTTTTTCACAGTCAAAGCACTTGCGGTTTTAGTGGCAAGGCAATCAACTAGGGTGGTTAACTTTCTAATCTGCATTGTTCAATGCCACTACTATGGATGGTATGAGAGCTCCAAAAATATTGCTAAGTGCCTGTTTAAAGCTATGTTTACGCCTCCTGATAAATTGCTCCAGAGGGAAATCTAACTCATTAGTGTGATAAATCCTGGGGAAAACTAGAGCTGTGTAAGAACTACCTATCCAGTTTTGTGTTAGCAGGAAGTAAGCCGGCTTATCACACACATAATAAATCCCCTTTATGCTTGTGTCTATGTTTGAAAAGGTTTTTCCCTCAACTAAATAGTTGGTCTCGCATTCGCTCCATCCCAGTTTCTCAACCAACTCATTCCCCTCTGGCTGTCATATGATACATAAAGATCACTTTTTGTTGACATCAATATTTGGTCTGGGAAATGGTCCTTTTGTCTCTTTACCCCTCCCAATAATGTGCTCTGCACTTGGTTTTTTTATTCTCCTCTCATAGATTCATTAAATGAGGATTAAAATAGATTATGAATACCCTCTTATCTTAGTTAACTTTGCAAGGTATAACATGTTTTGGTTAGTGGTACTAACATTAGTTACAGGAGTAAATAATTCCATCATATACTCATGCTGATTCCTTGATTTAAATCTTTTGTAAAAGCGAAAAACATGGTTAGTAACCCACAGACACAAATTTTCGCCACTGGCAATTGGTACATTTTCTAACAGATCATCGAAGTCCAAATAAAACAGTTTGATAGAATTTGGATGATGGAAAAGATTTAGGAAAATAGAACAGGAGAAAGAGTAGGGCAAAGGTAGGTGAAAGCATTCAGCTCCCTCGGCTGCAGAAGCTGGGAGATAAGCAGAAGCTGGGAGATGAAAACAAACTCCGAAATCCTCCACTTCAATGACCTTTATCTATTCAGCCAACATTTGATAATATATATGTAACTATACACATTCTCATGCTGTGGTATGTGCAATACCTTACTCTTTTTAGGTGTGGGGAAAATCTAACTATAGGTCCTTTTTTGGAATTGATTGACACACGAGGGATATCTCTACCCAACAATTAGACATCCAACACGGAACTGAAATGGCAACTGAAGTAGAAATTTGCAGCGTTACTGCGTCATATTAACTTGAATCAGACCAATGAAATGTGAAATGCAGAAGTTAGTCCTCTAAGTAATATTCTATTGTTGCTACCCTATCTCGAAAGCTACCAGGATTTGTTTTCTGCATCGACTGGATGCCGAAAGGAACTATCGTCCTCTGACTGTTACCCTAACTTTCTGACCGTCCTTTCAATGATTGTCAGTGGTCAATGTGAATAGACTCCCTTTGCTGTATCAACTTGTCTCAGGAAGGCTCATCATCGTCAGTCAGGTAGTCATCAGTGCCGAACTTGATTTTGGCAAGGTATGTCCCGTCTGGACCGGAATACTTTCGATTGATCTTTATCTCTCTTGGGACGCTTGGTACTGATCAGGTCCTGACTCTCGCCCGCAGTGTCAATCTGGTTACCCTGATATTCTAACTCACTGTCTTCCCTAGTAGTCTCTTGTCTTTTCTTAGGCATTAACAGTCTTTTCCGGGTAGCTGTAGCTTTTAGCCCACCGTCTTCAGCTGAACCTTGACCCTTTGAGATGCTTGAGATCTCAGGCTTTAATGAGGGTGAGTCGCTCTCTGAGGTGGAGCTTACTTGCCCTAACCCAACCTTTACTGCTTGCGATATTTGCTGCCGCAGGTAGGTTTTAGCCTTCCATGAATTTTCACTGTTCAGATGGATGCACATTCTTAACCCCTTCGACTCTCATGACGAGCTCAGCTCGTCATGAGGTACGCCTCTCGTACGCTCATGACGAGCTGGGCTCGTCATGAACCGCGGGTTTTTTAAAAAGTCAGCGCACAGCGGGAAAACCCACAGCGCGCATGGTGTTAAACCAGTATTTGGTATCGCAGTGGTCGCAGGGCATTTTGACAAAGTCAATCTGGAGATGGTTATAGGGACCATCAGACTTTCCAATATGACACGTGGTCACTGTAACCCTTTAGCCCATGTTCTGTCTTTGGCAGATAACTTAGTACAGTTGGAAGGTGGACACCATTCTGCCCCTACCTCCTTGAGATGGAGCATACATGTGTTGCACCATTGCAGGCAAGAGGAAATCTGGAAGAACTGTTTTTCCCACTCTGGATACCCAAATGTTGCTGGCATCCCTCACACATCCCATTAGGCTAGCTCTAGGGCTGAATGTTGCAATTCCCTCCGCTCATTGAAAGTATGTTCGGTATTCATTAACATATTGGATATATTTTCTCATGCATTACATTGCTCATCTAAATGGAAGGTGCTGGACTCAAGAATGCAGTATCGGGCAATTTCATCTGCGTAACAGTTGCCTCTCAACAAAATCTCTCTCACAATTGTTTGCAGCACACTTCACTGCAGCAATTTCCTTTGGCATTTTTGAAGCATCCAACAACGTTTAAACATACAGCCCATTATGGATGGGGGTGCCAGCTGATGTCAAAAATCCTTGCTGTGACAATAACTGCCAGAAATTGTGCACTACTCCAAAGCAATACTGGATTTCTATGTAAATAGTGACTCATGAGCCCTCTGAAGTACAACAGGCTCTGGTAAAGGCAACCAGTTCAGCCACTTATGCAGATGTCACATGGTACAAGTAAACGCTGCTACAACTCTGCTCAATGTACATGCAGCATAGGCTGCTCTCAAAATGCTGTCAGCCTATCAGATGTTACCCATCGTCAAAAAGAGTGTGGTCAGACTCAGGAAGAGGTGCATCCAGTATGTTGGGTCTCA
This sequence comes from Lissotriton helveticus, assembly GCF_964261635.1. Classification (NCBI taxonomy): domain Eukaryota; kingdom Metazoa; phylum Chordata; class Amphibia; order Caudata; family Salamandridae; genus Lissotriton; species Lissotriton helveticus. The sequence continues at coordinate 869,552,326 of NC_136059.1, forward strand.
GTTTTGTGTACAACTCAGTAACGCTAACAGAGTTGTGGTCGAATTAGCTCTCATCGTCCCCCTCTGGAATTGGCAATAGAGAAGCAAGGTTTTGTGAGTTACATCTCTAGACTGAAACATTCGCCTGTGTTAAAATGGGTCTGTAACAGTGATTTAGGTGGCTATTTGTCAGATGTTGTGTTTAAGTACGTGTCATGAGGATCTCGATAGAGTAGGATTACCATTACAATCAAGAGGTAGTCCATCACTATTTCCTCTGTCTGTTGAATACTAAGGCATACTGCTGCAACCGCTTTGATACAGCCAGGTAACGCTACTGCCACTGGATCAAGTGTAGCTGAGAAATATCCAGTGGGGCTCTTAGACTCCCCATGGGCCTGTGTTAGTACAGACAGCACACAAAGCAGATTTATGAGCTCCTGGAAGGCTTGCACACTTTCATCATCCTTTGATACTGGGTCATTGGCATAAGTGTGCGTCGGCTGTTTCAGAGGCTTTGCCACATAGAAAAAGTTTGGGAACCATTGTCTGCAGAAGCCAGCCATGCCCAAAAACATCCTCACCTCTCTGAGAGGTCAAGAACTTCATCTTAAGGACTGTCTATACACTCTTGGTACACTCGCCTCACCCCCTTTTCTATCTGATGCCCCATCACTTGACTTCTCTCTGACAATATTGCAACCTCTCAGGTGAGACCTTATGTGCTTCTCAGCCAAATGGTTGGGTAGGACAATTGTACTTCTTGCAAGCCTCCTTAGTCATTGAGGTGATCAAAATATCATCACTGTATTATATTAATGTTGAAGTACATTGTAGAGGCAGAGTCTCTAGGTTCTTTTTCAATATCTGATTAAAGTAGGCCAACTTTCTGTATAGCCTGGTGGGGCACGACCCCACACAAGGGTTTGTCTCTTAGCACCAGAACACAGAGAAACTAGCTCTCTTCTTGTAACAGGACTGTGAAGAATGCTTCACAGAGGTTAGTGAGTGTGAACCACTCTGCCTCTAGTAGAATTTGGAACAAGATCACAGCGGGGTTCGGTACCACAGGATAGCATGGAACAACAATCTGGTTGATCTTTCGAAGGTCTTGCAAGATCTTCCTTTTATTTGCCTTCTGCAGTGGCAAGAATGGGGAGTTGCAGGGACTCCAGGTAACTTCCTTTAAAATTCTGTGTTCTATCATGCTTTCAATGACGGGATTGAACCCTGCAATAGCTTCTCAGACCTCTTTCTTAACTGTCTCTCTCTCAAATCCACCGGCAAGTCCTCTGCTGTGATGGCCGATATATATCTAGGTTCCAGGGACTGCAATTTAAACTCCGCAATGGCTGTCTCAGTTTCAATTCTGATCCCTTTGTGTGTGCAACAATTGGCACAGTTGAGTTTGCAGAGAAGATCTTGCCCTAGCACGTTTACAGGGCTAGATTCACAAACTGACGTTGCTCTCAGATGTCATTTATTTTTACCAGTATTGAGGTAGTGATTTAGGTAATGCACTGTTGGTTTGTAATGCTTACAACTTGGACTTCTTTTCCTGAGAGGGGTAGGTTAGAGACCTCAACTCTTCTAACCATTGAACACGTTGCTCCTGTGGCTATTAGGAAGCATACAGGATGTCTGTTAACTTCTCTGTCCACATATGGTACACTCTGATCGAATTCTAGGACTGTGCCAAGTACACACTCCTCCTTCAGGCACCACCATTGGTCCTGATTGAGCTCCATGGAGTGCTCGAACATCATGGGGACTGAACCCTCTTGTGGCATCTTCTGGTTCTGGGGTACTGTGTGGCTTGGTTGGAGATTAGATGGGTGAGACCTCCCTGGGTTTGTGTTGAGTTGAAGGAATTTGGCAATATCCCAGATTTGGGAACCTTTGGGGTAGACCTAAGGGGTCTAGGTACTCGGAGAAGCTCTCCCTTGCCTGCAGGACTCACCCCTTAAATCTCCACTACAAATCAGTCTGGATTGTAATGGCACTGCCGCTTCCAATGCCCTACTCGGTTACAAATGTAACATTGGGTCACTTTCTTGAGGGTGCTTATATTTGTCCCCGCCACATTACCTCATCCTCTCCACAGTCCTGCAACATTCCCACTATAGCTCAAGGAAACTCCATGCATTGCTGTCCCAAAATAGGGGTGAAGCTTAGGTGTCTGGCATGGACCTTTAAGTTCCTTAGCCCCTCCATTCTGTGCTAACTGGGTTTATGCCATCATGAACACTTCCTTAAGTCACTTTAATTTGGCTTGCAGCATGTCACTGCAATATTTCGCACAGTGGAAGATCTCATCAACAGGGTTGCTCTATCAATTAAGGACTCCTTGTGTGATTTGATTGCTGAGCTCTAGACTTAGACTATGCAAAAAGATGCAAGAATCCCTCCCATGTTATCTCTCAGTGGATCATTTAACCAGCTGTGCTCCCTAGACACCAGCATCAACCTTTCAAAGTAAGCGTGTAGTGACTCTTTTGAGTGGTTCTGAAAATCTTGGGGAAATTCATTTCTTTTTGGGGGACCTTTATCTTTAGGTGCTTTATGCCCATGTCGTTTTTTTATTTTTTTTGTTGTTGAAATTTTTTATTGAATTTTACAATGAAAATACATCAAGAGAATAATGATAAGGAGGCAGTAATAGATTGTGAATAAATAAATGAGAAGTTCAATAAAAAATAAAGAGTAACGATAAATACATGACATTTGTTGATGAATAAAAGCGTATAAATATGGAGCATATAAATAGACATGTTGTGAATAAATAGTTAAATAATTAAACCGATTAAATAGAGAAATAGTGAAAAAGCAGAGAAGAAGAAGATACAAGTAAGAGGAGGGGAGGAGAATGCAAGAAGGGTAATTAATAGATATGTAAATGGCATAAATAAGAAATTAAAACACCTTATATTATTAATTGATTAAATATATCAAATATAAATATGAGTTAGTGATCATCGTAATAATGATAGAGAAAGGTGCTATCGTAGGAAAAAACTCACCTTGCATAAAGTATAGACAAAGTAGATTTGAGAGAGAATAGTAAAATAGTGAAAGTAAGAAAAAAGGGGAAAAGAATAAAATATAAAGGATAATATGGAGAGTTTTTGGTTTTAACAATGGGTAAAGGGGTATTCGTCCCTGCCACCCGAGGTGGTTCCTGAGTTGGCCAATCAACTGCCTTTTTGCAATAAGATCACAAGCCTTTTGCGACTGGTACCTCAAATAATACATTCAGATCTTCCCACAAAATATTATAGATGGTCACAATCTGTTCCATCTGGGTATACCACTTGTTGGATTTCTCCTAAGTTTTGGAAGAGGGTTCATGAAATGAAAGAGGTCTGATCACGACCATAAAACATTAACTCCCTCAATGGATACTCCTTTACCATTCCTCTCATGGCTCCTTCCTCACATACCCTCATTCTCTATCACCTTAACCTTCCTTCTTTGACCACATGGCTCTAAACTTCACAGTGTCATTCCATTGCCTAATATTATCAATCAATTCTCTTACAAGTGTTCTCAACCCCCTTAAATTTAAGATCCTTAGCTTTTTCTCACCCATTGCCATTCTGGTGTTTTGGCAAAAATTATTTTGTCGGGTCATATCAATTCCACACTCCTCTACCACCTTTTCCATCCTGGCAAGTGCCTCTCTTGCTACTTTTGCTGCCTCTTTACTCAGATAAAGCAATTAATTCTCCCCGTAATACCCTACATAATCCATTCCCACATGTCCCTTGACAATTTTCTCAAATTCAGTTTTCAGCTGGGCTAGGTTGATTTGATGTTTGTCCTGCACTTGGCGAGTTACCGGGTAGGATGGTGCAAGTGGTTTGACCTCCTATCCCACCATTGGCTAAGTTTCCTCCTTGTAGGGGTACTAATGAAGTCCCTTCAGGCCTCTGTGCTGAGTCCTAGGTATACCTGAGATAGGTTGACTCTGGATGGTACCAAAAAGTACTTCGACCAGGGAAGGGATTGCAACACTCAATTAAGTGTACAAGTGTGGGGACCTGGGCAGAGGATGGGACAACAGTCTCTGTATAACTTTGCACTGGCTACCTCAGTTACTGCCAGGGCTGTGGCGCTCGGGTCAGCGGCCGTAGGGTTGTATGGGGGTGGTCTTACACAGAGGAGTTAGTCTATAAAGGTGTCTTCCTCCTCACCGTCCGGGTCTATTTTTTTCTTGGTTTCTCGTCTTCCTTTTTCGAACGTTCTTTCAAGGGATAGGCTCCTACGGTCTCAACGACTTCCTCTATCCACTTTCTCTCACTCTCCTCGTCCTGCACGCTTTTCCATGAATGGGTCCTATTGTGGTCTTTTAATTCAAATGTCTTCCTTTTCACTTGCCATTTGCTCTCAAAGGTTTAAGGCGTCAAACTGTGTGGGTCTAGGCTGTGGTTTTTAATTGAATATTGTCCTCCTCAAATTTTTGACTCAAAGGATGCAAAATGTACAGCTCAATGAGAATAAAAGTTCACCTTCTTGTGCCATTTGCTAAGCCACATGCATGTGTGTAGCCCTTTATTTTCTGCCATTTCCCTAGCTGGTGTGCTGTCAGGAGGACATTTTTACATTCTTCTCTTCCTTTGACAAGTGATTCCCCATTTTGAATTCTCAATCACACTTCCTTTCAATCTCTCGCTTCTTTCACACCAAGTTTGCAATCTGTCTACCAATACCAGCGTGTCCCTGTCAAAGATCACCCTGTTGCAGCGTGCCTATGGCATCTACCAGCCAATACATGCGTGGCATCTTGGTGACGCAATGCTCCAATACAACCAGGCCGTCCAGAGAAGATTTACAATTTTCCTTCTATTTGCCTGCTTTGACTACACAATCAGTTTCTATAGCAGTAAGAATGCCACCTACTTTCATATGGCAGTGAGCCCTCAACCCACACAAGCTACTTTACTCAGTACATCCACTCATACCACGAGCTTGGTTAATACATTTGTACGAGAAGGTTATACCACTATCTTGATGGAACTAATAGTGCCTCACAGCACACCTTGCATGCAAGTTACCTCTCAACACTATACCATCCTTATAACAATCCGACATTCGTGCCTTTCAAAAGTGTAACGATATCATCAAAATCACGATAACGGTTGTCCTTGCAACTCCAACAATCAAAGCAAAGTAATAGGTACTCTCAAAACCAGTCCACTGCTTCCCATAACAATGCACCTACTACGATTACTGACATGCACCGTTCCACAACTACTTTGCCCGTATTTTGCATGCAATCACTGTTGATACTCACATTGTTGTTTCTTCTCCAACCACCTCATCTCTTTGGCACGTGGATCAGGTTGGAACTAGGCCAATTTTCATCTACGGGAAAACCGTCTGGACCATGAAGGTGCTGTACCTGGTTCTACATCCAATTAGTTCATCAATTTTGGGTTGGCTCCAGTCAGGACCATCGCCTCTGCTACCAGATCTGTTGGCGTGTAAACCTATCCTAGAAACCAACTCACGAGGGCACACCAACGGCTAGGACTGGGAGCGGTGTAGTTCTGATAGGACTTTGGTGCTTCTTGACTAGAGCATTCACTTTTATGAGATTAAGCTCAGTTGCAGGCTAGAAAAGTTCTTGTAAGAATGACAGACAAGGATGATTGTTTCAATGGTTCATATAAATGATCAATAGGCAACTGGTATAGGACATGCCATAAGTAAAACTTATTAGCAAAGCATACAGATCATATGTAGAGAGAACTAGCTACAGTTCTAATTAAAATCTGGCATAGATTCGCCTTCTAAGGGTGGGGAATAAGGTCTCCTGTACATAGAAATCCATACAGCTTTTTATAGGACTTTGAACAAAGCCATTCAAACATTCTACCCAAGTACAAGATTCTCAAAATATGCACCAATAGCACATCCATATGCAGTCAACAACACTCAGAAAAATGGCCACATCAAACATCTGGCTCTTAGCCCAGCTGCTGCCATGCCAGAGTGTTAAATTGGGTAAATATTATTGCTCGATCCATCGGCATATAGAACAAAAACATCGCTTTGTAAACTTGTTCACCCCAATACATTTTAGTAACAGCAGCTTTAACCACATCTCTCTTAACAAATAATTTCATAGAACCAGAATGTGAACAAAGGTCAAGTACCACGACCACATTATCATGGATACATGGACTCCTATTCAGGGCCCAAAGATGGTTAGCCACAGGCAGGTGGCCAAATCACAGCTGTATATGTAACCTGCTTGCATAAAAGGAATGTATATCCAGGTGCCCTCACTATAGCAGCCCCTCCTGGCATACGGGGTCTACGATTTCAACATTCATGTGCTCCATGATCGTAGGCCAAAATCAGTTCACCGTTATACCCCTCTGGCATACGGGGTCACCGCGGCACAGCAGTACAGGCCTGGTGCTTCCCGCACAGTTCTTATACATGGCTCAAAACAAAGAGGCCCTCTCCTGGGATACGGGGGTTGCAGAGCTGATACTCTATAGGGGCAAAAACCCTATCGGTGCACAGCCCACACCACACACAGGGAATCCTCTTGCAGGGCTCCCCACTGGACCTCTCTCCCTCCAACGCTCTCTCCTCCCTCACAGGGCACACTGGCCTTGACAAGCAGGCAGGCGATGGTGCTCCATCACCCAACAGGGAGACTTGCAGGCCTTTGCCCCAGTCCCAGGCAGAAGTCTTGCAGAGCTCCCCATCTCATACAGCTGCTTGGTAGATGACAATGTTTGGGGTCTCCCACTCCCACCCCCCTTCTTGCAGTCGCTTTCCAGAAAACAAATGTGATTTAGGGTCTGAGTTTTTGAAGTATTTTGGAGTTTTCCTTTTTTTATTTTTTAGGTCGAGCCTAGCGCAGCGCGCATGCGGTGCTCTATGGGAGGCTTCTTGTGAGCACTCCAATCTTCCCCGAAACTTCTCAGTGTGGGTGTGACTCCGACCCCACATTTGATTGGCCTTTGCGTGTGGCTTTCAATAATGAAAGCAGGCAAATGGCAAAAGGCGAATGCATGTCCCACCTCTTCTTCAAATGTTCACTTCCACGGCGTTTTGGTCTCGGGAGCTAGCAGCGGTGCGCAGGGTGCAGCTGCATTCCTCGTCGCTTCCTGGATCAGGTTATTAATTAAACACAGCGCGGTCAATTTCGCTGCTGCGCTTGTTTAATTTTCTGTTGCTTTGATCCCACCCCCTACCCGTTGTACATGTTCACAATGCTCCCGCCCCCCTCCCATTGTCAGAGCCCTGCTTCTTGCTCCGTGAATGCGTTCATTGCGGGCTGGAGTGATCGGTGTGTGGCTGACAGCCCGCTGGCCTTGCGGTGGGTGACGGCTCATGGAGGCCTTGCGCAGCCCCTTTACTTGCTGCGGCGCTGACGGCGTCTGAGGCCTGTCATGGAAGGCTAGATAATGAGACGCGCCTCGCTGCCATCAGAAGAGGCTGCTGCAGTGCGTTACAGGGCGAATTGAATTAGCTCCCGGGTTGCATGTAGTCTGCGATGGAGGAGATGAGGTCTGCATAAACCGGTGTACAGTGCACCGAGTGTGAATGAGGAGTGTATGTTTTTCTTGACAGTGCAGAGAAGGGGGGCTGGGAGGGGCGGACGACCGAAGGGAGGTCCCCCCGGGCAGTTTGGGAGAGGGGGTAGGGGGGAGGGGGCTGGGAGGACAAGCAGCTTTGTTTTGGTCTTCTTTCATCTAGCCCAATAGTAGCCCAATGTATAAATACGTTGGGCTGATGGTTCCCAGTCACCATTTTGTCCTTGGTGACCTGGTGGCTGGGAGCGTTAGGGAATTTTTGTGGGAGATTTAGCTTGGTTTTTGCATATTTTCGGACTCTGTTGCAAGAATTTAGGGGGCTTGAAACCATTTGGCTCTTGAGCGCCGCAGGTCGCATGGACCTGTTTATTGGTGACACAGCTGGGCCGTTGCGCCCAGCGCGGCTGGCCTTGGTGGGCGTAGCAGCAGCAGCAGCTGCCTGCATGTTGCCCAAGCGTAGGAGAATGACCCCCGTATTGGAGCGGGGCTGCCCGCATTCCAGGAGGGCAGCCCCGGTGAGGCATTTGCAGTCCGGTATGGAGATCGGTTTAGGGCAGGTAAGCGAAGGGCTGCAGAAAGGTGGAAGGTGTGCGGCGGGGGGCAGCGCTGTCGAGTTGCTCACAGGAGAGCTTAGTGTTGTTGTGGTCATAGGGCAGCGGGCTTCATCCGCTCCCGCACAGAAGGGAAAGCGTGGGGGCGGGGCGGCAGGAGGCGCTCTGATTTGCTCGCTGCTACTTCGGATTTGCTTGGGACAGCAGTGGGTGAGCGGGAGGGGGGGTGCCTTTCGGGCAAGCGGCGCGTTCCCCAGGCCGAGTGTGACATTTGAGGGGGGCACAAGCAGCATATCGCCCCTTCTCTTACGGTGAGGAACCCTATCTTGGAGGTTGTAGAAGGGGAGGGGGAGCAGCGAGGGCACTCGGCTCAACTTACTTTTATGGGCCTGCAATCAGAGGCTGCTAGGGTAGGGAGTGGAGAAGGGGAGTGGGCCAGAGGTGAGGCCTCCGTTAATGGTATGTTCCACCTCATCTGAGCGCAGTGTGGGAGAAATGGATGTGGGGTTACAAGTGGGGGGGTGGGAGGGATACAATTAGCCCTCCCCTTTTTTCCCCCTATTTTCCTGTTGGAGGGTAGGTTTGGTTCAGTGGGTGGCAGTTCTGTGGGGGAAGGGGAATGGGCACAAGTTGGGGGATGGGAGGTGTGGCAACCCCTTGGGGTGTCAGAGATGCAGGTCACTGAGTCAGGAAAGAGCAATAGGAGGCCTTTTTGGTATTATGAGGCAGACCCGGCGGTAGGGGACCAAGCTTGGGAGGGTTTGGATGTCTTTCCGCCGTGGTTGGAGGGAGTGCGGGGCAGTAGAGTTGGGGGTCGCAGGGAACTTCTTACCCCCCTCAGAGGGAGCACGCTATAAGGGGTGCAGGAAAGATATGGGGAGGGGGGAAGTTAGGGTCCCTGGGGGTCATTGGGGGGAAAGGGAAGGGTTGCCAAGTTTTAGCCCCTTCTGCGCCAGGGGTGCAGGTGACCCCTCACCCCCCCGCCACCCCCCGGGTAAGTAAAGTGAGTTCTCGGTCCGCAGGGCAGGGTGGTGCTGGGTTTTCGGAGGATATTTTTGGGTCAGGAAGGACTGTTGGACAGTTAGTTTTTGGGAGCTCCCAACACACCAGTCCGAAAAATGTTTTCTTCACAGGGTAGGGAGCGTCGTGGGATTGGAGACTCGGTAGGGCGAGGTGCATCCCAACTGCGCCGAGGAGAAGGGAGGGTGGAGCCTTGCGCTGCACATTCCATACTGGCAGGGGATCCCGGCACGGCTAGCACACGAGGGTCCGGCGCGACCTCGCTGGCCCCAACGTCAAGCGGGACATGATGGTCAGTAGGGCCACTGGACGGGAACACGCAAGACAGTCAAAGCAGGGGGGTGTACCGGCGAGTACAGTCGGCTCCCCCACCAGGAGTGATTTCAGGGGCCTCTAGGGCTGGTGTAAGCAATGTTGGGTCGGTTAAGGCCCGCAGTGTTGGTTTTGTGACAGATCCTCTACATATAGAGGAAGCGATTGGAGGGGAATGGATGGACGATGAGGAGGGGGTGCCTTCTCATATGTCTTCTAGTGTTTTACAGGCACCAGAGGTGGTGCAGCCCTAGAGGGTAGTGTTGTTGGGACCGAGAAGAGAGCACAGCCCCACGGTGAGGGCTCCTCGGACGGTAGACCCTGTTGAGCAAGTGGCGTGGAGATCGGCGCCTGGTCGGGCAGCCTTGTTGGAGCCAGGTGAGAAAGTTGTCCCACGGGCCAAACCAAAGATGGTGTCGGTGGGGACAAGGGGTGATGATGTTCGGGAGGAAATGGGTGGTAAGCTCCACAAGGGTAAATATGTCAAAGAATAAAGGGTGGGGACTGGTGAGGTGGTGGCACCAGGCACTACGGTGGGGAGTGGAATGAATACGGAACCTGAAGGGCCCGGTAAAGAGCCTTTACAGAGTAAAGAGTTGAAGCTTTAAAAGGCTGCCTTACATGGGTGTGACAAAGCCCCCGGGTGCGCATTTAATGTTAACCACTAAAGACCACATCTGGAAGGGGGAATACGTTAAAATTTTGAAGTTACTTAACAGGGAGGTGCGGTCTAAAGAAGGGTCATAGGAGGGGGGAGTATGAGCTGGCAAAACGGCCTAAGGTGCCGTTGACAATCGAAAACTGGACGGCGGCATTTTTGATTTATGCTAGCGGCTATTGTGAGAAATTTCCTGAGCGCTGCGTAGCAATTTTAAATACATGGATGTCATTCGGAAGGCCCAACGGGGGGTAAAACTATATTTAGAGCAAGTGGTTTACCTTTAGTGTATCGGCCCTTTCAGGGGAAGACCACCCGGGGAAGGGTGGGGAGTGCAACAGATGCACAATCTGGGTCAGGAGCGTGCTGGGAGTTCAATAAAGGCATGGGCACAAGAGAGTATTGTAAATTCATGCTCGAGTGCTCTCAGTGTGGGAAGTAACACCCCTTGGTTAAATGTGGGGGAGCCAAGCAGCAAGGAAAGCAGCAGTGGCAGCAGCCAGGGCTAACACAGCTGGCCCATCACAGCAATTTCAGAGTGGTGGGGAGGTAAAGGAGCGCAGGGGCCGGGGGGCCAAGAACGATTACGCCAGTTAGAAGGGCTGATTTGGAGTCAGGTTTGAGGAATTACGTGGAGGTGGCAGCAACACAGGTACGGCGGGAAGGCTTGTAGAGGGGTTTCGTTTGGGTTACAAGGGGCCTCGGCAGAGGCGGCTGGCGAAGAATTTAAAGTCAGCAGTGGAACATAAGTCGTTGGTACAAGAAAATTTGGATAAAGAAGTTTGTGATAGAAGGATGGCAGGTCCTTTTGATGACTGGCCTGTGGAGGATTTGATTGTTTTCCAATCAGGGAGGTTCCCCAAACAGAAGTTGGTCAGTACAGTTTCATTACAACACTTATCATGGCCTGAGGGGTCTTCAGTCAATGATTTTATGGATGGGGCGGCAGCCTCAGTGTCATACTCCTCAGTTGACGTGGCTATGTCACTAGTTGTGACCGCGGGTGCAACTGCAGAGATGGCGAAATGCAACATAAAACAATGGGCCCATGTACGACCATGTCATTCTTAGGCATTGAAATTGATTCAATGAGTATGCAGGCAGGGCTGCCAATGGATAAGAAAGCGAAAATGTTGGATTTGTTGGAAGAAATGCTTGTAAAACATAAGGTTACGGGGAAGGACAATCAGGTCTTGTTAGGCCATCTCAATTTCGCCTGCAGGGTGGTCAGGGCAGAGAGGACTGTTTGCTGAAGACTGGGTCATGCATTGGCAGGACACCATCTGCCTCTCCACCATATCCGCTCGTCGGCTGGGGTGAAGGAAGATATGCGGATGTGGAAAAAATTTCTGCATTCCTTTAATGGAATAACAGTGGTCAGAGAGGGGGATTTTTCAGTGGGAGGTTCCAAAAAAAAAAAGACATTTCAGATGCGGCAGGTAGTGAGGGCTTTGGTCTGTACTGGCAGGGCTGGTGGTGTGCGGAGAAGTGGCCTGAGCACTGGGAGGATGGTGGGAGGAGCATTGCCCTTTTGGAGCTTTTCCCGGTGCTGGTTGCACTGACGTTGTGGGGTGAGGGCCTAGTGCACAGGAAGGTGTTGTTCAGGAGTGATAACATGGCAGTGGTTGACATCAAACAGACAGTCGGCAAGTGACGAGCAGATTTTGAAGTTGATGCGGGTGTTTGTTCTTGGTTGCCTGACACATGATAGGGAGTTCAGGGCTCTGCAGATCCCGGGTGGGGACAATGACATTGCGGATGCTTTGTCTCGTTCGCAGTGGGAGAGATTCCGTGGGTTGGCCCAGGAGGCGGACAGGATGCTGACGCCAATGCCGGAACATTCTGTGGCAGGTAGGCAACGTAGGGTTGTACAGCTGGTGGTAGGTTCCTGGTCAGCTTCTTTTTTTGATCAACTTTATTTGGGATTTAAAACAATAGACAAATTTCATTGGGTGTAGCTCAATCAAATCACACAGCAGAATATTAGACCGAAATCTTGGGAAGCGGAACTCAACTTGCCAGTCCACAGTCATGGGTACAGGGGAAAGACAAGGGCTAGGAACAGAAAGCAAAGCATCAGTCAAGGTGGTAGTAAATTAAACCATTTCCCCCAGATCCTGTGAAACAGGTCCGATGCCCCTTTAGCTTCAAATAGAGCCTCCTCCTGGGTACTGCACCAGTCGACCCCCCTCCTCCATTTCCTCACAGTAAGCGGTTCAGGCCGCGACCAGTGGCTCGCTATATCTCTTTTGGCCACTGCCAGCGACGCCCCCAGGAGGCGCTTGTCCGCCCCGGAACCATCTAGGCCATCGAAGACCCCCAGAAGGAGTCGAGTCGGCTCGTGGGGAACCTCCCATCCCAGAGCACACGTTAGTTCTCGTTCCACCCCCTCCCAAAATCGCGCCAGCCCAGGGCAGAGCCACACCACATGGTAGAAATCCGCTGGTGCAAAACCACCTCTCGCACAGTCCGGAGTAGGTCTCAAGCGGGCCCGGTAGAGGCGGTCAGGGGAGAGGTAAGCCGTATGGAGATAAAAGGTCTGGACCAGCCGGAGTTTTGAGGAGGTGGTCAGGGTTCTGGGCGCCATAAGGGCATACCTCGAGTCCACCTCCTCCAGGGGTCCCACCCATCCCTCCCATCGAGCGCGCAGCGCATCTAGGGATGCAGGGCCGTTGTTAAGCAAGGAGCGAAATAAAAACAAGAGACCCCCCCCTCTCCCCAGGTCCCCCATCTTCACCTGGGCCTCTAGCGGACTGAATTCCGGAAGGAAGACTGGGGAAGGGAGGTGGGTCTGAAGCGCATGGCGCAGCTGGAGGTACCTAAAGTGTTGGTTGTGGGAAAGAGCGTGATTCCGCTGTAGGTCCGCGAAGGCCCGGATGTGGTCTCCCACCCACACATCCCCCAGCACCGATACGCCCACCAAGTCCCAACGGCGAAAGCCAGTCAACGCCGCCACCTCCCGGAGCCAAGTACCGTGCCACAGGTGTGTCAGCCTGGTGAGTTTCCGGTCCCAGTTCGTGTGACGCAGAGCGGCGCGCCACGCCATAAAGACCGACATCGTGATGGGCGCCATAGAATGGGGCACAGTACTACCGTAAAGGAGGGCCTGGATCTGTGGGAAGTCCATCTGCTCGAGCTCCACCCGATAAGCAGGGTCGGACCAGCCGCCCACGTACCAGTCATGGACAACGAGGAGTCTAGAGGCAATGTAGTAGAGGAAAAGATGGGTCACCCCTAGGCCCCCATCATAAGGAGGGATACAGGCGTGTGCCAGAGAGATGCGCGATCGACCAATCCCCCACAGAAAGCGGGTCAAATACCCATCCAGTTCACGGAACCAGGCGCGGGGGATGTGGACAGAGGTGTTCTGCAGGGTATATAGGAGGCACGGTAGGACCATCATTTTAAACAGTGCACTCCTTCCTAGGGGGTTAAGTGGGAGCGACTGCCAGCACTTAAGGTCAGCTTTCATACGGACAACCAGTGGGGCTACGTTCAGCGCCCACTCAAGCTCTGGCAACAAGGTTACCCACATCCCCAGGTACTTGACTGAGTGGTGCCGTAGGGGAATGTCAGACTGCCAATCAAAACAGTCCCTGGATAGGTGGAGCGGGACCAGAGTAGACTTGGCGTTGAGTCGGAGGCCCGAGACCTGGTGTAAGGCCGCCAGAGACATCAGGGTCCGGGGACCCGAGGTCGCTGGATCAGCCAGGTAGAGAACCACGTCGTCCGCGTAGAGGGAAATTTTATCAACGTGGCTTTCATTCCACGCCCACCCACGGATGAGGGGGTCGTGACGGATGACGACAGCCAGGGGCTCCATCGCAAGCGCGAATAGAAGGGGTGAAAGGGACACCCCTGGCGCGTGCATCTATGAATCGGGAAGGTCTCGGAGAGCACCCCATTCACCAGCACCCGGGTGTGGGGGGCAGCGTAAAGAACCCCAACAAACCGTCAGAAAACCGGGCCGAAGCCCATCTCCGTCAAAACCTCCTGGAGGTAGTCCCAGCCCACCGTGTCGAAGGCTTTTTCAAAATCCAGGAAGAGGAGGGCTAGATAGGGGGAGAGCCGAGCACGGTGAGCCAGGGCCAGGTGGAGACGCCTGATACAGTGACGGGTGCCTCTGGCTGGCATGAAGCCACATTGGTCTGGATGGACCAAATCCCGCAAAAGAGGTTTGAGCCTTAGGGCTAAGATGATGGCATATAACTTGATTTCAGAATTAATAAGGGAGATCGGGCGGTAGTCCGCACAGGCCAACGAGGGCGGGTGGGACTTGGGGAGGACTACAATTGTGGCCAGGTCGGATTCAGAGGGGAAGGAGCCAGTCTCGGCCACGTGGCGGAAGAGGGCCAGGAGATGGGGGGCAAGGGTGTCCCGAAACGCGGCAAAGTATTCCTGTGGGAAGCCGTCAGGGCCGGGTGTCTTGCCGGAGTGGAGAAGGGGAATAGCATCTATCACCTCCTCCAGGGTGAAGGGCCGGTCCAGGGAGTCCCTGGATTCCTGCGGCAGAGAGTGTAGCCGAGCACCCGTCTCCTCCAGCAGGGAGGCCAGGGAGGCCCCGGCCGGTTGCCTCGCATAGAGGGTCATGTAGAATCGGGCAAAGACGCCTGCTATGGCCTCCGACTTAGTGTGTAGAGAGCCATCCGCCGCCCGAATCTCTGGAATGACCCGGTGGACCTTGGATAGGAGACGAGATTGTGGAGTAACTTGCCATTTTTATCTCCCCATCCGTAAACCCGCGCCACGGAGGAGCGCCACAGCATTTGGGCAGAGTCCAGGGAGATCTGTCGGATTTCGTCGTGAACCAGCGCAAGTTGCCTAGAGGGTCTCCGCGGCCAAGGAGCTTGTGGTCCTCCTCCAGTCGCCTCGCCTTGGATTCCAACTCAACAAGGCGGGCAAGTCGAACCGCACGCTTAGCATGCACGAACCCCCTCCCCACCCCTCGGATCACAGCCTTGCCGGCCTCCCAAAGGGTGCAAGGCGATGGAACTGATCCCTTGTTGGCCAAAAAATATTGTGACAATTCCTGCTCCAGCGAATGCACCAGTTCCGGGTCTTGTAGGAACCAGGCGTTGAGACGCCACACCGCTCGCGGCCCCACTTGGGGCGAGCCAAGGCGGAGGGAGACAGGGGAGTGGTCGGACATCCCTCGGGGCAAGATAGTCACTCCGGAGATGAGGCAGCAATCGGTGGCCGGGAGGAAGAGGACGTCGATCCGGGACTGAGTGTGGTGGGCGACTGATGTGTGGGTGAAATGCACCTTGCGAGGATTCAAGACTCGCCACGTGTCACACAGCCCCAGGGCAGAGGCCCATCCCGATAGGGGTGAAGCTAAGGCCACCCGGGTTGCAGATGGGGTCCCAGTCGCATCGCAGGACGGGTTCAAGATGGCGTTAAAGTCTCCCCCCACCACCGTCAAACCCCACGGAAGCACTGAAAGAACGCCCGTAAGGCAACAGAGCGTCGGTTGATGAAGAGCTGATGGGACGTACAGACTCAGAAGGTTCAGGGGACAGCCCTCCAACATACCCGACACCACCACATATCGGCCCTGAGGATCGGCAATGACCCGGGTCAGAGTGAACGGCAAACTTTTCCGGAGGAGAATTGCCACCCCATGGGACCCACGCGTGAAACCTGTGTGCCAGACCGTCGCAAACCCACAGCGGGCCAGGAAATCGCATTGCGTACCTAGGAGGTGGGTCTCCTGGAGAAGGAGGGCGTCCGCCTCATAGCGGCGGGCCGCCTGGAGGATGGCCGCGCGCTTAATGCGGTCTAGGAGGCCATTAACATTCCAGGAGAGAACGTAGAGGGGTCTAGTCAGCGCGCAGGCCATCGATGGGGGCTGGGGCATGGACCAGGCAAAGGCCTCCAAAGGAGGGCTTCCGGAGAGGAAAGGGGGGCCCACCACGCAGGGTCAGGGGGACCGGGCCAGTAAAGTAGCAGTAACGCCTGGGGCCAGCAAAAAGGGAGGGAGGGGGAGGGATGGGGGGAGGAAATAAGGCGGATAAGGAAGAGGATGAGCCTGGGGACAGAGAGCATACAACTGCAGTGAATTCGGAAGGAGAGCTACAACCAACCACTTATAAGTGACAGTAGCGCTGGCCGAACAACGGCGAGCTAGAGTTAGGACAAGGCGGCCAAAAACAAAAACTGAAGCAACCAACAGAGGAGAGTCAACAGACCCCCCACCCACCCACACCCCCCAGCACCCCCCACCCTACACTTCGTAACAAGAAGCATCTGTCGCCCTAAATGCAACCCCACAACAGAAGACACCCCACTCGGGGGGTGGGTGCTAAACTAAAACGGTTAGCTGGGGGCTAGAACTATGACCAAGGTACCAATAGGGAGGACCCCCCTCCATGGTGCAGGATACAGTACAACAGTGCCAAACAAGGAATGTCACAATGGTAAAGGAGGAGAAAGACGGATGAGAAGTCTAGAAGCAGGCCTGCGCCTCCAGGGTGCCGCAGGACGGAGCCGATGCCCCAGGCTACCAGGTCAGGAGAGCCAGAGCTGATGTAGGCCGCAAGCTCTGGCCAGAACCAGCGCAGGGTTTCTCACACACGGGCCCGGACCCCGGGTCTCGGACCAACAGGGGGGATCCCCCTCAACAATACAGGATGGAAACCAGCAGTGCCAAACGGAAGCATCAGGAGTCAGGTGGAAGAGGAAACGAGGGAAAGTCTGCAAACCGACCCTCGCCTCCGTGACGATGCAGGAAAGAGTCCATGGCTCCAGACGTCGGGCCTCGGAAATCACGGGAGTGTCGAGCCCCAGGCACGACCAAGCCAGACTCGGCTCCCGCGATAGGGGCGTAGGCTCCAGGGCCCGGACAGAGATAGGTCAGGACGGAGTCGCGTTCAATTAAGAGTCAGAGTCACCCTCGGTGCCGCGAAGCAACGGGCTTCTGGAGAGGTCAGTGTCCGAGACAGCACGTCGCAGGGTGTCGGCGGGCCCAGGAGCAGACTGTAGGTCGATCACAGACTGAGTCTGCGAGGGCGGGGCAGGGTCACGTTGTTGTGTCTCCGGACAGGTCTGCTGGGCCCCGGGGCCCGGCGAGCAGGAGCTCCTCACCCACGGGTCCCCCTCCTGCGGGACCCAGTCCTGCGCCGCCTGGGCTTGGGTGCTGGATTGCTCGGGCGATCCGAGGCGACTCGGGGCGGGGAGCGGGTCGCGGGTCGTCCGCAGCTGGAGTGGCCTCTCTTCCGTGGCCCAGGTCCACGCCGCCCATGGGGAGTCGAAAAAGAGGGTCTGCCCCTGGAAGAAAACCTTGAGGCGGGCAGGGAAGAGGAGTCCATAGCGGATGTGCATCGCCCTAAGCTTCTGTTTTACCTCCTCATAGGAGCGGCGCTGGGACTGGACCTCTTTCGAGTAGTCGAGAAAAACCATTATCCTGGAGTCTTGATGGTGTATTTGCCCTAACTCCCGAGCAGCCCTCAGGATGGCATCCCCATCCCGAAAGTTGAGAACGCGAATGATGAAGGGCCGAGCAGGGGCTCCCGGAGGCGGTTCGGGCGCCAAGGAGCAATGGGCACGCTCTATCGCGAACCACGGGGAGAGCCTATCCTTTGGCATCCAGCCCCGGATTCAGTCCTCCAGGAAGGTGGCCGCGTCCGCCCGTTCGACTCCCTCTGGGAATCCCAGGAGGCGCAGGTTGTTTCGGCGTGCCCTGTTTTCCGCCTCCTCGGCCTGGCGGTGAAGGTCAGCGGTCCGTGATTGGAGACGAGCCATTTGGGCCTTAATGGTGGAGACTTCGTCTTGGACCATGGAGATCCAGGATTCAGCCTCCGTGAGGCGCTGCGTGGCTTTGCGGAGGTCCTGCCGAATGAGAGACACATCGATCTTTACCTCCCCTATCTTGGCTTCAACCGATGCCTGCGAGGTCGAGATCGCGTGGAGGATAGTTTGCAAGTCCCCTCCAGCCGGTCCGGAGCCCGATGACTTGTTTGCGCCAGTCCCCCGCTCCACCATAGTGAACTTGTCCAGGGTCGTCTGAGCCGTGGGCACAGCAACCGCGGGAGTCCGAGGCTTCCCCATGGTGCGGGGACATTCCAAAACCAGGACCAGCGAGCCTAGGCAAGGACAAGCGCTACGATCCTCTGTGGCGCGGGTAGGATGTCGCAGGTCAGTGCCCCTCACCGTCCGTCACACCGGGCCTCTGAAGAGCAGGGCAGAGGGCAGCCACAATCCCAGACAGGCGAGGGCAGCACAGTGGGCAGCACAGGTAGGTCCAGCGGCCCCGGAAGATCCGCCGCCCTGATGGGATGAAGGCAGGGCGTGGTCCCAGGGATCGCAGCAGGCAGAGGAAGGGCGCTGCTTCTGTCGCAGTGTAGCGCCCCCCAACCAGGCGGCAGGTCCACCAGCCGGAGCACCGCCTCACTGGCACCAATGCCAGGACCCCAGGCCGTGCGCGGGGGGGCAGGAGGGGTCCTGTCTCAGCACAAAGTCTTCACGGCCCCAGGAAGAAGCCGGTGCGGGTAAAGCCCCCTGCAGGCGAGAGCCAGTTGGTGTACCACCCCTCCAAGGTGGGACTAGGAGAAGGAGATCGGAGAGCGGGCGGACGCCCCAGCCCCCACCACCAACCGGGAGCAGGCGGGCGGCAGCCAGGCGCAGCGTCCCCCCGGGGCCCCGCGGGGTGAAATGCGCAAGGGGGAAGGCAGGACAGCGCCCCTCACCAGGGTAGGGCCCGGGCCGCGAGTCAAGTTGGACGCAGTCTCTGGGGCACTCGGAGCGCAGGGCCGGCAGCCTCCAGGCAGAGGTGGTGTAGCAGGATGGTGGTCAAGGGCCTCAACGTCTCTCACCTCGCTGGTTCGGGGCCCCCCAGGCAGGTGCAGCGGCGACGCTCCAGCAGCAGATTAATCGGAGCCGCCGAAGACAACTCAAGACCGGCCCTCCGTGAGCAAGGGGGCGCCGGCGCCACAGGCGTTGATGTGCGCCGGTAGGGATCGGCGAGGGCGGCAGG
Organism: Lissotriton helveticus; assembly: GCF_964261635.1. Lineage (NCBI taxonomy): Eukaryota > Metazoa > Chordata > Amphibia > Caudata > Salamandridae > Lissotriton > Lissotriton helveticus. The sequence goes on from NC_136059.1 coordinate 869,571,373, forward strand.
CCGGATCGTCTCAGGGGGCCGCCATCTTGGTGTAGTCCCAGGCACCAGGGTCTCACATCAAGGACCCGGGGGGAGCATCAGAAAGCCCTGGCCCCGGCCCCTGGCTCCGCAGCTCGCAGGCGGCTCCCCGTCCACCGCGGGGAGCCCAGGATAGCGTCACAGGGCTCTCAAGGAGAGGCCGCCACTACCTGCGGGGGGCCGCCATGTTGTCTCGGAGCTGATCGTTTCCGGCCAGCGGGAGCCGCGGAAACAGCCTCCAGGATCCAGAAACCAAGGAGCAGGGAACGGTTGGGATGGCGATCACAGGCAGGCCATCAAAGGCGAAGGAAGGGCACCAAAACAGGTAGGATGGAGGCGGATGACAGACGGGGGTCCAGTGCACTCTTAAAGTGCGACCGCCATCTTGACGCCTCGGCCATGCCCCCCCTCCTTGTCAGCTTCTACTCGTGCAACGTATGCGCTGGCCTGGAAGGAATTCTTAGCATCCGGTGCCCGCTGGAGGGAGGAAGCTTGGAGCCGTTCAGGGGATGTGATATAGTTTTGCTAGATCCTACTGAAAGGGTTTCTCTAAGGTCCCCGTTGCAGGGAAATTGGCTGGCATTCCTTTTAGGGGAAAACTTTTGTGGGGATACTCCCCTTCCGTGGGGGAAGGAGGGCAGAGGATGTTGAAAGGTTGGGATAGAGAGTGGGGCAGTACACGTTTGGCTCGTAGGCCGTTATTTTGGCAGACGTTAGTACGTTTATTGGCAGTTTTACCTGTCGTTTAAAGGGATGTTTTGAAGCTTGTGTGTTTTTCTACTCTCGTGGTCTGGTTGTTTTTGGGAGCTTTTAGGGTTCCTGAGTGGTTAGGTTCTAGGTTAAGATTAGGTATCTTGTGGCAGGAGGTTTTCTTCGCTGACAAAGGGATTCATACCTGATTGTCCAGGGCTTACACAGACCAGAGAGGTCGTAGTAATGGGGTTTGGCTGGAGGCAGCTCCCCCAGTGTCGACATGCCCTTTACATTGGGCCAGGCATTGGAGGACCGTATCTGGTGGGGAAGATAGGGTGAGGGTTTTTCGACATGCTGACTGGGATAGAGGACGGATTATCAACTGCGCATGGGGCTGCGTAAAGCTTTGAAGCAGATAGGCCTGGATGGAGCACAGTTTGAGACTCATTTGTTTAGACTTGGGGCGGCAACAGAAGCTGGAAACCGAGGCTGGTCTAGAGGGGATATTATGCGACTTGGGCGCTGGCCATCCAACTGTTTCCAACGCTATGTGAGGAGCAATGCAGAAGAAGCGCTTGCGACAACCTCGTTTCATGAACCTCATATTGTTTTTCTTGTTTCAGGTTCGGTAGCGGGCCCCTGCTCTCCGGAATTGACCATTTGGATGGTGGGGCACTCTTTCGTCAAATGGGCTAAAGTACAGGCTGCCAGTTGTTATTTCGGGAAAATGTTGGGTTTTAATGAGCGCTTGTTTAAAGTTGTTTGGAAAGGACAGGGAGAGATGTTATGGAGGGAGTTGGTTCCGTCTTTGAACAAGTGGTTGGTTGGGGGCCTTCACCCGGATTTTTTGTTAATCCATTTGGGAGCTGGCGTGGTTGAAAGAGAGGTGGTCTGGTTGCCATGTTTTGTGGACGGAGCTTGTGCCGCATAGAATTTGGAGGGGTGTTTGGAATCCTAGGGCGATCGCTAGGACGCGGAAGGAGGTCACTTTGGAGATCTCTAGATTTTGCAGGAGCCTGCACTTTGGGAGAGTGTGCCATAAGGACATTAAGTTCGAGTCGGTGGAATTTTTTCAGGACCGTTCGAGTACACTTATCCAGGATGGGTAGGGACCTTTATTTGTTGAAGGTTAGAGAAGTCTATTTCAGGTGTCTTACCCTGCAGGAGCGTTTGAGGAAGATCTAGTGGAGCTTGGGTATAAAACCGAGGGAACGGTGGTATCAGACAGGCTCTATTAACGTTGGTTTGGGGGGCAGAAAGGGGGGGTAGTCTCCTCCCCCCCGGCTTTCTGGGTGGCGGGGATTAGTGGAATTTTGCCAGGGTTGGCAGAGTTTTTTGTTGGAGAGTTTAAAGTTGGGTCATCGACAGGGATTGTTTGGGCAGGTTGATTGCTGGGGCACTTACAGAGGTTTGGTGATCGTATGTGGTGAAGGGGCAGGCAGGGGAGTATTGGTGTAATAGATGTTTAATTTTATAAGCTTATGTGTTATGCATTGAATTATGATATTGTATTTTTGTAATGTAATGCTCGGGTGGGGGGCGGGTTTCGAATAACTGTTAGGGGCGGGGGAGGGGAGGAGGGGTTAAGTAAGTGTTTTATTTAGTGAGGTTTCGTTTTGTAAGGCATTTGGCCGAGGAGTTTGAATTGTTATGTGCACCTGTTCCAATAAAGCGGCCTTTTACACTCAAGAAGTTGTTTGTGGTCTGCTTCCCCCCACCCCTCCTTCCCAAGGTTTCCTGTTTGACAGGGTTACTGTACGGCTTCCCGCACGAAGAAGCTGCTAGACGAGTTCCTGCTGTCTGTCCTTTAGATTGTAGCGCAGCTATCACACACGCTCCCCCTTCTATGCCGGCCACCTCTCCACAGAGTTGCGCATCTCATTGCCTCATTATCATGGCATAAGACAAAGGGCGGCAGAATCGGCTCCTCTGAAGAGAGTCTGCAGCTATAATGCATGGAGCGTGGGAAGCCTAGGTAGAAACCCCAGTGCTGAATGTATGGCTGTTGTAAAGGCCAATTAGTTAAAGAGATGCATGGGCCTCGGCGGAGCCACACAGCGCAGATCAGCTTGAGATGTGGGCCTGGATTGTGCATCACTTCGCCTGCCTGCCTTAAAAATGAGTCCGGTGGAGGGAGCCTTCCCCGCAGAGGCCACTTCCCTTCAGAAATATTTATTGTGGCCATTTGCCACATGCATATCTTTTGAATATTTCATACAATTCTCAATGGTAACAATAGTGAGCCTTCAGCCATGAAATTAAAATAATACACAACCTTCAGCTGTTGTTCTCCACCTGCTGAAGTATTCTAGCTACAGTACCAAAGTATTCCCTGTTTTCCAAAAATAAGAGTGCGGAGATAACGGTAATGCATTGCTACAATGGGCGTTAAAATGCTGTTAAGTAAAAGCAAACCAAGTTTGGTTTATATTATCCATGCCGCTTGCACACAATAACATTACAGCACCCTAGAGGGATTGCTAGTGTTCATTGCGGAGTACCCCTACCCAGTTCCAGATCTTACCCACAGGACACAGGTGATGCAAAAATGCAGGAACTAAACTCAAAAGCCACAGTTGTTATCCAGATGCAGACCTGCCTTCTGTCGCGGAGTGTTAAAATCAGTGACACTTGCACACCTGAGAAATGCAAAGAGATGATCTAATGCTTATTGGAAGCCATGTCCAAGTAGAGCACAGTGTGAAGGATTTCAGTATTACTTCACTCTAGTTTTAAAATCCTTGAAAAGGGTGCTGGACGGAGTATACTACTGTGTAAAACATGTTTCAGGCAGCATGGGCGATGTACCATTCTCCAGTGAGTGTGAAGCCTTGTAAGTAGAAGCACACCCTAGATATCACGAGGCATCTCTAGTTTGTACTGGTGCACTCAGTCTGATGTGTTTAATGTGGTTTGTGGACGTTGAATGATTACTGGAATAGTAAAGGCTAGTTTGACAAGCTGATCTGAACACTGGGTATGGAGCCACTCATAGCCATAATCTGATTTGTTAGGACGCCTGGTTGCATAGTCACACCCAATCAAGTTCTCAGGCTGCCTGCTTTCATGTTTTAGGGAGGGGCCAAGCCTGGTCTCTAAAATAAGTCTGTCATTCTTGTGATGACGTATCAGTGGATGAGTAGAGAGTATGTTTCACCTGAAAGAGCATTATGGTTGGTGTGTGTGTGTGTGTGTGTGTGTGTGTGTGTGTGTGTGTGTGTGTGCGCGCCAGATGCAAAAGTGGTACAGATAAGCCTGACAATGCTTTAATCCATGGAGGCACAGCACCCACAATAATGTGCTGCATGACTAACCACTTATAAGGTCCCAAAGGCTAGACTTATTGGCTATGCCAATGCTTGTTTATTGAAGTGGACATTTTTCCTCTGACAGGATGCCTGTCATAGCAGGCATGACTCCGAAGCTGATTGACTCGAAGCACAATTCATGGGAGTGACCAGAGTTTACACCTGGATGTCATCCACAGTGATATGTAGATCAAAAGATTAATCCTGGGCTCCAAGCCCTACACTTTTATTCACTTATCAGCTCCTTTTCTCTTCCATAGAGTGCCCAGGCCCCTTCCTTGTGATCTATCACTTAATGAAAGAGCCATGATTGGAAACTCTATATCCTGTTCAGACTTGGTACCCACCCTATGAACTAGTTGAGAGCTATGTGGTAAACTAAAGTTCTGAACCCAAGTAACTGTCCTGGATGCAAGGCTCCTGTGCAGTCGGTAGCACATGTGTTATTTGCTTGCCTGGCCTATGCGTGCCAGAGATCAAAATGAATAAAACCAATTTCCCAGCAAATTGAAACGCGGAATTACCAGGAAGCCTTGCAAATTCTAAAATCAGACACCAGACTCCTCTTTGCTTGCGCGGTTGTCAAGTTCCTCGGTCACATGTGGGGCATTAGGAAAAAGTGTAAGGCAGAAGCTTAGAATGAAGCGGGTTTGCCTCTTGTATTGAAATGCCCACAGTTCTTAAATATAGTCTTGCTATGTAATTATGATTAAATATGTTCCAGACGTAACATGCAGGATGTTCATCAAACCCTCCCTTGCACATTGTATAGGAACGGACTTTAAAATATTTGTATTTTAAAAAATGGGTTTTAACTATGTAAATAGTACCACTGTGATCTCGGTCATTTTATCTATCTGTACATATGAATTTCTGATCTTGTACTGAGTATAATTTTTTTAAACTTCGATCGCTTAGATGGTATAACCATGATTATTATGATGCTGCTTAGTACTCATCTGAAATTTGTCTGTTTTTTATCCATTTGTATGCGAAAACTTTTTAAGGCATGTATGCCGAAATAACGTTTATTTGATTAATTGATTGAAAGACCAACCTTTTGAAGTGTAAAGGAAGAATCCCTTTCTTAAGTGTTTTCCACCCTGCTCACAGGATTGCAGCAATACATGAATCTGCCTGGGGGATTCCTCTACTTCTCATGCATTCACCATGCAGGCCTGGGCCTCCAAAATGGAACCCAGGATCCTCTATGAAATGTACCATTTCAGGTTCATTGACAGTCAGCATGCATTCATAGCACACTTACTGCACAGCACTGTTACTTCAATGCATTGTACCATTACAGGCACAAATACATTAAGCAAACACATTCATCACTGTAGCCTTTCTTCATTGTACCTGGGTGTGCTATTTTAAAAAACACACACACATACTGACTATGTGCGCACTATAACACATCGTTCTTTTGTTGTGTTTCTATCTAGGACCCTAATTCAATATTCCCGATTTATGCCCTTGTGTGGTTATAATAAATAATATCCTTATAAAGGCATAAGAATCATATCCATATTTAGTAATAGCCCATGCAGTCCAAATACGGCAAGCCTACTCCCCAAGACTCCTAGAAAGTACAACGCGTTCTTTAAACAAACCAAGCCTCTAGCAGCCCGGGAATTCCCCCTGCTTTTGTTTTGTTTTGCACAAGAACTCCTGGAGTCCAGAATGAACTGTTAGTTCTTAGTGACGTCTTATGTCCAACCTTACGTCAAACCCGGCACCTTTCAGGTATAAATATACCAACGTTGCCTTAAGCAGGCACACGGTGGTTTGGAGCAGAGCGGCTATCTACTTGCCCAACGCCCAGCTGATGCGAGAGCCGAAGGAAGCCGACCCTCCCTTGACGCACTGAGAGAGACGCTGTCTTTTCTCTTGCTGAGAAATCCAGCTCCAGTGTTTCCAGTCACCGTTGCGGGTTGCTGGGAGATCGAGTCCTGAGCGAGAGATACAAGACCTCCTACATTCTAGAACCAAGGTACGGAGCTGACTAAACCCTTAAGAGATTTCTTGATTCAGATTCTTGGCAAAAAGCAACTTAACTTAAACTGAAACTTACTCACTCCTTCCCACGTATTGGGCTTAGGTCAGGTACACCCGGGTAGGCATATATTAGAAGCACCAGTTGAGTACGTTAGTCAATGTTTTTATGTATGTATATATTTTATCCATTTTAAAGTATCATATGGCTAAGAAACCATATCAATGCTTTTACAGTATTATTTCATAATACTCCTTTTACTGTAGGCACTTTACTTTATGATAAGTATTGCAATTGTGGCAACTCACTTCTCTTGCATGAGAAAGAAGACTGCTCAATAAATAACACCTTTTATTGAAAACGCCTGTCTCTCTATTTCTCTGCACTCTGGTGAAACTAAGTACGCACGATTGACTGAGTGAAATAGTTGTCTATTGTTTTCACATGACTCTAGAGATACACTCTTTATTCTGAGGGAGCAAAGTTGTCATGTTTATGCGGTTGTCAGAAGCTAATCCCTTCTTGTCTAAATCAGGAGAGTTAACTCTTTCCTGAACATTCGAGAGTTTCTAGTGACCTCTGAGCTAGCGGGCAAAACTAATTAAGTCTGATATAGTCAGTACAGACCTAGATGACCTCAGTCCTACGTCTACACTGCTGTTTATATTATTCCAATGCGCAGAGCCTATTGGGAATATAGGAACGACACTACATGGCGCCCAACGTTTGGTAAGGCGATAATCTAATGCAAGACATTAGAGTGACTCAGTCGTGCTTTTTCACACAGACCCTTTTTCTCGTAAATACTCCAAAAGACGTCTGGAGTGGGTAAAAGGTTAATATCCGCCGGAACTTAGTAGGAAGAGATTCCTATGTATTAGTTTTTGGTTTAGTCAACGTTGAAGGATACAGTGTTCCAAAATATTGTGCACCTAAACTTTGTTTCCTTGAAACTTGATCTGCAACAAAAAACTTTCTGTCAGTAAAATGCCAGAAGGTGACGAAGAAAGAGATGCTTTAGCAGCTCAACTTATAGCGGATGACACGAGTCTCCAAGATGAAGACCCGAATGTTATACTCATTCCGGTAAATGTAAGAAGAACTATAACTCTTAAACTTATAGAAAATGGACCATCACCGAGAGGTGGTAGAGGCCCATGAATATCGGCAGACAGAGGTATTCTATTCATGGATACATTTTCCAGCAGCGCACGCTGTGACACAAGATTTCCACTATTACAAAATAGAGGAACCTCCGGATGAATACGCTCCTTTCGAGGATGTTGAAATCCCACTATCTTACCAAGAGCACCTGCTCTGGTTTAATGGCGCCCTAAAACATCAAAATCACATCACCAGGCTCGGTCCACTAGGTAGACCAGGAGCCACATGGCCGGTTCTAGCCAGCTACACACCACATCCCGACATTGAAAAAATGTCAGACAGGGAACTTTTAGCTCAACTAAAACAACTCATTAAAATACATAGACAATTGGTCCAATATGTCATGCGGACTTCAACAGTCCAACCAGCAATAAAAATTCCACAGACCACCCCTCACAAGGGGAACATAAATAAAATCACACCACAGAATATACAATTGGCAAAATTCCCGCAAAACGGGAACAAATTCCATTCTGGTTAGCCCAGAAAATCACTCAAATAGAGGCGGTATTTCCGGATGCTACACCTCATGAGAAACACAGAATTCTGACTATCTGTCTTCCAATGGGGATCCCACCAAATGTGGAGGACTGTGACACTTGGGGCACAGTCTTTGCTTCGATTTACACAAAAACACATGGTGTTCTGTCCATGGCGGTTATACCAGACGTACTAAGACAGATTCAAAATGAATACGGTCCAGAGCCTGCTTTAACTCTTGGTATGACATTACTGAAAGACTTTAAGCAGGTCTCGGCTATATTATTAGCCAACATAAAAGGAGAAGCAGCATCTGTGGCGATCCGCCAGAAATTGAAAGAAACAGATATAGCAGAACAACCTTTTGAACTTGCCAGAATCATAGAAAAATCATATGAAGAACTAGGTAGAGATAGTTTGGGTGGGAAACCAGTAAAACCCCAACTACTTGAAAATCCTGAAAAAACATTTATTAAAAATAATCTAAACACTCCAAAAAAGAGTTGGGATGGAAATAAACAATCCACTCCCAAAGAAAAACAATTCCAGTCCAGAGGAAGGTCTCCTCAACGGAGCGATAGATCTCCAGAACGAGGTGGCAATTCTCCCCAGAGGGAGCCCTCTGAGAAAAGATACAATCTTAGAGATAGGGATAAATTGAGAAAACCTGATAGATATCAAGATATTGATACACGTCCCTCTCGATCTTTTCAGACTTCCTCACAAATCGGAAAGAAGAGCACGTCAAGTCCAAAGACAAGGAACCTGCTCATCAAAGTAAAAAATTACAATATCCAAGGAAGAAGGTAGCTAGTATTAAAATAAAACATGCCGAGGATTCTGAGGACACAACTGAAAAACGGAGAGTGGGCCCAGACAATGCTAGACAGCGCAGCAGAAGTAACCATAGCTCGCAAGATCTTGATGAATCTTCTGGAGACAGTGGACACAAATGAATACATTCAAGTGGAAACTGCAGACACCAGCGTTAGCAAACCCCATAAATTATACGAAATAACATTGCGTATAGAGGGGGATAAGACTAGGAAAGTAAGGGGTCTCTTTTGGGATAACCTTTAGAAAGGCTATGACATCCTGTTAGCTGAGAAAGACTGGCCACCAGAGTTTGCTATGGAGTGCCCTCATGGCGAAGAAATGATCATGCCTGCCTTCTCAAATCACATTCCAATTCATAAAAAATATACATTTGCAAGAAAATGGGCAGTGGCCCAAGCTCCTGCATTATATAAAAATCATGTAGGATGGGATGAGGATTCTCCTCCTCACAAAATCCAGTTAAAAAATCAACCCACTGCATAAAGGCAGTACCCGGTTAAACAAGAAGCTAAAAAGCAAGTCAGGGAGATCTTAGATCAACTTGAATATCAGGGGGTGATTGAAACATGCACCTCACAGATGAACAATCCTTTGTTTCCTGTCTCCAAGCCAGACAATTCATATCGTCTAGTTTTGGACTACAGACACCTAAACTCCTGCTGCAAAACATTTGCAGTACAAAACTCACACAGTGCAGCACTAATGAATAACATCGTGCGCAAAAAATATAAAACAACATTAGATATCTCAAATGGATTCTTCTGTCAAAACATTGCACCTGAAAGCAGGTATTTGACCGCTTTCTCAATAATGGGGTCGCAAAAACAATTCTGTCGACTCCCACAGGGGTTCAAGAATAGCCCAGGATTATTCTCAGCAAGAGTAACAGAGTTACTACAAATATATGATGATGAGGCATTATCTTATGTCGATGACATCTATCTCACAGATGATGACCTGGAGACACACTTGAAAAGAGTGAACACCATAATACTTGGGTTCGCAGCTGAAGGGTATAAATTCAACTTTAAAAAGTCACGAATTGCCCATCTAACTGCCCTGTTTTAGGATATGAATTATCAAGTGAAGGCAAAAGCCTAGCAGACAATTTCTTAGAAATGTGCTGTACTCCAAGCTCCAAAAACGCTGAAGAATTTACAATCAATACTAGGATTCCTGAATTTCGGAAGAACATACATTCTAAATTATGCGGAGAGGGTTAAACCTCTTTATGAATGAATAAAACCTGATTTCAAACCAATTAATTGGACTCAGAAACACACAGAAATTTTAAGATCATTACAAACAGACATGTTAACTAAAACAAAACTGCAAACACGCGAAAACATGCGCAACCTTGTAATCCGAGTCATCCCAGGAAGATGCGGATTCACGTACCTGACCTCTAATGAGGGAGAAACTGTACCAATAGCTTATAAATCACATTTGTACACACAAGCTGAAACGAAATTCAGTTCTACTGAAAAACTTCTAATAGCGGTTCAAATGGCTGTAGCAATAGAAAGAACCCAAGCCCAAGGCAGGAGGATATCTGTTTTAACAGCAGAATCAGCCCTTGACGCATTAACAAGCCCACGCAATCTAAACACAGTGGCATTAGATCCAAAATGGATACAATGGCAAAATTCTCTTGCTGCAGAAGACGTGAAGCACTATTTTGACCCGAAAATGAAAAAACTAGAAAATCTAGAATATGAAGAAGAATATCCTCTGCCAATCGAAATTCTGCCTCTCGAACAGTACACATGTGTAATCTACATGGACAGATCTGCACAACACTACGCTGTAGAGGAAAAATCCTACAACGCAGCATGCGCGATTGTTAAAGGTCACTGGCGCTTAGGTAGACAGATGATTATAAAAACTGAATCACTCAGAAACTGTACAGCTCAGCGAGCTGAAATAAGATCTTTAAAGATGGCGCTTGAAAATGCCGATCGCGAATTCCCCAAACTAATAGTGTGCGATTCGCATTACTGCGTCAAGTCTTACAATAATGACGTGCAGACCTGGATTCAAAACGGTTACAAAGATGACACGGGGCCACAATAAAGCATTAAAAGCTCTGGGAACAAGTAGTTCTTTTACAGAAAGAACTACAAAATACTCACGTGATACATACACTGAGTCATCAACGTGATGGCGTTCACATTGCAGGGAATTCATTGGCTGAAAGAGCCACAGTAGAAGCGGTTCAACCGGCTTCCGTAGCCACAATAAAGCGTTCTAAAAAACACATAGACGGAGAAACCATGCTAGTAGTAAAAGCCTCATTAAAAGGCGACTATGCAGCATCACCTCTCGGCTATCCACTCAATAATACATACATAATTGATGCAAACTCCGTTCCTTTTGCTCAAATCCCTGGAGTGGGGGATAGAGTAATTCCAAACACGAACAGGAGAGTCTTCTTGATTGAAGCAGCACACATGGGATTAGGTCTAAGGCACCAAGAGATCGTGAAATCTCTAAAAGAATTACAATCAGAATACTGGTGGCCGGGGATGAGCCTGCAAAATTACAAATTTGCAAAGGATTGTCCAGACTGCAACCGAGATCGTAGTTGTGAACCGGACCAGACTACTGCCAGGACACCTTTATTAGAAAGCATCAGGCTATCTATACGCAGAACTCCAGCCGGAGAAATGCGTTCTCATAAATATTAAGACTAGATTCACTTAAAATGTGGCCCCAGCGCTCGGCTGTCGCCAGAACTGTTATAAAAGATTTGCGAGTCTTTATCGGCACATACGCAATTGGCATGCTACATTCTGACCAGGGTCCCGCTTTGAGGTCTCGAGCTTGCATGGGCATTGCATTGCAGTACTCTTCTCCCTTCCATCCTGAGGGAAATGCGCTAGTGGAAAGAAAAAAACGTGACATAAAGCAATCTATAACGGCGAGGGTATTAGGTTTGGGTGATGGGTGGGTCAAACATTTAACAAGTGTCCAACGTAGTCTTAACAATCTGCCAAGAAATTCTCTGAAAGGTTTCACTCCTTAAGAAACAATTGTTCGCCACTAGAATGCACATCCAGGATCTAGATTGTCAGACTTCATTGGTAGAAGAAAAACTCTTTGATATCAAAGATCGTTTGGCTGTTTTACAGGACTTAAATGAAACAAGAAGAAGTCTGAGTAATATAAAGTTAAAGCCAACAGCCACTGAAGAGAAACCACCTGTCCCAGCAAGACCTGTCTGGATTCCAAAGATTGGGGATCTAGTCAGAGAGAAAATCGCGGTGAGGAAGGAATTTGGGCCTTCTTACAGAAAAGCAGTACCTGTCTTAGCTGTCAGCGGAACAAGATGAGTTATACTACCGCCCCTTGCTGGTAAAAAGGAGAACCGAGTTGTATCCATCGACCTGGTAAAACCACAATCATGTGGCCGATAATAAGTAGTAGGCCCAGTGGACTCCCAAGAAATAGCAGAAGACCAAATCTTGCTACAATCGAAGAGGTTCAAACTGAGAGACTAATCACTTTTGATAAACCTGCAGTGAATAAAAAAGGACTATGCAACAAAGCCATGGAACTTGTGCCTCTTGAAACCCAAATTGCAACAGTTCGTCAAGAAACACCTGTCTACAACTATGTAGCCTCAGACTATGCTAATGAAACAAAGAAAAATCCAAAAGCAAATGAAAATCCGGAAGCAATTCCAACAATTGACAGAACTGCATCTGGCTACTTCATCAATTTCGATGACTTTTCTGAAGATCCAAGTGAGCATGAAGAAACGCCAGCAACAAAAACTTTCAAAGACAAATTGACTGAACTTTTTCACCAACTAAAAGAAACTTATCTGATTTCACCATGGATTGAATTTTGGATTGTGTTAGGTGTACTTTTCCTCCTGCTTTGGCTCATCATGGTTCTATGTTTGGGAAAATGTATTGAAGGAAAATATAGTACAATGGACACAGCAAGTCAGAACATCAACTTGGTCCTAAAGCCTCACACAACCTCTCATCTCAAGAAAAGAGAACTGTCATCAGTGAACATCACAGCCAATCCAATACCCGGTGGGGTAGCATGGGACAAAGGGGATTATGAAATCTATGGCCCGATTGAGCTCTTGAAATATCCACACCAATTTAAGATCTCCTTAACTGACTTTGCGACACCAAGTACTTTCTCTGATGATTGGGACTTTGAAATATTAATAATATGATGTCAGATTTAGTAATGTCAGCTAAATTCACAGAACATGATTACTTGCAGGGTTCATCAAATTATGAAGAAATGTACTGTTATAATCATTATGGTCATCACTATTTGCATAAATCTGCTCAACCTAGAAATGTTTTTAATTATAACCAATGGAAACATTGTGCAACACCGCCTAAAGGCAGCTCGAAAACATTTTATGAAAAATTCCCATACTTCTCAGGGTTTAACACAAGTGATGCAGACACGTTTTATTTTAAAATGTTAAATAAGACAGGAATGAAAACAATGTTGACAAACACTAAATTGATTTATTCTGAAACATTTTTTGAAAAAATGACTACATTTGGTTTGAATTTTGGAAAAACAACATTGAAACAAAAACCATCTGGGGTTCAAAAGATTGGCAGGTACAAGGTCTAGAAGCATTATTTAGAGCCTGCATGATCCCAGAACAGATAATATTCCTGAATGACACCATTCAACAGACAACCTGTCTTGGTTTAGCCAAGATTAAAGACTTAAACAAACCGTCTATTCCGAAGCCCATACCTGATAGTAATAGCACTACAGAAGTGGAGATAGACGTATCCCATATTTTACACCAAAACAGAACAAATCCTGATTGGAAAAAATGGTTGATCTGGCCCACAGACACAAATAACTGTCAAGATAGATTCCTGAACAAAACACAGGGGTTTAAACTAACCAGGCCAGACCCAAGGTATTCCCAGAGACAACATCCAGGGATAGTTACAACATACAGTGTAGGGAAACTATGCCTCGAATGGCTACAGCAATCCACACTGGCTGAAATTAAGCAACACTTGATTTTACTTAAAGACGGTGCTGACTTGCGTGATTTCATACTGGGACCATGCAAACAGCGTCAAAAGCGTTTCATATACGCCGGTATATACGCTGCTTACAACGAAGCTTGGAAAGTAACACAGATTGAAACAGCTGAAAAAATACGAGAAATTGATCGTATAAATTTGGAAAAATCACTTTCTGTAGTGGACAATGGGTTAACGACTCTGTCCTCCAGAATATATTCACTGGACAGTATTGTATCATCTGCTATTGATATAATAGAGCAGGACTTACTAATGTTACAACATGGTCAGTCCCAATTACGTTCTATTGTACAGCTAGGCTGGACGTTACAAAACTTGCGTTCAGGCTACGTGCCATGGCGTCTAATCAACATAACGTCATTATTTTCTATCTTTAACCTTACTGATAAACAAATCAGTTTGGCACAAAAAGGAGCAGACTATACGATTCTGAGCATTGAAAAACTTGAGAGATTACCATTGACAATGTCAGAGAGACCTGTCATTGAATGGATAATACATGGAACGATTACAATCCCAATAACAACTTTCCAGTTTAAGTATTGCCAAAAATATATACCAGCAGGCCTGTATGAAAGGTTGGGTAAAGGATACATCAAGTCAACATGGAAATTACCTTATACACACAAATGTTATAGTGAAGGGAAAAAAGAGGTATTTCTTAGTGGTAACAATTGTAAAAAATCACTAAGCGGTACACTCCTGTGTCAAGGTATTAACTTGCATGGAGCCTGCGAAAGGTCTTCAAATAACCTTTCATGTCACCTGCACGGCACTCCTGCAACACGAATAGAGCCATTTTTCAGACAACTTTCCAACTGCAGTTACGTTCTAATAAGTGACCACAGCTGTTGTGGCAAGGTGCCAGGAAAAGCCTATCTCGTGAGCGTTAGTTCCATGGTCACTTGCTGTATGCAAGTATTGTATCCAAACAGCAATCCAGACATGGAGGCGGCAATATGGCCTTCTTTGAATATCTCTTCTATTCAAATTGATACTTTAAGCAGAATAAAAGTCCATTCTTTTACAGACAACTGTGCCTTTAACCTCGTCCAAAGAGACGTATGATCTGCAAGTTGCAAGGTCAGCAGCAGAGATACATTCCCTATTATCAACAAATTGCCCCGTGCATTTCGTAGAAATGTTAGGTCAAATCTTAAACATGTCTGATACCAGTGGCATCGCACATGTATTTAAGACAATTTTTTCGGGACTATTAGCATCCTTTGAAACAGTTCTGGGCATTTTCCCGAATTTTGTCCATTCCCTTTTCGGCGGCCTGCCTCTTCTATTGGGACTCGTAGCAGGAATTTTATTTTTGATCCTTCTGCTCCGATATGGCAAGCCAAGCCACAGACAGAACTCAAGCTACAATGGAAGAAACGATCCTAGCAATACGCTACCGAGACCGCATCACTAAAGTGCTCGGATTGGCCCGGCTAAGAGATCTTAGTGAAACCTGGTTTCTTTCATTCAGACCAATCTGGCAAGATTGCATCTTACCTGTGCTTCGATGTCTGCTATGCGGAGAAGAATGCATGTTAGACATCTGTCTTACACTACCATCAGCAGTACCAATGAATATCGATGCTTTGCTAGGTCCGGTAACGACTCATGCAACGTATTGTCCCCAGTGGCTACCTATTCTGATGACGGCATTCATTGAGACTTCACCATTACGATTAGGTGGTGGTGAAGTACGAGAGGAAAGCAGCACCAAACATGTACAACCTTCTGTGAGCATTGCTGATCCCGACATCGATGATAGCAATCATTCTCACATATGAACAATTTCAGCATTTTCGAACTTGGTCGAACTTTCACCTGATGTTGTAGACCAATTTTTTGCAAGCCTGTCTGATATGATGTTCTCCCTTGAACAAAAAGAATAACTTTTTAAACAACGAGTACACAGCGTTCCCTGAACTCTGAATTTGGCCTTCAGTTTTGATAAACAAGACTACTGAAAACATTTGGAACTATTTTTTCCCCTGAAAACGAAATTATTTTTCCACTTCCAAAATATTTACCTTTTTTTGGCACACAGTAATCTGCTTAAAGTAGAACTATTCTTAGAGAACAGAGCTTCTATTTTTAGAGACACTAGAGACAATATTTTACCTTAGCCTCTAGCACATGTACAGTATTGTATAAATATGCGATGAAATGGTCTCGATCTTCTTTTCTGTATTCAGAGCCATTTCATGTGTAATTTTCGCAAATCATTCAGCTGATACACATATGCATTTTTTAACTGAATGATAACACTGCTTGAAAAGCGTACAGTACCAATACTCCTTTTCGTGTATTTTCCACATACCATTTCAAATGTGAATTATGTATTTTGGGGTGGGTTGTAAAACACACATGCATCGTTATATGTTTAATATTGCTTAGTTTTTTAGTAATGATGGACATTAATACGTGGAGTGGGTGTTGTGTTTCTATCTAGGACCCTAATTCGATATTCCCGATTTATGCCCTTGTGTGGTTATAATAAATATTATCCTTATAAAGGCATAAGAATCATATACATATTTAGTAATAGCCCATGCAGTCCAAATACGGCAAGGCTACTCCCCTAGACTCCTAGAAAGTACAACGCGTTCTTTAAACAAACCAAGCCTCCAGCAGCCCGGGAATTCCCCTTGCTTTTGTTTTGATTTGCACAAGAACTCCTGGAGTCCAGAAAGAACTGTTAGTTCTTAGTGACGTCTTATGTCCAACCTTACGTCAAACCCGGCACCTTTCAGGTATAAATATACCAACGTTGCCTTAAGCAGGCACACGGTGGTTTGGAGCAGAGCGGCTATCTACTTGCCCAACGCCCAAATGATGCGAGAGACGAAGGAAGCCGACCCTCCCTTGACGCACTGAGAGAGACATTGTCTTTTCTCTTGCTGAGAAATCCAGCTCCAGTGTTTCCAGTCACCCTTGCGGGTTGCTGGGAGATCGAGTCCTGAGCGAGAGATACAAGACCTCCTACATTCTAGAACCAAGGTACGGAGCTGACTAAACCCTTAAGAGATTTCTTGATTCAGATTCTTTGCAAAAACCAACTTAACTTAAACTGCAACTTACTCACTCCTTACCACGTATTAGGTTTAGGTCAGGTACACCGGGGTAGGCATATATTAGAAGCACCAGTTCAGTATGTTAGTCAACGTTTTTATGTATGTATATATTTTATCCGTTTTAAAGTATCATATGGCTAAGAAACCATATCAATGCTTTTACAGTATTATTTCATAATACTCCTTTTACTGTAGGCACTTTACTTTATGATAAGTATTGCAATTGTGGCAATTCACTTCTCTTGCATGAGAAAGAAGACTGCTCAATAAATAACACCTTTTATTGAAAATGCCCGTCTCTCTATTTCTCTGCACTCTGGTGAAACTAAGTACGCACGATTGACTGAGTGAAATAATTGTCTATTGTTTTCACACGACTCTAGAGATACACTCTTTATTCTGAGGGAGCAAAGTTGTCATGTTTATGCGGTTGTCAGAAGCTAATCCCTTCTTGTCTAAATCAGGAGAGTTAACTCTTTCCTGAACATTCAAGAAAGTTTCTAGTGACCTCTGAGCTAGCTGGCAAAACTAATTAAGTCTAATATAGTCAGTAGAGACCTAGATGACCTCAGTCCTACGTCAACACTGCTGTTTATATTATTCCAATGCGCAGAGCCTATTGGGAATATAGGAACTACACTACACTTTGTGTATTGTACTTCATGCAAGCGTACACACAGCACATGCTCTCCATGTGCATGTACTGCACTACATCTCTCATGTTCTGTTTCCCAACAGGCACACAAACATTCAGTACATGCACTAACCATACATATACTGTGCAGTATTGCTCTATGCCTGTACTGTACCGTTCACAGGCACACATTCAATAAGTGCAGAGCTAGTACACCTGTGCTGCGCAGAACTTCCACATCTACCTGATGTAGGCCAAGGGTGATTTAAGTACATAGCAGCGCAACTTTTAAAAAGGTGAGTGAGCCTTAGGCCTCACTCCAGTGACACAGGGTAAAAAGGTCCTGTTAACTACTACTGATCAGTACACAGTATGCTGCCACCACTGCTCTTGTGCTGCTTACCTGCTGGTGAAGGCGGCAGCCTTCCACCAGTAGGAAGGTACCACTTTGGGTGCACCTCCCAGCCCAAGAAGACTGCAATCCATTAGACAGATTTATGTCATGGCACATATGCATGATCTGTGTTCATCTATGACAAAAAGTCAGCATTAGCGATCCAGACAACAGTATAATGGTCACTCAGGGCAGGGGTAAACGTCTCTTACCATGCAGAGGACCTTTCTGGCCCAACACACATACACCACTGTTTATCTGGGCGAACAGAATCACTGATCTACACCTGAGCCAAGAGACTCCCCTGATGCTGGAGCTCTTGTATACTCAGACACCACCGAAGAGTCTTCATTTGCCATTTGACCTATAGTTTCCAGCCTCTTAAAGTCTTGATCTGGAGGCATCATAGGAAAGAAACAGACTCAAATTAGCAGAGGAAGCTTGGACCCATATGCACTCCAGGGAGGGGTATGATCACAAAAATTCTGAGGCACGAGTGCAGACCTGTGACGCAGGAAGATTAGATAATGCGGAATGTTGGTCTGAGAAGGGTTTCTCCATGCACCCAGTACGCACTCCAAAAGTGCCTTGTTGATAAGTAGCATAGGCTCTGAAATTGCAGCGGAAGATTGCAGGATATGTCAAAATATACAACTGGCATCTGTGGTGGACACAGCTAATTCCAATGCTCCTGCTCTTTTTTGGCACCACCAAAGCGACTGAAGAGACTTCTTATGAAGGGGGCTAAAAGGGGTAAGAAATATCTAGTTTTAGAGATGCTTACTGACTACTTGCAATTTCTAAGACCAGGTATAGGCCTGCATCTGTTTATAAAGATGGAGGAGACCATCATATTCTATATGGTCACAGTCTTTATCAGGTTTAGCAAGAGCATTAGAAACTGTGCAAAAAGCTTCCTTCAAGCAGGCAAATCTCTAGAGCCTATGGATGGATTGTGCAAAAGGTTCATTTTAGAAACAGGCGTAATAATTTTACTTTGAAATTCAGTCAGTCAACTTCAAAGGCTGAGCTGAAATCGGATCCAAGGGCAACACCAGTGACGGCACCAAGTGCATGGTTGTTAGCACCTTGGGCAACACTGGCTTTACCACAAGCAGTGACAAGTCTGAAACCTCTGGCCATGCAGAATCGGGAACATTAGGTTGAGCCGACAGACTCGACAAACCCGTAGGAGCATGCCCATTCCTTGGGGAGTAGTCCATAGTTCAACAGAGCTGTCCTAAAGATACTCACCATGGCCTGTCGGAATGTCTTGACTTCTGCAGGTTCAGCTGAGCCATGAATTCTGGCTTTTCATCATTTTCAATATCAGAATTGCCTCCAATGACGAGAAAGAGTAAAATGCCCATCTCCAAACAGTCTCAGGTACTGGACCTTTTCATGGAAGAAGAGGAGGAGGATCTTCTTCCCATTATATTTTTTGTGTCAATACCTATTGGGAGATGGTTACCTGCCGGAGAATTACCTGAAGGGCTGTTAACCGCTTTGGTGTATCCCTACAGGTCGCCGCCAAAAATAGCATGGCCCCTCACTCTTTAAAGCCTTGACAGCTTCAAGCAACAGGAGTGGCAGGCCAAGCGTTTTTGTTTGGATCCTAGACAACGCATGCTATTTATTTTGGATTAGTTAGCTAAAAAAAAGAGCTATGGTGCTTTTTTAAAAGGAAATGTATATTGAAAATTGTAAGCAAACATCGCTATACTGTTCGGGTGTGAGTTATAAAAAGAAGGGAAGAATATTTAATTATATAGTTAAAAATATGTGAATTAGAAACAAAACAACCTCTGCATTGTTAATAAGCACATTCTATGCGCAAAAGAGAGAGATTGTCGAAGCTGATCTCTGAGGTACAGCAAAAAACAGGCACTGGAACTAGAATGTTTAGAAGGTGTTGCCCCTCTGTTTTTAGTAGGATCTCTCAATATCATAGTCAAAAGAAGTTGGGTCATAAATATCTCCTCTAGCAAGGGTTGTAGCCTGCATTCGTTAAACATCTTCAACCAATGGAAGGAGAAACCCTTTTGCTGAAGCATGTGACCTTGTGGTGGTGAGAGCCTTCTGTCCTAATAAATGTGTGTTCATGATTGGGTGATTTCCAGCACCCTATACCGATGCCAGGAATCAGGGTTAGAAAAATAGTAGGATGACAATACTAAAGGGTTCTGGTCATCCTACAGTACTTGTTAATGCGATTCCCCCCAAACCTTTCCTCCTCAAATGTAACTTCCATATCTGCGTTTATGCCAGGTTGTCATGGCCACTGGACCTTGGAAAGAGAAGATGTAGGAAAGTAGGATCTTTCTTTTGTGGTTACCCCCACTTTCTGCTTGGTGTCAGTACGTTTTGACTGTAATTTGCTGGGATCCTGTTGCCCAGGACCCCAGCATCTGTGCTCCCTCTCCCAAAATGGCTTTGTTAAGTACTTTGGTATATCCACAATTGGCTACTGCTGTACCCTTATAAGTCCCTAGTATATGGTACTGCGGTACCCAGTGCATAGGTACACCAGGGGTCCCCTATGGGCTGCAGTATGTATTGTGCCACCCATGGGAGTCCATTTGAAATCTGACTACAGGCCTGTCATTGCAGCCTGTGTGAGAGGGTGCTTGCACTCCTCATGACAGATATATGTTTTCTTATATCTAAGGACACTACACTTAAAACCTATAAGTCACCCCTAGGGTAGGCCCTTCAGTCCTGCAGGCGGGGTGGTTGGTTAGAAGTATGAGGGTGCCCCTGCATGGGCAGGACACCCCTACAAACCTCAGAGTCTATTCTTCTGGCTTTGTAAGTGCAGGCAGCCATTGTAAGACATATAGTGGACATCAGTCATTATGAGATGTCTAACTATATAATGTTTACGCCGAACCTGGTCATCTTTGTTATCAAAAATGTTGGAACCATACCCCAACACCGATAGGTCCTTCCACGATTACCTCTGCCTAGAAGATACAGTTCCAATAGCTTCCACAATATGTATTTATTCTACTTTTATTTTGTTTTTAAATTATTTCTATCCTCATCCAGCACAGATTCCATTCACATAATTTCTAGTGAAGTCTGTTCACTTGAAAAAGGGTCCGCTCATGAGAAGTTTCCTTCATTTGAAGATGGAAGTTAATGCTTTCCTAGAGACTCTTGTGGACACTGTGTTAAGTGTGCCAAACACTTTGCCCATCTCTGACACACACTGTAGGAAGGAAGTGCTTCCTTTAGAACATCGTGATGAAATTCCATTCGTGTTATCCACTGTTATTTACGAGAATGTGTGGAGACGGAGCTTTAGATTTGAGTGGCCTGAAAAACTTATCAGGGGAAGCAAAACGCCAAAACGGAATGTTACTTTGCAGGTTGAAGGCAAGGATTGGGTCACAGACATATAGCTTTTTGTACAGTGCCATACAACTCTACTTTCCTCCATCACAGTGAAAATGCAGAGATGCTGCTGCAGTGATTGTCAAACCACTGCAAGGTTTTATTTTAGGCATAAACAGAGTGGTCTTGTAGGAGCCTAGGATGAATCTTTAAGTTTCTGGCCTCTCCTTGAAATTGATGTGGCTAAAGGCGGTAAGATAGCCAGTGGCTAATGTTGTAGTAGGGTTTCCCTGGTTAACCTCGAGGGCTGCAGGTGAAATTAGAGAAGCCGGTGTTGGGGGGAGCCTTTGCTCATTTAGGTCACAAATTAATTCCAGTTGCCTGTGACCTCAAAGTTGGTTGCCTTTAACTACTCTGCTATTTGAGGATGTGGCTCAAGTGCAACTCTTTGAGGTCGGTAAAAGGAGGAATACATTGGGGTTGCTTTATTCCTGCTGAAAAAAAGATATGGGTTGGTAAACGTATGTTTACTTCTGGTTTGATATCCTATCTGGCAGCAGAAAGGAATGTTGCTGGCATTGTCATAGCAGGTCTGTGACAGTGCACAGCATCTCCTCCCCTCTCTCTGCGTGGATGCCAGCAAAGCTGTATGCTAATATTGACATTTTCACAGCTACAGGCATAGCTGTATTGCTCGGCATGGAGACCCCCTCCCCTTCCATGTTTTACTTTATCGGACTAGTGGCTCAGTCGTATGTACTAATCAGGTGCACTCCGCCTGGGATCAGCAAGCCCTGGCGTTTGTTTATTTTATTTATTTTATTTATTTATTTATTTTAAACGATTTATATAGCGCTGGCTAGACCCGGAAGTATCAGAGCGCTTTACATGAGCATCAGATCATAGTTACAGGTTACATCGTTACAAAGGTTACAAAGTTCTTAGAGCATGGCAACATAGTTACTTGTAAGGTTGAGATAAACAATAAGCACAAATACGTAAGGGGAAAATAAGGCAAGGTGAGAGATTCAGGGGGGGTTGGAGTAGGGGAAATAGACAGATAATGAAGGTGGGGAAGAGGAGGGGAGGAGAGGGTGAGAGTCACAGCATGGGGAGAAGAGGGGAAGGGTGACGGGGACACAAACCGGTAGACGAGTCAAGGCAACGTCCAAAGTCCAGTAAGCTGTGATCCCAGGGGAAGTGGTATCCCTTTCCTATCTCTATTGCGAGAGGCTCCCTTTACGCAGTGGACTCTCTCAGAGAGGTCTCAGAGACTCCAAGGCCTACATACTGGATCCTTCCCCAAAAAGGGGAGAGGGAGTGCTTTGGCAAGGGGTGCTATACCATACCTCAAGTGTGAGTGGCTCCCTTGGCGCAGTGGACTCACTCAGCGGGTTCGCTGAGACTCCAGAGTATAAATATTGGATCTTTCCCCAACAAGGGGAGAAGGAGTGCTTAGTCAAAGGGCACAAAGGACAGGGTGTAGGCAGAGTAGCAGGCAAGGGGAGATATTCAGGGGAGAGAGGATAGGAGCTAGGGAAGAGACAATAAGGAGAGACGAAAAGAAGTCTGCCTAAAAACCGACTGGGTAGGTGACGACCAAGGAGGGAATCCAAGGCCCATCTCCCCTATAGCTAAACCAAATAGCTCCATCGGGCATCAGACAAAATAGTTCAGTCTCAAAACATTGAGAGAGGGGGGGAGGGAGAGACATAAATAGAGGGAGGATGCGGTAAGAGACAATAGGAGAGACGACAGGAAGTGCAACAATGTGGTTCAACAATATACTAGAAGAAAATCAACAAGTAAACATTAAATAAAACAATCAGCAATACAATTAGGAGAGGAGTGAAAGGCGAGAGAAAGTAGTGGGGGGGTAGGGGACGAGAGGGAGTGAGGATAAGGGAAGAGACAACCATAGAGACGAAAGGAAGTCTGTCTAAGGTTCACAGAAAAACAGGGTGGGGATAAAGGGCAAGGGCATGTGAGGGCTGAGGACAGAAGACAGAAGCTGGAAAGAGTAGGAGCAGAGAGGGGGGAAGGTTGCATGAGGTGCATAAGGTTTGAACAGAGGCACGTATCTCCTGCTAGGGGCTGTATTGTTGGGACCATGTTTAGATAGAGAAAGGTCCTGGGTGGGGGAAGGGAAATTGAGAGGAGGCGTATTGGGCAAAGAAAGAGAGGTAAATCAGATAGTCACGTGAGAAGTCAAGGGAGGGCAGTGTGTTGAAGCTGTGGAGGGAGAGACGTGGAAAGGGAGGAGTGGAAGGACGCGGTGTTGGGAAAGGGTAGGGGAGGATTCGACAGAGGAGAAGAAAAAAGAGAGGGAATGTGGTCACACGATGATATGAGAGAAGGAGGCCAGAGACATGAGAATATGAGTCATGTAAATAGGTATGAAGGAAGCGGTAGTCAGACGGAGTTAGGAGGTAGTGGGAGAGACAGTAGTTGGGAGGTAGAAGGCAAAAGTTATCGGACGTGCGTTAGATTTGTCAAATAATTTTGTAGGGCCTGCCGTAGACAATCAGCAATACTGCTTTACATAATTGCTTGTGAACAGAGTAAAAAACATAGACCTAAGCAAAAAGAGAGAATAAAATTCCAAATCAATATATGAAGCATGGACCAGGGATCTCAAGGTGCAATAAACAGAGGTACTAGATGGTAAACAACAAAAGGACAAGATAAATAATATAAGCAAGTAGGAAACAGGGTAGTCGGGATAGCAAAGGCAGAAGAGACTAGGCAATAGTAGCAAAAGAAAAAGGGGGGGGGGTGATTGACACAGTCCAGCGAAGCAAACAATTACAGCACAGCTACGCTTGGAGGGAGTTATAATAAAGCAAAATAAAGCAATCGAACGACTGTCTGCGAGTGGAATCGGCGGTAGGGCATTGGACTGGATCAGAAGCTTTCTCTCCAATCGCACCCAATCTGTCACCATGGGTGATTTCAAATCGGAGGAAGTGGGCATCTCCAAGGGGGTTCCACAGGGTTCATGTTTGAGCCCAACGCTATTTAACACCTATGTGGCCCCCTTGGCAGGTGTTACTAGAGCTTTTGGTTTTCGCCCAGTGTCCTACGCAGATGACACGCAGTTGCTGTTCCCTTTTAAACATCTTACTCCGGAAATTTTACTATCTTTCTCCGAGGGGATGAAGGCAGTTGCAAGATGGATGTCTTCCAACTTTCTTCAGTGCAACGTTGGAAAGACAGAGGTGATGCTCTTTGGTGAAGCCAGGATTCAATGGTCCCCTGAATGGTGGCCTTCTGATTTGGGTCCAGTCCCTGAGCCTAAAACATTGGTCAAGAACCTGGGAGTCAGATTGGAACCGGAGCTATCCATGAAGCAAAATGTCAACACCACCGTAGGATCTTGCTTTCATGTGATTGGCCTTCTTCGTAAAATCTTCCCTTTCCTCCCTGACTCCCATAGGAAAACTCTTGTTCAGGCTCTGATCGTCAGCCGGCTTGATTATTGTAATGGGCTCTTGGCGGGTGCAAGTGAGGAGGTTTTGGACCGTTTGCAGGTGGTGCAAAATACAGCTGCCAGGTTGGTGCTAAATGCACCCCCCAGATCCCCTTCTAAACCATTACTCCATAAACTTCACTGGCTACCAATTCGTCAGCGAGTGAAGTTCAAGACGTGCTGCACCATCCACAAAGGCCTTAACCAATTAGGACCTGAGTATTTGGCGAACAAATTTGTTCCCTATGTCCCCACTCGCGCCCTCAGATCCTGCCACCAAATGTTATTGGTTGTCCCTAAGATAACTAAGAGCAGGTTGGGTGGTAGGGCTTTATCTGTTGTGGGTCCCAAATTATGGAACTCACTTCCGCTGTCATTGAGGTTGTGTAAAGATCACCTTCAATTCAGAAAATATTTAAAAACCTTTCTGTTTGGTTTACTATAACTGGCCCTACGCTCACAGCATTTTTAATTATGTATTCTTTTCAGTTTCTGTACCGGCAGTCACAGCGCGGAGATACTCCTCTGGGAGTTTATTCATAGCGCTTTACAAGCCCATAAATAAATAAATAAATAAATGTTGAAATAACCCTAGTAAAGCAAACAATCAATCCCCGCAGAGCTATAGAAGGAGAGGATCACTAGGTTCAGGATCAAAAACATCAGGTCATCAATCAGCACAGATTTTCAAGGTGGGAGCATTGTTAAAAACAGGCCACAAGGTGGAGCTCCAGGCTAAGGAAGGGAGCAGTTTAAAATTCAAGGGAAAAGAGGCGCTGTTATTCGAATGGCAACACGTCCATCTTGAGGGGCCTAGAAGTTTTTAGATCTCGGGTTTGGCACCATTTTGTAAGGCTAGGTGGATCATGCAATTTCGGTGCAGCAGGCCACTCGTTGCATCGTGTGGGCGCGCTCCGTAGACTCCCTCAGCAATCAGAGGCGGGGGCCACAATAGGGGGGCAGGGGGGGTCAGAGACAAACAAACACAGAAGAGTAAAAGCAAAAACATGGGACGTTGCGTCGCTGGAGGACCGCCCGCCAGTATTCACCTCAGACTAGGGATCATCGGTGTCCTGCTCCTGCTGAAGTCCTTCTTGAGTGTCTGTTTGTAATGCGCTAAATCGAGGTACACACAGCTCAAGAGACGTGAGGCGGCTAATTCACAGCATATATTCAATCTTCAGTGCGCAGAGCAAACTCTCCTCCATGGAGACGTCACCTTAAGTCTGCCGTTTCGGTGCGCTATTCTCCAGGACTACAAAAAACCAAAACGAGCACCAATATTGCCAACTAATTACTATGAGGGCCTAAAAATGACCACGTCAACCTACTAATCTAAACAGTAAGTCTTGAGACAAATGTTTTAGTCCAGAGTAAATCAATTATTTTAATCTCATATTTTGTCAATACATGTTTTAGAACAAATTCACATATTTATAAACATTGCTTACTTCACTCCACATTTATTCACGATGACACTTCTTACATTCAATACAATTATTCAACCATACATACACATTATACTACAAATAGAATCAATTTACATCAGTTTTTACAAGAAGTATTTACAACAATAATTACACAAAAAGCAGCATAGGAAATCAATTCGATTTTTGAGTAATTTTGTGTTTTAGAACAACCCTCCTAATGCTGTACAAAAACGGTCTACGCGTTTCGAAAACCCTTTGTTCAAGGGAATTCTCTTAAGGACCACGTAGCTCAACGATGCTTGTTTTCTTAAAGTCAGGGTTTCATGCCGTTTTCAACCAACTTGTATCTCATGGAGTGTGGAATGGGGAATTTGTACTATGGCGTGTTGATTAATCCAACCGAAGTTGTGGGAGCGGGTGATGTAATCTACCCGTGTCTCTGTTACTACTCCGTCACTGGGGTTTTCGTTTTCCAACACCGTCTTCCTCCATTTCTCGTTGCCTGGCGTTATTTTCAGGTCACATCGTCTGCATCTGCTGACTTAGACGCTAGCAATCTCCTGCCCGGCGGAGCTGTCCCAGCCGGCAGGGCGTACAGTACAAGGGATATGCAGGGCAGCTACATATTTGGGTGTCAAAATCTCATTCTCTGATTTTTTTTTCAGAACCATCTCTTCCTGGATCATAGACTCCTTTCGGCAGGTGCTGTATAAGGCCGATCCTTTGTGCTATTCTGATCTGCTCTTCTTCCGTCAGTTGTGTTGCCAACCGTGTCTGGCTGGGTGTTGGATGATACACCGGAACAGGGATTTGTTCCTGGTACGGCGGCTGCGGCTCTTGGTCCAGGTCAATCCCCTCCCCATAGCTCGCCCGGTCGGACTGAGATTCGTGCAGAAGGGAGATTTCATCGGAGGTGGGAGATTTCAGACAATTGCCCATACTGAGCCCGGGACGCCTGGTCACTGCTGCTTACTGGCACTGCGGAGGAGTGCGAGCAAGCCTCCGTGCTGCCGCCTGTAAAATTATGAATAGATAGTCCATTCGTTGTTAGTAACTTCATGTAAATTTATTGAAGATAGAAGTTACAGGAAATAAAGTACATAAATAACAAACCCCACCAGGAGCAGTCTGAATGTCAAATATTGTCAAGATCAAGGTGAACAAAATCAGGATTTAGGAAACTCTTTGGTTAATCCAATGCTTTCAAGTGATTCTTTATGTAATGATGTTGCATGTCATAATACTGAACAAATAAGACCGACACGTAATTGCTCTTTTCCTTCAAAGTACAAAGATTTTTATTTATCTTAACTTTCTTTATTTGTTTATGAAAGGGGAAGGGTGATGTAATATGTGGTGATGTAATATTCTCGTGAGGGCAGCCTGACTCTGGAGAGTCAGGCTGCCCTCATGAGAATTCATCTTTAATTAACAATACATAGAAACTAACATTGGACTTCATGCGCACCTAACAGAAAGTGTGCGCATGGAGTCGGAATCATAAGAAAACATGTACACGCGCTCACACGCGTGCATAAGCACCTGCCCATCAAAGATAAGGGCACGTGTACATAAAAGTCAAAGCAAGCACATATTACATCACCCTTCCCCTTTCATAAACAAATAAAGAAAGTTAAGATAAATAAAAATCTTTGTACTTTGAAGGAAAAGAGCAATTACGTGTCGGTCTTATTTGTTCAGTATTATGACATGCGACATCATAACATAAAGAATCACTTGAAAACATTGGATTAACCAAAGAGTTTCCTAAATCCTGATTTTGTTCACCTTGATCTTGACAATCTAGACTATTTGTACCCTTGGGGGTTTGAACATCCGGTCCAATAGGAAACTCATTTTGTACACCCAAATCCTCCAAAAAATTTGAAAAGTGTAATTCATCTTGCAACACTTTTTTTTTAATCAATAATCCTTCTAGCTTGATCTGGTGTTAATTTCACCAACACCCTTTTGCTCCACCAACCTCTTTGACCAAGAAATAAAGACCCTTTTGAAGTTTTCAATACCTGTACAGGAAGAGAAAACCTAGATAGACCTTTCTTAACTTTCATTGGAGACTGAATCAATACCCAATCTCCAATTTCAAAATCAGAATCACTTTTGCAGTTCTTACCATCATAATATTTCTTCTGAACAGCTTGCTTGAAAGAAACACTCTTGAGCATTTTTTCTTTATCTTTACAAACCAAACATGAGTTGTCACTTCTCCTCAAATCCTTAATCCATGAAGGACACAGAGTACCATTAGGTTTCCTTTTCCTCAAAAGCCTAAAGGGAGAAACCCCAGATGTCGTGTGTGGGGTAATGAGATATGCCCAAAGTTTCTTCTTTAGAAAAAATATCCAAAGGAACTTTTTCAGCTAAAGCTGTCTGTATTCCTTCTTTTATGACCCTATTCATACGTTCAACTAAACCGTTAGCTGCCGGAGAATATAAAGCAACCTTTAAATGTTTGATATCATGAGACAACAAAAATGTCTCCATACTTGTTGAAGTAAAATGTGAACCATTGTCTGTGACCAACTCTTTAGGAAACCCTCAGTCATAAAAATTCTTGACAAAAAGTTAATCACAGAAGTAGAAGAGGCTGAAGAACAAAACTCAAATTCCACCCATTTTGAGTAATAATCAACTAACACCAAAATGTATTTTTTATCATTGGGAAGTAGATCAAACGGGCCTGCAAAATCTAGTGCTAATCTCATCCATGCTTCTTCAGGTGTTGGTACATTGTATAAAGGGAGTTTTACAATTTTCCAGTGCTTGTCTGAGACAAGACATGTACTACAGGCATTTATCCAATTGGTAACATTAGACTTTAAAGCAGGCCACCAAAAACTTTCTTTTAACCTTCTAACCGTCGCACCTATGCCTAAATGGCCCTCATGTGCTATGTCAAAAATCCTTTTTTGTAAAGATAAAGGAGGTACTGCCAAATCTCCACGCATAACTAAACCCTCTACTATAGAAAGTTCTTCACTGACTTGTGCAAAAGATTTCAACGGGGATGGTAAAGACCTTTCTTTAGGCCAGCCAGTTACAATCATGTTCTTAACAGCCTGAAGAGTAGAATCCTCTACAAAAGCTTTTAACCAATCATCCTTTGTTACATGAGGAAGATTGGTAATAACATCCTCAATTGTGGCAACCATGCATTCTACATCATCAAATCTTGAAGGCAAGGAGTTATCCTTCAATGATAATCTTGACAGACAGTCCGCTCTACCATTGCGACCACCTGGTATATACTTAATAATAAAATTACATTCATGCAAGCGTGATAATAATCTTACCAACCTTGATGATGCTTTACCTGTGCCATTACCTGATAATAAATGGATTAAAGGTTTGTGGTCTGAAAAGATTTCAAATTGTGTACCCCAAATAAAAGTTCTAAATTTTTCAACAGCCCAGGTACAAGCCAAAGCCTCTCTCTCTATTGTACTGTAGATAGAATCTGCAATAGAGAGAGATTTGGAATAGAAACCCACTGTGTTCTCTTTCCCATTTACCCATTGAGATAAGACTGCCCCTAATCCTTTTTGGCTTGCATCCATGGATAATATACATTTGTAACCAGGTGAGAATGGCGATAAGGCAGGAGCCTGAAGAATTAACTTTTTTACTAATTCAAACGCTTTCTGTGCATCATCATTCCATGTAAAATGAATATTTTTCTTTAACAAAAGGCGTAGTGGTTGAACAATCTGTGCATAGTTTGATATGAATCTAGAATAGTATTCCGTCATACCCAGAAATGACCTAAGTAGATCTTTGGTATGAGGAGCTACCACTTCATCAATAGCTTTTGTAAGAGAACATTTTGGGCTGATTCCAGAAGCTGAAATGGTTTTCCCTAAATAATCTAGTGATTGCACCATAAATTTGCACTTATCTGCACCAAGTGTAACTCCAAATTCTTTGAACTTCTCAAGTACCTTTCTTAAAGTAATAATGTGTTCATTTTTGTCCTTTGAGTAAATCATCCGGGTAAGCCTGAACTGAAACAATACCTGCTAACATGTGATCCATGAACATCTGGAATACGCTTGCCGCAGAGGCCAAACCAAAGGGTAACCTAAGGTATTTGTATGCACCAAAGGGTGTTATGAAGGTTGTAAGGTCAGTAGAAGGAGTGGACAAAGGAATTTGATGATACGCCGACTTTAAATCTAAGATGGAAAAACAAGTGCCACCAGCAATATTTGATAACAGATCCTGAATTTTCGGTAATGGGTGGCAATCTACTATTATGTTTTTGTTCAGTGAGAGTAAATCAGCACACAAACGAATCGAATTATCTTTTTTACGCACAATAACAATGGGACTCACCCATTCAGAGAAGTCTATAGGAGTTATAATCCCTTCTTCCACTAATGTATCAAGTAAGACCTTCAAATTAGTTCTCACACTTAAAGGAATGGGCCTGGCCTTATGTACAATGGGAATAGCATTCTCTTTTAACTTTATAAAATGCTCTACCTTTGTAATCTTACCAATGCGCGTTGTAAAAACTTCTGAGAATTCATTTAAAATCTTTGTTGTAAAAGATGAAACATAATTTCCTTCAGAATTATCAATAACATCAATAGAAACATCATTATTGATTTGAATGGGATTTTCAGCACCAGGGACTAACTTTAACCCCATCTTAGCTAGATCTTGCCATCCAATAATGTGCTTACCTTGAAGGGCCACATACACATTAGTAGAAATTTTTCTCCCCAAACAAGACACAAATTCAATAAAATAGCCATGCATTTCAATGTTTTGACCCCCATAACCTTTAGGAATAATATCTAATTTTTCTAACTCTTTACCAGGCCAGTGTTTCTCAAATAGTATGTTTGAAATGATCGTAACTGGTGCTCCAGAATCACTCATCATTGCTATTTTTAAATCACCTATCATAAATTCACCTAATGGTTCCTTGACCCTCTTCTCAGAAGTACTCAAGTTTACAGTATCAATATCAACAGAAAGCATAATTTTTTCCATACTATTAGAAAGAATGAGACTATGCTCAGCAGAGTCTTCATTTGAAATCTCTCTAGTATCTAGAGAACTCACTCTGACAATTCTTTTGCTTTTACAAACGCTGTAAAAATGACCAGTTTTTCCACATTTTGTGCATTTTTGGCCTAATGCTGGACAAATGGGACTATCACCTAAGTGTGATCTCGTCTTTTGTGCCTCCTGTGCCTCCTGTCTTCCTTATTTAGTTCTCGCTTCCAGTCTTCCTCATTGTTTTCTCCCACTCACTACTTTATCTTGTCATATCCTTTTATTATAAAAAAAAAGAGAGATGATGTAATGTGATGCTTAGCCTGTCATCTCAGTTTCTCCTTTTCATTATTAAAAAAAAGAGAGATGATGTAATGTGATGCTCAGCCTGGTTACGTGTGTGTTGGAACGTTGGGAATTAGAATGTTAGTAAGGTTTGAGTCAGTTGGTTTATGGGCTGAGCGACATTCAGACTGCTCCTGGTGGGGTTCGTTATTTATGTACTTTATTTCCTGTAACTTCTATCTTCAATAAATTTACATGAAGTTACTAACAACGAATGGACTATCTATTCATAATTTTACACCGCCTATTGTTGAACAGGACGCCCGGCTGCCCAACACTTCACTACTTTCCGCTCTGCAGCGATCTTCACGCACTGCCCGCCTGCGAGGGCGACTGCCGAGGACGCGGCCAAACCACTGAGTGCGGCATCCAGGCGACTCCCTCCCAGCTGCCGCCGGGGTCGGACCAGACTGCACACAGGCGGGGTACCAGCCGCATGATAATGTGGTACAAAAGTGGCCATTTAAATTTAAATTTACAGATGTTCATTTTGATTAACCTTCCCTCCTCCCACAAAACAAAGCAGTGGAAAACAAAGTAAGTGTTTACCAGGTATTAGTACCCTTTAAAAAAAAATCAGGTTTTAAAAGGTTCACAAAGACACAGAATCATAATATCCTTGCTATGGGGGGTGGCTAGCAAGAGAAAGGACACTGGTCTTTATTGTATTCCGTAGATAGTTTTTGGTGGGGAAGAGTTGGCTGAAAGAACCGAAGGTAATTGCATGGAAGTTCTCCCTGCATATAACGTTTTTAGAGGGGACAAGGGGACTTAGATCCCTACATACATCTGTTCCCATTTCCTTGCTTTCCATCTTTAGCATATTTTTGACTTTCAGGTGTGTTTTGTAGCAATACGGGGATTATTTTACTTCTCATTTCTGCTTAAACTACTCTCTTTCAACTCTTTTTAGGTCTTGCCTGCAGACAGCGCATCCATTGTCACTGTGAGAGGGTATTGTTTACAATAGATGGCTTGGAGCCCGCCCATTACTTACCATTTGTTGGCTTTATTGTCACTCTTCTTCGCTGCCTCCTAATAGGCTAGCGCATACCATTGTCACTTCATTTTCTTTTTGCTAAGCATAGGCCAAGCACAGATTGCTTTCACTTGATTAATGTATGTCCGCTGCTAACATTGTGAGTGAAGTACTATTCTTTCTTCCCCTAACACCCACCCCTTCTCCGTGTTGCTTCTTTCAATTCTCACCCACCCCATCTTCGTGCTGCTGCCACCCGTCCGCTCTACCCCTGCTTGTCATTGCTCCATGCTCATAATCCCACTCCATACTGGTCTGTGCTTGCCCATCCTGTCCAAAGGAAGAAAAAAGAGCTTTGACACGGATTCAGCTCTGGCTGTCATAGCACGTTTTTAGGTCTCGCGACCTATCGATGCGCGCATGCGCATCGAGCGGAGCGAGAGTTCAAGCGGCG
The DNA here is from genome assembly GCF_964261635.1 of Lissotriton helveticus. NCBI lineage: Eukaryota > Metazoa > Chordata > Amphibia > Caudata > Salamandridae > Lissotriton > Lissotriton helveticus. Next base: position 869,604,057 of record NC_136059.1, read on the forward strand.
AAAACATCATGAAACCACCAGCTTTTTGCTGGCGTTTTCATGGCGTTTTCATGAAGTTCATGTGAACCACGTGTTCAAACATGAACGCGCATCAGCCTCCCTCCATTTGCCGCAGAGCACATCAAAGGGCTTCGCCCAGCGTGCGCTCTGCGGCTTCTCAGCTTCTCCTCCCCTAATTAGTCATTTTCGCCGCTCCCCTGCCCGCCGTGTCGCATTTCTCCTCCCCCCTCCCCTTCTCTGCCTTCTGCCTTCCTTTTCTGGCGCACGCATTTTTTTTTTTTTTACTCCCCTTCTCTGCCTTCTGCCTTCCTTTCCCGGCGCACGCATTTTTTTTTTTTACAAGCCATAAAATGAGATACTGTTTGTTGGCTTACAACACACAAGTCTCGTAGTACTGTTTCTCCCAATCATCTACACGACCGTTATGAGTCGTATAAGTGATTCATTTTCACCCAAACAGCTTCATGTCAAACTGCTTGATCCTCGTCGCTGTTTAGGCATTAAGCGCTGTGATCTGTTAGCAAGCAGCAGCTCTCTCCAAACAACCCCCGCCTACCCCGCCTTCCAACACAACGCAAGCGAGCCTGCTGCCTCGGCGAGCACAGGGTTCAAGGTTGAGAGAGAGCTCATGAAATGAAACGGCTTCTATTAAATGATGCAAGTGTTGAAGCCTGTCGAGCTTGCATGTACCCCGTATCTGCACACTTCTCAGCACGGTGTGTATTGCATTTAAGGAGTTTACCTTACATTTGATCTTCCTTGCTTTTCAGCTTTCAGCCTGGCTCTCTCTGATAGTTCAGCAATCGAGGGAGGGCAGCTGCAGAAACAGCGAACAACCATTGCCAGACTACAGTGGTTCATCGACGCATGGCTTCATTTTCAGCTTCCTGGGATTTGACTTTCCACGTGGGAAGGCAAACACTATTGTTAACAAGCATTGGCATTGCCAATAGGTCTCGCTTGTGGGACCTTATAAGTATTTAGTTTTGCAGCACAATATCCGATTATGCAACAAGGATATTGTGCTGCAAAACTAAATACTTATAAGGTCCCACAAATGCGAGACCTATTGGCAATGCCAATGCTTGTTTTTCTTACATTACTTTTAGCCACGCTGCTGTATAACATGGCTAAAAGATATTGCCAATAGCTTTCACATAGGCAAGACCAATGCTTGTTTATTCTTGGAGAGTGGTGTAATAAGGACATGTAGCATGCATTCTACCTCCCAATTAAAAGAAAATCCTTATTATTACAGTCAAATGTACTTATTTAGACCACAGAACGTTGTTCCAATTGCAGCTTTACAACAGAGCCAAAAATGGTGCGACTGTGGGAAAATCTGCGGATATATCAACAGCTTAGCTATAATTATGTATAATGTTAAAATGTGTATGTAAGTATGTGGCATTTATATAATGCAAACCAGGCCAAAAGGCAGAGGAACCTGTACTGGATTTAAGACAAAATTACAGTCAGTGAAGTATTTGGAGGGGAAGCTGGGTTCCGAGAGTTGAGGTGAACTGTTAATTCATTGTGATGTAGTGTTCTTTAAAAGATATGTCTTCAACAGTTTCCCAAACATTGTTTTTGTTATGCTCCTGATAGAAACAGGTACGCTATTTCTGATCCTTGGTAGGTATTTAAAAAGAGAGGACCTGTTGCCCTTTTTTATGTACTTTTCCTATCCAGTGTGATGTCATAGCTGCAGGTGTGTGGAGAGCCACCGACGGAGGTGAGCCGTCAACCAGATAGGCATACATGCCTGTTGTTATGGCTTTAGAAATGATGCAGTTTGCTTTTGAAGATGGTAAGGGGAGTTAGTGGACATCTTATCAGGGTAGATAATAATTGCTCATACTGCTGGAGACAGTTGATGAGGCGTGCCCTAAAGGGCAGGCCAGTGTAAGCATTGGGAAGTCCTGGAGCAGGGTGTTGAAAACTTCTAGATGCAAGAGCAGAAGGGCTTGAACGGCAGCTCCGAATTCGTTCTCTGGGCAAAATTGTTTTACTCTATTCAGTAGGGAGAATTGGAACCAAACCATTTTGATTTTCTTGACAATGTGTTCCTTGAGGGAGAGGTCATTGTCCAAGGTGAATCCAAGTAAAATTGGCATTAGGCTGAAGTTGGAATCCGACCACTATCATGCCATTGAGCAGGTTTGGATTAGTTGATACTCCTTGTTCTTGACTATCAGTAGGAAGTATGCCTATGTAGTGTTGCGGTGCAGGCAGCATTTGAAGTGTTCGGTGTAGATTTCAAGTAGAACTGTATGGCAATGGAATATTGATGCTGTTATCAGTGAGTAGAGCCCCAAAGGGCTCCACGTTGAGGTTGAAGGGGACAAGATGAAACCCAGGGAACCTGGCAGATGAAAGGGGATATTCTGGGACATGCAGGTGCCCATGTAAACGAACCAGTGTCAACTGGATAGGTAGGAGATGAATCAATGAAGACATTGCCATAAATACTATTCTAGACTTCAGTGTGTGGATACGTATTGAATGGGCAATGGTGTGAAACTTGGCTGAGAGGTATCAGGAGGCAATTGTCATTACCTGTGTTAGGACAGCATGGTCTTAGATTTGTAACATAGTTCTCTGTGCTGCAGCTTCATATGAAATTTGAATATGAAGTGTACTGCCAAACTGGCTGAACTAAAAGCTCTAATTTTAGCACTAGAAAATACTGATCCTGAATTCCCCACACTTCTAGTGTGCGATTCCAATCCAAAATGTCTTTTTTTCGGTCAAGGTCCATAAAAGAACATTACAGAGATATACAATATATAGAAAACAGAATACAAAGTTAAAATCATGATAAAATGGCTACAAGGGCAGTTAAAAAAAAAAAAAGGTCAATCAGCATTTAGTCCATTACTGGTTTCTAAAACAAAAATGTGCGCGCCCACCACATAAAAGATAAAAAGTGAGATACAGCGTAGACAATTGGTAGATTAGTATTGTACTTCAGGAATCTAAAGGTTTCTTCACAGTGCCTTGTACCCATGTTTCTACACAGTCTTACTAGCCATCTTCGTCTATTTTTTTATATGGTGGGCAAAAAAAATGCATGGAGCTCGGTCTCCTCTTTCGTACTGCATGCAGGGCACACCATGGCAGAGCTGCCGGTCCATTTATTAGAAAATGCACGCAGCTGGAGAGAACCATGCCTTAACTGAACATAACGTTTTCTAGCTGGTTGTATTTCATCTAGGCATGGCTCCAAATTATAGATGTCCTTTATGTTCAGAAATTTGGCTGTGAGAGAACGGATGGGGCGATTTTCATGGAATTGGGCAAGTTTAACCCCCCTATAACTACTAACCAATTGTTTATGCAAAATTGCACTGTAGGCTACCTCCGGACTACTCCAAAGTCCGTCTCTGCCTAAGGTGTGGAAGCCTTCGGTAATGTGTGCAAACCAGGCCAGTTTACCTATACCAGGGACACCAAATATATCATGCAGCTCAGATTATTTGAGGTCTACAGCCACTTTCTTCTGTAATAGGTCTCGCCCCTAGGTCCAAGCACAGTGGGACAAGTGGAAGCTCGCTTGTAGGCCAAACAGCTTTCTAAGAAAGTTATTCTCAGTCTTAATGATGTTCTTGGGAAGACAGTGCCCCCAGAGTTTGGCCCGATACATAACAGAAGTTCTTAGTCGGGTTTTATAGATCTCTAAAATGGGTCCCACTGGGTTATGAAATAAATTTCTATGTAGCTTAGCCAGCCCGCCTTCAGTCTGGGTTAGCTTGAGACTTGACTTGTCCATGTGGGCCCCCCAGTCCATTTTTTCTGTTAGTGTGAGACCTAGATACTCAAAAACAGAAACCCGCTCAAGTTGGATACCATTCATATGTGGGTTAGGATGAGTTGTGGGGATGGAGTTGAAGACCATATATTTTGTTTTCTGTATATTGATATCCAGCCCCCTAGTTCTACAAAACTCGCCAAAACCATCCAGGGTTCTCTGGATACCTTTCGGTGATGTGGACAACAAGAGGGTAACATCAGCAAACATCAGTGCAGGAATTAGCTTGTGTGCTAGCTTGTGAGCGTTATATCCTTCAGCCTACTCAATTAACCAGCCCGTTAATATGCAGACAAAACAAGGTGGGAGCCAGGACACAACCCTGCCTAACTCCTCTGTTTATTGGAATGGGCGGAGTGAGTTCCCCATGCTTCCTATACCGGATCTGTGCATAATTGCCCTCATGCAGTCTTCTTAACATATTTAGGAGATAATCGGGGATTCCAAGGTCGCTTAATATCACTCAGGGAGCATCTCTTGGCACTAGGTCAAAAGCACTTGTGAGATCCACAAAGAACAGATACAGACAACCACCTTCATGAAGCACCGTTTTCCAATTGGAGTTGGAGCCTAAATATTTGGTCTACGGTGGAAGTATTTTCCCTAAAGCCAGCTTGTAGGGGACTCGTAGTTTTATGTTCCTACAACCAAGCCTGTAGGCGGTCCAATAAAATCCTTGCAAAGTTTTTATGTGTTACATCAGTCAGACTGATTGGTCTAGAGTTGATGGGCAGTAATGGGGACCCTTTTTTTATATATTGGGAGTATCTCGGCTCCAGCCCAAGTGACAGGAAGTGCCATCCCTTGTAGTATAGCGTTAAAGAGCACCCACAGATATGGTCCCCAGATGTTAGGCTCGGCACGGAAAGGATCCCCAAGTATCTTATCCAGACCTGGGGCTTTACAAGGCGCTATCATTCTAACAGCACTGATGACTTCTGACAGGGTCAGCTCAGAGATCTATGTATGAGGGTTTAGTGATGACTGTGTTGCTATGTTCTGAGTGCTAACCTCAGTCTCCAACAAAGCGTATTGGGCCTGAAAATGTTCTTTCCAGCTACCAGCCACTATATTGGGCTCCTGGGCCACCTTTCAAGTTCTACTACCTTTGCTTACAATGTTCCAAAAGGCTTTCATATCCTTAAACTCTAGGACCTGTTTCAAAGATGCCCATTGGTCCATATCCCATTATTTTTTGCGAGTGCAAGGGTGTCTTTATAAATAACTCTCACAATTCTCATTTGGGTTCTACTCTTAGATTTTACGGCCTCTATCACGGCCCTCTTTGCTTCCTGATAGCTGCGCTTTAACCAGGTCTGCTTGACCATTGCCCGCCACCCCCTTCCTGGGTGCCCACTGGCGAGAATATGTCTACCAATTTGGACATCATTGCTTCGTGCAACTTAGCAACTGCCGTTGGCGAAGCAACATTACCCTGTATGGTAGATAGCTTTCCTAATTCCATAATGATTGGTATGATGGATTCATACAGGGAGGCCATTCTTCCTGGCGATTGTTCGAACCAAGTCCATCTAACTTTTCGCCGACCATTAATGAAGGATAGTCTTTCATCTATCATAATAGAAGAATATGCAATTCCAGGGTTTGAGCATTATGGTTGCTGTCATGTCGTGATAAGACAGTAAAATCAACTACCCTGTCCCACATCCTAGTTTTAATCAGGATATAGTCTAGTATGAAAAATGGCAAACCCTAATAAAGGTATGTTTCCTGGGGAATTGGATCTGGTTCTGCCATTGCAGCCTCATAGGGACTGGTTTAGAGTGAGTGATTAGATGTGGAGAGCCAGCAGTGTCCATGCCCTGAGTGGAGTAATATTGGGATCGGGGATAGCCCAAAGCACGTCCTCCACTGTGGGTGGTGTATCATAAAGATCTTTCACTGGCTCAAATAGGCAATTAACATTACCCCCTAAGACTATCATAGCATTTTTGGTGAATCCAAGTATTAGGCAATCTAATTGATTCTTGACTGATCCTCACGGGCCTTGAACAGACAATGAGCAGAACCATTTTGAGGTTGGAGCTTGAATGGATTCGAGACTCAAAAGGGAATTTATAAAGCATAATTTGCTTTGGGGGAAAGGTGGCACATCTAAAATAATGTTTCTCATGGGCTCACGTAATTCATACATTGAGTCACCAACATGTTGGAATACATGTTGCAGGGAATTCACTGGCTGATGAAGCTGCAAAAGCAGTGATTTAGACTGTTGTAGTAGCTGCAATTACTTGTTCTTAGGAGAGAGTGGATAGAGACATTATGATAGCTGTCAATGCTTCATGCACAGGTACACCATTACCTAAGAAATATCCAGCAACATACTCCTACCTACTGAGTGCCCAGAACATACCTTTTGCACATATTCCCGGGTAGGGGATCAAGTGATTTAATATTCAGACAGCATGCCAGATTAAATCATAGCCGCTCATAAGGGGTTAGCTTCTGCCTATGCAGGTGGTGGCTACAGTTTCACTGCTACAGCAATGCTATTGGTTGCAGGGCCTCTACAAACAGACAAAACAATATGGGGCGTGGCTAGCCAGTCAATATGGCTGTCGGCTGCCGATAGAGCTCCGGAGGGGGCGTGGCAAGCCAGCCATGAAGGCGGTCGGCTGCAGATAGAGCTCCGGAGTCACCCGGGGATTAGATCCTGACAATGGGCTTCTGTGGGAGCCCAGACTTGCTCACAGGTACCGGGAATGGGACGGATACCCCAGGGAAGGTCCGGTGGTCCGAAATACTTGGTGGCGACCTGAGAGGCGGTGGTTACGAAGCGAGGCCTGCTGCGGCCTCCCGCGTTCATCAGCCGGGTGCTCGAGGGTGGGCGGAAGCGAGAGGAGACGCGGACTGCCCAGACGGAAGCGACCCCGGGAGCTACCAGCGCAGGATCGCTCCGTCATAGCTGCTGTCCGAGAGCCTCCGACTGACGGTGAGCCCCTATAGAGCCACTGCCGCGGGACTGGAGGTGTGACGAGGTAGCTCTGGGAGAGATTGCAACACGGCTACGACGGGCCGCGAGGACAAAACTGCTCATGACGCCTGTTTTCCGCCCGAGGGCGGTTGTACCCCACAGACATTAAAAATCCTGAGATGCAGGGCAGACGACCCACGAGGAGGTGGTGAGTTCTGGAGAGGGGGAGTGTGGACCGGCGCCCCCTCGCTCGTTGCCCCCCCCGAACGGTAGCAGTGGACGGAGCGCCATTCTTTTGTCTCCATCTGAATGTGGGAACTCTTCAGTCTGCAGTGCTGGAAATCGGAGGCCGGCGTGAGAGTGCCTGAGCATTGGGATATTGCCCGGAGCGGGAGGAGTGACCGGTAGCCAGCGGCATACTGAAACGCAGTGGCTGAGCCTCAATGACGGACTACTGAGAATGGTAGGTGGAAGACGTGCTACGGCGAGCGCCTGAACCCTGAAAGTGGAGGCCTAAACACGTGACCCTGGAGGTGGTCGATCCCCCCCAGATATTGTGAGACTGTTGGTGTACTTGCGGACGGCCGGCTGGCCGGTTTGGCAACCACCCTTCCCCAGTAACAGATGAGTGGTGGCTCAATAAGAGTCCTTACATACAGAGTGGAATTGACAGCGATCTACCAGTTGCAACGCCCTTGGGCCTGACGGAGCCCCAGTGGGATGCAACCCTGTTGCTCTCCCTCATCATTGCATTCTTGACCCTCCACACCTGCATGGCCTTCTTAGAAACTGGATGCCCTTGCCTTGATGTGACGCAGTGAGTGTTACCGGGTAAAATCCGACCTGGTGGGGATCCATCGGAGAGTCTGTCCATATTGCAGGAGCAATTATGACCAGGATAAGTTTCTACACAAATTAGGCTTAGCATTATCAGACTGGGTCGAGATACCCTGGGTGCTGGGAGGAGATTGGAATGCGGTCTTAGATTTGAACATGGACAGGTCGCATCCTCTCCTACAGGCTGCTGGAGATATCAAACTGACTGACCTCTTCGCTTCCTGGGTTGTGGGTTGGATGATATCAGATGCATGGCGAGAGTTATATCCCACCCACAAAGAATACTCGTTTTATTCCCCTCTGCATAATCTACACACCAGAATTGAGCGGTTCCTGTGTTCAAGGTTGATAATTACCAAAGTGAAGAAATCTGAATATTTTGCAAAAACGTTCTCCGACCACAGACCCTTAACTATTACACTCCTCTGGGGCAGGGTACCGACTCCGGTGCCCACCTGGAGACTTAACCCTTCTCTCCTAGAGGATCCCCCCTTTCGTGCATCCTTATCACTTGCTCTCACTGAATATTTTAGAATGATTCTTCGAATCTGGTGGTTTGGGATTCCATGAAAGTCGGGATCAGGGGTGCAGCCATAGGACAATTGGTGGGGGCTAGGCAGGAGATCCATAAGAAACTCTGTGAGGTAGAGGACCGATTGAAGGTCCTGGAGCGGGAGGCAAATCTTGATCCTGGGAAGAAGGGAGACCTACAGATGGGGTGCATTGACCATGCTGAGGTTTTAGAAACATTGTGGACGATCGATGACAAGTAATATTTACGTCGTCAACACACGGAAGCCGATAAGTCCGGCACACTATTGGCCAGGTTGGTACGTGACCAGCCAGATCCACGGACTATAACCAAAATACGTGACCTGACGGGTACCTTGGTCTGTACGCAAGTAGAGATAAATCAGGCCTTTCATGCCTATCTGAGTGGCATCTATGTGCCCATAGGCCTAGATGACTCAGTGCAAATTGCTGACTTCCTGAGCGATCTTCCCTTCCCGGTACTGTCAGAGGACACACAAAAGACGCTCAAAGGCCCTATTACGCAGCATGAGATACGCGCTGCGATCAAGAGCCTCAATCGTAATAAACCCCCCGGTATGGACGGGTTACTGTTAGAATTCTACTCAACTTACTCGGATATCCTCGTACCGGTTCTTGAGAAGGTGTACAAAGTGGCATTCGAGGAAGGGCAACTACCGGAATCTACAATGCAGGCACTAGTTACTTCCATACCTAAACCTGGTAGAGATACTCTAGACATGGCTAATTATTGACCTCTCTCCCTGCTCTCGACGGAATACAAGATCCTTAGTAAGGCCCTGGCCGTGCGCATCCAATCTCATCTCAACACACTTATACATCAGGACCAATGTGGTTTCCTCCCAGGGCATAGTACCTCATTGAACACGCGCAGATTGCATGCCTTGATGTCTGCCTCGCCTCCGGACCTACCGCGAGCGGGCTGTATAGCGATTGACTTGAAACAAGCATTTGACTCCCTGTCCTGGTCTTTCATGTTCGAATCGCTTCCCGTTTCCGGACACTTTCATACGCTGGACACGCTTATTGTATACTAACCCTACGGATAGGGCGCGCACGGGCAGGTATGTCTCCCAATGCTACACAGTGCATAAGGGCACCCGACAGGGCTGCCCCTTATCCCCGATCTTATTCGTACTAGCACTGGAACCTCTTGCGCTGGCATTACGAGGCGCCTTCGACCGGATGGGCATCCCGGTAGGAGGGACACACCATTTGATATCCATCTACGCGGATATCATGAGGTACTTACGAGATCTAGAGGCAGATCACACGGTGATCTTCAATATCTTCCAGCAATTTGAAACAGTGTCTGGCCTGGCGATCAATCCTGAAAAATCGGTTGGGTTCTTCTTTAGGGAAGTACTACAACCCTCTCATATCCTTTTTGGAACGTATCCGATTCCGGTAGCCCCTGTTTCCTTTAAATATTTGGGCATACAAGTAGACAGGAAGCCTGATGACCAAATAGATGGGAACATCAAACGCGCCATTACACGACTTCGCGGCAGCGTGGGATTCTGGACTTCACTACCACTGTCTGTAATGGGCAGAGTTGCTATTTCTAAAATTATTATGCTTCCCCGCCTGTTGTATTATTTTGTGAATATACCTGTGACTCTTCCCCAACACATTTTTAATTCAATCAACACTCTCTTGAACAACCTTATCTGGGGTACTGGTCGGAGATGTATTAGTCTGCGTAAACTCCACCTGGGAACCAGGCTGGGGGGACTTGGGGTGCCGGATTTCAGAGGCTATTATTATGCCAGCCAATTGCAGTGGCTGTCATATTGGATTGCGGGCAAGAACTTACATGAGATCGCCTTTACGAAAGAACACCTGGACCGTGGGGAACTCCACTCCCTATTGTTGCCGAAAGCCCGGATCCCCCCGAACTGTTCTCCCCTCTTACACACAGCATTAACATGCTGGAAGAAAGCCCTGTCATACACGTCAACGGTACCTCCTTACGCGCCGAACATCCCATTGTTAGGTATTCCGTCACCGCAAGGTAGTCTTACACGTAATGCAGTGCGGACTTGGATGGACAACGGGGTTGAAGAAGTGGGAGCCTTTTTTGGTGACGAAACAATGCTAGACCACGACTCCTTTATGCAGATCACGGAAGCCCCTGCAAGACTATACCTATTACACGCCACGGTATCTCATTATATCAAGAATACGTGGGCACCTTTGAGATTAAAACCTACACAACATGAACTGGTCTATTTGATGTATTATATGGGGGAGGGGGGACACCTTGTACGATGGCTCTACACGGGGATCAGGAAACACGCTGCAATTCCGCTTACGACACTTAGAGCGACCTGGGTTCAGGATTCTGGCTTAGAACTAACAGACAAAACCTGGCAGCTTATAATAGAGCACCTGAAAAGGATATCACGTAATGCTAAATTCAGGTTTATTCAGACCATGGTGCTCCATAGAGCATACCTAATACCCAAGCGAATACACCGTATGTTCCCAGACTTCCCACATTGCTGCCCCCGGTGCCAAGGCGAAGAAGCTGATTTCATTCACATGTTGTGGTCCTGCCCGTGATTACTGAACTATTGGGCCGAACTATGTCAGATGCTTCATACTGTTACACAATTACCTGTTCCGATTGAAACCCTGAATTGTTTAGAGGGGATGCGTAAGAGATCTAAGGCATTGAAGGTTAAACTAAAATTCCTGGACGTGGCCGTGATTCTGGCGATTAGATGCATAACGATGAGATGGAAATACCCAAGGCCCCCTAGGTTAACTACGTGGCAATCGGATCTAGTACAGTGGGGTCGGGCAGAGGGTGCGGCCTTAAGGAGATAGGAAGAGGGAGGCCATAGGAAACAGCCCATAGCAATGGAATGGGACGCGATGGTATTGAAATTGGAAGGAATGGATTCAATTATCCCTCATGTAGCCGGATCACAATAGCCTGTTCAGAAGAGAGGAAGATGGCTGAGAGGTTGCCCCCCCACCCCAGGAAGGTGTACATGAAAATTATATCCTCTAATGCAGTTTGACGGTCATTAATATTTGCCCTAAGAGAATCACCTAGTTAAGTCTGAAGCGACCAGGAGTGGGTGGGTTAGAAGGAGGGGGGAGCGTTGAGGGTGGGAGTTCACTGTTTTGAGAATAATATTGCTCCTGTATGAGGCGATTCTTATAAGCTGTCGTCGGTGCGAAAAACTGACAACTACTGATGATGGAACTTCTGCCTTACTTACGAATTTATTAAGAGACTGTAATTATATATTGTGAGACAGGAGTCTATATATGATAACACAAAAAAGGGAAAAAATACTGTGATGTGTACATGTCCTGATATACATGTAAGTTCTTCCTACAGTCACCAATAAAGAGTTTAAAAAAACAAAACAGACAAAAAAATATGTCCTTAGATGTAAGAATTATCAACTAATAAAAGCTTCCACCGCAGACACCTCTCTTAGTTTCAAAGAAATCATTGTGGACCTCAGAAGGCCCCTTTAAATTAATTTGATTAGCAGTGGTTTCAAGTTCTAGATTTCTATGGGTGTGGCGAAGTGATCAGCTGAAACTCAAATATCATAAAAGATTTGCAAGTCTTTATCGGGGCATATGCGGTAGCTGCATTCCACTCAGACCAGGGACCATCGCCTGCCTCCAGGGCTTACCTGGGTACAGTAAGCACCCTGGGTGTGGCTGTGCATTATTCCTCCCCCTATGATCCTGAGGGAATTTTGATAGTGGAGAGGAAAAACCGTGACTTAAAGCATTGCTTACCAGCTAGGGTATTAGGTTCAGATCGTAGTAGTATCCAGCATCTATATGGAATCCAGAGAGATTTAAATAATCTGCCTAGAAGCTCCTTGGGTGGGCAGACATTCAATGAATTCCTGTTTGTCGTCTAGTGTGTAAATGGCTCTCTCTTCTTCCGAGTCTGGGTGTGGGAAGAACAACAGGAGCTCAATTGTCTGGTTCTGGTTGAGGTGGAAAGAAGACATCACCTTTGACAGAAATTTTGGGTTAGTTCTAAGGACTACTCAATCAGAGTGAACCAGGAAAAAGGGGGTTTTCAAGCATAAGAGCTTGTAGTCCGCTCACTCACCTGAGGAAAGTGATTGCAACTAAAAAACGTACTTTCGCAGATAGGAATTAAAGAGGATAAGAATGAAGGGGCTCAAAATTCAGTCCCATGAGTGTAGTGCAGGCAGAGGCTGAGGGTAACCTAGGGGAAAGTAATCTTCCTTCCATAAAGGCTTTAATGATGGGAACTCTGAATACTGAAGCACGTTCCCTGTTCTGTAAGTATGCTGCAACTGTAGCTGAATATAAGTGAATGGAGGTATAAATGAGTTGTGAATTTTGCAAATTAAACAGATAAACAATATCTTGCACTGTTGAATTTAGTGGGTCAATGTGTTTGGATAGACCGTGTTGAAAGAACCTCTTCCGCTTTGCTGAATAGCAGGCTCGCATAGTGGGACTGGGAGTTTCTGTGAGGCGGGACATACATTAATCTGCAAATTGAAGTAACCAAACTCTAGGAACTAAGAGGCCATATCGAAAGGTTGGGCTGCTTGGGTTTCGGGTGACTGACTGTGTCCTGATGTTGTGTGCAAAGATCTGGCAAGTTAGGTAGATTGATATAAACAACAGAAGAGTGTAACTTAGTAAAGAAACAAGAGCCAAAGCGCATGGAACAGAGTGTGCAAATCAATTTGATTTGTATAGAAGGCCCTCACTCACCAACATGGTTGGTGACATGCTTCATCATTGGGCCCAACCGGGTGAAGCCGAATGCCTCCACGGTGTGCTGCAATGCCAGATTTACTGCGGAGCTGGGTTTTTGTGAAGGTAGTGATGAGTGTGGTTAAAAATGACCAGATTGTGTCTCACACATTTTTTTTATTTGGTAGCCAATCTGTCATATTAAAATTATGTGTAGGTAAAGTTTACCAAATAAATTGTTTGGCTATTTCCACTTAGAGTGGGGTCACTCTAAGTAGAAATAGCGCTTTGGCTTTTGTTTCTTTACGAAGTTACACTCTTCTGTTGTTTATATTAGTCTTACAGGGGGACCGAGAGTGTACCCTTTTTCCCTCTCTCTCTCTTTGATTTGTAATAAGTTAGGTAGATTCTCATGAGGTACTGCTGACAACTCAAGGAGGATTGTCAACCACAGTTGTAAGGCTTGTGGGTGCCACCAAGATATAAGTTAGGGGTGGGGGTTTGCTGTACCCTCTGGACCACATACGGAAGTAGCAGGAGAGGCGGAAGAGCATAGGCAAATATCCTTGACCAGTTCATCAATTGTGCATTTCCTATGCACTGTGGATGCAGAAGCCTGGTGGCGAAGCTTGAGCGTTTATTTTATAACTAGATTTACACCGAAAAGGAGGAGGATTTGGGTGTGGAGTTCCCTCTCATGGACTTGTTGCTGAATCCTACTGAGAGGCCTGCATAGTCGTCCACTCCTGGAAGGTACTCCGCTAACAGATGAACTCGGTGGTCTACTGCCCAACATCAAATTTTCTAGATGTGGGTCCCAAGCTCACTGTGCCACTGGATTCAAGCTAACCTAGCTGTTGAGGGGTGATGCCCCAAAACCAGTCCCAGGATGCTGGTTTCCGGTCCATGGAGGACCTAGCTTGACAGTTCGGGCTGGAGTGTTCTCGTGAGGAGCAGGGTCAAGACTGATTTGCATATGGCTGGGTGGAAACTGGCATGGTGAGCCAAAAAAACCTAATGGATTCAACCCAGATCTGTGACCGGGGGTGAATGTATGCATTGTTCCACATTCCGCCCATCATCTGATCTTTTGTTTTTGTGGCCCTAAGTGGGAAGGTTGTGCCCAGGCGTGGGTCCCGTGCTCACTGTACCACTGGATTCAACCTAGCCTGTTTAATGAGGGGTGATGCCTGAAACCGGTCCCAGGATGCTTTTTTCTGACCCAGGGAGGACCTGGCTTGACAGTTCTGGCTAGACTGTAGAGTGTTCCCATGAGGAGCAGGGTCAATACTGGTTAGCATATGGCAGGGTCCAAAACAGGGGTGGGGGGGTTGATGAGAAAAACAAACTATGGATTAAACCCAGATATGTTACTGGGGGGTGAATGTTTGCATTGTCCAGTATATTGCACATCATATGTTCTTTTGCTTTCAACGCCATATTCTCTGCGCTAAAAGCAAGAGCTGGGGGGGAATGAGTGCCTACTTGTTTCCAACGGTAGTACATGGCAGTCAACCTGTTTCTTTTGACCAGCACAATTCTGTGATGTGCGTGGCAGAAGAAAGCTTTCAGAGCGAACTGCACTGCCAGTAAATCTAGATAATGGATATGGAAGCTCTGTTGGAGGGGTGTTAAGAGGCCTTGAATGGTCTTATCCTGCAAGCGTGCTCCCCAGCCCATGAGAGGTGCCTGTGGTAATGGTGACTTGGGGAACCGGGTCTACAAAATGCCTGCCATTGAAAAGGTTATTGCAATTTCATTTCATCACTGTAGAGTGATGGGTGCTGTCCCAAATCAACACTAGCTCTTCCCAGATCCCCGCACCCCTCAAAATGACTATTGAACCGCATATTTGAGCATGGAGAACAATGGTGATACAAAGCCAACATGCCCAGAAGGCGCATTACTGTTCGGTTAGGCTGCAATCTGACAAAGGAGTAGCAGAAGATAGAAAGCATGAAACCGCGCAGGGCTGGGATAAGCGTTCCCAGTGAATGAAGTGAGAATTGCTCCTACAAAGGGCTGTATCTGAAGGAGTTGCAAGTGGGATTTGCCCACTGCTTAATTTGCAAAAACAGAAGTGTCACGGCTCTCATAAGGAAGCCACTGCACCTTGTACCACACATTGCCTATGCCAGTGTCGCAAATGATAGTGACAACACAAGTATTAACATTCGCACTCCTACACGTGTGACACTTCGGACTATTTCAGGCCCCCAAATCTGGAAGAATTGCTTGGGTGGCAGGTAATAATTTTTAATGGACATTGAGTTAATAATTAACTGTTGTTGTGGTTGTCTCTAAATTAGCCAGAAGGCGCCAACTTGTGGCAGACTGTCACAGGTCCCGGTGCTGACAACTAAGTGCCAGTACCAAGCACTGGAAATGACAGACTCAAATTAAGCACTGGACTTACCCACAATGACAGTGAAATTGGGATTGTGTAAAAGATCGAAGGTGATGTGGATGTCGATCAAGCATTGCTGTCTGCTTGCACTCTTTATCAGCCAGTCGCCGAGCTACTGGAATACATGGACGCCGCTCCTCCAGAGATGAGTAGCTTCCACTACAAGGCATTTGGTAAAAACTGTGGGGGTAGTCGTTACCCTGAAGGGCAAAACGTTGAACTGGAAGGGCTCCCTACTTACCACGAACCTGAAGTATTGATGGTGTGCAGAATTGGAATGTGGAAATAGTTCTTTCAGATCGAGGGAGGCTATGATTTTGCCTTGCTGTAACAGAGTAATGACATCCTGACGCATGACCATGTGTAAGTGCTCCAATAGGATGTACTTGTTGAGGGATCTGAAATAGAGAATGGGACTGACGATCCATCTTTCTTGGGGATTAGAAAGTACAGGGAGTACACAACTTTGCTGTGTTGGTGTGACGGCACAAGCTCTAAGGCTCCTTTGAGGAGGAGCGTGTTTAATTCCTCAAGGAGGCACTGATGTTCTATGGGGAGGGAGTGTTTGTGGGAGGGATATTGGGTGGTGGAGCAGTGAGTATAGAGGTAACCCTGCTGTACAATGGAAAGGACCCATTGATCTAAGGTGATGATTTGCCAGCATGCGAGGAGCCCCTGCAAGTGCCCCTAGTAGGTGGTATGCGGAATGGGGAGACAAGGAGTCCCTGTTTGACAGCCACAGCCACCTTTGCTACACTCCCTCTGCCCCTTCCTTTGGAGTTATTCCTTCTACAAGCACCCCTGGACTAACATCAAAACAGTTGTTGGTGCTGCTGCTTCATCTGATATGAGGTGGAAGCCTCTGGTGATGTAGCCTTGGCACCGGGGCCTACGAAAGGACCTGCGTGGCACTAGGGGCTGAAAAGACCAACTGCCTTAGTCATGTCTATCGTAACCTTCTCTAGCATCTGTCAACCTGAAGCCCAAAGAGATATGCCCCATCAAAGGGCAGGTTGTTCAGATGGTGCTGGACCTCTAGCTTAAACATAGAGACATGGAGCCAGGCATGATGGCGTATAACGACGCTTGAATTAATATCCCTGCCGGCAGGGTCCACTGCATCCCGAGCACACTTAATGGTGGTGTTGGAAATTGTCTGACCCTCTTCAACTAACTCCTCTGCCTGCTGCCTCTACTGATCTGGAAGGTGTTGGATCAGCTGCTCCATCTCATTCCACTGGGCCCTGTCATACTTGGAGAATAAACCAACTGAGATGGTGCTACTCCAGTGAGTGACCAACCTGCCCACGCCACTTGAATCTTTTTACTTTCTTTGTAGGGTGGCGGGGCATCTACGGTACTCTGGGCATTAGCTCATTTACGGGCAGTATACACAACCAACAAGTCTGATGAGAACTGACCTTAAATGTAAGGTAGGTATGACAGGGAGGGTTTGTATTTTTTATGTATTCTCAGAATAACAACTCTCGCCTTCACAGGGTCTTTACATGTGTCCCGGGTAATCTTTAACATGCCCTTGAAAATGGGGAGAAATTGGGTCGAATGCTGGGTGTAGGAGAACATTTCAATAAGGAAATCCTCCTCCTTAGGAATGGTGTGGAAGTCTACCTTCTGAAAGGTGGCTGCTCTATGGATAGCCTTGTGGTAAGAGGTGGTGTAATCTGAAGGGAAGGGTTTTGCTGGATACAGGCCTGGGTCATTGTCACCTGAGGGAACCATGCCATTAAAATCCTAGGAATCACCCTGCCGCTCCGGGTCATATGGGGGGTCGTAAGGGCCCATGGGACTGGCCTCCCCATAGGACGAGTATGGGAAACCCTGTGGCAAATGTGGCCAGTATGGTGGGGGTGGAAGGTGTCGGTGGGTGTGGAAGAGGTGGTGGTGGGGGAAGAGGAGGAGGGACAGATGGGCAAGATGGTAAAGCACTAGTGCCCCCATCAGGATGTTTCTTGAGCTTTGGAGGTGGTGACGGCACAAAAGCAGCTGCTCCTCAAAGGAAAGCTTCCTTTTGCAAAGAAGAGTCTCTTGAAGCTTGGGCAAGATTTCTGGGAAATCTCTTCCAGTTTGCTGGTGGACAGACAGTCTTGCCTGATGCATGTCCAATTCCTTCTGTAGGCGCTGTAAAATTGGGAGGTCCTGTTTCTGAGACCACAGAGGGTTGAGCCATGGGTGGTCTACTGCCTGCCAAAGGCTGCTCCAATTTCGAGGCAGCTGGCAACGACGAGAGGTGTTGCGGCTCTGAAGAGCTCTTCAGTGTCTGAGAACCTGATGGAATCGATGCAGTGGTCGGCGCAGAAAAGGGCCGTGGCTTGGGTGGCAGTTTGGGCGCCGGAGAAGGAGCCTGAGTCAGCTGCAAAGCCTTAGGGCTGTGCCAGCCATAGCTGGGAGGCAGTGGTGGAAAGGAAGGCTGTTGGATGGGTTGTGGACTCTACGCCTGACTCCCAGAGGTGTGGTGGTAGACCTGGTGACTGGAAAGATGTAAAACCGTACTCACAGTCAATGTTTTCTGACGTTGGCCCAGCGGGGCTGATGGACTTCGGTATCACAGCCAGTAGAAGAACTCTGCTCCGTGCTGAAAGAGGATGGCTTATCAGCACAGATATATTGAGCGACAGAAATTATTGAATACTCCAAGTGGGGTAGCACATGGAAATCCTTTCATCAATGTTTAAATGAACTACCATAAAATTGAAATATTGTTAAGAAACAACTGAAATGCTGAAGGTTCCATTTGATGAATTGGTAAAGGATACTTTTTCTGTATAGATTCAACTTTTTGGGAGGAAAAATCTTGTTATTATACCTATTTGTGTATATACCCAAGTTGGTTTGCTTTTGGTTCTTAGTCTGTCAGTTTCAGGAGTATAGTTGTTGAATTACTCAGAGTTGTGGGTGAGGTATGCTTGATAGTTATGAACGGTAAGGGTTGAGAGAGAAAGAGGAAAGAAAGAAGAAAAATAGCGAACAAAAGCACAAATGAAATATATTTGTATATATATTGTCACAAAGTATTTAGCATATATTTTTGATATGACACCTAAAGTAATAGCTAATAAATTAAAAAAGACACATACAGTGATGTGAGATGCATTTTTTGAACTCTCGATCCATGTCCATTATTTAAATTTCTAGTCTAAAGTGAGATACTTCCGCTTCTCAAAATTAGGGGCCGGTGGCAATCTCCCCCCCTTTTAGGGTGGTTATTTGGTTTCTTATCAGCGGAAAAGGCAACATCCGCTTCCCCTTCAACATCATCTCAAATGAGTCTCTGACCGCGTCAGTACTGGCGGGTGTTTTTCGACTGGAGTGCAAGGCATGCTGGGCAGGTGGTCTTGTTGTGCTCTGTGGTCCTGACGAATGCCAAGTAAATAAAACAGACATTGGCAGAAACAGGTTGACCATCACTTAATATTACTGGAAACAGACCAATCAACCTAGTTGGTCTAGTTTTCCAACACATTTTTAATATGTCGTATTGATCAGTCAATAAATCATTTTTTGATACAATTAAGGCATTTTTATACTCACCACTTACACTTTTTTCAATCACTTACACTGTCACCTAGCTCCCACATCTCCACATTACCCGCTCAGCAGTAAATCTGGCGTTGAAGCACACTCGGGTGGCACTCGGTCACTCCCAGTGTGGCCCAATGATGAAGCATGTCACCGACCAGGTCGGTGAGTGAGGGCTTTCTAGACACACCAAATAGGTGTTGTTTTCCTTTGTGCTTGAATACCCCTCTGTTTTCAAACTAGTAACACTCTTTTATTGTTGTTCATAATGTCAAGTGGGGAATAAGAGTGTTGCTCGCTCCCTACCTCTCTCCTTGTTGATATGTGCTCTGGTGACAAGCAAAGGTTGCAGACCAAATGGTGATCTACCCCACAAGTACTTTGAGTAGCACTTTGGACAGTAACAAAAGGGAGTACTTTCCATCACAGTTTGCTCATTATCGAGGACGAAGGCCAATAGGAAAAGGTCTAGAGGGAAGATGCCCTGAACGTGGCATCCGAGATCCTACATGTGGAACCAATGAAACCACAACAGACAAAAAGGCTGAAAAACATTATTGTTCTTTGCCAACGTGAGTGGAAAAACCAGAAGGCCCAGACGACTGGCACCATGGTGCGTCGACCCAGGCTTAAGCAATACACGTCTGAACCCAGTGGAGAAAGAAAACAAGCATTGGCATAGCCAATAGGTCTCGCCTTTGGGACCTTCTAAGTGTTTAGCCATGCAATAGTTGATGTTTCACCAAGGTTATTGTGCTGCATAACTAAATACTTATAAGGTCCCAAAAGCGAGACCTATTGGCTATGCCAATGCTTGTTGGATTTGATAGTCGAGCATTCAGTGATAATGAAGGAATTCCTCATCGTCATCAACTTGCTCCTGTTTTTATTTTTAACATTCTGTGCTTACAGATTTCACTTTTCACACAATTGGTCTGAATATTATTTTCTAGCATCAGGGGCTGATTGCGCCAGATGCTTTAGGATGTAGACAAGTTCTCTGTACTGTTGCAGGTAACGATGTTTCATTGGCATGCCCCTGGCGAAAATGCCGTCAAGCATGGAGTAGCATCATTATGCTGTCATTAGAGAGGGAAGGTCTGGATATATAAAACATCAAAGTAGGACTTACTGGCCTAGTCAGTACAAGCAATAAACGTAAAAGTTTACTTCTTAATTTGTTGTTAATGTTTTGTGGACGATAGACAAGGTAACACACTGACCCAATAGACTCGCCTGTAAATGTTACTACATGTTCGTGTTCACAGGTGTATGTCTTCCACACCGGGTAGTGCGAGTTGAGTTTCAGTGATGTGTCAGTGACATTTTCTATTATCCTGCACACCTCAAGTACGCCTTGGCCATAGTACAACAAAGGGGGCACAGAAGTGTTTGTATCGGCATCAGTCGGCAGACTAGAAATTGTACGTTCGGTCGAGGACGTTCCAGGGCTGCCTGAGAGCATTCCAGTATTCCAGTCGCACAACAGCAAAACAACGTCACTGTGTGATTTTCAAAATCAGCCAAAATACCTGTCTGCCATACTGCCTCCGTTTCTCAATTTCCTGCATAAGCAGTGCACAGCTCCTTACATCGAAACCAGACATTGCGATTTGTTTTTAGCGTTGCATCATTTGCGAAACAACGTCGACCCTGTGTTTTGCAGACTGCGCGAGCTGTAAGTAAGCTCTACATTGGCCTCAAATACGGTGCCGCTCCTGTAAACTGAACTGCCTCTTTCTTGTCCCTAACCAGGCAGACTGCGCGAGGAATAGCCGAGGGAAAAGCACAAAGACGTGCACTCTGGCCTGCTGCTCCCAGGCAGTAACATCATCCAATGTTCAGTGGAATAGAAAGAGGCACACAGGACTAGCCGTACACTGCAGACACAATGACATAATGAGCACGGCTGCTTGAAGGGAAGATTTCACATTTTCAGTGTAAAACAACATTTTTGTCAAGATCGGTTTCCGGGACACACCAAGCACTGGGAAATGAAAATGCTGGCATCTCTAGCAAGCAGTGTTGCAGATGTTAGATTTTGCTGAGGAAAGTAAAACTCACTAGGCCTTCCTAAGCCTTTAGGCAGTGGTGGATGGACAATCAAGGCCTAATTTAATGGTGGAGATCTGGAGTGAGTCTGGAATATAGGCGCACAAGCTTCCTGTCAAAAACTGGTTATTTGTCATCCTTCATACTGGGTAATGTTCTCTGTCCTAGCGGTTCTAAATTCATACAGATCAAATCAAACACAATGGAAAATCAAGCACAGTATTGCTTCTACCTGTAACAGGATGAGACAGTGCCTATTGCTGTGTGTTTATAGAAAGCGGAGAGACACACCAACCCTCCTGGTTTTCAGTCAGACCAGGTTTCTCAGTGTGGCTCGCTGGCTAGCCAACTGGGTGCTGGTCTAAAGCACACAGAAGGATAGGGTTGCAGAGCAATAAAAGTGAGTGCCGCGAGGAGTGTGCTTTCCAGGTAGAATTACCATATGACTCACACGCGCCCATTTCTTGGCAGTTCATCTGTGTTGAGGGGCCCGAAGGCCTCATCAGATGGTTGTGTCCATTTAAAGTAACCATGGTTACTTCCATCTCTTGTCTCGTGGTGAAGGAGAAAAGGTGCTCGAAGCCTCTGGTGAACATCTCTGGTCTCAGGGAACAGAAGGCGACAGGGAGGATGACTAAAAAGTGAAGGGGCGGGCCGCCGGCCGTGAAAGTGAATACTGAAATCTCAGCATCTGTTGAGCAGACATTGTTTTGTGAGATCCGTGCTGTGTCCCAGAGGTTGCATGTAAAAAAACTACAAGGAACCAATCCCAAATACTGCAACATATCACCATGCCAGATTTACCAATAATACTGGCTGTATGACATTCAACCAATCCCCAATGTACACTACATCAGGAGCAGGTAAAAACTACCTCATGCGAATCCCTTACTAGAATTCAGAAAATCAGCCAGCAGAGGAGCCTCGCCTTCCCCCAATCGCTGCAGATTTCTGGAGGCCGGCATCCCTGAAGCGCAGCCATTGTGAGTCACCACACACCGTCTTCCCGGCTCGGATCAGACATGCTGGCTAGAACCTCATTGTGGCTCCCACTACCACAGCATATACCAGCTGACACACTGATCGGGCCAGATACGCAGCGCATGATCAGCAATATACAAACTATATAATTCACAGCGCCAAAATTCCTCCACACTAACGCTGAAGAAAGCCATTAAGTAACCACTGCACCGCACACAACTGGTGAATGGAACACACGCCTGGTAACACAAAGAAAAAAAACCAGGAAGATCGGGGAGGGTTGTTTTTATTCGTGAAGAATCGAGAAAGTCTGGTGATGCAGGACTGGCTCACTGTAGTAATGAAGGGAAGCGAGGGAGGGGATAATAATGTCATTCGGTTGTCAACAAAAGAAAAAGTCAGTTACAGTGCATACATTTTTTTCTTTGACCGAAAAAGCAGTTTTTTTCCAGTGCCCACATTACCCTAACCATCCAGTATGAAGAGCCATCTGCCTATACAAGGCAGTAGTAAGCAGTGACACGTGTTAATGATAGAACAATTATTGTACACCAGGAGACAGGCTGCAGCTTACGGGGAAAAACATGTAAAGACAAGCATTGGACGCGGAAATGGAAGTGCTCACGAAGTGGCAACCAGCTTGCCAGTGGTGCGCGCGCGACAGGGAAAAGTGCTGTGCACATCACGCACACGCTTGTGCGCGTTCTGGCAAGCTGGTCGCCGCTTTGTGAGCACTTCCAGAAGCCTACTAAATGTCTCTCCGAGCAGCGCATGCACGCTGACTCAGCAAGACCTAAATCTAAAAATGGAGCTGATGCCTATGTGCAGTAACACTCATAAGAAAAGTCATTATGCCATTTAACTCAAAAAGACTTCTTCAAAGAAAAAAAAAGGTTGCACTTGTCTGAGCCCAACACTAGATGGCCAGAAAGTATGCACAGCATGTGTATCTACAGCTACACATGCCACGAATATATTCTTTCCCAGCTCTTCCTCGCTCTTTCTGTACCAACATGTCCATCTCCTCCCAGTGAAATTTGCCATACCTCAAGAGCAAGCCAAACAAAAATGTCAATAAGCTATTGGGTGGTTGCGCCAACTGCCACATGCTTGCTAGTGGTGTTGAGGTGCTTGCTGTCTTGGCAGGGAGGGGTGTATCCAGTTACTTGAACGGAGGACTACTTTCTTGCTGTGTGTTTTGCCATGAAGTCTGAATGTGGCCGCAGATGTAACAAGCATTGGCGTAGCCAATAGGTCTCACTTTTTGGATCCTATACGTTTTCATCAAAGCATCAGATTATCCTGTGTGCTACAACATCATAGATATTAAAAAGATACAGAAATCAAGGATATCGGTATTAGATTATTGGACTCAACCGATATAATTGTTTTCTGTATCTTTTTAATATCTATGACTTTGAGGAACGTTGCCTATACATTTGATATTGAGTAAGTATGTTTGTGTAAGCTGGGCTGACTTGTTATCTTTGTACCCAGTGACTTAGTAGTTGATCTTGGTGTATAACCCACATCTAGTTCTCAGCTATCTGGTCCTGTTTCCTTTGAATACTTGTATGACGTCCTCATTTCTTCTTTTTCTGCTCTCTCTACCTCCTAGTGACTCTATGTACTTAGTTTCCTCTTGGCAGCTTATAGCTAATCATTTTGAAGGAGTCTTCTCCCTTCTTGTATGGCTGTTGATCTGTTGTAGATATAAGATAAATTCTGTAAAAATGTTGCTGATGTGTATGGAGAAAAATATTTTGAACATATAAAAATGTTGGTCTGTCTTTATCTCTTTGTCTTATTCGCTTTGTGTATAGGACTATTAAAGTAACCACATGGCTAAAAAGATTACATTTTAAATGTATGTATAGTATGTGATGTGTTTAACTTTTTTTTGGTTTCGGTTTATTGATGTGTACTATTTGTTTAAATTAACAGCCCTGAAGAAGTCCTCTAGTAGGACGAAACGCGTCAGCTATATCATTGTGAAAACTGATGTTTATGACCATGTTTTAAAAGCAATAGAAATTTAAAATAAAAGGAAAATTTTGAATAATATCTGTGTTGTATACAGATTATACATTTGTTCTCTCAGTTTTTGTAATTGATGTGTGGTGCACCTGTGCTTATGTTTTAAAATGAGCGTGGTGCTATGTTAACAAGGCCTGTTCTTGCACAAAACAGAGGGGAAATTCTTTACATAGGATTGTACGGCCTGTGTAATGACTAATGCTTCCTGTACTCAGCAGATAATTAGTTTGCAAGTTCCGGGCTCTGCCGGAGGCACCGTGATTAGAGCTGCCTTAAAAACTTTCCAGAGGCAGACCGTCTGGCAGGGACACTCTTGGTTACTCAGCGAGTCTGTTTCATTTTGCAACATTTCTTTTGTCACCCTGTTAATTCATAAATGCATTTAAGAATTAACAGGCTGACAGAAGAAATGTTGCAAAATGAAACAGACTTGCTGAGTAATCAAGAGTGTCCAAGCCAGCCAGTCTACCTCCGGAAAGTAAATGAAGGGATTAGCAGAAAAGAGATGCAAAGGAGATACAGCGACCCCGGCTCCACCCCTGCCCCCCTCCTTCAATAGCCGCGCCACAGAGCCCGAGACAACAACAATAAAATGATTTACATACTCTTAATGTTCACGAAGCAGAAGATTAGAGCCCACACCCGTCAGTAAACTACCAAGCTGGCTGCTGAGGGTGCCCGGGGCTTGTGCTGCCTCACTCGATGCACACAGAATGGTTGGAGGGAGGGAAATGCTGGGTTTGTGCTCAGAGGGGGGGGGGGGGGGGGGGAAGGAGTGCTCCTAATGCAAAGCGGGAAATAAACAAGAAGGCACTGCAGCTGCCGCCCTGCACACTGCTGCTCGCTCCAGAGACAAAACGCTGTGGGAGTGAACATTTCAAGAGAGGTGGGACATGTATGTATGTATGTATGTATTTGCATACTTATATAGCGCTACACTGTCACCCAGAGGGTATCCTGGCGCTTTGACTCAGCATAGCCGAAACCACCGATGCAGAAATCACACTGCTCTTGGAAACAGGTGGGTTTTCAAACCTCTCCTAAAGGTTAGAAATTCACCCTGACTCCTCAGCAATATCGGGAGAGAATTCCAAAGTCCAGCAGCCGCAAAACTAAACGACCGACCTCCCATCCTTACACACTGGACTCTGGGAACCGTCACCAGACACGCAGAGGAAGAGCGTAGGCTCCGAGAGGTAGAGTACCATGAAAATAAGTTCTGCAGCAAAACTGGACCCTGTCCATGCAAGGCTCTAAAAACCAGACAGGATGCTTTAAAAAGGATCCGTTGATGAACAGGCAACCAGTGTAGATCCAATAGTGCCGTGGTGGAAGAGGCAGTGCGTGGGCGAGAAAGTGCCAGCTTGGCCGCCATATTTTGTACCCGCTGCAACTTGCCCACCAGCGTTCTAGGCGCCTCCAGAAGCAGTGCGTTGCAATAATCCAGTCTGCTTAGGATGGTACCCCGCACTACCTCTGGCCTAGCCTGCGCTGGGAGCAATGGTAGGACTTTACGTAGCATCCGAAGCAGCATCATACAAGTAGCTACGGTTTTATTAACGAAAATGTCCAGTTGCAGATTGGGGCCAAACATGACCCCCAAATTACGAGCAGACTCTGCTGCAGTCACTGCCCCAGAAAAAGAGGAAGGCCAGAAATCATCTGGCAGTGAGCGCGGGACACAATCATTGGAGCAGTGCAGCACCTCCGTTTTTGACCCATTAAACTGGAGGGAGTTGGAACAAAGCCAATCCGCTGTAGCTGTCATACAGCGGTGAAATGTCTCTAAGGAGACGGCGTCTTTGCCCTCCAGAGAAAAGACCAATTGGGTATCATCGGCGTAGTTAAACACCGAAATACCGAAGGAACTTATCAATTGGATCAGAGGGCGGAGGTACAGATTGAATAATATAGGACTGATGGCCGAGCCCTGGGGCACCCCCTGCCCAACTTTCCGCACATCCGACATAAAAGGCGGCAATGCCACCACCTGCTGACTGTTGTTGAGATACGAGACTAACCAGTCCCTTGCGAACCCCGTGACCCCGATCTCCTCCAGCCTCCCGATAAGGGTGGAGTGGCTGACCGTGTCGAACGCGGCCGACATGTCGAGCAGCACTAGAAAGGCTGCCTGACCCGTGTCGACCCGCGAACGAAGATTGTCCAGCACGAACACCAGCACAGACTCCGTCCCATGTGCTGGCCGGAAACCAAACTGGGCCACATCCAACCAAGTGTTATCCTCTAAGAATCTGGATAGAGATCGGGTAACCAGCTTCTCCATGATCTTAACCGGGAAAGGGAGCAAGGAAATGGGCCTGTAATTTGACAAGCAGATGGGATCGAGTGTGGGTTTCTTCAGGAGGGATGAGACTGATGAAGCAAGATTTCGCACATTACGCGACTTGCTGAAATCAAGAACCTCGATTCATGTATAACTCTGTAATCCAATTGTACGTCTTACTAATTTCCTTTAATTTTACTATATACATGTATCTTAGGGATGCTTGCCTATGTTTTACTAATACGATTAATTTGTGTCTTTAAAATGGCCGCCGTTTAGGATATTGCTTCTGCGCATGCGTTAGTCACACTCACGTGACATGACGTAGTTATAATTTTGGAGGGAAAGGGTGCGCATGCGTAATAGCCATAAGATGGCTGCTTGTGTAATAATGTGGTGAAGCTTGTGCAGATGCTCTCGTGTTATTATGTATTGCACTAATAAATAATTGCATAGTATATTTTTATAGTGATGATTCATAAGTATACAATCAGGTTATGTAGTTTATATAATTTATTTCTATGTTTTAATTTGTTTTCACTTACTTTTCATGTATTCTCGGTACGGAGGGTTGATGGGGTGCTTGGGAGTCCATTTTGGAGTGCAGTACTGCGCAGGACCAGAAGTAGCGAGGTGGCATTGACACAGCGCCAAGAGAGAGTCGCTGCCAAAACGTGCCCGGGAAGATGCACCTTCACCCAGCCAGAGAAACTAAAATGTGTTACATTATTTACAATGTATTCTTCCTATTGTATTCAGTGCGACTTCTCATGGGAACCCCAATCTTGCTAGGCGGTACCCAAGAATGTAAATTTAGGCTTGCAGTAGTCTGTTCTGATTGGTGTGTTAACCTAGCCTACTTTGGGACCAATCGAAATTGGGGATTCTGACACTTTGCAACATTTGGGGGTGGTACACTGACCCGAAAACAGTATATCTAGCCTAGGTTTAGCTATAGAATTTGTCCGACTTGTCTGAATAGCTGACCAGTCACTGACCCAACGCACTCAATAGGTGACTGAATTTACAGAGCGCTGCGGAGCACTCTGTCCGAAATTGACCATAGACTTTAAAGGTTTTACTAAACCTTAAGTGCTGGCGGAGCACTTTGCTGAGGAGTTCGCTGGCCCAATCGGGGTTCTGACTGATAGCTGCAGAGAGGGTGGAACGCAGGCGTTGCTTCCGAACTGCGGGTGCTGGTCGTGCCTTGGTGGTCCTGTCCTGATCCTAATCTGGGTTTCCTGTCCTTTCCTGGGGTTTCCATTCTGCACCTGCTGTCCCATTGATGACTGCTATTCCTTTGTGGAAAAGTAAATTTTGCCATGTTCTGTGTCCCTACGCCTCATCCATCATATGTTATGTGTGCATGACCAATATGCATATGTTGTTCCCCATGTCCGATTAATGACGCAATTACAGTTGTGTCCACCTCTGGTATGTCATTTTCCAGTCCTCGTGAATACTACGAATATCAGGCCTAGGTAAAGTTATGTTGCCACGTTTCTTAGTGTGCACGTTATTCCATTATAAAGTCCCCGTTTCCAGGCCTCAAAAGGGCCCGGACCCTGGATTCAGCTCCTGTCTCCTGAAAGCCTCGCTGAGGAGCGATATAGCCCCCACCTGTATCCTCGACCCTTCACTTACTTCCTGCTTCGCAGAGCCCGGTGCAGCCCGGCTCTGCCTCTGAGTCTGCCAAAAGTATGTTATAGTTCCAGCTATCAGTTCAGTCCTCCCTTCTGCATTCCTAAGCTACTGAACTGCATCAATAGTTTCCGTCATTGTCTAGCCTATTCGGCTCCACGTTAGAGAAATACTGCATTTACTGGTCATTTAATATTCTTCATCACGCATTACATGTAGAATAATGTATGGTCCAGTCTTAGAATCAAGTTAGCTTTTCCCCTCATGACTCCTAGTTTATATCAACATGTTCCCTAAACATCAGATACCAGATAGGGTTTAGGTACATGTCGCTCCGACCCTCCAGACTCTAGTCTCTGCTCCTAGCACAGAGTTCATAGCCCCCAGCTTCTCCTAGTGACACGTCATTGCCAGTTTTCGCGCACCACCAGGTTAGAGGTCCCGGCTCCTTAGGTAGCCCCCTCCTATGTTTCCGCCCATTCATGACATATTCTGTTACGTTTTCATCACATGCCTAAGTATACTCCCAGTTACACCTCTTTTTACTGTTATCTTTCGCGACTGCTACGCGTCACGCCTTCTGCTCCACCCACTGCTACGCCTACTGCAATGTAATGCTATGTGTTTGCGCTATGTATATAAGTTGATGTATTGTTATTAAAAGTTAGCGCGCTCATCCCAGACCAAGCCCCAGCAGCTGCTGGGTCATCCTATGCAGGTTGTCCTGATCCCGTCCTTATGCTGTAATAAACCTGCAGAAACTCCTACTACCTCGAATCTTGACTCTTATTTTATTGAGCTATCTGTTATTCATTCATTCATTCAAAAATAGATCCGGTATTATTTATTTATATACCACACCTTGGGGTATTTCCTGTCCTTGACTGATCCGTGGCCAGGGTTGGTTTTCACACCATTCTAGGTAAATATATAGATAAGGCTGAGAACTCTATACTGCACCTTTCTATTTTCTGTCTTTGCTTCAATAAAGACATACCTTGCACATGTTATAATTTCCATGTTTTTCGCAAAATCTGAATGATCATTGCATTTTTCATTGCATGTTTCTATGTTACCCTACCTTTTAGAGCACAATTCTCTCCATACTGTTTATGAATTTAGATGTGGTTTATATTTTTCTCCTGAATTCTATTCTTGAAATAATAATGTTAGAATTATAGCGGTTTTCCACCTTTTACCCTTTCTATAGATGTATAAGTTTCTAAATTCTCTCTCATGAAGTACGTCCAAATAGCATAGTTATAGTACATGCAATAAGTTTGCTCAGTTATAGATGTCCGATCTTGAGTTTCAGTTTAAGTCTACTTAGCGTGTTCCCTGTCACCCTATTTACAAAACTTAAATGATTGCCCTTACACTTTTCTTGTATGGTTACGTGCTTTTTATTATCTTGATTATTGATTGCCTTTTAACTGTAAGCCTAATACTCGCAGATACGGATTTCTAGATAAAACCTTTAAAACTTCTCAGTTGTCCGTGGTCATTTTATGAAAATCAAAGTTTATGAAGTTGGGTTTGTATTTTGCCTGCCTTTCTTTTACAGCTAGCTCCCTGATCTATCGTGGTCATTAGGTACCCGTGACGGTGGATGGTAAGTCGGGTACACTAGAATACAATAGGAAGGAATTAGGGTTGCTGATGATAGATTTGTGAGGTCGCCTGATTAATGTATATGGTGAATTGAAATTTATGGGCCCGAGAACTATATGGTGAAATTATTGGTCGGGTGACCCACGATCTCTATCAGTAATTTACTGGTAGCACAGAGGATGGTTAGGGAATAGTTAAAGTTAGGTAGGACTAGATAAGTTAGATAAGTTGGAGGCTGCTAAGCAACAAACCTTGTTGCTGCTAAGAGGGTAGGCAGTTCAGGTGATTTGATCACTCACTTGAAATGTTTGCTTTGAAAAATTATGAAATGTTTTAAAATCGTTATTCTTGTAATTATACTGTTATATGTATTTATCTATTCGTTCGTAAAACGTCTTCTATGTTGTTGGGAATCCCCGGGGAATTGAATAGCGAGTGGTGAAGAGAATCCACTTGCTTTGAGGTCACTTACTCCAGGAAGGTTAGTGCAGGTTAGGTAGAACTGGAAGCACTAACTAGGGTTTTCTGAATATATGATTGAATAAATGTTAGCAACGAGGTTCATTGGCAAAATTCCTATTGTGGCATAACCTAGTGAGGGCCACACCGGAAAAAGTAGCAGGTTCATCGGAGCTTGGGTGAAAGCAAAGGGGCTTGCTGGTGAAACTTTAAGACTTGGATATATCCCGGAAAAGTGGTCGAGTCTAGGGAAGTAGCAGGATCTCCAATGCTTGTGTGAAGGGTAGGCAGAAGAGGTCTATCCGTAGTGTGTGAAAAGTAAATGGAAGTAGTTTACTTGCAGTGAAACAAATCTTTCCTGTCTAGACACTTGAGTACAGTGGCGAATGTGTATTTGTTGTTAAATAACCAAGCACTAGCACTTTAGAAAGAAAGAAAGTTTCCGTTACCTCGTGAAGGAGGGAGTCAGTCGAGAAGCTGCTCTGACGTCACTCTGTGCCGCGCTGGGATTGGTAGACGCAGCGGGTGCGTAGCGGAGCTGGAATTGTAAAGGAGGGGTGAGTGCCCAAGCGTGAGAACCTGTCTCGCCATGAATTGTTAGATGACCTGTTTTTAAGAAGTCCACCTCCTTATAATGAAGGACACCGGCCTTCTAGTGAAGGGGATAATTCTCGAAGACCTCCGCCCCAGGAAGAGGCCAGATCTGCCAGTGTGGGAGGGGGTTGCTTCATGCCTCCCTATACCGAGAGTTTAGGTCCCGTAGATGCAAGGGATATTTATCCAAGAATGCCAGCTAGTGGGGACACAGGATACTCCCGGGAAAGAGACTTTTGCTCTAGATCTCCCTACGAAGGGGAGGCAAGACCATCCGGTTCAGGAATGCCGTTCCTAAACCCTCCATATGAGGAAGAACCCAGATCCCTAGGTACAGGAACTTTGCCCCCAAGACCTAGTTATGGTGAAAGACCCAGAGAGACACCTTCCACTGCCCCGAGTTGTGCTCCAACTTTAACCCCATAAGTATTACATGACAATTCCGTTGAAAGGATATTGGAGGACAGAGAACGAGAAGCACTAGCTAAGCAGAGAACTGAAATAATTCAGAGGATTTCTCAGTTAAATGCAAGTCCTGAGTCTTTAACAATTCCGGTTACTATTGGACCAGTGGTTCCATTGTATGGGGATCGACAGGGAAGTCCGAGAACTCCAGTTATTACCCCAGTTGTAGCCCAACCGAGATCAGAGCCCTTAATTGTAGACGACCTTCCCGGAGAGCTGGAAGCACGCCGAACTCAGCGCCCTACTAAAGAAACCAACAGCGGACCCCACCGAAATCAAAAATTACCGCCCCATCTCGCTCCTCCCGTTTCCAGCCAAAGTCATCGAGAAGACCGTCAACAAACAGCTGGCCGCCTTCCTCGAGACAAATGGATCCCTCGACCCCTCACAGTCTGGCTTCCGAGCCAACCACAGCACCGAGACCGCCCTCATCGCTGCCACCGATGACATCCGAGCCCTGATGGACAACGGAGAAACAGCGGCCCTCATCCTCCTAGACCTCTCCGCGGCATTCGACACTGTCTGCCACCGCACCCTAGTGCAGCGCCTCAGCAACGTCGGAATTCAGGAGAAGGCACTGGAATGGATCGTCTCCTTCCTCGACGGAAGAACACAGAGAGTCCGTCTACCACCGTACAAGTCAGAGGCCACCGAAGTCATCTGCGGCGTCCCTCAAGGATCCTCGCTGAGCCCCACCCTCTTCAACGTCTACATGAGCCCCCTCGCGCCCATCGCACGCCAACACAACCTGAACATCATCTCCTACGCCGATGACACCCAGCTGATCCTCTCCCTGACCAACGACCCCGCCGCTGCCAGAGCCAACCTTCACGAAGGGATGAAAGATGTAGCCGAGTGGATGACGACCAGCCGCCTGAAACTGAACTCAGACAAGACGGAAGTCCTCATCCTGGGCTTCTCGCCCTCCGCCTGGGACGACTCCTGGTGGCCCCCCGCCCTGGGCACCGCACCCACACCGACAGACCACGCACGCAACCTGGGCTTCATCCTGGACTCCTCCCTCTCCATGACCAGACAAGTCAACGCAGTCTCCTCGTCATGCTTCAACATCCTGCGCATGCTACGGAAGATCTTCCGGTGGATCCCCACCGAGACCAGGAAGACGGTCACCCAGGCCCTCGTCACCAGACGACTGGACTACGGCAACGCCCTCTACGCCGGAACCACCGCCAAGCTCCAGAAGAGACTCCAGCGGATCCAGAACGCCTCAGCCAGACTCATCCTCGACATCCCCCGACGCAGCCACATCTCCGGACATCTGAGAGACCTGCACTGGCTCCCCGTCAACAAAAGGATCACCTTCCGTCTCCTCACCCACGCACACAAAGCCCTACACGATCAAGGCCCGAGCTACCTCAACAACCGCATCAACTTCTACGCTCCCAAACGCCACCTCCGATCAGCCAGCCACGCCCTCGCCGCCGTCCCCCGCATCCGAAGAACGACAACAGGAGGAAGGTCCTTCTCCCACCTGGCCGCCAAGACCTGGAACTCCCTCCCGACCGACCTGCGCCTGACCCAAGACCACCTCTCCTTCAGGAAGAAGCTCAAGACCTGGCTGTTCGAGCAGTAGCGGCACCCCCCCCCCCCCAAGCGCCTTGAGACCCTCCGGGTAGGTAGTGCACTCTATAAATGTCCTTGATTGATTGATTGATTGACTTAACAAGTGAATGTGAGTCTGAAGTGTCGCTAATGGATCTGCCCATTAGGGAACCAGGAAAAAGGATGCAGAAAAGACATAATCCTTTCAATATGAGGGAGATTCAAATGGAATCAACTTCGGGTACTAAGAGTGTCACGGTAATAACTCCTGAAGAAATTGAGAGATGGAGTCGAGAATTAGAAAAACAAACTCTTCAGTCGAAACCTCTAAATCTCTACAAACTGAGAGTAGAAATAGAAGAACTTATGGCAGGAAATGAAGGATTAGATCGATTAAATACCTACACAGAAGAAGAGCTGTTGTTTATCTGCAAGAGCCTTACTCGAAATGCCAGGGTACTCCATGAAAAACTAACTGACACTGCAGCTAGTATGGGAATAGATATCTCGAAATCAAAGCCTTTGCAAAAACCGTACAGAGCAGACTTCTCAGACAAAGATCTGGAAAACCTGAACATGTCAGGGAAGAAGGCACAGGTCAAATAGTTATTGACAGTATTACAGAAATGGGGAGATGTGGACCGGTGGAAAGCCAGGTGGGCAAAGAAGAAAGAGGAGGCTAGATCCAAACAAGTGACTCCTCAGTTCGTGCTAAAAGAAGCTGATAAACCAGAGCAGTTATGTCCTATGCGTGAAGTGCCAGGTGGAAAATACGTACATGTTCCCTGGTCCAGACAGGATATTGTGTCCTTTACAAATGATTTCCCAAAATTACGAGAGAAGCCTGTGGACTGGTACAGGCAGGTGGAAAGGTTTGTAAAGGTTCAAAAATGCCTGTGGAAAGATTTGGATGGGTTCTTTGATATCGTAGTTCCGGTAGACTTATGGACCGAGTGTAAAATAGCCATAGCTTGGCCTAGTGAGGAGTACCCGAGGGACTCTAGGACAGGGGAACCCTCTAAAGAAGTGATGAGGAAATATGATCAAGTAATTCAACATTTGAAGCTAAAAGTGCCCGCAAAGGAAACTGATTGGACAAAAATAGATAGAACTACGCAGGAAAGGGACGAGACTGTGCACTCCTTTTATGAAAGACTGTTACAGGTGTTTAAAACATACAGCGGCATAGATAACATCAAGATGAAGGATATGACCCACTTCATTCACAGGTTTGTAAACGGTCTAAGACCCGAAATTTGTCAGTGGATCAAAGATAACAAAATCTGTTGGCAGTCCAAGAAAATAGACGAGGTCCTACGGTACGCAAAATACTGTGAGGACGAGATGGCAGATAAGAAAAAGGCCCTCAAGGAAAAGGTGATGTGGGCACAGGTAAAGCTCGCAGAACAACAGGAAAAGCAATTTAGTAAATTGAGTAAAGGTACCCAAAATCAAAGCCCTGGGGGTGGGGGAAAGCCAAAAGTAAAAATGAGCAGAGAAGAAGCTAAAAAGAAATTCCCCTGCCACCAGTGCGGGGAAATTGGACATTGGCGAGACGAGTGTCCGTATTTACAGCATGATAATACCCAAACCCCTGATTAAATTCCACAGACGCAGAATGAAAGACCAAGAAAGACCCAGCAGCAGGTAAAAACAATCCAAGTGCCCCGAGCGCCAAAACCTAATTTTAAGGGAAAATCACCGCAGGGTGACGACATAGAAATCTGGGGAGGCAATGAGAACAGAAATGCAGCAACTTCGCAGTATTTGTTAAATGACACTTTTCTCTGTGACGACGAGTACTGACGGGGCCTGAGAGGGGAGGACAAGGAGTGTGTACTTGGCGCCTCCTTGCCGGTAGACCAGTCAGGGCCATACATTGAAGGAAGGGTTGATGGAAATTATGTCACCTTTCTGTTGGACACTGGTGCTACCCGTTCTACTGTGAGAACAGCGGACGTTCCAAACCTACCCCTCTCGGGAGAAGCAATCCAGGTAGTAGGTGTATCTAATTTATTGATTAGTACCCCACTTACTGAGCCCATGGAGATTACAATAGGGAACTTTAAAGAAATGCATAGATTTGTCGTTTGTGACACCAGTCCAGTAAACTTACTGGGACGTGATTTGTTGTGCAAAATGAACTGTACTATCTTTTGCACACCAAAGGGCATTGAAATTCAGACCCCAGACGAAGATGGCATCTATAAGTTAATGTTAATCAGACCTGACTCAGAGATTAAACGAATGACTGTACAAGACTTACCCGAAGAACTTCAAAAGACAGTGAAATCAGAAGTGTGGGACTTTACTGGAAAGGATGTAGGATTAATGGCAAATGTAGATCCCATACAAATAGCCATGAAAGAAAAAGCAGTTTACCCCAATACCAAGCCTTACAGAATGAGTGCCGAAGTAAGAGCAGGAGTTGCCATTGAAATACAGAAATTACTAGAAGCAAACATCATACAAGAAGTAATGAGCAGCCCTTGTAATTCTCCCATAATTGGAATCAAGAAACCTAGTGGCAAGTACAGAGTAGTGCAGGACCTGAGAAAGGTAAACAAGATCGTTATTCCTTGCTGTCCTATTGTCCCGAACCCCGCAGTAATCCTGTATCAAATTCCTTGGGATGCTGAGTGGTTCACCGTGATTGACCTATGTC
This sequence comes from Lissotriton helveticus, assembly GCF_964261635.1. NCBI lineage: Eukaryota > Metazoa > Chordata > Amphibia > Caudata > Salamandridae > Lissotriton > Lissotriton helveticus. The sequence goes on from NC_136059.1 coordinate 869,639,207, forward strand.
ATGCATTCTTTTCGATCCCATTGCATCCAGATAGCAAATTTCTTTTCTCATTTTCTTTCAATAGTCACGTGTACGTTTGGAATAGGGTCCCCCAAGGGTACACAGAAAGCCCCTCTATCTTTAATCAGATCCTGAAAAAATGCCTCGAATCCCTAGTCTTACCTGGCAAGTCTGTTTTGGTACAATATATAGATGACCTTTTGGTGGCATCGAAAAGTCATAGAGATTGTGTGATTGACACCATTGCCTTGCTGAATCACCTAGGTGAAAAGGGACATAAAGTGGCCCCTGAAAAATTGCAGTTCTGTTCAAAATCAGTGAAATATCTGGGGCACCAGATAGAAAAAGGCATCAGAAAAGTCACCTCAGAGAGAGTCAGAATAATTCAAAAGATGCAATTACCCCGTACTCAGAAAGAGATCAGAATGTTCCTTGGGGTTGTAGGTTACTGCAGGCAATGGATTGTGGGATTCGCAGTCCTAGCAAAGCCTTTGATAAATATGACCAAAAAAGGAGCAAAGGACCCAGTCGAATGGGATGATGAAAGCCTAACAGCATTCACTAAATTACGAGACTGCCTGTGTACAGCCCCTTCTTTAGGAATGCCTGACTATTCTAAGGAGTTTGCCCTGTTCTGTGACACACGAGACAATTGTGCATTGTCAGTCTTAACCCAGGAGCATGGGTTGATTAGACGCCCAGTGGCATATTTTTCTGCCACTTTGGATCCAGTGGCTGCTGGATTACCTGGGTGTCTGAAAGCGGTAGCTGCCACTTGCACGAGCTTAGAGCAGAGTGAATCCATTGTAATGGGACATCTTGTAACTGTGTATGTTCCACATGCAGTTGTAATTTTACTGACTCGAACAAAGACTCAGTATCTCACCCCTAGTCGGCTGACTAAATACGAGAGGATTCTCGTGGGTGCTGCAAATGTAGTTATTACTCGGTGTAATATACTGAACCCAGCCACCTTACTCCCTGACTCAATGGTTGTAGAAGACCAGGGAGAGAACGAGCATGATTGCATTGACCTGACAGAATTCAGTACTAAACCCCGCCCAGACATTAAGGAAACACCTTTGCCTGTACATGATGAGGAGTTCTTTGTGGATGGCTCATGTATGAGACACGAACTTGTAGGCCTAAGCGCTGTTTATGCTGTAGTCTCTTTGGACAGCATTAAAGAAGCATCGTGTTTATTTGGAGTAAAGTCTGCACAAGTAGCCGAATTGATAGCATTGATAAGAGCTTGCAAACTGGGAAAAGACAAAAAAATAACAGTGTATACTGACAGTCAGTACTGTTATGGGGTTGTGCATGACTTTGGCCAATTATGGCTACAAAGAGAATTCCTGACTTCATCAGGTACCCCCATTCGGAATGGAAGGATTGTACAAAATTTACTGGAGGCAATCCAATTACCAAAAGAATTAGCAGTGGTCAAATGTGTTGCCCATAAGAAGGGCCTTGACGCTGTATCTTTGGGAAATCATTTTGCTGATGAAGTGGCAAAACAATGTGCTAAAGACCGCATGTCCATAAATATTAAACTGGGAGGGACTGGAAACAGCTGCCAACTTATGGTGTTTGAAGAAGTGCCTACCTGGGATGAAGTGAGAGAATGGCAGCATGCTGTGCCTTGGGAAGAGAAAGAGAAGTGGAAGGAACTTGGTTGTCGACCAAGGAGTGAGGATGGTGTCATTGTGGGCCCAAAGGGTATGCCTGTGTTACCTAGACACCTGCTCTCCTCTATGGCAAAATTGATACATGGAAATTCACACACTGGTAGGGACGCCATGGTTCTGGTTTTCCAACAAACATGGTACAATCCGAAGTTCAGGAAGGTAGCAGAATCGCTCTGCCAGAGGTGCTTAACATGTCAACAGTTTAACGCTGGTAAAAGAACAGTAGTTGAACTGGGAAAAATTGGAAATTCAGGGGGTCCCTTTGTGAGAATACAGATTGAATTCATCACCATGCCTCGTTGTGAGGGAAAAAGATATGTCCTGGTCATTGTCTGCCTGTTTTCAAAATGGGTGGAAGCTTACCCTGCCACACAGAATGATGCCATAACAGTAGCCAAACTGTTACTGAAAGAATCGATACCTAGGTTCGGGGTTCCAGTCACTATTGAATCAGATAGAGGCGGACATTTTCAGAATGAGATAATCGCTCAGCTCTGTAAAGCATTTGGAATTACACAAAAGCTGCACTGTGCACATCGTCCAGAGGCTTCTGGAGTAGTAGAGCAAATAAATGGCACTATAAAATCGAGATTAGCAAAAATGTGTGTCTCTACTGGCATGAATTGGATTACTGCCTTGCCTCTTGTTCTGATGGGACTCAGAAGTATTCCAGACCGGAAAACAGACCTGAGCCCCCATGAAATCCTAATGGGAAGAGTGATGAGACAAGCATGGGTACCAGGATACAAACTGTTAAGCATTACTGATGATTTGGTACTTGAATACTGCAAGCAACTGGGTGACCAAGTGCGTTCTATCTCTCGCCAGATTGGGGAAGACGCCGTCGCCAATCCGACAACTCCAGTTCACAAGTTGGTTCCTGGTGACTGGGTTAGAATCAAGAAGCATACTCGTTCAAGTTGCCTTGCACCAAGTTGGGGAGAAAAGCGCCAGATAATACTGGTAACCACGACAGCAGTGAAGTGTGCAGGCGTTCCCAAGTGGATCCATGCCAGCCATACACAGAAAGTAGTCCCAGACAAGGAACCTGGAGCTGAAGGTTGTCCAGCTGAGGGGTCTGCAGACGCCGGTCCTGAAGTAGCTGATGACGAACAGCCGAGCACCAGCCAAGATGATTGGATACCCATAATCGACCTAACTGAAGACCCAATCAGAACAAGAGAGCGAACCCAAGAGGATAGAGAGTGGCATAGAGAGGAAGAGATAGGCACAGGCGAAGACCCTCAGATCATTGAGATTCACATCAAATCTGAGGACGAAGAGGGAGGTCAGACAGGGACAGAACAAGTGATCGATACTCCTCCACTGACTCCTGAAATTGAAAAGGGACAGACTAGAACTAGTACAAAAGTTCGAGCAGAAGAAAATCAGGAGATCGAAGTGCTTGAACAGGATCAGATAGAATTAGAAGAACGTGTTCAGGACACAGAAACAGAGACACTCGAAAGCCAAAATCAAAATTCACCTGAACCAGGCCAGCTTAGTAACCAGGCAGAAGAAATAGATACAAGACCTGGGATTAGTCAGATAGGAAGGGAAGAGACAGAGACAGAAGTGCCACAAACAAACGAAAATAAGAGTATTAGAAGAAAGCCAAATCACAGTGCCAGCTAAAAGACTCAAGAAAAAGAAAAATATTGAACCGGGATTTATTAAGAAACTGAGAATGAGAATAAAAACAGTAGAAGAAAAACTTGCAGAAAGAAGGAAAAGTCCTCGAATTACAGAACAAGCTGGAGAAAGCTCCAAAAGAAGGAGTGATCGAATAAAAAGACTGAACGAAAAATACCACGATCCTGAATGGACATTTTTAATTTTGGAGGATTTTGAGGATCTTGATATAACTGACGAAAGTGACGGAGAACCGATTGCTGATCAGTCTACAGAAGAGGAAGACGAATTAACCTGAAGTTGCGCAGAGTAAGTTAACTGTGCAAAGTTATAGAGAGGGGTTGAGAAATCTTCTTCTGAACGAAAATGTCTGATTCAAACGTGAATGGAAGGCCTAGACGCAGTTGTTGCAAAACATGCTGCAAAGTATGTATATGTAGTATAGCAATAGTGATAATAATTTGGATAGGACTAACAGTTTTCATTCCTTTTATGGTAAGCAAAAATACTAATATTGACCCTACTCAGACTATGACCACTGACACTGAAGAACTGACAACACGAAGTGTAGAAAGACGTGAAAAAGCACTCAGACAAACAAAACGAGACTTAGAAGCATCAGATGAGGAAGGACTACATTATCATGGAGTTAGAAACCAGACACAGTTAAATGTTTTCGCTAATCTTTTAGTGCACTATGTAGAAACTATGGAAATAGAAGACTGCTATGTCTGCATGAAGCTACCTACTTCTGTAGCTGAAGGCGTGACTTATCACCTACCTTTGACCTATGGAATTTCCTGTAGCATTTTAGCTAGTTTATTTTACAAAAGAGGACCGTTACAGTATTACTATTCTAATTCAGACGTAATATTTTCTGAACTTCCTATACGTGGAAATCTGAATCCTGTACATACCAAAAGTGACGTTACACGTTATATGGGAGAATACTTTCTGACTATAGGTACCATAGACTTGAATGAAGCACACAGAGATAACTTGACCTGTTCATTACATGAACAAGAAAAAATATTTTTAAACATGGCAGAGAAAAGAAGGGAGAGTTTCCAAAGAAAAGCTAATGACAAAAGACAGAAAACTCCTAAATGGGCTGAAAACATGGAGGGCACCTCAAATGGTGGGAGTGGTCCTGCTTTGTTGCTGGATTTCGAAAGGAAAGGGAAACTTTGTCTTCATCGTGAGAAGACTAGTTATTATAATAACATTTTCATTGGTTCCAGTCAATGTGAACACAATTACAAGGTAATTGGAGGTTGGGGTTTCAAAAATGGGTCAGAACCTGTGTTTCCCGGAATTTATTATATATGTGGAAACAAGGCTTATTTCAAATTGCCGGATCACTGGTATGGAAGCTGCTACTTTGGCATTGTTTTCCCGAAAATATACCATGTGAAAGAAATTGCTGGAAGCAATGAAAACACTAATGGCTTAGTGCGTAGTAGAAGAGAAAGCGTAGGTGAAATAATGGGTAGTATTTTTAGTGCACTGATACCTGGAGTGGGAGTGGTTCTGAACACCCACAGAATTTGCAAATTATCCACCATAGTGGATGTGTTGTCTACTGACACAGCTCATGGATTCCTGCTGGTCAATACCGAAATGGTTGCGATCAGATCAATGGTTTTGCAGAACAGACTTGCGCTGGACACCTTATTAGCAAAAGAGGGCGGAGTCTGCCGGATGCTGAAGGCGCAACATTGTTGCACTTACATACCGGACAAAAGTGTACAGATTAAAAAATATGCGAAAAACATTACTAATTTGGGAATAGAACTCAAACCACTGGAGGTTGACAGTGCCTGGAAGAGACTTGTAGATGGTCTCTCCAATGTAGGTCATTGGTTTGCCAATTTAGGTAGAAGTTTATTGTTTAAGGTGCTGATGCCAATTGGAGTGATAGGTCTCATCATTTTCCTCATATTCATCTGTTGCAAATGTCGCAAAACACAAAGAAATACGCGGTGGATAGAAGGGGTGTGAAACGGAGTGTGGATGAGCTTGAATTGGAAGAAATGAATAATCAGATTTACAAAAAGGTGAAAAATTCTCACCCTAGCAAAGATGTGAAAGAGAAATTGAATCGCTTGTTGGAAGAAATTGAGATGCATAAAGTGTCAAAAGTTGGCATCTGGTTCCATTTTTATTTGTGATGATAGTAAATATCATCAAAGAGGGGATTGATGAAGCAAGATTTCGCACATTACGCGACTTGCTGAAATCAAGAACCTCGATTCATGTATAACTCTGTAATCCAATTGTACGTCTTACTAATTTCCTTTAATTTTACTATATACATGTATCTTAGGGATGCTTGCCTATGTGTTTTACTAATACGATTAATTTGTGTCTTTAAAATGGCCGCCGTTTAGGATATTGCTTCTGCGCATGCGTTAGTCACACTCACGTGACATGACGTAGTTATAATTTTGGAGGGAAAGGGTGCGCATGCGTAATAGCCATAAGATGGCTGCTTGTGTAATAATGTGGTGAAGCTTGTGCAGATGCTCTCGTGTTATGTATTGCACTAATAAATAATTGCATAGTATATTTTTATAGTGATGATTCATAAGTATACAATCAGGTTATGTAGTTTATATCATTTATTTCTATGCTTTAATTTGTTTTCGCTTACTTTTCATGTATCCTCGGTACGGAGGGTTGATGGGGTGCTTGGGAGTCCATTTTGGAGTGCAGTACTGCGCAGGACCAGAAGTAGCAAGGTGGCATTGACACAGCGCCAAGAGAGAGTCGCTGCCAAAACGTGCCTGGGAAGATGCACCTTCACCCAGCCAGAGAAACTAAAATGTGTTACATTATTTACAATGTATTCTTCCTATTGTATTCAGTGCGACTTCTCATGGGAACCCCAATCTTGCTAGGCGGTACCCAAGAATGTAAATTTAGGCTTGCAGTTGTCTGTTCCGATTGGTGTGTTAACCTAGCCTACTTTGGGACCAATCGAAATTGGGGATTCTGACACTTTGCAACATTTGGGGGTGGTACACTGACCCGAAAACAGTATATCTAGCCTAGGTTTAGCTATAGAATTTGTCCGACTTGTCTGAATAGCTGACCTGTCACTGACCCAACGCACTCAATAGGTGACTGAATTTACAGAGCGCTGCGGAGCACTCTGTTCGAAATTGACCATAGACTTTAAAGGTTTTACTAAACCTTAAGTGCTGGCGGAGCACTTTGCTGAGGAGTTCGCTGGCCCAATCGGGGTTCTGACTGATAGCTGCAGAGAGGGTGGAACGCAGGCGTTGCTTCCGAACTGCGGGTGCTGGTCGTGCCTTGGTGGTCCTGTCCTGATCCTAATCTGGGTTTCCTGTCCTTTCCTGGGGTGTCCATTCTGCACCTGCTGTCCCATTGATGACTGCTATTCCTTGGGGTATTTCCTGTCCTTGACTGATCCGTGGCCAGGGTTGGTTTTCACACCATTCTAGGTAAATATATAGATAAGGCTGAGAACTCTATACTGCACCTTTCTATTTTCTGTCTTTGCTTCAATAAAGACATACCTTGCACATGTTATAATTTCCATGTTTTTCGCAAAATCTGAATGATCATTGCATTTTTCATTGCATGTTTCTATGTTACCCTACCTTTTAGAGCACAATTCTCTCCATACTGTTTATGAATTTAGATGTGGTTTATATTTTTCTCCGGAATTCTATTCTTGAAATAATAATGTTAGAATTATTGCGGTTTTCCACCTTTTACCCTTTCTATAGATGTATAAGTTTCTAAATTCTCTCTCATGAAGTACGTCCAAATAGCATAGTTATAGTACATGCAATAAGTTTGCTCAGTTATAGATGTCCATTCTTGAGTTTCAGTTTAAGTCTACTTAGCGTGTTGAGGAAAGTCAGGAAACTGGTCAGGCGATTTAGTCGATGATTCTTAAGTAATTTTGCCCGGCGTTAAACGCCTCTAATATCATACGAAGATTATCAATAAAGAGGCAGGCGCTGGAGACAGGAAGACAGGAAACACGTTTTATTCCGACGGAGCAGAACACATCAGATCGGACAACAAAGTATCGTCTCGAGGTGCTCTCTGACAGCCTCTCTGAGACCTGGCCTTTTATACACTGGTTTACGACATGTGACCGCTCTTTATTACAATAAAGACATTGTGAAGTAATGGAAAAATGACATCCCCGGTACCCCCCCAGTTCCGGCTCATTCCAACACGTGGCTACAGTAGAGGTCCTCACCCCCCATACAATAGGTGGGGCTATCACGCAGCTGAGTGTTCCGCCGATTCCTTTGGAATGTGTGCGCCTGATCGAATCTCAGGGGGTGGGGAGGTCATGATCAATAGTAGCTCCTTTGAAGAGGGGCGAGTGCATACAGTAGTGGGCAATAAACTGTATCCTCAGGCTTAAGGGATGACCAGCGGTCCGTGCAGACAATCGGGCTCAGAGGAAGGGGTCATCAAAGGAGAGATATTCATGGAAGGAAGGATCGGTGTGGACAATCGAGCGTAGAAGGGTTTATCAAAAGATGGGTATTCATGGAAGGAAAGGAGGTGTTGGTCAGGCGCGGGGTGTGATTCCCAAAGACAGAGTCATGCGGAAGAGGAGGGTTCATGACTTGCGCATGCGAGTGCGGGGTCAGCCAGAGTGCATGGGGGAGGCTTGCAGGGTCAGGGAAGTGCGCTGATGATCGATCGTGAACAGGGAGACCATGGTACCTAAAATGGCTATCGTGTATGTTCATACGTGGGTCTGAGGAATGGACAAGATGGCGCAGATGATGTTCAGTTCACAAACTAAAATTCCACAGTCCTCCCTTTTAACATGTCTCGCCAGTTTGTCAATTCGGATCTATCCCCATAAGACCACGTATTTCTATCTCATAGAGGGGGCTCATGTGCTCAGTTCTAAAGTCCAAAGTCTTGGGGCACACACAATTAGAGATGAGTGAACACAAAGGTGGCAAACATTGAATACCTAAGCAACACCCACACAGTATCACAACTGGTATCAGTATAAATGTAAACAATCTCCATCCCCAGTCCTTCAAAATGTCCCAAAACCAGCTTCCAAGCGACCATCCTTCTTGCTCCTGGTGAACCTCTGAGGATAGTCTGTGGAGGTGTTCGATTGCTTTGTAGACTGAAGGTGAGTTATCTGGCACGTAGGTGCAACAGCTGGAGCCGATGATGCGACATGCTCCTCCACGGTCGGCCAGAACCACATCTAGGACAAGGCGGTTCTGAAGAGCCACCAGGCGGACTGCCTGGAGCTCAGCCGTGTTGTTAGCGAGGATGCCAGCCGTGATGTTAATGGTTGTTTCTACTGCCTGAGTCAGGTGTCGGATAGCACGGCTATTTGCCATTGGGCCCCACAGAGGAACAAGTCCCTTCACCGCATCCAGGAACTGTGCTCCGGTGAAGTCGGCTTGTCCAATGTCTCCGGCACGCTTTTGCCGGTGGTGGTAGGCTGGGGCCACATACGTGGGGGGAAGAATGAAGGCGATGTAGCACGTACCCCTCCAACCTTTCGGGAGCCAAGTGTAAGCTTTGATGCCACAAACAAAGTACATATTCGGAGAAGCAACAAAGGAGGGGGGATCCACTGAGACCAATGTTCTGGTGATGCGGCAAGAACTGTGACCCACCAGCTGTGTTCCCTGGCCTTGGAGGCACACGAGACCTGTGACATTGATGACAGACAGGGCCACAGTCAGAGTGGCAGCCGTTCGCTTCCGTAGGTGGGAGAAGGTGGGTCTAGCTGGATTGTGGAGCACTTGCATCTCGACTCCTTCTTTGGCAGGGATGTTCATAGGAAAGGCGGAACCTAAGGTCACAGGACAAAAGGGGGCAGATGTCCTTCCTGTTTTGTTCAGCCAGAACCCATAGTAGAAATGTGACACTGTTTGACCAGAAGCGGCGTTGACCTTGTGGCTTTCCTGCAGGAGGATCAACCAGGCGAGGCAGGAGCCGTGAACTGAGAAAGGAGAAGGGATGAAGGGGATGGAGTGTCCAGTGGCATGCGGGAGCAACCCGCAGATCCAGCAGTTCGTGGCATTTGCAGCAAGGTTGTGCTGGTGCAATAGTTGCACAAAGGAATTGTTCCAGAACTCCCTACGCCTTTCTCGGAGCTGAGGCGAAAGGGAAATCAGGTGATGCTCTTTCATGGTGGTTGGCTATGCAGTGGCCAGCGATATCTGATGAGCGGGTGTGCTGTCCTCCAAGATCCAGAAGGAAGTCATGAGGAGGAGGCAAAAGAGGAAAAGAATGAAGAAGGCGATTGTCTTTGATTTGTGCAAATTGTCAGTCTTTGGGTTCCTGTAGTGGGTATTTCCTGTTGCTTTCATCATCTTCTTATCTGGCGCTTCCATCATCTTCTTATCTGGTGCTTCCATCATCTTCAAGGTGCTCGGTAGTGGGCAGAACCACAGACTTTGTTTAGCTTCTCTCCGGGTAACCCTTGCTTGTTTTAGGTCACCGTTCTGAGATTTTAACTTAGTCCGTGGTCTACTTAGCCGAAGCTCCCTCCTTTCGACGCAGGAAATACCCTTCCCGGGATGGCACAGTGGGATCAGAGAATTTTGCAAGTTCAAGTGCCTCGGTATCAGGATAGCAGTTCAACGATGGTCGGTCTTTGTTCAGGAGCTCTTCTTGGGTGTCGACGTTTTCTGTCGTGGCCAGGGTCGAGGAGATTTTCTTGCAATGGTGGGCGTGCAGCCAGTGCCCTTTTCCCTCCACTCGAAGAGCCGTCCGAGTGGTGATCAGTACTTGCCAGGGGCCCGTCCACCGGGGTTCCAGACTCTTTGCCCGTTGAAAGTTCCGGACTAAAACATAATCTCCCGGTTGGATATCGTGACCGGGGCCCCTGGAAGCATCGGGGATGGCCTGCTGCACCTGTTGATGAATGACAGACAACGTTTTAGTTAATTTGCACAAATAATCTGACAGCAGGACGTCGGGGACGTCGTGAATGGAGGTTGGTTTGGGGGCAGTCCAGAGGTTCATTGGTCGCCCAAACACCACCTCGTAGGGGGTCAAGTGGTGCTTAGTGGGAGTGGAGCACATCGATAGCAATGCCAGTGGGAGGGCATCTGGCCACTTGAGTCCTGTGGTGGCCACTATCTTTGACAGTTTCAGTTTCAGTGTAGCATTGTGTCGCTCAACTAGGCCAGCGGATTGGGGGTGGAAGACCGCATGGAACCTTTGCTTTACCCCCAGCCCCTTCAAGATTAGTTGGATAACTTCAGCTATGAAATGGGGGCCATTGTCGCTCCATAAAATTCGACAAAGGCCGTAGCGAGGGAAAAACTCTTTTAGTAGTACTTTGGCAGTAGTCATGGCAGTGTTATCACGGGTTGGATAGGCTTCCACCCATTTGCTGAAGGCACATACAATGACTAATACGTACTTCAAGCCTTGGCATCTCTCCAGCTGGATATAATCCATCTGGAGGATCTCAAAGGGGTGATCGGGGATCCCAAACCCTCCCCGGGGTACCACAGTTCCTTTCCCGGGGTTGTGTTGTAGGCAGATAAGGCACTGCTGGACCAGGCGTTTGGCTGAGTCGGGGATTTTGTTGTTGTGCCAGACTTTGGAAATGAGTTCAATCATGGGGGCAGAACCTATGTGTGCAGGGGAGTGTACCATAGTCAGCATGGGAATCAAGTATGAGTCAGGCAGCAACCATTTGTTTGTGCCTTTTGTCCGCCAGCAGCCTTCATCGTCCTTCAGACCCACCCGTGCCCATTCAGTCAGTTCGTGAGGTGTGCTGGCCGACTGGATGTCCCTAATCGTTTCCCTAGCGTCAGTCCATTTTTCTGCTTGTGACCTGGTCACATATATGCGTGTCATCCTATTTTCAGCTGTGGTTCGGGCAGTGATGTCGGCCAGTGCGTTTCCCTGTCCAACTAAGTCCGTCACCTTCTTGTGTGCCTGACATTTGATCACTGCTAATCGTTTGGGGAGGAGAACTGCTTCAATCAGGGCGGAGACTAGATCTCCGTGAAGGATGGGCGTGCCGTGGGACGTCAGGAATCCCCTTTCCCTCCACAAGAGCCCAAAATGATGAACCACCCCGAAGGCATACTGGCTGTCCGTGTAAATGTTCGCCGTGGTTCCTGCTGCTATGATACATGCTCGTGTGAGGGCAATGAGCTCTGCCGCCTGTGCAGATCGTTGCGTGATGCGGGCTGTTTCAACTACTGTTTGGGCTGTTGTCACCGCATAGGCAGCTGAAGTGGAACCGTCTGGGAGTTTGATACAAGAGCCGTCTACCCATAGCTCTCCATCAGGGTCTGTAAAAGCAGTCTCTCTAAGGTCAATTCTACTTCTGGTCTGTTCGTCCGTGAGGGTCACACAGTCGTGTATAGGGGGCACATCGGGGTCATTTTCAGGCAAGGGCAACAGTGTAGCAGGATTCAAAGTCGTGCACCTCTTCAGAGTGATGTGGGGTGCAAGTAGAGTCAATTCGTACCCCGTCAGTCGCGCACTAGTCAGGTGTTGGGTCTTGGTCTGGTTCAAAAGGGTGTCAACTGCGTGGGGTACTAACACCGTGAGAGAGTTCGAAAGTACAATTCCCTCACTCTGACGGATAGAGACAGCAGCGGCGGCTACTGCTCGAAGGCAGGCAGGTAAAGCTCTGGCGACTGGGTCAAGAGTGGCAGAGAAGTAGGCACAAGGGCGTTGTTTGGAGCCGATGGGCTGAGTTAGAACAGACAATGCGCATCCCTCCCTTTCGTGAGTGAAGAGAGAGAAGGGCTTGGAATAATCTGGCGTTCCTAGGACAGGTGCCGAGCAAAGGGCATCCCGCAACTCCTTAAAGGACGCTTGGCATTCGGGGGTCCAAGGGAGTGGGAAGGGAACATCTTTGGCCAACAGGGAGAGCAGGGGCTTTATAATGAGACTGAAATTAGGTAACCATTGTCGGCAAAAGGGGGTAAGGCCCACCAATGAACGGACTTGCTTCTGTGTTTTTGGGATGGGGGTGTCTAGGATGGTTTGGATTCGGTCGGGTGTAAGTTTCCTCCCTTCTTTGGACAGGAGATGGCCTAGGTATGTCACTTGAGGTTGACAGAACTGCAGTTTCTTTTTGGAGACTTTGTGGCCATTCTCCGCAAGAAAGTGCAAGAGTTGGATAGTGGCTGTGATTGCGAGAGGAGTGGTGTCGGCCACCAAAAGGATATCATCGACATATTGGATCAACACCACTCCATTTGGTAGCTGGACGGCGTCCAGCTGTCTTTTGAGGGCCTGGCTGTAGATGCTGGGACTTTCAGTGTAGCCCTGGGGAGCTCTACAAAATCGATACGAACGGTTTTTTAAGGTGAAGCCAAAGAGATAACGGCTGTCTGGATGGATGGGGATAGAGAAAAATGCATTTTTGAGATCAATAACGGTGAAGGTGGTGGCAGTGGACGGGATGAGGGTCAGAATGGTGGTGATGTCTGAGACTACGGGGTACTGTGGCATTACCACTTTGTTGACTTCTCGCAGGTCGATGATGAAGCGGTACGCTTTTTCATCCCCCTCACCTTGCTTCTTAACAATGGGTAGGATAGGGCTGTTGCAAACATTACTAACCACTTCCTCTACCACTCCTGCATCTACCAGGGACTGAATAATCGCTACCAATGCCTTCTCGCCTTCGGGCGATATCCGGTACTGTGGGAGTTTCGGGAGTATGGCGTCTGGTCGAACAGTTATGTGCACAGGATCGATCATCATTCGTCCTACATCCGAGTCGTTTCTGGCCCACAGGTACAGGGGTAGGGTGTCGAGGAAGGTTAGGTCAGCATCAGTGATAGAGTACATATGTCGTGCAGGGCAGGATCTGGACATGCTCGGGTTGTCGTACAGGATGACTCGGACTCCATCTGGGGAACACCTAATAGTAGCTCGGAAATGTTTTAGTAGATCAATACCCATAATGGCGTCAGGGGAGTTGGAGGAGAGCAGAAATGTTGTGTCCGTGGGGTTGTTTCCTAGGTCAAAGAAGATAGGTACAGACAGGGGATTAGTGGAGGGCGTTCCATCGAAACCTATCGATGTAATGTGTGAGCCAGACAAGGGTGCCCTTGGAATCAGTCGCTTTGATAATACACTACGTGTTGCTCCAGTGTCTACCAAGAATGGAGACTTTGTACCCAGGACCTTAGCGGTGACGTAAGGACCTTGCTGGTCAACACAGAGCTCGACTGGATCCCTCCCTTGCCCCTGGCAGTCCTATGCGAAGTCGGGGGTGTTCTCACTGTCAGATAGTTGGTACTGGTTTTGTCGGGGACGGTCAAATGTGTTCGATCTTCCTGGTCTGTCGCTGTTGGTGTCGTTTGTGTACCCCCGTCCCTGTCCTCTAGTCCTGGGACCATTCGTCATGTCCCTCGTTTCTTTATTTTTAATTAGTTCCAGAAGAGCCGGACATTGAGACTTCCAATGCCCGAATCCTCTGCAAAATGCACACTGATTATCTTCTATGTCCCTACGTCCAGAGTAGGGAGTGGATGTGCGGTCCTTTTGGGGTGGATTTCTAGGGGCAATTGATTGATAGCTCCCCCTGTGTAGTTCTTTCCCGACTGCCACCCCTTGTATCTGGGCTATCATTACCCTTTCTTTCAAATCTTTCTTCTTCCTCTCGGTTGCCCTATCATTCTCATTCTTTTGGTGCTCATAGTACTGAGCCATTTGGAGGATAGCGGCGGGTTTGGAGGCCCCCCAACTACTCTCGCTTGTTTGTAACTTTTGGGAAACCTCTTGTGTCAGACCCTTTACGTAGTTTTGCACAAATAGGTGTTGTCCGGTTGCGGTGGTCATGTCTTGGCCACTGTAGTCGGAGAACACGGTTTCAAATCGGGAGAAGTATTCTGATACGTCTTCCTGGGGTTTCTGACGGCAAGCCGTGACTATTGACCATTCTACCTTTTTCTCTGGGATCAAGGTTTTTAGCTTCTGGACTATTTTGTCCGGAAGTTCCAGTATGTCTTTTATCGGTTTCCTTCCGGGCTCTCGTCGTCTATCTAGCTCACTGAGTTGATTCCAGGTATGTCCGAACAGATCTGTGTGTTCGGCGTTCCGGATTTGCTTCCACACGTCAGCTGGCAAACATAACCCGAAAAACAAATCAATGTCTGCTAGAGTCATTATCGTCGAGCCCAAGGCTGTGCCTAATTCGGTGTAAAATGCTGTCGGGTTCTTCCTTAAATCAGGCAAGGTTTGCCTAAAGGTTAAAATATCTTGTCGATCCCATGGTTGGTAAACCCAATTGTACACAACCCTTCCTTTTGCGTCTGCGTGGTTGATATCGTCATTTGTTCCCTGACCTCTTGGGGGAACCCAGTAGGGGGCGGCTTCTCTGATAGGCATCATAGTGTTGGCTACTTCTAATGGGGGCTCAGCCGTTTCAGAGACTGTGATCTTGACCCCTGGTTTCTGTTCAGTGAGATGGCGGAAGACCTCAAGCGTTTGCATGAAGAGGTCCGTCACATCATGCTCAGTCCCATCTCCAACATCGATCTTTCTATATAGAGCCGTCAGCTTAGCAGGACCCTTAGTTTGATACCTATCCTCATATGCGTTCAGGGTGTGGAAGCTGAACCGTAAAATGAAATGCCGTCTGTGGCTACCGGCATGTGAATTGTACATATCCATCGCATATTCTTCGATCTCTTTCCGTTCTACCAGTATCTTTGCTATCTTATCAATCCCATCCCGCTCGTCTTTTCTCAACCTATTTGGTCTTGCCGTTAGCTGCTTGCTAGTCTCGAGTTCATCTGATGTTGTTACCAATGTGGCTGGTGCGGAGGCCGTAAGAGCCGGGGCACTAGCGCTAGGGTCACCCTCGCCCGCACTCAGAACTGGTAGGTGCTGTGCCAGTGGCTGGCAGGGGGCGTAAGGAGGGGGCATGTAGATGATCGGAGGACCTAGCAGTAACTCGTCGTTTGCCCGTTGTTTGGAGGGCATCTCTGGGTAGAGCGTAGAGGGGGTCCTAACAGGGCATTGGCCTGTCGACCCCGATTCTTGCGTTTGTCTAACTTCCTCTCTCCTTTTTATCTCTTCATCTAGTTCCTTCGCTGCCAGGTGGGCTGCCTTTCGCAACTCTTTCCCTATTCTTACTTCCTCGCTTTTCCTTCGTTGCTCTGCTTCTTTGCGCCACATGCCGATACTATCGAGCATGGTGGGTGTTACTTTATTTATTCTAACAGCTGCTTCTAGTGCTTTTATTTTATGATCATCAAAGGAACCTATCAGTGGCCACTGACTTTCGGGGTCCTTTTTTGTATATTTATGCCATAACTTACTATAAGCTATAGCGACTAGTCCTTGTTTAATGAACATGTCCTTATTAGGGGTGCCTTCCAATGGAGCTGGATGGTTCATCCCTAATAAGCGGTCCGGGTTGTTCCAACTACCAATCAGTGGGGAGAAGACAGGCATGACAGATTACAACGGGGGACAAAGGTCCGTACTACCTATCTCTCACTGTTTGCAAAGACTAGACAGAATATGGCTATTCTACGTTATTTGCAAGCAGAGAACCTCAAAAGAACTATACTCCAAACAATCTATGTTTGGACAATCAATCAATGGGGAGAAAAATAGGTACGACAGATTACAATGGGGGACAAAAGTCCACGTTACCTACCCTTCACTATCCGCAAAGGGAGATAGAATATTCCTATTCCTATTCCTCCCCGTTTGCAGGCAGCGAATCTCTCAAAGAGCGACAATGCAAATACTAGTATTTCAATCAATCAAACAATCAATCAATCAATTCGCAATTCGTCGTGTGTCACGACCTTACCCGGACCGCATGGACAGTTTCTTGTCTTCCGCTTCCAGCGCCCGATCGTCCTCTACTCTCTGCTGCTACCGCGGCACTCCTGATGGTTCCCAGTCAGGACCGTAGATCACTCGGGAGAGGTCTGCTTGGAACCAGTGAAGTTCGGATGATCGGCTGTCAGACGAGGGTCTATTGGACAGGAGCTCTCCCGATCGTTGCAGTCGTTCACTCTGTCGCCGGGACCTCTCCCACTGGATCCACGTGTCGCTGATGGGCCCCACACGTTGGGACGCCAATTGAGGAAAGTCAGGAAACTGGTCAGGCGATTTAGTCGATGATTCTTAAGCAATTTTGCCCAGCGTTAAACGCCTCTAATACCATACGAAGATTATCAATAAAGAGGCAGGCGCTGGAGACAGGAAGACAGGAAACACATTTTATTCCGACGGAGTAGAACACATCAGATCGGACAACAAAGTATCGTCTCGAGGTGCTCTCTGACAGCCTCTCTGAGACCTGGCCTTTTATACACTGGTTTACGACATGTGACCGCTCTTTATTACAATAAAGACATTGTGAAGTAATGGAAAAATGACATCCCCGGTACCCCCCCAGTTCCGGCTCATTCCAACACGTGGCTACAGTAGAGGTCCTCACCCCCCATACAATAGGAGGGGCTATCACGCAGCTGAGTGTTCCGCCGATTCCTTTGGAATGTGTGCGCCTGATCGAATCTCAGGGGGTGGGGAGGTCGTGATCAATAGTAGCTCCTTTGAAGAGGGGCGAGTGCATACAGTAGTGGGCAATAAACTGTATCCTCAGGCTTAAGGGATGACCAGCGGTCCGTGCAGACAATCGGGCTCAGAGGAAGGGGTCATCAAAGGAGAGATATTCATGGAAGGAAGGATCGGTGTGGACAATCGAGCGTAGAAGGGTTTATCAAAAGAGGGGTATTCATGGAAGGAAAGGAGGTGTTGGTCAGGCGCGGGGTGTAATTCCCAAAGACAGAGTCATGCGGAAGAGGAGGGTTCATGACTTGCGCATGCGAGTGCGGGGTCAGCCAGAGTGCATGGGGGAGGCTTGCAGGGTCAGGGAAGTGCGCTGATGATCGATCGTGAACAGGGAGACCATGGTACCTAAAATGGCTATCGTGTATGTTCATACGTGGGTCTGAGGAATGGACAAGATGGCGCAGATGATGTTCAGTTCACGAACTAAAATTCCACAGTGTTCCCTGTCACCCTATTTACAAAACTTAAATGATTGCCCTTACACTTTTCTTGTATGGTTACGTGCTTTTTGTTATCTTGATTATTGATTGCCTTTTAACTGTAAGCCTAATACTCGCAGATACTGATTTCTAGATAAAACCTTTAAAACTTCTCAGTTGTCCGTGGTCATTTTATGAAAATCAAAGTTTATGAAGTTGGGTTTGTATTTTGCCTGCCTTTCTTTTACAGCTAGCTCCCTGATCTATCGTGGTCATTAGGTACCCGTGACGGTGGATGGTAAGTCGGGTACACTAGAATACAATAGGAAGGAATTAGGGTTGCTGATGATAGATTTGTGAGGTCGCCTGATTAATGTATATGGTGAATTGAAATGTATGGGCCCGAGAACTATATGGTGAAGTTATTGGTCGGGTGACCCACGATCTCTATCAAGACCACTGCCAACTTCCAACTCTCCGGGACAGTCGCGGTGACAAACGACTGATGGCAGATGGAATACAGTGGATGAAAAAGTTCTTTCTGGAACAGTTTCCAGAATTTATGCCGGAGTGGATCCAGCGGGGAGCCGGATGACACAGTCTGCGCCAGTTTGCAAAACTCATCAAAAGGAGGAAGAGAAAAACGACTCAGCTGGGATCGACTGGGAGGTTCATCCTGAGCTCCCAGACTGAGGGGGAGCGACTCAACTGGGGTCGACTGGAAGGTTCTTCCAGAGCTCCCAGACTAAGGGCGGGAACAACTCAACTGGGGTCGACTGGAAGGTGCTTCCGGAGCTCCCAGACTGGAAGGGGAGCAACTCAGCTGGGAACGACTGGAAGGTGCTTCCGGAGCTCCCAGACAGAGAAAAACAACTCAGCTGGGGTCGACTGGAAGATTCATCCGGAGCTCCCAACTGGGAACAGCATGGAGGATCCTCTGGAGCACCCCGACTAAATAGATTATCCGATGAAGCACCCACCTTTAGCCATTTGCCTGCTTTCATTATAGAAAGACAGGCAAAAGCCAATCTTATGCGTGGGAGGAGTCAGACACATACACAGTAGATACAAGAAGCATCGCAGAGCAGCGCATGCGCGCTTCTAGGCTCAGCCTTAAAAGGGTAACTGGGAGAAGCCTTTCATTTCTTTGAGACCTACGTTGTGACCGTTGTTGTCCTGACAGTGTCCTTGAAATTATTGGGGCTCATATGGGCAGGAACTGGACAGAATCGCCACCAAAAAGTCATCCTCATCCTCTAGTACATGCATGTCAAGCTTTATGTTTGCAGGCAACTCTCCAAACGATGGAATTATAAGCTGGTTATGCATGCAAATCTGGGTCATCCGCAGGGTCAACTCTGTTTTTAGTCATCCCACGGATCATCCCGCAGCATGCTCTAGCAGGCTGGTCGTAATGGTCTCCATCCCTATAAGCGCTACCTGTATCAGAATATAAATATACTCATTTGTTATGAGATTCTGGTGGAGGTAGAGGAGAGTAGGGTAGGGGTGGTAGAGGTGAAAGTTGAAAGGGGAGTGCTTTGGTGTGGATGATTGGGAGAAGGACTTGTTGCCTTGTTCCTATGCCTCTTGGGTACTGCATGTCCTTGGTGCATTGAAGGTGAGCTCCTCCTCGAAAGTCAGCCTCTGTTCTTCTGGAATCAGGGGCAGCGTGGTTGAAGTCAATCCTAGGGAGAGGTGTGGCGCCGCGGCCAGGGCGACTGACGCTGGAATCTGGGGATCAGGGTTCGATCCCCGGCTCCGGCGGCAGGTTAGCCCAGCACCATGTGACTCTGGGCAATAGCTCGCTTAATCTTCCCGACGGCCCCCAGCGCCTAGAGACCCTTACGGGTGATTGTGCGCTTTACAAATGTGGACTTTATTCCTGGGGGCAACTTAGCAAAAATGTTGCCAGTTTCTGGATTAATGAAGAGCTGCCTGGCATGGAGTTCTTTCTACAGTTTCTCTGGGCTAGGAAATTCAGATTCCTCTTGTTCGAAGAGGCACTCAGCATGGACTTAGAGCTCAGTCTTGGAGTTGCTTTTGTCGTAGATTTCAGCTCTGAATGGGGAAGATTTGTTGCCCTTTGGACAAGATGGTTGATGTTAAGTGTCAAGTATCAACACCATTTGCTGGGATCTCGCTGGACTCTGAAGCTTACTCTCTGTGCTAACTGGAGCCCAAGTGTAGCAGAGGACCAAAGGCTGAGGTCTTCATTTTGTCCTCCTCAGGACTCCAATCACACAGGAGTGGTGCTCTGCCTCAGCATGGGACGCTTATGTGAGTGAGGTATCGGATCCTGGCTTTGCACTGGAGTAAATCTCACATTCCCCAGTGTCATCTTAAAGATGGCCCCTGTTGGTGACAGTGCTGAGGGTTCACTGTCTGGCCTGCTTATTCGTAGGCATTCAAGGATTCCTTAGAATCGAGGAGGAAGAGGTGGGTCCCTGAGTGGGTCCTGTTCATCATAAATGTCAGGAGTATTAGTGCATGACTGCTGCCCACTTTGGTATCTGAAAGCCTTCTTACACTGAAAAGGCTAAGTAGAACTAGAAGTGGCCTTGCTATGGTCAGGGGTGAGGCAGAGTTTGCAAGCACCATGCTAGGCCACCCATTGGGTACTTTCCGATGCACCTTGGAAAGAATTAGAAGGGTGTGCATTCCATTGCCCCTTCATGTGTGCATTCTCGGGACGAGCTCCACAAAGGTCAAAGATGACTCAACTGATTCGAAGACCCGAGAGCTGGCCGCCAAGGCCGAAGAGAAGCCGTCTGTGAGATTGGAGCAGTGTTCCTGTTGGGAGAACAGTTTAATAGAGATTTATTGTGGAGTAATTGTTATCCGAGTCGTTGGCCTCAAACCAATAGTTAGGCCTGAAAAAGCCACGAGGATCACGTCGATCTCAGAGCTGCTGCTGAACAAGTCCAAGCCTGATGGCATAAAAACAATCTAAAGTCGAGTCAGTGCCAATGAACATCGTGGACTAAGAGAGGAGTCATCACAGAACATTCTCTGACTTGAAGCTTCTTCCAAGTAAACAAGCTGTAACAGTCGAGCCCGACATTAAAAAGCAGCAGTCTGCAGAGCATGTGTATCTACAGCCACACATGCTATGAACACTTTTTTCTTTTTCACCAGAAAGTGAGACTTTTATTTCATCTTTCTACTGATCCTGGTAACAGAAATACATTGCTTAGAGTGCACACAGCGTCACAGTACGGACATTCTAGCATACACTAGGTCAGAAGAGAACTTCCCTGTGAGAGCTAACTGGGTTACTCAGTAATGGGATTGTGGTTGTGGAAGGGCTATTTACTAAGAACCTACTGATCTGGAGTCAGTTAAAACAAAACTCATGTTTACTTATGTTGTGATTTACAGATATATTCAGTGATGTTGACATAATGCTATTTTGTTTCAGATTATTCTTCTTTCTTTGACTAGCACCTCTTATGGCTACCTCCAGCCTCCATTTCCCTCTAACTATTTTCTCTGGTTACACAGCATTGGTTGTGAAAATTCTGCACCTAAATCCCAAATATAAGTGACTAACGATATACCTATCGACACTGGTAGTGGGTAGCGAGCGGGCTCTGAGAGGAATTGTGGTAGTAATGGGTTTTCAGTAGTGTCCTCATAGCAAATTTATCTTGATAAATAGTGTTTTCGGTGTACAGGAATTGCAACTCTCACTTCACAGTCTCAATTTTGGGATTAACCCAGAGGACACGTTAAGGAGGGGGCACGGAGCACTTCTTAGAAAACAGCACAAAGACTGCAATCTGCAATAAAAGCTTACTTTAGCAGGCAGCAGTGTTGCCTGTGACCTGCTTGCTTGTTTTTTGGATTGCTTTCTAACCATCCTCAAAAGGTATTTCTTAATTATCACCGATTTGAGACAGATGACCAGGATCGATAGCACAGGGCAAGGGCAGGGATTATGATATTAGGACTTGTGTGACTGATGCAAGTCAATAGCACTTAGGGTCCACGACCTTGGAGAGTGGGGTGTTTCTTTGCAAACCACAAGAACATTATTGAAAGATTTATCTTAAGAGCAGTGTTTGGAATATTCTTTAAAAACTCACTTATTTTTGGCAGAAATGAACAGGTGTGTTTTTATTGGCTCTGGGCACTGAATTTGTAAAGTCTCATGTTAGTGGCGTAAATCCAAGACAACTTTAATAATAAAGATTTTCTCAATGTTGTGGGGCACAATGTGTACAAAATGGGGATTATGTCTCGGGTGATTAAAAGCTGTCACCAATTCCGTTACTCCGGATTACACCCACTTTTTGTAGCCCCACCCCGCCCTTCATTTGTGAATTTCTGTAGTAATTTCTGCTCTTTGAAGTACTGAATCGAGGAGAGCTTTAACATAAGCAGTTTGATTTTTTAAGAGAAGTATTCAGAAGTAGGGTTAGATCCATCACGGTCTCTTGGTGGCAGAAAAGTAGGGTTTGTGCAACTGAAGGTAAAATTGTGAGGTATAGGATGTTAATTCATCCGCATGATCGCAAATTGAAATTTAAAACACAAGTCTAAACGTTACTTGCAAAATCTAATCTAAGCTTTACATAAATATTCTAGCAATAAAATGTGGTTAACAAAAGACTCCATGTCACAAGGTCACCCTGGACCCAATACTTTGCCTTCATTTAACAACAGACAGTGACATCGCGGGTGCTGTAATCTTGGTTTAGTTAAACTGAACCATTTGGACTAAATGGTCTGCAAAGAATGAATGCGAAAAGTCAAGCCCGGGACCAAAAGTTATATTCCGTGACAAGAAGCCATTTTGCGGCCTTACCATTACCTTCAGTTTTGTATTTCTGGGCAGTGTTGCAGCCCTGTCTTCTTTTATTTTATGCCAGACGTATACATTTTTCTCCTGTTGCTTTAGTTTAGTATCCCTGCACTCATGGCATTCATAACAGCTGTTCCTATTCGTGATTTCTGCAATTTAAGATCTTCTGAACTGCAAATGTGATACTCATTCAACAGTCAATACATCTGCGCAAATACAAACACCGTTATCCTATAGTATCAGCATATTCATCTTTTGCTGCTTATAAGAATATGTGCGCAATTTTACATTGTGACAAATATTTTACAACTCTTCTTTACACTAATGTTAATTATTTTCTTAAAAAGCCAATGTGGGCATTCGGTTTCCGAAAAATGCAAATGGTTGCTCATTCTATTCCAAATACATTTCCATCAATTCAAAATAGAGGCACGCTTGCTTCATTTATTTTCTTGATGCTTACATGATTGTTGTTAGAAATAGAACGTAGAAACAAATAGTGCAAACCGTTGTGCTGCACATGAACATCACAGCAGCAAATATTTTAGCATTTGTATTGCATGTTTGTTGAAGGAAGTACAATAAAAGCAATTTAAGATTCCTCTTCCACTTTTGGTCATTCATGGGAGGCCAGGTTTTAAAGTGCAGAGTATCCAAAAGGTCGAATCCAAATCATCTCTACTGAAACTTGATTCCTTGAGCCAGGGGTAAATCTTTGCTGTAGTTGATTGTGCTGAAAAGAAAGGAATAACTGTATATAAGAACTGAATATTGGTGTGGTGGGCAGTAACTGTTTAATACACAACAGACAGATTTTGGTAAACAATGACGGGAATGCTGGGTCACAAAGGGGGGGTCTGCATTTTCAGCTCAAAGGGCCATTTTTTATTTCTTTCAGAACTTACCCTTCATTCATCTACTTACTTTTGTGTAAACTAACTAAATAAACACTTATTTCCAGGAAACCCTTCACCACTTGCTTTGGTTACCACTTCCAATATCCCTGCCTGATAGTTCATCAGCTCTAATGAGATTTCTTTTCAAATGCATTGTGGCTTGAACTATCACATGAGCAGCATTACAGACTGCTTATGACAAGTGCTATTTATCAGGTATCCCTCGCAAAAGCACCTAACCTCTTGTTGAAGTCTCAAACTGCCTCAGTTGGGACTTTATCAAGTATCTAAAAGCCACCAAACCTCACTTGTCCTCCTGGTCACTCAATCCCCTACTTCATTAGCTCGTACACAGCTGCCATCAACAAGCATCTTTACGCCACCACATCTCACTGCAATCCCCACCAGGCACCTCTAGTCCACAAACCTATAGTCTTCAAAGGTCTACCTCACAAGATCCACTATTGGTGCCCTCACCATTTATCTCATGGCACCTCACCTCTTCCTATCTCCGTCTCATTAGATCCATCTTCTAGACCCAAGGTAGGTTGTATTGCGATGCAAACGGATACCATCCTAGATCATCTCTTTGCAGCTGTCCATGTGGGCAGACAGTTATGATGGCCAAACTGTACCATAATTCAACATTTCCTGATGAGCACGGACCTCTAGAGTCCATCGAGATTTAATTGAACGTCACTTGATGCTAGGCTTGCCATTTCATTTTTTACAGCAAACGAGAACCTCTAATCACAGAAATGCAGCACCCTTATGTCTAAGGAGGTTAGTAATGGATGATAATTCAGAAAGTAGGTTGCAGGGTTGTGGTTTTGAAACAGGAACATTGAAATAAATGAAAGCAGGAAAAGAATAGCATGCAACATCTTTCTTATATCACCCGAGTCGAAAATGCACTAGAGAAGTTTTTATTTGCCATCAGAAGCATTTAACGATCATTAGCAAGTACAATTCACCTCAATTGACTACTCTTATGATTAACGGGAATACTTACGGCAGAAACATTGTTTCTGGCAAATTACTCACCATGTAAATTGATTCCAAAGCAGAACGTAATTGGGCAGTGTGACTACGTAGTACAGGTTAACAAAGGAAATAATGCAATACAGCTCAAGCAAAGTGCGTTACTGCATGCCTCACACATGACACGTTTGTGCTTTGCAAACATATGCAAGGATGACCACATACATGCCCAGCAGACACCAAACAGGATGCCTCGGGAAAGTGCCATGGAGGGTCTTTCTTTACTAGGGCACAGCAGATCTTAATACAAAGGATGCCCTAATGTGGATTAGTGCGTTCAGTTACTGTCTTGCCCTTTGCTGCACAAGAGAAGCCCACAACAATCTAGTCCTCAACTATGTCCGGTCAACTGGGTTTCAGCCTATGCGGACATTTCTCCTCCCTGGTAGGATGGGAAGGAGAGAGGAAAAATGATAGTGTTACAGAACGGTCCATATGGAATGCAGAAACCACCTTGGGTATGAAGGATAAGCAGGTGTGAAGAACCAACTTATCCAGGTGGAAAACTGTGAATGTTAGACCAGCTGATAGCACCTAAAGTTCACTAACTCTATGAGCTGAAGTAACTGCCATCCACAAACAGACTTGTAGGTAAGAAGTCAGACTGGACAACTGTGCATCGGCTCAAACGGAGATACCATCAAGAAAGGCAACATGAGATTCAAATCCCACTGAGAGACAATAAATGGAGTGGGGGGAAAGAGTAAAGCAAACCTTTTGAACTACACCACTAGTGGTGATGTACACATAGAAGATCGAGCAGGGAAACAATGAGAGCAGATAGGATCGCCAGAGATAACTGAAGCCACTGCCAAGCTCTACTGAGCAGGGGATAATGCAAATTTCTAAATGTCGAAAATTGAGATAGAAAAGGATGGATGCTTTTTGACTCGCACCACTGAACAAACTTTTTCCAGCAAATAGTGTGGATGGATTTAGTAGCAGGCTTCCTGGCTGCCAAGATGATGCCTGCAACCACATCGGGAAGGCAAACTGACTGTAATTGTCACCACTTAATTTCCTAATGTACATGAGCAGAGTGTGGGGTTTGGGGTGGAGTAACTGATCATCCTACTTTGAGAGCTGTCTGCTCTGCACAGGACAGGAATGGACTGCCAACTCCTGTCTGACATACCAGATCCTCTTCATCCAGTCCAAGGCAAAAAGTATCACCTGTGCTCGATCCTCGTTCACTTTTGCGGTGCATTTCACAGAAGAGGATAGTCAAGCAGGCCATGAGACTAGGGGAACCGGAAAGCACCCCTCATTGAGGGAATTTGTATGTCACAACATTTAGGACACTTTCCGTTCTGGGTTATGGGAAAGAGATCCATGAGTGCTAACTCCAATCTGAAGAAGATCGACTCTGACACTTTGAATTGTAGCTCACACTTATGGTCCTCCCGCGAGAGGTGACTGATCGCATCAACCCACATAATCAGGGAGTATGCCAGGTAAGCCACTACTTGGATAATCCCCTTGGCTGTGCCTACTTCCAAAGATGACTCCACATGGGGCCCACAACCCAACATTGCCCTGTCTTTTGATACAAAGAATTGTGATGTTGCTGTCCAGGAGAATTGGGACATCACCAACCTCCCTCCATCCATAAAGATAGATGGTAGTACCCTTTCAGGGCAAAAGCACCCACCTAGAGCATATGTATGTGCAGCTGATTCGGATCAAAGGCCCTATGCCATCATGTCACACAGACGAGTATACTCCAGTCGAACAAGGAGACACCCATGACCATGGTGAAAGAAGCTTGAGGAGGGCTGAATGGGCAACCCCTCAAAAGATTGCATGGGTCCATTCACCAGTGCAGATCCTGATGCACTGAATGGAAGACCCAAACCGAAGCGGAAAGACATCCTTGTTGCTGCAGCTGCTGCGACCCCAGACACATACTGGAGGGATCTCACCTGCCGCCTGGCATGAGACACCAAAATGAGGGAGGAGGCCATATGGCCCAGCAAGCAAAAGGCTTTTGGGACTGGGATCTGGGCTTGAGTCAGACACACAAGAATCCCAGCCTTAATTTCCTTGATCTCGGGGGAAGAAGGAAGGCCTTCCTAAGGGTTCTGTGGGCCATCTCGCCAATAAAGGTCAGTGTTTGTGTGGGGGCCTAAGGAGTGAATTTAGGACGTTGATCATGAAAAAAAATCGACCAACCATATCCGTGCCTTATTACTACTGTTTCAGTATGAATTTGTCCGTAAATGTTAAGGCGCACCCACATACTGAAGTTTATTTTAGAATTTCGATTTTATATTAACTGGAAGAGTACATTAGATAATATGCCTGCTATATTTCATGCATTTCTGAAGCTCTCCAGACATTCTATTTTGCATTGACATTTTCACATTTCTACCTCTTGCAGTAAGCACAGTCTTTTAAAACCTGCACTGCGAAGTGTGAACTTGAGAACAATGATGAAGTCGGTAATTGTGTACATCACTGTAGCTTGTTCTCATGGACTTCACATTCTTGCAAGAAGCTCTCACCATATGTCATTAGTCAGTTTTGCTTAGCAGTAACTGCATCAATCAAGTTCTGCTTTCATTTAATTATAATGGCAACAAGTGTATGCAAATGAACTGAAAGGTATGTTGTTTAACATTCCATGCTCCAAAGGGATTTTGGGAGAATGCTCGCTTTTGTTTGAACAGCAGTTGTCGATTCATTTTTTGTGCCTGATGTCAATTTTTGCCTTAAATACATTAGACTTTTGGACCTCCTGAAGGGCTGCATTGAGATTCTTTTGGCCAGTATCAGGAACTCCACATTCGCCAACCACTAATCCAGTCACGGAAATCCAAAGGACTCCTGACCTCCACTACAAAGCTCCCATGACTGACGGCACCTTTACAAATACCCCACCTTGAATCTCAAGAACTGGAAGATGAAAATATGCATCCTGGACTTCCAGGACCACCAATCAATGTCCTGAGTTCAACACCAGCAACACAAGACAAGACTTGAGACCTCATTTGCCAGATGAACAGCTTCAGGAGGCAGAGATCCTGAGGAGGCTTCAGGCCGATATTTTTCTTGTGAACCAAGAAGTAAAGAGAATATAACCCATGTCCCTCTCTCTCGGAAACACCACTTCTAGAGCTCTTTTTACCACCATGGCAAGGACTAATGCCTCCCAGATTGAGACATGAGCGAGTGTGCTCTGAAGGTGGGGTGATTATTGGGCGTATGAGGGGGTTGGGGCGGAAAGGGAAGGACAAGCCCTGGCGTATCAGCTGATTGCCCAGTGGTCTGACATGACCACCTCTCAATTGAGGAGATGGAGGTGTTTGAACTCGGCAGAGCCCATAGAGTACAGTGGGGACAGGATCTGTTGCTGCTACTGATTAAGCTCCTTGATTTCTTGATCCACCCCGCCCCAAAAGGAATGATGAAGCTGATGTGGCATTCGGATGGCCCGAGCCAGCTGCTTTTGTTGTAACTGCACAGCTCTAGAATAAGCACAGAATTTCCAATACTCACTGGTGAAATTGTGTGAAGGGGGAACTAGGCCCAGGGTACTGCAGCAGCCCAGTTCTTGAAACCTTACAAGGAGGAGTCTGTCTTCTTTCTGAACAGCCGCTCGCCGTCAAATGACCTGTCCATGTGCATAGGCTGGATATCTCCTGAAAATCCACTGGAACGCATTCAAGCATGCGGACGCAGAGTGAAGACTGTACAGTTCTTATAAAAGCATGGACATATCAGCCTACAAGTAAGTTGTAGAATTAGCTGTGTACACAGCCAAGCTGCTAAAGGCAAAACCTTAAGCATCTAGCTTCTTGGATTTGCTGTCTGGGAGTGTCATATGATTGCATTGTGGTTCTGTTTTGGAGACAACGTCTGAAGAACGAGATTCTCTGATAATGGGTGGTAAGACAAAAAGTGAGGGTCACCCACAGTGAGCCCATGTAGAAAGTTTACCCAAGTATGTACTGCCAGGCCTGAAAAGAGTTTCTCCTAAGAAGCCATTATAGGCTTAATAAAGCCTCATTAAACAGAAGCGAGTTTGCAGGGTTTCAATCAAAGTGCTAAACTTCACTTTCACATTAGGCACAGTAAATAGTAATAAAGCCTTCTGAACGACTGTTGTAAAAGAAGAAATCTCTTCAGAGGAAAGCTAGATGGGTAGGAAATTAATGTTCGCTTCTGGTTAAGTAGCCAGGCCACTAGAATTATGCACATCCTAGTAGATGCCACATCAGTATAGAAAAGGGGTAACTACAGAGTCCTCATGTTCTGTACAACCATAGTCCTTTTCATCCATAGCCTAAGCATATGAATCTAAACAGAAAATCTCTCAGAGGGCAAGCCTTTGGGGAGGGTCTCGCCATATGGTTCGTCATTGAAATTAGCCTTGACTTTCTCCTTTACCTCACAGATAATACTTTCTCATATCGACTCTTTGTCAGGTGCTAGAGTAGGTTCTGTGGATGACATCACCACTGACATCAAAATCCGTGCTTGAAGGCGGAAGGGGTTAAGTTAACAAGCGATGGCGCCCTAGCCACTTTTTCACCCAAGATGCCAGGACCAAAGCTGATGGAGCCATGACTTTGGGAGGCATCCAGGTCGGAGGCACTGCAGTCAAACACTTGGGTATGGATCACCCTTGGCGAGTAGCCCAGAGGTTTGTGGAATGAGCATGTAAACTCCCAGAGGGAGTCCTTTCTTGGCAACAACATAGCATAGCTTAATACAAAGGACAATCTACCTTGCTAAGGTCCAATTTGGCAACTAGCTTGCTATTCTTTGCACCCAAAACCCAACAAAAAGTTGATTGTTCTCTAGGTGCTTTTCAGTCGTGCCTATATAATAACTAAGGTAAGCCGCTGTATAAAGAATCCCTTTACAGCGTAATCTATTAAGGGCCGCACCCGACCCCATGTGTGGTTATTTCTATCCCTTTCCCTAGATGAACCCACCAAGCTATTAATGTCTCCTAATTGATACCGCGCATAAACTTCCTGTCTTCCGTGAATTCGATTGGTCTGGACCCTCGAATTATCCAATATATACACTGTATCATTGATAATCCGGGTATAGCGGATTGCTAATTATTCCTGAAGTAATCTCACGTCCGATTGAGCTCCAGCTCTCTTACCTCACTGGCAAAAGAGGCTTTTTAACTAAAAAGGCAACCATTGTTTTGTCCTGATGATGGACCCCATCATTTAGCAAGGGGTCCGAAACGTCGTCGACCTAGTGTGTACCATATACTTGTAAAATACCTTGTTTTAAAAAATTGCGTAATGGTACCTATATGAAATTCTCTGTCTAAAACTTGAAATTTTCAGAGTATGTTGATTTTGCCTTTCAAGCCCTTTATGTATGTTTTGTTCGTGTGTTGTTGTGGCTGGGTACAGGCTTGTGCCCCACGCACGTGAACTGTTGAAGGTGTTATTCTGTTTTGTAAAAACTTGATTGAAATATAAATTTTGAGGACCTCTGCCCGGCTGGGCATGTCTTCTATAATATAGAACTGATTGAGTCTATATTTATTTTTACTTAATTGTCTCGTTGCCAGGGACCATTGTTGTTTCCATATATATATATATATATAATAACTAAGGCCTCGTTTAGGCTCCAAATGGTGAAGCCGCTCCTCTTCCATAGTGGGATGGGGCGGAGAGAAGAATGCGAGGAGCACGATAGACTGCTGAAAATGAAAAGGAGAACGCTTTTCTGGAGAAATGACGCTCAAGTCTGAAGCACCAATTTGTCATGGATAACAGTGGTATATGCCGCTGAGCAGCCACCAAACACCGCTTCAGAGCCTTTAAATACAGGCAGGGTGTTGAATGTTGATGGTGCTACACAAGAAATCTCCGTTCTCCACGCCATCCAGGTTACTTTTCAGGCCCTCAGAAGATGTGTCCATTAATACTGTGAGCTCTGGATAGGACAAGAAGAATGGTATGCGGCAGGTCAAGCTAGCATCTGTCACCCACAATAGAAGGGCTGCAACGTCTGATATGTGGTTGTTGTCCAAGAGGCATCCCCAGTGTTGGGCTCATTGAAGTGGAACATTCCACTGCAGAGCCCACATGTGCCAGTGAGTACAATGCTCAAGGATTATGCACGAGACCAAGAAGCCTCAGGCCAATCTGAGTCGGAAGCAAGGCATGAGCTCGAAATGTGCCCCGACTTATTGCGGAGATGGAAAAGCCTTCAAAGGCACCATGTCCAGGATGATCCCTATAAAGGTACTCCTCCATACAGGTTGAAGACAGGATACCCTAGGTTGGACAACAATGAAACTGTTGCTTTCAAGTGGCACAGGACATCCTTTAATAGCCAGTTAACGAGGTATGGAATAATTGAGCCACAACAACTAATTGCACTTTTGTAAATATCTGGGAGGGCCTAAGGGTAAGACAGTAAACTTAAGTACTCCAACCCCACGACAAACTGGAGGGACAGTGGGACTGCAGAATCAACACATTAAAGTGCATGTCCTGCATGGTCAAGGACACCATTTGATCTTGGGAATCCAAGGCAGAAAGGACTTGAGCATCTGAACTGGTCTTGAGTTCCAGTATTGGCTTCACTCCTCACAGCTCACTCCTCCCACCTGCTCCCCCCCCCTAGACGTATTAACAGTAGCATCTTGTGCCCCTTGCTGCCTTGGGTCCAATTTGATCGCACTATCGGCAAACAGCACCCAAACGTTTCTGATTAGAATGCTGGTATGCTCTACAAATGTCTGATCACCTACTGGTGATACATGCGGAGAGTTGGACAAAAAGGGAAGGGGCGTAACCAAATTGAACAATTTGAAAGACCTACTGTTCCAGAGTAACAGCACGTCAGTGAGACGAGCAAAATCGGATTCTCCCTCATACGTCCTATATGACACGTGCAAGGGGAAAACTAAAGCAGCTTGGTGGCAGCTGCGTCGAGTGATGAAGAGGAGGAGGACTGCTAAATCTGTCACACACTGGACTCTACCACCGTCTCTCCCTCTAGAGCCATGAAAAAGCTGCACAACCAGCGAGGGCTGCCTCTGTCAGTACAACAGAGTACAACACACTTCCCAATACTGTTGGTGGAACTGGCTAGCTAGGGAAAGTAATCCCAAGGAGTGGGCTGTAGCACAGCTATCCCGCAGCTATTCTTAAACTGCCGTAGTGACAAATCCTCCTGTGCTCTGAAAAGCTTGAATCAAAAGCTTTATCCACCAATGACAGATGGGTGTCTCAAGAAAACCAGATAGCATGCCCCCTACAACAACAATGCTAGTGCCTGTGGCCTGGCTGACAATCTGTAGTTTATTTGGCCGCATGACTTATGTATGGTTTGAACAAATGAAACCCAAAGGTTTTCAGGAAGAGCAGGCAGGATCTCACTTGCCATGTCTCAAAGGGTGTGTGTCATGACCCAAGAAACAGACTGTGTTTGATGAGCATTTGGCCAAGCTGGCAGAAGAAGCAGATTTCTGGCCAACAGCATCAATTGTCTTCTCTATCTGGAAGACCTTAATTGAAAGCACCAGGGGTCCCGATGCGCTCTTAAACATGAATGATGAGGCTCTTCAGAGGCAGATGTTGCTTCGGGATGATAAGGTCCCCAGAGGCAAGCCTGTGCTGCCAAGCATTGGGTGGTTCATGAAGGATGCTGAACATGGCTTATACCACAAAGCTCCAATAACCTTGGTAAGGCCTTTGTAAAATTATTGCAAGGGCTTAGTAGCTGATGGCCCAGGATGCAAAATTTCTGCCTGTAAGTTTGCCTTGGTTTCCACCAAGGGAAAATGTACATTCAAAATCTCTGGCTCAGCAAGAAGCCGCTGCAAATGAAGCACTCTACTCAATAGAGGGAACCCAATGGAAAATCTAATTCAGTTTCGGACGAAGAGTCTCGTCTACTAGCATTCTGGAGGCCCAGATAGAGGCCAGCATCAATGTAACTAAAGAGGCGTTCTCATTGCCCAAGCACCAGATCTGCTTTAGAGGCAGAACTGAAAATGGTTTCCAATACCGGATAGTACTGTTGTCGGAGGTCGGAAACAGTCTTGGAATTCTCCAAAGCTACAGGTTGCATTTTAGTTATTTAACAGCATGACAAAGGGCAGATCTAGCTGAAGTCGTTTAGGATCAGACCCTCAAATTAAGGATAGAGTCCAGAGGTGGCACCTGTGGAGCCGAGGCCAATGCCGAAGTGGGTCTAGCTGCAGGTCCTCCAGCATTGGTGTCGACGAACAGCCTGGTGCCTACTAAGGGCAATGCTGAAGCCGAAAGGGCACTGAGACAGCCCACTGGTGAAAGTCCAAATAGAGGCCACAATCCTCCATTGGACCTGAAGGCACATTAGAGCGACCCAGAACCTTGCATAATAACTGCAGCATTGCCTCCTTAACAGCTTCGTTCTGCTTCAGAATCAACAGCCTGGGAAATTCAGGACGGTTCAGCTCACGTTTTTAAATCTGGTCTGAACTGGACGACGGCATAGATGCCGGAGCTTTCCAGAGTAGAGGGTGCAACTGTTCCCCGGAATCGAAACAACAAGGCGAGATCAAGCCCCGCTCAGCCCGCTTACGCTTGCTTTGAGATTTGTCTTTTGACTTCATCTTACCAGATTACAGCGATTAGAAAATGACTCAAGACCTTTAACTGGACATGCCAGATTTCTCGGCAACATAGTGCTTGGTTTCACGATCCCTAATGGCCTTTGGTTTTATTAGAGAGCATATGTCACAGGCCTTAGAGTCCTATTTGACTGGAAAGTACCAAGGTCAGATGTTGTGATGGTCGGCAACCAACAACAGTTGCCTACAGGTGTGGCATGTCATTTTCCCTGTAGCTGAAGGGGGAGACATGCATGCACACTGTCAAATTAATTTATGACAAAATCTGCAAAAACACCAACAAAGTTGGGAACAGAGCTCTGGAGTCGTGAGGAAAAAAGAAGTTCCAAAGTCAGCCCAACGGAGTGGTGCCTACATGTGGTTCCGTGTCATGTAGGCTGGCGTAGCCACAAACTTGAATGATGTCACCAGTCAAGTGTGGCGCAGCTACTGCAGCCTGAAACCTGGGAGGATTCAAAAGGTGATGAATTTGCAGTTAGAAGCATCCATCCGAAGACCTGCAACTGGCACCACTTACCTTGAATACTAATAGGTAAATATGTAAATAGAAAAAACGTTGAAGTACATTTATGTGGAGGTGTAAGTCTCTGTTCATACTTTTACGTTTTTCTTCCCAAAGAGGCCCCAATATAGTTTTTTGTATATAGCTTCTACCATAGATGTAATTGTTTGTTGTACCAACATTAATACCACCAAAGTAAAAAGTTCTGAATCAATCAAACTCAAAATGATGAATGGTTGAATCAGTCCTAGTGGGATGCCGGCTGGGACCTGCAGGTAACCCACAGATGCCTCAGCAGTTCTAAAAAGCAGGTACGCACGCTGGTCTCTAGCCGGCTCTCCATTTTTTGCCTTAACCATCAGGGTGAAAAATAAATCTCAACTCTGTAGCAGTACCACCCTTTACTGCCTGTGATGTAACTTCAAAGAGACTCGTTATAGTTCTTTCATAGTCTCATTATTTCGTAAGGGAAGCATTTTCAATATTATATACGACGAAGCCATAGATGTTGCTCATTTATCTTATGCAAAGAATAACCATTGACAAAGACAATAGTCCTGGCTTGTTGTGGGTGTAACATTACTTGTATTATATATCTGGAGGCAAAGATACTACAGCAAAATACCAGTCTGGCAGCACACTATGGTAAGCACAGATTTTTAGGTCGAGCCTGTCAATGCGCTTGCGCATTGAGCTTGCGAGAGATATTGGGGCTTAACCAGAGCTTAACCATCGGGCGATTTGATGCTGTGCCCGTGAAAAGCAAGGCTCAATGAGCAAGCGCATTGACCTAAAAAGCGCGTGCACATCAAAGCCACCAGCCTCCCTCCCACAGGCATCCCCCAGCGTGCGCTGTGCCTCAGGCATTTCTCCTCCCCTAATTTATTCACTGCCCACGGCTTTCACTTTGACGGCCGCCAGGCCGTCGCCTCACGCTTATCACCCCCCCCCCTTCTCTCTAGTTTTAGATTTACTGCTCCGTACCTACCCTTCGGTCTTCCGCAGCTCTAGTGGAGCTGTTTGAGCGGAAAGGGAGAGGTTTTGCTTTAATCTGCCCCACTTTCTGGATGAACATCTATTTCAGAAGTCAGCGCTATAGATCTTCCTCCTAAGCTGCATACTTAAACAACAAGCAAAGCAGATAAAAGCGCTCCGCACGCTGCACCACTTTTTAACTTTTAAAGCAGACATGCTGCTCTGTTTCTAAATCTTGTTGCTGTTGTAAAGCTCTTGTAAGCTCGCTGCTGCTTCTCGGCACTTATAGCCATCTGGGGATTGTGTTTTATTTTAATGCAACCTTTTATAGTGCGAACTTTTCCCGAAGGTGTCAGAGCGCTTTACAAAAGGAGCAGTTACATCACATATGCTCTTGTAAGCTTGCTGCTCCTTTTCGGCACTTATAGCCATCTGTGGATTGTGTTTTATTTTATTTATTTTAATGCGACTTTATATAGCGCAAAATTTACCCGAAGGTACCAGAGCGCTTTACATAAGGACCAGTTACATTACATATGGTCTTGTAAGTTTGCTGATGCTTCTCGGCACTTATAGCCATCTGGGCATTATGTTGAAGGGAAGGGGTTTCATTTTTTTATATTTACTGCTCCTTACCTACCCTTCGGTCTTCCGCAGCTCTAGTGGAGCTGTTTGAGCGGAAAGGGAGAGGTTTTGCTTTATTCTGCCCCACTTTCTGGATGAACATCTATTTTGGAAGTCAGCGCTATAGCGCTTCCTCCCACGCTGCATACTTAAACAACAAGCAAAGCAGGTAAAATCGCTCCGCATGCTGCACAATTTCTTTTTGTTTTAAATCACACATGCTACTCGGTTTGTAAAGCCGTTTGCTGTCATAAAGCTGCTTTAAAGCTTGCTGCTGCTTGTCTTATTCTGTTTTTATTTCTTTATTGCACACACACAACCCCACACACAAACAACCCCACACGCACACAAACCCCCACACCCACACACCAAGACCCCCCACACACAACCCCACACACACAACCCTGACACAACCCCACACACACAACCCTGACACAACCCCACACACACAACCCCCCCACACACACAACCACACACACACAAGCACACGCAACCACACTCAACCACAAAACCACACACAACCCCCCCACACACACAACCCCCCACACACAACCCCCCACACACACAACCCCCCCACACACACAACCCCCCCCACACACACAACCCCCCCCACACACAACCCCCCTCTCACACACAACCCCCCCCACACAACCCCCCCACACACAACCCCCCTCTCACACACAACCCCCCACACAAAACCCCCTACACATATACAACCCCACACACACAACCCCCACACACACAAGCACACACAACCACACTCAACCACAAAACCACACAACCCCCCCACAACCCCCCCCCACACACACAACCCCCCCACACACACAACCCCCCCACACACAACCCCCCCCACACACAACCCCCCCCACACACACAACCCCCCCCACACACAACCCCCCCCACACAACCCCCCACACACAACCCCCCTCTCACACACAACCCCCCACACATATACAACCCCACACATATACAACCCCACACACACACAACCCCCACACACAACCCCCACACACAACCCCCACACACAACCACACTCACCCACAAAACCACACACAACCCCACACACACACCCAAACCCCCCACACTCGCAACCCCACACAACCAACCCCACACACACATACAACCCCACACATACAACCCCACACATACAACCCCACACACACACACAACCCCACAAACACAAACCCTGACACACAACCCCCCCACACACACAACCCTCCCCCCCACACACACAACCCTCCCCCCACACACACACAACCCCCCCCACACACACAACCCTCCCCACACACACAACCCCCCACACATATACAACCCCATACACATACAACCCCCCACACACACAACCCCACAAACACAACCACCCCACACACAAACAACCACAAAACCACACACCCAAACCCCCCACACCCACACACACACAACCCCCCCACACCCATACAATCCCCCCACACACACAACCATCTATCTCCCTCACTCAATTCTGTCGGTCTATCCTGTCGGTCTATCCTGTCGGTCTATCCTGTCGGTCTATCCTGTCGGTCTATCCTGTCGGTCTATCCTGACGGTCTATCCTGTCGGTCTATCTGTCTGCATATCTGCCTGCATATCTGCCTGCATATCTGCCTGCATATCTGTCTGCATATCTGCCTATCTATCTATCGCCCTCACTCACTCTATCTTATCTATCTATCTTATCTGGCTTATCTGTCTGTCTGTCTGTATATCGGTCTGTCTGTCTGTATATCTGTCTGTCTGTCTATCTGCCTATCTATCTATCGCCCTCACTCACTCAATCTATCTATCTAATCTATCCATCTTATCTGTCTTATCTGTGTTATCTGTCTGTCTATCTGCCTATCTATCTATCTATCGCCCTCACTCTGTCTATCTGCCTTTCTATCTATCTATCGCCCTCACTATCTCCCTCCCTCCATCTATCGGCCTCCCTCTATCTAACTATCGCCCTCCCTCTATCTATCGCATCACCTCAGCATCACTCAGCACCACCACAGCATCAATCTGTGCAACCATTCAACAACAGCTGGTTCAAATATGTTCTCTCATTGTTTCAAGCTTTATTACAAATGTCACAAAAGATGTTAATATTTCACTTCTGTTCTTGGATTTTCATCATAATAAAATATACTAAACATAATCTTCACAAAAGTCATTTACAAAAGTTTAAGCTATTGCCATTATAAATTACAATAACTTATTTAAGTATTAATTATTTAAAAAAATTAAAAGCCATTGTTATTTGTAATATGAATCAATCAAAGTCACGTAAATACAACACATATTGCATTACAAATGCTACATGTGTCACATTTGCGAAAGTTATAACTATTGGCATTGTAAATGACAAAGCTATTCATTTCGCTATTTTCAAAACCAACACATAAATACAAAAATTGTCATTTACAATACCAATAGCTCAAACTTTCCTAATGCGAGACCTATTGCATTGCAAATGCTTGTTATTTTGCGTTTTTAAGCCACGCCATTAACTACATGGACCACGGCGCTTTGAGAGACTCCAGTTGTTTCATCTACGTGAAGTCCTGCTCCCAGTGTAGATGTTAAACCTGGTGTGAGCAAGTAGAGAAATTGCTAGCGTGCAACCCAGTCACAAAGTTGCAAAACAGATAAAAGGAATGAGGTGTGAACAGACGAATTCTAGCTTTTACCTGTAATTTGACAACACTATGTTAAACTGACCCGGGGGCAGATTTCATTGTTTCACGTCAGAGCAGGAAATGCCCGAGTTTAAACTATTATTTACTGCCGAGGTGACAAGAGATGCTAGCGTGCATGTCAACAGCAGCCACTGCAAACAGGTTCCTCCGAAATTATAATTAGCGGGTGCCTAACAGTCTCCCGCAGCGAAGCTGCCGCTTAACACAAAGTACATTTTCCACTTCGAGTTCACCCTGTCCTTTAAAATACCCCCCACAGAGATGCGACTTACCAGGTAGATCTCCTCATATAATGCTTCCAGGCGTCGCTGCCAGATTCCCTTCCGCCACCGGTATGCTTCTCGCCACCTACAATGCACCAGAGCGGTTACTTTAAGCATGAGCAGTATGGGAGCTCATCATCATACATATACATTACTTTACTTGAATAGTAGGCACACAGAAAGAAGACTAGATGATTTTCCAATTATTTCGTTTAAAATAGAAAAGTCCTTTAGAAATGTGTGATTTTCTACTTATGTGTAAGGGAGCTCATGAAGATACAAAGGTTTCAAGAAGCTAACCGACAACAAGCATTGACAATAGGTCTCTCCTTTGACATCTAAGGGGTATGCAAATGTTTTTTAGCCGTGTTGCGCATTATCTCCGATGCTGTGCAGCATGGTTAAATACAGGGCTTTAAGAGGGCCGGATCCTGCCAGTGCTCAGCACCGACAGTTCCAAAAAGCAGGTGCTGAGGCGGGTCCCAATCGGGCTCTCCGTTTTTGCCTTGAGCCTCAGGGTGAAAAAATAAATCTTACCTCTGCAGCAGTGCCACTCTTCGCTGCTTTTGATGTAACAAAGAGACTACTTACAGGTCTTCCGTAGCCTCATCATTTCAGTACTCGAGCATTTTCAAGATTATATACAGCCAAGCCAAAATGTTTGCTTATTTATCTTATGCAACTAACAACCATTAACAAAACCAACAGTCCCGACGTCGTATTGTATATCTGGATGCAGTCAGAAGCAGCAAAATACCAGTCGGGCAGCACACTATGGTAAGCACAGATTTTTAGCTTACGTGTTTTAAGCCACGCCCCATAATTACGTCAACACCCCTTTGGGAGACCCCCCAAACTTTTTTCATCCCACTTCAAACCCTGTGTTAAATATATATATATATATATATATTACCTACTGGCGATAGCCAATAGGTATATATAGTTAGGATTTTTTTCCTATGGGATTTTTGAAAATTCTATGTCGAATAACTTTGGCGTTTGAGGACAGAATTGGCTGAAATTTTCAGGAAAATGGAACATTTTGTTTCTGAGCAGCCCCTGAAAATTTGGGGGAGTTTCGTCAAGGGGGGGCCGAGAAAAAAGGGGGGTCCCAAAACGTGTTTTTCCCATGCAATTTTCCATAGGGCGGTTGGCCTCACTTTTAGCCTGAATGGCTGAATGGATTTACACCAAACTTGGCAAAATTGTAGGGACTGGTAGCCCGATGTGCCTTTGCTATGTCTCAAGATATAGGCTCCAGTGGTTTTTACAAAAATTAACTTTGAAAAATATATATTGGGCTACATTGGGCTATATATATGTTGGAGCCCAAATGTAGCCCAATGTAGCCCAAAGATGGCCACCAGAGACAAAAAAAAACAAATGTAGCCCAAATATCAGCCAGATGTAGCCCAACTATAGCCCAATGACAGAATGTCCCAGAGTGTTCTAAAGAACAACTAGAGTGCTAACAGTCCTACTTATTACAAAGGTATGGCACACCTGAAGCCATCTTGATTGGAATAAAGTGGTAACTCTTAAAACATTTAATTTAAAAAGGAACAAAATGAGGGGGTTCATTTTGCCATAGAAAGTATGATTAGCGAATATATGACGAAATCCCGCATACCATCAGTCCGAAAAAAGAAATCCCACATGTACTATTAGGCCGCAAATTAAAATAACGAAAACTTTTAGAACGAATATGCCTTTAGCATACACTAAACAACTAAACTACCCTAAACCCTAAAACACTACCCCCAGCATGACCCTACACTACACAAACAGTACAACACTACCCTAAACCCTAAAACACTACCCCCAGCATGACCCTACACTACACAAACACTACAACACTACCCTAAACCCTAAAACACTACCCCCAGCATGACCCTACACTACAACACTACCCTAAACCCTAAAACACTACCCCCAGCATGACCCTACACTACGCAAACACTACAACACAACCCTAAACCCTAAAACACTACCCCCAGCATGACCCTACACTACGCAAACACTACAACACAACCCTAAAACACTACCCCCAGCATGACCCTACACTACGCAAATACTACAACACTACCCTAAACCCTAAAACACTACCCCCAGCATGACCCTACACTACGCAAACACTACAACACTACCCAAAACCCTAAAACACTACACCCCAGCATGACCCTACACTACGCAAACACTACAACACTACCCTAAACCCTAAAACACTACCCCCAGCATGACCCTACACTACGCAAACACTACAACACTACCCAAAACCCTAAAACACTACACCCCAGCATGACCCTACACTACGCAAACACTACAACACTACCCTAAACCCTAAAACACTACCCCCAGCATGACCCTACACTACGCAAACACTACAACACTACCCTAAACCCTAAAACACTACCCCCAGCATGACCCTACACTATGCAAACACTACAACGCTACCCTAAACCCTAAAACACTACCCCCAGCATGACCCTACACTACGCAAACACTACAACACTACCCTAAACCCTAAAACACTACCCCCAGCATGACCCTACACTACGCAAACACTACAACACTACCCTAAACCCTAAAACACTACCCCCAGCATGACCCTACACTACGCAAACACTACAACACTACCCAAAACCCTAAAACACTACCCCCAGCATGACCCTACACTACGCAAACACTACAACACTACCCAAAACCCTAAAACACTACCCCCTAGCATGACCCTACACTACGCAAACACTACAACACTACCCAAAACCCTAAAACACTACCCCCAGCATGACCCTACACTACGCAAACACTACAACACTACCCAAAACCCTAAAACACTACCCCCAGCATGACCCTACACTACGCAAACACTACAACACTACCCAAAACCCTAAAACACTACACCCCAGCATGACCCTACACTACGCAAACACTACAACACTACCCAAAACCCTAAAACACTACACCCCAGCATGACCCTACACTACGCAAACACTACAACACTATCCAAAACCCTAAAACACTACCCCCAGCATGACCCTACACTACGCAAACACTACAACACTACCCAAAACCCTAAAACACTACCCCCAGCATGACCCTACACTACGCAAACACTACAACACTACCCTAAACCCTAAAACACTACCCCCAGCATGACCCTACACTACGCAAACACTACAACACTACCCAAAACCCTAAAACACTACCCCCAGCATGATCCTACACTACGCAAACACTACAACACTACCCTAAACCCTAAAATACTAGCCCCAGCATGACCCTACACTACGCAAACACTACAACACAACCCTAAACCCTAAAACACTACCCCCAGCATGACCCTACACTACGCAAACACTACAACACTACCCTAAACCCTAAAACACTACCCCCAGCATGACCCTACACTACGCAAACACTAAAACACAACCCTAAACCCTAAAACACTACCCCCAGCATGACCCTACACTAAACAACCACCACAACTCTACACTACACTAACACAACACTACACTACACTACACTACTTTACACTACACAATCACTAACCCACGAAAAAATTAACACAAACCCACTTACCTCTCTCGTCATCGTGGTTTTCACAACGCAAATGCATTTACCATACATGCCTTTAAAACGTAATTCTTTGTAAAGGCATGCGCGATAAATGCACATGCGTTTTGAAAAAATGCGGGATAATGGTATGCGAGGTCAATGACCTTGCGGGATAATGGTATGCGGACTGAAAGTCTGCGGGATAAAAAATGCGGGAAAATGGCTGCAAACCATGATTAGCAGCAGACTTCCCTGGTGAGCACTAGCTTTACTACAGTGATCTAATGAGCAACTAGAGTGCTAACATTCAGAATTTATGGCAAATGTGTGACACATCTGAATGCATTCTTGATAGAACCAAAGTAAACAAGCATTGAAAATGCAATAGATCTCGCCCTCGTTTAAGTTAAAGCCATTCTGTTTGTAATGAGGTGGCTTTTTAGCTTTGCTTTTATTAGTGTATTTAAAACTTTCATGTAAATAACATGC
Source organism: Lissotriton helveticus (assembly GCF_964261635.1). Lineage (NCBI taxonomy): Eukaryota > Metazoa > Chordata > Amphibia > Caudata > Salamandridae > Lissotriton > Lissotriton helveticus. The sequence continues at coordinate 869,680,962 of NC_136059.1, forward strand.
ATATGTATGCATGCATTTATATTTATATAGATATGCAGATTATATATGTTTATATATGTATATTACCTACTGGCGATAGCCAGTGGGTATATATAGTTAGAATTTTCAGAAATCCCATAGAGAAAAAATCCTATGTCTAATAACTTTGGTGTTTGTGGACGGAATTGGCTGAAATTTTCAGGAAAATGGCACATTTTGTTTCTGAGCAGCCCCTGAAAATTTGGGGGGGGGTTTCGTCAAGGGGGGGGGCCGAGAAAAAAGGGGGGTCCCAAAACGCGTTTTTCCCATTCATTTTTCCATAGGGCGGTTGGACTCACTTTTAGCTCGAACTGCTGAATAGATTTACATGAAACTTGGCAAAATTGTAGATATGGTTTGCCCGACGTGCCTTTGCTATGTCTCAATATATGTGCTCCAGTGGATTTTGAGAAATTAACGTTTAAAAATATATATATATCTGTGACAGCGCTCCGGTTAGCGCCCCGGTTCGCGTACCTGACGCGTAACGGAACTTCGCGAAGCGAAGCTGATTGGCTCTCCGGTGTCGGTCAACATTCTAAACAGTCCGGAGCGGCCGCCATCTTGTCTCTCGGTGCGATCGAGAGACAAGATGTGGTGAAAAACGAAGGGGGAAATGAAGGAAAGGGGGCAAGGTAGACCACTCCTGACCCCCTAGGATTGATGAGGGGGATATTAAAGTGCCCCGCGGGGCAATAAATAAAAAAAAAAAATTTTTTGCGATTTAAGCCGTAGAGGCGCGTCCCGGTACGCGAACCGGGCAGCTCACCGGGCAGCTCACCGGGCAGCTAACCGGGCAGCGTAGCTGTCAACATTGTAAACAGTCCGGAGCGGCCGCCATCTTGTCTCTCGGTAGGTTCGAGAGACAAGATGTGGTGAAAAAAGAAGGGGGAAATGAAGGAAAGGGGGCAAGGTAAACCCCTCCTGACCCCCTAGGATTGATGAGGGGGATATTAAAGTCCCCCGCGATTTTTCGCGGTAGAGGCGCTTCCCGGTACGCGAACCGGGCAGCTAACCGGCAGCGTAACGGGAGTCCGCCATCTTGTGTTTTTGGAGCGTCCGGTTCGCGTACCGGGTAGCGTCCCGGTAAGCGTAACAAGGGGAAAACCAAGAGAAACAGTAAAAAAAAAATTTAAAGATTTAAAGCACCAGCACACTGACACTCACGCTCGTGACCAAGAGATAGTTTATCTCGAAACGCGTCGAGTGGAGCTATAATAAAAGCTCGTAAATCTGCAAGAAGTTGGCCTGGACATTCCATTCTTTTATCGACGTTGGGATTTAAGTTTGAAAGACTTCGGGATTCGCTATCCCGTCTGGGCCCTCCATTACAAGCGGCAGGGGTTCAGAGCGACACAAAGAGTTTTGGATTTTCCTGTTTGACCCCTGCCCGCCTTCCGTAGCACTGACCGAGTGCTTGCCAAACCCTAAGGAGCCGCAGCCAGCTGATTCATGTGAAGCTCGAACACACACCCGGGAGATTGATGTGTTGACAGTGAGACCTTTCGAAATACTTGGTCGGAGGACGTGAATACTGAACCACACGGTACCGGGTGAGTGCGCACGGCTGCATGTTTCCCCTTTATCTCAAGTATAGCTGTAGACCGGGGGTTTGAAGTCTCACCAAACGCGAAGGCAAACTGATAGAAACAACGCCGGTTTAACAGCGCGGCGTGTTTCTGCAGATGAAAGACGAGCGGGCACAGAAATAATACGTGCCTTTCTAAGAATAAAGCGTGTAAACACTCATGGCTTCAACTAGAAATAAAAAGAGAGCGGAGATGGCCGATACCATGTTTCGTTGTGACAACAGTATTGCAAACTCAACTAGTGGCGAAACACGCGGAAATGCAGGCAATAATGCAACAAGCCAACAAGCGCTTTGGAATCAATTATGGAAAGCATTAAAAAATTAACAAAACAAATGGTGGGAAGCGCGAGCGTTACAAAAATATCTAGAATTCCCAGAGGATTACGTATATACATTACTCCTACATTTAATGAGCCTGATCCTCAACTGATTGAAGAATGGGCTGAGAATAGCCATGGCTGCTCCATGATTATGTTGAAATTACTTGTGAAATATGCCTTAATAGAAGTGGATAGATTCTCTAATGAAATTGAAGAACTATCAAACAAACTTAAGGAAATGTACGATGATATGACCGAGTATGAAACAGATTACAAGAAAATGGAAGTAAGGCTTGAGAAAATAGAGAAAGAGATTCGAGAGAAAAAAGAAAGAAAGTTCAACAGAGATCGAATTGACTACGAAAATGGTCAAGTGTTGACTTTCGCTAAGAAGTACGACCATTTGAGAGCAAAAAACATAACAATATCCAGTACTACGGTCACTCCTGCCACTGGAGCCAACAACCAATCAACACACAGTGGAGCAGCAGGAAATGCAGAAACTGAGACAATAGAACAAGTAAGAAGTCCGGGCATGTTAAGCCCAAAAGACCAAATTTTAAAGGAGTTTGCCATGGTTGCCCAGGGAAGAATGGAGGCCCAAGGGAAAGGCAATGCCAACGCTCAAAGAGGACGCGGTCGAGGAGGGAGAGGCGCCGCAAGAACAAAATTCGTCGCGATGGACAAAAGCAACATTTCGAGCCCAGTGGGATCAAGAACGAGGGGCCAGCAAAAGGGAAAATGATGGAGACAATGACAGTGATCAACCTATCGGAGCGAGAGCTGAGTGGAGTTGAAAAAGAGGTACTGTCCTTGGGTCTTTCCTTTTGCCCCTCTTCCACCTTTGATTATGCTAAAAGTAGAGTTGACTTATTCCACTTTACTCGCAAATTAAGGTTAAGAAAATGGTTCAGTACTAAAGCACCCAATGCAAAGGTGGGCTGTGAAAAAGAACTAAGTAACATTGCAATTGATGACTTGGAGTTTCTCAAAACTATGTACGAATTGGGGGATAACAGAGACCCAGTTACCAACCCAATTTTAGAATTCATCTCTGATGACACTGACACCACCCAGAGTGCAAAAAGTGGTTTTAGACCAAAGTCAGTGTTCCTACCACAGATAATCAATGATTCCATTGACGTATTTGAAAGAGGGGTTATTTGTGAATTGGAGAAAATATCCAGAAAGATGAACTGTGATAAAAAGAATCTTACCAAAATGCAATTTGATGCAATTGAACGGCTGAGTAAAGACACTAGCATTGTCATTAAGAAATCTGATAAGGGTGGGAATATAGTTATTATGCCACTACAGATGTACATTGATGAAGGTATCGTCCAATTAAATGACAGTCTCAAGTATGAGAAAAGTAGCAGAGTGATGTATAAGACATGTTGTGAGAAATATCAGAACCAATTGATTGATTGGAATGACAAAGGGTTAATAGAGAAGGAAGAATTGAAGTTCTTACAGTGCAGAAATCCTAAGTTGCCGGCGTTGTATTTATTACCCAAAGTTCACAAGTGTCTCAACAAACCCCCGGGTAGACCCATCGTATCATCCAGGGGCAGTTGCTGGTAGAACACCTCACGATATGTGGATTTCTTCCTCCAACCACTTGTGCAGAATCTCCCATCATACCGTAAAGATTCAGGTGATTTCCTCAGAAGAATTAATGGCATCAAATGGGCACCAGGGTGGCAACTGGTGACCTTAGACGTTAACAGTCTCTACACTTGTATCCCACATAATCTGGGGATACAAGCTTGTAGACACTTCTTGGGAGGGAGATCCATCTCATACCTGAGGCACACAGAAATGATTCTGGATATGGCACTATCTTGCCTTACCCAAAATTATTTTATTTTTAATGGAGAAGTCTATCATCAACTCCTTGGGACCGCAATGGGATCTTGCTTTGCCCCCAGCTTTGCTGGACTCTATTTGGGCTGGTGGGAAGAACAGGTGGTACAACAATCCCATGACTTCAAAACGAAAGTCATAACCTGGCTTAGATATATTGACGATATTTTCGTCATTTGGAATGGCAGTGAAGAAGAAGCACTTAATTTTGTAGACACGCTGAACACGAATGAATTCAACCTCTCCTTCACGTGCCAGTCCAACAGCCAGGAAATAGATTTCCTCGACCTTAAAATCAAGGTGGTTGACAATGCACTCACCACTGTGCTGTTCAGAAAGGAAACTGCAGGGAACAGTCTTCTGCATGCCAGGAGCTGTCACCCAAAAAGCTTGGTTAATTCAATACCGCTTGGTGAATTTCTTAGAGCCAAAAGAAATTGCTCTGAAGAAGAAGACTTCACCAAGGAAGTCAAAACCATGACAGAAAGATTCAGAGACAGGGGCTACAGCGAGAAGTGCTTAATGTCAGCCAGTGCCAAAGCCATGACAATAGAAAGCGAGAAAATCATACTAGAAAAGAAAGTGACGGAGGGCAAGGCCATCAATACCACCAGATTCATCACTGATTATCATGGTCAGACTAGAGAGGTGAGAAAAGCCTTTGATAAATATTGGAATGTCCTCAAATTGGATAAAGACCTTGCCACAAGCATTAGTTGCTACCCACAGATCACTTATAGGAGAGCCAAATCTCTCAAAGACATGATCTGCACTAGTACCATTCCCAAGAAAACGTTACGGAATCCTATCAAAGGATTTTTCGTCTGTGGTAGATGCAAGGCCTGCAAACACAGTTCTAGTACCAAATCAATTAAACTTTCTGGAACCATGGAGGCTTTCAAAATCATGTCCCATACCTCTTGCCACACTGACTACGCTGTGTATGCCCTCACATGCCCATGTAAACTTAATTACATTGGCAGCACGAAACTTCAAGCCAAAGACAGGGTATTGCAACATTTGAGGGCTATCACGAATAAAGACAAGAATTATCCTATTGCCAGACATTTTGAAGAAAACCACAAGAGTAATGCCAATTTGTTGTCCTTTTGTGTCTTGGGGTCAATCCCTCAGAGAGAGAGGGGGGGTGACAGACTCCAAGAATTACGTAGATTTGAATCAAGACTTATCATTAAATATCACACAATGCAGCCAGGGGGACACAATCTGGATGAAGAGCTAGAAGTGCACCTGGGTTAGCTGATATATTTGTGACTGTAACATGGTACATGATTAGGCCCATCTAGCTGTTTTTAGATTTTAAATAGTATGTGAGATGTTTGTTGTTTTGTATATCTGACTGAGAAACACTTGTTTGGATTCAATGTTTGATCACATTTTGTTTCACTTATTTCACCAGATCTCTGAAAGGATGCACAAGAGATTTCACTGCACCAGCATTTATTTTTCGACACGTATGGCAGTTGAGCACGTATGCATTGGGACACAGGCAGTTCATCACCTTGTGCGAAGATTATGCCTGAGCAAGTATGCTTTTGGATTGTGCCCACTGGGGCTGAACTATGAACATAGATAATATGCCCACTGGGGCGTTTTCTGTTCTGTTTCGAATCATGGATTTTACCCACATGGGTGGATGTGAGTATAGTCCCTAGGTGGTGACTATACCTTTGAATTTATTTTGTCTTGCATCAGCATGGGATGAAATTTGCCCACTTGGGCGTTACTCTGAATTCAGCCTAATGTATGAATTTTGCCTTTTTGGTCCCTGGCCGTCAAGCGTTCACGCTGGCCTTTTCTTTAATGTTTATTTTGACATTTCAAAAATTATGTGCAAACATATGCAACTGCCTTACAATCGTGTTTACATTTTGTTTAAATCATTTTGTAATTTCAATGTGCAAGATAGCTCATGCCAGCATGCCTGGGAGTCTGCTTATTATGTCTATACACATGTGACCAGATTTAAAGCACCAGCACACTGACACTCACGCTCGTGACCAAGAGATAGTTTCTCGAAACGCGTCGAGTGGAGCTATAATAAAAGCTCGTAAATCTGCAAGAAGTTGGCCTGGACATTCCATTCTTTTATCGACGTTGGGATTTAAGTTTGAAAAAAAAAAAAAAATAATAAAATTATATATATATATATATATATATATATATATATATATATATATATATATATATATATGTATGTATGTATGTATGTATGTATGTATGTATGTATGTATGTATGTATGTATGTATGTTCTCCAAAAGTGCCCTGAGCTTGTGGACGCCACTCCCAGGGTGATTATTCAACTTGAACTTTATTCAAAAGACCAGCTTTTTCACTCCGAGTAAAATTAACCTTTATATATATATATATATATCATCTACCATATGGCTCCCTCCTTTCCCGTGAAGGCGCTGCTGCTTGTGGTCGCGTTACTCCTGCAGTTGAGCCCAACTGCTGTAAATTTCAGCAAGGGTTCCCCGCCTCGGGGGAACAATGGAGTCGCAAACAAACAGAATCCAAAATCCACTGCGGTTACGTTTTTTGTTGTGGTTTATTTATCCATGGGGTCAAAACAAAATAACCAACGCGTTTCGACAGCGTCCGCTGTCTTAATCACGGTCCGGTAATATATATTTTATGTTTTCAAAGAAGGATTTTGACGCTGCCAGCCGTGCCATTTTTAAGGCAAGTGCATCATGCATGCCTAAATAAGTTTGAAGTAACATGTGATGATGTTTTGGTGTGCAATGAGTTTGTCTATGCAGATATGAAACTAAATATGATAGAAGTATATTTCAGGGGCAGCTCCCCCGCAAAGGCGGAGGAGCGAAGACCCACTGGCTCAGAGCCAGCAGGTGAAAAATAAAACTATGTTCTACCAGCTGGCAGAGTCAGCACTGGATGGACGGGCGGGGCCAGGGCAGTAGGAGGGGAGGAGGAGTGGTTGTGCACTTCTAAGTACGCATGTGTGTTTGGCCGGCCGTCTTAGTCCAGCCAAACACACATGCACACTTAGGTTTCTCTAACCCAGCAGTACTGTACAGCCCAGCTGAAGAAACAGCACAGACTCCCTGTCCTGAGCACAGCATCAAAGCAACCCGCTCAGGCCAATCTCCACGCTGCTCTCATGAGAGCAGCACGGAGATTGCACAGGGAGTCTGATGCTGCCCCAGTGCCTACTGGGACCAACAAGGGCGAGGCACGGCGCGGGAGGCGGCCGGGAGCTTCAGGTAAGTCTCCTTTACTAAAAATTTAAACCTACCCCCCCCCACACTTCGCTCCCCTCCCGCACTCTTCTCCACCCACCCCACAACCTTTTGTTAAGGCACTCCCCTCCACTTGCCCCAACACAATGGTATTGGCGGACCACCACTGGTATAGTTAAAATTGTATGTAGTATTGGGGGATAACCCACACCAGAAGTCGCTTTCAGATGATAAATAACAAGAAAGATAGTGATTTTTTATTCACTAAGAGAACGCAACTATTCTGACCAGATGATCCCTATTTAAATAAAATGATGGCACGACAGAAGAGCCACACCGGTAACTCCTACGTGCAAGGAGCTCCAGAAGTATTCTGTGGATCAATAGGGAGCAAGACACAGATACATTGAGCAGGTTTATAATTTCAGGCAAATTTGGGTCGAGAGAAGAAAGAACACTTTCAATGATGTTCGCTATTGTGGCTTCTTTCCCATTCCTGGTCTGAAGCTGGTCTACGGTTTTGGGTGCAGTTAGTGATGGAGGTATGTTTTAGAGCTGTGGGAACTGCGCCTTGTAGGAGAGAGGCACAAATGAGATCAGTTATATATGCACATTTGAGACTGGGCACTATAGGTACTCTGTTCCTCAGGGCTTAGTGCAGACTACTTCAAGAGTGGATTAAATGCCGCCATTTACACATTACAAAAATGTACCCAGCTGCGTAAGAGACGGTGGGAAAAAAAAGCAAAAGAGGGCAAGTTGAACTACATAAGGAATGTTCTTTATCGGTTTGCTGGGCAAATATCAGAATGTGCTCCGGGCTCTGTATGAGGGCATCAATACATGCTCAAGTCAGAGTAGATTGTGGTATTTACCTTTGAATGTAGCACTCCAGCATTGGCATATTTCACAACATTTAGGGCCAGATGTATGACCATTTATAGCGGTTGCAAATGAAAAGTTGGGCCATTTGCAAATGCTAAATAAGCATTTGCAACGCAATAGGTCTCGCATTTGCAAGAGTTTGCGCTATTGACATTGTACATGGCAATGCCTTTTATTAATGTGATTTGAAAAAATTGCAAGCCTCCAAGAGGCAGGCAAGGCTGGAAGTAACTGGGTCTATTTACTGCCAGCCATGCAGCATGCCAGCATGTTTTAGTTAAAGTAAAACAGTTTGATTAGCGCAGTGTGAAACACACATACAGCTCCTATAGGAAGGGAATAGGAGGGAGATTCCTCGTCTCTTGACAGGCTCTCCATGGCCACTGGAAGGTAGGGTAGGCAGGGAAGGATCATTTTTAAATCTTTCCTTCACTCATAGCCATCTATGGAAGTGATCACATTTGTGGTTGGTCTCAAAAGTTGACCCATCTCCCTCTCATTAATCTTATAACAGCTATAATTCCTGAGGGCATGACAACTCCAATTCACCTTTTCTCTTCTTACCACCTACCTCCCAATTCTTACACGGGCTGAGGTGACATATGGGCTTCCCAGCTCCTATCACCAACTCTTCCTAGCTCCTCTCCCTGTACAAAGCACCCATGGAATGAGAGGGAGCAGGAAGAGTGCGGAGCATTGATCAGTGACCCTTTTATTCCCCTTACTGCTTATCAATTAGATTCTCAGAGGACCCAGTAAGGAATCCTCCAATTAGCAGGACAGTAACCATCGCGCATGATAAAAATGCAGATAAATGGACCTCGGGATGCGGCAAGGCGCTACATTGGGACCGTGTCACTCTCATCCATTAGATACCAGTGATGTCCTGCCAGTCGATTACTGGTTGCAGCATATTATTAGACAAGGATGAATTACTGTACTAAGGAAAAGGTAATGGTTAAAAAGGCTCGTACGGGGAAGAAGATTCTCAGTGAATATAGCTATTTTATGGAATTCACTCCCCCCGAGTTTGCGTTCAGAGACCTGTCTTCTCCGTTTCCACAAACTCCTTAAAACACACCTTTTCCCTATCTGATGCCTTTGAGTACGTTTGACTGCCACCTTTCTGTTTCTGGAACAAGCGCTGGGATGCTCCAGGGTAACTATGCGCTATATAAAACTCAAAATAAATAAATAAATTATGAATGTTATGAATGTGCTACCAGGAAACTGCCAATCTGTGCGCTAAATGAGATCTGGTAACAATATGTGGTTACTGATGGAAGGGCTCAGCGGCACAGTGGAGCGAGATGAGGCAACCAGGCACAGGATACGAGGCGAAAAGGTATGCAGTTCAAGCACAGAGGGGTGTGTTTAATGAAGGGGCACTGTTTATGTGCAGGTTGAGGCCAGAACTCATGTGCACACCTATGCAAGTTATTAGCTTATACACTTAAGAGAAATCAGAAGAAATCTACATTTACCCTGACATTTCAGGAGGTAATATTATGGACACAATATATCTGTAGGTCGATATTCGTGAGCTTAATATTGTAACAAACCATCGTAAGATTAAGGATGCCAGCCAGGTAAGGGTGTGCATATGTGTTTTAGTTTCTCGTTGGAAATAAACAATCCTAACTCAGAATTCTTTTGGCTAGATCTTTAACACTCTATAAAAACATATATCTGATTCTGTCTAGCCTTAGTGCAGTAATTGGTAGTGGATATTGTTACTACTGAATGACCGATAAGGAGGTCGACCCAGTGATCATCCATAGCTTTTATCGTTCTATCGGGCCTCTTTATAAAGAAAAGTGTCAGCAAGACAGGAGGACCAGAATATTTCGGTGCTGGGGCATTTGATATGGATACGTGTGTCCTATCAATGATGCCTCCTTTGGAAAGAATCTATTGCGTTTCCAGCACTCCATTATTTGAGATAACAATGCAGTGACGTTACAGAAACCTTTCACAAAATATATGTTCTGAGTCTGCACACTCGAAGATTCGATCTGCAGGCAATGAGCCACATTTCTCCAGACTATCTGGCCTGGTGTTTTTTTGGTAACAGTTTCATTACTTTCACAATTCTTAAAACTCAATACTTCCAAACAGTCTGAGAGCAAGCAGGTCGCTAGTCATTGCTAGATAGATCTGGAAAGGCAAGTTAAGGATGTGTATGTTTTTCCTCTTATATGTCCATATGTTGTTGAAATAAAAGGGACTGAAGCTTTAAAGGTGTCTAAGAGATATTATGGGGGTGTCATGAGTATGCACAGATGGTAACCAGAAGTATGTTTACTCATGCTCGTCTGGAATCCCCATACTCCGTAGACACAAGTAGAAGGTTTAAGAGTTACTCTTTTCCACAGTCAATCACCAATTCAATAGAGACAGAGAGGACATGTTAACTTTTTTTTAAAATCAATCAAATTCTAACAAAGCATTCTTATGATGAATATTATGCACCATCTCCCAGACAGGCAATCACAGCAACTGAGATCCAAAACCGAACAATACGTGCCTAATGTGTACAGAATTAGAAAATACACAAATGGCATAGATTCCTCAATGGACACATTATTATTCAAAGAAAAAGAGAACTAGAGGAAGCAGAGTGTCCAAAAGTATAGCTGGATGCTGAGAGTGGGAAGCCGCTATTATTTGTACGTGGAAGCCAGGACCCCTTTTTTCAAATAAGAGTGCCAGGCATCTACATATTCAAGTGAACGCGCAAGTGAGTTGTCCCTTTGCCAAAGCAAAATAGAAAACCTCATTTTAGAATTTGGCAAAAATTCTGTAACTCGTTTTTCTGTGGGGTCTCCTAGCTTGCCAATAATAGGGTGGGTGTGGTGTTTGAACCCATCAATTCCTTCGAAAATATGTTTTGGGGAGAAGGCAGTTTTTGTGATTTAATCACCCTGGAACTAATATATACCAGTTTCTGCATATGAAGTTTGGTATGATGGCAACCTGTAACAGGTGAAAAGCAATTTACAATAATGCATTTTTTAATTAAATGATTTTCATTCAGCCCGCAGTTCGGCTAGAGTAGCTTATTTCCCAAGCCTTTCCATCAGAATTAAACCATGTAGTTAAGGAGTTCTGATTGGCTGCTGTGCAGCCAATTAAAATGGCTTGGCTTCTCCACACTTTTCTACAAAGCCTTGAATTGGAGGTCTGGTTTCCAAACTTGGCCATGTCTGAACTGGGGTGGTGTGGTGAGCAAAAAAACGATGGATTTAGGCCCAGATCTCTGTACTGGGTGAATGTGTGACATTGTTCTGCATTCTGTCCATCAACAGTTGTTTTTGCATATGTCACCCCGAGTGGGACGGGTATGCTCAGACGCGAGTCCCGTGCTCTCCACGCCACTGGAGTCAAGCTATCCTGGCTGGTAGCCAGAAACCGGTCCTAGGATGCTTGATTCCGGTTCAGTGATGACATGGCTTGGCAGGTTGGGCTGGACTGTTCCCATGAGGCACAGGGTCAAGGCTGATTTGCACATGGCCATGTCTGAACAGGGGTGGTGTGGTGAGCAAAAAAACGATGGATTTAGGCCCAGATCTCTGTACTGGGGTGAATGTATGACATTGTTCTGCATTGTGCCCATCAACTGTTGTTTTTGCATTGGTTTCCAAACTCAGCAGAAGTGTGACATTTCAGAACCAGATTTATCCACAGAATTAAGTGCAGCCTGTGTCTCACAGTGGGATGAGCACACATTCCCCCCAGCAATTTCAAGTCTGCATTTGTTAATTGGCAGATGCAATGCGATCAGCATCCGAAATCCAAATACTCAAATTTTGTATACTCACAATCTAAAGTACAGCGCTTCAAAGTCTTCAGCAGGTCACCCTGAAGGGGCTCAATCAAATGTATTGGGAAGGACACAAAGTTCTGAAATAACGCCCCCAAAAAGGTCCCACCATAAAGGCTTTGATAACAGGTACTCTAAAAAGAGATATATGTTGTCTATTCTGGAGGAATGCAGCTATTGCAGCCAGATGTAAACGTATGGACGTGTACGCTAAATTGGAACGTTGTAGATGTAACAAATAACATACGTTTTGTACAGAAGCATCAAGCGGGTTGATTTGGTTGTTATCACAGTATATCACAAACTTTCACTTTGCTGCATAGCAAGCTCTTGTGGTAGAACGTCTAGCCTCTTTGATAATATTTATGCAGTCTGGCGGTAGATTAAGATTGCTAAACTCTAAGATTTTAGGAGCCAGATTGAGTTGACTAGGGTCTGGATGTCTTATGTCTCCATGGCTCTGTGTGAGGAGCTTGGGTGTAAAACGTAATTTCTGGTTAGGAACTACTGAGAGTTCCAATAGGGTTGTGAACCAAGGTTGACGTGCCCATGTGGGAGTAACTAGGATTAGTGTCAGGGATGCTTAATTGAGTTTCTGAACCACTCATGGAATGAGTGGGAGAGGCAGAAAAGCATAAGAAAACATCCCTGACTAATTCATCCATAGTGCATTGCCTTTGGACAATAGGTGTGGATTACTGGACGCGAAGTTTGGGCATTTTGCGTTTAGATGTGTAGCGAACAGTTCTATGTGTGGGAATCCCCACATTTGGAAGAATGGGAGGAGAACTTGAGGGTGTATTTCCCATTCGTGGATTTGCTGTGTCTGACGACTGAGCAAATCTGCCATCTGATTGTCTACTCCTGGAAGATGGTCTGCTAGGAGATATATTTTGTGATGTATGGCCCATTTCCAGATGGTCTGTGCTAGCTGTGACAGCTGGAGAGTGTGTGTTCCTTCCTGTTTTTGTATGTAGTACATGGCTGTCAAGTTGTCTGTACGAATTAGGACAGTCTTGCGTACCAGCTGAACTTGAAATGCTTTCAGCGCCAGAAAAATCACTAGCAGCTCTAGATGATTTATATGAAGGCATTTCTGCTGCAAGCTCCAAATGCCCTGAATTGTGTGGGTTTGGAGATGAGCTCCCCAACCGGTCAGTGATGCTTCTGCCGTCAGTACTATCTGTGGAACCAGGTCGCTGAAGGGCCACCCTCTTAAAAGGGTTTGTGTGTTCACTGCAGAGAGCGATGGGTGAGGCCGTCTACCAAAACTAGATCTGATAACGGACTATGAGCTTGGCTCCACTGACGTGCTAAGCATTCTTGTAGGAGACGTATCTGAAGTCTTGTGTAGGGACTATAACAATGCAAGACACCATCATTACCAGTAACTGCATGAACACTTGAGCTTGTAAGGAGTGTTGAGGCTAAAACTGAGACATCAGGGTTTGTATATTCCGGACTCTGACTGGAGTTGGGTATGCTAGAGCTTTTTGTGTGTTCATAGTAGCTCCTAGATATGCTTGAGACGTGGATGGTTGGAGATGGGATTTGGACAGATTTACTGTGAATCCTAGCTCATGGAGCAATTGCACAGTTTTTTGTGTGTAGCGTAGACAGCTGTTGTGCGAGCTGGCCTTTATGAACCAGTCAAGTATGGGAAGACATGAATATGTTGTCTTCTTAGATGGGCTATGGCTACTGCCAAGCATTTTGTGAAAAGGAGTAGTTTCTTACCTGTAACTCCAGTTCTGTAGTAGGTGTATCTCTGTTATAGTCATAATCATGTGAATAGTCCCGCCCATGTGCGTGGACCCTGGAGCAATCGAAATAGTCTCTTAAGTTGTCCTCTTCTGCAATCCCGCATAGACACTTAAGAGAAAATCAAAGACAAATAATGCAGCCAGAAGTCAACAAGGCTACTCTGGCCAGTACTTCATCCTGAAGTGAAAAAGGATAGCCAGATAACACTGAAATTTGAACATTTTGCCAAGTTTCACACATAGAGAAACTCCCCTTCACAAAATTCCTTTGTCCTGATAGAGAGGAAGGGTTAGACAGACAAGCCCATAGGCTGCCATTATGTGTTTGTAAAATGGATACCGTGATTTTAAGGAACCCTCCAGAGACCCTCGGTATCCCATGATGCACAGCCAAAGGCTAGTTACTTTCAGTTCTTTTTGAAGGTGTATAAAGCCAGGCCTGTAGCATTCAGGATATTATAGTTTCATCCACCGGGGAGGAGGACGGGTTGCTTATGACCAGAACAGAGATACCCCTACTACAGAACTGGAGTTTCAGGTAAGAAACAACTCCTTCTGTAGAAGGGGATCTCCGTCTATAGTCATGATCATGTCAATAGAATGGCAAGCCCATCCCAACAAACCAAACCCAGCGGTGGAAGAAACAGACAAAACCACTACTGTGCAAATACAGTTCTCAGCGAAGCCTGCCCAACCTGAGCATCTGCCCTGGCATCAGAGTCCAGGCAATAGTGTTTAGCAAATGTATGGACTGACTTCCAAGTGGCAGCCCTACAGATGTCTGCAATGGGGACATTACGCAGTAAAGCCGTAGTAGCAGCTTTACCTCTGGTAGAGTGAGCCTTAGGCTTACCCCCTAGAGTCTTGTTAGCTTTCTGGTAACACAGTTGAATACAGGACACAATCCACCTAGAGATGGACTGTTTAGAGGTGGCAAGACCAGTCCTGACCGATCCATAATTTAACAAATAATTGATCCGATCTACGAATCTCCTTGGTCTTATCTAAGTAAAACTTCAACACCCTTCTCACATCAAGGGAATGAAGGGACCTCTCCGCCGGAGAGGAAGAATGCTGAAAAAACGTGGGCAAAGTGATCGTTTGATTCACATGGAAATCTGACACCACCTTAGGAAGGAAATTTGGGTGAGTTCTCATCACAACCTTTGCTGCCAAGAGCCCTATACTGTATTTCATGCATCTGAGAGCCTTGATCATACTCACCCTGCAAGCCGATGTTATAGCCACAAGGAAAGCTGCCTTCCAGGATAGATGCTGAAGAGAATCGTTATGAATAGGCTCAAAAGGCTCCTTCATTAGTCTAGACAGCACCACATTAAGCTCCCATGGAGGCGAAGAACGCCTAATGGGAAGAAACACCTTCTTCAAACCTTCCAGAAAATCTTTGATGACTGGGATTTGGAAAAAGGAAGTTTGTGAAGGGCATTTCCTATACGCAGTTTAAGCTGCTAGGTGAACCTTAATGGAATGAAAGTTAAGGCCAGATTGAGCCAAATGCAGTAAGTACAGTAGGATGGCATCCTCCTTGCAGGATGTAGGGTCTGCACCCTTAGACATGCACCGAATGCAGAATCTCTTCCATTTGTTTGCATAGGAAGTCCTTGTAGATGGTCTTTGTGCCTTTTTTAATATCTCCATGCAGTTCTGAGGCAGATTCAAATGTCCATACTGCACTAGCTCAGGAGCCATGCTGCCAAATTCAACGACGAGAGGTTGGGATGCACCATCTGCCCTCCGAACTTCGTGAGAAGGTCTGGCCGACACGGAGTTGACGATGCAGCAGGAGAGACCATTGTAGGAGGTCGGTGAACCACCACTGCCGAGGCCACTCCGGAACAATGAGGTTCATCCTGGCCCTGGACTGGGACAGTTTGATCAACACTGCCAGAATCAGGGGAATGGGTGGAAAAGAGTAGAGAAAGCTGTTCGACCAGTTGATCCACAGTGCATTCTCCAGTGTCCCCGGTTGGTAAAACCTGGAGGCCAAGTCTCGGCATTTGCTGTTTTCTGCGGCGGCAAACCGATCGATGTCTGGAGTGCCCCCACCTTGCGAAGATTCCTTTTAACACCTCGTCGTTTAAGACCCACTCATGATTTTCTTGAACGAGCCTGCTGAGCGCATCTGCCTGAGCATTCTGCATACCTGGCAGATGAGTCGCCGTGATAGTCAGTCCCCTGGCCAGCAGCCAGTTCCAGATACTCAGCGCCTCCCGAGAAAGTGCGCGCGTTCTCGACCCTCCCTGCTTGTTGAGGTAATACATTGTTGTTGTGTTGTCCGTCTGTACAAGCAGGGAACTGGTGTGGAACGATGGTTGGAAGGCTTTCGGCGCCAAGTGAACTGCTCGGAGTTCCAGAAAGTTGATGGGATACATGGACTCCGTCTGGGACCACGTTGCCTGTATTTGAAGGTGTTCACAATGCGCTCCCCAGCCGTGGAGAGACGCATCTGTCACAATGGTTTGGGTCGGTATCTCTTTGTGGAACGGAATCCCTCTGAGGCGATTGTGAGGTGAACACCACCACTTCAGGGACTGAGCCGCGTGTTGCGATAGATGGAACCTGCCCTCACAGCTCCCTCGTTTTTGGTCCCACTGATCCTCTGGATATTCCTGCAGAGGCTGCATGTGGAGGCGTGCATGTGGAGTGGGAAAGATGCAAGAGGCCAGCGAGAGAAGACACCGTCCTCACCGTCGCAGAAGGAACGGACATAAGAGTCTGAGCCTTCCGTAGGATCGATAAGCGTCGCTCCTCCGAAGGATACACGCTTGCCTAGAGTGTATCGATGGAGGCTCCCAGGTACTGCAGACACTGAACAGGAGTCGGGACAGACTTCGACATGTTGATGTGAAGGCCCAATTGGTGCAACACAATGGCCGTCCTGTTGAAATGTAGCTGCGCTTCCTGAAACGTAGAGGCTTTGATCAGCCAGTCGTCCAGGTACAGATAGACAAACACCTTGTTCTTCCTCAGGTGCGCTGCAACTACCGCCATGCACTTTGAAAAAGTCCTGGCGCAGACTTCAGGCCGAATGAAAGCACTGTATATTGGTAGTGATTGGTGCCGACTAGGAACCGCAGGAACTTCCGATGCTTCCTTGCAATGGGTACATGAAAGTACGCGTCTTGCAGATTTATGGCGCATAGCCAGTCCCCTTGATGCAGCGGAGGATAAATCTGGTGCAGGGACAGCATCCGGAACTTTTCTCTGCGAATCCATTTGTTCGCTTGCCGACAATCGAGAATGGGTCTGAATTTGTTTTTGTCCTTTTTGCGCACCAGAAAGAACCTGGAGTATAGATCTTTTCCCCTTTGAGGAGGAGGAACCAGTTCTATCTCCCTTTTCCATAACAGGGTATCGGCCTCCACTTGAAGTTCGCACAATAGGTATTGTGGACGAACTGGTGGAATCGATGGAGGAAGGCTGGTGAAACGTAGACAGTCTCCATTGCGAACAATAGTCAGCACCCAATTGTCCTGAGTCATTTTTCTCCACTCTGCCAGGTAATTTTGAATGCTTCCTCCCACCTGAGTGGGTAACAAATGAGGGGGACGTCTTCCCTTAGGGCTTAGAACCAGAGGGGCCCTTGCTCCCCGATGTGGACTGCTGGTTACCCCTGCCTCTAGGACGTCTTTGAAAAGGCTGCCGCTGAAACTGCTGCTGCTGTTGTTGTCCAGCCTGCCGTCCTTGTCTGAGCTGGAACTGTTGGGGAAGAGTACCGCCGTTGGTAGGGGCGGAAACTCTTATGCTGTTCCTTGGGCTTCTCCAAGCCAACAGCTTTGAGGGTCTCAACCTCCGCTTTCATATGAGCCATTTCCTCATCCGCATGAGAACCAAAGAGGGTGGAACATGAGAATAGCAGGTTAGAGATACGTTGCTGGGCCTCCGGTTTCAGGGAGGTGAGACGCAACCATGAATGGCGCCGCAGTGTCACACCATGACAATAACCATGGGCTGTCAGGAGAGAGGTGTCCGCAGCCGCACTGATGATCTGATTGGAGACCATCAGACCCTCATTGAGAACCTCCTCAAAATCCTCGCGTTTGTCTCTAGGCAGTAGTTTCACGAACTGTTGGAGAGACTCCCACAAGGAGTGGTCATACCTGCCAAAGAGAGCAGTTGAGCTCGCTGCCTTCATTGAAGTACCTGCTGTGCTACAGACTTTTCTCCCCGCAGAATCAAGTCTACGGCTTTCCTTGTCCGGTGGAACTGTGGTCGAAGGGGCCATAGCGTGCTGCTTCTTTGCCGCCACCTCTATGACGGAATCCGGAGGAGGATCCACCCGCAGTAAAGCAGGGTCCGAGTCCGGGGGTCTGTATTTCTTTTGAAGTTTTGAGGGAGCCTATTTCACTGAGGCAGGCGTCAGGAACAACTCCATCGCCGGTTCCTCCAAACCGGGTACCAAAGGCAGCAGAGGACGAGAGACTTGCTTCCTTTGTAGAGTCTCGAAGATCACAGACATGGAAGGGGCAGGCACGGACCGTGAAATGCCCAGTTTAGCCGCTCCCCTTACCAGAACCTCCTGAAACGTGGTGATGTCATCCACCGGTGACACCTTCGTAGGTGGGGAATCCTGCAGCGCCGGCAAACATCTCCCTGCACTAGAGGACTCCGTGGCCCTAGTATATCTGGAGCGTGACCGCTCGTGACGATGACGACGGCCTGATCTGGTAGAATACCGGCGCCAGCTGAGAGAGCGATGTCTCGGCCGGGATCGAGACCTTGGCTTCTTGGCACAGTCGGGACCACTGGTACAGGTGGAGCCACCGCCAGCCGAGGAAGCGGCTGAGGCAGCAGCGGAGGTGTCGGCAGGCATGGAGGAGGCAGAGGTGGAGGTGAAGCAGTAGGAGTAGGTATCCTAGGCCACAGCGGCGACTGTCGAAGAGCCACAGGCTGAGCTGATTCCGGTGACCTGTTTGGTGAATAGGTCCTGGAGTACTCAGAATCCGAAGTATGAATCACGCTCCTCCGCTTGCGGGAAGGCCTCACAGAGGAAGCTCTGGAAGCAGTGCCCCCTGACGGTGAACGTAGACACCGTCTTGACCTCGAACTCCCAGACGTGGAAATGCTGACCACAGAGGGAGACAGGCTTCTCGACGACGAGCTCCTATGGCTTCTCGATGTCGACTTTCTCCTCGACGTCGACTCTTCTTGACATCGACTTCCCTCCTTGATGTAGAATTCCCTCATTGACGTCGACTTTCTCCTCAACGGCGTTTATCTTCTCGTCGACTGTGACCTGCGCGTCAACGTCGACCGGCGGTGTCGCCTCAACGGTGAGCGCCAATGTTTCCTGGACTCAGATCGACGGCGATGAGGTGTCGACGTAGTCTGTGAAGTCCTCGACATCGACCTTGTCCGAGGTATCGACGTCCTTCCCCTCGACGGTGATCTTCAACGTCGTTTAGACCCAGAGCCCTGGGTGGACGGGGAGCATATGGTAGTCATACCAGGCCTCGACGTCGACGTTGTCGCCTTCGACATCGACAGGGACCTGCATCTTTTCTGAGCATTCTTTCTACTGGGGAGCCCCCCAGAAGCCGCGCATGGGTTGTGGAAAAGGAAAGGCTCTCTCCATCCCCAGGAAAGGCTCTCTCCATCCCCAGATGTCACACTGATTACTAGTGTGTGTGGTGTGTGTTAACTGGGTGCTCCTGAGGCGGAAGCCGGGACGGTGATTGAAAATTGTAAATCTGTTTTTAAAATTGTTAATCTGCTGAACTGCCGATTTTTAAATGCGCACCAAGAAATTTAGAGGGACATCACTCACCCTGTTTTTATTTAATTTTGGCATTAACAGGAGCTCAATCAGCCCACTTGCCTTCATTTCCGCCCCCACCGCAGCAGAGTAGGCGCTGCCGGGGTCCCGCCATCTTGAGTGAGGAGCAGGAGCAGGGCGAGCAGACTAGTGCTAGGCCCCTCCCGCCCTCGCCAGTAGAAAATGCCCCCCCCCCAAGGATGCGCAGCGGACGTGCGCAGCGGGCGCGCCAAAGGCAAGCCCGTCTGCGCCCGTCCGCGACGAGCCGGGACCAGGGGCCTCAACCCCTGCCCAATTGCCTAGCGACACATCCATTGGGCCAAGGATCTCCATCACATATTCCAGCAGTGAGCTGAAAAAATTCAATACCATACGGGTAAGAAACTCTGCGGTATGCGCACAAGTAGGACCCCTAAACACCATGGGCCCCTTCGGCTGTCAGAACTGCAGATGGGATAGTAATTCCTGGTATTGCCCCGCCCCAATAAACACCTCAAACCTTGCTCTTAACTGCGTTTATTTTAATTCAAGATCCCTACCAAAACACGCGATCGAAATTTGGGACACCCTGAATGGAAAAAAACACGATTTGGCCTTTAATACCGAGACCTGGCTCGACAATCATAGTACCCCCGATATTTCAACAGCCCTCCCAGCGGAGTATAAAATACTCAACCTGAATAGAGTAAAGAAGAGAGGAGGAGGGGTAGCCATATTGTTCAAAGACTATCACCTGTAGACAGGAGGCCATCACACAGGCTGACAGCCATGAAGCAATGGCATTTTCAGTGTCTATAAACACCAACATATTATTTGGCGGTGTGATCATCTACAACCCACCAGGGAGCAAGTTAGACTTCAGCACCCAGCTTCTTGCACAAATCATGCCGGTCTGTCTTAACAACAAAAATATCCTGCTACTAGGGGATTTTAACATACACTATGTCAACAGCAACAATCCCCTGGCTAAACACCTAGCGGAGGATATGGAAATATTACAATTGACTCAGAAAATTGAACAACCAACACATAGGGCAGGACACATGTTAGACCTCATGTTTTCCAATATAGGATCCATCCTTATTAAAGAGATAAAACCACTGACATGGACAGATCATTACATGATGGAGTTCACCATCAATCTGTCCGTTAAAATCACCAGACCACTAGCTCTGGCGGCGGCAAAAACTAGGAGCTGGAAGAAGTTCTCAGTAGAGATATTCCAACAGCATTTCGTCCACACAAACACTGTAGGAACTTCCATTGACGAAATAGACCAATTACAGAACAACATCATGAATGCACTAGAACACTGCTCAGTGCTACGCTCCAATCACAAACCCAGACGTACTATGTCAGATAAATGGTACGGGCCAGAATTAAAGTCACTAAAGAGAAAATGTACAACACTCAAACATAAATGGAGACTTACGAAAACCCAAGATGCCCGACTCACATATAAAAAAGAACTAAAATTACAATAAAGCAATTAGGAAAGCGAAAAAAGAATACTTCACACGCAGAATAACAGAAAATAAAGACTCATCCAAAGAATTGTTTAAAATAGTCAAAGAACTTTGCAGTCCCACAAATCTCTCATTAAACCTTACTCCATCACAAGAAGGCTGTGATAAAATAAGTGACTTTTTTTGTGACAAAATAGACAAAATCTACACTTCGTTCTCCAACAAAGAACTGGAGCACATAGATCAGTATGTGTTACCCACCTCGCAGGCCGGTTCCAGTTTTGGCCCTTTCTCAGAAGAAGTGGGTGAAGTCATGTTAGAAGTCAAATCTGGCTCCCTGTTGGATCCCTGCCCGCATCATATTTTCTCGCAATTAACCCCGATAATCTGTCCGGCAGTAACACAAGTACTCAACCACTCATTAAATTCTGCGAAATTTCCAGCAATCTGAAAAAATGCAGTAGTCACCCCACTGATAAAAAAAAGCAGGTGTAGACATCAATAACCCCGCCAACTATCGACCCATATCACAACTACCCTATCTATCGAAAGTCTTAGAAAAATTGGTTAACAGGCAGCTTTCTAATTTCCTTGAAACGAACAACTTATTGGATGTTTCTCAGACGGGTTTCAGGGCCAATAATAGCACAGAGACAACACTCTTGGCCGTGCTGGATAGCATCAGAACACAGGTAGATCGGGGGAAAACAGTCGCCCTGATATTATTAGATCTCTCGGCGGCGTTTGACACCGTACCACATAACCTGTTATTAGGAACCCTCGCAGCAAAAGGAATCCAGGTAAAAGCATTAGGTTGGCTGCAATCATTTTTGTCAGACAGAACTCAATCTGTGCGCATGGGCAACTTTTCGTCTCCCCGCTGGAACATCAAATATGGGGTCCCATAGGGGGCCTCATTGAGTCCAACGTTATTCAACGTGTTTGTATCTTCCCTGGCAGAGATAGGAAGGAAGTGGGGTATCAATATCTGTTCATATGCAGACGATACCCAACTAATGGTAACCTTAGACGGGGAAAATAAACCGAAGGACAGGCTGTTAAACTGCCTCATCGAACTATCCGGCTGGATGCACAGCCACTGTATAAAGCTTAACACAGATAAGTCAGAAATACTGCTGTTCGGTGGACACACACAGTTATGGGACAACTGTGCAAACTGAATTTATTTGTTTTTATAGAATTGTTTTGTTATTTACTGCATTGCTCCAAGTGATAATTCTTGATGTTTGAATAATATCCGTCTAGTTGCCTGAAAGAATTGTTGTGTTTACATTAAGGTGCCCAAAGGGAATTTTTTCTTGTGACATGTGAGATGACCTTGGAGGAATGTTCGGTGGAGTGCTTGTAAGTTCCAGACAATAACCAGATTGGATAATTTGTAGAACCCATTTGTCTGATTTAATCGTATTCCAAATGGGTAGAAATTGGGACAGACTTCCCCCAACAGGAGTGGAATGGTTGGGGTATGGAAAGGAAGCCACAGTTTGGTGTTTGCAGGGGATGTGCTTGTGGAGTTACCTCTGCCTCTTCCCTTGCCGCCAGCAAAACACCAGTCCATACACTCTGACAGCCGCCAGGTAGTGTGATTGCTGTGTCAGTCCTGTGGGTGTATGAAATTGATGGGTCCTTGAATGGCACAGTTTGTTGATGTGAGTGTTGTAATGTGTTTGGGCTGGCAGTGTGAATGGTTTTCTATGTGTGACACATGAAAGGTGTATGAATGGCCTGTAAAGCGATTGGTGCCTTGTAATGGCTTTACAGCTCACGAGCGGAGTCACTGGTTCGGTATTACAAGTTTACATTTATCTTATAAACAATGATTTTTAAGTTTTAAATGTAGTGAAATCTTGTTAATAAAATTTACATTTTGAACTTTTCACTCACCCTCGTGCCAAACCCAACTAGTATATGTGTACTCAAGTAGTAGATTGTTTTGAAGTAATATTTGTCTTTTCTGTCTTTTGCTGTCAGGGTACACATCGTCTCTAGGTTAAACCTACCAATCCCTGATATTTTTGCAACCTAGACAAAAAGGGGTCTCCAGAGTGGTGTGTTTCAGGTGGATCCCACACGGTTTTCTTACCTAGAACCCCTTCGCAAGCCTCAAACATTGGTTAAAAAACACACATTTTCTTCACATTTCTGGGAGTCTACTTACAGGAAACTGAGGGAAGCCACAAATGTACTACCACCCAGCATTCCCACATATCTCCTGATAAAAACAATACCTCAACTGTGTGAGTAGGACTAGCAACTACAAAAGGAAGAAGTCCAAGATGGAATGTGGCAAAATCAACAAAAGTGGTAGCTATGGTTTTGGGCCCGGGCTGAGGGGCCAACCAAGGAAACCTACCAATCCCAGGCTTTAAAAAAAAAATAAAACTAGACTCCCAGGGGAGTCCAGGGTGGTGTGCCTCAGAGTGATGCTACTCTAAGCAGGGCTGTCTTCCTTCTGGAGCACCCACAACAGGTGTGAGGCTTCTGCAACAGACTGCCATCAGCCCAACTGGAGGAGTAAGAGTTGTTAGGGAAATACAAAAGGGCAGGCCTTACCCAAATGTTTCTTCACTTTTCACAACAGAGTTTGCGTAATTCCATTACTCACCCCTACCACCCACCAACAGGTAATGTTCAGAAAGACAAAATCAGCAGCTCCTTGATAACAAAAGGTCTCAGACTCTTTAAAGGAGCCCTATGTCACGTCACTCACTTCAGTGTTTTGGTCTCCTCCCTCTAGCTACAGGAATGTGAGAAATACGCTTCCACTGTCTGGAACCACAATTCTCACCTCCATCTTTAGTAAGGTCAGGCCAGGGGTATCTAAAATGTATCCCACTGGCCTTAATTACTGTGGTATACTCACACCCCCACATATCACATAGGCTTCAGACGTCACCACACAAAATGTAATAGAGATGTTAGAGCTAAGGACAGAGTAAGAGCATAGGAACATAACTTTACACGAGTAGGCCAGAAGTCCTCCACTCCAGTGGAGCAGATAAAAGTCTGGACACACTTTTCATTCTCGAAACAGGATATGTTGCTACCACTCCTCAACATGTTAAACTCATGACAGAGAAGAGTATTCCACTATCAGTAAATGAGGGCACACGTGGTGAACCGCTTCAAGTCACAGGACTAATCCAAGAGCTACTATAGCAAGGGATAGGTCTATATCTTGGTGCATATGTCAGATTAGCATGACTTTAGGACCAAAATCAAAAAGTCACGACATCTGATGAACACTTCTGTTAAGGGGCCATTCCTCTCCCCCCAAAAAACAAAGTCTTTTAATAAAAAAAAACAGATATAAAGGATGTATCTTGGACAAGCAATTTCTGTGATAAAAACTACTTACGTGTGACAGCCTTGCAGATCTCAATTTCAGTCTATCAAGAATTCTTTGTACTGCAGGCAATCATATTCTCCCCTGAAGTTCTCATGCCCATATATTTTGGCCTTCCAAGGCTAGTTTGGAAATGCCTACCTCAATGCTTACCTCATACTCAGAAACAATATCCCAGAATAAATTTAACATGTAAAAACAAACAAAAAAACACAAAAAACCACAACAGCGAATGCGGAGTATATTTTTTTAACCAACACCTCAAACAAAAAAGCAATGGTCTCCGATAAGCTCCATGTGGATTGGGCACAAAGCAAAACCGCATGGATTGGCCGCTAATGGCAGGCTGGGCCAGAGGTGAGACTCTGCAGGCAACTCTTGCTGATCATGGCAGCAGGCTGCAGACGAGGCGTTGCAGCCAAACTCCTGCTGTGCACATACAACGGCTGTACACAGCGGAGGTTGCAAATTAAGTACATCATAAATAATGACTGTATTCAACACGCCCCATAATTTACGGGTGAGTAGTGTAAGTGCTGAAGCCAGATGTAGGCTTTTGCAAATGACCCAATGCTAAATTGTGCCAGTGCAGACAACTTTGGGGGGTGGGTGCAACCCTTCTTCTAGATGTTCATCAATCATTCACACTGGATGTACAAAACATGGCTAATCACCCATAAGGGTCTCCAGGCGCTGTGAAGCCTGGGGTGAAGGGAGGTTCAATTGAACAGCGAGGTCTTGAGTTTTTTCCTCAATTCCAGCACAGAGCATGAAATTCGGAGGTGAAGAGTGAGGTTGTTCCAGGACTTCACAGCGAGGTAGGAGAAGGAGCAACTTCCACTGTTGATTGATGGATGCTGGGGGTGTGAGCAATGGTGAGTGAGGTGGTTTCTGGAGAGTAGGTGGTAGTTCAAGCGGAGGCTGATGTATGCTGGTCCTTGGTTGTGCAGGGCTTTGTCGGTGTGGATCAGCATCTTGATTTGGCATCTCCACTGAATTGACAGCCAGTGTAGCTTGCTGAGGTGGAGGGTGAGGTGAGTTCATCTGGAGAGGAGGAGTCTGGCGGCTGAGTTTCGGAATGGTCTGCAGTCTTTTCAGGAGGTGTGCAGTGATTTCTATGTAAAGTCTGTTGCTGTAGTCAAGCCAGCTGGTGATTAGGGCTTAAGTGACAGTTTTTCTAGTTTCGACAGGGAGCCATTTGAAGATCTTATGGAGCATATGAAGGATCTGTTTTTTTGATGGTGAACTTGCGGTAAAGGATGATTACAAGGTTGCAGGCAATGTCAGTAGGAGTTGGCGAGGGTCCAAGTTCAGATGGCCACCAGGAGTCGCCCCAAGCCGAGGTGTTGTTCCCAAAAATCAGCACTTCTGTTTTGTCCGTGTTGAGTTTAAGGCAGTTGTCTTTTATCCAATCAACAGTGCAAGCCATACAGCTGCGGAAGTTGGCCCTGGTGGAGGAGGGGCCTTTGTAAAGCTAGA
The DNA here is from genome assembly GCF_964261635.1 of Lissotriton helveticus. Classification (NCBI taxonomy): domain Eukaryota; kingdom Metazoa; phylum Chordata; class Amphibia; order Caudata; family Salamandridae; genus Lissotriton; species Lissotriton helveticus. The sequence continues at coordinate 869,706,544 of NC_136059.1, forward strand.
GGATGAGCTGGGTGTCGTCAGCGTAGGCTATGATCCTTAGTCCATAGTATCTGATGATGTTGACCAATGGGGTCATGTAGAAGTTGAACAGAGTGGGGCTGAGGGACGAGCCTTGATGGACGCCGCAGATGATATTCTTGGGTTCTGAGGCAAAACGGAGTAGGTGGACTCTCTGGGTTCTTCCTGTAAGGAAAGAGGCGATCCACTAGAGGGTGTTTTCTTGGATTCTAATGTGGTGGAATCTCTTGATGAGGTTGTTGTGGGAAATGGTGTCAAAAGCAGATGAGGGGTCAAAAAGGATCAGGACCACCTTTTCTCCCTGGTCCAAGAGGTATCCGATGTCATCAGTTGCAGCGACCATGGCTGTTTCGGTGCTGTGGTTGGTGCGGATTCTGGATTGGGAGGAGTGCATAAGGTTGTTATTCTCCAGGTGTTCCGTCAGTTGGCGGTTGATGATGTTTGAGGACTATGGCTGAGAAGGGGAGAAGTGAGATGGGACGGTAGTTTCTTGAGGTCTGTAGAGTCAGCAGAGGATTTCTTGAGTAGTAGTTTGACATCTGCATGCTTGCATTTTTAGGGAAAGACAGCTATGGAGATGGAGGAGTTGAAGATTATGGTGAGCTCCTTGCTGATTATACTGCTCCCAAAGTTAAAGATGTGTTGGGGATGGTGGTCCAAGGATGCTCCGGAGTGGATGGCGTTCATGACAACAGTGGTGTCTGGAGTAGTGAGTTGGTCCCAGGTGGTGAGCAGGTGGGTGGCGATATAACTGGAGGAAGCGAGGTAGCTGAGGTTGTCGGCGGCGGTGGGTTGGGGTTTGAAGTTTCTGTAGATGGGGGCGATCTTGTCATGGAAGAAGTTTGCCAAGGTGTTGCAGAGTTCCTGGGAGGGGCTGATGAGGTTTCTGATGGCTAAGGGGTTGGAGAACTCTGACGATATTGAAGAGTTGTATGCTGTGGTTGGGGCTGACTTCAATGTGATAGCTGAGGGTGGTCCGTTTCGTCTTTTTAAGGAGATGTGGTAACCATTGAGGGATGTTTTGAAAATGGCTCTGTCCTTGGGTTCTTTGGTGATGCACCATCTCCTTTCAAGACGCTTGCATGTGCATTTGGTGGTTTTTCCGTGGTGTACCAGCTGGCTTGTTAGGAGGGTTTTTGGAGTTTGGTGGGCTTGATGGGGTGAATTTGTCAGCGGAGTTAGTGATCCAGGTGGAGAGGTTCTGGACGGCTTCTTCTAGGTAGATGGAGGTGGCAGGGTGGGAGTCGGTCCACTGGGACTCAAACTTTCTTCTAGCTGCAGTGATGGGTGCTTAGTGATGGAGCTGGGGGGTTCCATGATGGTGAAGTGGACGATGGTATGGTCTGTCCAGGTGAGCTCGGTGACATGGCTGTACTTGACTCTGTCGCTGGCCGTGAAGATGTGGTAGAGTGTGCCCTGAGATGTGTGTGGAGTAAGTGAGAATCTGGGTGAGGCCTCTGTTAATGCTTTCCAGGTTTGAGGTATTGGCGTTGTTGGGGTTGTAGAGGTGAAAGTTCAGGTCTCCAGAGAAGATGTAGTGCTTGGAGTCGATGGCGAGCGGCGCGATGAGTTCAGGAATGGCGTCGAAGAAGCTGGGGTGAGGTCTGTAGGCAAGGGTGCCTCTTATGGTGAGGTTTGCCGTCAGTTTGGAGCTGGAAGTTTAGGTGTTCCATGACCGGGGTGGCGTCGTCTAAGGTGGTGTTGGAGAAAATGGTTTACTTGTGGATGATGGAAATTTCACCTCTGTGTTTGATGGTGCAGTCTTGTGTATGATCTTGTAGCCGTCTGTTGCTGCGGTAATATCAGGTGTGGAACCAGGGTTGAGCCAGGTCTCGGTGAAGAAGATAACATCGGGGCTAAGCAAGGAGATGATATCCGGGATCATGCAGAGAGACCACCAGGACCCAGTGGAGTCGATTTGGTGTGGTCGTGGTGGCAGTTGCCGTGCATGCATGAAAATCGTTGCAGAAGAAAAGGCAGTGTCGGCAGCTGAAAGGTCATGTTGTGGAATGAGATTAGGTGCAGCAGCAATTGTTGCAGGGTCCAGGGTTCTGAGCTTGGTGGTGGTGTATGGGCGGGGGTTCCTGATGCTGGGAGTGGTCCAGGCGCAGAAGGGCTTGCCTTTGGTACACCATTGAAGCAGGGCAGTGCACCCGCTGTGAGCCGCGCTGCAGCCTCCATTAAGTAGGTTGGGAGGAGAGCTGAGGTGCTCAGCAGGGCGGCAGGAAGAAACCAGCAGGAATGTGGCATATGGTACAACAGAGGAACAAAGATACAATGTAATAGTGAATAAAAGGTACTTTCAGAGATAATGTTATTGGGTAAGAGTACAAATAAGTGGCTAGCACAGGGGTACAAAATAGAGAGACAGTAGTAAGCAAATGTAAGTGGTCACAGATAGGTAAATAATACAGTTAACAGTCACTAGGCTAAGTGGCGAAAAATAAGCTAAACAAGCAAAATCCCAGTGAGGCTGCCGGAAAGCTAGTGCAGGAAGCATGCTAGCTCTCATGCATGCCAGGGTGTAACACATAGCAGTCATGAGGACTGTCTTTATGAGGACCGTTTTGCCCCAAATGAGTTTCAGGAAAGCTGTGGATGCTAGACAGATGGCCAAAAGTTCCAGTTAGTTGAAGTGACACCCCTGGCATAGTGTGGCCCAAGTGCCCTTGAAAAGGCATCAGTGGTAATGGGTCACCTGCGAAAGAGGGTAGAGCAAAGAACTGCAGAGCAACCGCTGTTCCAGCACAGTAGAGTATGCTTGTAGTTGGCCTTTACCAACACTAAATCCTTGCAATGACCCTCCTAGTGACTATTGTATGTGAGGCACTCCTGAAGCAGGCGCCTGTTCAGTCTGGCATGCAGCACTATCACAATGTATGAAGCCATCATGCTCAAATGTTTATCTGAAAATGAAAGAGCAGCTTTTGGAATGGCATCACCCTCTGTTTATTGGGGTATGCTTTCCATTGAGAGCGTTCAGGATGAGCTGTATTTGTTCAGGCTGGAGGTGTTTTTTATACCCTTGATGAAGAACCCTTGCCTATGCAGTGAGGACACCCCAACTGAGCATGTGCTAGGCATTGTTTGCTGCCACTCTTGACAAGCCTGTCGTTTAGGTAAGGAAAGACGCGAATGCCATTCCTACAGACGCACCACCGCTAAACACTTTGTGAATACCTTTGGAGCCACAGTGACCCCGAAGGGTAGAAATATGACCTGGGAGCATTGTCCACTTACCACAGAGCATGGGTGTCTGTGGTGGGCTGGACGGATGGGTATGAGGAAGTAGGAGCTTTTTAGATCCAATTCAATCATATAGCTCCCCTGGTCACAGCAGAGGAATGACGTCCAGCAGGGTGTAGTGGTTGAGTGGCCAGAGTTTAAGATTCTGCCTCAGTGCCCTGTCCTTTTTGGAGATTAGAAAGTAGAGGAACTACACTCCTTGTTTTACCTGGTGTGGAGGCATTAGTTTGATGGCACTTTTGGCAAGGAGCACTTGTACCTCTTGTAGCCAGTGATGGTCTGGGCTGAGAATGTGAAGACAAGGTGGGGTATTTGGGAACTTAGTGTGTGTAACTTAAGGCAGTAGCATTGCCTTACTACCAACACCACTCACCAATCTCACTGAAATTTTCCTCTGATTGGAAATACTTTGGTCTTCCCCTGACAGGTATCCTGTGAGGGTGATTGTGTGAGAGAGGGAACAGATCGATTATTCAATTGAAGATGGAGGTGCCCCCAACTGGAGCTGCCTCACACCCAGCCTCGATCGTTGTTCCTATTCCCCTCAGCTGTAACTTTTGGTGGCCTGGGAATTTTGAAAGGACTGCTCTGGATGCCTATCCCCGAACGAACACTGGAGTTTTTAGTTTGCCTCTGGGCTGCTGCTTCCCAAAGGTGGATCTCAAGAGTAGAGGACTGCAAGACACCCACAGACTTTGCAATGCTGGTGTTCTTTTAATCTTTTTAAGAATATGATCAACCTGGAGGCGCAAAAGATGTTCTCCACTGAATGGTATATTCAGAAGCTGCGATTACACCTCAGTTATGAATCCAGAGATGCAGAACCATGCGCGGTGCTATAAGAGGATGCTAGTGTTGATGCCTTGGGAAGCAGTGTCTGTTGTGTCTAGAGCACAGGGGATCTTAGCGACAGAAATTATCTTCCCTTCAACAACCAGCTACCATTAACGTTTTTACTTCAGGCTTCTTTGAGGTGCTTTAGGGGCTCTTCGATTTCCTCCAAACCATGTCTAGTGTAGCAGGAAAAGAGGCCCATGAAATCAGCAATGTGCCAGTGAATGGCAGCCCCCACCGTCATACGCTTGTCAGTAGCATGCTTTCCCGATCAGACAAAAGTGCGTCATCTGTGGCTTGTGCGAAGCTACATTTAAGTGCTGTGTGCACCACAAGTGAATCAGGTGGAACCCGGCCCGGATGAAAAGTGTCTGTAGGGAATGGTTTACACTGCTTCTCCACGCTGGGGACTACTACTTTTGCCTTTACTGCCTTCTTAATGTTATGAGGCCAGTCTTGAACATATTCTTTAACATGAGGACAGACCTCTCAGTTTCTGAAAGAGTTGCTAGGAGAAATCATTTTCATCTTGCACCATGTGCTTGTCCACATGATATTAATCAACCAAGCGACTAACTGTGTTGTAACGCGTTGAGTGATCAAGCAGAGAGGATTTGGAAGAGTAATGGTCTAAATCTGGGTCCTTGGTTGTGTCAACCCTATAATCCTACCATGCATGGGTCCGTCTCGGAGCAGGGAGGGCTCATGATAGAGGTCCTGAGGATGGAAAGGACTTCCTGGGTCAGAATAAGTGTGGACAAATTCCTGAAAGGACTCCAGAGACTGTGGTGGTGCAGGCGTTTAAGGACAAGGGGTTGGCATTGGCGGAGGAGATTGCCTTGGATTAGGGAACGGTGGTGGTGGAACTGTGCTTCTTTTTAAGTGATGGAGTTGTGAGTGTTTTTACATTGACTCTTCCTCGAAAGTAAAGTTGTTGCTCGTTGAGATGCCTAAGGGTGTGTGCAGAAGCTCAGCTGCAACAGCTTTGTGAGGATCTTCCTGGTGGAAGGGTGGCTAAACAAAGTATTTTGTTTGGAGTCAAGGATGTCTGGCAATTTCCCAATGATAAAGCTTTTAGTGGTGTGTCAGATGCTGACGTTGAACACACTTTTGGCAAAACTTTGAGTCGACTTCACCTTCAAAGGTTGAGGGTCAAAGCCTCAAGGTCAAGATGGTTTGGATTCACACCCTTTGGCGAAAGCTTGGTGGGTGTTAACAGAAACTCTCGGGATCCAGCGAAACCTGCTGGTGGAGTCAGAACAAATGGTCAGTGCCTTTTTGGGGTAGGCTGAAGGTTTGATGGCAGACTACTTCAGAAGTGATGCCCTGACTACGCCTGTGTGCATTTCTGACAGCAGGTTGGTGGTGCCTGGCCTTTAAGTGCAGAACAGGTGTAAACCCGGTCTTTAGCCCAGACTATTTTTGAGTTGGAAGCTTGACCATTCCTTATTCGTCCTTGGAGGCCTGTCAGGAGCTTGTGTCTTTGCTTTTTTTGCCCGGTGCGAGCAGAACTGTTTTGGATAACCTTAAGATGTACCCTACGTCTCAATCTTAGATATTAGAGGGGCTATTTACGACGGAATGGAAGGCAGAATTGGCTTCACCATGGTTAAGGAACAAGCAGAGTGTTGCATACACCATGTTGAACTGACCATATGTACTTGGTGTTGCACCTAGGGCAGAACTGGAGGGGACACTTTTCACTTTTCCATAACACCCACTTCAGTCATTCTTCGAAATAAGACCTAAATTTCGTCAAAGCCATCGGTGGAGGAAGACTCCAAAAATTGTGCTGTGCATTTCGTGATTTTTTTTGGTGTGGATGTCTGCACTTCAGCATCAAAACAGAAGTTCAAGTAACAACATCGTATAATAAAACCTTTTGAGAGCATTTATTAAAATAGCTTTACAATATGTTCAGTGAAAAGGGCAAACCTGGGGTAAAAGCAAAAATGGCCTTGTGTTGTTTGGCCATTTCAGCCAATTAGTGATTAATACATTTCAAATACTTCAACAGAATGTATTATTACGCGACCAAACTGTGGCTGATGGGGAGGGTGCTCTTGCTAAATTGACCTACATGCACAAACGAGTAGGGCATCTTTCTGCATGTGATATGGACATGTCTCAGGATGACAGAGTACAGGTAGTTGTCCACCCAGTGCCCCTCGACCACAAGACGATGATTCTGGGCATAACTGAGGACTGGGAAGTTAATACAGGCACCAAGACTCTGGTCAGAATTGAATTCCGGTGGCCAGCGGGATATTGCTTGTAAATGAAACATCAAAGACCCACCCCCCCCCACACACACACACGTATGACTTCTTATAGTTACTGTTTTACCATGTTTCAAAAACCTGTTCCGAATTTTGTTCATGGAAAATAATGAAAAATACTTTATTAAAAAAAAAAAAAAAGAAGGGCACACCCTGGTTGCAAAAACATGCTGGTCATTATATATACATCTGGGAATGTGTGTAAAAAGGCAAAAAAAGAAAATGATGACTTTTAATAGGCAATTATTTTGGATTAGAAATGAAGTCTCTTTCTCAGTTAAAAAGTATTTAGGGTACAAGAATGTAGGCTGAGCATAAACTCCAGTATTTATGAATACAAATGGGGGTTCAAGATCAAATCATTTATGTTTTCAAAGCTACAGGTGCCCAGTGAATACAGACACTGGAATTCAAAGAAAGTGGCAAAGCGGTTATACATATTTTGGAATGGGCAATAATGTGCGATGCTGAAGACAATGGTTGAAATAAAGGCAATTGGTACAAAGTATGCAAATGTGCGTGCCAAAAGGACGTGAACAGATGTACTTTGTACCAAGTATTTATTTAAATTTTCTTTTTATTAGATTTCACAAACAACAAAAAACAGCAAGACATATTGCTAACATTCTGATGTTTTCAGGCAAAATTAGGCGGGAGTATCAAGAAGTGGTCATTAGTCTCAAACATTATAACTGACGGATGTCTAATTAGCATTTAATGTCCCGCTATCTTTTGTAGCAACAGTCTTCCCTGGAGGGATTCCACGGTGCCGTACAAACTGCTTAGAAAAGAGAGAAAGAGACAGAAGAAAGAGAAGAGGTGGGGCGAGAAGATGGAGGACTGGGGGGGAGGACTACTCTGTGGCCCTTACGGGACAATTTGTGTCAGCCATTACGGCATGCTCGGCGCCCATACAAATGGTTCACATGGTCAGTTCACATTGCCTGTACCTCCTCTGAGGTGGTCTCCCTCCGGTCAAGAGGCTGAGAATTGAGATAGCTTTGCAGTGGTGCCCATATGTTCTGCTGACGCGACTGTGCGGGCATTAGTTCCCAGTAATCGGATAACTGGTTTTGGCAGAACGCTGCATCCCTGAGCCATGCAATCATTATCGGGCTGCGCCTATGGCCCCAACAAATTGCTACCCTCCGCTTTGCCAAAAATAGTAGCATAGTCACCAATTTCCTGTGCTCCAGACACACTGCGCACATACCCTAGAAGGGGAGCGCTCCAGTCCGCAATCAGTCATCGATTCCAACACATCAAAAATGCATTCCCAATATCTTGCCACCTCCGGGCACTCCCAGGCCGGGTGCAGACACGAGGCCTACGGTGCTCAGCAGTGCACACATTGCGCATCCTCACTTAATCTAGCTCTATTCAGCCACACATGGGTCCTGTACAGCCTATGAATAAACTTGAAATGGATACGTCGCAATCTATAATAAGGTGACATCTCCTTGATCTGCATGCAGCAATAAGCCCACGTGCCCTCCTCCAAGGGACCTCCCAGGATCTTCTCCCATTAGCGCTGCGCAGGGGGGGAAACATATTGGCGACGCGCGCTGCATTCCAGAATACGAGCGGGTAGTAAGTTTCCATGGCGAAGGATTCACCAGAAAATCCTCCAGCACCTGGAACGTTGGTGGCGCCACTGGGAAGGAGACAAAAAGTGCACGCAGTACTACTCTTAGCTGATAGTATGTCAGCCTGTCCAGCATCCTGGAGTAGTCGTCCCCAAGCACATTGTCCATGGAGACGAACACACCATCAGGGAACGCCCGCCCCATCGTGTGGAGCTGGAGCTTCCGCAGTCTTTGGCACACACCTGTCTCCGCAGTAAAGGGCAACTCTGGGTGTCCGTTGAGTGGTATCAAGGGGGCAAATAATGTCTCTAAACACGCTCCGCGTCCAAGCTCCTGCCACGCCCACACTGTGCAGCCTAACGTATTAAACTCAGCTAAGGACTGTTTTGGGGTCCAAAAAGCACCATGTGTAATGGTATCGGGTCCACCTGATCACTCTCAGGGGCGGTGTGTGCCATGAAAAGGGTCAGGTATACCCAGCGGTATCCAAATTGAGCCTGAGCGCAGTTGTAATACAATTCGATATCTGGGACACCCATGCCTCCCTGTTCAAACGTCAGCGTAAGAATCTCTCACGCAACAAGGGGCTGTCTACCCGCCCATGCCAGAGATATCGAATTCGAGCGTAACCGCGGTTTAAATTGATTGGATGTTTTCCATTAAAAATATGTAAATCATAACCTTTATTTCCAACGCACTTTGTGGTAGTGAAGGAAACAACACCAATGTTGTATACTAATAGGAGGAGATTAAATATTACACTATAATAGTTGTTGTGTTTGATTTTAGGCTAACAACCTCTTATTTAAAGACTTGACCTGTTTTCCTGGCTCTTGAGGTTCCCATGACTCCTCATATTGATCTTTAATGGAAAAGGGTTGGTATCAACATGAATAAGGTGGCCATAAAAGAAATGGGTTTATTTAGAGGTAAATTCTAGAGTTCATCTAAAGTTGATTGCGGCTATAATACAGGTGAGTCCATCTATGACCATATGTAGTTTTCTTCCAATGTAGGGTTAGGAAGGAAAGGAGGGCCACCAAAGCTGGATTTCGGATGAGTAGGTGCCTCTCCTGTGATGCGGTAATCCTTGACAAAGAAGTGAATACCAGAGTAGACATGCTGTTTGGTGATGTGGTATTTACACTCTTCCATAAATACCTTATTTTTCCCTGGCTAAAACAGTGTTCAGAATCACCTATTCCAAGAGGGACAATTTTATACTATGACGAGACCAACAAATGTAAATAGAGTTTGACACTGAATAGGTTTGTAGAAGGCATCTTTTTTGTGAAGCTATGTGAGCCTACCCACCAATCAAGCGCAATGAAAACGTAGAAGCAGCTGAAAACACCACTGCAGTTTGCTCACAAGTCAGACAATAAGTAGGGCATTTGGTGTTCATGTTAACAGAAAGGTCGAAAACCTGCCCAAATAAGCAGGGTGTCTTAAGACCTCGCTTCCTTCAGCCTCTACAGGGCATGATATGAAAGCAAACATCAAACTGCAAACAAATCTAAACCGAATTAAAAACGAAGAGCTTGCGGTGACGCTACAATCTAGTTTCAATGCACACATTCACTTAATACATACCAAAGGCTCCCCCGATCTCCGCTCCACTGGTTGGAATGTTGACATTTACGATACCACAGTCGGAGCCTTTGGGCCTAAGAAGGAAGTGTAATCAGAAGTCATTGCTAGCCACTTTTTCTTCAGTGATTTTCCTTTTTTTTTTTATTAGTTGGAGGTAAACGTGAAAACATCGATTTTTAATTTGCATGCAGTTCAATTACAATAAATTATAAAAGTGAATTTGAACAATACCCGAGCCAGCGGAAAATTCTGCCCAGATCCTTGGTGAAGATGCTGCTGGACAGTCCTTGTTTCACCTCGTTGTTCCAAGCATAGACCTCCTCTTCAGACTACAGAGAGACCAACAGCACCACATATATTTCAGTTTTAATTTCCATTGTAGACATTTTACACTTTTAGAACTTCCAATGTATTAAATACATTGTTGAATTATTATGATTCAGTGTCTCAGCCTGCATGCACAGAGCCAGACTCAATTTACAAATGTGTAACATGTTTTTATTTAATTCTTTTTCTTCCCCATTATGTACTTAAGGCTTATGCGTTTGTGTTGTACAACATTTAGATAGGATGTAGTGGCCAATAATAAGAATTACCTTCACAAGTGCTCTCTAAAAGGAAAAGGAACTCTCTCAATATGCAGAGCATGTAAATACTTCCATTTCAGTGTAAGGGACAAACTAGGTGCCATATTTGTCAACAGAGCAGCACCACGAGTATCCGCTCTCAGCTTTGTATGAATGTGTTATTCCAGAACGTTAGTTACTTGTTTGACATTTACAGATGAGAAACAGGAGAAGAAGGGTGGATCTGAGGTGGGTATCAAGAATGTATCCACTGACATCGACTGAGCACTAGAGACAGGTCTACAGGTTATAAGGTTGCGATATAGATATTGGAAATCAAATGGTAGAGATCTTTGGCTGAGGTGCATGTAAGATCAGGTTGTTTTGCAAAACGGTGAGGAATGCACAAAGAAGCTCTAGATAAAAAAATGATTGGTCTTCGACAGTCATGCACCCTTTAAAAATCTGATATCCTAAACGTACCAAGGCAGCAGAGGTACACAGCTCACGCTCAAGAAAGATGGACTACAGTGGAATGGCCCCAGGCTTTGAACCAGTGCCTGCCTGTTTAATAAATGGCCTGTCCTGGACTGTCCAAGCACATGGTTTGGCCTCTGCTCTTCAGTTTGATCATTAATTTGCGCCTGAAAAACATGGATGAGTGTAAAGAAGTATGGGGCATGCCTTAAAAACTGGTCAGGCATCTAAGGTGGATGGAATGTGGCAGGGAAGCTCAGAAGATTGGGTAACGCTACCTCTCCTGCTTAAACTCAATACACCTGTCCAATCAAACCTTTTACAATAGGAATATCAGACCTCTCATGAGAGCAATGGAATGAGGTTAGAAGATCCTGGTTGTAAAAAAAGAGCTCATAGAGCAGTGGTACACCATGTATAGCTTGTAGCAACATATTGCTCATAAGACCCTGAAATGTTGCTCTCTTTATCATCTGCACCTCTATTTTTTTTTGCCACGGTTGCACTGGACAATAATTTTTCTCTGAAAGGAAGCGTGAGAATAAGTTTGATTGGTTTTCTTCAATGGCGCTATTTTCCCAACACTTGTTCCTCGGTTCTGAAGAATTTTAATGGCGAGTTCATTCTTAGAAAAGAAGCCCCTCTCCTGCTAACCCTTCTCCTCTGCTTGCAGATCAAGCAGAGTAATCCATGATCCAAATAAGACCCCATCACCACCTCAAAAACACGGACCACCAAGAGAATGTATACTGTTGGCATTGTGAATGATTACAAAATGAATTTAAGAATTAAGAAGAAAAAATACAAAGTGATTGCTTCAGCATTATGCAAACTTGTATGCAGCCGGCTATGAGAGAAAACATGAAGCTGTAGCTGGATAAATTGAACATTCTAATACCCACTGCCTATTTTTCTTTTGAACCTTGTAATAATGGCTTCTGCTATGGACGGAGCTAGAACCATATCACTTCTATAAAATGGTCCACCTCGATTGTCACAAAGCAGTTCCTGCCACTGTGTGCAGTGGCTGTTTGTCGGGCCTGAGAAAGATAATGGCAAATAACAACATACCAAAAATTAGCCTGTGAAAGTGAGGTTCACCCTGCCGGTTGGATTTAGATAAGTTGTTGAACTGCTGAGCTCTGCATTTTGTCCATAAATTCTAAATCAATATTAAGCATCTTACAGTTCTGCACCCCTTACTGCTTCGATACGGGGTGCGTAAAAAAATTAAAAATCTAATTCTGGATCATGGAATAGTGGCACCTGCCTGTGGACTTCCCCCGTTAGGGATATTATGGAATTTGCAAAGTCTGCACATTGAGGAAATTGTGGAACCTTGCATAGAAATGTATGGAAAAGATGTATTTTGGAAACTTGCAAAGCGTAATACCTAGGTCATTATGGAAAATAGAAAAGTTTGCTAATATGGAGATTTAAAGAGGCAATAACATTAACAAGATTTCAAAATGTTACTTTCCTTGCGTGTTACGCACCATCTCCTACGAAACCCCCAAATGCACAACCGGTCTATACACTAAACAAATTCCTGCTCCTTTATGGGTGCTAATGTGGTACATTATGTTCATTAGCGTACTAGTGCATGTTTAATTTATTTTACCAACACATCTGTGCTCACAAGTTTCTTTGTGGTTCGGACGTTGGTCACCATTTCGAATGACACGTAAATGTTGCTTACGAAATGTTGGAGACCTCTGCCTCAGAGATTACTCGGTCACCCCCTTTCCTCCCAGGGGATTTTGACCTTGGCAGGATAATCTAGGACAGCCACTTGGGATCACCAGCAATGCCAAATGAAAGGCAGCAGCGAGAATGCACGGGGGTGGCAGAATAAGAATGCAATATCATTTGAAAGCAGGTGGAAACACCACCTCCATGCTGAGCACTACAGTGTATACAGTGTGTAGTGTTTCAAACAATATCTTGAGTTAGAGGCCACATCGTTGGTGCAGAGCCACTCAAATGTGGAGGCGTGTGTGGATTGGATGCGGTGACTGGCTGTCGCGGTCCCAGTAGTCAGCTAGTTCCACCAAATTACAAACTAAGAACAAGCATTTACAATGCAACAGTCTCGCCTTTGCAAAAGTTAGAGCTATTGGCATTGTAAATGACAACATTTTTATTTATGTGTTGGTTTTGAAAACAGATCAATAAATGGAATTGTCATTTACAATGGCAATAGCTTAATCTCTTGCAAATGCGAGACGTATTGCATTTGCAATGTAATAGGTCGGGTATTTACACGAGTTTGAGCTATTGACATTGAAAATAACACATTTTATTTATGTTTCAAAAACCAAAACATAAATAAAATGTCTCTCACACTGCTGTCTCTCACACTGCAGGTGTGGGTTGTGGGTTTCCAGCTCATATCTGGAGGGTGGGAGCTGCTGTGTTTCAGTTTTTTTTTTTTAACATACTCCCCAGGGCATTAGTGGTAGCTTCAAAAGCTTTTGTTTTGGGGGGAGGGATGTTGGGGGTCAGATCTCAGCCCAAAGCCCCGACCACTCTTCATGACCTTGTGCCCTCATGCCTCGTAAGCGCAACTGGCTTATGATTTTGTCCCTGGCACAGTATACTATATACCAAAACATTTCATAACATATAGATTAACATAGCAAATAATGGCATAGACTATACCAGATGACAGCATGATATACACCATAACAAACAGCGTAGCGCAGAACAACCCAACACAGGGCAGCTAAGCATAGCACACACTAATATATAACAAACATATGATCGCATATAGTATCCAATAGCAAAGCAAAACATAGAACATAGAGCACAGAACGATGTGCACCATGGCATACAGCGCAGCGCGTGACAACACATAACATACACATGGCAGGATATAATAAAGCATATCATCACATACCAAAGTATAACTCAACACCCACTTCACTTGGTGTAGTGCTTTATGAAGAGAAGCGGTACTGGTTAAACTGGAGACTGCCAGACCATAAGAACGGGGTGCAAAACACAGACCCACAACTTAACTGAACTGTGGTGTGAGGCAAACCGTCCCATGTGCATGTCACCTCATCTGGGCACCGGGCTGCATGTGCCTCGACTCCCCATCTGCTAAGCGCTATACGTGCCTGAATCCGCAATAGCTCAAAGTGTGTACACAAGAAGACACATTCATCCATTTACTGTACCTTGGCAGAGCGCAACAACCCCACATGGCCTGTGCAAGCAGCAGGGCAGAGCACCATGCTTTCTTGAGGGCTCTATGCGACATGCCTATGCATAACTGAGCACGCTCCCACACTGTACCCACGGGGTGGGTTAGGTTGCGTTTCGGCTTGGGGCTGGCAGTAGAGAGTGGCGGTCGTCAGTGCGCGGGAGGAGCTTGGGGGAGTGCTTGCAGGAGAGACCTTTCATGAGTGGGGTGGACGCATGCAGGGGGCCTTTCATCCTTCTGAGGCCGTTTGGGTTGGAGTGCAGTTGGGCGGGCGAAAGGGGGAAGGGCGCTATCTGGAGGGGGAAGCAGTGGAGGGTGCGTTGTTGGTGCTTGTTGCAGCAAAGTGTTTCAGATTGGGAATCAAAGGTGGGAGGAGCCGGGTGCACTAATGCTCCATGAGTACAGTAGTGAACGACTAAGAAAAAGGCCGCAAGGGGTCTAAGTACAAAGGGTATGCAGCGTTTAGAACGCAAGCATTACCACGGAATACCTTTACAACGCGGGCGTAACAACGAAAGTTGTTACCACGCATTGCACTGGGGGGCGCTCAAGGATAGTAAATGATTTAATTTACTATCCCAACACCTTCCCTACTATCCACGGGGACTGGTGTTGGAATAGTAAATTAAATTAATAAATTTTGCGCCCCCCAGCGCAATGCGTGGTAACAACTTTCGTTGTTACGAACGCGTTGTAAAGGTTCGCGTTGTCAATGTATGCGTTCTAACGTCATACATCCAGTACAAAGTGGAGAGGGAGCGATTAGCCGACCTGGGACCGGCTGTCATACTACAGCTGTTCCTTTTGGACCATCGGTACTTCATATGAACAATTTGGGCTTCGGAAAACGCAACTGAACGTACTACTTGGACAGTTCCACATTGGAATATACTGCTTCATTATTCCCATATTGCCTTGAAAAAGTCGGAGTACAGACGAAACACGTGTTGGCTAAATCGTGTGCTGGGAATCTTTAAGAAATTAATAAAAGGACAAGTAATTATCAACTTAAGAAGTTTTTGGACTACTTTAATGCTCGTACATATAATTTGTCTGATTAGATTATCCACACATGCTTAGGAATATATTGGATTTTAGACTGTGTTTAGTATATGTCCAACATTGTTTTTGGATTGGTATATATAGTAATGGGTGTGCTGTATTGACATGCATGTTCTCATAACGTGCTGATAGCACCTCTAGGTAGTAGGTGTTTGAAGCTGCTTCAGCACCCCGCTGTAACTATAGCAACAAAATTATTCACGCTCATTTTTGTCAGTCATAGACATGTTGTCCTTATTGATGTGCGGTTCTCTCCCTTACAGAGAACACTACTACCTATCAGTTCTTTTCTCGTCCTTGAGTCTAATGTTGCCCCCAGAAGCACCTTCACCCTCTCCGGGAGTGGAGATGACTTTTTGTGGTCTATGTCAAAACCGAGATTTTGAAGGGTGCTATTAACCGTTTGCATGTTCCTGTGGCAATTTTGTTTTGAGTTTGTCTTCACCAACCAGTCGTCCGGACATGGATATACACGTTTACCCGGTCTTCAGGCGTGCTTCCAGTCATTTTGTGAACACCCTTGGTGGGGATTTTATCGCAAAGGGTAGCACTCTGAATTGGTAATGTGCTCAATCCACAAGGAATCTGATGTATTTCTTGTGTTGCTGGTTCATTGGTATGTGAAAGTAGGCATATTTTAGGTTTAATGTGGACATACTGTCTCCCCTTCTTAGGAACAGGAACACTTCTTGTAACATTGTCATTCTGAAGTGTTGCGTTTGTATGAACTTCTTTTTATACACGATGTCTAGGACTGGTCTCATTGTTAAGTCTTGTTTTGGTGCTAAGAAGTATGCTGAGTAAATGCCACCACCTGTTTCCCTCTGAGTGACTTTATCTACGGCTCGCTTTTTGATGAGTTTCTTGACTACATCTCACAACTGTGTGACTTTTTGTCCCCTTAATATTCTTGTCTTGGGGGGGGGGGGGGGGGGCGGGACATAATGCGGTTGTCTGGTGAATTATATACAGTAGCAGTGCCTTATGATGTTTAAGATCCAGTTGTCTAGTGTGACTGACTTCCATTTCTTGAGGAATCCTCCAATTCTTCACCTCCACTGGTGTTATGTAGCGGGTTGTTGGTTGTATGAGTCACTTGCTAGCTCCTCCCCTCATGCATTGCCCCTTGCCTCTGGGCTTTCAGCAAAAGCACAGACTCATTGGATTTTGCCACGGATGCTGAGCAGGTTGATGTGGTACCTGTTGGTTGAAGCCCTACTGCTGGTGTTGCTGGCTTGTTGAGAAATTTGCTCTGCCTGCTGGTCTTCTGTTGGGGACACCCCCTCCTGAAGATCCTTGTGAACTATAAGCACCCATGGCATTAGCAGTTTTGTTGTCCTTCTTGATTTGGAGTGCTTTGTCCACAGCAGTCCCAAAGAGAGCCTCCCCTGTAAATGGCATGTTTATGAAGGAAGAGTGCACATTATTACATTGTATTTACAGCTGTATGTTGCTTTGAACAAACATTAAATAAAGTTTTGTTTTTTTAAATGAAGGAAGAGTGCAGTTCCGCCGAGAAGACAGAGATCCTGAGCCATGCGTCTCTCTTTATGTGGTGCCTGTGCACATCAGATGGCGGTGTCCACTGGATCCAGTGCAGATTTGAGGCAGAAGTTGGCGATGTTCTTGCCCTCCTGGATGACTATTTTCAATCTATTTTGGAACTCCTCTAGGAGGTGATGCTTCAGTCCCTCACTTTCTTCCCATTGCTGGTGGCTTTCTCAGGAAAACGCTGGATTGTGCAATTCGTCATTGCATCACCGCCTCCCTTTCCATCTTCCTACCCACCAGGTCCGTCACCAGGTCCATCCTATTGCTTTCCTTCTCTGGAGGTGGTCCGGATGATGTAGGGGCATTGTTCCTTTTTCTGGCTGTGGCCACTATGATAGAGCTGGTACGTTCCCCTTTATGTACTAAGGTTCTAGAGTGCAAAGATTGCACTTTTCACACACTCGAGGAATAATCACCCTGGCTGTGGTAGGTTCCTTGAAGGCTTCTGTCCTGCTGGGAAACATGATCAGGAATAAGTTCGCCCCCTGAGATGGCATCAGTGTTTCGAGGAGGAAGCATGATACCTCCCTTACTTCTTCTAGCTGGACTCCATGTGTGTCTGCCGCCCTCTTGATTGGTCCATTGTACATGGACAGGTAGTCCGGGCGAGGGTCTCGAAGAGTACTTGTCGACTCTTTCCTTGGGGTATTTGGCATGGAGACCCTGCCACTCGTCGAACCGGCCTTGCTTCTCTGTCGCAATGGACTCTTTCTCCTCGTAATCAAAGACGTCCTCACTCTCTTCCTTGTATGGTTTCATGTGTTCAAAACGCCTCAATGTCTGGCAACTCTTCTTCCGCTTCAGGAGCGCTGCCATTTCAGCCTTGAGTCTTTTCCATTCCTTTTCCTTTTAATATCGAGCGAGCATTCGTTGTTTGTTGTCGAGGAGGGCTTCCTCTTCGAAGCAATCTTCTCACTGTCCTTTGCCTCCTTGGCCCTTTCCTTCGGCACCTCCTTTGCGCCAGTTGGCGTCGAGGCTTGTTTTGAAGGCTTGCTGCCATCACTGTCTCTTTGTGTCTGTGCAGAGCGTTGGTCGTCAAGTGTTTCTAAGTAGACGCGGCCTTCGGCATTTTGGGGGCTTTTGGTATCTTTCTCTTTTCGGCAACCCTCACCACTTCCCATGCGGCTCCTGCTCTTGCAACGTTGACAACGCTCCCTTCGGCATTCAACTCCCCTCTCAGCGCAGGCTTAGCTTCTTCGGTGTTTTCCTCATTGCCGCTGGAGAGACAAAGGTTCTTCAGGGATTCTTGTGGTTTCTGGGTGTTAGAGAATCTTCTATAGAAATTCAGCACAGGTCTCACAGTCTTTCGCTTTGTGATCTGTAAGAAACACACGTTACAGACCTCGTGCGGATCCCTCTGCACTAACTTGTGGTTGCAGTTTGGACAGAATTTATAAGGGGTGTCCTCCATATCCCTTATTGGTCTCTCCCCTCTGGATTCTCCGGCAACTTTTCCTCCAGCACTGGGGTCACCTCCACGAGGGAGCTCTCCTCCTGGGCTTCGATACTCCTCTTGTCCTCTTAGGATTTTCTGTGCTTTTTTCTTTCTCTTCTCTGCAGATCCTAGAAGATTCTTCGGAGCTCCTCCGGTGTGCTTCTGGACCCAAGGTCGAAAAAAAAAATCTGAAGATGGCTGCAACGTACAGGAACTTCCAGTGTGCCGACTGATATCATACAAGGCATAGACTTGCCAAGTGGTGGAGATATATCTCTGGACCAACCACTAGATGGCGGAATAGATGCATGTGCATACAGAAAAGGATTTATGCTGCAAAAAATGTATTTTACAAATCTTCAAACAGCTGGAAAATAGACACTGTGACCCTTACACCTCCATCGTTAGCTATGCAACTGACCGATAAAATTAAAGGTCTAGGTATGTGCATCTGTTTGACGTGCATTACAATTAACTAACAGATTGTTAGAACAATAAAATTAAACTAAATGTAGATTAAAATAATTTTTGCTACCTTCTAACAAATATACGATCAACATCTAATTTGTGTATGTAATATAGTATGAAAATATCAATGGATTAACAAAAGTTGAATTACCTACAGTGCTTTAGCCATGTTTTACATATTCGATGGTTTGCCTAAAGATCAGCTGCAGCATTGTGCAAGAGACATGGAGACTACTAGCGCTGAGAGAACCAGTACATTTAATGAAATGGGAGTCCACGTAAATTGCACAGGGCCAACAGGTCACATCTGTGAGTGGATATTCTTTACAGCAAACTCGTCTTTTGAGCTTTAGCACGAGCCCCATACACTAGGAGTCAAAACCCCAACTGATAAGTTGTGCAAATGTGGGCTCCGGCTGGGGGGATTTTGTTTGATTCTTGGTAGGAGTAACTGGTCACAGTCAGATCCACACACATTTTTAATACATCTAGCATTAAATAAGGTCTTCATAGGTTGATATTGGACATTCAAAGTTAGGAGGTATAGCAGATAACATTTTACAATATGCATGGGGCAGCATTAGTAACGATGGGGTTTCTAATCAGGAATCTAGAAGGCGAGTAATATCATCCCCTAAATGCACTCCCAGAAAAGTCTATCTATTAAGGCATCTGGTTGTTTACTGGAGGTCTGACAAAGAAATCTAAAATAACACTGCTAAGGGGTGACAGCTTGCAAATGAATTACGCTTGTAACACCATCAAGTGATGCATAAGAAGAGGGCAATTTCGGTCATTAGAGATTCTCCATTTACCCTCCTTGTGGAGAGTTTCACCTCCAGTTGAGGATTGGGCTAGGCTACCAGGGGTGAGCCATAGATTTAGTACAAAAAACATTTGATTTATTAGTTGGGTCAGTTTGTTTGTAGCTTGTGGGAGCTCAGTCATAGCTAATATCAAGACTATTGCCTCTTCCAAAGTTTAACAATGAGACTTCTTACAATTATGAAGGGCTTGACTAGTGCCTGCTATACTAATGCAGAATTATATCACTGTAAATAGGAAAAGATTTTCGGATGAATTACACATTTATTGCCGAATTCTCCAAGCATGAATGCTTGAGTCAATCCACTTTGAGGCAACGCAGTAACCTACAGCTTGGCCAGGGATCTATACAAAGGCAAATTAACACACTGAGCCACCTTCGATCACAATCTGTATAATTTAATGCAATGACTAAACTATTCTGTTTGCTGATACTTGGGCAAAGTTGCTCTGGGACAAATGTCTGATGTTACAATTGTATATTTTTCTATTTACCCAAGTGAAAGAGATATACACACCCACTTCATTACACAAATTTACCTTAAATTTCATAACGTAAAGAATGGGAGCAAACGTCTCAGTATGCACTATGGGTGAATCGTGGGGCAGCCCAGTCACAATTGTTGGCTCCACGTAGTTTCCTGGACGGTCTACAACCTGCAAGAGAATCAAAAGAGAGCAAGATTATTAGAGCCGCTACTATGAGTAAATTGTTTTAAACACAAATGAACATTGTTAGTGACTTTCGGCATGCTGGGTTCATGTTCTTAATCTCATCTGCCAAGTTATCATGACATTAGCCTCTGTGTACCTTCTTTCTGCCAAAGATTGCCTCTACCTGGAGTTCATAAAGTGCAACTGTAAAAGCTAGCCTGTCTAGATAGGATTCATGGATGAATTATCTCTGTCATCTGTTGCACCCAGTATCACCCAGCCCAGTGCTGCTAGAAGTGACTGTGCTAATACGGACGGTGAACACTTCCTACTTGTGAGTACTTGAAGTTACTATGAAATGTAATAAACAGAATTAACTTGGGAGAAGTGGTGCAGATCTGCAGACTGGGCGCTGCTGCCACCTGGTTACCATCCAGCACATCATCCTCTCTATTCTTACACACAAACCCTCATACAGAGGAGCGAAATCAGGAGTTATATCCATATACAATGGTCTTACTGTAATGCGGAGGGTCTGATTTAGAGAATTCTTCTTGCAAAAGATTAATAACATACTGAAATGAGGATTCCTCGTATCTTTCTGCATGTATAGCTGTGGAGTTACTACAAACATTTTGCTTGTGGTGACCCAGAAGTTTATCATGCTGTAACGTGGCAATGCTGCATTGTAATGTGGTACCAACCCTTAACTCCGAATCAGGGAATGATTGAAATGAAGGTCCTTCTGTTACCGTGCAAGTGCAATCCACTGCGTATTCCAATCTATTGTAACGGCTGTATAAACTCTTTCACAGTATGGTCTTGTCATGTGCGAATTTCACATTTACATGCTATGTAACTTAATGTGTCATAAATCTCCCCATCCACCATCATGAATTCAACATAAATTGGTAATATACATGCATTGTCTTCTTCTCCACTGAGGAAAGAGTGAGAAAGAGAGGGAGTGTGCTCGAAAGAAAAGAGAAATAAGTGTGCATGTGTATAAAAAAACATAAGTGAGAACTCTCCACGTTCCATAAGTATGCAGATCTCAAACTGGAATAGTGTCAGGGTAAGGCAGAAGTCTTGTTTCTTAGGCCTTTTCTTAATACCTCCGCTTTGTGCACTTTAATAACAAAGCACATTTATTTAGGTTAGCCACCATTCATCTTCTCAACCAACATGCTGTCAATGGCGTACAATACAGGCATGAAGTTTAAAATGTGAGCTCGCATCAGAATAAAAGTGACCCTCATTATCAAACCAGTTACCTAAAAAAGTGGCCTACATTTGCAAATCAGGCCACTTTTGAACTTGTAAAGTCACACTGTTTATGCAATTTGCAAATTACGAGACAATTGATGAATGTGTGTTTGCTGCAGGCATTGCTTGTGGAAATATATGGCAAATCAACAGTAACAAGCACAGAACATGCCAATATGTCTGGCTTTAAAGAAACGTTGTATGGTAATGTGAAGGATTACAAGTAGATTGCATGGCAATGAACATACATTTGTGTGGAAGCAAACAACTGTATGAGAATATTGGTGTAGGTTAAAAAGTCAGGGGACCGTTGCACTTTTAAACAGACTTAAAAATCCATGTAGGTTAATTACTGCCCTCCCCCCCATCTGTGCTGCTGCCAGAGAAAACACCATAAATTATCTAGTTACCCAAGACACTTTAGTAGCATTACAATGTCATGTATGTTCCCCTGGAAATTCAAGCTAATTCAGCTGTGAACAAAATGACCCCAACTGTGCGGCTTGCAAGCACACAACTTCTGCCCAATCAAAACATACACTTGTGGCTCCCAATATATGGGCGAAGCAAAAGCCCCTCTCCTGGTGATTCTCATATAAATGTGTGGTGACAGCTGCGCTGTCAAGGCAGACGGCAAAAACCAGCCCACCTAGCCATGACACAGGCCAACAAACTGCTAAAACAAACCAGCATTAGAAATGCAATCGGGCTCGGATTTATTTGAGTTTGAGCTAATGGCATTGTAAATGCCAATGTCTTTTTGCCATGTGTTATGGAGTGTGTGCATGTGGTGTGTAGTGGAAGTATGTTGGTTGAATTGTAATTTTACCAATGGTGGCATGCTGTGCTTTATATGAATATGTTTAAAAGTAAAGTGTACCATACTGCGATTGCTTGGTGGAAAAGTGCACTGCCGGCTGGAGGTGTGTGTGCCTGGTGGAAGGGTGCACTGACGGCTGGTGGGTGTGTGCTTGGTAAAAGCGTGCACAGATGGATGATGGCTGTTGGTGTTTGTGCATGGTGAAAGCATTCATTGACGGCTGGGGGTGTGTTGTTGTGTGTGTTGTTTTCTGTGTGCTGGTGAGTGTGTGCTGGTGAGTCTGTGGGGGTGAGCCTGGGGAGTGAGTGTGGTGGTGAGTGTGTTGTGTTGAGTGGTGACAAGTGTGTGGTGTTGAGAGACTGAGGTGTGTGGTTTGTGTGTGCGTTATGTGTGTGTGGTGTATGTGTGTGTGGTGTTTTCTGCACACTCACACACTGCCCCGTAACATTCACACACTGCTAACCCGCACACTCCCAATGTCACCCTGCATAGTCACACACTGTCACATAGTCACACACTCAGCAGCACACAGCACTCAACAACACTCTGCCCTCAACAGCACTCTGCCCTCAACAGCACTCTGCCCTCAACAGCACTCTGCAATCAACAGCACTCAACAGCACTCTGCCCTCAACAGCACACAGCACTCTGCCCTCAACAGCACACAGCACTCTGCCCTCAACAGCACACAGCACTCTGCCCTCAACAGCACACAGCACTCGGCCCTCAACAGCACACAGCCCTCAACAGCACACAGCACTCTGCCCTCAACAGCACACAGCACTCTGCCCTCAACAGCACACAGCACTCTGCCCTCAACAGCACACAGCACTCTGCCCTCAACAGCACACAGCACTCTGCCCTCAACAGCACACAGCACTCTGCCCTCAACAGCACACAGCACTCTGCCCTCAACAGCACACAGCACTCTGCCCTCAACAGCACACAGCACTCTGCCCTCAACAGCACACAGCACTCTGCCCGCAACAGCACTCTGCCCGCAACAGCACTCTGCCCTCAACAGCACTTAACAGCACTCTGCCCTCAACAGCACTTAACAGCACTCTGCCCTCAACAGCACTTAACAGCACTCTGCCCTCAACAGCACTCTGCCCTCAACAGCACTTAACAGCACTCTGCCCTCAACAGCACTTAACAGCACTCTGCCCTCAACAGCACTCTGCCCTCAACAGCACTCTGCCCTCAACAGCACTCTGCCCTCAACAGCACTCTGCCCTCAACAGCACTCTGCCCTCAACAGCACTCTGCCCTCAACAGCACTCTGCCCTCAACAGCACTCTGCCCTCAACAGCACTCTGCCCTCAACAGCACTCTGCCCTCAACAGCACTCTGCCCTCAACAGCACTCTGCCCTCAACAGCACTCTGCCCTCAACAGCACTCTGCCCTCAACAGCACTCTGCCCTCAACAGCACTCTGCCCTCAACAGCACTCTGCACTCAACAGCACTCTGCACTCAACAGCACTCTGCACTCAACAGCACTCTGCACTCAACAGCACTCTGCACTCAACAGCACTCTGCCCTCAACAGCACTTAACAGCACTCTGCCCTCAACAGCACTTAACAGCACTCTGCCCTCAACAGCACTTAACAGCACTCTGCCCTCAACAGCACTCTGCCCTCAACAGCACTCTGCCCTCAACAGCACTCTGCCCTCAACAGCACTCTGCCCTCAACAGCACTCTGCCCTCAACAGCACTCTGCCCTCAACAGCACTCTGCCCTCAACAGCACTCTGCCCTCAACAGCACTCTGCCCTCAACAGCACTCTGCCCTCAACAGCACTCTGCCCTCAACAGCACTCTGCCCTCAACAGCACTCTGCCCTCAACAGCACTCTGCACTCAACAGCACTCTGCACTCAACAGCACTCTGCACTCAACAGCACTCTGCACTCAACAGCACTCTGCACTCAACAGCACTCTGCCCTCAACAGCACTTAACAGCACTCTGCCCTCAACAGCACTTAACAGCACTCTGCCCTCAACAGCACTTAACAGCACTCTGCCCTCAACAGCACTTAACAGCACTCTGCCCTCAACAGCACTTAACAGCACTCTGCCCTCAACAGCACTTAACAGCACTCTGCCCTCAACAGCACTCTGCCCTCAACAGCACTCTGCCCTCAACAGCACTTAACAGCACTCTGCCCTCAACAGCACTCTGCCCTCAACAGCACTCTGCCCTCAACAGCACTCTGCCCTCAACAGCACTCTGCCCTCAACAGCACTCTGCCCTCAACAGCACTCTGCCCTCAACAGCACTCTGCCCTCAACAGCACTCTGCCCTCAACAGCACTCTGCCCTCAACAGCACTCTGCACTCAACAGCACTCTGCACTCAACAGCACTCTGCACTCAACAGCACTCTGCACTCAACAGCACTTAACAGCACTCTGCACTCAACAGCACTTAACAGCACTCTGCACTCAACAGCACTTAACAGCACTCTGCACTCAACAGCACTTAACAGCACTCTGCCCTCAACAGCACTTAACAGCACTCTGCCCTCAACAGCACTCTGCCCTCAACAGCACTTAACAGCACTCTGCCCTCAACAGCACTTAACAGCACTTTGCCCTCAACAGCACTCTGCCCTCAACAGCACTTAACAGCACTCTGCCCTCAACAGCACTTAACAGCACTTTGCCCTCAACAGCACTCTGCCCTCAACAGCACTTAACAGCACTTTGCCCTCAACAGCACTCTGCCCTCAACAGCACTTAACAGCACTTTGCCCTCAACAGCACTCTGCCCTCAACAGCACTCTGCCCTCAACAGCACTCTGCCCTCAACAGCACTCTGCCCTCAACAGCACTCTGCCCTCAACAGCACTCTGCCCTCAACAGCACTCTGCCCTCAACAGCACTCTGCCCTCAACAGCACTCTGCCCTCAACAGCACTCTGCCCTCAACAGCACTCTGCCCTCAACAGCACTCTGCCCTCAACAGCACTCTGCCCTCAACAGCACTCTGCCCTCAACAGCACTCTGCCCTCAACAGCACTCTGCCCTCAACAGCACTCTGCCCTCAACAGCACTCTGCCCTCAACAGCACTCTGCCCTCAACAGCACTCTGCCCTCAACAGCACTCTGCCCTCAACAGCACTCTGCCCTCAACAGCACTCTGCACTCAACAGCACTCTGCACTCAACAGCACTCTGCCCTCAACAGCACTCTGCCCTCAACAGCACTCTGCACTCAACAGCACTCTGCCCTCAACAGCACTCTGCCCTCAACAGCACTCTGCCCTCAACAGCACTCTGCCCTCAACAGCACTCTGCCCTCAACAGCACTCTGCCCTCAACAGCACTCTGCCCTCAACAGCACTCTGCCCTCAACAGCACTCTGCCCTCAACAGCACTCTGCCCTCAACAGCACTCTGCCCTCAACAGCACTCTGCCCTCAACAGCACTCTGCCCTCAACAGCACTCTGCCCTCAACAGCACTCTGCCCTCAACAGCACTCTGCCCTCAACAGCACTCTGCCCTCAACAGCACTCTGCCCTCAACAGCACTCTGCCCTCAACAGCACTCTGCCCTCAACAGCACTCTGCCCTCAACAGCACTCTGCCCTCAACAGCACACAGCACTCAACTGCACACAGCACACAACACTCTGCCCTCAACAGCACTCTGCCCTCAACAGCACTCTGCCCTCAACAGCACTCTGCCCTCAACAGCACTCTGCCCTCAACAGCACTCTGCCCTCAACAGCACTCTGCCCTCAACAGCACTCTGCCCTCAACAGCACTCTGCCCTCAACAGCACTCTGCCCTCAACAGCACTCTGCCCTCAACAGCACTCTGCCCTCAACAGCACTCTGCCCTCAACAGCACACAGCACTCAACAGCACACAGCACTCAACAGCACACAGCACTCTGCCCTCAACAGCACTCTGCCCTCAACAGCACTCTGCCCTCAACAGCACTCTGCCCTCAACAGCACTCTGCCCTCAACAGCACTCTGCCCTCAACAGCACTCTGCCCTCAACAGCACTCTGCCCTCAACAGCACTCTGCCCTCAACAGCACTCTGCCCACAACAGCACTCTGCCCACAACAGCACTCTGCCCACAACAGCACTCTGCCCTCAACAGCACACAGCACTCAACTGCACACAGCACTCAACAGCACACAGCACTCAACAGCACACAGCACTCAACAGCACACAGCACTCAACAGCACACAGCACTCTGCCCTCAACAGCACTCTGCCCTCAACAGCACTCTGCCCTCAACAGCACTCTGCCCTCAATAGCACTCTGCCCTCAATAGCACTCTGCCCTCAATAGCACTCTGCCCTCAATAGCACACAGCACTCAACAGCACACAGCACTCAACAGCACACAGCACTGCACTCTGCACCCAACAGCACACACCACTCTGCACTCAACAGCACACAGCACTCTGCACTCAACAGCACACAGCACTCTGCACTCAACAGCACACAGCACTCTGCACTCAACAGCACACAGCACTCTGCACTCAACAGCACTCTGCCCCCAACAGCACCGTAGCGCTGCTCTTTAACGTAAACGACAGACGGGTGCCGTGCACAGTATGTTCGCTTGGGAGCCTTGAGATTACCGGCTCAGGATTATCCCTCCTGGTAGGTTTTGCATATGCACCCTTTAAACACAGTGTTTAAAATATTGGGGGTTAAGAAGGGTCCTTCATTTCTCTCCGTTGGTTTGCGGTAGCCTCATTTACGTTCTGTTTACAGAGGTGGGGCTCCTCCTCCACATTGGATGTGGCTGCCTCATCCAGCACGTAATGTTTACAGAGGTGCCCCCTCCCGCGTTGCCTGTTGTCTGAGCCTTGATTTACACAGCACAGATGGCAGACACCATCGGAAGCAGTAGATCAGTGGAGGCTTGCGCGCGCACTCCCCTCTCGGAAACGCAAGTTACATGCATAATTAAATATCGTGTTAGCCTCGTTTTGCACAAGGTGCTTGTGAGGATGGGTCTTAACAGTTCGCATCTGTGTTGAGCTCTTCTATTTTGACTTCCCGAGTCACCTATACCAGGATTATACTTTGTGTTTCATATATTGTTTGTTTACGAATGCGCTGATTATCGTGGGCTAGACTTGTTTCCTGCAGATCATAATGTGTTCTGCTGTCATTTGTTTGGCCGCAATGTCAGTATAAACCCGGCTTGGAAACAGCACGCATATAGGCAATTCTGGCTGGTGAAAGGTAGCTGTCTAGTCATACCAGGCTTTTAGAAGAGATGGTTGGTTTATCATGCTCAAATTGTTTTCAGTGAGTGTTATCTTGCAACACATTATTTGGTACAATATGTATGCATTTGCAGAATGCATGAGGGTAGCTAAAGGGTTGCTGTGTGTTGCGAAGTGAAACCGATCCATACGTAATATTAATTTTACATTTCACCGGGGAAAGCACTATCATGGCACGCATTATTTGGAGAAGAAACAAATAAAATAATACTGTGAATACAATTAACAAAGGCACACTGTTGCCTGAAGTCGTACTTAAACGAAAGTGCACTGTGAAATTTTTTCAAGCTGCTTAACTAAAACGACTACGAAATCAAACAAAGGGAGCTGCGCGCTGAGCGCTGCTGAATGGTGAACGCGCCCGGACATCTGGATTCACTTACGGAGGCACCCTGACAGCTCCTAATTATAATTAATGTACTTCTTTGCGCGAGCACGAACGAAATATGCCCAAAATGGCGGAACAAAACTACATTTACCCTATCACTTCAAGCCTATTAAAACGAAAACACAAGGAAGACGAATCACTGGCCAGATGACAGAAAACGCTAAGGAATGTGTGGAATTCCTCTCGCCAAGGCCCTAAGGATACTTCTTTTTTTTCTTATAACATTAGGATCTCGAAACTCCTCCCCCACTTACAGTGGGGAGGAGTCCGAGCCCTAAAAAGGCCCCCACATTGACCCATCAGACCAGCCCTTATGGCAATGTCAGATTGCTAAATTGACCAGTCCGACTCTGCATAATAATGCCGGTAAACCCCTGTACTGTACATCTCTGAACATAAGTAAGATGCTGCAGAACAGCAGATAAAATACAAGTGCTTCTGCATGTATTCCTTGGTCTTAAGGAGGGGCTGCCCGAGAGCTTATGGCAATAAGTAACTGGCATTTTTACGCTATGAGTTTGTGGTTTGCAGAATCTGAAAAGCAGCTCTCCATAGCTAAGCAAGCAAAGCTTGGTGCTTAAGGTACCGTTTACTAATTATGAAATGTTTAGTGTTGCAAGTGTAGGACATTGCCATTTTCTGGTTTAGACCGGTTAGAATTTTGTGCTAATGCTCAAAGCGGATATTCCACAAGATGCGTGCAGAATTATTATACTGTGCATAAAGTGCAAAATCAGTAATTCCACAGAACATTTCAGATTTTTATGTGCAAACGTGCATTTCCTGCCCTCATGAAGATTTTCATTTTTGCTTAATGCTCCGTTGTTAGACCAACAATTTTATGCCCCTCCTACCAACCCCAACCACCTCAAGTATTTTCATTTTTGAAAACTATATGTGGCTCGGATGAATAGGACGTCAGTGGTACCTAGTGTAAACATAAGCCATCACTTTTTTTTTATTTTTATACAGGCATAAAACCTTACATCCCGACGTAAATGGGTTGGACAGATTGCATTTAACATATTCAAGCAGGTATTGAAAAATTCTATTGCCTTACCAAAGGATTATTGTACGTTTGTTGCAGAATCCGTCAATTGTCCACATTTATGTCGGTCTGCCTCAAACAGCTAAAGTGGTAGGGAGGGTGTAGAATGGGTGAAATGGGTGGAATGGAGAGTCAAACGTATCCAAGGGAGAGTAGTTAAGAAGAGGGGGCAGGAGATATTCAATCCATAGGAAGAGCAGAAGTAGGTGTGTCTGCATTACTCTGAACCCTACGTGATCTAGTTCCTGGTGAAGTTCCAACATATGGACTCCATGGGTGTGCCCGTATCTGTGCCCACAGCACTGCTCCCATGAGGTCAGCAGGTTCTGGGAGCCATTTAAGGCAGATAGTCTGGTGGCAGCCTATGAAAGAATTTGTTGGTCGTATTTGTAATGTTATGGGTATCTGTAAGGCGCACTATGATCTGCGAGGGTTTCCTGGGGCTAAGACGGTATGTGTGTTGAGTCTTGCCCATGGTAGTTTGGTAAACTATATAGCCACATCACCAGCTTCTTGCGGAATTCAAGAGAGGAGGAGGCTCTGATGAGGAATGGAGGTCGTCCACACTTAACAAGCGAAGTAAGAGAACACCCATCCTCCTGATCGGGTTCTGTGTATACGTGGGATGTGTCGAGTAGGAGTACTGCGGAACAGAGGTGTCTGAGTGATCGGTGGAACGAGATGCTTGATGAATAGGTAGGGGGAGAATCTCTTTGTGCCACATCACTTCAAGCCAAAGATTAGGCAGGCAGACATTTTCGCCCTCTTAAATCTTTTTAGTGTTTGAATGGGGTAGTCCAAATGGAAATGTTTTCCGTGGTTGAAGCAGGACTTTAGCTTCTCATGGAACAGGCCAGACTTTTGAGGCAGAAGGAGAATTAACGTTTGTATCTGCACAAAGAAGACACTTAATAATATTATGATCAGTGGCATGAACAATGCATCCATGTTCAAGATACCTCTGAGGTTACATCACATCTTTGAAGGTAGAGGAGCGGTCCCCAAGGAGAGTAACCTGCTGAAAAGAACACGGGAGGGATCTTCCATTACAAGAAGAACGGTTTATACATTTTAAGGATACAGGATAGACCCGTTCCAGTCCCTTCGGTACACCTTCAGAAATGTGACTTAGATAAGTGACCACTAGCTTCTTTGCCCCTCTCTAAACCTAATTTTCTCCACCTCGTCTTCCTCCACTGCCCACTGTTCTGGCAGAGGCGTTCAAATAAGACTTATGTCTATGGGTTACAGTCGCCTACAGATCGAATTGATACCACGGAGTCAATTTGCAGTGCTTTGTACACTGAAGTTCAGTCACTGACACTTGAAGCAATATCATGAGAAAAGGGCTCTTTCTAGAATTTATTCTAAATATGATTTTCACTCCTACCATAAGCAGGGATCCAATTCAATCCATTGTCTCATCTCTCAAAAGCGCACGCTTTATTATTTCATTTTGGTTTGCAAAATAATTACCTTTCTTCTGGTTCTAAGAATTCATCAATTTGTGGACTGGGATTTAGATCTATAATTTCCATATTGTTCAATCCTCAATCATCCTTTCTAAGAATCACAACATGATGCTTAAATGTGGCAGCCATATCTCAGCCTACACCAGTAGATGGAGCCACAGACCAGAGCATAAGACTCGAACGGTCTCGATAAATATACACGCTAGCAACTCACTCCCAATTTTTCCTTCCAGCATCCTCATGCTATGCTCTGTGGGGAACAAGCCAAAGGCAAACTATTTGAACCGTGTTTGCTGCCTGTATAATAGGGCGTAACTGTATTTGAACCAAGGCCAGCATGGCACAAACTCATTTCATATTATGAGAACGACAAGTGGAGATCACATGCTTTCCATTTTTCATAAGTGAAAGAGGAACTATGTTTGCAGCAACATCAGTCTGTTCCATTTAGATTACATTTGTAGTTAAACTAATGAGCAATCTACTTCTGTTTTATAAAATAGCTGTTCATGAACCAGGGCTCATTGGTTAAATACCCCTGACACATGTAGAATTTATTTTTTTAATAAATATGTATACATCTTGCATTTTAACCCGTTTGCTGCTTCGAACGTTCAGCGCCAGTGCTGAACATTCGAAGAAACGGGTGCTGCCGCGTCGGCCGTTGAACGTCACCAGCACCAGGGAGGTAGCTCGCGCGACGTACAACGGCCGATGGCAGCAGCGAGCGGGTTAAAAGGACAACAATACCCGAATGAGTAGATTATGCTGCGAGGACAGCAGAAGTAACGAACACACATTTGCAATACGCGATAGGTCCAAAGTCAATCCCATGGAATCTCTTCAGGCCGCCGTAAGAACACTCCATCACTACGGTCTCCAATGCCAAGCAGTGTCTGGTCTACCTATGGCCGCAGTGTGCGCGAGAGCCAGGCCACAGGCATCCGCCGCCAGTCTGTCCCTCTTTCACGCTCTTAGGAAGCTATACCAGCTATCCTTTCAACAGACAGGGCACGTGCGCTCAGGGGGTGTTCGGAAGAGGGAGGGGTCCACAGTAAGTTTCTCATTCTTCCCGAGAGATTTAATCAGGCATGCCCTGTTCCGCCGTGGTCCATCCTATACGGGATGGACGGCTGGCAGTCAGTCGTTGGGCCAACTTTGTCCACAGAGCCGCACATCTGTGATTCATATTGGCCGACTTTTATCGGGAACAAATCCCAACAGACAATGGTTGCAGTTTTCATCAATAAACGTTATAAATGGAGACAATTCTATGAAATATGGAGAAAGTCAGCCCTTGACATGGTGAGTAATTACAAAAGGGCTTAGAGCACAGGCGCTGGAAGAAGGGGTGTTGCTGATGGAGCGAGGTGGAAAAACAAAATTTTGTATACCCCTCGTGAAGTCACTTACTCATAACAATAACATGAATTAATCGTGTGGTTTTGAAAATTAATCAACATAGAATAGAATGCACACATAAGTACACGTGGGAAAGTAATTTGCTCATGTTGCAAACTATAATCAACTAACTAAGTGATGTTGTCACGTTCAAAATTAATGCAGCAGCTATAAACTAACCAAGAGCGGCATGAATGTGCTTTCTGTTTATTTGTGGCAAAAACATGAAGACTGGTGAGTAAATCACGCATATATGTTGCTTTATTTGCTAGGTAATAACTAACAGGGATACCTTAGTAGGCAAACCGGCATTGACCACGCATCACCAAAGTTAAGGAGACTGTAACGTGTGCCTTCGCCATTATCGGGTCCCTGTAAATTGGCTGCAAATGCAGTCATTTGTTTTTAGCAAACTGGCATCGACCACGCATCGGCAAAGTTAAGGAGGCTGTAACTGCCCCTAAAGAACGCACATTGTAATCAGTAGCCAGCTTTACGCCCCACGTGTGCCTTCGCCTCCTTTGGGTCCCAGTAAGATCGTTATTTAACCTCGTGTTTACCTGTATGCGTTTCATTATCAAACACATCAGAGTGTTCATTTCTTTTTAATCAACGAACACATATCCAGTATCTATTTGAAAGCGACACGGAAAGGTCCTCTTAAACAACAACTGCTCTGTTTAAACACTCGAACACATTGTCGGAGCGTTTCACCTCAAAACAAGATCCCGTTTTAAAGCCATTTCGCTCTAGCGATAATAATCCCAAGAACCGGAGTTGGCTCCACTTCCTTGGATTACATACATTTTTTGTGTTTGATGGTATTTTCCTGACGAAGACACCTCCAGTGTCGAAACGCGCGAAGAAACCACCGTTAAGTTTACCAAATTGTTGATTTTGTAATGAATTATAAATGTATTATTGAAAGTCACTGACTGTTGTTTTTAAATATAAACATTATTTGTGGAAAATAATTAAAATGTATGATTTTTTTAATATAATTTTTCTTTGAACTCTTTCTTCACATTGCTTTGGTCACATATTGCCTGGGATTGTTGTTTTTCATTATTTGAAAATGAATCAACATAGAATAGAATGCACACACAAGTACACGTGGGAAACTAATTTGCTCATGTTGCAAACTATAATCAACTAAGTGATGTTGTCACGTTCAAAATTAATGCAGCAGCTATAAACTAACCAAAAGCGGCATGAATATGCTTTCTGTTTGTTTATTTGTGGCGAAAACATGAAGACTGGTGAGTAAATCACGCATATATGTTGCTTTATTTGCTAGGTAATAACTAACAGGGATACCTTAGTAAGGGGGGAGGTAAACAGAAGGGTTTTAATTCAATAATTTACGTTTATTTGTGTTTGTTTCTATAATAGTTCCCGTTCTGGCCCATGAGGCCTGTAATAAAATGGGCGTTTCTGTGACTCCGAGATTGAAATGCAGTGCGCATGCGTATGGTGAAGAATCTGCAGACTAGTCTGAACTGCTTGTGCATGAACATAATGGGTCAAGGACAGCGTACCCTGAAAGTCCAGCTGAGTGCCAACAAAATGGACATCCGTGCTGAGAAACGTGGGAAAGAAACCGAAACTTACAAGTTATAGGACATGAGCGAAGCGGATATAATAAGGCCAAATGCCATTTTCATTGAGCTGATCTTGCGGAAATTAAACAATAAAATGATGAGGTTATGCTCATCCACCCCTTGAATTAACCAATCAGATCTGTTGAACGACACTGATAGTTACTTTTGTAGATAAAGTAGGGAAAAAGGGTACAAAAGAGTATTTTCGGACTTAAGAAAAAACTCACTCTCTCTCTTCTTCGATTTCCATCTGTGTATCCTGACATGCTGCCGGAATGCTGAGTTTTTCCTGAGGCGTAAGGACTTTGAATTTTTCTGAACTTTAACTTTGCTTGAATGAGTATGGAGTCTTTAGATGAGGTTAATAGCTAGAGAGAATAGGGAGAGGAACCTTGGGAACTATTATGTCTTTTGCTAATATTCACATCCTATAATCTCAATAATAATGTGCTTATTTTCTGAGCTTTGAATTAAAATGAAATTTAAATGTAGGAGTTAAAATTCTTTCTTTCTTTTAAAATCCATTTGCATTAAACAAATGTATAAGTGAATAAATAGAGGTCATGCTAGAAGATTTACTTTAATAAAAATTAGATAAATGAAGAATTAAGCTGGTCTTGTTCATCCTTAGCCTAATTTTTACTAGCAGATCCATAGACCATTAAATGGTGGTGTGTCTGAATAAATGGTCTCTTTGATAAAACCATGGTAAAAACATTTAAACTGCAGGTGTACATATTATAAATATTTAGAATAATTTAGACACTCCGCTATGACCCAGCCGCTCTCCTTTGAGACTCACCAATCCATGAAGTAGAGAAAAGTGTGTATGAGTGATTCGCAGTGTTATGGGCCCCACTGATGAGTAAAATGTGTGAATTGAAACTTCAGGGAAAGGTGACGAAGTTTTAGAAGATATTTCCGGAGTAGCGCTGCATCAATGCAACACCCTCAAAATAAACATGCTGGAGTTAGAAAGTAAATGAGCTATAAAGAGACGTTTACATTTTGGTTTTATCTCGTCACATTTGCTGTGAGTGCAAAGACAAAGGTCAAATATCAGGGTATGTCTTCGGACAAATTGCTGCTTATTCTTTTAAAATGGAGTGGTATTTACTCTCCCCACCTTTCCTCCCCCAGTGCAAAGGGATTGTGAAAGGAAAGACTATAGGATGTCAGTTTTTAATAACTTTATAACACAAAATTTAAATACTGGTAAATGAACTGCACACATATTGCAAAACATATCAGCAGTTGGGAAAGCATAATAATAATAATAATAATAATACTGCCATTTGTAGAGCGCGTATAGCTACCTCCGAAGAGGAGTCCCGAGCTATAGCGACAGGTGGCACGCGAAAGACGTGCGGCGTTCAGAGAGCCCAGGAGATTAATCTTGATTAAAAAGCCAAGTTTTAGCTGCTGTCCTAAATTGCGTTTCAGAGGTAATCTGGCGCAGGGAGTTATGGCAAGGCATTCCAGACCATGAAAGATCTGCCGCCCATCCGTGCTTTCCTAACTCGAGGGGTGCAGAGCAGGTTCTGAGACGTAGACCTAAGTAGCCAAGACTGCTTGTAAGCGCCTAGCCTCAGTTTCAGATAGCTGGGGCATGTTCCATGGATTGCCCGAAAGGCATAATGTAATAATTGTAACTTTGAAGATTGATGAAAACAAAGTATTATTAGGATCAAAACAATTGGTGATGCGCAAATGATATATTTTTTGCTGAAACTCAATTTCCACATATCATTCATGTGTTAAATAGTTTTATCAGTAAAAAGGCATGTTGATGCGAATTTTGTTGCCATTTCAATGGAAAAAAGAGTTTTTTTGTAAATGAAAATCCGCTCCCACATCATGCTTTAGTAATACATTTGCGACATAATACTCTAAAGTGCACCACTGGTTACATACCCCACCCAACACTCTCCTGCTGAGTGGGTGCGGCTTATATGCCACACTTGTTCTTTGTAGGATGCTTTCATTTTTACCATCCCTATAACTTTGGTGATGTAACATTGATGTCAGTGGCCCCACTCTGAAAATTGTTCCAGCACCACTGGCGCAGATTAAGTCCCACTCAGCTTGAGGGCTGTTTTTTTTTTTTTTGATAAACAGATTTTATTGCGATTTTATCCAGAGAAGATGAAAGTTACACCAAAATGACACGTTAATAGCTTGTTGTAGAAAAAGGATTCAGCGTTTGATCAAAGCAATGACTATTCAGATAATACAATATAGATACATAAAACAGTACCCACATCCCAATAGCCGGCATGCTCTCAGGGTGAATTGGCCCAGCCATTTCCCCCAGACTCGCCCATGTTTATGGAGACAACCCAGTGCCTTGTAGACTGGTTCCTCTTGCTCTGCACACCAATCCACCCCCAGTGACTTAACAAAAGGGTCGGTGGACTAGATGTCCATCGAGCGGCAATATTATTTTTGGCGACCAGGAGGCTGTACCCAGAAATGATTGCTCGGTACTGGTACCTCCAGGGCCCTCAGAGACACCAAGCAATATCAACAAAAGGAAAGAGGAACCTCCAAGCCTAGGACCTCCGTTCGTTCCAAAACTAGCTTGAGGGATGTTAGTTCAATTTAACTGGCTACTTAAAACCTACCTAAATTAAACCTTGCGCTGGCAGATATCCTTTTAATCTTGCAACACGCTTGGTCATGTTCCTGTTCAGTGAGTGGTTCCCAGCATTCTGAAACTAGCCTTCACCTAGCTTCAGCACCACTGCCTTCACTGTCCCGGTTTAAGCGCCCAACAGATGTTAGTGGCTAGTTTCCCTGTTTACACCAAACTAAGTTTACGGTTATATTGTATGATCTGACCAGTACCAGTCCAAAAACATTCCTGGAGTTCAGCAAGTGTGACAAATTCACCATCCGAGTTCACACCTTCCTTCTCTCCATCCACTGTAATCACAAATGGGGACTTTTTTTTCATGACTACCTTCATGACTATCCAATACTAGTCCCACCTCTCTGGGAATTTCAAAATAGCCAATCTCCCTATTCCTATTCCTACCTGCCTAGACTAATGAAACTGGAAGCTGATCTCATTCTCCGAGTAAACTGTGGGTGAGAAGAAACAAGTATTCATTGAGGACATGCAGACAGCGGGTCAAAAAAAACAAAATTATTTTGGCTAAGGACACTCTACCTATGACCAAGAGGGGCAATGTGTTCCAAAATACAATTGAGCATTTCAAACAATTTACTACACAGCCTATAGTAACACTTCGCTTAACCATCATGTGTCATTTAGAAGCGAAATATCGAAAGCAGGTAGTGTCCCACCTGAGGTCCACCACTCAGTAGGTTTTCTCGTTCAATCCTTCAAACCCGCCCAATGAGAGCAATTTCTATTTAGCTCTACTGGTGTAATTCCAACACTTCACCAAACCAGGTCAGCCTTTTTAAGAAAATTGGTATTGTCAGCACAGGATCCCTCTAGTATACAACAACATCACCAGCATACCCAGATGCCACATAATTCCATGTTAAACTCCAGTCTCAGCACGCCTCTTACAGACGACAATAGCCAGCAGTGAAACACTAACACTAGAAGAGGTGAGAGGGGACATCCCAGCCTCATTCCCGGTTAGAGGGTCCAGTTTCGGGAGCTCTTCCATTCCATCAGGACTCTAGCGGGTGTGCATGACAGCTTAACCCACTTCAGGGACGTTTACCCAACCTCTGAGTGTCCTAGGCCCTTCCACACATACTTCCACCCAATAGTACCAAACGCCTTCTCGATATCTTGCACCGCCAAGTAATACTGACCTTCCATTGACAAGCTATGAGTAAGGCGTCAGAAGTTATACAACACACTTCTATGGGGAAT
The DNA here is from genome assembly GCF_964261635.1 of Lissotriton helveticus. Lineage (NCBI taxonomy): Eukaryota > Metazoa > Chordata > Amphibia > Caudata > Salamandridae > Lissotriton > Lissotriton helveticus. Next base: position 869,743,454 of record NC_136059.1, read on the forward strand.
AAACCCACATCAGTCACTATGTCCTAGCTGTTCTACAACATTCATCAACCTATTTGCCATGATTTTACTTTATATGTGTGCGTGTGTGTTTATCATAAATCGCAGGTGATATTTTCTAACAAAAGTGGTATCGGTCTATTTTTTGGGGGATTAAATTAATCAACTCCTCATAGGAGCCAGCAGATGAAGTGTGTCATATGCCTCCTGGAATACTTCCATTAGCCTTTCAGGTAGCAGCCCCTTTTGCATATTCTTTATAGCTGAAAGCAAGTCTGCCCTGGTCAGTGGGGCATCAAGCATGTCTCCTTGCTCTACCCGACAGCCATGGTAGGGTATGTTCTTCAAGGAACATCTAGAGCCGGTGCCATTTTACCACATTCTGTACAGCCCAGCAAGATGAGAGCAGGAAGCCTTATTAATGCCTATGTGGGTGAAAAGGTTCGCCCCACTATCAACTTTCACAAACATTATTGGGATCTGGAGATTCTCCCTCTTTAGCACAAAGACAACAGTTGTCCTGTTTTGTTCCCCTCTTAGAAAAGCCACTATTTGTATATTGTACTAGTAAGCCTATCAAGTGCATCCCATGTGTTGTCCCCTTTCATCTTTTTTTTGTGCCAACATACCCAGCATCCTCTCTGGGCGGAGAACTACTTCCTTCTCAAGCTCTAACATTTCCTTTGAAACCCTACATTTGTCTGTGACACCCCCTTGGTGGAGATGTACAGCTTCCTCTCATACAAACCACAGCTTACACAGGCCTGTTAAGGTATTTCTAACTGTCCGACCTCTCCATTGCCGCGGAGATCACCAGTCTAGAATACCTCTTTGGTGAAAAAGCGTTCTTTTCAAGCTATTTGAGGGTGGAACAACCATGTCCAACATGATCAGCATGTATGATAGCAGCGATTACCTTCCCACCGTAGACCACCGTGCCACCTTCCTGTTTAGCGTGTTCTACAGCACCCAGGAACATCTCTACGGCATGCTTGGTGTGGAGAGGTCCGTACAAAGTGTCCGCTGAAAGACAAGAAACAAAAGTTACGTGATACCCAGCAAGTAAAGGATCCAGCCACGGGATTCAGGTTCCGAGTATCTAATGGACAAACGTGTACTTTCCAAAGAAATTGAGAATCAAAAGATTATGTTTAAAATAAATGAAAAAGCATGGTCAACGGCAACAGGTCTCGCCGGTGGGTGTCTCTACCTTGGCTGAATTCAAAATGTAGATTAGGCCATTCTTCACAGAGACACAGCCAGTGCTGGCAATGTCATAGCACGAACGGTGGGAGGGAGGGGATGTGGAGGGGGGGGGGGGGGGGTAATAGGGTGTGAGGGGAAAAGTGCTATAATTGGCCAGCACTGGCCATTTCAGGGTTTTTTGTTTAATGCGCGGAACGGCGAACCAGTGGGTGGGGGTTAGAGGGGAGAGAGAACAAACCACATGGACAGTGGGTGGAATGGGGGAGAGAGCAACAATGGACAGTAGTTGGAGGAAGCAAACAAAACAAACAGAGCAAGGGGGCAAGCAACAACATGGACAGGGGCTAGGGCAAGCAACAGACATGGACAGCATATGGGGCAAACAACAAAGACTGACAGTGGGTGGGGGAAAGCAACAAAGAGGGACAGTTGGAGGGTGCAAGCAACAGTGCCAATTTTAGGAGGGCGGGCTAAACTAAAAGGAACATGAGAGAAGTTCACAAGAGAGCCAGTTGAAAAAGATGCACTTTGGCAGAATGCTCAAATGCAAAAAAAAGTAGCGCCTAACAAAAAGCGCAGTGGAAGGGCACAAGTAAAGCTTCCATGCTCCAGGAGAGGAACAAACATAAAAAGCAAGGATGCCTATGGGCGCTGACCAATAAGAAGCAAAGAAATGAGTTACCATGAAGACAACCCATAGTAAGTAATGGAAGGATCTAAGCACACTGTATAGGCAACAAAAGATCCTGCAAGTGCTGTCGTAGGCGAGACCCATAAAAGCACTTACACAGGAACTACATTCAGAGGCATCAAGTGCAACTAACGAATGTGCAAAAAAAACATCACGAAGGTCTGCTTTATCAGGAAATATGTCATCTTCTGAAAGATTCGGACCATCTGAAGGTGCTTCTCAATTACCAGAGTGGACAGTTGAGAACAGAATATTTTAATCTATCGTACACCATCAATTGAAATTAGACTGCAAAACATCGCAAGACTATTTTCTGGTGGTTAGTAAATTGTACAGAAAGAACATAGGGACCGAAAACAATTCTAGCTAGCAGAGCTGACAGTATTCAGCAAAAGACATGTGCAGATGGTTTGGGAAGGGAGAGTGTGGGAAGTTTCCATTTCCTTTTGCTCCCGCCTCTCTTATTTATTTCAAAAAGGGGGAAGATCCGGATTCCATGACCCCTTCCCATGTATATATATATATATTTTTTTTACATGAGCCTCGTTTTGCCGTTTGTGCTTCAGCCCCGTTTAAGAAACTTTTCTTTAATCAAAATTGTTCACGCTGCATTTTACCTCTTCTTTTGACCACTTCATCTATGGGTTGCTTTCAGAATAGTTTTAAACTACTTTTTTAATTTTTTTCAAAAGATATGTAATTTGAATTAAATTAGTCAAGAGTAATTAGTTAGAATTTTTACTTCTGTTTTTTTAAAAAGTGAATATTTTTCAAAACACTTCTCTTTAATGGGGGGATTCCTCCATTTTCTTTTCTACCTCTCCCTGGACTCACCCTCTTATTCTATTTTCTACAAGAAGGGTTGTCATCAACAATGCCACTTGAAGGCATGGACAAAATGGGCAATTTCCCAGGGCCCAAATTTCCAAGAGCCCAGGACACCTACACTCAGTCAGACAAGAACATGTCCCACGCATACTCCAAAGCAAATCAGGAAGTTGAGCCTCCTTGTACATCACTCCTAAACCATGGACCGACCTCCCACTCCACAGTAGATCTGCCTCCTCAGTTCTTGAATTCTGCAAGAAGTTGAAGGCATGGCTTGCCTCAAAGGGCAAGCCTGAATGACACGTGAAGCACCAGGATACGCACAGGGTGATAGTGCACTATAAAAACAGACAACATAAAATATGGTTGTGTGCAACACGTCAGTGGTGATTACTCTGGGAAGTACGTGATTTGGAAGTCAGAAAGTGTCCCCAAGTGTTGGTAAGTACATGATGCCACTCTCGGACCTTGCACACCACCTGTTCACAGGCAGCGAATCATGTAAAATTCCGTGAACCATTAATTTATGTCCTCCTCTTTCGTGTCCTACTTCCGCGCAGCGCCATGAAGCCACATAGGAACACTATGCAAACGCTCAGAGGATGAGCACTGATCAGGAGATGAAACTCCCCGAGCTTCCCACAGGCACAAGAATGTGAAATGAATGAATGAAATGAAATGAATTTGTACTTGTAAAGCGCACTGCTGCCCCAGCAACGGGGCGTCCTGGCGCTGTACTCATACCGCTGTGGAACCCTTTCTGGCTTTTCTCTGTGAAATGTCCACTCCTGGGCACCCCCAAGGTGAAGCCAGGCATCCCAGCGCTGTTAGGGCCGTTGTGGAGATTAAGCAAGCTATTGCTCAGAGTTGCAGAGTGGGACCCTTGATTAGAATAAGCACCGAGGCGAAAATTATCAGGTCCGGGGAAATTGTGTCCAAGACCCGCCGAGGCGGGAATTGAACCCTTGTCCCGGGCCAGACCTCTGCATCAGGGTCTGCCGCTCTAACCATTCAGCCACACTTCTCCAATGTAGGTCTATCGCTGCGGAGCAACAGATGCCCCGGAGGGGAGCGACTGGCAAACTCTTCACTGGGCGAACTGGAGCAATTTCGAACTGCCGGGCTCCTCATCGGGCGACCTTGAACAACCTTGCACTGGACCCACGAGTGCTCCAACATTGTGGACACTGTAGACGCGGCCACGAAGCCCGGGATGCCGGACTCCATGATGGCGGCTTCTCGTGACCGGACACCTCCACATTGCGGCTCACAATGACAGCGAGATGAGGCTTTCTGTTGATTTCAGCCTCTTATGATCCCTGCAGTGGGCTTCAGTGCTTCTTTTCACTCCGGTTCAATTGACTACCAACCCGGACGTGCCAGACTCGGCAACTAATTTGACACGGTAAAGAAATTCCTGATGCCTGTCCCCAAGATGGCAACCCATCGTGCAGACCACAATAAAAACAAGGTGAGGCTTCTAAAGACTCTGGACTCCTTTATTTCCACTGAATGCTCCCTCTCACACTGGCTCCTCTGACATCCACCCCAGTCATGCTGGACTCTGCAACGACGAGACATGGTCACGTAACCATGGATGCCTGACCCTAAAATGGCGTCTCCTCGATGACATGTTACCTCTAATTCAACAGCGAGATGCCACTTATTTTCCTGAAAACTGCCTGTTTTGAAAATCAGGCTACAACTCGAAGGGTGCGGGGAAACCTCGACAGACCCCCCACTCCGAACGAAATGGAACTGGCCTGACTCGAATGAGGGCATCTACAGTTATTTTACTTCCAAAGAGACCCAAGTAAGCCCTTTTCTTGCTTTCTTCCTTGTCTAATGCTATCAAGCCCTTTCACCTCACCAACCTCCGTCCTGCCTCATATGCCTGACCTTAATATTGCAGACCTACCTGCAATCGACCACCACCAAATTGGCCTCCACCCACCCCCTTCTCGTTCCACAGGTCTGCAGCAAAGAGAGAACCCCCGCCAACCACACCGGACTACATGGACTGGCTCTCCAAGCTTACACCAGCAGGCTAGGGATGCACTCCCACCATCCTCCCCCACTCAGATCACCCATAATGACACTTAATTTGTGATTGATCTACTTTCTTTAAATGTTTTACCAGTAACTGATGTAACTTCTTAACTGATGTTAATTTGTAACCTTTTGGAACCTCATGTATAGCGCTCTGATACCTTCGGGTCTAGCCAGCACTATCTCATAACCCTAACACCCACCTACCTTTCAACCAACAGCTCCTCAAGACCGGTCATCATTTTTGTTGTGGCTAATTTATCATTAATTGAAGAGTAAGAGGGATAGACTTTGGGCAGATTTTCCCTTCGTCTTTCTGTCTCATCTCCCCCCTACCCTGTTACCCCACCCCTTACCCCTCTACATTTCCTCTGACCTCGTCCTCAAAGATCTCTATGTGTTCAACCCTACAACCGAGGTAACCTGGAACAGATGTAATTTTGGAACAAAAAGGATGAAATGAAATGAAAATTGCACTTATATAGCGCATAACTACCCGGAGGCCTCGCAGCGCTGTAGACTGATTTTTTGTGGCGGGCACCAGGTAGATCAACACGTTTTTGCATACAAGTGCGTTTTTAAAACCTTTCTAAAGGACATGAGATTATTGTTTTCTCGAAGGGGGAGGGGAAGGGAATTCCAAAGCTTAGCCGCAACATGAGAAAAGGAATGGCCGCCCCAACGGGCCTTGTTAATTTTTGTTGTAGTTACAAGCTGAAGGGAGCTAGAGCGCAGGGCTCTAGACGGTGCGTAAGGTATAACCACGGGGTGGAGGATTGCCGGACCAGTGAGATGAAATAATTTGTGCACTATGCACATGGCCTTAAACTGTACTCTGGCCGCTACTGGGAGCCAGTGAAGCTCTTTCAGAGCTTTCTTCGCTGACTGAGAGCGAAGGATGTTATACAATAGCTGAGCAGCACAGTTTTGTGTGACTTGAAGCCTGTGAACGACTGATGCCGGAGCTCCTAAGTAGAGCGCGTTCCCATAATCCAGGCGAGAAAGAATCAGGGCCTGGACCATGATTCTTCTAGCCTGGAATGGGAGCAGTGGAAGGACCTTACGGAGCATTTTCATCATCCCAATGCAGGTAGAGGCAGTTCTAATGGCTTGAGCTGAAAAATCAAGCGCCTTGTCCAGCCAGATTCCCAGGCTCTTAATCTGGGGTTTGGGGGGGGGGGGGCAAGCCAAGACATGTGGGCCAGATGGATGCAAGGGCAGATGGAGAAGAATTGCCCAGCAGCATAATGTCTGTTTTCTCCCCGATTAACTTAAGACAGGAAGATTGCATCCATCTGGCAACCGCCTCTAGACCGGGACCTAAGGTGGAAGACGAACCCTCGGGGTGGTCAAGAGAGACCACCAGTTGGGTATCGTCTGCGTAGGTAACAATACGCACACCAAAGGGCTGGACTATCCCTTCTAGAGGTTCCATGTAGGCATTAAAAAGGGTGGGACTCAGGGAAGAACCCTGAGGCACCCCACAACTAAGTGAATGCTTGGGAGAGACTGTCTCGCCCTCAAACACCTGAAAGAATCTGTCCTCCAGGAAGGAGGTTAGCCATTCCAGGGCCGCACCCGACATGCCCAAACCACTCAAGCGTTGTAATAGTATGGCATGGTTGACCGTGTCGAATGCGGCGCTGAGGTCGAGTAATATAATGGCGGCCTTTCCTCCCCGGTCCAGCACGGTTCTGGCCTCTTCAGTCACCGCCAAAAGAGCAGTTTCAGTACCGTGCTGAGGACGGAACCCTGTCTGAGAGGCACGAAGCAGACTGTTGGCTTCTAAATAGTCCACTAAGATGTTATTGACGTGCCTCTCAAGCAGTTTACTCATCCAAGGAAGTAGGGAGATGGGGCGATAGTTGGCCAAGTTGTTCTGATCCAGTGTAGGCTTCTTCAGTAGAGCTCTAACCATCGCGCACAAAAATGAGATTGTGTATTTTTCATTTCATTTTTGTAGAGCATTATGGCGGCTCTGTATTCGCCCTTCCTCTGCTGCGAGCCGTTCTTCCTCCAAGCTCTCTCCAATTTGCGGCAGGTTAGCTTCATAGTTCTAAGGTCAGGTGTATACCATGGGGCGACTTTAGATCTTGTTATAGATTTCAGAGGAATCACAGGGAGGACTTGATCAAGAGTGCCACAGATCCAGTTGTCAAAATTAGTCGTGGCAGTGTTGGGATTGGAAGACCTCTGTGGTGGATATTTAGTAAGAGCCCTTTCCCAATCAGGGAGCGAAAGTGAAGACTATTTCCTTCCTTTATGTTTGTTAAAATTGTCAGGTTTGAGAGGAGGACTTGTGGACCAAGAGAAAGGTATTAAAAGGTGGTCAGTCCAAGGTAATGAGATGGGGGTCTCAACCTTTAAATTATCTAGGTTACTGTAGATATGGTCCAGAAGGTGTCCCCTGTTGTGTGTTACAAGAAAGCCCTTTTGACATAGATCAATAGCCTGAAGATTAGAACGAAGGTTAATGGCTGGTGCGTCACAAAGGTCATCCAAATGTATGTTAAAATCGCCCAGCAGAGTAAAGTTTGGCGAGGCAAGTAATACATTGGTGACAGTATCTATCAAATTAGAGACAAAATTGCTAAGGGCACCAGGAGGGCGATAGGCTAGCATGCCAGTAAAAGTGGTGGTAGGTGAGAATTCTAAGATAAAATGTAGAATCTCACAACCTGGAATCGTAGAAGAGGTGATGCAGCATCTGTACGTGTCTCTATAAACAATGGCCAGACCACCACCTCTCCCTGACTGGCGATCTAACCGTTTAAGAGTATAGCCCTGAGGAACCGCCCACACAATGTTTGGATCACTATCTGACTGAAGCCAGGTCTCTGTCAAGAAGAGAACCTCTGGACTAAACTCTTCTATCAGCATGGAGAGTTCAGTATGATGTTTGGACAGTGAACGGCAATTAAGGAGAAACATTCTCCATTTGTGTGAAGATTGAAGGTTTTTTGTATAAACTGAGGATGTACTCCAGGCGCATGATTTACAATATGACCTTGTGTTGATGGGGAGAATCGAATGAAGACACGAAGGGTTGGTAGGGGGACATAAAATGCGAAGACCAGAGGAACTGTAAGTGAGGTGATTTCTTACCATGATATCTGAGAGCCTGTTGCTGTAGGCTGGAAGCGTCTGGATGCGGACTGGCGCAGACTGGCTTCTCTTTAGCGCATCAGAGGCGCTCCCGCTGCGCGTCACTGATGCGCGAGGCGGAGGGGTATATGTAGATTGGGAGGTGAGGGAAGACTAGAACGTCACCCTCTGAAGATGGCCGCCCGCCGAGGGACAAGCAGGAAGTAAGAGCGCTCTTCCTCCCTCCACTCAATCAGCATAGAATTGCTGCGGTGGACCGGGGAGTCAGCGCTATAGCTGGCAAGGTACCAACAGTTTTAATTACACAATTTTACAATTTTAAAAGCAGGTTTAACAAGCATTTGCAATGCAATAGGTCTCGTATTAGGAAAGTTTGAGCTATTGGTATTGTAAATGACAATTTTTTTATTTAGGTTTTGTTTTTGAAAATAGCGAAATTAATAGCTTTGTCATTTATCATGCCAATAGTTATAACTTTTGCAAATGTGACAATTATAGCATTTGTAATGCAATATGTGTTGTATTTACGTGACTTACATGTATTGATATTACAAATAACAATGGTTTTTAATTTTTTTAATAATACTTAAATAAAAGTTATTGTAATTTATAATGGCAATAGCTTAAACTTTTGTAAATAACATTTGTGAAGATTATGTTCAGTGTATTTTATCGTGACGAAAATCCAAGAACATATGTCAAATATTAACATTTTTTTCTTACATTTGTACTAAAGCTTGAAACATTGAGATAACATATTTGAACCAGTTGTTGTTGAATGGTTGCACAGATTGATGCTGTGGTGGAGCTCAGTGATGTTGTGGTGCCACAGAGTGATGCTGTGGTGGTGCTGAGTGATGCTGTATGCTATGCTTTGTTTTGCTATCCTATGTTTTGTTTTGTTATGCTATGCTGTTTTGTTATGCTATGTTTTGTTATGCTATGCTTTGTTATGCTATGCTATGCTTTGTTGTGTTTTATTATGCTATGCTATGTTTTGCTATGCTATGTTTTGTTATGCTATGCTATGCTTTGTTATGTTTTATTATGCTATGCTTTGTTTTGCTGTTTTGTTGTGTTTTGTTATGCTGTTTTGTTATGTTATGCTATGTTTTGTTATGCTATGCTATGTTTTGTTTTGCTATCCGAAGCTTTGTTTTGTTATGCTATGCTATGTTTAGTTTTGCTATCCGAAGTTTTTTTTTGTTACGCTATGCTATGTTTTGTTGTGTTTTGTTATGCTATGCTATGTTTTGTGGTGTTTTGCTAGGCTATGCTTTGTTATGCTATGCTATGTTTTGTGGTGTTTTGCTAGGCTATGCTTTGTTATGCTATGCTATGTTTTGTTATGCTATGCTATGTTTTGCTCTGCTATGCTTTGTTCTGCTATGCTTTGTTATGCTATGCTTTGTTATGCTATGCTTTGTTATGCTATGCTATGCTTTGTTGTGTTTTATTATGCTTTGCTTTGTTTTGGTATGCTATGTTTTGTTATGCTATGCTTTGTAATGCTATGTTTTGTTATGCTATGTTTTGTTATGCTATGCTAAGATTTGTTTTGTTATGCTATGCTATGTTGTGTTTTGTTATGCTATGCTATGCTTTGTTGTGTTTTGTTATGCTATGCTATGTTATGTATGCTATCGTTTGTTGTGTTTTGCTATGTTTTGTTATGCTATGCTTTGTTATGCTATGCTTTGTTTTGCTATGCTATGTTTTGTTATGCTATGGTATGTTTTGTTGTGTTTTGTTATGCTATGCTTTGTTATGCTATGCTTTCCTATCCTATGCTTTGTTTTGTTATGCTTTGCTATGTTTTGTTATGCTATGCTGGTGAGGGTAAGTGAGGGTGAGTGAGGGTGAGTGAGGGTGGGTGGGTGGGTGGGTGGGTGGGTGAGGGTGGGTGGGTGGGTGAGGGTGGGTGGGTGTGTTAGAGCGAGGGTGAGGGTGAGAGGGTTGTGAGGTTGTGTATCCTATGCTTTTTTGTTATGCCATGCTATGTTTTGTTATGCTATGCTGATGAGGGTGTATGAGGGTGAGTGAGTGAGGGTGAGTGAGGGTGTGTGAGGGGGGTGAGGGTGAGGGTGTGATGGTGTGTGAGGGAGAGAGGGTTGGGAGGGTGAGGGGGTGTGAGGGTGAGTGAGGGTGTGTGAGGGTGAGGGTGTGTGCGGGTGAGGGGCTGTGAGGGTGAGTGTGTGTGAGGGTGAGTGTGTGTGAGGGTGAGGGTGTGTGAGGGTGAGGGTGTGTGAGGGTGAGGGTGAGGGGGGTGAGGGAGTGAGGGTAAGGGTGTGTGAGGGCGTGAGAGGGGGTGTGAGGGTGAGGGTGTGAGGTTGAGTGAGGGTGCGTGAGGGTGTGAGTGAGGGTGTGAGGATGTGAGGGTGTGTGATGGTGAGGAGGTGTGAGGGTGAGTGAGGGGGGTGAGGGTGTGTTAGGGTGGGTGAGGGTGTGAGGATGTGAGGATGTGTGAGGGTGAGAGGGTGTGAGGATGTGTGAGGGTGAGTGTGTGTGTGAGGGTGAGTGAGGATGGGTGAGGGTGAGAGGGTGTGAGGGTGTGTGAGGGGTGAAGGTTAGTGAGGGTGAGTGAGGGTGTGAGGGTGAGTGAGGGTGAGTGAGGGTGTGAGGGTGAGTGAGGGTGTGAGGGTGTGAGGGTGAGTGAGGGTGTGTGAGGGTGAGTGAGGGTGTGTGAGGGTGAAAGGGTGTGTGAGGTGAGAGGGTGTGTGAGGGGGTGTGATGGTGAGTGAGGGTGTGTGAGGGGGTGTGATGGTGAGTGAGGGTGTGAGGGGTGAGGGTGGTGCGGGTGTGAGGGTGTGTGAGGATGAGGGGTTGAGGGTGTGAGGGCGAGGGGGTGTGAAGTTGGGTGAGGGGCTGTGAAGGTGAGAGAGGGTGTGAGGGGTGAAGGTGAGTGAGGGTGTGTGGGGGTGAAGGTGAGTGAGGGTGAGTGAGGGTGTGTGAGGGGTGAAGGGGTGTGAGGGTGAGTGAGGGGGTGAGAGGGTTTGAGGGTGTGTGAGGGTGAGGAGGTGTGAGGGTACCAAGTAAATAGTGGCAGGGCAGACATCGTAAGAGAGAGAAACACAAATGCATACGGGGAATCATGTTCAGATATGAGCAACATTTCACCAACATAGTCAAACATGGATGGACTTAGATACACACTTTTATATGGTTAAACACAGTGACATACATTCAAACGTGTTCTAACATGGGCGAAGTTCGAACATGATCAAACATGGCCACACAAGGCAAAACATGGCCACGTAAAGTCAAGCATGGCCACGGAAGATCAAACACGTCTGCACCACACATGGCCACACAAGGCAAAACATGGCCACGTAAAGTCAAGCATGGCCACGGAAGATCAAACACGTCTGCACAAGGTCACACATGGCCACACAAGGCAAAACATGGCCACGTAAAGTCAAGCATGGCCACGGAAGATCAAACACGTCTGCACAAGGTCACACATGGCCACACAAGGTCAAACATGGACACACAAGGTCAAACACAACTGCACAAGATCAAACATGGTCACACAAGAAGGTCAAACATAGCCACGCGTAGTCAAGCTTGCTCAAACATGAAACACTCTCAAGCGTGTTCAAACATAAGTAAACATGGTCGCGTGTTTGGTGGCCTTCAGCCGTGCTCACACCTAGTCACGTGCGCTCAAAAGTCGTGTCACACTTTCTGCAGAAATGGTTTGTGGTTGCTGAAGGGAAATACGCCCGGTATTTTTTTAGGCTACGCTCCAGTGAGACCGCATCTGATGACTATAGCCGAGTACATACATGATACCCTGGACTGGCAGCTCACATGTGCTAAACAGACATTGCATTAATATTACAAACCTCAGAAGTCTGAGGGCCTGGGGCTGAGCCCGTGGAGGAGGCACCTGCAGTTCGCTGCAGCTGGTGCATTAACCTCCGGCGCTAGTCAGAACTCATAAAGGAAGGCCGATTCGGATCCGGGCAAGAAGGGAGAGCGCGGCGCAGTCAAAAACGTTCGAGGACGGCCGAGGACTGGACTGGCCCACCTCCCCTGGACCGTGCGCCCTGACTAGTCCCTCACTGTAGTAGTAAGTACATTGCCGGGATTGACACTTAAACACATAATGAATACCCGGGGGAGTCGCAGTAAAACTGCTATGGGGCTCAGCAAGCCCAGCGGGACATTAGATGATTTCCTTGTAAAGACAAATTTAGCAATTGATAATGAGATTACCAAATTGCAGACCAGGGTGTCACTTGAGCTTGATGCCGCACGTAGGCTTTCTCAGACCTTTGCAAATTCTAAAAAATCTTCCCTAGGGAAAATCGCGTCAGCTGTATCCCCACAACATCCGCCTTGCCCTCACCCATTGCTAATACATGCTGATATTCATCCTGTTCCCCTACCGGCCCCTCTCCCGCTAGAGCCAATACCCACACCGGTCATTATATCCCCTAAAATCTTTGAAGGAACAGCCCCCACTGGAACTGGCAGTGGGCTTGGAGCAGGAATGGAGAGTAACCCCCCGGACACTCTTAACCTTGCCAACTGTTTTGGCCATGTTAAAAATTTTAAAAATCTTGCCGGTCCAACTTCACAAAAGAAAAATAGCACTAGATCTGCCTATGCTCGTAAAAGAACTGCCTATGCCCGTAAAAAAGCTAAAAGTGCAAGGCTCCAGTTTTTCAATAAAAGGCGAACGCTACCAATCGTGGGGGACACCACACAAGTGCCCAATCAGGATAATAACCCAACTGGGGGGGCCGAGGCGCACATTGCACTAGATGTGCTCCCTGTCCCCACCCATGGGCTTTCCCCCACACATAGCGAGAGCCAAATGGAGAGCGTACAAACTGAGACCGGAAAGGGCAATAGTAAGGGGGGTGATGACGAAGATTTCCTTAAAAAAGTTTGGGCCACATTAAAACAGCTATTGTCACCTCTAGAACTGAGACTTTCACGTATCGAGAATAATTTACTCGATATGGATAAGACTCTAGTCTCCCTGGCTACCCTCACCCTAAAACATCTGGAATCAACTTATCCTAACATCACCGAGGGTATTAACCAGGTTGATGACGATGGAATTCTTCCGGCCCCTCTACCCAATGTGAGTCCCCCCCCCCTGCAAATAATACCTCCGGTCCTGCCCCTACCTTTACCACTAACAAAACCAAATCCAATACCCAAACCACGGTCTAAGCTAAATGTTCCTCCTGCAATAATACCAAGGCTCCCTATACCAATGCCAAAATGCCCAGTAAACCAGACTTCACCTAAATCCACCACTAATGCTGCCTTTAAGTCCATCAAGACCTCTGTCCCCTCTACTGACCACATAGCCAACCAGCACTATGGTCGTCAGAATTTCCGGGGGGGATATATTGATCTCCCCCCTGAAGCGGGCCCCTATGTGGCCATCTTGGCTGGTGTACCACCACTTGATCCGCATTCTGTGGAGACCCAATGGTCCCTAAAGAATAAGGTGATTCACTGGCTCAATACAAATAGGCGGCCTCCTAACCCCGGTAGGACAGGGGTTTTAATGGCCAGGAGAGTACCATGGGTGGGTCGTACCAATAAGTCTATCCCTGGAGACTGTATAGTGGTTTCATTTGCAGACCCCCACACAGCCCAACATATCACTAGATGGGAAAACCAGGAAACTGGCCACTCCATCGTCACCAGACCCTTAACCTTTTTCTACCCCCCAAAACAGACCATTGATCCATTTGGGACATGGACATTAGTCCACAACCGTAGAGGGAAAGGATATGGGGATGGTTGGCAACCAACCAATAACTGGTGGGAAGGAGCGCCCACGAGGAATAGGTTTGACTGTCTCGACCAGGTGGATTGACTGGGAACCAGGGTTGCTGCTCTTCAAACCAATGTCCTAGATCCCCTAACAGAGACTACTCGGAATGAAAAATTAAACCCCCCACCCGACGTCTCTAGCACCAAGGGGACGGACTTAAAATCATTTAAAGAGCACGCTCTCCCCGCTCAGGTTATTACACAGGCAGATCCCATGCATTTGAGAGATCTGAAAGGTACAAGGGGGACCAGTGGGCAAAAGCTACATTCAAAGGAAACTGGAAAACCCATGCACTCTCTCATTTCCTGGAATGTAGCAGGCCTAGCTAGTAAGATCACCCATAAACCTTGGCTAGAAATTGTGCAGAAGCATGGTATTATATGCCTACAAGAGTCATGGCTTATAGAGGAAGTACATATGCTAGGTTACCGAACCCTCCATTCACCAGCGGCGCCATCAGCTCAGGGGCGCAATAAGGGGGGCCTGTGCACATATATCTCGAATATAGGGGATGTCAAACTTTGCAAATTCATATCTAACCAATACTTTCAAATCACATCATTTAAATGGGGTAATTCGCAAAAGGTAATCCTTGTGAATTTTTACAACAACCTGCCGCCTAACGAAGTGGAATCAACTTTGAATATCATGATCCACCACATCCATAAAATGAGAGATCAAGCCTCTGGGGAACACATAATATTGTGGGTGGGCGATTTTAATTGTACCGTCTGTCCGTCATCTGAGTTAGGTTTGTGCGGCCTATCAGATTTAGGAGAGGACGGTCCCCTACACTTCTCCCACTCCACTGTGGGGGTCCCTCCTTAATAACGTTATTTTTACCTTTGATCTCAATTTTATTAACCAAGTATGCTCCCCCCGGTCCCCTTTGCCCCAACGTTTAATGGCAGAGGCTGCGGATCCACAATTGACTTTGCCCTTATATCATCAACCAACCCAGACTTTGTAACCTTCTGGGAAACGGGGGAAGACCCTATGACTGACCACTATCCAATTACTTTTGGGGTAAATCTGATGGATACCAAGGAAAAGGAATCCAGTGGGCCCTCACACCACATTGAGATTTCTCTAGCTAAAACCAATGGGTATGTAATTAAGTGGGAGAAAATGGATCCTGCATCCTTCCTCCGTAATCTTATATCCGCTTGTCCTATGGACATATCTACCTGCTTACAGGAAGACATGGACGCAGAGAGCCTTATGGCTGCTTTCTCTAACATTCAGCGCCACATAAAGAATGCTTTGACAAGAAACTGCAAACCCAAGGGGACCCAGACCCGAGGGTGGTTTGACTCTGGATGTACCTCCACGCTGAAAAACCTAAAGAAAGCTTTGACTGCTGTCCCGAAAGACAGGGTACAAATTCGCCAAGCGAGACGTGACTACAAGCTGGCAATTAATCAACGGCGGGCGACTTTGAAGCAAGAGGCATGGGAATCTCTGGGGGAGGCAGCCAGGTCTAAGGATAGTAATGCTTTCTGGAAAGTTATTAGATCCGTGTATAATTCAAAAGACAGGGATAACTCCATAGAGGTGGCGATAACGGCTGAGCTCTGGGTAGAACACTATGGCAACCTTTACTCAAATAAGACACAGGGTAATCCCCTAAAACCTTCTAAGGGGATCTCCCTCATAGATAGTATAAATCAGGATGACAAACCCACCGCCTCCCCAGTATCTCCTTATCCCATTGAATTAGTATTTACTATATTAGAAGTGGAAGATGCCCTTAGAGAAAGCCCATCAGGTAAAGCCCCAGGCCCGGATCTAACACCAGTGGATGTCTATAAATCAGAACCAGATTTTTGGGTCCCCCTGTTAACCAATGTATTAAACATGGGAAATAAGTGTGGCTTTATTTCCACCTGGTCGGACGCGATCGTAGTACCCATTTTTAAAAAGGGGAATAGGGACGATCCTGCTTGCTACCGTCCAATATCCTTATTGGACGGCCTTATGAAAATAGCTGGAAGGATAGTCCTTAAGAGGATCCAACACTGGGAAGAAGAGAAGAGGGTTATTTCGGAGTGCCAATACGGGTTCCGAAAGGGCCTGGGGACATTGGAGCAATGCTTAAACCTGTCCCTTTTGGTCTCTAAATATACGCAGGCCAAAGAAGGGCACCTCTTTGTCACCTTTGTCGACCTCAGCTCCGCATTTGATTGCGTGGACCATGCGTTGCTTTGGTCGACACTGGAAGACATTGGGGTGGACCATATCATCCTCACATTCATCAAAGAATTATACAGAGAGGCAGGGGCCAGAGTCAGGTTCGGGACCCAGGGGCAATGTTCACAGAAATTTCCCATAAACAGAGGGGTTAGGCAGGGCTGCATACTTGCCCCCTTGCTTTTCACATTGTATATAAACTCTATCGCCGACAGTCTAACAACTCTGTCAAGCGATTTCCCTACTGTAAATGGAAGGCCCATACCCATTCTTTTATACGCCGATGACGCGGCCATCATGTCTAGAACCAAAGTAGGTCTGCAGAAGGCTGTAAATGAATTTTCATCTTTTATGGGTAAAAGAAATTTAAAGGTGAACATATCCAAAACTTTCTCCATGCCCTGCTCCCAAAAGAAAAATAGACCAGCATGTACAATATACTCAGACCAGCAAAGGATTGCAGTTACAGACTCTTTTTGCTATTTGGGCATTGTGTTTGATAGGTGGGGTAGGTGGAAACATGCAGTGTCAGCCAGGAATCTTGCCTTTGTTCGCGCTATCGGCGCTCTAAGAACCTTTGCTGCAAAAATCGGGGGTAAACCCACTAGAGAAATGTTGCAGATTTACCAGGCAAAGTGTATAGCTACAGCCACATATGGCGCAGGTATATGGGGTGTCGAGAATGTGTCCTCAATTCAAACACGTGAGAACACCTTTATTTGTTACCTATTAGGTGTGCCAAAAACTACGTCGACATTTATGACCCACATTGAGGTCGGTGTCAAATACCTCAGCGATACCATAAAAATATCACCCTGTTTGCTCTGGCATAAGATCTGGACCACAGAACATTGCAAATTGAATAGAAACCTCATTAAAGACTGTATGGCCTTGGATGGGGTATCAAAAGTCAAATGGTTGCGATATGTTCAAACGATGTTTTCTAATATTGGACATCCGGAATTTTATGACGAACCAGAGTCTACACAAACCCTGACTAGATCTGCCCTTAAAAAATTATTATTCACACACTTAGAAAGCGTACGATGGGACACTAAGAAACACAATGTCAATATCCTAACCTATCAGCAAATTACCCCAACGGAAGGTTTGCAACTGTATCTAGGGATTGAAAATGCAACCTATGCTCGTTTCCTCTTAACTAGGCTGCGCCTAGGGATCTTCTTTCGTTTGGTCACTTTGCCAAAACAGAACGATTGGGCCTCATCGAAGCTAATATGCCCATGTGATGACCACTCTATACAGAGTAACATACATATTATGTTCTTCTGTAAACTGTATATTAGCCCGAGGAAATTATTCCTTTTACCCTTACTTAAACGGTTAGGAATAAGAACATGTAAACTTGCATTTTCAAAATTATTGCACCTAGAAGATGTGAATGTTATCTTTGTTGTCTCTCGTTTTTTAATGGCAGTGATGAAATTTAGAAATACCATGAGTTAAACTGTTATGGGCCGCGTAAATCGACCAGGGCAAAATGATGTCATGCGCTTTAGTACTGAATTAGACTCTCACCCTTGGAGAAATGTATTATCTATTTTTGAAATCATGTATTTCATTAATATTTCATTAATATTTTATATATTCTTTATGTAGAGATTCTATTTCCGTGTTTTATGATTCCTGGAAGAATTTATCTCTGAAACTTTGCCAATATGAATATTCTTTTATATTGTTTGTATAAATTTTATTTGTATGCTTTTATGATTTCTCGAAAATCGAATAAAGCTTTTTTGATTTGATTTGATTTGATATATTACTGCACCATAAAAGAGCATTATAACAGTACTGCGCCTGCCTCCAGGATACGATGTGACATTTTTCCGAGATGTATTGCCCGTCATTTATTTTTTTGCTATTTAATGTTGTCCCTTCTCCGCTCTGTCGTTTTATGTTTTGCTTTTTTTCTCAGCCATTTCTGTAACAATCACTACCTAACCGTATCAATAGCTGCTGTAAAGCGCCTTGTCGCCCTGATTGCACTCTAGTGTGCGCTATCTAAAAACTCGAATCCATTCTAAACACGGGATCGACTGTCGACAAAGCCCTTGGGCTGTGACTTGGCAGGAGTGTGAGGCAACACACTTTCTCTCGGGGCCTGCGTATGGCGAGGCTGCAAAATACCATTCAGTCTCTTGGCCGCTCATTTTCTCCTCCTGCGTCTGGCAGCTGCCGGGCCTCAGACTCCGCCTCCTGCAAATAACCCCTCCCATGGGCAACTCCAGCCATCACAGGCTTATACATCTAACGAGATAGCTCGGGGGTTGGGCGCCTTCTACAGAGATCTCTTTGAAACTTGCACGGGAGGGATTGTGACCCTGGCGTGCACGGCTCAGCATTTCATCCTACTGAAGAAGACACAATGAGCATCATTCAATAGGCTACAGCAAGATTTTTCATTTAGAGTTCACAGAATCAACTTGGTTTGTAGGCTGTGCGAATCAATGCATTTAAGTGCAGTAAACGCGCAGACTGCCACAATCAGCCTCGGATGCTGGGAAGGAAGCTGTTAGTAACATGTTATCCCATAAAAAACTTATTTGCCACCAGTTTTATGCACATTTTATATTTTACCCTTCAAGTAATTACTTAAGTACCGGGAGAGAGTTCTTGGTTTAAACAACCTCTAGTTAAAACAAGCAGTGGTAAAGGAGTCACGGCCTGCGGCCGTGAAAAAGTGATGCGTGCTCAGTTGATTCCTCGAGGCCTATACCAAAGCACTGGTAGAGCACACAGAGTGTGCACTGTCATTTTACAGTATGCGTACCTTTCATACCGTGTCTGCTAGTCGAGCGTCTTAAAGAGAGGAAGGAATAGACTGGGACCTCGGCGAGAGGGAGGGTGTGGGGGGGCGGGACTTTAAAAAAAAAAAGAGACAGAAACGCCCAAATCGCATCAAGCCGGGGAAAAGAGTATGGACCGCGGCGAGAGGGAGGGTGTGGGGGGCGGGACTTAAAAAAAGAGGCAGAAACGCCCACGGATCGCATCAAGGCGGGTAAAATAGTAATTGACACACATCTCTTCCAATGGCTAGCCTCCATTTACGAAGCTAGCCAATGGAAGAGAGAGGCGTGTTGAAGCACCACTGTTGATCTCATTAAATCTTCGGCTCCGCCCCCACAGCTTTGCTGTGGGACGGTAGCCTCGACCTAAAGTATCCTTGACACAGTGAAATCGATACACACCCGAGCGCTAGCGTGCTATTAATCAGTCTGCACGAGCGCGAGTGGTCAGAGCCCTAAATAGTCAGGGAGGGAGGGAAGACTAGAACGTCACCCTCTGAAGATGGCCGCCCGCCGAGGGACAAGCAGGAAGTAAGAGCGCTCTTCCTGTCCTGTAAATGCTTTGATACCTTCGGGTCGAAGCTATTTTAATCCTGAAATATGAGACCTGAGCAACATGGATGATGCCTGGTGGAGCTGCTAGACAGCTAATGAGGAGATTGGCCCTGGTTATACCCCTCAACCGTCACTTACCCAGCCGGACATTGGGCACAGTTCTTCCTCGTCTCCCTGCTATGGCTCCTTCCTCCCCTCCTATCAATCGAATTCTTTCAACCTCGTTATCGGTTTACTGTACCCTACTACGTTACTATGCTATGGTAACTGATGTAGCTTGTAACGCAAAGTTCCTCTGGTAAAGAGCTCTGATACCTTCGGGTCTAGCCAGCGCCATATAAACGTATCTAATCAAATAAACTCAAAACCGGTTCCCCTGATCGCTGAGACCTGAGCAACATGGCTGATATCCGGTGCAGCTGCTAGACAGCTATTGAGGAGATGTGCCCTGGTTTACCCTGACCGTCACCTACCCAGCCGGACATTGGGCACAGTTCCTACTTGTCTGCCTGCTACTGACTCCTTCCTTCCATCCCTCCCACAAATTCTTGCAACATTATTTTTGTGTACTGTACCTTTCTATGCTCTTGTAACTGATGTAACTTTTAACATAACGATCCTAAATGTAAAGCGCTCCATACCCTCTTGGGTCACGTTCGCACTATATAAAACTTTATAAATAAATAAAAAGGATGTCAAGAACATGTCATAAGTGATGGAATATGGAGTGCAGTGCATGGCGAGGGTGTGAGTTATGGTTACTTTAAGGCAAGAGTTCTAGTTACTTGAGATAATTTAAACTTGTGAATTTTAGTGGTTTTGTTAGTTTAAAATGCGGTGTTATCTATTTTTACCCAACTATAACATCCCTTCAACCTTTGTTTTTTTCAGTGAATTTCTAAGGTTGTTTTTAATGGAAAGTGAGATATTATTACTGTAAATAAATGCTTTTTTTGCATGATCACCCTGAAGATTTGGACTGATACTGCTGTTTTTATTACTCTGACATTGCACTGAGGACTGCTTAAGAGGCATCAGATCATTGATAACAATGGGGTAGACCCAAAAAGATCAATAGGACCTGGGTAACTGTATATATATATGAGAAAAGTGGTCCTAGATACACAATTTAAACGCAATTAATGATATGAATATTATTTCTTCACAGTCAAAAAAACACAAAATCAGACTAAATCTGAACATACAAAGGTGAAAACCCGCATCCTGCAGCATTGCAGCAGGATCCGGTGTAAAGTACAGGGGGCACCCTTGGTTGATCATTTTGTCAGATTCAATCACACACCCGAAAGTCTTAGATGGTGTGTAATTGAGAAGGTGAATCCTAATCCAAGGGGAGGGAATCTGGCACAATCAATCAGTATCCGTGAATGCAGGTGGATGCATTTTTTTGATACTGTGAATAGGGGTTTGAACGAACAGGAGGAAGTAATGAGACAAATGGCATTATTATCAACAACCTGACTCTTGTTCAGTCTGATCACTCCTGTCTATCTGTTCTATGAGTCCCCGTCCTGCCTTTTTGCTAGCTGGAAATGTAATTCATTGGTAAAAGGTGTTAACAACAGCTATAACACGATATTCCTATGTAAATGTATTTGATATTTATTGTTTTTTGTGACTGTGTATTTTGTGTGTTTTATGTACAGTAATGTTTTTTGCTTTTAGATAATTACAAAATGTATTTTTGTCACAATGTTGTATTAATTATTAATTGATAATTGAGAAAAATGTCGAATTATTGTGGCGTTTGGAAATTGTGCCTAACTCCACGACCAATATGGCAGCCCCAGCGCCCCCATTGTAATAATGCCATAGGTTCACTCGCATTTATGCACAGAGTGTTTCCCTGGGTTCCATTAATTTTGCTTCCGCCCCCTTTGTAATAACGACATTGCCTCACTTGTATTCGGATACAAAGTCCTCCTTTGATTTCTATCAAACTTGAGTCCCTCCTTTGTGTTTACCGGCCTACTTAATCGTCATTGGTGGTCATTGACCACGTGGTTCCAGCCGATCGCGGAAGCTACCGGAATACTTTTCGTACTACCTGGTTAACTGCAGTCTGATCGCTTTGAGATCCTGCACGTTGAGGGACAACGCTGTCAATTAAAGGTAATTGACCCTAGCGGCATGTAGTATTGTTAAGGGACAATGCTGTCACTTAAATGTAACAGACAATAGCGGCATGTATATTGGGATTGCGAACACGCCTTCATCCAATGTGTTTTGTAATAACGGCACGCCTAGCGTTTCACTGGTACCACTCCTCCCTTTTTAAAAAGTTCAAACTTGCGCATAGCAGTGGGCTGACTAGTTCTTGCTGACCATTTTAAAAAGTTTGAACTTGCACATAACAGTGGGCTGACTAGTACATGCCGTAGTTTAGCATTCTGAGTGAGACGGGTGATATAATACCATGCAATGGCGTCCAGCAGTAATGGTGGACCTTGACCTATGTTACTGGTTAGAAATAACGGTGGACTCTGAATTGTGTAACACAGATCCATCTACATGTTACGCTTAGTGACTGAATGGGCAAATTATAACATGGGCTTGATACCCTATTCTTTCTATACAGATACGCTTGAAATTAATTAATTCCCTTGAACATCAGTACCATGCTCACCGTGGATGGGACTAGGCACGATTGATCTCAACTGCCCATCGTGTATCAACTAGTTTTGGAGTGATTCTTCACCCTGAGCAGATAATTTTCTTCTTGAGGTGAGTCATAAAGTGTGGAACACCTCTTTCTTGACAAACTTGAGAGGACTGTGCCTTTGGAGATGGGCTAACAGTTTTCCGGTCTGTCTTTACCTTTGATAGGTGCATCGCCCAACTGATCTGGAATTGCGACACCTTCTAATTTTATTTGGTAATGTACCCAACACTTCTTTTAATTAATCCCTTCTGATTAGAATATCTATTATAAATGGTTAAAATATTTACACTTACCGTTACAGGTGCTTCCCTGTTCCCCCCCCTTCCCTACAACCGTCCTGAAGAAGACCCGCAGCAGAGGTCGTGACCTTCCCTTATTGCGCCAGGGTCGAAACGTCGACGATCCCCCCAGTTACCCCCTTAAGCCTACACCTGCCCCTTCCTGTCCCCTTGTATATTATTGTATATAGATTGTAAATGGGTAGGCTTTACATGTGCAATGTATATATAAATTCTCTGTTGCACTAAATTACTTTGCAATTCTTTTTCCTTCACTTGAGCACCAACTTTGTTTCCTTTCCCCTTTTTTTCCTTGCTGAAATTTTATGAATTTGTAAATAAATTGCAGTAGAAATTGTCGTATACATTGTTGTGTTGGGTTCTTCTGTTTTTTGAGCTGAATTAAGCCAATAATACATCTCCTTGTGTTTGTATGTTCAGATTTAGTCTGATTTTGTGTTTTTTTGAATGTGAAGAAATAATATTCATATCATTAATTGCGTTTAAATTGTGTATCTAGGACCACTTTTCTCATATATATATAAGAGGCATCAGAGCCAGTGTTCCTACCCCCAAAAGAGTATGTTGGATTGTCTTATACTCAATTGGCTTACGTGCAAGTCCCTAGTATATGGTACAAGGGGTACCCAGGGCCTGTAAGTTGCAGGGTCCCTCATGGGCTGCAGCACTTATTATGCCACCCAGAGTGTTGCAAAGTAAAACATATCACCCAGCCCGCCACTGAAGACTGGTAGAGCAATTTTAAACTGCTAACTAGACTTTGCCATTTAAACCAAAGACAAAGTGCAGACCTCCTTTTTTGATGTGTATAAATCATCTCTAAGGTAGGCCTATCGAACCCAAAGGCAGGGTGCAGTATATTAAAAAGTAGGACATTACTTTTTTTGTATTCGAACAGTGAAAGAAAACACCCCAAATTGGGGTTTTTCCTGTGGAAAGGCTAGTAGCCCACATTTGCGCGTTCAAAGTTACATGCGGGCAAACTCAGCTGTGCTAACTCTTGAATGGTAGTACCAAAGCTGGTACTTCAAGGTAGCAAAATAATTCTTACATTAAATCCAAATTGATGCCCAAGTCGAATTGAATGTAACTTTTCATTAATAGCAACTTTTAGAAAGTTGCCACTCTTTTGTCCATGTTTTCCACTGGCCATTTGCAGATGCTAGCCCCAAGACAGCCTTCTGCCCTGCCGAGGAGAAGTCTGAAAGACTCCCCGAAAAGGGAACAATAGAGGCCTGCAATGGAAGAGAGGGGTTATGTCTCCCTGCCAGGAAGGTGCACAGGGTGTGAGCCCAAAAGGCGAAGGTCAAAGGGAAAGCTACCTTTGAATGGCAAATGGTAGACACACACAAGCAGGCTGCTCTTTTGTCCTGGTAGACAGGTTGAATTGGAGAAAGAGGGGAAACCAGTTTCAAAACCGGGTTTCACATGAGCGTGAAGCCCTCAGGTAGCCACACCTCTAGGGTAGGCTACCAAGCTCCACACACCAAGAGAAGGGTTCTGCCATCTTAGGAGTGGGTAGAATAGTGCACTCTAGGATAGATAGATAGATAGACAGAGAGACAGACACACAGATAATACACATTGCAGGGAATCATCATCAGGTGGAAAGGGATCTAGTGGTCCATTGGCTATTAACCGCTGCAGCCCCCAAAGGCACTTCCTGGGCATAGATATGGAACCCTACACCTAGACCTCAGATTACATCTGGACTGGACAGAGGACTGAAGGACTGCCCAGCTGCTTCCTGGACCCGGCAAGAGAGGCAGACCAAAAGCTGATCCTTGGGCCTGCAAAGAGAGGACTGTACCTCTGGATCCTGGCTAGAGGAAAAGTTGGCTGGGTAACTTCCTTTTCCCAGCTACAGGGCCACAACAAGCTAAAGAAGCCCGTCTGGTTAGTCAGTAGCCATCACTTCTTGATTGCCACAGACGTGCAGCCGCTGAGCCTGAGTCTCAATGCTCAAAAGTTGCAACTGAGTCTTCTGGACCAGGAAGAGTCAACGGAGTGCAGTTTGGCTGCTCAAGAAGGGCATTAGCCTCCACAAAAGAGAACAGCTGAGCTTGGTATGATCTGAGACCAGTAGTCTAGTGGCAACTGAATTTTTGCTGGACCCACCAGGACTACGAAGGACATCGACCCCTGTGGCCAAAGTCGCCCCACCAGGACCGTGGACGAAGAGTAGCCTCAGCAAGACCCCGCAGACTGCACAGCATCCTGTATCCCTTGCATTAGGACCACTCCACTGACTGGTAATTATGTTTTTGGCCCCAGGGGCATGCTTCGTATTTAACTCGCAAACTTTGTTTTGCAAATCATGCGTCTACAATGAATCCATCCGCAGATTCACTATATAGTTTAATGCCCAATATAGTCCTCATCATTATAGCCAAACTGTACCCAGCTTTCTTCACTCCTAGCAGTAGTGGCTCTATCCAACTGAGAGGTGTTAACCTCTCAAGCTGAACCAATAGCTATACACGATTAAGCATTTTGAGGAATAATGGGTGTTGGGCCATTGGACCAGAGCCAGATTTGCTTCTTTCATTGCGTAGGAAACACATGGTTGACCAGAAAAACATTTATCTCATTATAGAAGCTTCTGTTCTCTGGTGTCTGGGGGTTCATTTCTATCCTGCCCACTCTTCATTGTGAATGAGTGATCACTGAGGCAGCTCATTGGTTACCTTGTCAGTCATGTAGTATGTGGATATAACTAAAATCCTCTATACAACTTCTCATTTATTTGGCCAATACATTGATCACAAAGTAAAAGTAACATCTGTGAATATGTTTGATTCCAGATCAACAATACATTCCCAGACATGGAAAGTAGCGATTATCATTTCGGTTCCCCTGAAAAAAGCAATACATTTTTTTGTATACCTTAGTTACAATTACTCAAGATCTCCTGGCATGTTGTAATACATTATTACCTCATCACCCATCTTCCTCATCACAGGCCCTAAATCACAAGGTTGGCATCGCTCAATTGCAATCTCGAATTAAGTCCAGTCACAATAGCCATTTGAATACATTAAATGGGAGGAAAACAAGGGATAAAAAAGATTGCTTCTTTGTAACATGAACAGCAAGATGACTAATGGACTCAGTAGTCGTCTGACTGGTGGAGTCACAAGCAGGTTGGCGAGCAGAATACCCAAGATCAGAGATGTGACCTGGCCTACATGGCATCCTACAATCAGTGAGCTGAAAAGGATTACCTTCCTGAAAGCGGATACTAACTGGACTGAACCAAAAAGTCTGCATCCTTGTTGTCGGTCAGTTGAACTTTTCCAAAGTGTTTGTCCACCTACCACCATCTTCCATTAAATTCAACAATCATCCCTCATTTTGTTACAATGCACACATCCTTTAATACAGACTTTCCTTGTAAATCAGATCCTTTCAGGTATCACTCTGTTTTGGCAGATATTGAAGCATATGTTTGTTGTGTAGGTCTAGTTGCCTGCTATTAACTTTCTTGGACACAAACATCTTTTGGCCACAAAAAAATCCACTTAATCTGACCGCTTTATGTCTGGATTCTGCTAAGTATCCTACATCGAAGCAATGCAATTTACTGTGAAAGAATGGTAAACTTCTACAAAATGTTCATAATCATTTTTACTCCACACCCATTTATAATTACTATATCAAAATGTCCACTCCTAGATATGTCAATAACTGTAAGAATTAGATTACGACATTGTTACCCGAAGTCACGTACCCTTTACATCAAACTGTTCTAAAAATGTTAACATTTTGCCATATGGAGTCTGAATCACAAATAGTTTGATATCAGTAGATGTGCCTTGCTCATGTGAGACTCCTGGTTTACTCTTTGATTTCAGAAATACTTTTGGCTTGCTTTTAGTGCAAATGCACATGGACAAACCTATGTGCAGAGATTGTGGATTCTGCAGATTTATGCCTTCACGTGGGAGTTAATCTTCACCTAGACATAGGTATAGTTCACAAACTCTGGACAAAGATTAATACCTAGTAAAAGTACTTTACCCCAGTCTTCCTGGAAGCGCAGGGGAGACTTAACTAGAATTAGTTATAACTCATTACAATGCACTCAGTGATATTAAATAGTATGGGTGTAAACAAATGTCAGCCCAAATGAGGCACTTCCAACACTATTTCCATTGATGCCCAATCTTTTAGTAAAAAGTTCTATTCATTAAAAGTGTCCATTCAGACAACAACGAGTCAGACAGCCAATATAGCCAGTGCATTTCGTTTTTGATGGGAGCCTACTCAGGAATAGCTAACATACAGTCTTTTATTCTGATTTGACTTTGTGTATTGAATGTAGATGAAGAATTAGGTTACATCTTGTCACGGACTGCAATTACCGTTACACTTGCTAACAACCAATTATGGATCACCATATCCCTATAAGAGTGTGCATTATTAACTGAAGACTTTTCCTATGATGTGGAATTCCAATGTGCAAGTATCATATATAGATATATATATGGAGCTTTGGAAAGTATGAACTTATGAACAGATGGAACTTTTTTATAATATACATTTTTATAATGTGGGTTGTTTAGGTGCCTGCAAAGATAACAGTTTGTGTACATTAGATTAATTCCATATTTTTATTATTTTCAAATATTTGTGCAACATTATGGATATTGGTGTGTGTGTGTGTGTATACATATATATCGTTCTAAAAATTATCTTTATTTCCTTAAATTTAATGTTTAACATACTTATTTTTTTCATAATATGGTGTATATGGGTATCGGCATTGTCTCAAGTATAGGACCATTTTTTCCCTTCATCTTCTTGGGCCTTGTGCCGAAAATGTGATGCCTGGCTCCGCTGATCTGGATGAGATTCCTATATGTGATTGGCCATATATGGTGCGACTTGCTCCAAGTCCTGGCTGGAGTAGATTTGAGCGTATGTGGACTATAGCACTACTGCTGTAGACGTTAGTCAACTGCAACGACTTACCCTTTTGCAGTACTATTAGCTTTCTCTTGGCGTATTCCTGAAATTCGGGAGCACAACAACTATAAATCTTTGTGAACTGAGCCCAAGGGTATAGGACAGGTGTAGGCGCAAATCTTCATCTTCATATTAGTGAAGTTTATTTAGCAGCATATGAAGTAGTGCTGCTGGAATAAAATTCCGCAAATTAAAAAAGGCCTTTCTGAACCGGCCCAATTACCATTTCTCCCTCACAATAAACATACATCAAGCCTGTTTTCAGAACTCATGCAATGTTGTATGTATAAAAAACAAACTAACCAATCATTGTGATTCTGTCCCTCTCCTAAATCTTTCCTACAATATTTTTTGCTTTCTCACACAGTCTGAACTCCAATACCATTCACAAAGATAATTTTGGTCCCAACATAAGTTTATGACTAAATGTAACTTTTTAACCCTTACTGGGAATTTACAAAGGAATTTCTGATGAGTGAAAATCTATTTAACCTGCATATTTATCTGCAGTAGTAAATCTCACTCAAAGGGTGGGAAATAGGTAAAACAAGGCATAATTTGCCGTGGAAATTTGGGAACGCACACAAACATGTTCATGTTCATTCCGCCCACTACAGGGTACAGAGACTGCCTTGCTCTCAGTAGTGGAAGAATTTAGGAAAATAGTAGATTCTGGTGGCAGCACAGTGGTCCTGCTTCTCGACCTCAGCGTGGCGTTCGATACCGTAAATCACCAGATCCTCATCCATAGGCTTAGCAAATTAGGTATTACTAGAACTGCCCTGGCTTGGCTCCACTCCTTTCTAGATAATAGATCTTTCCAAGTCTTTGAAAATGAGTTGACGTCCAAAAGAACTCCCCTTCGCTGTGGAGTGCCTCAGGGATCATCCCTGAGCCCTACTTTATTTAATGTGTACACCTGCACCCTCGCCGAGGCAGTTCTCCCCTTTGGAATACATATAGTGAATGAAAAAAGTTGCCACCTCAAAAGCAGAATTGACTCAGCAGACAATCCCACTAAAGAACTCTTTTCTATCTATAAGGAACTCACGATCCCAACGAGGTTGCAAGCACAAGATACTTACTCGAAAGAACTATGTGACTCCATTGCTGACTTCTTCGTAAATAAGATAGATAAAATCCACGCCACCTTTACGGAGGATGAGGCCAGTTCGAGTAAACTTGTAATAGCCAATAACAGCAACACTGGGACTCCTGGTCTCACGTGTTTTATTACTCCGGAGAAACAAGAATTACTGAGCATCGCAAATAGTATACAATCTGGCTCTCCGAGCGATGTGTGCCCGCCGACTCGCTGTAAAGGAGTCATGGAGACCACAATAATTGATTACATCAGTGTTATTGTGTCGCTCTCGCCAGGTACTAGATGCTTGGAAAACCGCTCAAGTAATCCCCCTTAAAAAGAAGGCCAACATCCACATCTCCCAATTTCAAAACCTTCGCCCTATATCCCTCCTCCCTTTTTGCGCAAAACTTGTGGAAAAAGTAGTTAATAGACAGCTTATGAGCTATCTGAAAGAACATTCTCTCCTGCACCCCACACAATCTGGGTTCAGAGCGGGGTACTCTACGGAGTCTGCCCTACTTTTTTCCACCGAAAGTTTAAGGCACATAGTGGACGATGGAGAGACAGCAGCGTTGGTACTTTTAGACCCAAGTGCAGCCTTTGACACCGTGCTGCACCCAACGCTGCTGTCTCGGCTATCTGACATGGGAGTAAAGGGGCATGCCCTTGCGTGGATGGAGTCCTTCTTGGTCAACAGGAACTTTCAGATGCACCCCCTTCAAGTCTTCTCTCAGGAAGGCGAGCCACGGGGTTCCTCAGGGCTCGAGTTTGAGCCCTACTTTGTTTAATATCTATATGGAGGGGGCGTGGTCTGGCCACGAGGGAGAATGGCCGCCTGAGAGAAGAGCTCCGCTCTGGGACAGCACCCATCCAGAGGCAGCCTCATTTACAGAGAGCTTGGGGCTAATAAATGGACATTTTCCAGAAGGTGAAATTATCCGGTCATGAACTCTGTGTTTTGTTCTGACTGGTGACCTTTTTTTTTTTGGAGGGCTTTTCTCAAGCTGAAGAATGCCTGAGGAGAAAAGCGCAGCCGGGCCTTTGACCTCATGACCTATTTGGAATCCCCGGCCTTGTGTAATGAGGAAGGCCTGAGGAGAGGAGCACTTGCCGGGCCTTGCACAGGCCTGCCTTCCTGTGAACACTTGAACTTGACAGCAGAGATATGTGACGCAGACAAATCGGGTTTTCAACTTTAAAATGTGAAGTGGGTCTTCACAGATAAAGGTCAGTGTCAAGGTTGTTATTCACAGAGTAAATGAAAGACTTTCCAGTCACGGAGCTGTTATTGAATTGAGGCCTTCTGAATTTAAAAAGAAGATCAATAAGCTCAGACATCTTTGCAGCAACACTTGTGGCTGACTTTCAGACTCGAATAACCCTTTTTAGGGTTCACTCTGACTGGAAAACATTCGCATACGGATACAGGTCTGCACTCTTCTGGGCTCTAATAATTTCATGCCAGTAAGAACTGTCTTTGCCTTTCTACACTGTGGCTGAATCCTGTGACTGAATGACCCTTTCTGGGGTTAATTATCACTAAAATTATTATTTCATTGGCATTTTGAAAACCGAAGCACAGCTGAGTAGCTGAAGCACCTCACACGCTGCCTTTCTGCGCTGCCATTAACATATGAATTGCCAGCGCTTTAAACTCTTATTTACAACCTCTGGAAACCTTTACAAGAACATTAAAGAGCAGCTTTCCACGTGAACCAATACTTCCTGTATTTGTGAGGAATAATTATTTTCAGAATGTCACCAGCTAGATCAACAGCTTTCTAAAATAATTTACCACAGAATCTCCTCAATTGTCATTTGGAAACCTTGTTAAGGGAAAGTCAGAGAACAGCACTTCCAAATGTATTAATACTACCAGTATCCCTGGAAGTCCTTTATTTTTCAAACTTTAATAAGTAAGACTGGTGCAGTGGTTTGCAGTTTAATACATATTATCTCAACATTATGAAGTTTATAGTTGCAATCATTAGTCATTTCTCGCTTATAATGTTTTCCTGAAATTTTATGAGGAGCTTCATTTGGCTGTGACTATTTTGATGTTGATATGAGGTGAATTTCGATCTGTTTCTTCTCATTCCATGGCAATTCTGTTATTACTGACTTTTTGCTATATAATGTGAGAGGGACTTTTTTCGGACGCACCACACGACTCATTATTTCAAGAGGCTTTTCATACATCTGAAAACAATGTAGTAAACAAGCAAAACTCTTCCTCATAGCTATGATTTGTTAATCATATATGTTGATATTGTTTTACTAGCGTTTGACATATAATGTGAGGGAGAAATTTCTACATTCAGTTATTCAAGAGGACTTTTCATGATATTGTATGCAATATTATGTGTCATCTTTGAGGAATGGTACATGGTCTTTTATGGTTATTCTGCAGAAAATAGCATCAGCTAAGACAGTGGCTTTATATCCCTCGCAAACTATTGTTCTGCTTACACCTCCTTAAGTAGATAACGCCTTTCTACCTGATCTTAGCCTTTCACCATATCAGTTTGTACGGACCATCTATTGGATTGTTTCATCACCTCATCAGCCAAAAAGAGTTTATATGTTTGTCACTCTGTCAAGGCAACATAATATTAAGTAAATACAAACTGCTTCATTTTTTTTACAACTTTGCCTGCTATTGTTCATAACATCGTTAAATATTTGAGGCGACCCCCGATTTTCCTCAGCATGTATTTTTTATGAAATATTATTATTGCCTTCACCTATGATATATAGAACTTGCTCAGTTTGAGATATTGCATTATATGTTGTATTGCTATTTTCTGCTTATTGTTGTCAATTGTGAATTTTTAATAATTGCTTCTCACCACGTTACCACATCAATACGTTACTGTAGAGCGTCTATGAAGCGCAATATACAAATGTCTACTAATAGGAATGGGAGTAAAATACCTAAACAACCACTCTTTACAGAAGTTTTGAAACAATCTACTGCTATGCCAACGAAAGGGAACTCGTCCTCTTCAACGCATATGCCCCAAGCTGCGCCCTCTCATAGTGACCAGACTTTAACAGACACCATGCAACGAATATTGCAGGAGATTTCTGGGGTCAATCGTCGATTGGAAGGGATGGATATCACAATTACATCTCTAGCTGAAGAAACTAAATCGATTAGAGCAGACCTTACAACTTTTCATACTAGAATTGAAAGTCTTGACTCTAAAATAATGGCCATGGAGAGTCGCCTTGATACAGTCCAAAGCTCAGACCAAGATCTTCTCTTTTTGCACAGCAAAATCATTGACTTAGAAGATCGCAGTAGAAGAGGCAATCTCCGCTTCTTTGGCTTTCCAGAAAATATTGAAGGACACAACGCGAAAATATTCCTCTGTGATACCCTTCCAATAATGACTGGAATTTCCTTTACTCCAACTCTTGAAATTCAACGAGCTCACAGAATTGGCCCACTACGCACAGACCCTGCTGCGCGCTCAAGGCCAATTATTGCCTGTTTTCTTCGTCATGAGCAAACCCGACAAATATTGACTGCAGCTCGCTCACGAGGCTCTTTTCTTTTTAAGGGTCATAATATTCACGTAGCAGCGGATTTTTCTAAAGAGACGAATGAAAGACGGAAGGCGTTTCTCTCCATGCGGCCTCAACTACGTCAGTTAGACATTAAGTATGGGTTGTTTGAGCCTGCATGCTTCCGTATTACCAAAAATGGAGAAACCAAGAACTTCTATGACCCTGAACTTCTACAAAAATTCTTAGATGACATCAAATCTCAGGACATGGATACGCAGTCCTCCCATTTTGAACAGTTCCAACCGTCTTCTTCCTTTTCCCCACAACTGCCGGTGCAAAGTCCACGAGCATCTAGTAACTCCAGACAACGGGGTAGAGACTTGAATAGAGTCAATCGTTCCCAGGAAGATAAGGCCTCAGCTTTGCATTCTGTCTCTACACATACAAAGGAGCCGCAGAGAGAAATCTAGATCACCTCTTAAAACTCCTTCAGATGCTGACTGAATAGTTTACTATTATTTAACTGTCTGTTTCTGTGCTTTGTTGTACTTTTGCCATATCTTGTATTCAATTCTGATTTTTCTTCATCAATATTACTATTAGATAACTTATATTCAGTATTATTTTTCTGCTATGAGATTTTTATCTACCTATTATTAAATTGCCTGTTATATGCTTAGACATAGTTCTTAGTAAATTGCATGTTTTTTCTTCATCCTCAATCCCTCTTCGGGGTATTGGAATTACTTTATCTATTTCTGCATGTTTTATCATTCCTATGTTGCTCAATGGATTAGTGTAGGTATTGGTATTCCCTTTCTTTATACGTCCAAATTCTATGATTATGCATATTCCCCCCCCCCTTATTTTATTCTCTAGTGCAACACGTTACCCTTCATTATAGTATACCATTTTAATATGTATTTCTCTAGCTTTTGCTTGGATATTAAGTGCTAATATGCTATATGCCTTTTGAGTTCTTTTAATTATGAGTGCTCATTTTATCGGTCATTCATATTTTGTTAACAGCTGCTGTTTGAATTCCTCATAATTTTGCCATAATTTATTGCACTCTTCCCATACTGTATTCTTACTGTTTTCCCATGTTAAGGTTCTGTTTGTTCATATTTCGTTAATAAGCTGTAACAAGATACTGCAGGGCATAATCTAAGATAGTCATTATAGTATTTGGCTGATTAATTACTACAGAAGGCATTCTTAGATTGTTTTCATCACTCCTCTATCATATTCTACTGTATCTATATCTCTTTGTTAATTCATTCCCCAGGGCTCCTTCCCTTACACTATCATCTACTCCGCTGATCCATACTTTTTCTTTTCCTGCATGGGGTCCTGTCCCGCGGCGGTGCTCTAGTGCGCCCAGGCCCGCGGTTCACAGTCTAGGTTTCCTAACTTTTCTTCATATCTTATTCTCACATCCACTTCTTCTAATCTCCCTTTCCCCTACTTTTTTCTATTTCTATTTATTCTTTGAAATACATAACATCTGCCTCATTTCTACTTGACTACTCACATACCTCTATCCTGTTTGATTCCCTACTTTCTCTGCACGATTATCTTATAAGTTTCTGATACTATCACCTCTTTTCTTTCTTAATAACCAGAGTAACTCCCTCTCCTATTCTGCCCTACCCCCCCCCCCATTCTTCTTCTTTATTATTTCTTTGAATATTTTCCACTATGACTCATGCTCATCCTTTATCTGTTGTTACATGGAATGTACATGGTCTCACCCATTACATTAAAAGAAAGAAAGTGCTTTCATATTTGCAGTCCAAACATGTGGACATAGCTTTATTGCAGGAAACGCACCTGGATGAAATTGAATCTAACAAACTCAGTAGAGACTGGGTTGGGAAGGTCATTCATAGCAGCATACGTAGGAATGACCCCACCAACCCTAACCCTGTCCGTAAATGTGGAGTGGCTATTCTTATCCGGAGATCGCTTCCCATTACAATTTCCAAGACATGGTCAGATCCAGATGGTCGCTATGTCTTCGCTAAATTACGAATTGGGAATTCTTCCATTTGTCTTGGATCCATTTATGCTCCGATTGGTACTAAAAAACAATTTTTCCTCCACTTGAATCGTCTTCTTACTGAGATCAATGCTTCCCAATATCTCATCGGAGGGGACTGGAATTTGGTTCAAGATCCTATCCTCGACAAAACGGGTCAGTTTGACAGGGTTAATGCAGCAGATAGGGCCATCTTACTAGACATACTTTCTGATAATGGTTTGGTTGACCATTGGCGTCTCAGTCATCCACATGATAAGGAATATACATTCTTTTCTTCCTTGCATGGCACATTTTCCCGTTTGGATTATTTTCTGTTATCTCATAAAGCGGTTCAATTGGTCACAGATTCTAACATTTTGGAAGCTGCTTTATCTGATCCTCCTGTTCTTATATCTCTTGATTTAGGTTTATCTAAACCAGGGCGCAAACCATGGCGAATGAGTTTACAGAAATATAGGACACCTGGGGGTAAGCTTCTTTTGCAATCTCATTTCCAAGATTATCTCACTAATAATGAGGACTCTGTCTCTTCTAAGAGAACAATTTGGGCAGCAGCAAAAGCCACTATTAGAGGGCAGTTAATGAGGGATGCTGCTCTTATCAACAAGAATAATATTGCAAAACAAACAGAACTAGAACGAGACATTCAACATTACTCTCAATTATATATTTCGAATCCTACTTTACAGAATCGCAAATTGTTGGAACAAGCACGCATGTCTCTTAATGGTCTCTTTACATCTAAGGCTGAGTATGCATTGCAGAAGATGAAAGGGAGACATTACGAACAAGGAGAAAAGGCTGGCCGATTATTGGCTGCACAATTGCGTCAGAGAGAAGCTGCTATGGCTATTCCAGCTATTAAGTCGACCATGGGTGAAATACTCACCAGACCTCAGGAAATAGTTAATGAATTTGCCTCCTTTTATAGATCTCTATATACCCCAAGTAATCAGCTTGATCTGGATAAAATGTCAACTTTTCTAGAGAAGGTGAATCTTCCGCAGCTTTCGGATGATGGCAGAGCCTTACTTGAAGGTAATATCACGAGAGACGAGATTTCTTCGGCTATCACTGCTCTGCCGTATCATAAAGCCCCTGGAGAGGACGGTTTCCCCGCCGAATTTTATAGATGGACGGGTCAGAATATGATAGATACTTTGCATGCTGCGTTTCTAGAGGCTGACAAAGAATTCTCCTTGGGTCCCCTTTCTAATAAAGCAATTATAGCTGTTCTACCCAAGCCAGGCAAAGACCCTCTTTTATGCGGAAGTTATCGCCCTATATCCCTCTTAAATTCGGATATTAAGATTCTAGCTAGTATTCTTGCGTCCCGTCTTCGCAAAGTCTTACCCTCCTTGATACATAATTCCCAAGTGGGTTTTGTCCCAGGCCGTTCTTCCCGAAATCATCTTCGTACATTGGCTCACACGTTATGGACTGCTAAACATCTTCCAGAAGATGCCTTGGCTCTCTCCCTTGATGCTGAGAAAGCATTTGATCGCATTGAATGGGAATATCTCTTTACAATAATGCATAGATTTGGTTTGGGTGACCAATTTATTAATAAAGTACGTTTATTATACGATAGCCCATTAGCTCAAGTCAACTGTGGAGGTTTCTTATCTACCCCATTTCCAATTCGTAGAGGTACACGCCAGGGTTGCCCATTGTCCCCTCTTCTCTGCGATGGAACCTCTTGCTGCTGCAATTCGCCAATCTGATGATATTACAGGTATCCCCCTTCCAATTGGCCATTCTAAAATTTATTTATATGCAGATGACATTCTTCTTACTCTTACTAACCTCCCCCGATCTCTCCCAGCCCTTCTTCAAATTATTAAAGATTTTTCCTCCTTTTCTGGTTATAAAATAAATTGGGACAAAAGTGAAGCATTACCTATTTCAGTTGGCACTACGAAATCAGCAATTTCTGGATTCCCCTTCCACTGGCAATCTTCACACCTTAAGTATCTCGGGATTCTGATTAATAGAGGTTTGGAAAATATGGTTGCGGATAATTTGGCTCCTTTATTTTCCCAAATGCAGAGGGATTTTGATAAGTGGAAAGCTCTAGGATTATCTTTATGGGGTAGAGTTCAAGCTATTAAGATGGTTACTTTACCAAGATTCATTTATGTTTTGGGTATGCTTCCCCTCCAAATTCCTTTAGTTACTCTTAGATCAATCGACTCCAAGATAAAGCTCTTTATTTGGGGCACAGCTAAACCGCGCCTTGCTGCTGCTAAATTAAAGGCCCATCAGTTATATGGAGGCATGGGTCTTCCATCCATTGAACATTATTCACTTGCCCTACACATTTCTCAACTCTCATATTTTCTACCCAAATCTAAAGACATTCCACAATGGGTATCAATTGAACGTCATCTTCTATCTCAGGATTCAGGACTATCCCTTTTATACGGTACTGGTACTAGTTCTTTGGATCCTAAAAATCCTATCTTATCAGCCATGCATAGATCTTGGCAGAGGGGTCATCGCATATTAAGTTCGAATCCGCGAATTCACATTAAAGCTCCCTTGTGGAATAATTCAGCTATTCGTATCAATGGTCGTACTTTATCCTGGCCTTTGTGGAGAGAAGCCGGCATTTCTTCTCTGGATCAACTCTTACATGATGGAAATTTTAAAACTTTTCCCCAACTTTGTGAGGAATTTAATCTTCCACTCCTACATTCCTCTAAATACGTTCAACTTCAACAATGTCTTAAAAAACAATTAGGCTCTCCACCTTGGTTGCTTCAGGTTTCTCCAATATTATCTTATCTGCAACTATGGGGGAAGTTTAAGGGGGTAACCTCTGGTCTTTATAAAACCTTTTTGCTCCCTCTTTTTTCACAACCTCTCTCACACACTCTTCGGACTAAATGGCAATCTCGCTTATCTATTATGTACTCCAATGCTCAATGGGATCAAATTCTGGAGGGGTTGCACAAAGGCGTTCGAGAAGTGCGTCTCAAATTCTGTATTTTTAAAATTATTCACAATTGGCACTGGTCACCGGTTAAATTACATCAAGCTGGGTTATTATCCCATACTTCTTGCTGGAGATGTTCTAATCCTGGTTGTGACATAACCCATATCATTTGCGAATGTCCACGCA
The DNA here is from genome assembly GCF_964261635.1 of Lissotriton helveticus. Classification (NCBI taxonomy): domain Eukaryota; kingdom Metazoa; phylum Chordata; class Amphibia; order Caudata; family Salamandridae; genus Lissotriton; species Lissotriton helveticus. The sequence continues at coordinate 869,780,403 of NC_136059.1, forward strand.
ACAGACCCTTCTGGATCTTTGTTGGCAAAACTTTGAACTCTACAATGACATTAATTTTACCACTTACATCTGCCACCATTATTTTACATGACTTCCGTGGTTTTCCAAAACTTTCTAAGCCACAGACTCGTCTTCTTCACACTGCTTTGGCTACAGCCAAAATTTGCATTTTACGCCATTGGAAGTCTTCATCTGCTCCTTCTCAGGAAGAATGGTTGGTGGCAATGATGCAGACAGCCTTACATGAACGCACAATTTACAATCTTCAGGACCAAGCTGACATCTTTCTTCAAACTTGGTCCCCCTTTTTGGAAACCACATTGGACGATGATTCTAACCCAACTCCCTCTTCTCATGTGCATCCTTTACCTACTTAATTTTATTATCTCATATGCTTTTCCTGTACTATTTCATTCTCTTTATTCTTTTTCTTTCCTTCCCTCCCCCTCCCCCCCCGCCCCCCCTCCGTTACTCTGGCACCTTTTTTTTTTCTCTTTCTTTTAATCTTGATTATATTTATTTAGTCATTCCATTACTTACATATAAGATACATTCATACCTTTTGTATTGTTATTTTATAACAGATTGTAGAGTATGTCCTGTTAAACTTTTTCCTTATCTCTATTACTAGGAGTAAATTTCATAATCTATCAATTCATTATTCTTTTCAAATATTTTGCAAATAAGGTTTTCTTATTTACCTTATTACGTTGATATTTACTATGTATTTTATTGCATAATTCAATAAAAAAAAATTCAAAAAAAAAAAATTCAAAAAAAAAAATTATCTATATGGAACCCCTGGCTCGCATAGTGGAGACTTATGGGGTGGGCATTGTCAGTTACGCTGATGACACCCAATTGATGTTCAAGCTCACACCCGACCACAGAGAGTGATGCCACCAATTTCTCCAACTGTCTCTCTTCTGTGGCAGCTTGGATGAATAATAACCGTCTCCGCCTTAATGGCGACAAAACCGAGCTGTTGGTGGTAGGAAAATCTTCTTCCGCATGGTCCCACATGTGGTGGCCTACGGAATTAGGCAGCCTGCCCTGTCCTGCGGTCTCGGTGCGTAACTTGGGCATAACACTTGACTCTAATCTTTCATACATGCCTAATGTCAGCAAAGTCACGGCTAGGTGCTTCAGCGTACTGAAGGTTCTCCGGAAGGTATTAGACCTTCCCATGGATTCCAGGAAGACCATTGTCCATGCCCTAGTAACTCCCCATCTGGACTATGGGAACGCCCTGCTACTAGGTTTGAGCAAAAAAGGACTTCACCAACTCCAGTGTGTTCAGAATGCCGCTGCACGTCTGGCGCTCAAGCTTCCTCACAGAGCCTCAGGGAAATCTGCCCTGTCCAAACTCCACTGGCTCCCCATTGAGGAACAAATTAAATTTAAGTCCTTATGCTTTTCCCATCGTATCGCCCAAGGCACAGGGCCAGAATATCTAAAATGCCTTCTTACAACACACCGCCCCACCAGAAAATCTGAGATCTTCTGGAGCAATGTTGTTCAAAATCACCAGAGCAAGGATGGGCGGCCGCTCGTTCAGATATCTGGCTGCCAAGTGCTGGAACGAGCTCCCACTTGAGATCCGCATGGAACCCTCTGAAACTAGGTTTCGGGGAAAACTCAAAACTTTTCTATTCCCACGCACTTAATCCCTTCTCCTTCCTCCGCCCATGATAGGCGTACCCGTGCTCCTCCCTCTAAGCTTCATTACTGTATTCAGCGCGGGGACACTGTTTTTTTGAGTAACCAGGCGCTTTACAAATGGCTTTAAATAAATAAATAAATAAAAATATAGTCACCAACACAGATGACACGCAACTGGAGATTGGGCTCAACAGATCGGAGAACTCCCCCCTCCGTCTGCGTTCAAGCCTAGAAGAAATTGCGACCTGGATGAACGACTCTTTTCTCAAATTAAATGGGGAAAAGAGTGAAATTAGGATTCTGGGTAATCGCTCTCCACTTGAACTGAAAGAAATATGGCCTGCCTCCTTAGGCTTAGCCCCTACCCCCAAAACCCAGTTAAAGAGCCTAGGTGTCTGGATCGACCAAGACCTTACATTTAAAATCCAGGCACGGAAAACGGCCGCTTCATGCTATGGCGTCCTGCAAATGATTCGGAAAATCCTTCCTCTCCTGCCATTTCAGGCCAAGAAAATTATGATCCAAGCACTTGTCCTGTCCCGGCTGGACTATGCGAACGCGCTCTACCTAGGGGCCCCTGCTGCCACCTTTACGAAATTACTAACCATCCAGAATAGGGCCGCAAGACTTCTACTGGGCACTCCCAAATATCAGTCAGCCAAACCTGCTCTGAAATCTCTGCACTGGCTCCCAGTCCAAGAGAGAGTTAAGTTCAAATCCCAATGTATCGTCCATAAATCTATTTCTAAAACTGGTCCACCCATTCTTCACAATATCATTCAGCCCTATGAGCCCAACAGAAGTCTTCGATCCAAAACCCTGAACCGGGCCACTGTCCCCAGGATCAGGAAGACAAGAAGTGAAGGTCGACAATTCTCGCTTAATGCTGCTAAACTGTGGAACTCCCTTCCTCATCATCTGCGAGCAGAACTGAATCATCTCTCCTTTCGCAGATCCCTAAAACACTATTGTTTCCTTAATCTGGCTTGACATCTCATTTTTGCTACTGTAAGTGCTGGGATGCCTCCGGGTAGCCATGCGCTATATAAATGTTATTCAATTTCAATTAGAAGGCATTCCTAAACTCATCTCTGACTCATGTCTAACAGGCAAATGGTCACAGATTACTCCATCCAAGGGCTGGAGGGACTTTCGTTCCAGAATGGGAAAATTGACAGATTTCCCCTAGATTTAGCAGGGTTGTAGGGAAAGGGCTTTACCTACAGAGACCAGAAAAACATGCATTTCCACAGGCGAATCAATTCCTCTCTGGGGAGTTCTCAGGTATAGATAATTCGGCACATGAGAAATAAGGGAAAGTCACATGCCTTTCCTAGAAATGCATACCAAAAAGTAGTAAATTTGCACAATTTTAATTTCTACGTGTGCAGTTTTACTACTTCAGGGCTATTCGCTTTTAGTCCCCAGTCAAAGCATAGCAATGCAATTTTCCTTTCAGTATTAAAATTAGATTCACATACATCAGTTAGAAAAGAATCAAAATCCTTTTTCATGAACTATGATCTTCAAATGGCTTTCCAGGAAAAAAGGGGGATTGGGAACATTCTGCATGCTACAGTTCAGTGGTTAAATGCTTCCATGCACTTGTTATAATAATCTTTAATGTACATTTTGAAAAATCCTTACATTTAGTTTGTTGCGTAGGTTCTTCAAGTCCATTTAATATCAATACATAACCGAAGAAGTCCACACTGTGCCCCTCCGTACAGAACTTCAGCCAGATTTACAGCATGATTAGTGAAATAGCAGAAAAGCAGTTTTAGATGCGCCATGACAAAGCCCACACAATTCTAGCTGGTTAAACCCAAGTTAAACGAAATCACTCCTTAAATAGTCTCTCTCACTCTTCGGTACTGTGGTCTGGCCTCAAGAGGTATTATGTGAGGTGCTGGTTCAGGATGAGATGCGCAGGTGCGTCATCAAAGCAATTAAAGGGTAGGCAATGTATTTTAATAAAATGATAAAGGGTAAACCTAAAAAACAGCTTTAACTGTTTCAATGAAAGGTAATAAAAGCAATCGTCACCAGGGAAATATATCGAAAGCAATTTTACCATATGTTGAGTCACAAACAACAAAAAAAGATCATAAAAGAAAAAGAAAAAAAAAAAGTTAAATATCTAGTGCCACCATGTTGTTTTTATGCAGGACTATTGCAAAAGTTAGGTGGACCCATAAATGCATACGGCTTGGGAGTCTTTTGAAGCTGAATACAATAATGACACTACAGATTCAAATAGGCAATGCTGGAGATCGCAGTAGAGTGGTGTACAGAAATGAAGTTCAGACTGAGTTTGAAGCACTTGCAAATACCATGGAAGGTTTGTCTTTTTCAGCTGAAAACTAACTACGTTCATCGGTGGAATGGCTTTATTTCTGCAGGTTTTCAGATACCGCTCACAGGAGTCCCATAAATGAAAAAGTGTTGCAGACTTTGTTTTCGTGAAGAGAGGCTATATCACTACAGTGCTTCATTCACACATCTTGGGATTTGTATTGTGGCACATTCCATATCTTCTTGAATAGAAATCTCAAGTAGTCGTCTACTTCCTGGTATCTGCTTTCTCTTAGAATCCCCCTCCTCTACTTTCAACCCTTCCATATTGACCGCAGAGAAGACACCACCTCTGAGTTCCAACAGGAGCAAAGGGATCATTACAGTCTTGGATGAGAAATAAATCAGTATCACATTCTGGGCTCTGTATGAATATCAACATTCTTATGCCTTGGGATAATTATCAATTTGATAGCCCTTACTATGTTGGTCCAGGTGGGGGAAGACAGCTTCCTAAGCAGCTTTTTCAGATTAGGAAAGGCATATTCTGTTCAATCCCACAACATTTGTTAAACTCTAAATATGATTTAACAACAAGGTATTTCTTGACCAATCTCAGATTCATGTGTTTCCCTACATGTATGCCAGTGTATGTGCAAGTATGTATCAGATGCTACCAATAAACGGTGTATTCCACTGTAAAGTCTTAAGGAGACAAGCCCTGTTCCTATAGTCAGTGGTGTGGCCATGTCCTTGAAGTCCCCACCACATGCCCTTGAATAGAAATTAACATTTCTGTCCACTTGTTTTAACGGCATGAGCTTGTGTTTATATATACAGCAGCACTCTCTTTTGTGATTGGTTATTAAAACAGCATTACATGCAGACACAGATAGGCCTGCCTTGTGAGTCTAGGTCATGCCACCAGTATGTAATGATTAAAAGAAGGCTTTTAAGGGGTGGAGGTTCAAAAATGAGATGCAGAAAGAACATTTACAGTTGTGAGGGGTGTGTGGTCACACCGGGCAGATGGGATCCTTAAAGCTGTAAATGAAAAAGTGGAGACTGTCGGTGAAGAAGACTGTTCACCACTGCAATAATGATGTGTCCTCAAATAGATGGTAGTGTCATGGAGATATTCATAGATTAGTTAAATACAATAATAATTTTGAGACACCTGCTAAATCCCACCTATCATTACATCATGAACTAAAATGCTAATAAAGCACAATGGCTTGATTTGCTTATCTGTATAACAAGTTATGTTTTAGAAGAGATTGCTTTCTCCATCAACTCTGAAATGCTCTACCTCACTAGCACCACACAAACACTAAAATGGGGTTTTCAGTTCGCTTAAAAACAAAGCCTTCCATGTTTATCCTGTTCCAAGGATGCCCATTGTCACATGTTTATAAACCTTCAATGTTAGAGCACTGGCAATACAAATATATGCTACGAAAAATCTTTCTACATTAAATACAAAATAGAAGCCTTCCCTTTGCACTCTGGCTATCCACTGGCTTTCCCTTTGACCTGACAAATGCTACATTTCTCATTAAAGATACTCAAAGGCTCACTCCCTCTTAATTGAGGATTCTTATCCTCTGCCTCACCATGTACTGCCCCAATGGATTCTTAATCCGAAAACAGAATCTGCTCTCAACAGCAAGATTCCGTGTTGCCGCCGCTAAAACCAATCTTCAAGCGTTATTTAATAATGCTATTGCATTTCCAGTTTGTACAGGTCATCAACTTTGTTATGGACTTGAGTGTCATCACTTAAGAGACATTCCTTTCTTTCTCAACTGTCTGATGTCACTAACCTAGAATATGAGAAGGGTGAATAAAAGCAGCTGTGAGTGGCTCACTACTGTCCACTCTAGTTGCAGAGTGCAAAGTATATTAAACGAGTGAATATCTCTTGTAGCCAATTCTCTGACAAGTGCAATTTTGGAGAACCAATGACAAAAGCTTGCATAAAATCTCAGCAAAACAAATCAAAACAGTTTCACGAGCAAATTTTCTTGTCAGAGTAAAATACATCTGTATGTTTAGTAGTGTTCAGTGCAAAGGGTCACACATGTTTTCAGTTTCAGGATACGCCGCTGCCTTGACTCAGCACATAGGATAGGTAAGCCTATTTAAAACCAACATGAAATGTACTTACGGTCCCAAGGATCTCCAATCCGCACTTGGGCATATGCCTTTACTAGCTTTCCAACAATTTCATCATGGATATTTTCATGCAAAAACTGTGCAATTTAAAGAGAGATGTTGTTAGTATTGTGTACAATTAGCATTACACTTTATTTACAGCACTACTAAACAGCAATAAAGTGGTGCAGAGTGCTACATAAAACCATGCCATTTTTTTTTCTTGTGTTGTTGATGAAGACACAGAATACCAGAAGCAAGGAGACACATTTATTGTATTTTTTTATTTCATCCAGTAACATCTCAAGTGAATGAATGACGCAATTTGGTGTTCTTGGAGTACAGCACTTCTGTGTTGTCCACCAAGTATTATCTGCATTAAGTACTTGTAGGCCATTTGACAGCATGACCCGGCTGCAGGGTTGCGGTGTGAAGGTAGACAGTAACTATCTCTCCATGCCAACTTTGTCAAGGCACACTGTGCTTTTTCTTTCATGTTAAATGCTTTTGACAAGAAGGTATCACTTGTCCTGACAAAACCCTTTACCTTCAAACTGAAACCTAGGTCAACCATCCAGCATGGTTTGCCCTCCTCTGCCTCTTTCCAGTACCACCTTCATTGCCCTTGTGATGTAAGAATAAGCTACTCATGTATGAAGGCAGTTCTCCAATATTGCTATCTATTATAAGGCTGTTAGCCATTTGAATAGTCCCTGATGTCAAAATGGAAATCCGCAGGTACAAAAAATAAATAAATAAAAGAAGCAATAGGTACATACAGGAGGTGGAAGTCAAAGCGTTGCACAAAACTATGGGGCCGGTTTACCAAGGACCTCCACACTCGTGGCAGAGGCCCTGCACTACAGTTACTCGTGTGGAGGCCCAGACACAAGTGCAGGGCCGCTGTAATGAGTGCGGAGGTATTTTCTGAATCAGGCTCTATGTTCTTCAACACTGACCCCCCCAAGCAGCGTAAAGCTTTCTGCCATCATCCAAGCAGTTGGAAATTAGGGCGTTCAACAAGCAGAGCAGGTGACGAGAAAATAAGTTACTTACCTGTAACTGTAATTCTCCAGTATTGGTATCTTTCATAGATTCACCAGCTTGAATCATCCCCTCTCGAAGTGGGAGTCCCACAGTACCATTAGAAAGCAGTGTAACGTTAAACATGGACTGGAAAGTACATAAAACCTTCACTTTGGTAACATCTTTTTTTTCTTCAAAACAGAGACTAAACTTTTAAGCTTCAACCCACCAGACTGTATCACCCTCTAGAACACTCCTCTTTGTGACTTCTGTCTTTCAGATTTTCAGAGCACAAGTGTGAATAAGTACATTATCAAAGAGAAGGTGAGCTTCTCTGGGGAGGAGGGTGGGTCACATGTGAATCTATGAAAGATACCAATACTGGAGAACTACAGTTACAGATAAGTAACTTATTTTCTTCCTCCATTACTGGATCTTTCATAGATTCACATGCTTGAATCAGATTAAATAGCAGTTGAATACCACACATTTTGTATGAATGTCAGAATACATTTGTACGTATAGCTATGCATCGATACATATAAAACCAATGTAAATGTGTGAAACACATTTAAAGATGGTGGGTATCACTTACTATGATGGCTCACCTTTACTGAAAAAGATGCCGTAATAGCACCTTGCCACTGCCGCATCTCTGAACTGCAGAATCCAAGCAGCAGTGCTGCGCAACGGTGCGTCTATTCTTCCAGGTCGCTGCTCTGCAGATATCTTGAAGAGATGCACCTGCAAACAGTGCCAATGAAGTCGATACACTTCTGGTTGAATGAGCTTGCACCTTTGTTTGGAAAAGCGTGCCAGCTTTCGGATGACAACATTTTATGGCATTGGTTATCCATCATGCTATGATCCGTTTCGAGGGTAGATAACCCTTTCTAGGAGCACTGTATGCTACTAATGAATGATTGGATTTGCAGAAGTTTTTCATTTTGTCAAGGTAAAAGCTGAGACATTTCTTGACATCCAAGGAATGCAATGTCTTTTCTGCTTCAGTCTTGAGATCTGGGAAAAAGGTCTTTAGAATTATCGGTTCACTTAAGTGGAAATATGATATGACTTTTGGAATTAATTTTGAATTTGTTCGCAGAATCAACCTGTCGTTCTTAAATTGCAGGAAAGGTTCTTGAATGGTTAAAGCCTGTATTTTACCAACAGGTCTTGCTGAGGACAGTGCCAACAGGAGGGCCACTTTCCAAGACAGAAATGTAATATCCACTTTGTGGATAAGCTTGAATGGGCTTTTCATTAGTTGGGGAGGACGCCTCACAGGCGGGAAGACCCTGAATAGGTCTTTGAGAAATTGAGGAGTCTGCTAAACCACAACAAAGGTGGTGCCGCTGATCTTCGGTAATGGGACATGGCAGCTAGGTGAACCTTAATAGAAACATGAGCGAGAACGGAGCGGGCTAGATGTAGTAAATAAGGAAGGATTTCTTCCGGTGTAGATAATACTGGGTGCACGTTGGACCACTGACACCAGATGCAAAATCACTTCCATTTAAGGCTGTAAGTCTTGTTTGTACTACCTGAACGAGCCTTGGCTAAAATATCCCTGCATTCTCCTGGGATGCTCAGATGCACAAATTGATTGATTTCATGAGCCAGGCTGACAAGGGTAAGGATTTCGGAACCAAGCAAAATGCATGGCCCGGCTCATCGTCAGTAGAGATAGAAGTGGTTGCAGTTGGATGTGATGTCTCTATGACAGGAGAAGTAACTCTGAATACAAATGTTGCTGTGGGCACCTGAGAGCAATGAAAATTATCTTGCAAGGCTCTGCTTTCATCTTCATGAGAATCCTTATGAGGAGAGGAGTCGGCGGAAATGCGAAAGGAAAAGATTCCGGACCATGCTAATGAAAACGCATTACCCCAGAACCTTGGTTGTGGATGCCAGCTTGCGAATACCTGGCATTTCCGGTTCTGGGATGTTATAAACGGGTCTAGATTCAGTCTGCCCCATTGATGAAAGATTTCCTCCAGGACACCCTGATTTATCTCCCATTAGCGGCAAGTATTTCTCAACCTGCTTAGGGTGCCTGCTATGACAATCTGCTTCGCCGGCACATGTTCTACCTCCAGATTCACCTGGTAATGGATAGACTACTCCGTAATTCTCTGTGCCTCTTGGGACAGTGCTCGAGACCTAGGGCCACCTTGTTTGTTGATATAGTGCATGGTTGTGGTGGGGTCTGTGCGGATGGATGAGCACTGCAGATTTTCTTATCCAGGGCAGGAAGGCTTGTAATGCTAGATGTACTGTCTCTTGAGTTCTAGTAGGTTGATGTGAAGAAGCAGCTGAGATGGCCCCCATTTGCCGCAGACATGGCAGTCCTGCAAAGGAAGTGTCTGTAGTGATGACCAACCAGGAAGCTTGGGGAATGAATTGTCAGGCCAAAGGAGAGATTTGCCTCTTGAGTCCACCAAGATAGAGCTGTGCGCATTCCTGGAAGATATGGATGGTATCGTTGAAAGAGCCTTGTGTTTAAATCCACTGCCTGTACAGCTCCTTTTGTAACTGTCACATTCGTAGGGGGCAGAACGGGACCAAGGGAATGCAAGAGGACATCATCCCTAGCAGGGATTTGTAGAGGCAAACAAAGTGAGTTTTTTAATTTCAGTAGATGTGCCAGGAACAGCAATCTTGTCCATCTTTCTGGTGTGGGTACGCTTTGTTCAGCACTGCATCCAAAGTAGCCCCTAAGAACGTAATCCTCTTGGATGGCTGAAGGGTTGACTTTTACGGATTCAGTGTAAAGCCCAATTTGCTGAAAAGGTGTAGGCAGGCGTTAGTTCACCTCTGCGCGGACTGGTGGAAAAGTGCCTTGACTAGCCAGGCATCGAGGTATGGAAAGACTTGGTGTTTTCCTTGTCTTAAGAATGCCGCTACTGATCCCAAAATGTATAAATATTGTAATTTATGATTCTGTACGAATGGCAATTTAAACCCTGCAATTATGTTGTATGTAGTTCACCTGATGCAAATGTTTTGTTTGTTCTTTTTTCATAATACATTTTTTTTTTAAATTAAAAAAAAAAAAAAAAAAAAAAAAAAAAAAAAAAGAAGAATGCCGCTACTAGTGCCACGCACCTTGTAAAAATGCAAGGGGCGGATATCAGGCCGAATGGAAGGACTTTGAACTAATAATTGCCGCCAGCTGCTGTGAATCTTAAATATTTTCGATTACGTGGATATATCAGGGCATGAAAATATGCATCTTGGACATCTAATGTTGTAATATAATCTCCCCAGTTAAGAAGTTGTAGGATTATCCTTCAGTGTGACCTTGCGAAATGTTTGCTTCCTGAGATATTTATTCAGTTTTCTCAGATCCAGGATAGGTCTCCATTCACCGGACTTCTTCTTGACTAAGAAGAAACAGGAGTTTTCCCTCTGAGCCAGGGACTCGTTCCATGGCCACTTGGCTGAGCATGTTCTGGACTTCTAAACTGAGAAGATGCAGATGTTTTTGCTGGAACTTCTGGGGCAGGATCGGAGGTGGTTTGAATGAATTTCAGCACGTGGCCGAAGTGAATGAGATCCAACACCCATTGGTCTGTTATTTTTTTCCATTCGTGTAGGTGATGGGTGTGTTGGCCTCTGAGGCATGCTGCAGGGGATAGGGATGTAGCCAGGGCCTGTAATTCGTCACCCATTGATGTCCTGTGTCTTTCCCCTGTCGACCCATCTTTCCTCTCTAGGTTTGCCTAATGTAGGCTGCCTAAGGGACCTGTCCCTTCTGGCACTGCGGGCGAAGCGGTTGTGACCCAGCTTGGTACAATGGTACCTGTATTGTTGGCAGTCTCCTCTGTAGGGGAATTGCCTTCTCCCTCATGTGCCACAAAAAGGTATTTTACGAAACTGCAGGGTACCTAATGACTTCGCTGTATCTGTGTCGGTTTTTATTGATTAGAGGGCATCGTCAACATGTTTCCCAAAGAGGTCTTTGCCATCATAAGGAAGGTCCAGGATCTTACTTCGCATCTCTGGTCTGAATGAGGTGGAATTCAACCAATCCTGCCTCCGTAGGACTGCTAAGCCTGATGTTGTCGAAAACCTGTGGCACACTCTCCCTCCTTTAAGATAGTTTTGGCTTTGGCCTTTACATCTACAGGGGGATGGTCAAGATCTGGGTCAATGCCATATTTGGCGGTCATATCTTCAGAGTACTGCCAAAGAGTTTGGTGCTCGCAATGTGAGTGCCGACATTGATAAGCATTTGCCAATGTTGTCAAGGCAGCTACCTTCCTTATCACGGGGCGTGGATATTGGCACGGTTGGATTTTTGGAACAGCGTTGGACCACTTAAGTGATCAGTCAGGTTTTGGATGCCCGATGAGACAGGCTGGAGAATCATCAGGGGCTTTATATTTTCTGTCCAAGCGTGGCAATACTGCAGCCACTGTGGCTGGGTTTTTCATGAGGGTATAGACCTGATGCTATTCCTGAAATGTTCCTTGAAGTCATACAGGAAGCATCAGTTTTGCTACGTCGTCATGGGAAGATCAAACTGCCTTGTTGCTCTCTCCAGCAGATTATGGAAACCTCCTATGTCGTCAGCGGGTGACTCCATGGGTGGCAGTGTTGGGGAAGACACTGTTCGAATGAGGTAATCTTTCCATACAGTGAGGACATCATTAAGTTTCCCCTCTTCCTTCTCAACATCTAAAGAAGAGGTATCAGCACAGGCACAGTCGTAAAGTGTTGGGTATGCCATGTGGAGGTGGCTGCTGGCATATTTCTTGGGTTTGTGGAGTAGAGGGTTGCGTTGGAAGAGTCTTTGGAGATGAATAGCCTGCCTGGTGAAGAGGTAGGCGGAAAGCATTTGAGGTAGTCCACCAGCATCTATTGTAAGTCTGAAACCAATGCCTTTGGTACGCATACCAAGCCCTCTGGACACGGTTGTTGAAACTGTTCTTGGTGGTGTAAGCCGTCTTGAGGGGGGATAATATTCATGGCTATAGTAGCCTCCTTCCTCTTTATCATCGTCTTACTGGTATTTTACATGCAGATGTGACAGCTTGCATGCAGCCCCAAATTGACTATCATCCTCTGAATCATCTTTATCCAGTAGATAACTGAGTGGAAAGGGTGAGATCTTGCTGGGTGATGTATGTTCTGGCATTATATAAGTTGTTGTTGCCATCTCTTTTGGCTTCTCCTGAAATTGTTCCAACATTGCAGATGTCAGTGATGCAGTCGTCGATGCAGACGACGGCGGCTTTACTGGCACTGCAGAAGGGATTTATTTCACCTTTGATGGTGTTGACATAGTCCACGGGGCAGATACTAGTTTGACTGTAGATGGGATTGGTGCCATAGATTGTATTGTCGACAATGTGGTTGTCGTCGACGGTGATCGGATCATCATCCTCTGTCGTGATTGCCGCTGCCATAATTGTTTTAGTCATCAACGGCGCAGTAGACTATTTTATAGTCTATGGTGATGGGCTCATCGATGATCTCTCTGTCAACTGTGCAGAGTAAGCTTTTTTGAAGTTGTGGGAAATCTGAGGTGGAGATGTAGGAGGCGTGATTTTTTAGGCTTTTCTGAAAAGAAAATATGCCCTTGTGTTTTGGAATGTTGTTTTGAGGACTATGTTCCCTATGAGATTTTTCTGAAGGCCTTCGCTCCTTCTGAGACCCACGGTGGGTCTTTTTAGTAGATTTTTTCTGGGAGGCTCATGAGGAGAACATCCTTCTAAACACTCCCTCCTTCTTTAATGAACTTTCCTGGAGGATGAAGAAAAATCCTCGCTGTCATCCTCTAAAATCGGGGCCTTCTTAGCCTTGAGCTTTTGGAGCCACATTAGTAACCTCCCCTTCTGTCCATTAGGGTTTTAGGAAAAAAAGGTACAACATAACTTACAATCCTTTACTTTGTGGAATGGGAAAAGGCAGTAAAAGCAATATTTGTGCTGATCTTCTGAATTAAGCCTTTTCTTGCAACATGTCCCACATGGTCTAAAAAGACCTTTCTTTGCTTGCTCTGACATTGTAGAGTCAGATCTGAAGCAGCTGGAAATTAGTAGTTTAAGGTAGATGGAAATAACTCTCTGAATACAGGAATTAGCTGACCTGAGCAGAGCTCAGTGGAGAAAATCTGACAGACAGAAGCCTTTGAGAGGAGTGTTCTAGAGGGCGATACAACCGGATTGGTTGGAGCTTAAAAGGTTCATCTTTTTTAAAATTTCAAATGTGTTACTAAAGTAAAGGTTTTTTGGCCTTCCCAGGATATGTTTAACCCCTCCCATGCCCATGACGAGCTCAGCTCGTCATGAGCCACGGTGCTCCGGTGCTCATGACAAGCTCGTCATGGCCCGTATAACGCTTGCACGCTGGGCTAATTCCCCTGCTGTGCTGAGCGTTCCATTAAACGGGCGTGGTCGTGACGAGCTGAGCTCGTCATGAGCACCGGAGCACCGTGGCTCATGATGAGCTGAGCTCGTCATAAGCATGGGGGCGCTGTCCGCGCCCCCCCCCCCCAGCACAGCAGGGGAATAGCCCCAGCAGCCAAGGGGTTAATATTACACTAATTTCTAAAGGTACAGGGGGACATCCACTTAGACGACTGGGAATGATGCAAGCATGTGAATCAATTGACGATCCAATACTGGAGTAAACAAGGTTCCCTCATTCAATTCGGCATTCACTGTTATCCGATAATGATGCAGTTTTGATATCTTTTGTCATTGCTCCTTATCTTATTTTATAACAAGCACTACTGCGTGATGCTTTTTTATACCTTATTCAAAAGACACCGTTCTCACCAGGGTCAGTCTCTATCTCTCATATCCCGTCTATTCTGTCTGACACAGGCAACGAGGATCTTGTACCTCTTTTAAGCAGACACCACGCCATGCAGCCTACCTGGATGTCTCAGTATACCTTCATTGGAGGGTATTGAAATCTAGATTTTAAAGAGAGAGTTTTAGATGCCACTTTAGGCTCTATTCTAGATTTTTCAGGATAATTTTTAGATCGAACCTGGGCAGTGCATGTGCTGCTCTGCAAGGCATGCTGTATTCAGGTATCGACTTGAAGCTCCGCCCACTCTCCACCCATATTTTTCATTGGCTTGTGCCATTGTCCTTTGGAAACTGTGGCTTTTCATTGGTCAACAGGCTCAGTAGCCCCTCCTTAGTACCACCAGGTCTCATTTTGTAACCTCCCTAGAGAACACACCCATTTACATGTGTTGTTGCTCAGTAGGCTTTAATTACAGCCGCCAAGCACCATTTCGTTTAGTTTTTTTTCACATGCCTGCTGATGCATTCAGAACACGCTCTCTCGCAACACTTTATTATTTTTTTTACATTGCACAGCACGCCATGCTGATAGTGGTGGCTGTGCCTTTGCTTTACTTGCTGCGCCAAACGAGGGCGCATGTTTTTTCTACCATTTAATTTTTTTAATTAAATTGCCCCATGCCACACTTACACTTTAATGTCAGGCGCACCCCTTTCCTTAAACGAGCAGAGACGGGCGCACTCCTTTCCTTATACGAGCAGAGTCTAAGGAGAAGGGCGCGGCCTCCACTAAAGTGAAAACATGGACACGCTCCTTTCTTTAGATAGGACTCTTCTGAAGAAAGGGGCACGGCCGACAGAGTTAAGGCGCCACATGGGCTTTTTTACAAACTAGCATTTGTAATGCAGTAGGTGCAGCATTTACGAAGCTCTCGTAAATGCAAGACCTAATGCATTGCAAATGCTTGTTAAATTAGAGTGCATCACCATCATGGCTCATTCCTTTTATGTTACTGAGGAAGAAGACTCCAAAATGTCCCATTCAGTAACATCATGGCCAGAGAACAGAGTGCACACAGTCCTAGTGTGACTTTCAGGCATTTTCCTCAGGCAACTAGCTCTAAATACAGTATTTATCTTTTACGATTTCTTCAGAAACACACTACCTAATACAGACACTACTTGAAAATGCCCAGACACAATCTACAGCCACAAGGTCAACTTAGTCCAAGTTAGCAGATGAAAAACATTTGAGTTCTTGAAGGACTCAAAGGCACTAGCATTTATGGCAAGAATCTGAACAGAGTATATGCTAATTGAGGGATTACTGCAAAACAGGGAGCTATGTACAGATGAGCTTGAATGACTATATAAGAGAGCCCCTTACTGAAAATATAACATTATGTAGGAGTTTCTTTACATCAGAAGACCTAGGGGAAAAGTCAACAAGTATGAGAATCCCCCCAATTCAGAGGGGAGTGATAAAGCTTGGTGAGCGATGGAATCCAATTTTGGATCATTTCAAAGAGCTAAAGAAACCTGTAGTCCGAAACCAAGATTACTGGGCCCTGCCCGTCTCTGGCCACCCTAGACAAACCTGGGTATGTCTGACAGAGTGCCACCACTGTGCTCTGCAATCGAGGGACACAAGATATACTATGGCAGAAACTTCTATTTTTTACCACCCTACAATCTAATGTGCAGCAATGAGCATTCTTTAACAGTATCCTTTCTTGATGGCTTTGTGAGCCACTTAGCCAGTCTGTGGCCTTGGGCTGGGAAACCTCCCCGA
Organism: Lissotriton helveticus; assembly: GCF_964261635.1. Classification (NCBI taxonomy): domain Eukaryota; kingdom Metazoa; phylum Chordata; class Amphibia; order Caudata; family Salamandridae; genus Lissotriton; species Lissotriton helveticus. Next base: position 869,796,099 of record NC_136059.1, read on the forward strand.
AGGAGAGGGAATCTCATATCATGTCTTTCCACAAAGGTACCCTTCCTCAAGAGATCAGGTGTAGACCTACTGGCTGACTTCCCTCCAACCCATTTGATTTGTGAGAAAATCCGGATGGCTGAGGCCCTCATGGACAACATTTAAGACAAGTTTAATGATTGGATTTATTATTTATACCCTTTTTAACAATTCAGTAACAAAGTGCAGGTTTTACGTTTTGATGCGTTATATTGTCATTCAATTTACATTAAAAAAGCGAATTTGTATCCCATATCCAATATTTCTACCCTTAGGCTTTTAGTGAGCTATATTACATTTTGATTAAGTTTAGATTACCCTTTATTTAAACATTGGGCTCTATTTCTTGACCACACTACAGTGTTCCTCATGGTTTCTACATCCCTCAGCAGGTCCACCTTGAAAATGGGGGTTCCGGGCCAAAGTTAACAATTTTAGTCCATCTGTGGAAATGCAAACCGCTAGAGCAGTGGAAGTTTGCATCCGGTTTTCTCCCACCCATTTCCCTGCCACAATTTTCTTTTCTTCAAAAACAAGCAACCTGATCTTCTACTAAAACTCCCCACATCGCCTCCAGATACACCAGAAAAGGATACAAATTTTCTTGAGTTTAAGCCCCAAACGTTTGGCTCAATCTCCCCACAAGTAAGCAATCTAGGCAAGCACAAAAAAAGTCCCTAGACTTAACCAAAAGAGAAAGGACTATATTCAGGTTGAGCAAATGAACAGGTGGCTGAATGGTGCGGTTACACCTAGTTGCAATCAAATTCATATGTACAAGAAACAAAAAGCTATATAGTGACACTACCCCAAACAGAAAAGAACACCCTGGAAATACTTACAAGTCGTCGTGCAGTTGTACATCTCTGACCTGCTGTGCCCACAGCAGCAAAAAGAACAGATGGTGTGACTAGGCTGAGGTCTGCATCATCAAATACTTAAATAAAAAATAAATAACAATTACACCAAAAAGTCAACACAATAATGGACTTTAAATAACTTTCGACAAATACATGTTTTTTTAAAGCTAGAGGAAGGCCACAGATAGCACTTGGTTAGAAAACATAACTAGCAATCATTTTCAGGGTGCTCTCCAGCACTCAAAGAAATAAAGATTGCATTCAAATCACTGAGTAACATAACGTGTGTTTAAAGCCTTAGTCTATCCAGAATGGCATCTTGGGGCTGAATAATAGATGTTTTATTGTTATCCTACTCAATGGTACTCATTTCATCAACCTCAGAAGGATGAAAGGCTGATTGGACCCATTGGGATTGAAACCGATGACCATGAGGTCAAACCTCAGGGATGCATTAGTCCACTAAGCCACCAACACACAACAAGATAAAGTAAATCCAGATAACATTTTCAATGACGAATAGACTAATGGGGAAGTAAACTGGCCGTTGCTCTTTATTTGCCCCTGCTCATAAGCAAGATTATAATAGCCTAACCCAACCCCGTTACAAAACGTTTTCAGATTGCTTGCCAAGCTCCACTACTAAAGTACCAACAATGTAATTTACATTTCAAATTTACCATCCCTCATACAATTCTTTTGTAAGTTGAATTCATTTGAGTTTCTCATTTTCTAGCTGGCCTGCTCCCTGTTCTGGATTTCTTGGTCTCGATTATCAAAAGACGTTCTAATGCATTGATTACACTTATGTGCTGCACTTTGAAAATGCTCTAAATTTATATTACCAAAGGAGGCTTTTGATGCCAGGAGTGAGTGGACCTGGGGAAGAAGGGCAGCAATAAAATTGTGTTGCTGTGAAAGGAATGTGTAATCTAAATCATGTAGTGATTTAGATTACACACCCCAAGTTTACACTTTACTACACTAGCCACCGACTTGGTCTTATGCCTACATCAGTGAGAAGTGTTTACATCAGTGAGAAGTTAAAGAAGAACAGTGTTTTGACATGCACCGTTCTATGACATGTCATAGATTTTAGAGTAACCCTGTTGTTGTTTTGTACCAGTGAGCAGTTCCACCATGGTGACTGCACGAAGGAGTGATCCCATCTTGCGTGTCAGGGAAATACTGCTCATCTGTGTGGGATCATCCTCACACTGGTCTCTGTGGAAGGAGATTCTTTTGTTTAGGTATTGGGGTACAGTGTTGTGGAGGGATTTGTAGGTGTAAGTGAGCAACTTGAAGGTCACTCTTTTCGAAAGAGCCAGTGGAGGTCTGGTTGGTGTTGGGCGAGGTGGTCCTGTCGTGGGATGCTGAGGACGAGTCTGGCATTTGTGGAGTAGAGATTTATTAATTCCGGCATAGAGGGCGTTCCCGCAGTCCATTCTGCTGGTTTCAGCAACCGACACCGCTGATATGGCCTTAACTAAGCTCAATGTCTCTATCAAGCAAGCTATTGACATTGTAGCCCCATTAAAAAAACACAAACAGTATCCTGTGCTTAAACAAGATAGCTGGTATACCCACGAATTGAGGGTAGCCAAGCAAAACTGCAGACGAGCTGAGAAAGCTTGGAGAAAAGGGAAGACCGAGAGCAGTAAAGTAGCTTTCCTAGACACTCAATCCAAATATTACAAAAACATCAAGCAAGCCAGGAAGCAACATCTAACGCAGCAGATAGCACAGGCTGGCAATTGCTCTAAGGAGCTTTTTAACATTCTGCAGAATTTTATTAAGCCGACTGCTTGTGACAGCTCTGAGGACTTCTCACAAGACTTATGTGATGAAGTCTCGAGATATTGAGGATAAAATAAATAACATCTATGAAAAAATAGTAGTAGCCAATGACGCTATAAAAATTACTAACACAGGCCACCCCTATCCTCAAATATTGGTATCTAGCAACAAACCCACCCTTTCATCTTTTCCTCCGATCACCAACACAGAGCTCCATTCCTTCTGCAGCCACATTAAATCTGGGTCGCCTAATGACCTTATTCCAACTAAAATGGTCGGCCCCATGATTTCTTTTTTGGGACCGCACATGTTGGATGTGATTAACATCTCCCTAACAAAAGGCCAGGTTCCTGCAGATTGGAAAAGGGCGGTGGTGAACCCGATTAGAAAAAAGGCATCTTCTCCTTGGACAGACCTCTCCAATTTACGACCTATCTCCCTCTTGCCTCACCTGGGCAAGGTTACAGAGAGGCACGTGAACACCTATCTTTCTCAACATCTGGAAGCGACGGATGGCCTAGACTATTCACAATCTGGTTTCAGGCCAAACCACAGCACAGAATCAGCCCTTCAGACAGTGACCAATAACATCAGAATGGCACTGGATGAGGGCAGCTCCATGATTCTGGTGCTGTTGGACCTTTCCGCCGCTTTCGATACGGTGTCTCACACGGTGCTTCTTGACCGCCTAGGTGAGGTGGGTGTGGAGGGAGAGGCTCTGACATGGATGAAGAGCTTTTTGACTGGTCGTGTCCAAGAAGTTAGGCTGGGCTCCCACAAATCCACGCTAAGGGAGCTCAATAAGGGAGTGCCACAAGGCTCATGCCTTAGTCCTACACTTTTCAATGTGTATGTGGCACCCCTAGCCAACTTAGCTAGATCTTTCGGGTTCACCCCGGTGTCGTATGCTGACGACACCCAACTCCTTTTCCCTTTTAAAACTCTCACATCTGCAATAAAAAGATCTTTTGCAGATGGCATGAGAGCCATTGCAGACTGGATGTCAACTAACTGTCTGCAGTGTAATGTGGGGAAAACGGAGGTCATGTGTTTTGGACAAGCGGCAACATATTGGTCATCTGACTGGTGGCCCGTGGAGCTAGGTCCTGTCCCCACCCCCAAGAGTTCTGTTAGGAACCTGGGAGTGCTCTTTGACCAGCAACTTACCTTTAAGGGACATGTTAATCAGGTTGCTGGTACCTGCCTCCGGGCTATTGGGATGTTGAGACGAGTCTTCCCCTACATACCAGACCATCACAGAAAAACGCTCGTGCAGGCTTTGGTCATCAGCAGGGTGGATTACTGCAATGGGCTGCTCCTCGGAGCTAACGAGGAGCAGCTCAGTAAATTGCAAGTAATCCAAAATACAGCAGCAAGGATTGTCCTGAATGTTCCAGCAAGGACTCCTTCCAGTCCCCTGCTGATGAGACTCCATTGGCTTCCGGTGAGGAAGCGAGTCCAATTCAAGACTTTATGCACTATTCCCAAGAGCATGATAGGGGAGGGCCCGAAATACATGACCAAGATCTTTCAGTCCTACATCCCTGGGCGACTTCTGCGCTCCAGTCATCAGCAGCTCTTGCAGATACCAAGAGTAAAAAAGGCCAGACAAGGTGGCCGTGCATTAGCTTATGCCGGACCAGCACTCTGGAACTCTTTGCCTCCAGAACTCAGATCAATTCCCAGTCATCTGAGTTTCCGGAAGACTTTAAAAACGTATTTGTATCCTGACAAATAATTGCTTTCCAGCTTCTGCACCCTATATTAGACACACTCTCGGAATTAGCACACACTCGTGGTACAGGAATAGCGCGGAGATACCCCTTCGGGAGTCTAGTCTGGCGCTTTATAAGAATATAAAATAAATAAAAAATAAAGAGCAGGTGATTGACGATCTTCCTGGATTCGGTGGGGGGGATCCACTTGAATGTTTTGGAGTATGCAGAGGGTGTTGAAGCACGTGGCAGATACGGCGTTGATCTGTCGGTACATGGTGAGGGGAAAAGTAGAGTATGATGCTGAGGTTGCAGGCGTGGTACGTGGGTGTAGGAGTGTTGCAGAGGGCCACCAGGTGTCGTCCCACGAAGACGAGGACTTCGGTCTTCTCCGAGTTGAGCTTCAGGCAGCTGCTGCTCATCCAGGATGAGACGTCCTACATTCCTTCCTCGAAGCTGGCTGGTGAGGTTGGGTTCCTTGGTGAGGGAGATGAGCTGGGTGTCGTCGGCATAGGATACTATACTGAGCCTATGCTTTCTGGCGATGGTTGGGAGTGGGGCCATGTAGATGTTGAAGTGTGTGGGGCCGAGTGATGATCCTTGGGGTACTGTACATCTGATCTCTGTGGGTTCGGAGAGGAAGGGCAGGAGTCTGATTCTTTGAGTTCGACAGGTGAGAAAGGAGCCGATCCAGTCTAGGGCAGTTCCCTGTATGCTGGCGACGTGGAGTCTGGCGGCTAGTGTGCGGTGGGAGACTGTGTCGAAGGCTAGAGAGAGGTCCAGTAGGAGGAGTGTTGCCGTGTGGCCTTGATCGAGGAGAGTGCAGATGTCATCAGTGGCGGCTAGGAGGGTGGTCTCAGTGCTGTGTTTGCTGCGGAATCCGGATTGAGAAGTGTTTAGGATCGAGTTGGATTCTATGAAGTTTGTGAGCTGGATGTTGACTATCTTCGCGGTGACTTTGGCAGCGAAGGGGAGGAGGTAGATAAGTCTATATTTCTTGAGGTCTGTCGGGTCTGCGGAGGGCTTCTTGAGGGTGGAGGCGTGCGGCTGAGGGCGGAGTTGAGGTGCTCTATGGTGATCTGGCTCCATTTTTTGCGTGGGAGGCGTGTTGTAGGTTTGTGTGCGGTGGATTCGAGAAGGAGAAGTGGAAGCAGCTGTGGTCCATCCAGAGGGGTTGCATGGTGTGGCTGAAGCGAATGTTTTTTCATCCTGTGACAATTGGGTCGAGGGTGTGTCCTGCCTTGAGGGTGGGGGCGATTACGAGCTGCTTGAGTCCGATGTTGGGGAGGTTGTCCAGGAGGGTGGTGCAGTTAGGGTCGCAGAGGTTGTCTAGGTGGAAATTCAGGTCTCCGAGCAGTCCGGGGAGGGCGTGGGACGCAATGAGGTCAGCAATGGTAGTGGCGAACGTGGCGCAAGGTCCAGGACGTCTGTAGGCGAGTGTTCCACTTAGAGTCGTTCTGGGGTTGATCTGGAAGTGTTCCATAAGGGTGGGGGGAGGATTTGTTCGAGCTAGCAGTTGTGAGTCAGAAGGCGCTTTCATTTATTAATAATTACTCAAGATCAAGAGGCTAAGGGACCGTTTTTATAGGTGCCTTAGACAGGTGGCTTTGTCCTAATGAGAATAGTCAATCTATTATCAGGTTGAAAAATCGACAACTCACTCTTGACTGAACTATGATTATTTCATATTGGAGTAACCTGTGAAATTGTTAACAGGCCATACACTATTTTGAATTAAGGCATCAAATTAGGGTTTGGTTTTTTTACAAAGTTTTTACACAACCTTGTATATATTCACTTTCCGGAGCACTGTATTGACTGCACTAATGAATTTTTAATAGTACCTGAAAAATATCAAACAAGGAATACACAATTGCAATTACGGAAAAAAAATATTTGAGTCTAATTATTACATCAATCACTGTAGGGCTGTCAATGTGTTCTGGACCGACTCCATTGCGTGGGATTGATTACAAATGGTAATACTGTTAATGAGTCCCATAGGACCACTGTCATGTTTATTATGTATTTTCCAGTCCAGGTGAGCAGATTGGTGTTGCCTTTTTTCAGTTATGGTTCTTAATGGTGGAGTGGGAGCACTGCCCTGCCTCCTTTATTTTACGGACATTATGATAATACAAATAAAGGAACCCTTATCACACCATTCCTCACTTGGCAAGGGGTCCGGCAATCAGGTCCTTTTGAAAGAGGCATGAACTACTGTATAGGTTCCAGCCTTCGCTGGTTCAGCTGGGCTTACAGCCCTGGCCTCTGTTTCCTGCTGGGCTGGATAGCAGCCTGGGTGCTTTAGGCATCAGCCCTGTGCTGCTTGAGGCTGTATGACAATCAGCGAGGGTTCACCTTCCCAGCTCATCAGAGTGGGATCCTCAAGCCTACTGCCCACTCCCCCTCCCTGTGACGAGTTCAGAAAGGAATAACAGTCAGATAAGTCACCAATAAAAGAGGAGGCAGACCAGTCTGCATGTGACTGGCGTCAAAGGACGCCTGGTCAAATGATGTAAACATGAATGAGCATGGTTCAGTTTAAGAACAGCTTGCGCACTGGACATGAATCATCAGCCCACTCTTTGGCGGCATTTCTTGAGAAGGCATTGCTGAGGTAGTTGACAGATATGGCCTCTACACTTTAATATGTCACCAGCTGCCACTGTCTTTGTTTATTAACTAGTCACATTACTTGGCAGCTCAAAGAAGTGAAGTCCAAATGTACTACATCTTGGTGGATAAGAGGTTACTGCAGAGGACAACAGAAGTGGTTCGAGGTACAGTCACATGCACAATGGAGTGTCCTGATGCTGGAGAAGAACGGAAAGCTACATGGCGCCTGATTTACACCCTCCTAAAAACCCAATCGTTGTCAAAAACCTCGGTCAAAACTTATAAGACTACACATTGATAATCAACAATAGAGAAGTTAACATGCCAATGTTCTGGGGTGCATTAGAAGTTATAATCAGGAATCAGCGGACTGCAAAAGCAGATCGCCTACATAAAACATTTTTTTTTAATCAGAGGAAAGCCAAGCTAAGTAGGCAGAGAGCAGATATGAATGGAAAATGAAAGTTCATAAAAATACATCTCAGCATCCATGGAAGAAGGTTGTGGATCTGAGAAGGCAGGAAAACTAGGCATAGGCTGACAGGGCAAATTACCTGCTTGCAAGGTTAAATAAGCATTTCTTTCAATGGGAAACAGGCCAGGCAGACTACGACTGAAACCAGCATACATCAACGTGCACAGAGAGAAGGAAACGCTGTGCAGGGAGGAAAGGGAGAAAGCGGATGGGTTTAAGGAGTACTCTGAAGAACTCTACACAAGGGAGCATACATCCAGGGTGGAGAGAGATTACTTTCTGGGAAGCGATGCACTCTTACAAGGGACAAGGCCTGACCAGAACTCCTGGAAAAACAGGTTGCCACAGAATATATCCAGAATACAATTACAAACCTGAAGTCAATCAAAACATTGAGCTCGGATGACTTCATAGCGAACATCTATTTCTTCATAGCGAACATCTATAGGACATTTTTACCAGTTACTTTCAATTCTTCTCAGGGTCTTTTACAATTGAGACAACACTCTCACTGATTATGAAGATGCATAAGCCGCCCATAGAGGGTGCCTCTGATGCCAAGCTGCTCCCTTCCCTATTGACAAGCAGTGTACAAAGTGTGGAGTCCCTAATTCATCTGGCCTGACTGGCAGTTCATGGGAGATTCACTAAGGATAATGTGTTTTCAGAATTGGGCCTTGGTGGGCTAGCAGAAGCTAAAGATAATGATTCAGGTGAACAGCACTTTTTCCAACTAAATGTTGCAAGGGAAGGCAACCTAGACAGCAGAGTTCGCTCTTTTCCTTAATGTTTGCCTCGACTTTAGAACCATTGCCACAACACATCAGGTCAAATACGCAGACAAATGTATAAAGTTGGCCAGAAATAAATTGAGACTCACTATGTTGCTGAGGACATCTTGATAACTGTCATGGGTCCAGTGACGGAACTCATGGCAATGGTGGTGATGTGTCAGGCCTAAGTTACATGTCTATATTGAGGTCCCAGCTAAATATTAAACAGTCACCTGCAGAAATTCGCAGGCTGGTAGGTTAAAGCACATTCAGATAGTCCAGGGGGATGATAAAATACCTGGAGATCTGTTTGGCATCCACAATAATGCCCTATACCCTGCAGATAATGACAATTTCGACCAGACAATTCCCTTTGACAGGAAGAGAACAGCAAAAGTCCAAAGCTGCTGCTCTGATTACGGTTGGCAAAGGAAACTGCTAGGTTGGAAATTAACCCTCCCAAAGTGTGCTATGACCTAAAGAAGGATTCCTTGGGTTTTGAGACCTAGCCGGGTCCCAGCAAACAGCACTCTTAAGGAACCTATACAAATGGACCCAATGAGACACGAAAAAAGATGGTACATGATTGTCCACACATTAGAATGTGTAATGCACCTATCCAATCATCAGCAGTGTAAATTTAGGTGATAAAGATTGATGCCCTGGCTCTTCATGGTGCAGGTTTATCCCACAGTCCTAACCTACTGCTACAAACTGAATTCTTCACATAGTATCACCCAATCTGGACGCACTAACGAGGCTACTGATTGGCTTGTGGCTTTACTATGGCAACTTCATAAATGACTGGTGGATCGTTATTTATCAGATTACGGCTGCGACAGCCCAGTAAGGGTAAAATGCAAAGATGAACCAACAGTGTAATACATTTTATTTCAAGTCTCTAAAGTAATTGTACTTCGGTCATTTTTAATTCACATTGAAGCTGTGCTATTCCATATTTTCAATGCTAATGAAATGGCCATCCAGGCTTTTTCTGCAGCACATTATAATTCACATTATATCCTAGGTAGCCATAAATCTATTCACACAATGTATGTTGGGCTAAAATTAGGGGAGAGTCCAACTCTGTCACAGGAAACATATCCAGGCCACTGACATGTAAATACAAATAAATGTAAGCATCAGTGTAATGATGGGGAGAATAAATTACCAGTGTCCTCAACACAATTGTCATCATACAAATGTTTATGAAGGCCATGGAAGACGTCCAAATCTGATCCAAATAAAGTCGCCAATTTCAGTAGTACTTGCATCGAAGTAGTGTTACCGCCCAAGACTACTTTAAAGTCAGGGACCGCGCCTTTGTTATCTCATAATGGGACATCACAGATATTAGCTCCGGATCTGCAACTGGATTTGGGTTGGAGCCGAAGATCACATCACCCCTACCATGATGGAACTTCACTGGCTCCCCTTGCAGCCCCCACCCCGCACCTGCCCACAACACTCTCTCTCCCCCCCCCCAAAGAAAACTATTGCATAGTTAGAATCACTAGAAGTAGTGGGACTTAAATTAAAAAGTGATGGATTTGGGTAGGGCAAAAGAGTACCATGTATTCTTTTGACTATGGTACACAGGAAAGGAGGGTTTATGTAGCTCCCCCTACAAATGGATAGGCAACAGCTTCAGTATTTGTGCTGACTATATTTTAAATGACTGCTTTTCAATTTTAATATAAAGACTGCAATGACAATTTTTTTTTTATCAATAGGTTACACTTCGACACTTTATGTGTTGCTCAACATTTCTGAAAAGCTTCTTAGGGAAATTAGATTCTCCAAGCAATTTTTGAGACCCCTTGTAACAGGTTCAGTCAAGAGTACCAACTGAGACAGAATAGACACCACAACCTGAAGCTTCAATGGTTTTAGCCTTCCTCCCCACACCTTCTGTTTCTAACAGAAGCATTTTTAATTAAAGAATTTTCAATAACTACTACAGTGACTGGTTGCGAGCTGTCAGGAAAAGAAAAATAATTCAGCTTACCAATAATGGCATTGTTTCCTCCCAGCTCCAGTAACTTTCTTCCTGAGAAAGCAAGGAGAAACAAAACAAAAGTTGGCATAGAAGGACATGTGAGGGGCACAAACTACAATTGAAAAAAAAATACATTTTAGCTCCTGCATAAACATATACAAAAGCTAGACAGTCGCAATTAAATGACATCTGCACAACAGCAGCTACAATTCTCACCAACAGTGATTCACTTTTTAGATCTAGCTATACAAGTCATTGGCTGTTTCGATGACCTCAATTTATCCATCCTTCAAAAAAGTACATTAAGATTCAAGAGAAAGAAAGTGGGCTTTTAGTCAGCTCCAGTCAGCCATTAGCTTTCATACATTTCCATGGTTAATCATTGTGTGGATGGTCTATCAAGGACAAATAATTACATGGATGTTTACAAAGTCCTGTTTGCGTCTTCATTAGGTTTTGGTAAAGTAATTATTTTGTTGACCAGTAAATGTCAGTGTAGGTCTCAGATATGTTCGCTTTGTCGGCATGGTGATATTTTAATTGTGGGTGTAAGGTGGCTTACTTTAGAAAGTTTATGCGGTTTAGATTAAATAACCACTTATAAAGACAAGGTTATCCGCTAATCGCCCTAGCGTGCTCCTTTTAGTTTGCGATCTTAACAACATTGTTGGTGTTACTTTTTAAATTCACAATGTAAAGATGTGTGCACACACAGGTTTTCTAAAAGATGCTATACAAATACTGTCCGTTTTTGCCACATTATTAAACATACCATCCTATCACAACTAACATTCTGGCACCATTAGGTCACATATAAACATATACCAATTTTACATTGGAAAAAAACCTCTCCTCTACTAATAAACGTGTTCAAGCAAACGTGTCTTAACAAAATACCCTACTTCACTCACTCTTTTTGGGAACCCCATTTTTACTTACATATTGTGTCATCAACAATAAAAAAAAATATCCACTGTAGGTATATATTTCAGCAATGGGTTGCAATTCAAACAAAAGTATCAACTATGGTATACATTAGAGTGTATGCCATTAAAGTCCCCAAATCATACTATAAATGTCATTTGTATGGAACACTCATCTCTGAAGGTAAATCTTAATTATGTTCAGCAAAGGGGCCTTACTCCCAGGTTCCATATTGTTGCTGCCCAAGATAAATTTCATTATTGGATTTTCTTTGTAGGACAGCTGTGTTATATGGCCGTTAGGGTCATTCTCAACATTGCTTTGATATTACGGGTATGCATGTTGTTCACACACACTTGGAGAGACCTTTCCTTGGAGAAGAGCTATGCTGTTCCTATGATGTAAACCTACCATCGAGGCTCCAAGGTATGGGGTCTGCTGACAAAGCCCACACTGCAGACTCTCTCATGAATCGCGGTCGCAAGACATACCCTTTCGCTCACTCACTCACTCGTACTTGTCCACAATAAGGATTGTCAGACTCACTGTATAGTTCAAAATGTTTATTTTAACGATTGTGCTCTATAATGCAGTATATGAGCCACTACCAGCAGCAAAATGTATAAACCTAACACAGTTAGCATTGTTACAATACCATAGAACATGAAGGGGGATGTCATCATATACCAACAGTGGAAAAAGGACTATAAGGCCTAACCACCCTCCCCTTGGTAAGTTGAGGTTTATTATATAAAGGAAGATCTCTGGGCTTTGTCAGCAGACCCCATACCTTAGAGCCTAGATGGTAGGTTTACATCAGAGGAACTTCATAGCTCTTTTCCAAGGAAAGGTCTCCCTCAAAGTGTGTGAACAACATACATCCCCATAATATCAAAGTACGAGCTTTCCAGCAGTGCAGCTGTGTTGCACAAGTTACTTACCTTTGGTAACGATATATCTGTAAGAAACAGTAGTTAGTGTTATATTCCTTACCTTAGAATATCCCCAGGCGTCAGACTGGATCCGGAAAGTTTTGCGTAGCAGTACCCCTGCGCGTCGGTAGGCGTCGTCTGCGTCACCGCGTCAGTAGTCGGCGTCGTTGCCGGCGGGATGACTTCACCGGAGAACTTAGACGCCGCCCTCGCGCGCTGACGTCAGTTCTTATTCACAGCTTTTCCGTGCCAGGAACGCAGAGCCATGATAAAAACCAACACTGGTGCCATAAAACTAGGGCCCTCAAAGGGATGTACCTTAACCCTAGAAATCGGTTCGCAGAACGGGGAGGATGGGTGGGGCGGTAAGGAATTTAACACTAACTACTGTTTCGCACAGATATATCGTTACCGAAGGTAAGTAACTTGTGCATCTGAAAGAAACAGGTTAGTGTTAGATTCCTTACCTTAGAATAGATACCCCAGCAACATCAACCCAGGTGGTGGGTCTGCGAACCAATGATCACACCAGAAAGTCCTGAAGAACGGAACGGCCGAAAAAGCCATCTCTACGGACTTGGCTGTCCAGGCAGTAGTGTCTTGCGAACGTGTGCAGCAAGGCCCACGTAGCTGCCTGACAGATGTCCTGCAAGGGGACTCCCCGACCCAGGGTAGTAGTAGCCGCCATGGCCCGAGTGGAATGGGCACACAGGCCTACAGGAGGCTCCTTTTTAGCCAGTGAATAACAAGCCTTGATGCACAAAACGACCCATTGAGAAATGGTCCGTTTGTGCACCGCCCGTACCTTCTTAGCGCCCACGTAACCAACAAAGTGCTGGTCATCCACCCGGAACTGGCGTGTGCGGTCCAGATAGAATGAGAGCGCACATTTTGGGTCCAGACGGTGGAGCCTCTCTTCCTCTTTCGAGGCATGCGGAGGCAGAAAGAAGGTGGGCAAGGTGATGGATTGCCCGACGTGGAAGGCTGTGACTACTTTGGGCAGGAAAGAGGGACGCGTCCTCAAGACAACTTTGTCCGGAGGGACAGAGAGGAAAGGAGGTTGAGAAGATAGAGCCTGGAGCTCACTCACTCTCCTGGCAGAGGTGATGGCAAACAGGAATGCAGTCTTAAGAGTTAGAAGACGAAGAGGGCAATTGTGAAGTGGCTCGAAAGGAGCGCACATCAAATAAGTCAGAACAAGGTTCAAGTCCCACTGAGGCATCACGAAAGAAACAGGAGGAAACATGTGAGTGATGCCCTTCAAGAATCTATTTACAACAGGGGACTTGAAAAGAGAAGGCTGATCAGGAAGCCTTAAGAAGGCTGAGATGGCAGAAAGGTAGCCTTTGATAGTGCCCAGAACAGAGCCCTGCTGGGCAAGAGAAAGAAGAAAGAGGAGAACCTCTGAAAGGGGGGCAGAAAGGGGATCCACAGCCTTTGCTGTGCACCATGCCACAAATTTGTCCACCTGCAGGCGTATACCGATTTTGTGGAGGGACGCCTGGCTGCCAGAATCACATCACAGACTTCAGGAGGCAAGTCAATTGGCCTCAACTGTCGCCGCTCAATCTCCACGCATGTAGGTGGAGACTGGACAGGTTCGGGTGGAGGACCGTCCCCTGCTACTGCGAAAGAATGTCCTCCTGAAGAGGCAGACGAATCGGGGGATCGACTGACATGCCGAGTAGCTCGAGATACCAGTATCTTCGTGCCCATTCCGGAGCCACAAGGATGACTTGGGCCAGGTCGCGCCTGATCTTCTTCAGCACCCTGGGCAGAAGTGGTATAGGCGGAAAGGCGAACAACAGACCGCAGCTCCACTCGCGACGAAAAGCGTCTCCGAGCGAGTGCCGCCTTGGAAATTCCAACGCGCATAACTGATGACATTGCGCATTCTCTTCGGTGGCGAATAGATCTAACCAAGGCTCTCCCCACTGCTGAAAGAGACCTTGCGCCACGTCAGAGTTCAGATGCCATTCGTGATCCATCATGCACCGGCGGCTGCGTTCGTCCGCCCTGGCGTTCAGGGAACCTGCCAGTTGTTGAACCACCAGAGTGACGCCCTGGTGTTCCAGCCACTGCCAGAGGCGCAGAACCTCCTGGCAAAGGGTCCATGACCCCACCCCGCCCTGTTTGTTGTAGTACCACATGGCGGTGGTGTTGTCTGTGAACACCTGCACTACACTTCCCCGGACAGAGGGAAGGAATGCATTCAGTGCAAGTCGGATCACCCGCAGCTCCAGAAGGTGGATATGGAGCCGGGACTCCACCGGAGACCAGAGGCCTCTGCTCTCCGCCTCTCCCATGTGGCCCCCCCCCAGCCCAGGAGGGACGCATCCGTCACTACCACGTGCTCCGGTTGCTGTAGGGAGAGGGATCTGCCGCTGACCCAATCGCGGTCCGTGAGCCACCACTGGAACTGTCTCGCAGTGCCCTCCGAGATCAGGACGTGGTCGGACAGGTGATGTTGGGCCCACTGAAACTTCAGGTCCCACTGCAGAGCCTGCATCCGCCATCTGGCGTGATGCACCAGAAGGATGCAGGAGGCCATCAGCCCCAGAAGCCGCAGCGTCAACCTGAACGAGACTCGGGATACAGGCGGAAAGATCGGAATCAGAGCCTGAATAATCCGAACCCGCTGTTCGGGAGGATAGACCCGAAACTGCGCCGAATCCAGAACCGCTCCGATGAAGAGGAGCTTCTGAGAGGGACACAGGTGTGACTTCGGCACATTGATGGAGAACCCCAGCAGGTGCATGAGGTCGGCCGTAGTCTGGAGGTGGCTAAAGACTGTCTAGGGCGAGCCCGCCTTCAACAACCAGTCGTCGAGATAGGGGAAGACTGACACCCCTATTCTGCGCAGATGAGCTGCGACCACCGCCATCACTTTCATGAATACCCGAGGGGCGCTGGTAAGGCCGAAGGGGAGCACAGCAAACTGAAAGTGCTCGCGGCCTACCGTGAACCGCAGGTAACGCCACTGGGCCGGCAGGACGGGGATGTGAAAATATGCGTCCTGCATGTCCAACGCTACCATCCAGTCTTCTGGGTCTAGGGCAGCTAAGACCTGAGCCAAAGTCAGCATCTTGAACTTCTCCTTCGGGAGGAAGCCGTTGACGTTCCGCAGGTCCAAGATAGGGCGTAGGCCCCCTTTGCCCTTCTTGGGAACCAGAAAGTAGTGGGAGTAACAACCACACCCTACTTCTGGCCCAGGAACGAGCTCAATGGCCCCCTTGGCCAAGAGGGCCGTAACCTCCTCTTGCAGAAGTTGCAATTGATCCCCCCCGACACGCGGTGGTACTGCGGTGGCATGGCTGGAGGGGTTACCTCGAAGGGGAGAGAGTAGCCCCTTCGGACGATTTGCAGCACCCACCTGTCCGATGTGATGGTGCGCCAGTGGAGGAGGTGATGGCGAACACTGCCCCCCACTGGCATCAAATGGGCCTGAAAGCTCCGACTAGGAAGTCTTTGAGGCGGATGCTGCGGGGGTGGATGTGGACTGGCCTCGCCCCTGTCCCCGCCACGCTGGAAGTTAGTCTGCGGCCCGTGGCTGGCAGGACGTGAGGGGGCGCCCCTTCCTTGGCCGCGAAAGGCAGAAGTTTGCTGGCGCTGGCCCGACTGGCCCAAGGACTTGGCCGTAGCCCTGGAGTCCTTGAAACGCTCAAGCGCACAGTCTGCCTTGTCGCCAAAGAGGCGACGGCCATCAAACGGCATGTCCATGAGGGAATTCTGGACATCAGCTGAAAAGTTGGTGGACCTCAGCCAGGCGTGGCGGCGAACCGCCACTGTCGTGGAAATCGCCCTGCCCAGTGAGTCCGTGGTATCCGCCCACATCGGATAGAGTACCGTGCTGCATCCCGCCCTTCCGCAAGGGCTTGAGCGAGTTTGACCCGGGCACTCTCCGGGCAATCTGGCAGCCGGTCTGCGACCGTGTCCCACAGAGACACGGCCCAAAAGGCAAGCGGTGTTGACCGACCGCAACCCCAAACTAAGTGAGGAGAACAGCTTCTTACAGCACTGCTCATACCTTTTGGATTCCCGATCAGGTGGAGCAGTCGGGAATGCGGTCTGGGAGTTAGAGGCCTGGATAACCAGGCTCTCGGGGTGGGTAAACAGGAAGCTAGGGGTGCCCGGGGCTGGGCGGTGGTGCCTGGCCACATTCCGATCTACAGGGGGACCTGTCGCGGGCCTGGACCAAGTGCCCAACAGAACGTCAGTAAGGGCCTCATTAAACGGCAGTAGAGGCTACGAAGAGCTTGCCTGCGGTTTAAAGACCTCGGTGAGGAGGTTAGTCCTCACGGCTGCCTTCATCAGCACCACGCTGTAAGCAGCCCCCTCCTCCGTAGCCACGGTAGGAGGGGAGACAAAGCCAGTTTCGGGCGAAGTGTCCAAACCACTGGCTTCCCCTAGATCCACTGCCCAGAGGGTCCTCAGACCCCTCCCAATCCTCCTCGCCTTCCATCTCCTGATAGGCAGGTGCAAAGGATGGGACCGGATAATAGAAGAATTGCTCTTCTCTCGGCGCCGGATCCGGAACGAGGGAGGGACCGGTGATGTCGTCCGTGGACGGCGTCGGGACGACTCCATGGGGGTCCGCACCTGCGGAGGGGTTGTAAGGTCGACCAGCGGCGACCCGGATCCGGTGGGGCCCTGCGGCATCGGGACCGAAGTCGTCAATGGCGCCGAAGCACCAGACGGCGCCGAAGCACCCAACGGCGCCGGGGCCGAAGCACCCGGACCGCTTGGGCTCCCAGTCGGAGGAGAGAGCGACCTCATGGCCATGAGGAAGGCATCGATCTCCTCTGGCGTCGCGTTCAGCCCAGGGACCGGCGGGTATGGAGCTGGCAGCAGCACCTGCGGCTCTGGCGGAGTTGCGTGGGCGGTGTCACCCGAACCCCCGGCCGCATCGTGCGAGCGTCGGGGGGAGTCGGAAGAGCGATGTCGTCTCTTCGACTTCTTGTGCCTCTTACCGGAGGACTTGGAGCCCAACGAATGGCGTCGACTCGCCGAGCTGTAATGACTGTGGCCCCGCGACTGGTCCTTCGACCTCCTCCTCGACCTGGACCGTGAACGGCGCAGGGCCGACTGCCGGAGCTCGAGGCGCTTACGGGACCGCTCCCGCCTAGCCTTCGACGTCAAGGCCCGGCAGTCGGGGCACGACTTGTCATCGTGATCGGCCCCAAGGCAATACAGGCACCGGCAATACAGGCACCGACGGTGGGGGTTGGTCACCAACATCAGGCGGTGACAGTCAGCACAGGGCTTGAACCCGGGCATCCCTACCGGCACCGAGAGTCTACAGACTCGAAAAAGCACCCAAAAAGGATCAAAAAAGTTAGTCAAAAAGTGACTAAGAAGTACTGCTTTTTCCAGATCTGCGCTTGCTGGCATAGAAAAAAAAAAAAAAAAAAAAACTGACGTCAGAGGGCGAGGGCGGCGTCTAAGTACTCTGGGGCCGTCATCCCGGCGCCAATGACGCAGACGACGGACGCGGCGCCGCAGACGACGCCTACCGACGCGCAGAGGTACTGCTACGCAAACTTTCTGGATCCAGTCTGACGCCTGGGGATATTCTAAGGTAAGGAATCTAACACTAACCTGTTTCTTTCAGATTAGCATGTTTTGTCTAGGTGCTAGGGATTGACCAGAACAGAACAACAAGGGGCATGTTTATTCACCTTGCACATCGTGTTGAGACTGAACTCCAGGAACAGCAGAGAATGCAGAAAGCAGACAGTTCTCATGTGAAAGGCACAAACAGAGTCTTGCAAAATAAATGTACTAACATGCGCAAACACAACATCATGGCAGCAGAGCTCATGCTAACTTAGCAATGTCGAGAATGACCCTAGCGGCCATAGAACAGCTGGGATGGGGAGGTATCACACAAAGTTGCTCAATCATTACTAAACACTCCCCCTATCCCCCAGCACAAAGAAAGACCTAACTGTGATCCTAATGCTTGTTTATATCAAAGCTACACACTGCCACCACCACCACCACCTTTCCCATATCGGCCATAAAGAAGATGTAGTTGAAAAACCTGTACCTTCTTTGGTGTTGCGCCAGCTTTAGAGAAGGGAACTTACAGCTTGAAACAGAAAGCCCAACACACTCCAGCTAATTGGGGGCTTGAGGGACACAGCACATAATTAAGAAGGCTCATCTAGGCCACAATGTCAGAACTTGTTTAGACGGGATGCTGAAAAGGTCTGCTAAGTACACTTCTTGTTTACCAGACTTCTTCCAATAGCCACGGTTTCAACCTGCACACAATATTCACAGAGGTTTCAAGTGTAGCCTTAACTGCTTGAGCGTGTTTGAGGAACTGCTCAAGTCATGCGCATTGATGTGCGCATGACAATTCATCTAGCGGACTAACTGAAAAAAAACATTTAAAAATAATAAACAGGGTTTTTAAAATCTTTGGTGCACATTACACTCGAGGAACGATGGCCTTGAAGGCTTTCAGTTTAGGTGCCCACCTGGAAGATATTATGAACCCGCCAACTGCTCAGCCGGGAAACCCTCCTGAGAACAAGTAACTAACTAATTTAGGCTTTATTGGTATGATGATTGCGAAGCCTTCACTCTCACCTGGCTCCTCAGAAGCCGGCTGATGCTCAGCAAGGCTATGGTGCTTTGGATGGAGTCCACTATATACGAGGACAAGTATGAAAGGACTCCCCTGCTAACCACCAGCTCAGTCTCCCCATTAAATAAAGCCCTAGGGAGGTGATGGATCCTGGGGCTGAAAAGAGGCCTAGGAGGGGAGCCCCATGCACCCTCCCCCCCTTTTATTTTTATTTTACTCTGTTTACTGGCCACAAGCCCCAGGGTACTTGGTCCATCTGGGGGCTATAATGTAAACAAGCACAGGAGAGCGCGCATTTTTTTGCCTGAAATTTGCGGCTGTGTCACAATTTCGCAGCACATTTAAAAAAGAAAATAAAAGTGTTTTGCCCTGGTGGGTTTCCGAGCGGGACCTCAGAGCCAGAGCTAGAGGATCAGGGTTTTCCTACCCTGCCACTTTCTCTTTAATGCTTTTTTCTGGAGTCCCAAGATGGCTGCAAACACTTCTTGGTTGAAGTATTGGCAGCCTATCAGATATCAGCACAGGATCTGGCGGGTTCACGGAGACTTTGCGTCCCTAGATATACAAATATGGATTTCTTTTCATAACTCTAAAAGTAATGGCCAGATTTACACCAAATAACAAAACGCACTCGTTCTGGACCAACAGCTAGCTTTCTGTCAAATTTGGTGCAATTCCATTCAATGGTTCAGCCTGTAGCCGTGTCTAAAATGCCAATTGCAAAACAACAGTTGATGGACAGAATGCAGAACACTGTCATACATTTACCCCAGTACAGAGATCTGGGTCTAAATCCATTGTTTTCTTGCACTCCACACCACCCCAGTTCAGACATGGCCATATGCAAATCAGCCTTGACCCTGTGCCTCATGGGAACAGTCCAGCTCAAACTGCCAAGCCATGTCTTTCCTGGACTGGAATCAAGCATCCTAGGACCGGTTTCTGGCTATCAGCCGTCTTCAGCCAGGATAGCTTGACTCCAGTGGTGTGGAGAGCATGGGACTCACATCTGAGCACACCCATCCCACTCGGGGTGACAAATGCAAAACAACAGTTGATGGACAGAATGCAGAACACTGTCATACATTCAGGGCTCGAGTCGGGGTACCACGCGGGTGGACGGCGTCCCCCCACTTATTTTACCGGGAGGTCAATAACTGGAGCAAATGGAGCCACACATTCACTCTTTGGCCTCTCTGGGGCGAGATCGGAGCTTATTCAGAACGCTGCTCACGCGCTGGCTTCTCTGATGCAATCGCATCTAAAGGTTGAGCGAGGGGCGGCAATGAGCCTGTTGGAGCAAGCCACCTTTCGTGACGTCACTTTGTGACGTGAGTGTCCCCCCCACTTTTTATGCCCTGCATACATTCACCCCAGTACAGAGATCTGGGCCTAAATCCATCGTTTTTTTGCACTCCACACCACCCCAGTTCAGACATGGCCATATGCAAATCAGCCTTGACCCTGTGCCTCATTGGAACAGCCCAGCCCGAACTGCCAAGCCATGTCTTTCCTGGACTGGAATCAAGCATCCTAGGACCGGTTTCTGGCTATCAGCCGTCTTTAGCCAGGATAGCTTGACTCCAGTGGTGTGGAGAGCATGGGACTCACGTCTGAGCATACCCATCCCACTCGGGGTGACAAATGCAAAACAACAGTTGATGGACAGAATGCAGAACACTGTCATACATTCACCCCAGTACAGAGATCTGGGCCTAAATCCATCGTTTTTTTGCACTCCACACCACCCCAGTTCAGACATGGCCATATGCAAATCAGCCTTGACCCTGTGCCTCATGGGAACAGTCCAGCCTGAACTGCCTATGGCATCAACATGGTTAACACTTTTTTTCTTTTTTTTTAACCCCCTTCCCCCCTTTTTTCCCGTTCCTCCCTTGACAGATAAGCCTAAAACTTTCTATGCACAACAAGCCCTAACTTTGCACTTCTTTTGGGGGGGGGGATTTTGTGAAGATTTGTCAAACAGCGCCAAAGTTTTAGGGAATTCAAAAAATGCTTTTCCAATTTAAACATGGTCCTAACTATAACTACCTACTGGCGACCACCAGTAGGTTAAATATATTATATTTACACACACAACAAAAATGTACCTTAAACTGAAGCAGCAATATAACAAACTGTTATAACATGCTACCACTTCACTTACCAATGTTGCAGTCACAAAGCAAGCCTTGATTACTACAGCTTATGCCAGTGTTTCTGTTGAACGCGGCTTTAGTATCAATGTTTGACAGATGACTATTGCAGACGGAATGTATTGGTTGACGTGTCCCAACACAGAGCAAATAGGCTTAATTCACTACCTTTTAAAGATAAATATGAACAAAGACAAGCCTTCCCTTGTTGAGCAGCCTCTTTGTCATCTCCCATTTGACTCATAGATAAACTTCAATGATAAGCTGAATTCCACCGCAAAGCAAGAGTGAGGGAAGTAAGAGGTACAATCCTCTTCAGAGCCCCTAAATGGGTGTTGTGGTGGATTAGGTTTCCTCGTGCTTCATTGTTAAGAGATGTGGGCCTATGTTCTCCCACTTGATCCTTGGTTCTTAATTGACCACATCCTAAGTGTTAGGATTAAAATGTAATTTCAATTGACTGTTGTACAGTTCCAAGAACTGTACACACTGCTTGTTGGCCCAGTGTAAAGGGTTACTGGATACAAGCTGCACCAGTGATTTAACAGCAAATGGTAATTGGTAGAGCTGGCATTTTCATCTTGTGCAAATGGTATTCACATGGTCTTTGGACACACACCAAGCTCTTTGTAGACTTATAAACTGTGTGAAAATATACAAGGTACAATATTCATCCTTCAGAGGAGAGCTCACAAAAATCGATGAGACATACTCAGGAACCTTTGACCCAATGTGTGGAACGACTCCAAATTCTATTGATTCATATGCAAGATTACAAAAGATTTTGCTGAGGAGAAAGTTTCCCAAATACATTTTGAGAATTGCGAACCTCCTGGTGGGCATAAAATTGACCACTGAATGTCTGGTTGAAAAATATATTATTGTGATAATTATCAATGTATGAAGCATTTCTACTCAATTTCAATAGGCCTATACTACAAAGAACTCTAAGCATGCATGCTTTAGCTTAAATCTTTTATCCATATATTATACATTTAAATGTTACACAATGCAAAAAAATACTTTAAGAATTATCTTACCGAATCTTTCTTGAACTAGGAGAGCCACCTGCTTTCCCACCTGAGTGCTGCCTGTGAAAGACACCAAATCAACCCGCTCATCCTTAGCCATGGTTTTCCTGTTGATAACAATATCAGTGGTGTTATTACCTTCATTCTACTGGATATTTACACATACCTACTGTTAGAACTGGCTATTTCTGGTGGGCTAAGGCTGAGGCCAAAACCAGGCAGAAACCACCATTCTAGTCAGGGCAAGGGAGTCACACGCCAAGATAACCCCTGCTCACCCCCTTGGTAGCTTGGCACGAACAGTAAGGCTAAACTCGGAGGCAAAGTGTAAAGCATTTGCGCAAGCACACAACAGCAACAACATCCTAGGCACACCACAAAAGGAACTCCACACAAGGTTATATAAAAAAACGTCTGTATTGTCAAAACACATCAGATAGAAATCACACATGTACATTGTGCCAACTGGCACAGGCAATATTCACAAGGGATTATGTACAGGACAGGGCCACATGGGCCACTGTCAGAATCAACACTTTAGAAATAGCACTTCTAGAACATAGAATATAGGATATAAAATCAATGTAACACAAATTAGCAAGTATAGCACACCACCAGTAACTACTGGTAACAGGTAAGTACCACCTACGCAACCCTAACCACCTTAGGAGAATATCACGCAGGGGACCAGGACCTCACTAGGGCCACCTGTACTGGAAAGAACAACCACCTAAGAATAAAATACATTTAGGGGTGTAAGCAAGAACACATTACACATGATGCATAAAAACATTCAGAGGTGCAACATAGGAAGAACACATGATGCATAAAAACACATTCAGAGGTGCAAGGAAAGAGAACACATGATGCATAGAACATTCAGAGGTGTAAGAACAAGGGAGACACATGATGCATAAAAACATTCAGAGGTGCCAGAACACAACTCAATAGCGCAAAAACACATGATGTCCAAAAACATTCAGAGGTGAAATAAAACCACACAATTGCGCAAAACTCACATAAGCCACTACCTGTGGCAGTCCCTAGGCCACTGGCCTTGTTGGGGCTAGGATGCCCTGTGTCTCAATGTCAGGGGCCTAAACGTAGCAGTTGCCCACAAAGTGCTGGGCAACTAGTGCAAACAATGGGGCCACACGTTGGAGCCTCGTGGCAAACAGAATGACCCCTGAGCCTCTGTGGCTCGTAGAAATAAATAGCGCCTTGAGCCTCCCTCGTGACTCTACACACAGCAAGGTCGCCTGAGCCTCTCAGGGCTCATAAATCAAAGAAATGCCCCAGGTCAGAGCCTCGCTGGGCTCTTAATCGCAAAATGCCCTCATGGAGCCTTCGCAGCTCTAATAAAGAAATTCCGCCTGGATGGAGCCTCTCCGGGCTCAAGAACACCGTAAAGCCCTCAGAGCCCCTCGTGGGCTCTTTAACACAATGTGGCGGTGGGCGGAGTCCCTCTCGGGGGACTCGGCATCAAGGGAGGCCCCACGGGCCTCTCTGCACCCAGGCACTTGCGCTGGAGGGGAGGGGCGGGCACCAGCAATGTGCCCCGACGCCCCTCCTCTCCTTCCATGCACTCACCGGGTCTGGCAGGCTCGGCGGCGGGGACGGAGTGCTCCCGCTCCTCGGGATTCTCGTGGCAGTGTCTCCTCTCTGGGTGCAAGGCTCCCCCTCGATCAGGGAGCCCCACAGCGGTCGCCGCCATCTCCTTCTTCGGTCTCCTCAGTGCTGGCCAATCACAGCGCGGCCTTCCAGGGCGAGCCTCCCGCGGCCCGCCAACCACAGCGCGGCCTTCCAGGGCGAGCCTCCCGCGGCCCGCCAACCACAGCGCGGCATCTCCAGCGGCCATTATCTCAAACGGCTCGGGCCGCGGCGGTGAAACGAAGGGGGCAGAAGGAGGGGTGGGCACCCTCGCCAGATAAGATAAATAAATAAATGAACGGGGTGGCACCCGTAAATTAAGAAAATAAACGGGGAATAAAAGCGCTACCAAGCGCTACAGGGCCAACAAGGTCCCACTAGAAATAACGCGCCTCCCAGCGCTAGAGACAGCAACCAAAGCGCTTCCAGGCGCTAGAAGCAGAGTAGAGCGCTATTAAGCGCTGGGGCCAAATAAAGCGCTCCCAGGCGCTAGAAGAACCAAAAGGTCTCTGTCTCAAATAAAGCACTCCCCCAGTGCTACAAGCAAGGTCCAGCAGCAAAGGGAAGCAAAGGAGACCCAGCAAAAGGTCTCCAGCGTCCAAGATATGTCCATCAGGTATCCAGGGCAAATCAAAGTCCCCCTATCAGCCCAGGCAAGGCAGAGGGGTCCCCCAGAAGTCCTTCAGGCATCCAGGGGCTGGGCAGGGCCCAGGGAGGCAAGCCTTTTCCCTGAGCCCAAGCAGCAGCACGCCCCTGGCAGGATTCAAGTCAGAAACAATAACATTTTGGAAGGGGACACAGCCCCTTTTTATACAGAGAAATCCTTAGTCTAGTAGGGTGCAGGCAGTGTGAGAACCAGCTAGAACTGGTTATAGGGAATTCCTTTCACTGGCCAGGCTAGGGACATCAGACGCACCCCCGGGGGTGGAGCCAGCATTGTGTGGGGAAAACCCAGCCTCACTCGGGACCCTCAAACCGGACGGTCAATCCAAAAGCAGGCCCAGGCTCACTCCTCCCCTCACATCAGCATGCTAAACACTCCATTCACCACCGGGGCAGACCCTCCCAGACTCTTGGAGCCAGGCTCACCAGCCAGCCTCAGCCAATCACACGCCAGACACAAATTACCCAAATATGCCAACTTCTAAAAGTGGCACTTCTACACTAGACACAATCATACCGCATATACCATGGCGCAGCATTCAATCTCACGAGTTCGCACATATCAAACTCGACCCTGCACTCCCCACACATCAGGAACTACCATGGGCATACATATTCCCCATTCATTCCTATGGGAGGGCAGGTCACTCACTACACATACACAGAGAGCTCACGCACTTTACACTGTACCACAGTGAAAAAGTGCGCAAAGGCCTAAAATCACCAACACCAGGTTACAGAAAAAGTTTAGGGGTGAACCTGCCAAAAGGGCCAGGTCCAACACCTACAATGATCATTTTGCAACAAATAGCCTTTGCAATGCGCATCAAACGGTCACCAGAATGGTTAGTGGTTTTCATTACTTTTGTGAGTGAGATCTCAGGTGTATGCTCATTTTTAAATACCTCAATATTCTGATTTAGATTGCTTGGCGTGCATATGGAAATTTCCCTCTGAGCAATGTATTCTGATAGGACCTTATTTTGAATATTTCAGTGCACAAACTGATGCAGTCCAAACGACTTTATCACATTTCTCTATTCTGATTTTCACAATCAATTGTCTTTTGAAAAAAAAAAGTGAAATTAAGCATCCAAAAATATTCTAAGAGTTCCATCAGGAAACGATCAGTTCAAAACTACTCAATGCACTTCAGGCATATTGACCATCATCGGGAGCAAATTATTTATTTTTCATAACATCTTTTTTTTAAAAATCATTATAGTTTCTGCTCACCTTCCGTTCCCGTTAAATACATACTGCTAATCGTGGCAAGACGTGGAACCCAAACACCACATTTCCATATGGTTATAGAGTACATACAAGAAAGTTCCGAAAGCATCTTTACACACAAGTGCCTCTTTTGATGCAAACATGCCACTCTATGCGAACTGCAAGAGGTCTAGGTTCCTGAACGAAGCATCTGCTATAGATAACATAGCAAACTTGCAGTTGAAAATACACAAATATAGGAATTAAAGTACTTAAAATGGAGACATTGTCAACTCACCCAATGTCAGCTCCCCCACACGTCAAGGAACAGATGGCACCAGGCAAGTTATTGTCTTCCAGAACTTGGGCAACAATTCTAAAAGAAAAAAACATTAACCAAGTTACAACATGGCACCTTCCAACTGCAGTTAAGAAATTACTAAAAATAAGTAATAATTTCCCCTTGAGAAGTCATCTGTCAAACGACGGTGCTAAGGCTGCATGCAACAAAAATACAGGCAAAAGTAGTGGCTATCCAGACTTACTTTGTGACAGCAACACTGGTCAGTGAGGTGGTAGGAGCACCTTTCCTTAATCAAAGAAAAGATACAACAGCTGTTAGTCAAATTTCTGCTTCCGTTTAAGGTAAATACATAGTGTAATTTTAATATTCCAAGCTGTCCTTTGAACTCAAATTAAAGGAAGTAGTCAGAAACCAACTTTGAACTGTACATGCTTAAAAGGATCCAGCCATTTCTCTGCACAACCAGTAGACAGAACTTACTGTTAAAGATGGCATAGTTGGATTACTGTTATATTATCATTCCTGGTTTCCAACAAAACGCTAATCTACAGAATTCAACAAGTCCAGAATAAAGCAGCAAGATCTTGCTTCAATATAAAAAAATGTACAATAATAAAATGCCCCAACTATCGATAGAGGCAAGAATTAATTTGAAATCAAAATCTAATGATAACCCGAAAAACTAGCAAGACAGATAGACCACCCAAATTATTTAAGTTTTTTGATTAACATAAATTCAAAAATATGACAAGAAACCTGAGAATCCAAGGACCACATCTCTGGAATGATGTACAACCGTTCATGTCATTAGTACCATAGTTGGGAAACTCCGCAACTCTTCAAAGCAACCTTCTCAGACAGTCAATTGAATAATTAGGTGCAAGTACCTCAGACAAATGTTGTCCTCTCTAGTTCACAGACTCTGACCAAATAGATCAGGAGAAATAGGACCACCTAACTGTGATGTTGACTCGAACAGAAACCCACAAATCCCACGACTGGCCATTATGCAAAAACATGATGGAAATTTGTAAACCAAACTAATGCCCTCTGCTTAACTTGTGTTCAAGGTTATTACAAGGACTGGATTCAAAGAGATTGCAGAGCAAAATGAAGTCCCAAACCCATATTAACCTCACATCTGTTATCTTATCTGCTAGTGTTCATAAAGAGAGGCACTTTTTTTTATCCCCCATATACCAATTCCATAAAAAAGAATTCCTGTGTGCGGTGGTTGAAAACTTACTGCTACCAAGTCGATGTATATTTGGTTGAAAAACCTACTGCTACACAGCCCAATGGCATTTCTGCCAACTTGCTATGGCGTTTGCTTTTGGTCACCCAGCTTTCCACTGTGACTTGAGGTAGAGTAGCTCCATTACATGCAACAGAGGAGGGGCTTAGGTCCCACTTATCAATCAACAGTTAACAGCAAGAAGTGTATTTCCTTTACCTCCCAAGACCAATTTCTGCACATTTATTAAGACCAATACAGAATGCTGATGGGGAAGAACAAGGAGAAGGTCAAATGTCTCTCATCTTTCTCACCCTCTCTCACCCTTCCTAATAATGGAGTTTAACAGTATGCCAGATGATAATGAATCTGAAAAACTAATGTTTATTTTATATATTGAGAGAAAGGCCACACCTGAGAAACAATAGTCTTCAAAAGCATGAAACAAATCACGAAAGTAAATGTTATAGGACCCAGCACCAAAAGGTTACTGGTTCCTATAATGTATTGGAAGGTAACATGGGTGCTTGTAATTAACAATATCACTCTAGCCCTAACAAGATCACTCTAGCCCTAATAGACCCCCAGGATATAGCGGCATGGATTCGCAAATTTAGCAGCACAAATATGGAAATTTAGCGGCATTTTAGCGGCACTTTATTTTACTCATAAGCATTCATTTTCAGCCTTAAATCAATGGAAACTGTTTTAGCAGAGTATTCCACTTTGATTAGGGAATATGGAATATGGAATAGAGGAAGCAGCCCACAGGTGAAGGCTGTTATCCCTTGGAATTGCAATACTTCATCTGCCAGTTGGGCTAAACAGAAGGGTGAGGTCTAAAATTTTGTGTCACATTTTGTGATGTCAATTCCTGTGAGGTCATGGGTCTTGATGCCACTTCCCGTGATGCGACGTGCCATGTCGCGCTCAATGATGTCACTCAATGTGATGTCACGCGCTATGCTGCCTAACTTGGTTAGACCCCCCCCACTTCTGTTTTTTAGGACCTGTGCACTCCTAAGAAGTGAAATAAAGGCAAAACAAGACAACAGGCCTCCTCCATCCGTGTACCCAGAATCGGGGAGAACATCCCTGTCTCCATCAGGGCCGCCCTAGCGCGGATGCAATGCAGGGATTGAGTGACAGGTACTTACCCACACCTGACCCCCCCACCCCCGCATGTCTGGTTTCTGCCCCCAAAGCTCTCCTGCCTCTGAAGTCATGGCTCCTGCCTGGGATCCGAGGGGCAGGCGCAGAGTAGAAATGATGCGGAAATGAGTCCTGTTCCTAGGGAGGGCCGTGCCAGGGCTTAGAAGCCCCGCTGCGAGTCTAGACTGCGGACGGGGCCCCCCGTGCAACTCACGACACCCACAACGAGGCGCTTCACAGGTCGTAACCAGGGGGCCCGGCCTGGAAAGTATAAAAAGAATGCGGCCCCCCCTTCCAGCCATAAAAGAAAAATATGCCCCTAATGGCAGGACCCAGGGGGTTGGCTTCTCGTGCAATGACACACACCGACTCCAAAACCACCGCAAGCCCCTGACACCTGCCAGAGCCAAGGATAACAGGCGGGGGCGTGAAAAACCAAGGCTCATTAACAAGTGAAAGGTCTTTTAATGACCTGTGAAGTACTCGGGTGACGCTGGCTGAGCTCAAAAACTGACTGTTTGTGTGTGTCCCGGGAAGCTGCTGACACACACGAGTGGGGGGGCGGCGCACAGCCAATAAAAGGCATTGTTTGTTTTGCTGTCTACCGGTAGTTGTAAATATCGCGGTCAATATGGTTATTATCGCGGCCATCGCGGTAATCTGCCGATTTCGCGATTTTTTTCGTGAATCGCGAAATCGCAATAAACTGGAGGGTCTGCCTAATATGAACTACCTACGTGGGGAAGATTCATCATTACCAAATATATTTGTGTCATAAAGGGGTAAGAGAGAGATATTAGTTGACTTTCCTTCAGAAAAGCACTGAAAACTTGGCTTTTCTCAAACTAAATCTTACCTCCTACTGCTCATTTCTGGCAGACTCCTCCGTTGCAGCACCTAGACGCAACAGGGCATTTGAGCGCTATATAAATTTCAAAATCAAATCAATCACGTTCTCCTGATGGGACTATTGCTGACCTCCCAGTAAAATATGTCCTTCTACAACAAGCTTTAGTTGGGGAAAGAAACTGTCACCAGGCAAATTTGAAATGTGCTGAAAATCTCTTCCCCATGAAAAATTAGGTCAGGACTAAAAACTACCTTCATAAACACACTTCAGTTGAACTTGTTAGTTTATCTTGACAAGGGTGATATTGATGAATTGAAAGTAATTTCACACTATTTCCACCTACTGACTGACACACCCCAGACAGTTAAGGTAAACTGGGACTGTGCTGCTCTAAGGAATGCAGCACTGCTGTCCAGATTTTACCCGTTTCTGCAACAGGAGGCAATGTGCTTCCAAGAGCGCTATCACTTTCTCTCCCTTTTAGCACTGCATGGAAGTAATATATGGAATTTTCGTTCTGCTGATCCCTTCCAAGGCAGTGTGCAGTATTGTTGTTGGGATAGTTCTTATTAGGTTACCAAAATGTCCTCAGCTGTCAATCTAGGGTTTTTTCAGAGCACGGACAATCACTGTAAACTGCAACATATAAGGCTGGCAAAGAACTGGTTGAATAATACCAGATTTTTTCAACATATTTGTTACATTTTCTAAAACGCACTTCGCTTCTCTTGTAGGATATATGTTTTTCCTTTGAAACAATAGAAAATAATGCGCCAATGGGTTTTGAAGCATTTAGTTGAACAAATAGGTTAATTAGTTCAGATAAAGAGGTAGGTCACTTCGCATCTAAAATTACATGTTCCCATGGTCAGGTAATTTCGCATCTCTTAAATGATGACACATTTGGGACTGAAGCGTTGCATCTTACCAGAGACATACATTCCCGCAGATCAAAGCAAGTGCATTGTTCCAACCATAGACTGCAACAGGAAAGTTGAATGCAGTGATGATGCCAACCAGCCCCACAGGGTTCCACTGTTCTATTAAAGCATGACCAGGTCCTGGAACAGGGAGAGAGAGTGGAAAAAGTCAGATGGCTAGTGTATTCAATGATGTCTCGCTCAACAAATTAGGAGTGAAACTAAAACTCCTAAATGGCAGTCATGTGCAACACTCCCATCGGTTCAAATACAGAGAATATGGGCCTTATATAGGGTTTGGAGGAGCAAGAGATGCTGAAAAAATGGAGGCCCTCCTATCTGCCAAAGCTGAAGTTTTCCAACTCTATTTTGAGTTGAGGAAACTACTAGCTCCCCATTAGTGAAGCTAAGAAAGAACTGTAGAGCAGGCGCTTTAAACATGGTACCTGCTCAGCTAGGTTCACTGCAGTGAAGGGAGCTGCTGCTGCAGTGGTTCCCATCACAGGAAGGAGATCCCCTCCAGGCAGATGGGAACCCCAAAATACGGCATACAGCATTCTGCTAGGGTGAAGATTTCTACTCTTTCTACCCTTTCGGTGGGGCACCAATCAAGGACTAAATAAAGCCACGTGCCAGCAGTAACCAACTCCGTACCCGATCAATCATTTCTGTATGAGGGAGCAGCTCTATTCAGCTCCTGCAGATTCAGAGCGGAGAACAAATGTCACTCATATTTCCCCAATGCAAACATTTTATTTTCTCAAGTTGCCTGAAAATGGGAATAGCTGAGAGGTAATTATTTATGCAAAACTACCAGAAAGCACGTACATTCAATCATATTCATCCTCATTAACATAACACATATTCTAAAAATGTTTCAATGCAGGGAGAGCTGGAGCTAAAAAGTGTCAAGTCTTAGGTGGATAAAGAAACCCGACCATGACTGAAGATGATATACATTATACAATACACAGGTTAAGCTTTCTATAGATCTTCAATATCACAAACTAAATCTCAATTTCAATTTCTCCATACAACTCCACGTCAAATCTTTAGTTAACTCCAATTTGTAAGGGACCTTTCTCTATTCTAAGCCACCAGCAATAAAAGCATAAACACACATTTATTTCAATAACCAGCTTGAAGGGAAAGCTTTGGCATTCCAAATCTTAAATATATCAGTTTTCAACTAAGCCAAGTAGCCAATAAACGCTGGCTCCAAAAAGTTCTCAACTTAATCCTTTGCTACATTTCTGACGATAGTGATGCCAAAAATGAATCAATCTAAAAGCACTTTTTGCCAATGTTGGGGTACATATAAAAAGACATTAAGACTAACTACCTCCAAAACATTCATGTGAAGCCACAGTGGATAACAATTACTATCCTGTAATAATGCTTCTTCAACATGATTGCTTTGTAGCGTCACATGTTCTTTCAATGACACTCTGCAATAGGTTCTGTTAACTGATATTGTTTATATACTGGTCACTGTAGGATCTTTGCACAATGCTGTCAAATCTATGAATCTTTGTCAACTAAATTTGCTTACAGCAGAATTGAACAAAAGGCAAATTTTCCATTGAGGGAATCATGAAGGAAGGCAGAGTACTAATCTGTAAACTGTGGTCAATGAAATAATACACTACATAAAACGTTTTTAGAGAACACAATGTAAACCTGAGCATTGATTCTTTATTCTGAATCAAACCAGTGTTGGTGGGAAGTGAAGACCAACTTTTACAGATCAGCTCTGCAAATTAGGACAGTAGGATATTGCTGTTGTGACGGCTATCAACTAGTTCACTGATACTATGAACTATATGGAAGATAATGTGTATCAATCAGGAATTTAACAGCTAGGATGTAAATTATTGATACATTTTTATTTCTCCCAAACATCCGAGGTTCCTTAACGCCACCCTTAGCCCAGAGCACTGGAATGCTAACCAACAATGATCCTCGAGTACCTGAGTAATACCAAGATGACCCCTTTAAAACTAAACACGGTTTGTTCCAGAGAAAAAGAAAGACTAACATCAATATGGGGACAAATTTGAGTTGCTTAGCAAAAAATGTTTGGATGAATAATAAGAAAACTGCGAGGCCTCATTCACATCAAGACTGACTTCTTGGGGAGGAGCCAAGATGGCGATCGGAACGGTCGCATAACCGCCTCGCTCCGTGATCTCTTCCTCCCCGCCACCTATCCTGTATTTCATCCTGTTCGGGGTGTTCCGAATTTGGTCACTGAGGAAGAGCCGTCACTTACCATCCTTCTCCGGGGCTCTGGCGTGCAGTGATTTCGGCGTTCTGCCCTGGTCACCTTGTTGGCCTTCCCGGCCCTGACGCCGGGGCCTCGAGTGCTGTGCCTGCCCGGAGATGTTCGGAGTGCCGGCGGTCCGGAACCGGTGGAGAGACCCGATGGTGGGAGCCTGAGAGCCGCGGGCCGGGACCCCCGGGGCGGACCCGCCCCCGCTGGTGGGCCACCCCGCATGTCCGTTCGCCTACCGGCCCGAAGAAGAGAAGCCGCGCTGTCCGGCACCCCTCAAGTGAGAAACCCACTCCTGTTGTTAATCCCGACCGGGATCCGGTGCTGGGCTCCCCCCGAGTGCTGTGGGGAGCACGCCCGTTCTTCTGGTGACTCTCCTTTCTCCGCCGAGCGCCTTCCGCCGCGGTTTGGCGGTGAGCCCTGGGGCCACCGGTGCTCCTGGTGGACTTGGAAGAACCTGTGGCGATGGCGGAGGGTGCTGTACTTAAGATGGCGGATGGCCCCTCGGGGTGTCTTTCTCCTGGAGACAGGGAGGCTGCCGCATTTGCTTTCTCCAGCCCTCGCGTGGTTTGGGCGGCCCCTACTCGGAGTGCTATCTTGTTTGCCCTGTCTGCTCTGCGGATCGACCTGTCCTTGAAATGTCGAGCCATGGAATTGCGGATAGCTGCCATGGTGGCTCCGCCATTTTGTGACGAAGTGTCGTCTCCCCGAATTGTACTGCCTGGAACTTCGCCGGCGGCTGTGCTGGGATCTCCGGCTGGGTGCTCGATTCTATGGGATCTAGCGGACCCGGTGCCGATGCTGCAGTGCTTTCTACATCCTGTTTTCTTTGCTTCGTGCTGGACGGCTCAGATACTGTGCTTGGTCACATGGATCCTTGAGGAACTTTTGCATTCTGACTGCTGCCGAGTTCTCCTGGTTGCTTCTGGTTTGCCGGGACGGTGTTTTGCGGAGATCCCACCGGCTTTTCCTGACTGGTGTGGACCCACTGTGTTCTGCTGTTTTTTGGCTGTGGCGGGGTTGGGAAGCTCGACTCTTCATAAAAGTGGACAGGGGTGATTGTGCCCGGATGCCTGTGGGACCCTTTTTACATGTCATCTCCGGGCCTCGTTATTCTGGATGGTTCCGGTTTACATCCCGGTGTAGGCTTTTCTTGACTCTCCTTTTCGACCTCGATTAGTGCATTATTGTTGCGGGGGGGTAGTGTTTTATGTCTCGGTCGCTGGCTCCTCTCCTCTCTCTTTCTTCCTTATCCTCTGTTTCCTTTTCCTATTCCCCTCTCTTTCTTCGTTATAATTCCCTTTCTCTTTTTCTATATTTCGGGTGACTCTGGGCGACAGGCATGCTGTTTAGTGGGGTAGGCCGTAGCCATTACAGTGATGTAGGGTGGGGGGGGGTGTTTGTTATTTTAGTTTGTTTTATTCTATGGTCCCTTTGTTGCCTTTTTCTAGGGGGTGGGCTATGTCCCTTGGTGTTTACTCCTCTGTTTCGCTAGCATCTGCACTTTCTCCTTTTTCGGGGCGGGTGGGCTATACGTGTGGCGTCCACTTTCTTTGTTTGCTGGTATTCTTCCTCTATTCTGCACCTGGTATGGGCGTGTGAGGTCTTTGGGCTTTGCCCTACTGTGGTCGTCTGCTTGCGTGGGGGGCTATTTCCCTCCCGCCCCCCCCCTTCTTTTCTGTATATGTTGCATGACGCGCTGGTAGATATGGTTGCTGCCTCCTTTATATAATGTAAAATGAAACCTCTTTTATCCTGGCGCTGGCGATGTAACGACTTTATTTGCATCCATCCTGTATTCTCCCTATCGTATACATTGCTTTGTTATTTTGATTCTCCTGACTTTGCGGCCGGCCCCTGTGGTTGTAGGCCAGCGCTTGTACTTATACGTGTCTTTCAATAAAGGTTTTAAAAAAATAAAATAAAAAAAAAGACTGACTTCTTGTCTGGGGGCGTGGCTTAACAGCCCATCAGGACAGCCACATTTCCTTCAGCTACCTTTGCGTCACGAGTGCATCCTGCAACATCCACAGGATGGGCTAACTTATGGGCATGGATGGCTTGGTGGCAGGCAGTGGGAAGTTTGGTGAAACATAATTGCCGCAAGTTGACCCAGTGGATGCCCCAGGAACGAGGATAACTGTATGGTGCCAGATTCAGAAATGTCTCAACAGTGATCCAAAATTGCTGCACCAACATTCCACTTGAACTAGGAGCACTCCATGGGCAAGTTGGAAAGTGCAAGGTCTTTACTATGGCGACAAGAAGGTAAGCTACGCAGCTCTAGCAGAGCCAGTAGCCAAGCTCCCAGGGCAAGAAAGAGATCCATTAGTCATTGGCATACAGTTGAAGATTTCCTAGTAGGGAAAAGGGCACATCACACCATTCTGTCACTGCTGCCTATCATCAAGAGGGGCCCTCACAATGAACAGGACTTAGGAAATCGCGAGAAAGGCTACACAAGGTGGTGAATACAGAAACACTTATCAAGGGGCTCACAGCTCTGGAGATGGTGGTTCACTCGAGCAGGGGATACACCAGGGTGCAGTCAATTCAAAGGCCCCTTCCAGGCTGTCAGTCCCCTACACAGACAGAGATCCACAAACCCCTCCCCGAATTTAAAATCGACAAAGTTGCACTGGATGCAAGCCTCCTCTAAGCTGACAAACACAAGCTACAGAGTGGGTCAAGCAGAATGAGCCCATGCTGGAGTCACTGCAACCCTGCAGAGATGAGCTTGATAAGACGATAACAGAAAAGGAAGACTGGTTAGACATCCTAGAGAATAGGGCGGTGTATTCCAAAAGAAGGGCATATTGCAACAACTGAAGCACAGTAGTCATGATAGAGGGTCTGAAGGGTCGAGATCCTCAAAACTATATTAAGAAAAGGCTGAGTCCCAAAGTCACCCCCAGGGGACTGTCCAGCTGTTTCGTTGTGGAGGGCAAAAATACTAAAATACCAGGACCAAGATGAGATGTGTAGAACACGATCAGCAAGGCAGTACCTTTTCGAAGGCAGTAAGTTTACGATTTTCCCTGATGACACAAACGCTGTACAGCAGACACAGGAGAGTTGTATGGGAGTAAAGAAAAGTCCAGAAACTTGAATAAGAAATATGCCTTACTACCTAACGCCAGTTAAGATTTCGCAATATTTTGAAGGTGCATCTTCGCTCTGTCCTAGATGTGGGACAGCGGAAGCGGACTTCGCACACATGTTTTGGTCCTGTGGCGAGCTAGCTGGTTACTGGGAAGCGGTGCTGGCCTGCCTGAATGCTGTCACGGACCGACAGATTGACGCAGATATGGGCGCTTGCTTATTGTTATGGTTCCCTCACACCCCCCGTACTCACGTTACCAGTAAGTTTTACGATTTGGGCTTGATACTAGCCAAACGAGAGATCACCATGCACTGGAAATCTAGCCAGGGACCCAGCTACTTGCGTTGGAGGACCACTCTGGTGCGGTGGGCGAAAGCGGAGAGCACGTTGCGGCTGCAACAGGCCAGGCGCCTAGATAATGACAAGGCATTGGAGGTGGCTAGATCGTGGGAGGCCCTAGTGACTGCGCTCCAGCTGCCTGAGAGCGAACGGAGCGAAGACGAGGGAATAGCGACACCGTAGGGATATTGTTTTAAGGGGTTCCCCACTTCCAGCGAGGCACGCAATAACAACAAGTAACGACAGAGGTTCTGAGAGATCGGATCCCCCATTGATATGCACTACTTACCTTTTACTATTGTTCTTCTCAGGGAGGTAACTCACTGTTGGCGCTCGGCTGCTTGAGAGAGAGGACGACGGCACACTGCCTAGGGGGGGTGGGACACAGGGAGGGCACGGTTTGGGGGAATGTTATATATAAAAGGCGTCTTGTCGGAACTGCACCGTTATCCTAAAATGTCGGCTATTACCGCATTGTTTTATCCTTTGTACTGAACTAATTTCGAACTTGACTGCCAATAAAAATTGTTTTTACAAAAAAAAAAAAAAAAGAAATATGCCTTACTATTTCCAATAAAGCTTAAAATAATCCATGATCTGAGAACTCACTTCTTTACAGAACCAGAAAAGGCATGGGACTGAATACAGGCAGACTCCATTGCCCCTACAGGAATGCAGATGTGCATGGGGATCACACAAAAGTCAAGAGGTACACTGGTTTTTAAATTACAATTTTGAAAAAGACACTTTTAGAAAGTTGCCATTTTCCAGTCTTCACAATGTAGAGCCTGTAGCCTGTCCATGTATCACATGACTGGCTGTAGCCAACAGCTAGGCTTTGTGTATTCCTCCTAAACAGTCTTAGGTGTACCTGGATGGGCCATCACTGGCAGGATGGGAGGGAGGAGCTGGACACTGCCCTACTTACACCTGAATAGGCTGTGTCCTGCCTCCACACAAAGGGTTCTGGACAAACAACCCCCTGTAGTTAGTCCGGGGCCAGGACAGAGAAGGCAGGGCACCTGGGGACTTCAAAGGGAAACATCTAGAAGCTATTCTCACCTTCCAGAGGAAGTGCACCTGGTATAAATATTATACCTCAGACACCACCTCTCAATACACTTCTAGACCTATGGATACTGTGTCAAGAAGGACTGCTGTACTGCTGAGAGGACTGCCACTCTGCTGGACTTCTCCCCTGCTGTGCTGACCTGCTGATCTCTTGCCCGGTTGAGAAGGACTGGACCTGCATCTGTTGAACCCGGGACACCAAGTGCTAGTTGACTGGCCTCCTGACTAGAGCTTCAGGGACAGAAGGCTCCTACAACTGTCACCCCAGTCCTGATCCCTTAGAAGTCAGCCAAAGGTGGTCTGCCAGCTCATCTGTGGATCCAGCATAACAGACGCATTCCCTGCTGCACAGCACATCCCTAGCAAAGCCGGCACATCATCGTTGCTGCTCAATACATTGCCTTCAGAACGGACGCTTCGCCTTTGCTGAGAGGGTTCTTCTCACACAAAAGACTTTGCATAAACCCCATCGGAACCGCTATCTGTGAGAAGCTTTCCTGATGCAGGCCCTCGCATCGCTCCGCGACTGTAGCCTCAACGACAATGCAGGTCTCACACCACAGCCTCACAGCTCCTTGGAACTGATGTATCGCCTTAATGGCATGACGTATCCTCAATGTAGGACTTCACATTGCAAGCTCTCGTCGACAGAATCCTAGCAGCCACTAGACCCAAGAAAAGTGGATTCCCATGTGTGGAGCTGGTGCACTACACTGCCACTGTAGAGTGACTACATGTGCGAAAATACAGAAGCCCATGCTGTGTAGTTTGGTCACCATGTATAATTGAGGATTAGGGGAATACGTCAAATGTGGTTTAAAAAGAGTAGAAACAGTTGAGGACTCTTTGATAAGGGTACGTTGAAGGCCATGCTGGTACCGTCAGAGAAATATGGCATTCCGATAGGTCAGTCACTTTTTGCAACACGAGGCCCTCCTACAAAGGGTTCAGGAATGATGGGGGATTGGTGGCTGTGAATCAGACACACGCTTACTTACACACTCTCTATACCAACGGCCAAGGGAGGTGTCCTGTCACATAGCAACATCAGAGCCTCTTAGAAGACTGGGACACTTTCTTGGATCCGCTTAGAAAGAAATGAGATGCAGATTTAAGATGTGTGCTCCCCAACAAATAATAGGATACGGTTCTGCAATACCCCCCCAACAAGTTTCCTGCAATGCCAGGCTGCAATATAGTCAGTTCCACCAAATGCACAGATCATACATGATCCCAAAATGTATTAATACAATGAACCCAATCACGAATGTCCTATTCCCCAGAGGGTAGGGGGAACCTATGCCATATGACCTGAACCTGACCTGCACTGCACTGAAACTATAATGGGAAGAAGCGGGATTACTTATCAACACAGTCACTGGGAGGGAACATGACAAATTGCCTTAAGGCCTTAACCTCAGGCCAAAGGCAGACAAGGCAAACACCAGATTTGCTGACCTGCTCCTTATACTGACCAAGCGCACTATTAAAATGCACTGAAACACTCAGCTAGCCCACCATGGTGATATGGAAGAAAGTTAAGTGAAAATATGCCACTAGCGTAGTGCAGGCTGTGCAAAGAGTGGCTGCCAGGGGCCTCAGAACGCTTCCCATCGCTAGCGCTTTTATGCTCCGGGGATTGCTTTCTTAGGAATGGCAAAGGATGATAACAGACCACTGTAATTAAATTAACCTGAGCATCGGCATCACTGCTCAGATACTTATAGCACACTCCATTTTGCAGACTCCTTATGGCAAAGAATACAAGAAAGGGAAGGTCGAAACAATACACATCCCAGAAACTCATGGGGCCAGGGGTTATAACACCGACAAATAATAAAGCAGGCCCCTAAAAGTGAACCCACATTTCTTCAACAGTAGCAGGCTAGTGTTGCTCTGATTAAACAAAACACTTGATGATACAGTATACCTTTCTAGGAGGGTGCGGGGGGAGCAAGGGGAAACATGTTCATTAGATGGGGTATGAAAGGAAAAATATAACAAAAGTATATGATATAACAGAGGTTGCCAAAACCATGTATGACATTTAATATTGCTTATGTAAGCTAGGCTGACCTAGTCTTTTAGGTCGAAGCCTACCAGACATAAAAAGTTGTCCGGCTTGTAACGGCTTTTGGGGGACAATCGGAAAAGCCTCCCTATCAAATGCATTTTATCCATTGCTTACCTATTGGCTTTCTCTTTTGTAATTCACAGTTGATTGCTTGCTATTTGCTGGGTTTCTCGGTTATAGGCTGTCCAGCATGTCTTTGTCCCTTCCGTGGAGCATAGTCCGTTTGCTTATTTCTTTCACAAGTGCTCGCTTTCTGTAAACAGGCTTTTCAATTTAGTTTTTTACCTTGTCACATTTGCTGTGAATTTAAGGCAGAGGTCAAATGTCTGGCTCTGTCTTCCGAGGAAGGTTAGTGTCTTGTCTTACTGCGACTTCAAATTAAGAGGATTTATGTGACAATCATGCCAGGTCCAGGGGGTGTGCTGGAGAAGGATGTAGTATGTTATTTTTCCTAGCACACAGCAAAATTCAAAAGTCTGTAAATTAACTGTACAAATATTTCAGAATTAGGAAAGTACGAACAAAGCACTTTTTTGTAATTGTGAAGTGTGGAGGAGACAATTATTTTAATGTGATTAAAACACCACATTATTGTGTGATCCACTAAAACCAGTATATGGGTGCAAATGTAACGGTTACTTCAGTTGAAAATGTGTTGTCTGTAATGGCAGTGCGCTACCACACCTTCTACAACATTCTGAGCTACGCCACTCCATTCCACTCTATGCCACAACACTTTCTGTCATTAACGTTTAGCCATGCTGAACTGCAGCTACGCTGGTGTACAATATGGCTAAAACACATTGGCAAAGCCAATAGGTCTTGCAAAGGTGCAACTCTGCCAATCCTCACCCCCCCTTTTTGTAATTTTGGGCCCGGGTGTGGGCTTCCAGGGGACTATAATGAAACTATTATAGGTTTCCTCTGTCCTCTATTAAAAAAAAAAAAAAAAAAAAAAAAAAAAGGGCTCCGAGCGCCTCCATTCAATATATTCACTGAAAAAACCATAGGTTTCAGCCACGTTCTAGTTAGGAATTAGCATTTAAAAAACCTTAGAAATTCACTGAAAAAAACCATAGGTTTCACACGTTATAGTTAGCTGGACATTTCACTCATACAAAACCATTGAAATTCCCCCGTTATAGTTAGTTCAGCTAACTATAACTCGCGCGCCCGCAATGCACTGCTGATGACGTCACATATTACATCACTCATGACATGGTCAGTGACATCACTGATATCTCAAATGACATCACTGATGACATCATCCAGTGAATGTGTGTCTTTCTGAAAAATAAATACTTTTTACGTATGTATATTTAAAGGTCGATGGAAGAATAAATGGGTAAATATGTGTCTAAATGGATGGGTTTTTTGTAAAATTGATTGTAATTTTTAAATGTATTAATTGTTATTTTTTTATACTAATTTACTACATTGTTTTAAAGTATTTATTTTTAGATATTTATTTTTTAAATTACACTACATATTTTTTATATAAATTGAAAAAAAAAATGTTTAAAAATATTGAAATTGTAACATTTTTTTATTTTATTTTATACTTTAATTTATATATATTTTATATAGCAGGCAATGATATCCTACGGAAGGAGATTCAAGTTACTGGTAAGTACACTTAAATTTACTTTTCTGGAACAGTAGTGAGCTGAAAGATCAGCACTGAGGTCTCTCCAGATAACAGGTGAGTAAATCGGAATTCGTAGTTCGGCTGATTTTAGAGGAATTTTTTAAAGTTCCAAAACTCCACACTTTAAAGAATTTCCAAGTGAAACCAGTCAATGTTAGCCTATGGAAGGAAATTCAAGTTACTGTAACTATGATTAGAATTACTTTTCAGGATCAGAAATGGGCTGAAAGATGTAGCACTGAGGTCTCTCCTGTTAACAGGCGAGTAAATCAGAATTCGTAGTTCGGCTGATTTTGGAGGAATTTTTTAAAGTTCCAAAACTCCACACTTAAAATACATATTCCAAGTGAAACCAGTCAATGTTGGCCTATGAAAGGAAATTCAAGTTACTGAAAGTATGGTTAGAATTACTTTTCAAGATCAGTAGTGGGCTGAAAGATGCAGCACTGATAACAGGTGAGTAAATCTGAATTTGTACTACATCCAATAAGCGCCACAGAGCTGCGTAGCAGAGAGATGTAAAAAGGGGCACGCCATGCACCACCTCTCTGCAACGCAGCGCAGTGGCGCTTCCTGGAAACACCTGGTGGACTACTTAGCCTCCATGGTCCCTCAGGTTTAAAGTTGAATTTTTTCCCCAACTTAAAACGCACCACAGGGCGTGTTTGCACACATTACATCAGGCCCTGTCCCCTCCCTTCACCACTGTGTAAACGCGCCCTGTCACCGTTCTAAGTTGAGAAATTAAGTCCCCTTCAATCCTAAGGATCCTTAGAGTCAAACTAGCCCACCAGGTACCTCCAGTAAGCATCACAGAGCTGCGTTGCAGAGAAGGGGCATGGCCTCTGAACACCTGTCTGCAACGCAGCTCCCTGGCGCATACTGGAGATGCCTGTTGGGCTATTTGGCCCTCAGGGACACTCAGTATTGAAAGAGAATTCATTTCCCAACTTTAAAACGCACCACGGGGCGTGTTTGCACACTGATGAAGGAAGGGGGCGTGGCCTGAGGTGACATGTCTGCAAACACGCCGGTGGCGCGTTTTAAATTAGAAAATGAATTCCTCTTCATTCCTGAGGTCCCCTGCGGACCAACTAGCCCACCAGGTACCTCCAGTATGCCCCAGGGAGCTGCGTTGCAGAGAGGTGTTCAGAGGCCACGCCCCTTTTTACAACACTCGGCAACACAGCTCCGTGGCGCTTACTGGAGGTACCTGGTGGGCTAGTTGGCCCCTAGGGGACCTCTGGATTGAAAAGGAATTAATTCTCCAACTTAAAACGTGCCACAGGGCTTGTTTGCACACACATCACCTCAAGCCCTGCCCCCTACCTTCACCCCTTGAATACTGGGGGTCCCTGGGGGCCAAATAGCCCACCAGAAACCTTCACTTTGCGCCAGGGGGCTGCGTTGGAAAGAGGTGTAAAAAGGGCTGTGGCCTCATTACACCTCTCTGCAACGCAGCCCCCTGGCGCATACTGGAGGTTCCTGGTGGGCTAGTTGGCCCCCAGGGACCCCCAGTATTGAAGGGGAATTACTTCCCCAGCTGCAAACGCGCCAGGGGGCATGTTTGCAGAGTGGTGCTGGGAGGGGGCGTGGCCTCCTCCCCAATACCGTTTTTTTTCTTTTTATGGGACCCTGGGGACCCCATCCCCCAGGGCTTGACCCCCAAATTTTTTTTTTTACGTTTTTAACGGGAAGGGGACCGTGTGGCCCCCTCCCGTGGCTAATCCAGGCCCCTGGGACCCCATTCCCCGGGGCATAGCCAGATTTTCTTTCATATTTTTAAGGAGGGGGGCTGCATAGCCTCCCTCCTCAGGCCACTTTTGGCCCAGGGGACCCCATCCCCCAGGGCCTGGCCCTCCTCTTTGGGGGGGTCCCCAAGCCCCCCACGGTCCCTGCCGGCTCCCTGCATCCTGCGGGAGTCAGCATTGCTTTTCTGCATGGGGAGCAGCTAACGTGCTGCTTTCCCATGCAAAAAAGCAATCGGCTTTGGTATTTGAAAGAGAGAGCAGGTTTCCTGCTCTCGCTTTCAAAAACCAAAGTAGTTTGCTATGGCTCCCGCCCTACCATAGCAAACAGCAGTGTCCCGGGGGTGGGCACCCCGGGCCACTGCAGGAGCTGGCCCTGGGGGGTGGCGGTCCCCAGGGCGTGTGGGGGGGCTTGAGCCCCCCACACAGGTATTTTTTTTATATATTTTTTTTTTTTAAAAGAAGCCCTGGGGTGGCGGTCCCTGGGGCTGCGGGGGGCCGTGAGCCCCCCCATCATTCATATCCAAGCCCCGGGGGTGGCGGTCCCCGGGTGTGCAGGGGGGCCATGTGCCCCCCGCTATTACACTTACTTTCCCCCAGGGGGTGGCAGTCCCCGGGGCACTTTTTTTTTTTATAAAGCCCCGGGGATTTGGTCCCCCCGGGGGCTAATTAAAAAAAAAAGCAGACCCAATTTTCTTTGGGCCTTGGGGGTCCTTGTGGGACCCCTGAGCAGGCCTGGGGTGTCAGGGTGTTTCTACCCTGCCCCCGTTGCTTGTTTTTCGCGTTTCTTTTGCTGCTTTCTTGTACCTCGGTTCTACCGAGGCACAAGATGGCTGCCAACACTTCCTGGTTTGGAGTGTTGACAGCCAATTAGCATAAAGCTCTAGCTCGGGTAGGTACGCGTACAGTACTTCGTCTATAGATATATCTATGATTTTACTTTTGATTTTCTAAGAAACTACTGAACGAATTTACACCATTTAACAAAAAGCGTAATCTGCGAACCAAACTCTACCTTTTTGCCAAATTTGGTGTAATTCCGTTCAGCAGTTCGGCTGTAGCCCGTCTTAAAGGTCCCTATGGAAAATTGCATGGGGAAAACACGTTTTGGGACACCCCTTTTTTCTCTGCCCCCGCTTGACGAATCACCCCCAAACTTTCAGGGAAGGAGCGGAGCAGGCCATTTTCTTGGAGAATTTCGCGAAGATTCGTCGACCGGCGCCAAAGTTATTCCAAATAGAATGTTGCGGATTTCCTATGGAAACTAGGTCCTAACTATAACTACCTACTGGCGACCGCCAGTAGGTAATATACAATGCATACATATACATATATATATCTGTAGTTTCTTCATCTTCTCTATATGAGGATTCATGTAACGGATTTCTGTATGAGGGCACTCAAGGAACAATCACATTGTCAAATTTACACGCTCCCAAGGTCACTTGAGACATTACCTCGTGGTCCTCTACGTAGCTGTATTGTATAGATTGCACTAGACAAAACCAAAGGTAAAATAAATGTTATAATTAAGTGAACATGTGAGAAACAACATTAACGTTATGGACTAAAAAAAAGAAAAAACAGACATCCCAGTTACAGTTAGCAGAGCTAACTATGACTT
This sequence comes from Lissotriton helveticus, assembly GCF_964261635.1. Taxonomy (NCBI): domain Eukaryota; kingdom Metazoa; phylum Chordata; class Amphibia; order Caudata; family Salamandridae; genus Lissotriton; species Lissotriton helveticus. The sequence goes on from NC_136059.1 coordinate 869,839,857, forward strand.
GCTCCCCCGCCATGCACTGCTTATGACCTCACATATTACATCAGTCATGACATGTTCAATAATACCATTTGTGACATCACTGATGACATCACAAATTACATCATAGATTACATCATCCAAGCTTCTTTGGCACACATTGCTCTATGAACTAGTATGGCAGAGTACAAAATAGCTCAGAATAATAGGAAGCATCATTAATGCCATCACAGATACAACTCCCTGGGTGTAGCAACAATGGGTTATGTGCAACATTGACCCTATACCATACACTTTACATCACGAGTAGCCTAGTTCACATTAACAACCAACCACAGATTTATGGGAAACCCTCATTGCACAAGGGGTTCAATCTGTATACAGCTGTTTAGAGGTAGCCAAGTTCCGCAAGATACTTTACATCTGTTCCCAAATTAATGTCCTACTAGGAACAGCTTTTATCTGTACCAAACCCCTCTCAGTCACCAAATCTACAGTGAGAAAGGAAGGTGATGAGAGTAAAAAGTAGGTACTGTCAACAGTGTTTACTCTATGGAGAGAGTTTACTCTGTACTACACTGCTTTAAGACAGTGAAACTCATGAGAAATACTTTTAATACTCTATGGTGTATCTACTAAGAACAGTGTACACTAAGCAACACTTGTCAAAAAAGAAACAATTCACTTAAAATAACCAAGATCGGAAGGTGCTAAAAATTATACGACTTGCAATCTTCTTACTGTGGAGAAAACTTTACAGAAGTACATGTACGTAGGTTAGTACCTGGTGCACAGAATCTTCTCTGTTTTGTAGAAATTTTCATGCAGAGATGATTTTGTCTAATAACTCAAGGCTGCTTACAATACAGGGCCAGATACATGCAGAAACGATTTTGTCTAATAACTCATGGCTGCGCACAATACAGGGCCAGATTAAGAGTTCGGCGGTCCATAGGACCACCGAACCCGTGGTAGCAGTCGGCGCACCATTACACTGGCGGTCTGATTGCCACATTCTGAGTGCGGTAGTGGGACCGCCAAAGGACCGCTGCAACCACTGGGGATCCTAGGTCCCGCAGCAGTCAGGGGTGGCAATATGCTTGCAGTGCCAATGTGGCACCACCGAGCATACTGCGAGTTGCTGAAAATTTTCTGGGTGGTGATCTCCGCCAATTTTCAACATTGGCAGATTTCTGCCCTATAGTTGTTATACTTTTAATCAACCTTATACAGCCAAGGTTAGTTGCCTTTTAACACCATTATATGCGTTATTTTGAGCCTAAGGGCTCCTTGAACTAGCAGCCCCCGATCTACTGTGGACCAGTCTTGTGTGCCCGCGTAATCTTTCTATTTGAAGCGCTGTGTACACATAAGTGACACTTTGTGATGCATCAAGTTGTTACTGACGCTCACATGCGGCATACTTTGCTTTTTCTCCTTCTAGGTCTCATCCAGGAGCAGCTTCTATGTAACAGCTACAACCACATAGTGGGGACACAGGTCTCCTGATCCGCCCTGGATGAGATAAGAGGGTTCTCATTTTAACTTTTATGTATTTTACTCACGTGAACTTCACTTTGTTTTTGGTCCTGACGAAGCGCCAATGACCTACGGGCGATAGAGGCGCGAAACATGTTGACCTTGACTAGTGACACCCAGGCATAGTGGGCCTTGTGGGGTCAGTCATTTTTAAGCAGTACTTTTAACTGCCAAGGGTTACCTAGACAATCTTGTCGCTGCTTCCATACCCTTGATTTTATCATACTATCATGTTTGCACGTAATTGATTTACCCTCCCTTACCCTTCCCCACACACCTGCATGCAACATCCGGCTAATCCTCCAAAAGATCTCCGATAAAGTGACCCTTCGGGGACCCGTAGGGAATTGCAGCGCCGGCCCTACGAGGAGCAAAATTGCCCGATGATGAAGCATGACATCCTCCGGGGTGTGTGAGGGCAGCAGAGGATGTAGTATGTCTTTCCCTCTCCCATCAGGGTATTTTTTACCTAGGATTACTTTTCCCCATTCTTCCCTGTTTTTAATGTATGGGTGACTATTTGCACTCAGATACGTGGGTGACTTTTGCACCCTGGTATAGGAACTTTGTCCTCTTTTTGTGAACAGATTTGGTTTAGGAGCATGGACACTGGACCTTTATTGGCTCCTTGGTCCCCCCCTCTCTTTTGTTGAATTGTCCTACAGCAGTGCCTTTCTAAGGCTATCCTATGAGCCTTACAAAGGCATCGCCCATGCAGGACCACCTGCCTGGATTAAGCTCGCAACCCGGGCAGGCTGACTACGGGTTTGGCGGTCTCGCAGCGTAGCGATGGCGTGGCGGCCGGCTGCGTTACCACCAAACTCATAATCAGGTGCTACGCATCCACTAGGAAAATCTTTTCCCAAAAAACTTGAGTGGAACATACTGGACACAAGTTGTCAACTGTTATCTGCACACTGAGTTAATCTTCAATACAACTATTTAGAACGTGTTCAATACCGCAACACTCCTCTAATGCATTATAAGCACATGCCTTTTGTAAACACTTACACCCATTAGCTGGACACAGGCTGTAAAAAATTAAGTAGAAAAGTAATATAGTTACTTCCCACCACTATGTAAACTGTAAACAACCTAACCCTCATTGGATGATGTCAGTTATGTCATAGAAACATGTCCTAAGTGATGTAATATGAGCGGTCATAAGCAGTACATGGGCACGCATTTTATAGTTTGCTCTGCTAATTATAAATGGTGAATTGCTGTGGTATTTTTAGTTCAAAAACGTTGCCACTGACATTCACCCAACTATAAAGTTACTTTAACCTTTTATCTTTTCGGTGACTACATATTATATATAAATAAATCAGTTATTGGTTGGAGAGGATAGGAAAGTAGTACTTTATGTTCAAAAGTTCAAAATCTTGTCAGGTTAAATACAAAGTTACAATAATTTTAACCTGGGCTCAACCTCTGGTAGGTATTGCAAAGAGCAGTCAGATGTAATATAGGAAAATGTTTATAGAATTCACCAGTGCCAAAACAATTAAAAAAGTCTAAACACAAAAATCCAACAACCAATTTCTAAAAATAGGGACAAATTTAATAAGTAAAATGGCACAAAACAATTCAAATGCAAGAAGGGGAACCGGAGATATGAATTTTTAAAGTTTTTGGACAAAAAGTACCAAGAAAAAGTAAATTGCCAATCAGAAGTCACCTTTCACAGTAGACTGAGATCTAGATGTGATTTCTGGATAACAGCAATGAGGCAGAGGTTGGGTACACCGAAAGGGCTGCAGTGGTCTACGTTTTAATCACAGACTATTTTATTGGAATTAATACCTACAGAGTAAGGAGGAAGACTGTACTGGTGCCTTAGTCCAGTCAGGACTTCTATATTTGGGACTTGATTTAGATCTTGGCAGATCCGGTCACGCGGCCAGTTTTCCGACGGTTTCACTGCCTGCCTACTTGAGAGCCCGCACGCTCGATTTAGATGTTGGTGGGTCTATGGCCGAAAGACCATCTGAGAGCCGCCAACACCGCTAGGATTTCCGGACGGCACCATAGGCAAAAGCAGCTGTCGAAGAGAGTCCAAACAGGATTACAGCTGGCCTAATCACAATGTGCCTTTCCATCAGGACAACTGTGGCGGGGATACCTCCATACTGGCGGACTCCAAGGAAATATGGTAAAACAAAAACGTACCGTTTCTTCTGTTTCCCACTTTCATTTCCATCATCAACCCCATTGTCCAGGCCAGTCTTTTGCTTCTACAACTTGCCCAGGATACCAATCAACTCCGGTGTCACTGGGATCAAAGCGAAGCCTTTTTACACGTCTTACTATGAATTGTGTGTTAACATTTACTTTGGCTTTGTGTACTTCTACATTGCCTTTACATGCAAGTTTAATCTTATGTGTAATGCATAAGTGTTGATTTTACAACTCATTTTAAACCCGTGTTGAAACTTTTGTTGTTGTGGTGGTTGTAGGTGTTGTGTTTGTGGTGCATGTAGGTGTACATGCAATAGTGTATGTTGTATGTGTGTTATGCTATATGTACCAAAAAAGAGCATGACAAATTACCTACATATCTTCTTAAACCACACACAACCTTTATGTGTAGTGACACATTTTAAAAGTGGTCCTACCAGTCTCCACTCTACCAGGGACACACACTGTCAAGAAACCACCTCTAGGACAACGCCATCACAACGGGGAAATCTAAATCGGCGCAAACCCGCAGGCTTGACTGCGATGGAGTACTGTTAGCCAGCAATGGAGTCTGCCACGTCGATAGTGGTGTGCCACTTACGCAATGGTAAACAGTCTGCTAATGTGGACAGCAGTTCAGCCAGCACACATCTAAATACAACAGACGGTACTCCCATCAACTCGGAATTCTTGAAACCGCTGCCACAGAGGGATGATGGGAGACCAGCCAAAATCTAAATTAGGCCCTTAGTATCTTTTTAGTAACTTGAAAACCTGCAACAAAACATTCCGAAGTGGTAGAAAGGCTGCGATAGTCTATAGTGGACATCAAGCCTGCACCTTTCACCAAAGGGTCTAGGAAATCTAATCTCAGCCCATTTTGTTTTTGTTTGAAAACTACAAAAACGTATTACAGCCCTCCCGGACTCCACACTACTCACGAACAGAAGGTCCAATCCTCCTCTGATATTCCGCAGGTCCAGATGAATTCTTCAGAGCTTCGGGAGAGGCGCAACATTCATACATTACCTTTTTATATTCATTTATATTAACGCATATCTAGTTTAATCTGCCCACCGGTGCGATCGCCATCATTAAAAACTTACAAGCATTTGCAATGCAATAGGTCTCGCATTATGAAAGTTTGAGCTATTGGTCTTGTAAATGACAATTTTTTTATTTATGTGTTGATTTTGAAAATAGCTAAATTAATAGCTTTGTCATTTTCAATGCCAATAGTTATAACTTTCGCACATGTGACGACTATAGCATTTGTAATGCAACATGTTTTGTATTTACGTGACTTAGATGTATTGATATTACAAATAGCAACGGCTTTTAATTTTTTAAAATAATTAATACTTAAATAAAAGTGATTGTCATTTATATTGGCAATAGCTTAAACTATTGTAAATAACGTTTCGGAAGATTATGTTCAGTGTATTTTATTGTGATGAAAATCCAAGAACAGAAGTGAAATAACATCTTTTTGTGACATTTGTAATAAAGCTTGAAACATTGAGAGAACATAATTGAACCAGTTGTTGAATGGTTGCACAGATTGATGCTGTGGTGGTGCTGCTGAGTGATGCTGTGGTGGTGCTGCTGAGTGATGCTGTGGTGGTGCTGCTGAGTGATGCTGTGGTGGTGCTGCTGAGTGATGCTGTGGTGGTGCTGCTGAGTTCTCTCTGCACTCTGCACTCTGCACTCTACATATGGTATGTTATGCTTACATACGTTCCATATATTATCCATGTATATGCCACATTTAGTTAAGAATATATGTTCTGTTTAGTTACACTACTTTGTTTGTATACCCTTTTATGCTGCTCTAAAGTTATTTCAATGGGTGAAATGCGGAGCCTGGGTAGCAGGAAGGAGAAGATAAGAGTGCATCGAGTGCGGACTTGTGAGCAAGCGCCTTAAGCCATCAGGATGCTACTTCAAGGCACATAGACAGGGTCGTAATACCCAATGATACTCGTAAAGGTAGCTACAAAAAATGGCGTTAGGTTGTGCACACACCCTGCAAAGATGCGTGTAGCGCCTGAAGTCACAAGTTGAACAAGAGTGACCACTGCGCCTTTCACGAGGCCGGGTCACCCCCCTGCTTCCCACACCTGCCGCTGCTGCTACCTGCCTCCTGCCGGACTCCTGATTGCTGCAGAGCGACCCAGCCGCCGCTGGGCCGCCCGGATCTTCCCCGCCTCCCACGCTTGACCCAGGGACACCGCCTGCCGGCCAGAGGTTCCCGCCGCTGCCCCCCTGCGGCCCCGCCCACCACCAGCCCATTGGCCGCCCGCTCCCGCCACCCAGCTGACCCGCCCACCCGGCTCCTTACTTAAGGGGTCCGCGGGGTCAGCCAGGGAGTGACCACTGCGCCTTTCACGAGGCCGGGTCACCCCCCTGCTAGCCACGCCTGCCGCTGCTGCTACCTGCCTCCTGCCGGACTCCTGATTGCTGCAGAGCGACCCAGCCGCCGCTGGGCCGCCTGGATCTCCCCCGCCTCCCACGCTTGACCCAGGGACACCGCCTGCCGGCCAGAGGTTCCCGCCGCTGCCCCCCTGCGGCCCCGCCCACCACCAGCCCATTGGCCGCCCCGCTCCCGCCACCCAGCTGACCCGCCCACCCAGCTCCTTACTTATGACGCCCCCAGAGCGACCGCGCAGCGGACGCGCGCAGCGGGAGCACCGAATGAGCGCTCGCGCCCAGTGCCAGGACCCCTGGCCCCCACCGTCGGAAGCCGACCCGACGGACCTACGACGCCAACGAACTCAACGCACTCAACAGCGGCCGAACCCCGGGCTGCTACCGAGCCACACCGAGACGCACCCACGGACCCTTCAGCTGCCACTCCTGCAAGTTCACCTGCAACCGGACCCACGCCACACCAGCACCCACCAAGCTGAACTCCAGCAGCACCCACCTGAAGTGCATCCTGCTCAACACCCGCTCCGTTCACAGACACGCCGTCGAGCTCTGGAACCTGCTCGACACCACAGCCCCAGACGTCGCCTTCCTCACGGAAACTTGGATGAACGCCTCCTCAGCGCCCGACATCGCCATCGCCATCCCAGAGGGCTACAAGATCATCCGGAGAGACCGCGTCAACCAGACAGGAGGAGGCATCGCCATCATCCACAGGAACACCATCCGCATCATGACCGACACCGACGATACACTCGCACCCGCCGAACACCTGCACTTCCAGATCCACGTCAACCCCAAGACCACCCTCAGAGGCATCCTCATCTACAGACCCCCGGGACCACGCACACAATTCAGCGAAGACATCGCCGACTTCATCAGCCCACACGCCCTCCCCTCCGCCGACTACATCCTCCTCGGGGACCTCAACTTCCACCTGGAGAACAACAACGACCGCAACACCACCACCCTGCTGGACAACCTCTCCAACCTCGGACTCAAGCAACTGGTGACCACCCCCACCCACTACGCCGGACACACACTCGACCCGGTCTTCTCTTCCAGCAAGGACATCGCCTTCAGCCACGCCACGGGACTCCACTGGACGGACCACCGCTGCGTCCACTTCAGCTTCAGAAGGACCACGGTCCACCATCACCAGCAACAGGTTCCCCGCAGAAGCTGGAACAAGATCACTGCAGACCAGCTCGCCGCTTCCCTGAGCAAGAACCCTCCCACCAGCACAACGAACCCGAGCCAAGCGGCCACCAACCTCACGAAATGGATCACCGTCTGCGCAGACGACCTCGCCCCTCTGAAGACCCCGCCGAGCAGACCCGGCAGCAAGAGAGCCCCATGGTTTAACGACGAACTCAAGAGCTCCAAGAAGAACTGCAGAGCACTCGAGAAAACCTGGCGCAGAGACCCAACATCGGACAACATGACTGCCCTCAAGCTCGCCACCCGAAAACACCACCAACTGATCCACGCCACCAAGAAAACTGCATTCAAGGAACGACTGGACATCAACGCACACAACAGCAAGGAACTCTTCAACATCGTGAAAGAGCTCTCCAACCCCAACGCCGGAAACAATGACATCACCCCTTCGCAAGACCTCTGCAACTCCCTCGCCTCCTACTTCCACAACAAGATCGCGGACATACACAACAGCTTCAGCACCCAACCGACGCACGCCATGACCGAACCAGCGCCCCGCCACCACCACCCTCCGCGCCTGAACCCAGATCACCACCGAAGACACCATCCGCACGATGAACTCCATCCACTCCGCATCTCCGACCGACCCCTGCCCTCACCACGTCTTCAACAAGGCCGACGCTGTCATCGCACCCCACCTGCGGGACATCATCAACACCTCCTTCGACACCGCCACCTTCCCGGAGAGCTGGAAGCACGCCGAACTCAGCGCTCTACTTAAGAAACCATCAGCCGACCCCACCGACCTCAAGAACTACCGCCCCATCTCGCTGCTCCCGTTTCCGGCAAAAGTCATCGAGAAGACCGTCAACAAGCAACTGGCCACCTTCCTCGAGACGAACGCCTCCCTCGACCTCTCGCAGTCTGGCTTCCGGGCCAACCACAGCACCGAGACCGCCCTGATCGCAGCTACCGATGACATCCGAGCCCTGCTCGACAACGGAGAAACAGTGGCCCTCATCCTCCTGGACCTCTCCGCAGCCTTCGACACTGTCTGCCACCGTACCCTAGTACAGCGCCTCAGCAACGTCGGAATCCAGGAGAAGGCTCTGGAGTGGATCAGCTCCTTCCTCGCCGGAAGGACACAGAGAGTCCGCCTCCCCCCGTTCAGATCGGAGGCCACCGAAGTCATCTGCGGCGTCCCTCAAGGCTCCTCGCTCAGCCCAACACTCTTCAACGTCTACATGAGCCCCCTCGCAGCCATCGCATGCCAGCACAACCTCAACATCATCTCCTACGCCGACGACACCCAGCTGATCCTCTCCCTCACTAACGACCCCGCCACCGCCAGAGCCAACCTACACGAAGGGATGACAGATGTAGCCAAATGGATGTCGCTCAGCCGCCTGAAACTGAACTCGGATAAGACGGAAGTCCTCATCCTGGCATCATCACCCTCCGCCTGGGACGACTCCTGGTGGCCCCCCGCCCTGGGCAGCGCACCCAAACCCACAGACCACGCACGCAACCTGGGCTTCATCCTGGACTCCTCCCTCTCCATGACCAGACAAGTCAACGCCGTCTCCTCGTCGTGCTTCAACATCCTACGCATGCTACGTAAGATCTTCCGATGGATCCCCACCGAGACCAGGAAGACGGTCACCCAAGCCCTCGTCACCAGCCGTCTGGACTACGGCAACTCCCTCTACGCCGGAACCACCGCCAAACTCCAGAAGAGACTCCAGCGGATCCAGAACACCTCAGCACGACTCATCCTGGACATCCCCCGCCGCAGCCACATCTCCGGACACCTGAGAGACCTGCACTGGCTCCCGGTCAACAAGAGAATCACCTTCCGGCTCCTCACCCACACACACAAAGCCCTACACAACCAAGGCCCAGGATACCTCAACAGCCGCCTCAACTTCTACGCTCCCAAACGCCAGCTTCGATTGACCAGCCACGCCCTCGCCGCCGTCCCCCGCATCCGAAGAGTCACCACGGGAGGAAGGTCCTTCTCCTACCTGGCCGCCAAGACTTGGAACTCCCTCCCGACCCACCTCCGCCTGACCCAAGACCACCTGGCCTTCAGGAAGCAGCTCAAGACCTGGCTGTTCGAGCAGTAGCGGACCCCCCCCCCCCCCCCCAACGCCTTGAGACCCTCCGGGTGAGTAGTGCGCTATACAAATGATTTGATTGATTGATTGATTGATTGGTGTTGTTCGCTACAATAGACGATAGTTATCAGTGAGGTTTGTTCCACCATGAAACGAAAGTTGGCTGCCGAGAGTAACAAGGCAGTGCTGGGAGGGGGGCTGCGCACCAACTGAAGTGCTCTGGTTGCACGGCCTGTGGCCGTGTGAAGTGATAAGCCTTGAACGGCCTGCGGCCGTGTGAAGTGATAAGCCTTTGAAGTATGGGAGTGTGGGAGGAGTGCTGCTACGGCCTGGGGGAAGCTGGCTGGGGAGGGGGAGGAGAAATGAATGTAAGGCTGTGGGGAACAGAGTTTATGGCCCAAAAGCGTGTGCCTGTGGCCACGTGAACTTCAAGAAAACTACAAGGAACGAAGCCCTTGGTTTGACGAGGATTTCGAGCACTTGAATGCTCGATCCCTCAATGCGCTTGCGCTCATTGTAGGTCACGAGACCTAAAATACTTCAGTGGTTAAGCACAGATTCTTGCAGGAGGAAGTCCCAATCTGCCAGTGCCCAATGCACATGTGATTCCACCTCCTCTCTATGAGCCAATGCTTAAATTTTGCTGGTGGTAGCAGTTGTGTACCTGGACTTATTTTCCATCATCAGAATTTGACCCTGAGCAATTGAAAGAAAGTCAGAAAAAGGAGAAAAACGGAGGAAGAAAAGATCAGGAAAACATGGCAAAGAGAGAAAGTGGGGATGAAACAGACGTGCAAGAGCCAGATGAAGAGATTAGCTGTGCAGGGTGGTGAAAGAAAGAAGAATGAGTAGGATCACGATTATGATGCCCGAGTATCACCCTGGCATATAGAAGCACCAGCAAATTAAGCACTGCAGGCAGCCTGGAATGACAAATTCTCATACGAGAAACATTTTACAAATGAAAAACACTGATCAGTACAGCTCTACTTTTAAGTGCTGCACACAGGTATTGCCCGCAGAACAGTATCTCTGCAGAGAGTAGCTTCTTTTGGTTGGCTACAAAGAGCTGGCAGTCTATTTTACAGGCTATCCGCCAAGTGTAGCTAGATTATTACTTTCTTGAAACCTATTCTGCAGTGGCTTCACTGAGACGTCTCACTTTTGGTTTTAGGGTGTAAAGTAAGGGGACCTCGAAGATTATTCCATCAACAAGGGGATATAGGACTGCCTCCTGAAAAAGTACATTTTTGCATTCGGAGGAAACATTTTGGGTGGTTGCCAAGGATGCACTGAGTTCCAAGAACCTCAAGTACATCTGGACAGTTTAATGGTGGGTTTAAAATCGTCCTTTACTGAAAATAGTATGCTTGAGCAACATCCTGTCACATGCTGAATACAGGGGCAAGACAAAACAATGTGTTGGAAGAGTGAAGTCCAATTCCGATTTCAAAAAGACAAGAAGGCTTTTGTTGAATAACAAAAAGCAAGAGAGCATCTGCTCTTCGCACATTTTGCACTGCAAAGGAACTGAACCATAATCTGCAATCACAGTGTAAATACAATGGCCAGATTGCAAATGTACATGTCTGGGGCAAGCACAAGTTAAATATCTTCACAAGTCTTGAACTAATTAGCCGCCTATTATGTTCTTTCGTCTAAAGTTGAAAACAAATTGATGAAAGATGAAAATGAACATTTAAAGAAGTCACATGCCCAAATCAAGTTTAAAAAATAGTGTGTAAAACCTCCACGTTTACATCATGACATGGAGGCGGTCATTAAGCATCAATGTCTTAATTCGCACTCTTCAGCAAAACTTTAACATTCAATGAGGTTACAAATAATTTAGAAAAAAACATATGAGGCGGAGTCCAAACAGATCTATTCCGTTTTGCTGATCAGCTCACAGAAAAGTATGCTGATCGGTATTCACTAACGATCACTTCAAGCTCCCCTTGCACAGTTTGGAAAATGCTGTTTTTTTATAGTATACTCTACTGGGCTTTCTTGAAGGCACTTTATATTCTATAAATTCTATAATATTCTATAAATATTTATATTCTTTATATTATATTCACCTTCTATTATCACAATGTCTGTGCAGCTCTGGTTCATTACTTTAAAGTTATGGACTATTCAAACGCTTTCATACTTCTTTTCCATGCCACCCCTTTATCTGGTCTCTGTATTAATTCATCTGCTGTTTGCGAGGTTCCAAGAAAACAGAGAAAAGCTGTTAACCGCACGCAAGTATGTCAACAACTGTCAATCATCCCGCACTAGAACCTCAACTTTCATTCATTCTGTTCTAAGCCTCATGCAACACATTCCATACACTCTTCGATCCTCTGATTCCGGCAAACACGACTCCATTTTCCAATGCTCACAGCACCGGATTGTGTAGCCGAAACAGGCTGCAACTGTCCTGAGGTTGCCTGTGTTCCTTTCGAAGGAGAATCTGGCTTGCCATTTTGTGCTGGACTGTCCCACTGGCACAGTCCAGTGTATGGCAGGACTTGGTCTAGCGCGGTACAGAGGACCACATTGTAAACTGGAAAGCAGCCCGAAAAATTACCAGTGGCTGAGACGGTTTTAAACATTACACCATTACTTACTGTGTTCTAAGTGATTTGCGAACATGCAGTTGGGCAAAAGGCCCCAGGATACAATAAAATAAAGGGAAAATAAAATGTTTTAAGGCCTAACATAACCATGGCAACCAAACTAATATACACCTTTACTATGGGAAGCTTCATGGAGGAGCTTATTACTTACCTTTTATTTCTGTATGGAATTGTGTGAGGCGGGTTCTGCAACACTGCTCAGCATTCTGACAGGGACAGCTGCTGTGCTGCTACAGACCCTGGTGGGCCTGTTGTGGTGGGTGAGCAAGTCCATTCAAAGCATTTGGGTACCGCAAGGGTTATCAAATCAACTGGCACAAATCAGTGCTGTGTTGCCTTGGTAGGTGGGACCCTCGTCCCACGGTGGAGGCCCCTCTACGGAGAGTGGAGGATGGCTTTCGTTATTTGGGGGGACCTATGCAACAGTGAATAGAAACTGGTTCCTGAGGATTCATTTGGAGAAGCCTCTCACCAAACTTCAGAGTGACGTCTCTGGATTGCGTAAACTGCTGTTGACACTTCTTGGCAGGGTAGCAGTTTAAACAAGCATCTGCAATGCAGTAGGTCTCGCATTTAAGAAGGTTTGAGCTATTGACATTGTAAATAACAATGCCTTGTATTTATGTTTTGGTTTTTAAAACAAAGAAAAGGTATTGTCATTACAATGCCACTAGCTTAAACTCTCGCAAATGCGAGACCTACTGCATTCCAAATGCTTGAAGGCATCGCGGAGTTGCCCCCTGCTGTCTCCCATGGCCCCTGAAGAGCTCCCAGTTGCTCAGAGTTAAATAAACAAGCAGGTGGACGAGAGACCCTCCTGAATAAGAGAAACTCATTAAAAGAAAATAGTGATTACAGACTACAAAAGAGGTACCATGCAACAACCGAAGTAAAAGGGCCAGTCCTCATTGAATGAAGAAAAAACGGTACTAAGGAGGGACTAACCAGCCTTATAACGAATCAGAAGCCATCATTTACAAAGGACAATGACACAAGCCAATGACAAATATGGCCGGAGAGTGGGCAGGGATTCAAGTACATACTCCAAGACAGCATGGCTCACAGAGCAGCGCATGCACTGCCCAGGCTCGACCTAAAAATCATATCCCACCCAACGCTACTGTGTGTTCTGCAAAACACCCCCTATGTGGCCCCTGAGTCCTATTTCCTCCGGTTAGACAGAGAGGTGAGACAGTAGCTGTGGAATGGTTCATATCCGCGAACTGCGCTGTAAACCTTGTACTATTGCGTCTACAAAGGGGGGATAGCTCTAACTCACCAGGGCCTATTACAGGGCAGCCCAGTTGCAGGTCAATAATGACTGGGCCTACGCCCCGGTCAGTGATCCCGCAGTCCGCTTCGATCTGTGTGCTATGGTGCCCCTACTTGGAAGTATTCTTTTTATGGTGGTCAAGACAGGAGGGCTCTACCGGTTCCCACTTGGGATGCTTTGGACTAAATACGGGCTCATATTGGTTGGAATGGTAGGGTTACAAAGGTCATGCGGCTATGGATGGGTGTGACACCCAGGGAGGTACCTCGCCTTCAGGGTTTTGTTAGATGCGACTTATAGGGACCACTGTGGTGCGGCACATTATATAGATGCTAGAGTGGTTATATCCTTTAATAGTTTGCGGGCAGAGTATAGCCTTTCCCATACACAATTCTTCAAGTACACCCAACTCAGTCATGCACTTCAAGCAGAGGGGGTTGCCTGGGTGGACTTGCCTGAATCATCCCAGCTGGAGGGATTTTTGATCAGAGATCCGCTGGGTACAAGGGCAATTTCCTTGCTGTACAGGGCCATTACAAATCATATCCCGGCCAACTTGGGGCCATGGTCACAGCCCTGGGAGCATGATCTGGGGGAGACGAAGGAAGTTGATTGGGTGACAGCCCCATCAACATCCCGAGAGGTGGCCATAAAGGCATAACTACTGCCTAATCCAGTTGAAGATTCTATCTAAGGTGTAACTTGACCGGGAACTTGGCACAATGATTGGGGAGCCGGTACCGTATAATTCCTAATTTATGCTCCTGGGTGCTCCCAGGGAAGTGGACGTGCACCAAAAAAGGTGATATTCTGCTTGCTAGGGCTGGTTGTGGCAAAGATAGTAATCAGCAGCTGGAGCAAACATACCCCCCGAATAGAACCCCTATTTTTGGGTTTAACCTATTTTAAGGTGAGACCTTGTCCACTTTCCGTACAATGGTGTGCTTTGGCCCCTGCAACAGGAGGGAGTGGGTTATGAATGTGGTGTAAGTTTGCTGTAAAAAAGAGGAGATCTGTGAGGATTGACTAAACAATGGTGTTAAATTTTCTTACTGCGAAATGAAGTGATATTGTGTATATTTAGGATAATAATTTTTATCCCCAAAAAAAACGTGTATAACATTTGTATTTTTGTTTTAGATACATTAACAGCTGAGAGTGTATACACTTTTAGTCTTGAGAAAGATGGTCTAAATCAGAAAGCCCTCAAAACGCGTAGACTCCTGCACACCATAAATCCATTCAGTTTGATGTTACTCTAAATGTTGATGAGTACAGTACATCAGGGTCCATCTTTAATATTTTGTGATATGGCTATGGTTTGCTATGACAAAGAGTAGTGTCTTTTTTTCACTCTCGCAAAGTTTTTTGTCTTTTTCATCTATTGTTGTGAATTAATTTGTTACAGCCTTTTGTGTAATGTTATTTTTGATGCTGCTGCAATCATACATGAAGTATTTTGTATGAAAAAGTTTTTTAATTGTGGGAATTTTTACTAATAAATTCTCTTTACAAATTTTTAATTTATGTCCATGTGCTAGCACAGTGTTTCTTTGAGCAGAACAGTAACCCTCAAGATTCTACGTATGTTGCTCAGAGTGTTTGAGTAGAGAAAATTGAAAATTGGTGGTCAAGTAATCTCCAAAGGACAATTCTTTGGGTTTATTCTGATCGAACCCTAGTCCTTTGAGTGATAAAGGGTCCCTCTCACTTTTTGTAAAAGATAGTAATCACACAGGGTAGAGGATTATCTGCACGGACCACGAGAGCCCAGTGGATTGCTGGAATGGATTTCTGCATGAGAGAAGCTAGGGTTTGTCCGCAAAAATCCGATCGGGTCTGGGATATGCGGAGGATTTATCATGTCCCTACATCGCACACCGCTCAGGAAGTCGCAGGGGTGGGGGGCTGGGGGGGGGGTCCTAGTAGCAGTTAAGGGGCTGCCCCTTTGGGGGTCTACTGGGATGTTGTGGGGAAGGTGTGCTTAGCTCTAGTCGTGCTGGGTGTGGAGGGCCCTGTTGTGATGTTAAGTATAATAAAGTTATTTTACTCACCTGATGACCTCACGTTAGTCTAAAGAATGTAGAATCCAGGTAATTCTAAGGCAGAAGACACTCGATTGGTGGCAGTTGTTAACTGACCGTCGAGGCTGTTGGATGCCAGGTTACCTTCAGAAATAAATCTACCTTCAAATTCGCTCTTGGTGTTTGTGGACTTCCTCACCAATCAACAACAATTTTGGCGACGATTACTTCGACGGTTCCAGCTCTTAATCGGCACCTTTGGAGGTTTCCTGGTGATCCTGTGGTCTTCTTCTCTTCCTTTTGATTCGTGTCTCCCGGCTGCTTTCCGATCTGGAATTGAACTTCTCGCATTTTCCGGTTACCGTCTCTGAAGGTATTTACTTTATATTTAAATTTATACCGAGAGACTTGGTCCCGGACAGTTTGGCTCGTGGCATTCTCAGGGCACAAGACTTCGGCACGTGCATTCCTCATTAACAGTCTTCGCTACGCTACAGTGGAACGCAAAGCTCACGTTCCCTGAAAGGCACAGCAGACACTGTGCGTGACGCTGCACGTAATTTACGTGCCGCCATCTTGGTTTCATCGCAAACCCTCAAGTGTGTTGGCTCATAAGAGTTTCGCCCGCATAATTGGATTGCTCATTTTTGTGAAGCCTTTTACCCTTACATTCTTGCAGCGATCTGGAAGCGTTTAGCCGGTCAGACAGTGTACTTGTTTCTTTGCGAGTGTTTTCTTTTGCAGCAACTTGGAAGTGTGTAGCAGCGAACTACAGTAAGACTGTTTAAGTGTTCTCTTCGAGTGTTTCTTCAACAACTGCATAAGCCACAATATTGTGCAGTCTCCTAACTATATTCTGTGATCTGCACACCTATTTCTCCATTGACTTTCAAACCAAATCATATTTAGCTCTCAATACATACGAAGTGGTTATTCTTATAGGGAAATTTGGCACCACAGGATTGAGTTACACTTCTTGTTTTTTCTCTCAAGGTTAGTTATTACGGTGCTATAGGGTGTGGAGATCCACTAAACTCCACAAATTAAGCACAAGGCCTTAAATGCAAATCCACTCCCCAGCACACGTATCAGGTATGAAATGGTTTCCCTCCAAGTTAAAAAGCAAGTACAGTAATTAAGTCACAGAATATACACAATTCTTTCTTTCTTTGGTCTTGTTACGCTTTATTCTGGTTTTCTCGGCCACAACCAACACGTGTTTCGTCGCTACAGGGTGTGATCCTGCGACTTTCTCAAGGCTGTGTAAACATAAAGGTATAAAACCACGGTCTAAATGTATGTCACGACCTTCTATGTTATTGTAAACATTTGCAAAATCAATTAAGGCCATTGTGCGTACAAAAATTAAGGGGGGTTGTCCATGTTAGGTATACAAACAGTTGTGATCTCATACTGTGGCGACAACATTTATAATATTTAAAACTTCTAAGATACAGTATACGATGGAGAGAGCGGAGTCTGTATCAAATGCCAATGGCAATTGTGCCTCCTTATAGCCCTTGTGCAACACTCTAATCCTTCAAATTCTCATAGTGGAACCCCTTTCTGTGATTTGATAAGAAGGTGGTTATCGTGTCGTGAGTTCTAATTTAAGGGAAGTGAGTTCACACACCTTATAGCCCCAAATTCTAGTGTGTCATGCAAGAGGGTGAAAAATAAATACATATACTGTCCAAGTACGTGTTTCTGAAAATGAAAAAGGAATATGTAAGGCGTCTGATACTCTCCAACATCTGTGAAAACCAGAAAATTAATGTTTCCAAAGGAACCTACTTTCAATGTGGTGTTAATTCTGACCCACAAAGGGGTTCTATTAAGTGTAAGGAGCAGATAAAATCCCCTTGCGCTGAGGAGTTTTGCGATGACTACTCCACATGTTGAAGGGGCTTGCGCATCAGTAACACTTCATCTGTGATGTGGGCACACGTTTGCCCCACAACCCTCTGGGTACTCAGCGCATGACGTCATGATGGTGGCCATTTTAGATTGGCTGTACTGCTCAAAATACAAAGGAAAGCCTTCTGGTCACATTGGAAGCTTGAGGAAAATATTGGTGGTTTAAAGAACTGGCAGCTGTTAGACGCAAATTGCTCAGAAAGAGACCATCATAACATTGGTGTACAGTAAAATGTATTTTCTTTTTTTTGTTGTAGTGCTATTTGAGGAAGTTCTGGAAATATTACCTAGATTAACAGATTGTTAACTTGTAGAAATGAATCACGTCAAGCAGTTATAAGTCCTGAAAGAAGCATTGAGCATTCAATGCTTTGTTCATAAGCAATTGCTACACCTGAAGGTTTATACCGTTTATTTGTGCAACGAATAGCAGAGAGGTCATTTAAGAGTGCTAGCAAAAGAAAATATGGTTCTTGCTTCCAATGCGAGTCAAAAACTCCTGAGTAAATAATCTAAATTGTCCAACTCAGGGGAACCACGCAATTGTAAAAAAACAAAAGTGGCATTTCCAATCGGTTTTAAATTCAAGGGTGCGAATTCGAAAGTCAGAAAATATAGGCTGATGTAGAGAAAACCTTAATTATGTTATTTGGACTCGTTTTTTTTTCTCTTGAAAAATTAAATAAAGCATTTGCAATGCACTAGGTCTCGCATTTACGAGAGTTTAAGCTATTGGCATTGTAAAGGACAATGCCTTTTATTTATGTTTTTAAAACGAAAACAAAAATAAAAGGCATTGTCATTTGCAATGTCAATAGCTCAAACTCGCGTAAATGCGAGACATATTGCATTGCAAATGCTGGTTTCTTTTTGTTTACACATTCCCAGCCTTTCACAAACTCCAGCAATTGAAAACTTAACCTTCTGAGTAAGAGTCTATTATATTATCCAGAGGTGCCTGTGACCACAAAACGCTGCAGACAATGTTTTGAGCTACACTCCAAATGAAACACACCGCCCGAGGTTCAGGAAAGCCATACAACCAAGAGCAAACAATAACAACATTTGGCAGGCACATAAGAAGAGATTTAACCCGAGAATTAACCACAGTGCATGCAGCATAATCCCGACCCACATGTGCAATGGGTGGTTGGCTAAAGTACCAAGAAAGTCTGAAACTGGCGCTCAATAATTTGCAGCTTTGAAAACAGTTACAAATTCGAACACTGCAATGTATTCAGTTACTCCCTTTACCAACATACACAAAAGCATCACTGCGAAATGCTTCTGGCATACCTAATAGTGTGACAGTGTGATTGATCCTTTATAGGAAATGAGGAGGTGAGACATTGGGTATTATTTGAAGGCTGCCCATTGACACCTACTTCCAGTCGAGATACGCCTGATGAAAAGAGTTACTAATAGCCCATCAGAGTGGGCAACTACAACTACGTTTTTATTTCACTAAAAACACGGCACTTTTTAAGCATGATATTTGCCTAATGTTTATAGGAAATACCACGTTCCAATGCCAGTCTTCAACAAATGGGCAGTATCTAGACATCCACGTGTTAAAAATGTGTCTTCTGAACAGCAGACACTAAGCCTGCTAAAACTTTTACTACATGAAGTCCAACTGCAAAAGGACTAGGTTTAAGAGGAATATTGCACTGCATCTTGGCTACACTGGTGACAACACATTCAGTTCCACAAAAGGATGGGCTACTAACCTTCACACTATTCAACTGGGCTTCCATTAACAGGCGAGCTCAGGCTATGAAAGATTGAAAATCTAACACTCTACAAACATTTTTAAAAAGTTCAACCTCGAAATGGAAACCTGGACATATCTCTTTAGTTGTGATGGTGAGCACTGTGCCATTTTTAAGGATGGACAAGTAGATAAATGCTTTACATCATTATGCTCAATCCACCAGACAGCATAATTTAGAAAAGACCAGGCAATTAAAAGTGGACAAACACTGGTAGAACAAATTCCACAAAGTACTTAGCCATCACTCGAAGAAAAGAAAGCCAACATTGTGGAACGCAAGGATAAAAGGAAACCAACCCAGAGTCAAACTCTACAAAGTAGGGAAACGGACACCAATCAAACTCCAAAATGGAGGGCAATCAATCCATAATAGACCCAAGAAAAATATACCAAACCATCAAACCTAGAATTAATTTAGAAACCAGCCTGGTTGAACCAAACCACACATTCAAAGAAAATTACAGCTACCCGATCAAAGTGCTACAAAGGTCATACAAACCAACAGATACAGAATCCAGGAAAGGCATCTGAATCCAACCCCAAAGGATACCAGGAAGGTCAACCAACCCTCACTCCATTGGGAACAGGAAGGGCCACCCAATACAAGTGGACTCCATAAAAAGTAACCTCTATCACATCTAGTTGCAGAAAAGAAATCCCTTGAGCCCCAACTCCATGAACGTTATTTACCAGAATGAAAAATTTCCCGGTTTAAAAAAATCTTACATCTTTGATCTTGGCCAGGCCTTGACACCTCTCTCCTTTACGCTCATACTCCAATCTTTTAACACCGTCGCACTCCTGTTCACCTCGCCCTTAACTCTGCCACTACTGTGACCTCCGCTACCTCTGCTGTTCTCACCCTCCCTGGCAACCAGGCGCATAGATTTAGCTGCCTACCAGGAATAATCATTTTGTACAGCAATATACAAAGGTGTTTTAAGGATATCACTTTACCTACCACAATCCTTCCTCATGCATTCAACTTGTTTTCAGTGCAGCTCCAGTGTTTTGAAGCGACATTAGAGAGGGTAAAGTGTTATACAATTAGCCATTATGAAAAAAATTCTAACCTCTGTTCACTCAGATATTTACTAGGACGTCCAAATTACCCAATAAAAGGTTCAAGGCCATACGAGGTGCCAAACTCAACACCTATGCATTGTGAACCTCATCACAACTCATTCAGAGAGATGCATGGAAACCAGTACTTTACTTCCAGACTGCCAGGAACTACACAAACTCTAGTACACTGTATTCCCCCGGAGCCTACGGGCAGTAAACTGGATTTGTCAGCCATGACTGCACTACCACCCAATTCACTTCAGGTAGTTGGCTTTGCAAGAAACAAAAGCCTGCTGGTGTCCAGCTGTGCAGAGCACAGCCTCTTGCACGCGTCCTGCGGTGCACAACAACACCTACTTCCTATGGACTGTTTTGCTTTGCACATTTCCCAATAATTATGCATGGGCTGCTGGATAAATCACTAAGCCAGCACCTGCCCTGCTGTGTAAATCAATACAGTAAGTTTCCCAGCCTCAGATGGTGTGTGCTGATGCTCCCAGTCTGTGCGAGCACCTTTCCCACTGACATCAAAATAAACCCTGGTCCCGCAAAGGGAATTACCGGTTGTGACTACCAACTGTTGTTAATGTTAAACCTTAAAGAACTGAAAGGACAAGCAGACTCCACGGAAAATTAAAGCTACGAGTTGCAGTTTTATTCAGATCTTGGAATATGTTTGCAGCAAAATGGTACCCTTCTGGCTTAATTGTGCAAATTTTTCTAGAGGTTCTCACACTGCCGTGCACGCAAACACACAAATGGCTCATGTTCGCTTCAGGAAAGATTGTAAGGATTTACACAAAATATGAAATATCAACTGTAAACAATGAAAACAGTTGGGCCACTGCAACCAGATGTATAAGCGGGGAAAACCCACCAAAATGCTAACCCTAAAATCCCTCAAGCTGGTGAACTGAGGAGGAAATAACCTTTCAACAATTGGACGCAAAAAGTACAAACCGTCTCGTGCTCCAGCCTCAGGCCCAAGTGTGCTCAGGAGCGCAGGTGCCGACCCATCACCTTACTTTTTCATGTGTGCCCTTGTGAGTGGAGGCCCCTTCGGTAGGCTCGGGTCTCCTCTTGTTTTGGTCGCTCGGTATACTGCAGTAACCAGGGGAGCGCTTGGCTGAGACTTCAGTTTCCTCATTCTTTGCTTGACTGACTGGGTCCTGCCGCTCGAGCTCTCGGGAGGGCGTGCCTCTCTCTCAGGTGCGCATTAAGAGCAGAACCGAAAGCGGAGCGGAGCGCCTGGGTTGTGGCAGCGGTTTTATAAGCGCCTTAGACAGTGGGCGATACACGGGAAAGGGTTGCAGAGTCTGTCGCTTGCTTATATATGCATCGAGCTTTCACCATAACTCCTTAACCGCAGTGCGAATTCCGCTGCGGTGTGAGAGTTTAATTGAGTGGGCAGGGCTGCGTCAGCCAACGGACGTGCGCAGCACTACCGAGGTAGTGCGCGCGACGGCTGTTGGCCAACGCACGCACGCAAGGGGTTAAGTGAAAGCACGATGCAAAAATAAACACAAATGTTTGGAAGAGACACCGTGCGCGAGTTAGATCTCCAGTCCGGGTGGGCAGGGCCTAAGGCAGAGGTTCCCAAACTTTTTTGACTCGTGGCTCCCTTGACCTAACTGGCAGTTGGCCGTGGCTCTCCACCATTTTTTTACCTGTGGGCGTGTGCCGGTACTGTGAGCACGACTTCTGGAGTACTTCCTTTAAGTAATTGGGATGGAATGAAGGTAAACCCTGGGCATGCAGCAAATTCAAACCGAGCACAAACATGCCAAATGCACAAATAACAGAGCTCACACATGCCTGCATGCACCAATGCTGCAAATAGATCAGACCAGAGACAAGCTGTGTCATTGAAGCAAACACACGAGAGCACACACAGAAACACTACCATTCACACAAACGCATGCAAATGCTGAAAATACAGCGTTGCACATCTAGTCTTTGTCCCAGTCAAACATTGCTTGTTTACCATATCTTTGGCTCTTTTTATCGTACCACAAGTGTCTGCTTTCAGGATTTATTTTTCATTTATCTAAAAGCACTCCATGAGAATGCCTGTTTTCCCTGTTCCCCTGTGTTTTTGCCACATTTGATTAATAATTAATGATAATCAAATGCCATGCCAATCTTCCGTCCAACCTCCATTGACACCCGTATCACCTGCAATAGTTTTAGTGTAAAAAGGCGGGATCCAAGGAGCTCTTTAAAGATATCAGACATTTTTTTTTTTGCTGAGTTTTATATAGCGCGAACTAGAACCGAACCGAATCAGTTATCAGAGCGCTTTACATAGCACCAGTTACGTTACATGAGGACACACTCATTTTAGGCACGGGGAGATTAAGTGATTTGCCCAGAATCACAGGGGGTTTTTGGCGTCGTTACCGAGACTCGAACCCAGATCCCCAGGTCAGAGGTCGAGCGCCTTAGCCGTTAGGCCAACCCCTCTCCCCTAACTCCACTGAGCTTTAACCAGCTCAGTGAAGCCGGCCTTTTTACAGTCGGGCTTCTTGGCTTGTTTATCACTGCTGTACTCCTGTTCTAGTGAACGGGAATCTCTCCAATGCCATTTCCTTCTTAGAGAAAAAAATTACAGCATTGAATTTAATGCACACTGTGATTAGATATAAAATAAAACAGTATCAGGTCTAACGAGATATTCGCCGACAATGTCATGGGCAGCGACCACGTCAATAAACATCTATCTGTCTCCCCAGTCACACAAACACTAAACCAAGGCAGGAAATAATGTTCAGGGCAACCTATTGAGACAGCGTGTTGAAGGTGTGTTGGATTTAATAGCATTAAAACCACTCTACCCCGCTAGTAACAGGACACAGTTATTGCCACGTCGAGGTTAGCATGGGGCGCGCCGGTATGTCCCCCGTGTTTATATTGCCTTGTGTTCGCTGGATCCGGGTGCGTGGAGGGGCACGCTCAGAGCTCATATTCTTCTTGCAGTATTACACCAGCCTGCCTGAGTAAATCCATGTGTTAGTAGTGGAAGGATTTGTCAGATCGAAGATTTTGTTGTGTAATTTAAAATGGAGGCGCGCTGGCTGCTTTTACAAAGCGCACAGCCATAAAGGGCTCCTCTGACACAGCGCATCATCACCTGTCCACACAGGGACTCCATTCCCCGCAGACAGCTGTGCTGGGGGAATCACGCCTATGGTGAGAGACATTACATATCGATGGACAACAAGCAAGAGGGAAAAATGCCTGCACATTTCCACAGAATACTAATCTTTTATTCATGGGAGCGACATGAAAAGAGATGGTGAAGCCAAAGGGGCCGATATTCAGCCAAACCATTGTTCCCGGTTTATGCAGTTGGCACGTATTTTGCACTGCAGCTGCAATAAGAACAAGTTACTTACCTTAGGTAACGATATATCTGTAAGAAACAGTAGTTAGTATTAGATTCCTTACCTTAGAATATCCCCAGGCGTCAGACTGGATCCGGAAATTTTTGCGTAGCAGTACCCGTGCGCGTCGGTAGGTGTTGTCTGCGGCTCCGCGTCCGTCGTCGGTGTCGTGGGCGCCATGATGACGTCGGAGTACTTAGACGCCCCCCTCGCGCGCTGACGTCAGTTCTTAGACACAGCTTTTCCGCGCCAGAAATGCAGAGCCATGTTAAAAACCAACACTGGTGCCATTAAAACTAGGGCCCTGAAAGGGGATGACCTTAACCCCAGATATCAATTCGCAGAACGGGGAGGATGGGTGGGGCAGTAAGGAATCTAATACTAACTACTGTTTCTTACAGATATATCATTACCGAAGGTAAGTAACTTGTTCATCTGAAAGAAGCAGGTTAGTATTAGATTCCTTACCTTAGAATAGATACCCCAGCAATACCAACCCCGATGGTGGGTCTGCGAACCAATAATCACACCAGAAAGTCCTGGAGGACGGAACGGCCAAAGAAGCCATCCCTCTGGACTTGGCTGTCCATGCAGTAGGTGAGACAAAACCAGTGTCTGGCGAGGTGTCCAGACCACTGGCATCCCCAAGTTCACCTGTCCAGTCCTCCTGGGGCTGACACTTCCGTGTCAGAGGGTCCTCAGACCCCTCCCAACACTCCTCATCACCCATCTCCTGATAATCAGGGTTGTCAAATGATGGGGCCGGTTCATTGAAGTAAAACTCCCCAAACGGCGTCGAGAGCGGCGCTGCTCCGGTGCCGGAACCGGATCGAGGGAGGCATCGGGGATGGCGCCGCCCGAAGACAGCAACGGAGGTAACACCTTAGGGACCGGCGCCGGTGAGGTCGTCAGGTCAACCGGTGACGACCCGGATCCAGCGGGGCCCTGCGGCGCCGGGCCCGAAGGCGCCAGCGGCGTCGGGGACGAAGCACCCGCCGGCGTTGAAGCATCCGACCCGCTAGGGCCCCCAGACGGGTCCACTGGGCCCGGAGGTGCCGCGGAGCCCGCCGGAGGAGTGAGGGATCTCATGGCCACGAGGGAGCGCTCGATCTCCTCCGGTGGGGCGGGGTGGAATCTGAAGAGCGATGACGTCTCTTCGACTTCTTGTGCTTACCTGACGACTTCGAACCTGAGGAGTGATGGCGACTCCCGGAGATATGATGGCTCCGACCCCGCGACCGGTCCCTCGACCTCCGTCCGGACCGGGACCTCTCGCGGCGCGGAGCTCGAGCCACTTGCGGGACCGCTCCTTTCGTAGTCAGGGCCCGGCAGTCGGAGCAGGTCTTGTCGTGGTCAACGCCGAGACAGTGGAGGCACCGGCGGTGAGGGTCGGTGACCGACATCAGTCGCTCGCAGTCCTCACAGTGTTTAAAACCTGGCATCCCTAACGGCAACGTTCGGATTCGAAGACTCGAAAAATGGTCAAAAGGGATCGTAAAAAGTTTAGTAAAAAAATGACTAAGGTACCACTTTTTCCGGATCTGCGCTGCTGGCGCGGAAAAAAGAAGAACTGACGTCAGCGCGCGGAGGCGGCGTCTAAGTACTCAGACGACGTCATCACGGTGCCCACAACGCTGACGACGGACGCGGAGCCGCAGACGACGCCTACCGACGCGCAAGGGTACTGCTACGCAAAAATTTCCAGATTCAGTCTGACGCCTGGTGATATTCTAAGGTAAGGAATCTAATACTAACCGGTTTCTTTCAGATACTTAATTTTCCTAATGCGAGCGCGGCTACTCATGACGGCGTACCGGGGAGCCGCGGCCCACAGTTTGGGAACCACTGGCCTAAGGGATACAGGGCGGACACCAACCCCGCTTCCAGAGAAGCCGGACACAAAAGCAACAACAATAGATCTCGCCAATGAGAGAGGGACCACATTTTCCATATAATATCCTGGGACATTCTGATCACTCAGCCAGCATGAACCCCTGTGTAGGCCCTTCTGTTCAAAATGTAGGTCTTGGTTAGATTGGCCAGTGTACTGCCATTTTTCTGTTGAGCAGGCTGAGGGCATGTGTGATCAAGATTTTATTCAGCTCCACTCTCTGTGAGGCCTCCTGCTCCAGCCCCCACCCTACCCGTGTGCCAAGTTCACGAACGTTAAAGTTCAACATCCCCCTGTTCTTTCAATATACAATAGACCACATCCTGAGGCTGTGCTTGAGAAAAGGGGAACTTGCCCACCACAGCTACGTCAAGCTGGAGCGATGGATGTCGCAACAGGACGTACAGATTGGTATATACATATAAATAAAATCCCTTTACACTAACACATTTTTCTGCTGTCCGGTGCAAATTTACGACAGGCGCCCAGTCTAAGAGGCATGACCTTTCACCTAGCTTATGTGCCAGAGTTACAGTAAGAGCGGCACAGATGTATGGAGAAAGAAGTAAGAAGCACAATCCCATAAATGACGCAGGTAGGAGAAGTGGCGTGGGGTGGCGTGAGATGACGTTACCATAGAGTTCTCACCGCCTTAAAGAATATAAAAAGGGGTCCACAAAGACATCGTTGAACTACTCCTCATTTGTACATAAGTGACAGGCAGTGAGTTTTTCCCAAGGGCTACTCGAGAGCCCTTGCTCATGTATTTTAAATGTGCTGCTCTATTTTATACTCTGCCATATGAAATGTTATATTTGCTATGTTCTCTGTAACCTTGTTTTCTCCTTTTTACATTTAAAGTGTTCAAATTGTAATTGCAGGATTTCTCACTTCTATGCAGATGTGAGTATTCCCAGATAAAATGTACTTTGCTTTTTGAATGTATTTTACCTCAAATTATAAATGTGTCTTTAAGGTTTAGACTCTCTCTAACTGTTTAAATGCAACTATTCAGTAAATGCAATCTGATCCATGTGGCTATCTGAGAATGCGAAGCACTGGATTCAGAACTTTGTGATTTTTATGCCTTTATATTAAAGTTTCTTGAAGTTGCATCTTCTTAATAAAACTGTTAAACTTTCAGCCTCAGTTTCCATGGCTCACATATCTGTTTTCTATATTTTTAGAGCAAGCGTTCCTGGACACCCCAGTACAAATTAAGGTGCCCCTTTTGTCCCTAACTCACTCCCTCGATCATTCCAGCGCAGGCTCTCAGAGTCCTGCGCCCTGCCCCTTGCCCCATAATAAATCTCCCTCGAACACCAAGGCGAAGCAGCGCATGTGCTGCAACGCAGGCGAGCCCTAAAAAGAGGCTAATGTGTGAAGTTTGTCTGGGCGATGTGACAATTAAAGTTATGGTGGATTCAGGGTCACTCATGGCTATTTTTTCTGATCTTAAATTCAACAGAAAGTGGGTTGTAATACTGTGAAATTTGAGAGTACAGATATCGATTTCGATTAGCTTTATTCGATTTCAAAGAAGAAAATCATAAAAGCGACACCAATACAGAAAGATACATCAACACATTAATACATTTCACTTCATAAAAAGATTAAATGAGCTTAAAAATAAATTAAATTAATAAGATGAATCAGCTAATCAATATACAAAAACAATCAAAATACAAAATCAAGGTACCGAATGCCGCATGCACAAGTTAAAAAACAGGAGAAAACTGGCCACACAATACGAGACCCCTTATTGCCATCAGGAAATTTACTCCATATTATCCGACATTATGATGGGACATATAGTGTTCTGGGGTAAAAGTCGCTTAGAGACCAAACTGATATGGGACCATCCCCTATTTGTGGCTGCCGGGATTGGAGGTATGGTGCGACATATTTGTGTTTAAACTTCACAAGTACCAAATCACCCGTGATGTTTTTTGTGAGAGGACCCAACCAGCCCACCCTTCGGACACTTAATATGGTCCCGTCTAAATAGGAGGGCAGGGGTCTATTTTTGGTGAGCCAATACACAACCTTATTCCTTAGGTCCTGCTGTCTCTCAAGTTTTCCCTTAGGAAGTTCAGGTATTCCTGAGAGAACACTCACAATGGGAACTGCCTCAGGTGGCAAGTGTAAGTGGTTAGTTTTGTGGGGAAAAGTGTCTTGACTAGACTTGTCTTTACTCCGCCCCGCCCTAAGGTGCGAAAATTGTGATGGCCTCGCGGCTTTAGCGGTTTTTGTGGTATTTATATCTTTCATATGTCGGGCGAGTGGTGGTATACTGGGGGGCGTGCTTAGTGTTGTAGAAATTGGCGTATCTCTAGGGACTAGATGCTGTGCCATAGATTTAGTAACTGGAGAATTGGTAACAAGTGAATTGACTTTTATAGCTTTTATAGCTTCCTCGACACCCCTAAGCCTGTCCTCTAGGCTAATTATTTTATCAGTCAACGGAGTTATGATTGATTTCATCATGGTTTCAAGCTCCAACAATGGGAAGGGCTGTGTAGGTATTCTCACATTAGAAAATGAGGAAGTTGGAGCTTTTTCTGGGACCAGAGGGATGTAAGAAGATTTGCATAATAGATTAAGTTCATCCAGTAGTGATATTACCGGGGCTATATTAGCTGACTGAGGCGAAGAACCCAAAGCGAAAGAGCTATCTAAAAGCAGGGATCGTTCTATTCTGTCTATATCATTTGCAATGGGCGGTATAACGCGCTTAAAGTACGTGTCCAGTGTTCCCTTAAGCAGATCACCCTGGGAGGTGAGATTTATAAGGTCCGCTTTGCCAGGCATATCGTTGAGGCTATCTCCAATGAGGAAGTATTGTACAATATCAAGAGCCCAGAGAGAAGCCCCTTAATGTGTCCAGAAAAAAGTCAATGGGTAACAGTACCTTTGAATCAGTAACTGAAGGGGGGGTCACCCGACCCGGCCTCCTCTGGCCTATGAAGGCCGCTGACGGCCCGCCCTTGTCCCGGGCTTCTCCCGGCGCCGACCCGCGCGCGATCCCGCGACGCGGGGTCTGGTGTCCTTAAGTTGCGCCTCCTTGGGCGGAAATCCGCTATTGCGCCGCTAGGGCGTCTGGGAGATGAAGTCTTTTGGCCCCTCGCGGCCGGCGGTACTGGTTTGCGGCGTCCGTGGGCAGGTGAGCAGAAAGATTGGCCCCCTGTGCATATGGACGCTGACAGCAAAGTATGCCCCCGAGTGTTTGCTGGTACAGATATCAATCCCAAAGCATGTGGAGAGCACGACATCCATATGTTAGGGAGCTCTTTTTTTAATAGTCAGGTAGGAAAATCATTAAAAAAATATGTATGTTGCTATAAAGGAAGAGATATTTTAGGGAAGCTGGATTTGGCCAAGCGAAGATGGTTTTCAAAGCCAGGAAAAGATACCCCAGTAGGTAGCGGGGATACTTCCATTTTGTGTGTTTTTGTGTTTTGTAGTCTGACATAGTGAAACCTTTTTTTAACTAAAATTCTCTGAGGTTTTTGTGAATGGAGTTGTAACTGTTAAGGTATTTAAAATACCATCAATTTGAGGAAAGGGGCGGTTCATTTGAGTATTAGAAAAGATCTTTAAAACAAAGTTAGAGCTATTGGCATTGCTCATGATATTTTTATTTATGTTTTTAAAACAAATAAATTGCATTGTCATTTCCAATGCCAATATCAGGGCAGGAAAGCAAGCACAACCAACAACGAGGGGGCGGGGCAGGAGAGCAACCACAACCAACGAGGGGGCGGGGGCCGGAGAGCAAGCACAACCAACGAGGGGGCGGGGGCCGGAGAGCAAGCACAACCAACGAGGGGGCGGGGGCCGGAGAGCAAGCACAACCAACGAGGGGGTGGGGGCCGGAGAGCAAGCACAAGTGGCGTGCAGGAGTGTGTGACATGCAGCAGTCTGCACGGCGTACAGCAGTGTGAGGCGTGCAGCAGTGTGAGGCGTGCAGCAGTGTGAGGCGTGCAGCAGTGTGAGGCGTGCAGCAGTCTGCACTCGCTCTGCACTCGCACTCGCTCTGCACTCGCACTCGCTCTGCACTCGCACTCGGCAGTCGGCACTCACTCGGCAGTCGGCACTCACTCGGCAGTCGGCACTCACTCGGCAGTCGGCACTCACTCGGCAGTCGGCACTCACTCGGCAGTCGGCACTCACTCGGCAGTCGGCACTCACTCGGCAGTCGGCACTCACTCGGCAGTCGGCACTCACTCGGCAGTCGGCACTCACTCGGCAGTCAGCACTCACTCGGCAGTCAGCACTCACTCGGCAGTCAGCACTCACTCGGCAGTCAGCACTCACTCGGCAGTCAGCACTCACTCTGCAGTCAGCACTCACTCTGCAGTCAGCACTCACTCTGCAGTCAGCACTCACTCGCACTTTTATGAGGTATGAATTAAATTATGCATTAAACGGAATGACCATTGTACTAAAGGGGGAGGGGGGGGAGGCTTTGAGGAATCAAGACATTTCTGCTCTGATATTTCTCTTAGTAGTCCTTTCGAAGACCTGACTGGAGCAGCTCGCTGGAGACCGGATAAGATAAACAAAAGTGCACTGCTTGGGGACCTAAAGATGTAGCCATGTACATTAAATATAGTGCACCACTTACACATCTTGAATGTACTCTGGGACATCAGGCAGATAAAATGAAGTAACCACTGTCCTAATGGAAGAAGAAAGTGGGCCATAATTCTCTACAAATTAATGTGTTTGCCACCTCCTGAGACCAGAAGAATCAGTGGCAAAATTATAGTCCACTGTAATAAACGAAATATTGGCCCGCTGTGCAAATGTGCTCACAAAATATTTCTATGAGGAGATACATCCCACAATGGTACAGAGAGCAAACACCTGCAATATGCTAATGATGATGTGGGGAAAGAAAGAGAGAAAAAAAAATCAGGCAGGACGACAGTAAAGGCAAAGACCGGAAAAAGAAAGAAAGCGAGAAAGAAACTTTAAGCAATGCATAGTATTTACAAAGTGGGAAAAACAAAAGCCCAAACTCAAACATGTCCAGGATAATGTGCATACCCAGGATAAGCAAACCCTACTAAGCCAAAAAGGTTTGCTTTCCCAATTCCCACCCAGCGCCGTCTTAGTTTCAGTAGGAAGCTTGACAGCTGAAAGTGGGCAATAGAGATGTATTTACTGCCTTTATTACACAGATTCCGGGGCACTGCAAGCGGGGGTTGTTAAAACGGAAAAAGCGGAACTAGAACATGTAGCGACTCGAAGAACAAGCAATTTTCTTCAAGCGTAATATTTCTTTTTGCACATCACGTTGTCAGTCATATTGTCGCACACAAAAGAGTCTCTATTCCTGTTTTAAAAAGCAGTTTTTTCACGAATTTAGTGCACCCACTATTTGTGTCTCACTCAAGTACAATAAAAAATGTATTGGTCAGAAAGTTAACATTTGAAGAATTGTGAATGGTTAATTAAAGCATCTATAGGCACTTGGCATTTCATATTCCCAAAAAACTGAGCTCGGGGTGGACACTGCAGTAATTCAAGAAAATGCAATTCACTGGGCATGCTTTGCCCAAGCTACCCTCTCAAGACGAAAACGAAACCAAAGAACCGGACTTGGCAGATGAACTGCTTCAAATGCTTCGGAATATTGTTCGCATTTTATGGTACAACTACAGCAACTATCTTCAACAGTTTATGATGAAATAAGAGACCAACACAGTGTAGAAAGGTTATTTATACCAGCACAGTGAATACACTTCTCTGGAAGCTTGTATGGAAGGAGAAGCAGAAGAGAGTATGGGATGGGGGGAGAGCGTGGGATGGGGCGAAGAACGTGGGATGGGGGGTGGGGGGAGAGCGTGGGATGGGGGGGGAACGGCGTGGGATGGGGGGGGAACGGCGTGGGATGGGGGAAGAGCGTGGGATTGGGGGGGAAGAGCGTGGGATTGGGGGAAGAGCGTGGGATTGGGGGGAAGAGCGTGGGATTGGGGGGGAAGAGCGTGGGATTGGGGGGGAAGAGCGTGGGATTGGGGGGAAGAGCGTGGGATTGGGGGGGAAGAGCGTGGGATTGGGGGGAAGAGCGTGGGATTGGGGGGGAAGAGCGTGGGATTGGGGGGGAAGAGCGTGGGATTGGGGGGAAGAGCGTGGGGTTGGGGGGAAGAGCGTGGGATTGGGGGGGAAGAGCGTGGGATTGGGGGGGAAGAGCGTGGGATTGGGGGGGAAGAGCGTGGGATTGGGGGGGAAGAGCGTGGGATTGGGGGGGAAGAGCGTGGGATTGGGGGGGAAGAGCGTGGGATTGGGGGGAAGAGCGTGGGATTGGGGGGGAAGAGCGTGGGATTGGGGGGGAAGAGCGTGGGATTGGGGGGGGAGAGCGTGGGATTGGGGGGGGAGAGCGTGGGATTGGGGGGGAGAGCGTGGGATTGGGGGGGGAAGAGCGTGGGATTGGGGGGGAAGAGCGTGGGATTGGGGGGAAGAGCATGGGATGGGCGGAAGAGCATGGGACGGAGGAGCAGCTTGGGGTGGAGGAGCAGCTTGGGGTGGAGGAGCAGCTTGGGGTGGAGAAGAAACCGGCACATGTTAAACAAATACACCTCTTTAATTCTGAAGCAACCTTACTGCGCTATATAAATGCAATAACGGTACAATACAATATTTTCACCTGACGTCTGTACCTGGTTTAAATGCCATATATGTTGCACGGGCTCTTAGAGGCAGCACCCGCCTCGGCTCTTGTTGAATCGATCACCAGTAATGCCACTGTGGATTCGGAGCCTTATAAAGTGGCATTGATGTTCACCCCAAAAAAGGGGTGGGGAGCTCAGTGTCAGGTGAACCTGACACTGAAAATAAAGAAACGGGCTACCGAACCTCTTTTAACATTTGCAAATTTCGTTTCCCTAAATTTACGGCCATTCAAGAAATGAAAGAAATCTCAGGTGGAGGGAGGGGCGGAGGAGAAACGAGAGTGAAATTTACCTGGTAGCAAGCGATTGTTTGGGGGCAAAGGTCGTCGATCTCCACCCGCCTATCAGAGAAAGATTGTGCATCACAGTCAAGACGCTATAAAGCGCTGCTGTGTCCTTTTACCGAGATACTCCATCGAGAAGACAGAGAGGGCTGGGGGAGGGGTGAAAGGGAAGACCAGAACAGAACGAGGCAGCATGGCGGCTGGTGAGGGAGGGAGGGGTGGGAGCGGCGTCGAGTGCGCGACGGAGGAGAGCTGCGGCAGAGACATAGACATGCCCGGCCACCACCTCAGCTCCTCTGCTCCAATCTGTGCTGGGGGTAACGGGAGAGGGTCGGGGATAACCGGCTCTGTCGCCAACAATATAGAATAATCCACTCGTGTCTGAAGATCAAACAACGGCTGCAGAACACCCTCAGACACGCACACGGCCGGATTGGGCACGTTGTGTCTGTTTCTGGAGGCTCCCCGGCTGTTTCTGTATGTTGTGGTTAATATTCCTTTTAGGCGTGAGGAAGCATGTTTGGTTTATTCGCTTGACTCCGTGGAAGCAAGTAACATTAGACGGCCATTGGCAGAAGAGTCCAAAGTACGGTCACGGTGCGGGAAGTCAACTGGGCAAAGATATTTGAAATGGGCCAATAGAGCAGAACAATGGGGTACGGGAGAGGCTTCAGAGGGGACCGGACCGGGACCGAGCTGGCACAGACTGACGAAAAAACAGCCCTGGGAAGAAAAAAAAAAAAAAAGGAAACACCCACAATGGGCCAACCTCTGCATGATGTAAAAAAGGGGCGGGGCTTAAAAAAAGACAAACGCCCACGGATCGCATCAAGCCGGGGAAAAGAGTAATTGACACACCTCTCTTCCAATGGCTAGCCTCCATTTACGAAGCTAGCCAATGGAAGAGAGAGGCGGAATAAAGCACACTGTTGAAGTCATTAAATCTCGGGCTCCGCCCACACTGCTTACGCAGTGTGAGCTAGGCCCGAGACCTAAAAACGTTTAAATGATCTAAGTTTAGGTAGTATTACATTACCACAGACTCCTCTGAATGGGTTTCACCAGTAGTTTTGACACGCAAGAGGTCTAGGGGTTTACATTTATGTATCACTCTCCACACACAAATTAAAATATTTCAGTTGAGTCATCATATTCAGGATGCGTCACTGAACCTTGATAAAGCAGAGTATTTTTTTCCCCATCATTGATCTATGTAGGTATCACTAAAATCATTTAACACAGGATGTTACCACAATCATAAAGCGTTTAAGTACTTGCATTTGCCATTTGGGTTTGTCATAGCTGCAAGTATTTTCAAAGGATGATGGCTAGTCTGTTTAGACAAATATACAAATGCTTAGGAGTTTCAGGATGACATTTTTAACCTTTACTCAATGTTATGATAAAACAACTTGAAGTCACCTTGAGGTAAACACCTTGACCATCAAACCACAGTATGACGATGAGGCCTGAGGAGTTTATGGTATTTACACAGGAGGTGAGTATTTAGGACAAACCATGACACCTGAAGGGATTAATTCTAAATTTAGTTTAATTAAAACAATTTTAAGAAGGGAGCTACATTTAAATGGTCTAATGAGGTAAAAGAAACTTTTGAAAATAATAGATAATAGACACTCCAGCACTGAAAACATTTGTTCCTGGTAAGAAGGGTGTTATTAATGTGGTTGCAAGCTTGCGTGGTTTAGGAACGGCGTTGGGACAGTACACTGATGGGAAGGAAAGTTCAGTGCTTTTGCTTCAAGAGTTTTGATAGACAGAAATAAATTACAGCAAAATCAAACGTGAAGCATTAGCTTGTGGTGGGCTGTAGAAACATTTAAGAATTACATCTGGGGATCATCATTTCATGTTTTCACTGATCACAAACCTTTGGTATATTTGCTTAATGGTTAGTTAAATTGCAGTCTTTAAACTTCACAAGTTCAATTTAACTGTCAAATATGCACCAGATCAAAAACGATTTATGGCAGATTGACTCTCTAGAATGCCTTAACCATTTGATTCGATGTCAGGACCCAGAGCCAAGGATTATGCATGAGCTTTCCTCATTCAATAACTCAACTGCTATCAAAAAACATTAACACAATGAAGTACTACATAAACCATAAGTCCTTAGGAAGAGAAAAAAAATCATAAGTGTCATAACCAATTAGCACAGTCCGTAAGCAATATACCATCCTCGAGAAAGAACACTTCCATTTCCTTCACTGCTTAGTATCGAGATAGTTACCATTTCTTGAGTATACTACTGCTGTGGTGCATATTATAGTTATTGATAGAATTTCTGAGTAGCGTTATTGCGGTAGTTAGATTCGTACTGTGGAGTTACTGTTTCTTTAACACTGTACCTGGATAATTGTGGTGCACAATGCAAATCGCATTAATATTGGTTTACTTGCAGCGCTACCCCCGATTCATTGTAATGGAGAGGGCGTGACTGCAGCCTGCAAGCACCCCGATCCCCGGATTGGAACACGGAGGTATAGCTGTGCGGGCAGTAGAACTGCTCGTGTAGGGTGCGCTACTCGTAACACCAGGGGGCGTAGGAGGTGCAGAGACCGTCTAGTCCGAGATTACTTGCTACCGTTGTCTCCACATTGCGAGTGATCCACAACTGCTTCTGGCCTAATTTCCAGCACATTGACATTGTTGGGCAGTTGTTTCAGTGTCTCAAATTTGCAATCACCAACAGAACGGCTGTCAGGCAGATCTGAACCCGATGGGTCTTACGAAATATGCAAGTTGAAGCCACAACAAAAATTCTCAGTGGTCCATTCGGACTGATTTTAATGTAATAAAATGGCCTTTTTTTTTGGGCGGGGGGGGGTCGTTTTCATCCCTTGACAAGGCCCAAAAAGACTGAAGTGAGTATTTGGCTGAAAGGTTTTCAAAGAGGGAGGGGTGCCCAATCGACCAGATCTTCGACCTAGCCTCCCAAAAAGGTCTACTGTCAAGCCAAAGTGTCCAGTGGCAGGATCAGAAAAATATGTGGGATAAAGGGGCAGGTTTCCCTCATGAGGTGCAGCAAAAGGATTCTTTCGGTGGGCTGCCAAAGCTGAAGGTGGCACAATAGGTATGGATCACCTGTTTTCCCCTTCCAAAAGTGGGAGGAAGGGTAGGACAATTCTTACACAGATGGAGAGAAATTACAGAAGATGCATGGGTTCTGCAATAGTTCCGGGTTTCCACATAGAACTTTATGATACCCTGATCCAACCACAAAGACCAAGGCTACTGTCCTTCTCGGTGCCAGATAAGCTCCTCAGACTTCAAGGATCAATCCTTACTTCAAAAAGGAGCAGCGATTCTATCCACCTTACACTCATTTGTGAGCAACATGTTTTTGTACAAAGGACATCGACCGGTATACCTCCATTTCAAGATGGAATTGATCCAACTTCTCCAAAACATTCTCCTTCCAAATGACTGAATGGTCAGACTTGGTTTAAAAAGATGCATACCTTACATTGCCTGCCCCCCTCCCCCTCCATATCACTGCAGGGTCACAATTCCTTTTGAAAATCAGATCTTGAAGTTCCGTAGCTCTCTTTTAGCCTTTCATCAGCCCCTTGATGTTCAACAAGCTCTTGCGGCTTGTGAATGAGTTGCTTCGACCCAGAGGAATCTGTCTGGTAATCTACCAAAACGAGATTATGATTCTCATTCCATGTCCTCTTCGGTTGTCGATGGAACTACAAGAAGCACTTCCCCTTGTGCAGTAGCTAGGGTTCATCATAAAACAGGATAAATTGCTTCTTCCACCCACTCAGAAGATCACCTTCTTGGGGTTTGTGGTGGATTCATCATCTCAGACTCTACAATGCCTCCAATTGAGGTTGAAAAAGATACAGAAGGAACTCAAGTGCGCCCTCTCCAGGAATCACTCTCATTCATACATCTACCTAGATTTGTCGCTCTCTTTTACAGGCAATTGTTCTGGACCCACTGCATTACAGGGCGTTCCAACAGCAGAAGGCAATCCACCTCCAGGAAAGACTGGCTTATTCAGAGATAAAGAGTGATATCCAAAATCCAGTGGTGGCTGGGTCACATGGAGTACAGTAAAGGGAGGGACATTTTTGGTTCTGCCGCAGTCCTCTTCATTGAACCAGACGCAAGTTATCTAGGTTGAAGACTTCCATGTGGGAATATTTCAACTGAAGGGCATTTGTCCACAGAGGAAATAAGTTTAAAATGTAAATTGCCTGGAGCTTCTTGTGGGTTCCTTTGCTGTGAAGTGCCGGACGAGGGACAAAGTGTTCCATTCAGTACTCTTCACAATGGACAGCATATCGGCAGTCTGATAAATCAATCATATAGAAAGGACTAGGTCGAAGGCACCTGCCAAATTGGCCAAGGATTTCTGGCACTTTCAAATCGACAATCAAATGTTGGTTCTGGCAGAATACCTTCCAGGGAAGCCGAATTCCGTAGCAGATTGGAATTGGAGTTTCATCAGCTAATGGAAACAGGATTCAGCTGTCTTCTCTATGTTGATGTACTGCTGGGTCAATGCAATATAGATATTTTTGCCTGAAAGATCAACTCCGGAGGTTTTTTCAGCTGGAGACCAGACGACTCACAGAAGTCACAGATGTGTTTTGATAACTGTGGAACAAGAGACAAAATTATCCCCTCCCCATTCTCCATAACGAGAACTTCAGCTCAGATGAGATGACAGACCTGATTTTGATAACTCCCTGTTGGAGATCTCCAGTTTGGTTTCCGGTTCTTCTGGAAGTTTCTTGGGGTTCTCCAATACGTTTTCCCCTGTATCCGACCATTCTGAAGGACAACATGGCCAACTTGCATTCTTTAGTACTACTGGGATTGATGTGCCTTATGGCATGAAAGATTACTGAGGATGATGGGAAATCCCAGGACTTTCGTGCCAGGCTTCATCATACATTAAAAAGCCTGGTCAGAGATAACAGTCAAGCAATATGGCTCTTCTGGGAGAAGATGTTTCAGTTATTGATTGGCACGGGGTTTCGATCCTGTGGGGACCAAGGTTGTGAGTAGTCTTCTATATTTGTCAGAATGAGCAGATTCAGGTTTGTATAAAAGACCATTAATGCCGCCAGAACAGCTAATTTAAGCAGGTCCTAGGCCAGTCAACGCTACCCCTTGTGGGGGAGCATCTTTTAGTGTGTAAACATTTAAGAGGAATAAGGCTTTCAGATCCACTGGAACCTAGATAATCCAATTTACGAGATGCTCATTTTGGAATCAAAATCCTTACTAGATGGCCCTCTTGTGCGTGTCTGCCTAGGAAACAGTTTTTTTTTTTTTTTTTTTTTTTTTTTTTTTTAGAGAGTTTTATATAGCGCGAACTTGAACCGAACCGAATCAGTTATCAGAGCGCTTTACATAGCACCAGTTACGATACATGAGGACACACTTTCATTTTTTTTTTTTTTTTTTTTTTTAGGCACGGGGAGATTAAGTGATTTGCCCAGAATCACAGGGGGTTTTTGGCGTCGTTACCGAGACTCGAACCAAGTTCCCCAGGTCCGAGGTCGAGCGCCTTAGCCGTTAGGCCAACCCCTCTCCCCCAAGTTATCAGCGGAGTTAGCTATGCTTCTCTGTTTAATTTCATGTAAATAGGGTTTCAGATGTAAGAGCTCTAGACATAATATCTAGGATGTTCTCTCCTAAGGGGATGTCCTTCATGATTTCCAAAAAAAAAAAAAACTTATCTAATACCTGATCTGTGTCTTATCTGGTATTTCCGGATAACAAACCTTTGCATTGTAAATTGTTTTAAGAACTATGAGCAGGTCACAGAGGAATGAAGGACTCCCAGTAGTTGTCAACTGCTGAGCTCTAGAAGCGTTTAGGACAAATCTCGAGCTCTGCTATTGCCAGAGGGTCAGGGGGCTGATGGTGGAAGCAGGTACAGGTTTTTCTATTTTTGAGGCTCATTCAACCAGGAGAGCCACAGCATCCAAAGCTTTTTCATTAGGTAGCAGCCTACCGGATATCATAAATGATGCAGACTAGTCAACAGAATCTACTTTCAAGAAATTCTACTTCAAACTAACAGAAGTAACTATGTTATAGGTCAATAAGCTTTAAACTAGGCATAACTCTTGCCTCCAGGTCGGGATATGGAAGGAATGATTTCCTATCTAACATGAAGGAAAGCTTCAATTCTATTAAGGACATGGATTCCAGGATTATTCCACCTGCTTCTGGTTCATCAGAACAGTCTCTAATCAGGAGGAAAAAAAACGAGGAGACATGAATGATACAACACACCACTGTGAAGTACCTTTAATATTTTGATAAAGTTCCATGACGAAAAAGTACGTCACATGCAATGGCCATTTTTACATTGAAGTTTGATTCATGCTACTATATGGATTGTCCTGGTCACAGGAACTGTATTTATGGTTGACATTCCCGATCAAAAATATTTTCTTACCGGCAGGAATGGAACAAAAGACCGCATACCAATAATACGTCAAATAATTTTTTTCAGTGATTTTATGGGTTTTGTAATCCTTCATTGTGTTAATAAGTTTATTGATGGCTGCGGAGTTCATAAACAAGGAAAGATCAAGCATAGCCCTCGAGTGAAATGCTGGAGGATCAGAAAAGCGTGTTGTAGGCTGCACTTGAATGCGAAAGTATTTTTATAGAAAATGAATAGATTGATGCTTGAAAAATACATTAAGGAGAGCTGGCCAAAGTACAGATGTTTCAACTTCGATCTGTGGGCGGGGGGGGACATAGCTTCAGAACAAACTGTGGTAAATGAGTTAATCAGGAGACATTACCTTTTTGCAACACCAGTTTTTTCACCTGATGAACTGTTTCGATGGACTCATACCACCCATAAAGGTCTTCTTGGGGTCGCTTGCAAAAAATTAAGGCAATTTACCCAAGTGTTAATGTTTGTAAAGAGTCCTTTTTGTCAATTAAGCACTCAAAACAAAAGAAAAGCTTTGGAACATATACAGATACCTGATGGTCTACGGGAAAAATTGGTGCCGGATCTTTCTGGTCCCTATACACTTCTACCTTATAATATGATATATTCATTTGTTCTTGTTGATTAGTCTAACTTGCTTTACTATTCATTTGCAGAATCAGCCAACACAGCGTGTTTGATTATATTATTAGGACATGTCTTTGATCTTGAGGTTTCTCCTGAGTTTGTCATTGACAATGGTACACATTTTTTGGGTTGACATGTGTGGGCTTATGAAGTCTCAGGATATACTGAGCAGTTTTATTTGGGGCGCTGGCCGACGTAGGGTAGCCCTAGCGACACTGATGAGACAGATTTGAGGGTGGTCTAGCTGCTCCTGACCTCGAGTTGTGTTATCTGGCTGCGCAATCCCAGATTTTGACACAGGCGGTGGCACTGGAGTTCCGCGGGCCGGAATGGAGAGCGGTCCCGGAAGTACAAAGGCACGTACTCGCTTTTATAAT
Organism: Lissotriton helveticus; assembly: GCF_964261635.1. Taxonomy (NCBI): domain Eukaryota; kingdom Metazoa; phylum Chordata; class Amphibia; order Caudata; family Salamandridae; genus Lissotriton; species Lissotriton helveticus. The sequence goes on from NC_136059.1 coordinate 869,879,637, forward strand.
TTTACAGCAACCGCTGAGGGTTGTGGATCCATCGTTGACCGAGAGCACCCTGAGGTACTGTTGGAAACGTTTTCACACTAAACTTGGGGTACAACGCCCGTACGCGCCCGAGATACCACAGGGCATGTGCACGGCCTTGCCTCATGGGGGTGAGTGGTCTGGGCTAGCGCAGTGGGAAGAACTGGGACTGCAGGTGGTAGGTGACTTGTACGCGGATGGTGCTCTGCTACCGTATGCAACGTTACAGGACACCTTTGGGCTTCCACGAGGTCACTATTGGCTGCATGCAGCATTGATAACAGCCATACAAAAGCACTGGGGCGCTGGTTTATCGGAACAGCCTCTGAGTGAGGCTTGTCAATATGTTGTGATGGCAGCGGGCACATTTAAGGCGGTTACCTGCCTTTATAGACGGATGCTAGGAGTAGATGCTAACCCGCTGCAAAAACTGCGGGAGCACTGGGTGACAGACATCGGCAAGGATATCCCAGATGCAGCCTGGTTGCAGATACTCAAGAGAGCTTGGAAGGGCACTAGAAACGCTAGATTCCAACTTATCCAATATTTTATTCTGCATAGGGTTTACCTCACACCAGCTAAAATTAATCAATACTTTCGTGTGGACACAGCGCACTGCCCCCGTTGCCATCTGCAGGGAGCGGATCTATGCCACATGCTGTGGGACTGCCTTCCTGTGGGGCCATATTGGGAGGAGGTCACCTCATCTCTTAGTAGATTAACTGAGCGACTGATGGACATGGACAAGGGCGCATGCCTGCTGCATTGGTTCCCCCACACCAGCAAAAATAAAATAGCTAGCAAATTCATGGATTTGGGCCTCATCCTAGCCAAAAGGGAAATTACATCACACTGGAAGGCGGCGAAGGGCCCAAGTTATGCTAGATGGAAGGCAGAATTCCTTAAGTGGGCGGGCAGCGAGAGCTCCGTTCGTCTACAGCAAGCACATAGATTCCACAACGATAGGGCATTGGAGGCGGCGCGGGCATGGGAGGCTCTGGTGCTAAGGTTTGGGTTGCTCGACGCAGATATGGATTCGGAATCGGATGTGTCACTAGAGGAGGTACAGGTGCAGGGGCAGGAGTAAGCGGCTTTCTATGGCTTCGCCGACAGGGCAAGCACTGGGAGGTTTTTGATGTGAAGGGAGAGACACTAGTGCACAGACTATATAGCAGAACAGTACACTACTCACGCACTTTCACTGACTCATGGTTTTGGCAGCAGGGGTGGGGGAATCGGGGCTGTTATGGACATTGGGGGGCCACGCATAGAGCGCTGTTGCATGCCTCGCACTGAGGTTTGTGACTAAGAACATTGATGGAGAGAACTGCCAATGTTGAAGAACGCCTGTGAACTAAACCCAGAAATATTGATCCATTATTCATGTACTGTACTGTTTTCTCGCCAGAAGTGTACTTGGATATTGACTGCTTGTGCTGTCCCACCTTGATGTCTTGTTTGTGTGTTAAAACAATGAAGTCTCAGGATATAAAGCATTTGTGGGTGGCTCTGTACAACCAAACTTCTATTGGCTTAGTCGAAAAGATAAACTCAATTCTCAAAGAAGGAATTCAAACAGCTCTAGCATCAGACAGAAGGTTTGGAGTTAACTGACTACCCCACACACTCTTATTGGTGTTTCTCCATTGAATCTTCTTCGAGGAAGTAAAGGATGATTGATGGCTTTCACAAACAATTTTACAGAAATGAATAAGGATGTATGTGTGTGAGTGGTTATCAAAACAACAGCAGAAAAAGGACTTATGAAAAGGAAAAAAAAGAATAAAAAAAAGGCACATGTTGATTTTTGTGCATGAAACCGGTGCAGAAAACTTTAATTCTCCCTTTCGAACTTTGCCAGGTTTAGTCATCAAAACCCTGTTCTAGGTTTTGGTCGGGTTAGTGGTATTGATTCTAGGTACCGGCGCCACACAGGAAAGTCCACCTAAGTTTTTCTTTATTGAAAAGTATTGGGTCGGTGCTATAAGGAGAAGAGAACCACTTTCCCTCTTCTAAAGCTGGCTAGGGCCATACATTACTGGTAAACTCCTTAGCACACGTTTAGTAATTTCAAAAGATATACATGTATTTCACCATACAACAAAATGCATTTCAAACAAAATGATCCTTAGTATTCATGGTATTCTTTGATGTGGTTTTTATTTCAGGAGACGTCACAGCCTTTAGTCATCAAAACCCTGTTCTAGCTCTCAAACTAACTACCAAATACTCTGCTTTTATGGTGGAGCAGAAGGAGCTTGGAGCCCCCATCCACTCAGCAGGGAGAAATTATTAGTAACTCTAATACTGCCAGACACTTCTTTCATGGGTGATTATTGGAGGGAAGTGAGAAGGTGTGTGATGTTGCACAGTCCAGATCTGCTCTATATCCCTACTTCTCTTTCTTAATGGACTTAGAATGCAGGTAAACAGTAGTCAATGCCAGAATTTGAAGCAGTATGACTGGATAACTCAATCCTCACATTTCAAACACAGTGTTAAAGACTGTTAATACCTAGGCAGAGTGAGTGGCATTAAACAAATTGATGTGTAACATTAGCCAATGCATTTTTCTTAAAAACAAGATCCCCTACCCGTGTTACAGGAAATGTACATTATATTTACATTTTGAAACAAGTCAACTGTATCCAGTAATGACTTATGGGCTTACTTTCTGAAGGCAACACTGGTCCTCCGATCATTCTAGACAAGCCAACAGCATAGTCACAAATGTCAACATACTCTTGAACTTCACCAACACCTTCTACTAGAATCTTTCCCATCTCCAATGATTCCTAAAATACAGAAAAGATATTAAGGCAAAATGCATTATGATGGGTCCAATACATGTATCCCTTAACTGCCGAGGCTTTCTCACCTCAGTACCACTTTTTGTGGCTATTTGTGGTATTAGTTGCACCCTTGATTTACCAAAATCATAGGGATTTCAATAGTGCACAGGGTTTGTGGACTATCCTGCAGGAGACTGAGAAAATTGCCAAAATATAGCTACGTTTCGAGTTTTGGGAAACGTTGCCCTGCAAACAAGCATTTGCAATGCATAAGGTCTCGCATTAGGAAAGTTTGAGCTATTGGTATTTTAAATGACACATTTTTTATATATGTGTTGGTTTTGAAAATAGCAAAAATAATAGCTTTGTCATTTACAATGCCAATAGTTATAACTTGTGACACCTATAGCATTTGTAATGCAATATGTGTTGTATTCACGTGACTTAGATGTATTGATATTACAAATAACAATGGCTTTGAATTTTTTAAATAATTAATACTTAAATAAAAGTTATTGTAATTTATAATGGCAATAGATTAAACTTTTGTAAATAACTTTTGTGAAGAATATGTTCAGTGTATTTTATTGTGACGAAAATCCAAGAACAGAAGTGAAATACTAACCTCTTTTTGTGACATTTGTAATAAAGCTTGAAACATTGAGAGATCATATTTGACCCAGTTGTTGTTGAATGGTTGCACAGATTGATGCTGTGGTGGGGCTGAGAGATGTTGTGGTGGCGACTAGTGATGCTGTGGCATTCAATGATCCTGTGGTAGCGCATAGTGATGTTGTTGTGCCCCTTAGTGATGCTGTGGTGATGCGATAGATAGAGTGAGTGGGATAGATAGATAGAGTGAGGGCGATAGATAGATAGAGGGAGGGCGATAGATAGAGGGCGATAGAGAGATTGAGTGAGCGAGATAGATAGATAGATAGGAGTGAGGGCGATAGATAGCTAGACAGATAGATAGAGTGCTGGCGATAGATAGATAGAGTGAGGGCGATAGATAGATAGCGTGAGGGCGATAGATAGATAGCGTGAGGGCGATAGATAGATTGATAGATAGAGTGAGGGAGATAGATAGATTGATAGATAGAGTGAGAGCGATTAGATAGATAGAGTGAGGGCGATTAGATAGATAGAGTGAGGGCGATAGATAGAGTGAGGGCGATAGATAGAGTGAGGGCGATAGATAGAGAGAGGGCGATAGATAGAGTGAGGGCGATAGATAGAGTGAGGGCGATAGATAGAGTGAGGGCGATAGATAGAGTGAGGGCGATAGATAGAGTGAGGGCGATAGATAGAGTGAGGGCGATAGATAGCTAGACAGATAGATAGAGTGCTGGCGATAGATAGATAGAGTGAGGGCGATAGATAGAGTGAGGGCGATAGAGTGAGGGCGATAGAGTGAGGGCGATAAGATAGAGTGAAGGCGATAGATAGATAGAGTGAGGGCGATAGATAGATAGAGTGAGGGCGATAGATAGACAGATAGAGGGAGGGCGATTAGATAGATAGACTGAGGCCGATAGATAGAGTGAGGGCGATAGATAGACAGAGTGAGGGCGATAGGTCGATAGACAGATAGAGTGAGGGCGATAGATCGATAGACAGATAGAGTGAGGGCGATAGATCGATAGATAGTTGTGTGTGTGGTTGTGTGTGGTTGTGGTTGTGTGTGGTTGTGGTTGTGTGTGTGGTTGTGGTTATGTGTGCGTGGTTGTGAGTGTTATGCTTTGTTTTTCTATGTTTTGTTATGCTATGTTTTGTTGTGTTTGGTATGCTATGTTTTGCTAGGCTATGATATGTTTTGTTTTGTTATGCTATGCTAATTTTTGTTATGTTATGCTATGTTTTGTTATGCTATGCAATGTTTTGTTTTGCTATTCTATGCTTTGTTTTGTTATGCTATGCTATGTTTTTTTGCTATCCTACGCTTTGTTTTGTTATGCTATGCAATGCTTTGTTGTGTTTGTTATGCTATGCTTTGTTATGCTATGCTATGCTGTGTTGTGTTTTGCTATGCTATGCTTTGTTTTGCTATGCTATGTTTTGTTATGCTATGTTTTGTTATGCTATGTTTTGTTATGCTATGTTTTGTTATGCTATGCTTTGTTATGCTTTGTTATGCTATGCTATGTTTTGCTATGCTTTGTTTTGCTATGCTATGTTTTGCTATGCTATGTTTTGTTGTGTTTGATATGCTATGTTTTGCTATGCCATGTTTTGCTATGCCATGTTTTGCTATGCCATGTTTTGCTATGCCATGTTTTGTTATGCCATGTTTTGCTATGCCATGTTTTGTTATGCCATGTTTTGTTATGCCATGTTTTGTTATGCCATGTTTTGTTATGCCATGTTTTGTTATGCCATGTTTTGTTAGGCTATGTTTTGTTTTGCTATCCTATGCTTTGTTTTGTTATGCTATGCTCTGTTTAGTTTTGCTATCCTATGCTATGCTGTGTTTTGTTATGCTGTGCTTGGTTATGCTGTGCTTGGTTATGCTGTGCTTGGTTATGCTGTGCTTGGTTATGCTGTGCTTGGTTATGCTGTGCTTGGTTGTGCTGTGCTTGGTTGTGCTGGGCTTGGTTGTGCTGTGCTTGGTTGTGCTTGGTTGTGCTGTGCTTGGTTGTGCTGTGCTTGGTTGCGCTGTGCTGTGTTTTGCTGTGCTGTGTTGTGTTTTGCTGTGCTGTGTTTTGCTGTGCTTTGCTGTGCTGTGTTTTGCTGTGCTGTGCTGTGTTTTGCTGTGCTGTGTTTTGCTGTGCTGTGTTTTGCTGTGCTGTGTTTTGCTGTGCTTTGCTGTGCTGTGTTTTGCGTGCTGTGTTTTGCTGTGCTGTGCTTTGCTGTGCTGTGCTGTGCTTTGCTGTGCTGTGTTTTGCTGTGCTGTGCTTTGCTGTGTTTTGCTGTGCTGTGCTGTGTTTTGCTGTGCTGTGTTTTGCTGTGCTGTGCTTTGCTGTGCTGTGCTTTGCTGTGCTGTGCTTTGCTGTGCTGTGCTTTGCTGTGCTGTGCTGTGTTTTGCTGTGCTGTGCTGTGTTTTGCTCTGCTGTGCTGTGTTTTGCTGTGCTGTGTTTTGCTGTGCTGTGTTTTGCTGTGCTGTGTTTTGCTGTGCTGTGTTTTGCTGTGCTGTGCTGTGTTTTGCTGTGCTGTGATGTGCTGTGTTTTGCTGTGCTGTGTTTTGCTGTGCTTTGCTGTGTTTTGCCGTGCTGTGTTTTGCCGTGCTGTGTTTTGCTGTGCTGTGTTTTGCCGTGCTGTGTTTTGCTGTGCTGTGTTTTGCTGTGCTGTGCTGTGTTTTGCTGTGCTGTGCTGTGCTGTGTTTTGCTGTGCTGTGTTGTGCTGTGTTTTGCTGTGCTGTGTTTTGCTGTGCTGTGCTATGTTTTGATATGCTGTGCTGTGTTTTGCTGTGCTGTGCTGTGTTTTGCTGTGCTGTGCTTTGCTGTGCTGTGTTTTGCTGTGTTGTGCTGTGTTTTGCTGTGCTGTGTTTTGCTGTGCTGTGTTGTGCTGTGTTTTGCTGAGCTGTGCTGTGTTTTGCTGTGCTGTGCTGTGTTTTGCTGTGCTGTGCTTTGCTGTGTTTTGCTGTGCTGTGTTGTGTTGTGTTGTGCTGTGCTGTGTTGTGCTGTGTTTTGCTGTGCTGTGCTGTGTTTTGCTGTGCTGTGCTTTGCTGTGTTTTGCTGTGCTGTGCTGTCCTGTGCTGTGTTTTGCTGTGCTGTGCTGTCCTGTGCTGTGTTTTGCTGTGCTGTGTTGTGTTGTGTTTTGCTGTGCTGTGTTGTGTTGTGTTGTGCTGTGCTGTGTTTTGCTGTGCTGTGCTTTGCTGTGCTGTGTTGTGTTTTGCTGTGCTGTGTTGTGTTTTGCTTTGCTGTGCTGTGTTTTGCTGTGCTGTGTTGTGTTTTGCTGTGCTGTGTTGTGTTGTGTTTTGCTGTGCTGTGCTGTGTTTTGCTGTGCTGTGCTGTGTTTTGCTGTGCTGTGCTGTGTTTTGCTGTGCTGTGCTGTGTTTTGCTGTGCTGTGCTGTGTTGTGTTGTGTTTTGCTGTGCTGTGCTGTGCTGTGTTGTGTTTTGCTGTCCTGTGTTGTGTTGTGTTTTGCGGTGCTGGTAAGGGTATGTGAGGGTGTGTGTGAGGGGGTGTGAAGGTGAGGGTGTGAGGGTGAGGAGGTGTGTGAGGGTGAGGAGGTGTGTGAGGCGTGAGGGTGAGTGTCTCCAATGAATGTCACTGCTTCGCCTTCTTTGAAAATGTTCAGTGCTGCAAATAGAGCATGCCGCCCTAATTATCACAGCATGCAGAGAGCCGCCCCACGCTGCTGGAGCACTCAACTGCACATTAATTATAGTTGAGTGCTCCAGCAGCCTGGGGCGCCTGTTGACATGCTGTGATAAGTGGGTCTCATGCTGTGATAATTGTTGCGGTGCCTGAGGAAGTGGAGACTCCTGCTGGGATAATTGTTCTTGTGGCGCCTCAGGAAGTAGAGTTTCATGCTGGGATAATTGGTCTGGCGGGCTTGCAGCGCCTGACGTCCAACAAACGTGCACAAGCTGCTCAACCTTGAAGCGCGTTCACAGACCTGGGTCGGCTCGTACCCAGGTCTGTATCGGGCTCGTTCACAGCTGTTACTCCCTTGACAGGGAGGAAGGTGACTATAGTCTCGCTGGCGGGAGCGCTTCGCGCTCCAACGCCAGCTCGACCTAAAAAGTTACTTTTTCCATAAAAATGACATCAACAAATGGTTTTGCTGTTTCAACCTGTTTGCAATTTGTGGGGGAAACCACTGAAAATCTCATGGGTGATCCAGGAAAGGTTCTGAAAAGTAGAAAAAATTCTGAATTCAGCAAGGGGTCAAATGTGTAGATCTATTAAGTTTTTCCCAAGGAAGCTCACTGTTGAAATAAATAAAAATACCGCACTTCTTGTCAAAATGACCGATTTACAAAGGCAATAGCCAATTTTAATACAAGCCAGCATGCCACCAAGTATCCCGATAAAAATGGTACCTCATTTGCGTGGGTGGGCCAAGAGACCGCCCACAAAAGGCCCTAAAGTGATAAGTGGAGAGATCAACGATAGGAGTAGCTGTGGTGTTTGGGACCTTGCTGGGCTGCCACCCATGGAAAGCTACCAACTATAGGTTTTCCTTCCCACAATGCCCAGCAAACCTAAAACTTCAGGTCAAATCATGCATTTTATGTTTTGGAAACTTCCGGAATCAGGATCAATGCACAAAAGTCCTACGACCCAGCGTTCCCTCCACTTGTCTCGATAAAAACGCTGCTCCACTTTTGTGGCTGGGCAACAGGAACAGATCAAACCAAATTCCACCCTGGGGCTCCCAGTGACCCTGGTTTGATCCCTTGAGGCAACTAGACCCAGCCACACAAGTGTGATAGCGTTTTTATAAGAATAAGTGGGGAAACACTTAGTGGTAGCAATTTTCTGGATCCTTGCAGATTACAAAAGATTAGGTCACAGAAATGCACGGAGAATTTGGGACTTTGGGCAATGTTTGAGGTTTACAGGGCATTATGAATAAGAAAATGTCATGGGATCCACGCGAACCACACCACCCTGGACTTCCCCGGTTGTCTCGTTTTCACTAATGTGTGGGTTTGATCGGTTTCCCTAGATGGCAGCCGAACCCGGGCCCAGCTAACGTAGGTACATTAATCGCCAAATACGTTTTTTGACAGGAAACGTATATGTCGCCATATTAAGTTTTGGACTATCACCGTTGTGGAGGCTTGGCCAACCCATACAAGTACAGGTAGTGGTTATATATTGAAACAAGTGGGGAAGTACTAGCAGTAGAACATTTGTGGATTTCTGTGTGTTTTGTAAGTTTACATCATAGAAATGTGAGGAATATGTGTGATTTTAGGCAGAATTTGAGCTATACAGAGCATTGTGAATAAGAAAATGTTCCAAGTTCAACTCACGGCATACCGCCCTGGACTTCCCTTAATGTCTAGTATTCCAAAATGTCCTGGGTCTGGTAGATTTCCTTTGGTGGCAGCCCACCCAAGCCCAAAAAACTGCAGCCACCACGGCTAGTGGAACGATATTGGGATTTAGCCCATATGTAAAAACAACACCCAAAACAATAACTGTCCATTTACTTGCCATTGGGATGGGACGTTTTAGCCAGCAAGGAGGTACTGAATCAATCATACACTCACACCCAGTCAAAAGATCTGGGTTTAATCCATCACCGTTCTTTAGCCCACTCTGCCACCCCAGTTCAGACATGGCCATATGCAAATCAGTCTGACCCTGTGCCTCATGGGAACAGTCCAGCCCGAACTGCCAAGCCATGCCTTCCCTGGACCGGAAACAAGCTTCCTAGGACCGGTTTCTGGCATTTCAGCTGTCTTCTGCCAGGCTTGCTTGAATCCAGTGGCAAAGTGAGCAAGGGACTCACGTCTGAGCATACCCTGCCAACTTGTGTCGAACAAAGCGGTACAAAAGGGGGTGGTGATGAACGGAGCATCTGAACCAATCAAACACTCACACCCAGTCAAAAGATCTGGGTTTAATCCATCACCGTTCTTTAGCCCACTCTGCCACCCCAGTTCAGACATGGCCATATGCAAATCAGTCTGACCCTTTGCTAGGTTTATCTGCCCCCCAAGGGTGGCAGAAAACTACAGGACACCAGGTATATTTTATTTATGTAGGTCAGGGAACTGCCCCTTTGGCAAGGGTAGCTGCCTAAAAATACTGGGACATGTTTTGGCCGTTTCAGGGCCCCTGGTGGCAGCTTGGCCAATATAGGGAGTGATCTGCTCTGTTGGAAAACCACTAGACACCGGGGATTTGTTATTTATGGAGATCCAGGAGTGGCCCTTCGGGCAAAGGTCGTTCCTCATTTTGAAATGGGCATCTTCTTTCTTTTCCGCCCACCATGGGGACAAATCTGCCATTTGTAAGGCCATTTTGCCCCCAAGGTCGGGGGCGGAGGGGCACCAGAAAACCACTAGACACCATGGACTGTTTCCTTAATGTAGGTTGGGGAGCAGTCCTTTCGCAAACGGTCCTTGGCCAGTATTGTCCACATATGGGCTTTGCTTTCTGTTAGCCCTGGGGACAGATCAGACTTAAAAAAAAAATAGGTCAATCTGCTTATGGGGAGTGCAGAACCATTAGAGATCAAAGAATACATTTTTGTATGTGGGGGAAGTTACCCTAGGACAATGGTCACTCCCCTCTGGGATGCCAATTTGATATCTTTGCTCTGTGCCCCCCTTAGGGGCATACCGGACATCTGTGATGATGATCTGTCCCCAGGGGCAGACTTCATTGCGTTTTATAGTGTGAACTGTTTCATTTCTTGTCATCAAGGGCAGAATGTTTTATTTCTCCTTTGCTTTGTGGTGCAAAGCTTTTGTATTCCTTTGTAGCGACTCCCGCTTGCAGTTTCGGCATGGGTATATCTGCAGTTTGTGTAGTTGCATATGTCTGGTTAGGAAACTTTTTTGTAATATTTGCTTTAAATGAGTATCATTGCCCCGCTTGAATGTTTTTTTTTTTATGGTTTAAAATATTTAGCTTTTGTTTTATTCGGTTTCAAATTTGCATTAGGAGTTGTGGAAAATCTGTTTTGTCTCATCTTGTGTTTATTTTTGTTTTTCCTTTCCAATAGTATATCTTTGGTGCCAGCTCGGTCAGTGTAGAGTAGGTACAGTTGACCCTCAGTTTAGCCGTCTGTGGCAAGTGAAGGGTATCTTTCTGGAGTATAAAGTTAATTGTATCGTTTGTATAGAAGGTTTTTTCTAGATTACATGTCAATAGTTGTATTTACTGTTTGATACTAACACAGTTTGTTGAGTTCTAGCAGGAGCTGGAAGGCTTTCCATTGGAAGTACTGAGCCCCGAGTTGCCCGTAATGGTGCAGCCTGTTTTCCTGGCTTTTACTGTTGTTGCAGGGTGCAGGGTCAATATAAAGAACTTTTTGCCTATCAATTTCTTCCAGCTGTTTATTGATGGTGGGACTGTCTAGTCAAGATTCAGCCTGCCCTTGACCATTTAGTAGATTGTTTCTCAGAGAACTAAGCTCCAGAGAAAGATATATCTGTGGACAAGTCTATGGCCTTGTTCATTTGGTTTTCAGACATGTTCCCAGTAAGACATCCCATTATGGTATTAAGAGGCATATGCTGTGTGACTGCCATTAGATATGCATATCATTTTAGGGTGTTCACTGGCAGAGATTCTTCAGTTGACCCCCTAGTTGCACTTCCACTTTTATGTCCGTGAAAAAGACATATTGTGGGAACTTGCCTGAGGGATTTTAATAAAGGTCACCATATATAGGTGGACAATTTCTACAGAGGTGTGCCATTATTTAAGGAACTGTTCAAAGTGGGCACTGAGGAATAATCAGCTCTAACTGTAAATGTTATCCTAAACAGCTTGTATGTAAAAAGCTTCAAAGGGTACAGAGCAGTGTCTTGCATAGCAACAAACTTCTTGCTTTTAAATTTTCAGACAGAAGAGATGTCCATATGCTCACAACTATTCACGACGAAAGCAATTCACCTATGACTGTTTGGGGTCAGGTAGCAGACGTGCGCAAACCTATGTGCATGTTGGACTACAAGCAGCACATAGGAGGTGTATGTCGATTAGATAAAAAATTAGCGACTTACAATTGTGCTCGAAAGTCATACTTCTGGTTCAAGACATTGGCTGTTCAATGGTTACATTTGCATCCCTTGTTTACAAAGATTACTCTTCAAGACGACTTGTGTACAGTTTCAGTTGTCAGTTATAGGCAGCCTTATAGCAGCTGAGCAGTTAGATTGGTGAAACATGTGACTAGATTGAAAGATCACCACTTTCCTGAATACATTCCGCCAACATCCAAAAAAGACTTTGTCAAAGAGTCTGTGCCCAAGCAAGTGTGTAAGAAAGATGACATTTTGAAAAATGCCCTCTAAATCACATGCTAGTATGGGTACCTACATTTCAGAGATGTACAATTATTCACTGCTCCTAAACTCCGTATCTAGTGTCCATTTCAGAAAATACATAGGTTTTCTTGAATTCCATTTTTCTCTGTTTAGATTTAACCATGTCATTTGATCTACACTTAGTACACATTTAAAAAAAATCACTGTAATGTGCAGCTCAATTGTTGGATCTGGCTACCTTGGATTCTTCAACAACCTACAAACCATATATATCCACGCATTGAGAAGTGTCTAGCGGACGTAATGCCATATTGCTTTTGTAAATCAGCCATCGTGATAAGAAGTTAAAGATAAAAACATTATTTAAAAAATTTACTTTTTTCCTACTAATTTTCAGTGTTCTGTTATTTAAACAGTTAGTTTCTTTGAAAATCCTTGAGGGATCTACACAAATGAACCCTTACTGAATACTTTTCAGAAATCTATAGCTTTCAGAGATCATCCATGTGTTTCACACCGATTTCCACCACAAAAAGGAAGTAGGCTGACAGCACAAACATTTGGAAAAATGGGCTACCTTTTTGAAAAATGTCAACACTGTGGTAAAAACAGAAAAGTTTTTTGATTCATGTTTGCATATTCCTAAAATCTGGGAAGATTGTATCTTTAGCACAGCAAACCTACAGTTGATGCAACTTTTAGGAAAATAAAAACATTTCCTATTCCTCCCAATAACCCCACCCCTCCCCCACCCACCAACAGTAACTTTACCTAGGTTTTAACTGTTTTTTCCAACTCCACCAGGGGATCCACAAATCCTGGGCTCCTTCAGAATCCCCAGGATGGAAAAAAAGCCCGCAAATTTGGCATGTATACCTTATATGGGTAAAAGGATCTGGAGACCTAAGCTCAAACTATCCCAAATTGCCAAAAAAGGGCCCAGTATTCTAGAGGGGGGGGAAGGCTTAGCAGCCAAGAGGTTAAATAAAAAAAACTAACAAAAATGATGAACACATTGCTTAGCAAAACTGGCAACCAACTGCAACCGTATATAGTGTTTGAACCTACTGTGCATATACTTTGACTCCCACAGCTTAAATAAACCATCAACAATTTTTTTCACATGTATAGTATTAGATCTGGTCGTCTCTAGTAGGCAATGGTATTCACCTTTGTCCAAATAGGGACCCTTACTTCTAAGTCAGGATAAGGGGATTACACTCCTTAATAAGCCCTGCTCACCCCCTTGGTAGCTTGGCACAAGCAGACAGGCTTATGTCAGAGGCAGTGTGTTAAGCATTTGTGAATATACACAGTAATACAGTGAAAACACTACAGATGGAAAACACAGGTTTTTTAAAAATGGGTATTCTTTATATAGACTTAAACACAAGCTCACAAACGACAAAAATCCACAATACTAGACTTAAGATTACTTAAAAGATGATTCAAGTTGCTTAGTTCAAGTTGTTGGTAAATGCGACAAAGTTCTCAACAAAGTACCTGGATGCGCAAAGCATAGTAAACAAAAGGCTCGCAAAAGGGGAGATGCGTCGGTTCCGTGATCCGGGGGAACGGTTGTGTCCTGCCTCAATGCTTGCGCAGAGTAGGAGACTCGTCGTGAGCCTTACCGGTGAGGAGGTGATGCGTAGATTCTCGGCTTGTGGGCCCATTGCGGTGCGCAAGATGGCGCCTTGATGCGATGCGATGATCCGGTTGTGATGCGAGAAGATGGCGCCAATGATACGGCGATGGGATGACGATACCATGACGCCCTGACAGCCTTGCGACGACTCTGTACTTTGGAGCGCTCCAGGCCCTGCGGCACCCTTCTCCGGTGATGCGATGGCGACTCTCTCGTTGGCATCACGCTTCTCCGGGGATGCGACAGCTTCGATGAACACACGCTTCCAGGGAGATGCGACGACGGCTCACTTCTCCGACGTTGCGACAATTTCAGAAGCGGCGGCGACATGCTTCGTCGCGCTTCCAGCAGTGACTGGAGTCAGAATTCCCAGCAAGGAAATTCAGGAGGGAGCTGGAGGTGAAGTCTTTTGTCCCAGAGACTTCAGCAGGAGGCAAGCACAGTTCAAGCCCTTGGAGAATATTATGTAGATGAAAGTCCTTACAAAGTTCCTTCTCATTTCCCTTGGCAATGAAGCAACCACTGCAGGCCAACCCAGCAAAGAGCACATTGGCAGAGGAGCAGTCCAAACTCCTGCAGCTTCCTTGGTTCTTCTCCATGGCAGAAAGGTTTCTTGTTCCAGAAGTGATCTAATTTCTTGGGATCAGGGTCCTAATATTTATCCCCCCAAATCCTTTGTTCTCTGAAGGCAGAGAGGCCTCTGCCTAGTCCAAACCAGTTCCTGAGCACTTTGTTTACATGACTCTTCTTCCTTTCACTGTGCAGGGCAGAGACATCAGCCGCTCCCACAGGAGGTGGAGTCAGCACTGGGGAGGGAAGATACAGCTCTGGAGCACTCTGTTGACATGATTCCTCCTCTCCCTTCACGGTGCAGTGCAGAGACATCAGACAAGCCACAGGAGGGGGAGCCAGCATTGTAGAGGGAAGGCCCAGCCCTATGCAGGTCCCAGGTGCAACTTCTCCCTCCAATCTAGATACAGATCTCTTAATTCATCACCGGGCTGCCCCAGCCTGTCTCCTGGAATCCCCCAGCCCTATCACTCACAATCCCAGACAAGGAATACACAACCCAGCAGAGGCAGGCCTGGATAGTTAGACAAGAAAATACCTACTTTCTAAAAGTGGTATTTTCAAACACAGAATATTAAAACCAACTTTACTAAAAGATGTATTTTATTATTCAGAGTTCAGGCATACTAAATTTGAATTTCTACCGTGTTCCCGGAGTCAGTTAGGATTATAGGAATGTAATAATGTAACTGCCCATTCTGGCCTAGGAGAACAGGTAGCCTTCAATAGTGAAAACCGAAAATGGCTGTACTTCACTATTAGAACATGCTAAACTCAGAGCATTTCCTACCTTATACTTACAATGCACCCTGCCCCTGGGCCTACCATAGGGGTGTCTAATATGAAGCAAAGGGAGGGTTTAGGGACTGGCAAGTGGGTGCACTTGGCCAAGTCGACATGGCAGTGCTAGACTGCACACAGGCCTTAGAGATACTTTACAAGCTGCTTCTGCGGGTTGCGCAAACAGTGCTGCAAGCCCACTAGCAGCATTTGATTTACAAGCCCTGTGCACACATGGTGCACTGTACTAGAGGCTGACAGATAAAACAAATAACCCAATCATGGAATAACCAATTAGTACATAAATTGAACATAGGGAGCACTTGGACTGTGGCACTGATTAACAGTGGCACAGTGCCCAAAGCAAAAAACATATCAAAACAGAGGAGGCAATCCGTCAAAATGGAAGTGAGACTCACGCCAATGATGCCAGGTCTAACATATAGGAAATGGGGTCATTCTTAACGTGACCACCATTCAAATCTAGTTGCTTTACTCTCAGCCATAATCAAATACTAGGACCTCTGTTTTGGTTCCATTGAGATAGCAATAGTTATCCTTTATGAACAAAAAAAATGAAGCAGTCCAGATACTGGCAATATCATGCAAGCTCTAGAAATAAATGTCCAGGGAGAGGAGGATCTTGGTACTCTGCATATACATCTGTTTGATAACCTGTGTCTGTTGGCACATAAAGGACCGGCTGACAGAGGAGTAGCCTTTAAGTGGGCAACAAGGGACCTTGCAACTAGGGAATTCCACTGACCCAACTACTTCTTGGGATTCCCATACACTTTTTAAATCAAAATGTTGTCGTTTAGTTTTATTATGAACTGAGAGGTCAAGAAAATGAGTGTGGCAGCAATAGTCTTCAACTAGAGAAATTAGTAGATCATCTCCAATGTTGGCCAACGAGGTCTCCTTTCCCCATTGCAACACAAGACTGACAGTGACATTCAACCTGCAGGAAGTAGCCTTAAACATTCAGAAAATAAGTGCAAATGGCTACGGTATTAAGAGCAATTATGTAAATCGGAATTCTGGTAAGTGGTATAGATGTAACATCTTTAGGATTCACAAATAAAGGCGTTCCAACTTATTTTGGACTCCTGAAGCATCGGTTTTCTTATTTAGAAAAGTTTGTCTTCATCTTGAGTAGTATATGTAGGCATTTAAGGGGTTTTAGATAGTCAGAAAGAGCTTGCAGGTGCTCTAATCACAGATTCGTAAATTACACCGAAAAAGCTCATTTTAACCTACATGTACTTAAAAGTAATAGATCTCCATGGCATAATTTATACAGCTGCTTTGCAGAATAGGCATATTCCCATTCCCCGAACTTGTCAGAGTCTTTCATTTGTATTTACATTGTGCTAAATAAATCATACCAGGCTTCCTAGAAGTTTGATCTTCTTTCTCAAAGCATCACCAATTTGTCGCACTATTTCCCCTCGTTTTGGTGCTGGAATCTGCAGAAAAGAGATCATCAGAAATCAGTAGAATAATTGTGTGAGGAACAAACCACACAAAGAATGCATACAATATATGCAGCACGATCTACCTCTATTAGAGAAAGGTATAAGCATGGTGGCATGAGTACAATCAATGTACAATGCATAAAAGGAATAACTGCAGGGTCCCAAATACTTTCTTTGAAGCCCATGGTTAGGAAACAGCACAATGTTGGGGCTCCTAATACCAATGCTGCCTAGTCTTAATTCCAACTTTAGTCTCTTTCTTCCAGCACCCTATACATACAATATTATTCCTTACACTTACGGGTTCAATTTCACTTCTGCTTTCCTAGCTTTTCTTACCTCCTTTTGCTCCCTTTTCTGGTGTTCTTACTGTTGTACTAGGTCATTGTCAGATGAGGTTAAGTCCTGGGCCCTAAAATGTAATGCAGGTGTTAAACTACCTGCAACCACAAGCCCAAATTACGCAACACAAACACTTCTTACTTTACGTGTCTATTTACAAGTACAGCAAGCCCTCACCGTATCCCCCTCTCTTAAACCAAACCAACAGCAGTAAACAATTCTTGCATGTAGGGTCTGTGTGTAATAATGAATATTGTCACTGCCTAAGCCTCGGCCCACTCAGGCAGCATATATCATTTGGAGAGCCTCAAGCTCTCCAATGAGTTCCAGCAAGTAAATGCAGGCAGATGCTCTAATTGATAGAGGAAGGCTTAGGTGGCAGCCTGAGAAACCGTTAGGGGGAAGTAGCTGCAGGGTATTCCTAAGGTGCAAGAGTGCCGAAGATTGGTTCTTACAGCTCATTTGCGACTGAGGGGCATGGAGTGCTTAATGTAGAAGTGCAGGTAGCTTTCTCCATGCACAGTGGAACTCATTTTTGTGCACTATGTAAAGTCCAGGTAAACCGCAAAGAAAGTACAGAGGCACTAATGACCCCCCCCCCCCCCCCCGCCCTGACAAAAGCTCACTTTTGTGGTAGTATGGGCGAGCAGTTCGGCAGGTAGTGGCAAGCATTTAACTTTAACACACACACACACACACACACAAACACACACACACACACACAAACACACACACCCCCGGTCAGCAACTTACAGGAATAATCTTGTGGACTTCGGGTGATTATTGGGCAATGTCCAAGGCCACACCAACAGGTCACATCAGGAGTGCAGAAGTTTGTCACAACATTGGGTGCCCCGTCACTTCAATGGGAGACCCGTGATGTCAGAAAGAGGCTGCAAGGAGGGACTGATGCACCAGTTCAGGGGAACACACAGAGGGTTAAACCCTTGAGATCCTCAGGCATGAGACCTTTGGCCCATTTCTCCTCGGGCTGTGGGGCTCGGTCCAGTGGTGTCTTTTGGTGTCAGATTCTGGTGCAGGAGTTTCTTGTGGTTGGAGGGGGCCTGCAGGCAGTGACTGGAATTCCAGCCTGGGTAAACCCAAGCATGGGCTTGGCTATTGTGGGTCTGAGGAACCCATTGGAACCGTCACCTCCCTTGCACTCTGGCTCGGGCGTGCAGGTGCATAGGTGCTTTGAGGCGTCAGGTAGCAGCAGTCTCAGACTCACTCGTTGTCTTGGTTTCTGCTGCAGAGGGGAAAACAGGACAGCTGGGCCATTCACTAAGTGGGTCTCACTGTCCCTGGAATTGGGGTCTAGGGACAACCAGCATTGGCTGCTGCAAGGGGTCCAGTACTCCAGGGATTGGCAGTGTGCGGTTTCAGTCTGTGCTGCCATCCCCACACTTGAAGGGATGATGGATCTAATCTGTGGGAGCATGACTACCTTAATCTGGGCGGCTGCTGCATCGGTAGGTAGGTAGGTAGGCGGCAGTTCATTGTATCTGGCCTTGCTCCTTGCAACTGCAGGGAGTATCTCCTCTTCTCCAAGAGAGATTCTTTGGCAATTTGTGAATCACTGGCAGTTCTCTGGGTTTCTTGAATTCTGCACACCTGCAAGATGAATCAGTTGCTCCCTGAAAGTAGAGTGCAGCAGACAGGCCAGCGGGGTTGGCGCCAAGTCAGTCATGCTCCTTGGTTCTCAGGTCAGCAGTCTTCTTCCACTCTTTTTGTGTCCAACGAATTCTGAAGTCCTGGTATAAGGGGGTCCCCTAAATACTCAATTTAGGGGCGTTAAGGAGAATGACAAGTACTAGCCAATGGGCTACTTAGCCCTGGGGACAAGACACCCCCTAGATGACCACTTCCTGTGGGCAGTAGGCATCACCCTGTCCCCGAAATCCTAATTCCACCACACATAATATGGTGGAATTTCTAACGTCGTATTCACGTCAGACCTGGTCACCCTAGAGGTGTGGCAAGCCGAGCAGTGCAACCCGCCTCCTGCACAGCTAATTTTCCAGCCAGTCCTGGTACTAGATGGCCCGTGGGGAGGTGTGGCTTAGGGAAATAGCCGCATCCTGTCCTGTGAGAAAAGCTAGACTTGCATACCAAAAGGTAGTTAGTGAGCTCTTTGAAGCTACTTTCCTTGGAATGCTAACTTACAAGCCTTTCCTCCAGGAGAAGGTGTTAAAGTCTTTACCAAAGCAGGCATTGTGCCGGACCTCCTGAGAGCGAGGCCTTTCACCCCTGGGGGTAAGAAACTCATCTGTGGCAGCAGGCTGGACTGAACCGGTCAGCTAGCACACTAGAGGGATGGTAGGTTTTCAGGGGACACCTCTAAGGTGCCTTCTGAGTGCAAGTATTAACAAATCCAATGCAGGTTCATTAATACGAGATGTTTGATACCAAACATCCCTACTTTCAGTGAAGCCATCATGTAACTGGAGAACTCATTTTCACCAGTGTAAAATGGATTCCCTCATCACTTGCAATATCTAGTAAAAGAACTAGACATCACAGGAGCATATCTGCTCATGCAGATACGTCCTGGCACAGAATATAATGCACCCTGCCTGAGGGCTCAAAGGCTTGCTGTAGGGGTGACTTACATATATTAGATTTAGTGACTTCAGCGCCTCTAGTTCCAGCACTGGTACACCCAGACCTAAATTGGTTTGTTAGAGCTCGCATCACCTCCTGTAACCTACACCGTTTTTCCTAATCCTTGTGCATGCTCCAAATCTCTGGCCCATAGCGAGCTGCCTATTCTTGGCCCTAGGGAAGGCTTTCGACTCCCTGAAAGGGATCTTTCTCTTCAAAGTATTGCCACACTATGGTCTGGATGACTGCTTCATCAGATTGGTGTGCCTCCTGTATACCCTCCTGTTGGCAAGCGTCAAGACAGGCACCCTCATCTCTGATCACGTCCACATATGCAGAGGCAAGCGCCAGGGCAGCCCCCACTGCTTTTCTCCTTAGCTATACTCTACACGTCCAAGGTGGCACAGGGGGTATACCCCTGGGAGATGGTGTCCACTCGGTCTCCCTTTATGCAGACAATCTGCTCATTTACCTTTGCGATGTCTCTTCATTCCCTGCTACAATCGCACAAACTCTTACCCGATAAGCAGCTCTCTCTGGCTTGAAGGTCAATTGGATCATATCTTGTCTTTTTTTATGTCTTCGGCCACCGCTAACCCTGGTTTCTCTCATCTGGCAGCTCTTCATGTTTCAATACGTGGGCAGCCATGTATTCCATACCCCCACAGATCTGTGTAATAGCAACCTGATGCGAACCATCACCTCATGACGCGCTCAGATGGCCATTTGGAGGACTTTGCCCCAGTCAGTGGCAGGGATCGTAGCCCTACATAAAATGGCGAAGCTTCCGTTGTCTCTTATATTATTTTACCAATCTCCCATTGTATAACCCCACCCCCTTTTTAAGGTACTTTGAACGAGCTATGAGAGACTTCATTTGGTCGGCTCCGGCTGTCCGGTGGTGCTCTCGAAGCTCTACCAACCAACCAACCATGATGGGCTTCTGTGCCAAATTTTTAGCACTACCAAGCGTCCCAATTGTACTGGGGTCTAAATGGCTGGCCTCCCTTCAGTTGGCGGACAATGCCAGGTCGCAACCTGCTTGGACCCATTTCAATATGTTAAAGCGGTTCCACCCATGCGCTAGGACACCACTACCCAAACCCACGCATTTACTGGTGGCTTACCGCTTCTTCCACCGCTGCCTATATCTCACACGAGTAACAACCCCTTACGCCCCTGTGGTGGCACTGTTGGGTACACCCAGGGGGCTGCATATCAGCACCATGGCGAAACTATCTGTTGGGCACAAGGTGTAGTTCTACACTATAGGAGACCTAAACTGAGTCGGGGGAAATTCTCGCATACGAGTCCTTGATGGTGGAAGATGGCCTACCCTTGGACATTTCCTCCTTTACAATTCGCTCATCAGACATGACCCATGAACACGCAACCCACCTCACTTTGCAATATCTTCATGTGTTAGGACAGGGCACACACCTGGTGCACTGGCTAGCTGATTCCATGTGCATACACACTGCGCCATCGGTCACACCCTTTCTGCAACCATAGGGAGATGGACCTGAATCCCCCCTGCACAGATAAGGAGTGGGCTGCTCTTACAGAGAGCCCTGTTCAATTGCCTCAAAATGCCCAGTTCCATCTCATCCAGCTATACATTATACACAGAGCTTACCTTACTCCTGCCAAAATAAAATCGGTACTTTCCCCAAACAGATGCTTCCTATTCCCAGTGCTGCTTGGTGGATGCGGATCTTCTACACATGCTCTGGGCTTGCCTCAACTTGCACCAATATTGGCAGGGAGTAACATGTTGCCTGTCTCATCACTATACCAGTAGAGCATTGTTAACTATGCGAGAGGCAGGTTTCCTGGCCTATATCACTAAGATAAGAAATACAGAGTCACGCCCCGATTGACTGACTTGGGAATTTTACTGGGCAAGGGACGTATTACCCTCAGGTCGAATGCACCAGATTCCCCCACCCCTCAAGGCCTGGGTGCGATCGCTCACTGCCTGGGCACAGGCGGAGAGTGTTGCCCTACACAGGGAAGACAATCTGGTGCTCCGCAGATATCCCTTAGCCACTTGCTGGGATACTATAATGGCTGACTTGCATGGTGACACACAAGGTGCCTCCATCTCATTGAACACATCACTGGGGGCTGCGGTGGTGGTGTAGTGAGGGGAGTGGTCCACGCCCCTCTTCGAGACAGAGACCCCTACTGCAACATGCTTGACTGCAATACTTTCACTTCTAGGATTCGTCTAAGAAATGGAGACCATTACCATGTCTTTTTACTACTGTCTTCTCGATTGCCCGTACTGTACCTAATTGCATGGAGGGGGATATGTTTTTTGTGGCCTGAACATTCTTTCTTATTATGGTTACTACCAGTTTTGTTACTTACGCAAATGGACTGTTTGCTTCAGCTATTGCAATTTGTCATTTCTAGTGCAAAGTGTTCACCTGTAACTGCACTGTATTCTCTAGATACACCTTCTTAGTGAACCCGACAACTGGATGTACCTACCTATTGTCCAGCTCTCACAACACATTACTATACTATGCATCCTAGACCTAGCAACACCATATGATACTCCAACTAGCAATATTATTATGCAACTGCTGTTAATGTAACATCATGACTCATTGTTGCTCATATAACTGGATTGTCTTACGAAAATGCAACAAACAGATTTAAACACAGAAAATTAGATGCAGTGACTTTGGCATGTGTTTTCACACATGGTTGCATTATGTCGCGCAGCCTGCAATAGTAGTTTGTGAGGAATTCGTATGCGGGTCCCTTAGGGTGGCATTAGATATGCTGCGTCCGTAGGGTCCCTCTTTAGTACTCCTGTCCTAGATACGTGGAGTACCATTTACTAGGGATATACAGCGGTGCTAAAGTCCTTAGCCAATTGTAGCACAATTAGACCTTACCTTGTTTTAGGGAAGGAGCACTGGCACGAAGGTCTGGTTAGCAGGCCTCCGTGCATAGTCAAGAGTCGAAAATCAGCATTTAGTAGCTAAAAAGGGGGCAAAAAGTGGGGCAGTAACTGCAACAAAAGCCTAGTTCCCTACAGGAAGTGCCTTTAAAGTGAACTCTAAAAGTTTCTACTCCCCTGCTCAGGTGATCCTTTCTTTAAGGGTATGACTGCCCTCCACATTTTGTCCTCTTACTCTACCGTCCGAGTTGGACCTCTGCCAGAAAGATAGGTTGGGTGAACTGCTTCAACTTCTGTGTCACAGATCAAGGAGTTCGTGTTCTGCATGTCATGTTTGCGCAGACATGCACAGCAGGAATCTGAACATCAACTGAAGGACTATTTGTGGAGGAGGAAAATATAAATCTCTAACTTTCTGTCCTAAGCCTTAATCCTTTTAATACCAATGTAATTGTTTACCAGTAGAATTGCTAAAGTGCCGTTATTCTAAAACTAAAAAAGGGAAAAACTCAAACATTCTTTGAAATAATATTGTACTATACAAAAAGTGAACCCTTTCTGGTTGTTGGCATAGGCCGTTTCTGAATTCTGCTCCATTCTGCAATGGCAAACATTCATACACGCTTATAAAAAGGAACACGCATCATAAGTCCCTTTTGAATGTTTAAAAACAGAAATAGAAACTGAACCAGAGAAAGCAGCCCGCACAGAAAACAGAGAGCAGGAACCAGCGTAATTCTAATACAAGTACAAAAGCTCTGGAATTGGGTGCAAAACCACAAGGATGGAATAAAGATAATCTATGGAACTGGCAGGTGCATGTGGGGCAGCATGTTAGGGGAGGGGGAAGGATAACGATCTCCATTCTCCCATAAATTAAAAACAAATTGAAATGACAAGAAATAATCAAATGTGAGTGGGGTTAAGAAACATTCATCATGACTTATTTGTCATTGACAGAGCCATCAGGAACCCAATTGACATTCCCAGATAGACTATATGGAACATTCTGCAACTACGTAAACCAGCTGCCAGCAATAAATGAAGCAAATAGTCAAAGTTGAGCAGAAGTATTTATGAGAAGCTGTGGATTCGTATGGCTATGCGGATTGAAAACAAATGACTACACAAGAACAGCTTGCAGTTGAACAATAAAGGCCACACCCTATCTCATAGCAGAAGCAGTGGAGATATAACAAGCATTAAAAATGCAATAGGTCTCGCCTTTTATTAAGTTAAAGCCATTTGCTTTGCTATACAATACCATTAGCAAAGCAAATGGCAAATGGCTTTAACTTAATAAAAGGCGAGACATAATGCATTATCAATGCTTGTTTTACAAAAGCTACAGTCTCTTTTTATTTGTAATATCACGTCAAGAGGTTTATGGGCTGTGATTAATTGCATTGAAACACTCATTTTACCACCCTCTAAAAGATGTAATTCGAAGTTCGGGTCGGACTGAAATCCATGACTTCTGGCACAGACCACTGCAGCAATAGCATTAGCCTAACACACTATCTTCTCACTAATCCTACATATACGAGGTCGCTTTAATAGCTCCTCTATTTAAAAAAAACAAAACTTAATATGAAGTGAGTAGCACTTTTCGGATGAAAAATGGAATTGCATCTTTTTACTCTGAGAGTTCTCCGTGGTTGCTTTGTGTAAGAGATATAGCTCAGAGGGCTAGCTACCTGCTGCAGAGATCTGCGACCAACCTGCAAATCTTCCGTCTACCGCTCACAAGTGTCACCCTTCTAAAGACCCTGAAATGATTACCCCCGGGCTACCCACGCCTATTGTTAACATTGCCAAGAAGCAGCTCATTTTGTAGTATGATCTGTGTAAATGGACAGTCCCAAGATCACAAATTTAATGCATCTCAGCTGGATAATATGGAAGGAATGGCCTGCATTATTGCATGTGCTCGACAGGCGCATTAAACGGCAATAGGTATCTCCTTCTACAAATTGCCAAGCCCATTGGCTATCCCGTCTCGTGAAGTTTTGAGTGTATACCCGAACAGCCCGATTATATTTGACCTTCCGTATTCTGAAACAACATCGCGCCACGGCGTTTGTAAGTGCATGAGAGGCGCCAAGGAGGGCGATTTCCACTTTCCGGCACCTGAAAGCAAGGCAATGTAGACAGTATTTACAAATACATGTTTAACCACAGAGCTGGACTGGTGTGCACACGCCCACTAAGATAAGACGAGAGAACAATCACCGCCGCAGCCCGGAGGAAAACACCGGAAGCAGATGTCCGGCCCGCCGCCTGATTGTGGGCGGGGCCGGGAAGAGGTGTGCCCGCTCCCACTGCCTTGCTGAAGCTTTGCCTGTTGTCCTCCGGTCGGTCTCCCGAGTAGTGAGGGAGACCGGAGATGCCGTGCCAGCCATGGCGGGGGGCCCGTGCAGAAGAGGGAGCCCCCGCTGGAGAAGGAGAGATCGGCCCGCCGAGCGCCAGCCGACACGGTGAGTCCCGAATAGAGAGGAGGGGCGTGAGGCCTCATGTCTGCGGCGGCCGGGGGCGCTTCTATGTCTGCGGCGGCCGGGGGCGCTTCTATGTCTGCGGCGGTCGGGGCCGCTTCTATGTCTGCGGCGGCGTGGGGGGTGGTGTCTCTGTATGCGTGCGTGTGTGTAGGTGCGCTCCTGCGTGTGTGTGGGGTGTGTGGGGTGTGTGGGGTGGGTGGGGGGGGTGGGTGTGGGGGGGGTGTGGGGGTGGGGGGTGTGGGGGTGTGGGGGTGTGTGGGGGGGGTGTGGGGGTGGGGGTGTGGGGGGGGTGGGGGATTTGGGGGGGGGTGTGGGGGGTGTGGGGGTGTGTGGGGGGGGGGTGGGGGTGTGGGGGTGTGTGGGGTGGGGGTGTGTGGGGGGGGTGGGGGGTGTGGGGGGGGTGGGGGGGGTGGGGGGGTGGGGGGGGTGGGGGGGTGGGGGGTGTGGGGGGGGTGGGGGGGTGGGTGGGGGGGTGGGGGGGGGGGGGGGTTCGCGCGCGAGTCTGTGTGTGTGTGGCCCTGCCTGCCTGCGTGTGCATGTGTGGGTCTGTGGCAGGGGATGAGCACGGCGCCGGCTGGGCGTGCGCGCTCACGAGGTCAAATTTCGGCCTGAAAAAGCGCGTGCCACTTTGCTGTACTCATTCCCCTGAAAGTAACAGCATTAGTTGTCTCGCCCTAGACAGCAAAGCTTCGCTTTGCTTTCGTCTAGGCGAGACCTAAAAATCGGACCAATAGAGGGAGTCCAAGGCAAACATGCCCAAGAGATACCCACTATCTATTAAGAACACGCTGCAGCCAAGTACTTACGTCTGCCCAGATTTTCCAAGCTTCCTTTGCTTTCTTGACCGTTTCTTCATAGTCCTCCAAGCTAGCCTAAAGCCGGAAATGTACAAGAAAAATGTTAATTATAGAGGTGTTATCATCACTTATTTACTGTACATTAATGCATTATTTAAACAATAACGTCTTTACGATACACTACACAAGAATTTGAATAAAAGATGATAAACTCAGACAACAGGACCATATCATATTCCGAACCAATTAAACACAGTCTTTAAATATTGGTTTCATTCGCAGAGCAAAGGTTACGAAGATTAAAATAAGAACCATAACTTTACTTCTCAAGGTGAAATTTCAGTAGCAGCGACATAAGACGAATGACTAAAATAGATACATTTCCTCTAATTCAATGAGAGTAGAAGCATATAATGGAGCATCATGGAGCAAAATGCACCCTTGATCGTTCAATTTTTTTTTTTGCTCATCTTCACCTAATATCAAAGTAAAAATACACGGCTGCTTCACTGACGCTGTTGATCAAAGGATTTCAATAAATTAAAGGGCTAACAGATTAAAAAAAAAACAGTAGTCACAATTGACCAGAGGAGGAACAGCTAAGCAGTGATGATGCCAAGGATGCGAAGATTGTACTCTAGAGCAGGGGTAGGCGGAATTTGCTTAGTCTCGCTACGCAAACCTCCGCGAAACGGTAAAAAATCTCAGCGAACACGCAAAAGTTCCGCGAACGCGCGGAATTGCTTGTTCTGCGTGTTCGCGATGCTTTTTGCCTGTTTGCGAACGCTGTTTGCGTGCTCGGGGAGAAATATCTCGTGAACACGTATTTTGAAAGCGCGAACAAGCAAAAATCCTGCAAAGCTGCGGATTGTGGAATTTTTGGCAATTTTGCGTTCTCCGCGAAACGCAAAATTACCCAAAGTACCCAAATTTTGCGAGCAGAACGGAATTTACTGCCCAGGCCTACTCTAGAGTTACCAAAAGATTTACTATGGTTCACAACAACGATCACCTATTTGTCAAAGTATTTAGACATGGCGATTTTGTCAACATGGTGGAGAGATAAGTACATTAAATCATAGCAAAATGGTAAAGCCAAAATGAACAGTAAGGTTAATCTGACAGCTAGAAATATTAAGATTGATAGCCGGAGGAAACCTCCCATACACCTCTAGCAGGGAGCATGTAGTGAGGAAAATAGTAGTAATGATATAAAAGTGAGGAAAAAGGAAGATGCAATTAAGGAAGAGAATAAACATACTGGAAGGAAGGGCAAGGGGAAAACCCAAGGTGTAAGAAAGAAACTGAGGAGATAACCATAAGGAGTAAACATGTCAAAAGGAAGAAATGATGGGCAATAACAGAAGGCAAGAATAAATGAAGAAAAGGCCAGGTAGCTGACAGGCAGAAATAAATGATCAATACATTTTCATCCTAAGACCAGAAAGCAGACAAAAGGAATTGGGGACGAGGAAGGATGAATGGGAAGACATCTAAACCAAATGGCAGGCACGAAGGTACAAAGCATAAATAACCTCCCTTGCCTATCATAAAGTGGTACGCAAGAAGGAAAGAAGAGCCTCCATTCTCCCTTCACACTCCCAAGACGTCACAAGATGCAGGAAGGAGTGAATGATGAAAGGGTAAACAGTAAGAAGGAAGAACAGATAGCAGGCACGATGGAATAAAAGTGGGTCATCAGCAAAAAGCAATAAGAACAGGCTGGAGAAAGAAAAGGAGGAAAAGAGAAGTTCAGATGACTGTATAGAATGGACGGGAGACTGCAATGAGGAGTGAACACTGGATGACAGGAAGGAGGAGTTAGAAGGGGGAATTGGAAGAGACTGGATGGAAGAGGGGGTAGCAAAAACCACTTGCTAGGTGGAAGGTGGACAAAGAACAGGTGGCAGGAATAAAAACAAGGGCAGAAGATTAGATCGAATGGAGAGGAAGAGGGACGAACATACTTGGAGACAGATGCAGAAAGACCAAGCAGCAGGAAACAGCAACGGAAGGAAGAAAACAACAGATAACAATAACAAGGCAGAAATAATGAGGAGGAACAAGATGCGTGAAGGTTTGCACATGATTGACCTCCATTGTAATTATTAAATTGGAAATAATTTCTACTAACACATAATCAGCTCTTTTGACATGACGGACACAACTATCACCCAAACAAGCTTTTAAGTAAACTGAACACAGCAGTATCAAAATAACTATACAGAGTTCAGAGCTGATGGTGGAAAGCAGTGGCAAACGCATCATTAAAGAATGTTTAAAAGAAGTCACCTACAGAATCATTCAATGTGTATGCAGATAAAAAAAAATACTTTTTGCTTTGCTAAGTCAGATAAAACACAGACAGCATTCACAAAGTCTCAGTTTGATAGGGAAACAATTAAATGGTGATAGGAATGAGAACAGTACAATTTTATTCGTCTCCTGAAGTTCCCCCTCATAAGGAATTAAACACAAGAAATATAATACAACCTATGGTTTCGAAAACGTTACAACATAATTAGTGCAGACATTTGAAGTACACCAGAACTAAAAATAAAACAGTGTATACAGATCACAAAAAGGTCATACTCACTTGTCGAACTTTTGCTATGGGCTCGTTGTTAGCTGGACAATACGAAGTCAAAACCTAAAGGAAAAAATAACTACGCTTTACAACTTGTACATAAAAAAAAGACATCCTACTATCATACATGTTAAAAACATATTATTTTAGATAGCCATGGATTTGGAAGTAAAACGACCTTACTTTACTTTCTAGGCTTCTCCCTCCTGCATCCCTCCCGATACACTTGCACTGGGTTGGGAAACATCACTCCCACCTGGTGCACTGGAACAAGCCAGAGTCTTTCAAAATGGAACCCATATGCCTTCATCACACTGCTTTGCTTATACGTACAATGCATATAATATATTGGTCACATAAACAAACAGGCACAAGATACATTTAGATGGGATTAGGTGACAGGGTAGAAGTGGGACAGCGCATTAGCGAGACGCTCTCAGCCAGTGCCAAATAACACATTTTATGTGAGTGGAAAGACCTTTATTTACAGAAAGAGAGGGTAGATCTTTAAATGAGACCTTTTCTTTTTGTTCGGCACCAATATCCTTGTGCAGCACACAGATCCTGTACCAAGGATGGAATACTCAAACTATGCTTATTGTAATTTTGCAATTGGCTGATACCTCATTTCATAGATCACAACCTCTCCTCTTGAATACCCTATCCCTGTAACCTAGCATAGACTGGTGCGGGATTAGGTTATCTCACCAACCACTCACCTGATACTACACAGCAATCACTAATGATCACATCCAACTGGTAATAATATAATCTATCACTAAGTAACTGGAATAAATACATGCACATTTTTTTTTTGAGAGCACATGACTAATTAAACATTTTCTAGCTATCGTAATGGAAAGTTTCCATTCTATGAACGATTCAGAGGTGAGATTAGACTAACTTTCTTCACTTTTATTCACCAGCAGCCTTTAACATTATAGGATCTCACCAATAAACTACATTTCCTATAAGTCAGTGGGAAAAAAAGAAACCAGTCCATCTAATCAGGACACTGCACTTCCATATAATAATCCCTGGGAACTCTCTATCCCCCTCTTTCTTTCTGCGAACACAGTCGCCCTTTCCGAAATTAACTAGTTTATTGGGTTCTCCTCCTGAGAAAGAAAGCATAGTGGAGGATGTCTGTTTTCAGATGATCAGGATTCAATGCTTAATCAGCAGAGCGGAAATATAAATTTAAACATGTCTAACAAGATAAACCGTAACAAATCATTATATGAATGTATAACATATTTACATGACCCAAGCATACGGAAAGTCTAATTTCGTCAGGTGGGGCTGCTAACCATGGTAGAAGAGTGGGTGGGCTAATCCTAACCTCTGTGTCCTTAACAGAATTGAAACTTTCCATTACGATGGCTAGGACATTTTTTATTCTATCGCAGGACCTGGAGGCGAGAAATAGGCTAGTTTAAATCTTTTTCACCACTACAGTTGCCAGATTTGAGACTGGTTTAAGGTAAAACCTTTTAAAAATTGAATCTGATGACCAGTCTGCTGCATTGAGGATGTCCTCTACTCCATCTCCCAAAGAAAAGGCTTTAGACACCATGGCTCCTCTCACTGAGTGAGCCCCAAACCAGGAGATATCAATACAAGCCTCTTGCTTTGTCCATCTGACCCATCTGGCAAGAATAGGGGGAAGAAACCACTTCATCAGGGTTAGTGAGTGTCATCAACAATTGCCTTTTATGTGAGGACGAAGGTCCTCTGTCATAGCCTCGTAGGCCTTTATTGCTTTAACAAAGCATAGTTTTGGAACATCTGGAAATGCTGGGTATGACAATCTTTGAATTACTTTTTGTTGTTCGAGCAATATGAAAAGTAATCCCTTTCGGGTGAATACTCTGCCTGCTCTATCGAACACTCGGACATCCGAGACCCTTTAGCAGGAAATCAAGCACAATACAGTGGTGAAGTTTGCCAACAGTTGTTGCCTCGACAAGTATCTATTAGAAGTCTATGATTTGAGAAGATCCAGAACCTTCTTTACATCCCATAAGGTGGAATATGTGGGTTCAGGAGGGACCGATAACCTAATACCCCTCAAAGGGTGTACCCCAACTGGGTGGCCCTGTACCAGCAAATGGGCAGCTGAAATAGCAGATCGGAATGTATTTGACCAGTAAGCCAAAACTTCCGAGGCCGGAGCTGCCAGGAAATTCAAGACCTGGACAACGTCAACCCCAAAGGATTTCACTTGGCAATGGA